>NC_092872.1:441831041-446631041 GCF_028372415.1 Notamacropus eugenii | reverse complement strand
CTAAGATCTAAGATATTTTCATCTTAGAAAGGTGATAGAAGCTATTCAAGACCACAAAGTGATTTAACAGCCAGGGCAGAACTAGGTCCCATGCCTGCTGACTTACCAGCTAGGACGTTTTCCATGGCACCATAAAGTCAGCATAATTACATACATTCCTCAACACGGGCTGGGAAGTGGGGGGCAGGGAGCTGGGCAATGCTATCTCTGTGAGTCTCAGAAACAGAGGTGAGAATAACAGGGGAGATTCTAGAAAAAAAGAAAAAAGAGCCTAGCACGAGCTTTGACCTAGAACAGTGACTGATTGAGGCCTCCTTCTCTCCTTCCCTCTGTCCCTCCCTCTACTCTTCCTGGGCCAAGGGAGGGCTCTCCCTGATCCTCATGAGGCTCTCAGTCTTCGCTGGGAGATGGTGGGGGAGGGGCACAGAGTACAGAAGGAAGGAGGGAGGAGGGAATGCTGTGCTGCAGAGAAGCACCTGTTCCCAGCCAAGTGACACATTCTTGGGCTGTGGGAGGAACATCTGGCTGGGGACTGGAGAGGCCTTCCCGGGGGGAAGAAGCTTCCGGAAGAGCTGGACAGGGAGGCTGCCTCTCTCAGGTTAGAATAAAATAGAGATCAATTTATGCTTTCATTCAAACACATGCTTACCGAGCACCTACTGTGTGCCAGGCCAATTGATCTTCATTGTAGGAATTACAAAGATGAATAAAACCATTTCCCTGTCATCAGGGCTCCGACAACCTTCTAACAAGGAGAAGAGACATGTATGCAATGCAACATAATACTCATTTATTAAACACCTAGTGTGTGCTGAGCACTATGCTCAGGGAGATACAAAGTATAGATAGGAAAAGAAAACACTAGCTTCCAAGGGAGCCCATAACACTAAGCCCTACTTGATACAGGCAGGATTTCTCTCCCATAAGGCAATGGAGCATGTTACTCCCTTCCCCCCTAAGAAAAGACACCAGCAGCCCCAGTCCCTTTCTGCAATGGGAAAGAGGAGGAGTAGGAGGCTCATTTCCCGATATTGCCCTTGCTTAAATCTAAGAGAGCAGATCAGAGTTGGATTGGACAATGTGAGGCCAGGGGAACAATTTATCTGGAAGGTACAGAGAATGAAGTGGTTTCCAAACTGAGGCAGAGCCATATTCCTTAGAATACCGACTGTGGTGGATTGCCAGTCACCTGAAGTAATTCAGAAACTTGTTTGATGCGTGAGTTTGGGTCATTTTTTTATGGAGGATACATGATACACCTGTGAAAGTGTAGTTGGTAAGGCACTTCCATTTAATCTAATCACAGTCAGAGAATGTCAGAGCTAGAAAGGACCTTAGAACATAAATGTCAGAGTTAGCTGGAACCCTAGAACACAGACTGTTAGAACAAGATGAGAGAATGTGGGAGCTTAAAGGGACCTCAGAATATAGAACAATAGGGACGGAAGGGACTGTAATTCCATTCCATTCAACAAACATTGATTGCCTACTGTATACAAGGTGCCGTATTAGGGGTTGAGGGTACAAAAAGAGAAAAAACTAAACAAGTCTTTTCCTTTAAGAAGCTTACATTTGGAGGAATGTAACCTGTATATCAATAAACATAAACTAATTTGAAAAGGGAGAAAAGGCTAAAGGGTGTGGGGGTGGCATTTGAGCAAGGACCAGGGAAACCTTAATGGAGGAAGTAGGAATTAATTGGAGTACTGAAGGAAAATAAAGATTCTGATAAGCAGATTTGAGGAGTTTCCAGGTATGGGGAATAGGTTGTGTAAACACGTAGAGGTGAGAGAAGGAGTGTCAGATTCAAAGAACAGTTAGCTAGTGCTACAGTTTGGCTGGAAGGCATGGTTCATGAAAGGGAATATGTGAAGTTAGAGCAGGAAGAGGGGTTGGAACCAGACTGTTGCGGGCCTTGAATGCCGAGCTAAGGAGTATGTATTTTATCCTAGAGGCTGTTGAGATCCAATGAAGTTATTTTGAGTAGAGGAAAGACATGGTCAGAATCTGGGATGTTAGAACAAAGAATCTTAAAATGAACACAAAGTTTCAAACCTAGAACACTAGGGTCAAAAGGAACCTTAGAGATCATCTAGTTCAGTGCCTTCATTTTATAGATGAGAAGCTGAAGCCCATACAGAAGAAATAGCCTGCCACTCGGTAAGTTTGTTGCAGATCTGGAGCATCGTGCTTTCATTTATTAACCTCTAAGAGCCAAGGTGGGCATGGGGGACAGAGATTGAGGAGAGGAGATAAGGGAGGCCAAGGTGGCTTCTCTCTAATCAGTCTAGGAGGACTTCTTGACAAGATCCTTCTTGCCTTTGTCATAGCTGTTCGGGCAGACCGAATGCGGGGTGGAAGAAACAAGTTTGGTCCCATGTACAAGAGAGACCGTGCCTTAAAACAGCAGAAGAAGGCCCTGATCCGAGCCAATGGATTCAAGCTTGAGACGGGTCCATCCATGGGACCTCCTCCACAAACTGACTACCCCTTGGCTCCAGCCCTCCACCCAGGGGCCAAGGGCTTGGCACCTGCACCACCTGCAGGGCCTCCTGGAGACTATGAGCGGGGCCCTTATGGTCCACCAGGTGTACCTATGGCGGTGCCCACCCATGGCCCATTGGCTGGCTATCTCTACCCTGCCTTTCCTGGCCGTGCCATCAAGTCAGAGTATCCAGAGCCCTATGCTAGCCCCCATGAGCCAGCCCCACCCTATGGCTACCCAGAGCCCTATCCTAGTGGCCCTGGCCTGCCAGGGGTCCCAGAGCTCATCCTCAAACTGCTGCAGCTAGAGCCTGATGAAGGCCAGCTCAAGGCCCGAATACTGGCCTGCCTACAGGAGCCTTCCAAGGGCCGGCCTGATCGGCCCACACCTTTTGGTCTCATGTGCAAGATGGCTGATCAGACGCTCTTCTCAATTGTTGAATGGGCTCGGAGTTGTGTGGTCTTCAAGGAACTGGAGGTGAGTGGCCAAGGACAATGTTTCCCTTATCCCTTTCCTTCCTCTCCTCTTTCCTTTTCCTCTCCCCTACCTCCTCTTCTTTCCTCTCTCTTTTCTTCTTTTTCAGTCTCTTTTCTCTCCCTTTCTCTCTTTTTTCCTTCCACATCTATCTCCCTCCCTCCCTTTTTTTCTCCCCCTCTCTTCTTTCTCTCTTTCTCCTCAAACCTTTTTTCCCTTTCTGCTGTCTCTCTGGGTCAGAAGTTGGCAGTTCTAATGAGAGTGACAAGCCCACACCTTCTAGTGTGATGTGTCATGGGAAGAGTATGAATTAGAAGTCGGGGGCTTAGGTTGGCTTTTCTGACTCTGCTGCTTTTTAGCTGGGTGATCCCAGGGTAAGTTGCTTCTTTCCTATGTGCCTCTGGGCAGCATCTTCTACTGTAAAATGGCAGGTGTGGACCTAAGTATCTCTAAGGTCCCTTCCAGGTCTAGGCTTCTATGACATGGCGGAGAACTAAGCCAACAACATCTCGGTTTCCATTCCTGCTTCTTCTTCCTTGCCTTCCTCTTTGATTTCTTCTTTCCAGCTCCCTTTGACTGCCCCACTCCCTTCTCTCCTTTCTCTTGTCTTCCTCTCTTTAGCTAAGTTCTAGTGCTAGGATCCTCATTTTGAAAGATAGAAACAGAGACCCATGGAGATTAAGTGACTTGTGCAATGAGACAGATAGTAATTAGCAGTAATCAGTCATCACTGTTTTGGCCTTCAAATCTATCACTCTTTCTGCTATACCATGCTCTTTCTAGTCTCTCTCTCTCTCTCTCTCTTTCTGTCTCCCCCCACATTTCCCTCTCTCCCTTATTTTTCTTTCTCCTTCCCTCTTTGATTTATTTGAATCATAGAACTGCATGAGAAAGAGCCTCAGATGTCATCCAGGCCAATGACTATTCTGTCTGTTTCTCTTGTTTTCTCCTTATCTTTGTGGCATACACTGTGGTGATAAGAGCAATGGACTGAGAGTAAGGAGACCTGGACTCCAGTCTGGTTCTTCCATTTATTTGTTATGTCATGTTGTATGAGTTACTACTCCTTGGGCCTCAGTTTCCTCTTTTGTAGAATGGGAGGGGTTGGATGAGATGACTTCTAAGATGCTGCCCAGTTCTATGATCTCTTGCATCTCTGCTGTCTTTGATTCTCTGATAGAGGAGATGGCATCAGTTCAGAGGTTTCTCCTTTACATAGCTTCTCTGAATACGTAATGGCCAGAATGGGATGCTGGATCCTTTTGGTCCTCTGGGCTTATAGAAGGGGTGTTTTATTGGGTACTCTGCGTGCCTGGCCCTGCCCACAGCTGGAGACTAACGCAGGACAGGATAAGGGTTTCCAATCTTGGTTGCCTATGCTGTACAAAGTGGGAAATTTACCTCTGAACCATTGAGTATGACTGATATTTGGGTTTCAAGGTTGAACCCTCTCCATATATACTAATCTTTGGAAGACACTCTTATGGAAGGGAAATCATTGGGGTGTGGTATCATGGCAAGGATTTGAAAGGAATTAGAGAGGGCATTTTTACTAACCTTTGTCTCTGATTCTTCTTATGTGGGAGTGACTCTGAGTTCTTTTAATAAAAATTATTTTTTCCATGTAAAAATCTATTTTCCCATTTGTACCTCCCCACATCAATTGAAAAAGAAAAAAACCCTTTGTTACAAATATGCATAGTCAAGCAAAAATCCCTACATTGACCATATCTAAAATTTATATATACATATATATATGGATATGTGTATGTGTACATTGGCTACATTCCTACATTGGCTATGTCTAACACGTGAATACACATTGTATGCGTGTACATACATGTGTGTATATATGTATGTATTGATTTGTGAATGTATACACATATTTGTGTATATAGTGTGTTACTATATATTATATATGTGTTATTATATACATTGTTCTGCTGGTTCTGCTCCCTTCACCCTGTTTACAGTTCAAACCAGTCTTCCCAGGTTTCTCTGACTCTGGGTTCTTGAAGACTGTGAAGGCGAGCTCTGACTAATCCTACCAACCTGAAAAGGCCTGGGATAGACAGGCTTGTTAATGGACTGTGCTTGTGTGTCTCGGGACCAGTTTCACTAAGTATGGGACAGACAGCTCATTGCTGAGTTGTCTGCAAGTGGATGAATTTTCTGGCTTCAGCAATTCTTAGGGAAAAACTACCTGATCCTAGAAAAGTTCGTGCATTGGTAGAAGGAGTCATTGTGGTACAGTGGAAAAATCATTGACTCTGGAGTCAGAGAACCTGGGTTCAAATTCTACCTTTGACATGGTGGAAATGACAGGTTGGGCAATTCACTCTGGATTGCAGCATTCCCATCTCTAAAATGAAGGGTGAGAAGAGATGATCTTTACTGTCTCTTCTTGCTCTATGCCTATGACCCTATGATTCCTATAGAAACGAGTCTTTGATGTGTCAAAGGAATAGGAATGGGGAAGTAGGGTAGGTGGGATCTTCCTACTGATTCTGTTCTTGGCAGAGGCACCCTGGCCTCCGTCTTGTATTGGTCTTCCAACTCTTGGGCTGATTCCCTTCCATTCCCTGTCCCTCAGGCTGAGATAAGGAGAAAGGCAACAGCCACAGTAGAGACATAATAAAGAACTTCCCAGTAAGATGGAAACTTCCCTCTTATACGGAGCAATAGTTCTTAGGGAGCTGGTGGGAACTCCCGTGCCTACAACTTGAGAGAACCAGGGAGAAGGCCAGGATAAATACCTTCAGGAGGGTACCCCTGGGGTGTTCCACTTTATATATTTTGACATGCTGCTGCATTTTCCCTTTCTACGTGTTTGGCCTAACATTTTGAGGTCCTACAGTCTATCACTGAGGTGGGAAACAAGATTGACCTCTGCACCCTACTAGCTCTCAGAGTTTCAGCCTCTGCTGATTTCAGGCAGTTAAGGGGGGGTGTCTCTGTGGGTAGTGGCTGTTTGTCTCAGTCCTATCAGTGTTTGCTTCCCATTCCAGCCGAGATGTTGTTGTTCCTGGACCTGGACTGTAAACAGTGGGGCCAAACTGGGCTCTAGGGCTGGAGCAGCCTTGACTGGCTCTTGTCTGTGCTGATGGCTACAGAGCCCCAGCTTCCTCTGGGCATGCAGGGCACAGCTTGATGTCTCTCCTGGGAAAAAGAGGGGAGACCAAAGGCCCTGTCTGTTCTCAGAACTGAACTGGGCTGGACTATGGGATAACATCTGTTCTTGGGTGGAGGTGAGGACCTCGGGAGGATCATCATTTTCCATCTTAGATACCTGAGGTGTGGTCTATCAACTCCAGAGGCTGTGGTTCATCCTGGGAGTAAGAAGGTCAGGGGGATAGGGAGAGTCTGAGGGTATTCTTCGGTCTTTCTGTGGCTGTTGGAGTGAAGTTAGCTGATACAGCCTTGGAGGCCTAGGCAAGAACTGTGTTTACTAACATAAGCCATAATTCATATCTGAATGGAGACTGACATGGAGTTTGGGGTAGCTGTGAGGTAGGATTAAATAAGCCTGGAAATATTACAGTGGTAGGGGGGAAAGAGAGTCAACAGGACACCTGGGAAGGCAAATCATTTCTTCTGTGGAGGACTCTGGCTTCAACTGGAGGCAGTTAGAGGGGCAGCAGTAGCAGACACAGCCTGGGGCTTGTATAGCTCTAAATTCCAGTGCAGGGCCTGGGTAATAAGGTGCCATTCCCATGAGTGTTTCCCATCTAGGAGAAGCAAGGCTCTCTGCCCATTTTGGGGAGTGTTTTTTCCTCTTCTACTGGCTGGGCCTTCCTGCTTCCTGTCTCCTCTGCCAGGGTCAGCACTGAGCCCAAGAAACACCATTCACGGTATATTACAATATTCTTAAAACATTCGTAGTGTCCTACACCATTGGACACCACGCATAGTGTTGTTATAATATTATTAAAACAGCTATGCAGATAAGTCCCACCCTGGACTACAGAATGCTCTCCCCAGCTTGGCCTACATGCACAATTTTTCCTACCAGCCCCTCTGCCCTGGGGACCTTGTGAGAGTAAGCAGCCTATGAAATCAGAGGCTTGGATGAGGACGAGGGCAGCTGGAAGGTTCTGCCCCGTTCCTTTACATGGCAGAGCATCCCAGAACCCACCCTTCACTCTCCTTCAGAAGGGCTATGGATAATCTATTCCCCTGAGTGCATCTGTTGCACAGGCAGCCCCCAGGAAGACAGAAGACTTGAACCCATAGGCTGTTAGGGCTGGCAGGACTTTAGAAGATAGGATGTCAGACTGTTGGGAGTAGAAGGAACCTTAGAATATAGAAGAGACATAGAAGAAGAGACATAGGGCAGAGAATGTTAGAGTCAGAAGGAACCTTGGGACATAGAACATAAAATCTCAGGGTTGAACCAAACCTCTCCTGAGTGATAAGTGAATGCTTAGTCCACTGAGGCTCTTGGGAGCAAATTTGTCCTAACTTCTTCTATTCAGATAGCCTGTCCACTGCTGTTCTGCATACTGCCCAGGAGAGTTCCAGCCAATCTCGGTTCTGTCCAGGTCCTGAGCAAACCCTGTGCAATCCTGAAGGCTGGAGAAGAAGGGGAGGGGGTTAGAAAGAGAGCAGGGGAGGGCCATGGGGGGAGGGTATGGCTAATAGTCCCTTTTGACATCAGTTCACACTCCACGTCTGGCCTTTGAAGCCCCCCGGAGCCACGATTGGCAACAGATTTAACTCCCCAGATATATGGTTTCATTTAAGGGGCAGTAATTCTGTCAGTCTGTCTCTGACAAATGAGCCCCCTGCCTGCCACTCTGTAGGGCCAGCCGGGAGCGTGTCAACCACCCGAGAATTACAGACCCGAGCTGGCCTTCGGCAAGGAGACTAATCAGAGTATGGAGGGTGCAGGGGGCTCCGGGGGTTGGTCTGCTGTGAGAGGGCCTCGGCAGGCCAGGGGTGGGGGCGACGGGAGCGAGGTCAGCATGACATCCATAAATACCCTTCTGGAACGAGACGGGATGAGATATGTCAAGGTGCAGGGGAAGATTTGCAGCCTCCCCTGGTCCAGAGAGGAGGACTTGTAGGCTGTAGGGAGTGGGGCTGGCCCAGGGGAGTGGTGGCCAACTTTGTCCTAGGGGCTATAAATTTCCATTTTTATATATATTTCGGAGAGGAGGTAGGGCATGTGCACGAGGACAAGGGAATAACCTTTAACTTGAGCCTCATGAAGGTTAAACCAATTGTCTTTGGTTAAATGAGGGTCCCAGCCACCTGCCTTCTAATGGACACACAGAATCATATAATGCTTGAGCAGACAGGGGCCTTAGAACGTAGAATGTCAGAGCTGGAAGGGACCTCAGAACATAGAATGTGAAAGTGTGAGGAACGTGAGAGATCATCCGTCCATCTCCCTCCACATTTGTAGGATGAGGAAATTGAGCCTCAGTGAAGGAAAATGACTCACCCAAGATCTCTGAAAATGAATGATGGAGATAGGACCAGAGGCAGGGGTGCACTGGAGCCAGTTCAGTCATGCTGAGCTGATTATTAAATTTTCAGCATGAGCATTGACACCACAGAAGTCAGAAAATGCTGATGAATCAGGGCTGGATTCATGATTGTGTTGATTGTCTAGACTTAAGAAAGTGGTGGAGAAAATGTGAATAATGTAGTAGATTAAACTTCAGTGTGTCCTGCATAGCCTTCCCCTCCACCCCCAGTCGTTTGTTAAACATTTCCCAGCACATCCCTGACTAGAGCTCATGTCTCCCAGGCTAGTGATCTTTTCCATTTCATGCTTATTTTCCATCTCTTAGGGGCAGCTAGGTGGTGCAGTGGATAGAGCACCTGTGCAGGAGTCAGGAGGACCTGAGTTCAAATCTCACTTCAGACACTTGACACTCACTAGCTGTGTAACCTTGGGCAAGTCACTTAACCCCAATTGCCTCATCCTGGGTCATCTCCAGTCATCCTGATGAATGTCTGGTCACTGGATTCAGATGGCTGTGGAGGAGAGGTGAGGCTGGTGACCTGCACAGCTCTCCCTCACTCAAAACAAAGTCAAGTGCAAGTCATGTCATTATTTTTCTGATGGCATGGTCTTCTTGGGCAAGGAAGGATGAACACATGTCCATCTCTTAACTAAGCATAGAGATGAGTCAAAATTGAAGCAGGAAGGAGAGTCTGAAAGAGGTTCCATTGCTGCCCAAGGAATTGGTAGGAATAGGTCAGTCACTCCAAGCATAATTATGATGGATTGAGTTAGGGCTGCCTCTTTACATTGGACTGTGAGAAACAGGATCTCTGGGTTCAAGCCCAGCTTTGTGACCTTGGGGAAATTAACTGACTTTGGACCTCAGTTTCTTGATCTTTCTAATGGGGATAATCATCCTTCTATTGCTTCCCTAATAGGGCTGTTATGGAGAAAGCTTCTATTGTTATTTACATAGTAGTACCTCTCCTAACTATAGTCTTGTTCTATCTTTAGAGCCACCTCGTGTGGGAGACAAGGATTCTTATCCTCATTTCATAAGAAAATTGAGGTCTAGAGAGAGGAAACAATTTATAGGATTCACGGCAAAGCTGGGATCTCCTGTTTACCATCCCCAGACTCTTTTAAGCTAAGGAGGGGTAGGGTGGGGCAGAGCTAAGGTTAGGAGGAGTAAAGTCTGAGTTGACTTTTGACAGTGCTGATCTCTGGGGCCGGAGTTTGTGTATGGTAGCTGTTCTGGGCCTTCCACATTCCTGGGTCATGGTGACCCCTTCCCCCTAGCCTGGCTTCGAGAGATCTTTTTTATCTCCCATCTCATTCTGCTCCAGCACTAATAGCCCTGGGAGTGGAGGCTCCCTTTTTATCTCTAGGGTTCTGGCTCCGAGTTTTCCAGGTCAGACCCCATATCATCCTCTCCTTAACCATGAACCTTCTGCAGGCCAATGGTCCCCTGTTTTATGCTCTGTATGCCGTCCTGTTCAATTGTTACAGCTGGGCAGTGGGAGAGAAGGGAGAGGGAGGATGAGGAAGATTGAGGAGGAAATTGAGACAGGGAGGGAGCGCACACAGCGTTGAACTCTATCTAGGTTCAGCCCCTCCCCATGTCAGGCAGGTTGTTGAACTGATAGTTGGTCCCGTTAGACATAAGGAACTTAGCCACTGTGAGGTAGCCATTCATGATTAGTGGTTTCAGAAAGCCTGGTATAATTCACTATGTGACCTTGGGCCAGTCCCTTCCTTTGTCTGAGCCTCCATTTTTTCATCTGTAATATGAGGGATTTGAACCAGAGCATCTCCCAAGCTGCCTTCCAACACTAATATCTCATGGCACATGTTCTTATGTTCTGAGGTCCCTTTCATCTCTAACATTTCTATGTTCAGAGATCTTTTGACACTAATATTCTGTGTTCTCACATATGTCCTAACCCTAACCTTTCATGCTATGAAGTTTCTTTCAACTCTAACAAACATTCTGTGTTACTAAGGTTGTTCAAGAGCTGGGGATGAGGAGGCTCCCAATGTGGGCCTGAGGACCTAGAAGGCTGAGGGTTGAGAGGGGGCCTCAAACCCAGGTCTTCTGAGACCTGCTCTGGTCTTCCCTCTACTACATTACAAATGCCCCTCCAAATCATACCTCCCCTGCAGGTTCTCTGGATACAGAGCTAGGGCTCACAGATTGTGGTCTGCTCAGCTAATTCCTCCTCTCTGTGCCTCTGTGACAGGTGGCTGACCAGATGAAACTTTTGCAGAATTGCTGGAGCGAGCTGCTTGTCTTTGACCACATCTACAGACAGATCCAACATGGGAAGGAGGGGAGCATTTTGCTGGTCACTGGCCAGGAGGTACCATTTTTTTCTTCTTTCATACCCCCTCCTCTAACCTCTACCTTCCTTGTCCTCTCCCCCTGTTCTTGGCAATATTTTGGGACCTCTCATTCTCTAGGACAGGGGTGGAGAACCTGCATCCTTGAGGTCACATGTGGCCCTCTAGGTCCTCAAGTGTAACCCTTTGATGGAATCTGTCAAAGTTGGATTGTGTTAAAGGGCTGCACTTGAGGACCTAGAAGGCCACATGTGGCCTCATGGCCTCAGATTCCCCACCTCTACTCTAGGATGTATATGCTGGGTGTGAAGTTCTAGAGGATGAGATTCCAGGCAGGAACAGAATTTTCTTTCTGTTCTCTATCCTATTCAGTTGTTTGTGTGTTTTAGCTATTCCCCTTTTCCAAGTATTTGAGTTACAGTGCCTTCTATATGTCTCTACCTTTGCATATTCCCCACTTTCCCTCTTAGCTCCTAGAGATACAAGTTGGGTTTCTCAAGAGAATTTTAGAATGATAATTAATAATAATACTAATAGATTTCTATAGTGCTTCATTTTCCCAAAGCACTATGGATTTATATGGGTTGTTCAGGAATCATTAGCCTCATTTTATAGATAAGAAAACTAAGATTTGAGAAGGGAAATGACTTACTCAAGGTCCTACATCTAGTTCTCTATCAGTGAAGTGAGGAAGGGAATCCAAGTCTGTGGGCTTCAAGCCTAGGGCACTGAGTAGAAGGACACAAAAGTGTTAACTGCTAAGAGGCAATATCACAGCTGATCACACGACTTGCAACTAGACCATTACAATATGGAATCTCCGAGCTGGAAGGGATCCTTGAGAACATCTAGTCCAATCTCTATTTCACAAATGAATCTCTTCATTGCCATGACTCAAAACTCATCAAGGAGTCTCCCTTGGAACACATCTAGTGAGAACACTTTACACTAAAAGGGAGTCTGGTCCTCTCTTACTAACCACTCCCCACCCCATTTAAAACCTTACACATGGCATTCTCAGAGATGAAGTTTTGATTCTCTCCAGCATCATTTATCTCCCCAATTTGAGAGCTTGACTTGAAAAAAAATGAGAAAGGAAAATAAGTGTGCCTTATGTGTGTGTGTGTGTGTGTGTGTGTTGATTTATGGTATCATAGGTCAGCTAGATGGTTCAGTGGATAGAGTGCTAGACCAGGAGTCAGGAATCCCTGAGCTCAAACCCAGCCTCAGGCATGTAGTAGCTGTGTGACCCTGGGCAAGCCACTTAACCTCTGTTTGTCTTAATCCACTGAAGAAGGAATTCAAAACCACTCCAGGATCTTTGACAAGAAAACCCCACAAACAGTATTGGTGTGTTATGGTACAAGGGGGTCACAAAGAGTTAGACACAACTGAACAACAACAAATTATGGATTTAGAACTGAAATAATGGATCTTAGAGGTCATTTAATATAACCTCCTCATTTTATAGATGAAGAAACTGAGGCCCACAGAGAGAAGTGATTTACCCAAGGTCACACAGAGGGAAGTAAATTGATGAGCTAAGATTTGAACCCAGGGCCCCTTGACTACAAATTCAATGTGCTTTCCAGTGTGTTTGTGAGAACTTTCTGTGTATTGGAGAGCATTTGGCATATTTGAGTATGCATATGTATCTGTGGTCATATACGTGTGTTAATATATATGTGGATACAAGTATATATGTCTATGTGTTTAAGGTTGTGAACGTGTGTATGTGCACTCATGTGACATCCTGCCTGTGTGGGAGAGAGTATATGCATTGCAGAGGTGTGTGTGTGTGTGTGTGTGTGTGTGTCTGTGTGTGTGTGTGTGTGTGTGTGTCTGTGTGTGTGTGTGTGTGTGTCTGTGTGTGTGTCTGTGTATGGGAGGCGCACATGTGCCCTGGAGGGCCTCCTTGTAGCCATGTGTTGGAAACAGCAGAGAGCTGCAGGCCTGCTCCTGCCCCCTCGGCCTCCTGACCCTGCTCAGGGAGCTGAGTCTGAGCCCAGCTCCCATTCACCAGGTACAATGATTCACAAACAACAGCAAACGGCGGCTCCGGGCTCTTTGTGCCTGGAGGGCCCTTCAGAAACTGGCAGTGTCAGCTCTGGCTGCAGCCACTGACGCTTTGGCTCCTGCCTGCCTCCAAGCCCTGGGCTGTGGCAGGGAAGCTGAGGGGCGGCAGAAGAAGGAATCAAGGGAGAGAAGACGTCAGAACCGCAGAGCTGTCATTTACCCCTGGGCCAATCACTGCCTTGCTCTGGGCCTCAGTTTCCCCATCTCCAAAATGAAAGGATTGGATTAGATCTGTGATTCTCAAACTTTGTGGCCTCAGAATCTCTTTACACTTTTAAAATTATGAGCACTGCCCCCCAAAGGGCTTTGTTTATGTGGGATATATCTATTAACATTTATTGTATTAGAAATGAAGACAGATATTAGTAGTATTATAATAAATGTAGTTTTGAACTTATAGACCCCCTGAAGGGTCTCAGAGACTCCCCCGGGGGAACCAAATCACACATTGAGAATGACTGGATTGGATGATCCCCATCCAGCTTTCAAATTTTGCCTCGTGTCTGACTTCACCCTGGGAAGATTAAATTTAGACAGTTCTGGGTTAGGGGCTGTTCATAGGATTTCTCCTTGCTTCTTCTCCCCTCCCATATTTCTCTGGATTCAGGAAGATTCTCTGTCCTAGAGACCAGGGTTCTAGTCCCAGCTCCATCACTGACTTGATATGTGACCTAAAAGGAGTCGTTTCACATCTCTAGGTCTTCAGTCTTCCCTATAATATGATGTGATGGAAGTAGCTTGGACAATTTAGGATGTTCTGGGATGGTGACCTCAGATTCTGTGGAAGATCCTGGGAAAGAGATTAGCTGAAAAAAGAAAAGGTGGGATTGAGGGAGAGAAGATGTCAAGGAATCTCCACTTCTTTGTCTCCCTATCTCATCCTAATATGTTCCCAGAGATGGGAGGCATTACCCTGGACCCTAGGGGCAAGGAGTTCAGAACCTCAGAACGACAAGGTTCCCTGCTAGGAGAAAGGAGATGGAGCAGGGACCTGTCTTGGACCCTGTAGAACTGGAGAGACCAAAATAACTTTTTATGGTGGAAGCAATACTGTATTATTGAGTCACAGAACCTGGAAATTCGGCCAGGTCTGCCATTAACTCAATGTGTGACCTTGGGCAAGTCAGTTCCCCAACTTAGGAGCTCAGTTTACATCCGTAAATTGAGGATGTGTTGCTAAATGGTTTCTAGGAGTCTTCTCATGTTAACATTTTCTATTCAGTTCTAACATTCTGCGTCCTAAGAGCTCTTTCCTAATATTTTATATTCTAATGACCCGAACAATCTATGTTCTTTCTATGACCTCACATTTTACATTCTAAGCTCCCTTCTAGCTCAAATATTCTGCATTCTTTTAGAAACAGATTTTCATTGAGATCTTTTTTCTCACATCATTTTCATTTCTGAATATCCCTCCCTTCCTCTACTCTATGAGCCTTCCCTTGTAACAAAGAAGAAGAAAGGGGGGGGAAAAGCAGTTCAGTCAAATCAACCCACACGTACAGTCTGACAGCCCACACCCAGAGTCAACTCATCTCTGCAAAGAATGGGGAGATACATTTTCTCCTCTTTTCTTCCAGGACAAGCTTGAATGTTATAGTTACATGGCATTCTGTTTTGTTTTGTTTTGATCAAACATTCTCTATTCTAAGGGCCCTTCCATCTCTAATGTTCTCAGGTCCTTCTGAGCCCTAACATTCTATTTTTTCACATTCTATGTTTCAGCTCAGACACTATGTTTTAAGGTCTTTTCCAGGTTTAGCATTTGTTGTTCTAGGGTCCCCTTCAGATTTTTTTTGGGAGAAAGTCTGGATCTCTGATTCCATTGGTGAAGAGAATTCTGGATAAGGAGACTCCCTTTTACTAATTCAGAAAAGCAGCTGCTCTGTAACTTAGAACCTTAAAGAGTTGCTTAAAGGTGGGACTCACTGGTGCCCTGAGTCATACAATTAGTATGTGTCAAGAGGGGAAACCCAACCCAGATCTCTCTGAGTCCAAGGCCAAGCTTCTATCCATTATGCAGTGCTGCCTCTTACCCCTCTCTCTTAGACTCAGTACCTAGAAAACTTCTGAGTGATTTCAAATGAAATCAATCAATGGATAAACCTGAGGTACAAACTTTCTCTCTCTCTGCCCTCCCAGCCCAGATCTGGGCAGGCTATGTCTGTGCCCTATCCAGGAACCGTAGTTTCTAGAGGGGGTTGTGTGTTTGTTCATGGTGGGGTGTGGAATGGGGATGACTGGAATTTTTAAGTAATTGCAAGGAAAAGAGAATTAGATCCTCTTGAATAGGAGTGGTGGTGTCTGTTGTAAATATACGTCTTCAGATCACAGATTCAGAACCAGATGAGACCCTGGAAAGGTTCTAGCCCGGATGTCTTCATTTTGTAGATGAGACCCAAAGGAAGCACTGATGCTCAGTTCTCATGGCCAGGTCTCAGACTCCAAATGCAGAGTCCTTTGTATTATATCATATCATTCACTCCCTCCCTCTGATTTGGGTAAGAGGCCCCTGTGGTTTCCTTCTGATCTTGAAACCTGCTTCCTCTTTCTCCAGGTAGACTTATCAACAGTGGCAGCCCAGGCAGGATCTCTTCTCCACAGCCTAGTGCTGCGGGCCCAGGACCTTGTACAACAGCTGCACTCTCTACAGGTTGACAGGCAGGAATTTGTCTGCTTGAAGTTCCTCATCCTCTTCAGCCTTGGTGAGTGTGCAGCTGGGTGGGAGGGTGGGTGTGGATGGGACCAGGGTACTGAGTGGAGATCGGTGAGGTGGGGTCCTGGAACAAGCAATAAGTCTGAAGTCAGAAGACCTAGGTTCCAACTGGAGTTCAATGTCACCATGGATGAGTTATAAACTTCTCTGGGCCTCAGTTTCCTCCTCTGTAAAATGAGGGGACTGGACTCAATCTCTAAGATCTCTTCTACCTCTGACTAAGATTTCTTCCAGCATGAACATTCTGATTTTTGTTCAAACATTCTATATCCTGAAATTCCTTCTAGTGCTAAGATTCTCTTATCTAAAGGGCCTTCCAACTCTAATATTTCATGTTTCTATGCTATTGAACAGCTGTTTCCTTCCTCTGTCTCCCCCCGCCCCACGCAGGGGTCATTGTTCACTGGAAACCTCAGCCATTTGGTTTCTTCTGGAGGAGTCAGACAGGCATCTATCACTCACTGTCAATCAACCCTTCACAATGAGGTCTAGTTGTTTACCTTATATCCACAGCAATTTAGCAAGGATACACAGATGGTCTCAGCATCAGGCCACACTAAAGACATCTCTCTCACCTGCTCCACCCTCCCCCTCCAAATGACAGGGGGCGGATCTGATTCTTCCAATCATAAGCCTTGGCTGGGGGCCCAATATGTCTTTGCCATATTCCAAAATCCAGTGCACTGACATAATTGCAAGATATCAATGATTCTGGAGGGAGTTTGGAGATTTTGCAATGAATGTCAAGATTAGAGTTGGGCTGGGACATTCATTCATTTGTCTGTCCATTCAACAAATGTTTATTAAGTAACATTTTGTAGAACCCAACACCCAAGGCAAGGAAAGATGCAAAATCTAGAGACATGATTCCTGCCTTCATGAAGTTTACCACTGAGCAGGAGAATAAGATAAAAAACACAGACATTTCGAGTGTACAACATTATATGACAAATACATTGAAATGTTATAACAGGGTTCTATGAAAGGTTATCACCAAATTGAGGATGGGGTCTGCAGCAGAGAAGGCTTCTGGGAGGAGTTAGTGCTGAATTGGCTTTCTAAGGCTGGGTAGAAGAAGCGGGGGAGGACCAAGGCAGAGGAAACCCATTGGGTCAGGCATGCACAGACACATGAAGCATGGGAGTATTGGGGAGCGGACCTGTCCAGATTAGGAGGGACGAGAAGACTGGGGGTAGGCACTCAGGGCAATAGATTTTCTTTTCTTAAATTGATAAATTCTGTCTTAACACAGCTGACACACATAAACAGACACACCAACAAACCACAAAGCGAGCTCCCTGAAAAGCAAAACACACAAAGGGTGTTCATGACTGATAGTAGCAACTGTCCTCTTTTGTCATTTGCGATTTGTTTTTAAAAAAGGGAATGCCGTGTGCTTTAAATTTTCCAGCCCAGGCGGCAACAACTTCACCCATTGTGTTCAGCTCGAGTTCTGCAGCCACCTCACATTGTCTTCATTTACATAGCTCTGGTCACATGTGAATGTTTTTTTCCCCTCAGCTTTGCTCACTTCCCTTTGTATTCATTCCAGTCTCTGAATATTTTATATGTGCCTTTCCCAGCTCCCCATTCCATCCCTCTTTTTTGGAGACCTGTCCTTAATATTTTCTTTGGTATAGAGAATATTCAGTGAGGAAACTCTTACTACCAACACAGGTGAACACCTGCTTAATTTAGAGAATTTCATCTGTCTAGGACAGGTAGGAGGTATAGTGTTTAGACTGTGGGATTTGGAATCTGGAAGACCTAAGTTCAAAGCCAGCCCCAGACACTTACCAGTTCTATTACCCTGGGCAAATCACATAAACTCTCAGACTCTGTTTCCTCATCTATAAAATGAAGGGAATAATAGTATTTGCCTCACAAGGTTGTTGTAAAGCCCTTTGCAAACTTTAAAACAGTATAAAATGCTGTGATTTTATTTTTTATTAGTGCCTAAGGTCACATCCAGTACATGTTAGATGCAGGACTCCAAGCCAGCTCTTCTTGACCACAAGGTTTAGTGATGGGCTACTATTTATTATTGCCTTAATTTCATTACATCAGCATATCTCAATTTACTCAGCCATTCTCCAGTTGCTGAGCATATACTTTATCACCTTTTTTCTATTCAAAATAATACCACTAAAATATTGTTTGTAAAGACCAGTTTTTTTCTTCTGTTTGTAACCAGTTTAGGGGTGATGGTGTATGTGTGTGATTATGGGTACATATAATTGAGAATGATTAGAAGGGGTATTGTTATGTGAGATCATTTATAATTGGGAATGATCTGGGGAGTATATAATTGGGGGTGATTTGGATGTACTTATAATTGGGTAGTGATGAGGGGATGAATGAAGGGGAGTAAAGTATGTGTGTAGGGGGATAATTGTGTCCGATCTGTAATTGTGGGCAAGGGGTCTGAATAGATGACTTAGAGAAGCCAGAGATTGTTTTCTAAGAGGAACAGTGAGTTAGGTGCTCCCCAAAGACTTGCTTCTTATTCTGACAAACTACTGAGTAGTGAGCAGGAGTGAAGGTGCTAAGGGTGGGTGGCTTATTGGGAATTGTGCTGAATTTGGAGTCATCAGAAGAACCCCTCAGTATTTTCATCCATAAGATGGGGGGGGGTAATACTACCTCTTCTACCTTTCTCATTGGGTTATTACCAGGATCAAATGAAATAATGTCAGTCAAGACCATTAGATCATAGATTTAGAGCCAGAAGGGAATTTATAGGTCATCCAGGCCATATTTCTCACTGTACAGATGAGGAAGTAGGTCAAGTATTCTGTGAATTATAGAAACAACAATAATGATATACATTTTTATAATATTTATTTTACAAAGTGCCATATAAACGTGAGAGTATAGCATAATGAAAAGAACATTGCATTTGTAATTTGAAGACCTGAACTGGAATCCCAGTGAAGCTATTTACTAGTTGTTTGTCCTTGGACCCTCTCTGGGCCTCAGTTTCCTCATCTATAAAAGGGGGATTTTGACTGGACTCCTTCTTATTCTAAATCATGCAATCCTAAATTATTACTATAATTGGCCCCATGGCTGGAATTTCCCTAAATTCCAGAAGTGAGCCATATAATTCCCAATCCGAGTTGAATCGCTAGAGAGGACTCAAGGATGGGGATGGGAGAGACTGCCCCCAGGGGAGAGGAGAAAGGGAGTGCCACCTACATAGATAATCTCCCTCTTCTTCCCAGTTCTGGAAAGAACTATGGAGCATAAGTACCTCAAGGAGGTCTATGGGCCAGCTTGGGGATATAAGCCTGCTCATCACCCTGGGTGCCCGCCCTCTTGGGCTCCTGGCCCAGGACCTCTGTGTTTCCTTGATTAGCTTCCTTCTGACCCAGACTAAATATCCCAGAATCAGAGAAGTGGCAAAGAAAGCTCCTCCTTGCCCCATCCCCCCACCTCAAATCCTTCCTCTGTCTCACCAATCCTTTTCTCACTTTCTCTGGGCTTATAGTTCTGTAACCTGCTTCCCTTCCCCCTCTACCTCCTCCTCAACATTTCTGCCCAGACTGATCTGATAACATCTGCTGGAGTCCCAGCCTCTTTCTTCCATCCTCCCACATTGCCCCATTTCTTACTCCTGTAACTAGCTCTCATTCCTATAACACTTTATAATTTATTATTAATAATTATTAATGGGATTGTCACTATTTCTATAGCACCTCAAGGCTAGGGAAAAAAACTGTTACCCTCACCACAGGTCTATGAGGTATTTAGAACAATGTTTATCCCCATTTCATGGATAAAGAATAGTAAAGTTACATGATTAAGGTCACATGATCTTGATCAGCTAGTAAATGGAGTTAACCACTGGATTTAATTTCCCACTATACTATAAATGGATCTGGCTCAGAGGGGACTTCAGAATTTGATCAATCTGCTTAATTTCCTTAAGGATTCAGGTATCCTTCTATGCCACATGCCCTTTTGCCCAAGTTGGGCAAATATTTCAAGTCTGATCAGTTTCAATCTTTGCCCCTAACGCACTCCTCCAAGATGGAACCTTAGAAAAAAGAATTTCAGAGCAGAAAGAGACCTTAGAACACGTTAAGTGAAAAGGGTCTTAAAACACAGATCTAAGAGGTAGTTGGAATGTTAGCCCATATCATTTTCATAGGATCATATCATTTACAGTTTGAAGGGGTCCTATAGGCTTCATAGGCTAGAAGAGGAAAGACCTTTAGGCTATAGGGAAGGGAAGGAATTAAGACCATAGGACTAAAAAGCTGAAAGGCATCTCAGAGTCTGTTTCTCTCCAACCAACTTATTTAACAAATGAGAAAACCCAGGGTGGTTGTCCAAGGCAATAAGCATCAAAGGTTGGATCTGAACCTGGGTCCTTTCATTCCAGAATCAGTAGCCTACATTTTGCTGCCTTCCCTCCCTTTCCTGATATCCCCAAAGTAGAATATCTATCTATCTATCCATCCTTCCATAATTTATCTGTTTATCTATCTATCATTTATCTATATTTACCTGTCTATGCAAGTATACATATATGTGCATATGTATGTATATATGTATACATACACACGTATATATACACATACATATACACACCCATGTATCTCCCATGAAATTCCCCTTGAGTTGGTGAGAAAGCCAGGAATAGAACCCAGATCTCCGGATTCCTAGCCCAAAACCTTTCTAGCATTCCACTCTGCTAACCCTTACCTCTCCCTGTTAACCCTTCCTCTCACTGATCAGAACTTAGCCAACTTGAGGCGGGTGTGTCTTCTGAACCCCTTCCCCGCAGGAAACCAGACTGGGCAGCCTGTGGGTGGGCAGCTTTGGAGGCGGGTCAGGGGCTGACCTAACTGTGGAGGATGAGCCTAGAGCCAGCAGAACACCTCGGGTTGTAATCACCTTTCCGTGCCTCCCCTTCCCCAACACCCCGCAACAGCACAATCGAAGCTTGCCTTCACGCACTGCACAAGGGACAGCCATTTGGTGTCTAAATAGATTTCTCTCCTGAACAGGTAAAGAGGCTTAATTAAAATTAGGACCCCTCTTCTCCAAATAGCAATATTTATGGAGACGGCCCAGGGTAGCTTTGTTCTACAGAAGGGCTTAATAGAAGCTTAATGGATTGACCTAACGTTCGATTTCCTGACTCCCATTGAGGGAGCTCGCGGCAGCAGGCGGGGACCGGGCGGCTTTTCAGAGCGCACATTCCCTTAAGCGTTTGCAATTTATCAACAGCTTCTCGCCAACAAAAGGCGTCTTGAATAGCGGGCCCACTTGAGGGTACACACATCATCCCAGAGGCTGGAGATGTGTGAGGGGGGCCATTGTGCCCGACAGCCTTTGCAACTGTTTCCCTGTCTCCCTCTGGAGTGAGTCAATGTTATTTGGACAACATTCTTTATTCCTCGGAGGAATGAAAGGATTATTCAAATATTCAATTAAACAGTAAAAAAAAAAAAAAGGGGTTTTTTTTTTCTTTTCCCCTGAGCACCTCAGGCGAGTTCATCCAGCAGAACTGCCTATTGTCAGCGGCTGCTCGAAGGGGGGGCCTGGGTTTGACATCTATCAATATAACTTCTTTCTCTGCTTCTGACACCCACTGTCACCCTACACAGATAAAGAGCGGTCCCCAAAAGCAGGAGGGGATTGTGGCAGATGCTCAGCTTCCCCACCCGCCTAGGTATTGCGGGGGTGGGGGGTGGGGGGGGTGGGGGGGAGGTGTGAAAGGAGAGAGAGGAAGAAGAAATTAATTGGAAGGGGGTGTGATTCTGATCTTTTGACCCTTTTGAGCCTTAAAAAGCAGTGACTTCCCTCACCTAGGTTTTGGGGCTGCCGAAGATGGCATTTCTGGGAAAGTGGGGCAAGTGGCAGAGGATTGTATTCAACAGCCAGGAGACCAGAGTGAAGCATCTCAGCTTATTACTAACAGGCATGGCCATAGACAAGTCACTTTCCTGCTCCATGCCTCAGTTTCCTCATTTGTAAATGTGAGGTTTGGATTTAATGGTCTCTAAGGTCCCTTCCAGCTCTAAATCTATGATCCTACTGTTAAGTTAATTTACATCTCTGGGCCTCAGTTTCTTCCACTGTAAAATGAAGATAATGCACTTCCTACCTTAAAGGGTTGTGAGGGAAGCGGAGATTATTATTAACATGGTCCTGCCAGGGAAAGGCGTGAATGGTGCCCACCTCTTGCCTTTGTGGGCAGACCATTTGATCTATGAGTCTGTGGACCAAAAGCATGGTATTAGGATGCTATTTCACCTAGAATAAAGAATAAAGGGATAGGTGGAGGATGTGCTCTATGTCTCTTCAAGTACTGCAAGGGCTGATCTGTGGAAAAGGGGGCAGATTTGTTCTCTTGACCCCCAGAGAGGGCAGAACTAAGACCACTGAGTAGACGTTACATAAGTCAGAGGTTCAGGCTGAGGCTGCACAAACAACCCTTGGTAGAATTGTTGAGAAGGGGATTCATGCTTCGGGGAAGGCTTAGGCTACACAGCCTCTGAGGGCCTCTGGGGCACCAAGATTCTCTGTTCTGACTGCTCTAAGGTCCCTTCTGTCTCTGGTGTTCTATATTCGATTTTCTAGCATTCTTTGGTTTAGCTCAGACATTGTGTGGTTTCTCTCACAGGCTAACTTTTTATTATTACTATGTTGACTTCCATCGATAAGTATACATATTATATAAATAAGAACTAACATAAGAAAAACAAAAACAGACTATTACCAAACAAAAAGAGTAAGTGTAAATGATTGTACATGTAACTATAAGCTTGTTTTTTACAGATTTTTTTTAAAGCCAAAATAAGTTTCACAAGGTGGTAACAAAATTGCCATTTGTTTCCATGACCTTTTCTTATTCCTGTGTATTTATCTGGCTTTTTGGGCAGCTATTGTCTTTACTTTTGGAAGTCATTGTATGTTCTTCCAGCTGTAACCTTCCAGTTTCTCATACCCTATCCAGTTGTAATATTCTATAATTTTATATTCTATGGTCACTCTCAGCTTCAATATTCTATATTATAAGGTCCCTTTTAGCTCTAACACTGTGTCCTAAGATTACTTCAAGCTCTGATGATCAAAGACTCTGACTTGATGCTCTATTTCAGGGGTTCAGGAGTGGAGTTGAAGTGGCCATAGAAGCTCTGCCCTGCCCAACTTTGTAATGCCTCTCTTTATTCTCAGCTAGGCTGATCATCCCATATCTTCCTGCTCTAAAACCTGACCATGAATGAAGGAGCCCCACGTGGGAAGGCTTGGCGTGGCTCATTTCCCCTGCCCTCTGCCCGGCAGGGTGTTTGTTACCTGTCTCACTTAGCTGTGGTGGGCCTAAGTAGTCCCCACCTGTGCTCTCCCCTAACTGGACGCAGAATAGGAAAGGATTTGCTCTCAGGCCTCTTCCTGACCCTGGGATGATGGATGACCCCAGGGGAATGGACACTCAGCTCTGAATGCTCTACCAGCTCATATCTCCTTTTGTGTATGTTATTGGTGGGGGGATGGAGAAGATAAATGAGTCCTACTGCCTCATAACATAGTAGAAAGAGCATTGATTCTGAAGTCCTAGGACCTGAGTTCCAGTTCTGCTCCTGATATTTACTACCTGTATAAGCTTGGACCAATCACTTTACCTCCTTGTGCCTCAGTTTCCCCCTCCTTCCTTGAAGGACTTGGGGAATTGGATTCTATGGCCTTTGGGTCCTTTCCAGCTCAGATATATGATACAGTGGTCCCTCTTGGGCCATCAACTGGAGGTTGTGAAGGAGGGAAAGGCTTCCTTCTCCTGACTTCAGGAGTTGGTCTTCCCCAACTGGGGAATGTAAACAATTAGCATGTTTGCACTTGAGAGCTGGAAGAGACCCCAGAGCCCATCTGAGAGGGCACAGCTTCCACTCATTGTAAGTAGGAGGACTCTAGTCCTAGAGAGAGGAACTTGGTCTAAGCTCTTAGGGTTAGGGAGTGCTAGCGAGTGAACCACAGTTCCCGACTCCTACAGCCCAAACTGCCTCTTCCCAATCCTGCTTTCACCTCCCAGCTTTGTTCTCCTGCTTGCTTCCCACTTTTTTCAGGGAGCAGTAAATTTCCTCCAAATCCTCTAGGTCAGGCTGGTTTCAATGAGCCCTGGGGGAGGCACCCCAACTCTAATACACCTTCTATCCCTGGGCACCTCTAAAGGCCAACAGCTTTCTCTATGTGACCTTGGAAGAAAGGAGGAAAACAAACATTTATTAAGCAACGTTTATGTGTCAGGCGTGTGGCTCAATGCTTTACAAACATTACCTTATTTGATCCTCACAGCAACCCTGGGAGGCAGGCGCTATCATCCCCATTTTACAGTTGAGGAAGTTGAGGCAGACAAAGGTTGAGTTACTTGTGCTGGGTCACACAGCTAATGAGTATCCGAGGCTAGATTTGAACTCGTCTTCTTGAATTCAGGCCCTGTGGTCTCTCTGCTGTGATACCTAGCTACCTTAGGCCAATCTTTCCCACTCTCTGGACTTCAGACAGGTACTTGGGACATGGAGAAGATGAAGCTGAAGTTAAAGGGCCTGGGTTCGAATATGGCCTCTGCTGCTGACTTGTTGTGTGACCTTGAGCAAGCCATGTCCCCAAGCCTTTGATATTTCCTATGTAAAGTGAGAGAGTGGACTTATGGGTGGCAGCAGGGCAGAAAAAAAAAAAAGCCAGGCTTTTTCAAACTGAGATTTGAATCCTGGCTCTGATATAAACCTGCTGTATGACCAGGTTTCTTCTTTTGTCAAAGAGTTGTGAGCAAAGTTCCCTGAAAATTTTCAAGCATTACAGAAATGTATGTGATTATCATACTGGCAGTATTCAATTAAGAGTGAGAAGGGACTTTGGAGATCATTTAACTCCAACTTCTCATTTGGAAAATGAGGAAACTAAGGTCCAGGGAGGGGAAGGAACTTGTCCAAAGCTATACAGGTTGTAAGTAGCAGAGTCAAGAACATTGTTAATTAACATTTCTGTAATACTCAATTATTCATATAATTCTATGATATTTATATTAAATTGCTGTAATAATTTGTATACTGTAAAATTGCATGTTACACCAATACTTCAAAGCTTGATGCATGATCAGTGTGGGCATGCTTTCCACCATCTCAGATTTCGACCCCTCTGTAATTTGGCAGGTGTTCCAAGAATTTCTGGTGCTGTGAAATTTGTTATGCTGGTGCCCAACTTTGTAATGACCCTTTTCCTTCTTAGCGAGGCTGGTCATCCCAAAGCAGACATATGGCCTGTCTCTGATTGTCAGTTGGGATCTTTCCAGTTTTGTAGAACCTACCAACCAACTGATCTAGAATCAATTCAGCTCCTCCAAGGTGCCAGGCCTCCCAGGATTGTGAGGATCAAATAAGGTCATATTTGTAAAGCACTTAACCCCATGCCTGGCCCATAGTAGTTGCTTAATAAACGTTTGTTTTCTTCCTTTCTTCCAAGGCCACACAGTCAGAGAAGGCTGTTGACCCGTAGAAGGGTCAGAGTTAGCAGATCTGTTTGAGTCGAGGTGCCTCCCCAGAGGGGCATCCCCCCCCAGGGCTCATAGCAGCATCAGCCTGACCTAGAGGATCTTGAGGAAATTTATTATTCCCTGAGGCAATCAGGAGCAATAAAGCCCTGGGAGTGAAAGGATGAGGGTGGATGGAGGCAAATTAAACAGTTACTGCCCAGGAGGAGCTTACATTCCATCATAGAAGACAAAATGTGTGTGTGTGTGTGTATGTGTGTGTGTGTGTGTGTGTGTGTGTGTGTGTGTGTGTGTGTGTGTGTGTGTGTGTACAGAAACAAAAATTCAAGCTAATAGAGAGGAGACACTAGTTCCTAGGGGAATCGGAACAATGTAGGAAGTGGGGTTTGAACTGAGCTTTGGAGGAAACTAGGGATTTTAAGGATGAGAGCTGAAGAAGGAATACATTCCAGGCATGGAAATGGAAAATGAGTACTGTGTATGAGGAACAGTAAGGCAAGGTGGGCTGGATTGTAGAGTATACGAAGGAGATACAGTTGTATGTACTAATTTTGGAAAGGAAGATTGAAGCCTAAACAGATAAGTTTATATTTGATCCTCATAGGGAGTAATTTGGAGTTTAATAAATAGGGGAGTGACCTGTATTTTAGGGAAATCACTTCGGCAGCTGTGTGTAAAATGAATTGGAACAGGCAGACCAATTGGGAGGCCGTTGCAACAGTGTAGGTATGGGATGGCTTTGAGACTGAATTAGGGTAGTGGCTGTGGGAGTACAAAGTAGAGGATGGGTGTGGGAGGTGCCCTCTCAGAGCTTCTACTCTGATGGTAGAGCCTTCCAAAGCCCAGGTCACCTCCACACTACAGTGAGGCTGTTGAGGAGGGCTATGGAGGATGAGGTCCTGTCAGGTTTAAATACCCTCCTCCCCTGAAATCACACCTTCGTGCTAAGTCTAGAATGGATAATGGGAAGAGAAAGAAGAGAGAAGGAGAAGGAAAAGAGGAAGATGAGAAAGAGAAGGAGGAGGGAGAAGAGGAGAGCCCTCAGTCAGTAGAACATCACATTTCTGATCTAAAAGTTCATCTCACTTTTTCCTTGAGGCACTATGTTAAAGAAGAAAGAGACTTTGATATGTTTGGACTAGTGATTTCATTAGTATAGACAGAAGTTCCCTACATTAATGGGGTAAGGTAATGATTTCTACCAGTGCAGACATGTAGCTGCTTTAAAATAATAATCTTATAGAGTTAACTGGGGACATTCAGGGGTTAAGTGACTTGTCCAAGGTCACACAGCAAATATCTGGCCTTCAACATATCCCACATCCCTGACTCTGAGGTCAGTTATCTGTCCAACTAACCAAGCCTCAGCTTGGTTAAATCAGTAAAATCTCCATTTTACTACCTTACTACAGAGAGAATTGTGCTTCAGAGACAGAGTGATTTGTCTTTTTAAGTAGCAAGTGAGCTGAAACTTGAACCCACGTCTTATGACCCTAACTTGAGTCCATAGTGCCAGGTTACCTGGGAAGAAGGGTGACATTTGGTTTTTGGAAATACAGAAGAAGCACTGGAAATTTCCCTTGAGCTGCTTAGGAGTTTTATTTTGGTTGAGAAGGTAAATTGAGCTTCACTAAGCCCACCTAATATGAGGATATTGGGGTGGACCTGGGGAGAGCTGGAAGCAATTGGTCCTGTATCTGAGATGGGGGTCTAATGGGAAGGCTCATTGGACTTATAGTCAAAAGGTCTGGGTTCAAGTCCTGACTCTCCATTTACTAGCTACATGACCACTAGCAAATCCTTTCGTATCTTTGAACCTGGGTTGTTAAAGAGAAAGATGTCTTGCTCTTGGGAAATATAAAAGTACCATTACTACTAACTTGCTGAATTATACATATACATTCCTCCACTGATATCCACCCTCAATGCCTCATGGTGACCCAGAGATGACTGGGTTCTCAAAGTGTTCTCTGCCAGCAGAAGATGAGCTTGGGCAGGTTCTAGCAGGCCAAGAAGGCTTCAAGTCTACACTGGCAATGGGTTGGGTACCTATTGACTGAGGATCAGCCTTGGCAATGGCAGGGGCTTGACAGGTGAGGGGTTATCTTAGCCACTTGCTCTCATGAAGTTGCACTACTAAAGCCCTGCAGGAGGGAGCCCATGGATTGATGAGAAGCATATCATCATCACTCTAGGGTTGGAAGGGATCTCAGAGGCCACTGAGAGTCCAATGCCATATTTTACAGAGAGGAAACTGAAGTTCAGTGATATTAAATGACTGGCCAAAGGTCGTGCAGGTAGTAAGTAGCAGAACCAGGATATAAACTCAAGTTCTGTGACTCCAGTTCAAGCTACAAGTTCATTATTACCTCCTTCAGCTTCTCATTTTTCTGACTGGGAAACATTAGCATGCAGGGGAATTGACTTGCCCAAGGTCATGCAGTAAGTAGAAGAACTTAGACCTTCAGGCTTATTCTGACTGAATATATACACACACATACACACACACACATATTATATGTATTACTATTAACTTATATATATTAATAGCAAATTATATATTAGTGAATTATATATATTAATAATGTTTATTCTCATTTATGGAGAGTTCTGAAACCCACAAATCTCATTCCTTACACTTAGCTTTTCGTTCAGACTTTTTCAATTGTGTCTGACTCTTCATGACCCCATTTGGGTTTTTTTGGGGGGGCAGAGATATTGGAGTACTTAGCCATTTCCTTCTTCAGCTCATTTTGCAAATGAGGAAACTGAGGCAAGCAGGGTGAAATGACTTGCACAGGGTCACACAGCTAGTAAATATCTGAGGCCAGAGTTGAACTCAGGAAAATGAGTCTTCCTGACTTCAGGCCCAGCACTCAATCCACTGCACCCCCTAATTGTCCTTATGCTTAATCTAGGTTACACGTGACTAATGTGGCAATGTTTAATGTGATTGTACATGTATGGCCTTTATCAGAATGCATGTTATTTTGGGGAGAGAAGGGAAAGAGGGGAGAAAATTTAAAACTCAAGATCTTATAGAAGTGAATTTTGAAAACTAAAAAAAAAAATAAACATTTTTAAAAAATCTAGGCTACATTGTTAGTGTTGGAACAGCAATTCAGACCTAGATCCCTTGACTCAAATTCCATTGTTTTACGGAGAGAAAAACTGAAGACTCAGGAGGTTATGTGCCCAATTCTATTTTTATTTTTAAAATTTTATTACTAAATTTTAAATAAGATTAATAGTTATTTAATTGTATAGTTTAATTTTAACTTGTTAACACAAAATCATAAGCAAATTCTGAGGGTGGGAGGGGGCCCCAGTACCAGCATTAATGCTATGAGAGCTTCTGTTTTTGCTTAGGTGGTGTTGGGCCCTAGGGGTAAGCTAGAGGCTGTGTGTGTGTGTGTGTGTGTGTGTGTGTGTGTGTGTGTGTGTGTGTGTGTGTGTGTGTGTGTGTGTGTGTGTGTGTGTACATGGGGAGGGGGTTGATATAGGGATCAGCATCCATGGGCACCTTAGCCTCTGGTTGCTCCAGCTCAAATTTCCCTAAAAGCTGTTGTGATCAACAAGGGCCTTAGGCAGGCGCTGTGGGAGGGCAGGAGGATCAGGGTTTCCATGATCATTGAGCTCTCTGGGCCTCTTCAGCGCACCTGAGTGTTAGGAGGATTAGAGTTAGGGCTTTTCGTGAGGGGCACAGACCAGGCCCATTCCACCTGAGAGGCTCAGGCTCCACACCCTCTCCCTTCCTGGCTTCCCCTAGCCCTCAGCTCCACCAGGAGGGATGTAAACATGTGGGCAGAGAGGAACACACACGGGTCATAGGCTCTAGAACTGGAAAGATCTTTAGGACATAGGATTTTAGCACTGGAAGGACTCCTAGAATGCTAGCTATGGGTCATCTAGTTCAACGTCTTCCTTTTTTCCTCCAGGTGAGGGGACTAAAGCCCAGAGCAGGCAAATGACTTGCCAAAACTCACACATGCAGTAAGCATGTGGCTGGAATTTAAGTCCAGTTCGTCTGACTATGCATTCATTGCTTGTTCCAGGTCATCATGCTACCTGGTGGTAGTACACTGGGTAGGTAACAGGGATTCAAATCTAGCCTCAGATACTTATTAGCCGTATGACCCCAGGCAAGTCATTTAACTGCTGTTTGCCTCAGTTTTCTCAACTGTAAATTGGGTAACAATAGTACTTGAAGGGTTATTGGTAGAATCAAATGAGATGGTATTTGTAAAAAGAGCTTAGCACACAGTAGGATTTATATAAATTCTTATTCTTTTTCTACTCGTTCTTCAAAAGACATTTTAAAAATGTCTGCTATGTGCAAGGGGTCTATATTCGGTTCTGAAAATATTTAAATAAGAAATAATATGGTCTTTGAGACAGAAGTTTACAGCCTATTAAGAAGGATGCAACATGTGCACAAGTAAGGATGATATGAGGTAAAGCATGATGAATGGATGCAAAAGCATTTATTCATCTCTTCCTATGTGCAAAGCATCGTGATGACACTTTGAAGAGGATTCAGCTGCAGGTCAGGTGGAAAGGCCCCACGTGGAGTCCTTAGGGTGCTGGAGCAAAGCAGATGGTAACACTTCCTCTTAACTGTCATTTCCACTAATAAAATCATATCTGCTTATGATTTCTGCTGATGGTGCCAAGGTCTTTGGTGGTGAAGACTTTTTTTTCTTATGAATCTTCAGTAGCCAAGGAGGCAAGGCTGCCCAGACCTGCAAAGGCAGTGCCCTTCAGGGGCACTTGGTCAGTAGTTGAGCGGGAGAGCATGGTGGGACTTTTCTCCACAGAACTTGCTCCCCTCCGTGATGGCTGTGCGGGTCAGGCTGGAGGCAGGGCTGATAAGCTGAGCTTTTCCCAAGCTCTTGGTTCAGGGTCCTGGGCTATCTCCAAGATGGGAAGGGAACAAAGGAGCAACCCAGACAAAGTGCTCTGGTAAAATCTGTGGTGAGAGAGAGATTCTTTCAGCTGGGGCAGGGAGAGGGGGGCAAGTAGAAGAGGGCTGATCAGAGTGGCTTCCTGAAGTAGCTAACACCTTCACTGGGCCCATCAGGAAAAAGTTTTCAACAGGTAGAGCTGGGATCTTTTGCTCAGAGAATGAACGACTTAGGGCAACCAGAGTCACTGTGTGCAAGAAATCAAAGGCTATACACGGACTTGAGGTAGAAAAAAGAGAGCCGAGGTTATGTGACTGGGAGGCAGAACTTAGCTTATCTTAAAGAAAAACTTCCTACAATGAGAGCTTTCCAAAAGTGAAATGGGCTGCCTGAGGCCATGGTTAAGAATCTTTCTCACTGGAGCTCCTTACCGAAAACTGAATGCCTGCCGGTCAGGGATAGTAACACATGTTCTTCTCACCCTTTTAAAGATGTATGAAGTGTGTTTCCCCACCACAACCCTGAGAGAGATGGAGGGCAGATCCCCAAAGAGGAAGCCAAGGAAGTGAGAGGAGAAGTGACCAGTCCAAGCAGGCAGGGCCTGGACCCAAACCCAGCCCTTTAGACTCTGAATCTCCTTCCATTTCCCCTATACCACATTAATACTAGGGGTCCTGGGAATCCTCTCCATGGCAGTTTGTACAGGAATGTATATCTCTCCAATTGTGAACTCCCAGACCTCAGATGCTGACGTATCTTGTCTGTACAATCCATAGAGCAAGCAGGCGCCTTATCAGAACATTATGATAATAGCCATGGGGGCGGGGATGATGGCCATGGAAATGGGATGATCATGGAGATGCTGGGAATGGGGCTAACGGTGACTTTAAAGAGATGCTCGAGCTAGTGGTGATGGGGATACAGACACTAGGAAGGGAAATAGCGGGGGAAAAAGGAAGCAGTTGATACCTGAGGGTAATAATGGTAACTAGTATTGCTGCTGCTGTCCCCTCCAATTCCATGCTTCATAGAATGCTGCATCCATTTTCCTGATGCACAGACTTGAACGTGATGAGCCATAGCTTTCTGTTCTCTATAGAATAAAGCCTACATTCCTTAGCTGGGTATTCAAGGTACTCCAGGATTTTTCCAACTTTAGCAAATACAACTTCATCCCATGTATTTTATGCTTCACCAGCTGAGGCCACATTGTCCCTCATAAACACTCCCATGTTCTCCTGAATTTGTACCTGTATTCTCTCTGTCCCCCATGCCTGGTATTCCATCCTTCTCCATCTATAGTTGTTGAAATCCTACTGATCCCCAAAGGTCCAGCTTAAATATTACCTTCTCCATGAAACTTTCCCTAATCTGACTAGTTAAAAGTCATCTTTCACTAAGGCATCTAGGTGCTGAAATGGACAGTGCTTGGCCTGGAATGGAGAAGACTGGTGTTCAAAATCAGCCACAGACACTTACTATCTGTGTGACTCTGGGCAAGTCAATGAACCTCCGTTTGCCTCAGTTTCCTCATCTGTGAAATGATGATAGTAATAGCACCTACCTCCCAGGGTTGTTGTGGAGGTTGAATGAGATAATAATTGTCAAGGACTTGACTCAGAGTAAGTTCTACATAAATGTTATCCAAAATTATAATTGTCTTTCCCTCCTTTGATCTTGCAAAACATTTTTTCTGTTTTTTTTGTTAGATGGGGAAGGAATTTAGACATCACATGGTCCATTTTAATCATTTTATAAGGATAGGGGCAAGACCTGTGATTTCAGTCATATAAGTTGCTTCATGGTGAGGGAAGTCCTTCTGCTCAGAATCTTAGAAAGCTGACTGGGGCATTGAGAGGTTATATAACTTACCCAGGGGGACACAGCCTGTGTGTGTGTGTGTGTGTGTGTGTGTGTGTGTGTGTGTGTGTGTGTGAGGAGCCTTGAACTCAGGTTTTCCCGACTTTGGGGATGGTTCTGTATTATACCACATTTAAAGAGGAGAAAACTGAGGCAGAGAAAAGGAAAGATAAGAGATTTATTCAAGACCAAGTAGCGGAGCAAGGGTTTGAACCCAAGTCTTCTGGCTCCAGATTTATTGGTTGTTGTTTTTTCCATTGTCCTGTGCTGACTAATAGTGGGGATGGAGAAGAGAAGGATGGTACCTGGGCTAAGCTGACAGTCAGTGCCAGTGGTGAAGATAGGGATGGGGGTAAGGGTGGCCAAGCAGTAAGGATGAGGCCATTGATGAGCTGAAAGAGACAGGGACAAGAGGCGATGCTGATGACGTACCCGTCTCTCTGCAGATGTGAAGTTCCTGGAGAATCACGGTCTGGCCAAGGATGCTCAAGAGAAGGCCAACTCAGCCCTGCTGGAGTACACCATGTGCCATTACCCTCACTGTGGCGACAAGTTCCGGCAGCTGCTCCTGCGCCTGGCTGAGGTGCGCTCTCTCAGCATGCAGGCCGAGGAGTACCTGTACCACAAGCACCTGGGTGGGGAGGTGCCCTGCAACAACCTGCTTATTGAGATGCTGCATGCCAAGCGGACTTGAGCCTCTGGCCTGGCCCTGCCCAGTCCCAGGGACTCTCCGAAGAGCTGGGATCTAGGCCATGGGGTAGGGGAGGGGTGGCCTTGGCCATATCTGGAGATGATTTATTTTATTATCACAAGCCTGGTGGGTCTTATTTCTCAGAACTGCTCCACTCCTGCCCTCCCAGGGACATATTCCCTGGCCAGTGTTTGGGAAAGTGGGGAGGCAGAGGATGGATCTGACCCCCTGATGTGTGTGTGTATGTGTATGTATGCGTGTATGAGCACATGTGCCCATGTGTGCCTGCAACTCCCGGGCCCCTGTTAAGCCAGAGTTTTTTCTGACCTGGCTGATGTCCTGGGAGATCAAATCTTGGCTTTGCTACTTGCTACCTGTGTGATTTTGGGCAAGTCATTTCCCTCCCTAGGCCTCAGTTTCCTTCTCTGTAAAACAAAGCAGTTGGAATAGATGATCTCTAAGACCCCTTCCAGCTCTACATTCTAGGATTCTCTGGTAGTTACCTAGGAGAGGTCAGTGCCATAGAAAGAGCTCTGACTTGGAAGTCAGGAGACCTGAGTTCTAGTCCTGGCCCTAAAGCTAACTCACTGTGTGGCCTTGGGCAAGTCAATTCCTTCTCTGTGCCTCAGTTTCCACCTCTGTAAAATGAAGAGGAGATGTTGGGTGAGATGATCAATAAGGTCCTCTCTAGCCCTACCATTTTCTTCTTCTTTGGAGCTGCTTAGTCGATGACTGGGTGACTAAGCTGACTGACAACTGCCAACCACTGACCCTGGGCCCTCAGGGGAGAGGTGGTGTTATCTCTGTACTCCATCCTGATCTTTGTGCCAAGAGGCTGGAGCACAGGACTGGGTCAGAGAGGATGGGGTGCAACTTCACAAGGGGCCCTTTTTCTTAGTCTCACCCTCCCCATGGGACAGGCACGGACTCCATAACACATACCCCCAGACATAGGGAGAAGATGGGAGAGAGGAAAAGAGGAGGCAAAGCATCTCCCCACTGAAAGGACAGGGAGGAAGTCCATGGCACCAGTTCATCGTGCATTTGTCCAATTTCTTCATGAACCCTTAAAAGAGCATAGAATGAGTAGAGGTAGGGTGGGGATCAGCCCCTATTTCATAGATCTTGTTATTGTAGCAATAAAAGAGTGGGTCACACTGGGCAGAGGCTCATGGAGGACAGAGGGAACTTGGAAACTGGCTGTCATGGAAGCTCCCCACCTTTCCTAGAGAAAAAAATTGGATTCAATTCACATGCCATCCTCTCATTTGGCAAATCCAGGCTGGTGTTATTTGCAAGGCTGTAGAAAAGGTCCACTCTGTCCACCCATCTCTATAGTTCTTTGAGAGGGAGATGGAGCTCTCTATAGGAGGGATTTGGGAACAATCCTAGGATTTGAGATGAGGAAGGGGAAAGGGTTTAGGGTTGGCACCCATTGCTAGCTCCTCCAATGCTGTTACATCCCCATCACCAACACCTTCATTCTTCCCTAGCCTCATTATGGGCCATTGTTCCAAAGTTCTCTTAATTACAGGGATTTAAAGTTCCTCTATCCAGAGTTTCTCCTGTCCTCAGAAGACAGATCTAGGAGCAATGGGTAGAAATTGCAGAATGACAGATTTAAGGTCTACCTAAGAAATGACATCCTTACTGCTAGAGCTGTCCAGATACTGAATGGATTCCCTACCACTGGAGGACTTCACAAAGTCTGAATGACCAGCTTACTGGGGATATTGTAGGGAGGAGTCATATTCAGGAATGGGTGTGTGTGGGGGGGTGTCCTCTGGCCAGATGACCTTGGGGCTCAGAGATTCCATGATTCAGAATGATTAGGGTCTCTTGCCCAATCTCACTTCCTCAAGGGAACTCTATTCGTTTAGGAGTGGTTCAGATCCCAGGCGGGTTCTCAGGATGGCTGTGTGTATATATGTATGTAGGGGTGAAGTGAAAGAAATCCTGAGCCCATGAAGCCTCTGCTAATGTGGAGATACACTGGCGCACTGAGGAAGGCAGCCTCTTCTCTCTCTCTTTTGTGGGTGCCCAGGAAGGAAACAGATTGTGAGGGAGCTCTGTGTGTAGCCTGTACCTGTTCACCTTTGTTGAGTTGGGGGAGACAAAACTTCTTTTGAGGTGAGGGGTTGGGGAATGGGGATTTTGGCCTCTACCAATCATAATGCTTTGGCATTCGAAATGGGTTGCTCATTTGCCTAGTACTGGTCCATCTGCCCTTCCTCTTTTGGGATCTTTTCTTTCCCAAACACAGGACCCATCCCAAAACCTTCCTCACTTCTTCTCTATTGTGCTCTCAGTGACTCAGAATTTTTGTAGATCAGTCCTCCACTCCAGTTCCCTGGCATGCCTGCCCCCCTCCTCTCATCTGCCTAACTCACCAGGGTTCAACTGGTAATCTTGATGGGGTATGGGGCAAGAGACTCACCCTCAGAACAAGACAGTGCATGAATAGATGAACCAGGGACCTTTCCCCCAAGAGCCTTCCTTATTGCCATTTGCCCAAACCTGGTGAACCTTGGCTCCAGAGCATGGGTGTTTTCCCCTTCCCATCTGTCAGTCTCTGTCTGTGATTTAATTCCCACTTTGAACTGGGCAGCCCATTGAAGAGCTGGTGACCAGCGTATGGGAGACACACACTGTGTCCTCTTTCTGGAAAACAAGAAGTGCCCTTAAGTGTCTCCCCCTCCCCCAATGGGAAGGTCTCTACCCTTCTGCCCTCCTTCAATAAATTTTGCAATTGTTTTCGAAGTGTTTTTACTTTTGTCTTTTGAAGCGTAAAGTACCAATTCCAACTCTCCTTAGTTGAGGCTCTGAGGGAAGGTGGAGGGTGGTAGATGAGGCTGAGGGTAAACACTCAGCATAGACAGACATGTAGATCACCAGATCTGGATAGTCTATTCCCAGTTATCTACCAAGGGTGTGTGTGTGTGTGTGTGTGTGTGTGTGTGTGTGTGTGTGTGTGTGTGTGTGTGTGTGTGTGTATGTGTTTGTGTGTGTACATGTGCAAGTGTTTATGTTTGTGTCTGTTTGAGTGAGCATTTGCATGTGTGTGTGGATTAAGGGTAGGGAAGAATGAGTCAAAAGAAATGAGGGACAGCAGGATCAGTGGTTTTCAAAAAGTGGATAGGAAGTACTCTCTGAAAGCACTGTAGTGATACACATAGTGGACCTTACATGGCTCAGTGGATAATATTCAAAGTTGAAGTCAGAAAGATTCATCTTTCTGAGTTTAAACCTGGCCTCAGACACTTACTAGCTGTGGGACCCTGGGCAAGTCACTTAATTCTATTTGCCTCAGTTTCCTCATCTGTAAACTGAGCTGGAGAAGGAAATGGCAAAACACTCGGGTATCTTTGTCAAGAAAACTTCAAATGGGGTCACCAAGAGCCAGACATGATTGAAAATGACTGAACATGAACAGTATACACAGTGCCTTAGAATCAGACGACCTGGATTTCAATCTTCCTTGGGCACTATCTAAGTGACCTCTTCTTTGAAGATCAGGTTCCTTGCCCATGAAGAGAGGGTTTATGCTCCATGATTTCTGTGATTTTTTCCAATTGTGGCATTTTATCATCTAACAGTCTTGTGAATTTTTAGGAGTAACATATTTTATACTGGCAGCTCTAAGACTATGTTTTAACATTCTATGTTCCAAGCTCCCTTCCAGTCTAACATTCTGCGTTCTAAGTTCCCTCTCAGCTCTAACATCCTATGAATCTATGTAGCAGGAGTCTTGGCCTGTCCCCTGCTTCTTAAAGTAAGAGTTCCATGTCCCAAAGTAATTCAGTTGCTGGCAAGACAAAGAAGGCAGATTGGCATTGTCATGATTGGAGGGGATAGGAATAGGAGTGAGTAGAGCCATGTGTGTGGTCACATGCATGAGTTGAGCTCAGTCAAGTTGGGGACAGATGAGATTAGAAGGGAGAAAGGGTAGAAGGTCCTAGACACAGGCACACACTAGTTGGACTCACAGAATTAGGAGGTGAGCAGGGTGGTTAGTGAGAATATCTGGGAACCTCTGACATAATTCCCCATCATTTCTGCCCTGTGGGCAGGAGTCCTCCTTGCCTACATCCAATCCTTCTAATTCCCTGTTTTATGTTAGATGGAATGGGACTCTTCACTTGCTCCCTCAAACTTTTTACATGATTTCAGATTCAGGATGAATCTAATCCAGTAGGGTTGTGTGTTATTGTAAGGTTAATGGGATATAAGATCTTCCCCACCCATTAGTAAACCTCACATGGAGCCCTGGTGCAAAGCCAGTTAGGCTCTGGGCCACAGGGATCCCCACACCTTCCCAATTAGGTGCTGATTTCCAAGTTTCTAGGATTGGAAACAGTATGTATTGTGTGTGTTCATTCTTTGTTGACATTAGAGAAATGATGACATGACTTGCATTTGACTTTGTTTTGAGTGAGGCAGGGATGTGCAGGTCACCAGCCTCACTTCTCCTCCAGAGCCATCTGAATCCAGTGACCAGATATTCATTAGGATGACTGGAGATATTGCTTAGAGGAAAAAGAGTGAGTGGAAAGAGAAGCAGGCAGAGAGAGATACAGGCAGAGGGAAGAACTTGTCTAGTGGAACTTTCTTGCAATGTAGGTGCTCCCTGGATTGGTGATGAGTACCCTACTAAATCTTGCCTTCTGGCATAGCAATGTTCCAAATAGATATTTTGTTTTTGTCTTGGAAGAGAAGAGTTTGTTGTATTTTGTGAACAAACTCTAGGAATCTGTATATTCATAGCAGCTGCTATGGGTATCACATTGGCATTACAGTCATCTATCTCCATGGATATGGAGACATTACAAGTGAAACTGGGGAGGGGAGTTTAGCAGGTGAAATGTCCTCTGACTAAACCCTCCTACCCCCAATATACTCACATTCCAAATGAAACTTTGCTGATTCCTAAATATGGGGAGCCTAAGCCAAGTGCCTCTTTTGACCTGATGTTAAACCCCCACTTCCACCCTTTTGATGAAAAAGGAAGGAATAGTGAGTACTAAGAAAGGGAAGCTTCTGTTCCACCACTGACTCTTCTACTGTTGGGCAAAGTGCTTCATGAATGTAGGATCTCATTCATGTGGGTCCATCCCTTTCATGGAAGCAGGTCAGTACTCTTTCTTGACTTAGCAAATGGTATTCATCAATACATCAGCCAGCATCTCCTCTGGGGAGTCTGTGACCCCAAGAAGCTTACATCCTACTAGAAAATACATACAGGATATCTATAAAAGAAATAGTGAGTCAGTGGGGGCTGGCAACTGGAGGAATCATGAGAGGTTGGAAGGAGGCATCAAAGTAGGCTGAACTTTGAAGAGAACTAGGAGTTCCAAGGGTTGGAGGGTAGAAGAGAGAGTATTCCAGGTAAGGGGGACAATTCATACAAATGTGGAGAAGAGCAAGCAGGTCAAGTTAGCTTGACTGCAAAGTAAGTGAGGGGGGAGTTACTATGTAATTAGCATGGGAAGGTAGGCAGGAACTAAATTATAAAGGACTTTAAAAGCCAGAGGAGTTTGTATTTTATTCTAAGGGTAATGGGGATCCTCCAAAGTTTCTTGATACAGAGAAGTGACATGTTCAGATCTCGTCCTTGGAAATGTTGTGTGGAGGCTAGACTGGAGGGAGACCAAGAGGAGGCTATTGCAGTAGCATCAATTAGAGGTGCTGAAGGCCTGGATGAAGGTGGTCTTAGTATGTGTCGAGAAAGGGGGATGGATCCTAGAGATGTTGAGGACATGGAATTAGTAAGACCTGATAAGTTATTGGACTTGAGGGGGTGGTAGTGAGAAAGGAAAGGGTCAAAGATGATTCCCAAGGTTAGAATTTGGGTCACTGGAAGAATAGTGCCACCTCCTGTAGAAATGAAAAAGTTAGGAAGAGTTTCAGTGGCCAAAAATTCATGTCTAACTTCTGTTCCTCCACTGATAGACACTCAGCCTCCAAGTCATTGAAGCTCCAACCATCGCTTTCTAGAAGAGTTGTCTAGACTCCAGAGTCACCTCCAGGCAGTGAAGAAGCACTAGGATCAATAGTAGTGGAAGAGGGGGAAAAATAAACACTTGACATACCTCCAGGGTCCTGACTCACTCCTGGGGTTATGTCCAGGGCAGAGGCTTTCAGAGAAGGTGGTATCCAGGAAGGTGGTCCCCACTCCCAAGGGAAAAAGAGTGTCAGGGCTATTGAGATCCAGGAATCTAGAGCAGTGGTCTCCTAAGTGAGGGCCTTGCACCCCTGGAAACCATGATATGACCACAAGGAATGAGTAGGCATCAATCAATCAGAGGATGGAAAAGAGGCTAAATTCCAGCCTCAGAGATAGCCAGTCATGGACTTTTGACAAGTCAACTAAACTATCCCCTTCACCCATTATCACTGAACATTCTCCCACCATATCCCTGATGTTGGCCCTGCCCCTCTCCTCCACGGGTTGTTATAATCTAGCCCTGGCCCTTATCACCTGAAGTGACTACATTGACAAATTTTCCTTCCAGCCCAGGAGGCCCACAGTTGGCCTTCTGGACCTTGACTTTGGCAGGCAGATCTCAAAGAACTCTATGTGCTTCAGCGACCCTGAGAAAGAGCCCTGCCCTTCCTCAACCCTCAATCTTGGTCCCAAATTGAATTCTGTCCCAAATGAGTTGCATGGGGTAAGTGGGCATGAGTGGGTTATGCTTTATATTGCCAGTCTTGGAACATTATTTTGTCCCCTAAACCCAGCCCTTTTCAGAACTTTCCTATTACTGTGGCGGGAATGAGCCTTCATCCTTCCAGTCCCTGGGTCTGCAATCTCAGTGCCATCTTGGCCTTCTCCCTCTCATTTACTCCATGTATCCAATCACTTATCAAATGCTTTTTTTTAAAATCTCCCCAACATCTCTTCCATCTGTGTTACCTCTCTCCCCAGCCAGCACTCTAGCTTAGGCCCTTATCACCTCTCACCTAAATTTTTGGAACAGCCTCCCAACTCATCTCTCTGTCTCAAGGCTGTCTTAACTACAATCTATCTTCCATTGCTGCCAGAAGAGACTTCCCTTAAGCACAGGCCTGACTATATCACCCCCCCCGCCAACCCCCATTCAATAAATTCTGGTGGCTGGCTGTCTATCGAATCTAGGATCAAATATTGTTTTATTTTTACCTCACACTTCAAATTTTGGCATAAGCTCTATAATGTACCTATTAATACAAAAGTGCATGTATATAATTTATAAATAAATAAATGTATATGGGGGGTCAAAAATGCTTTCCTGATACACAAGAAAAACGTTTGGAGGGCACTGGACTAAGGGACTGAAGCTGTGTGAGTACGCTTGTGCATTTCTGTATCTGGATGTTTCTTTGTGAATGAAGGAGCTAAAAATGGTCCAGGAGGAGTAAAGTATATATAAGAGGTAGCTGGGTGGTATAGTGGATAGAGTGATGAACTTGTAGTCAAGGAGACTGGAATTCAAATCCTGCCTCAGATACTTACTACCTGTATGACCCTAGACGCATCACTTCCTACCCTCAACTTAGTTTCCTCATCTGAAAAATGGAGCTAATTATAACATCTATCTCACAGAGCTGTTGGGAGGATGAAATGAAACAATAAAAGAGCCAACTGTAAAGTGCCAATGTAAATGCTAGCTATTATTCTTATGAGAAATAAAGGAGACTGAAGATGTCCCCTGGGCTTCTCAAGTTACAGTCTTTTTCCTGTATTCTGATTCCTTGTTTTGGGGACTCTGTCCCCAGCTGAAGTAGGCTGAATAACAAAAGCCAAAGCATCTGTAGTAAGAGGACCTGAACTCCACTCTGGGTGTCTTTAGGTCAGCTACTTCCCTCTGGGGCCTCAGCTTCCTCCTCTGTAAAATGACATTGCTGCACTATATAATCTCTGAAGTCCTCTCCAGCTCTTAACTCCTATGACAGGGAAACTGTGGCTTGTCCAAAGTCACCCAGGTCAATTTTGAGGAGGACAGTAAAGGAGATTGATGCTTCAAGTAGGATTTGGAAAAAGTGACTTCTGAGATTTCTTCTAGCTTTAACAATTGCTAGTCTAAAGTCTCTTTGGATTCTTATCTTCTCTCTTTTGTGTCCTACGCTCCTTTCTGGGGGACCATCTCCAGTCACTCTGATCTGTATCTGGCCACCGAACCCAGAAGGCTCTGGAGGAGAAAGTGAGACTGGTGACCTTGCACAACCCTCCATCGCTTAAATCCAATTCATTTACGAGTCATGGCATCACCTCCCTGATGTCATGGTCCTCTTCAAGAATGAAGGAAAAGCAATAGCATCTCCTGATCATCTGTTCCATGTTCTAACATTCTTTACTCCTTTTTTTTACTTACATAGCTATTTATATTTCTTTAGATCTTTGCTCAAACAAGTGTTATGGGCTTTTAAATTATAGCAAAGAATGATCAATCATTTTTCATGCCTAACTAGATTTTTTTTATTTTTTATTTTATTTAGTTTTAGTTTTCAATATTTACTTCCATAAGTTTTCATTTTTCTCCCCCTCCCTCCCCAAGAAGGCCTGCAAATTGATATAGGCTTTACATATACATTTCTATTAAATATATTTTCACATTAGTCATGTTGTATAGAAGAATTATAATGAATGGGAGAAACCATGAGAAAGAAAAACAAGACAGAACAAAACAAAAAAAAAGGAAAATAGTCTGCTTGGCTCTGCATTCAGACTCCTTTTTTCTTTCTCTGGATGTGGATGGCATTTTCCTTCATGAGTCCTTTGGAATTGTTTTAGGTCCTTGCATTGAGGAGAAGGGCTAAGCCTATCAAAATCAGCCATCACAAACTGTATATTCTTTAATTCTAAGGTCCCCTCTGACATTCTGTGTTCTAGCATTCTATTCATCGATTCACAAGTTGGAGGAGACCTCCATGGTTATCTAATCTAACTGCTTTATTTTACTCAAACAGATCTGTGATTTCATCTATTCAGTAGTTCTTTCCACCAGTGTTGATTCCAACTCATCTATGCCCACCTATCCTGTGCAATTCTTGTCTATGTCTTCCCAAAAATTCACCATTGAAGCTCCAGGTATAGATATTCTGGGGGCTGTCCTGACTTTCTCCACATTTTAGTGTGCCAGGAAAACATTCTGGCAACATATCACTTGTCATTTGTGACCAAACCATCATCTCTTTCTATCACTGAGTTCCTCGGTAATATCGATTCTTACAAGCTCTTCGTTGGTTACATATTTCATTGTACTTTCACCCTCATATTCTCTCTATTATCCTCTGTAGGATACTCACTTTTAGTTGTTTAGAGGTCATTATATTCTGTGACTCAACACCATATAGCAACCCTGGTAGAATAGTATTGAAAAGATGAGCCTTGTCTCTCATGGGAAGTTTGTGGTAAGAAGCTCTGTAATTTCCCCAAAGCAATCCAGCTCCCTCTTTTTCTCCTGTTCAATTCTGGGCCTAAATCACTGCACATTTTTAATATCTGTCCCATCAACAGAGCAAGCTCTATGGGATATCCCTCCAAATGCATGTTAAAATCTGGGCAACAGACATTATTCATCCACTTAGTCTTTCTTGTGTAGATGGAAGATCAAACTCCATTGCAAGATTATGGATCTCTCTCCAAGAGATTCTGCAATCTTCAGTCTCGATGCAACCAGAACAATGACATCCCCAAACAGGATATCTAGAGAACTTCACCATCTCCTCTTCTACCTGGACTTTGCCCTGGATTTCCTCTATTGCAGTGGTGAACACCTTTGGAGAGACTACATCCATCTCCATGTTTTCTGCCTTGCCTGATGCTTATTATCAGTGAGTCATTGAAGAGGATTATTTCTATTGTTATATCTTCCAAGGAATCTTGAATGATTTTGATGCATGGATGGGAAACACTTTGTTGTCAAAGAGCTAGCAAGACAATGTTTTGTTCTACCAATTCAAATGTGTATGTGTGTTTCATTATTAACAAAGGATTAACACAATAGGATCTTATATTCTCTGCATCTTTCGGTTAATTGTGAAATGACAAAATGTCCATTGTTGTATATGTTACTTGCAAAAGCCTCCTTGTTCCCTAGTAATTCTCTCATCGAGGATGCTCTCAATTCATGTAGAGAAAATATTAATAAAGATTCTGTATTGATGATAGAGAGTAGGCATATAAATCAGTAGTCATCAGATGTTCTCTCAGATGCCTGAGATTTTCTACATGCCTTTGGTATCTTCTCCTTTGGATAGTTTGTGTATGCCCTCACAATTGTATTGCTTCTAGCATGGATCTCCTCCATAGCCACTTGGTCCAATCCAGATGTTTTCCCCATATTTTTCCTCTTTAATGCCCTCTCTATGTATGCAACTGTGATTGCAATGTTAGGGTTCAAGTACGGTAGCTCCACTGTTCCCAGTGGAGAAAATAGCTGTTTTTTGCTAATCTTTTCCATTTTTCTTGCATTTACAGTCCCTTTATTTTCATCATTGAATGCCTTTTGGCATGACTTTGCTTAGTTGGATGTCTTGGCAAATTTTCTCTAATCTGGTTTAACCCTCCACTGCTTCTTTCTGTCTTATGAGACAATATTGCTCATAATCATTCTTCATTTTGTAGATGAAAAAACTGAGACTGGTGGAAGGTAAGTGTGACTCCATAGTGAAACTGGCTATCAGGATTAGAATTCAGGTCTCCTGACTCCAAACCCAATGGTCTTACCATCTCTTCTTGCAGCTCTAATATTCCATATTTTAAAGGTCTTTTTGAGTTCTGGTCCCTTCAAGTTGTAATATTCTAAGGTCTAACATTCTTTAAAGGGCCATACAATATCCAATGGGAAGTGAATCTCAGACATGAGACATTGGAAACTGTCCAGAGGAGGGCAAATAGGACAAGGGTCATTGAATCTGTGCATGATCTAGGATGCCCAGTTGAAGGGAATAGGGATGTTTAACCTGAAAAGACTTAGGGGGAAATTTTAGCTGCCTTCAAACATCTGAAGGACTGGACTTGTGTCATTTGTCTCCAGAGTACAGAACCAGGAGCAATGGCGGGGGTGGATGGGGAGCTGCAAAGAGCTAAGTCTGGGTTTGATGTCTGCAAAAATTTCCTATACTAAGAGCTGTCTAAAGGTGAGGGTCACCATGGAAGGGAGAGGCTGAATGACCATGTGTCAGGTGAATTGTATTGGCAATTCATGTTCAGCCATGGGGTTAGACCACAAGATGACCTCTGAGGAACCTCCTAACCCAAATCCTATAATTTTGTATTGAGTCAGAAATGTTGCCTTAGGATGCACAGTAAGAGAGGAGGTACTCAGACCACACAGAAAGGTAACCTCTGCTCTAACCCAGGCCTCTGCTTTTATTCCATTCAATTCAATGCCACAATTCAATTTCACAAACATTTATTTAAGGCCTACGTCTGGCCAAGGGGGGGGGGGTGCTGATTTCCTGGGTGTTCATCCAAGAGATTGGCTTGTGACTGGGATAATGGGCAGGCAGCTTTCTCTTCAGGCTTCACTTGACCCTTGCTGATGATCTGTTAGGCTCACATGTCGACATTTGGCCTAGAAACCTGAGCATAGACCAGGGCCTATTGGTAAGGAGTTAAGCCTAGTTTTGAAGGTGGCATTGGTTACCCACTGATATTCTAGGTCCACTGAGAGGAGGGAACAGAGAAGAGGAGGGAAAGCAGGAGAGGAGAAAGGATTTTTACTCATCCCCTCTTCATCTGCCACCTTCTCAGACTTTCCCAAGCCTGCTCCTTCAAATTCTACCCCTCTGGGGTGAGTATAGAGCATAGAAGAGGGGAATGGGTGGTAAAGAGTGAGCTAGGGTTTTTTGGGGGTAGGGGAGGGGAAGAGAGTGCAAATCTGGCTGCTTTTGCACTTAGTACAATGCAAAGGCGATTAATGCTAGTTGAGTGACCAGTACAGGGAAGGGCATGGTACTATGAGGTAAGAGGGCATTTGGCTGTGAGGGTCAAGAGGGTGGTTGGCTGTTTCTGGAATGGGGTGGTGGTGGTGGTGTTGGCTAGATTTTTTTGGTGGAGGCTGGTCTTTCTTATGTGAAAGGAGGCTATTATTCTTTGAGGGGAGGGATGGCCTGTTTTCCTGGGGATAGTAGGGACAAAGTACCTCCGGGATTTTAGCAGGGGAGAGAATCAAATCTTTGGCAGGCCCTGAGGTGGGAAGGACATTTCCCCAAGAGGGTGGAGGTGACCTGGCTATTTTTGGTGAGTAGGAGGAACAGGGGGCAAAAGTGTAAGGTCTTTTTCTTTGACATGAGGGAGAAGGGCTATTTCCCTAGGGTAGAAGACAAGACTGTTTCCCTGAGGGTGGGGTGGGAGGCTTCTGTTCCTTGAAGTGGAGAGGGGGGTGTCTCCTGGGGCTACTTTCCCTAGCTCTCCCAGGGGGCTGGGCCCTGCTGGGCAGGGCAGCACCTTCCTGGAGTCAGGGAGAAGCTCACTCCATGTTGCTATGCATGGCTTAGCAACGTGCATTCACTGAGGATAATGAAATTATCCCCAGGAAACAATGCAGGCATCACTTGAAGCCAAGAAGGAGCCAGAGCTGCTGGCATCCCTTGTTTGTTAAGACAAGGCTTATGCCACAGGAGTTGGGGCGGGGGAAGAAGGGAGGGAGGAGGCCCTGGGTTCATTCTTGCCTCAGAAAAAAGGGAAAAAAAAAAAGAGGGGAAGGGGGTGAGGTGTTCACCTTCAGTCCTGGCACTTGGAGGCGAACCCTGATGGTTCAGGGATGGCTAAGGGGAGCAGAGAGGAAACTCATGTGGCTAGAAGTGTCCAGTGAAGGACATGTTTTCTCCTGCAAATCCTGCCCTGGGATCAGATTGGAAAAGGGGGCTAAGGTGATGGGTTAAGCCACATAGTCTCCTTCCAAGTCAGAGGCCGTGCCTTTTGTACTTGGCAACATGACTCTTGCTCCCCCAGGGTCACTGCCTCATCTGTTTCTGTCCTCTACCAGTCACATTGGCCCCTCCTTCCCTCCTTTTCCATACTGGCCCTTGGTTCAAGGAAAAAGAGGGCCTGGGGTGAGACAAGAGACATAAGGACCATCTCTAGGACATTTGATCATACAGTGTTAGAGCTAAAGGAATCTTAGAACAATGGACTGCTGTAATATGGAGTGTAAGAGTTGGATGGGACTTTAAAATATTAAAAATGGAGGGGACAATGGAATAGAGTAGAGAAAAGGTAAGCAGTCATAGCATGTGTGTAAAAGATCTGAGGTCTTTAGTGGACCTCAAGCTGGATATTAGTCAACAGTGTAACAGGGCAGTTAAATAGCCTTATTGGGACTTTTTAAATTATTATTATTAAATCACCACAGGAAGCTTCTGGGGAAAAACTTCTTTACAATCTGTAGTTTTAGAGAGTTGCCGGGGGATACTGAAAAGTTAGGTGACTTATACAAGGTCACACAGTTTGTTTCAGAAGCAGAATCTGAACCCAGATCTTCCTCCCTCCAGGGAATTTTACCATTCATTATGCTGTCAATTGGATCTTAGTTTAATAAACATGTGGTCAGAATGGGGAAGTTCATAAAATTATGACTTTAGGACTGGAAAAGTCTTTAGAGATCTGGTTTAATCCTTTCATTTTTCAAATGAGGAAAACTGAGGCCCACAGAGATGAAGTGACCAGAAGTGACCAGGGTCACCCTCAGTCAGGTAGGATTTGAACTCAGGTCCCTTAACTCCAACTCCCAGGCTCTTTCCTCTTTCACTCTAGTCATATAATTTTGTACTATTGTGTTCAGTCCTGGGCACCATATTTTATAAAGAACGTTGACAAGCAAAAGTGCATCCACAGGAGGGAAACCAAGATGTTGAAGGACTAGGCCACCACGCTATTGAAGGAATTTAGCCTGGAATAAAAAGACTTGGAGAAGGGGGGATTCTTTTGTCAGCATGGTATAGTGGAGAGTAGAGAAAGCTAGCTTTGAATCTTGCCTCTGATAAGTGTTAGCTGTGTGACCCTGAACAAGGGATTCAACCTCTCTAGTCATCACCTTCCTTTTCTATAAAATGAGATGTTGTCAGTCACCAGTACCTACTTCGGGGGGTTGTGGCAAGGCTGGTACTTTATGAAGGCCTTCAAAAGTCAGCCACTAGTAACTGAGAGCCCTGGATGAAAGTTCCAGCAAGGCAGAGTTGGACCCAGTATTATGAAGAACTACCTCTCAACTTAAATTGCCCCAAAGTGAAACAGATGGCCTTTAAGTTAGTGAAGAATCCATCTGTGGAGGTCTTCTCGAGGGAGACTACTCATTGAGGAGACTGGAGTGGGCACAGGGTTGGGCTTGGAACTCTCTGGAATCTCTTCCCCCTCTGAGATTCACCAGATTCACCAGTTCCAGTTCTGCTACTAAATAGTTATGTGTTTTTGAGTAAGTTATCACTCCTCTCTATCACTTCTGCCCCTAAAATATCTGTATAATACAGCATTGGACCTTCTGACACACGCCTGTTATCCCAGCTACTTGGGAGGGCGAAGCTGGTGGATCTCCTGAGCTCAGGAGATCTGAGTTCGAAGAAGGATTAAAAGTTGATGGAAGGCAGGAACTAAGGCCGCCAGGGTTACAGTGTGGAGTGAGGGTGGGGGTGCCTAATAATGAATGTTTTCTGTTCTGACATTTTCTATCCCTTCCTGTTCTAACAGTCTGTTTTTGACTCTAAGGGGCATCCAGCTCCAACCATCTATAGCGGCAGTGCTAATACTCTAAGATTCTCCCTTCTCTCCTCTCTCCCTCCCTTTGTCCCTGGGGCAGGGATGGGGGAAGGAGGGGGGTGGAGAAGGGGGTGAGGGGAAAGTGTGAGCTCTTCTCAGAAGTTGACAATTCCCTGGGAGATAAATGATGGTGACCTTGCTACACCGAGTGGCTTAGGACAGTAAATTCTCCAGATTTATCTAGGACACGGCTTGTTTAGTTAACCTGGCGGGGGGGGATTGGATGACTGGAAGGATAATTACATATCTGTATATTTCTATGCATATATATCTGGGTGTCATGCATGTGACATGCATCGTGAGCAAACAGATGCAAACAGGCAGCTACAGGGGGCTGGGCAGGGCTGTCATGGTTCTACACCTCCCTTCCTCCCCATTTTCATCCCCTGTGTCAGGCCCAGTCATAATCCTCCCCAACTGAAGACGGCTGTCTTTTTTTCTGTGGGGGGAGGCAGTGGGACACCACCCCACCAGCTCTGAATACCCTCCTCCACCTGGGCCACCTCTGGATTCAGGGGCTACTTAGGAAGGGGGGAGGGGGAAGATCAAGAAAGGAAAACTGGGAGCAGGTGGATAAGTGGTTCTTGTGTCAGCCCAAGGAGACTCATCTCCCGCCTTTGGGCTTGGGCGGGGGATAAAGGAAGAAAAGACCTTCTGCTTTTGAGCAGGGAGAGGACAGGGAGGGGAGGGGAGGGGAGAAAAGGGACTCTGAGTTTTGAGGGATAGGGGGTTAAGGGGAAGGAGGGGCCTCCTATCTATAGGGAAACAGAGTACAGTGGGGAGAGCAGGGAGCAGGGAGGTGCTGGGTTTGGTGACAAGGGGGTGGTGAGGTGGGAGGGGGGAGATAAGATCTCCTGCTTTTGTGGGAGGAGAGAATGGGGAGGGGAGGAAAGAGCAGAAGGGGAGAAAGAAAGGGGGCATCGTGGGGCCAAGGCAGCCAGACTCAAAACTGCCTTGTTTATCTTCTTCAAGTTCCGTCTCTTTTTCCCCCTCCCTTTTCATCCCCAACCCCACTTCAGTCATTTTTCCTCTCCCACTCTACCAGCCGCAAGGTACTTGTCTTCTTGCCTTTCCCCCCAAAAAACCTCACAAACAAACCCTGCTTTCTGGAAAGGGATCAATCAACTGAGGTTTCAGCGATTAATAACGTGAAGGCACCCTCTTCCAGATGACAAAGCACTGAGCCAAAGGAATGAAGATCTAATGGTGAAATTTGTGGCATGAAGCTATATAGGGGAGGCAGCCAAGGGGCAGGAACTGACAGGGGGGAGGGGACAAGATGGAGAGCGTTGTGTGGAGAGCTCAGCTTGCTCAGAGTTAGGCTCCTTTCTCAATCACACCAGGACTTCCAGAGGGGGTAGGAAGCTGCCCCTAAGCTCCAGGCCAGAGCTGTTTGCCCCATTCTGAGCTGGGGCCTAGGCTAGTTACTGCCCCCCCCCACCCCCACCAAGGTCTCCAGCCCAGTAAAGGTTTTGTCTCTGCCTCCTCCCATCTCGTACCTGAAGATTTGAATGCTGTCAACTCCACTGCCTGAAAACAGGGTGAAAATCAACATAGGGTTAATAACATATCCCAAACCAGGGGCAGCCACAGGAGTTTGGGACTCAGTATCCCCATCTAAATTCTATCCAGTGACCGTTGTTGGCCTGTGCCTAATCCACCTTCTCCAGAAACCCCTAATCTTCCCGTCTCCATAATTCTACTCAATCCTCCTTCTGTCCCCCCTCAACACCCCCTTATCCCAAGTCTGCCCCTATTCTGCCTTCCAATTCAACTCTTCTCAGCTCAGTCCTTTGCCCCCCTTCCGTTTCATCCCATTTATCCTTCAAGGACTCAGAATTTAGAAGTCTGTGGGAAAAGGCTCACTGGTCTCCTCTTGTGACCTTCCTCGTCTCTGGGCCTCCGTTTCTCCATCTGTAAAATGACAGGGTTGGACTAGATGACTTTAAAGTTCCCTTCCAGTTTTGAGTTTAAGACCTGGGATTCCTCCCTACCCTGAGAGTGTGGGACCCCCTTTTAGTGAAGTTGGCTTCTCCCCACTTCTCCTGGACTACATCAGAGATTGACTGCCTGCCTCCCGCCCCCCCCTCCCAACAGCTGCAGCTGTTATGAAATGGTTTCCTCATCTCCCCTCCTCCCCTCAAACACCAGCCCAGCAACAAACTGATTCGATCTCTCAGCCTCCCTCGTCTCTTGGCCTTGGCATTCAGACACCATGTGGAGATTAATGCTCCTGAGCTCAGAAATCATGTCACCTGGCTCATCTCCCAGCTAGCCCCTCCCTCAGGGCTATTCTGCCCAGTTACTGAATGCCCAGCTGACTACTCAGCCCCCAGGTGGCTGAAAGCTCCTCTGGCTCAGGGTGGGCTCAGGGTGGAGAGGCCTAGCTGGTCCACCAGAGGCATAGGAAGGGGGTGGGGGAGCCCCAAGAGGACTGGGATCATCTGATCAGGACTCTGCCTTTCCAACCCCTCCTTTTCACTCCCTTCTGATTTGTGGACTGGACAGTAAAAACATAGCCCAGGTTAGGCCAAGGGGCTAGAGGCAGCTTTAATAGAGTGAAAAGGGTAGCGCACAAATCAGAATATGGGGGGGTTCCAGTCCCAGCTCTGCCCTTGGCTCACTGAGTGATCTTGGACAAATCACTTCTCATCTCTGGCTCTCAGTTTTTTCAGGTTTAAAATCAGGGCATTGGATGAGATGCTGTCTAAGGTCTCTTCCATCTCAAACAATCTATGTTCTACATTCTAACAGTCAAGATCTCTTCTAGCTCTGGAGGTCTATGTACCATGCTCTGACATTCTGTGTTTCAAGCTCAGTCTCAGCCTGAATATTTCATGTTTTTATGTAACTTTCAGTTCTTCCATTCAACGTGCTAAGGGTCCTTTTTAGGGATTGAATTTTGTGATAGGACCAGTGGGTCTTAAGATCTGTGTCAGCTCCTAGATCCTGGTTCAGAGATTCAGAGACTGCTCCCATCCCCAAACACCAAACCCAAAGGCTACTTACTGACTTCTCAGATGACATGATGGATGAAATACCCACTGGGATTTTGGCACCAACATTTCCTAGAGTTTTAAGAAAATAATAGTTGTGTTAAAGTTTGGCTTAATAGAGCCCAGAAACCACTATGCTGGAGAAGGAAATGGCAAACCACTCCAGTATCTTTGCCCAGAAAACCCCCAAAAGGAGTCACGAAGAGTCAGACATGTCTGAAAACTGACTTGGCAAAACAAAGAAACCACCAAATCTTAGACACGGACGGAGGACAAGTTGCCATCCTTAGTTTGTGCCACTGACTTTCAAGCCGATAGACAAAAGCTAAGAAAACTTGAGTTCAAATGCTGCCTTGGATACCTACTCTTTACCTGGGCAGTTCACTTCATTCATCTTCAGTTTTTTCATTTGTAAAATGGGGATGATAACAGCCCCTCCCTCTCAGGATTGTTGTGAGGGTTATAAGAGCTAATATTTGATAAGTACTTTGCAAACTTTAAAATGCTAAATAGATGCTACTGTTTTATTAAACTCAAGTCTTCTGCTACTGTTTTCGCCTCCTGCCCCTCCTTCTACTATGTTGCTTATAGGGGTTTCAAGGACCCAGTACAATTGTCTAAGGCACTTGTGAAAAGGTGAAAATACTACTCAGATCCTGAAGATGATAGTCTCACTTTGACAGATGGGGAAAGGGCACTATAGAGAAGGGAACAGTAACTTGCCCAGGGTCTTACAATCAGAGGGAGAAGGGGCCACCTTCTACCTTGGGGGATAATGTTCCTTTGGGTTGGGGCCTGCGTGGCTGGAGCTGGGGCAGAGATGTTGCTGGTGGGGCCGGGAGGATTTCCTTTCTTCATCTCCCAGGAAGCTGTGTTTCTTGGGCTGGATGAGTAGTTTATTGGCCGAGAACAGTTCTGTAAGTCACAAATCCCCTGCTGGCTTGGGCCTGCCCCAAGGAAGACTCCAAGAGAGCTGGGCTGAGGTTAAATGGGAGTCCAGAGGTTGGGGGATGTGCCCCCGAGTTAGACTACCAAATACCAAATTCAACACCTCTCTATAGGAGAGAGGAGACACAGGTGAGGTAAAAATAGTCAGATCCTCCCTCCCCTACTGCCCCATTTATGTCACACAGATAGGACATACATAGAGATCAGCAAAGAAGTACAAAGGTTAAAGATGCTCCTACCTTCCCCCAGCATCTCATGTGCCATACTTACTATGAACAAGAGAGCTTTCTTCTTCTCCTTCATCCTCTGTATGGCAAGTCTAACCTGGGGTGGGGAGTGAGAGGAGAAACAGAGACTAGACCCATGGCAATCTCACCATAGGAATCACCAAATCAAAGCTGGAGGGTCCAACCTTCTCATTTTACAGAGAAAGAAAACGAGGCTCAGAAAGTGATTTGCCCAAGGTCACACAGTTAGTAAAGAGCAGAATTAGGACAGGAATCTAGCCCAATGCTCTTTCCACTAGTCCCAGGGGAGTCTGACCAGTCTTGTAGCAGGGAAGGCAGGCCCTAATTTAGCTGCACTAAAGGGACAGCCTTGGAGTTAAACGCTAGGCCCCAGACCCTAAAAGTCTATCAGAATCTACTTAAAGGAGCCAGTTGGAGGGGAAATCAGGACTTTTGTCCCTAGATATCTGAAGGGGTATCATGTGGATGAGGAAAGAGAATAGGCATTTATATAGCACCTACTATATGCCAGAGGACAGGAAGGTGGTACAGCGGATAGAGTTCTGGACCTGAGTTCAAATCTGGCCTCAGTCACTAGTTGTATATAATGTTATGTATGTAATATGTAATAATATGTAATGTTAAATTACTTAACAGTTTACCTCAGCTCCTCATCTATAAAATGAGCTGGAGAAGAAAACGGCAAACCATTCCAGTATCTTTGCCAAGAAAACTCCAAAGAGTTGGGTATGATTGAAACCACTGAACAACAATGAACTATATGTTGGGTACTGTGCTAAGTGCTATTTACATTGAGATGGTGTTATTTATATCTGTTTTACAGTTGAGGAAACTGAGACAAACAGAGATTAATTACTCGCCCAAGATTACAAAGCTAGTAAGTGTCTAAGACTAGATTTGAACTCAGGTGTCCCTGATTCTAGGCCCAGTACTCCAGCCACTGTACCCACCAGCTGCTTCTATGAAGGACTGGGATTAGATGTATTCTGCTTGGTCCCTGACAGCAGAAATAGGAGCAGATATATATCAAGCAGTTGTACAACAAGGACATCAGTTACCTTAGGAGGTAATGAGTTTCCCATCACTGAAGGTTCTTCAGTGGAGGCTGGATGACCACTTGTCAGGCATGCTAGTGGAGAGTCCTGCCCAGGAAGGGGCTGGACTACATGCCCATTGGCTCTAGAGTTGGAGGACTTGGGTTTAAATCTCACCTGTGATGCCCACTCCCTGTGCAAGTTACCTTGGCCAAGTCACTTGGGCTTAATGGCCTCCAGGATCCTCTCTGCCTCAAGATCTGGGATCCTGGGATCATTGTAGCTCAAAAATTCTGATTTTAAGAGCTTTTAAGAGATCTTCCCTCATTCTTCCTTCTCTAGACTGCATCTTTGTGACTGGTGTATCTAGATGGCGCTGCGCGGAGAGGGGTATTGGGCCACATAGTCACTAAAGACATTTTAAGGTACCCACTGCTAGACCCCCTCCCCACTACTCACCTCACTGTTGTAGACAGCATAGACCAGGAATATGTACAGCCCCTAGGGACATAACACAGAATGAGGTGGGGAAGCAACGTTATCTCAGATCTGGGGGTTTGGCATAATCTAACAGATTCTGGAAGGAGAAGTGGGCCAGGGGCCAGTGGGCCAGGGTCCAGGCCTGCCATTTTCTGGTGTGGGGGTCCAGCTCAGGAGGAAGCTGAATGGGGAAGTGATGGTTGCCGAGGACCATTTCCCTCTTCCCCAAGGAAAACCAAGGTTAGCATTTCCTTTGGGAGATTTTGCCCTCTAGTGGCCACATGGTCAGAAATTCCAGTGGGTCGGTGAATAATAAATATCCTTTTTCCTCCAACACTGAGACCCAGTGAGTGATGGAGGTGGATCAGGGACTCCCTGTAATGTGTCCATCGAACTAGACTTCTCTAGGGTCTTTCCAGGTCTAATGTTCTATATTCTAATAGTCTATGTTTTAAGGACCCTCCCAACTCTAACATTCTATGTTCTTAAAGGAACTCACTAAGAACTAAGTTAAAATCCAGCCTCAGATTCTCACCAGCTGTGTGGCCCTGGCCAAGCTACTTAACCTCTGTTTGCCTCAGTTTCCTTAACTGTAAAATGGGAATAAGAGTAGCATCCACCTTCAAGGGCAGTTGTGAGGATCAAATGGGATGGTAAATGTAAAGTGCTTAGTACAGTGGGTAATACATAGTTGATGTTATATAAATGCTTATTCCCTTTCCTTTCCTCTGAAGTCTCATTCTGCAATAATGGTCTATGTGCAAAAGTCCTTTCCAGTCCTCACTTCTATATTCCACCACAATTTTATTCTTTAATGTTTGATGTTTCAGGTTCCCTCCCAGCTCTAATGCCTCATGAGTCTATGAGAGGCAGGAACATAAAGAAACTGAAATCTGTAGAGACAGAAGCAAAGACAGAGATGGAGACGCCATTGTGGAGACTGAAAGTGCAGAGATAGAAGTGCAGAAGAGAGACTAGGGCAGGGAAGAGAGGGTCACTAGAGACACAGAAAATAGAGGCACTGAGAAAAATGCCTACATGGGGAGAGGGATAGACACACAAAAAGACATAGAAAGAGAGAAATGGAAAGGAAGAAAAAGGTACACAGATATATGCAATCTAGAGTCAGGGAGAGCCAGAGATCTATAGGGAAGGGAATGGTTCAGAAGCAAAGGAGGAGGAGACAGAAGGTGGGCCTGGAGAAGCAGGCTGGAGAGAGCCAGTAGTTATGGAAATAAGGTACTTTGGGCCCTGCCCACCATCCAAGGAAGAGAGAGTTAGCTCCAGGGTCTGACTAGGGAGCTAAAGCCTAAGTATAGGAATGAGCAGCTCCAGGGTGGACCAGAGCCTGGGGGAGAGCCTGAGTACTGTGCCTGCTGCCCACCTCCCACTGCCCACCTCAGCTGAAGCTGAAACTGGGGAGATACCAGGGACATGGAGAGACAGGGAAAAAGAAACAGAGACAGGAAGAGAAAGAGGAGAGATAAAGTGAGAGAAATGAAGCCAGAGACAGGCAAGGAGAGAAAGATGCAAAGACTCAGTCCTTTAGTGTGAATGAGGGTCAGATTTTTCTTCTTCCCCAATAAAAGACAAGAGTCAGTGGCTGAGAGCTGGACCGGGTTGGGGGGAGGAGGAGAAAGCTTTGAATGTTGTCCTCTAGGGGCTGTCCCATGTATACTCCATTGACTTAGCTCAGATGGATCCTGAACTTCTTGGAAATGAAGCTGACGGAGCATAGGGGAGTGTGTGGAAGGTTGTGGTTGGACACTTCCTCAGACCTCAGGGACCAGATGAATGTCACTCACCTGGAAGCAGAGATCTGTGTCCCCGTCCCTATTCACACTCTTCCATCTCCCCACCTTCTAGACTGGGTTGGACACACACAGACACAGACCCAGACACACACACACACACGCACACACACACACACACATACACAAAACCCCCAAGCACTTTATAGGGCAAGACCACACAATATTCATTCACATAGGGCTTTCCACACAGTTGCCCTGTGAGGTAAGGTGTGTGAGCATTATTATACCCATTTTACAGATGAGGCTAAAAGATGAACAGGTACTTGCCTAAAGTTACACAGCATGTAGCTATGATGTATGTAATATCATTACATAGTATTATAGATTTAGACCTGGAAGGGACCTCAGAGGTTATCTATATGACTTCTTGTTACAGATGGAGAAACTGAGGCTCAGAGAAGCAACATGACTTGTTCAAGGTCTCATAACCAGTAATTGTCAGGAGTGAGGGCTTAAATCCAGATCTTCTGATTCAACCTATTTTTGAGTTTCCTAGAGTCAGAAGAGCAGTGGAAGGTAAAAAGAGACCTGGATTTAAAGTCAGAGGATTTGATTTAATTCAATAAAGATTTGAATCTGGGTTTGAATCTCACTTTTCAAATTTCCTAGTTGTGTGATCCTGGGCAAAGAATTTCATCCCTGTGGGCCTTAGTTTCCCTAATGAGGGTGTTGGATCGGGAGATGTCTTTTCCAAAACAAATCCCAAGACTGCTGTGATTCCAGGTAAAGTGATCTTGTTACTCCAGTACTAACACCAATCCTGGAGTCTGAATCCTCTACTCGAACTTCAGGGTCATCTTCTGTAATGGGCTACATGGGGCAGGGTAATGATAAGGAGAAAATAGGGCATCTGGATGCCCAGAAAGGTCAATGAACTTGACCCAAGTCCTCTGGTCTGCTTTTCTTCTGTTGTTCCCTGAGTTGGCATTACCTGGAAAGAGTTGAGGATGATGGACACATATGCCCATGCCATACTGAGGTGTGCCAACATGCTGCCCAGCCAAGTAAGGCCCAGAACTGGCAGCAGCACCAACACAGGTTTCACTGTTGCCCTGGAAGAAAAGAGAAGAGAGAACCCCATCAGTACAGAAGCCAAGGGCTAGGAGGGCGAGTCATATCAGAGATAGAACTAAGCCCCTACATCCCTCTACAAAAAAGACCAAGGACAGGGAAGGGTAGCTGCAATCCTTCTGTCCTATCTTCCCGTCATTCTGTAAGAATAGCTGGATGATCATGGGCAGCTGGTTTCACCTTTTCCTGCCTCAGTTTCTTCATATATAAAATAAATAGGGGCAGGGGGTGAGGAGAAAGTGAATTAGAACCAGGGACTCTGAATCTGGGGTACACAAACTTAAAATTTTTTGATAACTGTATTTAAATGTAATTGATTTTCTTTTCAATCCTGTGTATTTTAGTTTACATACTTAAAGCATTATTTTGAAAAAGGGGTAATAAAAACATTATTCTGAGAATGGTCCTCCTTGGAAGGAAGAATGGACAGTAGGAAGTAGAGGGTCAGGGTGTCCAGGAAGGCTGGTGAAACATCATTCTGAGAATGGGTCCATCCAGAGGTTTTGGTTTCATGGCCAAAGGGGGCCACGACACCAAGAAAGTTAAATATCCTTAGATGAGATATTTTTCTCTCAGTTCTCCTCTAGATAGAGCTTAGAATTCATGGTTTGAGGCCAAGTCCATCCCTAGAATTCTCTGTTCAAAGGTTCCTTTAGTCCTGACTTTCTATGTTCTGTGGTTCTTTCCCCAAATTCTTGAAGAGGCCTCCATCTCCCTGGATGCTAACCCATGCCTTCCCCTCACTCAGGGCACTGCCTCTTCACAAGGCAGACCCCAGACTGCTCTTTACAATGAAAAGACTTCTCTTCCCAAGAACTCCTCAGGAGTAAAAACATTCTGGAAGGAGATATGGGCTAAGAGATTTCTCCTTCACTTCTCCAGCAGCTCAACAAAGGCAACCTGGCTGCCATGTTTCAGCTTTGTCTCACTACCCTTAACCACTGGATGCCCACCTTTCCTTCTCCAGAGGGTCACTCTGAACACCTAGTGACATAAGACCCTTCCTTTCCATATCACTTTAAGGTTTATTTAAAAAACAAACAAACAAAAAACCCCAAGTCCAATATATATATATGGTAGTATGCCCATTTTAAGACGGGGACACTGATATTCAGAAAGGTTGGTAACCTCCAAAGGATTATATAGGAATAATAATAATGACTGCTAACATTTATATGGTGCTTACTATGTACCAGGCACTGTGTTAAGCACTTCACAACTGTCATCTCATTTGACTCTCATAATAAGCTTGAGAGGTCAGTGTTATTATCCTTATTTTACAGATGAGGAAACTGAGTCAAACAGAGGTCAAGTGATTTGTCCTGGGTCACACAGCTAGTAAGTATCTGATGCTGGATTTGAACTCTCAGAGTCCAGGCCTGGCACTGTGCCACCTAGCTGGGAGATCTTTGTCCTCTACCTTACCACTTTAGGGTTTCAACTTCTGAGAAGCTCTCAGCTTGGGTGTCCTACTCCAGACTGCTAAGTCCTCAGGGCAAAGATTGAGGATGTTCCTGTTGTCTCCTTCCTAAACTAGGAGACATGGGACAGATCCACCACACGTTCCTGCCCACAGACATACTCGGATATTCATAGGGTCACAGACTTAGAACAGGAAGGGATCTCAGGCACCATCTGGTTCAATCCTTATTTTGTAATTATCCCCCTTCCCTCTCTGCCCAGAGAGGGAAAGTAACATTCAAAGTCACACAGGGATTAAGTGGTAAAGTTGGAACTCAAACCAAACCTTCTCATTCTAATTCTATGAACTTTTCCATTAAAATAATAATGGAAATCAGCACAGCATTTAAATATTTGCAAAGCACATTGGGTACATTAGCTCATTTGAACTGCATAACAACATTCTGAGGAATACAGATATTACCAGTGCCATTTTTTTTTTTCAGCTCAGGAAACAAGCTCAGAGATATTGTGCTGGCCCATGGTTACATGGCTAAAGCTGGAGGCAGGATTTGAAGCTGGGTCTTCTTGACTCTAAGTCCTAACATCCTATCTACTATGTCATCATGGTGGTCCTCAGAGGCTAGGTTGGATGCACCAACCAAGCTGAGTATTCTCAAATCAAACTCAGTGAAAATTTGTCTTTGGTGCCCAGCCCTCAACAGGTAGTCCCAGCAGCTCCTCACCATATCTGGACTCCAATCTGCCTCTCAAGGCTATTTTGGGGGCTCAGCATTCTGGAACGTCGCCGGGCACTGGACACAGTGACTATCACCACTCGGAACAGGATGAAGGTATTCACCTGTGGGCCATGTGCAGAATGGACATGTTCTACTCCCATTTTCTCCACATTTATTCATACTATCCCTCCTGGGTGTTTCTCCTAGCTTTCTCCTTCAGCACTTTGCTTTGTGCTCCTTCTCCCTTCTTTCCCATCAAGAACTACTATTTATCAGGCCCTCCAAAATCCAACACCCTAGACCAGGGGTGGGGAACCTGCAGCCTCAATGTCACATGCAGCCCTCCAGGTCCTCAAGTGCAGCCCAAACTTCGTGAAGTTTGGATTCAAAGGGCTGCACTTGAGGTCACCTGTGACCTCAAGGTGCACGTCTCCCACCCCTGCCTTAGACCCTTAGGCCTCACCCCCAGGTACTCCCCACTCCCAGTAACAGCCCTGTCCATTTGGATCATATCTCTCTTTCTCTGGAGCTCTTTTCTCTATCCTCATCCCCCATAACAACCCATCAGCCTCCTCACAACCTACACTTTTCCTGGCCTTAATCTAGTCCTTCTAAAAATCTATCTCGCATTCCCTCAGGATCTGTTTTCTTCCTGTTCCTTTTCTCAAAGCTTCATCCCTGGTCTCTCAGATCCCTACCTTTCATCCTAGTTCCCTAAACTCACTTCTTATACCCATAGGATCCACCACACTCTTGGACTCCCTTGTACCTTCTCATTCAAGTCTCACTGAATATTATCTTTCTGTCCAACCCCAATTTTCAGGGCCAGCCCTTCAAGCCTTCCCTTGTCCCTGCCCTTCACTTACAGTTAATACAAAGAGGACAGGTCCTGCAAAGGCCCAGATGACGCCCTTCCGCAAGCTAAGCCAGCAGTGATGATCAGCCATATAGCCATCAAAGGAGGAAGCCAGAGTGACACCTACAATGACCACTGGGAGACCTGTAAGAGGGGAAGTATGGTGGGTGAAAGAGGAAATAACTGAGGAAGTAAATGTTCGACCTTCCGAGCATATCAATTTATTAAGCAACGCATGCTAATTACCTAACAAATTGGGACCAGGCCCCTTCCTCAGCTTAGGAATGGACCCTCAATATAAGGGGAAACAGGCTTTTATAGTTAAAAACAATCAAATAAGGCCAATTAATTAAAAAGAAACAATACAACATTAGATAGTCTGATTTCTAATTGGATGAAAGATTAAGAACTTTCCAAATTGGGAGGGGAAGAGCAAACAAGTGCAATTCCCTGAATTCAGAAAAAGAGGTGCCCCACTCCCCAAATATCTATAAACAATCAAAGGAGCATGGAAATAATAACTGTTCGATCACTACGGGGTCAGTTTTCAGATAAGACATATGGTTGCTGGAGCTGTATAATTGTGAGAACACCCCTTGCACTGATCTTCGGATCTGGCTGGGTTTCTGGTCAGCATAATCTAGGTCCTTAGTTAAGCATCTCTAAGCAGCAAGTAGAGTGGTCCAGCTTCCCAGCCACCCAAAGCTAGGTTCAGATAATACAATTCAATAAGGCTTTCTCATAATTCCCATAACTGAATAAAGTTTTCTCGCAGGACAGAAATTGGACTAGACCCATAACTGAATAGAAAGGGGTCTGAGCTAGCTTCCAAACTGGGGCACCAGATGGAGTCAATGGGGTTTGCTTATTTCCCACAATTAACCACCAATTAACCACCAACTAATCCCCTCGATTCCATCAAGACAAACAAGATACTAACAATCATTTCTAGTTTCTTTCCTCAACTACCCCAGACTAAATGGCCTCAGTTTTGCATGCTACCTCCTAGATCCTGGGGTTTTTTTCCTAGGCAGAGTGAGGAGAATTGTGAGAGAGCTAGAGGACAGGGAACAGAAAGTTTGGGTCTGGATTGGGGGAGGTCATCAGGGACAGGACTGGGCATATGTAGTCATGGTTTCAATCTAGGTTTAAGATTGGAGGCAGTATGAAGTAGTGGCTAGAATCCTGGATTCCTAGTTGGAGGTAGATCATAGGATTTAGAATTCAAAGAGACTTTAGAGACCTTCTAGTCCAATTACCTTATTTGACCAAACAGAAAATAGACCCAGGGAGGTTGTCATTTCTCTAAGATCACGCAGACAGTAAACAGTAGATCTGGTATGTGAGCCCAGATATTTTGATTCTGAATTCACCACTCCTTCCATAACATTTTGGTCCAAATATAGGCCTCCCTCTCACATAGGCTGCATCCCTAACACATCATTGTTTGAAGAGGTAATATAATCTAGTCATCTCCTCACCTCCCTCCCACCTCCTTGCCTTTAGTGGCCTCCTGGAGCTCAGTCCTTACCCCAGCCTATCATGTAGTAAAATTTCATCCTCTGATTCTCACTCCTGTTGACAGCTACGACCTTACTCCATAGTAGGAGACCCTCGACCAGCATCCAGGTAAAGGCAGCCATGAAGAAGAAGTGTAAGGAGGCTGTCAGCACCATGCACACCACCTGGGACCGGGAAGGACAAATATAAGGGCGAGTATATCACCTCCTCCCACCTCACTCCTAAGACTCAAGTCAGAAGATCCCTGTCAGAGTGTGAGGTTGATCCTTGCTAACCGAGTAACCTTGGGTACAGTCATTCCTCATCTCTGAGTCTCAGTTTTCTGATCCATAAAATGAGGACAACAAAGCACTTCCTACTTCCCCAGGCTATTGTGAGAGGAAAACACCTTGTAAACTACAAAAATGCTACAGAAATGGGAGTTGAGAGTGCCATCATTCCATGACTGAAAGAATGACCAGTGGTGTGACATGTGAAAAAGACTTGTGTTCAAGGCCTGGTTCTGTCAATGGTTAGCAGGGTGACATTGGGAAAGTCACCTCATGTCTCTAAGATCCAATTACATTAATAAAATGGAGATGATAAATATCATCTGCCTCAAAGGGCAGTTGTGAGGACCAAAGGAGATCACTTATGGGAAGCATTTTGTAAACCTTAAGGTGGTAGGTGGCTATCAGTTAGAATTGCCATTAAAATCAGCAGCAGCGTCAGGAGGGCGGTTCACATAGGAGGCACTTAATCAATGTTTATTAATTGATCGATTGATTCCCAGAATGAGTGGTACAATGAAAGTCAGGAGATACTGGTTTTTTCTTGACTGCCACTAATTCTGGGTAAGTTACTTTCTATCTCTGAGTTTCACTCAATTTCCTCGCCTGTGAAGTGGGCATATATTTTGCCCTCTTTCTCTTACAGTGGGGTTTTGGAGGTTTGGTTGAGATATTCCACGGGAAATTATTTCTAAAGGTATATAGGGAATAACATGGTTTGGGTTTGGGTTTGGATTTGGGGAGTGAGTTAAATGTGTGAGGAGGAAGTAGGACATAGCTCACCATCTTTACTCAGGCCTTTTCAGTCTTGAACCCTACTTGACTTATGAGGCAATCAGGAGCAATTAGGAGGGCTAAAGACAATCCCCAATTTTACTTCTTTGCAGATTTCTTAAGTGGAATTCCCAGGATAATTTGAAGGAGATTCAGGCTAGCAGCCCAGAGATACGATAGGAATTCAAAGGAATTTGGGAGCTATAGTTTAGATCATCTGATTTTAGACTGAGTAAATATGAATGGGTAGCTTTGGACAAAATAGTTCAAAAGACGGACTAAAAATGTCGCTAGTTGGCTGGGACTTGAATCACAAAGGAGTTAGTCATTAATGACAGTGATGAAGAAAGTGAATGCATAACGGCTGAGGACCAGTAGATGGTAGCAGAGAGCAGAGAAGTTGAGAGCAACGTGCAATGACGTCACACATTGGGAGCCTGTAACTTCGGAGGTATGAGTTAATAATAGCTACCATGTATATAGTAACAATGTATGACTGTGAGAGTTGCATAAGAAGGAAAGCTGGGTGCCGAAGGATCGATTCCTTCAAATTGTGATGCTAGAGAAGACGTTTAGAGTCCCGTGGACAGCAAGGAGATCCAATCAGTCACTACTTAAAAATTAATTAATCATCTGAAATGGATTCAGGCTATTCACTGGAAGGTCAAAAAATGAGGCTGAAGTTGGAATACTTTGACCACATAATGAGAAGAGGGGACTCATTGGAAAAGACCCTGATGTTGGGAAAGATTGAAGACAAAAGGAAAAGGGGAGGCAGGGGATGAGAGATGGAGAGATAGTGTCATGGAAAAAGCGAACATGAGCTTGGACAGACTTCAAGAGACAGTGAAGGACAGAAGGACTTGGCATACTGTGGTCCATGGGGTCCGACACGACTGAACAGCAAAAAATATAGCACTTACTATGGACCAGGCATAGTACTAAGTGCTTTTTACAAATACTATCTCATTTGATCCTCCCTACAACCTTGCAAGGTAGGTGCTATTATTACCCAATTTACAGTTGAGGAAACTGAGGCAAACAGAGATTTAAGTGACTTGGCCACATAGCCAATAAGTGTCTGAAGACAGATTTGAACTCAGGTCTTCCTAACTTGAGACCCAGCACTCTATCCACTGCACCAGCTGGCTGCCTGGGGTATATGTGCTCCTCCACAGAATTTTTTTGAGTGTATCCTGTTCTTTATGTAACCTCTCCCAAAGCAGGTGTGGTAACTCATGGGAACGTGTACCCCTGTGTGTCTGAGGGAAGAATCTTTATCATTTATTTTGTTATGCTGTCTGATTAAATGGCTTTTCTTTGAACTAATGTTTACACTTTGATTAACCTAGTAAGAGAAAACACAGGTAGGACTTCATGACCCTTGGTTTTGATTGTAGACTGTAGAACAATTATAAAATCCAAAACTGTTTTGGGCTTCTGGATTTCTATCTATAGGATGGGAATACTCATTCTTTTCCTTCTTCTCTCTTAGGGAGGTAAAGAGGATGGAGGGGTGGGAAAGACAGGTTGTGATGTTGTAGACCCAGTGCCTTCTCTGTCTAGGAAGGACCCATGCTCCATGTTCTGATTCATACACACACCTTCAGGGCTAGGACTGCCCACCTTCTTGGCTTTTGCCCATTCGCTGAACATGAGAAGGGCTTCAGCAGCTGCTAGAGCAAGGATAAGGTTCTTGTGAACGGTGGTCCTCTCAGACTGTGGGAGCCTGGGAGAGAACAGATAGAGGAAAAGAGGAGGGGGAGAAGGAAAGGAGGATGAGGGAAGGATGGGAGAAGGGAGGAGGAGGGGAGATGAAGCAGGAGGAAGGATGAAGAAAGGGAGGCAAAGAGGGCAAAGAGATGAGTAAGAGGAAAAGGAGAAAGAAGGGTGAGTGGAAGAGGGAGGAGGGGAGATGAGGATGAAGAAAAAGAAGAAAAAGAGTAAAAGATGAGATAGCAAAGGCAGAAGAGATGAGAAGGAAAGTGGGATGAGGAGATGAGGAGGAGGTAGAAGGGGAAATGGAGAAGAGGGAGAAGGGTGTGGAAGGAAAGAAGAGAAGGAAGAAGGATGAACTGAAATACTGACTTTCCTCCCCAAACTTTATCCTAGTGCAAAGTTCCCCTCTGCTCTCCCCACCTCTAGCTGGAAGAGAAGTTAGAGCTCTGATCCACAAGGACAGTAGGGCCAACTTTGGAGAGAGCATCTGAGCATCTCCTTCCCTGAAGACCTTTGAGGATGGGATCACACAAGCCCCGGGGGAACTCCTGAAGTGCAGTGGAATCTGGGTCAGAGTATATGTAGGGTTCATCAGGTGTCTGAGGACTCCTTACCCAACAGCCAGGAATAGGATGAAGGTGGTGATAAGAGCACAAAAGGACACGCCACAGCCGATGAAAGAGAGCGTCTTCAGCACAGACTCCTCCTCAGAGCTCCTCTGTTTGGAAAAACAAATAGGGCAAAACCACATAGAGACCAGGAGTTGTGGAGCCTTCTTCCATCCTATCTTTCTGCCCAGGTCAGGATGACTAGTTAGGGCAAGCCACTTTTCCAGTCTGGGCCTCAGTTTTCTCATCTTTAAAGCAGGGAGGTTAGACTAGACAATACCGAAATATCCGCGTAGCTCTAACATTGTGTGTTCTGAGGACCTTCCCAGCTCTGACAATCTTCATTCTCATGTCTCCTCCAGCTCTAACACTGCCCTCTTTTATGTTCTTCCCACACTGTCCTCTTTCCCTCAACCCCCTCAGGATTCTGATGACTGCAACTGGATTATTATTTAATGATAATAATATTAGCAGCAAGCATTTCCACAGCACTTGAAGGTTAGGAAAGTGCTTATCTAATTTGATCCTCACAACAACCCAGGGAGATAGGTGTTATTCTCCTATTCTCCTTATAGATGAGAAGCCTGAAGCCCAGACTGGGGAAGTTACTTGCCCAGGGTATTATAGCTAGTAAATAAATGTCTGAGGCAGGATCTGAATTGAGGTCTTCCTGACTTCAAGTACAACCCTCAGTCAGCTGTGTCATGTCACTATTTCCAGGACTGATCGAATCCCTTAACTCTACCACTAAGCATGACTCCCTACACTCCTCTCCCTTTTCCTGACCCACCTGGACATCATACACCTGTAAGAGGATGGCAAAGTTGGTGCTGTGGTTGCAGAAACAGGAGGTAGATTCTTGGTGCTGAGCATTCACTGAGCATCCTTCACTGGACCAGGAGCCCCCAGTCTCAGGGCTGGGATAGGAAGGAAACAAAAGGCCTGTCATTAGAATGAACTCATGCTGTCCTGAACCCATTCTCCCTACTACCCAGGGAAGTTGGGAGAAGGCCTCTGCCACCAGGCTGGATTCGAATCTCATCACCAATTTCATGCCTGACCTTAGACATGACTGTTTTTCCTTTCAGCTCTTTAATCTATAAAATGGGGATGATAATATCTAGTCTATTTATCTCACAGGGATGTTGTGAGGATCAACTCAGATGTGTAGAGAGGGAGCAATGGATACAGGGCTGGGTTTGAAGTCAGAAAGACCTCAGTTCAAATCCTGCCTTACATACTTATTAGCTGTGAGATCCTGGGCAAGTCATTTAACCTCTGTCTGAGTCAGGTTTCTCATTTGCAAAACTGGGATAATAGCACCTGGGAACACAACTCCTCTAAGGTTGTTGTGAAAATCAAATAAGGTAACATTTATTAAGTGTTGGCACATAGTAGGTGCTTAATAAATGTTTGTTTCCTTTTCTTCCTCCCCTCTTCCCTTCCTTTTTTCCTTCCCCATGCCGGCTCTAAATGTATCATCCTATGGATGCCAAATGCTGCCTACATTTCCAGATATGATCGCTCCATCTCTTTGGTTTTCCTCCACCTTTTCTTGCTCAAGGGAGGATTTGGGTAGGGGAGTAATAGAGCATATGTTAAAAGGCTTTGTTTTCCATTTTTGTCTTTCTTGTGAGGATGGGGTGATGAAGAGAGAGGAAAGAACAGAAATATTTGTTAATTGAAATAAAATTATTTTGAAAAGAAAACATGATGTGAAAAGCAAAAGCCATTCACTAAACTTCTAAAAACACTCTCAGCATATGTGCAGTCACTAGAACAATGCCAGACACCTGTAGTGTCAAGGAAATAATACTGGATTTGAACTCTGTGGACGTGGAGTTTGAATCCTGGCTGTACTCCCCATTATCCTTGGGACCTGGCTCAAGCTTGAGGAATGGAAGCATGGTACAGGGAGATATATTCTGGACCAAGGTTCAAATCTTGCCCTTGCCACTTACTACCTAATTAACATTGAGCGATTCCCTTAAGAGGAGAAGCTAGGTAGTGCCAGGACTGGAAGCAGGGAGACTCATCTTTCTGAGTTCAAATACAGTCCCAGATACTTACTAGCTGTGTGATCCTGGGCAAGTCACTTAACCCTATTTGCCTCAGTTTCCTCATCTGTAAAATGAGCTAGAGAAGGAAATGGTAAACCACTCCAGTATCTTTGTCAAGAAAATCGCACATGGGGACACAAAGAGTTGGACACAACTGAAAAATGACTGAATAACAAAAATTCCCTTAATCTCCCCAGTCTCAGATTCCTTACCTAGAAAGCAGAGGTCCCTTCTGACTCCATCCCCTGTAAGCCCAAACAGAGTTTTATCCACGGTTAATTATCACTGTTACTATAGCTTTTATGGGGTTCAGGGACTTTGTACTTAGCTGACAGACAGAATCCCCTCCTGCCAGGGACCCTGGATCATTTAGATCAGGGTTATTAAAGTTTTTTGAGTGATGAACACCTTTGACAGTCTAGTGAAGCCTATGGATCCACCTAGAAGCAGCTAGACGTGCAATGGATAGAATACTTAGTCTGGAGTCAGTTCAAATTTGGCCGCAGATGCTTACTAGCTGTGTGGTCCTAGGTAAGTCATTTACCTAAGGACAGCATTCAGAATGCTACCATTCTGCTTGCCCGAGTTTCCTCTTCTGTAAAATTTGGATACTAATAGCACCTGGCTCACAGGGTTGTTCTGAGGATCAGATGAGATAATATTCATAAAGAGCTTAGCACAGTACCAGGCATACAGTAGGCACTTAATAAAAGTTTGTTTGCTCCTTTCCTTTCTTCTCAGAATAATGTTTTTAAAAGCATAAGATAACACATAGAATTTCAAAGGAAACCAATTGTATGTAAACTATTGTTGTTTTTCAGTTGTGTCAAACTCTCTGCAAGTCCAGATCATTTTATAGATGAGGAAACTGAGGCAAATAGGGTTAAGTGACTTGCCCAGGGTCATACAGCTAGTATGTGTCTGAGGCTGGATTCGAAATCAGGAAGAGTAGTCTGGTGAGCAAACAACAATCCCTGAACTCCAGGATACTCCCTGCCCTTCCTCCCTTCCCAAAACCCTTCAGTTATATGGAAGGACTTTCCCTTCCCTTTTATGATACTCCCCTCAGGCAAGAGGAAGGAATCATGTTTTCCCCACCCCTCCCTTGGAAATCAGTGGGAATTATTTAAAAAAAAAAAAGAATACTCAGAAAGCCAGGAAAACATATAAATATGAAAACCCAACAGGTATGTATGGCGTAGAGGAAAGGCTATTTTTAAAGGGGTGGAGTGGGGCAGAAGTATTGCCCAGTTTTCACAAAGGGGTGGGCACTCTGGGGGTCCAAGGCTCGTACAGTGAGTTTGTAGGATGCTGTTAGCTACTTGTTGATCTGGATCTGTCCATGAAGTTCAGAGTGATGGGAGGTGAGAATGATAGGTCAAATCTAACAAGATGGAATTGAGGAGCGATAAATGTCAGGTCCTACCTTGGGGTTCCAAAATTAAACAGAGCAAGTATGGGGAGGTAAAGTTATGACCAGACAAAAGTTAGTATGAACAAGTTCTGGGGATTTTAGAGTCCAGCAAGCTCCATATGGGTGTCAATGGGTGTCACTGGAGTCACATGGAAGCCAAGAAAGCTAATGGGCCCTTAGGCTTCATTAAGAGGAATTTCATGTTCAGCACTTGGGTGGTGGCAGTCCCGTCCTCTCCATCCTGGTCAGACCATATTGAGAATAGCACATTCAGGGCCCCACATTTCAGGAAGGATACTGACAAATTAGCACAGGCAGCGGACAGTGAACAGGATGGTGAGAGAACTGAGAGCCAGGACTGTGTGGGAGTCAGCTCCTGTTACATTTTCAGTGTGAGCGTTCACACCTTGGACCTTGGCAAATGCTACAAAAATAGGACTTCATTTCTTGCTTGTTGATTGTCTAGATTTAAGAAAGTAATGGAGAAATAATGATGAACAATGCAGATGAAACCAAAAAGTATGTCAAGCTGGCTGTTAAGCATTTATTCAGCACTCCCCTGCTAGAAACAATGTTATATCCTAGACTCTGGTTTAAGAAACCAGTGATGTTCAGTGTGGGAGGAAGAGGAGACTTAGAAGGACATCCTAGCTCTCTTTAGGTATGTGAAGGCTGATCCTATGGGAGTGCAACTGAACTCATTCTGATTGGTCCCAGAGAGCAAAACTAAAAGAGGCTGGTGCAGGGGTGGGGAATCTGCGCTGGTGGATGTTACGGCGAACCAAATCTGGAGTTGATTTAAGAATAAATATAATAGTAAGGAAGGGCTGCCCCGCTTTTAGGCGGTAGAGGCTGAAAGTTTTCAGGCATGGGTAAGATGTCATTCATTCATAAAATGAGATCCCGTAGTTGGCAAGATATGAACCTGTGTGGGGAAACCCTAATGGATTTCAAGTCCATCACCTTAACCACTCAGCCACAACTATCTGCCAGCACAGGGTGCCCACATCAGAAAAGGTGCTGTGCTCTTTGAGCAAAGCAGAATTGAGACAGCACAAAGTAAATGCAGGATGTGCAAATTTGGGATATCCACCACAAATGTTCATATGGACTATCTGTGCCCAACCTGTGGTAGAGGATTCTGAGCTCGTATTGGTCTGATTAGCCACAGTCAGACACTGAAGTTTCACTTTACAATGGTGATGTCATTTTGGTCTTCAAAGACGAAGGACAACAACCATTCATTTATTTATTCATCCATCCATCCATCCATCTACCTATTCGTTCATTTATTCATTCATTAACTCATTTATTTGTTTATTTATTGCTGTATAGAGAATTCTTGTTCAGATATCTGTTAGACTTAGATCTGTGATTCTGGGAAACAGCCTGTGTTTAAATTCAATTAGTACTATCTTCTTTCCTCATTGGCCAGAGGGGGTCACTGTAGTATTGCTAATAACATGATTTTCAGCTGTGTCACTTTCAGTTCTGTAGAGATTTGCCGAATCTTGGAAGGGACCCTCAGAGGTCGTCCATGATTGAAATTAAGAGAGGTTGAGGGACTTATCCACAGACACGGCTACTACATGTGAGAACTGGGATTGAAAAGCATGCCTTTCTCTGTACCATGTTGTCCCATGAACCTCAAAACCACCCTGTAAGGGAGGTGGAGCAGGAACTATCACCTCCATTTTGCAGATGGGAAAGGCAAGGCTCATCGAGCGGGAACAGCTCCCCTTAGATCACAGAGTCAGTTAGCGGAGGAGTCACAATTCTTAACTCTAAGTTAAGTTGAGGTTGGGTTTTTTGGTTTTTCTATTACACTGAGCACTATCGAAAGTCAACTGTCCTAGGTCTGGATAAACAGGGGAGAAAATCAAAAGGCTGAAAAGGAAGGGTCCAATCACACATTGAAGGACCCTAGTGTGCTTAGGAATCTCCTTACTCTCCTCTCACCCCCAAGGTCAATCCTGGATTGCGTATACAATTTTCTTTGTCAGAACAAGTCTCACCTTGAATCTGAATCAAAGATTTTAGAGCTTTAAGGGACAGTAGACATCATGAATGAATGAATGGATGAATTGATGAATAAATGAATGGATAAATGGTTGAATGAATGGATAAATGAATAAATGAATGAATGGGTGGATGGATAAATGAATAAACAGATAAAAGAATGCATGCATGGATGGATGAATGAATGGATGGATGGATGGATGGATGGATGGGTGGATTTGAGTATTTACTCTGGGTAAAGCACTGAGTTAAGCTCTGGGGACACAAACAGCAAAGACAGCCTCTGCTCTCAAAGAACTCACATTTTAATATGTGAGGGCTACAACGAATGAAAATGTATCAAATAAATTGTGACTAAAATTATCAACTCCCATTTCTTCAGCACTTTGAGGTTTACAGAGTACTTTCCTCACAATAACCGAGCTAATGCTAATATTTTTATACCTATTTTACAGATGAGGAAACTGATGCTCAGAGTATTTCAGTGAGTTGTCCCAGGTTACCCATGGTTCAGTAGACAAGAATGTGAGATGTGGAGTTGGGGTAGCTGAGGTCTAATTCAGCTCCTACTTACTACCCATGGATCCTTAGACAATTCTTTGAATATCATCTAATCCAGGGGTTTCTTAATCTGAACCCTGTGAACTTGGAACTTTTGATATTTTGATAACTGATGTAATCCTATGTATTTTATATATTTAAACACATTATTCTGAGAAGGCATCCATAGGCATCTATGACACACAAAAAGATTAAGCACCTCTGATCTGTCCTAGCTTCCTCATTTTAACAGATGAGGAAACTGAGACCCTGAAAGGCTAAGTTATTGTGTCCAAGGTCACATGGGTGTTAAGAGCAGAATTCACGGCCAGGGTCTTGGACTCCAGATCTAGTCTGGGAATTGCCCTTTCCCTTCCTTCCACCTTCCCCTCCTTCCCCCAAGTGAGGAATTCTATCCTCTGTCACTTGCCCTCTCTATTCCTCCCCAAGAAATCCTGGCCTGGAGCAGACTATAGCTAGGGTGGCTGCCTTCTCCTGAATCAAGGGCTACCTCACCTACTGCTGAAATTCCAGAAGGCACATAGAGGCTCCACGAGTTTATCTGAAAAGCCCTGCAGGGGAAAAGAAGGCAAGAAAGGAAGGGTAGAGTGAGTTCACTTCCCTCCCAATTCATCACCAAGCATTTGTTAAGCACAAGGCACTGTGCTGGGTGCCAGTGGTATACAGACCTTGGTTACAGGAGTACACAACATGCAAATATGTAACTATATGTAAAAATATGAAATAAACACAAGTTAATTTCTAGGGTGAGGCACTGGGAGCTTGAGGGATTTGGAAAGACTAGATTAGGAGGTGATACTGGGGCTGAGTTCTGAAGGCAAAGAAGGCTTCTGAAAGGGCAGAGGTGAGGGATCACCTGTGTGAGGCATGGAGATGGGAGACGGGCTCTCACGTGTGAGGAACATCAAGAAAGCCAATTTGACTGAAATGTAGAGTGAGGGAAGGGTGGTAACATCTAATAATAAAGTCTAATAAGGCAGGCTGGAGCCCCATGGTAAAGGGGCTTTCAATGACAGATAGGTCTGCATGGGATCTTCAGAGGGAAGAGGAAGCCACTGAAAGTCCTAGTGGCAGATCTCTCCATTTATAGAACAAAGGAGCATGGTCAAGAACAATGGAGAAAGGGTCGGGGGACCCAGGAAGGGAATTAGGGTCTTAAGTGCCAAAACATCACGTGGCTCTTAGTGTTTAAGGAAGGAGAACAGTTTGAATTTCAAATAAAATTCTGACTAAAAATAATTGCCATTTTTTTTAGCTCTTTGAGCTTTACAGAGGGCTTTCCTCTAAATAACTCTGTAAGGCAGGTAATACTAGTATTATTACCCTCATTTTACAAAGGAGGAAACTGAGGCATGGAGTGCTTAAGTGACTTGCATGAAATTGCAAATGATATAGTAAAAAGAATGCTGGATGTGGAGTCAGAGGAGCTGGGTTCAAGTCCTAGCTCTCCTACTTATTACCTGTATGACATTAGGTAAGTTATTTAACCTCTCTGCGTCTCAGTTTCCTCATCTATGAAATAAGGGGCTTAGATTTGAGAATCTCTGGGATTCTTTTTCACTCTAAAAATATGATCCTGTGATCTAGCATCAGGGTTGTTAACTTGAACTCAAGTCTTCTGACTCTAGGTCCAGGCTCTTAAACACCATACCATGCTACCTCTTCAGTGTTGCTCAGATTTTTATGTGGTTCTTGAAGATTTACAAAGCACTTTCCCCACAACAACCCAGTGAGACAGGTAGTGAAAAATGTATAACCCTCATTTTAGGGACCTCAGGAATCTAAGGCTGACTTTCCCAGAGTCACACAGCTAGTCACACAAATGTTGATGCATATGTCATCTGTGACTCAATTTTATTTTAAATTCCAAATGATCTCCTTCCTCTTCCATTCCCCAACCCACTGAGAAGGCAAAAAAAACAAAACCCATTATAAATTTGCAAACAAATTCTCACATTAGCCATGTTCCCCCCACCCCCAAAAAAGAGTAAGTAAAGGAAAACAAAGAAAGAGAAGAAAATATACTTCAGTTTGTACCCTGAATCATTTCTCTCTCTGGAGATGGAAAGCATGTTTCATCATGAATCCTTTGGAACTGTGGTTGATCATTGTGTTAATCAGACTTACTAAGCTTTTCAAAGTTGATTTCCTTCAAAATATTGCTGTTATTATATATGTATATATGTATATATTGTTCTCCTGGTTCTGCTCAATTCACTTGGTATCAGTTCATACAAATCTTCCTGGGTTTTTCTGAACCTATCCTCTTCATCATTTCTTACAGAACAATAATATTACCTCATATTCATACACCATAACTGTATCAGTTCATACAAATCTTCCCAAGTTTTTCTGAAACCGTTCCTTTTATCATGAATTAAAGTATAATAATATTCCATCACATTCATATACCATAACTTATTCAGTCATTCCTCAATTCATAGGCATCCTTTTAGTTTCTAATTCTTTGCCACCACAAAAAGAACTGCTATAAATATTTTTGTTTCTGTGGGTTAATTTCCTCTTTCCGTGATCTCTTGTGGGCATAGAATATCATTTAACCTTCTAATGCCTCCAGGTGATTAACCAAGATCATAAGTTGAAGAGCAGGTACTGCTCTGCATTGGTATGGGAAGGTTCATAAGATGATCCATGTAGAGCTTGGAGGGCATATGTTAAAGAAAGGACTTGAATCTAGGTCTTCTTGAAACCAAGACTGGCTTTCTATCCCCTACACTATTATTTGTAACATTTATTCAATAGTTCTGTGTTTCCTGCTATTTATCTATAAAGGCAGATAAATGAAGCATTTTTCTGCTTCTGTCCAAGAGTTTCTCTCTGAGCCTCAAAATTTTTGCTAGTGGGATGAGGAAGGGGAATGCATCTCTTTCTGAGGTTGAGGACTGTGGTCTAGGTCTCTAACAGATCTGTCACTGTTGATGTCACCCACTCTACCTTACCTGGGTCCTGTGTAGAAGACGGTAATGCACAGCTGTGCTGACCTCCTGGAAGTTGACCAGAAGTGTGGATGAGATGATGGCTGACCCCACCTGGGTGCTTAGGTACCTAGAAGCACATTGGGAAAATGTGTTGAAGAGCTACAAGTCTGGTAGATGACCTACTGCCAGTCATTTCCCATCTTGGACACCATTTTCTAGTCCTAGCTCTTATATTTATTATCTATGTGTTTATAAGTACCATCACCTCTCTCAACTCTGACATATATGACCTCTGAGGTTTCCCTGCTTAATAAAATGAGAATCATTTCTAAAGGACTTTTAAACTATTACATTGTATATTCCAAGGCCCCTTCCAGCTCTAACACTCTATGTTCTAAGGTTCCTTCTAGTTCTACCCTTCTATGGTCTATGTTTGAACATTCTAGGCAATAAGATTCCTTTCAGCTTCAACATTTCATGTTTTAAAGGCCTTCCTATATGTAACTAACAGTTAACCAAGCCAATATTAAGTGCTTACTGTGTTCTAGGCACTGTGTTAGACAAAAATGAAACCATTCCTGCCCTCAAGAACTTACATTCTATGTAGGGAGATGTGTACCCATAGAAGCATGTACAAATACATTCAAAATAAATATATGGTTATTTTAATAGGATAGAGGCACTAGCAGCTGGAACAATTAGTAGAGGCCTCTCGTAGTTGATGGCATTTGAGCTAAATCTATATTCTGTGATTCTATTTTCCTTCCCCACCCTTACACTTTCCCTCCCTCCCATCAATTAATCCTTCTCTGGGGAAAAAAAGGCATCCAAAATGATCAGGATCCTTTGGTCCCTACAAACTACCACCCAGACGGACCCAAGGAGAAAAGTCCCTACTCACTTTTGCCTTTTGTCAGATATGGAGACATCTTGGCTGAGGACCTTGCTACCTTCCTGCCCTTCCCACCCCAAGGAGTGCTGGAGGGCACTGTAGGCAAACCAGGTGTTGATCACAGTGACTCTGGAGAGACCTGGGCAGATGGGAAACATCCTCTTCAGATGACTGACCCACTCAGTCCCACAATCTCATTCATTCTCTGCCTCACTTCACTTAGGCCCGTGGAGATTTTCCTTTGTGACTGTTTAGTCTCCCAACTCAGGCTTGGGTGTTCCCAGAGGGCAAGAGACCAGGTCATCCTTCTCATGTTAGGGGGCTGCCTGAGAGAAGAAGACATGTTGTTCCCCTCAGATTGGGGGACTCAGAGGCAGGGCCTCTGTCTCTTCTCTCAAAGAGGGACTCCTTGAGGACTAGGCCCTTGGCTCTCTTCTGAGCCTCAATTTCATATCCTGAAGAGTCCATCCCCTCTCCTTCCACTAAGGACTACTCTCTGTCCCTTTAAAGCAGTGGTATCAAACCCAACTAAAAATGGAGCCACTAGATCTAAGGATCCCTACAGGTTGTACATTGTTTAAAAAAATATCCATTAAAGAAAAGTTCATGAACATTATTATATCATATTATATATCATGTTATATAAATATATATCAAATATGTAACATCATATTATGTCAAATTAATTATATATTATATCATATTATATAACATAATTATGTTATATTAATCACATATTAAGGCTACTTTAATATTAATAATAATATGTTTTATATAATACACATTAATAAACATTAACATTTATATATTTAATTACATAGTAAATATATAGCATTATATGTTATATTAATATTGTCTATATTCATAACGACATTATCTATGTTCTATTGTATTTTTGTTCTGTTAAATATTTCCCAGTTATATTTTAATCTGGTTTGGGCTACACTTGGGAGGGTGGTAGTAGCCTGGTGCCACCATGGCCCAAAAACATCTGAAGGGTGAGAGGAATTTCTTTGAGCTCTCTTCCCTCATAAATTTTAGAGGAGAAACTGAAGCCTGAGGTGGAGGAGAGTCTAGAGTCTATCAGACTCTTCTCCCAGATAGAGTGTACCAGTTTCATCTCCCAGAGCTCACCTTTTCCTTGAAGTCTTCTCACTTCCTCAAAAGGCAGTTGGATATAATCTGACCCATCTGGAATCTCCAATAAGTCACTACTGGTCAAGTCTCTCAGGTTCAGGCTTCGAGCTTCAATGCCTGGAGAAAGAGTAGGAACCCAAGGCTGAAGAGCTCCCCAAGCTCAAGATGGGTGGAACTTTGTGTTTTTAAGGTTAGGTGCTCTCCCCTAAACTGGAGATCCTCAATGCACTGATCAAGAGACTCTTCTGCCCCATCCTCCTTTCTGGACTTGGACATTCAAGTGAATTTGGTAGTATAAGTATTATAAGATTCAATATATCAAGGACCCATGACCTCACTGATGTGGGTTGTGAGGCAGGTCACAGCTGTCCTCCATGTTTATTGTTCAGCCTTCATTTTCAAAGAGGGCCAATGATATCATGGAGTGTCTGAGTAGATGGGTCTTCATTAATTGCTATGGTCAGTGTTCTGATAATGAACCTCATGTCTGTAATCTGGTCCTCAAAACTCAGCATGTAGTCTATCACTAGGACTATTCCCCAAGTCTTTCCTACTTGGTAAATGAGCATTTATTAAGTTGCTATGAGGTATGTAGTAGGAGTGGGAACATGAAGATAGTGATGAAATACTTCCTGTCCTCAAGACAAGGGAGAAACAATCTGTGCATTTATAAAATTTATACAAGATAAATACAAGGGACTTTTTGGGAGGAGGTACAAGCAGCTAGGGAATCAGGAAAGAACCTATACTTGAGTGGAGCTTTGAGGGGAACTAGGGATGTTTAAGACGTGAAGGCAAGAGGGAAGAGTCATCTTCTCAGGCACTGCAAATAGCTTATGCAAAGGCATGAAGATGGAAGATGAGGTATCATGTGTGAGGGTCAATAAGAGAGTTGGTTTGGTTAGGTCATAAGATGACTGAAGGGAAGAATTATAAAATTATAAACATAAAAGTATAAATTATAAATAAATATAAATTATAAAATAAGCTTAGAAAGATAAGTAAGAGCCAGGTTTGAAGGGCTTTAAATGGCAAGCAGAGGAACTTCTATTTGATTCTGGAGGGAATAGGGAGCCACTAGAGATTCCTGATCAAAGAGGGACATTATCAGACTTCAGCTTTACAAATATCACTTTGAACAGCTGTGGGGAAGATGGATTGGAGAACAAGTTAGATCTTGTACTATATTAGGTATAGCCTTCTAGAACCCAAGGAAACCTCTACAAAGAGAGGACATTAGTAGATGGTGACAAAGATGTTGAGGGGATTAGAGACAAAGCCATGAGAGAAAATTGGAGATGTTTAGTTTGGTGAAGACTTGGGGATGGAGGTAGGTGGTTGAAGGACTATGATCACTTACTTTAAGTACCCTGAGAAAGACACTTCTCAGTGCTCCAGGTAATTCTAAGACTATAAATTGCAGAAGAGATGCTAATCTGCATTGTTGGAGGGAGTTTCCTCATCTGGGAATTCCCTAATGAAATCACAGATCCAAGTCATAGCCCTAAGATGACATGCACAGAGGGATTTAACTGTAGTGGTTGGTCCCTGAAAATAGCATTAGGAACAATGAGAAGTTACAGGGAGATAGATTTCAGCTTGATACAAGGAAGAACTTTTTAGCAGTTTGAGGGTATCTAAGAGTAGAATGGGGTATCTTGAGAGGTAATGAGTTCACCATCAGTGAAGGTCTTCAAATGAAGGCTGGATGATCACATGTTGGAGATATTGTAGAAAAGAATCTTTTCCCTTCAACTCTGAGATTCGGTGAGTACAAGCTTGATCATTTCCATTTTAGTAAAGCCCAGGGAGGAAGTATATTTCTTAAGTTCATATAGTTGGAGAACTAGCATCAGGATATCATTACGTACACTCACCAACAGAGCCCTTCCAGATAGAGATGTTGGATCTCTCAGCTGTGAGGAGCAGGCTCAGCCTGGCGGCAATGCGGTTCACACTCTCCACCAGGACCATGGGACTTTGGATGATCTGAAGACAGAGCCCATGGTTGTAGTCTGAGCTGAGAGTCCCCCCTTTCCCTCTATAGCTGTTTTCCTTTCCTCCAACCTCAGACAACCCCGAAACATCAGCAAATAACTCCCCTATAATTGATTCTGACCAGACACTCACTGTATTTTGACACTTGAAGACAGTTCTCAGTGATCAGTGCTAACAGAAGGGATCCATGGTATGGCTAATACAACAACACTAATAACAGCTAGCATATATACAGTGCTTTAAAGTTGACAAAACACTTTACAAATATTATCCCATTTTATCCTCATAGCAATCCTGGGAGGAAGTGCTATTATTATCCCCATTTTCCAGATGAGGAAATGGAGACAGGATTAAGTATCTTATCCAGGGTTGCCCTTGCTCAATGTTCTAAGATAGATTTGAATTTAAGCCTTGACTCCAGGTTCAGGGTTCTATCTAGCTTCCTATGAAACAGTAGATACTGAGATATGGTGCTTTAAGCAGCTTACTTAGGTACTCAGCCTTCTGTTGAGTACTTTGAAAAATATAAGGAAAGACACAATCCCCATATTCATGTAGGTTATAGTTTAGTTCAGTGATTCCTAAACTCATTTGTCCTACTGCCCCCTTTAAAAAAAAATTACTCAGCACCACCCCCTCCAGAAATCTACTTTCTTTAACCTGTTGATGTTTTTTTCAATTGGCATCCTTTAAAAAAATACAATCTTTTAAAAAATGACACATTTTAAATTTAATAATTTATTGTAAATTTGTGGAGTTTTTCCTGCATTGAAATTTTGATGATGCAATATAGTGTATATTATCGTATTCTTAACAAGTCATTACAGGCATATATTCCTGTTAATGCATACTGGACTTCCTGACAATGCAGACACACATGTGCCAACACTTGCTTGTTAAGACCTGTTGGCGGACTTGAGCACTGATCAGTAACAACTTCCATTTTGTGTGTTTATTTGGAAGATAAGGTAATCACTATGACTTTAACTGTTGCACAACAGATGAAACATGTACAAAAGGTTTTTCAAATTTTTCTTCTCTACTATTCTTATGCTTCTACTACTGCCCCTTACTCTTATTTAACATTGCCTAATTGCACCCAAGGCTACTATTGCCCCCTCTCATTATTCCAGTGTTCCCTGGGGGCAGTATCACTCACTTTGGGAACCTATGGTTCTAGTTGGAGCAATAGGAAACATATGAGAGTTATTCTAGGGAACAATTCTATGTCATATGAGCAAATGTGATCCCATGGTATAGAATGCATATATTTCATAGACAGGAGAATGTTAAAGCTGAAAGCACACTTAGAACACAGAATATTAATGATATTATTACATATTTTAATATACTAACAATACTATTATATTATTTTGAAATAGAAACATTATGTAGTATAACAATATTATAATATAATAAACATAATATATTATAATAAAATATAATATAATGAAAATAAAATAATATATAATAAAATAATGGTATAATAACATTATTATATTATATATAAATGTATTATAATATACAATCATATTATAATAGTATAAATAATAGTAATATGAGAATACTAAATAATAGTATAGAACTGTGGTTGAGACCATAGAATGAAGGCAGAAGATATATCAAAGCATGGAATGTTAGAATATATATAGAATGTTAGAGCTGAAAGAGAGAAACATTGACCATGAGGGCTGGAAAGGACCTGATTACACAAAGTACTAGAAGGTAGAATATTAGACTTAGAACATACTTTTGAACATAGAACTTTAGAACATAGAACAAAGAATCTTAGAATTAAAAAAGGTCTTAAAGTCCATCTCAAGTCTATAAGTTCCCCACCTCCTGATTCTAGTTTAACCTTCTCATTTTACTGATAAGGAACCTAAGACCCAGAGAGGGAGGGAAGGAATACGTACTTATTAAGCCCCTTCTAGTGCTAGGCATTGTAACTGGCATTGTGCTGTAGGCTCTTCACAAATATTATCTTCACTGAATCCTCATGATTATGTTGGGAGTTAGGTGTTATTATTATCTCCATTTTATAGTTGAAGGAACTGAGATCTAGAGAGGTTGACATAGCTAATGAGTGTCTGAGGCTGGATTTGAATTCAGATCTTTCTGACTCTAGAGTTCTGTCTAGCTGCCTCTAGGCATAAGGGAAGGGTCACTGTATCAATACTGGGATTTGAACTCTGAGCTTCCCAAATACCATGCTCTTTCCATAATATTTCATAAGGTCACGTGATTAACAAATTAAATGTACTCATCTTACCCTGCTTGTTAGATTGTAAATTCGCTGAGGACAACAGCTATGTCATTTTCGTCTTTCTATTCCCATCATGGGGAATAGTGCCTGGCAAGTAATAGGTGCTTAACAGATTTTGGTTCAGTTGCATTAGAGATACCTTTTCCCATTTCTGTGTTTTAGGATTTCTTCCAGCTATAAAATTTTATGGCTATGATTTAATATGAATAGAAGGCTCTGCTGAGACCAAGGTATTAGAGTTTTTATCTCAAATATAACACCTTACATTTGTAGGGTGCTTTACTGTTTACAAAACATTTTCCCATACCTCATCTTAAATCTTAAAACAGACGGTTCTGTGAGACAGACAAAGCACTAATTGTATTGTATTGTATTTTGCATTTTACAAATAACTTTCCTTAAAGCCCTGCAGGTAGGGATTGTTATCCAGTTTTAACAAACGTGGAAACTGAGGCTTGATGCTGCTCTGCAGTAGCCCAAGACCTTCTTAGAGGGTTCTATGGCCAATAGATGGGCAACATGGACAGCTGGACCCCTCCCTCACAAGCCATGAGGTTTACCTGTCTAATCTCCAGCCACTGGGCTTCAGTTTGCTCCTCCAGGAGAAGGCCAGCCACTGCCAAGAAGTTGTGGCTGAGATGTTCCTGCTGCCCAGAGGAGTCTTGATCTCCAACCTCGACAGCAATGACCCTCTTCAGGAAGCTCACCACAGCAAGCAGGTCAGCTGACTGTAAGGGGGTCTCCTCTGCTGCTAGGGCCTGTTCCAGGATCCTCAAGAAGCTGGTAGCCTTAGGCACACTCAGGGACCCAGGGTCTTCTCGAAAGCCATCTCTGGAAAGCTGTGAGAAGTTAAATCTCCCTTTGCCCTCCTCTGTGCAGATCAGGGTTTAGGGCTTTGTTGAAGAGTCAGAGAGTAAGGCGGATTTCCCACTGGCCAGACTAGAGTTGGGGAAGTCTCTTACCCATTCTGATGAAAACAACGATCCAATTTTTTTTGTTATTGCTATGTACAGATGCCAATATACTTTTAGAGAAATGCCAAATACTAATGGGAATGGGAAGATATCCTTATTTCTATTTCTGGGGGGGAAGGGGAGGGAAGCTTCTAATGTTTTCCCATTTGAGGTTTTTTGTTTTTAATTAACAGCAACAAGTAGGACAATTCCAGAGGACCCATGATGAAAGATGCTGTTCACTTGTAGAGAGAGAACTGATGAACTCTGATTGCAGATTTCATTTCCTTTATTTTTCTTGTATGTATGTTTTCTTTTATGACATGGCTACTATGGAAATATATTTTGCATAATTTAACAGTTATAACTGATATCATAATGTTTATCTTCTCAAGGAGTGAGAAAGGGGCAAGAAGGAGAGAATTTAGAACTAAAAATTTTAAAAAATCAATGTTAAAAACTCTAAAAATATAATTGGGAAATACTTAATGAAATAAAAAATATATATTTAAAAATATTTTTTAAAAGAAAGAAAAGTTTCTTCCCTCATCATGCTCAGTGTACGCATGTCCTTACTTGGATTCAATTGGGGCCTGGCACCCTTCAACATAACCTTGGGAAGTTTAGCAGAAGCAACTTGGACTTGGAGGCAGGACACCTGGACTTGAATTGTGGTTCTGCCTCTCATTAGTTGTGGAACATTTTCAGTAAACCATTTCAACTCCTTGACCTTTAGTTTCCTAATCTGTAAACCATTCAATCAACAAATGCTTATATGTCAGATATTATGGATACTAAGTGTAAGGAATCAAAGAATCTCTATTCATAAGAAGTAGCTTATATTCTAATGGATGAAAAAATAAAGACGTAAAAATACAGCCCTAGTCTGAATTATGACAATTCCAATGACTGCGATCTGTCTTGACTGTGGGGTCTCAATTAGTGAGGTTTTATTAAAGTAGGATACTTAAATAAGGATATATAAGCAAAGATATACAAAATGTATTCAGAATTTATATAAAGTTATTAATACAAATAGATACAAAGTAGTTAATTAAGTTCAAGGTAGTTTGGGAGGGAGGGTGCTAGAAGTTTGGGAGAACCAGGAAAGGGTTCATGCAGAAGATGGTGCCTGAACTGCACAGTAAAGGAAGAGGATAGTTATAATTCTTGGGCTATCGTCCTCATAGGGTTATTGTGAAGAAAGTGATTTTTAAGTTGAAAAGCAGGAGGAAGTGGGAACAATTGTTCTGAATTTCTAATAAAATACACTTTTATAGCTCTCCAATTCATGTAGGAATTGGAGCTATGGGGCCCTGCCAAATGCTATTGTAATAAACAGATAAAAGCCTTTTTGTAATTAGCACATTCATTGCCTGGTAGAGTCAATTCTAGGTTCTTAAACACCATAGCAATAGAATGAAAAATTTGGCAAGTCCTGCTAACTTGGAGAGGTTTTTTTGTGTAGGCCCAGCATGTGTCTGTCAATGGAGCACAGCTCTGCCACAGATGAAGAAACTGAAGCTCGTGGAAGTTAAATGACTTATCGAAGGTCATATCACCAGAAAGCTGGCTGACTGGTGATAATTTTTTTAAACTATCTACTGAGGGAGGGGCTGGAGGTAGAGGGAATTCCATTCCTAGTGAAAACACAGATCTTTTGCTAGGAAAAAAAAAGCATTATTTGCATGCATTGTTGAATTCCTTGGGAAGTTAAATGTCATCCCTTGAAATGCCAATATTGCTAATTTCCTTAACTGAATTATTCCAATTCTCAATGATCAAGATTCTGATTAGGGGATCTGAATTAGTGAGGTTTTATTATAATAGAATCTAACAGGGGTGGGGAACCTGCAGCCTTGAAGCCATATATGACTGTCTAGGTTCTCCAATGCAGCCTGAATTCAGTCAAAGGGCCCCACCTGAGGACCTGGAGGGCCACATCCAGCCTCGAGGTCACAGGGTCCCTACCCCTGGAGCAGTTCTATGATTCCCAACACCTTAAGTGGAGTCTCTGGGATTCCCCAAGCGTTTCCTGGCTCACCATGGTAGCATTGGCCAGAGTGTTGACCCGCCTGATAAACTCTCCACTGGCTGTTTTCTGGACTTCTTTCAGTCGCCAATATATCTCTGAAAACAAACAAATGTAGTACATGGCATCTTGGACTTGTTAAAGGAGGAGAATGAGATTATCTTTTGTTTAACTTATCCCCAAGCCAGTTCTAAGACTTATTCCCCTCTCTTTCCTCTCCAGAGAAACATAGCTAGATAGTTCATCAGAACATAGGCTGTTCAAATCACAGGTTATTGGAGCTGGAAGCAATCTTAGAGCTGACAAGTAGAATATAAAATGTTACAGCTGAAGGGAACCTTAAAACATTTGAACGCTAGAACATAGAACACGATGATAGGTCTGGAAGAGTTCTTTAAAAGCAGATGTTAAAATATGGACTGTTGAATACTTGAGTTGGACAGGATCTTAGAACATGGAAATATTTTAACAGAAGACGTGTTAGTGATGAATGGCACCTTAGAACATAGATTGTTATCACTGGAAGAGATACTAGAACACAGAATGTCAGCGTTCAGAATGCCAGGATACAGCACATTTGAACTGAAAGGGACCATGGAGATGGCCTAATTTAACATGCCAATGTGATTATGATATGAGACAACCATGCAGCATAGTAGTGAGAGCACTCACTGGTTTGGGAGTCAGAGGCCTTGGGTTTGAATTCTGACTCTGCTCCTTACTGTCTATGTCATCTTGGGTGATTAAATTAACTTCTCTGGACCTGTTTCCTCATCTATAAAATCAGAAGCTTAGAGGAAATACTCTTTAAAGCCCTTACAAGCTCTAATGTCATGGATTTCCTCTATGACAGTGAGGCCCAGAGAGGTTAAGTCTGAAGACATATATGTTTCATTAGTTACAGAACTGGGTCTAGAGCCCAACTGTCATTCTGAAATCGATGTTCTTTTTATCACACTACAAAATTTGCATATTTCACTCAAATTTGTAATTTTTCAAAATCAAATAGTAGCTTGAATAAAAATGCTGTAAACATCCCCTTGGCACCTTGTGAGGAAGAGCCCTGTGTATAAGACATTGACTGACATGGGCCCTTCTAAAAACTCAGAAGCTGGGTTTCAGCCCTATGCCTAGCCCACTCCATCTCAACCATCCCTCTCTCAGACTGCATAAGACAATTTTTTGATTCTAACTCCACCAGGAGGCTGATCAGGGCGAGCATTTACCTGGCCTGTAATGGCAAAGGAAAGGAAGGGGCCGTAGGCACTGCTCAGAGCCCAGTGTTCCACTGCTGGAATCCAAAGTCAGGCATTCTTCTATAGGCACTATGGGCAGAGGGGACCAGGAAGAGAAGGTCAGTCCTTTAATAGAAGTAACAATCTAAGTGTTGTGAGGGTGCTCAGAGATAGATAGCCATCCTAACCCCTTTACCCAATGTATGAATCTCTTCTGTAGTACCACCAGAAAGTGGTTATCTACTTCTACTTAAACACTTCCATTGACAGAGAACTTACTATTGTTAGCATGAATCCTTTCTAGAGTGTACCTGACTTTCTTGCTATATATCTTCTCCTCTTCTTTGTAGCTAAACTCCTTGAAAAAGCCATCTATACCTGTTCCTTCACTTCCTTTCCTCTTACTCTCTTCTAAACTTTCTTCATTATGGCTTCTGACCTCTCCAAATTACCAATGATTTGTAAATTACCCAGTTTTACCAGTCTTGTCTCAGTACTCATTCTTGACCCCTCTGAAGCATCTGACACTGTTGATTACTTCCTCCTCATAAATACTCTCCTTCTGTGTATGTGAGAGAGATAGAAAGACAGAGACAGACACAGACAGAGAGAGGGAGAGGCTTTCCCGGGGTTTTTCAACCACTTGTCTGATCACTCTATTTCAAAGATCCTTTTCCAGATCTTCATCCATGTAGTACCCACTATGGGTATTCATCAAGGCTCAATCCTAGTCAGTCACTCATACAATTAAAGTGCCAGCAGGCAATGGAGACAGAGTTGATTCATTCCTTTGCTTCCACTCAGTATCGGAGAACTCATACTAGAGAGAAGCCAAACAAATATACTGAGGGTGTGAAAACTCTCTGTTCTAGTTCCTCTCCCTTCAGGCATCAGCGATTTCATACTAGGGAGGAGGAACCAGATGGTAATAAATGCAATTAGAATCATTCCCAGGACGATGCAGGCACCTGGAGGGTAGGGATGGTTTCGTTTTTATTTTGTATTCCTCACACCCTCCAGAGTGCAGAGCACATGGCACATGGCACATACCTAATGTGAGTTGGTCAATAAACATTTATTAAGGACCTACTATGTGCTGGGCACCCTCCTAAGCACTGAGGATACAAAAAGAGATAAAAGGTAGTTGATGGTGGAATATCCAAGAGGCCAGTGCCACTGGATTGAAGAGTACCTTGTAAAAAAGTAAAGTGTAAGAAGACTGGGAAGGGGAAGGGGCTAGTTTACCAAGGGCTTTGAATGTCAAATGGAGGATTTTGTATTTGATCTTGGAGGCAACAGGGAACCACTGGAATTTATTGAATGGGGAGGGGTGACACACTTGGACCTGTGTTTTAGGAAAATCACTTTAGTGACTGAATGTAGGATAAATTAGAGTGGGGAGAGATGTGAGGTAAGCATACACACCAGGAGATTATTGCAATAATCCAGGTGTGAGGCCATGAGGGCCTGCACCAAGGCCTGGCAGTGTTAGAGGAGAGAAGGGGGTATATTCAAGAGATCTTGCAAAGGTAAAATCAATAGGTCTTTGCAACAGCTTGGATATGGAGGGTGAGAGAGATAGTGAGGAGTCCAGGAGGACTCCTAGATTGTGTGCCCGAGGGACTGGGATGATGGTGTTATTCTCTAGAGCAATATTACCAAATGCTTGTTAAATTGAAATAAAAAATCTCTGAAGTCAAGTAGAATAAGTCTACTCCCTCTTCCAGAGAAGAAAGGTCTTCTATCTTGTCAGGGCTGGAGAACATGGCCTTTCCTTCTTTAGACTTCAATTAAGATTTGGCTTGTTCATCTCCTATACAACTGGTGTTTCATTTTGCACTACAGTGTAACAGGTGTTTGTTTTATGCCGTTTTATCTCCAGATTATTAGCTACCTCAGGGCCCACATGATGGCACTTTGGGAAGGAGAACTCCCTCAACTTTTCTGTTTCATTGTTTTTTGTGGGGCAAGGGAACAAATATTTCTTAAATGTCTATTATGTGTCAGGCACGCTGGTAAACACTTCACAAATGTTATCTCATTTGATCCTCACAACAACCCTGGAAATTATTATCCCCATTTTGAGGAAACTGAGGCAGATAGCAGTTGTGACTTGTCCAGTGTCACACAGTTAATTAAGCATCTGAGGCTGGATTTGAACTCCAGGGTACCTAAGGCGCAGTGACATATACACTGCACCACCAAATTGCATTTTAGGGGGCTGCAAAGGAAAACTCTCACACTGAAGGAAAGGGAATGCTGCCTCAGAGATTATACTCTGTGGAACAGTAGCAAAATGCCCACCTTCCTCTGCCTCTGAAAGATTTCCATCCAGGGAATGGGGAGACATCAAACAGGTAGGCTGGGGCTCCCTGCCTGTCATTCTAGCAATACAGAATGGGCAGTGGACATTGCAGGTGCCATTTTTCCAGGGTGTCAGAGACTGTCAGCTCTCGTGGATAATGGAAAAATGGTAAGACATACATTTCTCACTAAACCTTTCTTTCCTTTCTTTTTAAATTCCAGGCTCCATATGGAGTTAGGGTCCAGCACGTGCACACACACACAGACATACACACACACACACACCCCTTCTTTTACCTAAAAGTTGGGAAGAGACATAGAAGGAAACCAGAAGATGGTTGAGTGGAGGGCTCCAGTAAAAAAAAAGCTTGATTTTTAAATTTTCCATTTTTTCCCTATGTACAACAAACCAAATGACCATAGAATGCATTATTATGATTCCCATTTGATAGATGAGGAAATGAGCTCAGTTGAGTTAAAGTGATTTACCCAAGGTCACACAGCTATTAACTGGTAGGATGGGGACTTGATTCCAAGTTCTTAAATTTCAAGCCCACAAGGGACTCATCAAATGAAATGCTAACTAAATGTTTGGTGACTTACCTAAATTCAACTGATTCAGCATAGCAGAGTGAGAAGAACACTGGATTTGGAGTCAGGAGAGCAGTGTTCAAATTCTGACTCTGTCACTTACTAGATTTATGACTTTGGACAAATTACTTCTTTAGTTGAAGACTCAGTTTAATTGGTAAAATAGAGTTTGATAATATCTTTATGTTCCCTGGTAACTCAAAATCCTATGATCCTTGTTACATGCTTGAGGAAATGAATTGAATAGAATAGCAGGGCCTGTCAGAGGGGCTCACCAGGACACATGAATGGCAGCATAACCTCTTGGAGTGTGGCCTCAATCTCCAGGGTCCAGCGATTCCAGCCAAAAAGAAGCCCGTCTTTGGGTATCTGACATCTTCGGGCCATATTCAGCTGCTCCAGGCCCAGTACCCGGGCCCAGATATACAGATTTGTGAGGTTGCCTCTGAACGCCTCTTCTTTCTTGAAACTACCACCCAACGAGTCCTGGTCTTGTCCAATGACAAACACGCCTCCAGGAGCCAAGGATCGGGCTGGGGACAGGTTCTGGGTCCCTGCCTGCAGCTTGCCATCGGCCACAAGGGCCCACTGACCACCCTGCTCCTCCCAGGTGGCACAAACATGGTGCCACCTCCCATCTGCAGAGAAGACAGGGAGATAGGGGGAATGGTGCCCATGGACAACAAGGGCCAAATGAACCAGTCCTTTGTGGGTGGCGAAACCACGTAGCTGAAGCTCATTGGCAAATGTGGGGGCAGCATACGAGAAGATGGTGCCCACCTTGTCCGTGGCTAGGTCCCACTGTACATGGGTACAGACAGTGATGGCAGCCAACATGGGAAAGTCCACCAGCAGCCTGGCATATTGGGTGGCTGTCTGCATCTCAAACACCAGGCAGGGCACCATGTATGTACCTGAGGGGAGGGCAAGAAGGGGAAACACCAATGACTTCCAGGCATGAGGAATGAGATTTAGCATGGTGAGTCCTGCGAGAAGAGTTCCCTATAGGAAACAGTGAAATAGGAGTCTGAATCCCTGGAAGACTTGAAAGGCCATTCAGTCCACTCCTTTTATAAGTGAGGAAACTGAGGCCAGAGAAGACTCGCTGAAAGTAACCTCAGAACACAGAATGATGTCACAGCTGGAAGTGATTTTAGAGACCATTTTGTCTAACTCCCTCATATTACAGATGAGGGAACTGAGGCCTAGAGAGGAGAAAGAATTTACCCAAAGGCATACAGGTGGTACTGCTGAGATAACAGCCCAGTTTGCCTGACCATATTTGTGATTGAATAAGTGATCTTTCCACCTGAACTTCAACCCCGGTTGTTGGTTTCTGCATCTAGTGTTCCTTCCAAGGTATCCCATTGGTACTCTTGCGCAGATCTTTATGACTGTACTTTGAAGTCTGATGCAGCAGTGTTTGGAGCTCTGGGCCTGGAGTCCAGAAGACCTGAATTCAGATGAGGCCCCAGACACTCACTAGCTGTGTGATCCTGGCCATGTCACTTAACCTCCATCCACCTCAACGTCCTCAACAGTAAAATGAAGATATTAATGTCACCTACTTCCCAGGGCTGTTGTGAAGATAAAATGAGATGACATCTGTAAAGGGCTTGACACACAGTAAGCACTTGATAAATGCTTGCTGCTCTCCATCCCTATAAAAATGTTTCAGTCTATACTCCGCTGACAACATTTAGTGGGTGTTCTACTATTTCTTGTGAGACCCTGAGCAAGTGATTTGGTTTCATCGTGCCTCAGTCTGCATATCTGTAAAGTCAGGACTTCAGAACACAGAATGTTGGATCATCAATTCTAACCCTCTAATTTTTCAGCTCAAACTGATGACTTTCCAGAAGCTTGTCAGGTCTAGGATTTAAAGCCAGGTCTCCGGGCTCCAAATCCAGGTTTCCTTTTAGTATACCATTCTGATACATTAATCCCTCCATCACCTCCCCAAGGGAAGCCAGCCTGTAAGGCCATTGCTATATGGACTCTCAGTGAGTTTCCTCTAGGATAGGTCTGTCCCTCAGTTTATAAATAAGGGGTAAGAGTAGGAGGAGCTGGTCTCTGATAGAGAAAGCACTATGTGGCAAGAAAAACCCCCCACTGTACTTGGAAATGAAGTACTTGAGTTCTGATCCTGGTTCTGCCCTGTACTGCATGGCTTGGGCACTATACCTCTTTGGGCCCCAATACAGTCATCTCTAAAATGAGAGTGTTGGATGAAATGATCTCAAAGGTCCCTTGTAGCTTCAAATGCTATGCACTTGCTGGAGCAGCTATGGCAAAACAGGCACATTAATTCACTGATGATGGAGCTGTGAATGGGATGGTGCCCCCAAAATCACTGAACTTTGACCTCGCAGTAGCACTTACTAATGCCTGCATTCCAAAGTGATTAAACAAAGGTGAAAGGGGTCATATGTACAAAGGTAACTGCAGCAGCTCTTTTTGTAGTGACAAAGAGTGAGAAATTAAAAGCTGCCTTTTGGAGAATGTTGGAGAATGGCTAAAAATAGTGTGCCATAAAAAATGAGATAGTTTCAGAGAAACCTGGGAAGACTTATATGAACTGATACAGAGTGAAGTGAGCAGAACCAGGTGAACAATTTGTACAATGACAATATTATTAAGGGGAAAGAAAACAAACCTTAACTCTGATCAATACAGTCACCAGTTATTATTTCAGAGAACCGAAGATGAAGTGTATTACCCACCTCTTGAAAGAGAGAGGGTGGACTCAAGAAGCAGAATGAGGCATACATTTTTGGCATAGTCAACATAGGAATTTGTTTTGCTTGACGTGCACATTTTTATGAAAGTTTTGTTTAATCTTTTTGAGAGGTGGGGTAGGTAAAAGAGTGGGAGGAAGAAAATAAGTGCTTGTTAATTGCAAGAACATTAAATTAAAATACAAAAATTCTATATACTTTGAGGTTCTACCAGATGGGATTGGATCCCTGTCCTTAATTCTGCTAGAGGCCCAGACCCAAAGGCATCTGTGACTCCCATTCCCTCCCACAACTCCCCAAATGGATAGTACTCACGCCTTTGCTGGGGTGTCTGGATCAAGGCTGTCCTCTGGCTCACCCAGATGGGACCCTGTACTCGTCCCTGAAGTAGCTCGGTGACAGCTTCATCTTGGGGTTCTGAAGCGAGCTGGGCAAAACGCTGGTCACAGAAATCGTGGGCATGCCTCCAGTCCAGTAGCCAGCTTCCTTCAATCTCATAGACCCCATTAGATGTCTCCACCACTGCAGGAGAAGCCCCTGGAGCTGGCAGGGAAAGACAGTGAGAAAAGGCATAAGCCATGGCTGGACTAGACGATCTCTAAGGACCCTTCCAGCCCCTTGCTGATGATCCTATGATTAGAGCTGGAAAGGATCCTTACCAGTCGTCTATACAGACCAGAAAATGCAGGCTCAGAGAAACAACCCAGCAAGTAGAAAGAGCCCTGGATTCAGAGAAAGCAAATCTAAGTTCAAATTTTGACTCTGTTCTTTGGTAAATGACCTTCACTTCTCTGGGTTTGAGGGTCCTCATCTGAAAAGAGGCTGGATTAGAAGGTCCTCCCTCTCTTCCCTCCCCCAGCTTTAAGTTCTATAATCTTATGACATTGGACAGAAAATACTCCCTCAACTTGGGAAGTTCAGGGCCGTAGTATGGTCATTGACACTTGACTGGTGGCTGGTGTTGAGGTTTCTAAGATGGGGTGTGGCCTCAAGCAGACACAGTGACTGCAAAAAGGATTGATACCTTTCTTTATATGCCTAGTGATTATTAGCACGGTGCCCAGCACACACTAGATGCTCAATAAATGTTTACTGACTGACTGACAAAAGGAAGTTGTGTTGAATCACTGAAGGTGAGACCAATGACAGGATAATTTCTTAGGATCATTGAGACTTTAGAGTTGGAAGAGTCTTAGAGACTATCTTAACCACATGTTCATTTGATAGGTGAGGAAACTGAGGCCTCAAACTCAGAGGTCACATGGGTGGGATTTGAACTCGGATCTTTGGACTCCTACTCATGTGTATCAGTGCATGGATTATAGAATCACAGAATGCTGGAGCTGCAAGGGACCTAAGAGACCACAGAATCACAGGATACCTGACTAAGAATTCCCAGAAGAAGCTAAATGAATACAGCACTGGACCTGGTGTCAGAAAGTCCTGAATTCAAATCCATTCACTAGATGTATGACCCTGGATGAGTCATTTAACCTCTATCTGCCTCAGTTTCTTCATCTGTAAAGTGGGAATAACAACATCATTTACCTCCATGGGGTTATTATGAGGATAAAATGAGAAAATATTTCTAAAATGCTTATTAAACCTTAAAGTACTATGAAAACATTAGCTATTTTTATTACATCCCCAAATAAAATGGTTTTTGACTAAGTGGATGATGGGATGTTTCTATTTAGGCTACAATTCTATTCACTCTACAGGTGGTAGAAATAAGAGAAGCCCTGAGTTCAAGTCTCAATGGAAGGAGTCAGAAAGTGCTATTGAGCCAGAAGATCTGGGTTTAAATTTCCATTTGACTATTTATTACCTGTACTGGGGTCAGCGGCACCCACCTGTGGGTTTGAGGGTCTTCAACGAAGCTGAGGAGTTTGAGGGGTTCCAGGAGAGACTCTCCATCTCCCAAACAGATACACACAGACACAAATCCAGAGAGATAGGCTGATATTAAGATTCTGGCTTCTGAACCAAGTATACTTCCCACCACCCACAGGCTAATGGGAAAGGAAAAGAGTATACTCAGCAGGAGATCTGTCCCTTTCCTTCCCCCAATTACCACCACAAAAATCACTGATTTTTATTTCAAAGGGAATTCTAGAGCTAGAAGGGACTATCTGGTCTAACCCCTCCCATTGTACAATGAAGCCCAGGATGGTAAATGGATTTGCCCAAGGTCACAGAAGCAGTCAGGGTGACTCCAACAGGCCATAAAGGGACAACAAAACCTACCAGGAGGAAGAGGAACCAAAGACATCTTCCTGGCATGCTGGAAGTAATGGCCCTTATACCCAGGGGCAGAGCAGGTAGATCTAAGGCTGAGGAGATCTGGGGATCACAGGGATGTTGGCAAGGAACCCTGTAACAGGAAGACAGAAAAAAATAATTCAGAGGAACACAGATATCTTCTAACCATCTCAATAGCCTATAATAGCATTTCCCATTTTTATACACCTTCGAAGATTACAAAATTCTTTTTGCTCAACACCCCCAATGAGGTAGGAAGTATTGTTATCTACATTTTACAGATTCAATTGCCTTCAACAAGCATTTGTATCTCCAGTGCTTACCTGGAACATAGTAGGCACTTAATTAATGTTTATTCATTGGTTAATTGTTTATTATAATTATTTATTTTATTTAATTTATATTTGATTTATTATTAATTAATTGATTGATTAAGCACCTATTATATACAAGGCACTATACTAGGTGCTGATGATACAAAGACATAAATCAAACAGTTCCTGCCTTTATGGGGCTACATTCTATAGGGGAACACAATATATCCTTCCCTGGACATTTCTGAATAGATTCACTCAGGTCCTCATCTTCACCTTCTCCCATCTAGAAAATTGTACTCCACTCCTAAAATTTCTGTGAGCCTTATAGGGCAGCTTTGGCTTACTTAGCTCTGGGCCTCCATAGGACTTCCCACATCTCCATCTGGGCCATCACCTCCACACCCTCCCTACTGGAAAACTGGACTCGTGTGACCCGTCCTCCATTTCTAACTCCCCTGTATGTAGTGTCTTCTCCCACTAGAATAGAAACTCCTTGAGGACAGGAACTGTGTAGCATCCTTTAATTTCCATCTTTAGCGCTCAGTATAGTGCTTGGCACATAGTAAATAAGTGTTTTATCTATTTTTATCTATATATAAATAAATGCAAGATGAATTGTAGAGGGAAGATGGGTAATTAGGACAGGGGAAAGGAGAGACTTTCTATAGGACGTGGCACCTGAGTTAAACCTTGAAAAACGGTTAAGGATTCTTAGAGGAAGAAGTGAAGGCAGAGCACATTCCAGTTATGGGGACAGCCAATGTGAAGGCACGGAGACAGGAGATAGAATGTCAAGTTTGGGAAAGATCTAATAGGACAGTCTAGCCATTATATAGAGTGCATGAAGGGGAAAAATATCAATTAAATTCAGGAATTTGGGTTGGTTGGTGCCATATCACAGAAGTCTTTAAATGCCAGGCTCAATATATTATCTTAGAGGCAGCAGGGAGCTATGGAAGATTCTAGAGCAGGGGAGTGAGATGGTAAGACCTACAGTTCAGAAGAGTATTCTAGTGTCTTTGAAGAGAATGGGTTGAATAGGAGAGAGATTAGAAACATGGAGGCCAATTAGCATGCTATGAAAATAGTCCAGGTAATAGAGAATTAAGGTCTGGATTAGGACATTATGAAATAATACGAATAGAGAAAAGATAGTGGCTAAGAGATATTGGAGAGGTAGAATGCATAAGACTTGGTAACTGGCTGGATCAGGAGGGTGAAGGAGATGGAAGAAAGATGACTCTCAAATTAAAACCTCAAGTGTCTGAGAGGATGGATTATTGCAATAGCCTTCTACTTGATCTTTTAAACCTATCATCCAAAGGGCTGCCAAAAATCTGACTGGGTCACTTCCCAGCTCAGAATTTTCAGTAGCTTCCTATTGTCTCCAGGGAAAAAAAATACAAACTTCTCAGCTTGACATTTAAAATCTTTTGCATTTTGGCTCCAGTCTACCTTTCTAGATTATTTCACATTGTTCCCCTTCATATACTCTATGTTTCAGTCAAAGTAGCCTTATTTCTGTCCCCCACATTCTGCATTCTATTTCCCACTTCCATTCTTTTACATAGGCTGTCCCCTATGCTTGCAATGCATTCTCTCCTCATCTATGCCTCTTGGATTTTTGAGATTAAGGCTTAACTCTGGTGCCCGATCCCCGGGTTGTGTGAGCTCTCTTCCCCCTGGACTCATCTTGTATTTACCTATCTACGTACATGTTGAAGCCTCCTAGAAGAATATAAGCTGCCTGATGTCACAGACTGTTTTTGTTTTAGTTTTGTAATCCCAACACCTAATTTAGTGCCTTATACAAAATAGTTAGCAAGTATTACTGAGAATTCTATCTAGCCTTGTTGACCTTAGTCTCTCCAGAACAAATGGTCAACTCAGCCATACTCCTGCTTCTAGGCAGTTGCACCTCAAAAATCAGTCTAGACAGAGCAGGCTTTCCTCCTGCTTCTGGTTTCTTAGGTACAATTTCCAATCAAATGTCATTAAAGGCCAAATTAGCTCACTCCCCTAGTGATTTTTCAACACATTAATTGATTTGCATTCCAAAGGGGGTACAACTAAAAGCCAAGGTGAGGGGGGAAGGGCATATGGGGTCAGTGCCTGGGAGATGGGATCACCTTGGAGAGCTCTCAGCTCCTTGTGTTGGCAGACAAAAGCTCACATTCCTTACCCCACCCTTACCATCCTCCTAACTCTAGCCAGTACGAAGCAATCAAATAATTATAGAAGGGAAGTAGCAGGGGTAAACAGGGGAAATGACACCAAAAAACAAAACAAAACAAAACAAAAAAACAACCAAAAAACTCCAAAAACCAGAACTCTGCCATCCTCCTGAAGGGTCTAGTGATTCACTGCTGGGTTGTGTCAACACCAAGGGTGGCATCTTCAGATTACTGTGGTCAGGCAAACGAGGCTAAGGAATGTGTTCACCTCCACTTTAGCTCCATTACATCTCCCTCTTTCCTATTCCCTCCTACACCCTTTCCCTGTTCTCTTACCCCTCAAAATGAGCCCTCTCTGAGAATGGACTATGTTAGGGGTCCAGACATTTGATCCCAAACATGAAATCTGTAGGGAAAGGAAGTCTGATTTGAAGCCTCATAGATTACAGTCCCTTTGGGCTAAAAATGACCTTCAGAAAAGAATGACTTGGAACTTGAGGGGCCCATAACATCACAATTTATATTACACAGTCCCTTCCAGACCTAACTTTCTATGTTTTTCCAGTGCTTATATTCTCCATCCTGATTTCCGCTAGCTTTTAAACATTCTACATTTTCTAAAGTTTTATGTTGTAAGGCCACTTTCAGCTCTAACATTCTGTATTCTGAATTACTTTCTGCTCTATTAACATCTAATGAACTAAGGTCTTGACAAAAGCTCGGCTATCTCACGTTTTTAGATTCCTTCCAGATCTAGTATTTTACCTTCTAACATTCTATGCTGTAAGGTCATCCCCCAAAAGCACTGTGCCAGAGCCTAGGAGGTGTGAGCTCACATCAGGGCTCCCAAGCTTCCCAGCTGGAACCCTGGACAAATGACTGAACAACCCCTTTGAGTTTATTTCCTGGTCCCTGAAAAGGTGATAAATACTCGCATTAGCTACTGTGAGGGACGGCTTTGCTCATCTTAAAACACCTATCAACCGCTAATACTAAGTTCCAATAAGCTCCAATCCACAATCCCTGGACTTGTTAGTAGCATTCCTCTCCCTCCCCTAGTTCCGCGAATGGCAAGGGGCATTATTAGAACCCCCGCTCTTGTTGTGAATGCTCGGCAATGGGCTATCCTTCGCATCTCAAAGGCTGGTAGGGGTGATCCCTCTTGGCAGCGCCACATCGCCCCTCTCTGAGGGTGTCCCGGGGCCCCTCACGCCAGCCCCGACCCAAACCTCCCTTGGCCCCTGCCCTTTGCCTCGGGGGCCTGCCTCTCACCTGTAGGTCAGCCTAACCGGTGCGTTCTTCTCAGGGTAGGGCACCAGACGCTCCCTCTGCCTCCGCGCGGCTGCAGCCCTAGCTCAGACCCTTCTGGGGGCGGTGTCCCGAGAGGAGAGGGCGGGGTCCGAAGATCCTCCCGAATTAGGGCGGCTTCTTGGATTGTAGAAGTTTCGAGTGACCAGAGCGGGTGTTCCCTTGACCGTCGGATATGCGGAGTAGTGTGTCCTGGAGACGACAGGAAGAGCGGGGGAGCATTTGTAGCGCTCTAGACATCCTACCTCTGTCCCCGAGACACAGAACTTCCCTCAGGACCGTTGCCTCTAGTACCTGGAAGACCCAGCGGTGAAACCTTTCCCCGGTCTCCGCTTGCCCACCCCTTCTCTCCTCCCCGCGGCGCGCCCCTCCTCAGTCCACAGGCAGAAGTTTCAGGGTAACTAGACATTCCTTGCAGGTTAAACCTGGGAACGCAGAGTGTTGGTACACAGACTATAGAATGTTAGAGCTGGACGGGATGTTTGAGCACAGAACGTAGAGCCCAAAGGGGCTGGCTCAGATGGTACAATGAAGAGTGCAGGGGAGGAGGGGGGCGCGCTGAGCACATGGGTTCGAAACTTGCCTCAGGCACTTATCTGGGTGACTTAAGGGAAGTCTCTTACTCTCACATCTCACTTCATCACAGACTTCTCACATCTAAAATGAGGAGAATGCTTTCTAAAGTCCCTTCTAGCTCTAAATCTATGACCTTTGCTTATTGGTGAACATGTTGCATCTTCATCATAGAATGCAAGTTCCTTGAGGTCATAGAGACCAGCTCTTTCAGCAGAGTGCCTGGCATATTGTAGGCACTTAAGAAATGCTTTCTTGCTTGACTGATTTTTTTGAGACCCAGGGAGGTAAGGAAATTCATCTAAGGTTACATTTGGGGGAGTTAAAGGAGTTTACAGGATCATAAATTTGAAGCTTGAAGGGACCCATTGAATCTACCTCCCCCTCCATTTTTCAGATGAGGAAGCTGAGGCTCCAAGAGATTAAATGACTTGTCTAGGGTCATCCAGCTAATAAGTCTTTGAGGTAGGATTTGAATTCAGGGCTTCCTAGTGGTGCAGTGGATAGAGTAGGGGACTTAGAATCAGGAAATCCTGAGTTCAAATTCTGCCTCAGACTTACTAAATGTGTGACTCTTGGCAGATCACTGACCTCTGTCAGCCTCAGTTTCTTTATCTGTAAAATGGTGCTGATAATGGCACCCACCTCTCAAGGATGTTGTGGGAATCAAGTGAGATAAAGCACTTGGGAACTTCAAATGCTAGTTTTTCCTTACTTTGAGTCAAGAACCCACCCACTGTCTCATCTTGTGATGGTTAGGAGCATCTTCTGATCAATACAAACAAAATCAAAGCAAATTAATTAGGACCAATTTCTCAGAAGGTTTTTGTTGAGGATGTCAACTCCACCCCTGAAACAATCTAATGGAAATGGGAGAGGGAACTTCTGTCTTGTTGTCTTAGCACCATGGGGACAGAACCAGGCATATTTATTAGAATATTGAATTAGAATTCTGAAGCTCCTGAAGTCTCAAATTTGGGTCATTCCAAGTTTTGTAGCTCAGTAGTCTTATATACTTTTGATGATGATGAGGAGGAGGATGACATTCTAAAGTTTAAAAGGAAGAAAACAAACATTTGTTAAGTTCGTACTATGTGTTAGGTACTGTGGTAAGCACTTTACCAGTGCTATTTCACTTGATCACAGCAACCTTGAGAAATAGGTGCTATTATTATCCCCATTTTACAGTTGAGGAAACTGAGGCAGACAGAGGTTAAGTGACTTGCCCAGGGTCACACAGCTAGTACATGTCTGAGGCCAGATTTTAACTCAGGATTTCCTAACTTTAAGTCTAGCACTGTATTCCCTTAAGCCTCTTAGTTGCCTCCAAAAGGACCAGTGATTCTTGGTTGGTTTGAGTACTCTATCCATTGATTTACATAACAACTCCCCTGTGATGCTGCAGAAAGCCTTGGAGAATTGCTGGAGCCAGATAATTCATCACTCATGGCCAAGCTGACCCAAGAGGAATTTCCCCCTCATATATGGAAGCTGCAAAGAGGACAAAGGACAGACTGTCATTAGGTTCATCTTTCCCAGCATAGTAGGACCTGCCCTGCCTTGGGATCGGTTGTCACAGCAGGCCATAGTGAGGCATCAAAGAAGGATGCCAGTGGAGAACAAGAGCAAAGGTTGACAGTTATAAAGCACTTTATATTCATGAAGTCATCTGATTTTTACAATAACCCTATGAAGTAGTGAACACAGGCATCTACATTCTACTAATAAGAAAACTGAGAGCTAGGACCTGAATCTAGACCCTCTGACTCCATATCCAGTCATATGGGTAGAGATACATTTGCCAAGCTAGTGCCATCTCCCCCCAATCCCTTCCACCCCATCACCCAGGCTCCAAGGAATGGGCAAATCTAATCTCACTTTCCCAGATTGTTCTCATTGTCTTGGATGAAAGCAAGTCACAGACTCGGCCATTAATTCCAAGCTTTATGGGTTTTGGGGTGACAAGTGTATTGTCTCAGACAACAGAGCCCAGGCTCCCACCTCAATTGGACATTGGCTATTGATATTGCCCATCTTTTCAGCCAGGGACAAACTGTGTGGAGGCCTATTATTGGTGTTGGCAGTGATTTAGGACCCCTCAGCAGTGGGGGGACAACAAGGGGACTTGAGAGTGTGAAGGAAGAGCTCTGGAAGAGAGAGGGTCCAAGTAGATTGGCCCTCTTTTTGCCCCCCAATCCTTTCCTTGCGGGCATACACAACATACTACTCTTTTCATGGGTCTGATTTATTGGCCCATGGCCTCCATTTTGAAAAGGTGGTCAGTAGACCTTTGCTATGACACTGATATTTAACTACAATAAAATGAGCCTCTTTTGCTAGTAAGGGAGAATTGCATGTTGCCATTGGTAACAATTCAATTCAGACTTCCATAGTGATTTCAAGATCTCCTGCACTCTGTGGGGGTAGGAAGTGCAAGGATTATTCATGAAGATTTATAGATGGCCAAAACTGAGGCTTAGGTGCAGTGGAAAGAGGGTAGGATTTGAAGTCAGGGGGCCTGGATACAAATCTCAGTGTGGACATTTACATGCTTTGTAACCCTGGGCAAGTTGTATAATGTGTCTGTGTCTTAATTTTCTCATCAGTAAAATAAAGAAGTTAGGTTAGATCAGTGGTTCCCATTTAGAGATTCACAGACTCCTTGAGGGTTTGTAATAATGGTCCAAGTGGTTTAGGCTAAAAATTCGTTAATGAAGCTTTAAGCAATAAATAATTATAATGAGTATTTAGAGTAGTATATGAAATTACCCTGGGGACTCACTATGTATTCTGTTGTTGAAAGCTTGTGGAACAAAAAATGCTGGGGACCTTTGAAGTAAATGATCTCTAAGGTTCCTTCCAGCTATGAATCTGTGATCTCAATATTTTATATCGAGAGCTCTTTGAGAGCAGAGACTATCTTTTGCCACTTTTTGTATCACCAGCGATTAGCACAGTGTCTAACATATGGTAGGTGCTTAATAAATGTTTATATGTTGACTGATTGATTTGAATTACTTGCCCAAGGTCACATGGCAGGTAAATAAATTTCAGCACTGAGATTTGGACTGTATTTCTTGCTTTTCTCACTCTGCCATGGTTACAGATTGTAAAGGACATGAAAGTGAGTTAATGTGAAATGTTGCTGGAAAGGTTGGTTGGAGCCAAACTGTGGAGGACCTTAAATGATAAGCAGAAGAGTTTGTACTTCATCCTAGAGCAGAAGAGAGTGACTGTATTCACCAAGGCTGCTCTCATGGACAGATCTGTGCCTTAGACAGCTGCCAAAGGCAGCTGTGTGAAGGATAGATTTGAGAGGAGGATGGTTAGTTCAGGTGAGAGGTGATGAAGACCTTGAACTGATGTGGTACAGGTAGAAGTGGAAGGATCAGGATGGATTCAAAATGGATTGTATAAATATAATAAACAAGAATGGGCATTTGACTAAATTGACGGAAGGGTGATGTTAAGAGGAGGGAAGACTCAGTTTCCTTTGCAGTTTCAGACCTGAGTAGATGGTGTTGCCTTAAGCAGAAAAAAGGAAACTGGGAAGAGTTTAGGAACTCCCAAGGAGGTAAATTCTAGGATCCCTTTCAGATCCAAAACCTATGATCAGAAGGACGCAGTGACTTCTCCAGGGAAATTGATTGGAAGAACCAAGGCTCTGACAGGGAGTAGTTTTACCTCTACCTGGAGTGTAGAGAAATGCCTGATGTGCAGCCAGGACTCCCTAGAGACATGTGTGTTTCACGTATGAAGAGCCAATGCAAGAAAATCCAAATAGTTTCCCATTTGTCGAGAACTTCCAGCCAGGAGTGACTGAGACTGATCCAATTTTATATCTAGGAGGAGATGGATGAGTGGCTCTTTCCACTGGCCCCCATTCTTCCATCCCACCCCCATATCCCTTTCCCACACATTCAAGACTCATGCATCACAAATGTTTGGAAGGGATGACTTCAAGACCCCTGAGTCCTCCCAAATCTAGGAAAGAATAGCGGGACCCTGGCCTGTGGCCTGACCATAAGGTAGAAGACAGACAGCAAGATGATTCTGGGAAGTAGCTTATAGGTTCAGTATGACTGGAATAAGGGAGCATGGAGGAGAGTAATATAAAATAAATATGGAAAGGTAGGTTGGAGTTAAATTGTAGAAGACATTTAATTCCAGGCCAACGAATCTGTATTTTATCTGAGAGTCAATAGGTAGCCACTGAAATAATAAGCTGGGGAGTAAAATAGCCAGACTTGCACTTTAGGTAGATGATTTTGGTGACTCTGAAAAGGGGTAAAGGATAGTTTGCCTCTGTTGGAAGCAGGGAGGCTAATTAGGGGGCTAATATAATAGTTCTTATGTGAGATAATAAACCAGGGTAGTAGCCATGGAATGAAAATGAGAGGATAAATGTTAACTATTCAGATAACAATCATTTATTAAGTTTTTACCAAGTTTGAGGCATTGTGCTAATTTGAGAAATGTTTTCAGGGTAGAATCAATAGGTTACAGCAAATAATTGGCTATGAGAGAAGAGAGAGAAAAAAGTCGAAGATAACTCAAAGTTCATCTAGGATGTTGGCATGTGTAAAAGAAAAGGGCAGTTAAGAGGGAATGGTAGGTTTGAAGGAAAAATGATTAGTTCTGTTTTATACATGTTGAATTTGAGGGACTAGGTTAATATCCAGATGGAGGTGCTTAACACAAAATTGGAATTTTGAGACTGTGATTTGTGAAAGAGATTAGAGGCAGATGTACAAATATGGGAACTTTCTGCAGGGATGTGATGACTGAAAACATGGGAACCAATGACTTCCACCAAAATGAGAATATAGACATAGAAGAGACAGAGTTTTGAGGGGCAGCCATATTTAAGAGGTAGGAGAGGCAATGATGAACCAGCAAAGCAGAATGAGAAAGAGCAGCCAGACAGGTAAGGGAAAAACCAAGAGAAAAAACTTCCATTGTGATGGAAGCCAAGCAGGGACATTATTCAGAAAGAAGGGATGGTCAAAAGTGTCTAAAACTGAAGAAAGGTCAAAGAAGATAAAGACTGTCAGACTTAGCAATTAAAATAACACTGATCACTTTAGTGTGACTACTTTCAAGTAGAGTAAGGTTGGAAGCCATATCTAAGGAGTCAAGGAGTGAATGAAAAATGAGAAAGAAGAGACCCTGAATGTAAATGACTTTTTCCAGGAATGTAGCAATACATCCCACTGAGAAGTATAGGACAATAGCTTGAGGATATAGCAGGGCCAAAGGAAAGTTTCTTTTCTTTCTTTTTTAGGGAAACAGGAGAACTGGAAATGTGCGTAGTTAGAAGGAAGTAGCCAGTAGATAAGGAGAGATTACAGATGAGAGAGGGGAAGGGGTTATTGGAGCATGCTCTTGATTGGGACATGAGGAGGCGGGATCAAGGGCAATGAGTAGAGAAGTGAGCCGTGATGGAGAGAAGGACCATCTCATCCCTGGAGACTGGAGCAATGGAGGAAAAGATTGGTAAAGATATAGGAGGCTTTTTGGTATGAAATCAGGGAGATAGGGAGCTTATGACATGTGCCTCTATTTCTCAGTAAAATGGAGGCAATTTCATCTGCAGAGACAAAGGGCAAACAGAATGGCAGCAGGGGCTTGAAGAGAGAGGAGAAGGTTTGGAACAGCTTCTTTGGGCAGCTGCATTAAATTATGAATTGAATCATCTTCTAACCCCATTTTATGGATGAGGAGGGGAAATAACTTTCCCAAGATCACATAGATAGTAAGTATAAGTATTAAAAAACCAGTATTCAAAGCCAGGTCTTCCAGCTCTAGATTTGGTGCTTTAAAGCTTCTGTTTCCAAATACAGAACTTTCTCCCAGTGTACAGACAGTGATTTGATTTTACTGTAATCACCTACAGGGTAAAACTGACAAACTTAACCAGCAAATTAATGCTGTTAAAATTCAAGTAAACAACTACTGGAGAACTGTATCTTTTTGGGAAATAAATCTTGTCTCAGTAAGGTAGGTGATCAAGAGATATGAACCATTTTCTTTTTTTCTTTTAAACCCTATTTTATTATTTCCAATTACTTGTAAAGACAATTTTTAACATTTATTTTTAAAATAAAATTCGAGTTTCAAATTTTCTTGCTTCCTCTTATCCCTCTCTCCTCCATAAGACAGTAAGCAATTTGATATAGGTTATATATGTGCTATCATGTAAAATATATTTCCATATTAGTCATGTTGTGAAAGAAGAAACAGAACAAAAGGGAAAAAAAACTACAAACAAATGAGAATAGTGTGGTTTGATCTGCCTTCAGGCTCTATCAGTTCTTTCTCTCGATGTGGATAGTATTTTCCATCATGAGTCTTTTGTAATTGTCTTGGATCATTGCATTTCTGAGAATAGTAAAGTCAATCACAATTGATTATTGCACAATGTTGTTGTTACTGTGCACAATGTTGTTTTTGGGTTTTTTTTGGTTTTTTGGTTTTGCTTACTTCCCTTTGTATCAGTTCATGCAAGTCTTTCCAGGTTTTTCTGAAATCTGTCTGCTTGTCATTTCTTATAGCACAGTAGTATCCCATTACATTCGTATGCAACAATTTGTTCAATCATTCCCCAGTTGATGGGCATCCTCTCAATTTCCAGTTTTTTGCAACCACAAAAACAGCTGCTATAAATATTTTTGTAATGTAGGTCCTTTCCCCGTTTTATTATCTATTTGGGATACAGACCTGGAAGTGGTATTATCAAAGGGTATATATATATATATATATCTATATATCTATCTATCTATATATATATATCTTAAAGGGTATGAACAATTTTATAGCCCTTTGGGCATAGTTTTAAATTGCCCTCAAGAATGGTCAGATCAGTTCACAACTCCACCAGCAGTGCATTAGTGTACCAATTTTCTCATATCTTCTCCAATATTTATTATTTTCCTTTTCTGTCATACTAGCTGATGCAATAGGTATAAGGTGGTAACTCAGAATTGTTTTAATCTTTATTCCTCTAATCAATAATGATTTAGAACATTTTTATATGACTATAGATAGCTTTGATTTCATCTGAAAACTGCCTATTCATCACTAGGTATGACTTGTATTCTTATAAATTTCACTCAGTTATCTATATATTTGAGAAATGAGGCCTTTATCAGAAACATTTGCCATAAAAATTGATTCCCAGCTTTATGCTTTTCTTCTAATTTTGATTGCATTGGTTTTGTGATATGATTTCAGCAGATGAAATGTAAACTATCAATGACCCAATGAAAAATGCTCCAAATCACTTCTAAGAGAAGAAATATAAATTAAAACAACTTTGAGCTTTCACCACACACATACACGGTTAATTGGCAAAGATAATATTGCAATCCTTTATGTATCTGTGGTCTCAGTGATGTGGGTATTCCCTCCAGTATCACAGATCAACCTATCCATTGCTGCTTCTTCAGTGAGACTCTAGTTTATTTCTTCCAGTAAATGTGTCATGAGTGGTCCAACCAATATGGTGGGAGCTGTAATCAAGGGCTCTTGACATTATGAGGAAAACGGTGAAGCACATGGGCTATCTACTGATTATCCTTTGCCCTCACTGTGGGACCACACCAACTTCTTTTTCAAATATATGTTTATTCAAAAACCTCCCTTCCACTGCTTCTACGCCATAGTGCCTTGTTTACCATAGGCTCCTCTTTCTTTACACACACTCCGTGCCTCTCCATGCCCTGTAGGTGATTCTCAGCTTCCCTTACTTGAGAATTGCAGTATTTTATGACTTGCAGCCGTACAACATTGACAGAAAAATATTGGTATAAAAAAAGTAAATTTGTTTTAGGGTCAGGATCATCAAAAGAATTTTCTAGGTTTCCAAAGATAATCCAGTTTGCTTCCCTCCTCTTATTCAATTCTGGACCCAATTCAGTGACCATTTGCAGTGCTTGTCCCAGAAATACATTTTCTTCTTATATGTACATATAAGGTAGGGTTGTGGCAACATGAGTAGTGAATGACAAGTTTGTTGTTATTCAGTCGTGTCCAATTCTCTATGACTCCATTTGGGATTTTTTTTTGGCAAAGATACTGGAATAGTTTGCCATTTCCTTCTCCAGCCCATTTTACAGGTAAGGAAACCGAGGCAAACTGGGGCGTCAAAAAGTCCTGGGTTCAAGTTTTTCCTCTGACACATATTGGCTGTGTGACCCTGGGCAAGTCATTTATCCTTTCAATGCCCTCAAGCAAGTCTCTATGACAATAAGTTGCAGAGAAGGTAATAATCTATATTATTGGAAGAAATTCCTCACTGGGTGCTCCTCATACTAATGAAGTCACAGATTTGCTTTCCCTCTTGAACACACATACATAAATACATACACATGCATGCACACAATACAGGTCCACAATACATCACATACACATGCATGCATACATGTGAAATACACATATACATGCATGCATATATACATATATTACACACACCTACACATATTCTTGTCTTATAGTGATGGCCAAGTTCTGCTGGCATTCCATCTAACTATGAGCAGTAGACATTCTCTGTCTACTTGGTTGTTTGGCAACTGGAATAGTTAATCTATGTCATATCAGGATCAATTGGAGAAACTGGGGATGTTCCTCCCGGTGGGAGTAAGGTGAAGGCTGGGTTCAAATTGAGACTTTGACACTTATAAGCTATGTGATGATGAGCAAGTCACATCACATTCTGAGTCTCAGTTTCTTCCTCCTGATAATAATATTTGTGCTGACACTTTACAGGGGCTAGGGAAACATCTCTGTAATTCTTAGAGCTTCAGAGCAATATGGGTTGTTATAAGGTGACCTGTTTTTTTAGTACCTTCATCTAGATAAGAATATCCCTCTCAATGTACCTTATTAGCTCTGTGACCTTGGTCGAGATGCTTCATATCTCAGCCTCAGTTTACTCATCTGTAAAATGAGGGGGTTTGGACTAGCTGACCTCTAAGGTCCCCTTCAGCTCTGACAATCTATGTTCACCTCTGGGATTCTGAGGGTGGGGAGCTTGTGGGGAGGGGAGGAAATGGCTATTGCTCAGAAGTGATGATCTAGGACTGCGAATCCAGTCTAAGGTCCTGAGCAGTGGAATGTCCCACTCCACATCTCTCTTCAGTTCAGTGCAAACCAATTCAGCTCAGTTTAGTTCATCTGGCTTCGAATTTTATCTACCTCTGCCTCTTACTCCCTAAGTGAATTTTAACAAGTCAGTTCATCGGCTTAAGCCTCAGTTTCCTTACCTGTTTAAAAAAAGGGGGGGAGGGCTCAAACTAGCCATCTCCAAGCTCTCTTCCATCTAGGATGGACCAATCCACAGACAAAGCCAGGGAAAGCAGTTGAGAGAAAGGAGGTAGGTGGCGCTAGAAGCCTGCTCACCTGTCCAAGGACCAAGGCGGTAGGGCTGTGCTGGGTCTAGAAGCCGCACCTGGGAAGATGGGAGGGAGGCCGCACTCTGACTCCGAGGTAAAAATAATCATTGTAGGACATCTGCTTGGCTGTCAACAGCCACGAGGGAAATAAAGCAGTTGTCCCCTCCAGCAAAAACCTGCTGTTCCTGTTCCCCAGACTGGCAGCCAGCAACTGCTCGGGCGTTTGAATGCCAATCCAATTTGAACGCCTGGAATTCACCCCAGAGAGGGGGGTAGTCCAACTTTATCAGGCCAGAGAAAAACAACAGGGTTGGAAGAAGGGAAAGGAGTCAGTACAGGGAATAGGGAGCAGCTGGTGGAGGGGATCCCAGTAGAGAGATGATAATAATAATATTATTAATAAGAGTAGCAACAGCATCTGTTTAACACCAGTATTCTCTTGGCGAGGCTTTTTTTTTGACCATGAAACCCATGAAACAGATAAAGGGTTCTCAGTCCTGGGTACCTTACCTCTTCTCTGCAATGGTGGTGTTAGAGTAATGAAAAGAGTGGGTCAGAGTTCTTGAATTGTCTACAAACATTAAGTTAATTGTTGATCTTCTTGGTGTGTGATCATTGGCCAACAGGGTGGACATAGTACTGGAGGAATGGAATTACCTCCATGTGGACATTCTCAGTGTCAATGAAACCAAAAGAGGAGAGAGATCACTGCTAAATGAAAGCCTAGCTTCTGGATTCTCTTGGGAGGAGGTGAAGAAAACAGTTGGTTTCATTATATGCCTCAAAGTGACCCAATTTCATGGGACTCTTGTACCTCCCAACCTGGATTGCTTCTGTTGGGAGTAAGTTAAAAGACTGTCATGAAGATAAATGTGACTTTTGCTGATGAAGAAATAATGAGAATACATAAAGAATTTGACAAGTTCCTTTAAGCTAAATCAGCATAAACTCAGGGATGAGGTGAAACAGGGCACAGGAGAAGAGAGTTAGAATGTTGGAGAATGTAGTTTGGGGTTAAGGAATGAGAGGTTAAGGACTTTCAATTACTCAAGAGCCTTGTGCTTACTTTCTTTAAGAAGAATGGGCAGGTAAGAGTCAGTGTGACATAGAGATAGGAGAGCTGGATCGACCCACATTCAAATCTTGCCTTACCTTGGCTATATGGCCATGGTCTGGTCACTTAGCCTTTCAGGGTTCCAGGCAACTTTCTAAAACCTGAGCTGCAGAGGAGACACTAACCTACCTTGATAGATAGAGTTCCTCACTATATGTTTCATTGAAATGGCAGATCTAGCCAGTCAGGGGAGTAAAAGAGTCCAAAGGTACTAGATAATATGATCACTGAAGATCATTTAAAAAGAAAGAAATTGACTTTATTTTAGCAGTGGGTTACTTGGTGAAAGAGGTAGCTAAACCTGAGTAATTTTAGGTAAAAATGATAGAAAGTATTTATTTCTCTGTTAATCCAGTGGATTAATGGAACCACATGCTAGACTCAGTACCACATGTGCTATATTAGGAAGTGGCAGCGGCACCAAAGAGTATCCATCTGGGCAAACCAGATCATACACATACACACATATACACACACATGCACATAGGAATACTCCTATGCACACACATACATATGGATACACAGAAGAAATTCTTTCTGGAGGTAACACAACGTTCCAGACACTCAGGGAGACATTGTCAAGGTATCTTAAACATAGGAAGGTACTTGACTTACATATTGAGAGGTGGAAGGAGCCTCAGAACTCATCTAGTCCAGCCCCTTTATTTCACAGAAGAGACCCAAGGACATTGAGTGACTTGCCCAAGGTCACACATGTAATAAGTGCTATAAAGTATTTCTGAGATTGGTCTCTATATGCATCGAGGGTATCTGATGAAAATGTAAAGAAACATCCAGATTTTCTTAAACACTTTTCTTTGGCAAATCACATGAGTGAATGTGAATAAATGAATGAGAAAAATGTTTATTAAGTACCCACTACGATGCCAAACATTATACTGGGTGCTAGGGCCATACATACACAAGTCAAACAATCTTTGTCCTCAAGGACCTTATGTTCTAGTTGGGGGAGGCATCACTTGATGGGGGATGGGGAGAACTGGTGCGGAATGGAGAAGGGAGTTTTGATCTGAGGAGTCACAGATATGGTGAGTGGGGCCATAAAGCATAAGCGGTCACACTCTTTTCAGAACCAATGGTGGTATTGATTTGGTAGAGGTGGATGATGGTGATAAGGGGTACACACACATGTAGTGATGTCCAGTGTGTGTGGCTGGATGGGATCTGAAGCATAGTCTGGCTAGACGTAGTGTGCTAGGTGATCGGGACAGCTCAGCCCTGGGTGAAATTCCATAATGGTGTAGTTTTTTGTATGGAACAGAGAGGAGGCTTAAAGGCAAATAGATGCCTGAGGTGGTTAACTGGATGGGACATCTTCAAAATTATGTAATTGAGTGGTACAAATGACCCCACTCTATTGTTGGCTGATATCCAAGAAAGCATTTGAGTTAGGACAAAATGTAGACTTAAAGGCTTCCCTTAAAAGCACCTTCTCTACTCAAGCTAAAAATCACATGAGTTTCTATGACATATATGTGACTGCGGATAAATCTTTGGTCAATGATCTGAATTGCAGCATTAAGAACATAAAACATAGGCTCCCTTAAGGCATTCTTCAGTGCCATGCAGGCTGCACTATTCAAAGTCCAAACGGAAGAGGGATTTTCAACTGCTTCAAGTTATAAACGATCCATTGTTAATTGTATCAAAACCCAGAATACGGCAAAGTCTCTTCAGTGAAATGGACAGTCACCTGAAAGAGGTTGATCTAATTATCTTCTAGGGGAAAATGAAATGAATGATACACATTAGACAGATTTAATATGACATTGGAAGGGAAGCCCATTAAGTTGGTCTATTAGTGTGTATATATATATGTATATATATATATATATATATATATATATATATATATGTATGTATTGATCTGTGTTATATACGCACGGAAAGAATTGCTGTAGATGGACAATGATTGGCCAAGATGCTACAAGGATCATTGTCACAAAAGCCTCTTTATAGCACTAGGATTCTTCTAGTGAAGTTATATGGCTTTGAATCATGGAACACCAGAGTCTCAGGAGAAGCCCCGTTGCAGGGAGCCCAAAAGACAATGAATTCAAATGCTAATGATTGCAATTAACTGCCATGTTACCAACAATGACTGGTGCAGAAGTCATATGAAAGACATCATTAAGACTGAATACGACTGTCTTTTGCCTTTTTCAAAAACATCCCCAGCACTTAGCATGGTTCCTGACACGTAGTAGTTACTTAAGAAATGCTTACTCACTGAATAGAAAAGGACCATATAATGTGTGTGTGGGGATGATGGTGGTGGAGAGAAAGACACAGATATAGACACAGAGACAGGGACACACAGACACACACACACACACAAATAGAGATACAGAGGCACAGAGGCAGAGATACAGAGAGACAGACAGAGACAGAGAGAGAGAGGGACACAGAGAGAACTGAAATTTTATTACAGAAGTATTTTTAGCATATACTATATGTAACCCAATACCCAAAACACATTGATATGAGACCCTTTCCTTATTAGTGAAACTCAATGTCTCATCCCTTGCATGAAGGGTGGGGCAAAGTTGGCTATGGTAGAAGATAGGAGAGCTCCATCATGTTCCTATCTCCAGTTTGTTGCACTGGAGACTTTAAAGAACTCCCCCTTAGGTGAAATCTAGGACTCTTTCTCTCTTTCCCTTAGTTGAGCTGATCCATAGGACCTCATTCTTAGTGGGAGAGCTCCTTCACTCTATATTGCATGCTTTGTACACTCCTATGTATACCTTCTCTTTTTCTGGTTTTTTGTTTCTTTGCTGCATGCTACATGCATTTATTTTGGAACTGGTTTTTGGTGGGAAGGTAATTAAGCCTTGGATATTAAGCTTGGAGTCCTGCTTCTCCAATTAATGAAACAATGATCAGAAATTATCATGCACCTGAAAATCACATCCCATAGACTAATATTATTTAAGGAAGAAGATAGATACTATTCGAGCCCAGTACTCCCTCTCTCTGAGACCAGAGTGGCCAAACTCTTAGCCCCAATCTCCTGTTTACTTCCTGGAAGGAATGAAAGTCTTCCTTGGAGAAGGGTGAGGGAAGAAGAAGCTAGAGATAGCTATGCCACCTCCCTTTGAGCCACTTGACAGTCCCATGCTACATGTAAGGAACAGTCTCTTGTTTTATATATATAATGTGATAGTAACAAATGTACCCTGTTTGTGCCACCTTTTGAACTGCCTTCTCTTTCCTTCAATTTATTTTTAATGTTTCACTGATGTTCTTTTCTTTTTCTTCTTCTTTTTGGAATCACCAAAACTGCCCACTCACTCTCTCCTCACTAAAATAAAAGTCTTCTCTTGCATCAAATTAAGTATACTAGTGCAAAACAAACTTTCACATGGGTTGTGTCTGAAAACGTATGACTCAATCTGCACCTATGCTCTATCACCTGGCTTCCAAGACATGGGAGCATATTTCATGATCAGTTTTTTAAAGTCATGATTGGTAAGTCATGATTGGTCTTTGCATTAATCAGTGTTCTTAAGACTTTTGAGGTTGTTTTCTTTTACATTATTATAGTGCAGCAGCCTATAGAGAGCCTGGGAAGCTAGGGCATTCTTTCTCACCAAGAGATACAAGCTCTGGGCTCTTATAAACTGGATTTAATCCTGGAAGAGTCTAGTCGCACATTAAAGAATCAAACTATTTTCACATTCTTTGGCTCATTATGCCCCCAGCCCAGAGTAGAACTTTGAGGACAATCACCTTAATTTCAAATTCTCTCCCTCCCTCCTACTCCTTCCCCACCTACTACGCAAGCAAAATAATATCAACTACACATGTAAAATCATTTAAAACATATTTCCATGTTAGCCATATCACCAAAAAATAAAGAAAGCAAAGAAAATTATACTTTAATTTGCACTCAGAGTTCTCACTCTAGAGGTGGAAAGCATTTTTTCATCATGCATCTTATGGAATTGTCTTGGATCATTGTATTGATCAGAGTAGCCAAGTCTTTGACAGTTGATCATTATTACAACATTGTTGTTACTGTGCAGAATGATCTTTTGGTTCTTCTCACTTCTTTTTGCATCGGTTCATATAGGTCTTACCATGTTTTCCTGAAGCTCATCATTTTTTATGGCACAGTAGTATTCCATCACAATCATATACCACAACTTGTTCAGCCTTTCCACAGTTGAAGAGTAGCCTCTCAATTTCCAATTTTTTGCCACCACAAAAGAACCACTATAAATGTTTTTATATACATGAATCTTTTTCATTTTCCTTTGATCTCTTTGGGGTACAGACCTAGAAGGTTATTGCTGGTTCCAAGGGTATGCACCATTTTATAACCTTGTAGGCACAGTTTCACATTGTTCTCCATAATGGTTGAACTCCGTTCACCAGCCCACCAACACTGTCAATAGATTTCTATACCCCTCTGAGTGTGTGTATGTATGTATGTATGTATGTATGTATGTAAATGTGTATACACACACACACACACATATTCTTCCCTCTTTTAACCAATTCCAATGAGAGTGAGGTTCAAGCATTGCCTACCACTCTCCCATTTTCCCTTCAACTACAAAAGCTGTTCCTTGGACACCTCTTATTTTCCTTCATCTTCTCCAGCATTTGTCATTTCTGATAGGTGTGGGGTAGCACCTCAGAGTTTTTTTAATTTGCATTTTTAGTTTGCATTTTTCTAATCAATAGTGATTTAGAGCATTTTTTTTCCATGGGACTATAGATAGCTTTGGTTTTTTTCTGAAAACTGCCTATTCATATCCTTTGACCATTTATCAATTGGAAAATGTCTTGTTTTTATAAATTTGACTCAGTTCCCTATGTATTTGAGAAATTTATAGGAGAAACTTGCTGAAATTTTTTTGAATATTATTTCATTGTCTATGGTACATTTTAGCAAAATGTAGTTTTCCTAATTATCTGTTTTAATTATGTCTATTTCTGCTTTTGCTTTGTCTAGGAACATGATTGCTATCCCTGCTTTTTTTTTTTTAACTTGAATTGAAGCATAATAGATTCTGTCCTACTTTATTTTAACTCTCTGCGTGTCTTTCTGTTTCAAGCGTGTCTCTTCTAAACAATACATTGTTGGATTCTGGTGACTGAGTTCATACCATTCACATTCACAATTATGATTACTGTGTATTTCCCTCCATACTATTTTCTTTGGTTTATCTTTCTCTTTCTCTTTTTATCTTATCCTTCTTCAAAAGTCTTTTGACTACTGCCTTCCTTAATCCACCCTCCTGTTCATTATTCCGCCCCATCCCCTTCTCCCCTACTGCAACCTCCACCACCTCCCTGTATCTTATATCTCCTCCCCCTCCTACTTCCTTATTGGGGAAGATAGTTTTCTAGACTCAGCTGAGTGTGTGTATGTCTCTCTCTCTCTCTCTCTCTCTCTCTCTCTCTCTCTCTCTCTCTCTCTCTCTCTCTCTCTCTCTCTCTCTCTCTCTCTCTCCCTTTCTCTCTCACACACACACACACACATTCTTCCTTCTTTTAACCAGTTCTGATGAGAGCAAGGTTCAAACCCTCCCATTTTTTCTTCAACTACAAAATCTCTAGCTTGCACACCAGTTTTATGTGAGGAAATTTTCCCCATTCTATTTTTCTCTCTCCCCTTCTCCCAGTGCATCCCTATTCCTCATTTCTTTGGGTTTTCTTGTTTGTTTTTTGGAGATGATCCAACATAATTGATTTATACTCATTTCCTCTATGTAGACTCCTACTAATTCTTCTAATAATGATAAAGTTCTGAATTTGTTACACTTATCATCTTCCTATATAGTAATAGTAAATAGTTTAACCATATTTTAAGTCCCTTATGATTTTGCTTTCCTATTTACCTTTTTGTACTTCTCTTAAGTCTTGCATTAGATTGTCAAATTTTCTATTAAGCTCTGCTCTTTTCATCTGGAATGCTTGAAAGTCCTTTATTTCATTAAATATCCATTTTTTTTTGCTTGAAGGATTATACTCAGATTTGTTGGATAGGTTATTCTTGTAATCTTAGCTCCTGTGCCTTCTGGAATTTCATATCCCAGGCCCTCCAGTTCTTTAATGTGAAAGCTGTTCAATCTTGTGTGATCCTGACTGTGACTTCATGATATTTGAATTGTTTCTTTCTGTCTGTTTGCAATATTTTCTCCTTAATCTCAGAACTCTGGAATTTGGCTATAATATTCCTGGGAGTTTTCATTTTGAGATCTCTTTCAGGAGGTGACTGGTGGATTCTTTCATTTTCTGTTTTCCTTTCTGTTTCTAGGTTATCAGGGCAGTTTCTCCTTGACAATTTTTTGAAATATGATGACTAGGTTCTTTTTAAAAAATCATTATTTTTCAAGTAGCCCAATTATTTTAAAATTATCTCTCAATCTATTTTCTAGGCCAGTTGTTTTTCCAATGAGATATTTGCATTTTCTTCTATTTTCCCATTCTTTTGACTTTGTTTTATTGCTTCTTGATGTCTTAACTTCCAGTTGCCTAACTCTAATTTTTAAGGATTTATTTTCTTCAGCAAATTTTTATGCTTCCATTTGGTCAATTCTGGTTTTTAAGGTATTATTTTCTTCAATATTTCTGTGCCTTTTTATAAACCAGACTGTCAGTTCTCTTTCCATAAATTTCTTGCATTACTCTCATTTCTTTTCCAAATTTTTCCTCTACCACTCTCATTTCTTTCTTTAACTTTTCCAACTCTTGGGTTCAATTAGCATTTTTCTTTAAGACTTTGTAGGTGTTTTCATATCGCTATCTTTATTTTGAATTTGTATCTTGTTCTTCTCTGCCACCACAGTAGCTTTATAGATTGTTATTTTTTCTTGTTTGCTCATTTTTCTGGCCTATTTCTTGACTTTGCACTTTATGTTAAATATAAAGTTCCAAAACACCTTGTAAAAGATGCGTGGTGAACTGTTTGTTGTTTTTAAGGCACAGAAAAATAACTTTTATTTATTACAAATGGCAAAATATAAGTATAAAGAGACATAGTTGTCAAAGGGACAGATCATTCCAGTGGACCTCTTTGAAAATGAAAGAACTCTTCTTTTAGTGCCTTGAACATAAGATGGCCAAGAAGAAGAGGAACAATGGACTTAGTAAGCAGGGTCCATAGTTATGTGTAGCTTATCTAGAGTGCCACTTGTGCTTGATGTGTGCCCAAAGACAAGATCATCAAGAAGTTTGTTATCTACCACATCATGGAAGCCACATCCATCAGAGACATCAACAAGAAACTTGACTTATAGGTGCTGCCCTAGCTATGTTTTAAAAGTATATTACTGTTTTAGCTGCATGATCCATAATAAAGTGGTAAGGACACAATCTCATTAGGCATGAAAAGATTGGATACCTCCACCTCACTTCAGACCTTCAGGCACTGCCTCTAGATTCCCTTCAAAGTGTATGTAAAGAGCTATTTGCCTCCTTTAGGCCTTTGAACCCCTTAGAAGAAAAAAAGTGCCTAGATTCTTTTAAAGAAAGGATTATGGAATGAATGGAGCTGCAGGGTATTGTGGTCCTTCAACTCATTTGCTTGTAATGGTTTTAAAGCTCAGGAGGGCCCTTTTCAGGTCTGACAAAATGAACACAGATAACTGTTTGGAAATTATGAAATAGCGATTTAAGGAGAATTTTTACCTCATAAGGAAAAGGTGAGTTATTAAGTGTCAGGGGGCTCTGATTTAAGCCATTGAAAGTAGTAGTGAAGAACCTGTCTGGAAGGGCCAAGAACTGACAGGTGAAAAAGTAAAGGCTTTATGTCATCCGCAAGGATACTAGTTCCTGGTTGGCTGAATAAAGGTTCAAGCTCATTGAAAGAAAACTTCAACTTCAGCTATTGGTTCTTTGATGCCATCTACAATATGAGAGAGATGAAGCCTTTCAGAAGTAGTCCTTTTTCTCTTTGTGTTGAGACAAAAAAGCAGAAAGGGGAAAGAGAGGTTTAGCTTCTATTTTGCTTTGTAAGAAGAGATGCTGAGATCTTATTGTGTGATATAGAATCCTGGTGAGTGAAGAGTTGGCTAAGTTTGTCTACATTGCCCAGAGAGAGCCACCAAGATGATTTGTGTAGAGCTTGGCTTAATGGAAACTTCTGGGCCATTCAGCAACATAACACTTCCAATTTCTTTATAAGGGTGATTGGGAGTTAAAGGAGTGTCATTGCTTCCTTGATTGGAGAGAGAAGAGGATTTTTCTCAGTTGGAGAACAGTGAATTCATAAGGGGACAGTCAGCAAAGAGGTGGTACAGATGTTCCTTAATGAACCAATGATACTGAATCCTACAGAGTTATGAGTTACCTGAGAACATGGGTTTTCTTCATTCCATTGTTTCCAAGCCAGATACCTGTAAGCATGAGTCTGCTCTTCCTCCCTCTCCCAGTTAAATGCTGGTTTTATTTAGTCTTTCTTCTTTTGAGCTTTGGTTACATTATACTTAGGGGCAGCTAGGTGGTGCAGTGGATAGAGCACCAGTGCAGGTGTCAGGAGGACCTGAGTTCAAATCTCACCTCAGACACTTGACACTCACTAGCTGTGTGACCTTGGGCAAGGCACTTAACCCCAATTGCCTCATCCTGGGTCATCTCCAGTCATCTTGATGAATATCTGGTCTCTGAATTCAGATGGCTCTGGAGGAGAAGTGAGGCTGGTGACCTGCACAGCCCTCCCTTGCTCAAAACAAAGTCAAGTGCAAGTCATGTCATTATTTCTTTGATGGCATGGTCTTCTTCAGCAATGAAGGACGAACACACATTATACTTATCAGTATCTTTTTTTCTGTTTTATTCAGCTACTAAGTTCATTGGTAGGAAAGTGTGACCCATATTTTTGTTTGGTCTTTAATGTACCCGTTATTTCTGTATTTGATGTAAATCTATAAGTATCTGTATGGTTGTTACAATTTTTTTTGCTGTTGTTAAGTAAATATGTTTAGGATTTTAATGTGTCATTGTGGATAGTTGATTTGCATGAATGGGAGTGCATTGATGGGGGCTTGAGAGCTAAAGTGGTGAGTGGGGGAAGCATATTACTGAACCACAGTGTTACCCTTAGTACTATGAGAGGTTTTGAGTGCAACCATGTCCTTCTCTGGGAATCTAAAGTTGCCTGTGTTAGGGCAGGTTGGAATGAGTAAACCAGTCAAGAGGCTGAATACATGTATATCTCATGAAAGAAACTGGAAGCAATACAGTTAGGGTACTCTACCCCCACCCCAAGTACCACTGACATTATGCTGCAAACATAAAATAGTAACTCATAACTCTTATACTTTTTCAGAAAGTTAATACTTGAAACATTAAAATATGAACTATTTTGTAAAATTGTTCAACAGGTATTTCATTTTTTCCTTGGCTCTACACTGTATAAGCAAATTCCTCAAGGTCCATATCTTCTGGCAAGCCATGGATATGACTTGAACTCATCCTCTGGGTGATGGTCATCTCCTCTGAAAAGTTGCTTCAGAAGTTTTGGTAGGCAACCAGTATCTGGACCCAAGAACTCCCATCCTCTGGAACTCATAATACTAGTACCAAAGCTAGAAATAGCCACCTTTCAGGATCCCTCTGCTCTAATAAAGAAATACAAAGCAGAAGATTTAGCCCAAAACCTGTGTCAAACTCAGATAAGCACATGTGAGGCAGTTAGGTGGTGCAGTGGATAAAGTACCATGTCTGAAGTCAGGAAACCCAAGTTCAAAGCCAGCCTCAGAAACTTACAAGCAGTGTGACCTTGGGCAAATCACTTAAACTGTCTGCCTCAGTTAACTGGATAGTAGCATCTACCTCCCAGGGTTGTTGTGAGGATCAAATGGGAGAATGTAAAGTACTTAGTGGAGAGTCTAGTACATATCAGGTGCTAATAAATGCATGTTTCCTTCCTTCCAAGTGCTTGTAGCAGTTAAAAATCCTGGAGGGAGGGATAAGGAAAGAAAATGGAAAGGAAGACAAAATCTTTTCCCTCTCCATCCTCCCGCCGTCACAGTATTCAGAAGAAAGGAAGAATATGCCTGAGATGTTCAATGAAAGGGGGAAGGCTTCTCATCCATTGTGTGAATGAATCCTCTGAGTGGAATGTATAGGAAGATATGAACAAGAATTAAGCAGCATGGGGTAGCTTCAATCTGTATCAACAGAGGGAGAGCCCATGTAGATGTGACCAGGAATCCACTTAAATATCTACTAACAGCTGAATATATATACATATACACACATATATACATATATATGTATCTTAAAGATGAGGAAACTGAGATGTGGAGAATTGACATTAGCCCATTGGTCAACAAGCATTTATGAAGTATCCTCTATGTGCCAGGCTAAGCCATGTGTTAAGCCCTGGAAAAACAAAGCCAAAAGATAATCCCTGCTCTCAAAGAGCTTTCAATCTAATGGGGGAGACAACATGAGAATAACTCTGACCAAACACTACATAGACAGGATAAATTGGAAATGATTGTCAAAGGGATGGGACTGGTATTAAAGGGTATCAAGAAAGGACTACCATTACTTATTAGGATAACACAATGAGTGAGAGAGCTTAGTTAGATCTCCCATCTATTCATCTGTTGCTATTTTCACTAAAGCACCTAGGAGGTGTCTGCCTGCTTCACCTGTTCCTAGGGTAAGAATATAGAATGGTTAAACAGGAAGGAAAGAAGGAAGGGAGGGAGGGTTGGGAGGAAGGAAGGAAAAAATGTGCCAGTCATTGTGCTAAGTGCTTTTCAAATATTAATTCATTGAATCCTCACATCAACTCTAGGAAGGAAGTGCCGTTATTATACCCATTTCCTCAGTTAAGGAAACTGAGGCAAACTTGGAGTGACTTGCCCAGGGTCACATAGCTGATAAATATCTGAGACTGGATTTGAACTTAGGTCCTCCTGACTCTAGACTCAGCATCTCTCTTCACTGCACATCTAGTTGCCTTAGATTGCAGAATATTAGAATGTAAAATGTTAGAGTTGGAAGGAACCTTAGAAATCATCTAATCCAACTCCCCTGCTCCAAGCATAAATCCTCTTAAAAATATCCCTAGCAGACAGTCAACATTCCTCTTCTTGACCATCTATAGGGTGAATCCTGATAAGAAAATGACTTGGGAGTCACTGTAGAAGGTGACTTAAAGGCCTTGGTCCGATGGTGCCGTTGTGGCCAGGAAGGCCCACATGATTTTGGACTTCTCAGATCTGGAAGAGACTTCATTGTTTTAATCAACGCATGCCTGAAATAGGAAATAACCTCTATAATAGACATTCTACATTGTATATTATCTAGCGTCTATACTCTAGTATTCTATGTACCAGGTTGTGCCTGGTCTGGAGTTCCAGGCTGGAAGAGGGAGATAGCTATAAATTCATGAAGGAGATAAAAAGGAAAATCAAGTAAATATTCCCCAATTCTCCAATATACTATTCTAGACACCAGAGCTAAGGGCCCCTGAAAGCTGGAAGCAAGAAAACAGATGGCACTTATTTCCCCAGAAGCAGAAGAGGTTGGAAATATAGCTAAATTTAAGATGGATTTAGATAAATGGCAGGATGACATGTGAATTCCTATGTGAATTTCTGGAAGTTTGGGGTACAACCTTAACCTAGAAAGACAAGATAATGGAGAATATTCATGGTCTTCCTCCAAATCACACTGTAATGTTTTCCAGGAACAAGATTCTGGGTTGGAAGAAGTACAGAGATGGCAAATCAAATAATTAAGAGTTATCCAGATCTCGTAGGGAAGTAATGGGAGAAAAGCCTGAAGAGGTAGAATAATAGAACTTAAGATCATGTAACTCAAAATAATAGAACTTAAGATCATGTAACTCATAGCACAAGATGACCTTAGAATCCAGTGTTGGAGCTGGAACCTTAGAGCATAGAAGGTTAGGAAGCAGCCCATGGAAGGGATGATCTGGAAGGGAATTTTCACTTGGTCCAAACACTTCATTTTAGAAATGGGCAAACTAAAACTGAAAGAAGGTTCTTGTCCAAGATCACATAGCTAGTAAATGACAAAGCTAGCAGGTTTTCTAAAAGACCTTCTTAAACCCATGTCTTCTGATTCCTGATCCAAGACTACTCTCACTACACCAGCTCAGGGAGGTCCTTGAATGCCAGGCAGACTATCGGCTTTTTAGGTAGATAATAGAGAGCTGTGGCAGCAGGGAGGAGAGTGGTGTTAATGAGGAGGCTGGCATTTTCAGATCAGCGTCTTAGAAAGATTGACCTGTAATACTGGCTAGCTAACTCGGGAAAGGGAGGAACCATTTTTGAACAGGGTGTTCTTTCCCTGCCTTCCTTTCTCCTTTTCTCCCTCCCTCCCTCCCTCCCTTCCTTCCTTCCTCTCTCCCTCCCTCCCTCCCTCCCTTCCTTCCTTCCTTCCTTCCTTCCTTCCTTCCTTCCTTCCTTCCTTCCTTCCTTCCTTCCTTCCTTCCTTCCTTCCTTCCTTCCTTTCTTCCTTTCTTCTTTCCTTCTTTCCTAGAAACTACTAGAAACTAAGTTCTTGAACTAAGAATTAAGGCACACCGGGAGACCTAAATTTGAATATCGATCCTGCCACTAGCTATGCCACCAAATCCTCTCAGCTTCCGTCCTCATCTTTAAAATGATAATAATGATACTTGCACTACCTACTTGATATCAATGCGCAGAAAGCCCTTTGTAAACCTTAAAGCACTATAGAAATGTGGGTTACCATTATTACTATTACCATCATTATTATTCCTATGGATGTCCCACCAATCCTTTGAGAGACTAAGCTTTAAGTTTGTTAAAGGCAGGGGCTTTGCCTTGGAAGAAATGTACATGTTTAATGACAGAAAGGAGAGGAGACCAGTGCAAATGATAAGGTCAGGAATAACACTAGGCTTGTTCACATAAGAGAGTTAGAAGAGGTGCCTTTAGTGGAGGAGATAGTCCCTAAGATGAACCTTAAAAGACTAGGTAGAATGTCAACTCGCAGAGATGGGGAGGAGGGGCTTCTCATCTTTAGAACGGCAGTAAGCAAAGGCACAGGAATGAGGAAAGCAGGAATATATAGAGAATGACCCGGCATCCCAGTCTGGCTGGAGTGTTGAGTGCATGAAGGGGATAGTGTGATAGGAGGTAGAGAAGTAGGTTGGGGGTAAGATTGCCTAGGGAAGGAGAAGGATGATGTGAATAAGCATTTATACAATACCCATTATGTGCCAGGCACTTACAAGTATCTCATTTGATCCATATAATAGCTCTGTGAGGTAGGTGCTTTTATTATCCTCATTTTACAGGTGAAGAAATGGAGGCAAACAGAGCTTAAATGACTTGCTCAGGGTGACAGTTAGTTAACGACTGAGGCCAATTTTGTTCTTGTCTTCCTGTCTCCAGGCCCAGAATTCTATCCACTGTACAAGTAGCTGGGTGAGGAATCTAAGTTCTGTCCCCTAGTTACTGGGTAATTATTGAAAATTTTTGAGTAAGGCAGCAACATAAATGGAATTCTCCATTAAGAAGTAATCTCCCCATTTTATAACTATTGGACTAGAAGTGCCAAGAGGTCTGGTTGCTCTTGGTGGATTCTGGGTAGAGCTGGATCTAAAACAGGCTCTACAATGGGCAGAATACGTGGAAGAGTCAGCGGCTGTGTGGCCCTAAGTCAGTCATTTAATCCCTTCAAGTGTTAGTTTCATGAAGTAATAGGCATAGCATTAGACTTGGAGTCAGGAAGCCTCAGATTGCAATTCTGATTTGGACACTTAGGAGCTAAAAATGGAACCAAATGAGGTCATGGGCATAAAATGCTTTGCAAACTCACAGATGAGTTATTATTATTAATCTGTAAATTTATATAATGTAATAAATGTATATAAATATAATCTGTAAATTTAATACTTTTACTACTTATTTTATAAGATTGCTATGGGGAAATCATTTTGTAAAATTAGAGAATTATAGAAATGAGGGTTATCATTATTGTTAGAAATAACACCTTAGAAAGTGAAACATAATGCAGTGGAAAGAACTCTAGTTTAACAGACATGAGATCAGAATCTGAAATTCTAGTTCTTTCATTGACTTCCTGTGTGCCTTTGGGCAAGTTCCTTGCCTTCTCTTCCCCTCTGTAAAATGAGGGGGGTGGGCTAGATGACCTTTTAAGCACTCTTCCAATTCCAAATCCCCTAATCTCCAATTGGGCTGTGCCACCTTGGGTAAGTCTTTTCTCCTCTCTGAGCCTCAGTTTCCTTTTCTGTAAAATGATGCAGTTGAACAGATTGGTCTTGAACTCCCTTTCAGCTCTAACATTCTGTGCTTCTGAGACTGTAATAAGAGCAGTGACCCAGAAACCAAACTGCCTCTGCTGTAACTCCAGGCTGGCTTCTTTCCAGCAGCCTCTCCCCCAAGGAACTCTAGCCCTAGTGACTGTGGGTGAGCCGGGGGGGCTGGACTGGAAACTCCTCGCTGTTGCAGGCACCCTGGAGCAGGGGTCCAGCGGGAGCCAGGGCCAGCGTGCCTGGGCCTGTGTTGATAGTATGGTGCACACCTCTGCTGCCCATCAATCCAGGTTGCTGTGGAAGTTTTGTTTACCAGCAGCCGATTCCTTGCATGGACTTCAAACACTTGGCCTTGGGCAGCTCCATGGCAGGGAGCCGGTTGGGCGGTAATTGGTAGAGTGGTCCGGCTTAGGGGTCATGAATAACCCAGCATCTGCCTCTCACAGCCGGCTTTGAGCATCTCCTTGCTGACCTCTGAGGCCTGCCGGGATTTCATGTCGAGTGTAAAGCCGGCACCAGGAACAAATTACTTGTTCCCCAAGAAATCTATTAAAAGGTGACAGAAGGACGAGGAGAAGGCAAGCAAAGGAGCAGGAGCCGGCCATGACATGAAGTTTAATGTACCTGGGTCCCCCAGGGGCTGAGCATGCTGTTCACAGCAGCTCTGGCTGAGACCAAGTGCAGGGAAAGCTAGGCTAGGAAGAGAGGGAACTTTGTTAGGGGCTGAACTTTCTGGGTTGTGAAGAAAAGGAACTGAGAGGGAGAGAGGGAGAAGAGCCAACAGAATGGGAAGAAGTGGGCTGTTTTTATAGGTTTTTAATGTTGAAAGTGACTTAAGGATTATCTAATTCAACCCCCTCATTTTTCAGAAGGAGAAACTGAGGCCTAGAGAGGAGAAATGAAATAGTCATTATGTTACTTATATAATGTATAATGATCTATCATATAGGTCATTATATATGGCAGGTAGATGGTTGAATGGATAGAGTGCTAAGCATTTATTAAGGACCATCTCCTGCCAGACACTGTATCCTGATGATTTTTCAGCAACCTTAATTGTTAGGATATTTTTTTTATAGCAGGTAGGAGTCTGCTTCTCCATAACTCCCACTCATTGATCCTATTTCTGTCTTCTGAGACCAACCAAAAGAAGACCAATCCCTTTTCCATGTGATGGCCCTTCAAATAGTTGGAGATAATGAAGATTAAACTTAAAAATAGGTCTTACCAGAGTCGGTTGTTAAACATTTAACAGCATGCCTCTGCAAATAAGGCTGAAAAAGCAGAAAGGAACAAGACTATGGAGGATCTCCGGTAGAGGCAAAGGAATTTGCACTTTAGCTTATAGACAGACAGTAGGAAGCCATGGAAAATTTTTGAGCAGGGTAGTGAAATAATTGGGGCAGTTAAGTGGTACAGTAGATAGAGCATTGGGCCTGGAGTCAGGAAAAGCTGAGTTCAAATCCAGCCTCAGAAACTTACTAGCTGTATAACCCCGGGCGAGTCACTTAACCCCTATTTGCCTCTGTTTCTCTTCTGTAAAATGAGGGCATCCTGGAGAAGGAAATGGAAAACCAATCCAGTATCTTTGCCAAGAAAGTCCCATGGGCAAAGTCCAAATAAAATGATTAGAGGAGGAAAATGAAACTCAGCAAACTGGTGACAGAGCTGAGATGTAAAACAAGGTTCCTTGAATTGAAGTCCAGTGCTCAGATCTGAGACAGAGAGAAGGGACCATGACGGTCCATCCTTTAGCAATATAATGTGGAAGAGGTTTCTTTCAGGAGATGGAGATAGTTCATAATGACTCTGGACTTGGAGTGGCCCTCATTGTCCTCAAAGAAAAGACTTTGAGGGAAAGGGGATGGTGGCCTCATCAGTTCACATATGGATGGCCAAGTGTCCTAGCTACAGAGATCTGGTTTGGGCAGATTAGGTAGGGCACATCTTCAAACATCTAGCCATGCTACACATCTCCAAAAATACTTTCCTATTTGCCTCTAGGTGGTGTAGCGGATAGAGTTCTGGACTTGGCATCAGCGGAAACATGCGTTTGAATCCCATCTCATTTGCCAGCTATAGGATCCTGGGAAAGTTGCCTGACCTCTCTCAACCTCAGTTTCCTCATCTGTAAAATCGGGGCAATAATAATACTTACCTTGCAGGGAGAGGATCAAATGAGGTAATGAATGAAAAGTGCTTCGCCACCTGAAAGTGCCACATAAATGCTAACAGTAAATATTAATGTTATTACTTTCATCTTGTTCATCTGGTTCCCTGTCTCAAATATGTCTACCCATCCTTCAAAGCCTACATCAAGTAGAATGAATAAATAAAAAAACCCATTTATTAAGCATATACTGTATGCCAGGCACTGTGCTAAGGGCTGGGAATTCAAATACAAGCAAACAAAATAATCCCTGTCCTCAAGGAGCTCTCATTCTAAAGAGGGAAAACAACACAGAAAGGAAAACTAGGAGGAGGAGGGTGAGGTTAGCATGGCAGAAGGTAGCATGGTTTAGAAGTGACCTAGAAGTGATTCAAAGGCCTGTTTATAGAAAATACAAAAGCTCAAAGTGAGAATGAAAGAATCAGAAAGTTGGGAGCCTCTGATTTTACCAATGAGCAGATATGACTACAAACGTATCTCTACATCAAGTCAGTCTTTTCATTCTTCCCTCATGGCCCCTTATCTCTCTCCCCACAGATGCCACTCTGTTTCCTTGAGTTCCACCCTCTTATCAAAGGACTTCTCCTCTTGTTTTACTGTTTCCCCTGAGCTCCCTCTTCTACCTTTGCTCCATCTCAAAACCCCTTCCCATTATCTTCCATCCTCTCCTTATACCGCCCCCCCGAAGTCCCCATGGCCCTTCACCTTGCAAAAGCCAACCCCTCTACCTGTGTCTTTGATCCTATCCACTCTTGTCCTCTCCAGCTGATTGCCCCCTTCTTGAATTTTCATACTCTTCCTACCTACTGGTTCTTTCCCTACTGCCTTCAAACATACTTCCTCTATCCTTTAAAGACTATAACAAAAAATTTCCCTAGACCCTATCATTCTACTCAGAATATGTCAAAAGTCTTAGTGAGGTCTTTTCTCATTTCTCATCCTATCTGCCATGTCTGATACTGCTGACCATGCCCTGCTCCAGGATATTTTCTCTTCTTTGGGTTTTCATGACACTATTTTTATATCTCCTCAGAATTTGATTGAAACAATCTAGGGCACTGAGTCCAACCTCCACTGATAGGCAGAACCCTGGGAACAGTAGTATACCCCAGACCACCAGCTCAGCTTCCAGACAGGCCCCACAGCTGTCATGTAGGAAATCAACCTTTGTGGAGACATAACCTAGCACTTGCCTTTCAGATGCTCCAGCTCCTCCCTTCTTAGCAACCACAGCTTATGTGTTTGTCCTTTGTCCTTAAAGAGGACCATGACATCAGGGAATGATGACATGACTTGCAGTTGACCTAGATTTGAGTGAGGAGGGGCTGTGCAAGGTCACCAGCCATACTTTCTTCTCCAGTGCCAGCTAGGTCCAGTGACCAGATATTCATCAGGATGACTGGAGATGGCTCAGGGTGCAATGGGAGACCCTGGCCCTTTTAGGCTAAGGTCTTTTCAGGTTCTCACTTTGAATGAGGTAATACCCCTTCAGTGAATAGGCCTCTTTATGAAGTGATGGGATTACCACAGCTATTGACAACCCTGAAAAGAAAATTCTCACCATCAGAGTCCTTGGTACTTCATATTTTGATTCCTATAAGTATTAGGTTCATCAGAACCATTCAGAAGAAACATCAGAACCAACCATCAGAAATGGATATGGTTTTATGACATTTAAAATGTCATAATTAAAATGGCATTTAAAAACCATGTATTACTATCTTCTTAACTACAGCACCTAAAGGGACCTTTCCATCTGACTTACAGCTAAAACCTCCTCTGTGTACATTATTGTTTATTATAATGTGAGCTTCTTGAGACGAGAAACTGTGTGGCTTTTCTCTTTGTATCCTCAGCATTTATCAAAGAGTTTTAGCTATAATTAGTGTTCAATAAATGCTCATTCATTCATTCATCCTGGTTCTTTGACCTGTCTGACTGCTCCTTCTCAGGTTTATTTGCTGGGTCATCTTCTATATGAAGATACTTAACAATGGGCATTTTCCACGACTCTGTCTTGAGTTCTCTACTGTTTTCTATTTATGCTTTCTGTCTTGTTGATCTCATCAGCTCCCATGGGTTTCATTGTCATCTTTATGTGGATAACTCACAGGTCTGTGTATTCAGCCTCAGTTTCTCTTTTGAGCTTCAGTCCCTGTGCCATCAATTGCTTATTAGACATTTCAAATGGGATGTCCCAGAAACATCAAATTCATGTCAAAAAGAGAACTTACTGTTTTACCTTTCCCCTTAAGACCAACCCTCTTCCAAACTCTCCTATTTCTGTCAAACGCCCCACCATTCTTCCAGTTTACGAGATTCATAACATTGGCAACCTCACCCCACAGATTCAATCACTTGCCAAATCTTCTTGTCTGTCCTTCTACAATGTCTCTCACATCTGACTCCTCTCTATCCACAGTCACTGCTTTGTTCAGGCCCTCATCACATCTCAGCTAGATTTTTGCAATAGCCTCCTAATTAACTTTCCTTCGAGTACTGAATCATTTCAATCTCATCTCCACCTAGCTGCCAAAATGATTTTCCTGAAGTGCGAATCTGACCAGGCCACCATGCTTCTCAATAAACTCTAGTACCTTCCTATTACCTCTAGGATGACCTACAACTCTCTTCTGTTTAGCTTTTAGAGCCCTTCCCAACCAGGCCCTAAGCTATCTTTGCAGATTTATTGTACATGACTCTCCCCCTATACTCTGTGACCCAGCCAAAGTGACCCTCTTTGTTTGTCATAAAAGACGCTCTATGCCTGTCCTGTCTCCACACTTTCCCGCTGGCCATTCCACGTGCTCAGTACTCACTCTCTCCTTACCTCTGCCTCACATAGTCTTTTTCTTCCTTCAATGTTCATCATAAGCTACATCTTCTACATAAAGCCTGTTCTGATTCCCCTATCCTCAACTGCTATTGTTTTTCTCTTTGTATTTGTATCCCAACCTCTGGAGGCAGCTAGGTGGTGCAGTGGGTAGAGCACTAGTGCAGAAGTCAGGAGGACCTGAGTTCAAATCTCACCTCAGACACTTGACATTCACTAGCTATTTGACCTTGGGCAAGTCACTTAACCCCAATTGCCTCATCCGGGGTCATCTCCAGTCATCCTAATGAATACCTGGGCACTGGATTCAGATGGCTCTGGAGAAGAAGTGAGGCTGGTGACCTTGCACAGCCCCCCTCACTCAAAACAAAGTCAAGTGCAAGTCATGTCATCATTTCTCTGATGGCATGGTCTTCTTTGGTAACAAAGGATGAATGAACACACACACACACATCCCAACCTCTAGCACATAGTGAGTGCTTAATAAACATTGATTGATTGATAATGACTTCTCTCTCCTACCACTTTGCACTTAATTTTAAAATTTATTCTTTTCATACTTACACATATAGTTGTCTTCCTATTGGAAATAAGTTTTTGAGAGTAAAGAGCATTTCATTCTTTGTTTTGGTACCCCCAGCACCCAACGCAGTACCCAGCACATCACAGGTATACATGCATGTTTGCTGGTTGATAAGAGGGACTTTAAGTGTCATCTAGTCCAACTCTCTTCTTTTACAAATGAAAAGATTGAGGTCCCAAGAGGAGAATAGACTTGTCCAAGATCACAGTGGGTAAAAGACATAATGAAGATTTGAGTCCACATCTTTTTATTCTGAACCTGTTGCTTTTTTCTACTGTACCACATTGCCTCTCCTATTGAAGAACTAATTTCAATTGCCCAAGTCTTATTATTTCTTGGGGAAACCTAGAAGGTGTTTATTGTAAGGGATCAAGTTGGTGACAGGTAATAGGGCAGGTAGCTCTTGTACATACTCCCATGTTCAGTTGTTTCACTCATGTCTTACTCTTTGTGACCCTATTTGGCGTTTTCTTGGCAAAGATACTGGAGTGGTTTGCCATTTCCTTCTCTAGATCATTTTACAGATGAAGTAATTGAGGCAGACGGAGTTAAATCACTTGCGCAGATCACAGAGTTAGTAAAGCTAACTGGGTAAAGGGTAAGGGTAAAGCTGGATTTGAACCCAGGAAGAGGAGTCTTCCTGACTGCAGTCTCAGTACTCTATCCACTGCACCACCTAGCTGCCCTTCATAGTCCCTTGTCCCACAGGTAAACCCCTTTGAGCTAAAGAGAATGTACATCGTTTTGTACCTCTGGCTTGTGCATAGATGTACCAGGTACCATTTTAAGATTCATTGGTAGACAGCCATCTACTAGTTGGAGATCCCTTCTCTAGACATTGTGTTCAATAAATTCAAGTCTATAAGTATGAAGTAGAATATCCTAATGCAGAAGGAAGTCTAATAATAGAATGGACTGCCTTAGGAAGTACAATCAGTTCTGCTATAACTCAACATATGTGTTCCTAAAAATTACTGTGCTATGAAAGATCTCACAATAAAAACAACAGGGCTTATGGGTAAAATAGGATTGGGGTACTATACTCAAAAACTTCCTCAGTGACAAAAAAGAGATAAGAACTTAATAAAAATGGTAGTACAGTTTTGTACATCTTAAATGGTTAAGAAATACAAATTGTTAAGTCTTTTTCAGTCATGTCCAACACTTTGTGACCTCATGTGGGGTTTTCTTGGCAAAGATACTGGAGTGGTTTTCCATTTCCTACTCCAGCTTATTTTACAGATGAGGAAACTGAGGCAAACTGGGTTAAATGCCTTGCAGGATTTTAACTCAGGAAGATGAGTCTTCCTGACTCCAGGTGCAGTACATAAATAGTTGTGGCATCTTCAGCCACAGGTTGCTTGCTTAGCTTGAACCCTTGTTCCCACAGGGGAGGGGCCCCAAGCCATGGAGATGATGGCGGAGAGGGCTGGAGTGTGTGGGTACACACACGTGGCCTACTCAGGTCAGAGCTACTATTGTACCAGAAGATGTACAATACATCTGGCACATTACCTTGAAAAAGCCCTCCAGTTTTCTTGTAGAAGTAGGCATCAGAAGGACTGTAGCTTGTGAGCTATTGTGAAGTGGTACGGTTTTCTATGTTCCCTTTGTTTTTCTCAGATAAAACTGCATATAAGCAAACTCAAAATTCAAGTTATTTTCAAACTGCTCCATAATATATTAATCTTATTGGAAAAAAATTTTCATTTTCAACAAATGTCAGAGAAGTATCTGTAATGAGTCTCTCCCCTTTCTTCCTCACCTTGTTGGATATCTTTTGAGCTGAAACTGGATGGCCTCTGTATGGGATGTCCCATAAGGTTCATCTGCTCAGATATAGGATGTGGTAGGATTGTAGATCATAGGATAATAAAATTAGAGGTGGCAAGGACCCTAGAGATTATCTAATCCTACCCCTTCATTTTCTAGGTAAAGTTCATCAAAATTAACTGATTTTCCCAAGGTCACTCAATGAATAAATAGCATATGCAGGTAAAGATCTCTTCAGTGTAGTGACTAGCAGGGGGTGGGGAACCTGCTGCTACATCTGGCCTTCTAGGTCCTTGGATGTGACTTTTTGACTGAGTGCAAGTACTGAACACATCCTTTTATTAAGGGGATTTGTTCTGTGAAGTTTGGATTCAGATGGCTAAGTGGTACAGTGGATAGAGTGCTGGGCCTGGAGTCAAAAAGACTCATCTTCCTGAGTTCAAATCCAGCCTCAGATACTTACTAGCTGTGTGACCCTGGGCAAGTCATTTAATTCTGTTTACCTCAGTTCCCTCATCTGTAAAGTGAGCTGGAGAGGGAATTGGCAAACCACTCCAGTATCTTTGCCAACAAAACCCCAAAGAAGGTCATGAAGAGTCAGACACAATTGAAATGACTCAATAACAGCAAGGCACTTATCAGTGGAGGAAGAAAAGGTATGGCTGGCACCAGCCAGTGGATCCTGCGTTTAGTGGTAGGTGTCAGAGGAGGGAATTTTTTTTTCTTTTAGCTTAATTTCTTATGGAAACCCTGTACTTGATGGCAGAGAAAACTGTAACAGGAATCTCCTTTACAACATCTCTGATCCACAGTCATCCTGTTTCTGCTTGAAGGCCTTCAGAAATGGTAACATGCCACCCCCTGGCATAACCCATTCCACTTTTGGACAGAGGTCACTCTTAGGAAGCTCTTCCTCATGTGGGAGAGTGGAAAGAATGTTGAAGTTGGAGCGGCAGACACCTGGATTCAATCCACTGTGACAATTATTGTCTGTACTATGTTCAGTAAATCACTTAACTTCTCTATATGTTTTCTCATCTGTAAAATAGGGATAATAATATTTCCTGTACCTGCCTCATATAGTTAGGAAATCATTCTGTAAACCTCAAAGCTCTTTCTCTATAAAGGTGGATCACCACTATTACTACCACCACCACCACCACTATCATTAGATTAGGCTGAGATCTGCCTTCTTTCAACTTCCATTCGCTGTTAGTTCTGCTTTCCCTTTTCCATGTGACGGTCTTCAAGACAGTGATCAGGCCCCTCCTAAATCTTCTCTTTTGGGGAAATATACCCATTTTCTTCAATATTTTGATGGTATAGTTTTGAACTCCCCCCTATCCCATCCTGTTCATTCTCCTCTGGAGGCACATCCATTGTCAATAACCTTGTTAAAACGTAGGTCCCAGAACTGAACACCTGAATACAGTGAGATCTCTCTCTCTCTCCCTCTCTCCCTCCCTCTTTCCCTCCCTCCGTCCTTCTCTCTCTCTCTCTGTCTCTCTCTCTGTCTCTGTCTCTGTCTCTCTCTCTCATCTATCCACCTATCTGTCTTTTACAAACAAACACACACACACACACACACACAAAATGTCTGACCAAGGGTAGAGTACAAATGGATTCTCACCTCATTTGTAGACATGCTTCTATTAATACAGAGATTTCAAGAGATGCTACCATCTCCTCCATCAAGTCTTCCCTTACTCTCTCTAATCTAGGGGTTTTTAACCTGGGTATTTATTTTCAAAAATACTTTAATAACTATATTTCATTATAATTGGTTCCTTTTGTTGTTGTTCAGTCATTTAGTCATGTGCAGCTCTTCATGACCCCCTGGATCAGCTGTCCATGAAGTTTTCTTGGCAAAGATACTGGAGTTGTCTTCCATTTCTTTCTTCAGTTTTAGGCAGGGGTTGGGACTTGCCCAGGGTCACACAGCTTGTAAGTGTCTGAGGTCTGGTTTGAATTCTGATCTTTCTGGTCTTTTTTACTCCAGATCCAGTGTTCTATCTGCTGTATGTCCTGGTTTTCTTTACAATCCTGTATATTTCATAAAATGTATTTTATGAATTTGAAAAAAAAAAAAAGCCTGAGAAGGGATCCATAGGTTTCACCAGACTTCCAGAGGGTTCCATCATACAAAAAAGATTAAGGGCCACTGCCCTGAGCAATGGTGAGCTCGTCTGAGCTCATAGCCCTTTGTTATTAAGTCAGTGTGGTACAGTGTAGAGAAAAGAAGACTGGGTTTGGAGTCAAAGGATCTGGATTTGAATACTGGCTCTGTCAACTTTTGCCACCTTAAGCAAGTCTCATCCCTTCTCTAGGTCTCCAGTTCCTCATTTGAAAATGAGGAAGTTGGACTAAGGTCTTTTCTAGCTTTAAATCCTCTTATGAACCTCGCCCCCCTATTCTTTCTACTTTTTATTTGAGTAGTTCATATCAATGTCTCATCTCTCCTACTTGGCTAAGTTATTTGATGGCAGGGTTAGTTTTAGTGCCTTATTTCCCTCCACATGCTCTGCCTGGTTCTTCTGCCTTGTCTCCCCTCACTCCACACTATCTTCTTGGCTGTCAGATTGATTTTCCTAAAGTACAAATCTAATCATGTCACACACATATTCAATAAGGTCCACTGGGTTCTTATTGCTCCTAGAATAAACTATAAAACCCTCTCTTTGGTGTTCAAAGACCTCCCTAACTTACCTCTCTTCTCCTCCCCAATCTTGCCCTTCTCTCCCACTCTCAGATCCAGTGACACTGGTCTCCTTGCTATTCCACACTCCATCTCCCACCTCAGTATTTTCCCTGGTTGTCTCCCTGCCTGGAACATTCTCCCTCCTCCTCTCTGCCTCTTATCTTCCCTGGATTTCTTCAAATTTCAGTTAAAGTCTAACTTTCTACAGGGAGCCTTCCCCAGGCCTCTTTAATCTTAATACCTTCTCTTGGAGACTACCCCCAATATATCCTATATATATCGTGTATGTGTATAATTGTTTGCCTATTACTTCCCCCTCTCTCCCCCAATTAGATTGTGAACTCCTTTAGAGTAGGGAATGGTTTTTTGTTTTGTCTTTGTTGCCATTCTTTGCCTTCCTAGTGCTTGGCACAGTACTTGGCACATATTAAGTAGGAACTTAATAAATGCTAGTTGAATGACTGTTTGACCATGAACAAGTCCCTTCCCTCTCTGAGTCTCAGTTACCTCATCTGTAAAATGGAGATGTTGTGAGGCCCAAATTAGATAATGTATGCAAAATGTTTTGTAACCTTAAAGAGTTGTATAAATGCCAGCTCTCCTTTTCATTGATCATTCATTAGTTTTTGGCAACCTAATATATGAAATTTATATGATGTAATCCCTGCCTTCGAGGAGTTTAGAGTTTAGTTAAAGCACCAGAGCATAAAACATATATAATAGAAAAGACATGAACATAAGGCAGCATTGAGAAATGTCAGATAACTGATACAGATCATAAGTGCCCCAGGAGTGCAGATGAGAAATCAGCATGGTCTAATATGGTCAGGGAATACTGACCAAGGAAGGTGTGCATCTGAGACCTGAAGAATGGTAGGAAAAGATTTTGTCTAACAGAAACAGTAGGAAAAAAGGTCCCTTCAAACTCTAAAGTTCCTTCTAATAGTCTATGCGCTAAGGTCCTGCTAGCTTTAACGACTATGTTCTATGCTCTGACCTTTTCATTTTGATAACTTCTAGCTCTAACATTCTACATTTTAATTCTCTCTTCTAGCTCTGACATTTTATGTGTTTGATTAGTCTATGCTTAAGAGCTTTTCCAGCTCTTAACATTTTATATTCCAACATGCTGTGTTCTAGAGTCCCTTCTTGCTCTAAGGTTCTATGTTCTAACATTCCATTTTATAGACTCCTTCTTGCTCTAACATTCTATGCTCTTACTCTTTGTTTTAGGATCTCTTCTAGCTGAAATAGTCTATGATCTATAGTCTAATGCTCTATGTTCGAAGGTCCTTTTCATCTCTAACATTCTATGTTGTAATTGTGTTCTGAAGGTTTGTCAGCTCCAACATTCTATGGTTCTATAATTATAAGTCTCATAAGTGAGGTACAAACAACATATAAATTACAGGAAGAAAGATAACTTCAAGCTTTTGGAGGTGGGGGAAAGAACAGGGAAGGCTTCAAGCAAGAAATTGCATTTGAGTTGGGTTGTGAGTGATGAATAGAATTTTAAACTGCAGAGATGGTGAATATTCTGGGGAAATAATGCTTAGTCATTTTTCAGTTATATCTGACTTTTCAGATTTGGGGGGTGGGATTTTCTTCACAATTTCTTTCTCCAGCTCATTTTTACAGATGAGGAAACTGAGGCAAATAGGGTTAAATGACTTGCCTAGGGTCACAGAGCTAGTAAGCATTTGAAGCTGAATTAGAACTCAGAAAGACAAATCTTCCTAACTCCAGGTTCAGTTCTCTATCCACTATGCCACCTAGCTACCCCATTCTGGGAAAACCAGCCTTCTAATTTCTGGACTTTTAATCAATTCCCAAAGTCCTGTACCCAGAGAGTATGCTCATAATCCGTCTCACTGCCCTTGCTCATTTTTCCTGGGGGGGGGCTTTGTCCTTCCCTCTTCTCTTGAGATCAAAACCTTAAGTCCTGAAAACCTGCCAAGCAACTAACAGCCAATTTCCCTACGTATAGAAGTTTGTTTCTCAAATACAGGTCCCTCCTCCCTTCTCTTCTTCTCCTTCCCTCCCCCTGAGAGCTTCCTGGGAGTTTTACACCTCAGTATAGCTAAAAGGGGAGACAGCATTTGTCTCTATCTCTCGAGAGTAATTAACATTCCATCTCCATGTGAGAAATAAATATATTAGACATAAAATAGAGACACCAGAGAGGGATGGCACACTGGTGCCAGCTACCGAGAACAAGGCATCTGTCTCCATCTCTCCAGAGTGGGAATGTTTGGTAAAGATCAAGTTTGTAGCGTTTATTAGAGAAAGTGTGAACAGATCATCACTTCCCTCCCTCCTGTGCCTCTGAAGGGACTGTCTCTCCCCTGGTTCTTCTCCCTCACTATTAAGAATGAAAGTGGGGGAAGTAATGTTTCAGGACGGCATTCTCAGGAGTGAGTCATAGCATCATAAGATGAGATTTCCAGTTTGGAAAGGATCTGAGTAATCATCCGACCCAGCCTCCTCATGTTTAGGGCTGATGATACTGAGACACAGGAAGGGATGCTGACCATCCTGAAGCTGCAAATCCAGCACAAGAATACAACTGCTCTCATTTCCCATGCAGGAATCTTGCCCCAGCATCCTCCTAATGAGGTGAGCAGTACCTTGCAGAGGTTAAAGTACAAGAGGACTCTGTATCCTGCTAGGCTTGAGTAATGTGAGGGTAAGTGGTTAGTAACCTCTAGTTCTGAGAGCCCCTGGTGAAACATAAATCTGAACCATAGCATTTAAATCTGGAAGGAGTCTTAGAGAAGTCCTGAAATAGAGGACATAAAACTAGAAGGGGCTTTAAAGACTATGCACTTCATCCTCCATCATTTTACATATAGTGAAACTGAGGGCTTGGAAGTAACTTGCCCATAGTCATATAGGGAGTAAATATTAGAGCTGGGATTTAAACTCATGTCTTTGGATTCTAAATGCAGGGCTGGGTCTAAGCAGACTAGTTTGTCATATCCTAATGCCTACCACTGGACATCCTTTCTCTAATAGGAATGTTTCTATATCACCTATGGTTTGCAAAGTGTTGGTTTTTTTGTTTTTTTTTTTTGCATAATGGTCATGGAAAGTAGGTTGTGTATTATTATCTTCCTTTTTACAGGTGAGGAAACTCAGGCTTAGAAAGTTCATCTAGTAGAACAGAAGCTTCTTGAGAGCATGAGAGTTTTGTTTTCCCCAGGGTCTAGTACAATGCCTTGTGCTACAGCACCGGGATCAGGTATTTAATAAGTCTTTATTGAATTGAATGAAGTGAATTGAAAAAGGGGAAGTGATTTGCTCAAGGTATTAGAGCTAGGGAGTATTGATAAATCCAGTTCGCCTACCTCCAGTCTAGTTCTCTTTCTTCTGCATTATTTTTAACTATGACCTTCAGCAAGTCATTTAATTTCTGAGTCTCAGTTTCCTCATTATAGCATGAGGGGTTTGAACTGGATAATCCTCTACTTTCAGCTCTAAATCTATATATAATCTTATTCTATTTTCTAGAGAGATGATATTGTCAATGAGAAAAAAGCATATTAGAAAAAGAGAAGAGCAATGAATTGATCATATAATTTTTAAAAGATATAGAAATCAAAAATCAAAAAAAATTCCCAAAGAAGCACAAAACTAGAAATCCTGAGAATCAAAGAGATGAACAACACTGAAAGCAAAAATACTATTGTGATAATAACATTCATTTTTTAAGTTCCAAGTTCTCTCCCTCCATCCAGCCCCTCTCCTACCAACTGAGAAGGCAAGCAGTATGATACCTATTATACATCTATTTTTTAATATTTTGACATTTTTAACCTTTTTCTTTGTGATAATAAAACTAAAAGTTGTTTTTGAAGACAGAATAGACAAGCCATTAGTCTTGACTTAAAAAATTTAAAAATAAAAAATGAGGGAAAAGAATATAAATAAATGAGGAAATAAAAACAACAAATGAATAGAAAATAAGAAAGGTGATTGAAATCTATGATGCAAAAAAACAAAACCCCAAAACTAATTGTAGGATTATCTAGTCTAACCACTTCATCTTGCAAAGGAAGAAACCAAAGCCCAGCAAAGCTGAATGATTTTTCAAAGGACATAAAGGTAGTGACAAGCAGGATTTGAACCTGGGTCCTCTGATATTAGAGCCAGTGCTCTTTTTACTGTATTTTATTGCCTTTTAATAAAGTAGATGGATATTTACAAAAATATGAAATACCCATACATAAGTCACTTAACCCCAATTGCCTTGCCTTCCCCCCTCCAAAAAACAAATTGTTTTCAGGAGTGGAGGAAAAAGATGCTTTATTAAATTCCTTCTATGGGACACATGGTGCCCTAATGCCCAAAACAGGGAAATATAAAGCATAAAAACAAAACCATACACCAATATCATTAATGTGTACTGATGTAAGATAATAAGTAAAATATTAGCAAAGAAGATGTATATTCAAAAATTTATCATGACCAAGTTGGATTTATACCAAGAATTCAAAGATTAACATTAGAAACACTCTTAACATAAATAACATATGACTAATAAACTCTTTTTAAAAATTGTTTATTGTAGCAATAGATAAAAAAATTCAACAAAACATAGTACCTATTAGTGTTAAGGATACTAAAATGTATAAGAGTATAAGGACCTTTCCATAACATGATCCAAAATATGAATCTAAAATTAATTGCATCATTTGCAGTAAACACTAAAATATTTCCTATTAAGATTATGCATAGAAAAGATTGTTTGTTATCTCCAGTGCTACTTAACATAGTGCTAGAAATTCTGGGCATAGCAATGAGACAAGAAATAGAAATTGAAGAAAGAGACATAGGCCAAATTATCTCTATTTGTAGATGATAAATGAAGGAAAAAGAATTTATTAAGCACTTACCATGTTCCAGGCACTGTACTAAATGTTGGCATCACAAATCCAAAAGTGATACAATCCCTTCCTTCAAGAAGCAGTAGCAGGGAACAGCACCCTATGGCAGTAATAGCCAAGGAAAGAGGTTTTGGTCTGGATAGTCACAGGGATGGTGAGTGGGACAACAGAGATGTCAACTGAGGCACCTTTTCCAGAAGCATGGTAGTGTTGCTTTGATTACAGATCCCCAAGCAAGATGTAGAAATCTGGGGAGGAGAGAGGTTGCTCACAATAGTAGAATAGAAGGAGATCAAAGTGAAGAAGTGTGGTTGAGCCTGCCATTTAGAGAATCCTAGTGATTCAATAAAAAAAAAAATTAACCAAAGCAATCAATAGTTTCAGTATTAAGTAAAGTAGCAGGATGCAAAATGAATGCACAATATTATTAGTCTTTCTGTATATCACTAACAAAATCCGGAGGAAAAGATAGAAAAATTCAAAATAATTACAAAATAAATAAACCACCTCAGAATTAATCTACAGAGACATACTCAGGATTCATATAATTACAACTACAATGCATTATTTACAAAAATAAAGGAAGGTAAAAAAGTTAGGAATTAATTTTTCATGACTTGGCCATCTCAGTATAATAAAACGTCTCCCTCTACCATATTACCTAAATTAATTTAAGGATTTAATACTGTAGCAATCAAATTACCAAAGAACTACAAGACAAAATAATAACATTTATTTGGAGAAACAAAAGGTCAAGAATCTGTAGGGAAATAATGGAAAAAAATGCTAGAATGAAGAGTGTCTCGCATTCCCAAATCTCAAATTATACTGCAATGATTGGGTAGCATTTAAAAAGTTGAAGAGTACACACTACTACTGCTGTTGTTACTAATAATAATTGCTAACACTTATTATATAAGTCCTGCTATGTGTCAGGAACTCTGCTAAGCACCTTACAATTATCTCATTTGATCCTCACAACAACCCTGGGAGATAGGGGCTATTATTATAATTCTCATTTTATAGATAAGGAAACTGATGCAAACAGAAATTAAGTGAGTTGCCCAGGATTATACAGCTAGTAAGTGTCTGAGGCTGAATTTGAATGTAGGTATTCCTAACTCCATTCTCAGTGTTCTATCCACTACAGCACTTAGCTGTCACTACTATTACCTAATATTTTATACTGCTTCAGAGTTTGAGTTTTACCTTGCATTCAATGAATTGGCAAAGATGATAAAAATGGAAATAATGCTGAGAGGCTATGAGGAGTTAGACACACTAGGACGCTATTGGTGGAGCTGCAAATTGGTCCAACTATTCTAGAAATGAGTTTGAAATTATACAAGAATATTTACTGAACTGTTCATATCTTCTGATCTAGCAACCTTACCATTGGGCATATGTCCCAAGGAAGTCATCATCGTTATCATCATAATAGTAATTATGTAGTTCTTTATAGTTTGCAAGGCATTTGACATTTGTCATCTCAATTGATAAAAAAGATAACCTCACCATTTTTGGGAGCAAAAAAAATCCTGAAAACAACATTTATTCATAAATTAGGAAAGTGGTTGAGCATATTCTGGTATATACTCATAATAGAATATTTCTGTGCCATTAGAAACAAAGATGGGAAATTCAAAGAAACACAGGAGTCTTAAATAAACTGACATAGAATGAAGTAAACAGAATCAGGAGAACAATATACAGAATAACTAAAAAGGATGACCATTAAAAACTACCAAAAAAGCAACTGAACTCTGAATAAAATGAACTAACCAATACCAAATCCAGAGGCCAGATGACTGCAGATGTTGAATATGTCAGATGCCAAGAGCAGTTTTATTTGTCAGTTTTTCTTGACTACTTTTCTTTGTTTTCAGGAGTGTTCTAGGTGATGATAGAAGGAATATAAGGAAATATTGTGCTATAAAAAAATTAAGGTATTGATCATTTTTAAAAGAAAAGAAACAGAGATTCACATGATCTTGGAGTACTTGGCTTATCACTAGCCATTCTCTTGTGTTGTTACAGACATCAGAGTCAGTGATAGCCTACAGTACAAATCCCAACACAGTCTACCAAGGGAACACAGACAAGACATGTTCCTACTGATTCCTCTTCCCCAAAGGGTTTCAATCAGGCCCAAAACTCATACACAAAAATATCCTCAAGTCTACTGACCACATGCTTTTCTGATACTGATTCGTTACTAATTCTCTGTTGCTGATTTATAGTATCATTAACCACAGGTTTAAAAATGTTGATTGTGCCCTGCTCATGGATCATGGAACCAAGAAAAAAAATTCACACTCATTTGATCTAACTTCAGGGTTTATTGAATAATATACAAATTAGATAAGCATCGTTATATTAGGAAGGTATTAAGAAAGTACATACATTTCACTTTTTTACTTCTCACTAGGTTCCCTATTGATTTAGTTCAGGGAAATGAAGCAATATTTATCACATTTCTCAATATGTCAGCCCTATCTAGACCGAACTTGGCCACTGAATGGCCCCCAGACTTCAGGTGCTATGATATTTTTTACTGAGATAAATGAAGGGAGCTGGAGCTTCTTACAAATGCACTGATCTTAAAGTAAGCAGACCTTATGTATCTTTGAATACATCAGCCATGAGTAGTTCAGATAAGGCTAAACGCAGAAGTTAATAGAATTCCTTTGGGGGTCAAGGGCTATACTCATGGATAATCATCATTTTGAATTCTAAATCTATGATTCTCTTCTTCCCAGCGGAAGGGGCCTATACCACCCCATCCCTTACATATACAAGCTGCATTCATTCTCAGCATTGGTAGAAATGCTGGCACAGTCTTCTGCTGCCATGGTCACACCTGTTCCCTTCCTTCCTGCCCTCTAGCAGAATGTAATCTTCTTGAGAGCAGTACCTATTTATTTTGTTTTTGCCTTTGTATCCTCTGAACCAAGCACAGTGCTGGGGCATTATAGATGCTTAAGAAATATCCATGTAAATAATATTCATGTTCTCTGTATACAGAGAGTCCCCGCTATGTGAGAACTACCCAGAAGGCCTGAAAGAACCACCTGGAAAGTCAGTACCAGAAATTCCCCAATTTGACCTCTAAATACCTACTGTGTGCGGAGCACTGTGCTTGGCCCTGGGGAGAAGGAGGAAGACACAGTTTGGATAAGACATCATCCCTGACCTCAAGGACTCATTCTGTTAGAGAGGTATGAAATGCATACAGATAATTATAACATGCAATGCAGTGGAGCCTTTAGAACATGCCCAGATCACTGAACACAGAGATGCTCTGAGCCTCCTACCATATAGGTGAGAGTAGCCTCTTTTGATTGGCTACTTAATCGGGAACAAATTGTGTCTTTAATGAAACTGTGAGATAGTGCCTCTTTCTGGCTCACATTTTTTTCTCAAGAAATTATTTTTATTTTTTAAGTTATATGTGTACAACCATGTTAAACATTTCCACATTAGTCATGTTGGGAAGGAAGAATCGGAACAAAAGAGGAAAACCATAAGGATGAAAAAACAAAACAAACATGAAAATAATATGCTTCAATCTGCATTCAGGATGTGGACAGCATTTTCCATCATGAGTCTTTTGGACTTGTCTTAGATCTTTGTATTTGCTGAGAAGAGCTAAGTCTGTCATGGTTGATCATTGCATAGTTTTGCTGTTAGTATATACAGTGTTCTCCTGGTTCTGCTCACTTCACTCAGCATCAGTTCATGTAAGTCTTTCTAGGTTTTCCTGAAATCCATCTGGCTCACAATCTTTCTGGTTCCCTCTGTTCTGTGCAGAGGGCAAAGATCACAATTCACCCACAATGGGGTAAAGAGAGGAAGGACTTCCTTCCTCTTCCCTCCCTCTCTTTTACTCCATATCCCAGAAATGAGCCTGGAGGTGTTTCTGTTCATTGTCTTTTCTCCTCACTTTCAGATGCTGTCAGTGATCCCCACCAGACCCAGGAGTTTGAGCCACAGTGACCTGAGTCAGTATCACAGGAGGTATTACAGTCAGCCAGCTGAACAGAGAAGCCCTGAGAAGCCAGAGTGCCTGAGACTCAAGCCCAAGGAGGGTTTTAGGCTTGGCATTGTGAGTAAAGGAACTGAATTAAGCTATGAACCTAATAATCCACATCCCCAAGGATTGGGGTGGTGCTGGTGGTGGTGGTGTGGGGAGAAGGAGATAATGCCTTTCATGTAATAAAGGAGGAAGTTTGTTATATTTTGAAAGTAAATATTTCTTTTTAAGAGCTAATTTGATGGTTAGTAACTAAATGGAACTGGAGAGCAGTGTACCCCCCCCCCTATACTTTGGGGGAATGTCTTTGGTGGGGGCTAGAGTCATTTGTAGAATGTCTAGGAACCCCAAACCCCCTAAAGGATACTGGAGAACCCTGAGAATGGAATGAAATGTAACCTATCTGGCTTTCCAGGAAGTAAGGCCCACTGTAGTTTGATGTCTATACATCTTACCCTGAAAGATCTTAGAGAAATTTGGAAGGTGTTTTTTTTTAGTCTGTAAATGATGTTGATTTTTTTCTCCTTGGTGAATGTTCCTCCATAAGTAATTTTCATTTTTTGTATTTTGCTAATTTTTCATTTTGTTGAATGCTTGACTGCTAAGTATTGATCCTTTTGTATGATTAAATTCTATATAAGTATTCAGGTCCCAATGATTTAATTTTGCAAATTTTCATTTCTTGATTGTTTGACTATTTGAATACTGACATTTCTTGTATTATTGAATTCTATATAAGTATTGATGTACTATTGTATACTGATACTGTTCTGTGTGACTGAATTCTGTATACAAATGGATGTTCAATTTAATGTGATAAATCTGGAATCAGTAAATGACTAGTAGAAATTTTCATATTCTCTTTGCATTTAAATAGATCTAGATTGCTTGCCTTATATGAAAGCAAAATGCTCTCCATCTTCATAGGGTGAGAAATCCTGTGCCTAAAATCCATAAATACCTGTTATTCTTTGCCACACCTCTAAATAAGCCTACTTATCTTCTTGTCCTGATTACTCTGGCAGTAGCAAGGCTCCATGGGGGAATATGGGGTGCCCTTTGGGATAAGGGGAACAGACAAAATTGCCTGCACTTTTATGACAACCACCTATACTAAAGGGACTGCTAGAGAACACTGATGTGCCCTGTGTAGACAGGAACACTTTGTGCAGATCCCAGTTGGATGGCCTTATACACTGAGGGACTCGTTGGAAGAGCTTCCACTTGACAGTTTCTTATTTGAGAAAGGTGTCACAGGGGATGGAACCAAGACTACAGAGTGAAAGCAGGGACCCACCTGAGCTCTCTCACAAATTCTTTTAGATAACTTTTAAAAGTCAATTTAAACAAATTTGAGGGTGGCAGAATTCATGAGGAGACAGGGTATAGCAGATTTCCAGCCTAAGAGAAACTGGAAGATCGACTGGAAGGACCTGTTGCACTGGGCTATGAGAACACAGAGCATGCCAGTCTATACCCTACAGAGTGGGAGACAGTGATCTTGCCTGAATCATGGTTGCAGTGAGGATTCTCAAACCTCTCAGCACAGGACAGGATTCTGGCAGAGCTGGGTGAGAGGACCTGAGGCAACTGCAGCAGCTACTCCTGGAGTGAACAGCCCACAGACTGAACATTTGAAAGTCACCTACTTGAACTTCCAGGATCAAAGATGGTGGAGTACACTGTAAGTGCTCTCATTCCCCCTTGTTGACCTTGAAAAATCTTGGAATAGGGGATCCAGCAGAAGGGATCCAGCAGTCTTCTAGCTCAGGAGGCTAGGGAGATCTCCAGGAAGGGTCACTCCTTCTTTGGCTGAAGGGGACCAGGGCAGGCCCAGAGGTATCCAGCAAGCCACGCCTCAGTGGATCAACAGGAGATCCTGAACCCCAGAGGAGTGGACCTGGCAAGCACCAACATCAGGATTTCAGGTGTGCCTTCACACAGCTGGGGAATCCACAGAAACAAACATGGACCTTCGTCCACCAGTGACTGTGTTCTAGCCCAGCCCTAGGGGAGGAGCAGACCTCCAGTGGCCAGACCATACCTCCCCCACAACTCACACTGCAAGTTTCAGTGTAACCCTGGGGAAACTCAGAAAGACTTCACCTGGTCTTGACTTTGGCACACAACAGCTAGCTCCAGCTCAGCACCAGGTGAGCTGCAGCATTATATAGCTTCTAGCAGACAGAACCAGAGGCCACAGCACACAAAACCAATAACCAGGCCCATAGCCACAAGGACATGAAGCATGGGACAGAGGCCTGTGCCCCAGAAGCAGAGATCTACTTTAAAAGCCAGGAAAAAATAAATCACAATGAACAAAAGCAAACTAGAAAAGCAAAGACCATAAAATCCTACTATGGGGAAAAGGAAGATCAAAATACGAATTCAGAAGATGATAGCATTGACATTATACCCATAGCTGAAACCTCAAAAGGGAATATAGACTGGTCTGAAGCCCAAAAAAACATCCTTGGAAGAGCTCAAGGAAGATTTCAAAAGCCAAATGAGAGAGGCAGAAGAAAAAAAATGACCAATTCTTCTAAAAATAAAATGGAAAAAATATTCTCTGAAGAAAACAAATCTTTAAAAAGTAAAATTGGTCAAATGGACAAAGAAGTATAAAACCTAACTGGAGAAAATAACTCCTTGAAAAGCAAAATTGGCCAAATGGATAAGGAGATACAAAAGCTAACTGAAGAAAACAATTCATTAAAAATTAGAATTGGACAAGGAGAAAGGAGTCACAGACACTGTGACCCATATCCCTATGGGAAGAACTCCATGTAGTTTGGAAAACTCAGTGTGGACTAAGTTTCTGTTCTATGTGAGAATAAGTTTTCCTTGTCTTTGCTCTTTCTTTTGCGTGTTGGTTGAGAAAAGCCCTGTAAGGCTAAGCAAGCATAAATATTTGGTGAACTTTTTGAAATGTTGCTTATTTTTGTAAATCTGAAAGACTTAGCATTTGGGGATAATTGTGATTTTCATTTGTACATGTAGAATGGCATGTGATCATTTACATTGGTTGTATTGAGACTTTACGCATGATACTGGGGAAACAAGTGAATGAAAATTGCTTATATCTCCTCAGAGATCATAAAGAACCATTCTGAATCTGGGGCAAGAATTGTTGTAAAAAAACAAGACAAAACTGAACAAGTGAGAAGGGAAGGACTTCCTATCCTTGCTCTCCCTCTCTTTTACCCAAGTTCTGAGAAATGTGTGTAGATGTGTTTGTGTTTTTTCTTTGTCATTTGTCCTTCTCAGTTTCAGGTGCTAGCATTACTCTCTGCTGGATCAGAGAGTTCAAGCCATGGTGACCCTGGAGTCAAGACTGCAGATAGGGTGCCTGTCAGTATGGCATGGAAACCCCTGGAAGCCACGGTGTCTGGGACTCAAGTCTAAGGAGAGATTTGGACTTGGAACTGGGACTCTGCTAAGCTACTAATCTAATCCCCTTTCCTTCCCCAGAGTATGAGATGGTATAAAGAGGGGGTAGATTATGCCCCATGTGGTAGGGGATGCAGAGCACCTCCACATTAGGCAATCTAGACATGGTCCAAAGACCCCATTACAGGCACATTAGAGAATGCAAACAAAGTACTTTGTGAGACTGAAGGGAAAGGGAACATTTCCTAGAGAGGGTGATACTTTAGTTGGATTTTAAAGAATGAGAAGCAATTGAGCAGGCTGAAATGAGACATAGCTGTTGCTTAATAAATACTAGTTGAATGGTTATTCTCAGCAATATAGTGATCCAATACAGCTCTGAAGGACTTATGATGAAAAATGCTATCCATCCCCAAAGAAGTGATAGTTTCTGAATACAGATTGAAGCATATTTTTTTTTACATTCTTTATTTTTCTTGATTTTTTTGTCTATGTCTTCTTTCACAACAAGACTATTATGGAAATGTTTTGCATGACTAGACGTATAACCAATACCAAATTGCTTGCCTTCTCAATGCGGGGGAAGGGAGGAAGGGAGAGAATTTGGAACTCAAAATTTTAAAAAGGAATGTTAAAAATTGTTTTGACATGTAACTGGGGAAAAATAAAATACTAAATAAAGCATAAAAATGTTAGTTGAGTTTAGTTGAATTATTTATATTTCTTCATGCCCGTACAGTCATGGAGAGTGGAATTTGATGTGCAGGCATGACTACAGCTAACTGGGTACGTGTTGGAGGCAGGGAGGCTTGGGTTGAAGCTGTCCTGGCCTCTAATGATAGTGTAATGCTGTGGTAAAGGTCAGGACACCAGATTCAAGTCCCAGCTTTGCTAAGAGGTAGCAGTGACTTTTAGGTAAGTGCCTTTATCAGCGTGAGTTAGAGTTTCCAAGTTTCCAAAATCAAGAAATTGGACCAGAAGACCTCAAAGACTTCTGACTCTATCAGCTATGAACTTCTGTCCCCTGAGTCCCTGAGGTTCTTTTAGAAGGCTGCAAGCCAAGGATTTCCAACCATTGGTTGCAGAATTTTTGTTACCCAAAGCTCTTACTTCAATGAAAGACCACATTTTGGAATGAAGAGATCTGCTTCTGTTTTTATTTCCGGTTCTGGAACCTACTAATAGTGTGATTCTAGGCAAGGCAAGTCCCTTCTCAGAGCCTCAGTTCCCTCATCTATAAAATGGGCCAATAATACTTGAGGGGTTGTGCAGTAGTTAGAGAGATATCCTATGGACAGTTTTCACCCCCTGATAAATATTGGCTGTGCAACTCAAGGATCATAGACCTAGAGTGAAGGGACTCCAGAGACAATTTTGTCCAATCTTATCATTTTGTGGATGAGTCAACAAAGCCAGAGAGATTGAGTGGTTAGCCAAAGGTTACATAGTCAGCAAGCATCAATGACAGGAGCTGAACTCTGGTTCTTTAATTCCAGAACCAGTATTCATTCCGTTGTATTAGCTTCCTGAACCCATTATTTAACTTACCAGTTTGTCCAGGCAATTCTAAGGCTCTGAGTTGTATAGCAAGTGTTCCTCTGTGCATTGATAGGAGTTTCCCCAGTGGGAGTTCCTATGCCAATGAAATCACAGTTCCAGTCAATATTTATCCACCTATTTCACTGTGCTGTTTTGAACAAAGTACTTTGGGTTTTTTTTTTAATTTAGTATTTTATTTTTCCCCATTTACATGTAAAAACAATTTTCAATATTCATTTTTAAGACTTTAAGTTTCAAATCCTCTCCTTTTCTCCTTCCCTACCCCTGACCATTGAGAAGGCTAGCAATTTGATATAGGTTTTTAATGCATAGTCATGCAAGACATTTCCATCATGTTGTGAAAGAAAACATAGACCCCCCCCCAAAAAAAAGCCATCAAGAAAAATAAAGAATGTAAAAAAAAGAACACTTCAGCCTGTATTCAGAAACTATCAGTTCTTTGTCGGGATGGATAGCATTTTTCATCATAAATCCTTCAGAGTTATCTTGGATCATTGTTTTGCTGAGAATAGCTAAGTCATTCACAGCTGCTATCTTACAATATTGCTATTACTTTGTACGCAGTACATTTCACTTTTCGTTGGCTCATGCAAGTCTCTCCAGGTTTTTCCAAAAGCATCTCACTCATCATTTCCCATAGCATAGTAGTATTCCATCACAACCACATACCAAAACTTGTTCAACCATTCCCTCAATTATCCAATTTTTTACCACAACAAAAAGAGTTGCTATAAATATTTTTGTACATGTTGGTCCTTTTCCTTTTTTTTAAAATCTTTTTTTGGAATACAGACCTAGTATGGCTAGGTCAAAGGGTATACTTGGTTTTGTAGTGCTTTGGGCATAGTTCCAAATTGCTCTACAGAAAGATCGAATCAATTCACAACTCCACCAACAGTGCATTAATGCCCCGTCTTCCCCACATCCTTTCCATCATTTGTCATTTTCCTTTTTTTGTCCTATTAGCCAATCTAATTGGTATGAAGTTATACCTTAGAATTATTTTAATTTTCATGTACCCCAATCAATAGTGAGCTAGAGCATTTTTTCATATGGCTATAGATAGCTTTGGCTACTTCATCTGAAAACTATTCATATATTTTGATCACTTGTCAATTAGGGAGTGGCTCTTACTTTTATAAATTTGACTCAGTTCTTTATATATTTGAGAAATGAGGCCTTTATAAAAGAAACTTGCTTCGATTTTTTTCACAGTTACTATTACTGTTATTTCTCTCCTCCTATTTCCTCTTCCTGTTTATTCTATTCTCCCTCCTTTTACCCTGTCCCTCCTCAAACTTGTTTTAATTCTGACTATCCCCTCCCCGAATCTGCCTTTCTTTCTATAACCTTTCACCCTTCTCTTATCTCATTCCCCTCCTACCTGAGGAAAGTACTTTGTAAGGGGTTCCCCGGGCATATATTATTGAAGTGAGATTTTTTTTTTTTATCATTGTAACATTGTGATACAATAATTAACTCATTTTAAGGATGGGGGCATATGGCCCTAAAGTTATTTTGGTTCCCTCCTCTCTGGCTTTAGAAAGTTTATTTTAGAGGAAAAATGCTGAATTTAACTACAATCTTTCTCAGCCCCTAGTTTGGAAAATCCACAACAGTTAGGCAGAGGTTGGGCTCTCCCTAATTTCACACATTCACACACATATGTGTATATATGTATGTATGTATATATAGCATATATGTATATACATGTACACACATACATACATATACACACATTAGATTATGTTATAGAATCTATCAATAGATAGGAATCAGGAAGGGAAGTCGGGGAAAGAACTGACCTTTTCTTGGGACTTCCCTCAGCCTTCCCTCAGGACCTCTTCTCCCAGATGCCAATAGAGCCAGTGACTCTTTTCACTGTCTCCCTTCTCTGCCATGGCTCAGTCCTCCCTTTGCTTCATTACTGCTCCAACCTCTGGAATTCAGATGTTTAGAGTCTATTTTCTCCTGGTTCTGATATAATTTCTCCTTTATATACAAATTGCTTGGGGCAACTTTGGGGGCATCGTGGGGGTGGAGGTAGGGGTGGGTGGACCCAAGATAGTAGAATAGAGAAAGCACTCAGCTGAGCTCTCTTAACATTTCCCTCCAAGCAACTTTAAAATAATGCTTCAAATCAAATTCTGGAGAGACAAAGTCAACAAGAGGTCAAAGTGAGACATTCTTCCAAGACTACTTAGGAGGTCAGAAAGAGAGATCTGTGACACAGAGGTGGAGGTTGGCCTGAAGTCCACATGGATGAAATACTAGTGGTGGGACCAGGTAGTGGTGACAGAAGCAGCAGCATCAGGAACTCTCAAGCCAGAGACAGGAAGGGTACTTGGCAACTGGTCAGAAAAAAGACTATAGGAGACCCCTATGGTAGCACTGGATATAAGTCCAGATACCTCTTGGTAACTCTATTACCGATAACCACTTCTGGGTAGAGAAGAACACTTTTGGTCAAGAGGGAGCAGAAGCCCTGAAGGGTAGTATTACTTTTGGTCACAAGGGATAAGGGATCCTGAGGAACTGTATCATTTCTGGTCCCAAGGGATCAGGGGTTCTTCCTGGGTAAGCATTGGAGTGCAGACCAGGAGAGCAGTAACCACACCTCTCCCCAGATAATATCACCTTTGAAGCACTGAAAACTCCAAACTCCAAGAATTAGCTCTGAAAACAGCAGTAAAAAAAAAAAAAAAAGCCTGAAGCTTGAGACAATGCTACCCCTGCCCCTACACCAGGAACAGCCTAACTTTAACATAAAGTTCAGAGTCAAGCAATAGGGTGAAAAAAGTGTGCAAGCAACAACAACAAAAAGAACCCGACCATAAAAACTACTATGGTAACAGAAAGATCAAGATGCAAACTTAGTCAAAGACAACGAAGTTAAAATAGCTACAAGAAACGCTTCAAAGAAAAAATGTGAATTAAACACAGACCAAGAATAATTTCTTAGAAGAGCTAAGTTTTTGGTTTTCAAAATTAAATAAAAGTGGTAGAGGAAAAATTAGGAAAAGAAATGAAAGAAAATGAAAAAAAGATGAAAAATAAACAACAACTTAGTAAAAGAAAATAACGTTAAAACTCAGAATTGGCCAAATGGATAAAAGATGTATGAAAATTCAAAATAACTCCATAAAAAGTAGAATTGGACAAACAGAAAAAGGGTTAAAAAATTCAATGAAGAAAATAATTTATTACAATTAGAAGTGGGCAAATGGAAGCTAGTGATTCTATGAGACATCCTGGAACAATAAAACAAAGTCAAAACAATGAAAAAATAAAAGAAAATGTGAAATACCTCATCAGAAAAACAACTAACCTGGAAAACAGATTGAGGAGAAATAATTTACAAATTATTGAACCACCTAAAACTCTTGATCAAAGAAAGAGCTTAATTCAAGAAATTATCAAAGAAAACTTCCATGATAACCTAGAAACAGAAAGTAAAATAGAAAGTGAGAGAGAATAACAATAATGAGACAACATTCCAGTATTTTTGGGATACAATCAAAACATTATTTGGGGGGAAATTTATATCTCTAAAAGCGAACATCAATAAAAGAGAGAAGGAACAGATCAATAAATTGGGCATGCAACTAAAAAATAAATTAGAAAGAGAACAAATTAAAAGTTTCCAATTAAAGACCAAAATGTAAATCCTGAAAATCAAAGGCGAGATTAATAAAATTAAAAAGTAAAAAAACTGAACTAATAAATAAAACTAGGAGCTAGTTTTATGAAAAAAAAAATCTTATAAAATAGAGAAACCATTGATTAATTTGATTTTAAAAAGGAAAGAAGAAAACCAAATTTCCAGTAGCAAAAATGAAATGAGTGAATGCACCACTAAGGAGTTGAAATTAAAGCAACTATTAGGAGTTATATTGCCCAATTACATGACAATAAAACTGACAATTTAAGTGAAATGGATGAATATTTGTAAAAATATAAATGGCCCAGTTTAATAGAAGAGGAAATTGAATACTTATATTATCCAATCTTAGAAAAAGAAATTGAACTATTAAAAATAAGATTTCCTTCAGAAAAAGCCCAGGATCAGATGAATTGACAAGTGAATCCTATCAAACATTTAAGGAACAATTAATCCCAACACTATGCAAACTATTTGAAAAAATAGGTAAAAAAAGGAGTCCTACCAAATTCTTTTTATTACATAAGTATGTTTTTATACCTAAACCAGGAAGAACAAAAATAGAGAAAGTCTAGACCATTTTTCTTAACGAATATTAATGCAAATATTTTACATAAAATGCTAGCAAGGAGATTATAGCAATACATCACAAATATGATAAACTATGACTAGGTGGGATTTATACCAGGAATGCAGGGGATTGGTTGAATATTAGGAAAAGTACCTGTATATCAGTAACAAAAACAACAAGAATCATATCATTATCTCAATAGATACAGAAAAGCATTTGACAAAATAAAAGACCCATTCCTATTAAAAGCACTAGGAAGCATAGGAATAAATGGAGACTAAGCAATATCTATCTAAAACCAAGAGTAGACATTACATGTAACAGAGATGAATTGGAAGCCTTCTCAATGAGATCAGGGGTGAAAGAAGGATGTCCACTATTACCAATATTATTCAATATCATACCAGAAATGCTAGCTATAGCAATAAGATAAAAAAAATAAATTGGAGGAATAAAAATAAGAAATGAAGAAATAAAACTCTCATTCCTTACAGATGATATGAAGGTATAATTAGATGACTCTAGAGAATCTATTAAAAACTAGTTGAAAAAAATTAACTTCAGCAAAGTTACAGGTTATAAAATAAACCCACATAAATAAAAAGATTTCTAAAGCAATAAAACTCAGCAGGAAGAGATAGAAAAAGGAGTGCCATTTAAAAATAACTGCAGGCAATATAAAAACCTGGGAATCTACTTGCCATAATAAACCCAGGGATTATATGAACACAATTACAAAACACTTCACACAGATAATGAGAGATCTGAATAATTAGAAAAATATTAGTTGCTCATGAGTAAGTGGAGCCAATAATTTTACCAAAGTTAATTTACTTATTAGTACCATGTTGATCAAACTACCAAAGAATTAGTTTGTAGAGCTAGACAAAACAACAAATTTCATCTGGAAGAACAAATAGTCAAAAATATTAAGGGAATCAGTAGAATAAAATGTGAAGGAAGGCAGCCTAGTAGTTCCAGATCTCATACTATCTTGCATAGTGGTAATCATCAAAACAATCTGGTACTGATTAAAAAAATAAAGGTGTGGATCAGTTGAATAGATTAAGTACACAATATATAGTAGTAAATGATCATAGTAATCCAGTGTTTGATAAACTCAATGATCTAGGCTTGTGGGGTAAGAATTCAACATTTGACAAAAATTGCTGGGAAAACTAGAAATCAGTTTGGCAGAATCTAGGCATACACCATAATTTCACACCATAGACCAATATAAGGTCAAAATTGATAAATGTTTTAGAAATGAAGGGTGTTATCATAAATAAATTAGGGGAGTATGGAAAAAGGTACTTGCCAGACCTATGGATAAGGGAAGAGATTTTGGCCAAACAGACCAAACTAATGCAGCAAAAATTAGAAAGAAAAGAGGAAACTGGGAGGGGGGAAGAGATTTATAGTAAGTTTCTCTGACAAAGCCCTTGTTTCTAAAAAAAATAAGGAATTGAGTGAAATTTATAAAAATAAGAGCCATTTCCCAGGTCATAAATGGCCAAAGAATATGAACAGTTTTCAGAAGAAGAAATCAAAGCCAATAGTCACATTAAAAAAATGCTCTAAATCACTACTAATTACAGAAATGCAAATTAAAACAACTCTGAGATACCACCTCACACCTGTCAGATTGGTTAGCATGACAGAAAAGGAAAATGACAAATACTGAAGAGGATGTGGAAAAGTTGGTACACTAATATATTGTTGCTGGAGTTGTGAACTAGTCCAACCATTCTGGAGAACAATTTGAAGCTACATTCAAACTGCTAGAAAACTGTGCATATCCTTTGACCTAGCAATAACACTACTATATATCCCAAAGTATATTCCAAAGTGATTAAAGAAAAGGAGAAAGGATTTATTTGTACAAAAGTATTTATAGCAGATCTTTTTGTGGTGGCATAGAACTGGAAATTTAGGGGATGCCCATCAATTGGTGACTGGTTGAACAAGTTGTGGCATATGGTTGTAATGCAATAGTATTGTGCTATAAGAAATGATGAGCAGAATGGTTTCAGAAAAACCTGGGAGGGCTTATATGAACTGATACAAAGTGAAGTGAGCAGAACCAGTAGAACATTGTACATAGTAACAGCATTTATTGTAAGGATGATCAGCTGTGAATGGCTTAGCTAGAATAATCAGGACTATAATCCAAGACAGCACCAAAGGTACTATGAAAAAATGCTATACATCTCGAGAGAGAGAGAACTGATAAATTCTGAATGTAGATTGAAGTATACAATTTTTACTTTATTTTTCTGGTTTTTGTCTGAGTTTTTTTTGCAATATGGCTAATATGGAAATGTGTTTTATCTGACTTCACATGTATAATTGATATCAAATTGCCTGCCTTCTCAAGGAGGGAGAAGGGATGGGAGGGGGTAAGAGAATTTGAAACTCAAAATTTAAAAAAGATTGTCAAAAATTTTTTATACATAATTGGGAAGTATTAAATGAAATTAATAAAAGTAAATATTAAAAATGACCCAGTCTCTCACATTAGTTTTCATTGATTTAAGGAGATATATAAGCCCTGATCACACTCAGTTCTTACTGAGGCAATCAAAAGTGTTCTCATCAAAGCAAGAACCAAATGGGAATGGTTTCAACCACAGTCTTGTACTACTCTTATAAGTCTTACTTCTTGCTCTTTTCTTCCTTCCTGGGTTATCAAATACTGCTATAAACAGCCTCCTGCTGTCAAGTCTCCAAACCAGAGAGTCACTAGAGAAGAAATCTTTAGAGTCAGAAGTGGCATTGTGTATTAGTCTTTGACTTGGAGGCAGAAGATATAAATTCCATTCCCTGCTTTTATTACTACTTGTTGAACCTTAGACAGGTAATTTCCCTGTACTGAGTCTACTTGGGTTTAATTTGGTGGGTGGCTGGGCAGGAAGGGCTAACCTCATCTATATAGACAATTCCCAATGAGGAAACTTCCTTGACCAATGCTGATCATCTTCTATTTTGCAACTTTCAGTCTTAAAGAGATACTTGAGATACTAAAGAAGTTAAAAGAATTGCCAGGGTCATATAGTCAATTTGTGTCAGAAATGGACCTTGAACAAAACAGACCTCGGCTTCAGTTTACTCATTTGCAAGCTGGATATGATTGGATCAAAACTCTAGAACTAGAAGGGACAATAAAAACAATCTTTCATAACTTGTTGTGAAATAACAGACGCAAAGCATTTTGTAGACTGCAAAATACTGTGGGAATGCCAGCTAGCATAACTATTCAATCAAGCTACAGGGCATCCTGAAAAGTGAAGTGCCCTTAGCCATATCTAGTGCTATGTGGAAGCAACTGATGGTGGGCTGGGCATCAGTTTCTCATTTTTATTCCCTTTACATGTATAGCCCATAAGCGATTGCACTGGCTAGTTGGGTTCCTAGAAGGCAGCTTGATTTCCCTATCAGGGTTCTAAGTATAACCTTAAGGGGTCTTTCTAATATTATTAGATTTAGCCTCCATTCTGGTGTGTTCTGCCCAGTAATATCACCAGTATTTACTGTCCCAATATTGGTTAGATAATTAGTATCAATTTCATTTTACAAAGGCATATTTATCAAAAAGATAAATAAAAAAGCAAAATACAAAACGATCACCTAATTTGGGAATACACACTCCCTGGGGGGAATGGGTTCAGATATAAAGATGTTGCAAAGTATTTATCCTTCCAAGCATGACCAGTGGATGAATTCACTCCTTTTTTTTTTGTAGGACATAACATCTTTGTAAGACACTGGTTGCTATTGAGCCATTGCTGGACTTGCTCCTGAGTCCCCTATGGACTATAATTTGCCAAGGACTTCCATCACAGGACCCTCTGCTTCTCTACCCTCATGAAGTCATACAAGTTCCTTCATCGAAGGGAAAAAGACACAAGAAGTAGGTGGCCCCATCCAAGGCACAGGTTGGCCTAAAAGGCCACAATTTAATAGGCCAGCCTGATTGGGGAGAGGGGGAGGCAATGGGGAAAAAAGATACTTCCCTCCTACTGGCTTTCCAGAACTCAGAGAATCATTCTTATAGTCATATAGGCTCATCAAACATCCACATGGGTTTCTTGTACAAGCTCCTAGAATTGAGCCCACATTGGCCAGTTCTCTGTTATACTTATGTATAGTTCATTTAAGTTTCTAAAATGCTTTCCCCATGTTTTGTGAAATAGGTAGAGTGGATTTTATAATTCCAATTTCACAGATGGGGAGAATAAGGGCAAGAGAGAAGTGACTTCCCTTAGGTCACATAGCTATTGTATAATGATCATCATTTTCATAGTTCCCATTTCTATAGTGCTTTAACATTTATGAAGTGTTCCCCTCACAGTAATTGTATGTGTGTGTGAGTGTGTGTGTGTGTGTGTGTGTGTGTGTGTGTGTGAGAGAGAGAGAGAGAGAGAGAGAGAGAGAGAGAGAGAGAGAGAGAGAGAGAGAGCATGAGAGAGAGAGAAGAGAGGGTGCTTGAAATCAAAAGAACACATGTGACTTAGGATCACTGATCTGAGCTGAAAGGGACATTGGAGATCATTTACACCAATCCCTTCATTTTACACAGGAAAAACTTAGGGAGTTTGGTACATCAGGGAATCATAGACTATAGAATATTAGTTCTAGAAGGTGTCCTAGGGACATAGAATGTTGGAACATGGAACAGAAAATATTAGAATATGGCATGCAGAATTTTAAAGCATAAAATATTAGAATTGGAAAACACCTTAGAGATCATCTGGTCCAACACTCTGATTTTACAGAGTAGGAAGCTGATACCCAGAGAGAAGTGACTTACCTAATGTTACATGATGACTTAGTAACAGAGATACATTTCAAACTCAAGTCTTTTGCCTCTAAGTTGAGGGCTTTTATTGATATACCAGGATGATACTCTCACAATTACATTGTGCTTTTTTCAAAAGACAGAGTCACATAAGTGGAAAACTAATGACTCTGGAGTTATTGAGAAGCCAGCTTTCTGCCATACAATGAAAAGCAAGAGGACTTGACAAGGAATTGTGGGAAGCACAGAGCCTGGGAGCTATGCTGCAGATATACTAATTTGTGCACAAGAAAGCTACACAGGTTTGTTATGTCTATTTATATCTGGAGAGAGAGAGAGAGAGAGAGAGAGAGAGAGAGAGAGAGAGAGAGAGAGAGAGAGAGAGAGAGAGAGAGAGAGAGATCCATTGTTGCCCTAGCAACTAGTGCACTGTGCACTAACTAGTAGGACTGTGAATAGGAAGTGGTACACAATTTTCCCCACACTACATCTCCCCCCACTCCAAAATATGACCACATATGCCTGTCCTTACAGAGGATTGGGGAGACTCTTCCAAAATCTTTTGTCCCAGACTGCACTGATGGCCAGTTTTCCAGAGAAACTAGTTAGCAGGATGAAAGGCATGAAGTTAGCTTCAATGATCCCTCCTCCAGGAAGCCTCCTCTGGTCTAAACCCCCACCCCAAGGAAATGAACTTTCCTTTCTTTTACCTCAGAGAGAACTTTGCCCTTCTGTAATGAATGTACAATATCATGTATCATAGTTTACTTATATATTTGTGCTCCTCACTCTCCCACGCCATAGCCACATTCTATCTCTACAATATCTCTCTTTCATACCCTTCTCTTCACTCACACAAACATCCTATCTCAGGCTCTATCAACTCTTCTTGGACTATCAATTAATAATAACCATTCATTAAGTCTGGGGATACAAAGACAAAAGTGAACATCCTACTCCATTTTGCATCTGCTTCTCTGCCTGATTTCAACTCCACAGAACAAGATGCCCTTTCCAGGTAAAACTTATTTCCTCTAATCTTATCACCAAGCTATTAACTTGATTGACACCACTTCTCCAAGCCTTCTCTCCCCTCTGACTGAAAGGCTAGAAGGTGGAGTACCAAGCTCCTTCCAATGCCTTCCTTTATAGAAAATGGAAGCTGGAAGATTTTCGCTCATTCTGCTCTGTATCTATTACTCTGCCTGGTTTCAAATCCAAGAACAAGATGCCCCTGTGCCAGGCACCCCCTGGTGGCCATCCAGCTAAACTAGATCACTATCCATTTATTGTTCTAATGTTTCTGTCTCCCTTCTCTGTGCCTTTACTGACACCATCCCACATGCTTAAAATAAATATCCCTCCCATCTGTTTAAGTCCTTCTCTTAAAGGCTCACTTCTGTGAGAATCTCCAAGTGAAAATGATTTCTCTCTTCAATTCCTTATAGCACATACCTGTTCATGAGCTATCTATGGTTCTGAATCTCCTGGATTTTTCCATTACCCCAATCTCATGTCAAATAGTATCATTTTTACTGTATACATGTCGTAGGTCTCTTCCCCCATTAGATGGTAAATCCTTGAGGGGAGGGAATGTGTCATTTTTCATCTTTATATCCACAATATCTTAAGCTTTGTTAGTGCTTAATAAATGTTTATTGAATTGAATTGCATGTTACATTGTTCCTTGTCTTACCTACCAGACTGTAAACTTTAGTGCAATATTTACTTCTATTATAGGATCATATATTTAGAGTTAGAAGGGACTTTAGAGGTCATCTAGTTTGATCCTTTCATTTAATTAAATTTTTTAAAAAAGCAATTAGTAAGCATTTATTTTCTCTACTTCCCATCTCACCCATAGGGAAAATACAAAACTCTTATAAATATTCATAGTTATGCAAAACAAATTCCCACATTGTCTTTGTGTAAAAATGTATGCCTTATTCTCCATCATAAGTCCATCACCTCTCAGTCAGGAGGTGAATATTATTGTTCATCATCAGTTCCCTGGAATGATGCCAACCCACTCATTTGACAGGTCTAGAGAAATGAAATGCCTTAATTCAAGGTCATGAAGGTAGGAAATGGCAAATCCAGCATTCAAGCATAGGACCTCTGACTCATTATGGTGCGGTGGAAAAAATGCAGTGAATTTCTAATCATGGGAGCTGAGTTCAAAGAAAAGTTCTGCTGCTTACTACCTGTGTGACCTTAAGCAAGTAATGTTAGGCAGCAAAGTGAAACAGCAATGGATAGAATGCTGGACTTGGAGTTAGGAAGACCTGAATTCAAGTCTAGTTTCAGACACTTAATAGCTGTGTGACCTTGGGCAAGTCACTTAACCTTTGTATGCCTCAGGTTCCTCAACTGTAAAATGGGAATAATAACAGCACCTGCTTCATAGAGTTGTTATGAAGATCAAATGAGATAATATTTATAAAAAGCACTTAGCATACTTTCTGGCACATAGTAGGCACTATATAAATGCTTATTCCCTTCCATTCTCTTTCTTTTGTGGTCCTCAGCTTCCCAACTTGTAAAATAAAGTGGTTGGGCTGAATTACTCCCAATATCCCTTTCAGTTTTAGATATATGTTCTCTGAGGTGGAGAAAGTGAGGTTGGCAACCTTGCACAGTCCGCTCTCACTCAAAACAAAGTTAAGTGCAAGTCATATCATCATTTCTCTGATGTCATGGTCTTCTTCAAAAATGAAGGATGAACACAGCCTGTGAGTAAACTGAGCTGCCTGAGTGGGGCCCCAGCTAGCTGGGTAACCCAGCTCATCATCTCCCTTCTGTCTCCCTCTCCCCTCCCTTTGGTGCTTTGGGGTTTACTGGCTAGATGTCTTTCCTTCCTCCCTCCCTCCCTGCTTCCTTTCATCCTTCCTTCTGTCCTTTCTTCCTCCCTGTTCCCAAAACCTTAAACCCAGTGCACTCTGAAGCTCATGGGTTGGCCAACAATAGGTTCCAGCCCAAGCTCCACTTAATGGCTTAGAGTGATTATCACTTGTAACAGTTTCTGTTGATTTAGTTATTTTTATTTTGTTCATTAAAAGGGCCACCCTCTGACTACTTCTTAAAGAGGATTATTCACTCAATGGGCATTACCTCCCTCTAAGTGAGTACCTGAAAAGACCAGTCTAAAAAGACCAACGTCTCTCATTGCATTCTGAGCCATTTCCAGTCATCCTGATGAATATCCGGTCACTGGATCAGATGACTCAGGAGGACAAAGTGAGGTTGGTGACCTTGCACAGTCCTCCCTCACTCAAAACAAAGTCAAGTGAAAGTTTTGTCATCATTTCTCTGATGTCATGGTCTTCTTCAAAAATGAAGGACTAACACAGACAGACAGATGTATGTTATCTATGATTCCAAATCCAGCATGTTTTCCACTGGCAGAATGTGCTTAATAAATGTCTATTAAATCAAGTTGAATTAAGGGATATAATCTGGACTAAATCCAATTGGCCTCACAGGTAATGATGTCCTAACTAGCTTATAACTATCTCCTGGATCTCTATCTCATCCTTACACAGATGAACCTAGGCCAGCAGAGTTCTGAAAGAAAATCCTACTCTTTCCAGTATAGAGCATATGGGATACTTTTCCTTTGAACCAGTGCCTAGGCCCCTGTCTGGGAGCAGGACTTGTAACAATTGGAGAAGATAAGTTGGTTATCATATACTGCAGGGGTAAGTTCTTTAATAAGGTAAGTCTACAGAGATGCACTGTGCTATTAAATTCTACAAAACACATCTAGTCATTGCTCTGAAGAAACTCCTTGGTGAGGCTGAGAGACCAATGTCAAGATAAGGAGTGAAGAGTAGAAGATTCTTGCTTGGACTAATAGGCATGGCTATACTAGGACACTCCTAGACCTAGGATGGTCTGGGACTCAACTGACATGTCTACAGCTGCAATGCTTAGCCTTGAGTAAGGTAGCTTTAAGCAGTGAAAAGAACAGTTTTAAGCATTAAAGTGTCTGGCTAACATCCCACTCTTGCTGCGTGACTGGGCAAGTTATCTGACCTCTTGGCTCATCAGTTTCTTCATCTGGAAAATTAAGGCATTGAAATTAATGACTCATATGATCCCCTTCAGTGTTAATACCGTGCTATCTATGTTTTAACATTCTGCAGTCTAAAGTTCTTTCTGGATGTTATATTTTAAGATTGGTTGTGAAGATCTCTGTGACTATAGGTGATTCAGCACCACAGATAGCTCCCATGTTTTCAGGAAGTTTGCTATTGTCACTGCCAAATCATGACATCTGCTCTCAATATCTTTATTTTTTTTTAAATAAGTAGTATTTGTGCCTTTTGTTTTTATTTCACAGTCATTTCTGGATATGCCATCCTTACTCCCCAAATGAGCAATCGCTTGTAACCAACAAGCAGTTAACAAACTCTACTGACATGTCAGCTTCATCTGACAGTATGTGTAACATTCCATAACCATAGCTCCTCACCTCTTTATGGAAAGATGCAGGTATTTTCTCTCATGTTTTCATTTTTCTTAATGTTAGTGATTTGGAGCAATCTTTTGTATTGTTTTAACAATTTGAAATTCTTCATTGGAGAGCTATTTGATAGATTGTGTCACGATATAAAAGGTGATACATTTGAAGTTAGAAGACCTGAGTTCAAGTCCTGTCTTTGCCATTTACTATGTGATTTCTTCTTTCTCGAACTCAGTTTTCTATTTGAAAAATGAGGAAGTTGAATTATATGACTTCTCTGGTTCTTCTTATCTTTAAATCTATGATCCTATGTGACCTTTGATCACTTCTCTGGTTCTTGGGCTTTATGTTTACATGAATTCCTTATATATCTTGGATATCATACTCAACCTAAATATAAAGGAAAATACCATTTGTATTCAGGGAGAGTATAGATTTGGAACTTATTATGAAATGTGATGTAAAATGTTAACCAAAATGCATCTTCTCCCAAAGTTAATTTATAGTTTTCAGAGAAGTTTTTAATCTAATGAAAGTCTTCCCCCCAGTAGTTTATATTCTTGAGTTTACTGAACACTGGGTGATTGAACCTAATCATTTGTGATTCTTGTTTGCCTAATTTACTTAAATGAAGCATGTTTTTAAAAACTAGTATCAAAAAGGTTTAATGATTGCTGTTTTATAATATAATTTGAAGTCTGAAAGCATCTCTTCATCATTCCTACTTTTCCTCTATTATTTTCCTTGAGACTCTAAATATTTTATTCTCCCAGATTAATTTAGCTATTATTGTGGCTAGTTTTATAAAGTTACCCCCTAGTCTGACAGGCATAGCACTAAACCTGGATATTAATTTAGGCAAAATTGCCATTTAAAAATTTTAAAGTTATATTTTCTCAATTACATGTAAAAACAATTTTTAACATTTGTTTTTCAAAATTTCTGAGGTCCAAATTCTCCCCCTTCATTGAGAAGGCAAACAATTTAATATAGGTTATACATGCACAGTCATACAAAACATGTTTCCATATTAGTCATGTTGTGAAAGAAAATATGGACAAAAAACCCAGAAAAAAATAAAGTAAAGAAAAAGTATGCTTTAGTTTGCATTCAGCCTCTATCAATTCTTTCTCTGGAGATAGATAGCGTTTTCACTGTAAATCCTTCAGCACTGTCTTGGATCATTGTGTTGCTGAACTGTTATTGTATATAATGGTCTCCTGGTTTTACTCATTTCACTTTGCATTAATTCGTGTAAGTCTTTCCAGGTCTAAATGACCATTTTACTTAACAGTATGGCACAAAATAAGCAATGAAAATTCCTCCAATTAATCTTTTATTTCAGTAGAATATTTTCAGAATTCTATCGGTCTTAAGAATATCTTGGTAGGTTGACTCCCAGATATTTGAATGTGTTATGTCATTGTTTTGAAAGAGGTTTTTCTGTCATTTCCTCCTTCATTTTTGTTATTCCTGCACAGAAATGAAAATGATTTTTTTTGCATTTATTTTGTATCTTGCTATTCTACTGGAGCTATTGATTCTCTCAGTGTGTTTGCTGACTCTCTCTGTCTTTCCCATTCACTCCTTTTACTATCCCTGCTCTCCAGGTTATTCGTGGGAATGAAGGCAACTATTGCTACTGCTTCAATTTGCCTTCCTCTGATCCAAATGATCATGAGGTGGGTTATCTTGAATTAATTTATAGTAATCCATCCACTTTTTCACTAAACAAATGCATATTAAGCAGCCTACAGATGCAGAGCACTGTTCTAGGTTCTAGGGAAGAAATGAAGGCTACACAAGGCATTGCTATACAAATGAATACACACTCAAATACATAAATATGCATTATTTCATTAATGTAGAGGCTACAGTAATATAGATCGCAATCCATGCTTGCCAGTATCATGAGGCTCTTGTCCATGCTGTCCCACAAGTTTGTCCAGGGAGTCCACTCAGTGTGTGAAGGGCCTTCCTTGCTTTCTCTTGACTTTACAAAGACAGTAATGTACCACGTTACCTTTGCTTTTGACATGTGCCCAGGACACTTTCTTTTAAAAAATGTTTGTGGTCTAGAAGATGCTGCTATGATTTGCCTATAGCAGTTAGTCTGAAGCTGATGGGGGGGGGGGGGGTAGGAGCAAGGGGGTCGTGTTAGACTCCTTTTCCATAGGAGCTGCTGTTCTAAATGCTGCCTGCAGGGGTCATGCTGGAGGCAGGGTCAGGGGACTGAGGAGCACTGTTCTTCTGGGGGCTTTTGGGCACAGGGTGTTGGTCAAGATGGTGGCAGTGGTTTATCTTTCCTCATCCATGCTACCCTTCTACTCCTGTCTCTCTCCTTCTGTCATTCTTTCTTCCTTTTTTAAGACGAGGTCTTCCTTGGGCTGAAAATGTAGCTTGGATATCATGTTTACAGGGTTATTGTGAGGTGGCTACTCATGGTCCTATTCCCACTACTGAGTTTTGACCTCCCTCATTTTTGGCTAGTTTTCCCTTCATTGTGTAACTTGGTGGCTCCCTGCTCCCATGTTCTCTCCATATTGGTGCTGAACTTAGTGAGTTCATCCAATAAGATTAGCTCACTGTAGCTCAGAATTCAAGCTCAAGCAATCCACCAGCCTCATCCTTTCCAGTAGCAGGGATTACAGGTATGTATCATCACACTAAATTCATTTTCTTTTTGATTATACATTTCTTTTATAATATATTTCATTTATAGGATCATGAAATCATACATCTATATCAAGAGAGAGAAATAAAGAGAAACACAGAGAGATTCTGATAGAGACAGAGGTAGAAAGGAGTGAGCTACAAGGAAACTGGCTATCTAGTCCAAATCCTTCATTTTAGATGAAACATTTCACTTCACTTTGACGTGGTCAGGGCTGGTGTTTCATCAGTTAATAGCAGTAGGAGGTATGGTATAGCTCGGGGAGCTATATCTGAGTGAGCCCCTGTGAAGTGCTCTAGATTCAACCACAGTGCTTGGAACCACGATTCTAACCCACTCACTAGGCACAAGTGAATGAAACAGTCACCCATTGTTTGCTATATCTAATCATGATACTGTTCAAAGCTTGAAGTGCACCAAATCACTCCTGGTACATGTGTGAAATTTTAGTTTTGCTATCCTTGGTTTTTCTCAGGGCATATCTGGGTTTTATTTATAAGAACAGAAAGAGATAAAATAATAACTCATAAATCTCTCATTGCTCAGTCCCTATACAGATCCTCTTTATATCTTATAAAGGAATAACAACGTATAGCTACTTCTCTGCACTTTGTTGAAGACCATGACACCTTATTGTCTCTGTTACCTACCCATTGCCTTCTGGTATTTCATTAACTGGTCCAGAGAAAATCAATTGATCAAGAGTGTCTTGATCAATTCCTTTATGTTTCATAAGCATTTCTGTCTCAAAGAGAAACAGTCAGTGGATAGTCTCTTTCTTGGTTCAACACGTTCTCTTTCTACCACCATGCTGCTCCTTTACTGAATGCTCAGTGCCTTTATGAGCTCTATAGTTTTATTTTAGCCCCTAGTATGATGATGCTACTTCTGGACACCTCAACGACTGTTCACTACAGGTCTATTGGTCAGATACCATTTTTTTCATCTTCTCCCACAGGTCTCCAGGGTTTCTCTTCACTATTCTCTTCAAAAAGCATTGTGATTCTCTTTTAAAAGGCTCCACTCATAGCAGGACACTAGAATGGCTTCTGGCATACCATTTATGTTACCTGATTTAAAGTCATCCCAGTCCCACATTTCCTGTTCTTTATGGTTCCTAAAATATCCAGGACACCAAAGAGGGAAAAACAATAGTTAATATCTTAAACAGATGGGGAGCAAATAGTTAAGTGACTTTCCCACAGTCAAACAGATAATCAATAGCAGAGTACAAATTTGAATCTAGGTGTTCTGACTCCAAATTCAATGTGCGATTTTTCACTGTACCGTGTTGCCTTTCCTTTACAAGTCTGCTTACTTCCTCCTACCTTTCCTGATTGATTTCATATTTCTCTATATCATATGTTCTACATTCTAGCCAAACTGAACTAACTACTGTCCTCTAAATTTAACATTCAGCCTCTGTGCCTTTTCTTTTAAAACATTATTTTACACTTATCCACAAGACAAAATGAACATTTCTACACAAAAAACAGAGCAGATAATAAGGATTGTATCTGTAACTGTGAATTCCTATTATGCATAGCTTGCTTTTATTTTCAAGTATGTAGTAAATTCAATATGTTCCATAAAAACTTCTTTTGTGTTTCCTTCTGTTAGTTTCTGTGCATGAAATAAAAGTTCCAATGACCCTATTTTTTCTTCTTTTTTGGGGGTAGAAAATACCATTACAATTCCCCCTCTATCTTATAACAACCTCCCCCTACCACCATACTTGAAACAAGAGAAAAGTCAAGCCATTTAAATTAATATGCATAGTCAAGCAAAACATATTGATCATGTCCAAAAATGTATCTGAAACCTAAGATCATCATTTCTCTCTCTCTCTGTGTAAGGAAGTGGATAGCATGCTTCATCATCAACCCTCTGGAAACATGGCTGGTCACTTCATTGATTAAATATCTTAAGTCTTTCAGAGTTGTTTTCCTTTATAATATTGTTGATAATTGTGTAAATAGTTTTCCTGGTTCTGCTCACTACACCGTGCATCAGTTCATATATAAATTCCCAAATTTCTCTGAAACTATTCCTTTCATCATATTTATGGCTAACTAATATTCCATTATATTCATATGACACAATTTGTTCAACTATTCCCCAATTTGTGGGCATTCCTTAACTTCCAATTCTTTGCTACAACAAATATGTTTGAATATATATATCTTTCTCCCCTTTCTTCAATCACTTTGCGGTACAGGTCTACTAGTGCTATTTCTGAGTAAAAAAGAATGCATAATTTAGTTATTTGGGGGGAGTATAGAGCCAAATACTTTCCAAAATGACTGAATTAATTCATGGTTCCACCACAGTGAATTAGTGTATTTGTCTTCCTGGAGAAATTGTTGTTGGCATCATCATCTTCTTCTTCTTTTCTCTAGTTATTATTGACTTGCAATAGTTTTTCATGTGCTTGTTGATAGCTTGAATTTATTCCTTTGAGAACTGCCTGGTCACATTGATATCCTCTTCATAAAGCACAGTGTTATTCTTTTAAAATGCCCTCCTCATAGGAGAACACTAGGATGGACATCTTTCACCTCTGCCATATTTTCTTCTTAATGCTTTCTATGGCCATCTCCCTCTTCTGTATTTTGCATAGCCTATTTCCTCAGGCCTGGAATACTCTCTCTCTTTGCCTCCACTTCTTAGAATCCTTAAAATCCTTTAAGATTCAGCCTAGGAGCCATTTCTGTTTCTTACATTACCATCACATCTCTCTCCCTCCCCTCCTAGAAAGCCATCCCATATAACAAGGAGTATTTTTTAGCAAGGAAAGAAAAAGGCAGCATAATTGATTGATACATTGAAAGAGTCCAAAAACATGTGCAATGTGTAATGCCTATAGACCTCTCATCTCCATGAAGGGCTAGGTTGGGGGTGTCTTCTCAAGTCCCACTTGATCTTTATAATTTTGTTTCATTTACTTTGGTTTTTTGGTATATCATTATTCTTTCCATTTAATTGTTATAGTTAATATGTATGTTGTTTCTTGACTGATTACTTTACTCTGGTTTGGTAGATTTTTCTATGCTTCTCTGAATGCATCACATACATTATTTCTTATAGCACTGTAATATTCCATTACATTCTTGTACCACAATTTGTCTAGCTATTCCCCAATTGATGGGCATCTACTTTATTTCCATTTCTAAGGTATCACAAAAGTGCTGCTATAAATATTTTGGAGTCTATGGGAACTTCTTTTCTTATCAATGGCTTCCTTGGGGTATAATTCCAGTAACGGAATCTCTGGTTCATAGAGTGTGGATATTTTAGGCACTTTATTTGCATAATTCCAAATTGCTTCCCAAAATGGTTGTACCATTTCACAGCTCCACAATAATGTATTAATATGCTTATCTTTCCACAATCCTGAAACATTGATTGTTGCCATTTTGGGGTCATTTTTGCCAATTTGCAGGGTGTGAAATGAAGCCTCAAGGTTTTTTATTTGCATTTCTCTTGTTATTAGTAATTTGGGGCATGTTTTTATGTGGTTGTGAATATTTTTCAGTTCTTTTGAGAACTATTTATTCATATCCTTTGACCTATTGGGGAATAACTATTGAGTATTAATCATATATAGGTATATACATTTACATGCAAGTATGTATATACATATGTGTGCATACATACATACATATATGTGCATATATATACATATCACATATCTAGATTCCAAACTCTTATCACAGAAATGTGATACAAAGGGTTTTCCCCCCATTCAATCACTTGACTTCCTATCCTAGAAGAACTGCTGTTTGTGCAGAAGCTCTTAAGTTTCAAGTGATCAAAGTTAAATATTTTGTGTTTTACAATTGCCTTAATCTCTTGTTTGGTTAAGAATTTTTCTCCTACCCATAGCAGCAAGAAGTATATGATTTTTTTCTCCTCTAATTTTTTATAGTGTGATTTTTAATATTAAGCCAAGTATCTATTTAGAATGTATTGAGAAGTATGATTTAAGGTGTTGGTCTAAGCCTAATTTCTGCCAATCTGCTTTCCAGTTTTCCCAACACTTTTTAATCCAATAGCGACTTTTCCCCCCGCTGTAATCTATGTTTTCTTCTTTACTGGGTTACTGAGATCTGTTGTTTCTGAAACTCCCTTGTCTAATCTATTCCATTAATCTATCTCATCATTCTTTAACCAATATCAGATGGTTTTGATGACTGCTGTTTTATAGTATAGTATGAGGTCTGAAGGTGCTGTTCCATCTTTGTTCTTACTTTTCATTATTTCCATTGATATTCTAGATCTTTTGTTTTTCCAAATGAATTTTCTTATTATTTTATCAATTTCTGTAAAGTATATCCTTGGTAATTTGATTGGTATATCATTAAATGTTTAAGTTAATTTTGACAATATTGTCATGTTTATTTTATTGGTATAGCCTAGCAATGAGCATGGAATATTCCTTCAGCTATTTAGGTTTTTCTTGGGAGATGGATTCTTGAAAAGTCTATGCATTTTTGAAGCTATTTAAAATGGGACTTCCTTGTCTATTATTGCTTCTTGTGCTTTGTTGTTATTATATAGAAATGTTGCTGGGTTTTGAGGATTTATTTTGTAACTCACAACTTTGCTGAAGCTATTAGTCTTAATATATTTGCTGATTCCCTGGGGTTTTCCAAATGAACTATCATATCATCTGCAAACAGGGAAAGTCTTATCTTCTTTTTACCTATCTTTATTCCTTTAATTCCTTTTTCTTGTCATATTGCTATTGCTAGTATTTCCAGAAGTATATATAATAATAGAGGGGAGAGTGAGCATCTTTGCTTCACTCCCATATTTATTGGAAAAGGTTCCAGTTTATTCTCATTGCATATGATGCCTGCTTTAGATGCATTTCATATTTTAAAAAATGTCCCTCTATGCTTATACTTTGTAGAATTTTTAGCATAAAAATATGTTGTACTTTGTCAAATGCCTTTTCTGCATCTATTGAGATGATTATGTGGTTTTGATGTTTTGGGTTTTTAATATGATTAATTCTGTTGATTGTTTTTCTAATGTTAAACTATCCTTGCATCCCTGGTATAAATCCCACTTGATCATAATGAACAATTTATTGGATAAATTCCTGTAGTCTATTTAATGGGATTTCATTTAAATTTTTGAGTCAATATTCATTAATTATATTGACTTATAGTTTTCTTTCTGTGTTTTATCTTTTCCTAGTTTAGGTATAAAGTTATAAAAGGATTTAGGTTTAGGTATTAGTTAGGATTTAGTTTAGGTATAAACTTCATTAGGATTTAGTTTAGGTATAAACTTATAAAATAATTTATAAGGTCTTATAAAAGGATTCTGTTAGGGTCTTTTCTCAATTTTTGAGAATATTTTGTGAAGAATGAGCAATAATTGTTCTTTAAGAGTTTGATAGTATTCTCCTATTAGAAAACGAGTTTTTTTTCCTTTAGTACTTTCTTTAAAGTTAGATCTACATCTTTTTTTCTTGGATGCAGGTTATTTAAGATCTCGATCTGGTCTTCTGAAATTTGGGGTAGTTTATATTTTCAAACATATTTCTCTATTTTGTGTTCTCAGTTTTGTCAGCATGTAGCTCTGGACAATATGTTCTGATTATTCTTTTTTATTTCTTCTAGTTTTGTTGTAATTTCACCTTGTTGATTTATTGTTTTATTGATTTGATTTTCTGCTCTTTTCTTTTTAATTAGATTAGCTAAAGTTTTATCAATTTTGTTAGTCTTTTCAAAGAACCAGCTTTTAGTTTTACCATGTCTATTTTTTTAAATTTCTAATTTATCTATTTTCCCTTTAGTTTTTAATATCTCCCCCTATTGTGCTTATTTTACATTTATTTGTTGAATTTCTAATTTTGAAAAGTGTATATTCAGTTCATGAGCCCTCTCCTTTTCTATTTTGTTAAAGTAAAATTATAAGGATATGATTTCCTCCCTGAGAAATGCATTAGTTGCATCTCAGAAATGTTTGTATGTTGTTTCATCATTATACTTTTATTTTACACACTTATTGATCATTTCCATGATTTGCTCTTTGATTCATTCATTATTTAAGATTTCATTGTTCTCCAATTGGCTTTATATTTTTTGTTTGGGGTCCCTGAACCAATTTCTATTTTATGAATTATGTTAGATAAAAGATATACTATGATATCTGACTTTTAAAATATTTATTTACAATGTTTCTGTGCCCGAGTAAAACGTTAATTTTTGTAAGAGTTTGATGTGGTGGAGAGAAATCTGTATGTTACTTTGCTCTCCCACTTAGAAGATGCCATATGTCTTTTAATTCTAACTTCTGCAGAAATTTGTTCAGTTCCATATTCTCCCTTTTGTCTTTCTCTTAGACTTATCTAAAACTGATAGAGATATTGTCACTATTGTGTTACTATTTGCATTTTCTTTTTTTATGTTTATTTATTTTTAGTTTTCAGCATTCATTTCCACTAAATTATGACTTACAAGTTTTCTCCCCATCTCTCCCCTCCCTCCACCCCAAAACACCATGTATTCTGATTACCCCTTCCCCCAATCCACCCTCCCTTCTTTCACGCTCCTCCTTTCCCTTATCCCCATGTTCTCTCTTTTCTTGTAGGGCAAGATAGATTTCTATACCCCATTGCCTGTATTTCTTATTTCCAGGTTGCATGCAAAAACAATTCTCAACCTTTGTTCCTAAAACTTTGAGTTCCAACTTCTCTCCCTTTCTCTCTCCCTACCCATTCCCACTGAGAAGCTAAGCAATTCAATATATGTTATACATATGTAGTTTTGCAAAAGACTTCCGTAATAGTCATTTTGTATAAGACTAACTATATTTCCCTCCATCCTATCTTCCCCCCATTTATTTTATTCTCTCTTTTGACCTTGTCCCTTCCCCAAAGTGTTTACTTCTAATTACTCCCTCCTCCCATTTGCCCTCCCCTCTATCATCCCCCCCACCTCACTTATCCCCTTCTCCCCTACTTTCCTGTAGTGTAAGATAGATTTTTCATAACAAATTGAGTGTGCATGTTATTTCCTCCTTAAGCCAAATGTGATGAGATTAAGCTTCACTTTTCCCCTCTCACCTTCCCCCTTTGCCCCTCCATTGAAAAAGCTTTCTTTTGCCTCTTTCATGGGAGATAATCTGCCCCATTCCATTTCTCCCTTTTTCCTCCCAATATATTTCTCTCTCACCCCTTGATTTTATTTTTTTGGATATCATCCCTTCCTATTCAACTCATCTGGTACTCTCTGTCTATTATATATGTGTATATATATTATATGTGTATATATATTATAAATGTGCATATATAATCCCTCCCCACAATACTGAGAAAAGTTTCAAGAGTTACAAATATGATCTTTCCATGTAGGAATGTAAACAATTCAACTTTAGTAAGTCCCTTATGATTTCTCTTTCCTGTTTACCTTTTCATGCTTCTCTTGATTCTTGTGTTTGAAAGTCAAATTTTCTATTCAGCTCTGGTCTTTTCATCAAGAATTCTTGAAAGTCCTCTATTTTATTGAATGATTATTTTTTCCCTGAAGTATTATACTCAGTTTTGCTGGGTAGGTGGTTCTTGGTTTTAATCCTGGTTCTTTTGACTTCTGGAATATCATATTCCAAGTTCTTCAATCCCTTAATGTAGAAACTGCTAGATATTGTGTTATCCTGATTGTAATTCCACAATACTCGAATTATTTCTTTATAGCTGCTTGTAATATTTTCTCCTTGACCTGGGAACTCTGGAAGTTGGCTACAATATTCTTAGGAGTTTCTCTTTTTGGATCACTTTCAGGAGGTGATCAGTGAATTCTTTCAATATTTATTTTACCCTCTAGACTACCAGGGCAGTTTTCCTTAATAATTTCATGGAAGATAATGTCTAGGCTCTTTTTTTGATCATGGCTTTCAGGTAGTCCCATAATTTTTAAATTGTCGTCCTGGATCTATTTTCCAGGTCAGTTGTTTTTCCAATGAGATATTTCACATTGTCTTCTATTTTTTCATTCTTTTGGTTTTGTTTTGTAATTTCTTGGCTTCTCATAAAGTCATTACCTTCCATCTGCTCTATTCTAATTTTTAAAGAACTATTTTCTTCAGTGAGCTTTTGAACCTCCTTTTCCATTTGGTTAATTCTGCTTTTTAAAGCATTCTTCTCCCCATTGGCTTTTTTTTTTTTGCCAATTAAATTAGCCTATTTTTCAAGGTGTTATTTTCTTCAGCATGTTTTTGGGTCTCCTTTAGCAAGTTGTTGACTCACTTTTCATGATTTTCTTGCATCACTCTCATTTCTCTTTCCAATTTTTATTCCACCTCTCTTACTTGATTTTCAATATCCTTTTGGAGCTCTTCCATGATCTGAGACCATTGCATATTTATTTTAGAGGTTTTGAATGCAGAAGCCTTGACTTTTAGGTCTTCCTTTGATGGTATGCATTGTTCTTCCTTATCAGAAAGGATGGAAGAAAATACCTGTTCACCAAGAAAGTAACCTTCTATAGTCTTATTTTTTCCCCTTTTTTGGGCATTTTCTCAGTCAATTACTTGACTTTTGAGTCCTTTGTGAAGAGGAGGGTATACTCTGGGGACCTATAAGTTCTCAGTTCCTCCAAGGTGGCACAATCAAGGGAGAGGAGTTTACTCCTCTCCTGGCTTGTATCCTTGTTGGTGAGCAACCACAAGGACTCTATTCTGCCCAGATCACAATTCCCTCTCCACAACTGCTTCCAGCTCCACCATGCCAGCACTCTTCCTCAACCCAGGAGAGTCACTCAAAGCTGAGATCCAGATCAGCCACTCAATTCCCCCAGGGGCTTTAGGCCAAGGGCTCCAAAAATGGATTCAGTTGCTGCTGCTGGTGGGGCCAGACACCATTCCCTTCTCACATAGGTGAAAGAGCTTTCTTACTGACCCTTGAAGCTGTCTTTGGCGATTGTGGGTTTAGCAATCTGAGAACAGCAGCTGCTGCCAGGGATTCTGCCCCATGAAGCCTGTTCCAGTCCTGTCTCTGCTGCATTGCATCTAAGGCTGGGTTGCACTCTGCTCTGAGCCTGGTGCGATAGACCTTTCCTGTCAGCCTTCCAGGCTGTCTTGGGCTGGAAATCTCTTTTACTCTGTCGTTTTGTGACTTCTGCTGCTCCGGAATTTTTTTAGAGTCATTTTTACAGGTATTTTATGGGCTATGGGAGGAACTTCTACAGGGCCACCCTTCTACTCCCTCTGTTTTCTTAAAATTCAGATAATGTTTCTCTTATGAATTTGGATGCTAAGGCATTGGATTATATAAGTTTATTACTGGTGTCAGTTTGTTGTTTATGATTCCTTTTGGTATAATAATTTCCTTGTTTATCCCTTTCCATTTTTTAATATCTGTTTTTGCTTTGTCTGATAGTGTGATGGCAACTCTTGCTTTTTTTGATTCACTTGATGCATAGCAATTTTTTCCCCTATTTTCTCAGTTTTATTTTGTGTATGCCTGCTTTTAAAATGTATTGCTTGTAAGCAACAGATTGTAGGGTTTTGTTTTCTTATGCAATATGTCACTCTTTTTCATTTTATTGGATATTTAATTCATTCACATTTAAAGTGACAAGAGGTTTAAGGTGCCATTGTTCCCATTGTTTTTCTTCCCCCCCATCCCCTTTTCTTGTGTATTACTCCTTTCCCTTTAGGGTTTTGTTCATTAGTTCCTTTTTCTCTCCTGCTTTTATCTAGATATATATTTATTTTCCCTCTTTTTCCCTCTCAGTCAAGCAGATTTCCTCTCTCCTACATTTTGACTAGCTCTATTCATTAATTCTTTTAAACTTCATTTTTTGTGCCCCTTTCCAAAAAAAAATTTGTCCCTCTCTTCATTCTCCATCTTCTCTTTCATTTTGCTGTAGACCCTCATTCTTTGATTCATGACCCTTATTATTATTTAGTCTCTCTCTTTTTTCTGTATTTTTAACTCAAAGTTTTCAAGGTATCCATTATAGGCTCCTCCTTCTAGGGGTTTTCTGCCACTGTCTTGTAGGACTTACTTCATGGATTCCCCTCTCATAGTAATGCCTATCATTGCAGGTGTCAAAGAGGACTGATCTATACCCTTATTGACCTTTTTCTTTATATTTGCCTGGAAATTTCCTCCCTTGTCCATGCCCTCCCGCTCCTGCAGGTACCAATTGTCCCAAAGGGTTCCAAATTCCCCCACTTGCAGGACAAGTAGACTTTTCAAGAACCAAATCCCCTAGGCCTCATCCAGTGTAAGTCACTCATCTCCCTTCGCTGACCATCTCTTTTCATCCATAGAAGCATTCATCAATGGAATCCTACTTTTCATGTTCTTCTGTGAAACTTATGATTCTTATGTTGTCTCAATGCATGCTGTTTTTAAGATTATCATGTCTTCCTTGCATAGTGAACATATTTTCTTTTAATGTTATTGGTTTTTGTTTCTTTTCTAGGTTGTCTTTCACTTTTGTGTAGTTGAATTCTCAATCTGTTGTTCTCACTTTTGTCTTTTTAGTGAGACTTGCCTTTGTGATTCAAGTTTTTCTATTATAGCAGATGAAAGATGAAATGACTAATGAAACAAAAGTCTATGCTCTTGAGCATATTGATTTATTAAGCAATGCATGCTAATTGTCCAAATCTGAACCAGTCTCCTTCCTCAGCTTTGGCACTGGAACCGGAATACAGAGGGAGACAAACTTTTATACATTAAAAACAATCAAATAAGATTAATTAATTAAAATAGAACAATTAACCAGGATATAACATTAAGTAATCTGATTTCTAATTGGAGGAAAGATTAGGGACTTTTCAAGTAGGGAAGGAGAAAGTAAATAGTGCAATTTCCTGAAATCAGAAAAAGAGATATCCCACTCCCCCCAAGTATCTGTGAACAATCAAAGGAACAAGAAAAGAATAATTATCAGGATGGGGACAATTTTCAGATAATACATATGGGTTGCTTGAAATGTATAGCTGTGAGAAAATTCCTTGCATCAATTTTTGGATCTGACTGGGTTTCTGGTCATCATAATCTAGGTCCTTAGTTAAAGATGTTTAAAGAGCATGTAGAAGTGGTCTAGCTTCTTAACTATGCAAGGCTAGGTTCAAACAGCACAATAAGGCTTTCTCCCAATTCCCACAATTGAATAAAGTTTTCTCACAGGGCAGAATTGTACTAGAACCATAACTGAAGAGAAATAAAACTGAACTAGTTCCAGAATTGAGTTGCAAGAAGGAGTCAGTGTAGTTCACTCAATTCTCATCACCACTTGCTGTCTTTATCCCCTCAGTTCCCTCATGCTCATTCTTTTTGCTATGCAGGACACAAATTCTGCTCTCACAACTCTCATTTCTCTATAATTTTTTAAAAATAAAATTATCATTTGTTTATTTTTAATACTCATTTTTTAAAAAATTGAGTTCTAGATTCTACCTTTCCCTTTGGTCCTTCCCTCACCCATTGAGAAGGCAAAAAATGTAATTTTAATTATATAGAACATATTTACATATCAGTGATGTTGCAAAAAAAGTAAGAAAAATAAAGAAAGTGAAAAAAATAATGCTTCAATCTGCACTCCAACTCCATCAGTTCTTTTTGGATAGCATTTTTCATCATAAGACCTTCAGAACTGTGTTGGATCATTGTCTTGATTACTATAGCTGTCATTCACAGCTGATCATCTTTACAATATTGATGTTACTTCCACGAGCCAAGATGGTGGAGTAAGCAGCAAGGGAACCAGCACACACCAGAGTAGAGAACCACCACTTGCGTGGTGGACAGGCATCCATCAGTAGCTGAGCCTACCCATGCTCTTGTGTAGCCCACAGTGAGAAGGTGACCTCTAGTGGTCAGACCACCTCCATCCTCACACCTCAACCTTTGAACTTCAAGGCAACCTGCAGGAAATGCAGTAAAATGTCACCTAACACTGGCACAAACTAGCTATCACCAGCAGCTCCAGCTCAGCACCAGGTAATCTACAGCCTCTATAACTTCCAGCTGGCAGAACCTGAGGCCCCAGCACAGAAAGAAAATAACCAGGCCCCTAGTCCCAGCACAAGAAGTGTGGACAGTACTCCTTGTGCCCCAGAAGCAGAGATCAACTTCAAAAGCCAGGAAAAAAGGCAAACATCATGAGCAAGAAGCAATGCAGAGAATAAAAGACCATAGGTTCCTATTATGGAGACAGGGAAAATTAAAAGACAAATTCAGAAGAGGACAGCATTGTCACTATACCCACCTCTGAAATCTCAAAAGGGAATATAAACTGGTCTCAAACCCAAAAAGCCTTCTTGGAAGAGCTCAAGAAGGATTTTAAATGTCAAATTAGAGAGGCAGAAGAAAAACTGAACATTTCCTTTAAAAATACAATTGACAGAATTGGGGGTGGGGGGAAGTACTCTGAAGAAAACATCTCCTTAAAAAGTAGAATTGGCCAAATGGAAAAGTTGGTACAAAAAGTAACTGAAGAAAATCATTCATTAAAAATTAAAATTGGGCAACTGGAAACTAATGACTCTGTGAGACATCAAGAATCAGTTTAACAAAATCAAAAGAATGAAAAAATAGAAGAAAACATAAAATACTTCATCAGAAAAGCAACTGACCAATAGATCCAGGAGAGATAACTTAAGAATTATTGACCTACCTGGAAGCCATGATGAAAAGAAAGAACCTGCATAGCATTTTCTAAGAAATCATCAAGGAAAACTGCCCTGAGGTTCTAGAACCAGAGGGTAAAATAGTCATAGGAAGAATTCACTGATCACCTCCTGAAAAGAGATCCTAAATTGAAAACACCAAGGAATATTGTAGCCAAATTTCAGAATTATCAAGTCAAGAGGAAATACAGGAAGCAGCCAGAAAGAAACAATTCAAACGTTGTGGAACTACAGTCAGGATCACACATGACCTTGCAGCTTCTATGTTAAAAGATCAGAGGGCTTGGAATATGATATTCCATAAGGCAAAGGATAACAACCAAGGATCAACTACCCACCAAAAAATGAGCATAATCTTTCAGGCAAGGAGATGGACATTCAATGAAATAGGGGACTTCCAGACCTTCCTGATGAAGAGACCAGAGCTCAATGGAAAATCTGATCTTCAAATACAATATTGTTATTGTTGTGTACTATGTTCTCCCAGTTCTACTCCCTTCATTTTGCATCATTTCATATGTCTTCCCCGGTTTTTCTAAAAAAAACTGGTCATCATTTCTTATAGCACAATACCATTCCTTTACAATCTTATACCACAACTTGATTCCCCAATTGATGGACATCCCCTCATTTTCCAATTCTTTGCCATTACAAAAAGAGCTTTTATAAATATTTTTATACATAAAGGTCATTTTCCTTTTTCTTTGATCTCTTTGAAATACAGATCTAATAGTGGCATTGCTGGGTCAAAGGGTCTGCATAGTTTTATAGCCCTTTAGGCATAATTCCAAATTATTCTCCAGAATGGTTGGACTAGTTCACAATTCCACCAACAGTGCATTAGTGTCCCAATTTTCCACATCTTCTCCTACATTTGTCATTTTCCTTTTCTGTCATGTTAGTCAATCTGACAGGTGTGAGATGGTATAATTTGTGTGAGTTGTTTTAATTCGCATTTCTCTAATTAGTAGTGATTTAGAGCATCTTTTTCATATGACTATTAATAGTTTTTATTTTTTCTTCTGAAAACAGTCTGTTCATATTCTTTGATCATTTATCATTTGGGTAATGACTCCTATTTTTATAATTTGATTCGGTTCCTTATATATCTGAGAAATGAGGCCTTTATTAGAGAAACTTTCTATAAATTTTTCCCCCAGGTTCCTGCTTTCCTTCTAATCTTGGCTGAATTAGTTTTATTTATACAAACCTTTTTTAAGTTCATGTAATCAAAATTATCTATTTTACTTCCTCTGGTCATCCCTATCTCTTATTTGGTCATAAATTCATCCCTTAACCATAGATCTGACAGGTACATTTTTCCATGCTCCCCTAATTTGCTTATCTTATCACCCTTTATGTGTAAATCATATATCCATTTTGACTTTTTCTTGGTATAGTGTGAAATGTTGGTTTGTACCTAATTTCTGCCAAATTGCTTTCCGGCTTTTCTAGCAATTTTTGTCAAATGGTGAATTCTTGCCCCAAAAGCTTGCATCTTTGAGTTTATCAAATACTAGATTACTATAGTCATTTATTACTTTGTATTGTGTACCTAATCTATTCTACTGATCCATCCCTCTATTTCTTAAATAATACTAGATTACTTTGATGATCACTGCTTTGTAATATAGTTTGAAGTCTGGTAAAAAATTGAAAAAAATGATTCCCATGATATTCTTAACCTTTTGTTTTTCAGATGAATTTTGTTACTACTTTATTAGCACTATAAAATAATTCTTTGGTGGTTTGTTATGTCATCGAACAAATAAATTTAGGTAGAATTGCCCATTTTAATACACTGTCTCTGTCTATCCATGGGCCATGAATATTTCTCCAATTATTTAGATCTTTCTTTATATAAAAAGTGTTTTTCAATTGTGTTAACATAGTTTATGGGTTTGTCTTGGCAGGTGAGTCCCAAGTATTTTATTTCATCTGCAGGTATTTTAAATGGCATTTCTCTTTCTACGTTTTCTTGCTGGGTTTTGTTGGTAATATATAGAATTGTTGATATTCTGTGTGGGTTTATTTCATAACCTGTAACTTTGCTGAAGTTATTTTTTTCTATTAGTTTTTTAATTGATTCTTTAGGATTCTTTAAATATACCATCATATTTTCTGCAAAGGGCAATATTTCCTCATTGCCTACTATAATTCCTCCAACTTCTTTTTCCTGTCTTACTACTATGAGTATCATTTCTAGTACAATATTGAATAATAGTGTTGATAATGAATATCTTTGTTTTTACCCCTGATCTTACTGGGAAGTTTTCAAGCTTATCCCCATTACAAAAAAAATAATTGCTTGCTGATGGTTTAAGATAGATACTGCTTATTTTAAGGAAAGCTCCACATTTATTCTTTTGCTTTCTAGTGTGTTTAATAGGAATGAGTGTCATACTTTGTCAAAGGCTTTTTCTGTATCTATTGAGATAATATGATTTCTGTTCTTTTTTGTTATTGATATGGTCAATTATGCTGATAGTTTTCCTAATACCGAATCAACCCTATGTTTCTTGTATAAACCCCACATAGTCATAGTTGTGTGATCTTTGTAATATATTACTGTAATTTCCTTGCTAGTGTTTTATTTAAATTTTTTGCATCAAGAGTCATTAAAGAAATTGGTCTATAGTTTTCTTTCTCTATTTTTGTTCTTCCTGCTTTAGGCATCAAAACCATATTTGTGTCATAAAAGAGAAAGAAAATTATAGATCATTTTTTCTAATGAATATTGATTCAAAAATTTTAAATAAAACATAATTGTACCTATTTTATATTTGATCAATTTTGTTATTTTAAGGTGTATTGTCTTCAGTTCTTTTTGTGCCTCTTTTACCAATCTATTGACTTTCTTTTCACAATTTTCTTGCATCACTCTCATTCTATTTTCCCAATTTTTCCTCTACCTGTCTTATTTGATTTCTAAAATATTTTTAAGGCTCTTTCAGGAATTTTTGTTGGGCTTATGTCCAATTCACATTTTACCCTTTGAGGTTTTGCTTGTAGCTGTTTTGACATCATTGTTTTCTTCTGAGTTTGTGTCTTGATCTTCCCTGTCACCATAGCAGTATTTTATGGTCAGGTTCTTTTTTTGTTGTTGTTTGCTCATTTTTCCTACCTATTTCTTGTCTTATAACTTTATGTTAAAGTTGGGCTCTGCTCCCTTGGAGGTTGGGGCACTGACCCAAGCTTCAGGTTTTTTGTGCTGTTGTTTTCAGAGCTAGTTCTGCATTTTGTAAGGTTTAGTGCTTCCAAGATGCTATGATCCAAGGAGAGAGGTGATTACTTCTCTGCTGGCTTGTGCTCTGTTTTTTACCCAGGAAAGGAACTTGATTCCCTGAAGTCAACAAGTGCTAGCACTCCTCTTGGCCCTATAACTATGACCATGTCCCCCCTACTCTCCTGCAGTCACAAGCATTAATGCTCCTTTCTGCCTTAGAACTGAGACCAGGACCCCTACTCCCTTGTGAGTGACCCCAAGCAATCTTCTCCTTCTTGGAACTGTGACCAGAGCCCCTAATCCCCTGTAGTCACAAGTACTAATGTTCCTTCTGGCCCTAGAATTTAACCAGGTCCACTGTTTTCTTGTGGCCTCAAGTGCTAGTCCTCATCTCTGCCTCAGGTCTTTTGCTCCCCTGTGACCATAAGTCCTAGTTTTTCTTTGTTCTGGAACCACAACCCCGGGCTACCTATGGGCAATTCAGGGGGTTCTTGTACCCAGTACCTTTTGTTGACTCTGCCACTCCAGAATTTGATTAGAGTCTTTATTTTAAAGCTATTTGGAGGGAGAATGTTGGGAGAGTTGAGGTGAGTCTCTGTTTTGCAAGCTCCACCTTTCTCTCTTTTGAACAACTCAGGAACAGCATGTGTGGTTCCATGTTCTCCTCAAATTCTACAGGGTCCTCTGCCTCATCAAGTGTTAGATCATTTTCCTTTATTTTGCAGGCCATATTTGGAGGCCATATTTCCTTCTGTTTTTACTGTTTTTCCTGCTGACTTATCTATTTATATTCAAGGTCTTTGAGTTTTATTCTTCTGAAATCTCTGGTACTTTTAGTCTTTCTGCCTCTCACCCCCCCCCCCCATTTTCCTTATCACTCACTACCTGACTCTATCCCCTCTGATTGCGGTTTCCTTGTGGACTAGATCTCAAAACATCTCAGCCTCCTTCCACAATTCATGGTTCATGCAGCTAGGTTTTTGTCCCAGTTGACTTTTGGGTAGTCAGAACTGGCCCCAGCTAGATTGCTGTGTTCTTTCCCTAGCGGTTGGTGGAGTCCTGCACAGCTCTCCACATGTACAATGCAAGAAAACTGCCCTGAATTTCTGAACACAGAAAACAAAGTGCCAATCGAAACAATCCAGGAGGAAAAATGGAAGTCTGCACACTCCAAAATACACAGTAGTTAAATTGAACAGTTCCATTAAGAAACAACAAATTCTGCAAGTGTTTAAGAGAAAGATTTTCAAACACAGAGGAAAGGAAATTTGAATAACATAAGATGGTTCTGCACCCATCAGAAAACAGATGTAACCCAAGTTGGCCTACTACACAAATCTGAGCTTAATCATATATTTAAAAAATATGGACATTCAATTGTTGTTGTTTGTCCTTCATTCTTGAAGATGACCAATGACATCAAGAGGATGATACCTTGCCTTGGAAGTGAATTGGATTTAAGTGAGGCAGAGCCTTGCAAAGTCATCAACCTCACTGTCTCCTCCACAGTCATCAGAGTCCAGTGTAAGACAATTAGAAATGGCCCCTGATGCAGTGGGAAGCCTTGGCTTTTTTAAGCCAGGGTCTTTCCCAGGTCTCATTTTGATGAATATTCAATAAAGTAGCATTAGAAACAGTCTTAGAAAGAAAATGAAACCTGAAAAAGACTATTTACTTCTCAAATACCTCAGACAACAAAAATGCAGGAGGGGAATGCAACAGTCAAGGACAAACAGCTAAAGGATAAGAGCCAAAGCAACAGAGTGACAGCAGACACCAGTGAGAAACTTCTTCTTAAAAACACACAAAAAAACAGGGTTGAAAGTTAATTGGAGCTGACAGTGAAGAGGCAGGCCTGGGGCACCAGACAGAACTTCATGGGACATCACCTATAGGCAAATCTGTGTTTTTTGTGGGACTACCTTATAAACTGGGAGGGTGCATGGTATGAGGAGGATGAGGAGAGTGTATAATGTTCCCTGGTCATGTCAAGAACTAGTAATGAGGGGAAGGTGATTCCTCTGGTCTATAGGAGAGTGAGTGGTGGGGGAAGAGAACAAAAACCGTGAGGAATGGTGAGGTCTTGTTTTAGTGGTTGGGGGGGGGGGGGCTATGAGATGTTCTATGTAGGGAGATAGGGGCCTTGTGCCAGGCTTTGTCAGTGCAGATTTGGGGCTGAAGAGATAACTTTTCCTGGCCTGGAGATGGGCTGGGGAAGGGAGACAACTCCTCTGGCAACTGAAGTCTAGGGGAATGGGAGGACATGGATCCAGGGAGGAGATTCGGACACAAATTGGGAAGGAAGATGAGCAGGGCAGGTTATAAAACTGTGGTGGACAGCATAATTGTGGATGTGGGGTCTGGGGAGAGGTCCTACCATAGGGAAGTATCCTCTCCATCACCTCTAGGAATTGACATTTTCCTGGAAGTAAGTCATAATGGAAAAAGGGACGTCAGGGGAGAAGCTCCATGTGGCAATAGCTGAAATTACTTAGAGAAGAGATCCCAGAACGGGTACCTCAGAAATTCTGATTGCTTGAGGAATGCGGAGCATAGAGAGTAACTAGGTAAGTACAGAGGTCATGAAAAAGAGAATGAAGGTCTAGAGTAGACAGAAGGAAAGGATACAGAGGAAGGGAAGTGAGGGAGTGAGATGTTCTCCGGAAAAGGATGCAAAAATGAAATAAAAATTAATGAACAGAACTAGTTTAAAAGGAAGAGAGGAAGGGAAAATCTACTTGACTTACTGAGAGGAAAAACAGAGGATAAGAATGAAAAAATCAGATCAAAGAAGGAAAGAAATAGGAAATAAAGCAAAACTCCAAAGGAAAAGGAGTACCAAATGGGACAGAGGGATCAGGAATGAGAATTAGAAAGCCAGATAGAATGACACCTTAAAAAAGAATAAGCTAAAGTAACCAAAGAGACATAGTACTTTGTTTGCACTGGAAGAGGGAAAAAAAAAATCACAACTCGGAAAAAAACAATATTAGAGACAAATGGAGGAAAATATAAACCTGACTCCCATAACTTTAAATATGAATGGATTAAACAATCCAATAAAATGAAAAAAGAATGACAGATTGGATAAGAAAACAAAACCCCACAATCTGTTGCTTACAAGAAACCCATTTAAAAAACAAAGACATACGCAGAGTAAAACTGAGGGAGTGGGTGAGAAATAAATTTACTATGCATCAAGTGAATCCAAAAAAAGAAGGCATGGATTTCATGCTGTCTGACAAAGAAAAGATAAACATTAAAAAAATTAAAAAGGGAAATATAGCTTATCAAAATATTTTAAAACAATGACAACAACAAGATCTAAGAACCTTTTCTGGACCACAGGATCTCCTGAAACCATGCCTTAATCCACCAGCTTTGGAACCATTGGTTTATGACTGAGTTTTCCAGATTGGTAAATCAACTAGTGTAAAGGCACATGTAACCAACCCCAGAACCCAAACCATGCCTCACAGACCAGACTGGCCATTGGCCCTACCACCCAACTCTTAAAATTCTTCCATCTCTATTGCCTTTTCACTTCTTGCTCTGGGAATGTTGAAATAAATCATTACTACCATTGCTTCTGGAGAATATGGGTCCTTTGACTCTTTTATGTCTCTCTTCACCATCCCTGTGACTGTTCAAATAAAAATACTCCCTGGCTGACCACACAGCCTTCTAGGTGTGTCTTTTCTCTTTTAGAAGGCACCTTGCCAGCACTTTAAGGGTGGGACTGCTGCTTCTGTATTTAGATTCATACCATTAGCCCAGTGCACACAGTAATCACTTAATAAATTTTTTTTATTCATTTATACCAATTAACACAGTTGTACTTTGTTTATTTAGTATTTTTCAGGAATGAGCAGTTCCACAAAAGCAAATAACTTGTTAAAGATATGGATTGGTCTATATGATCAGCAGTGTTATGAGCCCTAGTGAATGATTTTTAAATCATTTAAAAAATTTTATTAAGCACTTACTATGCTGGGGATACACATTGTAAAAGCTCCCTTCAAGGAGCTTATATTCTAATGGTGGAAGACAAATATCTGTATGTATATTCATATATGCATATCCTGGGGCAGGGGGAGGGGTGTTTGATGGGGAGGTGGGGGGTGGTGTCTCTCTCTTAGATTCTAGCCAGAGTCCTCCTCCAAAACAAACACAACATAACAAAGACCACTACCACCACCACCACTGTGAACAAAGCTCTATCTGAACTGCCAAGCCTAGAGGCCTGTATTGGGCTACCCGAGTCTTTCTTACCTCACCTCCCGAGGTCTTCAGCTGGCCACGCCGGATGCATGTATGAGAGAAAGGACGTTCCAGAGTCAAACAGGGGTTGAGCTTTATTACAGGGTTTCGGTTACAAGTGCAGGGGAGTCTTCTTTCTTAGGAGGAAGAGGGGGAGATTTCCTAAGGAGGCTAAGCTTAAGGGATTGGAAGTAGAAGTACAAGCGGGGAGAGAGGGGGAGGGGAGAGAGGAAAGAAAAGAAGCGGAGCCCTACTATCCTCTTTGGCTCCACACGTGCTAAGAGAGCTTTTAGGCTTCCTCAATCCTACTTAATCTTCAGCCACACAGTTTGCATCTCAATACCGTGCTGTTAGGTAACTAGGTGTGCTCCAATCCGGGACGACCTCGAGGGCAGGGAGACTCCACCCATCAGGTATCTCCGGGGGAGAGGCGGAAATACCCGAGCTAGCCGAGCTAGCTCGGTCTGACCTTCTCGAACCCCCGCTGTTCATGGAGGGCCTCGTAAGACTCTAAGATTTAGAAGTCCCACTTTTACCTGCCCGAGACTGTCCACACGGAATTGAGCTATCCAGTCCCAACACTGAACTAAATGTCTTTTCTTCTCTCCCTATTCGAAGGCCCTGACTGCTGTTTGGGGTTCAGGATTACTAATGTATGTCTTAGAATACCCATGTGTTGTTATTTATTTCCCAGGGCCTCTCTGAAAATCAATAATTAATTCAGAATCTAGCTTGTTTTGAGTGTCAGTTCCACACTCCTGTCTTCACTGGCACCTCTAGAAGTCTTCAAAGAAGATGAACACAGCATCAAGCTCAATCATACTTATGGCAAATTCTTCAACTTGAAAAGGTTACAAGCCAAGACCAAAGTGGAGGGAGTGTTGATGCATGATTTTTCTGTTTGCAGATGATTGTGCACTCAATGCAGCCTCTGAAGCTGAGATGCAACAAGGTATGGATTAATCCTCTGCTGCCTGTGCTAATTTTGGCCTAACAATTAACACCAAGAAAACACAGGTGCTCCATCAGCCACCACCATACCATCCATATGTGGAACCATCAGTTTCAGCAAATGGAGAAGTTTTGAATGATGTGGATAAGTTCACTTATCTTGGTACTGTATTTCCAGGGATGTACACATTGATAATGAGGTTGACACACATTGCCAGAGCTAGCTCACTGTTTGAGAGGCTCCGAAGGAAAGTCTGGGAGAGAAGAAGTATTAGACTGACTACCAAACTGAAGGTCTACAGAGCCGTTGTGCTGACCTCATTCTTGTATGCCTGTGAAACCTGGATAGTGTAACAGTGGCATTCCAGGAAACTCAATGGCTTCCATTTCAATTGTCTTAGGAAGATTCTGAAGATCACCTGACAGGATAAGGTACCAGACACTGAGGCCCTTACTTGAACTAAACTGCCAAGCATTCACATTCTTCTTTAGAGAGTACAATTCCGATGGGCTGGCCATGTTGTTTGTATGCAAAATGTATGCTTGCCAAAAAGACTATTTTATGGAGAACTCACACAGGGCAAGCGTTCACATGGTAGTCAGAAGAAGCAATACAAGGACACTCTCAAGGTCTTGCTTAAGAACTTTGGAATTGTGTGACATGGGAAACACTGGCACAGGACCACTCCACATGGTGTGCCCATATCAGAAAAGGTGTTGAGCTCCATAAGCAAAGTAGAATGGAAACAGCTCAAAGGAAACACATGATGCATAAATTTAGAGTATCCACCCCAAAAGTTCACACAGTCTATTTGTGCCTGACCTATGGTAGAGCATTCTGATGAGCCACAGTTGGACACACTGAAACTTGACTCTAGCACAGTGATGTCATTTTGGTCCTCTTCAAGACTGAAGGAAAATAACTAATACTCATGCATATATGTATGTGTAGATATGTGTGTATGTGTGTGTATATATATATATATATATATATATATACATATATAGAAGTATATATTGTGTGCATGCACACACATATAATTGGAGTGGCATGTTTTGGTCAGATAAGTCACTGGGATGGTGAGTGAAACCACAAGGCAATTAAGTCACACTCTCTTTTCAGGAACAGCAGTGTTTATTGATTATAGTTCTGAAAGGTGGAGATAGAAAGGGGTAAAAGGTATTTGTGGCTGCATGCCACAAAGATGGTCTAGGAACAACTGTGAGAGTCTGCGTCTAGTCAGAAAGGTTCATTAGTCAGAAGCCCAAGGAACTAAGGTGGAAGAATCTGGAATAGGATGGGAGTGAGAATATCACTGTGGACATGGTCTCTTTTAGGTGCTCAGAGAGGAATTTGGAGTGACTTACTTTCTAACTCTTGACTGAATCCAGGATATTTGAAGTTGCTGGATAAGTGACTTCTGTTAACGGGACAATCTCTATACCAAGGCTGTCGGAGATGAGGTATCAATGAGAAGCAGGAATACAAACGGGAGAGGTCCCCTTCCTTCTGATTACTAGTTATGTGCTCCTGGACAAGTCACTTAACCCGCCTGCCTCAGTTTCTCCAAATGTAAAATGGGAACAATAAGAGCACCTACCCGCAAGGGTTGTTGTGAGGATCAAGTAATTTATCTGCAAAGCACTTAGCCATTCCTGGCGCACAGTACATGCTTAATAGAGGCTTGTTTCCTTCCTTCCTTGCCCTTCTTTCAACTCTGAATGCAGCGATACTGTTTGATGTAAAAGAGTGCCAGACCTGGGACATCAGAACAAGGTGTAACAAGGGTTACACTGGCGGAGATGAGCTCGGGGAACCACCACGCTGAATCCGCCCAAGTCAAACAAGGCTACTCCAGACCGACTCTAAAGAGGCTTGACTGACAAGCCGCCCAGACAGAAGCTCAGCTCGACTGAGTCGGAGGTGGATCGATCTGAGCGCCTTCGTGCAGGCGAGAGGGCACTTATACACAGAAAGACCTGGATCCAGAGGCGGCCCAGTGGTCTGGGTGGGACAGGGGGGACCCATCATGACAGGGGGGGACGGTCCAGAGACAAGACCGTGGAGGGCCACGCTAGGAGTTTTGGGCCTGAAAAGCCGGATTAAGTGGGACGATCAAGGAGGGTTCCAGGGGCTCCCGGAGTCCGAACCCCATCCTGAGGACCCGCACGACGAAAGCACAGGGCCAGGACCGTCCCTAGCGTAAGCCTGGAGGGTTAGGGGACTCGCTCAGGCCAAAGGGCCAGGATGAGTCAGGCAGCACTCGAACCCAGGTCTCCCTGACTCGGTGGCGAGCTCTTGTCTTTGAGGTCACTCGCCCCTGGCGCTTACAATATTAAGCCTTAACAATTACTAAAGAACGTTGGAGCTGGAGGAGGCCGGGCGCTAAGTGGGGCCAGGGAAGGAATACCCTACCGGGACTTGCTTCTTGGGAAGAAAGAGCGAACCCCGCCTCCAGGACGAAATCCGAGGCCCCGCCTTCCGCCCCGCCCCCTTCTGGCGGCGCCCACGGCAGCGCCGCGCCGGAAGTGCTGACTGCTCTCGAGGTCCCGCCCCGGCCCCGGAAGTGTTCCCCAGGGAAAGATGGCGGCCGTGTCTGTCTGCCAGCCTCCGGTCGGCGGTTTCTCTTTCGATAACTGCCGCAGGTGGGGAGAGGTTTGGGCTAGGGCGCAGCTGGGCCGGGGAGGCGGAGCCGGATGCGGTGCGGGTGCCCCGGGAACGAGGCTCGAGCCGGGGCTGGAGAGGGATGGAGAGGGGTTGGCGGAGGCGGCCCGGGAGCGCTCGTGACTCAGGGATTCGCGGTGTGGAGCGCGGGGCCCGCGGTGGCCGGGGAGGCCCCTCTGCCGCCCTGCCCCGCGCCCCTCCTCTGCTGAGGCCTGAGAAGGGGGATCTGTGTGTGAGCGAGTTAACATTGGCCGAGCGCCTACTGTGCGCCCTGCGCCGAGAGTACTGAGAGAGACAAAAGGCCGGCCCTGCCCTCGGAGCTCTCCGTCCTACGAGGAGACGGCCTGCGAGCGGGGATACACAGACAGGGCACGGCCGGGAGGAAGGGAGGACGGGAGAGGGAAAGGCTTACTATGGAAAGTGAGGTTTTAGTGCAGACTTGAGGGAGGCAGAGGTGAGGAGGAAGGACATTGCCGGCCGAGAAAGTGCCCGGAGTTGGGAGACGCAGTCCCCTGTGGGTGGTGTAGTTGTATTGGAACCTGCAAGTGATAGAGCCACTGAGGTGTGTTGGAAAGTGTGTGTGTGTGTGTGATACACAGGGACAGACGGACAGACACGGGCAGACTTGCCTTAGGGAGATCGCTTTTGATGATGATGGGTGTGGACGGGAGTGACAGAGACCTGTGCCGGGTCTCCCCACCAGCGCGGGGTATTCCAGTTTGGTGGCAGTATCAGAGGAGAGAAGTGGGGGAGAGTGTGTACTGGGGAGACGTTAAATCGACAGACCTTGGCGACAGATTAGATATGGAGGAGGGCGGGTTGGTGAGGAGCGAGGAGTGGGAGGGGTGGAAAATGATTTCCGAGATTTTGAGACTGGGAGAGTGGCAGTCCCTTTGCCAGTAAGACAGAAATTAGAAAGAGGGGAGGGTTTGGGGAGAAAGATTATGAGTTCAATTTTGGACTTCTAAGTGTTGGACGTGTGCATATGTAGAAGGCTGTCTGTACATTTTCCCCTCCAGAGCAAAAGAATCCCACAGGCTTTCAGTTTTTTTATTGATAAGGAAACTGAGGCCCAAAGAAGTGAAGTGACTTGCCCAAGGGTTCGGATATAGTAAGCATCGGAGGTAACACTTAAACCCAGGAGGCGGTGCTCTTTCCCCTACTGTACTATTTTTCCTTGTTCTCTATCCTGTCTTCCTTTTTCTCTTCATCTCTTCCCAGTTTCCTGTTGTCCCATTCCCTCATCATTCTCTTCCTTCTTTTTTACCTCTTCCCCTTTGCTTCTTTGCTACTACCTCTCTCGGTGTTCTTTCATCTGCTTTGAATTTTGCTCTTGTATTTTTTGTCCTTTTTTTGTTTCACTGATGATTTTTGTTTTTATATCGTATTAATTTCCAGGTATGTCCTTCCCCCTAAAAGAAGTTTAAAATCAGCAAAATCAAGTGATGCACCCACCAGTTCTGGGAACATATTTACCATTGCACACACGAAGTCCCTCACTTTGTCAATGAAAGTGAGCTCTATTTTCCCAATTCTTCTTAGTTCCAAGTTTGGTCATTTCAGTTACACAGCATTCAATTTCCTTAAAAACTTTTTTTCATTTACAGCGTAGTTATTATGTATATTTTTTTGCCAGTTGTACCTCATTCTGTATCTTATAAATCTTCCCGTATATTTCTGATTTTTTCATGTTTCTCATTTCTTATGGTACGTTAAAATTCCATTATATATTCAAATGTTATCTTCTTGGACTTTAACATTTAGAAAAAGCATTCCCTACTCATCTCCTAACTGAGACCTCTTGTTTGCTTTTCTTGGTACAGTTGACTTATCCTCGCTTCCTGCTAGACTTCTTTAGGCAGGGGCTTTTTCTTTGGGCTTTGAGTCTCCGCTGCAGCTTTAATGTCTTTAATAAATATTTGACTGATTATATTAAATCCTCTTTTCATTCTTTTTTTTTTTTTTTTACCTTCTCTTCCTTTTCCATTTTCTCCTTTTCTTATGTACTAGGGTCACTTTGCCAGAAAGTCTGTCCCCATCCTGTTCTGAAGCATGATGATGAGTATCTCCAGCCACCTCCTTTCTCTTCATACAGAATAGAAGAGACTTTATCTAGTCCAACCCTATACTGATATATATGGGGAATTTACCTCTTGTCTCACCATAATAGGTTTTTTAGGCACAGCTCCCAGGGGTTCAGTTCTGAGAATCTGAAGAGCTGGACTTCATCAAAATATTATATATCATGGACAAGATTTGAACACAGTTTGGTAAAATACCTCTTAAAAGAATAATTAGTAACTGTTACTCTGGTTCTGAACCCACTAATACAGTATTTTACCTTACTCCATTTTGGGGAAGAAATCTTTCTTAACTGTAGTCATGAACTGTGGAGATTGCATTAGCAGTAAATTCATTTTATAAGGACTAGTTTTGAAATGGAGTGTATGTGGAATAGTGAATAAAGAGCTGGTCTTAGAACCAAGAAGACCCATGTTGTAGTCCCATTTCTGTTAGGTACTGGCCATTTGACCCAGGGCAGGACCCTTAACTTTTTGATGCTGGAGGCAACTTCAGTTGGAGAGGTGCTGACCTATATTGGTTTAGGGAGTTTTCTCATCTAGGGGTTCCCTATATCAATGAAATCATAGGTTTGATCCCAATACTCTGCTACCTAAAAAAAAGTCTAGTTGTATTTTCCACCTTGCCTAGGGTAGAGTAGATCCTAGACCCTGGTCTGGGTGTCATACAAGTCCTTACTGCTCCCCTTACAGCCCATTTCCAGTTTGCTTCTGATAAAGAATAGAATTGCAAGGTACTTAAGAGATCATTGTTTTAGACTTGAGGAAACTGGTGAAGTGACTTTCCCCGGGTCACATGAGCTAGCAGGTATCAAAACCTGAATTCAACCTCAGGTCTATGACTTCAAGAGAACTTGCAGAAAGAAAGCTTTCTGCTATTCCACTCAGAGTTCATGTCTCCTGATTTTTAATCTTGTGCTCTTCCCACTCTAACAGACTGGTGCCTCCTTTTTCAAGTTTTTTGTTGTTTTTTTTTTTAACATAGACTCCCTCCTTTGAGCCAATCTCACACAGAGAAGTAGGTTGCAATTTAGTCAGATTTTTCTTCTCAATTTCAGAAATGCTGTCCTTGAAGCTGAGTTTGCGAAAAAGGGCTACAAACTTCCAACAGCTCGGAAAACAGGCACAACCATCGCTGGAGTGGTATACAAGGTACAGAAAGAATTCCTGAGAACATCACTTTTGTTGATAGACTAGAATCTTAGAATTGTAAGACTTTACACTTCAGAGACTGTGATTCTGGTGAAAAAAAGGTGTTGTAGGGAGCTTAACTACATTTTAGTGTCTTTGCTGTCTTCTCTAGTACTTGTCACATTATTGTGTACATGCTAGGACTTAAGTGAACACTTATGGAATTGAAACAATGTAATAACAGCATCTTGGGAAGTCATTTGGGTCAATTGATATTTGAATCCCTTATTATAATCATAGGATTTTAGAGTGGGAGTGGACTTGGTAAATTGTATAATTTAACCTTCTCATTTTTATAGAAGAGAAAATTAAGCTCTAGAGAGATGGCTACCATGTCTGTGTCATAGTTGTCACAGAACTTGGATTTGAACCCAGGTCCTCTGATTCTAATTCTGTTGCTATTTCTACTGTAAATTTTTGACATGAGTCCATTAAGAGTGTAGCCTGGTGGAATATATTTTTTGAGCATGATGGTAGATCTTTCATGCTAATTGCATGAATGCTAATTGAAAAGAATGGTAATTGCCAGTCGTTTTTGTGTCTTTCATCCATGATTCATTCTTTTAACCATTCTCTTAATGTGCACATTGCGTGTGTCCATTATGAATTTAAAATGTTTTTGTTTTAAATTCTTGATAGATTTATTATCCCTCTTTTACAGATGAATAAATTGAAGTATATAGAGCTAAAGTGACATGGTGACATAGGTACTAATTGACAGAGCTGTGATTCATATACATGTTTTTTGACACAAGTCCAGTATAATTTCTACTATGCCACACTGACTTAAGACAGACATTTTGTGGTATATCTGTGTGTTTATTAAATATACTTGCTTTTTTTTTTTTTAATAGGATGGCATAGTTCTTGGGGCAGATACAAGAGCAACAGAAGGAATGGTTGTTGCTGACAAGAACTGTTCAAAAATACATTTCATATCTCCTAATATTTAGTAAGTATTGATTGTTTATATTTACAATTTTAATGCTCTGGTGTTTGGTTTTAGTGATTTTAAACTCTGTAAGTATGAAGATATTTTTGGATCATGAGATTTAGAACCAGAATAGACTGGAGAGATCCTCTAGTTCCATTCTTCTTATTTTATAGATGAGGATTTTGGTTAAGAGACTAGTCACACAAATTGTATTAAGCTGAAGTCTTTTTCGTCAAGTCCAGAGCTATTTCCACCATGTATAAAGTCTTTCAAATATAATACTTTTCTGAAGTTCTCACTTCAGCTCTCAATCTATGATCCATGATCCCACGAATTAGAATATATCAGAAGATGTTCTGTTTTAAAGATCTTATCCCTTTAAGAACATTAGTATTCAAAGGAACCCTGGAACATAGAATGTCAGAACAGTAGTTCCTAGTCTGTGTCCCATAGAGTTATTGCAAGGAGTCTTGGAATTCTAATATGGAACCTAGATTGAAGATTTCCTTTCATCAGACTTGTAGTTTCTGAGAGCTGTAAAATGGCACTGGACACTTCATATAGCCTCAGTATAATAAATAAGGAAATCTTGTTTTCTCTGGATTAGGTAACTAATATGTTTCAACCATATGTATCACTCTTGCATAAGGATATAAATTCTGTGGTTAATAAAAGACATTCATTCAGTGTTACTGAATTCATAATAGCTTTTTTGTTATGTATTTTTCTCAGTCAGCGGATACTAATAGGACAAATACTGCTATCCTGTGGAGCCAGTGAAATATTTTGATGTTTAGGAAGGTTCTTCATATTTGAAGAAGTTGGGAACTGTGTTAGACTATAGAATATTAGAATTGGAAGAGACCTTAGAAATAGGATGTTAGAAGAGAGAATGTAAAATGACAGAGCTGGACCTTAGAACATAGAATGTTAATGCTGACAGGGATCTCAGGACTTAGAATGTTTGAATGGAGATCATAAATGTCTTCTGGAAGGGACAGTAAAAATGATCCAGAGATGTCCCAAGTTTTTCAATAATGAACCACATGTCCAGACTGCATGAATTTATTACATTTATCTTCAATGATAGTTACTAATAATTGATCCAAAACTGCTAATATGATATGTGGAGGCATTTAGTTACATAGAGGAAATGGTGAAGCCTTACCTACTAAGCCTACCTTCTAGTTAATGAGGTAAACTTTTTTTTTTTGGCTAAAAATATTTGGCAAACTGTACTCAAGGGTCAGATAAGCTACATTTGGATTGCAGACTCTTTGTTGAATTCTTGGAATCTAGTCATTTCTTGCTTTTTCTTTTGCAAAAGCTGATGCCTATATAGGTGCACTTGCCCAAGACCACATGAAAAGTTAGTGGTGGAACCAAAATGAAAACCTCCTCATTTCTTTCCTAAGGTAGTACTTTTCTTGTTACACAGAGAATTTTAGTATTTTATTGTTCCCTTTAACAGTCTGGATTTTAAATTGAAGCAAAGGATAGATTGGATGAATTGGGCTTGATGGTCTTTATGTCAAAGCCCCACTTTTCTTTTTCTGTTTTTATGAAAGTTACATGAGAAGTTTTTTGGATTTTTAAAAAATTTTATTTGTTTTCAGTGTTCTACCATCACTTCCATATATCTTAGATTTTTTTTCCCTCCCTCCACCTCCTTTCCCGCTTCCTCCCCGCTCCCTCTCTGAGACGACATACAATTTTATATAAATTCTACACATACATACCTATTAAATATAGTTTCATCTTCGTCATGGTGCATAGAAGAATTAAAATGAATGGGAGAAATCATAAAACAAAACATCACAATTCAAAAGAAAATGGTCTACTTTATTCTGTGATTGAATTCTATAGTTCTTTCTCTGGATATGGAAGGCATTTTGTCTCAAGAGACCATTGGGAATTTTTTAAGTCCTTGCATTGTAATGAAGTGCTAAGTCTACCAGAAAAATTCATCGCACAGTGTAGTTATTGCTGTGTACAAAATTCTCCTGATTCTGCTTCTTTCACTCAGCATCAGTTCATATAAGTCTTTCCAGGCCTCTCTGAAGTCTTCCTGTTTATCATTTCTTATAGCACAGTAGCATTCCATGACATTCATATACCACAATTATTCAGCCATTCCCCAATTGATGGGCATCCCCTTAATTTTCAGTTTTTGGCCACCACAAAGAGAGCTGCTATAAATATTTTTGTACATGTGGGACCCTTTCCCATTTTTATGATCTCTTGGGGATACAATCCTAAAAGCGTTATTGCTGGGTCAAGCGGTATGCACATTTTTGTAGCCCTTTGGGCATAGTTCCAAATTGCTCTCCAGAATGGCTGGATCAGCTCACAGCTCCACCAACAATGAATTAGGGTTCCAGCTCTTTCACATCTTCCCCAACATTTATCATTTTCCTGTTTTGTCATGTTAGCCAATCTGATAGGTTTGATGTGGTATCTCAGAGTTGTTTTGATTTGCATCTCTCTCATCAATAGTGATTTAGAGCATTTTTTCATATGGCTATAGATGTCTTTAATTTCTTCCTCTGAAAACTGCCTGTTCATATCCTTTGACCATTTATCAATTGGGGAATGACTTGTACTCTTGTACATTTGACTTAGTTCTCTATGTATGTTGGAGATGAGGCCTTTATCACAGACACTAGTTGCAAAAATTCTCAGTTTTCTGCTTCCCTCCTAATCTTGGTTGCATTGGGTTTGGTTGTGCAAAAACTTTTCAATTTAATGGAATCAAAATACCTGAGAAGTTTCTGACTCAATGTTTAGATGATTGAACCTTTGAAATTTCTAAATTGCTAACATATTTTCCAGTTGCTGTGGTGCTGGAACTGCAGCAGACACTGACATGACAACTCAGCTGATCTCTTCCAACCTGGAGCTCCATTCCCTTTCTACTGGACGCCTACCCAGAGTTGTTACAGCTAATCGAATGCTTAAACAGATGCTTTTTAGGTAACTTAATGACTTACTTATTTTCATTGTAGTACTAGACTACTCACTAGGATTTTAAAAAAATCTTGTAGTAAGTAATGGACCTTGTGCTTAGAAGCGTTTAGAGTTGGAAGGAATGTTTGAAATCATCTGGTCCAAATGTAACATTTTGCAGATGATGCTAATTGAACTCTGAGAGGTTGTGACTTGCCCAAGGTAGCATAAGTAGTAGTTAGTAGAGTTAGAATTCCAGCCCAGGTCTTTTAATTCCAAATCCAGTACTCTTTTCACGATATCACTTTGCCTCTTAGATTTATAGATTTAGGGTTAGAAGGGACATTAGTCTAGCCAAGCCTCTCATTTAACAGATAAGAAAACTGAAGTCGAGACCTCATGTGCCCTACGTCATATAGCCAGCAAGTTTCTTAAGTCATCTTTTATGAAATATGTTTAATAAATGTAAAGCATGACTTGCCCAAGAGTTTGCCTGAGGTGGACAAAGCTAATTAATAGAGCCAAGATTAGAATCTAGGTCTTTTAATGACTAGACCAGTGCTCTTTTTGTGATACCATGTTGTCTTATCTGTTATATAATAGGTTGGAGTAGTTTAAATTCAGAAACAAAAAGTATACAGTTGACCGTTTTGGTAACACATTTGATTCTGTGAGTTGTTTTGTTTATTCATTTCCACTAACAGTAAGAATCTATTGTGTATTGAGCGCTATAGTACTAGGTACTCATAGAAATACACAGTTTAGTTAAGACATTGTCCCTGCCCTCCTGAACCTTACGGTTTGATACATTGATAACTGTAATACACAATAATACATTGTATTAGAGCATATAGTCGTACCTTAGAAGTTTAAAAATGCCATGTAAAGTTGGAGGCAGAGGAAGCAAACCTTTGAGCACCTACTATGTATAAGGTTCAGTGGGAGACATGAGACACTTGGGGGAAATTCAAATAACATGGTTCTTGCCCAAGAAGAGCTTAGCCTACTCTGTAAGCCTAGTTTCACATTGTGAACCAGAAAATCTAAAACAGTATGACTGAGTTGGCTCTGATAAGTTTTTTTGTGTGTGTGTTTCTTCATTATGTTGAAATATGTATGTCACCTGCGATCTATTTGATTTATATTCACTTTCTTTTCTTAAAGGGGTTGTTAAACTTGAAAAAGCATTCTACTTGAATGGAATCATGGAATTAGAAGGCCGGCATGTGCTTCAGAATATAGAATTTTAGGACTGGAAGGGACCTCAAAATATACACAATTGAAACTGCAATATGCTCTAGAGATCATTTAGTCCAAGGGTTCTTAATCATTTTTGTGTTATGAACTCCCTTGATATTTTGATAGAGCCTGTGAACCCCTTTTCAGATTATTATTTTTTAAGTGCGTAAAAATGCATAACACTACAAAATAAGCCAATTATATTGACATACAGTTACCAAAATATCAAAAAACCCAAGTTCATGGACCCTTGGTTTAGAAGCCCTGATTTTACTTAGAGGTATCTGAAGCCTGTTGACTTAGCCAGATTCTCATAGTGAGTTAATAACAGAGCTAGGTCTCCTGTTTTCCAGTCCCCATTCTTTTTTGCTATAACATATTGCCCTGTTTGTCAGTTCATGAATATAGAATTCATTGAGTTCATAAACAGCGAATACATAGTTTGTTGTTTGTTATACCTTGGAAAAGCATTATGGAGAGACTGCTGGACTCCCAAGCTGAGAAGACCTGGCTTGGGATCTTGCCTGCGATGCCTAGTAACTTGTATGAGCACAGACAAGTAACAACTTCTTTGAGCCTCAGCTTCCTCATTTGTGAAGTAGGGGTTATTCTACTTGTAGTACCCTCCTCACAGGATAGTTGGGAGGCTCAGAAGAGAGAATGTACATAAAGTGTTTCATAACCTTAAAGTCTAATGTAACTGTTACCTATTAATATGATAGTTATTACCTACTTCCACCTAGATGTCTGATTTCTAAGTGGTACTTCTGTTTCTTCCCTCACTTACAATCTTCTGTCTAGCTTTTGTCTTAAGTTCCAACCCCTCTGTGAAGCTTCTCCTCAATCATCCAGTTGTGATTGTTCTTTCTCTTTTTAGATTGATATATATTTATTTATCTGTGTATGTATTCTGTCACCAGAAGAATAAAAACTCCTTGAGGGCAGGCATTCTCATTATTATCTTCATGTCTGTTTGCAGTATCTAGCATAAGAAACACCTTGCTCTAAGTAAAATGCTTAACAAAGGTTTTTTGAATTGAATGGAATTGAACTGCGTGGGCAAAGCCAATGAATTGGTAAGCATTCATTAAGTGCCTACTATGTGCCTGGTGATGTGCTGATACACCGCATTCTACTGATACAATATGTTCACAGATGAAGGTAGCACTTGACCTGACTGTTTAAAGCAGTGGTTCTTAAAAGGGGAGGTGAAAAGGGTAAGCATTTCTGGAATGGAGCATAACCAGTGTGGGAGGTAGGAGATGGAATGTTACATACGGGGAATTGTGACTGGAACATAGAGTATATAAAGGAGAATAATGTATTATAATAACCTGAAAAGATCGACTGAAGCTCTAATTATGAAGGGCTTTAAATGCCAGAGGAATTTATATTTTATCCTAGAGGTGCTGAGAAGCCACTAAACAAATTTTAGAAAGGATGCTAGCAAATTAGAACTCATCTAGAGAAGGGTGACCAGCAGGATAGTGGAGTGGAAGGCAGTACTGTTTGTTGATGGGTTGAAGGAGCTGAGGATGTTTAGCATAGGGGAAAAGAAAACTGGGGAATCTGATAATTCTTTTCAATTGGAAAATAGATTAGACTTATTTTGCTCCTGTAGAGGGCATAACAGGAATAGTGAATAGAATTTTTAAGAGAGGCAGATTTTGATTTGGTGTAAGGAAAGTCTTCCCAAGCCTTAGAGCTGTCCAAATTTGGAGTGAATTAGTTCAGAAGTTATTGAGATCTCCTTATTGTAATGTTTCAAATAGAGACTGCATGAACACTTGGTGATAGAGGAAATTTTTTTCAGCTATGGATTGATTGACCTTTGAAGTCTTTTCGAGCTCAGAAATACTTTGCTTCTCTGAGTGAATGAATATATCTCTGAATGAATATATGTCTGATAAATCTTGTTCAATTAAAAATATCACAAAATTTGGCAAAACAAGTAGATGGAAATTTTAAAAAGTGCCAATTTTTATTTTAAATTAACAAGACTGTGTGAGCTCCCTCTGGTGGCATATTAAATACATCATAAAATTTAAAATTGAATTCTTTTTAGGTAGGGGATAGTCAAAGCATTTAGAACTGACAAGAAACTTAGACATTATCATGTCTGACCTCTTTTCAAAAGAAGGGAAATGACTTACCTAAGCCCCCATAGATAATTTTCCTAATGGGGATTTAAATCCAAAAATCCCAGCTCTAAATTGAGTGCCCTTTCCATGGTACTAAACCATTAGATCTGGAAGGGGACCATAGAGGCTGTTCAGTTCAGTTTCCATTTATAGTTAAGGAAGCTTAGGCTCTAAAAGGTAAAGCGATTTGCCAAGGCTCAAAAGACCAGATCTAAATTCTCATTTCTCATCTTCTAATTTAATGTGCTACGTATTCTAAGACAACTAGAATGTTATCAGAGTTACTTCATGTATAAAGAGCTTTGTAAATCTTAAAGCATATATAAAAGTCAACTAAATTGCTAGATATTATTTAGAACTATTAAGTAGAGAAAAAGTACAGTGATTTTTCCTGATGATCTCTTTATATCATTTGAAAACAGTCATATCAGCTTATATTTGTATACTGTGTTGCGATTTAAAAAGCCTTATGGAGGTGAGAGTGGCCCTAGCTTGTCAAAGGCTGTCCGGGAAATACAAGCTTAGGTAAATTACCATATTGGAAAAACTTCAGGTATTGTGCCAGTAACAGCTTAGCTAAGAGCGAACTGACTTGTCTTAAGAAGGTTATTTGCTTGGTGATGAGTTAAAAAAGGCCATGGCAACTGTTGAAACAAAGAAAAAGAAAAAATGTCCTTTAGTCTTATTTGTTTTCACCATTTTCAGTTTCACTCTTTCACCCATTCTGTTTTCAGTGTGACTATAGTGTGATGGTAGGAAAAAGGCTAGAGGGAGTGCTAAGAGTCAGAGTTTCTAGACTGTTTATAAACATTAATTTAATCTTAGGTCCTCTAAATATGAGCTCTTTGTCCAGTTGGTAACATTGAAAGACCTTAACTATGTCAATATTAGTAATTCTCTCACAATAAACAACAGAAGACAGAAAGAAGCTGCAGTTAAAATGAAACAGTAGCCCACAGATTCTCCATAGGGAGGCCAAGGAATTGGTTTCATCCCTAAAGGCAACAAGACACATTTGTCTAAAAGAATTATGTTTTAATTTGTCAACTAAAACAGACATACAAAGCAAGAAATAAAAATGTGAAACCCTTTCTATTTAAATAAGATAGAAAAAATGAATTAAGAAACAAACAAAAATGCTTTTGTTCTCTGCCTCCTTCTAGATATAACTGAAGTTCTACTACTTCTGGCCTTGTTTCTTCTTCCTCCCCCTCCCAGCCTACTTGTAGTCAACATATTTGCACTTCTGGTTCTGCTGATTGTACATTTATCCTCATGAATGTAGGTCTTTCCACTTCCTTGTATGAGTCATTTTTTTTTATATCACAGTATTGTATCACATTATTATACAGCAATTTATTCAGCAATTCTTAAGTTTTTTAACATACAGGTTGCTCATCCATTTTCTGCTATTACAAATAGAGTAGTAGCTATGAATATTTTTGTGCACACAGGTCTTTTTTTTCCTTTTTGTGTTTTTGAGATAAAGTGCTAGCAACAGAATTACAGCTTTAAAAGCTGTGTTTTGTTACTTTTATTACATATTGCTGTGTTGCTCTCTAAAATGTTTGCAGTAGTCTGCAGTCACCCACCAACAAAATATTAGAATTCCTGTTTCTTTACAGCAGTGCTAACTTCAGTTTTATAATTTTTTTTTGCTACTTTTGTCATTCCAGTGGGAATTAGATGGTGCTTTAAGGTTTCTCTGATAAGTAGGGAATTTGAACAGAAATATCGTTTCTTGGGACAGTTGGTCATTTTATGTTACAGTGCTCATTATGAGCATAAGCAAAAAAACTACTATGAAAAGTGATTGTAATATATACAATTATTATCTACCAACTTTTTTAAAGTAAATTTTTTATTTTTTGTTATTCTGAACTTGACAAACCAACAAATATGAGCATTTTCATGTATAAAGAACAGAAAAAGGACTATACATGAAATTGGGACTATACTTTATGTGTATATATGTATATGTATTTTTAAAATGTAATACATTCAGCATATTAGTTCTAAAACTATGTTTCCTACTAAAACTCATGTTTTGTGCACTTTTTAAAAGGGTTTCATTCATGTTATTCTTTTTTCTGCCTTATTGTCCTAAATCTTCCTAAACTTTCTTCACTGGTTCTCCCCTTCCCAGCAAAGCAAACCCACTTCTTTAAATTCTTAAGTATCGTCAAACTAAACAAATCTACATTTGGAGTTACACTGGAAAATGTATGTCTCATTCTTTACCTCTTGTCCATAATTCTTTGTCAAGAGGTGGGAAGCATCTTCTTGGATTCTCAGGAATCTTGGTTGGTCATTACGCACTGGGCAGAGTTCTTAAGTCTTTTGGTTTATTTATTTTTTTACAATGCCATAGTCACTGTACATGTTGAAGCAACTTTTGGTGCAGTGGCTAGAGTACTGGGCCTGGGATCAAGAACATCCAAGTTCAAATGTGGCCTCAGATACTCACTGTGTGACCTTGGGCAAATCACTTAACTTCTACTTGCCTCAGGTTCCTCAGTTGTAAAACAGGCTCATAAAAGTACCCACCTCCCAGAATTGTTGTAAGAATCAAATGAGATAATATTTTGTAAAGCAGTTATCACTCTGCCTAGAACGTAGTAGGTGCTAATCAATACTGTTATTACTATTTTTGTTCTCCTGGATTTGCTCACTTTACTCATTGCTAGTTCATACAAATCTTCCAAGGTTTTTCTGAATCTGTCCATTTGGTTATTTTTTATGGATGGTCCAACATCTCTTTTAGAGAATGAAGAGGTAGAGAAATTAAATTCTATGGGGAGCTTGATAAGGTCTTTCAGATTGAGTCATTGTGTGGTTGGATCCTCAGTGACATCAGTGTGACAGTGAGTGGAGGGGAGAAATGGGAAGAATGTGTGACAAAACATGACTCAGAGGTTGAGAATTGATAGAGGCTAAAACCATGTAAACTGCTCACAAACCTCAGTGCCATATGTCATGAATACTTTCTTTAGGAAGAAAAGTTATATGGGGACATCAGAATCAGCTGGTTTGTTTTTTTTTTCAGGTAAACTATCAGCTGATAAGAGCAAAGGTCAAAATTACCGTTAAAATAGGATATATATGAGAAGTTAGGGTAATAGTTGCAATAGCTTTTCTTTGATTTAGATTTGTCCTAGTGATGGAAAAGTTGGAAATACAAAAAAGGGAAAGATATTGACCTTCATTCTCAACCTTTCCTGCAAAAGCTTAATATGTCTCCTCTTGTCAGTGAGGAGACCAAAGATTCCTGGAAATTGATTTAACTAACAAATACTTGCTTTCCTTCCTAAATGAAGAGAGATGGCTGTCAAGGATAATAATGTAAGTTTGGAATGCAAGCTCACTTAGTAAACAATGTAGTAGCATGGAGGAAAATTATGAAGCCAGTATTGCTTTATAAAACAGTGAAAAGCAGTGTATGTAAAAATTAGTTTATAAAAGTGTGGTGTGAGAGTTAAATGAACCAGACCATCTTAAGAGAATTCATAGATGAAACTGGAAGGTTGGCAGATGTACATAAAATGGAACACACTTATCAGCATTCCTTTAATGACCTATTTTTATAATCAGTGACAGAAACCATCATATTTGGATCCTAGTGTATAAAGTAGTAGCAGTGGCATTTAGGAAGACAAAGTTGAAAAGAATGTGACTGGACCAGATCAAGTAAAGCTTAAGTTGATTCACAAGATATTTCAAGGAGGAAAGATTAAAAAAAGAAAAAAATTGCAAAAGTGATAATTCCAAAAAAAAAGATAATATAAAGAACATAAAATTGACTACATTTTACCAGACAGGAAAATACTTACAGAGGTGGTAAATATGCTTCTTTGTTCTCTGTGCATAGTCAGGCCATTGACTTGTCACAGTTAAGATCAGAATTAAAATAAATCAAAGGAAAAAATAGCAATTAAAAAAAGGTTCAGTATGCAGTTAAGATTTAAACCTGAATTATTTAAGTTTCTAAACATTAATAATTGGAAATGGACAGTAGAAATAATATCTCTCCCATCTACAAGTTACACTAGTATAAATTAATTGCTGCAACAGACACCAAAGGAACCTAGAGAGTGCTAGTTAGCTAGCATTTGCTGTACTTGCCAAATGGACAGAGATGGCTGCCAAAAGCAACTCTGAATTAGAATGTAAATTTGTAAAATCATGAAGAATAATGGACGATTTGAATAGTATTATTTTTATAAAACTGAGAGTGGCCAACAGGAAGAAGGAAGTTGGCAAGATACCTAGGTAAGCAGTCATCCCAAGGACATTAAGGATGAAACGAGAAAGTAAATTACAAACAAGAAAAATGGAAAAGATTTGCAAAAATTATTACAGTAAACTTTTCTCCATCAAGGATGGAGAAGGATCCACAAGACTTGAACTGCAACATCACAGTTCCTGAGGGTCATAAAGAGTTTCAAAATAGAATTGGCACTAAAGAGCACAGAGATGGGAAAATCATTTTGGTTAGACCAAACATAGAGTAGAGATTCATGCTGGAAGTGATAAAATTGTGAGAGCATTGAGTGAACAATGTACAAGATAATCTAAAAGAAAGAAAAATACCAATGCCTTGAAAAAGTTTCATACATTATTGATATGCAAAAAAGAGAACAACAACAGTTATAGATCTGTATGCCTACTCTCCTGTCTTTAAAATTTTTTATGAAGGTCAGCTATGCATAAATTAAGGGTATCTTTGATGATAATAGTTGAGAATAAGCAGACTGGGCTTTTGCATATGCTATTCAACAATGCACCAAATCTTTGCCACTTCATAATTTTTTGTGTTTATTTGCTCATTTTGGAAAAAAGCATTCAACTTGGTAAAATAAAATGCCACCTTCTAGACAAGGTGTTTCCCTTCCATGTATCAAGATTTTTAAGATTCAGGTGAGACATGATAATGGAAATTATTGCTCACCAAAAATTATGCCATTATGGTGGCATATATCTGGAGGTTAGAGTTCAGATCAAAATTCCTTCTGGTTACTCCTATTTACGCAAAACATTTTATTGATTACCCCTAGTGGCAGTACCTTCTGGAAGAGATCAGTAATCACACAACACAGTTTGGTCTGTTTATCTACACAGGAAACACCAAAAGAATGAAGAATGTTTGTTGCTTAGATTTCTTTGTGCCTCTAAATGGCTGCCCTCTTGATACCATGTGTATCTGGAATAGACAATTAGCTGGCCCCAGAGTTGAAAAGATAGAGATTGGGCTATGTTGCTGCAAGAAATTGCAAAGCACTTTGACCTCCAAGTTTTCTATAAGAGCAAAAACCCATCTTTTTAATAAGCATTTTTACCAGGGCTTTTGTATGATAGTGAGACCTAGAACACCACATTCTCTGAAGAACCAAAGATGGGCATTACACAGAAGGCAATGGACAGTCAATGGTGAGATATATGGTGAGTACTTATAGATGAGATTATATCTCCAGTAATGGAACATTTTCAAGAGGTCTAAGAAATACCATCAAAATGTAAAGATGAGAGCAAGGTGTAACAGATGGACAGTCTGAATGTTCTTCTGGTTTTGACAAAATGTAAGAAAGAGCACTATTGGGAAGCCCTTCATTATGTTGAGTGAATCCTCTGTGGTATACTATGGACAAAGTGGACCAAAAAAACCCAACACACTAGATGAAAAGGCATGGATGGGTTGTGATTTGTACCATTGAAGGGAATACTTGCTTTGAAGAGTTCACGGATCCATTGAAGTATTCTTAATGATCTCTGCATTTCAGAACCTGGCATTTGTATATGATGTTCTAATTTATAAAGCACATGCATCATTTTACGTAGCACACCTCTGAGTTGGATGGGGTGTAGTCATTCCCTCAGGGGACAGTAGAAGGGTACTTGTATGGGCCATTCATTTGCTTCCTATTCAGGAACACATGATTACTCATAACAAGGTTTGGCTAGCTCTCTTTCCTTTTGCCCTGGTGACTCTACATTATTTAACACAAAAAAATAGGTTTCCCATATTATTGTGAGAGTCAGTGCAGAGAATATGGTTTATCTCTTTCAGGGACTCTTTTTAGCAGTTTACTTTGTTCATTCAGCAATGCCTTCGATGTGTGAGGTTCCGTGGTTGGCCTCTGTTTTGGCAGCTTGGTGGAAGAGGAGAGAGGCACTGTGACATAGGGGAAAAGAGCATTGGCCTGATAGGAGATTTTGGTTTGAATCTCCATTCTGTCATTAGCTGTGTGACCTAGTGCAACCCATTTTCCTTCTGTAGGCCTGGTTTGCTCTCAGTTGAACCATGTATAATGGTGGTTTTGTGGAAAGGAGCTAGGTGGTACAGTGGATAGAGTACTGGGCTTGGAATCAGGAAGTCTCACCATCAGGAGTTCAAGTTCAAATCCACCCTCAATCACTTACTCTCTGTGGGAGTTGCCCTGTTTGCCTCAGGAAATGGTAAACCATTCCAGTCTCTTTGCCAAGAAAACCCCCCCAAAAATGGAGTCATGAAGAGTCAGACATGACTGAAGTAACTGAACGACAGCAAGAGTTAATACAAAATTTTAGCATTGTCCAAAAGTGAGTAATCTTTTAGGATGCACCTTGAAAATGTTCCAGAAATTTGGCTTATTCTTGTGACCTAGTTTTGGAGAACTCGTCCGTTAAAGAGCCAGGTAAAAAGCAAGAGAACAATTTTGCCATTTTTATTTTATAAACAACTTCAGTGAATGTCAGTACCTTCCTTCTGTTAATTATTTCCTATTTTTCCTGTCTATAACTTGCTTTGAATTTATTTGTTATGTTTCTCCGCCATTTGACCCTAACCTCCTTGAGGGCAGGGACTGTTTTTTGCTTCCTTTTGTATTCCCAGTGTTCAGCACAGTGCTTGGCACATAGTAGATACTTAATAAAATGTTTTTTGATTGATTGCTATCAATAGATCTGGATTCATCAGCTCCCTGTTTTTGAGATTTAAAGGTGACTTAGTGACAATTCCTGGCTTTTCCCCATTCAAAACAAGTAACTAAGAAAAGTAACTGAAAAAACCAAACAAAATCAAGAAAAGCAGACATCTCATTTAGCATTTGTGTGGTTAAACTTGGTTTAAATGATGCTTTTTTTTTTTTGCTTCATTTTTTCCTTATGCATACTCTGTCCACTAGGTATCAAGGTTACATTGGTGCAGCCTTGGTTTTAGGAGGAGTAGATGTTACTGGACCTCACCTCTACAGCATCTATCCTCATGGATCGACTGATAAATTGCCTTATGTCACTATGGGTGAGTTGAACTTCTCCCACATGTTTAGAATGGTGTTATTTCTTTTTGGCCTTTGAAATAGATGTTCTTTTTTCTTCAACAGCTATCTTCTTTCATAGCCTTCTAATATTTCTTGACTTGTATTTTGGCTGCTACCAAAAAATTGCTTTTAAAAATTCATAATTTGAAATCAAAACCTAGTTGGTTAGAACTAGCAGGGACTTTTGGGTATAGAATGTTGGAACATGGAATGTTATCATTAGAAGAGGCTTTAGATTATAGAATGGTAGGTGATACAGTTTTAGAAAAGCTGGTCAGTTTGAAGTTATATAGTCCAACACTATCCTGAATTGTGAGTCCCATCAACAACATCCAGGACAAACGGTCCTGCCTTCTAGTCTCAGCTTAAAAATTTCCACTGATAAACAGATTTGCTATTGAAACAAAAGCAGTCCATTTTAAAGAGAGTTTTTCCTTACCTGAATTTAAAAGAATGAAATTACATGAAATTACAGGTGGTCATTTTTGTTTCTGAAATTTCTGGGGTAAATTGACCAAGAAACAGAGATACAAACAGAGAGAGAGAGAGAGAGAGAGAGAGAGTGAGAGTGTGTGTGTGTGTGTGTGTGTGTGTGTGTGTGTGTGTGTGTGTGTGTGTGTGTTCTTCAGTAAGGTCTACAAAACTGGATGTTTTCTGCATCTTAAAATTTTAGTAATTGGTATCTTGGTACCACAGAAGCTAGGAAACTAGTACCTTGAGTCATTTGGAAATTGCCATTTAGAGACTCTGCAATCCCATTGTGTTATCTGTCCTTTTATAAGATTTTTATACGACAGCTGTTCTCTCTTTGGTGGGGAGAATGGTGTGCCCTCTAGATACTGTACAGATGAATCTTTGTAATTATTTTTAAATGAAGGTGCTTATAGTAAATTTAGAATTGCATTCAGAACTGTTCCCTTAAAATGTATTCTCTGTTGTCAGTTTCAACCTTATGTACTCTTTCCTTTTCTGATTCCTTTAAATTGAGAGATAGAAGTAGGATAGCATTTATTAAAAAAAAAAAAAGATTCTTTTAGTCTACATAAGGAGAACATCAGATTTTCTGAAGCTTTGGCATGGTGCTAATTGGACCGATATTAATAATCACTCACAATTAACCTAGTGTTTTATATTTTACGGAGCATTTTCCTTACACAAGTACAGTAAGATAATGCAACCACTACTTCCATTTTACAAGTGTGCATACCACTAATTAGCAAGAGTGATGACAAGTCACTTTTCTCTATCATTTTACAGTTTACATAATGCTTTCCTTATAACAAGACTGTAAGAGAGGTATAGTGTAGGTGCTATTATGCCCATTTTATAGGTTGAAAAACTTAAGATTAGAGAGATGAAATCACTTGGCCCAAATCACACAAATAATAAGATTATTGAGTATCAACGAGTAATGAATGAAATAAAGATTTACTTTCATAGTTCCCCCACACCCCTCAAATATACATGTATGTTGTATTTACCTGATTATTGAAAATAGTTCTCATGTATAGATTACATTGTGAGCATAGGGCTATAGGTAATTCAACATCATTTCCAGTTTACAGACCGCTTTAGTAGGTCAGATATGCCCCCTGTATGTAACTTCTTGGTTGTTATTTTTTTTAAAGCAATAGATTTTTTTTTTAATGTTTTCCCCTCCAGATTCGTTCATTTATTTACTTATTTTCAGTTTTCAACAATCACTTCCATAAGTTTTAAGTTTTCTTCCCTTCTCTTCCCAAAATGGCATACAATCTTACATGGTCTCTACATGTACATTCTTATTAAACACATTTTCAGTTAGTCATGTTGTATAGAAGAATTAAAATAAATGGGAGAAACCATGAGTAAAACTAAATAAAACCAAAAATAACAAAAAAGAAAATAGTCTAAAGCAGTAGATTCTTTATTTTTTTAAATTAATTTATTTAACTTTTAACATTCATTTCTACAAAATATTGGGTTCCAAATTTTCTCCCCGTTTCTCCACTCCCCCCACCCCAAAACGCTGAGCATTCTAATTGCCACTATCACCAATCTGCCCTCTCTTCTAATACCCTCCCTTCCCTTATCCCAATCTTCTCTTTTGTCCTGTAGGACAAGATAACTTTCTATACTCCATTACGTGTATTTCTTATTTCCTAGTAGCAAGAACAGTATTTGACAGTTGTTCCTAAAACTTTGAGTTCCAACTTCTCTTCATCCCTCTCTCCCCACCCATTCCCTTTGGGAAGGCAAGCAATTCAAAATAGGCCATATCTGTGTAATTTTGCAAATGACTTCCATGATAGTCGTGTTGTGTAAGACTAACTATATTTCCCTCCATCCTATCCTGCCCCCTTGCTTCTATTCTCTCTTTTGATCCTGTCTCTCCCCAAGAATGCTGACTTCAAATTGCTCCCTCCTCCCATTGCCCTCCCTTTCATCATCCCCCCCACCCTGCTTATCCCCTTCTCCCCCACTTTCCTGTATTGTAAGATAGGTTTTCATACCAAAATGAGTGTGCATTTTATTCCTTCCTTTAGTGGAATGTGATGAGAGTAAACTTCATGTTTTTCTCTCACCTCCCCTCTTTTTCCCTCCACTAAAAAGTCTTTTACCTGCCTCTTTTATGAGAGATAATTTGCCCCATTCCATTTCTCCCTTTCTCCTCCCAGTATATTTCTCTCTCACTGCTTAATTTCATTTTTTTAAGATATGATCCCATGCTATTCCATTCACTCTGTGCTGTGTGTGTGTGTAATCCCACCAACTACCCAGATACTGAAAAGTTTCAGGAGTTACAAATATTGTCTTTCCATGTAGGAATGTAAACAGTTCAACTTTAGTAAGTCCCTTATGACTTCTCTTTGCTGTTTACCTTTTCATGCTTCTCTTCATTCTTGTGTTTGAAAGTCAAATTTTCTTTTCAGCTCTGGTCTTTTCATCAAGAATGCTTGAAAGTCCTTGATTTCATTGAAAGATCATTTTTTTTCCCCTGAAGTATTATACTCAGTTTGGCTGGGTAGGTGATTTCTTGGTTTTAGTCCTAGTTCCTTTGACTTCTGGAATATCATATTCCATTCCCTTCGATCCCTTAATGTAGAAGCTGCTAGATCTTGTGTTATCCTGATTGTATTTCCACAATACTTGAATTGTTTCTTTCTAGCTGCTTGCAATATTTTCTCCTTGACCAGGGAACTCTGTAATTTGGCCACAATGTTCCTAGGAGTTTCTCTTTTTGGATCTCTTTCAGGCGGTGATCTGTGGATTCCTTGAATACTTATTTTGCCCTCTGGTTCTAGAATGTCAGGGCAGTTTTTCTTGATAATTTCATGAAAGATGATGTCTAGTCTCTTTTTTTGATCATGGCTTTCAGGTAGGCCCATAATTTTTAAATTGTCTCTCCTGGATCTATTTTCCAGGTCAGTTGTTTTTCCAATGAGATATTTCACATTATCTTCCATTTTTTCATTCTTTTGGTTTTGTTTTGTGATTTCTTGGTTTCTCATCGAGTCATTAGCCTCCATCTGTTCCATTCTAATTTTGAAAGAACTATTTTCTTCAGTGAGCTTTTCAATCTCCTTTTCCATTTGGCTAATTCTGCTTTTTCAAGCATTCTTCTCCTCATTGGCTTTTTGAACCTCTTTTGCCAATTGAGTTAGCCTATTTTTCAAGGTGTTATTTTCTTCAGCATTTTTTTGGGTCTCCTTTAGCAAGGTGTTGACCTGCTTTTGATGCTTTTCTTGCATCTCTCTCATTTCTCTTCCCAATTTTTCCTCCACTTCTGTAACTTGATTTTCAAAATCCTTTTTGAGCTCTTCTATGGCCTGAGCCTTTTGAATATCTATTTTGGATGATTGGGATACAGAAGCCTTGACTTTTATGTCTTTCCCTGATGGTAAGTATTGTTCTTCCTCCTCAGAAAGGAAGGGAGGAGATACCTGTTCCTCAAGAAAGTAACCTTCTATAGTCTTATTTTTGTTTTCCCCCTTTTCTGGGCAGTTTCCCAGCCAGTTCCTTGACTTCTGAGTGTCCTCTCCACACCCACCTCGCCTCCAGATCTGCCCAGCCAGCTTGGGGTCTGAGATTCAAATGCTGCTTCCCAGCCTCAGGGCTTTGGGCGGGGGCAGGGCTGCTATTCAGTGTGAGATTAAGTTCAGGGGCTCAGGTGGGGGCAGGGCAGCCACAAGGGGCTCAGTTCCCTCAGGGGGTTTATGCAGAGACCTTCAACAATGGATCCAAGCTCCTGCCTGCCCTGGGAGCCCCTGTCTGCTGCTGCCTCTGCTGCTGCCTCCCCAGGGGGTCTGAGGGGGCCTGAATTATGGAGATACCCAGCTCCCCTCTCCACTAGCCGAAAAAACCCTCTCACTGACCTTTGGCACCTGTGGGTGGAGGGACCTGCTCTGCCGCTGGAGATTCTGTCCCTGAAGCCTGTTTAGATCTGCTCCTCTTGGTGCCACGTGGTCAAAGCAGGGCTGGGCTCTGCTCCAGGTCCGGGTCCCTGGTGCGCGACGGACCTTTTGGGTCAGTTTTTCAGGTCTCTCTGGGACAGAAATCTCCTCCACTCCGTTGTTCTGTGGCTTCTGCTGCTCCAGAATTTGTTGGGAGTTCTTCTTTACAGGTATTTTATGGGCTGTGGGTTGGGAGCTAGCATATGTGTATCTTTCTACTCCTCCATCTTGGCTCCAAGCAGTAGATTCTTTAGAAGAACATGGCATTGTCTGATTCATTCAGAATTTGTGAGTGAGCCTTTGAAGATATGCTGCTGTTTTGATTAATTTTTTTCTTTTGGATACTCTGACCACCAGGTGGTGATATTGCTGTATGAGGAGTAGTTACTGATTGTTCCGTTTGTTTTTGTTTTGTTTTCTTTTGGAGGGTTGTGGACCTATGATTTCATCACTGTGTAGAACTAGATATTAGAGCATCTTCTGCCCCAACTATTATTGCTTTACTTTCATTTGAAAAATTAAAAAAACAAAACAAAACTGAGATGCTAGATCACTTAAGATATTCATTTAGATGAATGATAAGGTAATATCTGGACTTTAGGAAATGGTAATACATAATTGCAGTAATCTTAATAAAAAATACAGTGATGTTAATCATTACTAATAACCTTTTGAGCTTATTCCTCTTTTAGACATTAGGAACTGAGTCTAGTTGAGAGATGATGTAATTTATTTATTCAAGGTCAAGGTACCAAACTGCAACTCCTATTGTATGTTCAATGTTCTAAAGTTCACCCTTCCATTTCTAACATCCTGTTCTGTGTTCTAATATTTTATACTTGCAGTTTTAATAGCCTGTTGTGAGCTTCTTAACAGCCTCTGTATTTTATTTCGTAGCATTGTGTGTTCAAACATTTATTTTCTATGGTCTTATCCAACTTAACACATTCTGTGATCCTGTAATTCATAACCAAAAACTACAGATTAGAAAACAAACAAATCCCTCAGGATCTTCAAATTGGAATGTTTTTATTGAAGTAATTTTTTTTTGTGGAACATTGAAATTCACAGTGAAATTTGGGTTACTACTAATGTAGAATAGGGTTTTAATGTGAAAATAGGGTTTTAATGCAGATTTTTATAACTTACTCAAATTAGAATACTTCATTTACAAGAAACAAAACTAAAGTCAAACTTGTTAATTAAATTTTTGAGAGATTTGACAGGAAGAGCTAGAAGCTACAAATTACCTGAAAGACGAAGGTGCCTATATTTTGTCTACTCATGGGGCTATGTTGGCAACTAGCCAGAAGCCTGAAGACTACTCCTAATTTACATTGAATAGACTATTGCTGTCTTGCTCATCTTTAAAATGATGGTATATCTGAGCAGGACTGAGTATTGAATGCAAAAACCTCTCTATAAGGGTTTCCTTTGATGAGAAGGATGAACTATGGATGAACTTGGATGAACTATGTACCAGTGAAAGCTTTTTTTTTTTTTTTTTTTTTTTTTTTTTTTTAGTAAATCTGTGTTTTAAAAGTGTTTTTTCCTGGTGTAATGCTGTGTAAAATGTCTGTGAAGTAAGTCTGTGGCCATCCAAAGAAATAAGTTGCATCCTTTTTTTTCCCCTTTCCTTTCCTTTTCTCTTTCTTTCTTTATTTCCATGTAGTAAGTGGTTTTTAATTAAGAGTAATTTTTGAAGTGGCTGACTGAGTAAAATATTTGGGCCTAACCACTGAAAGGAAAGGAAAGTGGTAACTTAGACATCTCTCTTGTGGACAAAAGGGGCACTCTTATAATTCTTTGATTGATTATATGATTCTTTTATCTTGCCAACTTACTCAACTTAGGCAGACCCAACTAGGATCAGGAAAAACTTGAAGGCTATTGCTAGACAATATCTTGGCAACCCTTTTTTTGTGCCAGCACTGCAAACCCCGTTCTCCCCCCCATCAAAAAAGTTTGATTTGCTAGCTTATTCCCAGAGGAGCTATATGACTAAAATTTCAGACCAGAACATTTCTGGAAAACAAGGTCCCTTGTACATTTTCAGAAAACTAACCTAAAGTATAAAGAGTATTCAATTGAGGCTTCACTTGGCCTTGGCAGCTCCTCTTCACCCAGGAACCCTGGGTGATGGGCAACAGAGTTGCCAGATGGCACCCTTTCCTGCTCCCAGCATTAGTTCAGGGGTCTCCTAGGAACTTTTTCTGCCCTGGTACTCTCTCTTAGCCCCCTTTCCATTCCTGATCCATGGAATACTTCCTACACTGTGCATGCTCCTGGCCAGCCCCTCCCTTAGTGTCCAAAGACCTTTCTTTCTGTCTGTCTTCTTAAGCTGCCCTGAACTAGAAAATACCTCGTTGTGACTTTTCTAATCAGAATTCAGTCTGGTGTGTTTTCTAGGCTATTGATGAGCTGTGAGTGTGAGCTAGGTGGGCTAGGTAGAAATACGTCCTCTTACTCTGCCTTCTTGATGTTGCCCTCCTAAAGAATAAATATTGATAGTGTTTGTGCCATTGGGAAAAGTTGGAGGAGCCATTTGGGTAAAGTGTTAACTCTAGCCTTGCTAGTGGCTAGTAGATTATAGTTTTCTGATTGTTTGGAAAGTGTCTGTAGAATACAGTTGCAATTTAAAAGCTCAGCAGTTCTTAGGTAAACCATGTGGAATGTCATACTTTGTGAGCAAGAAAATGTTAGAATTAAGTGGAGAATTTAAATCAGTAGTTTTTCAAATATATTTTTGCAGGGAAAATGCTAAACATATCTAGCCTTATTTCTTTTTTTCATGTAAGGTTAATCCTAAAATTCATCTTTTGTTGGCTAGTATCAGTGAGATTTTTGATGTTAAATGATGATTTTGTAATGATATTTGATGTAGAAATGGAATTTTTGATGTGCTAATTATTTTCTATATATCTTCAACTGTTAAATTAAGTAAGACTTTAAAAGGGAGGTATATGATATTCTGGCTTTTTGGGAGTCCTTGGAGGAAAGGCAAGTTATATAGATTCTGTAATTGATAAATATAAATTGATAAATACAAATATTCTCTCCTCCCCTTTGATATATCCTTCTCCCCTTTTCAGTGAAATTTCTTGAAAAAAGTCATCTAAAATACATCTACAGTAAATGTTTTCACTTTCCTTCTAAATGCTCAGCAATATGGATTTCAACTTCATAGTTAACTGAAATTGCTGTCATCAAAGTTACAAGTCTCTTAATCAACATATCTAATGCCCTCTTCATTCTTATTCTTGATCTCTCTGTAGCATTTTTGACACTATTTGAATACCTTCTCCTGGATATTCTCCCACTGGATATTTATGACTTCTCTTTCTTGAATTTCCTCTTGTTTGAGCGTACCTTCTCAGTCTCTTGCTGGATTTTCACATATGTGATACCTACAGATTAGGTGTACCCAAGACTCTCAGACCCTCTTCACTCTGTACTCTCTAAGTTGGTGATCTTATCATCTCCCATGGTTTCAAATATCATCTCTATACAATATACATCTCTATCAGATCTATATTTTCATAGTCCTATTCTCCTCTCTTGAAAGCCAATCATATATCACAAACTGCCTGTTGGATATTTTGAACTGGATATCTTGTATGAACTTGTAATTCACCACATATGAATCAGAAGTTTCCCCACAAACCTAGCCCTTTTCTGAACTTCCCTATTTCAGTTCAAGTGTTCAGGGTATCATCAACCTTTCAGCCATCCAGGTTCTAAACATTGGAGTTATTCTCAATTCTTCATTTTCTCTTACCCTGCATATATAATCTTTTCTAAATCTTGATGTTTTTACCTCTACAATATCTATCGTGTCTGTTCCTTTTTCCTCTGCCATCACTTTAGTTCAGGACCTGATCTTCTCTTAACTGGATTAATGCAGTCACCTTCTAATTATTCTCTTTACTGCAAGTCTTTCCCCATTCTAGTCCATCTTCCACACACAGTTACCCATGTGATTTTCTTTTACAAAAATAAATTTTGTCTTTTATTTTATGTCACCTGAAAAAAAGAGAAAAAAGTTAGCAAAACCGATTAAGAAATTGAAAAAAAAACTGATGATCTATATAATGTTTCATACCATTAGAACTCCCACTGCTGCAAAGAAGTGAGGAAGAAGGTATTAATATGTTCTTTTTTTCTTCATTAGGGTCATCTTTGTAATTTGTTCTTTGTAATTTTTCAGTGTTAATTTTCTTTCTTAAATCAACAAGAATTCAAAATTAAAGAAAAATAGGGGGAAAAATAATCAGCAAAGCTGATCTATACGTTAGAAAAATATGAAACTATGTGTATTGTTTCTCACTTGTGGACCTCTTGTCTCTGCAGAGAGGTGAGAGAAGCTGTCTTGTATCTCTTCTTTGAAGTCATGTTTGTTCTTTGTAATTTTGCAATATTCATTTTAGATTATTTGGTGGTGATTCTTTATATTATTTTGTTGTATTCATTATGTATCTTGTGTTCTTGGCTTTCCTTATTTCACTCGGTATCAGTGCATGCATGTAAAGTCATGCTTCTCTGTGTTCATCATATTTTGTCATTTTTGTAGCACAGTAATATTTCGTTATTTGCATATACAATATTTTGTTTAGCTATTCCTTTGTCAATGGGCATTCACTTATTTTTCCCCAGTTCTTTACTACCAAAAAAATATTGCTATAAATATTTTGATGTATATGTGGTTCCGTCCTTTTTGTTAATGACCTCCTTTGAGTAGATCCCTACAATAGAAACTGTAGGCCACAGAGTTTGTACATTTTAGCCAGTTTATCTGAATAATTCCAAATTGCTTTCCAAAATGGTTATATTAATCCAAAATTTCATAACACTGCATTATAGTACCTTTCTTGCCACAGATCCTCTAATGTTGACTATTCCTGTCTTTTGTTATCTTTACCAATTTGCTAGGTGTAAAGTGAAACCTGAAAGTAGATTTACATTCTTATTATTAGGGATTTGAGCATTGTTTTCATATGGTCGTTAATAGTTTGCAATTTTTCTTTTGAGAATTGCTTATTCATAGTCTTTGGCTATTTCCCTTTTGGGAATGGTTTTTAGTCTGATATATTTCTATTAGTTTTCTACATATGTTGAATACTAAATTCTTATCCAGGTGATACAAAGAATTTTTTCCACTGTATTTCACAACTTCTCTTCTTATTCTAGATAAGATAATTTTCTTTGTGCAGATGTTTTTCAGCTTCATGCATTAAAATTATTTTATCTTTTTAATTGCCTCTGTTGTGTTAAGAATACATCTCCTACCCATCCAAAGTGTTTTCCTAAAGTGTCTTACCATGTCACTCCCATACTCAGTGAACAACAGTGAGTTCCATTTACTAACAGAATCAAATATAAAAGCCATACCTTTCCAATCTTCTTAGATTCTGCTGACCTCCCTGCACTCTTTATTCCAGACAGACTGGTGTACTTGTTGTTTCTTGAACACAATTCTCTGTCTCCCATTTTACTTTGCACTGGCTGTTCCCTAGGCCTGAATTTTGTCCTTCCAACCTCATACTTTAGTACTCATACCAAACACCAGCTTCTCTAAGAACCCTCTCCTGAATTATATATTTTTCCTTTATTAGAATGTAAGCTTCTTGAGGGTCAGTACTATTTTTGCTTTTTTTTGTATCACCAGTGCTTAAACCCATTGCCTGGTATGTATTAAGTTGATTGATTGATTGATTGACTGGAAGACTGATTGTACATTAGTGTTTGGATAATAGTGTATTTCTGTTTGAGTGCAGCAATAGACTGATACCTTCCCTACAGTTGTCCTCCTCCGAGAAACAGGAAACTCTGAAGAAGCAATCTCTAGTGAGATGTTTATTTCAAGACCCAAAGCAGCAAATTTTCATTACCATTATTCCTTTTGATTTCATATGGGAAGATAGCACCTACTCTTTTGTAAGGATTAAATCTAGAAATTAAGGAAAGTAGTGTGACACCCCCTCGTGCTCCCTCCTGAGCATTGTAGTCCTACCACTTCTCATCTGTTGAATTTGGCCAGCTTGCTTCTAGTAGGCCTGTTTCTTTATCTGTAAAAGGAAACAAAGTTGGACTAGATAGATGGTTTCTGTGTTGTATCTCAAGGTTTTGTAATGTTTTAATGTATTTTTTGTGCATAGTTCTAAATTATTCTGATTTCTTTGCTAGCTTTTGCTTTTATAAGTTTGTCTTTTACAGGAAAATATATTTGAACTATCAAAGGTACAGAGTGTCGAATCTCTATTTTAAAGTATAGAGAAAACCAGGATGAAATAATTGAAGAACAGATAAGCTGTGGACTTGAATTTAAGAATCAGAATCACGGTCTATTGCAAAAGTGGCACAAGGCCAATAGATGGTGCCATTAGCTTAGAAATCTTTGCCTGTAAAATTCCCTAATATGATTACATGATATATAGGATGTCCTATACTTCACCACTTCTTAATGAATTTTAATTAATACAGATGACCAAATTTTTCTTCTTTTTTCTGTTTTAAAACATCAGGTCCTTCCAGTAACTGGAATGGCCAAAGAGTAGGCCCAGAGAAATACTTTTTACCTTCTTCATGCCTTGGCATTTTTGCCACAAAGTCTTTTCAGTCCATTTTGAGTTTAGTTCTCAACGTACAACTAAATAAAAGCCCTTGTCAGTGCCCTCCTTTCAGAAGGGTTAGTTCTGCTTTCTGTTCTAACTCCTTTGCTTTAAACTGTACTTCAGAGAGAGAGGTTAACTTGGGCAGCATTACCTGCTCTTGTTTCAGAGTTGGACTGGAATTATCCCCCCTGAAGAAAGCCTTTATACTCTGCTGTCACTTGGTGCTTTCCTAATGTCTAGTCTCTGTGTTGTGTAGCCTGACTTGAAAGCCTTTTTAGACATTAGTGAACTTGCATTTTAATCTGGGACATGAAGAATTGCTCTTAGTTCTTTGCAGGTAGATCTCGTTAGTTATAAGGATAATATGAACTTTTAAACTTAAGTACATTTAAATAATTATTAAGTTTTGTGGTCCTTTCAACTGTGAGGAGTCTGAGTGGTGTAAAAGAACTGAAAAGTAGTATAACCTGCCACAGAAGTTATTTTAAAAAGTGGACCAGGGCTAGAGATGCATTTGTGAAACCTGTCAGATCTACCTAGAATGAGCTTCCAGCAGAAGCAAAGACTCTTTCTTGAAGAGCTGATAACTAGATATGGTTGCAGAATGCTGAGTTAGAGCTTCTGTTTGCTGGTATAGTCTAATGACATATGGATGTGATTAAGAGAGGCAAATATTAAAGCATTTTTTCCTGTGCCATTCTCTAGCTTAACTCTAGCTTTTGGTAGCTATTTGTAGAGCCTTTATTTCTTTTGATATATTTTTTTTTTTAAGACTGAATTGGGAGCCAGGGAACATAGATTCTGTTATTTTGTGACTACATGAATTGAGCAAGTAATTTAACCTTGCTTTGTTTGCCTCACCCTTGTAGGTAAAACGAAGACATTGAAATAGATGTTCTCTACTATCTCATCCAGGTCTAACATTTTAGGTTTCTTAAAATGATTATAGTTGCAGAGAACCAAGATTTAAACCTCTTCTACATAATATCCTACTTTCACCTTGTGACCTCTTCTGTGTTTGTATTCCCTGTATTTAATCCAGCTTTTTCCAAACTGTGTTTTGTACTGAGTGAAAGATTTTGAGAAAATTTCAGTGTTGGTATTATTTTCCTTTTTAAATATTAAATATAAAATTGTGGGTTAAAAATACATATTTTTATGCTGTAGCATTGAAATAGGCTTAATTACCTCTACCATATTTAAAAATTTTTTTGACGCTTTTTATTTCTGAGGCTATTTCATGTTTTCTATGCTATTGTCTTCTTCCCTCTTACCCCTCAACTTATGAATTCTCTTGGTGTATTTCAAAAGTGATTCCTGACCAAATTAGTTTGGGAAATGCTGCATTAGTAAAATAAAAACCTTTCACTCCTTAGGTATTAGTGGCCCTGATATTTAGTCCCTTTCACAGAGAAGAGGTATTTATATAACCTGTCAGGTCAGTGAGACTGCACAGCAGTAATTATATAAAAAATCCCACATCCATTAAAATAGTGTTTTAAGTTATTTATTCTCAATAAAACTGGACTCAGTTGTGCCTCTATCCCATTACTAGTACAAATTGAATTAAACTCATTGGGGTAATTAGTTTTTCTAGAGAAAATGTCCCTTTACATTTGAAAAATACTTTAAAATACATGTTAAATGGAAGAATTGTTTTTTTGTATGTTTGTTGTAAATAAATAGCAAAATATCTGACATCGAGGTACATTTGCTGATGAAAAGAAAGCATTTTTTCCCCCTCACGAGGGGTTTAAATGTGATACTCAGTGCTTACTCAGGAGTGAAAACATCAAATTAAACTGTTTATGCTGACAAAGGACAAATCTGGATTTCAGCAAACGATGCAGGATTGTCTGATTGCCTGGCTTGTCTAAGAATAAAGCTTCTGGCCAAGACATAATGAAATGCATGCATAAAATTAAACCATGGAAAGGCAGTATTTCAGCTTTAGGAAGCAGCGAGATGTTCCATCGCTCTCTAGTGGCTGAACGGGGTCCCCTGGTACCCACGTTGTTTCATATTCATAAATCAGCTCTTCACGCATTGGCAATGTCGGCCTTCGGAGCCCGCAGAAACACCGAGAGACTGGGCCTCTCAGCCAGGAACCAGAGTGAAAAATGATCCCAATCGATGGGGCTGTGGAGAGCACCAAATTTTACCCAGAACGAGAAGCAAATTGACTAACAATGAGGGAGGGTGAGTAAGCGCCCTGTCAGGGAGGGCTGACACTGATGGATTGGAAAGTTCTAAATGTTACTCTTTTACCGCTGCATACATCTTGCACTGTGGCAGTCAGTGGTGGCAAACAGGTCCTTGGATGTCTAAAATGGACTGCTCCTTAGCACAAGACATTTCAGAATTAGTGAAAAATCTGGCAAAATTGACTTGGAGGAAGAGGAATTGAACTCAGTTTCCTTGTAGATGGTTTTTTGTTTTGTTTTGTTTTTTTGTTTGTTTTTTGCTCCAGAATTCTGGGGCATTATTGAGAGAGAGATATTTTTGTTTTTCTCAGAAAGGGACGCTGCTGGCTGGCATAATGTCATGTGTGGTTCATTGGCCAAATTCATATCTAATTGAAGAATTATTCCCTGGAAGTCATATGGAGGAAACTAATTTTAATCAAGGTCTTAAATGTGTTTTAATTGTGTTAATTTTCTAACTTATGCTGGCTCACATGAGTATATCATAGACTACTTGTCCCTGTGCTAGGTGAGCAATACTAGGAACATAGTCTACTCCTAAAATCATAGAATCCAAGAATTGTAGCACCAGAAGGAATGCTGGAATACAGAATGTTACAATGTAGAACGTTGGCACCAAGGAAATGTTAGTACCTAGACTTTTAGAATATAGACTATTATAAAATTATAAAATTAAAAGATACTTAGAATTAAGAGTATTTATGATCCTATTTTGTTTCCCAGAATGTTCTGACGTTCTTGGTGAACATAAGATGAAGAAAACTGAGCTAGGGAAATGATTTTTAAGTTTAATTCTTGTATGTTGCAGAATTTTCCAATTTGACATTAGTAATTTACTGGGTCTTTTATAAGTAGGTTCTTGATTAAAATAATAGCATTTCCTGAAAACAAAAGGAAAAACCCCTGAAACAAAAGGTATAATATTTCTGGATATTCAGAGCAATAAATACATATCATTTTCTTGGTGCATATCAGTTATTGCTATACTGTATGTTATTTTTATAAAATTGAATTAAAATTAACTTCATAATGCTAATGACCAGGGTTCTGTATCTGGCTTCATATTTGATATTGAACACTCCCCTTTGCTCCCTAATTATAATTGTGAATGATTTGTGGTTATCAAAAATTACATATATCTTCAAAGCCTAGAAAATCACCACTGTTGCTAATATTTAAATAGAATATGCTGAAAGTAACCCCAAAAGAAGGACTCCTGATTTGCTCTGTATGATTGTCAGTCAACAAGCACTTATTAAATGCTTCCTATGTGCCTGGCACAGTTCTGAGTATCACATTTCATGAAGGACATTGACAAAGTTGAGCTGTACAAAAGGATAACTGGAATTAGAGTATACCCACTCATGCTATACATGAAACTGTTTAAAGAACTGAAGCAGTTTAGCCCAGAGGAGAATACTTGGAGGGGAAAGTGGGAGACAGAGATATGCTATCTTTAAAATGGGCTGTCTTATGGATGGGAAACTGATGCTTTAATAAGTCTGTTTGACCTCAGGGGTAGACTGTGAGCAATGAGAAAAAATTACATGGAAGTAGATTTTGTTTGATATAAGGAAAAACTTCCTGATAATTGGAGATGTTTTAAATTGTGTGGAATGCCCTAGTATTATTAATAAAATCCTTGCCACTGTAAGTTTTTTAGCAGAATATGAGTGACTACTTGGGAATGTAGTAGATGGGACATATATTTCAGGTCAGAAGTAGACTAGATTCTGTGATTCTCTAATTCTAGTAAATATCTAGCTTCCCAGGGTGGCTGCTTTGAAAGGGACTACATTTATGCATAAACTCTGGCATGTTTGTTCAAAAAAAATCTACCTTATAAACTGTCACACATCATAATGAAATTCTTTTCAATCTGTTTCTCATTTTAGTTAAAATTTGACATGTTGGCTATTAATTTCTTTCATTTAAGAAAAAAGGCAAAAATATGTCAGGCATAGATTATATTAATAGGCTGCCTGCTGAAGATAGACCAGACTCCTGAATGAAATTTCTCTGAAAGCAAAAAAAGTATAGGTAGATCCAAAAAGGTAACAGATAATGTAGGCCAAATTCAGGGAGGTGACATCTAAGATGGACCACTGTGGTATATGATTTGCTTATTTTGTTAGATATGGAACACAGTGATTTCCTCAATCCCTGATTTGGATGGGAAACTGCAGGTACTTACCCCTTATAGCTGTGTCCTTAGCAGCAGGTCCTATGTAATTAGAGTCAACTACACTCAGTCTGTGGATTGAAGAGAAGGGCCTAGAAGGGAGAGGGCAGATACCAAAGTGGAGAGAGCAAATGAAAGAGGAGAGAATAGAAGTTTACTTAGAACATAGGGTACTAGAAGTGAAAGGGACTTTAAACTATAGCATTCTAGATCTAGAAGGGAACCTGTAACATAGAATTTCAAAATGAAAAGTAGTTTTAGAGAGCCTTAGTCCAGTCCTCTAATTCTGCAGATTAGGTGACTGAAGGCTAGGTACGAAGAAATCTCTTGGAAGCTTTGCTTAACATACCCTGCTTGGGGAGGGTGTTGTGTGCTGGAAGTGGGGGGAGAACACAATGAGTTTTATTTGTTTGTTTTGTTTCATTTCTTTCTTCCTGGAAGGACAAAAACCATTTTGAAGAGCTTAGTACTTTGTAAATGAAAGACTGAAGGAGTTGCTATAGAGCAAGTCTGGTTCCACTTTTGGAAGTGAAAGGCTTTGGATCTGGAGGAAGGAAATTGCTTCACATCTACTGTTTCTGGGCAAAGTACAGAGTGTCATGAACTTTTTGTTTCTTGTTGAAAGGTGACTGGATTCCCTGAGTTCTCTTAAAGTATGGCATTGGACAATCATTTTTCCTCTCTGAGCTTCAATTTTGTGATGTAAAAGTTACAATACCTTTTTTATTGAGTTTGAAAGGGATTTTTTCATTTACATGCACCTGTGAATGTGTTTATATGTACACATATGAACTTGTGTATGTGTACATTTATAATTGTTCAGTTGTTTTCTGGTCTTTGTAATCCCAAAGACCCTATCACACCAGACCCTTCTGTCAGTATTGTCCTTGGGGTTTTCTTGGCAAAGATCCTGAGTGGTTTGTAATTTTTTTTTCCAGTGGATCACCTTTTGTGAGAACTTTGCATTATGTCCATCTTGAGTAATCTTGCATGCCATAGCTCATACTTTCATTGAGCTATGCAAGCCCTTTCCCTGCAACAAGGCAATGATCCAGGGAGGGGAGAGGACACACACGCACATGCACACACATGTTCCTACTCATATTTCAATTTCTAAATTTTAAAACAGGTTAGTATACAAGTAATCAAGCACCAACATGAATATGCAAAAATATCCTACTTTCATATACTTATGATGGTCTCAACCATCAAGTTATTTTGCCATTAGATAACAAATCAAGATGACATGGAACTGAATTAGAAGAAACCTGAGAAGCCATTATCCCCAAGCCCTTGCTTGAATGGATGAATCCTCCCTACAGTTTCTCCCTCACGTAGTCATCCACCTTCACTTTGAAGACTTTCAGTGATGGGGACTTTTGTCTAGAGGCAGTCTGCACCATTGCAGGAAAACTCCTAAATGGCAGATAGGTTTTTTTTTTTTTAATGAAATCTCCTAACATATATCCAGAAATCAGTGTCTTTGCAATTTCCTTCCAATGCACCCTTTTGACTGTACTTCAGAAGACCCTCCTCCAATCTATCCCTTTGCCAGTGCAAATTGCAGTCCCTCCTCCCTTGCCCCATAATCTTCATTGAATGCCATGGCCAAAAATCATTACCTGTTGACCATCCTGGTGATCTTCCATTGTACTGGTACTCAAAGCCTTTTCAGTTTAGTAAGACTTGCCAGACCTTGTGATCTTGTTGGCATAGTCTTTTAGAAGAAAAGTAGGTTTCACTTTTCCACATTGGTGTAATGGAAAGAATACTAGTTTTGAAGTCAGAGGACCTGAGTTCAAATCCTTTTTTTTTTTTCTGCTGCTCCTGATGTTGCAACAACTAAGTCACTTTGCCTGTTTGGGGCCTTGATTTTCTCAACTATAAAATGAGAGGGTTTCAAGACTCTTCCAGCTCTCAATCTGTGACCCTGTAACTTTAATGCAAGCATATAACTTATATAAAGTCATACCACTGGCCTTGTATATTTACCTGCATATATTCTCTAATACTACATTATATATGGTTTTAGTAGTTGTATGTAAGAGAACTAGATAGAGGTAAATGGGTATTTATTAATCCTTTAAGTGGTTCGCCTTGTTATATTTGTATGCTAAAGTTTCAACGCGCTGCTGAAGTCTAACATTTAATAGAACGAATAGCTTCAGAAATTTTTTTTAAGTTGAAGGAACTAAGGATGATTAGATCCTGAAAAGATAGTAGCCTTCACATGTTTGAAGGATTGCCATGTAGAAGATAGGCTGCTCTTTATTTTGCTTTGTGCTGGAAGGCAGAAGGTGCAGTGGAAGGAAGCTGCAAAGAGACAGATTTCTAGAGATATATAGGGAGGTTTTTTATAAAAGGAAGAATTATCTAACATTTAGGAGCTTTCTTCAGTGGAGTGGGCTGCCTCTGGAAGAAATCCTCCTCACTGAAGGTCTTCAAATAGAAGCTGGATGATTATGTGTTAGAGATGCTGTAAAGAGGATTCATCCATTCAGCAGGGGCTTGGGACTGATTACCTTTTACGTTCCTTTTAATTCAGCTCTGTGATGTTGTGGTCATCTTGATTTGTTATCTAATGACATAATAACTTGATGGTTTGGACCATCGTAAGACTATAAAAGCAAAAATGTATATTCATGTTGGTGTTTGGTTACTTGCTTGCTAAATAAGCTTTTTTAAAAATTGAAATTTGAGTAGGAACAAAATTGATATTTGACAATTTTTATAATCTCAGTTATATCTGGCAAAAAATTTCATCCTTCTTAGTTTAGAGCGTGACTCTTAATATTTTATTAGGATTCTATGTGTTATCTTGTCCTTGTTAGTTATTTAGTAAAGTATCCAGGCATCTTTTAATACACATAATACAGAATATTGCTTTCATAGAATTTTACCATATTTGCTTTTATAATCTGGCCTTCTGCCCTCTTTTCCTTGACATTTCTGTAGAATTATATGAACATCTGGATCTTTTGCCACTTATAGTAACTTTAATTTATTTTTGAGATTTTTAATGCAATTTTCTGAAGAATAGCCACTTAAAGTGGTTCTGAAATCAGTGACAAATTTATTTGGACTCAAAATCACCCCCACACACACTTTTGTTTTTTTCTGTGATTCTCTGTGTTTCTGTGAGAAAGGGTCCCGAATTAGGCTTTTTTGAATCTCTTAAGAGAGGGCACTGATTTGCAATTTATCGAAATGTAGTGTTTATTTAGAATTTACTTGCATTTTAAAGACTTCACTTTCCTCATTTTATTCTAGAGTAGGGTTTCTGAAACTGGAGTCAGTAAACTGTTAAAAAAAATTTTTTGATAACTGTATTTTAATATAATTTACTTCCCTTCAAATTTATTTTATTTTATGCATTTAGAAACATTATTTTGAGGAGTCCAAGAATTTCATCAGACTGCAAAAAGGGGTCTGTGACATGCAAAAAATTAAGAACCTCTGTTCTAAAGCTGGGAACTATATGCTAGCCTAGCCGCATCCTGCTTCAAGTGCATCATTAAACCAGAACTGGTAGAATGAAGGCAGAAATACCTAGTGATGAAGAGTTGGACAGCTAGCTGTAGAGAGTGACTGCTGACTCGCTTTCTCTTTCCTCCATTTGCTTCTGGCAAGGTCATTCCTAGAGTCCTAAAATGTTAAAGAATTGGAAGGACCTTAGAATATTAAACCTTAAAGGAACCTTAGAACACAGAATGTTAGTCCTAGAAGAAACCTGAGGGCATAGAACTTTGGAGCAGGAATGTATCTTGTTGGAACAGAGAACAATAGAGTATTAGAGCTGGAAAAGAACCTCGGAGATCATCAAACACAATCTCTATTTTATTAAGTGGACTGATACTTGGAAAGAAAATCATTTGCCCAGTTACACTGGGAGTGGGAGTGGGGTGGCAGAGTGTTTTCTAGTGCTTGGGAAGGAGAGGAGGGAGAGGGTTAGGTGCTTTGACAATATGCTGCTTGTTTTTCAGAGGGGAAAAATGTATTTTGTTTGGGAGAAAGCTTTATATGGGAAAGTCATTTTATTTTCTTAGGGAGCATGAACCTTGAAGAAACATGTATAGTGGGGAGGATTAGGAAAATTTTTATGATAATTATTGGATGATTCCTGAGACCAAGCACCATAATACAGTGGGAAAGGATTTGAAATCAACACCTGATTTGGATTTGCTGCTTTCTATATTTGTCATCGTGGTCAAATCCCTGTGATAATAGCCAACATTTATGTAATCCTTACTGTGTGCCAGGCATCATTCTAATTACTTTACAGTTATTTCATTTGATCTTCACAACAATCCTAGGAGGGTAGGTGATAGTATTATCCCCATTTTTATAAATGAGAAAACTGAGTGAAGAGATGTTAAGTGACTTGCCCAGGGTCACACAACTATTAAGTGTCCTAAACTGAACTTGAATTCAGTTTCTCCTGACTCAAGTCTTAGTACTCTATCCACTGCTGCTGTAGAGCCCTCTTTTCAGATCATTTTACTCATTTGTAAATTAGAACGTTGGGGTAGATCAGAAGTGTCAAGCTCAGGCTTCAGGTACAGCCCAATCCAAATTAAAATGTAATTTGGGAAATGTTTGGCAGAATTTTCAAAAAATAGAATATAATTGTAAATTTGTTGTTTGCTGTGTCAGTATGTGGCCTACAAGAATTTGTTTCTTTTGGAGTTTGTCACTGCTTGACTAGATGACTTGCCTACAACATCCTTCCAGATATAAATTACCTGATCTGTGAGTGGTTAGGTTTGAGGTGAAAACTGAAACCTAGAAGTTTAAAAAAATTGTTGCCTTTGTAAAAAAATCATTTCTGAATATTATCTCATCTTCTCTCTAACTGCCTTTGAGCCTTCCCTTCTATGAAAGATTCAGGAAGAAAAAACAGCCAAAACATCAAAGAAGTTCCTATAGAATCTGTAGTATTCCATATCCATAGTGCCCCACCTCTCTAATGAAGGGAGGAAAGTGATTTTCTCATCTTCTCTCTGGGGCTCAGTTTGATCATTTCAATTATACAGCATTCAGTTTATTTTTATTTTTTCTATATTTTTGTAATTGCATAGTTTTCCTGGTTTTACTTCTCTTTGCATCATTTCATGTAGGTCTTTTTATTCTCTATGTTATTCACTTTTTACAGCACAGTAATATTGTTACATTCTTGTACCACGTTAGCTATCCTTCAGTCAGTGAGCATTTTCTTTATTTGTCTTATTTTGTTATCACAAAAAGTGGTACTAGAGATATAATACACATGTGGCTTTTTCCCCCATTTGACCTCTTGGAGGCATACATACCAAGCAGTGGAATCTCTCAGTCAAAGAGTATGTACATGTTAGTCATTTTCTTAGAATAGTTCCAAATTGCTTTTCAGAATGATGGGACCAGTTCACAGGTCTACTCTTAGCTCATTTGTTGCTTTTCTTTCCGCAGCCCCTTTAGGATTTACTATTCCCATCTTTTTTGCCAGCTTTATCAATTTCTTAGGTATAAGGTGGTGAAACCTCATAGTTGTTTTGATTTAAAAAAAAAAAATCAGCAATCAACAAGTGTTTATTAAGTGCTTTTGTGCCAGGCTTTGGTCTAGGCCCTGGGGATTCAAGTACAAAGAATGAAACCCCTAATGGCAAAGAGCTTGCATTCTAATGAGGGAGATTTGCATTTCTATTTTTAGTGTTCTAGAGCAATCTTTTCTTGTGGTTGTTAAAAATTTTTTGATTACTGTTTATATCCTTTAGCTACTTATCTGTTGCCTCTTGGTGAGATATATTTTGTTGTGTGTGTGTGTGTGTATTACTTTCCTGTTACTTGAGTATCAGGCTTGTATCAGAGATAGTTGATTCAAATTTTTTTTCTCATTTCTTATCCTAGCTGCATTGATTTTTTTATGCAAAAACTTGAATTTCATATGATAAAAAATTATCTATTTTACATTTTGTGATGACCTCTGTCTTTTGATTCAGAATTCTCCCTGTAGCTATGATAGTTGTGAATTTGTTATTGCCATCTGTTACCCCCCCACCCTTTAAATTTTTGAATGGGACCATTTATATTTAGGTCAAGTATCCATTTGGAACTTAGGTTGGAATATATGGCATAACATGCTGTTCTAACCCTATTTTTTGTCAGTCTTCTTTAGACTTGGTGATTCTTGTAAGCCCTGTCTTAGATGTTTTTGCTAATGGAAAGAATTCATGTTCAAAAACCTGGACTCAAGTTTTTGTCCTTAATAATCACCAGCTTTTTCACCTCAGGCAAAGTGCTTGCTCTGGTCTGGACCCCGTTTTTTCTTATAGGTAAAATAAAGAAAATGAGATCTCTGCCCTTTCCTTCTTCCTTCTAATACTTAGCTTGGCATTCTCCCTCTCATACATATAGCAAGCCCTTGGTAAATGTTCAATTACTAGCTAACTCAGTACTGTTTTGGAGATGAAATGAGATAATACATGTGAAAACTCTAAAACACTATTCAGATGTAAGATAATAAGTAATTCAATTTGTTTTAAATGTAATTTATTACAGATTTTTGCAGCATTTACTCTGTACCCTTTCCATGTTTATTTTTGCTTGATAGTTTTTGATCTCTAGACGTAGTATTCTGGATCCTCTTGGCTTTAAACTCATGGAGCAGATTTTTAAAAATAAGACACATTTACTATGTGTGTCTCTGGCAATAATAATTTTTATTGCTATAAAACATTAGTGGTTTGTTCATAAGCATAGTCCTTTTTCTTTTTCTCTTTATGTCCAGCTGGATAACTTATCGCTGAAGTCTGAAGCTATGTGCAGATTGTCTTAAATAGTAGCTTTGTTTACTAGTTCCCTTTGTTCCAGAGATCCCAGACTGAAGGTGTATCTCACAAGAAGATGGATGGAGCAAATATATGTTCTTTATTTTCTACCACTTGAAGTGTGTAAATGATAAAATACTGTATTGTATAAAACATTTTGCAGACCTTAAAATAACTGCATACATGTCTCTTTCCAGGAGAGTGTAAGCCCTTGGAGGTTCTGAACTCTTTCCTTTTTTTGTTTCTGTAAAGCTGCAGCTACCAGAGTGTCTTGCACATAGTAGTTGCTTAATTCATGTTTGTCTTATTGGATTGAATTTCAGGCTCTTGAGGACAGAGGAGATTGTGATTTAGTAGATTTGCTAGGAGGCAACTTATAGTGGAAAGTTTACTGAATTTGTGACTTTGGGCACTTACTTCACTTTTCAGTTTCCCTAGTTGAGCTCCAACTGGGACTCATTTTATTCATCTACAATTTGAACTACTGATCTTAAAAAGTCTTCTTTCAGTTGTGAAATTCTGTTCTAAGGTTCCTTTTGGTTCTCCTATTTTATATTCCAAAGTTTCTTCCATCCATTCTCTATTTTAAGGTCTTTCTGGCTCTAATGTCCTGGATTCTAACATTGTTTTCCAAGGTCTCTTCTAACCCTGACATTAGGTGATTTTATGCTAATTTGTTGTGATAGCCCTGATTTATATATCTAGTTTATCTCCACCCGCTTTGAAAGCCTTTTAAGAGTTCTTTAATTTTCATTTTTAATTTTCTTAAAGAAGGAGGGATAAGAAAAGAAATTGGAGTTGCCTATTGCTCCATTGCCTAAAAGAATAGTCATTGCTTGTAATACAGGTCCACACTCCCTGCTTCCTACTGCTTTTAGATGTGATGTATTTGGTACTGTAAAGGTAATGATCCTCAACCACAGCAATATTCCATAACAGGAGTATCTGTCATATTCATCGGGATTACCATGTTCATTGATTTGTGTCTGTAAATCTGCTGTTTCTACCCTTTAAATTTGATCTATAATTGGACCTCCTTAAATGGTTCAGATAAGGCAGTCTGTATTTTCTCAATGTGGTGTCACTGTCAGCGGCTCCTTTTTCATTATACATTCAGCCGACTTGATAAAATCAGCAGGACACCTCATTTGAAACTGTTTAATCGCTGCCTTTTTCCTTTGCTAAAACCATTGAGGTGGTCAAGCGATGTACACAAATCATTTTAAATAGAAAATATGGTTTTCTCTGTGACCCAGCTAAATAGATAGTGGTATGCAAAACAAGTTAAAAAGTCATAAATGCCAAAAAAATCTTCTAATTGGAGTAAAAAATTGTGACCAACTTTATTCTTGCTCCCAAAGTAGAACATCCTGAAATATTGCCAGGATCCAGTAAAGACAAGATGATGGTTTTCTAAAGAGTCACTCTTTTCTGAACAAAGCAAGTTTAAAATTTCAAATAGTGCTGAGCTGCTGCTGCTTCTTTTTTTTTTGTATATGTGTGAGTTGGAAGCATGTACTTATTTATAATACTGGGATCTCTGCAGTACTTTACTTGAGATGAATTTGGTAGCCAGTTACATCAATGTAATCATAACCTTTGAACCAATCACAGTTGAGATAATATATTTATGTTTTCTTGTCTGTCATTTTGGGGCTACTCAGTTGTTACTTTCAGAGCAAAGGCTGAAAATAATTGTCCCAAAGCCATGCTCTACAGGAGTAGTGAAAGAGTGTCATGGCAGCAACTTGAGGTCCCATTACTGTTGCCAGGACACTACTTTCCTCCCAATGTGTCATTGCTGGTGTGCTGGTGTCCTCCCCGTATGTCAAGGTGGCTGTTACCAGGACAGCTCATTAAAACAATCTAGTCTTCTGGCATGGTATTTAACAATATACCCAACAACCTGCCAAAGCAGAAATGTGGGCCATAGGAATCAAAGTAGAGCAGAATATATAAAGTGAGGTGGCATTCTCTCTTTTTTTGTGTGTATTTCTTTTACACATTCTCTCTAACCTCATTTTCATGCTTTAGCAGTGTAGAATAGTTGAAAGAGCACTGGCTGTAGAGTTGGAAGAACTGGATTTGAGTCCTAGCTCTTATTAACATTGATTATGGACACATGTCACTTAGCCTTGCTTATTCTTATTTTTCTTATCTGTAAAATGGAATAATAATACTTGTACTTCCTACATCATAATGTTAAATGTTAAAGTAAATGTTAAAATTCTAAGTAAAGAAGTTATTTTGTTATGAATAATTTATTCTCACTCATGCTGGTAGTTAAAGCAGGGCTAGTAGTTAAAGCAGGGTTGGTAGCAGGCTTTTGTGAGTTTTATAAGTGTGCATATCATTTCAGGAAGAATATACTGGGAATATATGATCCAATTAGGATTGATTTTTCATATTTGAATGCAACTTTGTGGTATTTTGCCCTCTGTCAACATTTCCCCTGAAAATGGAATAGATGTGGAGAAATTGGGCATCTTTTAGGCAAAGAAAGTAAATAAATCTTCTTTTTGAGCACTGTTTGAGAAATTAGGAAACCTATGTTTAAGACTCACTTCTGCCTCCAATTTGCTGTGTGACCATGGACATATTACTTCCTTCTCTGGAAAGTATATTTCCTTCTCTGGACTTTAGCTTCCTCATCTTTCTAACAAGAGGGTTAGATTAGATAGTATCTAAAATACCCTTCAATTCTAATAAGCTGAATCTTATTTCTTTCAGGTTCTGGGTCTTTGGCAGCAATGACTGTATTTGAAGATAAATTTAAACCAGACATGGAGGTATGTAAAGTTGCTGTGTCTCCTTATCCTCTAGAGAAACTTAAGTTCAGTTATTTCAAAAGCAGTGTTCTTTCTGTCAGTCTGTCTATCTGTATATCCATCTGTCACATTTTCATGTTAAAAATTGATAACATTCCTAAAAAAATGTATTAAAAGAAGCATGGTATAGTAGAAAGAATATTGGCCTTAGAGTCAGGTGGCCTAGGTTTGAATCCAGACTCTACCACTTATAAGATTTATAATTTTGTGTAAGTCACACACCTTGTGTGTGTTTATAAAAATGCATGGGTTGAATGAGATGAACTCTTCGGTCTTTTCAGCACTAAACAGTTCAGCTGTACCTTTCTGGAAATGTTATTTGACATTCTCTAATTGGGAATTCAAAACAAATGTGAAGTTAAGTAGGGCAGGATTTTTTCTGATTTATGAATGAAGAGACTGAGACATAGTGTAGTTCCCTGACTTATCAATGGTAATACAGCAGAGTTAGAGTTCAAACAAAAATTTTCTGGGTCCAAGCCCATTTGTGTATCTTTTCCCCCCATATTCCATTTTATCTGGGCCCATTATTACTTGACATGAGAGAATTGGTTATGGATACATTACTTTGCCTTACCCTTATTTTTCTCATTTGTGAAATGGACAATCCTTGAACTTCTTGCATATTAAAATGTTAAAGTAAATATTAAAATACTAAATAAATGTGTTATTATTTGTTATGAATAATTTGTCTCATTCATGCTAGTATACACAGACTACTAGAATGATTAATTTTATATTTGCCCAACATTTTACTGTTACTGCCGTGTGTCTTAAGCAGTTAGTAGTTTGCAACCTCTTATGGGCTGTTGATCCTCATCATCCTTTAAGGTATAGAAATCTAGCATGTTATTTCTCTGGGGTTTGAGGTGTACTTGTTCAGTTTAATGATTGGCTAGTCTACTCCTCTATCCTTCTGTTTGGAAATAGTAGTAGTATCTGACATTTATTTAGCACTTATATTTTTTAAAATAAATTTTTATTAATATCTTTTTTTCTATACTACATACATTTCTCCTGATATCCCTCTTCCTTTTCCTTTCAAGAAAGCCAACTTATATAACATATACTTTTTTTTTAAGAAAAAGAGAAAGAAAAGGAAAAGCCATAAAACCAATGACTGCATCAAAAAAGTTTAAAAATTGTATGCAATAATCCACACCTGTAGACTTACCACTTCTTTAAAGGAGTAGCATGTTGAATTTTGCAAAGTGTTTGCATTATATCTTTATTTAATGGTAGGAGATTTGAAAGTTTGATAATGAACATGACTAGATGGGATGAGTGCTATTCTTCTGGCAAGTTCCACCAAACACCAGGATGACTCAGATGTCATTGTTGCAGCCACACTAGGAGAACACTCTGACAGATGATAGGCCATGTCAAAATGGTAGCTGGTTTTTCTTCTTTCACATTGGGGTACAAGTGTGCACAACTGCACACACATGCTTTTATAATATCACAAAATCCTGGAGTGAAATTGCACAGCTTTTAAGTCCATATGACTTGCTCCATATGTTGGTATATGAGGAGGATGTAGTCATTAATGGACTAGGCTTTTCCGTAAAGGAATTGGAATACTGGCTTCAAAGGGATAGTACCTTACATAGATATTTTTATTTCTTTTTTCAGATAGGATGAGAAATAAGGATTATCTTCTGAGTGACACACCACTAAATCTCCTTTAATGATCAGTGCCTTTCCTATTTTCAAGACCTTGTTTGCATTCTTTAATAGCCAGAAAACAAGATCAAACCCATAGGTCTTTCATTGTTTTTGTAATCATACTTCCAAAATGAGAAATGAAAATTGTCATTGACTTTTAGAATTTTGGAAGTGGAAGGGACCTTAGGACATATAAAATCAGAAGAGGCTTGAAGGGGCTTTAGAATAAAGAAGTTTGGAATACAGAAATTTTAGAACTGAAAGGGACTTTTGAACATAATATAATAAAACTGGAAAGAATCTTAGAACACAGAACATTAGAACGGGTAGGATGTAGTCACGATGTGGTAAAAGCTATTGGGTTTGGAGTAAGACCTAGGTTCAGTTTCTGTTGAAACTATAACCATATCACCATGGAGAAGTCAGTAAACTTCTTGGGACTTCATTTTCCCTATCTGTACAATGAAGAGGTTAGAATAGATTAGTGACCTCTAAGTTCTCTCCTATCTCTGACACCTGTGATCTTATGCATCTAGGGCATCGCATATAGGAAGTCAGAGTTGGAAAGGATCTTAGAGGTCATCTGGTCCAATTGCTACCTTAGCAGAAATCCTCTCTAAAATATCCATACCAAGTGGTCATGCGGACTCTACTTAAAACTATTTTCCTCCTTGTACATGAATGAAGAACTTATTTCTGAAGTCTGCAGCTTTGGACACTGTATGATGCAAAATCAATTACTTTTAGAGGCAACTGGTTCCATTTTTGGAGAGTTTTAATTGTTAAGTCCTCTGCTTTCAATTTCTCTATTAGTCTTAGCTTGGTCCTCTTTGACCATATTGTAAATCAAATGCATCTTCCATAGTTCAAAGAGTCCTTTCCATAATAGTTTTCATGATGACATTGCAGGATACCTGCACACTTTTTAGTTTGATATTATTTATCTTTGTGAATCTTTTGAGCAGGAATCTCATTTTGTAGGTTTTGTAGAAGTCTGAGAGGAATATGCTTGTTGGTAGCCTAGCATTTTGTGTTCACAGTAATTATTGTTGCGACCCACATATTCATTTGACAGTGGAATTTAATATAATCTTAATCTAACAGTATATAACTGCTTATTAAACCTAATAGTGTATAACTGCTTATTAAAATCTTATTTTAAAAGATTAAAAAAATTGATAAAGAAAAATTAATAAAAGCTTATTAAAATCTACTTAAGATTCAGTGATCTAGATTTTAAAAAATTTAGCCATCTCCACCAAAACTAAAGGCTATAAAGTCCAAAGAGTTAAGAGTTTGGGATATGAAGAATTAACAACTCTTTTTGTTTCCCTCTCATGCCGTTAGAACTGAACCTAGAACTAACCAGCATGTGTAGGCACCATCACCCATTGCCACCAGATTTCCTCAGGTTTTCCCTTCTTGGACTTTTAAGTCAGAGCACCTGTTTTAAGTTCCACCATGCAATTTCCTAGCCATATAACCTTGGCCAAGTAATTTAATCTGGCAGGAGTTTTGTTTCTCAGTTCATAAAATGAAAGCATTGAACTAGAGCATCTTTAAGGTTCTCCTTATTTCTGACATTTTGTGATTCTCTTCAACCCCTCTCTGGTTTTGGTTCTGCCCCCACCAATCAATCATTAAACATTTATTAAGTGTTTACTATGCACTAGACGTAGTGCTAAGCACTGGAGGTACACAAAGGGGCAAAAGATAGCATTGCCCTCAGAGAGCTTACAGGCTAATAGGAGAGACAACATGTAAACAAATATGTACTAAGAAAGCTATATACAAGAGAAATAGGAAATAATTTTTTTAAAAGGGAAAAGCACTGGAATGAAGAGGGGTTGGGAAAGGTTTCCTGTAGAAAGTGGATTTTAGTTGGGACTTAAAAGAAGCCGGAGAGTGTCTTATTCAAGTAACGGTAAGGAGGTCAGTAGTCTAGATCAAAGCATTTATCTTGGGAAGTGAGATATAAGAAGACTGAAAAGGTAGGAGGGGGCTAGATATGAAGAGCTTTGACTGCCAAACTGTGTATTTTATATTTGATCCTGGAGACAATGGGGAACCTCTGGAACTTTTTGGGGGAGGAACATAGGGACATGGTTGGATCTGTCCTTAAGAAAAATCACTTGAGTGGAGGTTGGATTGGAGTGGGGAGAAACTTGGACAGGCATACTCACCAGCAGGTTATCACATTAGTCCTGGAGTCGGATAATAAAGACCTTTACCACAGTGTTGGCAGTGTCATGGTAGAGGAGGGGAAATATTTGAGAGATGTTGAAAAGGTGAAATAGATTGGCCTTGGCAGCAGATTGAATAACAGTGGTTAAGAGAGAATTGAGGTTGATTCCTGGTTTGTAAGCCTGAGGGATTGGGAGCATGATTTAACCTCTATAGTAATAAAGAAGGTAGAAGGAGGGCAGGATTTAGGGGGAAAGATGAGTTTGATTTTGGAAATGTTAAGTTTAAAATTGGACATTCAGTTTGAGATATATTTGAAGGACAGTTAAGAGATGCTAAATTGCAAGTCAATAGAGAGTTTGTATGTGGATAGGTAGATTTGAGAATCAGTAGCATAGTGATAGTAGTTAAATCTGTGGTAGCTGATGAGAATACTAAGTAAAGTAATTTAGAAGGAAAAGAAAAGAGGGCCCAGGGCAGAACCTGAGGGACACCTGTGGTTAGAGGCAGTGACTGGGATGAAGCAAAGAAGCAGTCACGTATGAGGAAAACCAGGAGATAGTGGTGTCCCCAAACCTAAAGAGAACAGAATATCAAGGAGGAGAGGGTAATCAAGAGTGTCAGGTCAAGGAGAAGAAGGGTAATAGAGAAAGGTGATTGATTTGGCAATTAAGAGATAATTAGCAACTTTTTCACTGGAATGAAGAGGTTGGAAACCATATTGTAAGGAGTTAAGAGAGTGGGAGGAAAGAAAGTGGAAGCACCTATTTTAGATGGCCTTTTTGAGGAATTGAGCAGCAAAGGGCAGAAGACATATAAGGTGCAATGGTTAGCAGGTATAAAAGGATCAAGTGAAGATTTTGTCAGGGTGCTGGTGACATAAGCATATTTGTAGGCAATAGGGAATGAACTGGTAGTCAGAGATTGAAAATGAATGATAGAGTGGGAATGACAAGAGGGGCTGATCTGTTGAAGGAGATGGGATAGAATGGGATCATTTGAACAAATAAAAGGGTGATCCTTAGTAAAGAGTATGACCACCTCACTGTGTGGGTGAGGAATGCAGGATAGAAAGCTAGTAGGATAGAAAGATAGTAACTGAAAGCATCTGAGTGATAGAACAAGAAGAGGGGAGAAGAGAGAGCTCATGGGGAATGATCTCAATGTTTTCTGTAAAATATGAGGCAAGATTCTCAGCTGGGAAAGTGGGGGGAAGGGGAATCATGAGAGGTTTGGAAGAGCCACTGTGGAGAGTGGGATAATGAAGTTCAAGTTGTGGAACATAAATTTGTAGTGAACTCAGAATGGTTGCATACCTTAATCTATCTTCCTTTAGCAGCATGTATGTAGAAGCAAGGGCAGTGAATGATGAGAGTGTTTTAAGGCTGGGACAGGGAGTTAGGGATTCAAGAGAGGATGACAGTATAGAGTTGAATTGGTTCACCAAGGAGTCAAATTGAGGAAAGGGAGAGAATGGCTATTATAGGGAGATGATCTAGCAGAGAATTGAGGGATCAAGAGATTAGAGGTCACAGTAAGATTTTGTAAGAGAAGGCACAAGGAGAGATAAAAAGTCAGTAGATTATAATCAGATATGGGCACTTAAGAATTCTTGAACATAGAGATGGTACATTTGTGGGTTATGGCAACATCAAGGGTATGACTATCTTTGTATGTGGCTGAGGTGGGGTGAAACAGTATCTTCTTGGAAGTGAGCAGTTGAAGGACTGTGTGGTTAAGGTATTTGAGGTAGAGTCAGTATGTATGTTTAAGTCTCCTAGTTATGAGGGCAGTGAATTGGGGAAGAGAGAAAAATTGTGAGCCATGTCCTGAACTCATTGAGGAAGGAAGGGAAGTGGCATGAGTGTCTATAGACAAGAGCTACCGTGATTCTGATTAGGTGGCAAAAATGAATAGCATAAATCTCAGTGATGGAGAAAGGAGGAGACTCTGTAAGTGGCACTGAGGAGCAAGGAGTATTCCAATTCCCCTGCCTCAACCAGTGAGCCAAGGAGAATGAGTGAAGATGTAGCTGGTACTGGAAAGGGTGACCAGGGAGTGTGTATCTTGGTGGAGGAAGGAAGAACAGGGCAGGAGAGAGGGAGGAGATTTCAGTAAGAGCTTGTAGGTAGGAGAAGGAGAAGGAAAGATTTAAGGTGAAGAGAAGTTTGTTGCCTATGTAACAAGCATTCCATAGGGCATTGTAGAAGGGCTGGGTGGTGTTTGGTTGAAAATTTGGGGTGAGAGTTTTGAGGGGGATAGGAATGAGGAATTGGGAGTTGGGAGGTGATGTCCCACAAGAGTTCAGAATCCCTGGGATATAACTGATATGATTGGGATTTGGCACCTGGTATGACCAGGTGTGAGAATGTTCATTGAATGGAGGGTACCATTCCTCTTCCCAATGGAGGTTGAAGAATGAGCTCTGGAGGCAAGTGCCATATGAGATGGGAAGCATATGGTCAGAAGTCACACAGGTCACACAGCTCCTTTTACTTCCAAAGAGATTAGGCAGGAAAAGGATGCAGGAGGAGATGGAAGTTAAACTTGTACAGCAGGAAAAAGCAGTTCCATTTCCCACTGGCTTTCTTCTTCTCATTTCCTCAAAGGACAGGTATAGCAAGAGATGGAAGGCTTGAAGTCAGAGGGTAGATTGCTTGTCTTTGCACCTGTGGTTCTACAAGTTTCAGTTAGGAGACTGGGCTGACAAAAGGAAGTAGAGGTTGCCTTTCATCTGGCACAGATGAAAGTCGTTGCTTTGGGGTAGATGGAAAATGCCCAGCCCCTTGCAGTCTTCCCTCAGAGGACATGCTGTGCCCAGCAGAAGGAAGACACAAGGTATTTGATCAGTCTAAGGAGTTATAGTTCCTCTTTTCAACCTGGAGAGGCTGGCAATGAGCCATAGCGGGAAGTGATAGACTCCCTGTGCAGTGGGAAGCTCTTTTGGGCAGATAGAAGATGCTCCGATACATTGTGCCCAATAGGAAATGGAAGGTGCAAGGTGCTCAACAGCTCCATTGAGCAGTGCACCAATATTGATGCCACTCTGCTGTGCTGGCATGGTCGCCCAAGTAAGCACATGTGTGTGTCATCATATAATTCTTCACTCAAAGGCTTTCCTAGAAGTTTTATGAAGGTGCACACACTCTTATCTGTGGTTGAACGAAACATTCTTTTGTGTCCAGATGGCTAGATTGTTACCTGAGATTGACTACTTTAAGCATTTTAAGCTCAGTCATTTTGATTTATTAGTCTCATGATGGTGGGCAAGTCATTTAACTTCACTGAACCTCAATTTCCTATCTAAAGTATTGACAGAATGAGACATTCCCACAATTTATTTTTTCCCCGCTGTTCCCTTTGTTATAGTACTTAATTCCATAGCCCCATAGACAGAAAGCCTTTCCCTAGGAGATACAATCCTGTTTTCCCTAAACCTGGAGATTATTCTTTACCTCTGTGGAGCGCAATTCTTGACATTACTTGAAAGAATAACTACAAAGGACAGAACTGTCATCTTGCTTCTGACAAGTCAGGGGCAAGAACAGTTTAAGGAGAATGGGGTAGTATTGGGTAATCACATGGTCTGCTCGCAGAGAATTTTCAGTTCTGGTATTCAGTTCAACATGTTTTTGTTTATACCCTTCTCAACTATAGGGAATGTTCTGAGTGTTGGATGTGGAGTGTGATCCGCTGGTGTAATAAGGGAGAACTTATAATGGGGAGTGATAGACAGTGTTAGTCATGTCCTCATGATTAACTCCAGAAAAGAGTTCTTTGAGCATTTTTGATTCAACTAGATAATTTTAAGATTCTTATTAATACTTGTTTTATTTCTTTTTGTCCATCACTTGCTGTTCTCAGAGTTGATGATCTCACTACCTTGCTCTGTAGCATAAGAGAAAAGCAGTAGACTCAAGGTTCAGGAAAGAGAAGGGAAGGGACAGTAGTCAGTAAAACCCAAGTCAACTGGGCATCATTTGGCCATCTCAATTTGCCTTCCTTTGGAGAGAAGGAAGGGGAGGGGGAGACAGACAGGAGAGGAGGAGCTGAGTCTACTCACAGGATGGCTCTGGAGGAGTAGTGAGGCAGAGGACTTTGCACAGCCCTCCCTCACTCAAAACAAAGTCAAGTGCGAGTCATGTCATCATTCTCTGATGGCCTGGTCTTCTTTGGCAACGAAGGACGAACACAAGAGAAAAACATACTAGGATGTAGTTATAAGTATATTGTTGTTCAGTCCTTTTCAGTTGTATCTGACTCTTTGTGGCCCTATTTGGGGTTTTCTTGACAAAGATACTGGTTTGCCATTTCCTTCTCCAGCTCATTTTATATATGAGAGGAAACTGAGGCAAGAAGGGTTAAGTGGCTAAGCCAGGGTTACACAGCCAGTTAGTGTTGGAGGCCAGATTTAAACTCAGGAATAGGAATCTCTTTGACTCCAGGCCTAATACTGGATATCATCTATCCAGTGCTCCATCTAACTGTTCAGTTATAAGTATACATAATAGCCAAGTGGACTGTGGTGGACATTTGTGTATTAATAGCCTTGTAAGACTGTCTTGGGAAATGCAGGATCTTGGCTGTATTAACCATTACTGCCCTATATAATTGTGCATACCTACAGCACTCAGCACAGAACTTAGTGGGCACTTAATAAATTCTTATTGTTTTAACTTGAAAAAAGAATGTGCTGATAGAGTAGAACAGTTTGATGCTGAAGGAAAGCTTCCTGCAGGTGTGAAATTACCAGACCAAGCTAGGAAATTCCCAGATTGTATTGTTTTCTGAGTACCGTTTTGTATGAAATCTCTTGGATCTGAAGAAGAACTAAATGCCTTTCTTATAGTATACACCAGATTTAGAAATTCTCTTACCTTGGGTGACTCAGTGGCTGTACAGTTTTCTATTGGTCATGTTTATCATTGCAATAAACTTCACCTGAAACTACAACCATGTCCACCTTGCACCTCTTTAATGCGCTTATGTATTATAGTTACCTACTTGTGTGCCATGTCCCTATACTAGATTATAACATGATCCATGAAGGTAACTTTGTTGTACCTAGAAAGGCAACGTGTCAATGGGAAGAGCACAAAATACCTCAGGACCTTGGTGACTGTGCAAGTCTCACTGAAAACTCATTATCTTCTTCTGTCAAATGGGAATTTTTAATTCTTCAGACCCCTTAGGATAGTAATGAAGGAAGTGCATTTTAATTCTTAAAGTGTTGTAGAAATGAGAATTTTTTTTTATCCTTTGTTTTTAAATGTTTCTATGAATGGAGATTTTCTTCCTCTGGTAATTCTTATTTGAATGAGTGATATTGAAGTTCTTCAGCTGAAACTGCTTTTTGTGCCTGGTTCAAGTACTCATAAAATATATGGTGTTTATGTGATTTCATCCCTTAGTTACCCTTTTGGTTGGAAACTATGTACCCTTTTAGTGAATTGGCATTACAAATAAGTAATTTAGTTATTACACTCAAATTTTTTCTTGTTACACATATGTAGGTGTTTAACAAAATATGGCTAAGTAGAGTTCTAGTTAGCTGTTTTATATTAAAAGCAATAGTATCTTGCTCTAATCTAATAGTAAATAGATCCAAGTATCCTTTGTAAATAAGGTTATTGCGTAGACATAATTTCTCATTGTGAGACTATATTCTCATGCCATACTTTTCTGTTTAGTATTCTTAAGCAGTGTGATTCATATGCTGTCACTAAAAACAAAGTTTGAGAAGTGTTTATAAAATTGTAAAATGTCACATCTGTGAAGAACTTTTGGCCATAAAACTTTGGAATGTGAGAACTGAAAGATGCTTGGAATAGACTGCCTAGGATATAGATGGACAGACCTAGACGGAGCCTAAGAGAACTGGAAGGGACTTTGGAACACAGTTGCCAAAATACACAGTATTAAAGTGGGAAAGACCATGTCTATGGAGAAGGCAAGTGACTTGTCCAAGACCACACAATAGATCAGGGGCAAACAGACCTTGAACCCAGGTCACTTGACCCCATTCCAGTGTTCCATCTACTATATTGTGTGATATTTCTGAGTTTGGAAATCAGAGATGAGTAACTTCTTGTCAACTTGTACTACTAGCTGGCACTAGAGATACTTTGGATTCTTTTCAATAAAAATACTCTGTAAGGCCGCATGGCTTAGGATAGGGTTTTCAATTTTGGAAGTCAAAATATATGAGTTTGATTCCTGGTCCTACTACTTTTTGAGCTTAGATACTTCACGTAAACCTTTCTGAGCCTCAGCTTACCTTTTCTGTAAAAATGTTTGCTCTACTTTCTTCACAGGTAGTGAGAAAGTACTTTGTAAGCTGTAGAAATGTGCTATAGAAGTTTCCATTGTTGTATAACTTATGTTATACTTAACTTATATAATTTAAAATGCAGTATAAATGCTAGCTGTCATTATGAGCATTTCTTCTGTAAATGTGTTTCAGAAAAGTAGTAGAATAAAAATGAAGAGATAAAGACTGTCATCAGATAAATGTTTGACTGGGGAATAAAAGTTAGAGTAGTCTCATAGTGAGATGAAGGGTGCTCTGTTGATATCCATGCAATGTCAAGAGAATACAAGGAATACGTCCAAAACATTAAGTAGGCAATCCTCCCCCCCCCTTACATTTGTGGGAGGACATGGATGAGAGTTGTACAGAATAAATAGGCATGAATAGGTTGTGATCTACAGGGAATACTCATATCAGTGAGATTATAGACCGTTGAAGTGTGATAAAAAGAGCACTGGACTTGAAATCATATTATGTGATTACTAGCAGTTACTGTTTAACTTTGACCAAGTTATTGACTTTTTTAATTTTAGTTTCCTTGTCTGTAAAATGGGGATAATAATGACTGTTAGCTACATCACAGGGCTAGTGGAAGGATAAAATGAGATTATATATAGAAAATATTTTGCATTTGTACCCACAAACTGTTAGGTATGCACATACAAGCTAATGTTATTTTATAATTGGGTATACTTAGTGCACAGTTTCTACTATGAAATATCATAAAAGACTTGAATTGTAATCCCAGATGTACCACTAATCCACAGGATGACCTTGAGCATATTGCTTCCCTGCCCTGCCCCTCTGTAAAAAAAATATTAAGGTATTATGTTACATAGTCTTTCAGGTCTCTACTGGCTCTGAATTTTTTTTTTGCTTGTTCTGTGTGTTTGCTCATTTACCAAATTCCTATATAGGATTGATTATTTAAATTTGCAGTTTTAAGTGAGTTTTTTTATTCAGTTAAGCAAGCCTTTTTACAAGTTAGTGTAAATTGACAGACCAGCAAAAAATCAATTGTTAACGTGTGTGTAGAGTGCCTTTTCTAATTAAGGCAGTTTAAAGTAAACAATAGGCAATTAATATTATCAACAATAGACATGTAGTGCTTAGAAAAAAAGTTGGAGAGATTTTTCTGGGCTAATAAGTATGAAATATATTTAGGAGTTTTAAAATTCTGATGATGAAGAACAAGACCAAGCATGCTTGCAAAGCTGTTTTACTGTAGATGCTGTCTAATGACATTTCAAAAGTTCAGTGTTTAGAATATATAGGTAAAGCCTAAGATTCCTTAAATTAGATACAAAGACTCTTATTTATCTTTTTATAGAGAGAATTGAGTCAAGGCTGCATCTCTGCTCTGTGCCTACATTGTTATGAAGATGGTATGTTGGAGGACTTGCAGAATAATTACATGATCAAATAATGATGGTGGTGAAGATAATATTTGAATATATAGGACTTTCTGATTACAAAAAAAAAAGTGTCTTCCTGATTCTTTTCTCTCGTTCTCCCACAATTAAATAATAGGGTCTTTCTCAGACCTGATGGTAACTCCTTAATATGTACAAAATTGCACCTCTTTGAATCTCACTTTCCTCATCTCTAAAATAAAGAGGTTGAACTTGTGGGCCTTTATCCTCAAGAATCATAGGATTTAGAGCAAGAGTGAGCCTTAGAAGTCATCTAGTTCAGTGATCCTCTTCAATTTACAAAGGAAAAAACTGAGGTTTTTCTGATTCTTATGTGTTTAAAGACAAGTAGTGAGGAGCAGAACAGGATTTGAAACCAGATTTTTGCTGAGATCTCTTTCAGCCCTTAGATTATGTTAAAAAAAGGGGGGAGGGACGTGTGTAAGAGGAAGACCATACTCCATTTCCAGCCTGTGCTGGTTTGTCCCTCCTTAGACAACTTGATAGCCTCTTGCTCTTGGAGGCCCCACTCTGTTGGTCCTGGGTATAGTTTGGACACCCAGTTGACTTAGCCCACTGCAAATCAGAACTCCTGAGCTCAAATGATACACTGTCTCACCTCTTGGAGCTAGGATGATAGGTGTGTGCTACTGTGCCCCATTTAAAATAAACTTTTAATGATATCTTCTGTTTTTGCATCACTTAAATTTCCTAGGTCCTTGTTCCTCTTCTTAGAGGCATCCAGTATAACAAATAATTTTTTATTAAGAGAAAAAGAAAAAAAGGAAAAGGGGAGGAAGTAAAACTGATCAATGCATTGGAAAAATCTCACAATATATGTAATGTTTCACACTTGTGTGACCCTCTGCTTCTGCTATGGAGTGAGGGGAGTTATCTTATGTCCCCTCTTTGGGGTCATGCTTCTCCTTGGTAGCATTGGTTTTTAGAAGTTTGGGGTGATCCTTTCATTTTACATTGATATAATTATGTTTTTATTGTGTATTGTTACATGCAGTATACAATGTCTTATTGTATATTGTTTTCCTGACTGCTTACTTCACTCTTCATCAGCTCATGTAAATCTTTTCATGTTTTATATTCATCATTTCTACCATCTGTTACAACAGAATAATATTCTGATATATTCATATATCACATTATCCAATAAGTGGGCATCTTCTTTGTTTACAGGTTTTTGCTATTAAAGAAGAACTATTCTAGTTCTTTGCTATAACAAAGAGTTCAGCAAATTAGTATCTGGTATATATGGGACCTTCCTTTTTATTAGTTGTGTCTTTGGGATGTAGTCAGCCCTCAGGTTTTTCTGATTCTTATGTGTCTTGGTACTGTGTTATGGTACTTGGTACTGGTTAAGAAAAATGGGATCAGCCTCAGACACTTGACACTTTCTAGCTGTGTGACCTTGGACAAGTCACTTAACCACCGTTACCTTGCCTTTTCCCCTCCAAAAAACAAGCAAACAAAAAACAAGAGGGAAAACAAGTCTATTAGAGTGGAAGAAATAATAACAATAATGCCATTTTGCTAGCTAGAAACACTTTTAAGTTTGCAAAAACCCTTTATAAATATCTAATTTCATTCTCACCAGAACCCTAGGAAGAAGGTGCTATTATTATCACCTCCATTTTCCAGATGAGGAAACAGGAAGACAGGTTAAGTGACTAGCCTGGGGTAACATATCTAGCAAGTGTCTGAAACTAGATTTAAACTCATGGTCTTTGTGATTCCAGGTCCAGGATTCTCTAGAAGTATGACCACACTAGAAATCAGGAAATTGAGGGTCTTGTTCACTAAATGACAGTAACTAGTGAAACCTGGGACTCCAAATTCAGTGTGATACTCGACCTTCCTTGTCCCTTGGTCTTACTTGACTTTCTGGCTTCAGAGATGTGTTATACCTGATTCATACATGGCATTCCCCCAGGGAATAAAAACCTTCCTTAACTAAGCCTGTTGAAATTCTACCCATATGCAGTATAAATATTATCTCCATTTTATAGATAAGGAAAGTGAAGCTCAGAGAGGTTAAGTAGCTTTCTTATCATCATATTCTTTCCAGAATTTGGAGCTAATTTGGCATATAGATACCCTGACCATGCCCAGTACTCTTTCTGCTATATCTCCCAGCTTCTCTGAGAGCATCTCATTGGGACCTCTCACTCTCATTTCACATAATCTATGTGATATTTATATTCATTTTTTGTCAAAGTGCCTTTAGGGTAATGACTGAATATAATTTAAGTTTGTGTAACTCCTGATGGCTAGTATAGGGCCATGCATGTTGCTTAACAAATGCTTTCTAAATGAGTGAATAAAACCTGAAAATATCAACATGTGGCGAAATGTGTTTGTTGTCTGTAGCAATAACAGTAGCTCCTATTTATCTAATGCTTCATTCTTTTCAAAGTATATATTACTGACATCTCTCTAAATGGAGTATTAGGTTTTTTGATAGTGATCATGGGTTTCATGGAACCATTTGCATAGTTTTTCTTTGTAGTTCCATGTATTAACTATATGTAGTTCAGGCAGTAGTGATAAAGATAATGTCTTGGTATTTGTAAACCACTTTCTAGTGTGAGTCACACACCCAGATTTGACTATTGTATGTGAATATAAAACAAGATTACTCATTTGTTAAATGAGGAAGTTGGACTAGTTAGTCTAAGGTCCTGTCCGTTACTTGTATATCTTGGTGCCTGCTAAAAAGTGAGGTGGTAAAGACAAGGAATTAAAAGTAGTCTTATATAGTGAAAATAAGATTATACTAAGCCTGGAGATTGGGGTTCTACTCTCAGTTATATTGGTTGTGAAACTTGGGTCTAAGTTTTCCTGGATGGTAGAGAACTCGTTCTCTTAAGGTTTTTTTCTAGCTCTAGCATTCTGATGCCAACTTTCTATGGTCCCTGGTAACTAGCATTCTTTGTTCCATATTCTATCATTCTGTGTTCTGAGATCTCTTCTAGCCCTTATGCTAAAGCTACTGTTGGGAAATGCAGATCCATAGAATAGCTTAATTGAAATATTGATGGTAGTCGTATTAGGAATACTAATCAGAATCACTTAAAATGTAGCTAGTTTTGCTGCAATTAAATTTCTATGTAAGGTAAGGACATTTTCATTTGGTATGGTGAGAAACAAACTCTTGAAGATTATAATTCATTCAAATCGGTAGCAGATTAATATTTAGTCTGTCAAGATCAATACTGTTTCCCCTTGCACTAATTGTCAGAAAATCTTGCTCAGGCTACTGAAGGGTAGTGGTGTGTGCTACAAGACCACCACATCACAGAGAGAGGATTCAAAGGCAAACTGTCCTGCACCCTCTGGTATCGACTTGCAAATTAGCATCTGGAATCTAATTAAACAAGCTTAATGAAAGTAGCAGCTGAATGATGCCGGAAAAGACAATCAGCTTTTTTTTCGTCTCTGATATATATTCTGTACTATTGAAGTTGATCACCAAACACATCGTGTGAGCACAGTTAAGAAAAAATTAGCATTTATTTGAAGAAGAGGAACTGTTTCTCATTCTGTTATGCTTTTGGCATGCGCCGGCGTCCCACGAGAGCCATGCCACAGCAGAGAGTGCACAATATTTATAAATCCATGACAGGCAATAATAGCAACTTGAAAAATTCTTTTGCTAGAATTTCAAGTTGAGAGCTGCCAAAAGCAGAGAGAATCAAATCTGCACCGGCAGCTGCTGTGCCCTACAGTTAGAATTCTAGACTTTGAAGATGCTCGACTTAAAGAAATGAAGACTGCAGGCTTAGCCAATTTTTGCAGGTTTCTAGAGCCCTGGCTCTCTGCCTTTTGAAGATGAGTTGCTGAAGCTTCTACCACTGCCTGAGGCATGCTAACACCAGCAGGATGTTCTCTCCCCACCTCCCCCCCACCTCCCCAGTCTTAGTGTGTCTTCAGTTTTAAGTAGCACATGCTTTGTCAATGCCAGCCGTGATGGTCCTTTCCCTGGTTGCATTGCCGGAGAGATGAGTTCTTAGCCTGCGCCCTTCAGAGAGAAACCACAAAAGATAGATGGTGACGTACACAAGTGCTGCTTCAGCTGTCTGATTTATGGAGTCATATTTCATCATGAGGCAAGGCCTGGCCTCTTGAGAGAGAAGACCTTATAGATTGCTAAAGATGTTAGTAGTTTCAGCCCTAAAGCCCTGTAGTTGCCTCAGAAAGGCAGTGCCAAACATCTAGCTATGGTGGAATGGAATTAATTTGTCATGTGGTCAGTTGTAGAATAGAAATGGGAGAAGCGTGCAGATGGAAAACAACAGTGTTAGGACTTCAAGTCATAAGAATACTGTGGATTATTATTTTAACTTAATTTTTCTAAAGGAGGAGTAGTAGCACCTTGAATTGAAAACACACAGTGTGGAAATTACAAACTTATTTAATAGAGAGGTTTCTGCTGTCCTCATCTTTCTGGGTTGTGTGTGTGTGTGTGAAAGATAATTTATTCAGCATTGGGTCTAGAGATTTCCTCTGTTGGCCAAGCTTTTATGTCCTCAAGAAATCACAATATTTAGGAGCTGGAAGAGACCTCAGACTTCACCTGGTGAATTCCTTCCTTGCCCCAGGAGTCTCTTAAAGGTTGGTTATTATATGATTGAGGATGTTGTAGGCAGGATTCATGCTGCAGGTAAGGATTGGACTTATTCATTTGTTTCTTTTACGTCCAACTCTCGGTGACTCCATTTGGGGTTTTCTTGGAGAGATACTGGAATGATTTGCCATTTCCTTCTCCATATCAGTTTACAGATGAAGAAACTGAGGCAAGTGGGGTTAAGTGGTTTGCCTGGGGTCACACAAGCAGTGAGTGTCTCAGGCTGGATTTGAACTTCGGTCTTCCTGACTCCAGACCTGGCACTTTATCCACTGTACCACCTAGTTGTCCTAAGGTTGACCTTTGAGGTCCTTTTCTACTTTGGAGTTTTGTGGAAAACTGTTTATAGGATCATTGCCTCAAAGAGATTCCGAAGCACTTTCCCTTTGTAATACACAAACTGTTGTTGAGTTGGCCACTCATCAAGGAATGCATTAGGTTTTTGCACTTGTAAGAATATGTGAAAGTGCCATCACAAAGCATTTGCCAGAGTGCTCATTTATATAGGGCATTGTGCTTAGCTATTGAGCAGATATTACATATAGATGGACATGGTTGATCTTTGTAATGCAGTCTGAGGGAAGCTGTTTTATATTACAGTTCAGTTACACAGAAACAGATAATAAGCAAGCAGTGAAAATACTCCTATACAAGTCAAGGGCAAGTGCATTTTTATTGAGAGTGAAATGTAAAAAAAAATATGATTCTACTTGTATTTCTCCAAAAACAAGATTGGCAAGTACTTCCTCCTCAGCAGTGCTAGGGATTGGCCAAGCTACTCCTTATTTCTGTATTAAGGCCAGGTTTTAAAAGCGGCTTACTTCATAGACTGAGCTGGTCCATGAAGGTGCTTTGAGAGGATTGAAGGCAGTATAGAATTGAAAGTAAAACAGTTAATAAGTTGTAAAGAAAGGGGATTTTTTTTAGGACATCATGCATTAATTTTTGTGATGTAGGTACTTTTTTCACTGATGTACATAATGATTTCAAACATTTAAGTTTACAAAACTCTTTGTATATGTTATCACATTTGATTCTTAAAACAACCCTGTGAGGTCATTACTGTAGGTATTATTCCTATTTTACAGATGAAAAATCCGAAGTTCAAAGAGTTTGATATAGTGAAAAGATACTGATGGATTTGGCAGTACTAGTTCTATCACCTGTGTGACCTTGGGCAAGTTAACTTCTTGATCGAGAGCTTTCTTTCTGTAAAATTGGATCAGATGACATTTAAAGTTATTTCCAGTGCTAGATCTATAATCACATGACTTGCCCCTTTTCGTATAGGTAGTCATTGTTGAAAGCAAGATTTGTACTTAGGCCTTACTCACTCTTAAGTACAGCACTTTCCTTTACTCTAACCTGCCTCTCCAATGACATCTCCCTCCCACCTTCTTTTCCTGTGTGACTTTTTTCCATGTTTTATCATAAATTGTCTTTAGAGGATCCTGCCTGGTATTTTGGAGGCCTTTCCTCGTATTCTTTTTAAATTCAGACAGTAATAATATCAACTTTTTATATAATTTTTATATAATACTCTCAAAGAAATGTCCTCACAACAACTCTTTGAAATTGGTGGTGGAAAGATCATTTGGAAGGATTCTCTTCCCCTTCCTTTCCCATGGTTCCCTCCGCTCCCCCTTCTCTTCTTCCTTTGAGGCTCAGTAAGGTACTAGTCACCTAGCTAGGGTCACACATTAAATATTGGTCCAAGGACTTGAACCCAGAACCTCTGAGACTCCTAAGTCTCGTATGCTTTCCCCCATGCTACATTCCTGACTGGTAAATGCTAGATTATTTTGTTAGTGAGTGAGAATTTTGTTTAAATTCTAGATATTTTGTTGTTGCTTTTAACTACTTCCCCCTACCAGCATGTTCTCTAAATGCTTATTCTGTTCAGCATTTATAGAACATTTTACATAGGAATGTTGTTTTCCTTTATGTTGATAGTGTAGGGCATTGAGAAAGCATGATTTACCAAAATTAATCATAAAATTAAATTACTGAAAAATCTTTAAATATTGAAGACATTTTTCTATTTGAGGCATAAAGGACTGTACATATATCTTTAAGATCCTGGACAAAAAATAAGGGAAAAACCAAACATGTTATTTGAATGATGAGAAGACTCGTGTTTGTGGGGTTTTTCCCCTCCAACTGCCAAAACTTTTTAATCTTTGTCGACAATTGTTCTGTTCTCTGTCGTATTTCGGCTGTCTCTGTGTGCCTGGGAGCTCCACGGCAATGACAGGCTGCATATGAATTCTGTATTCATTAGTGATCTTGATCCAAATGTCTCTGTCCCTGCCATGGGGGCTCAGGTGTGGAAGCTGCTGGCTAATCCCACCAGCTGACATTCAGCGGTTTAATGACTCTGTAGGAAGGTGACCACTTGCTGGGAGGTTTGCTGGCTAAACTCAGACAGCAGACAATGAAAATCAAGGAAGACTATCAGTGTTAAGCCGAAGCGCCTTTCCGAGAAACTTGAACCCACGTTGGCTTCAAACACAGAGCTTAAGCAAATGTAAAATTAAAAAGAAAAAGCTGACCTTCAGTACCTGAAGTAAACAACTGTTTTCATATTCTCCATTTCTGTCGTCTGTCTGTTGATGTTTTGTTGTTCAGTAACACTTTAATAGGTGCCAGCTTAATGAGGTGATCTTTAGACTGTTTTCCAAGTTTTTATATTTTAAGGTTATGTTTGTGCAATTTCATCTGTTTAGGTATTGCATATGTCTACAGAGAGCCAAGAATCTTTCTGTATATGAGTGCAGAGGACTAATGTGGGCATATTAATTTGTTTTCTTGCCCATCTTTTTTATCTGTATTTGACTATTTTTAGAATGAGTTCTTTGATTAACTAATTTTGACAGGTGTCACTAGCTATTTTGACAGCTCTTTACAGTGATCTGCCTTCTGATGATATCAATTCTTACGTAGATTTGGTTTTTCTTTAGCAGGCCTAAGGCAGCACTGGAGCTGTTCAGGGGAAACTGATGTTGGCAGTTCTTGATGTTCCTGTAGAATCTGCAAATCAGAGGGGACCTCCGAGGTCATTTATTCCTACTACATTTCCCTAATGTTAAATGCTGTTGATATGGTAGATCTGGACAATAATGAGGTTTTTGATGGTCATTTTTCTACTTTTCCTAGGGTAGTTTTGATTTTTTGCTTTTGGTTATGATTATATCATGTTGGGTATGTGTCTTGACCTGAAACTTGAATTATCAGTCTGGGCAATTGTGTATTTTAGAGTAGTGTGATATAGTGGGAAAAATTCTGGCCTTGGTGTTAAGAAAGCCACAAATTCAGATCTAGTAACATTTGCTAATCTTTGTGACCATGGAGAAATCACTTAACTTTTCACCCCAGGTTTCCTCATCTGTAAAATGGGAATGATATGTGTACTACCTCAGTGTTGTGAGGCTTCAATGAAAGCAACACAAAGTACCTTCTAAACTTTAAAACTCTGTAAATGTCAGTAGTTTGTTAATATTATTATGTTAAAAAGCATTTTTTTCTTGAATGCTGATTATGGACTTTTAGTGGGCCAAAATATTTCCATTTACGGTAAGAGTTTTTCTATGAATTTAGTTTCTTAACCTGTAAAATTAGGGACTGGAATCTGATGACCTAACAGGTCCTTTTCAACTTTAATATTCTATGTTCTAAGACCTCTCAGCTCTTTTAAGTTCTGCATTCTAAGGCCTCTGTGAGCTCTGACCTCTTTTCAATAGTTTCTTCCAACTTACAAACTCAAGATTATTTAATTTTGCTTAATATGGAAAAAAATAGCCTTTTGAATTGTCACAAATTTAAGATATCCCTGGGGCGCAGTACAGAACTATTCTTAGCAAGCATTGATTAGCTAATTTTAGATTTTTATAATTCAGTAAGATATTTGGAGAATTATCCATTAGATTAAACTGACAATGAGGTTGTTAATGGTTAATCTTTTTCATTTTAATCTTTTGTGTCACAGCTCTTCATGCTTTAAAAGTCAAATTAACCCTTTTTTTAGTTTGAACCTTCTGGTGTTGTAAGATTGAGAAGGCAGGAAAGGGAAAGGACTTACTGAGTTTAGTACTTTCTTTGTAGCTCTCCTGTCTACATTTTCATATTTCATAGTTTAAGTATCCACATCACTTGTTTTGATGTTCATCTGGAGATTTAAAAAAAAGGTAGTGTGGTATCTCAGGTGTCTCTGGGAGGAAGGCTTCTAAAATCAAATCCTTTAAATCCAACTGCTGTTGAGAGAATCTCTTTTGGAAGTCAAAAGTTGGATTTTCCCCAGGAGTGGGTGTTGAGAAATGTATGTCCTTGCTTTTCAGTGTCAGGAAGTAGAATAGGTTACATGGAAAACTACTTTTTAATAAAATTACCAGAGTGGAATGGGTTTGATGGTGAACTCTTTGTCATAGGGCAGGGCCTTGGGAATTCTGGAAATAAAAATTAGAACCACAGAGTGTCACAGCTGAAAGGAACCTGAGAACATGAAATGTTAGAGCTAAACATTAGAGTTAGAAGGAACCTTAAGCAAAAATGCTAAAGTTTGAAAGGTACAGAGAATTTTAGACTATTATAGGAGGTTTTTGCTGGAAAGGACCACAGAGGTTATGTAATCCATCTGTGGAGATATCCTACCTAACCTTTGAAGTTCTTAATTCTTTTTCAAAAGATATTATGAAGTGTGACCACAAATGGTTAACTTGTATAGTTATTGCCTTTGGGAAACTTTTTGTTGGACTTTCAAGTATCTACTATGTACTTGTTAATAGGCATTATTATCATGGAATGTACTATTGAAAGATTTTGCAGGTTACAGTGGAGATTACTTATGCAAAAAGTAATGTAAAAGTATGTAAAACATACCAAAAAAGGAGTTATTTTCTTACACAATAGGTAGATGTAGGACAGGTAATTATTTTTGATGCATTCCTCTGGAGCAGCTGTTACATCCTAAATGTTTCCAGTTTGTATGTTTCTAGTAACTGTGGAACATGGGAGAAATATACCATGTAGGTGAATATTTCATGGCCTCTCTCTAGTGCCTGTCTCAGAAATCCAGAAGACAAAAAGTAACTTCTGTATGAACAAGGAATATTTCATCAAAATATTCAAGAGTTGGAGTTAGGAGAATGAGAAGACTCATTGAAGAGAATGTTAGGGGAAATTTCACACAGGCATTTGGGAAACATTACCATAAATGTAGTAGAAAGAGCATTGAATTGGGAGTCAGAGAGCTGTATTAAAGTCTCAGTTTTGCTACTACTATGACACCTTGGTCAAGCTGTTTGACCTCTCTGGGCCTCAATTGCTTCGTCTGTAAAGTGTTGTGGTGGCTGATCTCCAGTTTCCTTCCACTTCTACTGTTCTTTGCTCACTCTATAGTATAAATCATAGTTTCTTTTTAAAAATACATTTTATTAATGTCTGTTTCTTAACATCACCATTAATTTCCTCCCAAGATTCCTGACCTCCCTTATCCTAGAGAGCCCTCTTATATAACTAATATTTTTTAAAGCAAAAAAAGGAAAAAGATGAGGGGGAAAAAAATCAGCATTACTGATTTGCAAATGTTTGAAAATATATGCAGTGTATAACACTTGTGAACTTCACCTTTGCAAATGTATGAGAATGTCTTATGTCTCTTCTTTCAAGCCATACTTATTTATAATTTTGCAACATTTACTTCTAATTTTTTTTTGTGTTATGGTTCTTTCTGTTTATATTGTAGTTATTGAGCATATTATTCTCTTGGCTCTACTTAACTTCATTCTACATCAATTCATATAGAACTGGCCATGCTTCTCTGTTTTCACTTGTCATTTCTTACAGCTCCATTAAAATAATTATGTGCTACAGTTCTTTTTTAGCCACTAATCAGTGGGAATCTACTTTGTTTCTAATTCTTTATCATAAAAAGTACTGCTACAGTATTTTAGTGTATATGGGGACCTTCTTCTTATCATTGACCTCATAAGCTTAGCCTAGAATCTCTGAATCAAAAATTTTGGCCATTTTAGTAACTTTATTTGCATAATTCCAAATTTACTTTCTAAAATGGTTGTTCTGATTCACAGCTTCACCAGTAATGCACTAGTGTGTCTATCTTTCCACAATCTCTCCAAATTTGACTTCTCATCTTTTGTCACTTTTGCTAATTGCAGAGTATGGGGTGAAACCTCAAGGTTTTGATTGGATCTTATTCTTAATAATATGGAGTATGCTTTCAAATGGTTGGTAATAGCTTACAATTCTTCCTTTGAGAAGTTTGTTCACATCCTTTGACTATTTATCTATTGGGCAATGACTTTTGGTTTTATACATATCTGTTCATTGTTTATATATCTTAGATACCAAACTCCTTTCAGAAATTTGATATGGAGATCACCCCCAACCCCCATTCAGCCACTTCTCTTTTTATCCTTGTTTTATTTGTAATCGTACGTTCACATATGTTTTACTTGTAAGTGACTGAATTGCCATTGCTGATTTGGTCTAAAAAAAGTGCACAATTTAGAGCAAATAAAATTCTCCCCTTTGCCTAGACTATGTTTCCCATTGTTCTAGTCACTATCTGGAACACATAATGTTTTGAAAAAGATGAGTTAGTACAGAGGCTGAAAATTCCAAGGTCAAAAGCTTTAAGAGAAGTAGAGTAAAAGGATTTATAAGCCATTTTATTATGTAGAATGTTTCTGTTGTGCAAATCTGTTTTTACAAAATTTTCATCGTAGCTTACTTTAATAAGTGATAGCTGTCACTGCTATAGAGAAAGTTAGAAGAGGAACCCTAAGTTTAATCCCCAGAATCATTAACTAAACTGCAAACTTAAGACATTATCTGACTTGGAGACTGGTGTAGAACAATGTATTTGTACTTTTCTATGTATAAGTGCTTAGAGGAGTATCAAGAATGAAATATAAGAAGGAACATTACTGGGTGGTAGCTTAGAATAATATAAGTTTTGTCTTGGCAGGTAATTTGGCATAAATTGTTAATGTAAATTCAGGTTAGTGGGGAAGACGTTATTTTAGTAAAAAAGATAAACTGCTGATTAATTCAGTATAGAACTCAATTACAAATTGAAAGTGTCTCTGCGGGACTCCAGGACCCTAAAGACAGCAGATGTTGAATTGATACTCCAGCACATTTCACAGTGGTATGAAATATTAACATGGTTTATTACACTTGTGTGGGATACTGTATTAGAAAGGGGGAGGTGAAAGTAAGCCTGGGCCTTGTGAGTGGTACAAAATACCAAACACTAGAATCTAATATACAGTGAAATATAATTAAGGACACTAGCAAAGGAGTATGTGTGTGTTTATACATAATTTTGTAGAAAATAAGTATAAAATAGCATTCAGACTTAAGTAATTGTGTGGTCATTGTAACAAAGGAGTGTGTGTGTGTTTATACATAATTGTGTAGAAAATAAGCATAAAATAGCATTCAGACTTAAGTAATTGTGTGGTCATTGTGTCTTTATATTGTGCAGGTAAATTAATATAATAATGAGTATTGAACTTCCTAACAGATCATTTAAGAGTTAAGCTTAACTCACTACCTGCACAAATGAGGAAGGGCTCTTGGCTGCTCAAGCAATATTTCAGTTAGTTAATCATCCCTATGTGTATTGGGCCAATAGTTTTAAATTGTATTTGGATTCCTCTTTATTTCCTGGTCTAAACCATCATGTAGGTCATATTCTTGCCACATGGTGTTCTACAAAATGCCATTGTAACTCATGTACAGAAAGAAACTGTCTTCAACCGAAATGTTTATATTAACAGCATGATGTGGTAGAATTGGAGTCAGAGGACCTGACTTTAAATCCTAGGTCTGACATTGTGTGACCTCAGGCTAGTTGCTTAACTTCTCTGTGCCTCAGTTTCCTCGACTCTTAAAATAAGGGGTTGATCGAAATTTCTAAGGCTTCTTCCCAGGTCTAAATTGTATGTACTTCTTTCACTGCAGTACTAATGTGATTTCATCAGGGTGGATAATCCATGTAGTTAATCAATCTTCAGGCATTTATGAAGCCCTTAGTATGTGTCATACACTGCTGTAGATGCTGGGCGATTAAAAAACCAAAGTGAAATAATCCCTGCTGTCAAGGGGTCTACATTCTTAATAGGGGGAGGGGAGGCATAACAGGTACCTAGGTTTTACACAGTGTAGGCCGGGTATGGAGGCTGTGCTAAATACAGGAAATATGAAGAAAGGCAAAAACATGGTTCCTGACTTCCCAGAGCTCACATTCTAATGTGAGAGGGACAGTGTACAAATAAAAGATGAATAGTGTAAGTCCTAGGGCGAAGGAGACGAAGTAGGGCAGGAAAGTTCTGAAAAAGATAGGATTTGAGCTCAGTCTTGAAGGAGGCCAGGAAGCCAGTAGCCAAGGTGAGTAGAGAGAGCATTCCAGTTACGGGAGACAACTGGTGTAAATGTACAGATTTGGAAAATATTATATATAAGAAACAGCTAGTAGGTCAGTATACTTGGGTCATAGAAGGAAGGAAAGTGCAAGAAGACTGTAAGCAGTCTAGATTGTGAAGGACTTTCAGTACCAAATAGGATTTTGTGTTTGCTCTTTCAGTAGTAGGGTCATGATGATGGTCTCTTTTCCCAGAAGTTCTAAAAGCAGCTCAACTGAGATAGTGGTGATAGGTGTGGGTGTGGGAGGCTTGAAGAGGGAAGAGTTTGGAACAACTGCCCTAGGGGTAGTGGGATAGGAAATCATTTAGGGAGGAGTTAAAGAATTAACCTTAGTTCTGTGAGCTCTGGGTAGAACTTTGTCAGATAACATAAATTTGTAGTGGATCAGATGAGCATTATTGTGACCATGTGAAAAGGGGTGGAGAGGAGGTGAAATTATCACAGAGGTCTAGGGTTGGGGTTTGGCAAGGTGAGCCTTACCGGTCAGGGGACAGAGGATTTCCATGTATTTGACAGTATAGAATTGAAGGGAGGGAAGTGAAATTTGAGCTGGAGTGTTGTCCTGGTAGAGTACTGAGGGATGGAGGAGCTGCAGATGAAACAAAAAGTTCAAGAATGGAAGGATAAATAGGTGGATTAATAGGAGGCTATGTAATCTGATACAGGAATTTTAGAGTTTTTGATCATTGAAACAAAACATTTGTGAGTGACAGAAAGCCCAAGAAAGTGACCCTCACTGTATGGAAATAGAGGAATTAGGAGGTTAGGTATAAGGGTGGGGAGTTGGGATCAAGAGTAACAGCTATTTGAAAGAGGAGAGAGAATGGCCTGGGAGGCAGGTAAATTACTGCCTTCAGTCTGGGTCAGGTGATACATTTGAATGGAGTGAGATTTTAAGCAACTCTTTTATACCTCCACAGACAATTTTTGTGAATTTTTGTTGCTCAGAAAGTCCAACTTTTTGGCAAGTCAGGAAAATCTGAGTTTAAATCTAGGTTTAGACACTAGCTGTGTGACCCTGGGCCTGCCACTTCATCTGTGTTTGCTTCAGTTTCCTCTTTTGTAAAATGACTATCATAGCAGCACCTACAGCTCAGGGTTGTTGTGATCATCAGATAGGATTTGTAAAGTACTTTGGCACAGTGCCTGGCACTTAGTAGGCATTATATAAATGCTTATTCCCACCTCACCCACCCCTTGTGGTTTTTCCTTCCTTCTTGAAGAGGATAATGACAGCAGGGAGATGATGACATGACTTGCAGTTGAATTGGATTTGAAGGAGGGAGAGCTGTGCAGTCACCAGCCTCACTTACTCTTCCACAGCCATCTGGGTGCAGTGAGGAGATATGGATTAGGGTGACTGGAGATGGCCCAGGATGCAGTGGGAGTCCTTGACCTTTTTAAACTAAGGTCTTTTCAGGTTCTCACTTTGAGTTAGACAAATGCCCATTTAGTGAATAGGCCTGTTTAAGAAGTGAGTCAATGGATGGCCACTTAAAAAACAAAACAGAGCCAACCCTTATACTCAACTAGGCTGCCCTCCAAATGACCTGACTTCCTACTGGGTGTTTAAAGAATCTGTGGTCCATATCTGTACAACAAATAGGCTATGTAGACTAGTAGAGGAAGATATTTAGCAAAATGAAACGTGTGTTGTAATTTGTTAATCTGGTGTTCATAGGATCTAGTTGCTTCACTTTCCCACTTCTATACGTTTGCTTGTTCTGGTTTTTATGACTAATGCTCTCCTTCCTGTCCTTATTTCCACTTCCAGTCTTTAATACCACATTCAAATGTTATTTCTTCCTTAAAAGCTTCTCTGATTTTCCTCATTGGAAATTCTTTGTACCTTCTTCAACTGCAACCCCATGAATATTTTTATCCTATGTGTTTCTCATGTTGAATTTTGCATTCAGGTTATTTGTATATGTGGCATCCTTTTAGTAGGTTGTAAACTCCATGAGGCTAATGACCATATTTTATTTACACTATAGAAGTTCAACTGAAGAATCTAAAATGTTGTATCAAATTTGGCAAGGTAAATGAATGATGAAGAGTCAGGAGGTCATTGTAAAGTAGTAAAAATAATAACATGTTCTTTGGCTGCATCACAGCACAGTATTACCTCCAAGGAATTAAAAATGACTATCAGTCACCCAGAGGTCAATGGCAAGGGGTGTGATGGGTATGAAAATAAGCAATAACACGTTATAAGTAAGGAACTAGAATAAAAGGTATTATCAAGAAATAGATTTTTTTTTTTTTAAAAAAAGGAACATGGACTGGATGCTTGACCAGAGTAGGGGATATGAACTATATGTAGACAAAGCAAGAATGGCCCCCAGATCATTGAGTGGCATATCAGCGGCAAGCCAGTCAGAGGTCATGGTCAAGAGTCTCAAAGGAGTAGAAGGCATGAGTGGGTTTTGGTCTGTATTACTGAAGGGAACACCCACATTGATGGAGATCACGGATACATTTAAGTTTTTGAGTATAGTAACTAATGATTCACATCTGTAGAGCCTTTTGTGGTTTACAGATGTCAAACAAGCTTGTGAGGCCTGATGGAGGAAAAACTCGAAAGTATGTGAGTTGATATTTTAGCAGTTTTAGTAACTATGTGATCTTGGGTAAGTACCTCAACTTCCTTAGGTTTCTTAAACTGGAGGGGCTGGATGTGGCAGCACATCCTTGTGCTTACTGATGCTGAAGCTGGTGGATCACCTGAGTTCAGGAGTACTAAGCTGCAGCAGAGCTAAAGATAATTGGCTATCTGCATTAAATCAGGCACCAATGTGGCAAGTTCCCATGAACAGAGTGCCAGCAGACCACCTGAGGAGGGGCATACTAGCCCAGGTCATAAAAACAGAGGCCATTAAAAGTTCCATGCTGATCAGTATTAGGATCAGGCCAAGGAAGGGATGGAACAAGCATTTATATACCAGGCACTGTGCTAAGTGCTTTAAAAATATTTCATTTGATCCTTAGAACAACCCTGGGAAGTAGGTGCCATTATTATCCTCATTTTCCAGATGAGAAAACTGAGGCAGACAGTTTGTGACTTACCTCTACTACTGTCTGAGGCCAGATTTGAACTCAGGTCATTGTGACTCTAGGCCCAGTGTTCTGTCCAGTGTGTCCCCTGGCTGCCTCTAAGGAGTCCCAATTTTCAAAAGTAAATAAGTGAAGTGAAGGGGTTGGATTAGATCATAGTAATTATAGATTTAGAGCTGGAATGGACCTTAGAGATCATTTAGTTCAATCTTCTGATTTTTTTCTATTTTTAAAAAATGAAAACAGTTATTTTTACACAATTCTGAATATATCTTTCTCGCCTCCCCATCACAGAGAGTTATACCTTTCATGAAAGAGTTTTTAAAAAGAGATTTTAAGAACCAGTTCAGCATGTAAACTTGAGTACACCCTGTAACTGGCATTATTTTTCAGGGTGTACTAATAGTTTTTTTTAACTTCAGAGAATTTTCATTTTAGGCTACTGGCTGTTAGGATAGTATGAGATTTTATCACTTGGCTTATATAATAGAATTTACATGTGGAGACCCTGAGATTCATGAACTTGGATGGGAAAGAAATTTAATATTTCCTTCAGTTGTTCCTAGACATGACTAGAATACCAGAGACATACAGAAAAGGACTAAAATTCTGTATTCTAGCCTAACTCCTTTGTTTTTAGCTCTGGAATCTGAGGGTGAAATAATTAGAAAGGTGAACTAATTTGCTTAAAGTCATATAAATATTAAGACTGGCAGAACTTTAACCCAGTCCAACTCCAATTCCAGTGCCCTTTTCTGTATGCCTATCTCTCAGTAGTAGTACCAAAGTATTTCTAATTTCTCTCTCACTATATAAATCATCAGTATTTGTGTTTGGGGTATTAGAGGATTTAGATATCAAAATACCAATATTTTCCAAAACTGAAATGGATCTGTGATCTCATCATTTTGTTTATTCTCACATTTGATGCTTATTGCAACCCAGCTTTGCACATTCTATGTGACTTGTCCATGAATTCTCTACCCCCAACCCCCGTGGGGGTAGAAGTGTCACCCACTGTGTTGGTGTCCTTCTTAGTTATCTGTTAACCATTGAACGGATAGCCTTAGAACATATGAACCATTTATTTATTGGTTATTCCATGACTGGCTAATCTCTTTCCTGGTCATTTTTTTTCTTTGATGGCATTCTTTAGATTCTGCTCATGCCCACCAAGTGCCACTCCAGTGTCCTTTGGATGATCCTCAGTTCAGTTTTTCAGACTGTAGTGCTCTGCCACTCACAGCCTTAAAAGAGCTCTGAGGCAATATTAGTGTTGAGAGGCCCTCCCTGTGCAGGACAGACAGGTGCAGATGCAGGGTTCCAGGAATGCTTTAGTACATTTGCTAGGAATTCAGTGGGTGAAACAGCATTCCAAGCATAGTGGACAGTGCAAGGAGAGGTCTGAAGGCTGGAGAATTGAGGACCTGCTCAGGAGGCAGAGAGCAGTAGTTTGCCTGAAGTAGAGAGTGGTGGAGGTGAGTTTAGCTCAGATTATGGGGGGCTTTTGGCCTCAGGCAGTGGAATCGGAATTTTGCTTCAAGCATTAGAGGTAGTAGGGAGTTACTTCATAAGTTTGAATACATGAATGACATGTCTAGATCTGCATAAATAAGAAACATTAATTTTGTCATTCCATTGGTGAAGTCCTTTTCTCACAACCATGCTGAGAGGGTAATACTAGTGTCATATGGTGGAAGGGAGCACTGTGTCTGGAGTCAGAGCACCCAGGCTCATCTCTCAGCTCTGCTACCTACTTGCCCATTTGTCCTTGGATTTGCCCATGCTTTCTTTCCCTCTTTGGTTCTCAGAATCCTCATTTATAAAATGATGTGGTGATTGGACTAGACGATCTGTAAAGTGCCTTCCAGCTCCAAGTCTGATTTTTCTGTAATAGAATTATTATTACTCTTGGAGGTGAATAGGACTTTAGGGACCATCTAATCTTGTTTTCCATTTTACAGATGAGGAAGCTGAGGCCTATATAGAGAAAATGACTCAGTGACAACAGAGATTCAAGCTCAGGTCTTCTGACTCTTTCCAAGGCCAGTGTTCTTTCCAGTATACCTGGCTCCCTTTCAGAGTACTCTAGTTTAGATGACAGGATTTCTCATTATTTCTTTTTACTCTGGGAAGTCATATTTCTGGTCTCTCTCTTCCCATGTTGTGAACCAAAAAACAAATTCATTTCACTCCTCTCTGATGTTAGCTATTTCAGCCTGTAGGGGCTAATTTATTGGCAGAGCTCTTTGTCAGTGACCAGGTATGTTTTGTGGAGAGAGGAAATTTTTAGAAGGATTGGAGGTGCTTTGCTTTTCATTTTGAGGTTACTTTCTTTGTCTTACCTAGTCTTTCTTTTGTTCCTCTCCTATAATTACAATTCATTTAGCATAGACTTTAAAATCTGTACATTTACACATTTTATAGGGAAAAGGCTACCTGTTTCTCTTTCCTTTCTTCTCCCTCCCCTACTTTGTGCTTACTTGGGTTTCCTTCTCCCCAGTCATCTCTATACTAGTCTCCAAGAACAGGGATAAAACATGGGGGTTGATTTGAGCCAAGATAGTTTTTATACCTAGCGTTTCAGGAACTAAAGAACAGACTTGAATTCTTTTGGAGCATTTAACATACAGGGATAGGTGCTTGAGGGGCTGTAGGGAAAAATACTGAGCAAAAAGATGATAAAAGCTGGAGTTCAGGAGCTTTGGCCTGTCTTTTTTCTCTTAACCTCAAATCTGTACGGCAGTTTCTGTACTTTGTGTTGACAAACTGTGAATTATGATGAGCAAAAACATATTTCTTTAGTCTGGTTTTCAGACCCATTACCTATGTCTTAGGCTTAATATGTATTACCAGTCTGAAGGACCAGCTCTGGCTGCTTTCCTTCAGACATATGCTATGGGTAGTGATTTCTCTTTATTGTGAATGTTGCAGTATATGTTTTCTTTTGCAGTGTGGTGCTTGTCTGCTTATCCCTCTAGAAGTTTTCATTCTCATTTTTATGTCTAGAGTAGTTATATTATCTGCACAGGCTAACACTTTAAGAGGGGCCTTGACAAGGTAGACAGCAGTCACAGGAGAAAAACCAGGATACTAAGAGGATTCCAAACTATGTCATGATAATTAGTTATGAAACTGAGAATATTTAGCCTGGAGAAGAACAGACTTGGGGTAGGGGTGGGGGGGGGGGGGGCGGAGACGTGATGATAAAGGGAAGGAGAGGACGATAAGATAATTAATTTTAAATATCTCTATTATGTGAAGAGGGATTAGACTTATTGTAATTTCAGATAATAGAACTAGAAGTGTTTCTTGAAAATCACAGACTTATATTTTACCTCAGTAGAAAAAAGGACTTTGTTACAATTTGAGCTTTCAGAAAATGCTCTCTTTTTAGGTGGTAAATTCCCAGTCACTGAAAATATTCAATTAAAGGCTGGATGACCACTTGTCAGATGTTAGAGGTTGAACTAAATCACCTTTAAGAACTCTTTAAATTCTTTAAAATACTATTTTTATGTCTCCAGGGTATTAGTAATATGTTGCCTTCTGCTGGATAAATTGATGAAGTCCAGACCCTCACCATTAGGTCCTGTGTGCTGAGGTGTAGTACTGTACCTCTGATGATACCCTCTGGCTTGGAATCACTTGTTTTTGTAAATAGGCATACCCTGTCAACCTGTAAAGTCTCTACTCCTGCTGTCCGTCACCTTGTGTTCTCATAAGTGATAAGACTTTTCTTCTGTCTGTTCACTTCATAGAATCTGTTCTCAAAAGCCCATTGGCAGGAAAGGGAAGAGTAGGAATAGCGACACAAGAAAACACAACCACATACTCAACCCCTAATTCCCTATTCGACAGATACAATCAGCACCAGATGCAGTTCAATTATACTTAACAATTCCCAGGTGTTTCCATAGGAATACTGCATTTACCCAAACAACTCTCACAGAAAACAAAACCCAAATTCTTATGAATTTGACTTATGACTGCCACACAGTACTGGTTTTCAAAAAAATTAGATCAACTTTTTTGCCCTAAAATATTTACCTACATATGGGATACATGAGCTATATTGCAGAACAGAGGAAACACACTGCTTTGGATGGTTATTTTAAACACTTTTTTGAGCTCTAAATTTTATTCAGCAACTCATAAGTGATTCCTTTATGTCACATTAATAGTATAGTCAGAACTTCAAATCAATAAGATAGATGTCTGTAAGCCTCTTTTCTCTTTCTGATACTTTACTTCTCTGTTGTTTATTAATCTTATTTTGAAATTACTCTATCCTAGTTTCACCTTTAGGTTGTCATAGCCTTCCCTTTACTCTCAAGTAAGTACCAAACACTGTGCTAAAGGCTTTACATTTTCACAGCAACCCTAGGAGGTAGGTGTTATTATTATCATCCCTATTTTACAGTTAAGGAAACTGAGGCAGAAAGCAGCTAAATGACTTCCCTGGTTCACACAGCTATTAAGCATCTGAAGCAGGATCTGAACTCAGGTCTTCCTGGCTCCAGGCTTAGTGTTCTCTCCACTATGGAACCTTACTGCTTACCAAATTCAGTGCTGGAAGGGATTTTCAGAATCATTCTTTCCCCACCCCTCCAAATACATTTTACAGCACAAATATTCAAAAATTAATTTGAGACTCATGTAAGTTTAAGTGGCTTGACTTCAAGGTCACACAGGTAATTCATTGTCCATACTCGTGTTCAAAATTAGGTCTTCTGATTCTAAATCCAGTGTGATAGACTGACAGTTCATGGCTGGATCAATCTTCAGAGCTTTTCCAATGTGACAAAGAAGAGAGTATCCATACCACAGTGAGTCATCAGAGGAGAATGTCAGACCCAGCTTGGAAGCATAATTAGCATAAATGTGTTTTTTATTTATATACTCACACACAGACAAACAGATATGATGAGATCTGTCAGTGGCATAGACTTGGGTTCAAATACATCTCCTAACTGTGACCTTGAGAAAATCATTCATTTCTTGTTTGTAAAATTGGGATGGTGGTCTCTGCTCTGCCCATATGGTTGGGTAGCAATAATAAAAATAGCCCACACTTATGGGGTGCTTTAAGATTACAAAGTGCTTTGTGTATCTCATCTGATTCTTATAACATCCTGTGAAGTGGGAACATGTGTTGTCCTTATTTCACAGATGAAACTAATTGAGAGTGGGTGATAATTTAGCAAAGGTCAAACAGCTTAATAAGTCTTATAGGTAGGTTTTGAACTTGGTCTTTCAACAGCAAGTCTAGTGTTCCTTCCACTATACTATGCTAACTTATAATTGAGGTATCAAAAGTCAGAGGGACCTTGAAGATCATTAGTCCCCTTCCTCCCACTTTTTACAGATAAGGGAAGTGAGGTGCAAAGAGGTTAAGTGATTTTCCAAGGTCAAGATGCTTCTCCAGTTTCTTAGGAGAGTTATAGTGAGCCATGAACCATGGACTAGGTAGCTCTTTTCATCTCATGGTTATTGTTCTGTTACTCTTTAGAACTGTGAAATCTGTGTATAAGGGCTTAACAGGACTTGGGAACATATTGGAATACAGTATATAGAATGTCAGGGCTAGAAGAGACCTTAGAATGTAGAATACCAAAGCTGGACCGGACCTCAGGACATGTTTCAGAGTGGAAACAGTCTTTAGAACGTAGAATGTTATACCATCCAGTGTTAGAGTCAGAAAGGATCTCACAAGTGATTTAATTCAGTACTCCTGGCCGTTCTGTAGAGAAGGAAATAGGGTTCAGAATAGTTTGCGATTGCCCACCCCCGGTCACATAGCAAGTTTGTAGAAGAATAAGGATTAGAATCTAGGTCTTCTGACTCCAGGCCATTTCTTTGCCATATATCCTGCTGCCTCTTCCTTAAAGCCTTTGCCAACTAGTTCATGATGATCCAGAGGACAGATGTCATGTAAATAATCAATTCTATTTTTCTTTAACCTTTATTATTTTGAAATTTATTGTCTCATGTGATTGTAGATAAGATTTCAGTTTTATATTCCCAAGGCTATTCGTGAGTAGCCTGTCAAGTACTCTATCAAGTATATGTATAATTTTTCTCAAGAACTAAGTAATATACTGTTAAGTATATGGAATGACCACTTAAACATAGAAAAATATTAATTTGCTACCGAAGTAGCCAGTGCATCCAGTAGTACAGGCTCTTAAATTTTACTTTGCTGCCATTCCACATCTGAAAATCACTTATGTGGGAAGAGAAATTCGATTGAAGCCATATACAAGAAAAATGTGGAAAAGTTCCTTAGCTCTACTATTTTGGACCTGCACCATAGCAGATGTGGAGAGGTAATCTATCAGTTTGTGAGTGTCTACAAAATGCAACTCTCTAGATAACAGGTTTAAAGTAAAGATTTAATACAGTCTCCATCTACTATGATGTTGCCGTGACAGTTTAAAACTCATTCTCTAAATCTCAGCAGACTTTATAGCTAGCAGTGGGCCAATATAAAGTTTAATAGCATTGCAACACATAAATCATCTTTTAAAGATGCTACTAGTAGCTCCAATATTAAATGCAGACAATCGTCTGTGTTATAAATAATTTATCAAACACCATTTCAGATTAGCCTTCCATGCTGAGTTATTTATTTTAGCCTTTACTGTACTATTCCTAAGGCACTTTTTGAAAGATCCATTACTGGTCAGTTTAATGAACTTGGGGGTCTGTTTTGTCCCCTCAAGCACTCTGGTACAGCTGTGGTGACCATTACATGGCTGATCTGGACCTCTCGATGCCTTTTACAAGTGCCGCCCATTTGTCATGTAGTGGTAAATGGAGTTGCACATTGGAGTCCAGGGACACATTGTGTGATGTAGTGATGGAGACAAACAGATAGCTCTATAAAGTGCTGCCTGTCACAGCTGACTTGTATTATAGTACATCACTCTTATTGTAATCTCATTTAAGAAGCAGTATAGACCTGGGGGACTGATATTCCCAGTTAGCTTGGTCTTTGTAGCTGTAAAGCAGGAAGTACTCCTTTTATATTCTCTGAACTTTTGAGGGGAGGGTGTGCTTTTGGTTAGGATTAATTATTACAGCAACTCCTTTATAACACTGTAATGAAGATTCGTCAGCACATTTGTTATAACCTCCTTTTCTTGGCCTGTTGCAATTTTGCATTCCTTTATGCCTGGTGTTGACTCTTTTAAAATTATTAAAGTTTTCAGAAGAATGCTTGGCTTGTTTATTAAAGGAAACTCATGGCTTTGACAAAAAAAATTTGTTTTTGAGGCAGTGTTAACTCAGTGCTGGTTTTAGCGTCATGCTTTTGACATGGGGGAAGGGAGGTAATGAATAATACTTTAGATTGAGGGTAGGAAGGAAGCCAGAGGACCTGAGTTCTAGTCTCTTTTCTGCTATTTACTGACTGTATGATAAAGGGCAAGTCATTTTACTTGTCTGGGTCTTCCTTTCCTCTTGTGTAAAATGAGGGGGTCATGCCAGGTTATCTTTCGAGCCCTTTCAGCAAGTCTTAATATTCTGTGTTCTAGGGAGTCCTTCCATGTCATGGCTTCCATATCATAACACACTAAGTTGTAATATCCCTTCCAGCTATGTATTCTCTGTCCTGTGCTTTAATGTTCTAGTTTCTAAAGTCCTGTCCAACTCCACTAGTCCATCCTTTTTTTTCTAGCACTTGTTTTTAACTTGAAAAAAATGTTGTTTTAAGGTCCTTCCTTTGCTAACATTCTGTGATTATATTTTGTATATGAAGACACTAGACTTGGAGCACTTGCACAGTTCTGATTCATATGTCCTAGAATTTTTTTGTCATATATCAAAATATGTGCCATTCTTTACATAGAAAAAGGCTATCTGAGCAGTTGGACATCTTTTTTCATTGTTTTTCCAGTAGTGGGGTTAGGCTACTCTGATCCATCCTCACTCTGTCATCTAATCTCCCTTGTGACCAACAGGATAAATTTGTGTGACAGCTGGCCAGAGTTAGGGGTGCCTTGTCTGTGGCAGCTAAACTGATCCAGGCTTTCCGGCCCACATGGGACTTGAACCCTTGACCCTGGCATCATTAGCATTATGTTCCAACCAAAATTAGTTGGTCATAGTTAAAAATTTAAACCTTTACTGAGCCAGCCTTTCTCCCAGGTAAATATCCCTTGTGACATGGGTACCATCTGATTCTTTGAACAAGTGGCACCTGCATATTTTGCCACAAGGGATTAATTCTGAAAGCAATGGGGATGCCTTCTTTCTATGATATTATGGGTGCAATTGATTTCTTCTGTAGATCATAGTCCTTGGTTTTTTTCTTGATGAGTTTGCCAAAACCTTGGTAATATAGGCTAAATGTAATAGATGTTTTGTTGATCCCTAAAGAAAATGTATTTTGCCCATCCTCAAGAACATATGTTTCTTGGTATAAGCATGTACTTATTGAGCATTAACCAAAGGGTAGCACTGTGGTATATTGGAAAGAGTGCTGGACATCAAGTCAGGACATTTGGATTGAAATCCTAGCACCAACAATGACTACTTGTGGGGTCATGGGCAAGTCACTTTGCCTCTTTGAGCTTTAGTTTTCCTTCTTTTAAAAATGGGGATAATATCTATTCCCCTTATGTCACAGAATTTTTATGAAGAAAGTACTATGTTAAGCTTTAAATGATTTAAAATGACCATTATTATTAAAACAATCCTTATTGAAGAACTGAAAATATCCCTATTTTACACATTGATATATTGAAGACTTGTTAAATAGTACTAATAAGAACAACAGTATGCAAATTATCATTGATGTCATACGCAAGATAGATACTTATAAAGACAGATGGTCTTTAGTCAGCAATGTGTTGAGGAACTATCTACCATTCTCTCGCTGCTAGAGTTTTCTCTAAGAAATAGTAGAATTAAAATAAAAGCATACATTGTGTCTTGTCCTCCATCTCTTGGTCACTTTCATAATTAGGCTGTGACAATAGGAAGCCTATTAGTCACATGCTTTTCTGTGTCTAGAGAATGCTGAGATCATCTTTAGAATAGTTGTCATTTTATCAAGGAGTGGGTAGGAGGAGAAATGATTCCTCTTCCTTAGGACTTGACTTCAGGGACATGTAGAGTAGCTGATTGAAGCAGAAGCAGTTCTGGGAGGACTTTGTCACATTGAGACTCTTGGCAGAATTATTATAATAATTGTTACACCTACAACTGCTTTGTTGTTTTAAAAAAGTATTTTCACATATATTATTGAATTTGAATCATTGTGTCAGCTACATGGGACCTAAGAGATCATCTGATACGGGCTAGTAGCCCTACTCATTTTACAGCTGCTGTGAGTGAAAAGTGACTTGTTCAAGTTCACACAGTTAATTACTTTGGGGCATTTCATTTGGACTCAGTAGTGCAGGTTGTCAGCAACTTCTTCAGCCTTGGGCAGGTAGGTCTCTACCACTAATCATTGTGGTTGTTTGAGGCCACAAGTACTTACCTAGCTCTCCAGATTGCTTGAGGTTTGCATTTTAACCTTTAGTTTAACTTACTTTAACCTAAATTCTTTAAATCATTTTTAAAAGAAATAACATGTTTATACTATACTCCCCAAATAGAGGTTATTTCATATAGCTCTTTATTTTTGAGTGGCTCTCTTTCTAGTTTCTTCCCTATCATAATCATGACCCAATTTGACCCCTTCAAGGTACCTTAGTACCATCACTTTCAGGAAAATCCTATCATCTCTACAGAAAATATTGGTAGAGGATTGAAATGACTGCAGTTTTTAGTGCCCTTTGTGTCCTTTACCACTAAAGTAGTGTCAGAAGGTCATAGAATCCGATTGTTAAAATGCTGGAAGCAAATACAGAATACTAAAATTGAAAGAGACCTCAAACCTAGAATTTTAGATTGAGAAGCATACGCAATAATAATAATGATGGTAACTGACCTACCTCCATACATATAGATGTAGGTGTAGACATCCATACCCAAATATCTTTAAAATGTATATAATTTTTGTTTTTGTATGTAAAATTAAAATAAATTATCTCCTTTGAACCTTCCAACAACACAGTGGGGTAAGTACTCCCGGTACTATATCTAACAGTATCACTATTTTTATAGATGAAACAAAGGTTAAAGAGGTTCATTGACTTCTCTACAGTGACATAGTTAATAAAGTCGGGTCTTCAAATTTGCTTTCTGTTACCAATGCCTACCATATTGCTTCATAAACATCTTATCTAGTCCAACCTGTTTCATTTTTTTAGAATGGAAACTGAGGCCCAGAGGGGTTATATGAGTTTTCTAAGCTTCTGCCACTACTGGGTAGCAGAGCTAAGATGGGAATCCAGCTGTCAGTACATCTGGCCTACTGTTCTTTGGGCTATATCATACTGTAGCTCCAAAGAATTCTGTCATTCATTAACTTACCATTTGCTTACAGTTTATTTTTCAAAAGAAATTTGGAAATGCTGTGGATAAGAAACTTTGACCCTACATTATGCATCAAAGCCCTTTTCTACTCTTCTCTGCCTGAGTTGGGTGTAACCAGTCTTCTTGTTTGTCATGATTAGGCGGTATTAAGAATTTGACATCATTTTGTGAAGTACAAATTGTGGAAGTCACCAGCATTTATAAATGTGGTCAAATATTTCTGAGCTTGAGAGAGGCTTGTACTGCCACAGAGTTAGCTGCAGGGCTCAGGCCACTGAGGCAACTAAATTCTAGTGTGTCTCTTTCATTGAGTCTGTAGAGGGAGCTAATGTTGCTGGAATAAGTTGTCATTGCCTGGTGCAACCGATACAGAAAGTTATAGGGGGAGGTTCTTCAAAATGTTCGTGTCTGCATAGTAGTTCTGACTGCCTTCTAACAGCTTCATATCTCATGTGGTAGGTGAGTTCAAATGATGGGACTGGCATTTGGATCTGGGAATTTTCTGCTTCCCTCAGGACTATGGAAGAGACCTTCTTTGAACTTAGACTGAGAGCCAAGAGACTGTAGAACATAACATATTGAAATTAGAAGGACTTTTACAACATAGAATGTTGCAACATGGAACAGAAAATGTTGGAGCTGAAAGGGATGTTCTATTTCTGCTCAAGGATGAAACAAACTAAACTAGGTTTCCTTGTTTGGAGGTGTGACATGATCAGGATTTATGTATTTAGCTGTATGACTTAGCTTAGTTTTGGGGGACATGTCCCAAACTGTGTTTCCTAGTTTCTTGCCCAGATTCTGAACTAACATAACTTAGCAGACTTGTCAAACCTGGCTTCAGATACATGCCTGCCCTTACTTCTATATTCTCTCACTGCATTTCATCATCAACTTCCCTCCTAGGCACTCATTCTTGGTATTTTTCCTCTTTCCTGTTTGCCTTGTCCTGCAGGGAGATGTTGAGGATAGACTCTGGGCCTAGGACTTTGCTGGTACAGGGAACTCATGGATAAGGAAACTCCTACAAGTACAGTTTGGCAGCTAGTCTGCAATTTATAGACTTAGTGTGGTTAGTGAATTGCCAAGGATGAGTGTATCAGATGCAGGACTGGAACCCAGGTCTTCTTGGTTTTGAGGCTTGGTTCTATATCATTATACAGTATATAATGACAAAGAACTTACTTCATTAAAAATTATAATTATAGAATTGGAAGAGACTTAGAAGCAATGGCTGAATTTCAAAACAAGTTTAAGCTACACATGGTGCCTTTGTATAAGGCACTAATTCCCACTCTATTGGTACCTGCTTTCTCTCCTCCCTAAAGCTGTTATACCTCTTCTCTCAGCCTCCCACCCCACAGAAAGTTTTATTTGAGAGATGGTACTCTTTCTAAAGATACATCACATTTTTCTTTTGAACATTGAAAAAATTGATAGCATATCTTTCTAAAATGTTTAGCAGCACTGAAATGAAAAAAAAAAACAAACTTGTACTGTAAAAATGACAATTGACTTACAGTCATAGGATCAAAGCCTTAGAAGTTAGAAGTACCTTTAGAGATTAACCCAATCCCTTCTTTTAATAGGGAAATAAATTGAGGTATGTGAGGGTAAAGTGACTTGCCTAAGGCCACACAGCTGAGTCAGAATTTGAGACCTCCCTCCAGACCTCTGATTCCAAAATGCAGTGTGCTGTATTTTGCTATGCCATATTGCTGTAACATAACTGGAGTCAGAAAAAACCTGAGTTTATGGCCCAGCTTTGTCACTTACTAGCTGTGTCATCCAGGGTAAATCAAATCCCTTTCTGGACACTGAAAATCTACTTGAACCAAGTATCCCTCTACAATATCTGTGACAGACGGTTGATCATTCAGCCTCTGCCTGAACACCTTAGTGACATAAAACTCATTTAAAAGTGGCCTATTTCATTGGACTTGAACTGCTGGGATAGCCCCTCCCCGCTTTACTTCTTGCAGCTTCCACCCATTGAGCCTTGTTCTCTGAGACCAAACCATGACAGCCCTCTAGCTATGTGATGAAGGTGATTATGCTCTTTCTGAGTGTCTCTCCTCCGTGCTAAAATGCTTTTCAGCCATTTTTCATGTGATGTGGTTTGAAATTCTCTTACTATTCTGGATACAGGATTATAGGAATTAGAGCTGGAAGTAACCTTAAAGATTATCTTACCTAACTGCCTTATTTTATTAGTGAGGAAACTGAGGCCCAGAGAGGTTAAGGGACTTGCCTGTAGTTACACAGATAGTATCTAAGCTGGGATTCAGACTCAGGTCTTCTGGCTCCATGTCCACTGTTCTTCCCACTACCCTATGGTGTTCTTTTTAATTTGTGGCACTAGATTTTGTCTTGAAAAGGAGGAATACCTGGCTTGGAAAAAAAAAGACAATAATGATCAAGCAAGCATCTGTATGAGATGTTGAGGGGAGAGGGTTGGACATGGAAGTATTTCTGGTTTCCTTCAAATGGTCTACTTGCAACTCAGCATAATTCAGTTCAGCTGACATTAAGTATCTGTTATGTGCACAGCATTATTGCTAGGCACTGGAGAAAATAAAGTTTAAATAAAATATAATATTTGTTCTCATGGAACTTAGAGCCAATTGGGGGATAAGCTATATACATAGATAACTGTTATATATAATATTACATAATAAGCATATTAGGTATAAAACAAAATACTCTGATATCTGAGGGAAGGATGTTTCATGATAATGTGCCTTTTGAGTTGAATTTTGAAAGATGGAAAGGAATTTAGGCAAAGGGGGGGGAAGGGGAGGGTAGAAGGATGTTCCTGACATAGGAAAGACAGAGAGGCAAGAAAGCACCAGGTATAATTGTGTTATGGTGAGTAATCCAATTTGACTGGAGCATAGAGAATGTGAAAGAGTTTTATTAGATAGTGGAATGTAGATAGCACCAGATCTTGGTGAGCCTTGAATGACAGGTTTGCATTTTACTCAGTACATAGGGAGCCACTAAATATGTATATGACTGATTTTGTCAGCAATTTCTATTATAAAAGTTTAGAGCACCTCTTCTGTTGGTCCTTGTTATTATGTTTATCTTTCGATTTTGCATCAGTTTTTATTGGCCATAAGGCACGTTTATGTTATGGTTTCTTGTTCTAGTTATCAAAACACAAGACCACATTCAATGATGGCAAGCATTTCTTTTTTTTAGGAGGAAGAAGCCAAGAAGCTAGTTAGTGAGGCCATCTCAGCTGGGATCTTCAATGACTTGGGATCTGGGAGCAATATCGATCTCTGTGTTATCAGCAAGTCCAAGTTGGACTTCCTCCGTCCATTTGATATTCCCAACAAGAAGGGAAGCCGGTGAGCAAATTTGATTTTTTTGCTTGCTTAAGCACAGAATGAGCTGGAAGAAATGTGAGGCCATTGATTGTAAAAATGTATGATGTTCAAGCTGAAAAGGTTCTCCAAGTGCAGAATGTTAGAGCACAGAACACTGACTATAAAGAGCTAGAAAGATCTCGCATCATCTAGTCCAGCTCCCTCATTTTACAGAAAAATAAATAGAGCCAGAGAGAATGACTTGTTCATTAATACATAACTAGTAAGAGGGATCTGGAATTTAAACCTCACATCTTCTGGCTCTAAGTACAGGGCTCTTTCTGTTAAGTTATGCTGGCTTTAGCCGGCTCACTGACTTGATTTTCCAGGACCAGTGTGGGAGATGTTACAGTTCAGTGAAAAGAGCACCAAGAGACCCAGTTTCTATTGTTAAATGACTCTGACATTATAACTTGACTTCTCAAGGCCTTTTTTTAAAATAAAAAAGGTTAGTCTAGGGTCCTCATAGTGTTAATATTCTGTGTTTTATACTTAAGTTGCCCATGTTCCTACATCCTTTCTAGCTCTGGTGGCCTCCTTGAAGTTGTCGTATGACCAGACTGAACAGAATCCTTAGCTTCTGAGAGATAGATGTTCTTTCTGGATATTGACAGTTTTGTGAACCCAGCTTAAGGCTAAATGGATGAACATAGTGGTCTTGGGGGAGGAGCACTCAACAAGGTGCTGAACTTCTCCAGTGGTCATTGAGAAAGAAATCGTTTAATTTATACTTAGTTGTAGAATCGCTAAAGGCAGGAAGTACCTCATGTTGTCATATAACAGTTGATGGCAATCCTGTGCACTGTTATCCCCTGACCATGTACTGGTTTGGTGCCCCCCTACCCTTTTCTGAAGATGGTTTATGTGAAAACATGTTTAGAAATGGCAGTTACTAAATTGTGTATCCAGGAAGAAAGAAAAGAATATTTATTTGAAGAAGCAGTGAGAATAATAGACCACTCAGTCAAGAAAACCAGATTCTGGACCTAGTTTGGTCACTAAATCATTGTTTGACTTTGGCAGAGTGCTTTATCTCTTTGGGCTCCATAAAGGAATTGGACTAGATGGTTTCTGAGATCTTTGAGCTTTAGTGTTCTCCTAGACCCATAAATTATCAGAACGGGAAGTAGGAGAATAATGAAATATTAGAGCTGGAAGGGACCTTAGTATCTTAGAAATCATCTAAGCTGACATTCTCATTTTACCAATGAGAAAATAGATCTGTAGGAAGAAAATACTTATCCAAAATCATTCAGCTCTTTGTGGCAGAGCCTGGACTTGACTTGGGTTTCATTACTTGTACTCAAAGCTAGAGGGAATACAGTTGGTCCCATGCAGAAGAGCAGCGAGAATGGAAAGCAGAACACTTCTCCCAGGATGCCATCTCTAACATATGTGACTTGAGGATATGAACTTGGCGACAGGTTGAAATGTATAGATCCTGACTTTCCAGGGGCTTGTCACAGGTCTGGGCTGGACTCATGCTCCTAGTCTAGACACTTTCAGGGTACAAGGCTAAGTGGGTCCAACTTTCACATTTCTTTGTCTTCCCCTCTTCATGAGTGTTGACACTGACTGAAGAAATGTTCATTGGTTAATCTGAGTCTTAAGAGTTCCCTCAGCTATTGATTTCTGCAGTCTGTGGTTTTTAAATGGTCTGAGGCTTATTTACACAAGGTGAAAAAAAACCAAACCACTATATGTATGTTACTGAAAATAAGGGCTTTGTAACTCAAGGGAAAAAGTCTTTTCTCCTCTCTCCTCCCCTGCCCCTATTTCCAGTTTCTAAGCCAACAGTGAACACCTCACACAGTGGTGAAGATTTTGTTCCAAAGTGGTCATATTGTCACTATTAGAAAATTGTACCAGGATATTTCCCCATTCAGGCCCCCAATAACAAGCCTGGTGGTGGGGTTACCTTGTACTCTAATGATTTGAGAATATAAATTCCTAGTATGAGTATAATAATAACAGCAAACATTTATTGCCTATTGCATGTAGAGCACTTTGTTAGGTACATGGTAGGTGCATGCGCTGATCATCAAGATTCAGAGCTGTTAAGGCCTTTAGAGAAAAATCAGATCTAGCTTCCTCATTTTTCCTCTCTGAAAAGAGAATTATAGTTACTAGACATATTTCTGTAATGTTTTAAAGTTTTACCTAGCACAAGTATCATTACCACCTCCATTTTGTAAATGAGGAAACCTAAGGTTCATAGAAACTTGACTTGCTCAAATTCTCACTAGTGTAAGAATTTTAACCCGATCCCCTGACTCTTAAGCCCTAATAAGTTTTTCAATACACCATGCTGCAGAGGAAAACAAGAATCTATTGTGATTTCATCTGTGCAGGTACTCTGAGCACCAGTGCAGAGGATAGTCAAGGCCCCTAAATTTGGAATCAGGACCAGAGTTCAAATCCTGCCTAATACAAACTCTGTGACTAGGTATAGATCATCTAGCCCCACTTTTCCACTTGTCAAATGAGTGATTGTACAGATGACTTAAATTATCGTTTTCACATTGACTAAATCTCCTTCATATACATATATGCCCCCCAAATAATTGTAGGTAACGGGATTCTAGAGTATCCCCAGGTTTTGTACCAACCAGCTTTTGGACAAAAGGGCAGCCTATAAGACCAAAATGATTTAGTTGTAGTGCTTGCTTACAATTTAGAAAAAGCTTCTTTTGCAGTTTGCATTCTTTCTTTGGTCCCTGCAGACACCTGGAGATGATTAAAGAGAGTGCTCTTTTCTCTGCCTCCTTCCAAGACAAATCTTCTCTTAGAAGGAGGGTAGATATTGGAGGTGCGCATGTCCTGTTTCAGCCAACAGCTTTATGTGAGCCCAAATGAGGCTTGATATTTATGGAAATGAACCTCCCAATTGGGGACAGATGGGAGGAGCAGTTGGGCTTGCATTGGCATTTGACAGTGTCTTTAATTCCCAGCCCCAGTGTGAGGATTAACTGTACAAATATGTACCTTACAGTCTGCACAGGGCTCCTCAGATGCCTTGTTTCCCAAGTCAGAATAGTTAGGTCCAATGTCTCCAGCAGTGCAGAACTCACACAAAGCAGCCCATCCCATGCTTTGCCAGTGATTATATTGACCTGAAATCTGTGTCCCTATAACTTTTCACCTATTGATTCCAGCTACCTCTCCTTCGCCTTCCGCCTTCCCCCTCCCCCCCAAAAGTGCCATGTGTGAGTTTATGCCTTGCCAACCTAAAGAGTATATCAGCATTTTCAGTTTCTTGCATGAAGAAGATAAGGCTACAAGGTAGAAAGATCATTGTGGGCTGGGAGTTCAATATGGGTTTGAGTCCCAGACCTGTTACTTAACTAGTTTACTATATCTTATCTTGGAAAAAAATCCCTGCATCTCTCTGGCCCAATTTCCAGTTCTGTTCTAAGGACTCTTCTAGCTCTAACATTCTCTTTTCTAATATTCTATTTCATATGTCCTTTTCAGCTCTTGTATTTGAAAACCGAGTTCAATGAAGCCTCACCTTTACCCGTTTCTCTTTTGTCCTCCATAGGTTTGGCAGGTACAAGTGTGAAAAAGGGACAACTGCTATTCTTACTGAGAAAGTCACTAACCTGGAAATTGAAGTGCTGGATGAAACAGTACAGACAATGGACACTTCCTAAAGGGCTTGCTCATCAACTCTATTGAGCAGAATATTTGGGGTTGCCGCTAGGTCACCTGATGTAAGACAGATGCATCACTAATAAACAAATGATAATTATGTAGCTAAGGCAGAGGTCATTTTATGGTGGGGTTTTTAAAATTATCTCAGTTGCCGTCCAGGATGTTGAATATTCTCAAAGCAGCTTACATTTCTATAGTTCTTTAATGTTTACAGGTTTTCCCTGTTAGGGAGGTAGTATCCTCATTTTATAGATGAGGCAGCTGAGGCTGATAGTTCTCAAAGTCCTGTAATACCTATTAAAGTGTCTGAGTGACAATCAATTCAAAGTCATAGTGCAGCTATATGGCTAAAATTATAAAATAAGGGTGTAGGGCTTTTAAATATTTTTTCTTTGAGAGGGAAGCAGAGGGAGGCAATAGGGGTTAAGTGACTTGTGTAGGGTCACATGGCTAGTAAGTGCCTGAGGCCACATTTGAGCTCAGGTTTTCCTGACTCCAGGTCCTATGCTCTATCCACTGTACCACCTAGCTGGTCCTTAAATACTTTTTCACAATTAGTTCCTGTGTTATTTTATAGCAGGTATGTATTGGTCCCTTTCTCTTTTGATAGATAGCTAAGCTAGGTGAACACAAACCCCTGTGGTTAAGCCATTTCCCTGGTTTTCATCAGTAGTATTTAAAAAACATCCACTTGAGGCTGACCTTGGCTCAGAATATGCTTACTATTGTCATTCTTAAAGGTAACCAAATAGACCTTTGCAATTGCCCAAGTTTGAGATAATGCTTTGAACTTATTTAGGCTCTACCATTTATCTTGCCTCGTGCCCCACAAATGCATTTCTGGCCTTCCTAATCTGTAAAATAGAAGAGTTGGACTAGATCCTCCATGCCCTTCAGGTTCCAGTATTCTATATCTTCTGCTCTCCAAGTCTCTGAGACACAATTTCTTCTTTTGTCAGACATTGAAGGAAATTAGATTAAATGACATTATAGAGGTCATTCTATTCAAACACACACAAGTGTAACCCTTCTTACCCCAGTTTTATTTCAGTATTGGAGAACACATATTAAGAACAAAGCAGACACTGCATTTGAAGAAAATCTCAAAACCCTATGCTGTGGCCACAGAAATAATTTCACACGTTGGGGGGTGGGTGTGAGGCAGTATACCAAACAGCACAAAGTCCTGCTCGAGTGCCTCCCCATAGCTCTATTTCAGACAAACAGGAATCCCACCAACCAGGGAGTCCTTTTCATTCTGACCCACTGGAGCATCACCAACTCCCAGGAATGACAGTTTTGTCTGTATAAAAACACATTCCATCCACATCCTTCAAAAGGTTAAGTTTACCATGAGTTCACATTTATAAGTTCATTTTCACAGTTAATTAGACCTGGACTAATCCTGTTGGGGAAAACAAGATAAGCAGAACATTTCTGTACATAACTGAGTTGGACGCTTCTCTTGAATGGTGCTATCCATAGTCTTAGTTGACATTTGTATATGAGTAAAAACAGCACAAATGTTTGAACTTGTTAAGGCTGACAATGGTGAAACAAAAAATATCAAGAGGAAACCTTGGTTACATTCAAGCAGATGACTTTTGGAGAGAAAAATAAATGACCTCTAATGAAAATTTGCTTCTTGAGTTCCTGGTAAAGAGGAAGAGCCCAGGGCTGGGAGCCAGGAGATGAGGATTTTAATCCCGGCTTTACCAACTAATTTGCAGTGTGACCTTGAGCCTCTTCCCCTATACAGGCCTCAGTTTCCTTCTCTGTAACATGAATCGTTGGATTAGACAATCCTTTAGGTCCCTTCCAGCTCTAACGCTATAATTCTAACTCTTTCCTACTTCTTATTTAGTGAGTTATAAACAGATAAAATATTAGTAAAATCTCCACTTTTCCATTAAAATTTAAAACCACCAAACCAAAACCAATAGTACTACTCCCCACGTTTTCACTTTGCAACAGAGAACACCAAACACAGAGTTTGATCATTTCAAAAGGATATGAAGGACTTAATTAAATGTACTATTAACCATTTGCAAAAGAGGGTTATTAGCAGTTATACAAATTACCAGGCCATGACAAATCTTACATTTGTATAAACACTGATGAAAAAATTCAATGAAGGAATTCTTTTTTGGCATTTCACATTACAACTGAGATACAAAGAGTGCTTCACTGGAAATTTCCCTGAGACACCCTTGTTAACAGAACTAGCCTATATTATGCACAACTGTTAAAAGAAAGGACTCTCTGAAGAGGAATGGTAACTGTCCTGAGCTTCCCCCCCTTCCCCCCACACCCCTACCCTCCCTCAAGGTTGCACTGCCTCTTCACTTTAAAGCCAGGATCAAAAACCTGCAGAACTATCTGGGCCTCTTTTCTCAGTTGTTCCACTCATGGGCCACCAGTCAGCTTCTTTGGAGAAAGAAAATTCAAGTAAGATTAAGTGATGATGGCTTTGTTGTGTGCATCTCTTCTGGATTCAAGTGCTGGCATTCCAGATGTGCATCTGTTTGGCTAGCTGGTGTACATAGCCAATGTCAGGTCTCTGGTCAGGGTCTGGATATATGCACATACTGACCAGTTCCCGCAACTAAAAGAGAAGAGAGAAAACTGCATCCATTACCATGGAAGGAAGTTTCCTTTGAAGTAATTAGAATGGAGACTGGCATTCCAAAAGTCTGAGCCAAGACCTTCACTGTATTCCTATTTACTCAGCTGCTGAACAAGGGAAGCTTCACTGGGTTGAGATCTAGCTACAATTAAATTCAGACAATTTGAGGTTTGAGATAGAGGGAAAGAACTCATAAAAGCTGGTGTTATATATACCCCCAAGATAAAGGGAGGTAAGTGAAGCTATTAAGCCCATTTCCATATAGAAGAAAAGACTACACATTCTGGCATAGTATATATTTCCATATTTTATATTTTTAATTTCAAAAGGTTCATGACTTTCTCACAGTGTGGAACACTGTCCATCTTTGCCAATCACCACTAAAAAAAAAAACCAAAACCCATCACTGGTTAGGTTCATAACCAGAAGAAGGTTTCTCATCTGCTTTTAGTTAGAATGGAGTCCAGACAGCATGCATAGTCCATTGCTGGGCCCCTAATGATTCAAAGACTTTCCATCTTAGTTAGCAGAACCATTGAGAACCCAGGGTCACCTGCACACAAGGATGAGGTTTCAGCAAAGAACTTCAGGAGAAAGTAGTATTTTAGAGGGGAGAGCATTGACATTTTCTCACAGACCCTCTCTTCACATTGCAATGAAGCACTGGGCTTTAATACTAGATAAGGTACACCACAGAACCTAGAGTGTGGATGTAAAATGGCAATCAGGAAGATGCTAAGACCAGAGGACACAACTCAAGGATAGGGCTTATTGATCATCATAAATGTATTAAAATGCAAAAGGGTTACAGTCAGACTGCCCACCTCCCAGCCCCCTTTATTGTGCACATGAAAGACGGGAGCTTTTAATTACACAGACTAAAAGCTGCTCATACCTCCAAGGCTGGGGGAGGAACAGCCTTGAGCCTCTGATCTTCTCACATTCTTCTGATAGCCACAGTACCAATTATTTTAATGGTAATTAAAATAATGACCTTATAAAGCACACATCTTATATTGCATCACTGAGCTCACTATAGTTTTCTCATTTAAATATCTAACCACTGCCCAGTGAACGCAGTTTTTGGGCCGCCAAAAGGGCTATACACAAAGTGAATGCATCGATTGTCCTGTGGGCTCAGCATTTCACAAGCTGCATCCCATGAATGTACTCAGTTACTGAACCAGGTTCAGGATAGCAACAATACAGGAAGATGGAGGTGCAAATAGAGCCTTGCATGGTATATGTTTTGTGCTATCTAGTCCAACTCATGCCTAAAAGGGGACTTCCACTGTCATATGCCTGTCAGGTGATCATCCAGCCTCTACTTAGAGACCTCTGGGAAGGAGGAACCTATAACTGGCAGCTCAGCTCACTTTTTGAGAATTCCAGCAGTTGGGAAGGTTTTTTTTCCCTCCTAACATCTAGTCCAAATTGTTAGCTTCTTTGTAACTTCCACCCATTGTTCCTAATTCTGTCTTCTGAGGCCAAACAGAATCATTTACCACTGACTGTGGCATCTTTAGAGGTTTCAGATACATGGCATAACTATAAAGGATCATTTTGGAAGCTTAGCTAGCTACATGTAAAGACTGACAGGAAAACATTTTTAAACGGATTAACTTAACTGCCAATAATAGCTTTCGGCTTCCTTTCTCTGCCCCATTCTCCTCATCTGTAAATTAAGAGGGCTAAACTAGAGAACGGGATTTGCATCTCCCCATCATACTCCTGAGTAAGGCCCAAACTGGCTTAGAATAAAACAGATACCATATTGTAAAACGAAGTCGATATGCGGCCTTCAGGGATCCTTATGTAAGTTTATTGGTCCCCATTTCTATATGAGTTTGATGCTACCTGACTATAGGTGAACATCCTGTGTTCTAACATACAATTTCAGTTATGACATTCTCAACAGTCTTAGATTTCAGCTCTAAAATTTTCTGAACCTATTAGTGTAAATTTAATTGTGGAATCAGCACTATCTACTTTGGGGGTTGGCAAACTTGAAAAACCAAGAAAAACTCATCAAGTTAGAGTTTATCAATATACTCCAATGCCTTTCCTTTATGTGTACACATGGCGTTAGGTAAGTTTGTATTTCTGGTTCCTAAGGAACCAAGAAACTCGAGTTGGTCACATTTTGTCTGACTTCACTTCTGTGAAACAACAGGTAAAAATATTTCCTGCAGATAAGAACCTTATCACAGGTGGCCACAGCAAGATTTCCCAACTAAAATGGTGATAACAGTATTTAGCTATCACTCATTTTTAATTTGGGGAACTAAAACTTCTAATACCTGGGGGGTGTTAGTGAGGTGAGAAGAGAGAAAAATTATTTCATAATGCATCCTTGGGTCCCAGGTTTGATGGACTTGCTATCACAGAGCACACGTACATCTCTAGCAAAGATAATTCCCTCCTTGGGAAAGGAATTTGCTGCTGCTGCTGCCTTCAAAGCATTCTAGGTTGCTAGTAGATGTAGATCTCAGTCACAGCAGCCGTATAGACCTTCCTTTACCTGGCTGTTCTTCATCACTCTCAGTATAACTAATGCCTTGGGAAGGGCCAAGCTCCTCAGAAACAGGGCTATTCATCTACTTTTGATGAAAAAACCATGAAGCTAAGGACAAAAAGGGATAATATTCTATTTATTCAATTTATAAAAAGGGGGAAAAAAGGAATCTGGTTGCTAGGAATAGCAAACAGCAGGATGAGAGAGTAAGAGGTCTCTTGCCTTCTCCAGCGTTCTGTTAATAGCGTATAACGCCATCTGGAGTCCTTCTCTGGGACCCAGTCTTGGAAACCATTCTGCTCACCCTGGACTACATCAGTGCACTACACATACTCTTTAGCATAGCCAGAGGGAGGCACGCAGACAGTAATTGTGCAGACAGGAAACACATCTGTCAGCTTACACTAATTCTGGCTGCCAGCAGGTACATCCTCAAGTGTTTGCTATGTTACCAAGTGTGACCAACCATACATGGACCTTTCTAGCAAAGTCCACACATAAAAAGGGAGACAGGGACAGTGTGTAAAGAGAAAAGACTGGAATTGAAGTAAAAAAGACCAAGGTTGGAGTCCCAGCTCTTCCAGGCATTTATGTGCCATGTGACCTTGAACAAGTCACCTTGAGCCTAAATTCCTTACCTAAAATGACCAAGTTAGGATTCCTTCTACTTATGTAATTCTGCGTAAAAGAGTGTGTGTAAAATTAATTGGGGTTTAAAAGGTCAAGGGGTGGACAAGATTAATTGCCTTTTGTATCTGAAGGTGGTGGCAGTACCATTGCCAGTTTTGGCCATCAAGACGCTAGCTGGCATGGTCCCTAAAATTTTGACTGAAAGAAAGATGAATTGGTGACTCCAGGTAGTCCCAGTTTTAACTTACCTTCTCAGAGTAATGTTCTCCTGGAAGAGGAGGGTAGTCACATTGCTCTATCTTCTGACAAAGAGAAAAAAGATTCATTTTATCTCCATAGAAGGGACTTTGAAGAGCCGCCATCTGTAGGAAGGAAACACAAAATGAATTTTCAGTCTAGCAGTTGCACAAAGCTGCTTCTTGATTCTGACAAATGACTGATATTTGGCCACCAACTGGGACCCCTATCAAGAGACCACTGTCCCACCCCCCTTCCTGGGCAAGTCACATAAACTCTTGAGTTTCATGTTTCCTCATCTGTAGAATGGGGATGAAAATGTGTTTTACCATCTGCCTTCTAGCTTTGAGTAAAGTGCTTATAAACCTTAAAGCGTTAAAGACATTTGTGTTCAATACTCTAAAGATCTATTAATTTCACTGATAAAAGTAATGCTTTCCACCAACACGTACTGGAAGCCCTTTATGCCTTAAAGGAGATTTGGGGTGGTTTTTTTTCCTTTCAGTTGCTGGGCCAAAACACATTTATTATCTTGTGGCCAACCAGTGACAATCTCCTCTATACTTAGCTAAGCTGGTTCCCAGACAACAGTCATGGCTCTGTTGTCTGGCACAAGGTCAAAACCTTTCAAGCATGAGAGGGCCTGCCAGAGCTCCTGCTCCACTAGTAGGATGTGCAAGAATCCTGGGTCACCCTCATGTCAGGAGGAGGCACCACATCAGTGGAGGGTTATCAGTGACTGCTATTTCTCTTCATCTGTCATCTTCCCTCCCCATCAGGTCACCTGATAAGGAAAATGGTTCCTATTTGGTTTTTTTTTTTTTTTGTTTTCACAAAAAAATAGAAGAAAGGGGAAAAAATTTCCCAATTAGACTTTATTAGAAACCACCCATTCTGTTCTGTGGAATCCCACTGAGACATCAGACTTCCTTAAATCATCGTGGGGAAGGGGAGTAGGGGGATGAATGGGAGGGAATGATATTTCTTCAGCAAGATCCAAATACCTGGATTTATAAAGTAGACCTAGGAAAAGGAAAACGTGTGTCCATCCATCACAGAAATTATCACAGTGGGAGACCCGTGGTCTGTGATCACACGAGGCCAGAGAAAGGGTCATTTGCTCCCTGGCTAGAAGAATTAGCACCACTTACTTGGGAGAAGCTAAGATTGTCCCCTGCCTCTCTGAGAAGAGGCTCTTTAAGAGAGCGCAACAATGGAGAAGGGCTGAGACACAAGTGGATAATCCAAATTACACAGGGGCCTGGTTCCACAAAAGTGGAAAGTCTGATAGCAGCAGCAATTCACAGCAATACTGCTCTCAGCTTTCAAAGTACTTCCATTACAACTATCCTCTGAGGGAAAAGTGCAATTATTATTACCATTTGATGGATGGGTAAACTGAGGCTCAGAGAAGGACAGGAATGGCTGCGCTGAAACTTGAACCTAAGTTCTCAAATCTTTCCAAGAGTAGCACAAGTCAATTCGCCTTCCTTAGGCAGAAGGCTGCCACTTTTGGTCTCAGTTTCCTCATCTGTAAAACAGGTAGCACTACTCATGCTACCTACTCATACTGTTGTTGTGAGGGAAAACACTTGGCAAACTGCAAAGTGATAAAAAAAAAAATAGCCCATTTCTATAATAGCCTCAATTTATTTGTTTGCAAAATGTGGTCAGATCAGATTTTTTTTTCCAATTTTTATTTGTTTTTACATTGCCTACATTTCCACATATATACACGTGTCTATAGGATATATATTCACAAATGTGCATATATTTATGTATATTCACATATGCATGTGTGTGTGTGTTTGTATTCCCCCTTCCTCTTCCTCTCAGAGAAATATCCCTTTATAGCTAAGAGGAAGAAAAAAATAATGCAGCAAAAGTAAGCAACACATCAAGGAAGTCTCCCTTGGTAGACCGTGTTCCACACCCAGAGTTCTCCCCTTCTCACACTCACACACTCCTTTCTTTTCTTTGTCCAGTGTCAGTGTTTTTGGCAGTGCTCTCACTGTTGTATTGCTGCGGTCATACAGACTCTTTTCCTTACTCAGCTTCCTTCACTTTGGATCCTGGTTCCTGGGTCTTCCTATGTTTCTCTCTGGTGCTCATTCTCATCATTTCTTGGAGCACAGCAACGTTTCATTACATTCACGTACTGCTCCCACAGTTTGTTCGGCCACTTTTGTTCCTAGTTCATTGCTACCACAAAAGGGCTACTAAAAATATTTTGGTTCGTATGAGGCCTTTTTTTTTTTTTTTTTTTAAATCATTGACCTCCTTGGGACAGGTGCCCAACCTACCACTGGCCCATTTGGATAACTTACAAGTTCTGTTCTAGCTCTGACAACTATATTTTAAGGTTCCTTCTACCTCTAAAATTATATGAAAATGTAATGTTTGGAGTCTTGTTTTGTGCTAGGCCTCCCTCCCTCACCCCCAAACTCTGTTCAGGATAAGCCAAGCCGGGCCAGGCCCTCCAGGATTTTGCTATGACGTCAGAAAGCAACCAGAGCCTGGCACCTTTACAACTGCTGCCCAGGAACCATCCCTACCCCAGCCAACCATTTACATACGAAGGAACGAACAGCACTAATCAGGTTTGTCTTCAAAGAGAGAGCAGGGAGCTATGGAGAGGCTCCGCAAAGCGAGTGGCATGCTGGCCCAGCATGCGGCCTGGGCTGTGCCCCATCTGCTTATTAATCTGTAATGGGATTCAAGTGTTTCTTGTCACTCTCGCTCACTGTTACCTCCAACGCCAAACAATGGGGCAATGCCTCATCCTAATGAAGCACTGTTGGCTAATTGTGCCTGATACCTCCTCCGTTTGGAGGAGTGTTTTCAAACCATTTTTTTGCAAGCTGCATCAAATCACCCAGCTCTTCACATTAGCCTCGGCTGAGGGGGATAGGCTACACTCTGGTTTTAATAAGGGAACCATTTGATAATTGTTAAGCCTTTGCTCATTATCATGCACCAGGGAGACTGTCCAAAGAACACTGTCTTGTTGCAGAAACACACAGCAAGCTTCCAGCAGAGCGGTGATTTTTTGTCTGTGGAATTTTTTTTTTTGTTTCAACAGTTATCAACCCCTTTACTTGTGTCCCCTTGCACAATACAGGGTCTGAGATAAGCTGCCCCAGGAACTGTTGAAAGATACAAGGGTTTGAAGGTGGCAGACTACCCACACAGACTACGTCCCTACTGAGGAAGTACCATGAGTTCTAGTCACTACCCGATGGCCACACTGGACCACCAACTACTCCCAGTTGTGCCCTGGGCCTTGCTACCTGCAGGTCTTTGCTCACATCATCTCTCGCCTTCCTAGAAATGCCCCCTTTTCCTCCAGCTCCCTTCCTTCAAACAGCTATGATGGCCCCTTGTTCCTCCTAAATAGGAGAGACCACTCCTTACTCAGAGCTCTTGGGATGCTATGTAACCTTTCTCATGTACTTAAATACTTTTATCATTTCTATCAGAGCTCCCTGTATAAATGTTCTCTTCTCTAGTCATCAGTGGGAGACACTCCTTGAGGGCAGGAACTGGGCTGATTTGCACCCTTATACATGGTGCCCAGCACATATTAGGTGCTTAATAAATACCTATTGGACTTTTTGTTGTTGCTGAAGTCATAGGTGGTGCAGTGGATGGAGCACCAGTGCAGGAGTCAGGAGGACCTGAGTTCAGATCTCATCTCAAACACTTGACACTCACTAGCTGTGTGACCTTGGGCAAGTCACTTAACCCCAACTGCCTCATCTGGGTCATCTCCAGTCATCCTGATGAACATCTGGTCACTGGATTCAGATGGCTCTGGAGGAGAAGTGAGGCTGGTGACCTGCACAGCCCTCCCTCACTCAAAACAAAGTCAAGTGCAAGTCAGATCATCATATCTCTGATGGCATGGTCTTTGGCAACGAAGGACATTTGTGCTGTGCAGGGACAGGGAGCAGACACAATAGAAAGGCTTCTGGCATTCTGCAAAGTGGCAACACTTGGGGGATACAATTCAAATAATCAAAATGGTAACCAAAGGTGCACGGGTTAATTGGACAGTTACAAAAGTACATCTGTTGCCCTGGCAGAGAGCAGCTGGGAGACCAGAGGAGTCAATCTAAGTCATCTGAATATGTCACTGAGCTAGAAAAAAGGGTTAAGCTGAATTCTTATGTGCTAGTTACTCCTGTTCAGAGGAGGATGCAGTGGTAAAAACAGGAACACACAAGACCTTAGGAGTCCCTTCACTGTGCACGGTTGTGACCTGGCAAGAGGAAATCCTCGGTGGGGATGGAGTAGACAGAACGCTGACTTTGGAATACAGAGAGGCCCAGATCTGAGTCTTGGCTTCACCGCTTAGCTAGCTGTGCAAAACCGGACAGATTAACCTCTTGGAGCCTCAGTTTCTCATCTGTAACATGAGGATGAAAGCACTACGTCTCCCACAGAATTGCTATGAAGAAAGTGCTTTGCAATGCCTGAAAGCATTATTTTTAAAAATTACAGTTTGCATTTTGTTTTGTTCTCATGGTTTCTCCCATTCATTTTAATTCTTCTGTGCAACATGACTACGGTGAAAATGTATTTAATAAGAATGTATGTGTAGAACCTATATAAGATTGTATGCCATCTTGAGAAGATGGGGGAAAGTGGAGAAAGGAGGAGGAAAAATCTAAGATACATGGAAGTGACTGTAGGATACTGAAAACAAATTAATTAATTAAAATAAATAAAAGTAAAAAAAAAATTATAGTTTGCAAAGGCCTTTCCTCACCACAGCCCTGTGTGGCAAGTAGCATGAAGGGTACTATTCCCATTTTACAGATAAGGAAATTGAGGCTCTGAGTGGAGGGAGAATCTGACATCATTTTTATCTAATTATGTTTAGGCTGTGGTACACACACATGCTCTCTGTCATACTGCCTGTTTCCTTCCTCTTGAACCCCCAAACCTAACCTGAATGTCTTCTTCCCAAGAAGCTTTATTTGGGCCATTATCTCCACGTCTCTTCCTGATAAGAGCCAAGGCCTAGCACTCAGTCTCTGAATGTGTGGAACCCCATGAAGGAGTCAGCACGAGGTCATCGTGCACATCAAGGCAAACCAAACGGCAGCACTGAGCTCATGCTATACTGAAACTATACAAAAAGAGCACTGGAACCGGAATTAGATGTGAGTTTAAGTCCAATTGTGACATACTTAACTGGGGGGGCGGGCAGAGCAAGTCCCTTTTTCTGAGCCTCAGTTTGCTCATCTGCAGCAGGAGGACCACAGGGTTCCATGCTAGAAAGGCCCTTCAGAAAGGATTTACTCCAGCTCCCTCATTTTACAGATGAGAAAACTGAGGCTGAGAGAAGTGGAGGTTCCAAGGACACACAGGCAGTAAGTATCAAGACCAGGATTTAAATGCTGGTGTTCCCCTTGTATTGATGATGATAACAATATTAAATGTCCAATATTTATAAAGAGCTTACTCTGTGCCACACACTGTGCTAAGTGCTTTACAAATATTTCATTTGATTTTCACAATATCCTGGGGAGTAGGTGCTATTATTGTCCCCATTTTAAAAATGAGGAAACTGAGGCAAACAGGATTTAGTGACTTGCCCAGGGCAGGTCTCCCTGACTCCCAGCCCAGGCTCTGTTCACTGAGCTACCTCACTGCCTTCTAAATCAACTGCTTTCCTCATCACACCACGCTGGATAGTAACGCCTGCACAATCCTTACCTCAAAGCATTATGGTGAGAAAAGAGCTTTGTAAAACCCAAAGCAGGGGTTCTCAACCTTTTTCAGTCCCCTATGTCCCTAGGCTTTTCGTAAACCTTCGTATTCCCTATCAAGTATGAAAAATGCATTCTAAAATTTATCATGCACATACAAATAAGAACCAAAACAGATGAATTATTTTCAACAATGTAGTTATTTACTATTCCCCCCATCCCTTTGACAAAATTCTTAAGCCCCCACAGAGGCACAAGTGCCCCAGTTGCTATTCACTGAACCGATTCGCCTTGCACATAGTAGGTGCCTCATGAATGGCTCATTAAACTGAAACCAAAAATCTCAGCCTACACAAGTTTACAAAGCCCCTTCCTCATGGTAGTCTGGGGGTTCGAAAGCTTCCCCAATTCCACAAGCATTCCTAAGAAGGTTTTTAAGACAATGCTGAGCTACTAAGATATACAGGGCTGGCAAACCCAGAGTTATTGGATATTTTTCCCTGTTTCCCTTGTTTGGTCTTAATCATGGGCACAGACTCAGTGGCTGCTGTGCGGAGTTCGAGCACTAATTCTGGAGGGCACCGCTGGATGTGCGCCGCAAGCAGACCCCTCACTGGGATGCCAGCGCTAAAGTCCCGGATCCAACAGCACTGATCTCGGAGATGAGCTTCCGTGTAAATAAATAAATTCTGAGGAGCCCTGGCTGCCCGCTGGGAGCCTCCACAGGGGGCCAAGCATAATGAAAATAAAGCACGAGTTCTTCCAGTAACCGCCAGGCTCCTCAGTTTAGCCCAGAGCCTCTGGAGCTGAGAAAGCTGCCCACGGATTCCAAGCAAGGTTGGTGTGGGCAGGACTTACTCAATCAGGACCCAAGGGTCCTCTGGGGCTTTGGCTCAGGCTGTTCATCCTCAAATTAGGGACAAAGGTCTGAGGCTGCCTCTTCCTCTCCTCCTCCACTCCCTCTCCCTTCCTGCCCCATTCCTCACTCACTTCTCCCCTTAAAAAAGTTATTGCCTTCTTATCTTCCAAGCCAGCCAAAGACACATTTCCTATCCTTTCGCCTCATGCCCCAAGACTCCTTCCTCACCATCAGGGTCAACTCCTACAATACATGGGCCAAGATTCCAGGCTCCTTGTCTGTACTGGGCAAATTCCTTGCCTTCTCTTTAAAATGAGGGGGCTGATCTAGAGGATCTCTAAAGTCCATGAACATTTTATGTTTTAACATTCTAGACTATGAAAAGGCCCCTCTCATCTCTGCCACTCCACAGCCAATGTTATATCATTTCTTCTAGACTCACACTTACAGGTCTAACATTCCTCATCTGTCTTCTAGTCATGTGGTTTTAAGTCCTCCCCCCACCCCCCAGTTGTTTTTCAGTCATTTTTTCCCGTCATATCCGACTCTTCGTGGCCCCATTTCAGGTTTTCTTGGCAAAGATACTAGAGTAGTTTGCCATTTCCTTCTCCAATTCATTTTGCAGATGAGGAAACTGAGGCAAAAAGTAACTTGCCCAGGGTCACACAACTAGTAAGTGTCAGGTCAGATTTGAACTCATGATAGTAAATCTTCCTGACTCCAGGCCCAGCACTTTATCCACTATACCACCCAGCTGTCCTTAATTTCCCACCCTCCCTCCCAAAACACACACACACACACACACACACACACACACACACACACACACACACACACACACATACTCTCTCTCTCTCTCTCTCTCTCTCTCTCTCTCTCTCTCCTTCCCCTGCTCCCAATTCTTGAAATGTGTGATTTTATGAGAGGCAGAAAATGAGTAGGAGAGTCTGATAGGCAGGGACAGAGAGCTGATAGGGGACTCAGAGGGAGAGGGACAGAGATCAGGCAAAGGAAGGGTCGAAAAGGTACTGCAGTGTCTCAGCACCTATGAGGGCTCTCATATTTGGATCTGCTTCTTTGGCTGTCAGTCTTCTCCTTAAAATAAGGATCAGCATGATTCTCTCTTAGGGATCCAAGGCTCCACAGAGCACAGCATGTGCCCTGAGAACACCAGCACAACATCATGCTACTAAAATGTCATTGTTTTAAATGCTCTGCATTACCTTAGGAATCAGTGAAGCAAAAACTTCCTCCCCAAAGCCCTCATTTATAGAGGGCTCAAAATTTTCTAACCATTTCTTCCATTTTCCACCAGCTTTTCTGCTTGGTTTTGAGGCCAAAAAGCATCAGGCCCCTGTACTGAGCACCCTCTGAAGCTCTTTCTCCCAACCCTGTCCCTTCCTCTCAGCTTCCTTTTAGGCACTGTCTTCTCCCATAGGACTGTAAGCTCCTTGAGAGCAGGAATGATTTTTCTTTTTACTTGTATCCCTGCTCAGCAAAATGCCTGGCACATAGTAGGCACTTCATGTCAACTGTCACAGAATGCCAGAACTGAAAGTTACCCTGGAGGGAATCTGATACAACAAATAAATAGTAACAGCAATAGCTGACATTTACCGAGAGCTTCCTCTGTGCTAAGTGCTTTACAGATATTGTCTCTTCTGACCTTCTCAGTGACTCGCCATTTTACAGCTGAGGAAACTGAGGCAAAGAAAAGTCAAGTGACTTGCCAAGGGATATAAAGCAAATGTCTGAGGCCAGATGTCACAATACAGGACATAGAACATATAATATCAAAACTAGAAAGACCTGAAAACACAGAATGTTATCAAATTGCTTACCGTCTTAGGGAGTGGAGAAAGAGAAATTGGAACTCAAAATTTTATTTTAAAAAAAAATGAATGTTAAAAATTGTCTTTACATGTAATTGGAAAAATACTATTTAAAAATATACAGTGCTAAAGGGAAAAGAAATAAGATATGATTATAAAGTTACTGAGACAAAGAGAAAATTTCTCCTTTTATTTTTAACAAGATTCCTAAACTCATAGATGAGTAGAATGAGTAGATATAATTTATATAGATTTCAGCAAGTCTTTTGGTAAAGTATCTCACAGTGCCCCTGTGGAGAACATGGAGAGATATGGATTGGATCATAAAATCAGATAAGATTCAGAAGTGGATGGATGTCTAGACTCAGAGCGGTTATTAAAGGTTCCATGTCAACATGGCAGAGGTCTCCAGTGGAGTGCCCCAGGGATCTGTGCTTGGACCTATGCTGTTTAAGATTTTTATCAAATAACTTGGATAAAAACATAGATGGTATGTATGCTCACCAGACCTGCAAATGAAGCAGAGCTGGAAGGAACAGCTAATAGCTAGCACAATTCAGTATCCAAAAAGGATCTTGACAGGCTAGAGCACTGGGCTGATCTTAAGAAGATGAAATTCAACAGGGGTGAGTGTTTAGTCTTTACAATCAGGTACAAAAGAGAGGATTATGATTAGAGTTGTTTTGAAAAAAATACTGAGAGGTTTCACTGTACTGTAAGTTCAATATGAGTTCAGCAGTGTTAGCCAGAAAAGTTTGTGGGATATTGTGCTGCATGAAAAGGGTCATAACTTCCAGGAATAGAGAAGTGACAGTTATAGCTAACATTTATTTATGGCTAACAACTATATAGTGTTTATTATGTGCCAGATACTGTACTAATTGCTTTAAAAATATTATCTCATTTGATCCTCACAACAACACTGGGAAGTAGGTTCTATTGTTATCCCCGTTTTACAGATGGAGAAAGTGGGACAAATATAGGTTAATGACTTGCCCAGGGTCACATGGCTAGTAAGTGTCTGAGGCTGAATTTGAACTCACATTGGCCCTCTATCCACTGGGCCACCTAACTATTAGTACAACTCAATTAATCATCCAGTCAACTAGACTAAAAATCTTCCAAGACGGATTGCCACTTGTTGAGGATATTGTAGAGAGGGTTTCTCTTGAATTAGATTATTTCCAAGGCCCTTTCCACCACTGAGATTTTGACATTCTGTGCTTTGAACCTGTCCAGGCCCAACATTCTTTCTACTATGCTATACTGGTTCGGGATGTTAGAGGAGATTCGTGTAACATTGGATAGAGCCCTGTGCTTGGGAGTCAGGAAGAGCTGAGTTCAAATTCTCAGACACTTACCAGTTATGAGACCCTGGGCAAGTCAACTGACTTCTGCTTGTGTCAGTTTCCTCCACTGTAAAATGAGGATAATAACACCTCTCTATGTTACTGTGAGGATCAAATGAGATGGGATTTGTAAAGTGCTCAGCACAGTGCCTGGCACAGAGGAGGCGCTAAATAAATGCCACAGCTGTTGTTGCTCTTATTAATTTATCCATCTTTAGGGGTGGGGACCCCACTACCTTCTGCAGCAGCTTACTCTGCTCACAGTAACTGATTATTGGGAGATTTGTCTTTAAGGGGGAATGAGCCAATATCTACTTTCCTGTCATTCCACCTACTGTTCTCTTGGGCTGAGCAACACACCAGTTCAATCCTTCTTCCAGAAGACTTCTCAAATACTTAAAGGTCATAGAGGGTCACCTCCTGAGTCTTCTCTTAGCTACACATCCTCAGTTTCTTCCTATGATCACTGCACTTCAATGGTTTTAAGCCCCTTCCTCAACAAGTCTGAGATGTGAGACCCAGAAATGACCACAATGCGCCATGTTAGGGGTGGGGAGGCGCTGCCATAGAGCTTGAATGTGAGGGAAACATCCAGATTCTTCCTCATCCCAAACAAGATTTGATAGGCATGGAGGAAAGAAATGCAGAGGCAGAGGAGCTAGGCAGAACAGCAGCTACCATTTCTAGATTCTTCGAGCTTTGCCCAATGCTCTCCTTACCACCCTGTGAAGCCACCGGTACAGGGGTAACTGTGTGAGGCAGTGTCCATAATCACACAACTGGCAAGTCACAGAAGGGACCTTAGGGCACACATGATACAAACACTTCCTTCTACAGTCAAGGACATTGAAAACTGTAGAGATGTAGAGATTGCCCACAGCTAGGACCTCTGACTCCAACTTTTGCACCGTCTCTGTGGAGCTAGGATTCAAACTGAGACCCTCCTTATTCCAAGACCAGTAGCTTTCCATTCCATGAAACAATCCAATTTTCCTCATTTTATGCCATAGGCAGGTTGGATTCCCTGGACAGATCTCATTCCCAGCTGGGTCTGTGTTAAATTCTCTTCTGAAGAAGGCAAAGTGCTGTTCAGCTCTGAGCAGCTCTGGGATATTCCCAGGGCTGTTTAATCCCTCTAGTTGGATTGTATTGATCTATTTCATTGACTTCCCAGCACCAATAGTTCCCTCCCTACCTGCAAACCACAGCAGCAAGTCCTCCCTTCCTCCCATGCTCCAAACAAATAAATCAGCCCCTACTGAACTGAGGAGCTCATGACACAATACACTAACGATGGGAGATTACCTTGTTAAGCATACGGTTGGTTATCTCAGAAGAAGATTGGAAAGGAAGAACTGGCTGAGTGAAAATCCAATGCTACCTTCACTTTCAGGGTGAAACGTGATAAATGGGAGCCACATGTGCCAAGAAAGACAAAGTGCTGATTTGTGTAATCAGAGCCTGGCATTGGTGGCAACCCCATCAGTCTGATTAGCATTAAGGCCACAGAGGTCAAGCCACCTGTGCCTTGCGAGCCTCAGTGGCTGATCAGAAAGATTCAATGGCAAAAATGTTTGTGTCCTCAGACTTGAGGGGCAATAGGACAGAGTTTGGAAAGAGAAGGCTCGGGCCCAAATCTTGGCTCCGTTATTACCTGTATGGTTTTGACCAAGGCACTTCCACGTCTCAGCTTCAGTTCTCTCCTTTTATAAAACTAGAACTGAATTAGATGCCTAATGGTGCCTTCCGGCTTTAACATTCCATTCTAAATAGTGAAGCTCTTTATAACTTAGCCAATGATCCACATGCAGTTTCTCCAACATGGTCTTCCATCTCCTTTCTCTGCCTTTGCACTACTGGACTCCCACACCTGGACTGTGCTACCTGCTCACCTCTACCACTTACTTTCCCTGATTTCCTTCAAGACTCAACTTACACCTCACCTACTGCAGCAGACCTTTTCTGCACCACTCTCCACCCCACCCCCAAACCCAGAGCCTTCCCTTCCCAAGGTGTTTCATCTATCTTGTTAACAAGTGGTTTCCCCCATTAGAATGTAAGCCTCTTGAAGATAGACTGTGTTCTTTTGCCTTTCTCTGTATCTCCAGCACTTAGCAGAGTGCCTGGCAACACAGTGAGCATTTAATAAATGCTTTTGGACTTGACTTGTTCTAACTTCTAAGGGTCCTAACAGCTGTAACATTCTGTATTTATTTTGTGTTCAAAGGGTTATTCCAGCTGACGTTCTATGCTCTATGTTCTAAGGACAAATGAGAGCCAATGAGATAATATTCTGAGCACAAGTATCAAGTCATAGCCCACCAAATTCCCCGTGTGACCAAAACCAGATTAAAATGTAACTAAGAAATGTGTAACAAAATAAACAAAAATACAACATAATGTAAATTTGTGGGGTCTGAAGTCAGCATGTGGCCAATAGAGATCCGTTTCTATTTGAGTTTGACATTAATGACAGAGTACTTAATAAACTTAAAAAGACACACATACACATATACATATATATACACACACACACATACCACACGTGTGTGTGTGAGCATTGTCAGCTATAATTATCATCATGACAGCTATGCTGTACCATAGATAATGTTCTGAGCCTGGAGTCAGGAGGACTTATCTTCATGAGTTCAAATCAGGCCTCAAACATTTACTAGCTGTGTGACCCTGGGTGAGTCACCTAACCATGACTGCCTTACTTCCTCATCTGTACAATGAAGTGGAGAAGGAATGGCAGACCACGCCAGTATCTTTGCCAAGAAAACTTCAAATAGGCTCACAAAGTGTTGGACGTGACTGAAGCAACTGAATAACAATAACTGTTATTATTAACATTCCTTCCAACTTTTGGAATCCTGAAGTACATATATGTGTGTAATATATACATGTATGCCTTTATTAAGCACCTACTATGTGTCAGGTACTGTGGTAGAGACAAAAATATGGTCCCTGCCCTTGAGAAGTTCCCATTCTAGTGGCAAATGACTGTTCATGAATGAAACATACAGTGTAAGTGCAAGGTAAGCACAGAAGTAAGGCACTGTAAGTGGGGGCAGGGCACTGGGAAAGGCCTCTTGTATTGGATTTTCAATGGAGTCTTGAAAAAAGTCAAGGAGAAGAGAAAGGAGAGCATTCCAGGTGTGGGAGGTGGGTCTGAAAAGGTGTAGTCGAGATGGGAGTAAGGAACAGTAAGCAGGCCCATGCAGCCAGAGTACAGAGAGGGATAAAGCAGAACCAGAAAGGTAGGGGGGACCAGGTTGTGAAGGGCTTTAAATGCCAATCTGATCCTGCAGACAACAGGGAGCCAGTTGAGCTTGAGCAAGGGGTGACATGGTCAGAACTGGGATCCTGGAAAATCACTCTGGCAGCTTAGTAAAGGATGGATTGGGGTCAGGAAAGACTGAAAGATGGGAAACCACTCAGAAGGTTAATGCAATAGTCCAGGCATCAGGCTCTAAGGGCCTGTACAAACCATAGCGGCTATGTCAGAACAGAGAAGGGGATGTATACAAGACATGTTGCGAATGTAAAAAAAACAGAAAGATCTGACAACAAACTGGGTGTGCAGGGAGAGTGTGAGTGAGGAGTTGAGGATGACACCAAGCTTGTGAGCCTGATTGACTAGGAGAATGGTAGTGTCCTCAATAGTAATAGGAATTGGGAAGAGGAGAAGGTTTGGGAGAAAGATGACGACTTTTGTTTCAAATGCGTTGAATTTGAGATGCCTAAGGGACACCTGGTTTGAAATACCCAAAAGGCAGTTGGTAAAACAAGACTAGTGCCCAGAAGAGATTAGGGCTAGAGATATAGATCTGGGAATTATCTGTATAGAGATGATAATTTAACCTATGGGCGCTATGACCTCACCAAGTGAAACAGTTTATTTAGAGGGAAGAGGGGCCAGGACAGAGTCATGGGGGAAACTGATGGTTTAGTAGGTAAAACTTGGATGAAGCTCTAGTAAAGGAGACTCAGAAAGAGTGGTCAGGTAAGGTAAGTTTGAGGAAAATTAAATTATGTAAATTATAGGGAGAATGAGGAGGGAGTAATCTTATCATGAATATCTAGAATACAGAGAGCATCCAAGAGGAAGAGATAATTGATTTTGTTAACTGCTACATACATATAGATTGCTGATTGCAGACTGGCTATGGGGGAATAATTTTTTTGGCCATAGCAACTCATAAAACAATCAACTGAGGTGTGTTGGGGTTAAAAGCTCTGTCTGTTGTGGGAACACCCACAAGGAAGAACTTATGGTCCTCCAAAATTAAAAATGGGGCAGATATATGGTGCAGTAGATAAGAGTATCAAGCCTGTTCCCCAGCTGATAAATGATCAAAGGATATGAACAGGCAATTTTCAGAGGAAGAAATTAAAGATATCTATAATCATATGAAAAAATGCTCTAAATCACTATTGATTAGAGAGATGCAAATCAAAACAACTCTGAGGTACCATATCACACCTGTAAGATTAGCAAACATGACAGAACAAGAAAATGATAAATGCTGGAGAGGATGTGGGAGAGTTGGAACACTAATTCATTGTTGGTGGAGCTGCGAGCGCATCCAACCATTCTGGAGAGCGGTTTGGAACTATGCCCAAAGGGCTACAAAAATGTGCATACCCTTTGACCCAGCAATATTGCTACTAGGACTGTATCCCCAAGAGATCATAAAAATGGGAAAGGGTCCCACATGTACAAAAATATTTATAGCAGCTCTCTATGTAGTTGCCAAAAACTGGAAATCAAGGGGATGCCCATCAATTGGGGAATGGATGAATAAATTATGGTTTATGAATGTAATGGAATATTATTGTGCTATAAGAAATGATGAACAGGAAGACTTCAGGGAGGCCTGGAAGGACTTATATGACCTGATGCTGAGCGAAAGGAGCAGAACCAGGAGAACTTTGTGCACAGCAACGACCACAGTGTGCGAGATTTTTTTCTGGTAGACTTGGAACTTCGTAATAATGCAAGAACTTAAAAAATAAAAATCCCAATGGTTTTCTAAGGCAAAATGCCTTCCACACTCCGAGAAAGAAATATGGAATTCATTCACAGAGTGCAGCAGATCATGTCTGTGTGTGTGTGTGTGCGTATTATGTTTTGATTTGTTATATGATTTCTTCCATTTATTTTAGTTCGTCTATACAGCATGACTATAGTGAAAACATATTCAATAGGAAAGTATATGTAGAACCTATACAGAATTGCATGCTGTCTTGGAGAGGGAGAGGGGTAGTGGGGGGTAGGCATGGGGGGGGTTTAAAATCTTAATTTTATGGTAATGATTATAGAATATTAATCAATAAATAAATAAATAAATGAAAAACAAACAAACAAAAAGAGTATCAGGCCTGGAGTTGGAAGACCTAAAAACAAATCTGGCTTCAGACATTAGATATGTGACCCTGGGAAGTGACTTTAACTCTGTTTGCCTCAGTTTCCTCATCTGTAAAATGACCTGGAGAAGGAAATGACAAACCATTCCAGTATCTTTGCTAAAAAAAACCAAAAAACCCCAAATGGAGTTATGAAGAGTTGGACGTAACTGAAATGACTCAACAAAAACAACAAAAGTACAGTGATGAGCTCAGGATGAAGAACAGACATGAATTTATGGACAAACCAACATGGGAATTTATTTTATTTGATTATGCAGATTTGCTACTAGGGTTTTGTTTTGTTTTCAGTTGAGAAGGAAGATAGAGTTGTCAAAAAGTAGAAAAAGAATGGAGGTCACTGAATATATATATTTTTAAAATGAATAGAAGAGAACAAAAGAAGGCCAGAAAGAAAAAAGAGAAAAGCAGAACAGTTTTGAAAGTTACATTTTAAAATTTATTATGTACTTAAAAAGAAAAAGCAAGCTATGTAATAGAGATTTTCAGTTTTGTGTATAATTTATGGAAATGTTCGTTTTATTTAGTGTTTGTTAAGTTCAGAATAAAATCTAAAATTAAAAAAGCAATTACGGTTCTCCTGGGGTGAGACAGAATCCATCAGAATGAAATCAGGGATCCTGAATCACTGCAGAGAATCACTTAGGACCATTTAAAATCAACTGAAGTCAACATGCTTCAAATTAAGGCTATTAGAAATAGAAAAGTTAAAGCACCTGACCTAAGTGGGACAAAACAATCAGCTTATTACAAAATAGCTGTGAGAAACTCAGGTTTTAAGGACTTGATAATTACCTTTTCTCATTTTCAATTTCTAGGTCCATCTATCCCTCTCCAGAGGCTTCTCTGCCTATAAATATGCTCATCTTCATATTCTAAAACCTTCTCTTGACCCTTCTACTCCCTGATCTATTTTTTCCCTTTTATGTTGGCTTTGCTTTCTTTCCTCCTACTCACTCTTGAACCCTCTGCAACCTTGCTGTCATCCCCATCACTACTGAAACTGCCATCCACATCACTAGTGACTCCATCATCTTCTCTGACCTATAGCAATACTTAATACTGTTATCCATCCCCTCTTGTGTGGCTGCTCTCTTCTTCCCCCTCAAGTCTCTATGACCTTGCTTTGTCCTGGCTCTCCTTATGCCTGATTTCCCCTGAGCTTAGATTTGGAGTCAGGAAGACCTGAGTTCAAATCCTGTCTCAGGTGCTTACTAGCTGTGTGAACCAGAGTATCATTTAACCTTTGTTTGCCTCAGCTTCCTTAGTTATAAAAGGGATAATAATGGTACCCACTTTGTAGGCTGTTATGAGGAGCAAGTAAAATAAACTATATAAAATGTTTTGCTAACTAAAAGTGTCATATAAATGTTAGCTATGATTATGATGGTGATGTCTCATTTGCTGGATCCTCTTTCTCCTCCCTAAATGTAGATGTCCTCCAAAGCTCTATCTTTGGCCCTTTTCAAAGAATCTGAAATTTGGAAGGACTTCATCACTCCTTCTCTTTCAACTTTTACTTGATCAAGAATCTTCCACATGCATCACTAAGATCTCTGATAAGCACCATCCAGCCCTTATTGGAAGACCTCTCATACTGGGAAATTCAGCATCTCAACAGACAGTCCATTCCACTTGGGGACCCTTCTCATTGTTTGGAAGTTTTCCCCTAATTCCAATTCCAGATCTGCCTCTTTGCAACTTTATCCAGGGCAGAAGAGTAGAGATAAATCACCTTGCTGCAGGTCTCCCAGAGCTGCACCTTTACTGGTGTTCTCTCTTCTAAACTCCACACCCACATCTCAGATTTCCTCCTGGACACTGATGCCTCCAATGGGACCAACACTGGGCTCTGACGTCACTGCCCTCCCTCACAGTTGCTACCTAGCCAAATTTCGTTCAACATACTAATGATGTCACCATTCATCAGTCACTCAGGCTCAAAATGTCAGGATTATTTTTGACTCTTATTTCAAACATCTAATCGGCTTCCTATCCTACAGACTCTACCTCTGCAATATCTCCCTATGCCCAAAGACAATCTCTTCAGTTCACCGTGTCGCTTACTTCTAACTAGACTTTTGCAATAACCTCTTCATTAGTCTTCCTGACTTCAACCTTTCTCCTTCTAATCCACCCTAATAGCTGTCTGATTAATCTTCTTAAAGAACAGCTCCCATTATGGAATTATACTAGTAAAAAAAAATTCAGTGGCTCCTTATTCCTATGAAAGCAAAAGGCTCCATGTCATCTGGGCAAGTAACCTTACTCTGTGCCTTGATTTCCTTATTAATCAAATGAGAACATTCAACTCATTGAGTGACTCATGGTAGAGCTGAATCTAAAAACCTTAAACTGGCATTCAAAGCCCTCCACCCTACCTCTCCAGCCCTATTTCCAACTACTTCCCATCATGAGTCCTGCGTTCCACACAGACTAGTCTGATCACCACCTTCTGAACAACCCCATGCTCCCTTCCCTCCTTCCATTATTCTATACTCTATGGTCCTGAATTGAGATCTTCCAGCTAGGAAGGACCTTAAACAGCATCTGGTCCAATCTTCTCACTTTGGAGATGGGGAAAATAATGCTCAAAATGTTACGTCACTACTTAAAGTCATACAGATAATAAAGAACAGATCCTAAGTTCGAGGATTGGAACTTAATTCTTTGGTGCTGGGTAGCTGGTTCTTGACCCATGGTTATAGCTTGAACATTCTGAGCCTTAATAGTTTTTTGGGGCAATAATCAGTCTTGCCCCATGCCTTTACCTTAAATAAATACTCTTCCCCGCAATATTAAATTAAATCACTGAAATTTCTTACCTCATACAATAAACAGCCCAAAGACCAGATATCAGACTTAAAGTTATAGCCATTTTCATGAATTCTCTCCGGGGACATGTAGTAAGGTGTTCCAACTGAAATGAAGCAAGGAAAAGAGATTCACTATTTTTTTTTAGCTAGAGAAAGAAAAAGTCAGCAAAACCTAGGGAGGTAGCAGTGTAATAGATGAAAACTAGGACTGGGAGAAAGATGTGTTCTAATCTTGGGCTGGGTGAGTAATCATCTTTCTCACCTCAGCGTCTTTATCCGTGAAATACAGGCACTGGACGAGACATACTCCAAGGTTCTACCCAGCGTTAACTTTTTCCAAACATTCTACATTAAAATTATTGCTGTTCTAAGGTTACTTCCAATTCTTATAATTTAGGTTCTCAGATCCCTCCCTGCCCTAACATTCTACATTTCTATATTTCTCTCTTCCTTTTCCCCAAGGAACATCAATGAATTATTAAAAACAGCCTTTCTAATGGACAATATGCATCAAATGATGCTTGTTCTCCCCATCAGCCTGAGAGTTTATGGAGTTTTGCTGAGATACTAGATCAGATCCTAAAATAAGCAGGAGGGTGGGGTGGAGATACAAAGAGAGAGAAGAAAATGCAAAACCTGCAGAAAGTATGAGCATGCCTGTACTGCCAATCTACTTCCGAAAAATTAATGACATAGAAGTGAGCTCTCTTTGCTTTTCTATTCCTCCCTCCCTCCTGGCTTCTCTCCTGTCCTTCCTTCCTTCCTTCCTCCCTCTTTACAATTCATCTGGGCAAATCTTCACCTTTCTGGCCACTGGTGTGTTCATTTGTTAAATCATAAAAAATATCATTACTCTCTATGTGTATATATACATATACATACATATCTATATTTATCTACTCCAAAATAGCTCTATCCTTCCTCCCAGTATTCTATATTTTACATATATATGTACACATATATAGATGTATAGAAAGAGAAAGAGAGAGACTAATGATTTGTATGATGTATAGATACATGTATATATATACATACATATGTATATCATGGAATATCATATTTTTGTGTATATATGCATATATATATATATACATACACACAGAAAAAGAAACCTCAAGCAGACATACAGTTTTTCAATTCTGCAGACATTCATTAAGTGCCTACTATGTGTAGAATATTTGCTTTACACTTGGGAAGAGATATACAGTTTATATAAGATAAAGTACCTGCCTTAAACCTCCTCTGTGATCACCCAAACAAGGATCTGTAAATCAAGAGGGATCACTTTATGAAAGGATTTGCAGCACAGTTCTTTTCCAAGGCATGTTCCCCCTTATACATTTAAGATTTATGAATAATAAAGAATTTTTATAGAGAATTTTTAGGAAATACTTCATTTGTGTGAAGTGAATTTCTACCTCCAAACAGCCAAAACAATTAATAAGACAAAGGCCCATTGGAGCAGGGGCAGAGAAGGTACAGCCATCCTATAGAGGAAGTCAGAGGGTGATTCATTATATGAAGGAAAGTGGTTTATTCAAGCCTAAGTTTATCCTCTGCCACATGCAACTCTGAGCCACAGTTACAAGTGTGAATGAGGTCAGAGACTCGTCCTGGGACATCAGCATCATCTCAGTTGCTTTGTGTTCCATGCACTAGTAGTGGAAAGAACCAGCATCCAGTGCTACAAATTCCCCCATCAATTCCAGATGGGTTTCATTAGTGTGCAGAGATGCTGTGAGAGAGCAGAGAACACCACAGGTATGATGGGAAAGAAGGAAACTGTGCAGTCATGGGAACTTGTCCATCAATGGCCAGTAAATTAGGAGACTGTTCCTCTGTTGGTATTTCTGTTCTCAACCTAATGGCATCTTTATGTCAGTGCTGGCGATACACCAGACATAGTCATTACCAGATCCAAAGAGGTTTAGCACCCCTTCCCCACTCCCCTGACCCTGCAGTGACATCACCGCAGAAGCAGAATGAATCGGAAATCTTAAAACCTGGGTTCAAAACCTAGCTCTACAACTTAGTACTCATGAAACCCTGGCAAGGTCACTTTCTCTGGGACTCAGTTTCCTCATTTGTAAAATAAAGTTGATTCATTTCAATTCAACAAAAATGTATTAAGTTCCTATTGGCTGAGGGTCCAAAAGCCCTAAGGTTCATCACTAGGACTGATACAAAGTTCAGACAGGACACAAACTGCTGTCCTCATGGACCCTGCATTCTGATAACAGAATTAAAACACACAAACAGGTAAGCCAGACACACGATAAATAAATGCGCTTGTATTGCGTGAGGGCTAAGGGGACTTCCTAACAATAATAATTTACCTTCACGTAGTACTTTACAGTTACAAAGAACGTAATGTCCACTTTCTGGACACTTCTGTCTTATAAAACTTGCAGGGTTATTCAGATTCAAAGGCAGTAATAGCTGTAAAGCAACTTGTAACCATAAAAGAACAACATATGTGCAAGCTACTACAATTCTTGTCTGAGGGCTTCCTAGTATTAAAAACTTGACGATAATTTTCCAAGATTGGCATGCATTTGGTCCTCATTCTCCATTTTAGAGTTCTGCTATAAGACTGTGCAGCTTACAGTACTGTCACACATGAGGCCTGATGTGAATAATTGGCACAGCTAGTTAGTCAGAGCTATGTTGAAGTCATGGTGTAGTAGGGCTGGAAGGGCTGAGAATGCTGTGTTTTAGAATGCAGAACAGAAAACATGGAATATCAAAACCAGAAGGGACCTAGAAAAACAGAATGTTAGATCTAGAAGGGCCCTGAGACTATGGAATGCCGAATGTCAAAATGAGAAGAGATCTGACCCACAGAACATTAGAGCTGAAAGGGACCTGAGAATACAGCATGCTCGGATACAGAACACAGAACACAGAATGTCAAAATTAGAAGGGACTTGAAAACAAAGAAGGTTAGGGATGGAAGGAACCTGTGAGTGTTGAATGTGAGATCAGAGAATGTTGGTGCTGGGAGAAATCTTAGACATGAGCTAGTCCACTCACCTGAGGGAATTCAATAAAGACTGCCTGACAGAACGACTAAACCCGAGCCAACAAAACTCAGGAGTTATTCCTGACTGATCTTGAAACAGACAATTTGATAAGCGATTCTTTTATTGTTTCTGTTTCAACAGCACCTTCCAGCAAATCTCTAATCCAGCGCCCAAACATGGCTTCCCAATCTCTCACTTCTCTTTTCACAGTGGGGGACAGAGCTCTGAATATGAAAGAGGGACCTAACAAATTCTGACCTTTCTTGTATCTTTACAGAGAAATCTGAGTTTCAAACAGAGAAATATCAGAGCAAAACAGGGACCTCAAAGGAGAAGCTGATTAAAGCATCCCTTCATTCCTGAGACATTCCCTTCCTGTCAAAACAAACTTCGAAATGTTTTGAAATACTTGTGGTTTTGTATATGAAAAAGGCAAAGCTTTCACCTAAGTTTTTTTTTTTAGTTCCGTTCAACTTTTTTCTTTTTTTGAGAATAAAAATGAAACAGATGAAGAATATATGTTGTTGCTTATTTGGAATCCCTAACTAAGGTGCTTTTCTGAGAGTTCTATGGGTACCTGTAGGTACCTGGTTACCGGGTCAAGCAGATCCACATGGTTTTGAAAGGACAAATCTAACCCCACTCTGGAAGAACAGAAGAGGAGGAAATGAAGTGTAGGGAGACACAAATGGACAGGACAGGATCTAGACAATGAGAGCCTGTGACAAAGTCGGTGACTTTTGAAAAAAGTACCATTTATACAGTGTCAGAGCTGGAAGGCACCTTAGATCAAAGTATTAGCACTGGGAAGCACCACAGTGCCTAGAACAGTAGAAACAAGAGAGACTTAGAGCATGGAATGAATGTTAGAGCCACAGATTGTTAGAACTTTCATTCTAAAGTCTTCCAGTTCTGGCATTTTATCCTCTACAGATAAAATTGTGAACTCTGGAATCATATGCTCCTAGTTACCAAAGTAAGAGACATATCAGAATGCTGTGTTGTTCAATCATTTCCGTCACCTCCAACTCTCCATGCCCCCATTTGGGGTTTTCTTGGCAAATATACTACAGTGGTTTGTTATTTCCTTCTCCAGTTCATTTTACAGATGGGGAACTGAGGCAAACAGGGTTAAGTGACTAGCCCAGGGTCACACAGCTAGTAAGTATCTGAGGCCGGATTTGAACTCAGGAAGATGAGTTTTTCTGACTCTAGGTCCAGCACTCTAATCCACTGTGCTCCTCAGAATGGCAACAATCCCATGTTTTGTTTTCATAGAATAGGTCATGGCCAAGATCTTTCTACAAAACCAGATTTTCCCTACAAAGAAGTAAATAGCTACATGCAGGGAGCTCAGGGAGAGAAGACTAGAAGTTATAGGAACAGCACACACTCGCTCACAGCAGACTCTTGCCTCTTCTGGGAACTTGGGTCACTTACAAAGTCATTTGAAGACCAGATAATTTCACACGTGCAGGAATATTTCAACTCCCAGTCGGGCAGATACCAAAGAAAGTTTCTCATTAATAGTCTCCGATTAGGCCATCCTTGTCAAATTGGCCAAAGCAATACAATGGTGTGCCCAGATGATTCAGTTGAAAGTCCTGTGTGGTTTAGCGGAAGCAGATCATTACAGGGGAATTCCTTCAGACTGCTGGCCAGACCAGGAAGAGAACTGGGCCTGTCTCTATTCCCCCAACGGTTATATAGAAAATACTGCATCAATTTTTTAAACAAGGAAACTGATAGGGGGAGGGGAGGTTGTACTGTGCATTTTCTGACAACCCCACAGAAACAACAATGGGCATGCTGGGGAGGACTGTGTCCCAAACTCATTTAATGTAATGGTACAACCCAAAGACCCCAGCTTCAAATGAGAAAGAAGACTCGCTCATCTGGATCACATGGCCATTCACGCTGCTGTGATCTGAGGCTAGACACTGGGATATATATAAAGGGACAATTTTGACTCAGAAAGCAAAGCCATTATATTGTTTGCCCTCCCCCATCTTAACTTTTATGCCAGGAGGTGGCCACTTGGTGACCCAGACAAACTGGATTTGAGAGCACTTAAGGTCAAAAACCTCTCAGGACTCTGAGGGGGCTGTGGCACATGAAAGTCTAAAGAGAAAGAGAGGAAGAGAGAGCGAGGAGACAGAGACACAGAGAATGAGAGAGACAGGGTCTGTTTTGGGGGGATTAGTGTACTCAGTGCTGCTATGGTCTGTGAACTCCTAAAGAGGAAGGGAAAACAAGAGAAAGATGATGGATTCTAATCTCCCAGGGAAAATCTATGAAAAACAATTTAAGGTGACTTCTCAGAGCCTTAGTTTCCTCTTCCGTAAAATGAGGAGGTTACACTGACCATATCATCTCAAAAATCACTCTGAGCTGGAAAAACCATGTTTTGAACATTTTATGTTCTAAGATTCTTTCCAGAGAGAATTCTAGGTCCCTGACTTCAAGATGTTAAGAGTAAAAGAGATAAGTAATGCATACATGCACATGTGCAAATACACACACACACACACACACACACACACACACACCAGGCCAACTGCTAGTTTTCAAAACTTACAGTACACTAGACCAGCATACAGATGTCAGAGCAATACAGATACTCTGAAATCTCTCCATCCATGATTTTAAAGTTGTCTAAATTCATGTTCTCTTCTCAGAGATGGTACCATCAGAGGGGCACCATGGGTCAGCAGGGGTGGGAGGAGAGGATGGCAGGACTTTTGGAAGGGGTGTGTGGATTGGGATTGGGGGTCGGAGGAAAGGGGGAGAAGACAGGGATAAGGCAAAAAGACAGACTGAGAAAGAAGAGAGTGAATAAAAATAGGAGGGAGGGAAATTCACAAATAGTAATTATAACTTTGAATGTGAATGGGATGTTTATGGCAGTTCTCTTTGTGCTGATCAAGAAATGGAAACTGGATTCCCATCAACTGGAGAATGGCAGAGCAAGTTGTGATGCCTGCCTGTGATGGAGTGCTACTATACTAGAAGAAAGGATGAGCGCATTAGTCTTAGAAAAGCATGGAAAGACTTGCATGAAATGATGAAGATGAAGTGAGAAGGAAAGGAGAGCATCGTATATAGTAACAGCCATATTATTTTAAGGACAACTTTGAATGATTAAGTAATTTTGACTACTACAAATACACAAATTAAAAATAAAGGACATGTGAAGAGAAATGCTATCTAAATGCAGGGAAAGAACAGAAGAAGGGTGAGAGAAGTGTGTATAAAATAAATAAAAATAAAAATAAAATAAAGTGTGTACAAAACACCCATACACACACACACACACACACACACACACACCTATCTGTGTCTAATTGTAGACATCTCTATGGCAGGGAGAAGGGATGGAAGAAAAAAGGAAAAAAAACTTTACATAACATGTATTTTTGGAGGGAATGGCAAGTTGCATGTGCTAGCTTTGCAGTTTCACATGCAATCAATCCTCTTTTTATTATATTATGTTATGGAAATGCTTTTGTTCTCTGAATTAAAAATAAAATAAAATTTAAAAACAGAAGATATACAGCATGGAGGCTATTCATCTGTTAGCTCTCATTCTCACTACATGATGGACCTCTCCCTTTTTCCAGGCCCATGTCTTTTTGATGACGTCTTTTACACTATTTGTTACTGTTAATAATTTAATAATTATTTTTCAAATGAATGATAAATGGATTAACACTTGGCTTGCACTGTTTTTTCCCCCAATGTCTTCTTTCCAGTCCTACTCATGGTAGAAGAGGCCTCTGTGGGACACATATACAACTGATTTGATTAAAATAATCTCTCAGTAAGATTCTTCTATTTCTTCCTGACACTTCTGGTGTTAATCTGATTGGTTTTGATGTGTTTGGTTTTTGATTTGGATTCTTTGGGTTTTGTCCTTTTGCCTTTCAAAGACATTCTTATTTTCAGAGTTAAGAGCAAGTATATCCCCTATGCACCAATAAAGCAGGATTTTATTGTCCAAATGAATTTCTCAGCTTCAGTAAGAAAACAGAAGGTTGGTGGCATTAACCTTGTTAGAAGGAAACACAACTTACCAAGAGCCTTGTTTCAGCTCTACTCCCTTTGAGTCCTTGGGAAAGGCATTTTCAGTCACTCTATAAGCATTTATGAGATGCTTACTGTGTGCCAGGCACTGTGCTAAGCACTGGGGATACAAAGAAACCTAGTATCGACCCTTAAAAAGCTCATGATCTAAAGGGATGATTTAAAGGGAAGACAGCTAGGTGGTACAATAGATGGAGCACTGGTTTTGGAGTCAGGAAGACCTGAGTTCAAATATGAACTCAAACACAAGCTGTGGTACCCTGGACAAGCCACTTAATCTCTGTCTGACCCTTACTTTCCTCATCTGTAAAATGGGGCTGATATAAGTACCCACCTCCAAGGCTGTTGTGAGGATAAAATGAAATAATCTTTCTAAAGTACTGTGAATAAAGTACTAGATGTTAGTACTAGACATTATTGTTATTTTCCCTCAGAAAGTCTAAACACTTCATCTATAAACCGAGGGGGTTAGCCTACAGCAAAGGCGCTTATCCTTTTTTGAGTCACAGACACTTCTGACAGTCTGATGAAACTTAACAGGCCACATCTCAGAATAATGTTTTTAAATGCATAAAATAAAACACAGTTACAAAGGAAATCAATTATAGTGAAATACAATTATATGTACACATGTATATGTGTACATGTGTGTATGTATTTATATGTACACACACAGATATGCACATGTACATACACAGACACAAACATAAAGCTACCTATATACATGTATGTATGCACACACACACACAAGTTCATAGACCCTAGGTGAAGTACTCCTGGAGATGATCTCTAAAATGACTCTCAGTTCCAAATTTTATAAAGGTTTAATGAATTGGGTATAAGAAGAGAGAAACTGCTTCATTCTATATACATTTAAGGAAAACCAAGAAGGTTAGAGACTTGACAACCCTCACTGGATGCCAAAATAGGGCAAGAGTTTGGGAACCTCTTCATCCTGCAAAGCAGCCTGACTGTATCTCCATGCAGTCCTCTTCCCTTACATCACAGAATCTCTCCAACACAGCCCCATTATCTTTGTAACTGAGGGGACTAATCCCTGTCCATGACCTCTCCTCGGCTCAGAACCTCTATGTTGGTTCCTAAGATGAAAATAAGATATAAGAGATATGGGAAACAAGATATGGGAGAGCAGATATATGGAATGTTTCAACAATAAATGCTCTTATCTAGATTCCCCGATTTCTGTGAATTTAGTCATAGACAATAAGCATTTATTAAGTGCCTGCAATGTGGTATGTTGGAGTTGAGAGTTATGTCTATTGTGGGAACACCCACAATGAAGAATTCTAAAATGGAGAATGGGGCAGCTAGGTGGTACAGTAGACAGAGTGCCAGGCCTGGAGTCAGGAGGACCTGAGTTCAAATCTGATCGTAGGCATCTACTACCTGTGTGACCCTAGGAAAGTCACTTAACCCTGTATGCCTCAGTTTCCTCATCTGTAAAATGGGCTGAAGAAGGAAATGGCAAAACCACTCCAGTGTCGCCAAGAAAACCCCAAATGGGATCAACTGAAATGGCTGAACAACGATAGGAAATGTGTATTTCACTAATTTAGAGCTGAATGCTAAGCAAAAATAAATAAATAAATAAGGCAAAAGACAATACCTGTGTTCAAGGAGCTCATGGGGACACAACATGCAAACAACTATGTACCAACACTAAAGGAAAATAGGGCCATGGCCTCCTATTCCCAAATCCCTGAGACATATTAGCATAGGAATCCTTCCTTGGTGATATGTTGGTTTAGAGGAAGCCTAGGTCTCTTCACTGCCACTCAGATACTTTAAGAGTGACTGTATTCCGCCACCCCCCAAGTCTTCTCCTCAAGTTTCACCCCCATCTCTGACAAATCTATGACATCCAAGGGAAGGGTTTCCCCTTCTCACCAAAATTCTATTAAGGGATTTCACACAAAGCCCAGGAAGGAATGCCCCTGGAGGTCTACCCCTAGAGATCATCAAGTTAACTACTGGATGACCATTTGTTGGATTCCTGTTCAGGCATGCGTTGGGCTAAGAGGCCACTAAGGTCCCTTCCAAATCAGATTCTGTAGACCTTGGGGTTTCAAGGGACTTCAGCAATTTTTTAAGCACACTGTTGGAAAAATGTAGCTATTAGAAAGTTTGTCCTCATACTGACTCAAAATTTGCCTCTCCTTATAATTTCTACAACTACTTCTAGTTTTACCCTAAGGGGACAAGAAAAAGTCTAATCTTTATTCCATTCTGTTTCTTCTAGAGATACTAGGAACCTGGGAGAGAGAGAACTACCCTTTATGGCACTTCAATAATCAGCCTCAGTAATGATCAACCCGGGAATTTATGTAGCACTTTGCGTTTATATTTGTGCACACATGATCTCATTTGGTCATCACAATCCCACGAGGCTGTGATGGTATAATTATCCTCATTTTACAGATGACTAAATAGGACCAAGGACTGTAAAGTGGCCTGCACCTTAAGGTTACAAGAGTGGTTAAATAACAGGCATAAAGAATCCCAGATTCTTTGATTCCCAATTCAGTGTTCCTTCCACTATGAACCACTGTTGCTCTCACCTCTGGTGGCAGTCTATTCCATTATTAGAACACACAAATTCCATTAATCTGCTAATTAGCTGTTAGAAGGGACTCCAGAGAGCAAACAGACCACACCCTTCATTTTGCAAAGGTAGAAACTGTTCTTCACTTTGTTGATGTTTTCAGCCTGAATGCTACAGAATCTGGGTTGGACAGACCATTTGGTCCAAGCTACCACTCAATCCTACGACTTTTATCATAGCCATTACATCTGTCCAGCTGCTTGACTACTACTACTAATAATGGGCTCCCAAAGTAGCCCATCTCATCATTAGGCAGCCCTAATTATCGGAATCATATGATTTAGAGCAAGAAGGGTCCTTAAAGATCATCTAATCTAAACCATTCATTTTACAAAGGAGGAAACTGAGGCCAAAGGAAGTTAGGTGATTTGCCCTATAGTTATGCTATAGTTAAGAAGTATCAGAGCTGGACCCAAGTCATCTCTTTCCCCATCCAATACTGCTTCCACTATCCCTTGCCTCTGACCGCCGTCCTCCTTCAGAGTGAGCTAAAATTACCTTTCCTGTGACTTTCTCAACCTCGTCTCAGTTCTGCCCTCTGGGGCCAAGTAGAACAAATCTAATCCCTCTTCTCTGTGACAGCCTTTCATATACTTGAAGCCCAGGGACGATGTTCTCCCCTCAGTCTTCTCTTCTTCACGATATCTTTCCCCAGTGGTCTTAGTGAGGCTGCCGCTCCCCTCCTTGACAGGGCTCTCTGTCCATCAGGTATTGGCCTAAGTGGGTCCCACCTGCCCTTGTCCCAGACATGGATGCCTTGCTCCAAGCAAGACGCACACTTGGATCTTGGGAGCTGTGTACGGGCAAATCCTTCATTTCTCTTTCATTACCCCGGCGTGTTCTGTCACTTATTTTTTCCTGTATGCAATCCTGCCTGACAAATATGATCTGCTGCCTGGTAATTCATCTGACGCTTATTCTGTTCCTTGCTCTAATTATGGCTCCGGTCCCTGACACGAAGGCAGCCGCGCTGCCACCGCTGGCTAGTACACCTGTCACACTGGCTATGGTACTGCCTAATGCCCTTTAATGCCAGGCTGATGGGAGCAAACACAAAATCTAAGGGAGGCAGAGGTGGGGGAGAAGAGAAATAGATAAATATATCTGCATAAGCCCCATGTTCAATTCATGGGTCAGTTGCTTGAGAGATCAGAGTTCAGTTGAGTTGCTATGGCAATGCCCTTACAGACACTACTATGACACATAGTAGGTCCACATTAAAATGAGGGAATGCATATTTAAATAGATGCACAACTCTTCCCCTAGTCTCATCAATGCTAGAAACAGAATCAAAGGATCACAGGATCAAAACTAGTTGGAAACAACACAGAATGCTGGAAGACAGAATACAGAACACAAACAAATCACTTCCCCTAAGACTGAGTTTCTTTGTCTATAAAAGGAAAGGGTTAGACTAGATCTCCAGGGTCCCTTCCAGCTCTAGACAGCACTGGAAAGGTTAGTGCAGAAAGGCAATCTTGGAGCTGAGTTGATCCAAATTCCGCATTTTACAGATGAGGAAAATGAGGCTCAGATAGCTCAAGCAACTGACCTCAGCATCATGCAACAAGTTAATGCCAAGGGCAGAGATTAAAACTCAGATCTGCTCACTGAATGACAACTAATTCGATGACTTTACAAAGTTGGGGAAGGAAGAATTAGCTCATTGTTTTGGTAAGTTTCATTGTAATGAGCAAGTTTCTTTGTTTCCCTTTACATCCTTCAGCTGGAAATTCAGCAATACAAATATGAACTGACATTTATATGAAGCTTTGGGACTTAAAAATGCTGACCCTGTTTGATCTTCAAAATCTCAATAGGCAGAGTTAGTGTATTGTTATTATAGCAGTAAACTAAGGCTCAGGGACTTGTCCCAAGACTATGCAGCAAAGGGCCAGGGCTAGCATGGAACTTGGTGCCCTTCAGCTCCAAGTTCAAATTCTCCTTCACTCCATCCCCTTCCCACTCTGCTCTTACACAAAATATCTACATTTGGAAGAGGGACAGCGGCTCACCAAATGGTGCTCTCCTGATAACTACAGAGGAATCTTCAATTAGTCTAAGGATAAGGGTCAGATGCTCAGACATAGTCCATTTCTAACTCCCAATTTATTCTTATTCTTATAATAAGTACAGCACCCAAACTAGATAAAATCATACCATTGGAAAAGATCATGTTTCTGCCTGATCCTAATTTTGTGATCTTAACTGGCTCTGATGATTGTGTGTGTGTGTGTGTGCACACGTGTGTATGCATATGCATGCAGAGAAGGGGCTCAAATCTGACAGATTAGAACTAGGGATATTTCAACTGCTCAGGAGAACAGGCTGGTTTCTCTCAGTTTCTCCTGTTTTCTCTCTTCTCCCCACACCTCTCCTACTCCTGATGTGATAACAGGATACAAAACAAAGTTTCACTTGCCATGTGTTTGCATGTATGTGTGAACGCAGGCATTGTGATGATACAGTTTTTTAAAGTATTTTAGCTAATTTTTTTATAAGTAGAGTTGCATGTCTCAGTGGAATCAAGAGAAAAGGAATCATGAGATTGGTGGAGGGAAAAGAGCTCTCAGCTGGTGGAGTGTCAGGATGCCTGGGTTTGACCTGTAGCACTACTACTGACTCATTTTGTGAAGTAGAGCAACTAATAATTCTTTGGGCCTGAGTTTCCACATCTGTTAAGTAAGGGAGTAGGACTAGATGATATATCAACCAAGAGCATGTATTAAGTGCCTACTATATGCCAATACACATTAGACTCTGGAGATAAAATACAAAAGGAAGACACTCTTTGCCCTCTTGGAGTTTATATTCTGCTGAGGAGATACATGATCACAGATAAGTAAATAAAATTAAGCTTTAATAGCTTAAAACTGTACACTTAAGACTTTGCGGACACCCTGTATAGCATATATACCAAATAAATACCCAATAATTGGAAGGGGGCGGAATGTAACTATTCAGGGAAAGCCTCACGTGGAACTTGAGCTGAGTTTTGAAAGGAATCAGGGGTTCCAAGAGGCACCAATGAGAAAGAAATGCATTCTAGGCATGGAGGATAGACAGCCTGTGCAAAGGCATGGAAGAAGATGAAACATTGTACAGAAAAAATAGTAAAGTTGGGCTACAGCATGGAGTGTGTGAAGAGGGATTAGTCTGTTATCAGTCTAGTAAGTTAGGCTGGAGCCAGAATGTGAGAGGTTTTAAATACCAGGGCAGTTTGGGTTTTATCCTAAAGGTAACAGGGAGCTACTGACACTTCTTGAGTAGAAAGCAGACATCTCAGAGCTGCACTTTAAGAATATCAATTTGGCAGCTGTGTGGGATGGATTGAAGTGAATACAGGGAGACTGATTAAGAGGCTATTACAATAGTCCAAAAGAAAGGCAATGAATGCCTCAATAGGGGGCTCTAATATTGTGTTCTACTGTCCTCTGCAGCTCCACATTATGCTCTGATATTCAGAGAATCAGATGGTTTGGAATCTAATCCAGCACCTTCATTTTACAGATAAGGAAACTGAGGCTCAGAGTGGTTAGGCAATTTACCGAAGATTAGCAAAGAGAAGAACCAGGGCTAGGATTTGAATTGAGGTCCTGATGCCAAATCAAAACCCTACACACTATGTTCTAAGATCCTTTCTATTTCTAACATGATATTCTCCAAGGTCCCTTCCAGCTCGAACATTCTGTATTCCAATGTTCCTTCCAACTGTCAAACTTCATGCTCTAATATCTCTTAAGATTCTTTGAGCCTCTATGTAAATATCAGAAAAGCAGAGGGAATTTGATTTACACTTAGATTTCACCATGAGTATAAAAAGAAGAAGAAGAAAGGATAAATTGGGTGAAGCAAACATTATCTCTTGAGACCCCCAAAACTGGAATAGCCCAATATTACTTGAGATGTAACAGTCAAGGCTAGTATCATTTCTGAATGAGATAATAACCAACAAAATAGTGAATGAGAGCAAAGCCAGCTTCCTAGTATTCAAACCTTCTGAATCAGAGGGGTATGACACAGTTGTTTTTTTTAAAGCACTTTAAACAGCTACTACTGTTTGATCACCAGAATTAATAAATTTCACCAAATCATATGCTATCCGCTACAAGTCTCAGAGCCATCTGGAGCTATATGAATAATGCACACTAACAGTTTACATGAAGAAATCATATTTTTCAGAGAGCTCCTTCGCGTGAACCAAAAGACGCTCCCATATTATCATTCTGTTTACACTCAATGTGTGTCACTTGCACAAAGGTGTCGGAACATGAGAGACAGACCAGCTTGTAAGTTTGGGGTGAGACAGAAATGAATTGGGCCCAAAACCATTTTTAAGAGGTTGGGGAGAGAAAGAGGAAGGGAAGAACTTTGCTGTAATTCACAATTCTCCTTTCCTTTCCTCAGTAACAAAATTTTAATACAAGTAAAAGTGATTAAAACACTGCCTTGTATTTCTGGTTCCCACTTGGCTACAATAGACAAGTCACTTCCTCTCTCTGGGCCTTAAGTTTTCTCATCTGTAAAATAGGGGTACTGGAACAGATTACATCCAAGGTCTATTCCAGCTCTAACAGTCTATGTTCTGTGTTTCATAAGACTCTGTGTTCGAAGGTTCTTCAAGCTCTACATTTTGTGGGCTTACGAGCCCCGGTAGGCTAAGCTTCAAACACATAACTTTTACTAAAACCTGAAGAAAGGTAAAAGCCCTTGTGGCAGCTACTAGAGAGTATAGAGAAGTATACAGAAGAGTCTTAAACAAGTAGTAGAGGAGAGAACAGAGTTCTTTGGTTTCCTTGTATTACCTACTCCAAAACAAACTTTAGCAGAGATGCCTTCATATCAGGTCCCATCAGGCATCCCTGATCACTGGTCTTTAAGCAACAAAACCTTGCTGAGGTCTATGATTCCAACCCAATTCCAACTAATTTTCCATAGAAAATTATATCCCCCAAAGTAGTGTACAAATTAAATTGTTTAGTTGTTTCAGTCGTGCCTGATTCTCCATGACCCCATTTGGGGTTTTCTTGGCACAGACACTGGAGCAGTTTTTCCGTTTCCTTCTCCAGCTCATTTTAGAGATGAGGAAACTAAGACAAACTGGTTTAAGTGACTTGCCCAGAGTCACACAGCTAGTAAGTGTTTGAGGCCAGACCTAAGTCCAGCTCCTCCTGACTTCAGGCCTGGTGAGCTACCCTCAACTGAATTCCTCTAAGTCCAAACCTATTTTATATTAAAAATACACCTACTCCATATTACATACGTTGATTTTGAGAAAATTCACTAGGAAGTAAAGAAACATTTACAAAATGTTCCAAAAGAAGAATCTTGGAAATGAACAACTTCTGAAGGACATAATTGGTTATCTTGAATTACTAATGTTGTTGGGAAATACCATTGTGCAGTATACCTGTATTGGAGTGAATCTTTTCCTAAAATAAAGGAAATTTTAAGAAGGTTAGCAGTCATCTTCTAATTTCTCTGCTTTATATATTCAGAATTTATATATTGGAGTGTGAATGTGTATGAGAGAAGGTGAGAGAAAAAGGGAGGAAGGGAAGGAGGGAAGGAGGAGAGAGGGAGGGAAGGCAGAGAGAGAGAGAGAGAGAGAGAGAGGGAGAGAGGGAGAGAGGGAGAGAGGGAGAGAGGGAGAGGGAGAGATGGACGAAGACTCTGAGAGGCAGGGAAGGGAGGGGAGAGGGTAAGGGGGAAATTTCTTAAAGAAAGGCTTACTAGTAATAGCTTTTAAATAAAAGAAAACACAGTGGCAATACAGCCTAATTCTAAATCTTGCTGAGGCCTCTGGGGGGCAGGGGCTTACCTAAGGAATGCGCTGCCGTCGTCTTGGAGCTGAAGAAGCGGCCCAGTCCAAGGTCTCCCAGCTTCACTATACCTGTGGCTGTTATAAACACGTTGGCAGGTTTTATGTCTGGGAGAAAAAGAAGGCTAGAAGTCAAACTCAAGAGGCATCGTGTGGTCTTAGGGTTCAATCTTAACAAAAATCTACACATCCAACACCCCCACCACGGTCTTGAGAGACCACAGAGCACCCACGGCAAGCGAAGGTAGTGCAGAGAAGTAGAAAGCCCTGGGCAGAGAGGCAGAAAACCTGAGCTGCAGTACTGGCTATGCCACTGACTTACTATATGACCCAGGACTAGTCATTTTACTTTGCTAAGTCTCAGTTTCCTCATTTGTAGAATAATAAGTTGGACTACAAGGTGGAAGGTTCTGTGTAGCATTGGCTCTAGAGTCAGAGAAACATGGGTTCAAATCCCACGTCCACAAACTGTATAACTTTAACCTCCCAGGTCTCAGCTTCCTCATTTGTAAAGTGAGGGGGGGCACTAAATGGGGTGGTGTTACATGTTCTAACACTTTAGGTTCTAAGGTTTCTTCTTGCTCTAATGGTCTATATTCTCTGGAACGTCCTGAGCTCTAAGGTCCTTTCCAGTTATAACAGGCAGGCTGACAAACTGGGGGAAATGTCTAGTATGTTAGTGTATGCTGTAGGGGAACCAAGAAACTCCCACCAATTCATCCATCATCACATCACTCTTAACACAATGAAGAAGATGTGTAGAGTTCACTGCATCCCCCAAACTCCAGCCTTCTACTTCTGACACTCTGCTAATGGCAGGTTTGACACTTGACTTAATATCAGTGTCTGGAATACCAAGCAGCTCTTCTTCATAACGCTCCTCTCACTCTGGACTGACTCCTTTAACAAGAAGGCAAAAACAAAACAAAACAAAGCAAAAAAAAAAACACAAACCACCAGGAGAAATCCATCTCGCCAGTGCTGCCATCTCTCCAAACATGCGTTGGCTGCACATCAGCATAATTGTTTTTGAATGTAGCCACTTACTAATTGGAACATTATATTATTATTCAGTGAAAAGAGAGAGCGGATTAATGTTACCTCTGTGCATCACCCTGCGGGAGTGCATGTGCTCCACGGCGCTGCACAACTGCACAAAGTACTTCCAGACTGTCCTCTCGGGGATCAACCGTTTCTGCTTTTTAAAAAACTGTGGAAGGAAAAGCAACACCCAGAGAGAGGAGGACAGAGGGGAGGGGGAGGGGAGGAGAAAGGAGAAAGGAGGTAGAGGGACAAAGGAAGACAAGAGGAAAGAGAAGGAGAGAGAAAAAGAGATAGAGTACAAAGGGGAGGTCGAAGAGGCAGGAGGCAGGAAAGAGAGATAAGGACAAGAGAGAGAAAGAGAGAAGAAAGAGAAAAGCAAGAGATGAGAGAGAGGGATAGAGGAGAAAGATAAGAGAAGAGAAGAGAGAGAGACAGGAAAAGAGGAGAGGGTGGAGAGAGAAGGATGGAAAAGAAGGTGTAGAGAAAAGAGAAGCAGAAGGTAGGAAAGAGAAGTAGAAGATGTTCAGGAGAGAAAGAAAGGATGGGGGGAGAAGAGAGACAGAAGGAAAATGAGATACATATACCAATTAGGAAAAAATACCACCAGTCCAACCCTCCCCCAAATTCATCAGGTACAATGGAAAAGAGCACTGAATTTGGAGTCAAAAGACCCGGGGTGAAGTCTCGGTTCTGTCATTCAATATCAGTGTGACTTTAGCCAATGCACAGAATCTTAATGTCTCTTAGCTCTACTTCCCTGTGTTGTAAAATGGAGAATATTTTCATATTCTTTTACATGACATGATGTATAAGCTTGATGGGAACTCTGAGATGAGCAAGTCTAAACTCCTCATTTTATGGATGAGGAAACAGAAGCCCAGAAAAGTAGGGGCACAATGTGACACGGCCAGTTGGTAGCAGGGCTATGACTCGAACCCTGGTTTTGTTTTTTTGTTATATGAGGCAAATGATGAGAACATATTATATACTGGAAAGTAGCATGTGACTGCTAGAGGCTTTTTGGTTTTTTTTGTTTTAACTATTCAGGTTGAGTCATCTGCTAATAACTCCTCTCCTATCCCTATCAACTGTACAGAAAAGCCAGATCTACCCGGCCATTACCATGTTACTCCGTGTGTGTGTGTGTGTGTGTATGTGTGTGTATGTGTGTGTGAGCCTCCTACAATCCACTAATTAACAACCATTACGAAAAACACACTTAAATAGGCTTGACATTCTTGAATGGACACCAATTATAATTAGCATTAATCTCCTTAATTACCTTGTGAAACATATTTAATGCCTCAAAACAACAAATGTTGAGGAGTTTGGGGGAAAAGGAAAAATAAGTGTATGTATACACAGTACATATATAGATAGGTTTTCTGATAATATTAGTTTCTATGTAATGGTCAATTAACAAATTCAAGATTCTCTATCCCTCCACCCCTCCACCCCCATCAAATATTTCTTCCCAAAGGAATCAGAGACTAAGAAGCAGAATACAATGGAAAGAACACTGACTAGACACTAGATGATCTGGGTTCAAGTCTTGGTTTTGCATTTATAAGTGGTGTGACCCCCTCCCCACCGCCCTGATCACTTTCCTCATTTATAAAATGAGGGTTCAGACTAGGTGATCCCTAAAGTCCCATCCAGCTCTCCTTGTCAATGTTCTAAGATCGCTTCCTGTTCTAACTTGCTATGACTAAGTACGCCCTAAGTTATAAGGCACCAGCAAGTATCCTGAATTTCAACAGCTCAGGGATTAAAAGTAAACAAAACAGAACTCACAAGCTAGCCTGGCAAAGGACATTCGGACACCCTGGAATGCAGGCTTGGCCTTCTCTGATGAGAATGGCTGCCAGGGAAGTGCTTGGGAGCAGTAAGATGAGATGTGGCATTCTCAGGCACTGGCCAGCCCTGGCAGGAAGCTGCTTCTAATCCTCACACTGTAAATGGGGACCCCATTGGCAGAAGTTCATCAAGGAACAGTGTGTGCAGGAACTGAGTGGTTACAGCTCACGCAGTGTCAACAGCAGTTCCAATCTCTTCTTTTTCCAGCTCTATATGGATGCCAACTGCCTGCCTCTGGCCTGGGTTTCATGAACAATGTCACTGCCAGGCTCTTTATCTGATTCAATAGATGTTCCATCCAACTCCAGCTGCTGAAATCTTCACTCTCCTTCAAGGCTGAAGACTTCCCTGATAGCCTTTCCATTTGGAAATGATCTCTCCCCTCCTTGAGTCCTTCTTAGTGCTTTGTCTGGAACACTCCAAGTACTCTACACTTAATGCTCTAATGTAAAGGACCACTCAATCGAGACTACCCCAGGATCCATGACTTCATTCTGCATGGCTACCTCCACTTCCTCCATTAGGCAGATCAAAACCCCTCCAATGACTTAGACAGGGGCTTTTAATCTGGGGGTCCATGAACTTGCCTTTTTAAAAAAATTAATAGTTATGTCTCAATATAAATAATTTATTTTGAAATCCTATATATTTTATTTTACTTATTTAAAAATTTTACTCTAAGAAAAGATCTCTAGGCTTCACCAGACTACCAAAGGGATCCATGATGACAAAAGGTTAAGAATCCTTGCTGTGAAACCTGGTTTCATTTTTAGTGATGAACCTCAGATATCAAATCTGTGACCTGGCTTATATATGATGTGTTTCTGGCTTGGTAAGTCCTGCTGGAGGCCCCACTCCACTGGAAGAACTTTCAAGGGTGTGGGGTCACCTCCACAAGACAGGAATGGAAGAGGACTTGGGCAGAGGCCTTACCATACACTATTTTATTCAAAGCACAGCTTTGTGTTCTAGTGAAACAAAAATGAAAGACAATGGGTAAACAGTCTAGGGGATATACACTGATAACCCCAAGACTTCAGAGAACCAAAGGACTCAGAAGATGAGGATGGTGAGGCAACTGCAGACCAGGATATACCTAGCCAATAGCTGCATGGTTCCTGGTGTAAATCTGCTAAAGTCAAAGATCACTGACAGAAAAGAGAATAGTTATCCTGGAAAAACAAAGACTCAGGATAGAAGCATGATCTCTGCTTCTATTCTTGGGAGGAAGGAGCACTGGTTTTAGAATCAAGAAACATGAATCTTCTGTCTGATAGTTCCCACCTATGGGACTTTGGAGGAGTCATCTAACCTCCTTGGGCCCCACTCTCCTCTGCAGTAAAATGAGGGGGTAGACCAAGATGGCATTGGAGGTCCTTCTGAGCTCTAAATCTATGATCTGGTGACCCTGAGGGCTTTCATCTGAACAGATGATTAGACCTGGTCTGCCTGACTTCAAAGGACAGAACCAGAAACAGAGCTAGAAGTTGCAGCAGCAGATTTGGGCTTGATAAAGAAGTTGTTCTTGTTCAGTTGTATCGGACACTTTGTGATCCTATTTGGGGTTTTCTTGGCAAATATACTGGAGTACTTGGCCATTTCCTTCTCCAGCTCATTTTATAGATGAGGCAACTGAGGCAAACAGGGTTAAGGGACTAGCCCAGGATCTGGGCTAGGAAATATCTGAGGCCATATTTGAATGCAGGTCTTCCTGACTGAAGGCCTGATGCTCCATCCATTAGCACCCTTCACGATAGAAAAATTATAGATCAGAGCATTTCCAAGAGAGAATGGACTAGGTCAGTGGAGGCTGGATAAGCACTTGTAAGAGGGGATGTACTGCTTGAGGAAGGAGGCTGGACAAGAGGACCACTGAGCCCTTCCAGCTCTGACCCTCCAGTGCAGCAGTCTTTCTATTACACCATGCTGCATGGTGTACAAAGTATCAAAGTATCATAAATAAGGGACCGAAAGAAAGGAGAATGTTGTATCCACTCTAAGATGCAGTCACGCTGTCAATAGGTTTTGGTTCAGTCTTTTTTTGTTGTCGTTACAAGAAAAGGCTCAAGGTGGAGCAGGAATACCTGAGGAAGTAATTGCGGTATTTGTTTTGTTTTGTTTTTTTTGAAGTATTTTATTTTTTCCAATTACATGAAGAGGCAATTTTTAACATTCATTTTTCATAAGTCTGAGTTTAAAATTTTCTCCCTTCTTCCCTCCTATTTTTAAAGGGTACCAATGAAACTGAAAAATAACCAAATAATAACAAAAATAACAAATGGGAAGAAAACCCTCCACACCAAGAAAGAAGCCCACTTCCTTTCTTCTGGCTACTGTGGGACATAGAACTGGAAACCAAGAGGGGTTGCAGAAGTCACCTAATTCAACCCCCTCATTTACAAATGAGGAAACTGAGGCACAGAAAAGGGAAACAATTTGCCCAAGGTCACACTAATAAGTCACAGAACCAGAATTCGAACCCAGGTCTTTTGATTCCAACTTCCTACATCATCATGGCCCATCTGGATGGGCCACACTCCTAGGAATCCTAGACCATTGGCAACAAATCTGATAGGGAGTCAACAGCTTTAAGCCCAAAATGGAAAACACACATACAGCCAGACTGCAAGGGAAGGTAGAAAGTGTTATTTATGCCATAATATTGGTTTAATTCTCATTAAAGTATTTAAGAAAGGAGATCCTAGACTGCAAGTGGTAATTTTCTAAATGTCATGTCCAATAAGCCTTGCCTGACATTTACCAGGAAGCCACAAACTCTCCAGTGGATTCCTGCACCAGCCGCATAGCTACCGTACTGCCTTTACAGTCACTCATAAATAATGTAGGCACAGGCCGCACACCACCTCCCCCCTGCAGCCCTGGCCCCATGGAGTTGCCTGGTTTTATCAGCCCCTCACCTTCTGAACAAAGATATGCACATTTCTGCTGCTTCTTGGGATCTGCTAGTCTTGTCTTGGGTTAGCAGAGATGAGAGGGGCAAGCAAGATGGGGATTAAGCTTATCTGCTGGTACATGCTGGGGGGAGGGGAGTTGAGGAAGGGGACAGATGCAGAGTTACAACTAGGAATTTTTGTGCCTGGGCTAACTCCCTTAAACTATGCCTAGGAAAAGAGATATGGAAGTCCCTGTACCTCTTGAGAGAGGAAGGGGCAGATATTGGTCCCAGTGGCAGAGACCCTAGGACAATCTAGAACAAAGACTATGCAGAAGTGGGCTGCCGCCAGGGGGAGGAAACACCCCATCTGGTATCTTCCCACTTTAAAATATTATTTTTGATAATTCAGTACTCAGGTGAGCTATTGCTTCATTCATCGCATTGGAGAAACATATTTACTGGAGGATGAGGATGGAGTGGTAACTCCTACAACAAAAAGGACTGAAGCAAGTCCCTCCGACCCTCCTTCCCTCAAACCTCCTCTAAAATTCTCAATGTATCATGACAAAAATATAAGATCTGAAAGGAACCTTAGGGATCATTCACTTTACAAAGGAGAAGACTTTCCAGTGAGGAAAGAGCCTTGCCCAAGGTCACAGGGGAAATCTCATTCACCTCTTACATCTGAGGCTGAGGTAAGGTAAAGTCAAATGGAGTCCAAATCTCATAAAGCTGGAAAGGACCTTAGAGATCACTTTGTCCAACATACCCATTTTACAGAGGAGAAAACAAAGACCCAAGGTCAAGCATCAGATAAGAGACAAGGACCCAGATCTCCTAAATCCCTCTCCAATGCTTTTTTTAGCCAAATGGCTGAAACAGGGTCTCTGAGATATGGCCAAGGCTCTCCTACAGGCACTCACTGGTCTTTCCAAAGCACTGGGGCCAGCAGTTGAACAGAAAGATAGGGCGCAATACTAGACCCATGCTCACCTACCCTAGAGAGCGTGGCCCAGCAGCCTCTTCCAGAGGAAGTAAGGACCTGGGCCTTCCCCAGCTTGGAACAGGTTGGGATATTGATAGTAGGCAGTTCACAGGCCTTCTCATTCTTATCTCTTGGCTCCTGAGCCACAACTGAGAGTACTGAAGGGACCACCTTTCACTAGGGATAAGGCCTCTTTGCCCACTTCTAGGCTGGGCTAAAGCTTGGCTCCAATTAGCTGAGGCCTCTTTCCTCTTTTCTCCACCTCAAGAGAGAAAACAAGCAAGCAGAAATTCTCCAATCTCTGCCTACCTCTCAACACTCTGCCACAGGCTCCCTCTACCTCTTCTTTAGTCATTCTTGGCTTTCCATCTTAGAAGAGAAAACATTTTGTGCCTTCTATGTTTACAATCACACTGGGCAAAACCCCAGGTCACCCTACCCCAGTTCTGGTTTTGGGTTCATCTACATCGGATGTCTGGATAGGACCTCAGAAATGAGGAACAAGGAAGAAGGACACAGTCTGTACTAAATACTTCAAGGATGTCTGGGGTGGAGCTTTTGTGGTGGGTAACTTTTTCAGAGATGCAGATGAAAGCCCCTCCATGTCATAAGTTGCTATGAGCAAAAACACAATTCCAGACAGATTTGGAGAGAACATACTATGTATGTTGAGACCAACACAACAAATTTTCACCCTTGTTCAGGCCCTCAGTTTCTCTCAGGTGGATATCTGCAAAAGCTTTCTACCCCTGTCTCAGATCTCTTCCCCTCTCCAACCCACCCTCCACACAATTTTCAAAGTGATTTTCCTAGAGTATGGTCTGACCATGACACTCTCCTACTCCAACTACAGTGGCTCCCTGTTACCTCTAATATCAAATACAAACAGCTACAAACTCCTCAGTTTGGCATTTAACATCCTTCACAATTTGGCCTCAATCTACCTTTTTAACCTTATTCCACACACCTTCATACATTCTACTATCCAGCCAAATGCCCTCCTTGCTGTGCCTTACACACAATGCTCCATGCCTTTGCCCAGGCTGCTCCCCTGCCTGGGACCTCCTCTCTGTCTCTTAGAAGCCTCAGTTCTCATCAAAGTTCTACATAAGCCCTTCACTGATCCCCTGAGCTGAGTACAGGAAGCTAGCTGTAGCTAATATCAAGGTTCTTAGCTCCGATGTGACATTGAAGGCACAGCCAAGTCTTTCACAGGCCAGATGATGCTACAGCGAGACTATAAGCAACTGTAGCAGACAGACAATTTTCTTGGGAAAAGGAATGAATCAATTGCAACACACATCCTACTGTGGTAGAGCACTGGAGCTGAGGCAGTCTAACGTACCTGGGGATATTTACATTTAGGGGGTGAGAAAAAAAAAAGAAAAAGAGACAGAAGGAGCAGTCAGAGAAATGGAAAGAGGGCATAAATAATTAATAATACAGTGCTTTAAGGTTTGCAAAGCACTTTATAAGGAGGACAGGGTCACAGAAGTCACAGTAAGGAGACAGTATGTAGAAATAGGAGGGGGTCCACAGAGGAGGACCAATAAAGCTCACTGGACTTGGTGATTCTGATGTTTTTGGTGTCCTTGTGGAGAAGAGTTTTGGTCTCAAAGCAGACACTGCAGGAGATTAAGGAGGGAGTGAGGAGAAAGGAGAAGGGGGGCCACAGGTGTAGCACATTCACTTGGGAAATCTGCATGACAATAAGAGCTAAAGTGGAGAGTCAGGTAATTTTTAATTTGTAACATGTTTAAAAGCCATGAGAGAAAAGACAGCTCTTGGAGGTAAAAAGCAGTCTCTGACCTTACAGAAATCCTACATCCTACTGTGGCAAGGTGGGGGGGACCCCAATACTTATAGAGGAAGAGACGAGTCAGGGTAATTATGGGAAGGAGGTGATAGGAGAGCCTCCAAGATGATTTAGTTTAAACCCCTTATTTTACAGATGAGGTACTTGAGAGTCAGGAAAGTTAAGGGACTACCCAAGGACACACAGGTAATAAGCATCAGAAGGAGGACTTGAACCCAGATCCTCTGACTCTTTAGATGGTTTATTTAGCTTCTGAAAGAAGGAAAGCTATCTCTTCCTCTGAGATAGGAAGGGAAGAAGAAAGATTGAGAATAAGAATGGAAAACTACTTAGGGCTTAGGGGTACAGGAGGAAAAATATGAAGCAAGGTAAAAAATAGAAGGATGAAGAGAGAAGGAGAAATAATTCAATTTACCAAAATATAATTTGTAATTTTTCAGGGGCATGCTTACTGTAGACAGTAAGGTACACCAGTACTACATACTTTAATAATTCTAGGCACGCAAGAGAAAAAGCAATTGTCTCTACAGACAGCATCTGCAGGGGTGATGAAAGGTGCCTAAGTGAAACTTCAACCTTCTCAAAAAGAAATGTTGAGTAAAGAGGGTGAGAGGAGAGAAGTACGCTAGGTTGTACAGCCCTAAGCTGACTTTTCCGTTGTAAAATTCTATATTCTAAGATCCCTTCCAGCTCCACTATTCTTTTTTATCCCAATTATGTCAAAGAATTTCCAATAGTGGGAAACATGATCATAAATACATATGTCTACACGCTGCGTACATTTCTTACAGTTATAGTTACTAACTGATTCCCAACCTGCTAGCATCATACCTGGTGACAGGCAGGTTACACAATTATATAGGTGGACAGGTGGTTAGGCCCTTGTGGCCTATTGCTGGTGTTCATATGTGCTAGCTAATTAGGGAAAAACTTTGTGACTAAAAATCTCACATAAAGCACATTCCTAATTCATGGGATTTTCCCTCTAAGCCACACACCGGGACACTACAATTGTATGTTCTCACTTTCTGTGTTAGCACTGATATTCGATGTTCTATAGTGATCTTCTAGCTCTGACAGCCTATAGCCCAACATTCCATGTTCTACAGCAGTGATGTTACACTCAAAGAGAAAGAGGGGGACCACTAACCCACACACATAAGGATCCTGCAGCCTCCATACTGACAGTTTAAAAATGTATTACTATTAATGTGCCATTGTACTTCTATTTATCTTAAGTGTTTCCCATCACATTTTAATCTGGTTTGGGCTGCACCTGGGTGTACCATGGGCCATATGCTGTGTCCAATATCTTTGTTTTGCAGTCTCTTCTTGCTCTGACACTGCATTTTCTAGATTTTAACATTCAATGTTCTAAGGTTCCTCCCTGCTCTAAACACCTATGTCCTGAGTTCTCTTCGGATTCTGGATCCTACCATTCATTGAACAAACATTGACCAAGTGTGTATGGTGTGTGGAGCACTGTGCTGGGGAAGAAACAAAGATAAATATGCCCTAGTCCCTGCTAGGGAATGTGAGTGACTGGACGATTTGCTCTGGAGTACAACAGGCAAGATCAGGCACACACTGAGAAAGACAAACTGCTGTGACATGATGATGATTTAGTACATGACCAAAGCAGGGAGGTGAACTTTTCGAAAGTGTTCATTTATAATAATCATTGAATAATGATGGAGGGAAACAGGTAAAATGCAGAGAGCGGGCTGCAAGTGCGAACAAACATGATATACCACATCTGTTCTCACCGGGGATGCGTCTGAAGATTAACATCTCTGAGAATGCATTAATATGTCAACGAAAATATAGAAGCAGGTGATGATGGTTCAACTAAAGCTGCTTTTCTGCAATACAAGTATTCCTCCGAGCAAAATAACAGAAGAGCAAAGCAGTGAACATTTTCACAAGCCCTGGTCCCTGTGGGGAAGAAAGTCAGTAAACTTAAAAAAAATGTTTCTTGAGTCTGATGGAGAGCAGTGTAGCTGGGATTGCAGAACTAACCTAGAGTGAGGCCCAGCACCAGCTGACTGCGACGATGGAGACCAGGAAACCCTGGGCAAAGACTTCTGTTCATTCATAATCCTACTAGGGCCCCAACGGGAAGGAAGGAGATAGAGGGGAGGAGGTCCACACACACAGAAGTGATTACAGAAGAGAAATATCATCTTCCTCCCCACCTCACTTTTCTCGTCTTTGTTCCTTTATCAGTCTTTAAAAAGAGGAAGCCTAGTGCAGCTGAGAACCCAGGGTCCCAGTCCCAGCTCTTCCACTAACTGGCTGTATACCCTTGAGCATGTCACTTCTCCCTGGGTCTCAGTTTCCTCATGGGGCTAAATCAGGTCTAACATTCTATGTTTTATGTGTTTTCTAAATGCTTATATTTTATGTTCTCACATCCCTTCCAACTCTAACATTCTATGGTCTCTGTTCTAACATTCTGTTCCAAGGTCCTTTCAAGCTCTTACATTCTCTGATTCTATTGTAATATTATATATTATGAAATCCCTTCCAATGTGAACATACTTTGTTTTAACATTCTATTCTCTAAGGCCCTTTCCAGTTCTGATATTGTTTCAATTTATTCTGCCCTTGGGTACCATGTCCAAGGTCAACTTCCCAGCCCTCACACAGGGAAGAGGAAGAGGCTACCACAGCCTGAATGTTGCCAATCCATTAGCAGCTCCCAATGGCTGTAGGTATGCCCTCTATCAGACCAGACTACGACTCCAAAATACCTTCTCATCCCCTGGGATTCCTGTCCATGTTCTTCCACAGATCTGCTACAGAGGATCCACCTAACATCCTAGAGACTCTCTTTAAGGGCCATGAAGTCAAACTCAAATGGGAAGAGGGACCACTGAACTATATATAAGGATCCCTGCAAGTCACATATTGACTTAGAAAGCATATGTTTATATATTTCCTTTTTTTATTAGTACAACAACACATTAAAATCTGACAGGAACTATACTTTAACTTGGTTCGAGTTGCACATGGGAGCACTGTGAACCGCATGCAGCTTACCTGCTGGACACTTCTGCCCTAGGATTTTATTTTCATATCTTGTAAACACCAATAGAATACTTGGGTTATCCTCTTATTTATACCTTGCTCTATCCACGTGACCAGCCTACTTCCTTTTCCAATCATACATTTCTTTGATAATATCCCTTAAGTGATTTATGGTCCAGGGGTTATCACTGGAGATACAGGAAAATTAAAGACACAGTTTTGATATCTTAAAAGTGCACCAAGATTTTGGGGATCCCCTTATAATAGATGATAGACACAAGGTCATTTGGAAGGGGAGAAGTTACTGGGAAGTAGCTAGGGAAAAATCAGGGGAGGTTTTATGTGCTGTAGGAATGTGGCACTGAAGCTGGGCCTTGAAGCAAAGTAGGGTTTCTAAGAGGTTAGGGTAAGAAAGGGGATATTCTAGGCAGGGGGACGACCAGTGCAGAGGCAGAGAGGAAGAAATGCCCTATCAGAAGGGATATGCCTCTCTGTTTCCCTTTGAGTCACCTGCAACTTTGATTCCTCAGAAATTAAGGTTTTACAAAATTTGCAACCATACAGCATTGCCAGGACAACATTTGTTAAAAAACAAAGATATATATACGATAAGCTGACTATTAGAACAGGCTAACATAAATTACTTGGAGAAGAACCCTACATTTATAAAACATTCTGAGGAAAACTGGAAGAGATTTTTTTGACAGAAATTAGATTTAGATCAACACCTTCTGTTATATACAAATATAAATTTGAAAGGTTTAAATGACCTGAATATTAAAGAATATTAAAGAAAATACTCTTAAAAACTGAGAAGAAAAACAGATGCAATATTTAGGGTGAGTTCTTAACCAAAAAAAAAGGATAGGAGCCATTGCAAAAGATAAAATAGATCATTTAAATTACATGAAATTGAAAAGCATTTGTATGAATAAAATTAACCCAGCTAGGATAAGAAGAGAAGTGGTCAACTGGGGAAAAATCTTTGTGTGGACTTTGACTATGGAATATCTAAACAAGTTCTGATATGTGAGTGTAATGGAACATTAGTCTGCTATAAGACATGATAAATATGATGACTACAGAAAGGCACAGAAGACTTACATGAACTGATGCAAAGCAAAGTAAGCAGAAGCAGGGAAATACCATAAACAGTGATTAAAGCTATGTACATGAAAAGAATAACAAAACATTCAATACTGAATGGTGTGAAACTGTAATGATCAAGTTTTGCCCAAAAGAAAAGGATTAGTAGGTACCTCTCCCTGTTTTTTTGGAAAGAGGATAGAGTAGAAAACTAAGGTGTGGAATACTGAAGGTAACTGAAAATCGTATTTATCAATATGTTGATTAGTTTTGCTAAATTGTGTTTATTTTCTCTTCTTTATTCTTTTGCCATAACAGCCTTCTTTGAGGGGAAGATGGATCCATTTGGAAATATGATACAAAATAAAAGCATATCAAAATTTATTTTAAAAAAATAGATCTTGGCACCAGGGGAAATTGTGCGATCATTAAAAGCATTACACAACTCCTCAAATACAATCCAGCAAGTTCTCCTTCCTCATAATCAATTTGGGGGTCAACTCACTGTCCATCCTCAGTGTCTACTCCAGATCACAGATATGTGTACTGATGTACTAACTCAATGCACTTCTATCCAGCAGCATATGATCTGGACAACCAGCATTCATCATCCATCTAGCTCACTTTGTATGCATTATCAGGTTGATCTCTTTTGTATAATATGTGATCTTACTGAGGAGTCCTTACAATGTTCTGGGTTTGACATAATCAGCATAGTATTATCAGCAAATCAGAAGCGTCTAGACCAGATGCTCACAGGCCTACAAAAACTCCGAGTGTGGGGGAATTAGATAAAAATGTAATTGAGAAATATTTAACAAAATAAACACAATACAGTACCACAGAGATAACGTTAATTTAAAGTTTTCTAAGTCAATATGAAGCCTGCAGGGATCCATTTCTATTTGATCTTGACAAAACTGATTTGAAAAATCTCACTATATATATAAGAACCCTTCTTCCATCTAGGCTCTGTTTGTGTTGAGAAACCCTTTCTGAAAGTGATGAACATGCATCTCCCTGTTTTGCTTGATATAAATAAGCAGGCCAGAATGACAATAATAATTTAGAAGCCACTCTTCCAATGTGGCAACTGCTGTAGAAAGCACCTGGGGTCTAAAGTACTGAGGAAGTCATACAAAGTCTCTCTATAGCAAAGAGCTTCTCAGCCCTCAGTAAAAACTATATTCTGATATTATAATCTACCCAAAGTCATGGAGCCCCCAGCATGAGAAGCCACTCAAAGCCCAAGGCAAAGACAGTCATCTCCCATCAACCATTCCCCTCCAAATCCATACCACTAGGAAGATAAATGTTCCACTTCCATGACTTGGGATTCTAAAATTCCTCCAACCATAACCTCCTTTCATTCTGTTTCTTCTCCTATTTCTCACTCCTCTGAAAATTCTTCTTCATTCTCACTGTGACCTCCAGTCATTCCACCCCTCAGAGCTCTGCCATGCCATCAGCCCTACTCTGGCTTCATTTGCTTCCCCTCTTAGTCTTGGCCTTACAGCTAACCAGGTCAACGTTACATCATCCTCTGCTCTCAAATTCCTTGCCCCCTTTCCCTATCCCTGCTCATCACACCTTGTCAACCTCAGCCCTAGATCATCCCCAATATTCCCTGCCACTGATTCTACTCACAGGTTATTGAATGGTGCTAGGGGAAGACTCCAACCCTGCTGACTGGATTCCCACAAAGCTATTATCTTGTCTCAACTGGGCCTTCATTGAAGCAAGGCTATCCCTTCATTCTTTACTAACTGACTTTCTATCATATCACACTGCCCACAGTGGCTATTCTAAACCTTTCTTTCTCTCCTTAACCCTCCCCCACCATCCTCTGCCCTTTCTTCTCAGCAAAACCCCATATATTACTGAGAAAAGAGAATCATTCAACCTGAGCTCCCTGCTTTCACCTACTCTACATCACAAACCGACATCATTGCCTGTTTTCTCCTCTTTCATTCTAGTTTTTGATGAAAAGGTGGTTCATTTCAATGAGGCCAACTCCCCTACTTGTACCCCTGATACTATCACCTTTCAGTCTTTTCTAACAGGTTACTTCCTTCAATCATCCCTCTCTTGTCCAATCCTCAATATCTTTCTTTGTATTTGGTTCCTTCATTACTACCTAAAATCAGTCCAGGTCTCCCTTGTCCCCATTTGACCCTACCATCCATGTGAATGATTATCCTACATCTCTCATCTTTCATAGTTAAACTCCTAGAAAAGCCTCTATATTTGCTACCTCCATTCCCTCTCCTCTCATTCACTTCTCAACCCTTTTGTTGTTGTCATTCAGTCATTTTTCAGGTGTGTTCCCATTTGTGAACCCATCTGGAGTTTTCTTGACAAAGACACTGGAGTGGTCTGCCATTTTCTTCTCCATCTCATTTTAAAGACGAGGAAACTGAGGCAAATACAGCTAAGTGACTTGGCCAGAGAATTCAGGAAAATGAGTCTTCCTGACTCCAGGCCCTTTAAATTTGTTTCTAACCTCATCAACTCAACTGAAACTCCTCTCTTCAAAGTTTTCAATGATCTTTTAATCTCCAGATCTGATGGCCTTTTCCTCAATTTTCATCTTTCTTGTTCTCTCTGGAGCATGACACCACTGACCACCTTCTCTTCTTGGATGCTCTTTTTTCTCTGAGTTTTTGTGACATTGCACCTTCTTGGTTCTCCTCCTGTCTGTCTGTCTGTCAATTCTCAGTCTCCTTTGACTGATCAACAGCTATTTCTTGTCCCCTATTCCTTAGGACTCTGTTCTGAGACTTCTCTTTTCTCTATATATCAAGGGTTAAGCTTTTTGATATGTCATAGACTCCTATGGCAGTCTGATGAATCCTATGAATCCCTTTTCAGAATAATTTTTTAAATGCATAAAACACAATACATAGGAGTACAAAGGAAACTACTTATACTGAAACACTATAATCAAAATAATTTTCAAAATAAGCTAAGAACACTTGCTCTGGTTTATGTGAGAATCTTCAATCTGCTATGAATTACAGGGAATGGTGAAGTTCAGTTCACAAACACTGAAAAAGCCTCTGTGTTTGGTTTATATAGTGTCAGCCAAAATGCTTCCAGTTTGGGGAGGCAGTTAACCCAGGGGCATGGCCACAGCTGGGCCACTTGTGTGGTCATTTACAGTTTCTACCATCTGTATCCCTGAGCACCCACGCCTTTTATGCTATAAAACAAAAAATGTTCCCCTGCAACCACCAAGCTCTGCTAAGGACAAAGGAGTACTTTAACAGAGTGATGGAGAAGACAATTAGCCTCTTTAATCTAAAGAGCTCATGCCCAGACATTTATGAAGTTAGTGAGGTTCCAGGAAACAGGCACTTGGGAGACAGTAAGGCACTCTTCAAACATCTCAGCCAAGACTCCCAATTCCTACTATACAGCAACAGCTGTTTTCCTCCCTACCCACAGATGAAGGTTCAGCTGAAGCTGGTCAAGGGAAGACAGAAGGCAGGGCAGGCTCAAACTCAGAGGAATAAAAACAGTCATGTGGCTGAAAGATGGTTTTATATGGTTTCCACTGGGTCAGTGCCTCACACCCTCAGCAAAAAGAAAAAGGCATTGTCTCTGGGAAAGTCAGGACTAGTCCTGGCCCCATTATTCTACTTGGATCTTCCGTACTATGACAGGATCCAAAATTTCTGCCTGATTTGATGCTGGTCAACAAGAAGGACCTGTTGTTGAAGTAGGAATTCTGGGAATTTTTGAAGGAAGAATAACCACTCCACTTTATGACAGAGAAAGAGAGGAAAGTCAAGTATGTCTGGTTGTATGCTCTGGATTTGGAAATAGACATTTCAAAGCATTCAGAGAAAGGACAAGGTGGAATCCCATGGCCTTAAATTCTTCAGAAGAACATGGCCAAAGAGGGTGGAGAACTTCTTAAGAAGGATGTTTTGATAACATAGATACAAAAGATTCTGATTAGGAAGAAATTAAAAGTAAGTTAGTTGTCTAGAGACAGAAATGGGGGACCAGTGAACTCACCCACAAAAGAGTAGATTTTTTTTAAAAAAAAGTCATATATAGAACAAAAAAGCAAGGCTGGATAACTGAAGATGAAAACAAAATAGTAGCATGGTCAGGAGCTCTGAAAGTCAATGTGGGCTAAAGCTGGCAGGGAAACGTGAAGAACCCTGAACTAGATTTTGTTTGCAACTCCACTTCTGACTCTTCGCTACTGACTCATAATTGCTTCCAATCTGGCCCCTTTAGCTTCCTGCCCTTGTGATAAGTACTCCATTTCCCTGGGATATGACCCCTGGTATTTTCTGTTTGTTTGTTTGTTTTAGCAAAACCACCCTAGATTTTTGTTCTTTTATGCTACCTGAATCATGAAGCCTCAGCTCATACTATGGGAAACTTCCTCCCCTGAAGCTCTACCATGGTGCACCCTGACATTACATGCAACTATTATAACTATAGATGACTATAGCTATTTGTCTTGATCTTGCTTCAGCATGAAGGCAGCTTACCTTGATCATCTGAGAGAGATCACCTGCATCAGCCAGCTCCAGAACAATGTTCAGTTCATTCTCTTCAATGAAAGAGTCCAAATATTTAATGATATTTGGGTGGTTCAGTTGCTGCAAAGAAAAAAATGAAAAACAGGAAAATGTTCAGACATCTTTTTAACCCTAGTTCAGGCCCTCACCCATTACCTGAACTACCATCATCACTTGCTAACTGATCTCCCCTCTCCAATTCATTCTCCCTACAGTACCTAGAATTATCTTTTTATGGCACAGATCTGACCATGTATTTCTCCTGCTCAAGAATTTTCAGTGCCTCCTTGCTGCCTGTGCAGCGTGGCACCCAAAAGCCTTCAAAATCTGACCCCAGAGTACCTTTCCAGTCTTATTTCACACATGGTGGTTGTACTGTTGTGTTCTAGCCAAGAAGGCCTTGAATTTGGCATTCCATCTTCTGCCTGAATGATTTTGCAGAATGTTCCCAAGGTTCGGAATGCATCCCCTCCTCACTCCTGTCTCTCAAATCTTCAGCTTCCTTCAAGGCTCGGCCTTTCCTGCTCATTGCCTGAGTTGTTAGTGTTCTCACACTCCACACATCCAAAACTGAATTCAATGTCTTTTCCCTCAACCCCATCCTTCTTTTTGAGTTTGCGATTACAGTTAAGAGTATGGCACTCACACTTACCCGAGTTCCCTTTCTTAGTAACAGCCCTGGGTCCTCATCCTCACACACCTCACAGATACAATCAGTTGCCAGATCATGCTATTTCTACTTCCATAACACCTCTGGCAACTTGCTCCCTCTTCTCTACCCAAATACCACCATCTTAGTTCAGCTTCACTTTATCACGTCATGCTTGGCCTATAGCGCTAGCCTCCTGTTGTTCTCCCCGCCTCAAGTCTCTCTGCATTCCAATCTATCCTTCATACAGCTGCCAAAGTCTGACCACGTCACCCCCATTCAATAAATCCCAGTGTCTCCTCATCATCTCTAGGATCAGATATAAATTCCTGTTGGCCATTTAAATAGCTTCATGGCCTGCCTCTCTCTCACATAAACCCAGCAGTCTAGCTGCTTCTCACACATAACCCTCCATCTCTGAGCGGTGAGCTTTTGTACCTGATGTCCTCCATGTTAGAATGCTCTTCCTTCTCACCTCCTATTCTTAGAATCCCTCACTTCCTTCAAGACTCAGCTCAAGTATTACCTTCTGCAAGAGGCCTTTCTTGATCACCCCAGCTACTAATGTCTCCCCTTCGAAGGGTTATCTTGTATCTGCTCTGTGTGTATGCCCATACAAGGTATATGTTGATTCTTTCATTAAAAAGTAAGCTCCTTGAGGGGAGGGAATATTTTTGCTTTTTCTTTATATCCCTAGAACTCAGAACAGAGCTTGGCACATAGTAAGTACTTAATAAAAGCTTACTGTTTGACTGAAGTCACAGAATGAATTAGCTGAAGAGCTAGGTCTCAAGCCCCAACCTAATTTTTTGAGGTAAATTTTATTTATTCTCAACTTAGCACCTATCAACATAAACATCCCAACACAAATATAAACAAAAATTATCATGCATAAAGCTTTAAAAGCTCCAGTATTTATAGTCTGTCAAAAATATATACAGTAACTTTAATAAGCTAATAAGCAAAAACATCCTGTCCCCCATCCACTTCTGAACTTTTTCTTTTTTGTATTTTAAATTTTGTGTCTTTTAAATTTTGTTGTGGCTATGTTATTGTTATTGCTTTTATGACACTGTGAAAGATAGATACATATACACATACATTTTTATATGTATATGTGGATGTATATTGTATATATGTATATGCATGTGTATATATTTATATGTGCATATGTATATATCTCTCTCTATATATATTACTGTTCTGATTCTATTTCTTTGCCCTCCATTACTTAGTCTAAGTCTTCCAATATAAATCCAGTGCTTTTTTCCCCCAAATATATCAAGTTAACTCTTTGACAAGAAAGGCCAAAGACTGGGGGACAAGTATATGGAGAGAAACATAAGAGTTTGAGGAAGAAAAAAACCTTGTCAGTAACTTATCTCCCCATACTCTTGGCAACATTTAGGAACCTGAGCCTCCATACTCCCTACTCCCTTGGTAGCAATCTTTCACCAGTCTGTTCCTACCCACTCTTCCCTCTCCCCACCACACCACACCATTATGAGGACCAGAGAAATTTACATCTGAAAAGGATTTTAGATAGACCACTAGCTCACTCATTTGACAGATAAGGAACCAAAGACCCCAAAGAGTGCCAAATCTGACCAAGGAAGAAAGCTAATTAATGGCAGTGACTAAACTTACAGGACAACAATCTTCTTCCCATCCATTCTGTTTCTGTCTATAGTTGGCTTAACCAGGATCTACTTATGTGTTCTTTTCTCTCCGTGAGATTGTAAGTTCCATGAAGGCAGGTACCATTTCATTCTAAAACTTTTCATCTCTTCCAATCACTTCATAAAATGTCTGTCCAACTGCAGTGAATTTGAATGGAATCAAAATGTGTCAAACTGAACTGACTTTGTATGAGATGTTTCATCTTTCTAGGCCCCAATTCTTCTGACTCCAAATCCAGGACTTTTTCCACTCCACTCCAGCTGCTTCAGTTTCCTAATTTGTAAACTGAAGGGGTTAGACGACATAATCTCTAAAGCCTCTTCCAGTTCTGACACTTTGTATTCTAACTTCTAACATCCATTGATCTTCCAGCTCTAACATGCTATGTTCTAAGATTCTAAGACATCAGAAATTAACGTAATGAATCTCAGGAATAATAATCTACATCAGTAGGAAGATAGAATTCAATTTACAAAAAACTTTTCAGGAAAATATCTATTGTGTGAAAGAGGATGCTCCTCTTATAAAAAAAGTCCTTTCTTTGGCATGACATTTCTTTGGTCTGGGACCATCCCCACACATTCCCTCAATGTCCTTGGGTTATTTAGACATCGCTGTAACTACCACCAGCATGGGAGCTATCAATTAAGGAGAGAGATGAGTCGCAGGTATTGATTTGACAAGTTATTAGCTTCCCGGCAGCAAGGAAAGCGAGAGCCTACTGCTGACGCTGACAGAACTATGGAAACTGGTCCCTGCAACTCCTCCCTTGTCTCCCAACAAGACCTTGAACAACTCTGCCCTGCGGCTCCTCTGGGGCCAGGCTCACACCTGCATCCAGTTATCGGAAATGCTGACCAGCACAACGAAAAGGGGCTTCCCAAGTTGACACTGAGAACTTCCCTACGTTCTTTGTGATTGGCTCAGCTCCTCAGCAGCCCAATTCTCTCCATCGCCAGGAAGATCTGTCATATTTTGTTGTGTCATTCACAGAAAGACCAATATACATTTGAAAGAAATGCCCTATAGGCAGCATTAACAAAGATATCCCCTGTGAATTGGCAATACAATCTGATTTACCCAACTAGCTTCTTAGCCTAGGCTGAGCTGTGGCTGCTTGGAGAAAGCAATGGAAAGAACATGGAACTCAAATTCCTAAGATCTGGGTTCAAGTTCTGTCTCCTGCTAGCTGTATGGCCCCAACCAAATCACTGACTCTCTCTGAACCTCAGTTTCCTCATCTATAAAATGGGAAAAATAATCCTTGCCCTCCCAATCTTATAGGTTTGCTTATAATTTTATAGGTTTTGTAAACAATAATGAAGCAAAGAAATGTGAGCACTGAGCACCATTTTATTTACCTCAATATGAATAATAATGAGCACAAGGATTTTAGAAATATCCTGAATCATTTCCAGCATGATACAGTTAAAAGGATATTGGAATCAGAGAGACTGGTTCAAATCTTGGATCTACCATTTGCTATCTCTGTGACCAAGCAAGTAACTTAATCTCTTTAGTCACCAGTTCCTTTATGTGTAAAATGAAGGGATTGGGCTAAATTGCAGTTGAGATCCTTCCAGCTCCACATACATGATCTTGTGATTCCTTTAACACAGGGCTGTCACCAAGAGCTAGGGTGTGCAAAACAACAGAGAGCATAGTGTTCTCAGAATCAGAAGACCTGGGTTCAACTTCCAGGACTAACATTTCCTAGCTGTGTGACTCTGAGCAAGTCACAGCCTCTCTAGGTCTCAGTTTCCTCTTCTGTAAAATGGAGATCATAATAACTGCACTACCTTATTCAACCACAAAGGGTGGTTGTGAGGAAAGCCCTCAATTCAATGCTAAAAGTAGAGTAATAAAACTCTAAGAATGCTATACAAAGGTAAACTATTATCACTATCTTGGAAAGTATGATGGAGAAGCACTGAGTGTTAGACTGGAAAGAGACCTCAGAGATCATACAGTCTAATTACCATTACCACCCATTTATGGAGGAGGAAGTAGGACCAGGACCAGAACAAAATTTGGAGGCATGGAGGGGTGTCATGTAGAACCCACGAGGCCAGGTCCTTTCCCTGCTTTCCTCTTTGTGGCATTGTTTCTTCTGACCCTCCTGGCCTCAGGTTATCTAGGCCAGCTTTGCCAAATTTCTGGCCTATTAGCAAGATTCAACTCCTCATGGAAGTGAAAGATGGGAAAAGGTTGGGGGGAAGGGGAGAATAACAAAGCAAAAAACCACAAAATAAAACAAAACAAAATCCTACAGAATATGCAGATATCTGTGTTCAGCCACAATGGAAAATAAATAAATAAGATGAGGAGAGAGTGCCTCAATCACACATCTAAAGCCCTGCTCAGAGCCAAGAGCAGCCAAACTCTGCCCTCAGGCCTAAGCAGAGCCAAACATGTATTTTTGATGTTCTCTGGGAAACAGTATTTCAGAGCCAGAGCACCTGTCACATTGCATGCAGGACCCAAGAGGGGAAAGAAAATAAATCCATATGTATAAGGCAAGGATGGAGACTAGACCAGGACTAGTGATGGTTTGGTTTTACACTGACATTGTGATTTTTTGTTTCTAACTGGGGAAGAGCCCAAAATAGTTAGCACAGGGTAGTAGAATGAAGAGTGGATACAGAGTCAGAGGATTTGGGTTTGAATTCTAAATTCTGCTAATTACTAGTTGTGAGACCTCGGGTAAGTTGCCCAATCTCTCCGAGTTTCAGTTTTTCCATCTGTAAAATGGAGTTAGATCAGATGGTTTCTAAAGTCCTTTTCAGTTCTAGAGCCAAGAAATTTGAGATTGGGATCCTCAAATCAGTAACTGCACTACAGATAAATAAAGGAATGAGGGATTCTTTCTGCCCCCACAATGTAGATTATATGATACCTAAACCATAATAGAGTCACAGAAAGAGTCAAAGAATTTTTAAAATCATGAACCTCTGAGCAGGAAGGAACCACAAAGGGCATGTAGTCTAAACCCTGTCTAAGCATGAGTCCCAACTACAACCAGCCAGACAAAGCATCATTCTGCTTCAGTTTAAAGACCAGGAGCTCGCTGACTAACAAAGCACCTCATCCCACTTCTGGATAGCTTTGGTTATTAAGGAGTGGGTTGTTTATTTTCCCAGGTACTGAGCCCAAACCTGACTTTTCTGGCACTTCTCTGCAACAACTTTTATGATGTGACCCTACGCAAGTCACTTCACTGTCTGAGTTTCATTCTTTACACTACTTATTCAAGGGTTGCTACAAAACTCCATAAAAGGAGTCAGCAGACCTTAGTAGAAAAATGTCTGGCCCTGAGTCAGAGGATTAGATTCAAATCCCACCTGTGATGCTATTTAACTTTAGATAAGCACTTAACTTCCCTGGGCTTCAGTTTCCCTTTTTGTAAAATGGGTGTGGGGGAGGAAGGAGGGGGGCACTGGCAGAAGGGGGTGGACTACAAGGCTCCAGGTCTACAATCCTCTGAAATGTGAGCTTTGCACTATCACTGATTTTTTTTTCCACTAAAGTCCAGTCAGCTACCACCAGCACCATTTTCCTGCTTCCCTAGTTGACAGGATTGTCATTTTTACAACTAAGAGACCCTACATGAGTTTCTTTCTCTGAGTAAAAGTTTCTTCCACTGATAAAATGGGGATGATAATATTTGTATTACATACCACACAGGGCCACTGTGAGGATAAAATGTGCTAATTCATGGATGTGGATGTGCTTTGTACTCAGAGAGTACTATTATAAATGTCAGCTCAAATATGTCAGACACAGGCTCATACGGGAGGAACACAGGCTCAGGGACATTCCCAGGGATAAATTAGAATATCCCAACACTTTGCATAAAAAGTCTTACCTTTAAGAGGTCAATCTCTTTAATGCAGTCTTGTCTGGCTTTGGCGTCCATCATTTCAAATATCTTTAAAAGACACACAAAATACCTATTTTAGAAACCAGAGAGAGTAACGACAGATAGAAAAGATCACAGGTAGCTAGCACTTCAGAGTTTACAAAGCCCTTTCATCCCGAGAGAGGCAATGTGCGGTACTGAATGGGAGCTTCAAAGCTGGGAAGACCTGGGTTTAAGTTCTGTCTCTGACATATTTTCAGGCAAGTCATTGTTCTAGCCAACTCTTCAAGATTATAAATTGCAGAGAAGGTAGCAACTGGTACTGACTGAGAATTTTCTCATTTGGGAGGTACCTATGCCAATGAAATTGAAAGTCTAGTACCTATCCCTATCCTTCCATCCCTGTGAGGCAGGTAGTGATGGGAATATTATTTCTGGTTTACAGATTAGTAAACTAAGGTGAGGGCAGTTAGATGGCTCAGTGGATAGAGGGCTGGGCTTGGAGTCAGGAAGACCTGGGTTCAAATCCAGCTTCAGACACTTACTAGCTATATGACTTTGGGCAAATCATTTAATGTCTGTTTGCCATAATCCATTGGAGTAAAAAGGGCAAACCACTCCAGTTTTCTTGCTAAGAAAATCCCTAATGGGGTCATAAAGAGTCAGAAGTGGCTGAACAACAAACTGAGATGAACCTGTGACTCAGATTTGTCATAGGAGGTACTTAATAAATGCATGAGAAATAAATGAATCTTTTGATTTACAGGTCACTGTTTTTTTCTCGTATTAATAACAGCAGTAGGAGCTTACATTTACAAAGTGTAAAGTATAATAGAGTATACTGCATAACCAAGGACCTGCCCAAGTTCACATGGCTTATAAATGACTTTGGCTTATAAATGACTTTTAAGTGGCCATGGCTCAAACCCAGCTATTCTGACCACAAGTCCAGGGCTATTTCAACCACCCTGGGCTGCCCTTCAAGAATTGTTTTCCAAAGTTATCTGTGCTATATATAGCTAACAACGAAAGTTCAGAATTCTTTCAACTCAGTCCTTAAAATCTATTTCATCATACTCAAGAATGACAGGGAGACCAGACACTATATGTCAGTCAGTTCAATTTAGTCATTTTCAGTTGTGTTTGACTCTCCATGACACCATTTGGAGTTTTCTTGGCAAAGATACAGAAGTGTTTTGCCATTTTCTTCTCCAGTTCATTTTACAGATGAGGAAACTGAGGCAAACAAGGTTAAGTGACTTGTCCAGGGTCATACAGCTAGTGTCTGAAGCCAGATTTGAACTCAGAAAGATGAGTCTTCCTGACTCCAGGACTGGCACTATATCCACTGAACCACCCAGCTGCCCCTTATATGTAGGTATTGATAAATCTGTCATCAAATTTATAACTAAAACACCAAAGTCATCCATCCTGTGTCATTTAAAAAATGCCAGACTATGTTTTCTTTTGCCCAATTACTTCAAAATGGCTGTTTCTTCCCCGGATTTAGTTCACAGAATTTTAGATCTGGAAGGAATCTCAGAACACAGAATGTAAGACCACAGGATGTTTAGAGGGGGAAGAGGTCTCGGACTACTGAACGTTAACGCACAGCATGGTAGAGCCCTGGGGTACCCTTACTGATTGTCTCTCTACTCAAACACCCTTTTCCTAAAGGACACCACCAATGAAGGGGAAGTGACTTGTCCCTCAACTCCCAATGCAGTGGTCTTTCAACTCTGTCATATGTTTCTAGGTGAGCTTTTAATTACCAGAGTAATAAGCATTAATATTCATTCCATAACTCTGTATGAGCAAATCAGGGGATTGTCAAAGCTCTGCTGAAGGATTAAAGGGAGATTTAGTTGAACAAAATGATGCTTAAACATGCCATATGTGCAGTGAGTTTGTTTTTCACTCATGACTCATATATATATATATATATATATACATATATATATAAATATATGTTTGTGAAATGCACAGAAAAGTATTTTCATTTTCTAAAGGGGAGTATGATGGAAAATTATTTTATTAATATTAATGATGATGAGAGCTAGCATTTCTATAGTATTTGAAGGTATGCAAAGTACTTTATAAGTATCTCATTTCATCCTCACCACAATCCTGGGAAGTAGACGGCACTGCTATCCCCATTTCACAGATGAGGAAACGGACACAGGATTACACAGCTAGTAAGTGTCTGAGGCTGAATTTAACTCAGGTCTTCCTGACTCCCTGTTTAGGACGCTATTTACTGTGGCTCTGTTTCACTTACATTTATTCTTTGACCTGTGGTTTATTAAAAAGCAAAAAAATTTTAAACTAAAACTGTTCTAACATTCCTTCTGCAGCAAACATTCTAGCCCTAACACTCCTTTTGTTGTTTTGTTGCTTTCAGTTGTGTCTGACCTTCCGTAACCCCATGTGAGGTTTTCTCTACAGAGACACTGGACTGGTTTGCCATTTCCTCCACCAATTCATTTCACAGATGAGGAAACTGAAACAAACAGGGTGGAGTGACTTGCCCAGGGTCACACAGCTACTAAGTGTCTGAGGTCAGATTTGAACTTTGAACTCAGGAAAATGAATCTTCCTGACTCAGGGGTTGGCATTCTGTGCACTATGGCACCACCTAGATGCCCAACATTCCTTCTGCTTCAAACTTGATGGGCTCTTTAAGCTAATGTTCTATGTTCTAAGCTTTCCCAGCTCTTATGCTCTAGGTAACATATTATGTTCCAAGGTTCCCTTCAGCTCTTACATTCTAAAGGTCCTTTCAGATAGAATTTGTCATTCTATCCCACAATCCCACAACTTCCTTTGCTGATGAAGTGCTGGGCTGAAAGGAGCTGCTCTAGGAAAGTAGGTTTTGTTTTCTCACATTCATGATTACATCTAACCCTCTAGGTGCTCACACAGTATGAGACGTGACATTCCATATTCTCTGTGTAATCAATCTGCATTCTCAAGGCTCTTCCTCAGTTCTGATGGTGGCACAGCTCTGAGCAAGAAGACACCAAAGGGGCAGTTTTGAAGGGAAACTGAACTCAAAATGAGAACTTAAATAATGTCCTTGATAACAATGCAGTGAAAGGATTCGGGGGAAGAAGAGGACAATTTCTAGAATTATGGAATCTCAGATTTGGACCTCAGAGATCACCTTGTCCACCTCTAAGACCATACAGAAACTCCCATTTTGACAGGTGGTAATCAGGCCTCTGATTTTACAGTTTCAGTGACAGGCACTCACTACTGTCTAAGCTGATACATAATCAAAGTTGCAAGGTTCTTAAATATGCACAGAATAATATTAAAGGGAAATTCATTTTTTTTTTTGGCTGAAGTACGGGGAGACAGTGGGTAGGAGGAGGAGAAAGAAGCATCCACCCTAAAAATGTTTACCTGGACTTTCTTCAGAGCAACAGTTTTCCTGTCCAAGAGACAAGTTGCTTTGTAAACTTCACTGAACTGCCCGCGGCCTATCTTCTTCTCTATCTGGAAGTCAGCTAAGGTGCAGCGATAGGGAAACGAAGTCAAGTGTCTCTATTGGAGAAAGGAAAAAAAAGAACAAGAGTGAGCCAACCTGACAGAAATTCCCAGCTCCATCACATCAGGCAAATCGTTTCGTCTGGGTGACTCATTCACTAAGGAGGAGGCCAATGCCACTCTCCGCAGGAGCCTGACAGGTGTGGGCCCTTGGTCGAAAGAGAAAGGCTATGGGAACTGGGGGAGGAGAAGAGGGGTTCAGTGGAGAAAACATAACCACAGGAATCACACCATAGGGCTACAAAGCACATTTTATCTGGTCATCACAATAGCCTTGGGAAGAAGGTAGTGAGGTTCTCACCTAGCTCAAAAATTCCCTATTCTTATGTACCGACGTTCTATGCTCCAAGGTCCCTTCCACCTGTGACACTGTTTTCTGGTCACAGAATCACAGGGGTTCAGAGGGATATGAGGGACCTCTGGGGCTATCTAGTCTAACCCACAGCTAAAAAAGAATCCCTCTATAAGATATTCAGCAAGAAGTCATCCAGCCTTTGCTGGAAGATTTCTGAAATAACCCATTCCACATCTGGATAACTATTTTGCAGCCTAGCTATGCATCCCCTACCTTGTGCTTATAAAGAGCTAATTTCAACCCAAATGTAAGACCTTACATTTATTTGCATTAAATTTCTTCTTATTAGATTCAACCCAACATTTTAGCCTGTTGAGATCTTTTTGGATCCTAATTTTTGTCATTTAATATGCTAGCCATCACCTCCAGCTCTGCATCATCTACAAATGCCGTCTATTCCTTTAAGTCACTGATTAAAACGCACAACAGCAAAAAGATTCCCGAGATTCTGGACAACAGGCCTCCTTCCAAGCCAAGAACGAGCAATTAATGCCTACTCTGTGAGTCACTGGGGGGGGGGGGGGGGGGGGACGGACACGACTGTGGCCTTGAAGCCACATGGGGCCACACTTGAGGACCTAGAGGGCTACATGTTGAAGCCACAGGTTCCCCACCCCTAGGCCCATTCAACCAATTAAGCAGGCTCTTAAATGTGCTGTCATTTGGCTCACATTTCCACATTGAATCCACAACAAGAAAACAAGAGACTTTGTCAGATATTTTACTGGTTGCTTGGTTATTGTCTTTCGTACTCAAAGAGGACCAAAATGACATCACCATGATAAAGTGAAGTTTCAGTGTGCCCAACTGTGGCTGATCAGACCAATACCAGCTTGGAATGCTTTACCACCGAATGGGGTGGTTACTCCAAATTTGCGCATCCTGTGTTTCCTTTGTGCTGTCTCAATTCTGCTTTGCTCATAGAACACAGCACCCTTTCTGATGTGGGCATGGCATGCTGAGTGGTCCTGTGTCATTGTCTCCCATGTTGCACAGTCAAATCCAAAGTTCTTGACAGAGACTGTGAGAGTGTCCTTGTATCACTTCTTCTGACCACCATGTGACCGCCTGCCCCAATGCGAGTTCTCCATAAAATAGTCTTTTTGGCAAGCGTACATTCTGCATTTGAACAACATGGCCAGCCCAGATGTTTTACTAAAGTCTAGGCAAATATATCTAAGGGGCTGAATTTGATATAATTTAACAAATATTTGTTAAAGAAATAATTATTATGTACAAAGCACTAGAAATACAAAGACAAAATGGATAATGTTTTTACTTTGAAGAACTTACGTGTTACTGGCCCTATCAATCTAGTCATTCTTGCCAAAAAAAAGGAAATTATGTTATTTTTATATGACCTATCTTGAAACTATGCTGGCTTTTGGTTAGCACAACTTCCTTTTCTATACGCTCACTAACCATCCCTTTGATGATATATTCTAATATTTTGCCAAGAATCAAAGTTAAGCTCACTAGCACATAGTTTTAAAATTAGATTCTCTTCTCTTTTTTTGAAAATTGAGACAGTATTATCCCTTCTCCAATCCTGTCACACCTCTTCCATTTTCCATCATTCAAAGATGGTGGTTAAGCAATCACAACCACCAGTCCTTCCAGAAATCGGGGATATAACTCAACTGAGTTCAATGACCTGAGCTCATCAAGGGCAGGTGGCTCACCTACAATCTCTCTCCACCTCTCTTGGATTTCAAATCACTAAGTTTATTCTGTCCTTTCTAGTCTAAAGATCATTCTCCTTGGAAGAGAAAACAGGAGAAAAAAAAAGAAAAAGAAAAAAGGAGTTGAAAAGCCGCCTTCTATCTGATCATCAGTTATCATTGTTCAATCTACCCTGAGCAGCAATCTTAGCTTTTCTTTCTTCAAATACCTTTTTAAAAAAAACCCTTTTTTTTTTGTCCTTAGTTTTTCTTTCCAGCCTCAATTCATCCTGAGCAGTAGTATTCCTGACACCACCACTGTAAGGCCATAAGCATGCTTTCATCCACTGTTATCTGTCTTTGTTTCTATGTTTTCAGACACAGCCTTTTAAAATCTAAGTTGGTCAATAAGGAAGGCCCTTGTACAGCTGTATTGGTCTCTTTAGGCATCTTCCCCTTTTTAACAGAATTGTTTCTTCCTTCAAAATTTCATTCTTGAGACTTCCCATACACTTGTGCTGGCTTCTAGAGAATTTCGGTTCATGAAATCATACCTATCCTTTTTCTGAACTCTTAGAAATCTGCTCTTTCAAAATAGAAGGTACAATTCAGACTGCACTGAGTTTTCTTCTCTTTCACAAACTCCACAAGTCACTTCCCTCAAGGTTCCTATAATTTCTACTTAAGCAACCCATTCCTCTTTACAGATGAGAATCAAGCTCAGAAAAGCAAATTTCCCTCAGTGTTTCCTCTATCTTTTGAAAAACAGTTTGTATTTCCATATTCTATGATTCTATTATTTTTAGGAAATTCTAATTGGTAGCCTTGTAAAAGGAAGATGAAACTATTATTCCAAATTCTAGAGTCCTAGGATACAGGAAAATTATCATTATAATAGAGAGAAATGCTCACCAGTATCATTTCCCCCTGAATTCCTTGCCCCCAGCCCTTTCCATAAAAAGGTATGTCCACATATTAGCTCTTTGTGTGATTCTCTAAGTGGATGTTCAAAGTCCAAATGCCACCAGAAAAAAATGCACCCTGATGGGATCTGCATACAGATAATTATCAATTCCAGCCAAAGCAAAAATGTCACTGTGTCAGAGAATTCTGTCAGAGTGTTGTAATGAAGGGAGGCATGGAGTTGTGAATTTAACTTTAGGCCATCCTATTCTTCATAAGTTCTCTCAGCGGAAGTGCCCACAAAGAGCATCTTCAAATGAAGTGACACTCCCGGTAATTATTTTCAATACTTCAAAGTCAAGGTTAGCTCAACTTTTATCTTTAGGAGGGAGAGAGAAAAGAATCAGCTTCCTAAACATCACTGATTACACAGATCCATGAAATTGATTTTTATAATTCATGGCAGGAGGCCCAAGATTAGAATTTTAACTGGCACAGAGGTTTATAGAATCAGGTTAACTTAAAATTGGAATTTACATGGAAAGGTTAGTCCAAGGGAAGTGGGAAATTACTTAGGTCTTGAATTTTTCTTTAAAGTTTAATGGCGTAGACTCTTTTGTTGACTTCCTCAAAGGCAAGAAAGATGTCATAGTAGATAAAGTGCTAGATTTGGAATCAGAAAGACCTAGGTTCAAAATCTACCCCAAGATACTAGCTGCGTGACCCTGGGCAATTCTTAACCTCTCACAGTTCCTCAGTTTTCACCTCTACAAAATGAGGATAACAATGCTCCTAGTACTCATCTCACAGGGCTGTTGTTAAGGTCCAGTCTGATGGCATTAATAACTGACCTAAATGTCACTTCTTACTCACCCTCCTCCGATCCAGCACATTACTTTGTACTTCTCTTATACGTTAATTACATTTGATTCTGCATGATAATAAGTCATATTTTCATACAGTGATTGAAGTTTTTTGTTATTGTTCTGTCATTTTAGTCATGTCCGACTCTTCATGACTCTGAGGTTTCTTGGCAAAGATACTGGAGTGCTTTGCCATTTCCTTCTCCAGCTCATTTCACATATGAGGAAACTGAGGCAAACAGGGTTAAGTGACATGAACTCAGGAAGATGAGTCTTCTTGACTCCAGGCTCAGCACTCTATCTACTGTGCCATCTCGCTGCCCTCCATTAAATTTATAGACCTTACAACACTCTGGAAATGCAAGGTCTTATTATGATATTTATTTCTCTACTGTGTTCCAGTTCAGTTAATATGTTGGACTAGATAACATTTGGGGTTCCCCCTCAAACTGGAGACTGTGAGAGTTTAAAAGTATACAAAGATCGAAATTCTCCCAATGTTTCTGAGTCTGAGTATTGCCCAAGATCACAGAGCAATGAGTGACAGAGCTAGGATTTGGAAGTAGGTCATCTGAAATCCAGGCTAGTGATTTTTCCACTAGAGCACATTATGCTTCTATTTGTTCATCACTAGAGGTTTTCCCCAACCTCTCCCATCCCCTTGACTTTCCTCCCCTCTCCCAATTTAAAAGAAAAGCAATAACCTTGCAACAAATGTGTCTAATCAAGCAAAACACATACCCATGTTGTCCATGTCCAAAAAAAAGTATGTCTCATTCTGCACCCTGAATCTGCCACCTCTCAGTCAGGAGGTAAATGGCCCAAATCAACATCAGTTCTCTGGAATCCCAATTGCTCACTGTACTGTTCAGAGTTCATAAAGTATAGCCTGGTTGCTTACCTGTCAGGGCTGCTCCTCTTTAAGGAGGGGGTAGATTTTTTTTTTTTTTTTTTTTTTTTTAGTATATGATCCCATCCTCTTCAATTCACTCTGTGCACTCTGTCTCTATGTATGTGTACGTGTGTGCATGTGTGTGTGTGTGTGTACTCCCACCCAGTGCCCAGATACTGAAATGTTTCAAGAGTTATAAATATTGTCTTTCCATGTAGGAATGTAAACAGTTCAACTTTAGTAAGTCCCTTATGATTTCTCTTTGCTGTTCGCCTTTTCATGGTTCTCTTCATTCTTGTGTTAGAAAATCAAATTTTCTTTCTAGCTCTGGTCTTTTCATCAGGAAAATTTGAAAGTCTTCTATTTCACTGAAAGACCATTTTTTCTCCTGAAGTATTATAGTCAGTTTTGCTGGGTAGGTGATTCTTGGCTTCAGTCCTAGTTCCTTTGACTTCCGGAATATCCTATTCCATTCCCTTCTATCCCTCAATGTAGAAGGTGCCAGGTCTTGTACTATCCTGATTGTATTTCCACAATACTTGAATTGTTTCTTTCTAGCTGCTTGCAATATTTTCTCTTTCACCTGGGAATTCTGGAATTTGGCCACAATGCTCCTAGGAGTTTCTCTTTTTGGATCTCTTTCATGCGGTGTTCTTCGGATTCCTTGAATATTTATTTTGCCTTCTGGTTCTAGAATCTCAGGGCAGTTTTCCTTGATAATTTCATGGAAGATGATGTCTAGGCTCTTCTTTTGATCATGGTTTTCAGGTAGTCCCAGAATTTTTACATTGTCTCTCCTGATTCTATTTTCCAGGTCAGTTGTTTTTCCAATAAGATATTTCACATTATCTTCCATTTTTCGAATCTGCGCAGTATGTTCTGAGATATCTGTCTTTCTCGAAAAGTCCAAAGCTTCCATCTGTACCATTCCAGATTTGAAAGATCTATTTTCTTCAGTGAGCTTTTGAATCTCCTTTTCCATTTGGTTAATTCTGCTTTTGAAAGCATTCTTCTCCTCATTGGCCCCTTGCACCTCCCTTGCAAGCTGAGTTAGGCTAGTTCTCAAGGTGCCAATTTCTTCAAGATTTTTTTGGTTCTCCTTTAGCAGGGAGCTGATCTGTTTTTCATGCTTCTCCCTTATCCCTCTCATTTCCCTTCCCAGTCTTTCCTCCACTTCTCTAACTTGATTTTCAAAATTCCTCTTGAGCTCTTCCATGGCCTGAGCCCATTGGGTGGGCTGGGACACAGAGTCCTCGATTTCTGTGTCTTTGCCTGATGGCAAGCCTTGTTCCTCCCCATCAGAAAGGAAGGGAGGAAGTGTTTTTTCTCCGATAAAGTACCCTTCAATAGTTTTATTTCTTTTCCCTTTCCTTGGCATTTTCTCCACCTAGTGGCCTGACCTCTGAATGTTCTCCTCACACCCACCTCGCCTCCTGGGCCTCCCAGCCAGCGTTTGGGGACTGAGATTCAAATGCTGCTTCCCGCCTTAGGATTTTTGGCGGGGGGGGGGGGGGGGGGGGGGGCAGGGCTGTTATTCAGTGTTAAATTAGGCTCAGGTGCTGAGATCAGGGGCAGGGCCGCCTCTCTGGCTCAATTCCCTCAGGGGGTTTATGCACAGACCTTCCACAATGGATCCAGGCTCCTGCTCGCTTGGGGAGCCCCCGTCCGCAGCTGCCTCTCAGCCCCTACCTCCCAGGGGGGGGCCCAAGCCTTAGGGGCACCTCACTCCCCTCTCAACCCGCCAAAGAGACTCTCTCACCTACCCCCGTCAGTCACCTGTTGGTGGGGGGGGGCCCGTGCTGCCGCTGAAGATCCTGCCTCCGGAGCCCTTTCAGATCTGTGCCTCTCGGAGCTGCGGCCGCCGCCGCAGGTCCGGGCTGGGCACCGCGTCTGCAGCGCGACGGACCTTTTGCGAGAGTTTTGCTGGTCCCTCTGTGGGTGGGGGGACCCGCGTGGCCGCTGGAGATCCCGTCCCGTAGCCCTCTCGGATCTTTTTCTCACGGTGTCACTGCCGCGGTATGGTTGCTCTCTGCTACCCACCCTGGCGCCCAGTCCACGGCGTGAAGGACCCCCGTGAGAGGTTTGCAGGTCTCTCCGGAACAGAAATCTCCCTTGCTCCAATATTCCGTGGTCTCTGGGTGCAGAATTCGCCCTGGGTTAGTCCCCTCTGCCGTTCTGTGGTTTGTGGGTTCGGAGCTATGTGTATGTGCATCTTTCTACTTCACCATCTTGGCTCCGCCCCCACATTTTTAGGAGGGGGTAGATTTTAAGTTCTCTTCCTGCTCTAGAATTTCTGACTTATTCAAAGATACAAAGCAAAAGCAAAGCTGGCATCCAGTACTATTCAGTCACACCCAACAGCTTCGTACAGAAAGCATAGGTGCACTCCAGGAGAAGATCGACATGGTGTGGATTTCATGTTATTAGCTTAAAAACTTGGGGTAAGTCACTTTTCTTGGTGCCATTTTCTTCCCCTATAAAATTCTAGGAACTAGAGTAGATGATCTTTAAGACCTCTGACACTTCCAAACCTCATCTAATCCTATGAATACTATTCAGCATCACTTTCCTACTGTAGGCCATTATAAGATATGACTGTTCCACATCTGAACACCATCCTGGTTTCCAGACAATGGATGTACTAAGCTTGGGAGACAGTATGGAACACAGCAGAAAATGGATGGGATCTGGAGACAATATGTGTTGCGGATCTTAGCTCTGTCACTTACTGCTTTTGTGACCTGGGGCAAGACACAGTTAACCTCTCTGGGCCTTCATTTCCTCATCTGTAAAAGAAAAGGGTTGGATTTGATGGCTTCTAAAGTCTCTTTTCAGCCCTAAATCTGTGATCTGCTGATCTAAAAGATTCACAAACAAAAAAATTGAGTAACACTGTGAGGCTACTAATGGATTGTTTCAAGATGTTAAAAGATCATTAGATTTGGGACTATGTAGGATATGAGAGAGCCTTTTATTAAAGAAGCATTTAAACAAAAGCCCAGAAAGGCAAGTGACCTGTCTAAAGCTGTAAATAGCAGTATAGGATGAAAGTCCTTGCAAGCTCTCTGGCTTTGAGTTTGGTTATTTCCAACTATATCATACTGTCCACAAATTTAAGGAATTATATAGGGCTGGTAGGGTGTAGAGCAATGATTCCCATTGTCAGCAGGCAGCCACCCCCTTTCTGGAGTTAACCCCAGAGGGTTTCTAGACACCTCAGAGGCTGACACATTCTGGAACCCTCCAAGACTACAGCTGTACATTTACATATGCAATGACCCAGATTTGCATTACTTATCTCAACCAATTTGAACTAATTGAAGCAATCCTGCTTCCTAACAGACAAGGAAAAATGGCGGAGTATAATATTCAGAACAGGATCAGAAAATAGGATCCCCTGTCAGGCATCAACTTTAAAGCTACCTTTCACAATCCATTACAAAGAAAAGTGCTAGTCTCCAAATTAGTCACGGATTTCAGGACAATATTACCTGCATGAAGACCAGCAGAGGCTTTGGAGTTAAAATATACCCTCTAAAATTTGAAGGGTGCTTAGAACTTAGAATGCTAAAATGCAGAATATAAAATTTTTTTAACGAGAAGAGATTTTAGAACCCACTAGAAAGTGGTAGAAGTAGGGGGAAGAAATAACCCATCTCTCTCCCATTCAATTCTGGCTAGAAACATTTGGGAAAGAAGAAGGCAGTAAGCCAGGTAACTGAAGTGAAGACGCAGCTTTCTGCCATTAACAATACCCTTCATGCAAAGTTGATTTCTCCCCTTAAAACAGAAAGTACCCCCCAATGGTTTTTAGGTCTGCCATAGAGTTTCTAATACAGAAGGTATAGTATCACTTCAGGAGGGGTGATAAAATCAATATCTATTATTTAGGTTAGGCTAATTTTCTTTTCTTAAAGGATTTAATTAGTTCAGGGGACCTTCAGGTCTTTGACACAGCTCCTGGTGACTTCAGTACAAAAGCTGGTGAATGAGAAGTCACTAGTTTCTCCCTGAGGCTTCTGACCAGAAGACCAACATGGTCACCACAGTGGGAGGGAAGCCGGGCTCAACTGAATCAATGCCACATGCTTGCCGAATATTCCTTTCTCTGCTAAAGTTGAGTAAACATTTTTGTTAACTGTTAGATGATGTATGACTATCTCATTTTGTTCCAGTCTCAAACCTAGATTACCAGACTTTTCTGAGAAAGACCTGGCCTACCAAAGAGCGTGCTGAGGAGCGCATAATAGAGAGATTAGCCAAAAAGGAAGGTACCAGACCTGAGGAGACTAGATGGAGTGGGAAAGATTTAAGGATGCACAAGTCATGCTCAGTCTCTTCCCTGAGCACTTTCCCTTCTTGGTAGGCCAAGAAGCAACAGCTGGAGGCAAGATGTTCCTTTCGGCTTTTCTCCAGCAGCCACAGCTGGGCACAAAACAGATATTGATTTGTAATATAATTCTATCACATTTGCAAAAGTGCTTGTGAGACTCTGCTATTACAGTTAAGAATTATATTTTGGAATTTAGAGAAGTCATACTGATGGATTTACATTTTTAAACTAAGTCAGAAATTTCTCTGAAAGTCCATACACTTGCAAGTCCGAAGAATTTTATACCTCTCCTCGAAGTTATTTGTTTACTCAGTGGTATTCAGCCACCTAAACACTACTTCTCAGAGATTTCAAGTTACTAAATAAAAAGGGAAGACAACTGTGTCCCCAAATACCCAACCCAGAGTAGTATCCTTTGAATAGCTAATGAAGAATGAGTGCATTCTAAAAACCGGGGTACCCTTGTTGTGGTTGTTCAGTCATATCCAACTTTTCATGACCCCATTTGGGATTTTCTAAGCAAAGATACAAGAGTAGTTTGCTACTTCCTTCTCCAGTTCATTTTACAGATGAGGACACTGAGGCAAACAAGGTTAAGTGACTTGCCCAAGGTCACACAGCCAGGAACTGTTTGAGGCCAACTTTGAACTCAGGAAGACTCATCTTCCTGACTCCAGGCCTGCACTCTATCTATTATGCTACATCACAGCCCTGGAGTACCCGTTACACAGAACATAATGTTAAATGTTTGTTCAAAGACATTATTAGCCAGAGAGTGAACCTGGAGTTACAGGACCTGAGTCTGAATTCCAATTCCACCACTTTCAGTGTCACCTCAGACAGGTCTTCCTTATCCATAAAATGAGAGAACAGAACTAGATGACCTCTGAGGTCTCTTCTAGCTTCATGATCTTAACAGACTCAGAGGGGGGAGGAGCCAAGATGGTGGAGTAGAAAGACACACATATGCTAGCTCCCAACCCACAGCCCATAAAATATCTGTAAAGAAGAACTCCCAACAAATTCTGGAGCAGCAGAAGCCACAGAACAACGGAGTGGATGAGATTTCTGTTCCAGAGAGACCTGAAAACCTGACGCAAAAGGTCTATCGCACACTGGACCCACAGCAGAGGCCAGCTCTGCCTTGGCCATGCAGCGCCGAGGGAAGCAGATCCGAGCAGGCTTCAGGGACAGAATCTCCAGAGGCCGCACAGGTCCCTTCACCCACAGGTGACAAGGGTCAGAGAAAGAGTCTTTTTGGGGGTCTGAGAGGGGAGTGGGGTGTCCCCATAACTCAGGCCCCGTCGGGAGGCAGCAGCGGACAGGGGCTCCCCAAACAGGCAGGAGCTTGGATCCATTGTTGAAGGTCTCTGCATAAACCCCCTGAGGGAACTGAGCCCCTTGTGGCTGCCCTGCTCCCACCTGAGCAACTGAACTTAATCTCACACTGAATAGCAGCCCTGCCCCCGCCCAAAGCCCTGAGGCTGGGAAGCAGCATTTGAATCTCAGACCCCAAGCGCTGGCTGGGCGGATCTGGAGGCATGGTAGGTGTGGAAAGAAAACTCAGAAGTCAAGTCACTGGCTGGGAAAATGACCAGAAAAGGGAAAAAAATAAGACTATAGAAGGTTACTTTCTTGGTGAACAGATATCTCCTCCCTTCCTTTCTGATGAGGAAGAACAATGCTTATCATCAGGGAAAGACACAGAAGTCAAGGCTTCTGTATCCCACACATCCAAAATAAATATTCAACAGGCTCAGGCCACGGAAAAGCTCAAAAAGGATTCTGAAAATCAAGTAAGAGAGGTGGAGGAAAAATTGGGAAGAGAAATGAGAGAGATGAAAGAAAAGCATCAAAAGCAGGTCAACACCTTGCTAAAGGAGACCCCCAAAAATGCTGAAGAAAATAACACCTTGAAAAATAGGCTAACTCAATTGGCAAAAGAGGTTCAAAAAGCCAATGAGGAGAAGAATGCTTTCAAAAGCAGAATTAGCCAAATGGAAAAGGAGGTTCAAAAGCTCACTGAAGAAAATAGTCCTTTCAAAATTAGAATGGAACAGATGGAGGCTAATGACTTGATGAGAAACCAAGAAATCACAAAACAAAACCAAAAGAATGAAAAAATGGAAGAGAATGTGAAATATCTCATTGGAAAAACAACTGACCTGGAAAATAGATCCAGGAGAGACAATTTAAAAATTATGGGCCTATCTGAAAGCCATGATCAAAAAAAGAGACTAGACATCATCTTTCATGAAATTATCAAGGAAAACTGCCCTGAGATTCTAGAACCAGAGGGCAAAATAAGTATTCAAGGAATTCACAGATCACCGCCTGAAAGAGATCCAAAAAGAGAAACTCCTAGGAACATTGTGGCCAAATTACAGAGTTCCCTGGTCAAGGAGAAAATTGCAAGCAGCTAGAAAGAAACAATTCAAGTATTGTGGAAATACAATCAGGATAACACAAGATCTAGCAGCTTCTACATTAAGGGATCGAAGGGCATGGAATAGGATATTCCAGAAGTCAAAGGAACTAGGACTAAAACCAAGAATCACTTACCCAGCAAAAGTGAGTATAATACTTCAGGGGAAAAAATGGTCTTTCAATGAAATTGGGGACTTTCAAGCATTCTTGATGAAAAGACCAGAGCTGAAAAGAAAATCTGACTTTCAAACACAAGAATGAAGAGAAGCATGAAAAGATAAACAGCAAAGAGAAGTCATAAGGGACTTACTAAAGTTGAACTGTTTACATTCCTACATGGAAAGACAATATTTGTAACTCTTGAAACTTTTCAGTATCTGGGTAGTTGGTGGGATTACACACACACACACACACACACACACACACACACACACAGCACAGAGTGAATGGAATAGCATGGGATCATATCTCTAAAAAAAATGAAATTAAGTGGTGAGAGAGAAATATATTGGGAGGAGAAAGGGAGAAATGGAACGGGGCAAATTATCTCTTGTAAAAGAGGCAAGCAAAAGACTTTTTAGTGGAGGGAAAAAGAAGGGAGGTGAGAGAAAAACATGAAGTTTACTCTCATCACATTCCACTAAAGGAAGGAATAAAATGCACACTCATTTTGGTATGAAAACCTATCTTACAATACAGGAAAGTGGGGGAGAATGGGATAAGCAGGGTAGGGGGGAGGATGGAAGGGAGGGCAATGGGAGGAGGGAGTAATTTGAAGTCAACACTCTTGGGGAGGGACAGGATCAAAAGAGAGAATAGAAGCAATGGGGGGCAGGATAGGATGGAGGGATATATAGTTAGTCTTACACAACACGACTATTATGGAAGTCATTTGCAAAACTACACAGATATGGCCTATATTGAATTGCTTGCCTTCCAAAGGGAATGGATGGGGAGGGAGGGATGAAGAGAAGTTGGAACTCAAAGTTTTAGGAACAACTGTCGAGTACTGTTCTTGCTACTAGGAAATAAGAAATACAGGTAAAAGGATACAGAAAGTTATCTTGCCCTACAGGACAAAAGAGAAGATGGGGCCGAGGGAAGGGAGGGATGATAGAAGAGAGGGCAGATTGGTAATAGGGGCAATTAGAATGCTCGGTGTTTTGGGGTGGGGGGACAAATGGGGAGAAAATTTGGAACCCAAAATTTTGTGAAAATGAATGTTAAAAGTTAAATAAATTAATTAAAAAATAAAAAAATAAAAAAAAGAGACTCAGAAGTTCAAGAGTGAAAAAGAGAACATAAATTACTATACTTACCTTAAAAACATGGGCTTCCCCCATTCAGACAATCCCAGAATCATGGGACCAAATAGCTAAAATGGACCTTAGATGTCACCCAAAGTCTACCTAACTCTCTCTAGTGAAGGAGAATTCGCTATATAAGAATGAATGAAAAAAGTATTTATTAAGCTCTTACTATATGCTAGGCAATGTGATAATTGTGAAGGATACAATTACAAGAATGTAAGACAGCTCCTTCCTTGCAGTTACTGAGACAGTTTTGGTTTTTGGTGGGTTTTTTTTTTTTAAACCTAACTGCAAGACTTTATGCTGGCCGATATTTTCCATTAGTAGCTAAAGTAACCCTTTGTCCTGGCTCTTATTCAGACAGCTGCATGGGCTACAGAGGTGGAGAAGATGAGTGAGCAGCACAGATAGGAAAAGCAGAAACTCAAACAGTCAACAACCCATTTTCCTAAGGGAAATTATGATTCAGAAAGAAAGAAGGAAGCAATGATCTGAAGGAAAGGTGACCAAGATGTTATACAGAGGATTAATCCACTGGTCAAGAACTGGACTAATTAACCCCTAATATCCCTTACACTTTTAAAGCTGTAAGATTTCTGCGAGATGGAACTTCCTATGTATTTGAGTCCACTATGGCCAGACTTGTGGGAAAAGAGATAAGAAATCTGAATTAATGTTGTAGTTTATACTTTCTATACTCCCACAATGCTGCTCTAGGTAACCTCCAAAAAAGCAAAAAGGAAAATTGGCAACTTCTGGTTGAATCTGCAATGTGGTTGATGGGATCTGCCTCTAGTTATCAAACTTTAAACAAACTGAGGAAAAATCATCCTTTAGACTGGCACATTTGAGCTGAGGATAAGGAAGAACTTCTTAACATTTACAACTTTGCAACAATGGAACGGTCTGACTCAATGGATGTGTTCAAGCAAGGGGAGAAATCACTATTTCCTCCCTCTGGCTTCTGACCAGAAGACCAACATGGTCAACACAGAGACAGGGAAGCTACATCTTATAACAATGCCATAGAAGGGGCTCCTGAATTGGAAGGGAGGTTACAGTAGATGACTTCTGACAATCCTTTCAGCTCTGCCATTCTATGTTTTATGCTCTAATTATCTACAGTCTAAGGCTCCCTTCCAACTCTAACATTCTATGTTCTATTTTCTAACATTCTGGATTCTAAAGTCACTGCCAGTTATAGCTTTATTTGTTCAAAGGTCTTCTGTAGCATTAGCATTCTGTGACTACCCTGGGCAAATTAAGGACAGATTCTGGGGGACCCTCTTCTTTGGCCTTGGGGTAATAAAAGGACCCAAGGATTCCCTACTATTTTGCACTGCTAAAAGTACATTCTCCAATCAGCTTGGATGAAAGACACAAGCACCCCTAGAGTGGATTCATCAGAGTTAAAAATCTTTGAATCATGATAACCTGTAGTTATGAATAAATACTTTTTTAGTTTTTGAAGGAGCATAACATTAAATTTTAAAAGAAAATAATATACTCGCCCAATTAGTTTTCTGAAATCTCATTAAAAAATTTAGCCTGACTAAGTCAGACTTCTGACCTGAATTTTAATTATCTTTACGCTGGATGGAGATCTTTTTCCTTGATATTTGCAATGCATCATTAATCTTAAGGCAACTGTTTCCGTGATTTTAAAATGCATATTTCATCAGAATGACATTTACTGTAAACTAATTTCACCTTCAAAGACATATGACATTTTATAGAAGAGGAAATCCTTAACAGATTATAAAGTCTTATCTTTGTAAATGGGTTTGTGTCCAGAAAAAAAAAAAAACACTCTCTTTGCTTTCCAGATCAACTTTACAAATAGCAATAGCCCATTGAGCTGTACGGTTTACAGGGCATTTTCCTCATAATAGCACAACAGGGTAGCTACTCCAGGAATTATCATCCCTATTTAACAGATGAGGAAACTGAGGCTCAGAAAGCTGAAGAAATTTCCCCCATGGTAACACGACCAGTGAATGTCATAGTTGGGACCCATTTCTTCTGATTCGTTCCAAGCTCTTTGCATTATATTGAGGCTACCTCTTGTTCTGTCAAATACCAAAGTCCTTGAAATTCTGACCCCATTAATTTCCCTGAGCACTATCAGTATCTTGTGAAGGCAGTATGGTGTAGTGAAAAGAACACCCCCAGAACTACCAATATGGAGATCATTTCCCCTAATTCATCAGTATTCTACTGTGTAATGTTCCAATCCTGGCACTGCCAATTACTAGCTGAATGACCTCAGGTAAGTCAATGTGAAAGGATTCAGTTTCCTCATCTGCAAAATGAGGCAGTTGAACTGGTTGACTTCTAATGTTATTTGTTCTAAGGTCCCATCCTAGCTCTAACAACCTATCATTCTACATCTCTTCTAGTTCTAACATTCTTTGACTTCATGATGCCTCAACAATTTTGTTTTGGTGTCTTTTTTAAACAGTGGGGCTTTATACAAGGCAGAAAACAAACATGTAACTAGTTTCCTCTCCCATTCCTACCCTGGATTGCCCCCAGGAAAAAAATGCCCTGCTCTCAGAACTCATTACTAAACTCTGGACAGATGCTGGCAGGCCTGGAGAAATTTTCACCCAATAATAGCCACATGGAGAAACACGGCAGCCCAGAGCCTGGGTAATAGGCAAACACAGAGTAATAGTTACTAATTACACTTAACTATGGCATTACCGATTCTAACATGTGCTACAAGATGCCACGAATGTATCTGTGGCAGCAGAACACTTCCTCATCTTGTTCATGAAATAATTACAGGGGCTCTCTCCTGCCAAATGAGGCAGTAATTAACCCTAATTGCTCAAAATGCAACTGGCTAATTCTAGGAGATTAATCAAGGGGATTCAATTATTATTGAATGACTTAATATGACAAATTGGTGCATTACCGGAGGAGGCACCATTTGCAGAGAATGCAGGAAAACCACCAGAGTAGTCAGTGAGCAGGAGACTACTCAAGAGGTGTCTAAGAGAGGGGTGTCACATCCTTCTTGAGTTCTGGTTACCTGACTTCCTCTTTGGAAATAAGATTCCTTTTCCACCCTCCTTCAGACAGGAAGGCTGAAAATGCAAAATAAAGCATACTGGAAACCTTGAACAAGAGATCAAGAAACTAGGGTATCGGTCCCAGCTCTGCAGCTAACGAAATAAGTGGCCTTGAGCAACTTACACAACCTCTCTCTGGACCTGTTTCCCACTCTGTGAAATGAAGATGATGGATTCCATGATGCCTTAGGTCTCTTCTGACTCCAGCATAGTTTAAGGTCTCTTCTAGCTCTAACACTCTATGTTCTGTGTTACAATATTCTATATGATAAAATTCTGCCTAGGCCTAACATTCTATATTCTAAAGTGACTTTCACCTCTAATATCCTATAAGCAATGTTCTGACATTCCATAGTCCTTTCTGACTTTATTCTCTCCTCTCAAGTTACATTTAGCTCTTACATTCCATATCCTGAGGAATATGGTCTTATTTCTTGAGACCAAAAGGTCTTAAGAACATTTTCTCAAGGACTTAAGAGACCTTCTTATTAGTCTTATTTTTAAGACATTAATAAGAAGGTCTCCTCTAGGTCAAACAATCTATGACTATATTATCTTTCAATAGCTTTGTTGATCAAATCAGCATTGCAATTCAACAATTATTAAGTATCTATGTGCATGTACTATGTTAAATACTGGGGACACAAGATGGGGAGGGACACAATTGTGGTGGGTAGTGTGGAGAGGCTTAGAATCAGGAAGACTCATCTTCATGAGTTCAAATCTGACCCCAGATACTTACTAGCTATGTGACTCTGGGCAAGTCATTTAACCCTGTTTGCCTCAGTTCCTCATCCGTAAAATGAGCTGGAGAAGAAAATGGCAAAGCACTCCAGTATCTTTGCCAAGAAAACTTCAAATGGGGTCATGAAGAGTCAGATACAACTGAAAAATGATTCAGCAGCAAAGATACATTACACTGATTTATTTATAAATAAGTAAAATACTTTATATACTTAGAATAAATATTTATTCATGAAAAGGGAAAGAATACAAACAACTGGAGGAATTCAGGGAAGGCTTCGCAGAGGAAGTAATCTCTGAGCTAAGCCTTGAAAACTCACCACTTTTTATGAGGTCCATAGGTACATCAAGTAGGGATCTTCGTCGAACTGCAAGCAAACTATGACTCTTCTAATACAGAGAAAAGATAAGCACTATTACTGTGCAACTAGGTAGGACATGCTCTCCTACGTAATAGCGTGGGGGGAGAAAAGGCGATCCAGGGGTCAGGGAATGGAAAAGAAACCAAACCAATGAAAGATTAACCTTGAAAAGCCGTATTAATACTAATTATTTAAGGGAAATTAACATCTATGACAGGAAGACCTACAAAATATGTTCCTAAAATATGATGAAGAAACATGATGTAAGCACATACTGCTGGGTAAATGTCATTGATAGACTTGCTCAATGAAGGACTGACACAAACCTTCAATTTGTTTTAAAAAAAAAAAAGAAACCTACAATATTTGCAAAACACAAAAAAGCAAAGCATAATAAAATGAGATTTGCCTCTATCGAGTCATGCCATACGAGGGTGAGAATGACAATAGTAGCTCACATTGGGCACCCCTTCCTCATCTCTGCCTGCTGAAATCCTTTTCCTTCAAGGCTCAGAGCAAGCACCACATCACATAAACCATTCCTCAATCCTTCAGCTGAAAGTGTGCTATCAGCCTTCCTCAAATTTTGCCCCTATCTCTCCTCTACACATCACAATCTACCCTGAATTATAATTATTTATGCTCATGTCCTATTCCACCTCCAAGAGCTTTAAGTTCCTCAAGAAGAGAGAATACGTCATTTTTTCCCAGTCTTCCCAGTCCTGAGCATAAGGCCTTGCATAGTAGGCATTTAATACACATTTGTTGAACTGAATTTATGGCCATCAAGCCAGCTCCATTAATTCATTGGGCCATCATCATAATATCTCTGTGTTATAATAATTCTAGGGTAAACACTACTGCCTCTCCTTCTCTGATTTGAGGGGTGGGGGTGGGGATGATGGAACTGAAGGCTCAGCAAGAGGAGTTACTTGTGCAAATTCACACAGCTAGTTACTTGAGTAACAAAGCCAAGACTCACACTTATGTCCTCTCTTTATACTCTCTCTCTCTCAATGAGCTCATCACTAAACAGATGGCTCCGAGTCCATATATTCAGCCCTGAACTCTCATCTCACACTGAGTTCATCACCTCCTGCCTATCGCCTCCCAGATACCCCACCAAAATCTCAACTTCAACATGTCCAAAATAAAACCATCTTTGCCACCCTCCCCCCAGTCCCCTTTCCTCGCTCCCTCCAAACTTCCCTATGTCTCATCACTAGCTTCCTGAGTCATCCTTGACTCTTCGCTCTCCAACACTCCACAAACCCAATCAGCTGCTAAGTCTTGTAGCTTCAACAAAATCTCTCAAATTGCTCCCTTCTCTCTACACACACCATCTCTACCCTCATCCAGATCCTAATCCCCTTTCACCTAAACTACTTGAGCTCTCTACTCCCAGGCTTTCTCTTTTCCAATATGATTCCTTAGGAAACATACTAAACCCTCTGCAGGGGTCATCTTACTCTGTGACAATTGGGGGGAGAGGGGGAAGGAGTAATTAATGCAGGTTGGTGAGATCATTTCACACAGCCCATCCTGGCAGAAAAATCCTGGCTCCAGCACTGCTGACCAGTGGTCATTTAGCTCCTGATGGAAGACTTGTATTGAAAGTAACCCATTCCACTTTTGAACATCTCTAATTGTTAGTTTCCTTCTACTAAGCTGAAATCTGCTTCTCTGCAACATCCTCTGATCGCTCCTAGTTCCACTCTGGGGCCAAGGAAAACAAAGGTAGTCTCTCATCCACATGACAGACTTTCAAATATTGGAAGGCAGGTATCATGTATCTACTAAGTCTTCTCCAGGACAAATATCCCTAGTTCTGTCAATAAGTCCTCAAAAAGGCAGTCTTCACTCATCTCATTATCCTGATCTGTGAATCACTGGAGGTCCAGAGAGTGGGGCCCTGGATAGAGAAAATACTGCTTTCTGTTCACTTAAAAGAAAGTGGTTTCCTAAGAAAGGAGCAATGTGGCTTAGATGTCCTTAAAAAGGAAACCTCCTTTCCCCCACCAACCCTCCCAGAAAAGGCCATTATACTTACTTGGGGGTCAGGTTGATATTCTGTCCCTGGAATATGGCACAGACTGCTGGTCTGATCCCCAAGGTGATGTGCATGGCTGTGTTGTCCTTCCATGGTATCATGCCAATCCGTACAAAACAGGTGGGCTACAGAAAAAGAAAAAGAAGATAAATAAAGCCCCAAGGGATTAGCAATGGGTTTAAGTTCTTTTTTTTAATTAATATTTTTTCATTTAACAATCACTTATTTTCCCGCCTTCCCAAACCTGTTGCTCCCTCAAAAAAAAATTGTAACAAATAGGCAAAGTCAAGCCCATCGATTAGAAAATCATTCAACAGATTATGATATATTAATATGATAGAATACTACTGTACTGCTAGAAATAATGCAAGGAGAGGTTTCAGAGAATCCTGAGAAAACTCAGAGCTGATACAGAATGAAGTGAAGACAACCACAACTATTTCTGCCCTAACAACATGGTAAAAAAACCCAAAATACCCAAGAACCTGGGAAGACTTAAAAATCTCTGATGCAATGATCAAAGTTCTAGGAGTCAGAAAAATTCATCCATTCACCTCCCCAGGCTCAACATTGGAGTGATGTCTCTGATTCTTCCCTCTCCCTAGATCTAGTCACTTGTCATATCCTACCTCCTCTACATTAATATCCGTCTCCTCACTATAGTCGCCAGCCCTACCTAATTATTTCTCTAATCACCTACTGTAACTTCCTCCATGCTTCCAGTCTAATGGAAGCCCTCTAATCCTGCCCTCTAGCCAGTCCTCTAATCCTGGACATGCTGCTGCCCGAATCTCCCTAATGAACAGGTCTGACTATGTTGCTCTCTTGCTTAAAGACCTTCACTTGTTTCCCTTTTGCCCACAGGAAGTCAATGCTAGGAGGGACCTGCACGTCTTATGTGTCAGGCACTGTGGCCAGTATTGTGAGTGCAAAACCAAGAATTAAATAAATCCCTATCCCTAAGGAGCTTATATTCTATTGGCAGGACATATCATGTACATAAACAAATATAAAACATGCCCAAAATTAGTACAAAGTAATTTTATTTTTTGGCAGGGAGAATCAGAAAAGGCCTCTTGTAGGTCATGGTATCTGAAGTGAGACTTCAAGGGAGCAAAGAGATGTAAGGGTCCTAGGATATCATTTAAATCTAACTCTATGATTTTATGGATTGGGAAACTGAGTCCTAGAAATGGGAAGTGTGCCCCAGGGTCACAGGATGAGTCAGTGGAAGGGTCTCCTGACCCCAAACCTCCAGTTTTTCCCATGACTTCCCCACTGCCACTTCTACATATTTCATATTAGAAAAAGCATTCACTTTGCTACCCACTTCTTCATACCTCTTCTGGGGTCCCTTACCCCAGGGTGGACTTCAAAAGGGGTATGGTCCTTCCCATGCAGCCCCAAGCCTGCTGCCTCTTCACCCTCATAACAGTAAGATGCTCAATCAGTTCTTGAATGGAAATGTCACCTGTATCTGGAAATCACTGGCAGTGCCACAGAGGGAAGACACTGAAGCTCCAGTGTGAGGTTCTGGCACCACTATTGAGAACAATCCTGACACAGGGGCACCTCCACCACAGGACCCACTCAGCATTCATGGCTTAACCACAGGTTAACAAAGGCCTCTTTGGAAAAGACTGAATTCCTCTGCATGTCAGGGCACCAGGAGCTGTGCATTAAACCCCAGGAGGACAATACTACCACAAAGACTGCTTTTCTTATCTCGCTGGCAGGGTCTCATAAAACTAGACCAAAGTAAAATGGAACATGGTTCTAATTCTCTCCAAAAATGGGGACACACAAAGCTGAGCCAACATGACCAGGGGGAGGGGTGACAAATGGGGATCAGAGGAATCCCATCTGTGCCACTTGCTGCTCATGATTATGGGTGAGTCATGGAAGCTCTACAGCACACACTGCTATACCTGGCACACAGTAAACACTTAATAAATGCTTTTTCACTCACTCATTCATTCATTCCCTGGGGCTCAGTTTACTCATCCATAAAATGAAGAGATTAGACTAAATGACTTCTAAGATCCCTTCCAGCTGTAAATCTATAACACTGTGATCTCTAGTTCCCTGTGTTTTAAAAGAGGTGACTGACTGCTTTCATTCTCAGGAATGAGACCCAGAAGAGAACCTGCTCTTCCTTAAGTTTTCTATATGTGAGCCTTGTACAAGCGCCATAACTTCACTTAGTGAAGAAAAAAACACAACTAAATATCCAAGCTAAAAAGGATTCTGGAATCCTGAATATTAGAGCTGATAGGGATCTCAAAGGTCACTTAGTCACAGAATTACAGAATCCAACTTCCCTATTTTATCAAAGAAACTGAGGTCCAAAGAGAAGGGTCTTTCCACTCTACCATGATGATTCCAACCACTCCAATCTGCCTTTCCTCCTCCCTTTCTTCCTATAAATGGAGGCTGCTGGGGAAATAACATGAAATATCCATGAAATGCAGGTTATGTTTGATTAGGTGCAAGGGGAAAAAGTCAAGAACACAAATCTACAAGAGTTGAAATTCAGTCAGATGTCATCTGCTGAATGCAATGAATCTTATTAATTCCTTTTAAAACAGCTGGTCAACAGGAGAATCAACATGTCAAATCACTAGTCAATAATTATTACTGTACATAATTTGTTAAATATGAATCCCCTTCCAATATAGTTACAATACAGTTTAGCTCATCTTTAGTTGTCACCTAGACTATTGTAACCTACTCATGAATTAGGTCTAGTTGGTCCCCCTTCAATCTATCCTTCAGAAGCTGCCAAAGTTATCTTCCTTATGCACAAGTCTAATCATGTCACTCCCCTGCTCCAACACCTTCAATGGATCCCAGTTACCTACAGGATAAAAATCTACTTCCTTAGCCTAGCTCCAATCTACTTTTCCAGTCATATTTTTGAGTACTTTCTTTTGAACACTGTGTATTATTAACACAGAGCTACACCCTGGGCTGGAATGCACTCCTCATCTCCACTTGTTGGTATAAAAAGCAGCATTATGTAGTTGAAAATGAAATTGATTTGGCATTAGAAAACTGAGTTCAAATCTCTGACCTTTTACCTACTGCCTTGGATAGGTCATGTCCCCTCTTTGGGCTTCAGTTTCTTCATGTGCAAATTAAGGGAAACAGACTAAGTCCATCTCAGCTCAAACTTTATGATCCTGGTTATAAATGCCTGCTCTTTCTTGAAGTCCCCCTCCCCACCCCAATCCCCCATTACTTCAACTAGGAAGTTATTCCTCCCTTTCGTCGAAACAAGTGTTCCCTTTCTGTCTGACCCCTCCCATCCCATTTTCTACCTAATCTCCTCCACCAAAATTCCCTTCCCATGCTTTATTGTGGTTCCTATGCTTTTCAACACAGTACAAGCTCTAGCAGGTCTAACCAAGCTACAAGTATGAGCAAGGTGACACAGAATGTTGTTCAAGGACAAGCCTAGCTGAAGACAAAGACGTTTCTCACTAAGTTGGCTGCAAAGGTGAATTTTTGGTCCACAGACACATTCAACGACCACCTATTAAAGTTTAGAAAAAGTCAGTGATTTGCATCAATGGGAAAAGCATCCAAACCAATGAAATCTCAGGGACCACATCATTTTTCATCATAATATCCACTGCCTTGCATTTAACAGATACTTAATAAATTGATGAACTGAAGGGAGGAACTGGAAAGTGTTCAGAGATGAACAAAGAAAATTAAAGACATGAAAAATATTTTCAACGAGGACATATTGAAAGGCGCTGAAACATTATTCCAAGAAGTTAAGGTAAGTTGGTTTCCTAATTATTGTCAGTGAGCTAAAACTAACTATTTTGACAGTGCCTTAATGTTTGTAAAACAAAGAGATTTTGTGTAGCCAGAATACAATGCTTTAGTTGGTAGTAAATACACATAATAAAGAAGGTAACTTAGCCCAGATACTCTACATCTAACTTCATTTTTATGCCCAATCAAAGTGGATTTTGGGAGTGAAATAGGCTTCATTTCTACAACAGAATAGCTCCTATGGGGTTTTCTAGGGCAGAGTTCCCAAAAGAGATGTAGGGAACATAGGCTCATAATCAAGGATATAACATAAGACATAAAGGAAATTCCTAATCCTAAGTCAGAAAGTTGTCTGGGACCGCAAAATCAGTACTGGACAAAAAAGTGAAAAGACTGGATTTCCCTTACTCTGGGATGTTGTGCTGCCTTTTACTGGCTGCTCTAGCTATGTAGAAGCTTTCTACCTCATTAGATAGAAGCAGAGAAGCCCAGCAGATGGTAGCAGAGAGCAGTTTGGGGATGCCCACCAGAGGCAATACAATAGAGTCAGGATTCAATAGCTAGCAAAGAGCCATGAAGAACGGCATGGCTCCATCACCAGGTGACATCCACAAGCTTGTAGCATCAGAGGTACAGCTTGCTTGAGCCTTGTGTGCTCCCTCAGTATATATCTTCCCTAAATATTTCTGCGCCACATGTGTTCTGTGTATGAGAATCGTTCCCATTGGTCATACATACACACACACACACACACACGTGGGCATGAGGGAATATTTTCTTTTTACTTTTTTTTTTTTTGCTAAAGTATCTTTTGTTTTCAACATGCCTTAGGCCTGGCTGGTAAAAGTACACATCTCACCCATCATTTGGGGAACAGTTAGGCAAACTGCAGTATTGGGCTCCAAGGTCCTGACCTCAAACACATCTAGATACTGGCAATGTCTTCAGAACCATCTAGTTTAGACTCCTTTTTTTAAATAATTAAGGCACAGGGAGGAAAAGGGACTTGTCCAAGGTCACACAAGTAGTAAGCATGTGAGTGGGATTTGAACTCAGGCCCTGTGACTCCACAGTCGTCATTCTTTCACACTATGTCACACTCCCAATGCTCACTATCACAGCTCCTAGATTCTCTAAGACTGTTGATTTTGCAAGAGATGGTGCAATGGTTGCACAGCCAGGGAAACTGCCAGATTCCGGTGCTGGGTGGAACTGGCCAAAAAAAAAGGAAATTGAAAGAGTTGTTCAACAAGGCGCCTTGAGCAAAGGCACTGAAAGTTAGGATTTCAGAGTGACTGCTTTTTGCCAAGTCAGTTAACAATAAAGCAACCCTTGCCAGAAACACAGTCACAGGCCAACTATGTCAGGAATGTGGGAGCCTGTGACTGAACAGCCTTCTTGCAAATGGCTAATCTCAAAGGCTAAATTCTCAAGAAGTCAATTCAATTCAACCAACATTTCTTAAGCACATTCTATGAGCAGGGCCCTATGCTGAGGACTGGAAAAACAAAGATGAAAAACAACATGGTCTCTGCCCTTAACGGAACTGACAAATGGGGAAGGCAAGGGAGGGTAAGAAGGAAAGCAGAGAAAGAGTTTGCTACAGTGGAAAGAATCCAGGATTGGTTATCAAAGGACTCTAGCTCAAAACTGCTGTCACTTACTACTCTTTGACCTTGGATAAGCCACTTTCCCTTTAATAGATTTTCCATATCCATAAAATGAGAGCACTGAGACTTTCCTTGGAAAGGTGGGTGACTACGGATATGGAATACTGAATGCCCTGCCAGACACAGTGAGTGAACAATGCTGATCACTATTGCTTTTGCTTAACCTTTTCTTTGTTCAAAGGGATGGTTCACTGGGTAGGGACTGGAGGTGGAGTAATATATCGGGAAATGACTATGATATAAAAAGAAAAGGCATCAATAAAACAGTATTATAAAAGAGCAAACAGAAGGGAACAACTGTCCCACGAGTCTGCTCTTATTACATGTAAGCCTTTATTTTAAAAAAACCAATAAAAAATAAGGGCACTAAAGTTGATGGTCTTTAAGGTTCTTCCAAGTTTCAAAATCTATGATTCATTCAATCAATGCTTATTAGATAAATATACACATAAATAAGCATGAAACAAGGTGTTACGTGACAGAGGCAAAGGAGAACAGGTTGCTCTAGGAATACCTGAGGAAGGCTAGATCAAAGAACAACAGATCAGAGGACCTGGGCTCAAATCTCTCCCTTGTGTGTGACCAGGGCCAAAGTCTCTTAGGTATCTCTAAAATTAAGTGTTTGGCCTGAATAACTTCTAAGATTCCCTCCTGCTCTTTGATCTTATAGCAAATACTCCAGTTTGGCTAGAACACAGTTGGTGAAGTGGTACAAGGATCTCTGGAAAGGCAGGTTGTGGATTGTGGAGGGCTTTGACTGCCAGGCTAAGAAATCTCTCTCTATATTTTTTCAGTTTCTTAAGATTTACTGGAGTCTCAAGGAGGGTCCTACAAATAAGATATGCTATGGATTTCCAATTAATTTTAGAGCCCTGTCAATCACTCTCCTCCTTCCCTACTTATTTCAATACTACCACCACCACCTTTTCCTCCATTAATAAAAAGATATTTCTTGGAAGGGAAATGGGGAATGAGGTGGGAGGGAGAGGAGATATACAAAAAAATTCTCTTGGACAAATATCTTTCTGTTAGACTTTACACAGGTGTCAGAGAAATATGGCAGCAATTTCTAACTCACATTGACCAGGATCAGTTAACTTGTTAGAACTGGTCTACTATTCTAACTTTGGCCTTTTTTCTAGATGTATTTCACTCAACAGACAAAGTTATAGAATATTCAAGAAGGGATGGACCTTAGAACACGGAATGTACAAACAAAGACCATAAAATGTTGAGGGTGGATGGAAACTTAGAACATAGCATGTTAGAACCAGAGAGAGCCTTAGAACATAGAAAATGAGAACCCAAAATATTAGAATTAGACATATCTCCTCTTTAATCTGGAGATAACAGGCCCTTTACTCTCTACTTTATGGTGTGGTGAGATTAGAACTTTTGTAAACTATAAAGAACAACAGAAAAGGGAGTTTTCTCATTATTGCGATGCCACAATAGAGACTGATGGTATTGTGGAAAGAACACTGGATTTGGAGACAGAGAACCTGAGTTTGAATCCCAACTCTACTACTTATTTACATCTACAGGACTCTAGGTAAATCACTTCACTTCTCTGAGTCTCAGTTTCCCCTTCTATAAAATAAGGGGTTTGGACCAGATGATCTCTCAGATCCCTTCCAATTCTCCACTGTTGCTCTCATTATCATTGTGTCCTTAAAGGCGATGTACAAAGTAGGCTCAGAAGCTAGAGTCCTTTCTCCTCCTCTCACTCAGTCTCTGGGGATGCCAGTGTGATATCTTAATCACTTGACAGGAAGGAGCAAGATCTCAGACCCAAAACGAAGGCAGCCTGGTCAAACCAGACATTAAACTTGGAGAAGATTATATTAGATTTCCCCCAACTGTTCTGCTGTGAGCTGTCAGTTTCGCAGAAGGTAATGTCAAAGAAAGGATTGGTTAGACAAATGTTTCACTGACAACAGATGCATAGGTTTCAGAGTCCAGGGACACATGGGCAGTGAGTGGCAGAAATGGAATTCAAACCCAGATCCCTTGGTTCCAAATGGGGTGTTCTTTTCACAACCTAAAGAATGGGTTCTTCTTGCTTTGACAATCTGGCCCAGGGAGTACTAGATATGACCCAATATATGTTCACAAAGAAAACAACATAACTCCTTAAACCTGTCCAGGAAGATTTTTAGTCAGTCAGTAGGCATTTATTTAAGCACCTATGTGCCAGGCACTGTGTTAAGTGCTAAGGATATGAAAGATACACAGCTTGTTAATGAGGCAGCAAGTTCTACTGGGAAGAAGTAATAGACTTTGAAGTCTGGAGACTTGGGTTTAAGTCCCAGCTCCAGCACTTACTAGCTGTGTGACCTCGAACAAGTTCCATCCTTTATTCAGGTCTCAAGTGTTTTATCTATAAAAGGAAGACAATGGACTGGATGATGTCTAAGGTTCTTTGTAAGCTCTTAACAGGGGTGGGGAACATGTGGCCCTCTAGGTCCTCAAGTGAGGCCTTTTGACTGAGTCCAAACTTCACAGAACAAATCCCCTTAATAAAAGGATTTGTTCTATAAAACCTGAACTCAGTCAAAAGGCCACATTCAAGGACCTAAAGGCCACATGTGGTCTCAAGGCCACAGGTTCCCCACCCCTGGATCAGAAAACTAACTTGAATGTGAGCAAGTCACTTTATCTCCCTTGGGTCTTGCCTTCTCTGTAAAATGACAGTAATATCCTCAATTCTCCCTGAATCATAGAGTTCTTAAATGTTCTTTGCAAAAAGTAAAGTGCTATAGAATCGGAGAAAGTAGAAAGGGACTTGAGAATATACAAGTGTTAGAACACAGAAATAGTCTATATTCAATATTTCTACAATCTTGGTTATGAGGTCCCCTCTAGTACTAATATTATAGAATATAATAGGCTATATAGAAATATACAGAGATATATAAATATAGAAAGCATAGGCTATATGATTGTGCATCTTGGAATCACTCTCAATAAACACAATCCAAAACTCTCTTCAAAGCCTCCTTCTCCTAGTAATAAAATATTGGCACAGAAAAAAGAAGTTTCCCTTCCCCTTCTCCCCTCAACAATGGTTTTACCACTAAAGGTGACAACAGGAAATAAGAAAAATTATACTAGAAGGAGTTCTCCCTGTTCCCTCACAAAAGCCCATAACCAGTTCCATCCTCTCTGGAGAGGGGCCAAATCATTAATATCCTACGAGACTGCAACAAAGGTCACAATTGCACACATCCAAGGAGGAAGAATGGGTTCTTTTTAAGGAGTGCTATGGAAGGAGGCCTAGCAATGAGAGGAGCTAAGGTTGCAATAGGGGGAAAGGGGAAGTGATAGAGGTGTTTTTTAAGGAAGGGTATAAGGAACAATATTTAGGCTTTGTGCATTAGTGTTAACACCAAAATATAGTTGGCTCAAATTGTTTAAGAGTAGCCAAAAGGGAGTGCCGAGGGATCTAGGAGGAGGAAACTTGGAGGCTAGTCCTGGCTTGAAGACTGTGTGACCACCAGGTAGTCATATCACTTCTTTGTATCTCAGTCTCTTCCTCTGTAAAATAAGGGGGTTACATTTTAAAGGCAATTACCTTTAAAAGAAAGAGAATTTTTATTAATGAAATAACTAAACGTGATTCCAGAAGACCAATAATCATCTATGCTACTCACCTCCTAGCAGAGAGAAGCAGATATCTTTTTAGACAGTATCTGTGTGGGAAATTCTTTTGCTCAACTATGTACATTTGTTAAAATTGTCCCCCAATTAAAGAGGGGAGGAAGGGGGAATTTTTTGAATTAATTAGCAAAATAAAATTTTTAAAAAGGGGTTAGGTCACTAGATGATCTTTGAGGTTCTTTTGAAGCTCTAAAATTCAATCAACCAGTGAACACTTCATTGGTACTGACAATTCATAATTTGATTGGTGTTATCATTTGGGGAATGCTAGCCTCTCCATCTAGAGCCTCACCCCTCAACTCCTCCATAGGGAAAACTTCACCAAAATCATCACAAAGAACAGTGCTGGTAAGACAACAATATGAAGTTATCTCAAGCACACAAACCAGGACAGAACAGAAACATTTACAACTACTAAAAGTCAGCCTGCCTTTGGAAAAACTAGAATGCTGTAGTGAATGTTCCCCACACAGGCCTACAGTGCAAAAACTAGTACACGAAAAGCAACCCTGGGGAAAGCATGGCTTGAAGGAAGGGGTAGTAGCAGGGACAGGGAAGGAATAAGAGTAGGGAGAAGGAAGAAGGAAATATAAGAGAGAAGAGGGGCTGAGAAGAGAGAAAGACAGAGGGAGAGGGAAGAAGGGGAAGAGGAGGAAGGATGAGGAAAGAGAGAAAGGAAAAGAGGAAGAAGGAAGCAGGAGGGAGAACTGCAGGGAAAAATGGTTCCCTAAAGCTTGAGGCTCTATGGCTATATCCCCTCTTTTAGAATGTATGCCCTTCTTTGGAATCTGTTGGCAGATTCCCTGAAACAGGAAGTATCACATCACACAAATCACAGGAAGGAAAAAGCAAATTGTACAACTAAGCCAGACTGGTCCCAGGGTAGAGAGCCGTACTCCCCCCTGCATCTGGGGCCATCTATAACCATTTCCCTTCTGGGGGCAGGCCTAATCTCTGCCTACCCTCCTATCCTAGCAAGCAGTATGGCTCTACCAGCCACTCACTACTGAAAAGATAAGAAACCACAAATAAAAGCCAAATGGTTCTGGGGAAGTCTAGGGGATTACTTAAGGTGAACTGAGATTTTGAGGGAAAAGTTAGTCAAAAAGGTGTCAGAGTTGGAAGAGCCTTCTGAGGGCATCTGGTACCATCTAAACTTGAGAAAGGATACTGTTCTACAACATCCTTAAAGCCGCGTCATCCCATGAACTGGCAATTCAGTCCCCTCCTTGTCAGTTGGTCCCATATTCATATAGCTGACACAGTCAATAGACCTGAATTCAAATTCCATCTGTCACACTCACTGTGTGACCTTGGGCAAATTCTAAATCAGCAAAACGAGAGGGTTGATGATGATGATGATGACAATGACGACAATGACTGATGATGATGATGATGATAAAGCTTTAAGGTTTGGAAAGCACTTTACAAATACTAAATCATTTGATCCCTGCAACAACCCTGGGAAGGAGGTGCTATTATTATCCCCATTTTACAGATGAGAGAACAGAGGTGGACAGAGATTAAATAACTCTCCTATGATCACACTCTTAGTAAATTTTTGAGGCCAAATTTGAATTCAGGTCTTCCTGACTCCAGATCCAGCATTCTATCCACTAGGCCACCTAGCTGGCTGGACCAGATCATCTCTAGTATTCCTTCAAACACTAATAATCTGGGATATTTTTTCCAGAAACACTGTGAAGTTTACAAAGTGCTATAGTGACAGTATTTTATTTCATATTCACAATATCCCTGTCAGGTAGGTAATAACAATAGTACCTCACATTTCTATAGTGCTTCAAGGTTTATAAATCACTTTCCTCTGAATAACCCTGTCAAGACAGACACTGTAAGACCCAGGGGTGGCAACCTGTGGCCTTGAGGCCACATGTGGCCCTCTAGGTCCTCAAGTATGATCCATTGACTGAATCCAAGTTTTATAGAACAAATCCTTTTACTAAGGGGGTTTGTTCTGTAAAGTTTAGATTCACTCAAAGGCCACACTTGAGGACCTAAGAGGCCACATACAATCTCAAGGCTGCAGGCTCCCCACCCCTGGTAAGTAAATCTCATTTTACAGATGAGAAGACTGAAACTAAAGAAGGAAAATGACTTGCTTAAAAGTCACGGAGCTAATAAAAATCATAGCTAGAATTCCAATTCAAATCCTTTTGGTTTCAAATCTAGGGCTTCTACTATAGCAAGTTACTTTCCTTAATATTTAAAGTCAAAGGTATTGACATGTATCATACATAGAACTCTATTTTCCCATCCTATCCAAAAGATGCACTTCTTCCTCCAATTCCTTACCCAGTAAGAGTGCCAGGTCAGAATTGGCATGATCTCTACAATCTGGCCTTACCTGGAAGGGCCAGGTTCTGAGCTGGCCACAAGGTGGCATCTAAAGAGACCTCAGCAGGCAATGAAAAGAAGCAAAAATGAAGCCAAGGAAAATAAAATTTGCTTTCCTGGAGATGTTTACTCCTCAGTAAGATACACCTACCTAAAAGCCAGGAAATGCCTAGTGAGAGATAGTTAAAGTTTCTGCTTTAGGGAGGATCATACAACCACATACTTTGGAAAGTAGCTCTTTAAAATGTCCTCCCTGTGTGCCTTCAGAACTAGATGTGTTATGGTGCTACTATGCTCCCCACCCCTCCATCCCCCCAAAAAAATCCCTCCAGAAATGACCTCAGCAAGTCAGCTTCCAATAGACTGCAATCCACTACCTCAAAGATAAAGGGAGTTTACTTAGATAAGGCCTGGAAGGGAGGGACTGGCCCATAAACATTACAAAATTTTCCCAAAGTTAGCTATGCTGAGCCAGATGAAAAATTGATAATTATTGTTTGCTAAAACCTAGAAGGTAAGAGCTGGAAGGGTCCTTTAACGGCATCCTGTTAAGAGTTAGAAGGCAGCAGAGAACAAAGGACGTAGAACTACAGACTACGGAATGTTATATCTAAAAAGGAATGTTATCTCATCAGAAAGGTAGAACACAGAAATGTTAGATCCAGAAGGGACCATAAAGCATACACTCTTAGAATATAGAATGGTAAGTCTGAAAGGGACTTTATAGAGGTCATATAGTCCAGCCCTCTCCTTTTTAATAGTCTGAGAAAGTAAAGCTGAGAGGCTAGGTGATTTGCCCAAGGTCACAAAATGAGTGAGGGGTGCAGCCAAAACTAGAATCCAGATTGACCAATTCCCAAGACTACACTCTTTCTACTACACCCCGCATTTTACTTAGGATTTATTGCACCCTAAAAAATAAAACTGCTGAGAGTCGTTCTAAATCACTGGAGTGACTGAAATGGCAGCCGTAACAACTATTAATTCAACCTAGGCTATGGGGATAAGGTGGAAAAAAATCATAGACTAGTTCCCGGAACTTTTTAATGTTACTAACTGCCCAGGTCTCATTAAGCTTCTACGGTGTTTAGAAATTCCCACTTTCCCTTTAAAAACAAAATTACTTCTTGCATTTGACTCCTTTGCCACTTCCTTCTTTCCCTATCCCCTGGCGGTAAGGGCTCTCTCTCTCTCTACAAATATCTGGTTCTTACTTACACATGTACCTACTCTAGGATATAAACTTTCAGAGGGTCTAGACCGTTTTGCTCCTCGTATTCTCAGGCCTAGCATTTGTTGTAGTGTTTTTCCATCCTGTCCCACTCTTTGTGATCCCATTTGGGATTACCTCAGCAAAGATACTAGTGCTTGGCCATTTTCCTTCTTCAGCTCATTTTACAGATAAGGAAGGTAAGGCAAACAGAGTTACAGTGACTTGCTCATGGTCACTCAGCCAGTAAGTGTCTAATGCCAGATTTTAACTCAGGAAGATAACTCTTTCTGCCTCTAGGCCTGGTACTCTATCTGCTGCACTACAGAGCTGCCCAGGCCTAACAGTGTACTTACTTAATAAACATTTGCTGAATTGAATTAAAATTCATGGATCACAAAATCAAAGCACTAGAGCTAAGAAGGGAGATGATTATAGTTGGAGGAAGCCTCAAAGACCATTTGATCCAACCCTCTCATTTTACAGATAGAGAACCTGGGAGGAAAGGGGAAGCATCACACACTGGTAAAGAAAGCTAGGATGAGAAGCCAGGTTTTCAGACCAGGATCTTTGTTCTCTACTAAGAGTTCAAATATCCATGGCACCACCACCATCCTTACAGGGATCCAGGCTTATAATGTCAGAATTATCTTTGTCTTTGCTCACTGCTTCATCCCCATATGGAATTAGTCACCAAATCCGTGGATTCTCTCTCTACATCTCTAAGCAAACAGCCACCACCCAATCCAGTTCTTCATCACCTCTTAAATTAACCAATACAAAGGCCTCCTAATTGACCTCCCAGCTCTTCAATCCATCCATCACCCAGAGGTCAAATTTATATTCCTAAAACAGACATGACGATGTCGTTTCCTTGCTCTCTCTTTAGTAGCTAGATTCCTATTGTTCTAAAATAAAATACAAAATCCTCAACCTGCCCTCCACAGTACGGCTCCCAGCCACTGCTATATTACTCCATTTCATGTACTCTCTGTTCCAGCCAAATTGGCTCATCCATGGCCTTTCATCTCTTGCCTCCCTAGCTTGACACAGGTAATCCTCCACACCTGTGGCATACTGTCATCTCCCAAAATCCTTAGCTTCTTTCAAAGCCCCGTTCAAGTGCTACCTTCCATCACAAGATTCATCGCCCTGATGTCCTTCTTGAAATTACCTTACGTGGCTCTGTATTTACTTACCTGTATCCATATCACATCCCTCTTGTCCCAGCTGAATTTAAGTTCTTCTTTGTACCACCTGGAACAGTGCCCTGCATATAGCATTGGGCACTAGAGGGGGCAACAGGAGGATCTCAGACTCCAGTCCTGACTCCACAACTACCCCATCATCTGAGCACAAGCAAGTCACTCACATTCCTATGGCCTAAATTTCCCCACACTATATAAAATGAGGTACTTTCTATTTCTAGCCAGTATTCCCTTCTGCCCAGGAGAGGTGGATCAGTAATCTAACATTCCATGTTCTAAGGGTTAGTCCTGCTAGTTCTCACATCTGTGATGCTACATGTTCTAAAATGGTATTAAGGGAACATCACTGAACTCAGAGTCAGATCTGATTTTGAAATTTTGTATCTGACATTTGATGGCTTTGTAATGTTGGGCAAGACACTTCTCTGAACCAAGATTTCCTCATCTGTAATATGGGTAAACAACTATTTGCATCAACCTGCCTAGCAGCTGTTGTGAAGAAAGCTCTTTGTCAATTTAAAGGACGACAGGAACGTTAAGTGTTCTTAAGTCTTTGTTCTAAGGCCCTTTCTAGCTCTTAACATTCTCCATTCCAAGGCTCTTTCTTTCCAGATCTAACATTGTGCAATTCTACATATTTACCCACTATTCTATACAACAAGCTGGGTTACCTCCACACATAGCCCAGACAATTCCTGCAACAATACGCAAAAACAGAGTCTGAAAACGTAAATGAGGAACACAACACTCCTTCTTCACCCAGCAGAGGGCAAACGAGGGGCCCAAAGGTTATGGATCATACACCAGTCTCAAGAAGCAACCCTGGGGTTCCCCCTCCCCCCCCCACCCCAGAGAAGTCAACAGAGCCTCTCGGAAACAGTGAAATGATGCCAAAACATTTTACCAAGTAACCACAAGATCAGTGATGTGACTTTCTTAGTCTCGGCTGCTTGCTTTCTCTTCCTCCCCCCATGGCTCTGCCACAATAAAATAAATCTGACAAGATGCTCGGGGAGATAACCCATATATTTAAATGACTATCTCTGCCTCATGATTACATTACCTCCCTGGTTCACTGTACCCAGGGCAAGAAAGGCAAGCTGGTCCTAGGAGAGTATTATTTGTGAGTGACTTTTATTGTCCATTATCTTACAGCATTTACACCACCACTAGGATGCCTGGTAGGAATATTTCACAGCAGAAATATCTCTGTCGTTAGTATTCACATCGCAATTTAGTTGGATCAACCTTTCAATCTCATCCATCACGCAGAAGGGCTTTGGCAAAGAAAGCCTCTTTGTGGAACTAAATCACTGCCGGATGCTGAGGGCCCCAGGGCCCCCTTCTAGAGTGTCCATGGCTGAGTATCTCACTGGTTAAAGAATAGTACTTTAATTAATAAGGCCTGGCCATGGGTGGAATCACAGGATGTTAAAAAAAGGGACCTTGGAAAATAAGTCAAAACTAAAAGAAATCCTTAAACATAGACTATTAGAGTTGGAATCAACCTCAGAACAGAGAATGTTAGAACACAGAACATTGAAGCTGGAAGGAAGGGACCTTAGAAATCACCTAGTCTAAGACCTTTATTTTACAAATTAAGAAATTAGAGTCCAAGGATCTTGGGCTTGCCTAATTGATCAAACACCTTTGGTAAGAGAGACCAATTCCACTCAATTCAATAAATTTTTAAAGTAGTGGCACAATGTAGTGTTGAAACTAAACAAGTTCTGTCACTAATCTTCTATGTGACTTTGGGCCTCAGCTTCCTAATTTGAAAAATGAGTTAGGCCAGATTCTTATTCAAAGGTTCCTGGCAGTTCTAACATTCTAAGTTCTTTTTTAAAAATCCCTTCTAGTTCTAACATTCTATCTTCTAAGGTACCTACCTGCTATAATATTCTATGTGATATGTTCTAAAATACTTAAAAATTTATCTATTCCTAAGCTTGCCTCCTTTACACCATTTCTTAGGTATATTTATTCAATCAATGCTGTCTCAGAAATGGTATATGATAAATATAAAAAAAAACAATACAACCATTCAAACCTACTTTGCAGCTTTTAGTAATAATTGATATTTCAACCTTTATGGTTTCTAAATGCTTTACATTTATTATCTCATTTGTATTTAAATTAGTGAAATTTGACCATAAAATGTCATTTTGGTCACTTTAAGTCACTCTCAGGATTCTGTGTCCATTCATTTTTTTTCTCATTTGGCCATAGTTAGTGTGTACTCTGTGCTATAAGTTCTGGATGTTTGGTTTGTTTGGGGGTTTGTGGTTTTGTTGGGGTTTTTTTGCCTTTGCATTGCTTCATAAAGGTCTCTTTTTTTTAACTTGTCAATCTTTCACACTTTAACATGTATGTTCTAAGGGCTTTCCCAGCTCTAACATTTTATGTTCTAAAATTCACTGATCATAAAACCTTAGGCAAGTCATTTCCCTTCTCTAGGATTCAGTTTCCCCAGTTATAAAACAAAGTGATATGTACTATATAGCTTTTAAGGTCCTTTCTGATTAAATTAGTTTGAACGGAGAAACCAACAAGATACTTTTAAACACACACACATATCTATGTAAAAACGTATGCATATGTATGTATGCATATAAACTTTTCTGATGTTCCTACAATGAGAAAAGAACTCTTACTCAGCTTTCTCAAACAGCAGACAGACAAGTCTAGGAAAAAGGACATAAACATGGCCTCAGCCAATTGCTCCAATTTCCCAAAGCAGCAATCAGACTTTTACCCTGAAACTGGAATCATGACGCTAGTATTCTTTCCCTTGTATTAAGTCATCAGGCACCCACCTTCCAAATAAAGACCACAGATGTCCCCAGAAATGCTTCCAGAGATGTAATTAGTGATTCCCCAGCACATCTGCAGCTGCCCATCTGGAGCCCTTACCAAATGATGTGCTTCCTGGTCAAGCAGCACAAAGTAGTATGAACAGGTATGAGGAAGAAGGAAATTCCAAGAATGAAGAGGCAGAAGAGACACAACTACTGAGCACAAGCTCAGGACAGGGAAGTTGTACCTGAATGGTAATTCACATAAAAGAACAAACACAAACACCACAACCTGGGGTTTTTTAATGGATCACAAGCTCAGGATGAGCCATCAGGATGATAAAGCGGGGCCCCAAATACTAATGCAATCTTGGGGTTCAACAACAGAGGCAGTGGGGAATGGAATGAGCAGAGGATATGGAGTTAGAGGACCTGGGTTTGAATCCTGACTCTGTCATATAACAACATAGTCACAGGAACATTCTGGTGCTAACAAAAAACTGGAAACAAAGTAGATGCCCATCAGTTGGCTGATCAAATTGTGGCATATGAAAAGAACTGAATAGCACTGTGCCAGGAGAAAAGTCCTAAACTGATAAGGTCTCCCTCAGCTCTTAGTCTGATGGATATCCATGCTGAAGGTGATAGCCTCATATTCCCCTTCCCTAGTTAAGGCTCACAGAATATCATATTCAGTTTCAAATGCTACATTTTAGAAAGGATGTTAAAAAGCTGGAACATGTCCAGAGAAAGACAATCAGAACAGCTAAGACTCAGGACCATGTTCCATCAGAATCTGCTGAGGAAACAAGAGGTGTTTAACCTAGCAAAGACTGAACTATCTTCAAATACCTGAATAACATATAATATTAGACCAGAACGTGGAATGTCAGAACTGAAAGGGGCCTTTGAACATAAAACAGTAATAGCTGGGAGGAACTTTAGGTCATAGAATGTTGGAGCATAAAATATAAGACTAGTTCATAAGACATGATCTTTCTCCTTCAGAAAAAAAAAAAACAAACCTGAGGGGCAGGAGGACAAAGAGCAGTAATAAGGCAAAAAACAAAAAAAAATTGCAGATTACAACACAGGATTCAACCACCCTAGGGAAGTTCCAGAAACCTCTATGTCTGGGTGTCTGGCTATTCCCAAGACAAACATTCATTAGGTTCCATTTACATAATGCAGAACTGACAAATTCTGAGCAGAATGGGAAAAGGTCTGGAAACACCTGGGGTTGTCTGTTCTTTGGACATATTAGTATTGAATGTGAAACGACCATCTCCAATCAAGACTGCCTTCTTGGCTGCACTCTGGTTTTCCTGCTTGTCCCAAAATTATTTTTAAAACAAATCAAATAAAACAAAATTAAAAAACCAAAGGACATACTTGGATCACTTGGACAAATCCTTGAGGTGGCATAGTGCTGTAGAAAGCATAATTCTGATTTCACAGAAAAGGAAACTGACACTCAGTAGAATCTTATTCAGTAGAATAAGATGACTATGGTTCACTCTCCACCTTTGCCCTGATAACCTTGTTCTCCCCCTTAGTCCCTCTCATCTTTCAAATCACGTATATTCTGTAAGACCTTGGGCAAGTCATTCCATTAGTCTGAGCCCCAGGTTCATCATTTATAAAATCAGGACAATACTTTTTTCCTTTCCAATTTCACAGGTTTGGGGCAAAGTTCAAATTTTTAAAAATGAGTGTAAATCACCTTCTCTATAATTGTGAAGTGCTCACTTCACTTCAAAAGATCCCTTGATGAGGGTACTGTTGTCTTGACCAACGCAGTTTGCAATAGTCCCAGAATGCTAACATGGTCCTCAGAAAATTATACGGCTAAAAAAAATCATCTCCTTGTAATAAACCTTCAAGTGATAAGCATCTCTGCTATTAGTGAAATGGGTCCTTGGGTGGTGGACACCACAATCAAATCCTGTCTGGTCTGGTAGTAACTGTCATTATCGAAATTCTCATTTCCACATACTTTAAGTCTACTAAGTCTTCTTGGTGCTAAGAAGTACAAGAATGGTTATACCCCACTGGACAAACGGGGAAGCAAATACTTGACAAGATCAAATGACTCATTCAGGGTCACGAGGCTATTTATCACCGAGATCTACTGAAAAGTAGATCTCCAAACTCCAAGTTCAGTGACTCTTCTGCTGCCCCCTCTGCTGATCATGTTGAAACTTCAACAGTGCCATGCCACAATTAGGCACTAGGAAAGCGTGATAACCATTCATGATTCTCATGATTACGGTCTGCAATTCCTGGGAGCCCTTGTGAGAATCACCGGACAATTAGGACACTGACCAAACATTTCAGGCTCCATTTTTAGACTTTTTTGAGCTTCACAGAGGCCTCTGGAATCAAAGAGAGACTAATAGTAACAATAAAGCCAATTATGTTTCTATAGTACTTTATAACATGCCTTGCCACTCCATTTTGCAGATAAGGCATAGAGGGTAGCTAACTCACTTGGGGTCACAGAGGTAGAAGGTACAGTAGTTAGGACAAACCAGGTCTACCTGACTCCCAACTCTAGTGTCTCTTCTACTACATCAGGCTTGCCAACCCAAGAGAAAAGTCTCTTCACACAAAAGTTTATGCAATTTGCTCAGGTGAAGCTTTTCCCAGGACAAGCACAATGGGCCAAAATGTCTCGGGTACTCACTGGGTTTCTTAAAAACTTCAGGTTCTCAATAGTCAAATTCCTTATGAAATCTGATCCTGCTCCCACCTCTTGGATGTTTGTCCAAAGTCAGATTCATACTGGAACTATAGTATGTCAACATTTAGTGCTGGGCTCTCTTTTTGCCCCAGATCCTGGCAGATAGCTGCATCATCCCCTCCTTCCCTCTCCTATCTTGCTCCTTGTTCCCCACACCCTACCTCTCTCAATCTCTCACCATTCCTGTTTCTTCCTCCTCAGTTCCCCTTCCCCTAACCCTTCTCTCTCTTATTTCTATTTCTCTTTATCTCTCTGGCCTTTTTCTTTATCCCTCATTTTTGCTGCTGTCTCTGCCCATTTCTCTCTTGGTCTCCATTTCTGCCCTGCTTTCTGCTCCCCTTTCTGCCTCTCTCTATTCCCTCTCTCTGCTCTATATCCCTAATGCCTCATTTTCTGCTTCTCAGCTATCTCTGTGGCTGCTCTCCCTTTGAGTCCCATAAGTCTTGCAAATCACACATTCCCAAATACCTGCTGCCAGCCTTGTTGTGGGGTAGGTGGTTGCCACTTTCAGTACACATGGCCAAGAAAGTTCTAATGCCCTTCCTGAGAAAAAAGGCCAAAGACCCAAATGGAGAAGATAACAGCTTCTCTCAGAAGATAAAGGTCCCTCAAAAACTCTGCCCTGAACTCACTCACACCCTCCTTCTTACAGCAGAAGTATAATTTATTTTTAAAACAAAATATAAGTTTTTTTATACAATTCTCTTTTTTGGATATTGAAATGCTTGTGTTCGTGATAACTGCTAAATTTATTATGAAAAAGAAACACTGAAAACAAAAAGGAAGTAAATGTGGATGGAGTTAAGTCAAACCCTTAACAGGAATTAAAACAGATCTGGGAAGATGCCCAGTCCTTGCCCCACTTCTGCCAGACACCAAAATTCATTAACTGCAAATGTTGAACTAAAAGGAGCCCAGTTCCCCAGAGTTTTCTTTTCACATTGTTATGTCAACACTACATAATCATTAAACAAATAGTGACCCTGTGAGATTCACTGCTCTATACCTGGGAGCAAAAAGACCTGGGTAAGTCAATACCCTGAAAGTTGTTCCAGGCTCCCCTGAGACAACTGGACAAGCAGGATGTGCCAATATTTGAATAATATCAATAAAGAATTTCCTTTTCTACTTGGAATTCTTTTCCCCCATCTCTATACTTCAGTTTAAAGGGCATCTATCTCATCTTCAATCAAAGATGCATTTCCCAGCCCTGAAGATCATTGTTTGGGCATCAAAAGTAGGATTTGTATCCATACTATTGTGGGCTCTGGTCTATATGAGTAGTTAGGGTGTCCCAATTTCTGTCATCCTTTGCAGTTCAGCCTTGAAGCTACTTCCTCCACAAAGCCATTCCTGATCCCTTCATAGACCTCTATTCTATAGTACACTGTATCCCTCTCACACAGGAAAGAATGTTAGAGGTGAAAGAGTCCTTGGAACACTGAACATGGGGCATGGAATGTCAAAGTTGGAAAGGACTCTAACTCATAGACTGTTAGCATTAGAATGCTAGAATCACAGACTCTTTAAGAAGGAAGGGAACTCTCAGAAGTGCAACATCCTCACTTAAGAGATAAGGAAGCTAAGCCCAGAAAGGAAACTAAGATTAGAAGCCCAGTTTTTCAGCTCCCAGACCAGTGGGTTTTCCATTCTACCATGTAACACTGGTATATGGCTCACGGTCTCCTACTATACTGTCCCCAAGGACCATGCTTTTATTCATATATGTGAATATATACATATATCCATTAACTTAAGCCATTCCCAAATTAACAAACACTTCTTGAATTGAACTGTACCAACAACCAGATGATGAAAAGAGTAACAGGTGGACAGGACAGGTGGTTCCTCTCCATCCTCAACAGCTTTACAAACACTCAGTTCTTCTCAGCACCTTTCTCTGTGAAGAGCTAATGGTATTAGCTGTAGTTCAGGAGGAGGTGACTCATGAGGCATGTTGACTAATGCGTCCACAGGTGCACTAGGGATGGCTTTCATAGCCATGGTGAGAAGTTGGGGTTTTCTGCCTCCTGGGGACACAGCTAGACTCTCCTTTTCCTTCCCTGATGATGCTCCTTACCCCCTTCCAAGCCTCCCAGGCACTAATTCTGATACTTCCAGTTTTATAATAATCCTTGATTTCATCACTGTGGGTGCTTTCTAGGTTGATGCAGATCTCAGCCTCTCCACACCTTAACAGATAACTCTATAAGTTGCTATGATCGGAACAACATTAGCTCGTGGACAACCTTTTGGTGATGAGCACTTCCCCATGTGGCTAGTCTAATCTTCACATGATGAGCACAATCCATTGACTTAGCAGAGCATCACTAATCTGTATACTCTTCGAGAACCTGGATCACCTCTAATCCAATAAGCATTTATTAGCTGCCTAACATAAGCACAGAGATACAAAAGCCAAAAAAAAAAAAGCTCTTGCCTTCAAGAATCTTACATTCTACTGAGGAGATATAAGATATAAACATGAGTATATACATGACTATTTAGGAAGGCAGGAAAAAGCTCCACACCATGAGGAGGTATCAGAAAAGGCCAGTGGGCTTTTCTCACTTCTTTCATGTTTTCTGCTTTTGAGGGTTTTGTTTCTTTTTTTTTTCCAGCAACATGGCTAACATGGAAATAAGTTTTGCACAAATCACATGCATAACTGCTTTCCCCTTGCTTGCCTTCTCAATGGGTAGGGGAGGGCTTGGAGGAAGGGAGAGAATTTAGAACTCAAAACTTCAAAAAATGAAGGTCAAGATAAATAGAACAATTATTTTTTTAAAAGAGAAGTCTGGTGGGAAAGTATTAGCTCCCATTCCACTGCTTCCTCTAGCAGATGGGGAGGCTGAGGATCAGACAAGGTATTACAAAGCACTTCTATACATCATCTCATTTGATCTTCACTTCCTAGAAGGTAAATAGCACTTGTAGCATTATCTCCATTTTTCAGATGGCAAAACTGAGGCCCAGAATAGGAAAGTGAGTCATCCAAAGGTTCCATAGTAAATTAGTGGCAAAAATGGGCCTGGAATCTAGGCCTCCTAATTCCCAATCCATGGCTTTTTCCCCTGAACTGGGTTGTCTCTTCAAGCTATACTTATATTTCTTGTAAAAAATAAAATCAAGTTCCAAAATTATGCAACTTTAGCCCATCATGTGATTGGAGACCACAACTTACTTCAAAGCTGCCTCATAAAACCTCCCTACAAAACTTGCAAAGCAGCCAGATGCTGGGGCTGCAAGAAGAATGTTCGAGAACATCTGGATCCTGCACCTCTTAGCCAAACGGAAGCAGATATTTTTCGCTGGTGTAAAAACATTTAATTTTTGCCCTAAGGATAACTAGTGGAGCATAGGGAAACCATGAGGCCAGTCAAGCACAGCATAAGAATTGATATTATGATGAGCACAAAAAAATTCTTTTCATGTAATCAAATATGACTAATCCTTTTTCATAAGACACTCTATATACTGGAAAAGGAGCTATCATATTTTCAGCCTTAGGAGTTTAGAAATAAACTACAGTGCCAATTGTATGCTAACACTCCCATTCTTGGAATGCCTTCTGATCCCTGATGAGCAAGTAATGGTTCAAAGAATGAGCTTTAGTCATTTATATTTGCTCTACTATATTGTAGTAGACAGAAAACTAGACATGGAGATAGAAGACCCAAGTTCTGGTAGCAGCTCTGGCACTAACTCTTTGTATGAGTTTGACCTCGACCTTGGACAAGTAATTTCACCTCTCTATGCCTCAGTTTTCACCTCTGTAAAATGGTACCTAGATGTCTTCTAGGTACCCTTCTAAATCACCCGTTCATTCAAATAGTACTAAGCACCTGTGTCCAGATCAGATGCTACCTACTAGAGAGAGACAAAGTTCAGATGCAAGCCCTGCTCACATGGAGCTCAGGGTAGTGAGGATAAGACACAAACTCAGATAACTAAAATATAGAATACAACATGATACTGGACATAAGAAGAAAAAGCCTGTTACTGATATGGAGGGAGAAAGGAAACTAATATTCTACATTCTAAATGCTAATGTCCCTTTCTATTACTATTCTATGTTCCAGGCTTCTTCCAACTTTCCTATGTTCTAGGTTCTAAGGTTCCTTCTGAATCTCAGAGAATCTACTATTCTATGAAATACATAACTCTGTCACTCTGTTAGTTACTCTTCAAACTTTAGACCAAAAATTAAAAACTAAAAATCAGCAAAGTGAAATTAAGTTGGAATAGAAGCTCTGGCAGACTAATGAGACAGCCTTTAAGTCTTCTGAAAATAAATGCATTCTGCAGCAGACAACTTAAATGGGAGGCAGGAAGGCCTCTGTTCACTTTTCCCCATTTTCTTTACCCTGTCATCTCAGAACTCAAACCAGTTTCTTTGACTAAAAAAAAAAAATGTACTAAGAAATCCAGAATTAGGAAAAATAACACAGGGAGTACTTCTCACCCCTAAGAAAAGCTTCAAGAGCTTTACATATCTTTGAATTTATTCTTACGTCACTCCAGACACATTGCAAAGTATTTGCCTTCAGGAAAGTAGGCAGAGCCTTAAACTGGAGGCAGGAAATCTAAGGGTTGAGTCCCATCTCTGGCACTTAGCCCAGTGACTTTGGGCAAACTCATTTCACTCTTCTGTGCCTCAGTTTCCTCATTATTAAAATAGGGACAATAATACTCTGCACTATCTGCTTCAAAGGGTTGTTCTGACAACACCACACTGTTGCAAACCTTAAAGTGCTACTGAATTGAGAGCTATTATTCCTATTCCTTTACAGGGAAAAAATGACAATACCGTAAACAAAGCAAGTACAAAGAACGCTCAGCTGGGGTCATTTTAGTTCTGGCTCTGCCAAGATGCTGTGAGATCTGAAGTGAAAAAGTGTTTATTAAGCACCTTCGGTGGGAGTACGTGGGCCCCGTAATAACCACAGGGGATATGAAAGAAAAACAGCAATCCCTGCTTTTAAGGAGCTTACAGTCTAACTGGGGAGACCGCATGCAAACAACTATGTACAAACAAGATATAAACAGGATAAAATGGAGATAATTTCATAAGGAAGGCACAAACATTAAGGGGCACCTGGAAAGGCTTCTTGTGAAAGGTAGGATCTTAGCAGGCTCTTAGACCTGAAGAAAGCTCAGGAAGCCAGGGGATGGGAATTCCAGGCCTGGAAATCAGACACGGAAACGGCAAAGAGTTGGGAATGTCTTGTGGGAAGAACAGCTAGCAGATCATAGAGAACAAGAGGGGTGCTGGAAAGGCAGGAAAGGGCCGAGGTATAGAGGACTTTATATTTTTATATATTTTATATCTGAGCCTGGATGTAAGATGGAACCCCTGAAATTTACTCAACAGGAAGGTGATATGGTCAGAACTGTGCTTTAAGAAGATCACTGTGATAGTTGAATGAATGATGGACTAAAGCCAGGAGAGCCCTGAGGAAGGGAGGCCAACAATTAGACTGTAGTAATTGTCCAAATGTGAGATGGTAGGCATCTACACCACGTTGGTAGCAGTGTCAGCTCTGGTTTTCTCACCAGTACAATGAAAATTTGCATTATTTTCTTCACAGAAGATCCAGATCTTCTGACTCCCAGATGGAGATTTCTTCCAACTACTACCTCATTTGGGAGAACCCAGTGGCACCTGGCATAGAGCCTTGAAAATAGTTGGTACTCATTAAATATCGAAGGAAGGGAAAAGCAACTCACATTTATGGTGCAGCTAGGTGGTGAAGTGGATAGAGTGCCAGATCTGGAGTCAGGAAGACCTGAGTTTGTGACCTGAGACACTTACTAGCTGTGTGACCTGTTTGTCTCAGTTTCCTCATCTGTCGAACAAGCTAAAGAAGGAAATGGCAAACCATTTCACTCTTTTTGCCAAGAAAATTCTGAACCAAGTCACAAAGAGTTGGACACAACTGAAACAACTGAACAAAAATGAACAACTTTACAATTTACAAACACTATTCTCACTAACAACAGAGTGCTCTGGTGGAAAGTACATAGGATTAGAAGTCAGAAGACTCAAATTTGAATACCGGATCTATCACATGTGCAAGTCTGTTTCCTTCTCTGTAAAATGGGTACACTGGAACAGGTGATCTCTAAAGTCCTTTTCAGGTAAAGATGATAAGGACCCAGTAAGATAAATAATGCAAATATTATTTCCCTCATTTTATACATGAAGAATTTAGCAGGTGATGGGACTTGTGCAAGGCCACAAACAAATAAGAATCAGAAATGGGACTTCAACCCCAATTTCTTAACAACACCATCTGCATGGCTTTAGGCAAGTCACCTAATTTCCTTGGGCCTCAGGTCCGTTTGCTGTATAATGAGAGGTTTGGATCTAATGGCCTCTGAGGTCCCCTTCAGCTCTAGCGCCATGCTCTTTGCCCTACAATGTGCTGAAAAGGTGTCCAGATGCCAATATCTTGGAGGTCAGAGCAGGGTAATCCAAGCTGTCTGCTCAGCCTTCAACTCTGCTTTTTTTCTTCTTTGATCTGTGAGCCTGCACTCCTTAAGGTTTAAGTAATCAATTTAAAAAAAAAAAAAGTTTTCCCTTCCAGAGACAAAATGGCACGACAGCTTCTTCTACTCCCCTCCCACCGCCAATTCCAAAGGGCTAATTTTGTCTTCCAGAAGTTATGGCTGTAATTCCGTTAATAGGACGCAAGATCTATGGTGCGCTCAGCCCAAAGTGTTAGGAAAGCGGCTTTTCTACAGAAGAAGGAATATCACAGTTTCCCTCTGGGGGGGAAGAAAAGCATAACTAGAACACAGGCTCCTTGGGGGCCTTATTAGATCCTCAAAGAGCCGTCGCAGTTGCTAAAACCTGCTTTTGCCAGCAGAAGCTTCATTTTACAAATATACAACAGGAAAAGCATAAAAGGGTGAGAAAGCCCCAAAGATTAGGTTTCCCCATTGCAAAGAGCGACAGAAACACAGCTCTGTGCTGCAGCATTTAGCCTTCATGACTCCTGATTTTAATAGATGTATTTAAGCACTTTATAACCATTTGTGAATACAGAACCCTTCCTTCTTTATTTTTTTTTTAAGTATTGTTTGCCAGCTGCTGGACAGGAGAGTGCTTTAAAAAAAAAAGCCTTTTCCAGACATGATAAAAAATATTATCGTTCTCACAGATGGCCACGAGGCCTCTTGGGGACTTTTAAAAATAACCTTTTCTGACTCAGTTTCTCCTGCCTCAATCACAAAGACAAACACCAAATACAGATCATTAATTTAAAAAGGAAAAGTATCTCTAAGACATCTGAAAACTACTTTTTTCTCTGCCCTAAAATTCAGGTACCAAATATTAACAACATTTCTCAGAAAATCCACTGCACAGCTCAAACATGATGTAGTAAAAAGAGAACTAGACTTCAAGTCAGTCACTAATTGGGACTATATTGTGGCCTAAAGCAAGTTAACTCATCTTCTCTGGGCCTTAGTTTCTTCATCTATCAAATATGGAGTACTGGCCTAGACACCAACATTCAGTTCCAATGCTCTAAGATTCCTTCCAGTCCTAACAATCTATGCTCCAAGGTCCCTCCCCCTGGGTGTGCCCTATATTCTAGCATTCTATGTTCTGAGGTCCTCCCAGCTATGGTATTATATGCCCTAACAATGTGTGCCTAGAACAGGCTAGATGGCCCTGTACTTGGATGCCAAAATCCCTGGGTCTGAATCCAAGAGCCAACAGCAGTCCTAATTTCTTGCTTGAAATGATGCTTCTGAGGTAAGAATTCTATAAACTACATGACTTTAAAAATTTACTTTCTTATTACAGGGAATACCAAAAAGTCCCTCAGTAAATCTCAAACAGATACTAAGAGAAATTCCCCAGTGGTTTTGGTTAGAAATAATTCTCTTGATTTCATTAAGAATCCATGCTCCTTCACTGCAGCCAAGCCCTTACACAACTAACAGGATGTTATAAACTGAATGATTGATGTTTGAAGGAAGAGAAGAGCTTAGTCAAAGTTAAAAATTACCCTCTAAATACCATAAAGATGAGGAGACTCATGATAGGTACTCAAATAGTACATTGTTGGAATGGGAATCCAGAAACATCAAGTCTTGGCCTTTGCTTGTACTGTGCCCTGCCGCCAACACACAAAATTCGCTCTTGCCCAATCTTATTCTTTCCTTCATTCAAGGCCCAGCTCAGACCCAATCTCCACCATGAAGCCTTCCCTAAATATTACTCTTAAAGGAGTTCTCTCTTTCCTACTCTGACCAATCCAAAGAGTTCTATTTCTCTCTCTTGTGACCTTAATCACATTCTAATTTGTATTATACGTGTTCTGCCTCCTCTATTGGATTACATACATCTAATGGCTAGAACTGGGTCTAATAATAGCAGCTACTCACATTTCTATAGCGCTTTATTTTTCACATACCACTCCACAAGAAACCTGTGAGAGAAGTGGCACAAATATTAATATCTTTATTTTAATGACTCAACAAACATTTATTAAGCACCTACTATATTATAGGCACTATACTAAGTACTGAGGATACACAGAAAGGTCCTGCCTTGGAGAAGCTTAGTCTACTGAAAGGTAACATGTAAAAAACTAGGTACACATTAGTACATAAACAGGAGAGACAGAAGATGATCTCTGAAGGCATCAGCTAGCCATCCTGAAAGGAGCCAGGGAAGCCAGGAGGCAGTGATAAGGAGGGAGAACATTCTGGGCACGGGAGACAACCAGGGCAAAGGCATTCTTCACATTTCAGGAAGAGCAAGTAAGCCAACGTATCTGGACTGTATAGTGCATAGAGGGGAATAAAATATAAAAAAGACTGAACGGGAGGAAGAGAGTAGGTTATCACAAGTTTTAAGAACCAAACAGAGGATCTCATGTTTGATTTTGGAGGTAATAGGGAGCCACTGGAATTTATTAAATGGGGAAGCCACATGGTCAGACCTGTGCTCTAGAAAAATTACTTTGGTAGCTGAGAATGGATTGGAGTGGGGTGAGATTTGAGGCACGGAGACCAACTAGAAGGATTTTGTGAAACAGAGGCTGAGAAAAGTGAGGTGATTCGCTTGATGTCATGCAGCTATTAAATATTAGAACCAGAGTTCAAACCCTATTCTTTAAAACATTAGAATATGATGCATAAGAGCTGTAAGAGATCTCACCCAGTACAAGCCAGTATGACCATCTCATTTTACAGAGGAAGAAAGCATTGCTCAGAAGTCAAGTGACTTGTACAAGATCACAAAATGAAGAAATGTCAGGGCTGGGTCTCAGATCTTTTTATTCTTAGCCCAGAAATCTCTGCAGGACTTTTTACATAGTAGTAGTTTAATAAATATTTGCTCAATTAATATGTACTCTTGAATTGTAACATCAAAGTGTATAAGCTTGTGTTCTGCACTCTGGACCCCATTGATTCATGCTGCTAAGAGGTCCTTGGAATCATCTACCAAAGAATATGAAATCAGAAGACCTGTATGCAAACCCTGGGCCATACTCTCTGAGCTTAACCTCTCTGAGTCTCAGTTTTACTATCAAATATAAAATGGAACTACCCACCTCACAAAATATTCTACCTAAAGGACTGTGTCAACATTGATGAATTACAAAAATGTGAGTCATTTTTATTTTGCTATCCTTATGTCAATAGCTGGTCTCTAGCCTGGGGTTCACTTTTATTTGACGAGCAAGCAGCACAACTGATAGGTGCAGCTGGGATCCTGCACATATGCAGCAGGCTCCAAGTCCTCCAGAACATAGACTTTTATCTAAGTTCCAAGTGACTAAGGAAGTGCCTTTCTCTTCTCTTCTTTCTCCCACTCTTTCTCTCTCTGTCTCTATCTCTCTCTCTCCATCTCCATTTTGCTGTCTCTTGTCTCTTTCATTCAATTTTTCTCTTACTCGTCTTTTCTCAGTCTCTCTCTCTCAGACCTAAGAAGACACTTGGCTGAGCTCAGTAGCTGGAGAGGGGAAAACACTGGAGCCTTTGCCAGGAACAAGGCAGCTTCTGTTCCCGTCCCTGACGTGTCCCCTCCCAGCAGAGATGAGCAAGCAGACGGGTCAGGCAGCCAGACAGAATTATCCCAACTATCCTACATCCGTTTTTCTTGTCATCGATTGAAAGGCTCCATTTCACAAATGAGACATGTGTGACAGACGTCCTAGACCCTGTAACAGTGCAAGTTGTCCCCTAGAGATGCATATAGTTGAAGCAAGGCTTGCCTAAGAATGAGGAGACCCCATGTTCTAGCCACTGGCCCCCTGAGTAATCTTGGGCAAATCATTTCTCCTCTTTGGGCCTCATTTTCTCTGCTTATAAATGAGGGGATTTAACTAGATGATTTCTGACATCCCTTCCAGTTCTAATACTGCGTGTTTTGACATTCTCTATCCTAAGGCCCCTCCCAGCTTTAATATTCTATGGTAGGGGTTCTTAATCTGTAGAACCCCAAGTGGTCTGTGGATAGATTTTAGAATATATATGCAACTGGATGGGAAAAAAATTTATCATTATTTTCACTAACCTTTAGCTGAAATTTAGCATTTCCTTCAACATTATTCTGAGGCTTTCCCAGACCACCAAACTCCTGTTCTCTGGTGATTCTCCATGATCTCTCCAAGTTTCAGGCTTGAGGAGTCAGAAAGTATCAATATGCTGGTGAAGTCCAAAGTTCCCCTGCCACCTGTTCAGCACTCATCCTGAGAGGGTCACTGACCTGATTATTTGGTCTTTGACCCTTATAATTTATGAAAGTATGGAGCCAAACAGATATGATTTCCAATGCAGTCTCTTTTTGCTAAAGAGTTAAGGGAATCAAATCGAGGACAGCATTCTTTGAGGCCAGGACTGTGAGAATTGGGAAGAGAAAAGAAAACTACTACCACACGTCCATAATCTGCCCAGAGTCAGGAACTCCTACTGCTGACTGGCAAGAGAGTGAGAAGCCAGTTGTCTGGCATCACTCACCTGCCCACCATGTCCCAGACTTTTCTCTCCTCATCACAGCTACCCCGAGACCTACATCAATAGCCAACTGGGCACCCGCAAATGGACAATTATAGACAATTTTTCATTCATTTCCTAGCCAGTTATCATGAACCTTTGCTCTGCATATTGGTTAACAAGCATTTATTAAGTGCTCACTATTTGCTGGTGCTAAGCACTGGGGTATGAAGATACACATACACACACACAAAAAAACCCAGTCCCTGCTGTCAGTGAGTGTGGGAGATATCATATAAATAAGAAGCTACCTGCAAGATATATACTAAATAGATGGAAGATAATCTGTATTTTCTCAAAAGGAGATCAAGAAGAACAAAATGCTTCTGAAACTTGGAATAATAATGATAACAATGCTATAATAGCAACAGAGGTTTATAGTTTACAAAGCACTTTCTTCACAATACCTTTGGGAAGTAAGCAGTCAGTTAACAAACATCTATTAAGTGTTTACTAGACACAGTAATGGGAAGGCTTCTTACTGAGATGTTTCGGTTGTGTCCAACTCTCCACGACCCCATTTGGGGTTTTCTTGGCAAAGATACTGAAGTGGTTTGCAATTTTCTTCTATAGCTCATTTTGCATGTGAGAAAACTGAGGCAAGCAGGGTTAAGTGACTTGCTCAGGGTCACAAAACTAGAAAGAATCTAAGGCTGGATTTGAATTTAAGTCTTCCTGACTTTGGGCCCAGCACTGTATCCAGTATGCTGCCCTGATGGGAATGCAGAGAAAGTTAAAAATAGGGTGCCTATAAGATCTACGGAGAATGGAGAAATTTATGATGAAACAAGAGATAGAGAACATTATGAAGCACAAAACAGATAATTTTGATTACATTAAATTGATAAGTTTTTGCACAAATAAATCCAATGCAACCAAGATTAGGAGGGAAGCAGAAAACTGGGAAAGAATTTTTGCAACCAGTATCTGTGATAAAGGCTTCATTTCTAAAATATATAGAGAACTGAGTCAAATGTACAAGAATACAAGTCATTCCCCAATTGATAAATGGTCAAAGGAAATGAGCAGGCAGTTTTCAGAGGAAGAAATTAAAACTATCTGTAGTCATATGGAAAAAGGCTCTAAATCACTATTGATTAGAGAAATGCAAATCAAAACAACTCTGAGATACCACATCACACCTATCAGATTGGTAACATGACAGAACAGGAAGATGATAAATGCTGGAGAAGATGTGGGAGAGTTGGAACACTAATTCATTGCTGGTGGAGCTGTGAGCTGATCCAATCATTGTGGAGAGCAATTGGAACTATGCCCAAAGGGCTACAAAAATGTGCATACCCTTTGATCCAACGATATTGCTTCTAGGACTGTATCCCAAAGAGTTCACAAAAATGAGAAAGGGTCCCACATGTATACAAATATTTACAGTAGCTCTCTTTGTGGTGGCCAAGAACTGGAAATTGAGGGAATGCCCATCAGTTGGGGAATGGCTGAACAAGTTGTGGTATATAATGTAATGGAATACTATTATGCTATAAGAAACGATGAACAGGAAGACTCCAGAGAGGCCTGGAAGGATTTATATGAACCGATGCTGAGTGAAAGGGGCAGAACCAGGAGAACTTTGTACACAACAACAACCACAGTGCGTGAGGACTGTTTCTGGTAGACTTAGCCCTTCACAGCAATGTAAGGACCTAAAACATTCCCAAAGGACCCTTAAGGCAAAATGCCTTACATATCCAGAGAAAAAACTGTGGAATCAGAACACAGAATGAAGCAGACTATTTTTGCTTGTGTTATGTTTTGTTTTGGTTTACTTTTTCTCATGGTTTCTCCCATTCATTGTAATTCTTCCATGCAACATGACTAATTTGAAAATGTGTTTAATAAGAATTTATGTGTAGAACCTATGTAAGATTGCATGCTATCTCAGGAAGGGAGGGGGAAGGGGGGAAAATTTAAGACTTATGGAAGTGATTGAAAGCAAATTAATTAATTAAAAAAATAAAAACAGGGTTCCTACCCTCAATGATTTCATAGTAGGGAAACTAAGAGGCAGAGGTAAGGAAGCTCAGTCTTCCAGGCCTAGGGGACAGGCCAGTACAAAGGCTCAGGAACAGTGGATAAGTCAATGAGGCTAAATGAGAGAGAGACAGACAGACAGAGACAGAGAGACAGAGAGAGACACAGAGACAGAGACAGAGAGAGAGAAAGAAAGAGACAGAGAGAGAGGGAGAGAGAGGGGGGGAGGGAGAGAGAGACAGAGAGAGGCAGAGACAGAGAGAGAGAGACAGAGCGGGGAGGGAGAAAGACAGAGAGAGAGAGAGAGGGAAAGAGAGGGAGAGAAGGGGGGAGGGAGAGGATGTGAGGGGGGAGGGAGAGAAGAGGAAGGGAAGCGAGGGAGGGAGAGGATGGAGGGAGAGGGGGGAGGGAGAGAGAGACAGAGAGAGAAAGAAAGAGAGACAGAGACAGAGAGAGAGAGACAGAGAGAGAGAGCATGTGTGTGTGTGTGAGTGTGTGTGAAGGAGAGTGAGTAAAGTGTGAAAAATATAAGCATTACTATTTCTATTCTAAAGATGAAGAAACTGAGGCTCTCCTTATATTACATTCTCAAGACACCACTCAGGGGAGAACTCATTTATTAGAAAGAAAAAGAGGAAGGGGAAATGAGGAGGAAGGAGAGATTTGATATGGTTTCCTAATTCATGGCGCAGGTTATCATTCTGAGATCCTCTAGACTAGAGGGTCAAACGGCAGGGCCAGATTAAAAAGTAACTGGGAAATATTGAGCAAAATAAAGAAAAACACAGTAAAACATAGATAACATTAACTTGTATTTTTTCTGCAGCCTGTAGGAAGAAATATCTTTCCAGCTGAGTTTGACCCAACTGCTCTGGACAATGTCTTCACACACAACTATGTTGCTGTGGAGAAGATGGTTGTGTGAGGGTGATTACTGATTTTAATCTTAGATTAGGAATCCTGTTATCAGACAGAATCTGACATATTCATTCACTTCTGAGCACCTTTCATAATGACTTTCATAGATTTCTCTTCCCCCATTGTCACGTAACATTAGTTCATAAATATTTCAGCCAGATGTCATCTGATGTTAGAACATATCATTATAGCGCTTCTACACATCAGCTTCTTTTTCGTTTAATGGTCTCACATTCTGTTGCAAAATGCTGACCCGCTGTAGGGCAAAGGGCTGGTCTGATCTCCCCCAAAGCATGAAAGTGAAGCTTTCCTTGTACAGATTCCCAGATTCAGTTCCCTGTTCTAGTCAACTTTCTTTTATGTGATAGTAGGAAAGGAACTAGAAGATTCTAAAGGGAAAACAGCATGTTAGAACTGGGAGGGACCTTAGAATACAGGACATTAAAGGAAAGGTATCTCTGATCATAGAAGATGAGAGAAGAACAGAACCTCAGAATACAGACTATAAGCAGACCTGTATCTAGCAATGTAGGGTAGAAGCAAGGGGTACCAAAGGCGTCCTCCAATCAACCTTATGGAAATCATCTCTGGGGAGGCTGTCACTGTAGGGAAAGAACAGAAAGAAATTTTCTTTCTTGGAGCTTAAGGCGAGGGGATTGAGGTACTGGAAAATCAATTACTATCTGGTAGCTTTCTATTTTCACTGACTCCTCTTGCTAAGAAGCATTCTGGTTCATCACTCTTGCTAAGAACGTTACTCATGCTAAGAGGCATCATAGTAAAATGGATAGAGAACTAGCCTTGGAGCCAAGAGGACCTGGGTTCAAGTTTCACCTCTAACATATACTGCCTAGGTGAAGCTGAACAAGTCATTTAACTTCTCATTGTCAGACTATCCAACCAGCATTGGTACCCGGAATTTCCTTATCTGCAAGTACCCTGTATCAAAGAAATCACAAGTCTGATCTCTATTGTCTCCTATTCGTGCTTTTGTTGTTGGTTAGTCGGTTTTGTGTCCTACTCTCTGTCGGGGTTATCCTGGTTTGCCATTTCCTTCTCCAGCTCATTTCGCAGATGAGGAAACAGAGGCAAGCAGGATTAAGTGACTTGCCCAGGGTCTCACAGCTATTAAGTGTCTGAGGCCAGATTTTAACTTAGGAAGATAAGTCTTCCTTACTCCAGGCCCAGTACTCTATCCACTGAGCCATGTAGCTACCCAACTTCTTGCTAAATAGGTGCTAATATGAGAACATACAATATTAGTTCTTAAGGGACCCTAGAGACTATCTAGTTCAACAGTCTCATTTTATAGATGGAGAAGGAAAGGTTAAGTGACTTGCCAACAGCACAAAGTAAGTTAAGAAGCAGAGCCAGAATTAGGATCTGGATCCCCAAAATCTAGTAGTGAACTTTCTACTCTCCCATGTGGCTTCTATTCCATCTGATAAAGTCAATGTCCCACCAAGCTTAAAAACAACATGACACAGTGATTGGCAATGACTCTTCATGGGCCTAAGACCAGGATATATTTCACAGAAACTTCAAACAAACTGTAATCTTTTGTGACAGCCTGAAGCAGGACATTTCTAAATCAAAGAATCTAGTGGAATGGTGAAATGCCAAGGTATCAAACACACAGCCTTATGGGGCCCCCCACACTCCCCTAGCCTCTGAACCAGATTAAAATGTAACTGGGGAAACACAATGCAAAAAATACAATGAAACAGAGATAGGATAACTTCTTAAAATTAAGTCAATATGCAGTCCACAGGGATCCGTATATACTGATTAGTTGCTCCCATTTCTTTTTCATTTTTACACCACTGGTAAAGAGAATTTACTCAATAAGAGCTGCTGAGCTCTCTCTGTTTCCCCTTCCCTCACCCAAGATTTGTTTCCTCTGAGCATGAGCTTACAGATAAAGAAGTACACACACACAAACTGCAATTATACACATAAATAGATATACACTGTAACTATGTACATACAAACATACACACTCAGATGGGATGACGTGACTTAGTGGATAGAGGGCTAGCCTTGATTCAGGAAAACCTAAATTCAAATTTAGGTTTCTGATACATTCTGTGTTTCCCTTGGTGTATCCATAGATTACAAAGCTGACCAAATACACAAGTAGAATTCCCTACAATGATAAAATTGAAAGTCTTGTGTGTATATATAGTATGAATCAATGAAATTTATTAAGTGCCAGTGATGTGCTAGGCATTGGTAATATAAAAACAAAACAGCATGTGCCCTTAAGAAACTAAAATTCTATGAATAAGTGAATGTCCTTTATATGAATATTTGTACATGGATGTATGGTTGTTCCTGGGTACTTAAGGATGTCCTGTGTTCTAATATTCCATGTTCTAAAGTAGCTTCCTGCTCTGACAACTTTTCTCCTCTTCACCTCTGATATTTGTGTGTCCCCATTAACTCTCAAGTGTCACCATGAAGTCTTCCCTGATTTCCCATCCCCCAGTCAAAAAGAACATTCTCCCTCAGATCTCAAAGAGCACTCCTTTTCTGTAGCTCTCTCTAATGCAGAGAGCACGCATTTCCATAATCTGAGTTTGTGTCAACATCCCCCTACTTGTAAACTCCATGAGGACAGGGACCAGGGATTCATCATCTAGCAGAGAGGTCTACACATAATAGATACTTCCTAAATGACTGAACAGAAATGAATTATTCCAGCTGCACTCTTCATGCCCATTGTGAATATAGTATTTCTGTGAGAGAAAGTCTTTGAGATTATTTCTGCCAGTTCTGAGCCAGAGGAAGCTTTGGAAAGGAGACGAGAGGACTTCTCACCTAGTTGTGCTCCCCCTACTTCCCCTACACCCCCCCATCTGTGACAGACAGCTGCTCACAGGTCCCAACCTCTGATTATGCCAGACTCTTCAAGGAGCAGTGAACTACAGCAAACACTGTGTAAATAATTAACAAAACATCTGCCTCCTGAATTAAGTACTGTTACTAAGGTTAGTTGTTTACCCAGGGACTCCACTCTCTCTGAGAACACTCATCTTCAAATTTTAAAGTCCCGCTTTTTTTTTTAAAGGAAGTGAAGGGGACAAAGACAAAGTAGTTCTTTTCTATACTTTCCCCCACCCAGGACACTGTGGGGACTTTGAGAGTGTCTAGACATTTACATTCGGCTTCTTACTGAGCAGCTGCTGTCTTGCTCCTCTCTATTTTGGGGAAGGCAATTTAGGAAGAATTAGTGGCATCTGGATCCAGTTTGGGGCCTCAGCGCAGATGCCCTTGGTCACCCGTCACACACCTCAAGTAAGACAGAGCCTCGTTTAAGTTTTAAAGATGAAGCCCATGCTCAGAAAGTCTACAGGACTGGGAATCAGGAGATCTTGATTTAAGTTCAGACTCTGCCCTTCTCTAGTTTTGTGACCTTAGGAAAGTCAATTAAGTCCCTAAGCCTCAATTTCCTAATCTGTAAAACTAAGGGATTGTACAAAATAAGCTCTAAAGCCCCTTATACCTGATGTGTCAAATACAAGGCCTCCTGAGTACAGACTCAAACAGATTAAAATGTAATTGGGAAATATTTAACAGAACAAACAAAAATCAATAAAACATAGTTAGCATTACATTTTAAAACTGAGTCTGTACAGCTCAGTGGCCCTCATTTCCATTTGGGTTTGACATCATAATCCCAATATATTCATACACTGAATTTAAAGGAATTTAGGATGGAGAATGTTAAGGATGGAAGGAACATAACAATATTAGGGCACAAAACTAATGTTCCTCTACAGCTCTAATAAATGCATAGAATGTTAAGAGCTCAAAAGAATTTAGAAAATAGAATGTCAGACCTGGAAAGAACCTTACAACATAGAATATCCAAAAATTTTAACAAAATGTTATCTGGAAAGGACCTTAGACCATGAAATGTTAGCCAAAAAATTTTAGAGCTGGACAGGGTTATTTACTATATTATGATTCACTGGGAAGAAAACAACCACAAGAAGCCCTGCAGAGACGTACAGGGAATGACTAGATGTGGGCTCAGCATTGGAAATACACAAACTGAAGTCTGCCACGTCTGCCAATTTCCACGTTGGTGTGATGTGAACAGACGAGGCTACTCCCCAGTGTCCCACGATTCATTTCTGATAAGCCGGCTGTAGGCAGTGATGATAGGGGACAACTCAGAGGCCCTCCGGCTCTTCTCTTAGGAACACCACAGGGAGCTGCGCATCACCTCTGCTGTTACAGGGAATCGAGCACTCAATGGATTCAGAAACCCATCTCATTTCCAAACACAGTCTGGGCCCTGGCTCAATAATAAGGAATCTGAGACCCATAGAGGTTCTGTCACATTTCCAGAGTCACCCAAGTAGTATAAAGCAGAGAAGAGATTCAAAGTCAAAGCCAAGCATTTTGGTTCTAAAGTCAGATCTCTCTTTCCTTTTTATTTTGAACTGCCTTTAGGTATTACACCTTCCTTGCTGGACCTCCCGGACAACACACATCCTTTATTCCAAGAAGTCTTCACCTTCTGTTGTGTCATGGACCCCTCTGGCAGTATGATGAAGCCTATGGTGAAGACTTCTGGGAATAATGCCTTTAAAAGCATACAATAAAGCACAAAGGATTACCAAGGAAAGTAATGCTGAAATGTGGTTATCAAAACATTTCAAAAACAAATTCACAGACCCTAGGTTAAAAACCCTTCTTCTAGCCTAACCTCTCAAAGCTGAAAGCCACAAGAGGCATTTAATGATGCTCTATCATGTGCCAGGCACTGCTAAAACTAAACAGTCCCTCTGCCTTCAAGAAATTTACATTCTACTGTCTCATTTCATCCTCATAAGGTTGCTGTAAAGACTAAATGAGATGATATATGTAAAACACAACATAAATGTAACATGAATTATTATTATTATAGCAATCCTGTAGGACAATATGGCAATTCAACAGAATGTGAGTTCTTTGAGAGCAGAGTTGGTTTCGTTTTTGTCCTTTTATCCCCTGCACCTAGAATAATGTCTGGCAGGTGCTTAATAAGCATTTGCTGATTATCCCTATTTTACTATTACTATGATGAAGATAGTTTAAAAACGTGCAAAAGGCTTCACAGTTCACAACTGGTAGAGCTAGACTTAAAAACCAAATCTCTTGACCTAGTCCAGGGTTTTCTGCTATACCTCAGAATCTGTGGAAAAAGAAGGCAAAGCTCATGACAACTTCTGCAGAGCCTGGAATGAGGTGGGTGTGTGTGTTTGTTTTCACACCAGAATCCCCATTAGAGAGACAGATGTCGAATTGCTAGATCATGCCCCAAGTTCATTTTTCCAAATTTAATGTCACAGGAAATTACCCTAATGACTGACTGTAGCATGTAAATCCTGCTAATCTGTGTCTGGCAGCCAGGCACAAGAATGCTGCTTAATTCAGACCCAGCCAAATCATAGGATTGTGTTTACGTCACTAAATTCAGCCAGGAAAGGCTGAAGTCATCTACCTTTAGTTTTCTTTTCTTTTCTCTAAACTAACATTTTTTCCCATGTACAAATCTCACTGTTCTCTAAGATGACAGAGTGAAGGGAGGCAGCCAGATGCTAACAGTATAGGTGAGTTTCCTCTAGTTTAGTTTTCTCATCAGTTAAGACACTCACAGATGCATACACGGTGCCCAGATGACTCCTGGCAGGCCAGTAGTCATTCCAGAAATGCTTTCAGTCCACGAAGTCACAGAATCTCAAAGTCACAAGGGTCCTGACAACATAGAACACTGGAACGGAAAACATGGAACATATCACAGAAAGGTACCTTGGAATACAGAATGTGAGGATATAACATGCCACACATAAAAGGGTCTTAGAGAAAATATGGTCCAAACTCCTCAACTTATAGCTAAGGAAACTGAAGCCCAGAGAGAAGGGAAATAACAAAGTGACAGAGAGAGGACATTTGAACAGCAGAGACAGACTAGAACCCAGGTCTCAACTCCATTCTAGTTTTCTTCAGGACACAGAATGTCAAAGTTAGAAGGACCTTTAAAACACAGAATGTGATCAGGTTTGAAAGGAACCTTTAACATCACCAGTGATAATGGCCCAAGAGAGTTCTGTGGCATGTGTGTGCATCTTTTTAAAGGATGGCATCAGGATAAAAGATAAAAGATGAAAATAAGGACTATTTTTACCTCCCCAAATCACAGGCCAGACGGGAAAGAATCAATCAATGCCAGAAATGTGGCTGTGCCTTCCTGCAAGATCTATTATTTCACACCTTAAATTAGTGTATCTCAAAGCAATTTGCAAATGTTCGTCAATTTGCAGAATATACTTATGAGGGAGACAAATACCTTTTCCACTTAACAGCAAAAGAAAATTTAAGAGAGGCTCAAGAACAAATTGCAAAACATACTTCTTACAAGAGTAATGAATTAAGATATGAACAAACAAGGAGATATATCGAGATAGTGGAAAGAGCCCAGGACTGGTGCTCAAGAGACCTAGAATCTCAACCCAGCTCTGATACTAGCTCATAGGATCATAACATTTAGTACTGGAAAGGGGCTTAAATCATCTCTTCCAATCACCTCATCTTAGAGATATGACACAAGTATTTTTTAAGTGTTCTCTCTCTGGTAAGAAAAAGAAGATAGAAAGTTTAGCTGAGAAATGGGTCCTGAGGCCCTGAGAGATTGTGACTTGCCTGAGGTTACCTAAGTATTATGTAGCAGAGGTTGTCTTTGATCTGAGGGAGTGACCCCAAACGCAGTACACTGTCACTACATACTGATACCCTAACAGTTCCATCCCCTCTAAAAGGTTTTATATATAGGGACAATGTTATAGAATCAGACAATTTCTAAGCTAGAAGGAATTTTAAAATATAAAATGTTGGGATGTGGAATATGAGATGTCAATGCTTGAAGAGGTCTTAAAATACTGAAAGTATGAACGTAGAACTCAAAATGTTTGAACTTTGAAATACAGAATATTAGAACTTAAAGGGACCTTAGAACATAGACTGTTAGGAACAAAATGACTCTTAAGAGATTATTTGGTCTGGCTTCATCATACATTCAAACTGAAGCTGAAGAAAGTAATTTGCACAGGAAAATTTGAACCTAGTCCTTCTGAGTCTCAGTCCAAGTCTCTTTCCACTATATTATCAATCAAGTTTGAAACTATAAATTTATTGTTCGGTTGTGTCTGACTCTTTGTAATCCCATTTGAGATTTTCTTGGCAAAGACAATGGAGTGGCTTGCTATTTCCGGCAAACAGGGTTACGTGACTTGCCCAGGGTCACACAACAGCTAATGTGTCTGAGGCTGGATTTAAACTCAAGAAGATGAGTCTTCCTGACTACAGGCCCAGCACTCAATCCACTGGGCCACCTAGCTGCCCGAAGTATTTGTTAAGCATCTCTCTAACTTCTAGGATACAAAGACAAAAGTGAAGGACCCTGTTCTCAAGAAGTTTACATTTTAAATAGGAAAACAACATGTTGCTACACAGATGCATACAAAATACATGTAAAGTAGATACAAGATAACCTCGGAGGGAAAAAGCAGCTGCCACTGGCAGGACAGAAAGACCTCCTGCAGAACTTAGAGCTGGGGCTTGAAGGCAACATTGGATTCTAGGAGCCCGAGGTAATAAGGGAAAGTATTACAGGAAGACAGCCAGTGCAAAGAAACGGAAACAGGAGATCCAGGGTCATGTGAGAGGATAAGCAAGGAGGCCAGTACGGCTGAATTGCAGAGTGTACAGGGGAATGTGGAGAGGTGGGTAGGGGATAATATTTAAGAAGTCTGGAAAGGTAGGGTGAGACCAAGATGTGAGATGTAATGAGTCTTAAATATCCAATGGAAGAAAGTCTATTTTATCCTGGAGGTAACAGGGAGACACTGGAGTTAGCTGAGTAAAGAGTGACATGGCTAGTATACTGTTTATTTATCCTACATTCTAAAGTGCCTTTCTAACACTGAATGCATTCCAAGGTTACTTCCACTATATTGTTAGACTCTAAAAATCATAAGTGATTGGTGGCAAAGAATATAGAATGTTTCATGTCTTCTTACAGGCAAATAACTTCACTGGTCTAATCTTCAAAATATCTATCTGAAACTTTCCCAAGCAGATGTAGTTAACTCAATATGATTCCTGATCAAACTTTAATTGTTCTGCTCTACCAATCAGGTCTTGGCTAAGACTTTCTCCAGAAATCTATCTTATATCTCCCACAAAACTAGTAAGCAAATCAGCCGGCAATTCTAAGAGCTCCAGGTCTAAAAACTGGCATTGTTGTATTATCCTCAAGTCATTTCCCAGCTCAGAGAGATATAAAGAAATGGAGTGGGGCAGAGGAGAAGGGCTTGGGGCAGCCTTGTTCCTGGTTGCTCCTTGGGGATTGTTTTTTTAAACTCTCATTTTCAGTCATTTCCAAAGCTGACGGGACCACAGAGCTTCACAAACCACAGAGAGCATTCCAACCTCCTGTGCCTTTTCTTCTGGGAAGTTGGGCAAGAACCTTCCCAAACCTTTGCCAGTGAGGATCTTTGCCAGGGAGTGACTCATTCTACCCCTCTCCAGAGTTGTATTTTATTTGGGGGGAATGAAGACAGACTGTGCCATGATGGGGGAGGTGGAGTTTCCAACAAACACAGAAGTGCTGTGTGTAAGGGGTGGGAGGGCAGTGGAGGGTAGTTTTTTTTTTTTAAGGGAATTGGGCTATTTTTTTTTTTAAGATGACATGAAACACTTGCTTCACATTCTTTAGAATCAATCATTTGTGATTTAGAGAATCAAAGAAAGTTAGAGTAGAAGGGCCCTTAGAATACAGAATGTTAGAGCTTTTTGTTTAGTTTTTTTTCTTTTTCAGGACCTATGATCATGGTATATGAGAGATGGAAGAACTTTAAGGTTCATCTGGTTCAAAATGATTCATGGGGCAACTGAAGACCAGAAAGGGGAAATAATTTGATCATAGGATCATAGATATAGGTCAGGAAGGGACCTCAGAGATCATAAACTTCTGGTCATTTGTTTTAGAGATGAAGAAACGAAGTCACAGAAAAGTTAAGTGATATGCCCAGAATCACACAGCTAGTAAGTACCTGAGGTAACAATTGAATCCAACTCATCCTGACTCATTCCAGTGCCCTATCTACTACAGTCCAGTGGTTTGTCCTCTGGGAGCCTCTGAGACTCTTTCAGGGGGTCCACAAGATCAAAATTATTTTCATAATACCAAAATGTTTCAATTTCTAATATGGTAAATATCTATAGCTATAAACCACACAAAAGCTCTGTGGAGGTAGGTGTGGTCATCAGTAATTCTTAAGAGTGCAAAGGGGTCCTGAGACCAAGACGGTTGAGAAGTGGTATACAATACTATATTGCGTTCAAGGTCACAACAGTATTAAGTAGCAAACCCAAGCACACTGACTACAAATCCAAGTCTCTTTCTCCCCATGCTTATAGCCAGTTGTACCAGGGGATGAACTGCATATCCTCAGTTTCCTTAATTAGCCAGGACCACATGTGTTCTTCCCCACCTGAGGATCCCAGAACTGAGAGCTGGTACCTTAGAAGCTACCTATTATCCCATTCTTCAGAAAAGATAAGTCAGGCCTTGGAAAGGGGAATTGACTCACCCAAGGTCACACAGACAGTTACAAAGCCAGAGTTAGAACTCCTCACTCATCCTCTTTTCCTAACTACAGTTGCTCTATAACAACAATTCTTCCATTTGGGAAAATATTTTTTAAAGAAGCCACAGTCATCCATCTCAGCATACTGTGGCCCTATAAGACAATCCCATTTGTTTTTTAATTCAAGTATCACATTTGCATACGTAAAACATTCCTCCCTCTCACACCAAGCCCTCTGCCTCTCATTCCTTCTGACCCTATTCCCAATTCTGGAAGAGGTCAATTTTGTTGTTTTTCATTTTTAAAGGAAGCTGAAACATTCCACTATACAAAAACACAGGCAAACCAGACAACAGGTCATCTCAAAATCACCAAGAGATCTGTGAGTAATAACGATATAACTTCAACAATTTGAGGCCCCATGATTTCATCAGTGTGGGCACTTCCTCAGCTAATAGAGTTCCAACATTTCTACCCCTCAGAAATAGACTTCAAAACTTGTTGGAATCAAAATACATCATCACCTGCTGGCCAACCTTCTGGAGGTTCCACCACCAAACGAAGGGGACAATTCTACAGCACTCTGAAGAGTTTCTAATCTGTTATCTCATTTGATCCTCACATCGCTATGAGGGACCTAGTAGAAGGATTCTAATTCCCCATTTTACAGATGAAGACTCGGGTGTCCAAAGTGACTTGCCCAAGGTAACAAAGTCAGTTAAGTGACAGCGTTAGGACTTGAACCCTAAGCAATACTATGGGTGCAGCTTCCCAAAAGTTGGGACAATTAACTTACAGAAAAGTGTTATAGTTTTTCTGGCTCTATCTACAAGTAATGCATTCTTGTGTAATGAAAAGAGCCCTAGATTGGAGCCAGAAGATCTGGGTTCAAGTCCTGGCTCAGCCACTTACCAACTGTATGATCTTGTTAAAAGAGGGAGCTGGTTGGACTAGATGACTACTGAATTTCCTTCCAATTCTGATATTCTATATTCTAAGGCAATTCACATTTCTATAGCAAAGCAGTTTACAAATCACTTTCCTAACAGCTCTGTTAGCAGGCAGTGTGTACCTATTTTACAGACCATACAAATGCAGATCAGAGAAGCTTATGTACATGTCAGACTGAAGTCCCATCCAAATAAAGAAGACCCAGGGAGAGACGGTCTCCTTTCCCGGAACCTGAGGTGTCCAACAAAGGGGCAAGGAAAAGAGATCTACTAGGCCCCACGTGATGACTGTCAATTGAGATGGGAGGGAAACAGGTAGGTACACGAGCATACATAAACTGATCTACGTCTCTATGTCCCAGTGCCTTTATTTGTGTCTGTCTCAATGTGTCTCTTCCCATTCACCATCATGACATATACTTGGAGACAAGAGCCATGGGTTCAAATCCTAGCTCTGACACCTACTAGATGTGTTGTGACAACGAATAAAATACTTCAATTCTCTGAATCAAATGTTCCACATCCGTAAAATGGGAATAATAACGCCGGCCCTACCCACCTCACAGACTTGTGGTGAGGAAGGCACATTGCATTAAAGCCCCAGAGAAAACAGACCCACCTATTACAAACATCTACCTGCGTGAATCCGAACGTAGTATGGGTCTGTAAGTAGCGTTGGGCTGCGTGTCCCTCCCTCCACGACCCACAGTCCCCTCCAAAGTTGACTTTTCACTGTTACCCTCTCCTTTGCGGAGGAAAACAAAAGCCCAGCCCCGACTTCTGTTTCTGGGAGCCTCCCCCCATCCAGCACGCAGCAATGGGGCTGTGCACAGGAAGAGGAATCTTGGACTCTGCTCGGCCCGGAGCAGCTGGGAGCTGCAGGCACCGAGGGAGGCTGGCCACGGGCCAAGCCCCTTCCCGCCTGGACGGAGGGAGGGGGCGACACACGGACGCGGAGACCCGGACAGGGACAGGCACACTGAGACACGGACACCCAGAGGGACGGCACGCCAACCGACGGACACATACTGACAGACAGACAGACCCACCAACGCACCGCCACGACCGTGCACCAACCGACCCGGACACGCACAACACCCAGGCTCCAGCCAAGTTCAAGTTCAGCCCCCCCTCTGCCCCCGGGGGCGCTGACCGCCCAGGCTCGGGGTGCTATGGGGAAGGGGGAGCTCAGAGGAGGGGCCCTTGGGGGAGGGGGTCCCAGGCGCTGAGCCCGGGGGGGAGGGGGCGCGGGGCTCTCCGGTTGCCCCAAGCCTGAGGCTTCCCCTCCTCCGCCCCAGCTCCCGGCCCGGCCCCCAAGGACCCCAAGGACCGCCCCTCCCCACTCTGCCCCGGCCAGTCTCCCCCAGCCCCCCGGGGCCTTACCGGCTCCTCGGGGCGAAGCGCGGCGCAGCCGGAGCCCCCGAGTCCCGGACGCAACTTCTCCGCGCGGCCGCCACCACCAACTCCGCCGCCGCCGCCGGGGCCGCGCACGCGCGCCCCCGCCTCCCCTCCGGGGCCGCGCCTGCCCCTCCGCGCGCTGTCTGCCACGCAGGCCTCCCGGGAGCGCGGTCCCGGGGCCCACGGGGACTGCGAGGGGGCGGGAAGCGAGCCCCGCCCTCCCCGGGCGGTCCCCCGGGCCGCCCTTTGTCCCCTCCGCTCCGCCTTCCGCCTCCAGCGGGGCCCCACCTTGCATCCTTTTCTGGCCGAGAGCCTGTCCGCCTGTCCGGCCGGGGAGGTCAGCGACCTTGAGCCGGTCCCTTCCGTTGTCCCGGAGGGGCCCCGGTGACCTGATCTGGGAACTGTGGAAATGCGACTCTGCGAATAGCTGGGCTCCCAGGTCCCCCAGCCTCCGTGGAGCCCCCTTCTCGACCTCTAAAAGGGGGGTAATGAGCTCAGGGGTGATCGTGAGGAAGGTGAAGTTTTAAGTCCAGGGTAAAGAGGAGCCATTTGGACCGTACTGAAGGGCCCTTCCCGCTGCAGCCCTCCACGTGCTAACATCCCTCCCAGTCCTCTGGCCTCCCTTCGTACTCTTTATGGTCCTTCGGGAGGAAAGGTCGATAAAGTTCTATGATGCTGTGAGCAAGGGGGTTTCCATAACCCCCTCGGAACCTCCCCACGCACCAGCAATTCTCTGAAGTGAGTCAGCTAGTAACTTGCACGAGGGTGTCATTTTCCCTAAAAAGAAAAAGAAAAAATAAATCCTAACGATACATTTTCAGATTTCTGGCTGTCCTTCCCCTCCGTCTAGGAGGAAACCAGGAAAGATCAACTTGGGCCTTTCTTACTCTTGTTTTTAACTCAGTGGGTTTTTTCCCCCAAGTTATGAGATGAGTCAACGGTGGAGCTTCTCTTTGCAACGTGGTGCTCAGAATTAGAACTGCAGTCTCACTACCATAGGAGGCTCGGGAAAGTCTCTGTGTTAAGTGTTTGAATGTATCAGGGAGAAAGAGCTAACATTCTCCTCCCCTGAGGGTTTAAGGATTAAAGAAGGATTCTTATGATTTTATTATTTCGTGCTTTGAAAGAATAGATGGAGGTCTTTCCTATAAGCTCCAGGGTAATAGGATTTTACTTAAGATCATATATGTTAATAAAATTCCTAGGATCTCATTAAGGGCTCCTGTGCTTACCACAGTGCCTGACACACACTAGGTGCTTAATGATGTCGATCGATTAATTATTGATTAATTGATTGGCTTAGGTAGGTAGTATGGTGTGGTGGAAGGATCTGGCTGATATCAAAGGACTTGGGTTTGAATCCCAGCCTTGCTACTTGCCAGTTGTGTGGCTTCGAGTAAGTTTTTTCTCCTTTCTGGGCATCAATGTCCTCACATCTGCAAAGTGAGAATAATACTTTTGTACCCCTTGTCTGGGATCTTATAGCTAGCAAGCATTGGAGTAAGCCCTTGAACCCGTCTCCTGATGTCAATTCTCTGCAGCTCTTGTAATCTTCAGGTGCTCAAGGGATCAGGCCATTTGACTTGCTCCCTGCAGAAAAGGGCTGCTAAGAAAGGAGGACAAAAGAAGAAACAAATGTCTTTAGGGGAAAAACCTAGTTGGTCTCTGTCCTTTCTTTTGAGGTTTGGGGTTTGGCATCATATTTTGTACTTGGGCCAGGTCAACCCACAAAATGAGTCTTTGAGAAATTTCAAATGAAATGTAGGGTGTCGACATCTCTTTACCTCCAAAGACAAACATTTGCATGAATGTCACTTCTTGTTGACAAGAAGTCATTGGATACAGTCGTCATCATCATCATCATCATCATCATCATCATCAGGACCAGCCTGCTTGTCCACAGCAGCCCTCTGAGGAGTTATTATTTCCATGTTGCAAACGAGAGACCAGAGGATCAGAGAGATAAAGTCGCTTGTCCAAGGGCACAGAGTAGCAAAGGTCAGAGCCAAGACTCAAACCCATGCCTTTTGACTCCAAGCCCGGGGCAATTTCTGTCATACCACACTCAGTCTCTGAGGGCTTAAAGAGGGTTCTCTTTTGGGCCTTGTTGCCTGCACAGCATTGACTGTGCCAGGCAGCTCACTAGAGACAGTGATCGACAGAACAGATGGAAACTAAGAGGCCACCTGGTTTTAAAGCAAATTATATCATCAGTCCATCAATACAAAATCTAAAACATAAGGGAAGTGCTTAGGACAAAACGATGCGAATCCCATTTATCCTTTTTCCCCTCCCTCCTCTGGTTTGTCAGAGAATCAGGAGGATTTTTCACTGGCAAAGTGGCATGTTTGGCTCTTTCTTCCCAAACCCGAGATCTAGACCTTCTTGAGGATTTGTCGACTTCGACACCAGACCTACAATTCCATAGCTATTAGTATAGCAACCTTTCTTTGTACTACATAGTAGTAGCATAGTAAAAACAATGTCACCAGATCTTACAGAATAATTATTCATCATAGTTAGCGTTTATATAGAGCTTTAAGCTCTACTTAAGCTTTAAGGTTTACAAAGTGCTTTAACAAATATTACCTTATTCTAGCCTCACAAGAACCCTGAGAGATAGATATGATTATTATCCCCATTTTATCGATAAGGAAACTAAGGCTGACTTGCCCACATTCACATAGCTAGTAAGTGTCTGAACTGGATTTGAAATCAGGTCTTCCTGATGCCAAGTCTATCGCTCTATCCACTGTGTTACCTAGCTGCCTATTGTTAGAATGTTAGGGCTCACAGGAACCACTGAAGCACATAGAATGTTAGGACAATAGAACCTAGAAGTTAAAGTTGGAAGAGGCTTTAAAACAGAACACAGAATGTTAGAACGAGAAAGGAGCTTAGAATGTTAGAATATAAGAGTCAAGAGACACCCTGGAACATAAAATGTTGAAACACAGGATACAGAATATTAGAGTTGGAAGAGGCCAAAGAAAACATTTAATCCAACCCCCTAACATTTAATGGATGAGGAAAATGAGATTTAGAGTTGAAGTCACTTGTCTTAAGTCAATCAGTAAGAAATGCTACCTTTCCTTTCCCCTTTCTACCTGCAGTGTTTCCTTGCTGACTCTGAAACCCGGATAATGGAAGTGCAAAGATCGAACAACTTCTGGGCCTAAGAGAGGAGGCTCCTTTGTCCCAGCTACTGCTAGGCACTGCTTTTACAGGTGGGTGTGATTCTCGTGAACACATGGGACTTCCCCTCTGTCTCTGAACAAATCAGAGTGAAGCTGATTAATGCCCAGAGAGCACAGCTGGAAAGAAAATCAAATTTCTTACAGATCAGATGACATTTTTTTGGGAAATGATTTTTAGTCAATTCCTGTTTGGAGTCAATTTCACCATTAGGCAATTCCCTCTCCTCCAAACCCAAAGTTAAAATGAGCCTTGGGAGAAGCTCATTGAGCAAGAAGTCCACAGTCCACCATATCTGAATGATTAGTTGTTGGGATAATCAGTGACTATACCCAAGAAGATAGTCATAGATGGCTGATGAGGTAAGGAACTTACTTAGACCATAGGCTTAGAAGGGACCTTAGAATATTGCATGTTCAAATATAGAAAGTTAAAACTAGAAAGAATCTTAAAATATTGAAGGTTAGAACTGGCAAGAACCTTAAAACATAGAATGTTAGAATTGGAAGATACTTTTAGAACATAAAATTTTACGATATTGAACATAAATTGAGGGGACTGGCAGGAACCCTAGAAGATAGAGTATTAGAATATAGAACGTTAGAGTTAGAAAAGATTTTCAAATATAGAATATTAGAACTGGAAAAGATCTTAGAACATAAAATGTTAAGGCTAAAAGGAACATCCTTACCTAATATGGAATTTTAGAAATGGAAGAGACTTTAGAACACAGAATGTTAGATAGAACCAGAAGGGCCTTGAATCACAGAATATTAGAATCCATAATGTTAGTGCTACAAGCAATTAGAACTTGAACCTAGATGTGAAACCATTTGAGTGCTCTTACATGACTAGAGTCTAAGATTTTTTTACCCAGTGTTTGTGCCTTCCTCCTATTCTTTTTTATTCATTCCAAATGGTAAATTCTACATGTTCTACAGCTGAAGGGGCCTGGAAATGAACCATTAACATGAGGACAAAACATTCCTCAGCCTCATAGAATACTCAGGGGAGTATTCTAGAAGGAGATCCCAAATAGCTTCTAGCAGTAGAGGGGAGGGCGTTGGGAAAAGCACTGATCTAAGAATCAGGGGCCCAGGATTCTAGTCCTGGTTCTACCACTTACTGCCTGTGTGAACACTGATCAGTCATTTACTACCTCTGAACCTCAGTTTACTCATCTAAAAATGGGGTATAATACCAAAATGATTTCCAATTCAATAAACATTTATTACATGCTAGACCTTAATTACTTCTAGCTCAAATAAGACTTTGGTATCCCCAAATTGGAGAATACCCCAAATAGCTTAATGTACTTTCATCATTTGTTTTTGAGACTGGATCTTCCTATCTCCTCTAGACTAGAAGTGAATTGGCACTCACAGACCCAACTCCACTGCTGACGCACAAAGGAACTTTGATCTGCTCCGTTTCCAACCTTGGCATCCTTGTACTACAGGTCACTAGCAGATGCTCACCCTATTTGGTGCCAGACTTTAACCCCACTTCAGTTCAGAACTCTCAAACTCAGTTGATCCACCAGCCTCAGCCTCCACAGTGGCAGAGACTACAGGCGTCATCATTTATGAAACCATGTATTATTAGGTATTTATTCTTAATAATAGCTTGCATTTCTTTCGTTCTTCATGGTTACAAAAAGTTTGTACGGTCGGAATCCCTTGATCTTCTCAAGAATGCTAGAAGACAGGTGACTTGTCCACAGTCACACACAGTGAACTGAGGAATAAGGGTCAAACTCAGATCTCCTAATTCACATCCCTTAATCCCTAGTTTGGTACATTGTTGAATGAATGAATGAATACATGGATCATTTTTTTGTACATTGTTTTCAAAGAGGACCAATGACTTCCTGAGGCAGAAATGTATAAAGTTGTCAGCCTCACTCTCTCTTCCAGAGTCATCAGAGTCCAGTGGCAAGACCAAAGCCAAGACAACTGGCGATGACCCAGGGTATAGTGAATGACCTTGGTGTCTTCAATGTCTGACCAAACTCTAGAGCTTCATGGTGCCTGCTTCAGCTAACTTTTCATAGCTGTTGGAACAAATTGTTCTCATCCACCCATTCTGCCAGGGGAAGTCTTCACATGCTTGGGGTAGACACCCCGTTAACTCACCAATGGGTTTGAAGTCTGTCGGTTACCCTCAACCTGGTTAAGCCTGTCTGCCGAGATGGTTTCACCAGGGTGTAGCTGCTGTACCTACTACATTTTCTTGGAGCCACAGGTGACAATTGAGTGCCAGGTGGACACTAAAAGTGGATGAGCAGCCCTGCAAAGGTCTCAGAAAGCCCCCACATCAGAGTTGCTAGTCCTCCTTGAATACTCGATATGCCCCATAGATACATGGATACATAATACATGAATAACAATAGCTCCTGAAGGCAGACATTATTAATCTTTTCTTTTCAACTAGCACCAAGCACAGTGCCCTTTGTGCACAGTGGATCTAAGGGCTAGATTTTAAGAATACCATTGGACATATCTGGTCCTATAATATGTCTTGCCTTGGATCTACACAAATTAGGTATTTAATAAATGTTTAATAAATTGAATATGTACACATTAGGCTCTTGATTAATGTTTATTGAACTGAATTTAATCTGCATATCATACAAGCTTAAAAGTTCAATGAACCTAAATGAATGTCTACCTAGAGCCTTCATTTAATATTTGTTGATCACAGGATCACATTTTTAGAGCTGCAGTGGATCCTTGAGATCATGATTCAGTTCCTTCTTTCCCAGATGTGGAAACTGAGGCTTAGACCAGACTTGCCTACTAAGATCAAACAGGCAATAAATGGTGGAGCCAGAATTCAATTCCAAATTTGTACCCCAGTCCATCTCTTTACATTTTTCTTGGACATGATGTTAACAATAGCCTAAAGTGGGTACATCAGGTGAAAGGTGGGGTTTGCCCAACCCCACTGGCAAGGACTTATTTCCTCTCTGCTGCCCTCCCTGCCCTCCCAAATACCTTTAGCAAAAACCCAGGCCCTTTATTCCCTAAGCTGGAGTAGTGGAGAAAGCTGAGCACTGATGTGTTTGTCAGAAGCAGCCGGCCTGTGGTTAGCTGTTTCCAGTGAAGGCTGAATCCAATCCTAGCAGGATAGGCTGTGTGCATGCAACCTTCTCATATTTCTGAAAGGTCGGATTCCCCGAGGAGGCATTAATGCTGCAGGAATGCATACCACTATGTGACTTGTCTCAAAAGCTGGGCGGAAAAAGTCTCTGTGGAATGGTCCCCAGCCCCCTCCCCCATCTTTACCCCATTACAAAAAGAAATTCCATTTAATCCAAAATAAGTTTAAGTAGTGCCTACTAAATGAAAAGTCAGTCCAATTAAAAAGTTGTTAAGAGTATGTTATGTGCACATTCAGTTGCTGCAATGGAAAAGCCTATTAGATTTGGACACAGAAGGTGTAGGTTCAAATCCTCCCTCCACCAAATATGATCTGTGGGACCTTGGCCAAGTCACTTAATTTCTCTTGACCTCGGTTTCCTCATCTGTGAAATGAAAAGCTAGACTATATAACCTCAAAGGTCTCTTCTACCTCTAAAATATGATTTTATGATTAATAAATGCTAAGTGCCATTTAGCAGCCAACCAGGTGGCTTCACTATATGGAGACTGATTTAGGTTCACTGAACCTTTGAGTTTATATGCTGTGTAGATTAAATTCAACTCAATATACATTTATAGAGAGCCTATCATGTATAGATTCAATTTAATTCATTAAATATTTATTAACTGCCTACTATGTGCAACTCTAAGGAAAGATATATTGAAGACCCACTATGTACAAAAAATTGTTGTTCAGTGTAGGGTGATGAGAAAAGATTAATAAAAAGGTCTCTATGTTCAAATATTTGCAGATGCCATAGGGAGAGATGACATAGGCTAATAATTACAGTGCAAAATCGAACATGGCAATGATATAGAAGAGGTACAAAGGGGGGAAAGATTGTCTAGTCTTTGTATGTCATACCTGGAAGGGACCTTAGACGGTTCCTTATGGGGACTTGGAGATCATCTAAACCAGTCCCCCTATTTTTCAGATGACCAAGACTCAAAAAGGCTAAGTGGCTTATGCAAATTAGTGACAAAGAGAGGACCTGAATCCTGGGACCTGATTTCTGGTCTTTCTAGTAAGCCAAGATTTTCACTGGTAACTTTCTTAGAGTAGTACCTTTCAGGCTCACTGCCCCTCTTTTGTAGATGAGGAAATGAAGAATCAGAAGAACAAAATCCGTTAGTCCCAAATCGCAGAACAACAGAGGAAGAAATAATGGAGGAGGAAATAACCTCTTAACTCTAACATTCTATAAATTCACAACTCAATTCAAACAAACACCTAATGTACCTTAGCCTTATCTAAGGACCCAGCCTTCTCAATTATTTGTGAGATGGTGAGAAAAAACCTTAACAAGTGATTAAGGATTCTGTGATGCTAAATGTTTCTCAAATAGGAGCAGGCTCTTGCATCCTAGAACCTTGTTATGATGATTTAATGGGAAGACCGGCCAAGATGGCCAAGTAGGAAAAATCAGTCCAACCTAGATCCTCCAACATCTAATCTGACAAAGATCTGAGAAGAGAAATCTAAGGAGAAACTATAGAAGGTAGTCTTCCCAACCCATATTCACACATATGACCCATAAGCAAGTGATAAGGGCAGGAAATGTGGGTTGGCATCATGGACCCAGGCCATGGAATTAAAAAAAGACCCCTATACTATTGTTCTGATCCTAGAGGAGAAGTTATGGATTCATCCCTGTGGATAAGAACAAAACCATTGCATTGTTATTCTGACCTGGAGAGGGGATCACATATTCATCATCCAGATCAAAAAGGACCTCAGTGCTATCCCTCTGAACCAGAGAGGGGATCACCAGCTCAGGGCGAGACTGAGAGCAAAGAACATAGCAGCAGGACTCTAGATAAGACATACAAGGACCTACAAGATCATGAGAGTTCCACCAGAAATACACAGAGTATGACTCAAATACAAAATCCAAATCCAGGAAGTAAGACTGGAAGAATAAATTTAAAAAAAAGAAAAGAAAAGATAAAGAACCATTATGATGCTAAGAATGCCCAAAACACAAACCCAGAAAAGGAGAGTAATTACAAACCACCTATAAGCAAAGCAACCTAGGTTGGTCACAAGAGCAATAAGAAATACTAGAAGAAATAAAAGTCTTTTTTTAAAAAAAAAAGTTTAAAATTATATTCTAAATTAAATTATAATGCTAGAGGAAAAAAGGAAAAGAAATGAGAGCTTTGGAAGAAATATTTAGAAAGATAATTTATTAATTCTCTTAGCTTCATTAATTTGCTTAGCACAAGAAATACAAATCCTTATCCAAGTAATAGACTTCTTGAAAATCAGAACAGACTAAATATAAGTTAATGACTCCATAAGACAAAAAGAAATATTAAAACAAAGCCAGAATAGAGGAAAATATATCTCATATAAAAAATAACCGACTTAGAAAACAGATCATGGTAAGATAATTTAAGAATTATCGGATTACCAGATAACCATGCGCAAAAAAAGGATCCTGGGTAGCTATATCAAGTAATCATAAAGGAAAACTGCCCAAACATATTGGAACAAAAGGGCAAAATGAAAATGGAATCTACTAATCACCTCCTAAAAGAAACCCTAACATGAAAATGCTTGGCAACATCATAGTTGAAGTTCAGAGTTTTCAGGTCAAAGGAAAAAACATTGTAAATAGACAGAAAGAATGAGTTCAAATTCTTAAGAACCACGGTGGAAATCACACAAGATTTAGCAACTACTACTAAGAGGAAGCAGAGAGTATGGAATACAATATTCCAAAAGGCAAACCAAGAATAACTTGCCCAGTGAAACCAGGTATCATCCTAGAGAGGAAAAAAGTGAATTTACAAAAAATAGAGGATGTTCAAATATTTCTAATGAAGAAAAAACTGGAAATGAGTACAAAAATTGAAATACAAACATGGAAGTTAAGAGAAATATAAAAAAGTAAATATACATGAGTAATCTGAAGGGACTTTTTAAGGATAAAATATTTATGTTCTGATGGGAGAAGTGATACAAGTGTCCCCTTAGAACCCTAATGTTATGAGAGGTCACAGAGGAAGTCAAATAAGACAAAGAGCATAGAAGTATTGGGTTCTGATTATCTTAGAAGAAGAAAGTAAAGGAAGAGGAAACATACAGTAGAGAAGAAAAGGAGAGGAAGAGTTGGGGTACTTATCTCACATAATTGGGGTATATAAATAGAATTCTATACAAGTGAGGAAGGAATAGAGGGGAGCAAGTATTACTTGAACCTAACTTTCATATAAACTGGTTAAAGAAGGGTAGAACATATACATAAAGAGCTTGGTGTAAGAATACATTCAACTGATCAATGAAAAAAATGTGAAGGAAGGTGACCTAATGGTACCACCAGATTTCAAACTATATTATTAACGTGGTAATTATCAAAACAATCTGGTATTGGCTAAGAAATAGAGTAGCACATCAGTGGAATAGATTAGGTATACAATACATTGTAGTAAATGACCATTGTAATTTAATGTTTGATAAACCCAAAGATCCAAGCTTTTGGTATAAAAACTCATTACTTGCTGAAAACTGCTAAGAAAAATAGAAAACAGTATGGTAGAAATTAGGTATAGACCAACATCACACACTGTGTACCAAGATAAGGTCAAAATGGATACATGACTTAGACATAAGTGTGATACCATCAGCAAATTTGAAGAGCATGGAATAGTTTACCTGTCAGATCTATGAAGAAAAGAAGAATTTAGGAATAGTCAAGATATGAACACATTATGAAATGTAAAGTGGGTAATTTTGATTATATAAAATTAAAGTTTTTGCACAAATGAAAACCAGTGCAACCAAGATTAGAATGAAAACAGAAAACTATATGGGGTGGTGGAATTTTACTACAAGTATCTTTGATAAAGGCCTCATTTCTCAAATATATACAAAATAATAAAATTTGTAAGAACACAAGTCATTCATCAACTGATAAATGGTCAAAGGATATGAAAGGGCAATTTTCAGACAAAGAAATAAAAGCTACCTGTTTTCATGTAAAAATATTCTAAATCACTATCATTTAGAAAAATGCAAATTAAAACAACTCTGAACTACCATTTCATATGCATCAGGGTGGCTAATATGATGGAAAAGGAAAATAATAAATGGTGGAGGGATAGTGGAAAAATTGGGACAGTAATGCACCATTAGTAGAGTTGTGAACTGATCCAAACATTTTGGAAAGTAATTTGGAATTGTGCCCAAAGAGCTATAAAACTGTACATACTCTTTGATCCAGCAGTACCACTACTAGGTCTGTATGTATCCCAAAGAGATTTAAAAAAAAAAAAAAAAAGGAAAAAGAACCTATTTGTACAAAAATATTTATAGCAGCTCTTTTTGCAGTGGCTAAGAATTGGAAATTGAGAGGATGCCCATCAATTAGGGAATGATTGAACAAGTTATCGTATATAATTATAATGGAATATTATTGTGTTACAAGAAATGATAAGCAGAATTCTTTCAGAAAAACCTGGTAAGATTGACACGAGCTGATGCAAAGCGAAGTGAGCAAAACCAGGAGAACATTGTACATGGTAACAGCAATATTGTACTATGAACAACTGTGAATGACTTAACTAGTCTCAGCAATACAATAATCCAAGACAATATCAAAGGACTCATGATGGAAAATGCTATCTGCCTCCAGAAAAAGAACTGATGTCATCTAAATACAGATCAAAGAATATCATTTTTCACTTTCTTTCTTTTTGTTTTTGTTCAAGTTTTCTTACACAAAATGACTGCTATAGAAATGTTTTACATGATCACATATGTATGACCTATATCAGATTGTTTACTACCTTGGGGAAGGGGAGGGAAGGAAGGAAAGAATTTAGAACAGGAAACGTTTTTTGCAAAACAATCGGAGTTAAGTGACTTGTCCAGGGTCACACAACTACTAAGTGTCAAGTGTCTGAGGCTGGATTTGAACTCCAGTCCTCCTGACTCCAGGGCTGGTGCTCTATCCACTGCTACCAGAACTCAAAACTTAGAGAAAAAAAAGAATGTTAAAATTGGTTTTAAATGTAACTGGAGAAAAAAATTAAATATTATTTGAAAAATTAAAAAATACATTCAACTCTATAGGTAAATAGGAGGAAATGGGAAGAGGGGAAAGGGGAGAATAAAAGAAAAGGTAGGTTCAGGGAGGGATAAGGAGAGTGAATCCTAAGTTAGAATGGGAATCATGAAGGGAAGATTGAAAAGGAATAAAGGATAAGAATCTGTGTTTGGGGTCTGAGTGAGAAGAGGTGAAGGGCAGGGGAGCAGAAGATTGACACTAATTGCATCAAGCATAGAGCACAAATGCTGAGCTCAATTGTGTCCTATGAACCTCTTCTTCTTTGTAAAGAAAAGGTGGGGCACAAATATAGGAAAAAGTAAAAGTGTAGGACAGAAAAAATGTACAACTAATAATCATCACTATGAGTGTGAATGGGACTAACTCACCCATAAAACAGATGACAGCAGAATAGACTAGGAAGCAGAATCCAACAATATATATCATTAACAAGAAAAATACATGAATTAGCATTTAGTACCCACTATCTCTGGTTGACTGAATTGTCAATAAGCATTAAGCAGGCCCATCAACAATCTAAACTATAACTAACAGTTCAACTACTGATTGAAAATTTAGCCAGTCATTTACATTGGTGGAAAGAGAAAAGAAAGTTATGTTCCTTCTATTTCTGAGTTGAAAGGTGAGTATCCATTTGTGGGATATAGTCAAAACCCCTGGACACTTGCTAATGGCTACCAGTCAAAAGTCAGATAGAGGGCCAGGGAATTCTCTGTCATTGGAGGTATACAAATAGAGGCTGGAGGATACTCATCAGGAAGCTACAGAGGAGGTTCCTATTTCAGTAGGAAGTTTGGGTCAGCAGACCTCTAATATCTCTTACTCTAATACTCTATAACATGTCCTAAGGTCTCTTCAAACTTTAAAATCCAATGATTCAGTGGCAAGTGTCATCCACTGTGGCATCTACAACCGACTTTGAGAGATGGAAAATTAGATGGAGAGTATATCTAGTATTGGATTTTTATTGTTGCCATGTCTATTGTTGTTTAAACTCAAGAAAAAAGTCTAGAAAGCAGTTCTGTATAAGAAGTGGGAACTTTCTGTGAAGGATAAAAAAGAGAGAAGTATGTTATGTATTCCCCCACAATGACTCCATCCAAGTTTCATATCAGTAAGTGACTGAGAGAAATTTTTGTATTCAAGCATTTTTCTTGGTTAATTTTTCCTCTACCCAAATATTCCTCTTAGAATTTCCTTAAAATTTCTCCTAGGGAAATTCATTAACCAAATTGTCCTTACTTTATTTATTTCATAGCATTTCTTGTATACCTTCAACAAAAACACCAACAATAATAACTCACATTTTTTATAGCACTTTCAAAACACCTTAGGTAAGATACTTCCTTTCTCTCGGTTTTCTCATATACAATATGGGAAATATTTGATAACTTTGCCACATGAAAAGATATGACAGGGTTAAAGGATATGAGCAGGTAATTCTCAAAGGAACAAATCTAAGATACCAATCATCATAAAAAAAATTCATTAAATGGGAGTAGAGCCAAGATGGTGGAGTAGAAAGATGCACATACTGCTAGCTCTTCCCTCACAGCCCATAAAATACCTGTAAAGAAAGACTCTCAACAAATTCTAGAGCCGTGAAAGCCACAGAACAACAGAGTGGAGGAGATTTCCAGCCCAAGGTGACCTGAAAGGCCAATGGGAAATGTCTGTCACACCTCACATGGAGCAGAGCCCAGCCCAGCCTTGCCTGCATGGCGGGCTTGGGGAGGATAGGAGCAGGTCTGGGGGTGGAATCCCCAGACGCAGTAGCAGCTGGGTTGGCAGATCCCTCAACCCACAGTAGCCAAAGGTCAGTAAGAGGGTTTTTTTCAGCTGGCTGAGAAGGGAGAAGGGCCTTCCCATAGCTCCGGCCAGAAGCTGCATCAGGCAGGTGGCAGCAGCTTCTACAGTAGCCCCTATAGCAGCCTGCATGCATTGTTCGATCATAAAACCCCTGGGGGCACTGAGCAGCTAATTCTTACCTCAGCCCTGTATAGAGACCCTGCTCCCCCTCCCCCATACTCCTGAGGGATTTGAGCAGCTGATCTTTATCTCACACTGAATGGTGGCCCTGCCCCTGCAGCTTATCTGAATCTCAGCTCCCTGTTCTGGCTTGGCGAAACTGGAGGCGAGGTGGTTGTGAAGATGAAACTCTATTCCTCAGATTCTGGGGACAAAAATTTCTGCTTTCCCCCAGAACAGTGCACACGCTTGATTGTACCACCTTGGAGGAACTGAGATCTTACAGATCCTCAGAGTATACCCTACTCTTGACAAAGGACCCAAAAGTCAAGTAACTGGTTGGGAAAATGCCCAAAAAAGGGGGGAAAATAGGACTATAGAAGGTTACTTTCTTGGTAAACAGATATCTTCTCCCATCCTTTCAGATGAGGAAGAACAATGCTTACCATCAGGGAAAGACATAAACGTCAAGGTTTCTGTATTCCCAAACATCCAAAATAAATATTCAATGGTCTCAGGCCATGGAAGAGCTCAAAAAGGATTTTGAAAATCAAATAAGAGAGATGGAGGAAAAATTGGGAAGAGAAATGAGAGAGATGCAAGAAAAGCATGAAAAGTGAGTCAACAGCTTGCTAAAGGAGACCCCAAAAAAGCTGAAGAAAATAACACCTTTAAAAATAGGCCAACTCAATTGGCAAAAGGGGTTCAAAAAGCCAATGAGGAGAAGAATGCTTTCAAAAGCAGAATTATCCAAATGGAAAATAAGGTTCAAAAGCTCACTGAAGAAAACAGTTCTTTCAAAATTAGAATGGAACAGATGGAAGCTAATGACTTTATGAGAAACCAAGAAATCACAAAACAAAACCAAAAGAATGAAAAAATGAAAGAGAATGTGAAACATCTCATTGGAAAAACAACTGACCTGGGAAATAGATCCAGAAGAGACAATTTAAAAATTATGGGACTACTGAAAGTCATGATCAAAAAAAGAGCCTAGACATCATCTTTCATGAAATTATCAAGAAAAACTGCCCTGACATTCTAGAATCAGGGGGCAAAATAAATATTAAAAGAATCTCCCTATCACCACCTGAAAGAGACCCAAAAAAAAGAAACTCCTAGGAACATTGTAACCAAATTCCAGAGTTCCCAGGTCAAGGAGAAAATATTGCAAGCAGCTAGAAAGAAACAATTTGAGTATTGTAGAAATACAATCAAGATAACACAAGATCTAGCAACTTCTACATTAAGGGATAGAAGGGCATGGAATATGATATTCCAGAAGTCAAAGGAACTAGGACTAAAACCAAGTATCACCTACCCAGCAAAAGTGAGTATAATACTTCAGGGGAAAAAAATGGGCTTTAAATGAAATAGAGGACTTACAAGCATTCTTGATGAAAAGATCAGAGCTGAAAAGAAAATTTGACTTTCAAACACAAGAATGAAGAGAAGCATGAAAAGGTAAACAGGAAAGAGAATTCATAAGGGACTTACTAAAGTTGAACTGTTTACATTCCTACATGGAAAGACAATATTTGTAACTCTTGAAACTTTTTTTGGTATCTGAGTTGCTGGTGGGATTACACACACACACACACACACACACACACACACACATGTACATAGAGAGAGAGACAGAGAGCACAGGGTGAGTTGAATAGGATGGGATCATATCTTAAAAAATGAAATTAAGGGGTGAGAGAGGAATATATTGGTAGAAGAAAGGGAGAAATGGAATGGGGCAAATTATCTCTCATAAAAGAGGCAAATAAAAGACTTTTTAGTGGAGGGAAAAAGAAGGGAGATGAGAGAAAAACATGAAGCTTACTCTCATTACATTCGACTCAAAGAAGGAATAAAATGCACACTCATTTTGGTAGAAAACCTATCTTATAATACAGGAAAGTGGGGGAGAAGAGGATAAGCAGGGTGGGGGGGATGGTGAAAGGGAGGGCAAGGAGAGGAGGGAGCAATTAGAAGTCAACAGTCTTGGGGAAGGACAAGGTCAAAAGAGAGAATAGAAGAAATGAAGGAAAGGATAGGATGGAGGGAAGTATAGTTAGTCTTACACAACATGACTATTATGGAAGTCATTTGCAAAACTACACAGATATGGCCTATATTGAATTGCTTGCCTTCCCAATCTGTATGGGTGGGGAGGGAGGGAGGAAGAGAAGTTGGAACCCAAAGTTTTAGGAACAACTATTGAGTATTGTTCTTACATACAACTAGGAAATGAAAAATACAGGTATGGGGTATAGAAATTTATCTTGCCCTATAGGACAAAAGAGAAGATGGGGACAAGGGAAGGGAGGGATGTTAGAAGGGAGGGCAAATTGATGATAGGGGTAATTAGAATGCTCGATGTATCGGGGTGGGAGAAGGGGAGAAATGGGGAGAAAATTTGAAACTCAAAATTTTGTGGAAATGAATGTTGAAAACTTAAATAAATTAATTAAAAAATTTTTAAAAAGAGAGAAAAATTCATTAAATAAATAATTAGGGAAATACAAATTAAAACAACCTTGAAGTTCCATCTCAAATTGCCAAACTAATAAAAAAAAAAAGAAAAATACAATTGTTAAAGGGACTGTGGGAAAATAGGCACCCTAATGCTTAGTTGGTAGAGATATGTCTAGTCTGTCATTTAGTCCTTCTGGAAAACAATACAGAGCTATAACCCCAAAGTTACTAAACTGTGCATTGCTTTTGGTCCATCAATTTCATTAGACCTGGACCCTCAAGAGATAAAAGAGAAAGGAAAATATGTAGAAGAATGTTAATAGCAAGTCTTTTTATTATGGCAAAGAACTGGAAACTTTGTGGGTGCCCATCAATTGGGGAATAGCTGAACAAGTTTTGTTATCTGAATGTAATGAAATATTGATGTATTGTAAGAAAGGGTAAATGGAATGATTTCAATAAACCTGGAAAGATTTCTGTGAATTGGTGCAGAGTGAAGTGAGCAGAACCCAAAAAATAACTTATACAATGACAACATTATAAAGTAAAACAACTGTGAAAGATGTAAAAACTCTGATCAATGCAAAGACCAACCATGATTCTAAATAACTGCTGATAAAGCTTGCTATCCATTTTGGAGAGAAGGGTAATGGCCTGAAGGTACAGAATGGTATATACATTTTCAGATGTCACCAATGTGAAAGTTTCTTTCATTTTACTATGCATGTTTGTTACAAGAGTTTTGTCTTGTTTTCCTTCTTTCGTTTCAATGGGGTAGGAGTTAAGGGGAAGGAAGAGGAACCATAGGATGGCCGAAAAAAGAAGAAGCAAAAAGGAAAAAAGAGGGTTATTGAAACATTTTTTAAAATGCATACACATGAATAGAAGGAAAGCCAAAAGGAAACACAAACAAACAGGGCAGTTTTGAAAGTTATGTGGAGGCAATTATATACTTAAAAAGAAAAGCAAATAGTCTGTAATAGAGATTTGTGGTTTCAGGTACAACTTTCTTTTTCTGTTCTATTGAATATAGAAATGGTCATGTTATATGATACTTGAAAGAAAAGTCGTGACAGTGAAGAACAAGGATAGTTCAGAATTCAAATTTATTTCCAAAACCTCACGAAGAAGTATGGTATAAGTTTATAAGGAATATTTCCTCATTGGAAGTGGTGTAGGGAAAAATAAGTTTGAAAAGTTTTGTGTGAGAACCAATTAAATAAGACCATCACATAATTTTTAAGGATGAAACGGCTGGAGGACAATGAACATAGAATGGCAAATATTTGTCAAAATTTCTATAATAAACTATGTTCTCCATCAGTGACAGTAGAGATATCACATCTGGATATTAACATCACAGTTCCAAAAGTGTTACAAAGAATAGTAAAAATAACAGTAAATTAAAAAAAAAGATGGGGAGCGCAGCTGAATCAGTTCAAGGGTATAGAGAGAAGGTTCATGCTGGAGATAAAATGATCTGGAGGGAATTGAGAGATGTATTCTCAAGTTATCTTAAAAGAGGAGAACAAAATGAACAACTTAAGGTATTGCTACCCCAAAAAGGCAAATGAAAGGATGTCAAAAACTATCAACCCAGATGCCTACTTTCCCAACTCTATAAAATTTTTATGATAATTTACATATATATCAAAGTCAACCTTGATAAAAATATGAGAAAAAAACAAGCTGGTTTTTGCAAAGATATTTTATGGCAGACCACATCTTTGAAGTAGCACACTTGATTGTAAAGTACAAAGAATGCAAAATACCATTATGTTTATTGCTTGTTTCTTTTTTTTTTCAAAAATTGTTTCAGTTGAGCAAAATGTTGCCTTAAAGGTTCAATTCAAAACATGGTATCTCCCATGAATTTGTTAGGATCATAGAGGGTTCTTTTCAGAAAACAGAAACAACTTAATTATTTAATTTTATTTTATTTTCTCCGCTAAGAACAAAAACAACAAAAGCACTTTCTCTCCTTCCCACCCTCAATCCCCACTCAGAAAGGCAGGAAATCAAAACTCTTGCACTATGTATAATCAAATAAAGCAAATTCCTGCATTGGAAAGAGACAGCTTTATTCAGTGAGCTTGTGAATAATACTACGAAACAAAGTATAAAATATAGAGACAAATACACCAGACGTGTTCCCCACTCTGACAGAGTATGTCCAGCAAAAGTCCCAATAAATGCTCCTGTTTGCATATGACTTTGTACTGATTGCCTCAAGCCTCAAAAACATTGCTTAACCTCCTAAATGAGATTCATTGTCACTCAAAAAAAAAAAAAAAGTTCAGCCTAACTATACAAGAAAAGCCAAACTGAAGAATGCCTATCATCCAGACTGAGATAAACTTGGAGGTATCCATAGACATGGTCCATTAGTGCATATAACTTGGAAAGCCACTGCAGATATATAATGAACTAGATCCATAATTGAATAGAAGGAAGATCAGGATGGCTTACATGAATTAGGAATAAGGATAGGGGCAGTAATTTTACTGGCACAGGAATCCAGATGAGAAAATTCCCTTTCCAATGCAGATAAGTGCCCTCTCTGTAATTTATGGTCTTAGAGCAGGGGTCAGCAAACTATGACCTGAGGGCCAAACCCAGTCCCAAAGCCCATTTTTACATAACCTGAGAGCTAAGAATGATTTTTACATGTTTAATAATTTTTAGCTCCAGGCAGTACAAAAACAGGAGGCAGGCCATATTTGGCCCCTCAGTCATAATTTGCATCTTATGGAGTTACTTAGGGCACTTTGAAGTTAAGTGAATTACAGAGTCCTTCAGATTACCACCAAACTTCCCCTGAAACAAAAACCTGTATGAAATATCAGTGTTCTTCCAATGATGCATTACTATAATTCATGGAAAACCACAATCATGAAGAAGTCAAAATTATGGTTCACTCAAAAGACAATGGAGACAAATGTGTATGTAAATGGCTTTCAGGATATTGCCAATGATAAGTTGCATGTGAAAAGACTTGTATGAGATATCATCAAAGATATGAATGAGCCGAAAATGAGGTGGGCCAGTCACATAGTAAGAGTGGGATAACAGTGAGATACAAGCCATGTGCTATAATAATTTTCCTGTGACAACAGTCAGAAGACCTAAATGAAGCCTTTCAGTAGGCTGAGGAGACTCATTCTGGAGGAGGTACAGGAACAGATGAAGAATCACACATTAAAAGGAGGCAAGGCACTGTTGGAGGGAATTTCCACATCAGTTAGATTACTGATCCATTAAAGTATGATGTAGGAAGTACTCTTAAAGTGCTACAAAATGTCGGCAATTATTAGCAATAATTACAATATTGAAAATTTTTTTCCTATAATCTATAACTTATAAGGAATTGATTTTCCCAAATTCTCATAGCTGGTAAATACATCAGAGTTGGGACTTAAATTCAGATCTTGTGTCTATGGGCCCAGATAGTGTACTGGACTTGGAATTAGGAAAATTCTTCTTCCTGAGTTAGAATCTGGCCTCAGATACTAACTGGGCAAGTCACTTACCTCTGCTTGCCTCAGCTTCCTCATCTGTAAAATGAACTGGAGAAGGAAATTACAACCCACTCCAGTATCTCTGCCAAGAAAACCCCAAATGGGGTCACAAAGGGCCAGACACAACTGAATAAAAAGACTGAACAACATATATAAGTCATCAAGTTAGGCCCTGAAAGAAATCCCGAAGTTTACAAGGCGCAGTTGTTGTCTTCAAAAAACTTGTAGTCTAATAACAGCAGCAGATACATACAGAAATAACTAGAATATAAATTGGAATGTGATTATAGTTCACATTTATATTTAGTTTCATTTTACAAAACACCTATAAAAAAATTATGTGAAGTTACTGGAAATATTTAAGGCCCAGAGAATGGAATTGATTTCAGCCTTGGTCTTCTAATTGGAAACTCAGTGTTCCTTTCCCTTTTGCCCACTTGCCCTCTTAAGATAAATACATAATGTAAGTGTAACCTGTGATCCAAAAGTTGACGCTTTCAGTTATGTGGTCTGGGTTCAAACCTAAAGATTCTTCTAAAAGCAGTTAGGTTGCACAGTGGATAGAATGCTGGGCCTGGAGTCAGGAAGACCTGAGTTCAAATTCAGCTTCAAACACTTGTGAGTTATGTGACCCCAAACAAGTCTCTTCCTCTGAAAAATGGGGACAATGGTAGCACCTACTTCCCAGGGCTGTTGTGAGGATCAAATGAGATAATATTCTTGAAATACTTAGCACAATGCTGGGTATGTAATAGGCACTTAATAAAACTTGTTTCCTTCCTTCTTTCAAAGAGATTTGACCCCCACCCAGGGTTTCCCTTGGGAGCATCAAAATTTGATTCACATCTAAGTTTCTATACCTAAATGAAAAAAGAAAAAAAAGGGAAAAGGGACCCTGGTTCTCATGCAAGCATTCAGACTAACAAACCATTGACTATGTAAAAGAAAAAAACAAAAAATTCTTGTACCCAAGGCCATTAACAGTCAAGATAACTCTCCTTCCCTCTCCACTGAGTGCAACCTCCCTACAGACTCATAGAGTCCTCCAGACTTACTGTACTACTCTTGGATGAGTCCTTTCTTGCCCCCTTCTACCCCCAACTAGGAAGAAAAAACCCACAGACTTGCTAGAAGTTTATGCAACTCACTCCTCTTATAAGACCTATCTTCCAGTGACTGCTAAAGTCTTATATTTTCATATCCTTAACCTGGGTTAGATGTCGTCAACATCGGAGAGCCCTTGGGTGTGCTAGAGAGTCCACTCTCTTTTTGACACTGGTACAGCCCATGTGATTCACAATACCACTGAAGTAGAAGGTCCAGGTTTTCTCTTCCACATCATGGTTCTGTCCCTTGCCACTCTTTGGCTCGCACTTAGTGCAGTAACTTCTCCATTTGGTCCAAGAACTCTTCCGCTGGGTCCAAGAAACTGGAATTCTTCTGCTGTTTCTGTCCCAGAATTCCTCTGTTGCTCTTTCACTGTAACTTCATAGCTCCCAGCTTGATCTAGGAACTGCTGGAGTCTTGATAGCTACCTCATCTCCTGCCATCCCAAGGGAGGCACACTTCTTCCTCTTCTGAGGGATTCAGGATTCCTTGGAGGGTGAAATGAGTCTATGTCTCTGTGACTATCCCCCTCTTCTTCATTTCATTGTTCATTATCTCTTCAGGCTCCCAAGGGTATACCTGAGATGTAAAGAGCTGCTTTCATTCATCAATAATCAATTAATCACCATCTATATGGTGTCTATGGAGTTACGATGATCCAGAAAAAAGTAGAAAATTCATATGATATCAATGCTAGAACACACCAATACTAGAAATTTTACCTTGTGAAGGAGACATAATCATTTCAGGAACACATGTCCAAATTAATGGGGAACAAAGACCCAGGACAAAGCTTAGACATACCCACAACAGAGGTATAGCCAAAGTACTTTGACAAAGGGCACGGGGGTCCGGGGTGAGGCATGAAATCAGGGAACACTGAATGTCAGAAATTAGTTTAGAAATACAATGTTAGAGCTGGAAGAGACTTTAGAGAGCATCTAGTTTAATTCCACCCATTTTACAGATGAGGAAATACAACATGTGGCTATGGGGAATCACAAAAGTTTCATGGAAGATGGTGGCATTTAAAATAAGCCCCCAAACTCCAGTTCAGGATTGTTTTTCATAAGGCAAGGAGCCCTTTTTCAGCATACACCAAAGCATATCTTCTCTTGTCCATTATAATTTCCTCAGTAAAACCAAAGAAAAATTCCCTAAGATTAAAAAAAAAATGACCTATTTGTGGCAGCTGAAATATTTTGTTTTGACATTTAAAGACTGTGGGTTGGAGAAAAGCCCAGCTTCCTTCCCCTTACCCAATGCCCAGAGATCTTCCCCTCAAAGACCGTGTGGGAGGTAGTTTTCCCCTAGCCTCAGTCTAGATAATTCCCTTTACCCTTGTGAAAAATTATAGAATTACTTATCTTAGAATATAGGTTAGAGAAGGAAAGAACCTAGAAACACAGACTATTAAAACAGAATGTCAAAGCCGAGGAGCTTAGAGAAAAGAATATTAGAGCTGAGAAGGACCACAGAGATCATCTAGTACAAAATCCTCATTTTACATATGGAGAAACTGAGGTCTAGAGACATTAATATAATTTAACTAAGGTCACATGGCAAGGTAGAGCAAGAAATCTTTGCTTTTGAAAAAGACTATATACAAAAAGGGACAGCTAGATGGCTCAGTGGATAGAGCTCTGGGTTTGGAGTCAAGAAGATTCATCTTCATGAGTTCAAATCTGGCCTCAGACACTTACTAGCTGGGTGACTCTGGATAAGTCACTTAAGCCTGTTTGCCTCAGTTTCCTCATCTGTAAAATGAGCTGGAGAAGGAAATGGCAAAAACATTCCAGTATCTTTGCCAAGAAAATTCCAAATGGAGTCACAAAGAGTCTGAACTGAACAATTGTACAGGGTCCTCTCTCCTTGACATTTTCCTGTCTTTTCTGGAATCCTGAAGTTGCTTTAACATGCAAATCAGCAAACGCTAATTTCTGGTCCTTTTGCTCAGGATATGGTAAAAACTATCCATGTGTGAGCCCCTTGAGGATAGGGACTATTTATGCTTTTTCCTTGTTTTCCCAGAGCTTACACAGTGCCTGTCACCAAATAAGCACTTAACAAATGCTTATTGATTGATCACAGAATTTAGCCAAATTAAGTAGGTGTTGATGGTGGGCTTTCACCACTTTAAGCAAACCTAGTCTAAGATAATCTAGATATAGTAAAGAATTAAATGGAGGGAGCAGGTATTTCTGCTTTACAGAATTATACATCATGGGCTTCCTTTGACTATCCATTTGCATTAGAGCAATTTAGTGTTATTTCAATTTATTAAAAAATAGTAGGTAATGTGAAATTCTTCTTCAATCCATAGCAATGTTCATGGAAGGAGTGTACATTACAGTAGCTTCTGTGCCCTTTCCCTGATAGAAAAATATCTTTTTTGAGATTGAAGGTTTTAATTTTTGTAAAAAACAGGCATTCTCCTTCAAAAGACAATAATAAAATGACTTAGAAGTAGGCAAGAAAATTCACCAGACTTTGTCACTTGTTTGCTATGTGACCTTAGGTAACAGGGCTTTTCCCTTCTCTGGGCCTGAGTTTCCTCATTTGTAAAAGGAGAGGGGGAGGGGAGATTAGACTAACTTGTTTCTAAGATCCTTTCCAGCACTAACATGCTATAAGTCTATGTTCTAACTAATGCCATGTTCCAAATCTGTTCTAACATGTTATGTTCTAAGGTCCTTTCTGGCTCTAACAGTCTTTGAGAGGATCCTTACCACAGGGGTCTTTAATCCTGTGAATTCGCCCCATTAGTTTTTAGGTGTCCACATCCCCAGAAGGCAATGTCAGGTACAGCATCACCTTCAATTTCTCTCTTGGAAGGATAGGTTCCTTTGAAACCGCAAGAGTTCCACATTTGAATAGGATATCTTTGTAATCCTCTTTGTTTTATTTTATGCATTCACAATATTATTCTGAGAAGGAATCCACAGACCAGGGTGTTAGAAGCCTTGCCCTAAGAGGATGGTCTCCCTGGTTCTCTAAGCACAATGGACCATTTCTGCTGCTGCTCCTAAAAGATCTCATGATGGTAAGAGTACCTTTAAAGGTCAACCCTTGTTCAACACCTCATCCAGGCAGTCTTCTCGGATTATTCATTTCATCCTTCTCAGAGCTGTATGGACCTTAGTCATCACTTGGCAATCGTCTCATTTTCCATACAAGGAAACTGACGCCATGAAAGGTTGAATGATGTGCCCAAGGTCAAATAGACAGGTAGTGGCAGATTTGGGAGAAAAATCTAAATCTCTTGATGCCCAGCCCAAGGTTGTTTTTTGTTTTTTGCTTGGACCTATGATTTCATTGCTGTAGGGAACTTCCCATGAAGAAATTCCTCCTAAAAATGAAAAACTGAAACTACCTTATAACTTGTAGTCTTAGAGATTTCCCTGGGTCATTGAGAGGTAAAGTGACTTGCCCAGGATCACACGGCCAAGATGTCAGAAGCCTGATTTGAACCTAAGACTTCCAGACTTTGAGGCCAGCCCTCTGTCTACTTCATGCCAGTGTTCCTTCCATTCAACAAACCTTGAATTTAACACCTTAGACTACCATGCCATTTGACAAGTGCTTAATTTGTCTGTTTTGTATGTGTTACTTCTGCACCTTCATTTGGGTGGATGTTAGCATAAACCCCAACTTCTCTTTCAATCCAGTGAGTGTTTAAAAGGCACTTACTGTGTACTTGGCATTGTATTGGATGCTTGGACACATAGACAAAAACAAAGCAGTCCTTGTTCTCAAGAAGCTTATATTCTAATATGAAAATCTTAACTCCAGTAATACTTCTCACCATGGTGCCTTGCAAAATAAAGTTTACAAAGTGCTTCATAAATATTATCTCATTTTATCCTAACAGCAATCCCAGGAGGTAGGTGCTTTGTTGCTCTTATTTTTACAGGTGAGGAAACTTAGGCAGACAGCAAGTTAAGTGACTTGCCTAGGATCACACAGCTAATAAGTATCTCAGGCTAGATTTGAACTCATGGCTTCCTTACTCAAGGTCCAGAGGTCTATCCATTGAACCTTGTAGAAAGTGCATATAGGAAGTACACAACAAATACTTTGGGTTTATTTAATAGTATTGATGTTTATAATGATATTCACAGTCATGCTAATGACATGATGATGACCATATAATGGTAGCATCAATAATATCTGGTACCTTAAAGTTTGCAAAGAATTTAATATACAATCCCTTGTGATCCTTGTGAACAATCCTGTGAGGCAGATGCTACAGATATTAGCCCCATCCCCATTTAATAGATGAAGAAACTGAGGTTTGAAAAAGGTAAGTGACATTCCCAAGGTAGAACCCAGGTCTTTCGAACTCCAAGTCCAGCACTCTATCTATCATGCCACAGCTACCACGGTGGGGATAGTGACAGTGTTAATGGTGATGATGGTGGAGACAGATATAAAAAAATGATGATGTTTCTGTTCTAGGGTAATAATTTTCCCCTGATAACTACAAACACCCCTCCCCTATGCCTCACTTCTCCTAACCAATCCTATCCTTCATTATCATTTATAATATCTCCAGGTCCTCCACATACAACCCTACTTATTCAGACCATCACCCCTTACCTGTTCTCACTTTCCTTCCTTTGACATTGTCATCAAACAGTTAAACAGTGTACTGCCTTCTGTCACCTAATCCTGTGCCCTTTAGTATTACTGCTGTTCAGGTCTTATCAAAACTCAATTCTGAGTTACCCCTACCATGTGCTTTCTCTATTCCAACCCATGTACTGCAAAGAACTACTGGAGAAAATTATATCCTTCTTCTTGAATTCATTAAAAATTTCATGTTCTTAAATTTCAAATGGGCCTTCACTGTTACAAGGCAATCCTTTTATTCTTTGCTGTTTGGTTTTCTATCACATTTCCAAATGGTTATTCCAAACCTTCTCTTCTTTCTTCAGTTCCCCTATACAATCTCCTTCTCCTTCCCTCATCAGCAGAGGACTTGACTTCCTACCTTATTAAGAAAACAGGCCATCGTGTTCCTTTATGCTATATCTCAAAATCCTTCTACATTGTCCCCCAATGTTCTTCTCTTTGCCAAGGTCAGTTCCTCCACTTGTGTCCTTGTTACCATTTTACTCCTCCAAGAACACGCCCACTTAATCATCCTTTATTTCTCTTATCTTTAATGTCCTTTTATCCACTGGCCCCTTCCGCCACTGTCGGCAAACCTGTTGAAGTCCTATGCATCCTTCATAAAAGCCACTGTGTTTGACCTACCTCTTCTTCCTCAAGGAAATTAGGGTCAGAAAAGTTAAGTGACGTGCCCACTGTCACAGAGCTAGTAAGTGTGTGTAAGTCTCATGCCTCTTCTTTTACAAACTTTTAGAAAAAAGTCATCTATACTTACAACCTCTGCTTCCTCGCCTTCTATTCACTCATTGACTTATCCAAGTTGGTTTCCCAACCTCACTTTAATAAAACTGTTTTTTTCAAACTGCTCTTTTGTTAATGAGTTCTTAAAGGCCAAATCCAATGGCCTTTTCTTAATCATCCTCCTATTTGATTGCCCAATAACTTTGGACAACTCTGCCAGGATATTCTCTTCCCCATTAGCTTTCATCATGAAACTACTCATTCCTGGTTCTCCTATTTATATGGACACTGCTTCTTCTAAAAAGAGCGATTTTATTGATGCTTTTTGTTGTACATTATCTTCATTTCCCAATATGTCTCTTCCCTCTCTGCCAGAAAGTCATCCCTCACAAAAGTAATAAAAAGGAGTTTTAAAAAACAAAAGCTTTAGCAAAAGTAATCAACCTATGGAGAAAGTTTAATATTAGCTGCAGCATTCCATACCCCATATTGCCCCCAATACCATCCCTTCTGCAAAGAAGAAAAGTAGCTACCTTTTCTTAGTTCTTGGGAGTACGATTTGACCACTGATTCTTGGTGTTCTTTGCTAGATTATCATGCAACTTCTGCCCAGTGGGTGAGAGGCTCCCCAAGGCTCTGCTTGTGGACCTTCTCTTTTCATTTTAAACTCTTCCCGCTTCCTCTCTCTCTCTCTCTCTCTCTCTCTCTCTCTCTCTCTCTCTCTCTCTTTCTCTCTCTCTCTCTCTCTCTCTCTCTCTCTCTCTCTCTCTCTCTCTCTCTCTTTCTCTCTCTCTCTCTCTCTCTCTCTCTCTCTCTCTCTCTCTCTCTCTCTCTCTCTCTCATCTTATCAGCTCCCATGGGTCCAATTATCTTTATACAGATCACTCCCAAATCTATGCATCTAATCTTAATTTCTCTTCTAAACTTGAATATCCCATCACACTGTCTGCAGGACATCTATCTCTGTTTGGATGTCTCATAGGCACCTCAAAATTAATATGTTAAAAAAAAAAGGAATTCATTGTTTTCACCATAAACCTAATCCTTCCAATACACTTCCCTATTTCAGTTGCAGAAACCACCATCCTCCTGGTCACCTAAGTTCATGACCTGGGGTTCAATTCCAATTCTTCTGTGATCCTTATCCTCCATCTCTAATCTGAAGCTAATTAGATTCAATACAATTCAATAAATCTTTTAATGCTCTATTGATGCTGTGCTTGGCACCGAGGATACAAAGACAAAACAAAAGTCAGTGCCTTAAAGGAGTTTACATTCTACTGCTACCAGGGAGGGAGGGATGTAACATTTCAACTTTATATATGTACACATCTACACACACATATATAAATTTAGTCTAATATATTAAACTTATATATAATTATATAATTTGAGGAGAGATAGCCCTAACAATTATAGAGATCAGGAAAGGTTCCCTGTAGTAGATGGCCACTGGGCTGAGATATGAGGAAAGCTGAGATTTCTAAGAGGCAGAAATGAGGAGAAAAAGTATACATGTGGGACAGCCTCTGGAAAGGCACTGAGGTGAGAGATGGAAGTTTGTCAGGAACATGTGGAACTCTCAGCTAAGATAGCCAAATGGACTAACTAAGCCCAGCTTCCCTGGAGAATACTTATTAATAGTGTAGAAAAGCATCATAGGAATCAACAGAACAAAAAAAAATTGTTGATGTCTCCTCCATTTCATAAAGAAAGGAAATAGGCAAGGGCACCTCCAGTGGTTAAATACTCCTGATAATATGATAGTAAAATAAATGGTCCAAAACCAGCATGGTCAGAAGGCCAGCAATGCCAAAGGAGGCTTTCCTGGAACCAGAGCCACTTCCAAGGGAGCTATGCCAGGGTACAAAGCCTGAAGCATGGCTCTTATGGGTGTGTTAATACACAGGGAAGCTGGCTGAACTCAGAAAAAGCAAGGGTCTGGGTATACCCAAGGAAACCAAACTGAAGTCAGCATGATCTGGATTGGACCATTTCAGGGGCTAAGATCTGAAGCTGCAGACTTCCAGCAAGTGGCTACATAAGGAATCAGGCAAGGCCTTATTGATCAGAAAATAAGTGGAGGTTTCAGAATGTGGCAGATAGTGAGCTTTGTATCAAAGTCATTGGAATTCCTGCTCCCTAGCCAGGACTATGATTCCAGGCCAGTGCTGGAAAAGAAGGCAGGGCATAACACTAGGCAACTTCCCACTCAGAAACTTCAGAGGAGCAGTTTACACACTGCAGCAAGAAACTGGACTTGAACCTAGCCACCCCATCCAATAGGGCAGGAGGAGGAGACAGATCCTGGCCCTGGAACACAACCCTATTCCAAGAACTGAGTTGTAGAAATGAACAAGGAAGAAAAAAGACCTACATAATACAGTGGGTAGAGTGCTGGACCTGGAGTATGGAAGACTCAAATTCAAATCCGGCATTGGTACTTACTAGCTGGATGACCCTGGACAAGTCACTTAACCCAGTTTGTCTCAGTTTGTTCACCTATAAAATGAGCTAGAAATGGAAATGGCAAACCACTCTAGAATCTTTCCTAAGAAAACTCCAAATGAGGTCACAAAGAGTCAGACACGACTGAAGTGACTGAACATCAACAGCACAGTGGAGAAATGCTAGGGCTTAAAAGAATCCCAACATCAAGTCTCAGAGAAAGGAAATAACTTTGAAATAATTGCAAATAGAACCCCAGAAAAAAAATAATAGATTGGCTACAAGAACTTTAAGAGTAAATGGAAGAAATGAAGGTTAAAGAGAACAAAAATGAAACAGAGAGCAATTGGAGAGAAAATAATCCACTTAGAGCAAAAAGTGGACAGCCTTACCCAGTACTTGATACTTAGAAATATAAAATGGCAGAATAAAACTCAAAGATTGAATGAGGTAACAAGAAGCATTAGAACAAAGTCAAAGCATTGAGAAATGAAATGAATTTGTACTATCAAAAACAATTGATCCTGAAAACAGAATGAAGAGAGATAATTAAAGAATCGCTGAACTCCCCAAAAACCATTACCAGACCAAAAGAAAGAAAGAAATGGATATGGCATTTTAAGAAATTATAAAAGATAGAAAGTAAAATGAACATTGAAAATATCTACTGAATTAACTCCTGAAAGAAATTCCAAATGGAACACACTCAGAAATGCAAAAAATCTAGTTTTCCAGATTTTTAGCTCCAAGGAAAACAATGCTACAAGTTTCCATGAAGAGATCAAGTATCAAGGAACCACAGTCCAGATCGTATAAGACTTAGCAGAAATTACTTTAAAGAAAAGGAAATCTTGGAATATGACATACCAGACAGAAAGTTTAAAAAACAAGAATGACTTATTGCAAAGCTAAGTGTAATTCTACGGGGGAAAAATGGACCTGTACTACTCTTCTGACTTTTAAACATTCTTGTTGAGAAAACCGAAGTTGAGTAAAATCTCTGAAATATTAAGACAGGAGACAAGAAAAACCTACAAAAGGGCATACATTTACACAATTTGAATGAGAGAAGGGATGACTTAGTTCTTATATCCTCCATTGTCTCTTCAAAATCCTGTTGTTTTCAAGAGTTAAAGAGGGAGTAAAGAAACAAACATTAGACTTTGGTGAAGTTTTTTGCTTTTTTTATTTAAAAAGAATATGATCCAAAATTTTTATTAGCACTTTTTGTGATAGCAAAGAACTAGAAACAAAGTAGAAACTCACTGATAGTTGGATATAGCAAAAGCAGTCCTTGGAGGAAATTTGATATCTCTAAACACAACCCAACAAAAGAGAGAAATACAAAATCAGTTAACTGTGCTTCCAACTAAAAAAGAGCTAGAAAAGCAACAAGTAAAAAAAACCACAAATGAACACAAAATTTGAGTTCTAAAAATCAAAGAAGAAATTAGCAAAATTAAAAATAAAAAGTTGAATTAATAAATCTAGGGGTTGTTTTTTCTTTTTTTTAAAAAAAAGACCAATAAAATAGACTAATTTAACTAATTAGCTAATTTGATTTGCAAAAAAGGAAAACAATTAGCAATATAAAAAAAATGAAAAAGGAGAAATTATAACAGATGAGAAAGAAGGAAAATGTTAGAAACTATTTTGTCTAATTATATGCCAATAAAATGGGTAAGTGAAATAAATGACTATTTTAAAAATGTAAAATACAATGATTAATGGAACAAGAAATAGAGAATTTTAAATAACTGAATCTCAGTAAAGAAATTGAACAATCCATAAATGAGCTCCAAAGGTAAAAAAAATTCCTCAAAGCCCAGATGGATTTACAAGCATATTCTGTCAAACATTCAAAGAACAATAACTCTAATACTTTGAACAATTTTGCAAAAATAAAAAAAAGAAGACATCCTACCAAATTCTTTTTATGAAACAAATATGGTCATTGTAGTTAAGTCTAAGAAAGCAGAGATAACAACTGTAGACCAATATGCTTAACGAATATTGATTCCTCAAAATGTTGAATAAAATATTAGTAAAGAGACTATAGTTGCATATTTAAAAGACTATTATTCGCTATGATCAGGTTAGATTTGTATCACGAGTAGAGAGATTCAAAGTTAGGAAAACTATAAACAAAATAGTGATAGAGACTGCAACTTAAATTCATTGGGTATAAGGAACTTGCAGGTAAGGAAACTCTTGCTACCAATCCAGGTCAGTGACTTCTCTGCAGTTTATGGTTTTAAGAAGAGTGACCTAGAGCTCTAAGAGATTAAATGATTTGCCCAAGTTCACACAACCTGTATTGTCAAAGGAAGGACTTGAATTTGGATTGAATTTCTGGATCTGAGGCCAGCTTTATCACTTATAGCTTTTCATAAACATAATAGATTGAATTAATAACAAAACAATTAAGATTATGTCAATAGATGAAGAAAAAGTTTTTGGCAAAATGTATGTTAAAAACACTAGAAATTATAGAAAAATAAATTTTTCCTTCATATGGCAAACAGTAGCCATAGAAACTAAAAACCAACATTATAGGTAATAGAAAAATATGAAAAGTCTTTCCAATAAGATCATGGGTGAAGCTAGGATGTCAGTTATTACCATTATTAGTTAATGTAGTTCTTAAAATACTGGTTATTATAATAAGACAAAAAAAAGTAATTGAGGGAATAGCACAGAGGAAAAAAATTATTGTTATTCGAAAGTGATAGTTTATATAGAGAAATCTAGAGATTCAACTTATATAAATTGAAAGAATTAATAGTTTCAGTAAAATAACAGCATATATGATAAACCCTCCCTACATCATCAGCTTTTCTGTATATTATGAATATTTACTATGTTGGTCTCTGTATATACAAAATATTCTCCCTCTAAATTTGACTTGTTTATATACAAGACATATATGGAATAGATGTGAAGAAATGTCAGAGGGAAGACTCTAGCAACTGAAAAATAGAAATAAGTCCTCTTTTACAAAGTGGAATTTGAGCTGAATCTTGAAAGAAGTTGATGAAACTAGGAGATGGAGGTAAAGAGGGAGAGCATTCTAGGCATCAGAATCAACCAGTACAAAGACACAGAGATGGAAAATGAAGCATCGTGTAGAATAAAAACAAGTAAGCCCGTGTTGTTAGGTCATAGAGTTCATGGAAGAAAGCAAATTATAAGAAGATTGGGAAGATAGGAAGGTACCACATTGTAAAGAGCTTTAAGTGCCAATGAGAATATTTTATTTATATTTGATCTTGGAGGTCATAAGGAGCTACTAGAATTTATTGAGTAGCAGGGGGCGGGGTGTGTGTGACATGGTCAGAACTATACTTTAGGAAAATCATTTTAGAAGCTGTGTGGAGGATTGAATGGAGAGGGCAGAGACTTGACATAATAGAATTGGTGACCAAGGAGGATATTGCAATTGACCAGGGGAGAGTTAATAAGTGGTTGAATGAAAGGGGGTGACTGTGTTCATGAAGAGAAAGGGATATATGTAAGGTAGATGTCACACTATTTGGCAATAATTTGTATATATGGGGTGAATGAGGGTGAGGAATTGACAATGGTTCTGAGGTTGATAGTTTATGTGACAATATCAGGAAAACTATAAGCATAATTGACCATATCGACAGCAAAAGCATCCAAAATCATGATTAAATAAATATAGAAAATGGTGGGGTTTTTTGTTTTGTTTTGCTTTGTTTTTTGTTGTTGTTGTTGTTGTTGTTTTTACAAAATACGTCACTCTTATTTTAAAAAAACACTCAAAAGCATAAGGAAAAATGGAGCTTTTCTTAAATTTTAAAATGAGAAATAGTATCTATGTAAAACCAGGAGCAAGCATTATTTGAAATAAGGATAAACCAGAAGCCTTTCCAATAAGATCAGTGGTAAAGCAAGAGTGTCCATGATTACCATTATTATTTGATATTGTACTAGAAATACTAGTAATAAGACAAGAAAAAGAAATGAAAAGAACAAGCATAAGCAATGATGAAACAAAAACTATCACTTTTTGTGAATAATATGATAGTAAGGGAATCCTGGAAAGTTAATTAAAAACTAATTGAAATAATTAATAACTTTAGCAAAGCTACAGGATATAACATAAACCCACACTAATCATCAGCATTTCTATATATTATCAACAAAACCTAGCAGGAAGAGATAGAAAGAGAAATTTCATTTAAAATAACTGCATAAAATACCCAGATGTCTACCTGGCAAGATACACACAGGAACTATATGGATACAATTACAAAATACTCTTCACATAAATAAAGAGATCTAAATAATTGGAGAAATATTAATTGCTCATGAAAATTCTATCTAAATTAATTTACTTTTTGAGTGGCACACCAATCAAACTACCAAAGAATTACTTTTAGAAAAAATAACAAAAACTTCATCAGCGGGAATAAAAGTTCAAAAATATCAAAGGTATCAGTAAGAAAAAATGTGAAGGATGAAGGTCTAGCAGTAGCAGATTTCATACTATATTGCAAGGTGTAATCTACAAAACAATTTGGTACTGGTTAAGAAATAAAGTGATCAATCAGTAGATTAAGTACACAATATACAGAAGCAAATGAGCATAATAATCTTGAATTTGATAAAGATTCAAAAGAATTCAATACATATCCCAAAGATCCAAGCTATCAGGGCAAGAACTCATTCGTTGACAAAAACTGTTAGGAAAATGGAAAGTAGACTGGCAGAAACTAGGCATAGACCAACATCTCACACTGTATACCAAGACAAGCTCAAAATGGATACAATGTTTTAATATAAAGCGTGATATCATAAAGTAATTAGGGGAAGAAATTACCTGATCTATGGATAAGGAAAGAGTTCATGACCAAGCAAGAGATGGAGAGATTCATAGGAAGGAAAATGGATAATTTTGATTACATTAAAATTTTTGTGCAAACAAAACTAAGGCATCCAAAATTAGAAGACAAATAGGAAGCTGAGAAAAGAATTTATAGCATGTTTGTTTAATAAAGGTCTCATTTCTCAAATACGTAGAGAACTGAGTCAAATTTATAATAATTACAGCCATTCCTCAATTAATAAATGGCCAAAGGATATGAACAGGTAGTTTTCAGAGAAAGAAATCAAAGCTAGAGCAATTAGAGTAATGCAAATTTAAATAACTCTGAGGTACCACCTCCCATCATTTCACTTCCATACCATTGATCCACATTATATCCACTAATCATGAGTAGTGCCCAAGGCTCTATCTTGAATCCTCTTCTCTTTTCACTCCATACTATTTCCCTTGGTTATCTCATTAGCTCCCATGGGCTCAATTATCATCTTTATGCAAATGATTCCCATTTCTAAATATCTACTATTAGTCTCTCTCTTGAACTCAGGGAGAGTTGTTTTAACTACCTCAGAATTGTTTTAATTTGCATTACTCTGATTATTAGTGATTTAAAACATATTTATATGACTATATTCAGATTGGCTAACATGACAGAAAAAAGAGAATGGTAAATGTTGGAGAGCACACTAATTCACTGTTGGTGGAGCTATGAACTAGTCCAACTAGAGAACAATTTGGAGCTATGTTCAAAGGGCTTTAAAATTGTATATACCCTTTGATCTAACAATACCAGCACTAGTTCTATACTTCAAGGAGATCAAAGAAAAAGGAAAAGGATGTGTACAAAAACATTTGTAGCAACTCTTTTTTGTGATGGAAAGGAATTGGAAACTGAAGGAATTCTGATCAATTGGGGAAATGGCTGAATAACATGATAATTGTGTTGTAAGAAATTATGAAGGAAGTGGTTTCAGAAAAACCTGAGAAGAACTATATGAACTGATGCAAAGTAAAGTGAGCAGAACCAGGAGAACAATCTACATATTAACAGCAGTATTGTTATTCTATGAAAGACTTGGTAACTGATCAGTGCAATGATCTACTGCAACTCCAAAGGATTTGTGATGTTACATGCTATCTGACTCCAAACAAAGACCTAATGGATTCAGCATGCAAATTGAAGCATATTTTTAGCTTTTATTTTTTTTGCTTTTGTTTTCAGAACATGGCTAATCCGGAAATATATTTTTCATGACTGTATATATATATATATATATATATATACAATTTGTATCATATTTCTTGCTCTCTCAATGGATAAGGGAGGGAGCAAATATGGAACCAAAAATCAAATTTAAATTCGAAAAAGAAGAAGACCAAATCTAGGTGACTTGGAGGATGACAGCATCCAGACAATAACAGGGAAACTCAGAGGTAAGGAATATTTTTTTGGAAGAGGGAAAGATAATAAGTTCTGTTTTTTACATGTTGAGTCTGAGATGCCTGTGGGACACCCAGTTCAAGATGGCAAAAAGATAGATGGTGATGGAGACTGTATTGTTCAGCAGAAAGATGAATGGAGGATGTTTAGATCTGTGAATCATCTGCACAGAGGTGATCATTGAACCCATGGAAGCTGATGAGAAGGAAGACAGTATAGAGTAAAAAGAAAAAAGAACCTAAGGTAGAGCCTTGGGCACCACCCATGGTTAGAGGGTATAACATGGATAAAGAACCAGAAAAAGAGAGTGGGAGGGAACTGTCAAATAGGAAGAAAGCCAGTGAGAGCAATGTCACGAAAAAACCAGAGAGGAGAAAATATCCAGAACAAGTGATAAACAGTAGCAAATATTTATGTTAAGAAGGAAGTAAATTGAGACTATTGACTTATTATCACAAAGACCAATATTAATGCAACACTACAAGAAAAAATAAAAATGAGAAAAAGTTATGAGATGCAATTAACACAACTCCAACTTAATCTATTTGAACAAACTATTGGTGTAGAAAAAAGGAAAATGGAGAGGAATAAATGTTGACATAAATTAATATTCTTAAAAGAAGTTTAAAATAATAACAAAAACCCCAAATAGCCTAGAAACTGCCTCAGTTAGGAGAGAGAAGACATTTTTCTTTTTAAAAAAAAATTTTTTTTATTAGTTAATTTATTTATTTTTAGTTTTCAACATTCACTTCCACAAGCTTTAAATTTTCTCCCTCTCCTTCTCCCCTCCCTCTCCAAGATGGCATGAACTCTGGGCTCTGCACATACATTTCTATTAAATACATTTTCACATTAGTCATGTTGCATAGAAGAATTATAACAAATGGGAGAAACTATGAGAAAGAAAAACAAAACAAGACAAAAAGAAAATAGTCTGCTTTGCTCTGCATTCAGACTCCATAGTTCTTTTTCTGGATGCCGATGGCTTTTTCCATCATGTGTCCTTTGGAATTGTTTTAGGTCCTTGCGTTGCTGAGAAGGGCTAAATCTATCTAAATCAGTCATCACAGACTGTGACTGTTACTGTGTACAATGTTCTCCCGGTTCTGCTCACTTCACTCAGCATCAGAGAGAACATTTTTCGGTGATTATAATGTGACAGGCATTATGCTAAATGCTGGGGATATAAATACAAGCAAACAAGGCAATTTCTGTTCTTAATGCACATATATTCTAATTGATGAAGACAATATTTTTAAAAATGGTGGAAATGGAAATTGGGGAATGTGTAAGCAGCGGCATGGCACAGAGATGGTTGGTGAGTGGTGTGGAGGCCTAGACCATGGCAAGATAAGACAAAGGCTCATTTATCAAAACTGAGAGATGTGGGCCAGAGCTCAAGTTTCTAGTGAGAGGGAGATAAGTACGATGGACTTAGAACAGATGAGATGGTACAGAGATAGCCTGAAAAGAACAATGCTGGTGTAGAATATAAACTCATTTGTCAAATCTTGTGGAGAAAGGTGATAGATTGTGAGTATTACTGATTCATAAAACAGCAAAAAAAAAGAGTACAAGAAAAAGTAATTTAAAGAAAGCTTGGTGTGAGGCCCAACTGAAAAAGCCATCCTGAGGACATCTAAAGTTGAAATTGGAGGGAGGACAATGAGCAGACATAATATGGAAAAGATCCATAGAGATGTTTAGGGCAATTTTTTTCATCTTCAAGGTCAGTGAAGCCACATTTCAATTTTAACATCATAGTCCCAAATGTGCTGTACAAGGAACTGGAAATGTCATGGAAGAAAGATGGGAAAAAAAGTTGAATGAGACCAAACATGCCTTTAAAAGGTCTGGGTTGGAAGAAACATCATTTTAATGATTTTGAGGGATCATTTCATAAGTTATCTGAAAGAGGGGAAGATATAAAAGGCAAGACAATCTCAGACCTCACTATTACATCAACAAAAAGATATCTAAGAGAGTGTCAATAATTACTGACTTAAATTGCATACTTCCTCATGTCTATAAAGTTTATGCAGATAGATAGATGGAGTATTATTCAGTGCTTACAGAGTCAGCATGTCCTGTCAGCACTGAGGATATGAATATGAGCCCTCAACGAGCTTATGTTCTACTGGAGGACACGAACAATACATGGAAGAGAGCTGGAAAGGGGGATATGGAGAAATGGAGTGGAGATAATCTAGAAGTGGCAAGGAGGCCTAGCTCACTTACTGGAGCCCAGTGTCTTAGAGGCAAAGTCCAAGGTTTCAGAGGTGGAGAGATGGGGGTGATGGCCCAAATCTAGATGACACAGTATCATGTGGAGGATAGCCAGGAAGTGAAATGATAATAACATGAGAATGCATGAAAACACTCTGTGCAACCTAAACCTCAAAGCCCATTGCATGGGGTTTTCCTCTCTGATGAAAATTAATTACTCAAAGCTCTATGCCTCCATGGAAGGGTAGGGTGGGGTGGAGTTGGTGATAATTAGAGAGATGAGGTCTTGGGCTTGTGAAAGAGAACAAAAAGAGGTCCAGCACTTGGCCCATAGTAAGCACTTAAATTATGAGTCTATCTAGAAGTAGCTATTGAGGAAGCAGGAAGAGACATCTCTAGCATCTTTTCCCCTCACCCTTCTCCAAGGAAGACCGATGTCTGCCAGGAAAAGTAGATTATTGGGGAGAGAGTCTGGCCACTCTGCTTTCCCCAAAGAAAGGAAGTATCAGGATAAAACGATATCTGCACCCTTAGATATTGTTAATCTAGGGGAAAGAATTTTCTAGGGTCAGAAGAAGCTGCTGATTGCTATCTGTTAATGGGGAAAGGAAATCCTCAAACTATATTATCCTGAGGTTTGACCCTACTCCACTTCCCATGAGATATTAACTCTACAATAGACACAAATAAATAGCAAAAAAACCTATTTATCCAAACACATAGCACACAGAATTCAGAGAAAATATACAATGAGAATATATGAGACAATACACAGAGTGAATGAACTCTCTCATGTGTACACATATAACTTACATGAACAAAGCAACACTCCCACTGCATACACCGTTACATCTATATGCTTATTCAGGGCATCCTTGATAAAAGTTTGAGAAGTAAACTTGTAGGTTTTCAAAAATAACATTCTACTATAGACTATATCATTTCAATCACACAGTTGATGGAAAAGTACAGAGAGAAGAAAATCCCACTGTGTTTATGGTTTGTTAACTACAAAAATATATTTGAGTCAGTAGAACAAAACACCATATTAAAGGCTTTCAATTCAATAACCATTAATTAAGTCCTTACTATTTACCAAGTACTGGACATTTTTTGTTGTTGTTGTTGTTGCAAACCTGTGATTTCAATAGTATAGAAAACTTCCTGGGAAGAAAAATACCTTTTATCGATGCAGATGTTGACTTGGAGGCCAGACAAGGCCTTTGGATGTAGTAATTAAGATATTGGCAAGAGCCTGGGAGAGAGCTGTTTCAGTGGTGGAGTCTGAAGCCAAGGCAAACCAAGCCAAGAAGCATTTATTAAGTTCCCACTACGTGCCAGGTACTGTGAGAGTCAGATGTAGAGTGTCATGCTCAAGAAATGGCAAAAAAGTTGGATCTCGGAAAAGATAGTAAAGAGTAGGGTATGAGGAAACTGGGAAAGTAAGAAGGGGCAAGGTTATGAAGGGCTTTAAAAGTCAAACAGAAAATTTATATTTGATCCTGGAGGAAACAGAGAGCCACTGGAGTTGATTGAAGAGGGGGGTAATGTACTCAGACTTGCATACAGGCAAGATCAATTTGACAGCTGAGTCATCATCTTTGTTTCTTTGGACTTAACCAGTATGCCTCAGCTGTCTCCTGACTCATCTCCTGCAGGCTCTTTCTCCCACTGAGTTCTTCCCAGAGCTTCCATTTGAGGGAAAAGCCCCATATCAACCATTCTTTATTCTTTGTACTTAACCACCACGCCCCTGTCCAACCATCTTTTCCCCTTCCACTCTATCCCCATTTTTCAACTCCTTTTTTATGCATTTTTTTCCCCTATTAGGACGAAGGTTTTTTGTTTGTATTCGTATCTGCATTGTTTAGCACAGAGTCTGGCACATAAAAGGTGTTTAATATATGCTTATTTACAGACTGACTGGCTTAAAGGATGGACTGTAGTGATTACAGACTTAAGGCAGGGAGATCAGCAAGCAGACTGGTACGATAATCATGTGTGAGGGGATGAAAGTATACATGAGGATGGCACCAATGTCAGAGGAGAGAAGGGGACATATGCAAAAGATGCTCTGAAGGCTGAAATAGCAATATTTAGCAACTAATGGAGTATGAGAGAAAGGAGGTGAATATAAACAGCTAGATTGTGACCCTGGGTAACTGGGGGGCTGGTAGTACCTTACATGAAAATAGAGAAGTTAGGAAGAGGGGAGGATTTTGGGGGGAAAGATAATGAGTCAGTTTTGAACATGTTGAGTTTAAAATGTCTACAAGACATCCAATATAAGATGTCTAACAGGCAGTTGGATAAATGAGACTAGACTTCATCCGTGGGAGATGGTGAAGCCACTAAACAAAATAACATCAAGGGAAAAGAGAAGACCCAGGGCAGAGATTTGGGAAATACTCATAATAGATCATAATAGGGACATGGCCTGAATGAACATCTAGCAAAGGAGACTGAAGGAGAAGTCAGACAGGGAGGAAGAAATCCAGGAAAGAAGAGTGTCCTGAAAACCTAGAGTACCAAGGACAAGAGGATGATTATCAAGGTCAAAGACAAGTCAGTAGAGAGGTCAGGAAGGATGAGGATTGAGAGGAGGCCATTAGATTTGGAAATTAAGAGATCATTAGTAACTTTGGAGAGAGTAGTTTTGGTTGAACAATGAGGTTGAAAGCCAGATTGTACAGAGTTTAGAAAAGAGTGAAAGAAAAGGAAGTAGACTATTGTAGTCAGCCTTCTCAAAGAGTTAAGCCACAGAAGGGAAGAGAGATATTGAGAAGACAGTTAGCAGGAAAGATGAATTGAATGAAGATTTTTTTTAATGATGGAGAGAGACATGGGTATGTTGTAGGCAGTAGGAAAGAAGTCCATAGATGAGAAGAGACTGAAAATAAGTTGAAGAGTAGGTTGATATAGGATACATTCTGCTGGAGATGAGATCACTTGTGCATACAAAGGGGTTTTCCTTGGCAAGAAAGGCCACCTCTTCATGTGAGACAAGGATGAATAAGACAGTGCCAGAAGGCATCTATCTGAGTGACAGGATATAGAGAGGAGGGGAGAAGAGGGAGCTCTCTGTAAATGGTCTACATATTTTCAGTTGGGGCAGCTAGGTGGTGCAGTGGATAGAGCACCAGTGCAGGAGTCAGGAGGACCTGAATTAAAATCTCACCTCAAACACTTGATACTTCCTAGCTGTGTGACTTTGGGCAAGTCACTTAACCCCAATTGCCTCATCTTGGGTCATCTCCAGTCATCCTGATGTGTATCTGGTCACTGGATTCAGATAGCTCTGGAGGAGAAGTGAGGCTGGTGACCTGCACAGCCCTCCCTCACTCAAAACAAAGTCACGTGCAAGTCATGTCATCATTTCTCTGATGGCATGGTTTTCTTTGGCAATGAAGGACAAACACACACAACACACACATTTTTTCAGTCAAATATGAGGCTGAGAGGATACCAGGAAGGAGAGTCATAAGAGGTTTGAGGAAGAATAAAAATGTTGGGAAAAATCACTGAGGTGAGTGGGAGAGTGAATCAAGTAGGGAAATGTAAAAAATCACTTTGCTGCTGTGGGGAGGGGGTGCAATTGGGATCATGTAACAGTGTATGTATTCAACACAGTTTAGTGATTTTCCCTAGCTTCTTTCAGCAACATGTGAGTAGGAGTGAAAGAAACAGATGGTGGGAAGCTGAGGCTTGACAGGACAATCCAGATTATAAAATTTGAGTGAATGGAGATGAGTGTACATGACTACAGGTTTGGTTATGGGAGGGAACAGAAATACAAGATAATACATTGAGGGGATGGCAAGATCAAGCAAAGAATTTTTACAGATGTGGAGAATTAGGAAGAACAATGATAATCTGAGTCAATATCAGTCTAGGAAGGAGCCACTAGATAAAGACTGAAGATTAGAGGGTGTAATCAGAGGGACATCCTCCCAAAGGAGATAGGAAGGGTACAAATGGATGACTTTGTCAAGGAAAAGGATCACATTTTCCTCTAAGATTAGAACAAAGGAGTAGAAAATGGGAATGGTGTTGAAGAAATTTGAGGTATAGAATTGGGGAGAATAAGGAGTTCATAATAGAGCACCTGAATTTTGATGGTAAACTATAAGGCAAAGTTCTTTGCTAAGAGGGAGGGAAGAGATTGCCATGTAGCTAGACTGAGAAGAGGAGAGAAAACCTGGAACAGACGTTTTGAGAAAAACTTTAGTGAATAGTTTAGAGAAGAGTAAAAGAATTGCCATGCAACAGTGAGGGCCAAATCAAGATCCGGTCATATGAATTTTAACAAAGTTGTCTCCAATAATGTATCTTTTATGCAAATGTTGAAAGAATGAAAAAGTCTTGGAAATATCACACAGCAGATGTAACTCTGTTTGATGAACCTCTCATTCTCAATATAAGCCAGGGAAATATATGTTCATTTATAGGTGATTATCATGATAATAAAGAATGTCCAATGCAGAGACCAAAAGGAAGAGGGGTTCCATATACGTATCAAGTCTTCCAAATGCTCTGACATTCGTGCTGATTGTATCAAGACCTGTAATATTGCAGAGGCTCCAAAATGAGATCTATAATTACTCAAAAGAATTTAGCCTAATTATCCTGCCTCTGACACTTGCTACTTGCATGACCAGAAGCAAGTCATTTAATATCTCTGCATCTCAGTTTCTACATCTGTAAAATGATGGCTTCTGAGTTCCCTTTTAGCTTTAGAGCTTTAGTCCTAAGATCCATACAGGACTAGGTAGGTGTCAAGGTGGTACAGTGGAGAGGACATTGGATCTGAGGTCAGGATGATCTGAGTTCAAATCCTAAGGTAGTTATTAGCTGTGTGACTCTGATTAAATCAGGGTCTTTTTTTCTTCTCCCAGAGAGACATACTTTATATCAAAAAATAAAAAATAGGGGGAAACTAGCAAAACTAACACATTAACTAAGTATGACACGTATTTTCACATCAGTCAAGTCTGAAACAGACATATTAGACATTCAGTAAACAGTAAACAGCCAGTAATAGACTTTTAATAGTTCCCTGTTGATTCAGGGAAGAGAGGGAGGCACATTCTCATCTTTCCTCCTTGAGGCCAAGTATGGTCAGAATTCCATAGCATGCAGTTTTGATTTTATTCTTTTCAGTTATATTGTGGTAGTCAAATCTCTATTGCTTTCCCAGTTTTATTTGCTTCACTTTGCATCAGTTCATATAAACCTTCTATGCTTCCCCATATTTTTCATACTAATCCCTTCTTACTTTGATGTATGATGATTTTTTTCCGCTTTTTCCTAGGATATTAATTTTTCTTCTTGACCTATGACATATTTTCCTACAGTGAATTGTCTAGAAAGGACTTTTACACCAGAGAAGTTGTTTCTTACTGTTTTCCATCAAACTAAAAAGGAAAGCCATACTTCACCCTTAGTACTCTGAAGGTGTCTCTCAGCTTTGAAGTCCTTCCATACTGTTTTCTTTTGTCAGTTTGATCCTTATGTCAGTTGTTCTCCAGGTTCAGAGAATTTTCCCGGAAATTCTTGCCTTTTAGTCTGAGTGTTATATGTTCCTCTGTCTGTCCCAGAGATTGGTGCTGGCTCTCAATTTCCACAGCTGAATGTTACTTCCACTCCAGGCTTGCTGCGTAAATCCTCTCCTGTCAAGGTCCTGCCAGACCTTACCTGAGAAAGCTCACTATCCTCATTCTTAGGCTGCTTTAAGAAAAACACAATGTCCAGTGTTAGTTAGGTGTTTGTCCTGCTGTACTCTGACTTTGTTAAAAACACACCTGGAATAGTTTGTTAAGTTCTGGCTATCACATTTTAGGAAGAGCATTCATAATAATAATAGATAGCATGTGTATAGCATACTTAAGGCTTGCAAAGCACTTTACGTATTTATCTCATTTGATCTTCACAACAACCCTCTGAGACAGGCGCTGTCATTATCTTCATTTTACAGATGAGGAAACCAATTGGGAGGTCCAATGATTTGAGCAAGGTCGCAAGGCTCATAAGTATCTGAGTCAGGATTCAAACTCAGGTCTTCTAGACCCCAAGTCCAGCGTGATGTACATTCAGTCACCTAGCTGCAACTAGAAAGCATTCAGAAGTGATAAAAGGCTTCAATATCACTAAATAAGAGAATTGGTTAAAGGAATTAGAAAGTTTTAACCTTCAGAATAAAAAATTCAGTGGGTGACATGATATTTCTCTTTAAGTATCTGAAAGGAAAAGGGATTAGAATCATTCTGCTCTGCCCTGGGGAGAACTGGGAGCAACTGGTGAAACTGCAGAGAAGTAGATTTAGCTGGATATAAGAGACAACTTCCCAACAATTACACCTATCCAAAAATATAATGGGCTTCCTCTGGAAGGAGTGGTCTTTAGCATCACTTGAGGTCTTTAGCAAAGTCTAGATGACCAGCCAGTAATAAGCATTCAATAAACATTTCTTCTTTTTCTTTTTAAATAGTAATTTTTTCCAATAAGTAAAGAGAATTTTTAACATTTATTTTTTTAAAAATTTGAGCTCCAAATTTTCTCCCTCCCTCCCTCCCTCTCTCACTTCCCCCCTCCCTAAGACAGCAATTTGATATAGGTTTTATATATATATAAATATATATATTGCATATGCATATATATGCATATATGCAATCATGTAAAGCATCAATAAACATTTCTATGCACCTACTATGTGCCAGGATCCATGCTAAGGGCAGGCCATTTGTCAGGAATGTTGCAGAGAGGATTCGTATTCAAGTAACAGTTGCACTAGATGAGCTCTGAGGTGTTTACCAACTTGGAGATTCTATGAGTCTTCCAAGGCAAATTCTGGCTCGATTCCATCACCCTCAATCCCATCTTTCACCTACACCTCAAAGAGGGGGGCACTGACGCATTTAATTAAACATAATGACACTCGGGGAAGTCCATCCTTTACCTAGTAATGATAGATGTGGCTTCCCAGCCTACAGTCCCACAGGGCTGGGCAGATGTTCATTAACTCTTACAACACCTACATGAAATAGTCTTCCTGCATAGGTGGAAAAACTAAGAACAAGGACCTCACCCAAAGTTTATGCACCACAAGACAAAGGTACAGCACTAGATACAACTAGCCCTTATTTCAAAAGAATTGGAGGGTTAGAGCATGGAAGGGAGCTCAGAGATCATGAGGTGCAACCTCTCTTTTCTCTTACAGCGAAGGTAGTTGGAGTCCCACATTGGGAAAATGATTTGACCAAGGGGAGCTCTCATTTGACAACCTTTCTTGCTTGGGAGCTGGTATATTACACCTTCCCTGGAGATTTCCTGGAGAAAATGGGAATAATAATGCTCATCCTAACTACCTCACAAGGGTGTTGTAAAGAAAAACATCTCATAAGCTGTGTTGGGTCCATAGGAATGGAAGCGAGCCTTATTGCCTCTAAGGGCAGGACTCTCGACTCAGCTGCTTCACAATTCATTTTTCCACTGTGTTGTATGAGCTCTCTGAATCCTGATCAGATAAGACTCCTCACTGGGCTCCATGTGTGCTCTGTTCACTCTTGCCTTCTGGTCTTTCCCAAGGCCTTTCCTTCTCCACAGCAGGTCCACCCGCATCATGCTACATGTCAGGAAAGCCTTGTTCATTCATTGATTGTCAACAGATGTCTACTTTCACCCATTTGGGGAACAGGCCTCAGAGAAGCTGTTTGAGCGTTTCCCTGGGCCACCTGATGACTAAGACAAGTACCTGGGGTTGAGAGAGAGAGAGAGAGAGAGAGAGAGAGAGAGAGAGAGAGAGAGAGAGAGAGTCCACGTTCTTTTTCTTTGGTCTTGATCTAAGATTTTTTTGGTGTAGGTAATTTCTACTGTGGAAACTGCCTCCACAAATCTGTAATTCCTCCATATATTATAGTATTAAAGAGATAGGTAGAGGTACTGAGAGGTTAAGTGATGTCCATAGTCACATAGCTAGTATGTGTCATATGTAGGACTTGAACTCAGGTCTTCCTGACTCCAAGGCTGGCTCTTTATTTACTATGTCACAGTGCCTCTTTTTGGGGAATCAATGATAGATAGATAGAGAGATGCATACAGATATACATACATATATACATATGTAGTTTATAGGAAGATAGGCAGGCAGGCAGATAGATAGGTAGGCAGTGAGGCAGACAGGTAGGCAGACAGGCGGACAGGTGGACAGGCAGACAAGGAAGCAGATAGATAGGCAGGCAGGCAGGCACACATATAGAAGGCAGAACATAAATAATTCTTCAATACTTTAAAGAGCTGTGATTTTCTCACATTCCTTCCACTCATGCAAATCCACAGCTCATTTAAGACCTAGTAGCTTATTTTAGGATTCCTGTGTTGAAGAATTCCATCAATCTGTGGCCACTCTGTGGTGACAAGCTTCTCTGAGCTTAGAATGGTTCATCATCAGACAACAGATAGTTGGCCAGCATGGCCAATATCACGAGGCTTGTGCTTGAAGCCCTTCCAGCTGATCAGGACCTGGCCAAAGTCCTGCTTTGGAGGAGATGTCACGGTTGTCTCCAGGCTGCAATGAGACATGAGAGAAGGCTGTCAGCACAAGACACAATTATAACATACACCTTTTCCTGAAGTCCTTTTTCTAATCTCTTGTTGTAGCCCCAAGGTGACCCTGGATTCTCAAATGCCCAGCCTCATGCTCAAGTGCTGGCAGGTCCTATCTGCCAGAGTTGGAAAGGCTTCAGGTGTGGGCCTGGAATCTGAGTTTTGTGTCCCCCATCCATCAGGGCACCAACCCAAATCTGAAAGTGTTCATCACTGGAAGATTGGACTCAAGATTATTCTTTCCCATCATAACCCAAGAAAGCCATCTACTAAGGTATAAAGGGGAAATGTCCTGCATGGTTGGAAAGAGTTACCAAATCCAAAATCCTTGAAATATATATATATATACGTGGACTATATATGCATGTGTGTATGTGGATGTGTGTTGTGTGTGTATTGTAATTATAATGGTAGTGACTGTGATTCCATCTCCAAGTTATATAATAGCAAAGCTATTTTCCCCCACAGTGTCCTATGAGACAGCTAATGCTGGTGTTATTTCCTTTTATATTTGAGAAAACTGAGGCTCAGAGAGGTTAAGTGACAGTTAGTAAAGTTGAAGGCAGTATTTGAACTCAGATCTTCTACCTCTGAGATCTATAATCTTTACACTAAGATATAGTAACTCTCCCTGCATATGTGTTTATACAATTAGGTACATGTATGTATGTACAGGATCACAGGATGTCAGGGCAAGAAAAGGACCTTAGAGATCAGCTAAGTCCAACCCTAAGCCTCCCTAATTTTATAGAGGAAGAAACTGAGGTTTAGCAAGTTTAAATGACTTTGTTCTTAATCCTATGGAGAGCAGATCTGGGATTCTAACTCAAGTCTTCTGGTGGCAAATCTAGATCTCTTTGCACTCTTAACACATTCCTTCAAAACTCAGAGGACTGGCAAACCTGGCCACTAGAGAACAAAATCAAAGCAGGAAGGCTCATAGATGTACCTGTGTGTGGATTATGTATGTATTCACATGTATTTCTAAGTACAATGTGCACATGTCCCTTTATATGCACATAAGTACACATGAGGCTGCAGTACGTTGTGCATACTTCTGCATTTATACACATGTTGTTTGTGTCTGCTAAGTGTTATGTATACAGCTGTAGACAAATGTGTGTGTATTTATGTGTGTGTGTGTGTGTGTGTGTGTATTCAATAACTACTCATTCAATGCTCAATGAGCACCTACTGTTTTAAAAGAACCATGTTGAAGTCTGAGGCAGATGTGTATGCTTAGGTCTTTGTGACCATGTGTATTTTGCATGTGTGTACATATGAGAGGCAGCATGGTATAATGGAAAGATCATTGGATTTGTAGTAAGGAGAGAAATGATTTCACACAGCCTGTATGACCCTAGACAAGTAATTTATTAGTAGTTACAATAGTAAGGATCACTAGCATTTATATAACACTTTAAGATTTGCAGAAAATTTTACATGTTATCATTTAGTCCATACAATAACCTTTTGAAGGAGTTGCTGTGATTATCCCACTTCTACAGATAAGGAAGCTGAGACTTAGAGAGGTTAAGTGATTTGGCTGGGGTTACGCAGCTAGTAAGAGTCTGAGGTGGAATTGAAACTCCCATCCTTTTTACTCTAAGTCAATCAATCAAGTAATCAACAAGCATTTATTAATCACTTGCTATGTGCCAGGCACAATGCTAAGTGATGGGAGTACAAAGAAAAGCAAAAAACATCCCTGACCTCAAGGAGCTTAGATTCTAAGCACAGAATGGAGAGGAGACAACATATATCAATGAGAACATACAAGATATAAGGGAGGAGTATGTATAGAATAATTTTATATATGTGCGTATATATGCACACATGTGTTCATGTGCATATATATACATATATGTATATACATATATTTGTGTGTAATGGTAGCCATCTTTAGGGTAGGTGGGAGGAAAGATAAAAGAAATTTATATGTTAATTTTATTGTATATTTGAAAGAAATGGCAAGCTGTTCACAGTAGATTGGCAGTTTCATGTACAATTATCTTTTATTATGTGATGAAAATATTTGTTTTATTCCACAAATTTGAAATGAAATAAATTTAAAAGATATAATGGGGGATTGGCCAATGAGAATCTAGTCCTAAAAAAAAACCCTAGCATTTATATAGAGCTTTAAGGTTTGCCAAACTCTTGATACATCTTATCTCATTTGATCTCACCAAAGAGATCTACCTATGAGGTAAGTGTTTGTTACTATTTCCATTTTATAGATGAGGGAACTGAGGTTTTGAAGGGTCACGTGACTTTGCCTAGGGTCACGCAACTAATAAGTGTCAAAAAAACAATTTGAACTCAGGTCTTCTTGACTCCAAGTTTAGCACTCTATTGACTACACCACACTGAATCATGCTCTGTGTGATGCGATCCCACAGTCAGCTTCAGAGCATGTACAGTACCCTGTGACTATTTCCTATCCACTGACTTAGTGTCAACCTTTTTTCTCCCTGACTGTATTAAGTGAGGAGATAGAACTGTTGTGAACATCTGAGTGGTGGAGTGGCTGAGAGCACATTGCCCTGCTCTTACTTCCGTTGCTGAGGTATCTAGTTTTTCCTTCTCTTCGACAGAGTACTAGACATGGAATGAACCAGGCTGTGACCTTGTGACCTTTGAAAAGTCAGGGGAGTCACCCAACAAGGTATAGGAGCTAGAGTCCTTACCAGAATTTTCTAGTAGCTAAGCCTGATAAGGCATCAGGGCAGCCCCTGGAAGGGAATGACCTGCTTGACCTGGAGTAGCAGTGAATGGACCAAGCATGCCCAAATGGCATTTTATGCAAGCAATTGTGCTTTGTCTTTTGTCTATGCCATATTTGGAAGCAAACTTGTAGCAACTGCTTTCTATTTGGGCTCACTTTCCCCAGAGACCAAGATATAAGTGAAAAGGTATAAGTGGAAAAACTACATCCCTGATACTGGGGGAAAATGTTTTGTAATTATATCTTCTTGGCAAATATCTCTTTGTAAAGGTTAATTGATGTTGATTGGTTATATGATATTGGGGTGCTAATTGATGGATCAACAATGATTTAGGAGAGATACTACTAACTCTAACTGGCAATTGATATTTCAGAGAACATTCTAGACTGAGGGCTCCAGGTGATAGAAAGACACATCCAACCCCTTAGGGCAACCCCTAGACAACTGAGTGGGGGAGATGTGCTAACTGCCCTTGGGCAACTCTTCGCTGCTGGTGGGAGTTAGGCAAAGGGCTCCCAATGCTTCTCTAGACTACAAAGAGAAATGAAGAGTAGATGGAAGGTGCCTTAGAGAAGGTCAATATCATGGTACTCAGAGTTGAGCACAATCCTCCAGATCATAGAACCACAGAACCTGAAAGTTGGAAGGAAACTCAGGGGTCTTCTAGTCTTGTTTCTACCCAAAAGGATACTCATTTGTAGCACACTCAATATGTAGTCACCCAGTTTTGGCTTGAACACCTCCAAGAAAGAGGAGCTCGCTTCCTCTGGAGTGGTCTGGCCAAGGCAAAGCACAATGGGATTTGTGCTGATGCAGCCTAAAGTCCTAGGTCTTAATATAGGATTTAGGATCTGAAAAGACCTCAGAGATCATTTAGTCCAATCCCTTTTTGTTATAGATGAGGGAACTATGACTTGAAGTGACTTATAGCAGTGAAGGGGACCGGGAGAGGCCTCTAGTACTCTTTCCATACCACTGAGCTGAATGAATCCGTTTCTCCATCTGTAAAATGAGGATGATAACCCTCACCTGACCTATCACCCAGGGTTGTGAGAAAGGTAGCTTATAATTCTCCAGCTGCTATACAAATATGTTATTCCTACATGGTTATACTTCTTTAGCCACAAATGTGTACATGTATATGTGTGTGTGTCTGGGAGTTCCCTCATGACTTGCTGCCATTGCCTTGGGGTTGTCCCAATTGCTGGTATCAAGGAGGAAGGTGAGGCCTGGGACTCCCTGCCCAGTCTGGATGCCGGGGTGGCTGTAGCCTCAGGACAGAGGAAGGTTTGGGGTGGGGTGTAGGGGGTGTGGGAAAGCAGGTCTGGCAGCTTGGTAGAGTAACAAGCAGATAGCCAAGGAGAGATCAGACTCGGCACTACAATAATCACCCCTGGCCTGGTCCAGGGCAGCTTGCTCAAAGCTAAGAAGGCCCAACAAGCAAGCCCTTCTGCCTCCAGAAACGTTGAGTTTCTTTCCTTCCCTTCCCCCTCCCCAGCATGGGTTCACACTGCTTTCAGGCCCACCCCTATCCGGTTCTGGGGCTAAGGCCCAAGCAGTATATTGCTTGGCCAGGGTTGGCTTCTTCCCAGCAGTCTCTATGAATATCAAAAGGGAAGTGCCTCAGGAAGGGAGTAGGAATGATGGGAACAGAAATAGGGGTGGGTGTATGAGGAGGGGGGACACCTAGCTCATGTGATGTGGTAGGGTGAAAAGAACATTGGGTCTGTGGTCAGAGGACCTAGAACAGAATCCAGGCTTTGCTCTTTACATCCTGAGTTACCTTTTAGTCTGTCCTTTTCAGCTCAGCACGGCAGAAAGAACACTGGCTGGTCAACATTCTGTGACAGTCCTAGCTGCTACCTAGGGATCTCATGGTCTTGGGTAAGTTTTCTCTATAAAAGGAGATGGCCTCTAAGGTCCCTTACCATCTCTAGCAATCGATTATAAATCACCTCTAGCTTTGGTTCCTTCGTTTACAACACAAAGAGGTTGTATTAAAGGTTCTATAAGGTATTTTCCATTCCTAAATCCTATGAGACCTAGGACTTTAGGCTGCATTAACAAAAGCATATTAGTGAAGGACATGAAGACCAGCCCTAAGCATTCTGAGGGAGTGTGCTCCTCTTTCTTGGAGGTCTTCAAGCCAAGGCTGGGTGACTACATATTTATTGTGCTACAAATGAATACCCTTTTTGGGTACAAATTGAACTAGAAGACCTCTAAGTCTCCTTCCAACTCTTAGGTTTTGTGATTCTGTGATCTAGAGGATTGTGTCCAGTTCTGAGAGCCATGACATTGACAAGCTTTGTGTCATCTGGAGGACAACTGGGTTGGTGAGGAGAGCAGAGAGCATGCTACCCAAAGATATATTAGAAAAAATGGGATACTTAGTCTGCCAAAGAGAAGACTAGAGCATGGGGGACATCATTTGCTTCAGCTAGATGATCAACTATGATGATGAAGAGGATTTAGACTTGTTTTACTTAGACCCAGAGGGTAGGACCAGAAGCTTCAATATTCTCATGGATCCGTGATCTCATTGATATGGGTAAGTCCTTTAGGGAGGCAGATGGCAGCCCATCTGGACCTGTCCATCCTGGGCAATCCTCATTGATGTATTCCCATAAATTTACTTAAGGGCTCCACACAATGGGTTGAAGATTTTCCTCTTATTTTCCCAGCATTGAAAGTTTACCATTGGAACATGGCTACTGTCCATTGGCTGCCTCTTGTTGTCACTACATTATTGGCTGTCTCTTTTTCTGACAGCACATTACTTCTCCTGGGAATTTCATCGTTTATAATGTGCTGCAGTCAATTCATACTCACCTTACACATCTTCATTGATTTCTCAGTGATCCTAAATTTTACTTCTCCAGGGATAGTATTATTTCATGATTAGTAGCCATATACTGGAAGAATATTGGGTTTTAGGTGGGATCTTGAGACTAGGTATACCTATGTTGCCCAGGTTGGATGTGCATTGGCCACTTATGGATTCAATCTCGCTGCTGATTGTCATGGAAGCTTTTGACCTGTTCCATTTACAACTTGGGCAATTTACCCTTCCTTAGGCAGCCTTGCTCCTAGGAGCTCACCATATTGGGGCCAGACCTACAGTAGACATCCAGTTGGCTTTAGACCTACTTAAAGTCTCAAATGCAAACAACCCATTAGCCCCAGCTTCCCCCAGTAGCAGAGATTATAGGCTTGTGCCACCATGACCTGCACAATGCTGGTTTTAAAAGATGGCTCTTTGTTTTAGGGAGAAGGTTGGGGTTATTAAAAGTACTTCCCAGTTTCCCAAATGCAATCCAACACACTGTTTAACCCCTGTTCCATTTTGGGTTCAGTTCATTACCCATTCATAATGTGTCTTAGATATATGTCTTAGATATATATACTAATGGGCATGCTTTATAGGTTGTCCATCTTGCTGCATATGACTAAGCATATGACTGCACAGACTCTGGACAATAGGCATTCTTCATTCATTGGGTTTTTCTTGTGGAGACAGTTGCTATATCTAGCTCAAACTCCTTTAAGTGATTTTGAATCTTTTTTAGGAAGTTCTACCATATTCCAGGAATTGATACAGTCAGCACAATGTCATCTGTCAACAGGAGCATATGGAGGAAGACTCTATCCCATTGGCTCCATCCTCCCTCTTCCATTTGAATTCTACACTGAATAGTGACAGTCGTGAATGTCATAAGTGAATAATTGGGATTGCTAAGTGGCACAGTAGTGAGGCTCTCTGGACATTTCAAAGCTTAAAAGGTCACATGGAATGTTGGATCTGGAGTCAAGAAGATCTGAATTCAAATATGAACTTATTTATTAATGGTGTGATGCAGGCCAAATCACTTAACATCTGTATGCTTTAGTTCCCTCATCTGTAAAATGGGGATAATAAAAGCACTTACCTCCCAGGGTGGTTGTGACAATCAAATGAGATAATAATTACAAAGCATTTTTCAAACCTCAAGTGCTATATACATGTTAGGTATTATTATTCAAATCCCACCTCTGATGATTACTACCCATGGGTTTTTGGGCGAGTCATTTAACCTGTCTGGGCCTCAGTTTCCTCATTTATAAAATGAAAGGGTTGGACCAAATGACCTGTGATGTCCCTTCCAGCTAAAGTTCTGTGATCTTGCATTCTGTGTGTGCCTTCCTATTTTATGCTTTGTTTGATATTAATAATCAGAGCATTGAAGAAAGTTTTAGGCTATTCCATCTTTAAAAGTATCTTGTATGATTTAGATATAAGTGTGAGAGACACCTTGTTGGAGAGATTAAAATATAGTTTTACTTTAGAGAACCAAAGCTTTTTGAAAAATAGTTTAAAAAACAAATAGGCAAAGTGGGATTCTGTATTCTCTGTATCTTTCAGTTAATTGTCTGATTGTAAAGATGTAGTCTACTGTAGAATATCACTTTTAAAAGTCTGCCTTTTAGTACCCATAATCAAGGTCCTAGAGCTAAGAGTCAAGGGTTTAAAACTTCTTAATAAGTAGGGAGGCCTTCAAAAGGAATGGGCTGCCCTGAGTTCCCCATCATTGGAGCTCTTCAAGTGTAAACTGGTTGGTTACTTGTCAAAGATGCAACAGATGAGATTACTGAATAGCAGAAATGGAGTAATCTCTCTGATTCTATGAGAGGTTCCCCAGAGCTTCCCTGCTTAAGGTATGAGGGGAGAATTGGTTTCCACCCTCCCCAATCCTAACCCAGTCATTCTATAGTAGTACATTCAAATGTGGTCCTCTGGAACTAGAGATTCCCAGAGCCACCCTAATTGGAGCAGAACTCCCTGTTCTAAGATTATTGTCAGGGAATCTGTTGTGTGTTCCGGGGATGTCTTGGTCACAGTCTATAGATTTTCTGAACATTAGAGATAGAGATTCATAGGGCATCTTTTCCAACATCCTACACACTCCAGAAATCTCTTTAATGGAATCCTTAGCAGATGATCATTCAACCTCTGCTTGAACATCTGTAGAGACAGGGAACTCACTACCTTTCAAGGCAGCTAATTTCATTGTCAGACAGTCTGGCCAAGGTCTCCCATTGCATCCTGGGTCATTTCCAGTCATCCTGATGAATATCTGGTCACTGGATCCAGATGGCTCAGGAGGAGAAAGTGAGGCTAGTGTGCTTGCACAGCCCTCCCTCACTCAAAACAAAGTCAAGTGCAAGTCATGTCATCATTTGTCTGATGTCACGGTCCTCTTCGAAAACGAAGGACAAACATAACAACTTGTGAGGACTGTTAAGAAACCCTTCTTTATATTGATCTGGATTCTGCTCTCTGTGTATGAGAACAACTCAAATTCTTTTTTTATATAGCAGCTCTTTACTATTTATTTGAGGACAGCAACCATCTTACCCCTAAACTTGCCCTTCTCCAAAATGAACATCAGCAGTTCCTTTCATTTATCTTTGCGTGACATGGTTTTCAGTTCTTTCGAGGTGGTTGGTCACTTTCATCTGGGTATACATCTGCTTGTCATATAAACTCAGATTAGATTATAAACTGACTTCTCCATTAATTGTTATCAGTGAAGTTTGGGCTGCCTGAACTCATCTATCAAGCTTGGTTTGATGAAACTCACCACAAGGGTTTCATTTCCTTTCTCAGAATGGAAGGGGGTTTCTCATTAACAGATGAGGCCCCTCTGTTGTGCAGGGCCTGAATTTCAGCATGACGTGGTAGAAAGGACACAGAGTTTGAAGTCAGAAAATTTTAAGTTTGATGTTGTATAATGATAATAAACAAGCCTGTCGGAAGAATAGATGAGAAAATTCATGTCCACTCCTTCTTTGCAGAGATGGGGGATTATGAGTGTAAAACACTGCATGTATTGTCAGATGGTTGAAGAGTTGCTTAATTTTGATGAACTACTTTCTTTCTTTCTTTTTTATTATTTGGTACAAAGAATGCAATCAGCTAGGTGATGCAGTAGATAGAGTTCTAAGCCTAGAGTCAGGAAGACCGGAGTTCAAATCCAGCCACAGATACTTCCTAGCTGTGTGACACAAAGCAAGTCATCTAACCCTGTCTGCCTCAATTTCCCCATATGTGAAATGAACTGGAGAAGGAACTGGCAAACCACTCCATTATCTTTGCCAAGAAAACTCCAAATGAGGCCATGGAGAGTGGAACACAACTGAAAGACAATAAAAACAACCAAGAATTACTCCTGAATAGAAGAGCAAGGGGTGTAAATGTTTGGAAATGAAAGTGACATAGAAACAGAAGTATATTTTCTATAAAAAAAAAAAAAAAGATGTAGGTGCTCGTCCCAGTTCTGATATTTATTAACTGTGGAACTTTGAGCAAACTAATGAGCGTCAGTTTCCTGATCTGTATAATGGATATAAAACTTCTTTACACTATTTACCCCACACGGTTGATGCAAGGAAAGTACTGTGTAACCTGTAACTATTAGAAGTAGTGGCTATTATCATTCTCATCATGATAATAATAATAGCTACCATTTATGTAACACTTTAATGCTTGCAAAGTGCTTTACAGATATTATCCCATTTACAACAATCTTGGGAGATAGGTGCTATTATTATTCCCATTTTACAGATGAGGAAACTGAGGCAGACAGCGGTTAAGTGACTTGCCCAGGATCATACAGCCAGGAAGTGTCTGAGGCTGGATTGAATTCAGGTATTCCTAACTATACAGCCAGCCCTCAATCCACTGACCTATCCATTATTAGTTAATAGTCATGGGAGGCACCTAGGGCTTTGTTAAAGGCTTGTCCCAGGGTCAAACAGTCAGCCTTGGAAAGTAAAAAGAGAAGTTCCCTTTGATGAACCTTGCCTACTGCAGCTCAGGGCAGCAATCTTTTGGGAAGCAAGGGGCTTTGGTGCTGTCTAGGGGAGAGAGAGATTCACATTTTAGTCTGAGTGCAAAGTCTCTTATGGGTCCCTGACCTGCAAGCTAGAGGAGTTAGAAGAGACAAGCGAACAACTAGGCCATCACATTGCAGTGTGACAGCTTCGTCGGGCATGTTACTTCCCCTCTGCGGGCCTCCAGTTTCCTCCCTACTTAAAACCAAGGGGTTGAACTATATACTCTCTTGTGTCCCTTTCAGTCCTGATATTTTCTCTCCTAATAATCCCTGTTCTAAGTCTCTTTCCAATCCTAATACTGGTGTGCTAACAGTTCAGATTTTAAGGACCTCATGTAGCTCTTCATACCCTTTGGATGCATTTGTTACATCACATTGTTTCTTGGACTTCTCTGCATTTGTATCTCATCTACCTTCTGCACTGTGAGCCCCACTGAATTTAGGGAATGTGTCTAAACTAAACTTTATATCTCTCTCAGTGCCTAGCACAGCTCTCTGCTCCCAGTGAGGCTTAATAAATGTTCTTTTTGTTGGTAAGGTTTCTCCCAACCTCAATTCTATTCAACACGTTTTTTTAAACACTTACTATGTGTTATCCTAGGTGCTGGTGATACAAAGACAAAAAAATGAAACAGGCCTTGGTGTCAGGAAGGTTACATTCTATCAGTGTATGTTCTAAAATGCCTCCCAGCTCTAATATTCTGTTGTCTGTATTCCAATATTCTACGTTTTAAGGTCACTTCTAATTCTAACATTTTATATTCTAAAGTCCCTTACAGCTATGTGGTACAGTGGATAGCAGGACTTGGAGTCAGGGAGACCTGAGTTTAAATCCTGACTTAAACATTCTCCGTGTGACCCTAGGCAAGTCATTTGACCTCTCGGTGCCTCAGTTTCCTCATCTATGAAATGGGGATAATAAATAGCATCTACCTTACAGCATTGTTGTAAGGATCAAATCTAAAGTGCTTTGCAAAGCTTAAAGTACTGTATAAATGCTAGCTATTATTTTTAGTTATTATTATTCTAACACCCTAAGTTGTAAGGTCCCTTCCAGCTCCAACATTCAATGATCTATAGTCATTTAAATTTGAAAGCTCACTCTGGTATTGCTGTTATTATTCATATCCAATCTGATTATTATTATTTTGGCCTAAATAATAGGGAGGTTTTGTGGTAGAGTAGAAAGAGTGCTGTATTTGGAGTCAAAAGCCCTGTGTTAAAGTCATGGCTCTATCACTTACTAACTGTATGTTGTTCAGTAATTTAATCATGTCCAACTCTCTGTGACTTGATGGACAAAGTCCATGGGGTTTTCTTGGCAGAGATACTAGAGGTTTGCTATTTCCTTCTCCAGTGTGTCTTCATTTTACAAATGAGGAACTGAAGCGAATAGGGGTTCAGTAGCTTGCCCAAGGGTCACAGAGCTGGCAAGGATTGAGTTCAGATTTGAACTTAGATCTTCCAGCCTCTAGGCCTTGTGCTCTATCCATTGTACCACCTATACATGGCTAGGTGTGTAACTGTATGGCTGTAGGTAAATTATTTAACCTTTCTGAGCCTTAGGGTCCCAGGCTAAGGTCAATGATTATACCACTCTTCATAAACTATCTCTTCTACAGCGTTCAGCTTGTTGTTATTAACAATAACACTAATAATTCATGTTTCCTTTTCTGTAAAACATGGTTACCTCATAGAGTTGTTACAAGGAAAGTGCTACATATATAAACCTTATAGGAAGTATTTTATCATCATCAATCATGATCAATAATGAGCTGAGCCTCTGGAGGAAAGGGGCTGTGTATAGTAAATTACTCATTCATTGACTTAAGTCCCTGTACCTGGGACTACCCTGTCAGCATCCTCAGACTTTGCAGAGCAACTAGGTGGTGTAGTGTGTAGGAGTCAGGATGACCTGAGTTCCACTCTGGCCTTGACAGTTATTAGCTGAGAGACCCTGGGCAAATCACTTATCCTCTGTTTACCTCAGTTTCCTCATCTGTAAAATGGAGATAATAATAGCACCCACTTCCCAGGGTTGTTATGAGGATCAAATGTGATAATAATTATAAAAAATGTCAGCACAGAGCCTGGCACATAGTAAGTGCTATATAAACGTTAACTATTATTCTCATTAGGAAGTCTGAGATTCTAGACTGGGGAGTTTCTTGGAGAAAAATGGTTCATAGCTCACAGTTGGGAGAGGAGATTAGAAAGGCAAGGGTTTCAGGCTGACTCATCTTTTCTGGAGTAGGACTGATCTGATGCAGCTATAATCCCGTGGAGAGAGGAGGAAAGCTTGTGTTGGACCCTGACACTGAAAGAGAGATAATTTCCGGAATCTTCCTTCCTCAGTGCAAACCACAGCATTTCAGAAGAAGATGTTACTTATTTTAGAAGCCGCCTCCCCTCCCTCCACCTCCATCACCACATCATTTGCACCTCAGCACCCTTTTAGGAAACATCTGATCTGTTGCCTCCAGAGCAGAAAACTTGGGGAAACAACAGTACCGCCCTCTATTCCTCCAAGTTCCCCTTACTCCCCCCTCTACATTCTCATGGTCCACATCTGTCAGCCCTTAGTCCCCCTTACTCATCTCTTCCTTCCTTCCCCTCCATCCCCTTCCTGTCCTAGCCCATTGCCCCATGAGGGGGATGGGGATGTGGGATGGATCCCTTCAGTCATTACAGGGTTTAAGGACCAGTATGGGAGAAGGAAAATTCAGAAAGAATCCTAGGACATCTGGTAGGGCTGATATTGTGACAAGCAAGGGGCTTCTTGAGAAGATCATGGGTTTAAAAATGCCCACTTAAGAGGTCACTCTGCAGCCTCAACTGGATCCATGGTCTGAGCAGGGGTGGGGCAGTTCCAGAGAAGCCTCATGGGACCAAGACCAAGTGACTCAGAAAGAGAACAGGGAGCCCTGTATTTGTCTGTATCCCCAGTACTTAGCACAATACCTGGCATTTAGTAAATGCTTAATAAATACTTGTTGGCTAACTGATCAGGAAAAACAGTCTAAGATAAAGCCTTCCGAGTCTGCCTCCTCATTTCTCCTGTAATAATTTTCAGATAGGATCATAGAATATTCAAGCTAGAAGAAACCTTAAAATATGAAATGTTAGAACTAGATAGGACCTTAGAACATGGTATTTCAGAACACAGAATGAAATATTAGAGCTTGAAGAATTTAAGAACACAAGATGTTGTACTCCAAAATTTTATAACACAAATAATGAAACTGAAAGATACTTCAGAAGCTGGTGCTTAGGGACTGTTCTTGATATAGGCCCACTACCAAGAGAGGGTGATACCTTTTCTACAATTTATAGTCTTAGTTGCTTAGAGTACTGAGAAGCGACTTGACCTGGGTCAAACAGGCCAGGATGTGTGAGGGAGGGACACATATCTTCTTGGCTTCAAGGCTGGCTTTCTGCTACACCGCATGAGCATAATGTCAAAGCTGGAAAGGCCTAGAATGTAGGAGTTGAAAGGGACCTAAGAAGCTAGAAGAGACCTTAGAACACAAAATGTTGGAACATAGTATATTAGAACTACAAAGGGTCTTAGTTTCACTGGGTTTGGTCATTTTATAGAGGAGGAAACAGAAGCCCAGAGAGGGGAATACCAAATCTTAAAATACAGATCTTAAGTATGAACTGAAGTCTCTTGTCTCTATCAAAAGCCATCTTAGTCAGGTGGAAAGAGTGAGAATGACTTTCCTGATCCTACCAACCACCAGAACCGTCCCTCCCTAAATACTAGTACTTAACTCAGCATTATTCAATTGCTTAGTTCTGTCTGACTCTTTGTGACTCCATTTGGGGTTTTCTTGGCAGAGATACTACAGTGCCATTTCCTTCTCCAACTCATTTTACAGATGAAGAAACTGAGGCAAACAGGGTTAAGTGATTTGCCCAGGGTCATACAGCTAGTATTTGCTGCCAGATTTGAACTCATGAAAATGAGTGTTCCTGACTTCCAGGCCCTGTGCTGTAGTCACTGCACCACTTAGCATATTATTCTGCATACATACAAGTTGTCTCTCTGCTCTCTTCCCCTCTCCCCCACTCCAGCCCTTATCCTATATAAGTTCCTTGAGAAAAGGAATTGTTTTATTTTGTATTGGAATCTCCTTGCCTGGGACGGTGCCTGGCATATAATAAGTACTTACTAAATGCTTGTTGAAAGAATGGCCCTAAGGAAGACAGATGAAATGATACCTGCTCCACTCCTTTGCAAAAGTAGGGGGTAGACGGGTGTGGAAAACTGCATACATTTTCAGACTTTTCCCACTATATTGATCAGTTTTGCTGATTTTTTCTCTTCCTCTTTTTTTAAAAATATTCTTTGAAGGGCTAAGTGGCACAGTGGATATAACAGGAGGACCTGAGTTCAAATCTAGCCTCAGACACTTACTAGTTCTGTGACCCTGGGCAAGTCACTTAACCCTGAGTGCCACCTAAGAAAAGTTCTTTGTTATATGGAATGGCTCTTTGGAAGTGAGAGGGGGTGGGATACTAGGAGAAATTTAGGATGCGTAAAAACAAAAGATCAATAAAAGTGTATTTAAAAAAACTTATTGATTGAGTTTGAGTCTGACATCCTAGTTCTGCCCCTTTGTGGGGCAGATGCTACATGGAAAAGTTACTTCCACTACTTTAATCTTAGTTTCCTCATTAACAAGATGAGGATAATACTATTTCATGAGGCTGTTGAGAGGAAATTACTTTGTATGCTGCAAAGCACTATAGAAATGGAAAATACCATGACATGATGGCATCATTTCTTAGCAAGTGTGGCATGAGCAGGCATGTGCACACATGCATGGGTGCATGCATGCATATATGCACATATGCAGAGAAATCAGGGAACAGCCAGAATTCTTTGCTAAAGAAAACCCTCTATTAAAAATGTAGGATGCGTTGGCAAAATAATTAAAGTGGAGAGAAGACAGCAGGCCTCTTTCCTGGTTCTCAGAGGCTCTCTCGGGGCCAGCCTCTCTAGGCTGTGTGCAGAGTGACTCCTTCCTATATATTTGGAGAAAAGGCACTTTATTACAGTAATTTATCACCTCCATAAACGTGGCTTCTCTGTAACGTGGAATAATTTGGAAAGAAATATGTTTTAAAAATTAAAAATGCAGTCAGTGTGCGCCCAGTCAGGTCTGCAGGGAGACATTTTTGCAACTCCGGTAACTGCCCCGGTAGCTTTAATACTGACTCGTTCCATTATTTAAAGTATGATTATATTTTTCCTGCTCAGAGCTTTGTCAGCTATAAATAAAATATAAGGGTTGAATTGTGGTGGGGCCCAGTAAGCAGTTCCATTATTGGTACTTAATGGGACTTGAGGATGGAGGGAGACTGGGGGAGTGGGTAGGTAGTTCAACATGGCGCCAATGCCCATGAGCTCTGGGTGCAGAAAAGCTGATGGCATGGGTTTGCCAGGTTACTTTTCTGCTTAGGTTTTTGTTTCACACTTTGAATGACCTAGTTCCGAGCATCCTTTAGGACACTGTTGACAAGGCCACATGTATACTCACCTAGACCTATAGCACTTTAAGGACCTTGCAAAGAAAAACCATAGGCTCTTAGAGTTCCAGGAGAAGTGGAAGGACCTTTAGAGAATAAGATGTCAGAGCCATAAGGAATAGAGAATTCAAAAACATGAAACATGGAGTGTTAAATCTATAAGAGTCCTCAAAACGTAGAATTTTAGTACATAGCATATTAGAGTTCTATGTTCTAACTATTCTTAGGACATAGAATGCTACAACATGGAATACGGAATGTTAGATATGTAAAGGACCTTAGAAGTCTAGTTGAGTATTTATAATTCAGAGAATATTTGTATATGCCATGATCCCTGTCCTCAAGGGATTTTACAATCATATTAAGAAGTATATCTGTCATTATTGACAGATAATTTCCATAGTACTTTTCAATTTACAAAGTGCTTTTTTGCAAATCATTCTTGTAAAGTAGATAGCACAAACATTACTATCTACATTTTACAGGTGAGAACATTGAGATCCAAAGAGACAAAATAATTTGCTAATATACAACTTATAACCAGCTAAGTCAGGAATTGAACCCAGATCTTGTGACCCAAAGTCTAGTACATATGCCCTATGCCATTGCACAGCTTCTCACATGAAAGAGTCTAAATGCTAATTTGAGCACAGCTAAGGACCAAGACAGTTGTGAAAGGACAGAATTAGCCAATGAGTCATGGTGGTGGCTGTGGGTTCTTTAGGGCATGGAGAAGGGGGAGGAGGGGGAAGTAACTCCTGAATTCTAAGAAGTAACTTTGACAATCAGATAGAGATAGGGGTTGAGTCATCTGTAACACCTTATATGGATCTAGTTTAACTGGAACTGAGAAACTGGGGTAAAGGCTTCCATTTCCCTGCCACACTGAAGTAGGGGGCACCCTAGCACCTTATTGGGCACCTCCTATGGCAGACCTTTCAGAAGTTTCAGTGGGCATGTCATAGCTAGAAGGGACCTTAATGAATATCCAATCTAAGCTCTCCCTCTCCCTTTTATAGAGGAGAAAACAGATTCAGAGCAGCAAAGTGATTTGCCTGAGGTTACACACAACTTAGGGCAAAGCCAGGTTTTAAAACCAAGTCTCCTCACTCCCAGTGAAGTGCTCCTTCCACATCCGGTTGCTTTTTTGACAAATCTGACTCTCTCTGGGTTGGCCATTCGTAAAGGCAGCCTGAAAGACAACTCTATTTAACTGTTGGGGGAAGGGGGTATCTCTCTCTCTCTCTCTCTCTCTCTCTCTCTCTCTCTCTCTCTCTCTCTCTCTCTCTCTCGCTTCTTCCCTTCCATTGTCTCCAAGTCTCTAGGGCCCAGTAAGCTTTCTAAAGTTGTAGGCACCACTTGGCTGCGCATTGAAGAGACCACATCACTATATCACTCCCCAGAGAACCAGCTGGAGGCATTTCCTGCTGAGAACTCATGGAGCTGAGGGTTGATGGCTCAACCTTCACAGGTGAGGGCCATGGATGGGCCAGCCTTCTCTGTAAGGGATCCCAGTTAACAGAGGGAAAGAATTCATTGAACTTATTCCCTTTGTCCTTAATGCTCCTTTTAAAATGACTACACTTCTTACTCTATGGCTACCTCACTGCACGACTTGGAGTGAAGATTAAACTTCTGAGCCTTAGTCTCCTCATCTGTAAAATCAAGGTGTTGCATCAATCAATGAGAATACTATGGGGCAGACACTGTGTTAAGTGCAAAAGTTCCCAAGAAAGGCAAAAGCAATCCCTGTTCTTAGGGAACTCACATTCTGATGGGGGAGACAATATGCAAACAATTATGCACACACAAGATATCTCCAGAGTAGATGGCAGATAATTTTAAAGGCAAGATCATGAGCAAGAGGGGAACAGAGGGGTGTGTCCAGAAAATGTCTGAATCCTAGGATCTCTAGGCTCACTTTCAGCTCTAATATTCTATATTCTAAAGCCCCTTTTAACATGCTATAATCTAAATTTATGTTTGTTCAGAATTCCCTTCTGGGCCTCACACTCTATGACTGTAATGATTAACTCTGACTTAGGCCTTCCAACAATTCAAATGTAAAACAGAACTACTGGAGTTAGTGGTTAAAGGATCTGGGCATGATCATCTCTGGTCTAGGATGCTCAGAGCTCCCTTAGTCCCAGAACCATTATCTGCATTCTTGAAAAAATAGGGTATCTTGTTTAATCAAACATTCTGGTCTCCTGAGAGCAGCCCTTTATGATAAAGTGCATACAATCAGTGAATTTCAGAATGTTAGTTCTATAAGAAAACAGCCTTCAAGAGGTAAAGTCAGTTGTCCAAAGCCATGCCAAGAGTATGTGGTACAGTTGGTACTGTAAGCCTGGTTTTCCCCTCTTTCCACCACATGACAGTTGATGAATCTTAATTTCAGGGAGGATCTTTGAGTCTAGCCCCTCATCTGATAGAAGATAAACCAGTGCCCAGAGAGGGGCAGTGACTTGCCTAGGGTTAAACAGCTAATTAGCAGCAGAGCTCTGACTAGACTCTTGGAACAAAGCTTCTCCCATGACATTCTGTACTGTTCTCAACATCAACATTTTCCTCCCTGACTCCACTAGGGTCCTGTGTGGCCTGCTCTCTGTAATAGGCACGTGCAATATTTAATTTACTTTAATTAAAATATATTTTAGTGGGTTTGTGCTTTTTTGGGGGGAGCATAACTCATTTTGATGGGAACCCATTGGATTTTAATGGGAAACCGATTATATGAACATATTGTGTATTTTAATGAAGCTGAAGTGTGATTGTAGAAAGAGCCACCTACAGGTAATTAAAACCTCCTGGGTCCATCAGGGAATAAGGTGAAATGAAGTTAGGCTTGTTTAAGACAATTAGTGTAGACAATGATCTGAGAACATATTAAACGGCCCTTGATGAGGTACAGCTGTGCAGGTGGCTAGTCCAGGGACAAACAAACAGAGCTTTTTATGAAATAGTAATGATTTGAATATATCTGTTTATGTTAGCAACCAGCACCCTCTCTACCCCAATGGTGTCTCTGATGGGGTTTTTTCCATTTCTTGGGCCCCCTCCTTGGAGGTCTCATTCCTGCCTCAGTGGGAGAAGAGCCTTCCTATGGGTGCTCTCACAACAGTAAAGATGAGTGCTTCCACACTGGCTGCTGTAACTTTGGGATGTGCCCTGGGAATAGAGGTGAAGAGGTTACTGAATGCATAGAATTTCTTGGAGGTGAGGCCTTCATGGCCAAGGAAAAAAATCATCTTCCTTTTTCTCTCTATGACTTCAACTCCCAGAAAAATAAAGTTTGCATTTCTCAGACCTATTAGAGCGAGTTGGGATGTATGTATAGTATTCAGGCTGTAAGGACATGCCAAATTCTAGTGAAAATGGAGAAGGCAGCATTCTGCATTCCAGCACCCTTCCCCTCCCCCCATTCCTCTCCCTTCTCCTGTCTCAGCTGCAACCACAATAAACATTTCTCCCAAATATTAGAACATTGTAAGTTGTAAGGTTGCTCCTGGTGCTAATATTCTATGGCCTGCGTTCTAACAACAAACATTCTAAGGTTCTTTTTAGCATTTCCATTCTGTATAGCCAGGCCCTCAGAACTATTGAGCACAGCAGCTTATGTGTACATACCCCCACATGAACAAAGAACCAAGGATTCCTAATGTTTAGGATCAGTGGGGCTCAGGCCAGGATGGGGAGGCAGCCTTAGACATAGCAAAAGGCCCCCTTTATCTAGCAAACCCCAGCAACAGCCCCACCAGCCACCCAGCCTCCCAGACTCCTGCCTCCTGCCAGGGGCCTCCGCCAAGATTTCCCCATCCAGCCCTGACAGGGGTCTGTAGCTAAAACATTGATCTGGCAGTTTTCCCTCTTTAAGTTGAAGTGTTATGTTGGCACATGGCACACTGTGGGTGGCAATTTGCCAGGGGGAAGCATGTGTTGGAAATCCTTGCTCAATATTATAGCAATCTGGGGTGTGTGCCTTATACAACTCAGGAGCCAGCCAGCCTGAGGGCCCAGGAGCCTTCCCTGTGGAAGAGAAAGAGGGAAGAGAAAAAGAAAAGGATTGAGAAACCATGCAAGAGAGGCATGAGAGAGAAGAGAAGAATAAGAAAGAATGAAAGAAGAGAGAGAATGAAGAAGGAGGAGGGAGAACATGAGAGATGGGAGGAGAGGGAGAGAGACACAGAGAGACAAAGGAGTCAATTGATGAGATCAGTGAGAAAGAGAGAACAGAAAGGACTGAGAGCATGAAAGAGAAGAAAAACATGAGATAGAAAAAAGGAATGAAAGAGTATGAGAGGAGAAAACCAAAAGGAGTGAGAGAAGAGAGAAGGGAGAAAGAAGAGAGAGGAGCTAGAGTATAAGAGAGGAGTGAAAGAGGAAAGGAATGAGAGCATGAAAGAGAAAAGTAAAAGATTTTAAGAGAGGAGAGGGACAAGGAATGAATGAATGAGACAGGAAAGAAGAATGATAGTGGGAGGTATGAGAGATAAAAGAGGAGAGGAGCGGGGAGGTGACAAAGGGCCGGATGGAGAGGGAAATCAGGGAGAAGGAAGACAGAAGAAAGGGAGGGGGAAAAGAGAGGAAAAGAGGAAAGAGGACTTGACAGAGAAAGATACTGAGAGAGCAAGAAAGGATCAAGGGAGATCAGGAGGCAGAAAGAGGAGGAAGTAGGAGAGAGGGAAAAGAAAGAAAAACATAGAGATGAAAGGAAGACGAGAGAAAAGTGAAGTGCATTAAATCATATTGTAGATTAGGAGATTAACTGTGTCCAAGACCCTCCACTTCTTCTCTCATAGATACTTGGTTCGGGGTCTGGGAACACAGAATAATCTGAGTATGTGCCTAAATCCAGTGTAAGAGGAAACCACAATTCCCATGATTCCCAACTGGAAGGTGACACTTTAGAACCTCAGTGAAGTCAGAGCTGGAACCTGAATGTGGACCAGTTTCTTGCCCACATTAAGCTGATTTAAAAAAACAAAACAAACAAACCAAAAATAGGAAAACAAACCTCAAGGACTAGACTGTTCTAGGATTGTGCTTTGGAGGTAACTTCCCAAAGAATGCAGGAAAACAGAAAGAACGCAGTGTGGTGATTGAACAAGATAGGACTCTCCCTGATAATCATAGACTTGCAGAATTATAGATGTTAGTGCAGGAATGGGCCTGAGAATACAAGGTCAGAAAATAGAATACAAGATATTAGAGTTGAAAGGGATCTGAGAAAATCAAGTTCAATCCTAAGTCAGTAAGTCAATCAATAAACATTTATTAAACATCTACTATGTGCCAAGTCACTGTGCTAAATGCTGGGCATTAAATAAAAGGCCAAAAATAGTCCCAGCTCTCAAGAATCTCGCAGCTGAAGGGGGAGACAAACATACAAGCAATTATGAGCAATCCTCCTTCTCTATCTTTCTCTCTGTCTCTCTTTCTCTCTGTCTCTCCTCTCTGTATATATGTATATATACACATATATACATACATACATATATACATATGTACATACGCCCACATATGGTATAAACTGAGACAATGAACAGGCACTAGAATTAAGGAAGATTGGGAAGATTTCCTATATAAGATAGAATTTTAGCTGGGACTTAAAGAATACCAGGGAACTCAAGAGGCAAAGATGAAGAAAGAGAGAATTGAAGGAATTACAGGGGGATAGTCAGAGAAAATGCTCAGAATTGGGGGATGGAGCATCTTTGACAAAGCACAGTGAGGAGACCAGTGTTACTGGATTACAGGGTACATGGGGGAAGGGGGAAAGTATAAAAAGATTGGAAGTAAGCAAAGAAGTTAGGACCAGATAGATGAATTTGAGAATCATTTTCATAGAGATAATAATTGAATCCATGGGAGCTAATGAGATCAGCAAGTGAAATAGTATAGGGGGAGAAGAGGGTGGGCCCAGGATAGAGCCCACATTTATTGGGTATGACCTGGATGAAGAGACTGAGAGGAGCAGTCAGATAAGTAAGAGGAGAACCAGGAGCGAACGATATCACAAAAAGCTAGAGAGAAAAGAGTAATCAACAGTGGCAAAGGCTACAGAGAGGTCACAATTGAGATTGAGAAAAGACCATTAGATTTGGTAATCAACTGATAATAAGTAACCAGAGAGAACCTTTTTGGTTGAATGACAAAGTCAAAAGCCAAACTGTAAAGAGTTAAGAAGAAAGTGAGAAGAAAGGAAGTAGAGGCACTTATTGTAGCCTACCTTCTCAAGGAGTTAGCCACAGAAGGAAAGATAGGTATGGGTTGATTGCTAGCAGGGATAAATGGATCAAGTGAGAGTTTTTTGAGGATATATGAGACATGAACATAATCTGTAGGCAGTATGGAAGCAGCCAATAGGCTGGGAGACACTGAAGTCAAGTGAGAAAGTGGGATTGATAGAGAAGACAATCTGCTGGAAAAAAAAATGGGATGGAATGGGATCACTTGTGGATGTTAGAAGGGTTAGCCTTGGAAGAAGATGAGCCAGCTCATTATGTGAGACAGGAATGAAGGCAGATAGTGGCGGAAGGTATCTGAGAGATATGGGTTGAGGAGGAGGGGAGAAGAGGAAGCTCTTAGCTAATGGACTGGATTTTTCCAGTAAAATTTGAAGTGAAGTTCTCAGCTGAGAGACTGGAGGAAGAGAAAGCTATAGAAAATCTGAGGAAGAATGAAAAGATTTGGAAAAGTTGATGTGGTGAGTGGGAGAGTGAATCAATTAGGAAGGTATAGGTTTGCTTTGCTATAGTGAGGGTCCACTTGAGGATACCTAATATAAATTTGTAATGGATCCAGTCAGCACAGTTTTGTGATTTTTTTTCATCTTTGTTCAGTAGTATACGAATAGGAGTGAAGGCAGCAGATGGTGGGAGTAATTCAGGGCTGAGGCTTGGCAGGGCAGGAGCTGCAATAGAATAAGGAGGGAAGGGATTCAAGAGAAGAGGACAGTGTAGAGTTGCACTGGTTTATCAAGATGTAGCCAGCACAAGGGTAAAAGCCTGGGAAAGAACTAAGGGATTGAAAGATTGGAGGTCAGGGTGAGGATGAAGAACCAGGTTTGGAGTTGCAAGGCAGGAGAAGAAATGCTTCACCCAGCATTTCTGGGTGAAGGTATGATCATCTCTGTGTGTAGCTGAGGTGGAGTGGAAGAGGAAGTCATGGGAAATGAGCAAGTGGAGGAACTGGGAAGCAAAGGTGTTTGAGAGAATAGTAACATGAATGTTGAAGCTACCTTTAGTATGAGGGTAGGTGCTGGGGAGGAAAGTCCATGAACCAATCACTGAACTTACCAGTTAAAGAAGAAAAGAGTTCTGGAACTTGGCAAGCAACAGATACCAGAATTTTGATTGTCTGGTAGGTATGGAAGGATTGAATCCCAGAGTAGGAGAGATAACTTAGTGATAGTAGTGGAGGGAGAACCTGGAAGTGACAATGGGGAGCAAAGAGTATTCTAACTTGCCCACTTCAAACAATGAATTGGGGGAGGGGTATGAAGGTGTGAGAGTGCAATCAATTCTGGAAAAGGTGGTCAGGGAGTCTTTGTCATCAGGAGGGAACCAAGTCTCAGTGAGAGCCAGAAGGTGAAAGGAGTGAGAAAGGAAACAATTTAAAGTGAAAATGAGTTTGTTACCTATGGAGCAATTATTCTAAAGAGCACAGTGCAGAGGTGAGTAGCTGTAGTGTGATACATTGGTGGTGACTGTTGTTTGAAGGAGATGGGAATAAGGGATTGGGCAACGAAGGATGAAGACTGGGATTTATATAATGACATCTACAATTCAAAATCATTGAGAAGAGAAGAAATAACCCAGTTGAAGGTGACAGATGAATTCAGGAGGGTTATCAACATCATTAGGTGTAGACTGGTGTCTATCCTCTTAGGTTAGGAAAAGGGAAGTAACTTATTCAAGATTCCCCAGGGGCAGAACTGGGACTTGACCCTTGACCCTAGATTTCTTGAATCTAAATCCAATGCTTCTTCCTTTATAGTTTTCTTACTACATAGGATGATCCCTTCACCTTTAAGACAACTGAGCTCATTTTAATTAATCAAGGCCATTTGAGATTTAGAGGGTTCCATAGGATGGAACAGATAAGCCAAGAATTTATAGACCTTAATCAGGAGACTGCTCCATCTTCTACACCCCACACCATCTTTGTTCCTATTTTTTTCCCACCTGGAGCTAAGGGGAACAGTCCCTCTTCTCCATGAGAGTCCTTCAAATTCTTGAACATATTGATTACATCCCATGGTCCCTCTTTTCTCTTATCTTCCTTTCATCTGTCAAGCAATAAAGGCCTATACAGCACAAGCATCTTTCTATCTGCCCAACTACTAGTCCATGCTTTCCCAAGAGGAATAACTATCCTCTTGACCTGGACCTCCAGAGATCAATACCATACTCCCTCACCTTTGAAGAGTTAACCCACTTGACACTCATCTCTAAGGCAAAATGAACTTGATTAATGAGTAACAACTCACCTGTTCTACTGTATCTTGTGTTCTATTCCATTTAGACATCCACTAGGAAACAAGGGACCACTTGACATGAGCATCTTGACATGTTCTTTGCCACATTTTTCCTCCCCCTTTCTCAAGGGCTTCTTCCCCTTGAACCTCCCATGACTCACATTCCCAGCTCCAGTGAGGATTACCTCTTGAACCTTAAATTGAAAAGGACAAACAAAACTGAACAAGGCAAGCCCCCCAGCCCATTTCTTATACCTGAAGTAAAAGAGGGGGAAAGGGAGGAAAGATCTTTCCTTCTCATTGGCTCAGTTCATGGTGCCCACACTATGAGCAAACTGTGAAATGAACACAACAGGGAAGAGATCACTAAGAAAAGAGCTTGACCAAAGAGAGCTTGACCTTCTTAGTATTGCTGGTTTTAAAGATGTAGCCTTTACAGCTTTGCAGCTAATCAAAGAAGACTACCCCTACCCAAGTGGTAGAGAGTGAAAAGTGTCTCCATGCTAGGTAATCTAGGCATCCTCCAATGGCCCCTCTGGATGCCTCCATATTAGGTGAGTTGCTTATGTTCCAAAGACCCCTTTGCACAGACAGACACACACTCACTCACACACACACACACACACACACACACATCTTTTTAAAAGCTGGAATTTGTCAATGAGTTCCTTGTACAGCTACAGAAGTCTCTTTAGGCAACTCCCTTCTCCTCACTGGAATCATTTTTCTCATGTCTCATATTCTTAAGAATTTTCCATTCTTTTTGGTCTGACTTCCCTTTCAAAGTATTCATTAGATGGATCCTCACTATCCTTTCTCTGAATCATTCAAAATCTGCTCTCCCCAAATCTAGGAAACATTTTCAAACTGAGTCCACCATTTCCCTCCATCTCTGTCATGAACTCTAGGATGGAGTTTTCATTTATCCCCAAATGTCCTGTCATTTCTACTTTTGTAAACAGTTCCTTCTCGTTGGGTCAGAGTCAGGTCCAGAATGCACTTCCTTTTGTTACCCTTTGAAGGATGAAACTAACATTAAGTCAAGTTAAAAATTTGTCAATTTCTCTGCTTTTGGCAGAGACAGAGCTCCAGCAGATGTCCAGAGAGTTGAAGTCTCCCATCATTACAATAACATGTTTCAATGCCAGATTTTTTTCCCTGGTAATCTATTTCCCAAGCTTCTCATCTAATTCCTCCTTCTGTCCAGGTTTTCTGTAGTATATTCTCACAACAATATTGCTTCTGTTTCTAGATCTCCATCCAAATGTTCTCCACTATATTTTTCTGTTCAGATTCATGGATTTCCTTGCATGAGAAAAATTCTCTTTTTGTTTTTTTTTGAGATTAAGTCTAAGTCTCCCAACCTCAACCAGTGGCCTCTCACAGGTTCAGTTTCAGTGCCGTTTAGCACAGAAGTCTGACTTGCTCCATTTCCAACCTGGGCTGGTCATTCTTCATTAGGCAGCCTGGTGGCCCCCCCCCACTTTAGGAGACTCACCATATTGGGGCCATACTGTGTGCAGTACCATCATCAACTTTAACTTTCCTAAAACTCAGAACTCCTAAACTCAACTTCTCCTCACAGCCAGGATTATGGGCAATGTCAACATGCCCACCCTGAAAATATATCCTTAAGAGGTAGTACTATTCAAGAAAATGGAAATAAAGTATATGTTCATCAATTGGAAAATGACTAAATGGGTCCTGGCTCATGAATGTAACGTCGGGAATATTACTGTAACATTTGTATGAAACAATGAATGTGAAGGGAGGCATGGAAGGACCTATACACTATACACTAAGGACCTATACACAAGCCTAACTAGGAAAAAAATACACATAAAAACTATAAGAATGGCACATCAAAATAAAACTGGATGCTCTATAATTATAATGATCAAGTTTGACTTTGAAGAACAGAATAGAAAAAGTACCTCCCTCTGTCTTTGTGGAGTCTGTGGAGTATGAATATGGACCACTGAATATACTATCAAGCTCAGCTGATGTGTTGATTTTATAGAACTGAATTTTCACTTATATCACAAAGAAACAAGTTTTTAAAAATTCTGAATTTAAACACGCACACAGACACACAGACACAAAATAGGGCATATCCATATGCACAGAAAAAACATAAAGAGGATTGTATGCAAAACCATGAATTTCCAATTCTCAATGCTTGCTTTAAGGGGAAAAAAGTATATAAGAAATTAAACTTTACTTTCTAAACTGTCCTGTTTTTCTGTGCTTCCTTCTTAACTTCCGTTTTTTTTCTGTTCATTTAAAAATATTTTGATGGCTTTTTTTGTATTGTTGCTGTAACTCCCCGTTTTCTCCCTACACACTCCCCCAATTAAAAATAACAGTGAGAACAGCAACAAACAGAAGGAAAAACAATGACAACAGAAACCATGTAAGTATAGTCAAGCAAAATACATCAACACACTGGCCATGTTTAAACATATATGTCTCTTTCTGAACCTTGTATCCATAAGTTCTCTGTTGGGAGATGAGTAACATGCTTCATCTTAGGTCTTCTGGAGACATAGTTGGTTGTCACTTTGATCAGAGTTCTTAAGTCTTTCACAATTGTTTTTCTCTTTAATCTTGTGTCATTGTGTAAACTATTCTGTCTCTGCTCACTTTACTTTGCATTAGTTCATAATACAGGATTTTCTGGGGAAAGAAAAAAGCTTTTGTAATTTCTTTCAGCAAAATAATATTCCATTACATTGATATATCACAATTTGTTACTTATCTGAAGCAATCTAAAGAATCTCTGTCCTTTGCTTTTTCTTCCCTTTCTAACCTCCCTGTTCCTCCCCTTTCAGGATCAATGAATTTGTTTTTCTTATAGGCTAGAACCTCCCTGGTATTATTCTCATTCTCAACCCACTCCCCCAATCCCTACTTGTTTATCTTTTGAGTTTGATGTATTTCTGCATCAAACTGTGGGTCAAACCCTCTTTTGACCATTTCGGATAGGAATAGGGTTATTCGAATGCCTCTTAGCCCCACCCTTTCCTCCATGTTTGTGTGTTCTTCTTAGGTACCACAATTATGTGAAATTTCAAGTTCCTCCTACTTCTTCCTCCTTTCTACACTAATGTATTCCCTCTTTTGCCCCTACTTCTTTTTCCTTGATTCAGACTCAGAACAAAACCAATCCACCCCTCAGCTCCTCTTTTTAAAAATTAATTCTCTCAATACCTTTTGAAAAGATTAAGACTCTAAAGGAATATTTATCTCCCCTTATTAGAATATTAGCATTATATCATTATACAGTTCCTTTTAATTGCTCAAATAGATTTATCTTTCCAGATTTCTCTTGACTCTTGTTTTTGTATTTCAAAGTTCTTACTCAGCTCTTATCTTTTCATCAGAAAAGATTGAAAAGTCTTCTATTCCAATAAAAGCTCATTTTTCCTCCACAGGATTATACACGGCTTTGCAAAATGTTATTCTTGGTTGTGAGCCTATATCTTTTGCCTTTTGAAATGTTGTACTCCAAGACAGTGCCCATTTCAGCAGCCCATATACTAAAATTGGAACAATACAGAGTTTAATGTGGCCCCTGTGAAAGGATGACATGCAAATTCATAGTGTGCCATATTTTTGGTGGCTAGGTGGCACAGTGAATAGAATAGAATGCAGGGTCTGGAGTCAGGAATATTCATCTTCATGAGTACAAATGTGGCCTCAGACTTTTACTAGCTGTGTGACCCTGGGCAAGACTGCTTCAGTTTCCTCATCTGCAAAATGAGGTGAAGAAGGATACTACTCCAGTAGAAAAAGGGGAGTCAATAATAGGAATACAAAAAAAGGCCATCATATCCCACATGGGGTCATGAAGAGTTGGACACACACTGAAAACAACTCGACAACTATGGCAAAATTCCAAGATATCTAGTTTATAATAGTATCTTCTAAGTCTTTTGTGATCTTGACTCTGGTTCCTTGAAACTTGAGCAGCTGCTCTCGGAGCGCTCACAGTATTTTTTCTTTATTTGATGTAGAGGCTCTAGATTTTAACTATGATATTTCTGGGACTTTTAGCATTTCTTTCTGGAGGTGACTGATATATTGTTTTCATTCTTACGTTACTCTCTGGTTCTCATTGCTCTGGAACATTTTGATTTCTGATTTCTTGAAATCAAGTATCCAGCTTTTTTTTAAATCATAATTTTCGGAAATACCAAATCATTCTTGAATTTTTTTCCTTGACCTCCATTCTGGGCCATATGTTTTTGATATCTTTATTTTCTTCTATTTTTGAAATTTGAATTTTTATTCTAATATTTCTTGCTTTCTGATAGTGTCATTGCTTTCTGTTTGGTTTATTCTAATTTTCAAGGAATCTGTTACTTAGGTAAAGATTATCATTTTTCTTTCTAAACTATTTATTCTCCTTCCAATTCTTTCCTCCAGAGCTTTTCATTTTTTATCTTTTTTCATCATTTCTTCTAGGAAGGTGGTCTTTGTGGGTAATCCTTTGAGTCTCTCTTTGCAGTTATTATGGAGTTATTCTCGCTTTCTTTAAGGAAAAATCTCTACATCAATAATTTTTTATTGGTTGATGTCTTCTTTGTTTTACTCATCTCTACAACTTTAATTCTTGAATTAGACCTTTGTGCCACCCTCAGGCTTGGCCCCTGCTGTACTTTAGAGTAGGTGGTGAATCTCACTTAGTCTCAAACTAGATCACCTGAGTCCCTGTGCTAACTAACACTTCCTAGGGTTAGCCCCCCCCCCCCATCCCTTAACTGTTGAGGTTCAGGGTAACAGGAACCTTGGAGCCCTTGGGTACATGAGTTTTCCTTTTCTGAGCATTTCCATGCTACAATGATTGCTTTTGTTTCCCTGTGCTTTCAAGATTTCCATCTCGGGGCTTTCCAAACACCCTAAGGCTTTCTCAGAGGAACCCTCTCTTCTTGTTACTTCTATACACAGATCCTTACATGCCACCCAGGTGTCAGACCTATTGCTAGTCACACTGGTAGGCTGCTGACTTGTTTTCTTACACTAGCTTGAGTTGGCTTTGCTGGCCCCCTTTCCAATTGCCCCTGGGCTTCTTATTGGCCTTTTGTGCACTTCTCAGGGGGAAGAAGTCACCTTAGTTTCTCATTGGATGTCTTGATTATTATTTGGGGAACAAATTCAGAGTTTTTGACGGAGTAAATGTGTGAGAATTAGAACTGCCTCCATTCAGGAAGTCATCTTTTCTGCAGAACTTCTGACTTCCTTTTTTATATTTTGTTCCAAGATGGTTCAGTAGGAAAAGGAGAGGGAATATATTTGAAAATGAATGTGATATCAAAAGGTAAAGATGTTTTAAAAATGAAATATCTATTCAATGCTATTCTATCCCAATCTTTCATTTTTCCTGTGCATTTTGAATAAGTCTCAGAGAAAAGTTCCAGTCATGGGTCCCATCCTACAAAGTCTCAGTGATATCTATGAGGGCACATTTTCTGCTTTGCATTATAATTTCTAGATCATCTTGTTTATTACTTACACTTTGTGCATTTGTATATAGACACCTGAGGGGTGTTATTGGATTTTATTTCTGACTCTTTTCTTGGATATGATCTCCCATGAATTGCTATGCCTCTTTTCTACTGTTCTTCTCCCTGTATGGAAGTTTCTTATGCTTACTACCCTCCGTGGTACCTGACTTGTGGGCAATTTTCTCCTTTCCTCTCCCTTTTGCATTTAGCAACCTCTTTATTAGACTCACAAGACTCTAGGCAAATATATTTTTTAATTTTATTTTTCATTTTTAACACAGTTTGTAAAAGATAAAACAATTCAGACTTTTGGTCAGGTGATACTTCTTTTTAAAACATTTACAATATGAATCACAAAAGAATTTTTTTATTAAATATTAACCAACTGAGACACAAATAATATTTATGTTGCTAACTTCACAAACTCTTGACCTAATTGTCTCCACAGTATTGCTAAGAATTAAAGGACCCTAACTTATTGTTGTTGGTCTAAAGTCCTATGCCTAATAGCTTAATTTTAGACTTAATCTTGGATGTTCCCTGACCAATAATCTATAATTTAATAGATCTAGTATTAAGCTTACAGATCTTTTGACTGTAGGAAATTGCCACCGAGAGTAGGGACATTGCAGGGATACAATATCTCTTCAACTTCATGTTAATTCCTGGCAAGATTAGATTGTCCACTTGCATTCAGTCAGGCTTAAAGTCTGCCAGGTGTCAATGGGGAAATTGAGTTGGGAGAATCCTGAGTCAGTGCTCTCCTTTCCTTCCCATAAGATTACCTTTTGCAGTTCACACCAGCATCTCACCAGCTTACTGGCATCATGGATTGGAGGCTCAGACTGCCTTTCTTGCTACCCATACCTGGAGTTAGACTCAGAAGAACAGTCACTTAATAGTCCCATAGCATCTAAAAATGGAAAGTTCCAATAACCAGGTTTCAAATATGATTATAATTTCACTTTGGCTAAGGAACATCTTTTGAGGCAAGTCTTAAGTAGCTTACATGCTTTTCTATACATGTTCTAGTTCTTGATTAAATAGCAATCATAAAATCAAATTTACCATTAAAACCTTAACTCTTCCATATATGTCAAATTTTACCTGAGGTTACCTTCCTCTAGGAAATTTAGACTAAAATTTTTTTCCCCAAACTAAAGATGTCATTGATTTATTCTCAGTAATTAATTCAGTCCATTGTTTTAATACTAATTGCTTTTACCTCAATTTGTAACATGTCCAATTTTCCCCCATCACTCCCCTCCCCCTGCTTCCTAATACCTTGCATTCTAATTACTCCTTCCCTCAATGTACCCTCCCTTCTATCACACTCCACCCTTCTCTTATCCCCATCTTTTCTCTTTTCTTGTAGGGCAAGATAAATTTCTATACCCCATTCCCTGTATTTCTTATTTCCTGATTATATGCAATAAAAATTCTCAACATTCGTTGCTAATACTTTGAATTCCAACTTCTCTCCCTCCTCCCCCCCCCCCCCCCACTGAGAAGGGAAGGAATTCAATACAGACTAAATATGTGTCATTTTGCAAAAGACTTCCATAGTAATCATGTTGTGTAATACTAATTATATTGCCCTCTGACCTACCCTATCCCCCTTTATTTTCCCCCCTACAATTGACCTTGTCCCTTCTCAAAAGTGTTTATTTCTAGTGACTCCCTTCTCCCATTTGCCCTCCCTTCTAACATTCCCCTCGCTCCACTTGTTGCATCTTCTCCTACTTTCCTGTGGTGTGATATAAATTTTCATACCAAATTTAGTGAGTATGTTATTCCTTCCTTCAGCCACATGTGGAGAAAGTAGCTTCATTTTTCCCCTCTCCCCTTCTCCCTTTTCTCTTCCATTGAACAAGATTTGAACCTTCTCCTCCATTTGGCTAATTCTGCTTTTTAAAACCTCCTTCTCCTCATTGGCTTTTTGGACCTCTTTTTCCAATTGAGTTAGCCTCTTTTTAAAACTGTTATTTTCCTGAGTATTTTTTTGGTTCTCCTTTAGTAAGCTGCTAACTTGTTTTTTAAGGTCTTCTATTGCCTGAGCCCAATTTAAGTTCCCTTTGGAGGCCCTGGAGGCAGAGGCCTTGACTTCCTCTGACAGTATGCCTTGTTCTTCCTCATCTGAAAGGATGGGGGGAGACACCTGCTCCCCAAGAAAGCAACCTTCTATGGTCTTATTTTTTTTTCCTTTTTTTGGGCATTTTCCCAGCCAGTTACTTGACTTCTGAGTTTCCTCTCCTCAACCTCTTGGCCTCCAGCTCTCAGGGGCTTTAGGTGGGGGCAGGGCTGCTATTCAGTGTGAGATTAAGATCAGCTGCTCAGGTGGGGGCAGGGCCACTACACAGGGCTCAGTTCCCTAAGGGTTTACGATGAGACCTTCAACCATGGGTGCAGGCTACTGCCTACTGTCTGCTGTTGCCTCTACTGCTGGCACCTGAGGAGGCCAGAGTTATGGGGACACCCTGCTCCCTTCTCAGACAGCCGAAAAGACCCTCTCACTGATGTTTGGTGCCTGTGGGTTGAGGGATCTGTGCTACCACTGGAGATTCTGTCCCTGAAGACTGCTCAGATCTATTCCTCTTGGTGCCGTGTGGCCAAGGCTGGGCTGGGCTCTGTTCCAGGTCTGGTGGAACAGACCTTTCCTGTCAGTCTTTCAGGTCACTCTGGGATAGAAATCTTCTCCACTCCATTGTTCTGTGGCTTCCACTGCTTTAGAAATTGTTGAGAGTTCTTCTTTACAGGTATTTTATGGGCTGTGGGGTAAGAGCTATCTATATGTGTTTTTCTACTCTGCCATCTTGGCTCCCCCCCCCTTTTTTCTTTTTTTTAAATGTGCTTTTAATAGCCAAATATATGCTTTTTTGCAGGGTAAATATGCCCTTTTTATAAAGGGAAATATCTCTTATTAGATGTATTTCATTCCTTGTCCATCCGATAGACTCAAGAACTCATAATTTCTTTATTTTAAACCATGGTCCAGAAATATGAATCCTATTAACAGAAACCATCTTCTTAACCAGCTGAGTATGTCTCAAATTTCAATTTCTCTTTTGATTTCCCCTCCCTTTGTTTGTTAGTAGCAATAAAAATGCCACCTGTTAACACAAAGTCTTCTGTTTTTTGCCCAGGACCATATAATCCTTAGCAATACTTTCTGTGTTCCTTGTGGTGGTGTCATTTGCCCCAACACAAGACACCAACATTAAGAAGTAACAACCATTAGATTTGACAGTTCTCAGGATGCTTTGCATCGTCTACCGAATACATGTCCTAGGAAGACAGCAGATGTCTGGGTTTTTTCAGATTGTTAAATAGCTGTTTAAGTATCCCTCAGCAGGGAATTAGCAAAGCACTAATGGTGCTATGAAACCACACCATCATTCCTAGGAACACAAGAAATTGCTTCCTCCAGAGTTGGTCTGCTCCCCTACTCTATAAGAAAAGCCTCATATCTATTATATACCACCCAACATTCAATGCTTCTTCCTTCCTTTCTGGGTATCACATTTTTCTACCTTTCACTCTTCTACCCTAAGTGAGGAATCTCCTGTCTCTTTACATGATTTTTCTTCTCTTTATCCCTTCAAGCTCTTCTTCCATCCTTTCAAGGAACCTTTTCTTTTTATCCTGGTAACTTGGAGAGTAGGAGAGCATTCCTCCAAACCTGTCATATTTTCATCTAGAAAGAGATTATCTTGCACTTTATTCACATGTAAGTGTTCTGCCAGAGTTTTGTCCTGGCACAAGTATAAACATAGTACGTTCTCTGCAGGCCATTGACAAATCCTTCATACTTACTTGATGGATCATTTGTTTTCTTTTTTTGGTAGTTCTCTTGGCTTACTTGTGATTACATATAATAGCAAATTGCTTATTTTTTTGAAAGCCAAAATTAGGAATACAAATAAATCCCAATCTAATTCAATTAAATAAACATATATTAAGTACCTACTATATGAGGTGCTAGGTACTGGACATATAAAGACAAAGTGAAATTAGTCTTTGAGGATACAGGAAGAAATAACATGTAAACAATAAGCAAGATAATTTGAGGGAAAGAGAACAAACCAGAGATCAGAAAAGACTTCATATCAGGGCAACTGAGCCTTGAAGGAAGCTAGAGATTGGTGAGGCTGAGGAGGGAGTGCATTCCAGATGTGGAGAACAGTCTGTTCAGAGAAATGGAGGTAGAAGGTAGAATGCCAAGTTCAGGGAAGAACGAGTAGGTGGGTTGGAACACAGAGTGCCTGGTAGGGAGTAAATAAATCTGGAAAGAGTTAGATTGGGAAAGATTTTAAATTATAGGGCAAACTGTTTGTACTTTATCCTAGGTGGAACAGACAGTTCTTGGAGCTTACTGAGCAGGGGAGTGATCAGTACTGCTTTATTTTTAGGGAAGCAACCAGGGTTAAGTGACTTGCCCAGGGTCAAGTTAGTAAGTGTCTGAAGCTGGATTTGAACTCAGGTCCTCCTCACTCCAGGGCCAGTTCTCTATTCACTGTACCACCTAGCTGCCCCAGACCATATTCTAGGAAGAATATTTTGGTGTTTATGTGGAGAACGGACTAAAGAGGGGAGCGATTCGAATCAAAAGTTCACAGGGTTAGAGCCTGAGGCACGTTACAGGTCATCTACTATTTTTTTGTGTGTGTTGTTGATGTTTCCCTTATCTCTACAACTTTAGATCTTGAATTGATCTTCTGTGCCAGGAAGGTCCTGCCCCCTGCTATGATTTGGGGTAGGATGGGGAAACAAAAGCCTAGAGAGGTTAAGGGACTGCCCAAGGTCATGCAGGTAGCAATAATTACATAGCACTTATTATGCGCCAGGTACTTGACAATGAATATCTTTTTGGATTCTCACAACAACTCTATGAAGCAGGTGCTATTATTATCCCCATTTTGCAGATGAGAAAACTGAGGCAAATAGAAGTTAAGTGGCTGGCCCAGAATCACGTAGCTATGATGTTGAATTTCAACTAAATCTTCTTGATTCCAAGCCCAGCACTCCATCCCATGGTACCCATTTGGGATTTTATTAGTAAAGACGCTGGAATGATTTGCTATTTCCCTTTCCAGCTCATTTTACAGATGAGGAAATTGAGGCCTTGGATCATACAGCTATTAAGTATCTGAGACCTGATTTGAACTCGTTTCCTGACTACAGGTCTTGGCACTCTAGGCACTGCACCACCTCGCTGCTTCTGAAATCTCACTAGTTAGTGCACATGAGCTTATGAGTCATCTGTGTTTTAATGTGTTCAATACCTTTTGTGGTGAAGGAAATAAGCAGCTATCATATAACTGATATTTACTTTGTACATTGAGAAATTTTTCTAGAAGGACCCTATTAATCCCTTTTGTAGGAGACCCTAGACATGAGTCATACCTAATCATTTTTTAAAAGATTTTCCCCAGAACTATAGAGGTAAGGTCAGGCAATGAGCCACAGAATTCAAGAAAAGCCTGTATCCCCTCTTTTAAGGGTCAGGACCCAGCCAGGAATCAGTTGAGTTCTTGTGATCTTCTGTGGGAAATCTTCTTCCCCTCTTTTTCCTTCCTTTCCCCTTTTCTTCTCTCCCCCTCCTCCTCCTCCCCATTGATGGACACAAAGGTAAGTAACAGAAGGTGAATGCAAAAGAATGCATTATTCTGTAAATAGCATCAGGAGAACTAAATCTAGGAGAGAGCTGAGGGTGACAAGGAACCTTAAGGACAACAATAAGGATGTTTAAAAATTATATCGGGGGAAAAAGAAGAACAATGAAGGGATAGGACAGCAGTTTGGGGTGGATGAGTCAATGATGACAAAAATCATAGAGAAGGCAGAGTAGCTCTTTTAAAAAAACACTTTTACTTCTGCTTTTTCTACCAAGGAGAATGAACTCGAGACAAGAAAGGACAAAACAAAAATGGCTAATTGGAAACTGGTGCCCATTAGAAGGAAATAATAAGAGAGCACTTAGCTGTCTTTGATCAGTTCAAGTTATCTGACCCCAGAGATCTTCATTGGCAGGAGCTAAAAGAATGGGCAGATAAAACTATGGAGCTACCACTAGGGATATTTGAAAGATCATGAAGACACAATGATAATAATAATTGAAATGGAAAGAATAACAAAAAGGAAAATGAACAGTGATCAAGCTTGGCCCTGGAGAAGAGCTAAGAAAATGTGCCTCCTTCCTCTCTTTTTGGGAACTAGGGATGAGAGGGTTCAGATGTGGAGCTGTGAGATAGTTAATGTGGTGATTTGTTCTGCTAAGCTACTTCTTATCTTCTCTTTGTTACAAGAGATCTCTGACGGGGCAGGGGAGGGATATATTCAGAAATAAAGGTCATATAAAAATTTTTAAGTATTAAAAATAAGTATTAAGGTATTAAAAACAGCCCACTTTACTCTGGGTTATCCCTAATTGTTAGGAAGCCCAAACTGACTCTATAACATGGACCCATGACTAGTTAGGTGATGCAGCAGATAGAGCACTGGAATTAAAGTGAGAATGAAACACTTACTGGTTAAGTGATCCTGGGCAATCACTTAATTTTTGTCTGCCTCAGTTTTTCCAACTGTAAAATGGGGATAATAATAGTAGTACCTATCTTACTCTACAGGAAGGTAGGAGAGAAAAGGGGTAAGAGAAGGGGTGGGGTGGGGCTGGTAGAAAGGAGGGTGGATTGGGGAAGGTAAAAGTAACATATGAAACACTTGAGAATGGACAGGGTGAAAGGAGAGAGAGAATAGGGAGAAAGAGGGGGGAATAGGATGGAGGGAAATACATAGTAATTGTAACTGGAAAAAAATTTTTTACAAGTCTGTGATAAAGACCTCATTTCTCAAATAAATAGAGAACTGAGTCAAATTTGTAGAAATAAGGACCATTCCTCTATTGATAAATGGTCAAAGGATATGAATAAGCAGTTTTCAGATGAAGAAATCAAAACTATCTGTAATCCTATGAAAAAATAGTCTAAATCATTATTGATTAGAGAAATGCAAATTAAAACAGCTCTGAGCTACCAACCCATACCTTTTAGATTGGCTACTATGACAGAAAAGGAAAATGACAAATGTTGGAGGGGATGTAGGAAAGTTAAAAAACTAATGCATTGTTGGTGGCATTGCGAACTGATTTAACCATTCTGTAGAACAATTTGGAACTATGTCCAAAGGGCTATAAAAACCATGCATACTCTTTGATCAAGAAATACTACTACTTGTTCTTATATCCCAAAGAGATAAAAAAAACAAAAGGGGAAAAGGACCTATATGTGCAAAACTATAGCAGCTCTTTTAGTGGTGTCAAAGAATTGGAAACTCAGGGGATGTCCATCAATTGCGGAATGGCTGAATAAATGGTTGTATATGATTATGATGGAACACTATTGTGCTGTAAGAAAGACAAGCAGGATGCTCTCAGAAAAGCCGGGAAAGACTTATATGAACTGATGCAAAGTGAAATAAGCAGAACTGTGAGATCATTGTATGCAGTATTAGCAATATTGTATGATGATCAACTATAAATGACTTAGCTATTCTTAGAAATACAATGATCCAAAATAATTCTGAAGGACTTATAATGAAAAATGTTATCCATCACCAGAGAAAGAACTGATGGAATCTGAATGCAGATCAAAACATACTTTTTCTTGGGGTTTTTTTGGTTTGTGTTTTCTTTCACAACATGACTAATAGGAAATATGTATTGCATGATTGAACATGTATAACCTATATCAAATTGATTGCCTTCTCGGGGAGGGGGGAAGGGAAAGAGGTAGAGAATTTGGAACTCAATTTTTTTTAAAGTTAAAAATTGTTTTTACATATAATTGGGGGAAAATAAAATATTTTTTTAAAAAGTATATGATAAGGATCCACTGATCCTCAGTTGAATACTTACAGTATGCACTTTATTCACTGTCCTGGTCTCTCTCCTCTGGAAATGTTACACTTTGACTGTGTCTTTCCTAAAATATGATTTCCAGAACTGAAAATGATACTCAAGATTTAGTCTGACCAGGGCAGAGGACAACAGCATTATGACTTCCTCTGATATGACCTTTCTTTCTTTTTATGTTGCTTTTTGTTTCTAGATCACAGTTATTTCTCCAAATAAGACAGGGAGCCTCTTCTCTCCTAGCCTCCCCCAGCATTCTCCTGTAATGAAGAAAAACTGTTAAGTAAAACCAATTGACATGGAAGCACATCTGACCCCACGTGTAGCAGTCTACTACTGGAGTCCCCCACTACTCTACAAAGAGGAGGGAAGTGTGTTTTATCATCTGTTCTCTTGGAGCAGGATCAGGTCATTATAATTAATCAGAGTTCAGCTGATTTTCATTGCTATATTGTTTTCATTGTTGTAGTCATTATAAATAAATATTATGCACAAGCACATTATTTATAGTTCTCCTGGTTCTATTTAATTCCAATTTAGTTCAGATGTCTTCCAATATTTCTCTTAAATTCTCATACCCGTCATTTCTTGTCAATAGGCACAATAATATTTTATTACATTTAAAGAAATTCATTTAACCATTCTGCACCCAGTGGGTATTCACTCTTTTTCTACTTTTTGATTCCATAAAGGAGTGCTACTCTGAATATTTTGGCGTGCATGGAGCACTCCCCCTCTCCTTCCTTGGGAGTGTGAGTAGGGTGATTGTTAGGTCAAAGGGTATGAACAGTTTAGCGACTTTTCTCATATACTTCAAAATTGGTTTCTGGAACAGCTGGACCAATTCACAGTTTATAAGGCCTCTCTTTAAAAAATCTAAACTTACATTCATAGCGTTTTTTACCTTACCACACCAGTGAATCATGTTTAACTTGTGGTCCACAAGTTAAATCCCTAGATATTTTTCCCCATAGGAAGTATTGACTAATCATGTATCCTCCATTCTATATTTATGAAGTTAATTTTTTGGATCCATGTGAAAGACTTTACATTTACCCTATTAAATTGTTTTTTATTAGATTTGTCCCATCATTTGAGCTTGCCAAAAACATCTTTGTATCCAGTGGTCTCTATCACCCAATATATTGGGTTTTCTACATGTGTAAATCTGATAAGGATATCTACATCTGATTAATCAAAATGACACAGATTCCAGGTCTCAGGGCACCAAAGGTATTAAAAAGTAAGTTTTTCTCCTGAGGATGTCAAGAACAGAGTATGAATGTCTACTTCATTAACTAAGGATAATGCCTTATGCATGTGACAGGCATTCAAAGCCTGATTTTGATATTCTCAGGAGAAAAACTCACTCCCTAATACCTTTGGAACCTAAGATGACTGAGTCCCCATCATCTTGGATAAAAAGGGAACATGAGTTCTGCCTTGCCCCCAGTGACTCAACTACCATGTTATTCTTCCTTCATTGCTGGCAAGCAATGAGCAGAACCCAAGAAGATGAAATTTGGAAGGGATAAATGTAAAGTCTCACCCTTGGGCATAAAAAATCAACTCTCCAAGTACAAGATGCAGGGGAGACATTATTAGATAGCAGTGTGTCTAAAAGAAAATTGGGGATTTAGTGGAACTCAATTTCAATAGGATGAGGAGGCAACCAACAAAGCTAATGAATTCTTGGGTTACATTAAAAGTCATAGCTTCCAGGAATAAGAAGGGGGTGGTCTCACTGATGGTCTCACTAGAGTATTATCTTCTGTTTGGGGTGGGCAGCAGGGGAAGGAGGGTCATGATTTAACAAGGACATTGAGAAATTGGAAAGTGTCCAAAGGAGGACAACCAGGATGGAAAATGTCCTGAGTCCCAGTTCTGTGAAGGTCATGTGAAAGAATTTAGGGTATTTAGCTTAGAGAAAGGAAGACTCAAGGAGGATTTGATACCTATGTTCAGGTATTTGAAAAACTGCTATATGGAAAAGGGACTAAATTTGTGCCGTTTGATTCCAGAGGGCAGAATAAGTTGCATTGGGTGACCAGTGCAAAGATGCAAATATATGGGTTTGATGTGAGATTGAATTTCCTACCAATCAGATCTGTCCAAAAGTGGAATGGATCACCCCTAGAGGTTGTGGCTTCTCCCCTCGTTGGAAGTCTTTCCTTTTTTTTCTTTAAATAGTATTTTTTTCAATTACATGTAAAGGTAATTTTTAACCTTAGTTGTTTTTTTTAATTTTGAGTTTCAAATTTTTTCCCCTCCCTTTCCCTAAAATGGTCATTGAGGGTCTTTTAGCAGAGGCTGGAGGATGACTTGCTGCATGGCTTGTAGTGGAGATTTCTTTGGGAGTGTGGGAAGGACTAAATGTCCACTGAAATTCATTCCAGCTCTCCAAATCTATAATTTTGGAATTGCTTCTCAGAAATTGAAGATGTCCCAGCATTTTGGGTTCCAGAGGTGGTGAGGGTTTGCCCTGAATTGACATTTAGTCATAGCAAATCCCAGAGGATAGCTAAGGATTACCTGGTGACTCTCCATGGTGGGCAAACATTCAGCTCCACCTTCCTTTACCCCTGAGATTCAGAATCAATGACTGCTAAGGCAAGACTGCTCTTCCCTACTTTTCCTTTTTCTAATCTCATTCCTACCTCCTTCAACCCCATTGCTGCATAATCTACATCAAGGGTTCTTACCCTTTTCTCTCTCAGGGGCACCTTTAGGAGTGTGGTGAAGCCCTTCCCAGAATAAGGTTTCTAAATTTATGAAATTAATGACAAAATTACAAAGGAAGCCCTTACATTGAAATAAATATGTAATTCTTTCTCATCTAAATCAATGTACTCCCTGGAATCATGCCACACCTCCTAGATCAGTGGACCTAAAGTTAAAATTCCCTGGTTTACACCCTCTGCCTCCTCAAACTATGCTCTGTTATTTATAAACTCCTTTTGGATCTCTTCCCTTCACACTCTTTCCATCTTTTTGCACTAATGGAAAGCTGGTTTTCTCCAGAAAAATGATGCATTCCTGGCCACCCTTTCCAGGATGAGGTGTTCCTCCTGTTGTGCTCCTTGAAGCATGAACCCCTTTTACCTTCAAGATCATATAAAAAATCCTGTTTGGCTTTCAATGCCTGTTATAACCTGGCTCTTTTCCACACTGACAGTCTTCTTATACCTAACTCCCCTCCTCACACTTCATGGTCCAGTGACACTGTCCTACTTGCTCTTCCTTGAACAAGACACTTCATCTCTTGACTCTGGACATTTTTGCTGGCTGGCCTCTGTCTGGAATGCTCTTTCTCTTCAACTCTTCCTCCTAGCTTCCCTGGCTTGCTTCAAGTCTTTGCTAAAGTCCAAACTTCTGCAAGAAGCCTTTCCTGGTCTTCCTTAATCTTAGTGCCTTCCCTCTGTGGCTACTAATATATCCTCCATACAGACTGTTTGCACAAAATGGTTTGCATATTGTCTCCCGCTTGGTACCATGAACTACTTGAGATCAGGGTTTTTTGCCTTTCTTTATATCCCCGGGGTTAGCACAGTGCCTAGAGCATAGTAGACACTAAATAAATGCTAGTTGGCTAGCTGGCTTACTGATTGAAGCTCCAGAAATACCTTGTGCCTCCCTCTCCTATTGGGTCCAGCATGTGTCCCCTGAGGAAAAGGGACAAGAGGCTTGGTGTTTTCTATCTGTCTCAAAGCAACAAACTGGATGTCCAGTAGAAGGCAACATCACGTCTGGTGGAGCAAACCCACCTTTGACTTCAGGCTTTCTATCTCCTGGGGAGCCTTTTCCTATCTCATCTCTAGTCTTTGAAGGGAAGAGGACTTGGGAAGTGGGGCTTTCCATCTGACCATGTGCCTGCCATCTCACATTGCCCTTGCCTCCAGCTGGATCTCCAACCTTTATTGGGAGTAGCACCTTCAACTCAGTGATGAATATTCTCCCACCTCATCATACCCTTCAGATCCCAATGATTCTGAACTCCTATAGAACATCCCTCAATGCTGCTAAATGAAGATGGAGAAAATCATGCAGCCATTTTCACTGAGTCCATTACAAATTTATATTACATAACCTCAACTGGGCCCTCACTGCTGCTAGGTAATTCTACTATACCTTCCTTATCAACTAACTCCCTAACCCACTCTTCACAGCAGCTCTTCAGACCTTTTCATCCCTCCTCAAAACTCCCAAAGATACTCCTACTCCACTTTCTCAGCTAGAATCTTGCCTCATATTTTACAGAAAAATTTGAGATCTGTGACTTTGAATTCCATCTTGTCTTTTCTTCCTCATCTCCTATCACTCAGATGCCTTCTATCACTATTTCTTCTTCATCCCAGTCTCACATGATGAAATTGCTTATTGTTAACCAAGGCTAACCCCTATAACTTGTTCAAGCAATCACCTTATATCCCATCTCCTACAACAAATTGTTCCCTCTGTCATCCCCATTCTTTCACTTATTTTCAACCTCTTCCTGTCTACTGGATCATCCCCTACTGCGTACAAAGATGCCCACATCTCTATCCTGAAAAACCTTCATTTGATCCTTCCATCCTTGCTAACTATCATCCTATATCCCTGCTTCCTTTTGTAGATAAACTCTTCTAAAAGACTGTCTACAATGAGTACCTTCACTTTTTCTCCTCTCATTCTCAACCTCTTAAAAACCAATTTTCCATCTCATCATTCTACTGAAATTGCTCTCCACAGTTACTGATCATCTCTTAGTTGTCAAATCAAATGACTTTTTTTAATTCTTATTTTCCTTGATCTTTCTACAGCCTTCAGAACTGTTGATCACTTCCTCCTCCTGGATACTCTTCTCTCTATTAGGTTTTTGGAACACAACTCTATCCTAGTTCTCCTCCTACCTATCTGACTTTTCCTTTGCTTAATCCTTTTCCAGATCACACTCTCTGTACTGTTTCCCTTGGTGATCTCATAAGCATCCACGTATTAAATGACCATTTTCATGCTAACGATTCTCAAATCTACCTATCCTTCCCAAAACTCTCTGTTGACCTCCAATCTCACTTCTCCAACTATCTTTTAGACATCTTGATGTCCAGTAGACATCTTAAATTCAATATGTCCAAAATTAAGCTCATCATCTTTCCTCCTAAAAACTATGTCCCTTGCCATCTTCCCATTTATGGTAGAATGCAACACCATCCTCCCAGTACCTTGGACTCATAACCTGGGAGTCATCCTGGACTCTTCACTACCTCTCATTCCCATATCTAGTCTGGTGCCAAGGCCCGTGAATTTCACCTTTGAAATATTCCCCCTTCTTTCTTCTGACATTACCATCACTCTGGCGCAGCCCTTCATCATCTCCCACCTTGATTTTTATAATAGTCTGCTGGTGGATCTGCCTGTCTCAATCTTCTCCCCATTCTAATCCATCTTCCATTTCATCATTAAAGTGATTTTCCTAAAAGACAGGTCTAATCATGTCACCTGTCTACTCAACATACTCCAGTGACTCTCTTATGTCCAGGATCAAATACAGTATACTCTGCTTGGCATTAAAGTCCTTCATAATCCAATTTTTCCTACCTTTTTAGTCATCTTATATCTTATAGGAGGTCCAACACATACTCTTTGATCCAGTCACACTAGCCTCCTTGCTGTCCCTTGAACAAGACACTCCATCTTTCCTCTCTGGGCATTTTCTCTGACCATCCCCTATGCTAGGAATGCTCTCCCTTCTTCACTCTGATCACTAGTTTCTCTTAAGTCTCAACTAAAATCCCATTTTTATAGAAAGCCTTCCCCAACCCTTCTTCATTCTAGTGCCTTCCTTTTGTTAATTGTTTCCTATTTATTCTCACTTGCTTTGCTTATATTTCTTTCCATGTTGTGTCCCCCATTAAGTTGTAAGCTCCTTGAGGGTAGAGATTTTCTTTTTCCTCTTTATGTATTCCCAGTACACAGTGCACAATGCCTGGGACATAATAAATACTTATCAATTGATTGATTGAAGAGGAAGAACCGATATACTTCTTGTTCCTCACTCCCACTTCTAGACCATCCTCTTGCCACCATCATTCAATGTAATTTTTTTTATCTCTAGCTTTTCTTTCCATTTAATGCTGATTTGTATCTTTATTCTAACAAATCACACAGACAGGTGATTCAGAAATGACTCTCACATGGGTCACTGAAAGTCTATGTCCAGTTTTGCTTTGCTATTCAACATTCTCCATGTCCAATGCTTTCTAACTCTTTTCTTAAAGAAAACATTCATGATCATGGGATCATTGCATCACAGACATAAAGCTGGAAGAGATTTTAGGGACTTTATCTAGTCTAATGATCTCATGTGACAGATAAGGAAATTGATAGATAGTCATGAGACTTTTGTATAGTCTACAAGACTTTGGCTTTTGTGGTTTCTCTATCCTGAGCCACATTTTTCAGCATATTATTTTTCCCTCCACTTCTATACCCACCTTTGCCCTGAAGTTTCTGAATACTGACATGTATGTTGATTGAGCCTGAGGTCTTTATAAGTAAGAAGTGATGGATTTAACACACAGAATTGACTATATGCTTTGGTCTTTCTTTTTTATTTTATTTTCTTTTTTTTGACAAAGGGAGGTGGAAGAGAGAGAAAACAAATGCTTGATAGTTGAAAAAAGGAATTTTAAAAGAAAAGAAGGCAGAACCAGGAAAATAATATACATAATGACTATAAGAAGGTAAATGAAAAGAACAGCAATCAAAAATTAAATGTGGTAGAAGAATGATGATCAAGCTTGATGCCAAAGGAGAGATATGACAGTTAACTCCCTTTTTTTTTCCAGAAGTGGGTATGGAACATTTCTTATGCCTTCCAACTCAGCTAATATACTAGTTAGTTTGATGAACTGCTCCCTCCCCCTTCTCCCTTTCTTGATTATTCTTTGTTACAAGGGATGGTTTTCTGAGGAAGAGAAGATGGAGGGGATATATTTGGAAATAAAGATGGTGTGAAATAAACAAAAAAAGAATTTGGAGGTTCTTATCGAGTTATTTTTTTTTCCTTCTTTTTACTTTGTTCACTGAGTTTATTTTCATCTGAAAATGTATAACCACATTGCATGGAAAAAAATACACATAGCTCTCAACTCCAGGAAAGACAATTATGGTATAAACAGTTCTATTTATGACAAGAAGAGAGTGATGCCACCATGGGCAACAGCTGCATTTCTCAGCCCTGGAGCCTTTGCAGTCCTGCTCTGTGACATCCTGAGGGCCCTTGGCAGAACAGCAGGAGCAGCAGCTTTTCTTGCAGGAGACACATTTGCATTCTTTGTGTTTGTAGAAGCGTACTTTAGTACAGGAGTCTCCAGTGGAATAGCAGCAGACAAATGTACAATGGAAGGACCTGGAATCCAAGGACCTGGGTTCAAATCCTGCCTCTGATGGTGCTACTGTGTGATCATAGGCAAGTTACTTAATTTATGTGGGCCTCAGTTTACTTATCTATTAAGTCAGGACCTCTGAAGTCCCTTCTAGTTTTAGAGCCATAAGCCTATGACGTAGACTATAAACAGGTCAAACAGTGGCTGTCTATTACTTACAGGATGAAATAGAAAATCTGCCTGGCTTTTATGGTCCTTCACAACTTGTCTCCTTCTTGCCTCTGTCAAGTCTTCTCCATATCCTCTACAATCCGGCAGGATTGGCTCTGCTGCTGCATGAACAAGACATCCCATCTCTTAGCTGAGTATTTGCACTGGCTGCCTCCCATGCCTGGAATACTCTCCCTCCTTTCCGTAATCTCCTGCCTTCCCTGACTTCCTTCATATGCGAATACTAATTCTACCCTCTTCCCTACCTCCGACTGCTAGTGTTTTTCCTCTGAGATCGCCTCCAATTAGATCGATAGATACAGATATTACATGTACAGATATTTGCATGTTCTTTGCCTCATTAGAATGTGATAAAGGACGAAGACTGTTTTTGCTTTTCTTTGTAACCCCAAGGCTTAGCACAGTGCCTGACACACAGGAGGCACTTAATAAATGCTTGTTGACTTGACCTAACTGATTCTCTTGTGCAAGTTCTTCATGGAATTTCTCCACCCACCTCTTTACTGTTTGCAAGGGATAGCAGCAGCACAAAGCCTGCAATACCGTACTAGTCTTCTCAGTCGTAAGCTCTGCAGCTGTGCGAGATGACCAAACGTACCATTGAAATGAGGTTTCTTATTGCTTTTGCAGGTATTTAAAAACCAGTTTGGCCAGCTTCTTTATTTGCTTCTCCAAAGAGAACTTATATTTAACTGCAACTTCCTTATTTCTTCTGGTTTTATTTATAATGAAAATGTCAATATGGATATGATTCATTTCCTCTGGTGCTGTGTTGACTCATCGACCATTAGATAAGAATCTTACTTTTAGAGCATCAATAATTATTTATTTATGGATGGTTTAAACATTGTGCTCCTTGACACCTTTTCCCCCTCTTTTGCAGCTCTGCTACCATCACAGACATGGAAGGGGATTATAGAAGACGGAGGGCCATTTTACATTGTTCTTTGTTTCATGGTTGTCTTGGTCAAAGAATCTGTGACCTACTGATTCACCTCTTGGTGATGAGGTTCTCTGTACTTAATCAGACATGCTCTTTAGCCAAGATCACACTCTAAGCCTTCCCAGCATAATAAAATCTGCCAGACATGATGCTCCATGAATGTGACCTTCAAGAAGTTTAATCAATAAGGCACTGCAATTGGATTTTTGTGGTGGGGTGTAGTATGACATCCTAGAACTTTCCCAAGAATTGAAGTCAAACTCAGTGGCCAATAATTTGTAGGTTCCATCTTTTTTTTTGAAGATTAGTTCAACATTTACCTCTCTATAATCCTGTGGCACCACTCCAATTCTCTGTGGTCTTTCAAGGATCATAGATAGGGGCTCAGTCTTCACATCTGCCAGTTCTTTTAGTACTCTGAGAAGTTGTTTGTCTGACCCTGATGCCTTGAATTTATTGAGAGCAGCTGAGGTTTCAATTCCCAGTTCATTGTTTTTGTTCTATATTTGCCAGTTGGAAGGTCAGAAAAGAAAACAGAAGCAAAACACAAATTGAGTAGTTCTGCCTTCTTTCCTTTGCCCCACCCACTCCAAGCAGTGGTCCTAACCCTTCTTTAATCTTCCTGTCTGCAACATACATAAAACCCATTTATGTTCATGTTGGCCTTCATACCCAGCTTCAACTTGTACCAAATCTTTATACTCTTGACATTATTCTTAAAGGACCAAGAGACTCTTTTGTCTCTATCCTCCATTATTTGTTCTTGCTTTTGTCTTCTTTATGTTTCTTTTAAAAATAAAAGTTAGTTAGTTAGTTAGTTAGTGATTTCCCTATGCATCCACATGGGTCTCTCTCTCCTTTTTTTTTTTTTTTTTTGAAGCAGTTGGGTGATTTACTCAGGTTACACAGCTAGGCTGAGGTCATATTTGAACTCAGATCCTCCTTACTCTAGGGCTGATGCTGTATCCACTGTGCCACCTAGCTGCCTCAATATAGATCTCTTTAGATGATCTTACCCTGTTCTTACCCACTGAAATTGTGTTTCTTTTGTCAGACTTTCATTCCTCAGTGGTTCCTATCCTTCTTGGGTTGATTTCCCATGTAAAATTTTAGACTACAAGATATTGTCTATACTATGGAAGCCCTTCAGTACTGTAGAAAAATGTCCTGAATCTGGAATCAGAGGAACCATGTATTTGAATTCGAGCCCTGCCACTTCCTACTTGGTATGACTATGGTTACCCAAGTCTCTGAACCTCTCTGGGACTCAATTTACTCCTCTGTAAAATGAGAGACTTGGATTAAGTGACCTCTAAGGTCCTTTCTAGCTCTAAAGCCAAATGATCTTCTGATCTATCATTTTTTCTTTGAAATATCTGAAATCCCTTCTTCAAAATCTAGGCAACATTCAGAATGGGTTCAGTTTTCCTTTTCTTCTCCATCAGGAAATCTCTTCTCCTCAAGACTCCTACCACAGTTCTAGCTTAGCAACCAGTACCTCCTTCTTGGTCAAACAAGTCCAGAATTCCAGCTTCCCTTCTTTCTTTCTCCACCTTTTGAAGAATGAATTCATAATTAGGGCAAGTTACAAACATATATGGTGCCTTCTTTTGGCAGTAGGAGAGAGCTCCAGCACACATCTGAATATTTGAGGTCTCTTGTTCCCCTTTTAATCATGCCTCTGCTGTGGGTTTATGATCTGTTTCTCATGCTCCTTAGTCATTTCCTTCTTTTATCCTACTGGTCTGTAGTATTCTTCCACTATTAATATCAATCTGTTTATTTTTAAAAATTAATTTTCACTCATGAATTTTGCTCTCTGTTGCCCTCCTCTAATTCTGGAATTTCTTTAAATGAATGTCTTTTTAGTATACAATGCTAAAGAAATAGTATGCTGAAATAGATTGAATTCCACCTCTGATTCATACTGCTATATGAGCTTGGCAAGTCATTTAACTATTCTGTGCCCCAGGAGACTCTCCATCACTATAAACTATTCATCTGCAATGGTAAAAGGAGCTTTCTCTTTGGGAATTAACCATATCAACAAAACCTCTTCGAAATAATAACAGAAACAATAACTACAGTAATAATGGTGATAATAATAACATATGGTGCAACTTCATCTTTCCTTTTACTTACTACGTTGCTTTGCAACAATCTCTCATTCCACAGTTATCTTCCAGTTATGACCTCCATCCCACCAAACCCCAGAGAATCCATTGATGCTACATTTTCCCCCTTGTGCTATTTTTTTTATTAGCTTGTTTATTACTCATACTTTGTGCATTTGTGTATTGACATAGAGGTCGTAGATTTTATTTCTGGATCTCTTCTTGGCTATGATCTCTTGTGAATTACTGACCCTCTCTCCTGATCTTCTTTCCAAATTATACCTGCGTATTCTGTATATCTCAATAGATACAGGTGGGTAGTTTTCCCCATTTCCTCCCATCTCTTTCTTCACCTTAACAACCTTTTGATCGTATTTAGAAAACTTCAGGCAAATATTCTTACCCACTTTCAGGTGTACTCTATCCCTGGCCAAGAGTTCATCATTCTGTTATTTTAAGCTGTGGTTCATAAATCCAAATCCCATTCTCAGGCATCATTTTAACCAGCTGCTTATGTTCCATATCTGCCTATTTCTTCTGAATCTTCTACTTTTAATCCACTGTAGTGAAGAAAACACCACCTGTGCCCCTGAGGTCTTCAGTTTCTTACCCATAAGTCATAATTACTTGCCATGCTCTTGTAGAATAAGGACTCTAGGCCTATGTCATTTTGTGGAACTTCTTGAGAGATTGACTTCATTGCAAAGGCTTAGACTTGGTATAGCTACCCTGAAGAAACTAATGATAATTATTATTATAACTAACATTTATATGATACTTATTATGTGCCAGGCACTCTGCTAAGCACTTCACAATTATTACCTTATTTGATCCTCCCAACAACCCCAGGGAGGTAGGCGCTATTATTACCCCCATTTTACAGATGGGAAAACTGAGGCAAATAGCAGTTAAGTGACTTGCACAAGGTCACGTAGCTACGTAAATATTTGTAAGTAAATGTCTGCAACTGGATTTGAACTCATCTTCCTGTCTTTAGGCCCAGCACTCTATCCTCTATAATATCTGTCTGTTATATGGGAAAATGTGTTCCCTTTGTAAGAAAATATTGCCTACAGCAGGACATTGAAAGAGCCTGCTCAGCTTGCAGTACTAGAATGTTCCAATCACAACTCAGTCACTGAGTTCCACTTACCATGCTTTAGTCAGTTTCCTAACTTTGCACTTTTTCTCCCAGAATTATATTTACTCTACCAATCATTTTTCTATTCTCTACTATTTTCTCTTTGTTCTTTGTGTTCTCAATGCAGTTGTAAGTTGTATCTTGAATATTTATAAGGCTATAAATTGGTCAGTGTTACTCCATGTGCCTGGACAATGTGGCTGTGAGATTTGCTTGTGTGCACATGGCCTAATTGTCCCTTTATTTCGTTGCTCAGTTATTTTCAGTCATTTCTGCCTCTCCGTGACCTCTTTTGGGGTTTTCTTGGCAAGGATACTGAAGTGATTTGCCATTTCCTTCTCTAGTTCATTTTACATCTGAGGAAACTGAAGGTAAACAGGGTTAAGTGACTTGCCCAGAGTCACACAACCAATAAGAGTTTGAGGCTGGATTTGAACCCAGGTCTTCCTGACTCTAGGCTTGACATTCTTATCTACTGCACCACCCACCATGCCCCTGTCCCTTATAAGTGAAGGTCTCCACTGCATCCTGGGCCATCACCTGTTGTCCTGACCCATATCTTGCCACTGGATTCCAATTACTCTGGAGAAGAGAGTGAGGCTGAAGACTTTGCACAGCCCTGCCTCACTTAAATCCAGTTTCCTTGCAAGTCAAGACATCACCCTCTTTATGTCATTGGTCCTCTTTGAGAACAAAGGATGCACCGCAAAGATATACAAGTAATAAAAGATACCTTGGCTTAGCCAGAAAAATGCAGAGTTCTAAGTTAATTTTTTGAAACTGTCCAGGTTCCTTCTGAGGGTATACTTATCCCCTTCTGGGGCTACCATTTGGATCCACACAAATTACTAAGAGTGCATAGTAGTGGTCATCAGAAGTAACAATTCTTGAGAGGCTCTCCACTATATCCCACTTAAATGCCCCAGGATGAAAGTAAATCTCTTTTCTGTTTGTGTCAGGTTGGCAAACAGTTGTCTGAGAATTCAGCCTGGAGTCATACACCATCTATACTTTGCCTCATCTGGTTTTTAAGGGCTGTTGTCTCTCCTAGCTGCACCCAAGAACACATAGAATTCTTTCTTCTGGTAGAAGAGGCTATTCCCTTCTGAGTGGGTTCCACTCTCCCCTCTTTCAGGAAGAAATCTATACCTATTACCAATAACTCAAAAGTCCTTTTTTCCTTCTATCAGAAATTAAGATTCTCCTCTGATGCTCTGGATTCTTTTTCTTCTTTGCTTTGAAGAAATTTCTGTTTTCCTCTCCTTCTCTAGTAATTTTTTGTTTTCCCTGATAGACTGAAGAATAGAGAGACATTTCTCTAGCCCTTTCACTATATCCTTGGTGAGGGATCCCAAACCACATTTTACCCAATATGGCCACTATTCAACACTGACAGGAGCACATACATAACATGTACTTTTCCATTTGCCCTCCACGGTAACTGGAAGCTTTTTTTTCTTTCTTATACTGATAACTTTCCACGAATTGTGATGCCACACTACTGCTCTGCCCCACCTTCTCATTAAGCTGAGGGGCTTAGCTGCTGAATACTCCAAACCAGGCTTCCTTGACTTTTTTCTCATGAGGATGCTAGCTTGCTTAGTTGCATTTGACTGGAAATTAGCAGCTTCTTGTCAAAGCTTCAATGAAAACAAAATCTGCCCAGTCCTTTGCCAGAGGGTTTCAAACAGAAACCAAATTACTAGAAATATTTTGTTGATTTAAATAAAATTACCTACTTCTTTCCTCTTACCATTGGTAGGCTTAAGATGCCACCTTGACACCTCTCTGGTACCTGCTGGTAATATGTCTCAAGAGTTTAAACTCAAGAGAAGCCCAGCTGGATCCAAGAGTGATGACTCAGGGTGTATCCCAGCCTTATTGGGAGCAGGAAAGATAGGATTCCAACAAGGGGGGAGGGGATTATATAGAGAGCAGAGTAACAACAAACCCTGCAAAAGGTTCTAAGCTATAGATCCCACTAGCTCCATTTAGGAAGGATTTCTTGGGATTGAAGCTTGGAGCTAATTAAACTGTGTAGTACTTCAGGAATTCATAACTGTCACTGTGGGTATTCCTTCTACTGGCAGAGACAGCAACCTGTTTATATTGCAGAAATGCTTAAGTGGTAGTAGAGAGAGCATACTATTATGAATTGGGAGACCTGGGTTCAAAATCCAGCTCTCCTTAAAAAATATGTTTATTTTTCCCTAATTACATGTAAAAAACAATTTTTAGCATTTGTTGTTTTTTTTAAAGTTTTGCATCCCAAATTCTATCCCTTCCTCTCCCCCCTGCCCCTGAGTCAGTAAGCAGTTTGATATAGGTTATACATGTGCAGACGTAAAACATTCCATACTAATAATTTTGTGCATGAAGACTCAAACCAGGAAAAAAAGGAAGAAAAGAAAAAAAGAAGGAAAAGAAAGAAGAAAGAAAAAGAAAGAAAGAGAAAAATTTAATTGCTTTAGTCTGTATTCAAGCAACCCAGTTCTTTCTCTGAAGGAAGATAGCATTTTTTCATCATGAGTCCTTTGGGATTGTCTTAGGTCATTATATTGATGAGAATAGCTGTCATTCATAATTCTTCATCTTTAATACTGCTGTTACTCTATTACTCTATACTTTATGTATATACCATTCTCCTGATCCTGTTCACTTCATTTTGCATCAGTTCATGTAAGTCTTCCTAGGTTTTTCTGAAAGTATACTGCTTGTCATTTCTTGTAGCACAATAATATTCCATTACAATGTCTCTTGTCTTCCTTACTCCAGAGTGGCACCCTAGCCACTCTGCCACCTAGTTGCCCAAGAGTCAGAAGACATGGATATAAATTCTGCTTCTGATGCTTACTACTAGCATGGCCTTGAGCAAATCACTTCAATTTCCCTCGGCCTCCATTTTCTCAAGTGTAAAAGGAAGGGGTGGGTTATTAGAGAAGGTCTCTGATGTAAGGATGCCCCCTACATCCAAATCTCTGCTCCTATGATATTTGCCCAGATGAGGAGGCAACAAGTCTGTAGTAAAGACTAAATTGTTCCCTGTGGGTGCTCACAGGGAAGAGAAGGGGGGGCACATCGAGGGAGAGGAGTTATGAGGTAGGGATGATGTCAAGAGCTAATGAGTAACTTTGGGAGCTGTGGTGGTTGACATCTAAGCCAACCAGTTATCAAAACGTTGACTCTCCAGGCACAATGTTTGGCTAACCAAGTGGAACAGACTATGTTTGTTGCATCCCTACAGCAAGCAAGATTTAGGCTATAAGGAACAACCTTACTGGGGAGCCTCTTGAGTCACAAAAACCCCTTTGTAGTCTTGACTGGGGACTGGGACATATGAAATACTCCATCATGAGGCAGAATGGCATTAGGAAATAAGCCCTGGGTTTGAAACCGTAGGAACTGGGTTCAAACTCTGGCTCTATTTCTTATGCTTATAGGATCATAGATCTTAGAGCTGGGAAGAGATGGGTCTTAGAGGCCATGGAGTTCAACTTTTTTGTTTTACACATAAGGAAACTGAGTCTCAGAGCCTAAACTCATTCAGCTGGTAAGGGTATGAGGATGGTTGGACCTGTTTTGTCTTGACTACAAGTCTAGCACTTTATACTAACTAGCTATGAGATGCTGAGAAAGTTAGTTAGCCTTTCTGAAACTCATTTCCTTTTTTCACCTATAAAACGGGGGAGTTGTATGCTAGATGATTTCTAAGACCTGTTCCAAATCTAAGTCCTCCTATCTCAGCAAGATCTCTGTCATCAAAAGTAACCGTCTCCTAAGATGAGAATCTCCTAGGAGTTTAAAGATGCTCACAGCTGGAACATTCCATCTTCTTTCATGAACTCTCCTCCCCAAACCCTACCATCGCCATCATCGCTTCATGAGATTGCTAAAGGCAACTAAGTAGTACAGTGGATAGAGCAAAGAGTCAAAAAGACCTGAATTCTAATTCTGCATCAGACATTTATTACTCATATGACCCTGGGCAAGTCACATAATCTCTTTGTGCCTTGGTTTCCTTTTCTGTAAAATGAAGGTCATAATAGCACCTATCTCACAGGGTTGCTATGAGGATCAAATAACATATGTAAAGTGCTTTTAAAAAAAACAAACAGAACGCTGTTTACAGAGAGGGAAACTGAGTCTCAGAGTCCTTCAGGGTTGTATGACCACGGACAGGCTATTAATTTATTTGAGCCAAAGTTTCCTTTGTGCTGGATTAGATGATCTTGAGGTCTCTTCCAGTTTTAAATTCTGTAACAAAAAATTGTCATGGAGAAGGAAAACTAGATTTGTTCTGCTGGTTCTGAAGGATAGAACCAAAACCCTAATTACAGAGAGGTAGACTTTGCTCAGTACTAGGAAAAGCTTCCTGACCATCAGAACTGTCTCAGAGTAGAAGAGGCAGGCTGTCTGAGGAGGTAGCAAAGGTCCCTGGACTTGTTTGTCCCTTGTTCCTCTTTGTATCCCTAGCATTTAGCATAGTACCTGGTCATAGCAGGCATTTATTAAATGTTTATTGACCTACCTAAAATCTGAAGTCTTCAAACACAGGCTATGTTGATGACCAGTTGTTGGATATGTGGTAGGAAGCAGGGGTCATACTAGGCCTAGTGACTTCTTTGGTCCCTTCCAGCGTTGAGGATCTGTGACCTTATAACAACTTAAGTTTACACTAAGTTTAAACAAAGTCTTCAGTTAAGAATCCAACCTTCTTGATTCCTGCTCTAGACTTTTTTCTGGTTGTTGTTCAGTCATTTCAGTCGTGTCCAGTTCTTTGTGTTTCCATTTGGGGGTTTTCTTGGCAGAGATACTGGAGTGGTTTGCCATTTGCTTCTCCAGATCATTTTACAAATGAAGAAACTGAGGCAAACAGGGTTAAGTGATTTGTCCAGGGTCACAAAGCTAGTTAGTGTCTGAGACCAGATGTGAACTCATAAAAATGAATCATCCTGACTCCAAGCCCAGTGCTCCATCCACTGTACCACCTCTTCTCTGTGAAGGATCCCCAACCCTGATGTGGGGTGGGGTGGAGGAAGTGCTCACCATATTCTGGACTGTCCAGCACATCTTCCATTCTCTGACTGCCAACCGAAAACATAGAGAGAGCAATGTGGTAGAGGAGAAAGCACAACCTTTTGACCTTAATCTACATTATTAATATTTTCTCCATCACTTTCTTAAGTTTAGACAATCAACATCAATCAATCAAGTCTTGGTTTGAAATGCTTTCAAATTTCCAAGGTGCAAATTCTCATTCTGAACATTTAACTGTCAGCTCTCTCAAGCTGCTTCAAGCTGGTTCCAGCATGCCACTACCCATGGACATATCACTTCACCTGGGACTTGGTTTCCTCATTTGTAAAAAGAAGGATTGGGGCTGGATGTTAGATAAGTTCTCATCTTGCTCTGACATTCTAAAATCGCCTTTAGGCCTAATGCTCTATGTTAAAAAAGTCTATTCCAGCTCTAACATTCTATACTATGGAAGGGTGCTAGCCCAAGCAACATCCTGATATGTTCAAGAGATCACAGAAAGTTCAGAGGGCCTAGGTTTAAATTCAGGCTCTGCCACTTATATGATCATAAGATCAGTTTCCTTATCTGTAAACTGAGGAAATCAGAGTAGAAGATCTTGATAATCACTCCCAGTTCTAAGTCTATAATCTTACAATTCTTCTAGCTTTAACTTTCGTTGTTCATAAAAACATGACTCTAGAGATGGAATGGACCTTACAGGCTATTTAGTCTGACTCCTTCATTTTACAGATGAGGAAATTGAAGCCCAGTGAGGTTAAGAGATTTGCCCAACATATATGCATGGTAAGCTCCAGAAGCAGGATTTGAACCCAGATCCTCTGATTCCAGAGCCCCCTGCTCTGTCTACTTGCTCTACACTGCTTCTAAGTTCTATAGTACCTTGTAGCTCTAAAGATCCTCTGTTGCTATGATGTTCCCCGCTTCCTTGTGGCCCTTATTGCCCCTGCCCATCTGCTGGTAGGCCTGCAGGCCCTTGGGTCTTGCTCACATGGCCCAGCCTGGGAGAGCTCAGTTGATTAAAGCCCCAGGCAACATCCATGACATAAGGCAGGTTGGGGGGATGGCACCCACGGTCTCTGCAAATGCTTCCTGGCCTCCCAGAGAGCCAACTTCCTCCAGCAGTAAAAATAACAAGGTCCCAAAAGACCTCTGTGGCAAGAAGGCACTGCTCAGATTTGGGGGAGGAGTGGGAATGGGGGCACTGGATGAAAATGGGGGATGGGGAGCATTCATATGGCACAAGGAGGCTGGAGCCCCAGGTAGGGAGAAAAGAAGAGGAGGATGAGGGATGAGGGAAAGGATTCCAGGTTCTGACCCAGAGGCTCAGAAAGTGGTAGTGCTAGGGCCCTGCACGGGTGCCAGCCCCAGAGGAGTCTGTCTTCCAAAGCTGCCTATGTCACATGAACAAGATAATGAATATTTTCCTCACATATGTACTTGTATATGACTGTGACTACGTTTTTGTGTCTTGTGTGAGTATATAATTATATGTATGCTTGTGTACAACTGTTTTGTGTATCTGATTATGCATTTGTGCATGCATGTATGTAGGTGATTCTATGTGTGCCTGTGAAGTATGATTGTGTGTGTTAATATGTGACCATCTGTACAATGGTCTGTGTATTTCCAATGGCCTTACTCTGATCTATTATTTCTGAACATTTATACTTTTCTCTTGTAAATGAATGCTGGGACATGCAATGTTGTGCTTGTTTAGGCACATTTACAGTTGTCTATGTGATGGTGAGGCAGTAGGATGTTGTGGAAAGAGCTCTGAACTTAGAAGACCCAAATTCAAATTCCAGCCCTTCCATTTATCACTGCATTACCTTGGGCAAATTCTTTAACCTCTCTGAACCTCAGTTAAAGTTATAGATGAGGAAACTGAAGTGAGGGTAAGTGGTCTGCCCAAAGTCATATACATGACTAGCTCCAGAGGCAGGATTTGAACCCCTGGGGTTGGGCTAGATGGCCTCTAATGTGCCTCCTGTTGTAGATCTAAGAACCTGTCTATGTGTCTGCCTGTGAATGTGTTTTTCTATTTATTTGTCTGTGTCTGTGAATAGATTTGTTTATCTCTGTGTATCTGGATTTGTGAGCATACCTGTGTCTATGCAGAAGCGAGTGATCAGTTACTCCCTCTCTCAGTGAATGACCCTGGGTAAGTTCCTATCTGTCCCCAGGTTTTATGTTTCTTCTCTATCACATGAGGGTCTCTCAAAGGACCTTTCTAGCTTTCCACTTCCTAGCTCCATGACCACTTCTGGTTTTCTTTGATACCTTTCCATCTTCCCCACATGGTAAATTCACAATTCTCAGAATTCTCTGTTGTCCAGCCATGCTTTTCCCATTGCCCAGAGTGGGAAATGGAGGCCTGAGTAGAGGCAAGGCTTAGACCAAGACTCTGCCATATAGTTAGGCTCATGTAAACCATCTACCTGGAAAGAAAACACTGGGTAAAATGAGCAGGAATCTTCTCTAGAGCTCCTGGTATTTTGGACTAAGGACAGGGCTGGGGGAACTATTTGGGGTACTTAGGCAGGACAGGGTGAAGGACAATTCAAAGAACAAAAATTCCATGAAGTGAAGGCGGTGGTGACTCTTCCTCAAGAGCACAGAGGGCACAAGAGAAAAAGGTCTGAAATCCCCAAAGATGGTCCTTGTCTGAAAGGAGGCAACAGTGCTGCCTTTGAAGTCAGGGAGAAAATGAGTTTCAATCTTGACTTTGACTCTTCCTAGCACTTTTACTCTCGGCCTCTCAGAGCCTCAGTTTCCTCATCTGTAAAACAGGAATAATAATCCTTGCACTGTCTTAAAGGGTGACCGTGAGGAAAGCTCTTTGAAAATCTTAAAGGGCTATGTCAATGTGAGTTATTTTTTCTTAAATCTCAGGTAGAGGGCAGAGGGCAGACTTCAAGAATAACTTGCTTGTGACAGTTGACAGACTGATTTTTGAGGGGCAATATGGATCATCTGCTGTCTAGAGATTTAAAGAGAAAAAAAAGTGAGTGGCTCTCTTTATTGAGATGATCAGAATGGAGGCAGGGGACTGGAAGAAATGACCTTTCCAGGACTTCTTTGGACCCAGACGGTAAGGAGGTAAAGGGGGTTAATTGGGTATGAGTGAGAGAATATACCCCCCTGGTGGCCAGTTGTCACCACTGCAATCCCGATTTACCCCAGCCCAGTTACAGTTACTCCCTTCCTGGCCCTTAGGGTATACATGTGCTAGAGAGTGGGTCTTTAACCCATTTTAAAGTGACTTAGATGAAAGCAAGCATTGTCTTCCCGAAGTGCTCATCTGAGGAGGAATAAGAAAGCTGGGGGGAGAGAGTCAGAACCCCAAGATCTGGGACAATGATGTAAATTAAGAAATAGAATTCAAGTTCTCAGCAAAGGACAGATAAACTATACAGTAATCACCACCACTACCATTTCATCACCCTTTTCCTCCCCACCCTCCCAATCACCATTATAATCCTCCCCATCATCCTTCTCACCATCATCACAACAAAATGATTTTTATCGTCATTGTTTCCCTCACTAATAGGAAAGGCATACAGGAGACAAAATGGGTACGTGGGGTAGAAGGAAAAGGACCTGGCAGTGGAGTCAACAGACTAGGATCTGGGTCGTGAATCAGCTGCCAACACCAGCTTTGTCACCTTGGGGGAGCCCTCAAAACGCTTTAGACCTCTGTTTCATCATCTGTCAGAATGAGGGGTTTTCATTGAATGATCTCTGGTGTCCCTTCATCTCTAATATCTTACAAGCTGTTTTAAGGTCCCTCCTCGCTAAAACTTTTTATGTTCTAACATTCTGTGCTCCAGGAACCTCCCAACACTAGCAGTCTTTCTATGCTCTAAGTTGGCTTTTAGCTCCAATATTCAGTATTCAAGATTCCCTTCCAGCCCCAACATTCTATGTTCTAAATTCCCTTCCAGCCCTGGCATTCTATGCCCCAAGTTCCTTTCTAGACATGTCTATGACTTCTGTGAAGCTATAAGTTTACAGCTGCCTTTGCCCATAATGAACACAACCATGACCTCTGCCAATTCCTATGACCACCTAGGATCACAGAATCTCAGAATGTTTGGAGGTATCTCAGTGAGGATGCATCCAACTTTCCACTTCTTCTTCCATTTTACTGATGAAGGAATTTGCTCATCCAAGGTAAAATAAGTGACAGAGCTGGGACTTAATCCCGGCTATTCTGACTCCAAGTTCCTATTATACCATAACAGTCATTTATTTCTTCATAGGTTTCATGCCCCTTGAGTTGGAGTCCCCAAAAGAGTCCTCTGCCCTCACACATTGGTCGCTGGCAATAGGTACAAGCAGTGGTAAAAGCAAGGATCCTTCGTTCCATGAAAACCTTATGGGGATTCCGACTCAGGCTCCCCAGGGAAGAAGTAGATTCTCCCCCTGTCCCTTTAGCCCCAGCTCCTGAACAGTCTTCTCAAGGGTCATGTGATTTGGAGGGGGTGAGGTGGGAAGAAAAAGGGGTGCCTATAGAACGTAGTTCTACAGAGACTCTGAGGAATGGTAGTATTGAACCAACAAAGTGTGTTCAAAAAGCTGAATGCTTTCTTACTCAGGGCGAAGGACCCAATTTCTAGGTGTGGGGATCAGACTAGCACAGCTTGTAGCTGCTTGGAGGTTATTCTATTGTAAGAGGCCATAGAGGCAGGGGGAAGGGAGGGGGGAAGCTATTCAAAGATGCATCTAATCCAAGAAGCAAGGGAAAGGCATAATAACAAGCTGAATTGCTTCTCTCTCTCTCTCTCTCTCTCTCTCTCTCTCTCTCTCTCTCTCTCTCTCTCTCTCTCTCTCTCTCTTTATTTTTTAAAGTAAAGCTTTCATACATACTCAAATGTGTGCAATTATATTCAAATACATAGTCCAGTGAATGTACATGTAGGTAATCTGTGTAAGCAGAAATACACACATTTGCACAATAATTCATGAGCAGGCAAAGATTTGTGAATATCCAGGTACGCACACACAACACGCACATGTGTAAGTATCTCTGTACACACACAAATGTGCATGAGCACACAGTGCAGATACACAAAGGTAAATATACATGAATACACAAATAATGCAAATAAAAACGACTCATTTATATAGTGATTTGAGTTTTATGAAGCATTTTGCACAAAACACAAAAACCTACATTGTGTCCAACAGACCAGGATCTGAGTCCCCACTCAAACAAAGGTTGTAGAAGTGGAAGTAGTACAAGCCCCATTTTACAGATTAGGACGCCGAGGCTCATGTAAACCATAGTATCATAGGTCTAGAGCTGGAAGAGACCTCAGAGGCCATCCAATCCAAACCTCTTTCCCACTTAACAGATAAGGAAACTGAGGCTCCTAAAAGTAAAACAACTTGCCCATAGTCACATAGATAGTAAGTGTTGGGGTCAGGATTTGATCCCAAGTCTGCTCACTTGTTCATTCTTTTCCAGTCCAGTCTTCTTTTTGACTGTACCTCTTTCTGTGCCTTAGTCTAGTCTTCTATAAAATGAGGGGTTGGATTTGATCTTGAAGGGTCTTTCCAACTCTAATATTCTATATATTCTAACGTTCTATATTCTAAGGTCTCTTCTAGCTCTGTGACATTGTGTGATTGTGTGAGAAGCCACACAGTGATGCCCAAGGTGAAGCAAACAGGACTCCCCCCGCCCCCCTTTTCCATTGGGTCTGATACACCTCCTCCCCCCTCCCTTTCCGGTTGGCTTTTCTCTCCCTGGGGCCCAGTTCGGGAGAGTGGAGCCTCAGACACACACAGAGCCCAGCTCTTTGCTAAAGCCATTGTTGCCTTTGGCAAAAGGCCCTACTTACAGGCTGAAGGCCAGGGCCTCTGTGAGTGGGGCTAGGACAATGGGACCGCCTAGGCCTACAGAAATTGCCCCAGTGCCTTTGCAAAGCCCCCCTTAGCCAGAAGCTGAGTGACAGCTGAATTGGGTGGGGGGGAGCACTCTGTGAGAGCTAGTGCCCCACCAGGCTGCCGAGAGATACCCGTTGTCTGCAGCCCCTGCACAGCTGCAGACACTGGGAGGTCCCTGGTTCTTTGCTCCCACCCCCCAGAAAGAAGTGCCTCCCACAGCCCTTCTGTCCAGCCCCCCTGCCCACTGGCTAGACCCTCCTGAAGGGTCCTGTCAACACTGATTGGGGAGCAGATGGGAAATAGGCAGGAGGGGACCTGTGACGGGGCCACACTGAATCAGTGTGAGCCTCTATTCCACCCCCATCCTCCTTCTACTCCACTCCTCCCCCCAGAATATATCCTACTAAGCACAGACATCATGGTGAAAGGAACAGAGTACTGGACAGAGTGACAAAAAGACCTGGGTTGCAGTCCCAGCTCTCACACTAACTTACTCTGTGACCTTGAATGAGTTATTTTCCCCTTTGGGGACTCAGCTCCCTGGTCTATAAAATGGGAAACATCATGGCACAGTAGAGAGCTGCCTTTGGGGTCAGGAAGATCTAGGTCCATGAGCTACCTCAGACACATACTGGCTATGTGACCCTGGTCTAGTCATTCTCAGAGCCCCAGGCAATCCCCTAAAAACTATTATCTGCTGAGATGGGGTCAATCTGTATTAGCAGAAGGAATTTCCTTATTGGGAGTTCCCCATACCAATGAAAAATGAAATCGCAGCTCCCATCTGAAAGAGGCAGACAGAGACAAAGAGAGAGAAAGAAAGATAAGGAGGAGAAGAGAGAAAGAGAGACAGAAAGAGTTGAACTTATTAATTTATAATTTCTCTTCCAATTGTCATATTCTAAGGTTCTAACATTCTGTATCTCTATGACATTTCCCCTCATACCCTCAGTTTCCCTATCTGTACAATGAGGGGATTTAACTGGCTGACCTCTCAAATTGCATAATTCTAAGCATAGCACCGGTGTATTTGTGAACTTGGAGCAATGGGGAGGAGACTGAGAAGGGGAGATCTCAGAAATTGTGGTCTGAGCAAAGCCCTGAGCTCTGTGGTCTGACCTGCTGTTGTTTTTCCCTCATGGTACTTAGCACCTGTGACCTGAAACCTGGCTGTTTCCAGCCATGGACCCTCAATGAGTCCACTCAGACATGGTGACCTGCTGCTACTGTTTCGTAAGAGACCCTGATTTGAGGAAGAGTGGGGAAATAGGGAGCAGGAGTCTCTCTTGACCATTTTTTTACCTTTCAGCACAGCCCCAGCCCTTCCATCAGCCTTTGGACACATTTTTCTCCCATCACAATCACTGAAATAGGGTTCCAGAACTGACAGGCTGGTGATGATGTACAGGCTGTTTTCTGCACCAGAAAAAAAAAAACCTTCCCCCTTTGACCCAGCAGTATTGCTACTAGGACTGTATCCCCAAGAGATCATAAAAATGGGAAAGGGTCCCACATGTACAAAAATATTTATAGCAGCTCTCTTTGCGGTGGCAAAAACTGGAAATCAAGGGGATGCCCATCAATTGGGGAATGGCTGAATAAGTTGTAGTATATGAAAATAATGGAGTACTATTGTGCCATAAGAAATGATGAACAAGAAAACTTCAGAGAGGCCTGGAAGGACTTATATGATCTGATGCTAAGCGAAAGGAGCAGAACTAGGAGAACTTTGTGCACAGCAACGACCACACTGTGTGAGAATTTTTTCTGGTAGACTTGGAACTTCGTAATAACGCAAGAACTTTAAAAAAAAAATTGCCAGTGGTTTTCTAAGACAAAGTACCTTCACAATCAGAGAAAGAACTATGGAATTCATCTGCAGAATGTAGCAGATCATGTTTGTATATATTTGCGTGTGTGTATTAGGCTTTGATTTGTTATATGACTTCTTCCATTTATTTTAGTTCATCTACACAGTATGACTATAATGTAAACATATTCAATAGGAAAGTATATGTAGATCCTATATAGAATTGTATGGTGTGTAGGGGAGGGAGGGGGGTGGTGGGGGATAGGTGGGAGGGTAAAAATCTAAGTTTTCTGGTAGCAATTGTAGAACATTAAAAAGTAAATAAGTAAATTAAAAAGAAAAAGTAACAGCACGAACTAGAAAAAAAAACCTTCCATTTTATTGACAAATGTGTGTATCATAGGATATGTATGTCATGTGTATATATGGTCTATATGTAGTACACATGCCTATGTCTTAACTGTAATAGTGGTAGCACATTTCTGTTGTACTTTTAAGAGTCACAAAATGATTTCCTCACAACAGTCCCATGAGGTAGTAATAGAAATGAGTTTATCCCCATTCTACAGAGGGAGAAACTGAGACCTTGAAGGTAAAGTGACTTAGATTCACAAATTCATAGACTTGCCTTGAATCATACAGTAAATAAATGTCAGAGGTAGCATATAAACTCAGGTCTCCTAAAGTCTGCATGTATTTTGTATGTGGATATGTGCCATGTCATGAATGACAACATGTGGCCAGTGAGCCTACCATATGGTTAAGAGTTGCTATTTTCTCATATCAAAGGGTTGTGGGCTCTGTGTCATGGTTGTGTGTATTGTGGGGTATGTGTGTGTGTATGTGTGTGTGTTATGATATATGTGCATGTTAAAGGAAATCAGATTTGAGGAGTTTTTTAAGGGAGAAAATAAAACTATTCTTTGTTTTCAGGAGGGGGCAGGAGAGAGCCTGAATTTCATTCTTATTACTGTATTCAGGTGTTTGGATGGTTCCCTGAAATTTAATGTTGCTTTTAAAATATACATACACATGCTATGCAAGTATACACATATGTACAACACATACATACAGCCGAAGCAGGATCTCTGTCTGCGTATCATGCACCTTGGTCAGATGTCACATGTCCTGCTGCCCATACTAGGCAGATGTTTTCCTCATCACCCCATTCTCTTTTCTAGGAGCCTTCAAGGTTTCACACCCCCATCCCTACCCACACCCAAGGAGATATTCCCACTGCTTCGGACCAGCAAGCAGCCTCAGGAGAGACACCACCTGTCTGGCTCATGTCTCAGGGATTTCTCCCCTTCCCCAACAATGCCTGGATTTGGCTGCATCAGCCTGGAGATTAGCCCCAGGAGAGATGGGGAGCAGGTGGCAGACCAGGGCCCACTGTTGACAAGGCAGCAAGGATGTCTGACCTAACTCGAGTTCCAAGTGTGTCTTATTCCCCCTTCCCTGCTCTCTAACCTGTAGCAAGCACCAATCTTCTGTCTTCAGCACAGCAGCTGACTGTGAGCTGATCACAGCTTATGTCCCCTCAGTGGCCTAAGGTAATTTCTGTGAGCAGATAAGGCATTGTAGTATCATAAGAGTTGGAGTCAGAGAAACCTGGTTTGTATACAAACTCTTTTATCCACAAGACACTTAACTTTTATCCAGGCCTCAGTGTTCTCATTTGTCAAATGAGGAGGTTAGATTAAATTATCTCTAAGATCTCTTCTAGTTCTAAATCCTATGAAATCACCCTGGATATGGAGTCAGGCAACATGGTTTTGCCACTAATTGTAAGGTTAATGATGGTACCACGTCCTATGGCCTCAATCACCTTGTCTGTAAATTGGGGATAATACCATACTTTCCTGAACTCAGAAAACTGGATCAGATGATTTAAGGTTTTTTCTTAGGCTGTCTCCTTAACACTGATTGATTTAACCAACTTCAAGTTCATCAAATTGCTTTTATTGGTGGAAAGGGCATCAGCACTAAAGATCTTGTGGCTACAAGCTTTCCCCTTTTCTGACGCTGGATGAGTCTTTGAGGACAGCAGAAGGGAGATAAGGGACCCTCAGACATGTAGTTGTAGGCCAGAGGGCAGGCTGGGCCTGGCCATCAGATAACCAGAGCCACCACTAGATGGGGGTGTCAGAGTCAGAACCAAAGCTCCCACTGGCCCTTCCTGAGGAATGTTCTGAAACAAGTTAGAAAATAAGGTCAGAAGCAGCAGTAATAAGTAAGAAACATAAGGAGGCCTAACAGTAGAATGCTAGAACTGGAAAATCTTAGAATATAAAATTTTAGAACTTGGAAGAACTTTAGAACATCAAAGTTAGAGTTTGTGTTCTAAGCAAAGCACCTTAGAACATAGAATGTTAGAACATGGGGCGTTGGAACATAGCCCTTACTACCACTACCACTACTAATGAGAACTAGTTTTTATCTAGTGCTTGAAGTTTTGTAAAGTACAGATATGTATCTCATTTTAACTTTACAACAATCTTGGGAGGTGGGTGCTATTATCATCCCCATTTTATAGATGAGGAAAGTGAGGCAGACAGAGGCTAAATGACTTGCTTGTCCCACAGCTAATAAGTATCAAAGGGTAGATTTGAACTCGGGACTTCTTGACTCCAGGTCTAGTGTTCTAAGCACTGAGTTGCCAGTTGCATCTAGAAATGGGAAGGAACTTAGAACACAGAATATTAGAAGATAACCTATCGCCCATGAGAGCTGGAGGTGACTTTGGATAGCATCACCTAGGCCAGTCTCCTCATTTTACAGATGAGGAAAATAAGTCCCTGAGAGTTACCTAAGGTCACAGAGTGGGGCTGGCTGGGGTGAAGAAGTGAGGAGAGGGGATCGCCATCACAGAGCTAGGCCCATGTTCATATTTTGTATTTAATCATCCATGTTTCTGTGATTTCCCCTCAGTACAAAGGAAACTCTTTGAGGACAGGGATTGTTTCTTATCTATCTTTGTACCCCCAGTGCTAAGCACAATGGCTGATACATGGTAGGCACTTAATTAATGTGTGGTGAGTGTGTGTGTGTGTGTGTGTTCGTCCTTTGTTGCCAAAAATGACATGACTTGCGCTTGACTTTGAGTGAGGGAGGGCTGTGCAGGTCAATAGCCTCACTTCTCCTCCAGAGCCATCTGAATCCAGTGACCAGATATTCATCAGGATGACTGGAGATGACCCAGGATGAGGCAATTGGGGTTAAGTGACTTGCCCAAGGTCACACAGCTAGTGAGTGTCAAGTGTCTGAAGTGACATTTGAACTCAGGTCCTCCTGACTCCTGCACTGGTGCTCTATCCACTGCACCACCTAGCAGTCCCTTCTGGTGAGTGAATGAATGAATGAATGACTTGCATCTACTTGAACCTACTCTCCTCCCTCTTTATCCTCCTACTCCCCCTCCCAGGGACCTGCTTCCCAAGCCCCCAAGGTTCTAATGCTGGTTGTTTGATCTGGTAATTTCATTCATACTGAAGTGTTAAGGGACTGCATTATTAAGAGAAATCTGCGTTTTTAAGGTAATACTTAACCCAAAGGAGGGAAGTTCTAAGGATGGGATTTTGGGCATTGTGGCACCCATATAGCAAGATTTGAGAGCAGAGGAGACTTCTCCAGACCTCTTATTGTATGGATAAGGTCAGCTTGGTTGGGACATATTCTCCAGACCTCAGTTAGAGAAAAGTTTGATGCCTAATCAACTTAATTTACTCCTGTTAGCTTTTTGAGGCAGTCAGGCAGCACAGTAGCTAGTAGACTTGGAGTCAAGGAGGCCTGGGTTCAAATCCTGGCTCAGATGCTTCATAGTTATATGTCCCTAGGTAAGTCATTTAACCTCTTAGACTCAATTATTTCATCTATAAAATGAATGAGTTTGACTTGATGACCTCTGACGTTCCTTCCAAGTTTAAAATCTATAATCCTATAGTGACTGACCCCAAGTTCTAAAGAGAATATCTAGATAGCAAGTTTTCTGACCCTTCCCACTAAACTGTGCTATTCTGATGCTTTCCTCTGGGGGTCCCAGGCTCCAGCGGAGGATGTTCCACACCCTCTGAGTCCCTGCAAACTCCTGGATCCCTTGGAGAACCTGGGAGTGCAATGCCCCCTGCCTGGCAGGGGCTCACAACTCAACATCTTATCTCCCCATTCCTTTGGCAGAGAAACAAATTGGACCAAGTTCCTGGGAGGAGAATAGAGAGAGGTGGTTGTGCCCAAGGTTGCACACTGACCCTGGTGAGTGAAAAATAGGTAAGAAAGAGGGCTTCATTTTTCAGACCTGTGATCAGGTTTATTATAGATGGTATGATGGAACGAACACTAGCTCTAAAGTCACAGGTTCAAATTCTACTTCTGATGTTCACTATCCACGAGACCTTAGGCAAATCACTTAACCTTGGTAGGCTTCAGATTCCTCATCTGCAAAAGGAGGGGACTGGAGTTGATGGTCTATGAAGTTTTATATATTTATTATAGGAATATTAATCTTGGAGAATGTCGGTCTTGAAGGTGTAGTGAGCAAATGATTGAAAAAGCATTTATTAAGTGAGGTGCTGTGTTAAGCTCTAGGGATGCCAATACAAGCCAACAAGACCATCTCTACCCTCAAGAAGCTTATATTCTAACAGAGAAAGACAATGTGTTCTCAGTGAAGAGCCAGTCTTCAAAAACTGTGAAGTTCAGGGAATGGTCAGTCTTGGTGAATGGTGAGTGGCTCTTTGATAAGAGTCAGTTTGAAAGAATAGACCATCTAGAAGAGTTCACCTTAAGAGAGCAAACAGTCGTTCTTTTGGAATGGGTGGACTCCAAGAACCTGAACTCATAAGACTGATCCTACATCTCCCAGGACATTTTTTCCCTCTCTTGGGGACGTGTTAGCAGATTGGTTGAGCAGCTCTTGCCAGTGGGGAGACCAAGCTTATCAGAGGAGGGAGGAGAGGCTAGATGCTGTGTTATTATCTCCCGGCTCATTAGGTTGGATGTCACCACACTCACTGCCATAAAACCGTCTAATGGGGAAATTACTTGAGGACCATAAAAATTAATGGCAGCTTCTAGGACTCTCACAGAGATTTATTTTGGCCAGCCTACATCACTTGGAAGGGGTGGGGGAAACTTTCTGGCTCAGAGGAGAAGAGGCGGGCTGAATCTCCTCCTTCTACCTCTGCAAAGCTATGACTGGCTAGTCTCTATCATGTAGGGACTGAAACCTGAAGGGCTACAGTAGGGGTGAGGCAGGACTCTGGGAAAGAACCCCCCACAGAGCTCATCTGTAAACACCCACCCATCCCAAAGAAGGCAATAAGAGAACCCCACCAAAAGCTCATCTCCAAACCCCAATTAACCACAGACAAAGAGGTCAGGCAGGGGCTCATAGCTCAACATCTGACTCTTAACTCTGTTGGCAGAAACAAATTAGAACATGTTTCTAGAGGGAGAATGGGAGAAGGGGATTCTTGTACAAGGGAAGCCTGTCTTCCCATAAGGCTTTGCTTCATTTTTTTCTACCACTCACACACGCTCATGTGTGTACTCTATACATACATACTCATACTCGTGCAAACACACAGACACACACACACACACACACACACACACACCTGCCTTTCAGGGATCTTGCATGACCCCACCCTCTTGCCTCACTTTATATTTGGAGTATTATTCCATGGACACATAAGGACATTGAGTAGATGCTTTCAAAGAACTAAACTCCTCATTCAGAATGGGCAGGAACCTCAGTGCTTTCAAGAATAAGTCTGAGGATGAGGTTTAGGGAGAGTCACGAATGTAACATTATCTAGGTTTCTGGGATCCATATCTATAGACTGTTTAGAGCAGGAAGGAACCTTAAAGATTATCTTGTCCAACCTCCTCATGTAAGAGATGAGGAAACCAAGGCTGGCCTAAGGTCACAAATCCAATAAGTAGAACATCTCCCTCCTGTATGTAAAGGATTCATCCAGCAAGGGTTGGATGAGAGGCCTCACTGTTCTCCTGTGATGGCAGATGTCAAGGCATAGTGTTGGACCAATTCTTTTCCCACTTAAGAACTGTCCCTAGCCTTACTGTGTCAATTAGAGCAATAAGGTAGGATCAGCTGGAAGGGACTTTACAGCTCATGTAGTCCAACTCATTCACTTTGCAGTTCAGGAAACTGAGGCTGAGAGGAGAAGTGACTTGTCTAAAGTCCAGTAGTAAATGGTAGAACTGAGATTTACAGCCGGGTCTACTACCAGCTGTGGATTGCCAGAAGCTGGTATCTCACTTCTTTGATTATCCAGGCCCAAACCAACCCACTCCATTACATGCCTTGGAAGAATATATGAGGGTGCACATGCCTGGCACATAGTAGACATGTAGTAAATTTTTATTGAATTGGAATTGATTGGATTGAATCAGTCTCTCAGAGTGAGTAAAGCCAATGTGGTATAGTAGAGAGATACCTGGAAGCAGAAAGGCTGAAGTCACATCCTGGATCCTCCACCAACTTGCTGTGTAATGTCAGATCCTTCTCTCTAAACCTTGGTTTCCTCTTCTGTAAAATGGAGATAATAATACACTTGCCTCTAAAGCATATAAGCTATCGCCCGTACTTGGCCATGCTCACTGGAGAACTCTATCTCCACTCTTGGATTTCCACCAGACCTCCCACCCTACCCAAGGCCTCTAGTCATGTCTCTCTAACTGCGCTACCACTGCTTTATTGTCTTCTAGCCCCCTAACTCTACCATGTTGTCAGACAGACCCTCAGGGTAAGATTTCCTCCCCTGTATGTGGCTGGCACAGGATGAATTCCTGAAGCTGGAGTGGGTCCCCCAGGCACTGTCTGGATCTGCAGGTGGGACAGGCCCTCTCACATACCCAGATTGCATAAGCACTTCTGCCCTTAGTCAGTGAGGGGGCCAAGGGAGGTTAGTTCCCTAGCCAGAAGGGGAGGGTGTAGCCCAAACAGCTTCGGGGAAGGGAGCTGAGGCCCAGAGAATCAGAAGCAGCATCCAAGGACAGGAGAAATGTAACATTTTAAGATGGGAAGGAATTTTGGAGGCCCTCTAATCTAACCCCTTCATTTTTCAAATGAGGAAACTGAGGCCCAGAGAAGTCAAGAGATTTGGCCCATGGTCACACAGTTAATTAGTGGCAGATCTAGGATTCAAAGAGCACTAGATTCAGAAAAAACAACAACAACAAAGCATGAGAGCACATCCTGGCTCAGCTTCCTACTCCCTGGGTGTCCTTAGATAAGATATTCACTCCTCTGGGTCTCTGTTTCCTCAGCTAGAAAATGAGGCTTTGATTAGATAATCTATAAGGTTCTGCCCATCTTCACCAGTCTAAAAGTCCACCACCTCCAGATCTAGGGTTCTTTCCCCTCTATCACAGTTCTGCTGATTCCAAGTCAATCTCCCCTTTTCTTTCTTTTCTCCTTTCCCCCTTGGGCTCCTTGTCTCCCTCACCAATTCCCCTTCTAGCTTTCTTATTCTCTTTCCTCTTCTTTCCCTCTTCTGTCTTCCCTCCTTCTCTCATTCTTCTCTATCTCTTTTCCTTTCTCTATCCACCTTCTCTCTTCTTCCTCCTCTCCTGCCCATTTCTTTTTTCCTTGATGCTTCCTTCTCTCTCCTTTTGTATATAGATGTTTCTCTCCGTTCTAGTTCTGCTTTTCTCTTTCTCCTCTATTAGCCCTCTCTCCTATTCCTCTCATTCTCCTCTCTTCTCTCTTCCCTTCTCCTTCTCTCATTCCCCTTTCTCCTTTTCTTTCTCCATCCCTCTAACTCCCTTTATTCTCTTTCTCAGCCTCTCTCACACATGCACGTGTGTACCCCCACACACCCTCCCCTTCCTCTTTTCTTTCCTCCCTTTTCTCTTCCTCATTCTTCTGCACCTTTAACTACTAGATCTTGAACATCTCTGTTGTGAATAATTCGATTACCCTATTGGATCAACAATACAGAGGTTCTGAAAAGGGAACTTGAGGAGAAATATGTTTAAGTGCGGGTGTGAAAGTAGGCAGGTGTGTTTGGCAGGTATCTCTTCTCTGCTGGAGAACATTCCATCAGACTCCTTTCTAGAGCCTTGCTCCCAAGAACTCCCAAATTACACTGCCCCCTTCAAATGGAATCCATGGAAATAGCCTTGTATCCACAGGATGAAATCTTCCCTTCCTATCCTCAAAGGGGCTCAGATCCCTGGGAAGAGCCATTTTCCTCACTGAGGAACTTCCACAACTCCAGCCATTGAGAAATACATTCATCTTGAACCTCACCAGTTTAGACTCTGCCACAATTTAACCCGGGCTTGGCTGAATATTGTGAAAAATGGGGGGAAAAATATATACATTAACACAGATGAACAGTGAAAGCAAGATGGCAGGTAGGATGTTGGGTTGGGTGATGTTTGTGCTTTTTAAAGAGGCAAAAAAGTGTAGGGTGAAGAATGTCACCCTAGGAGTCAGGAGACAGGAAGGAGCCCCAGGCACAGCACTGCCACTCACTTTCTGAATTCTGACAAATCACTTTAATGCTCGGGACCTCTGTTTCCTCATGTGTAAAATGAAGTAGTTGAACTAGATGCTCTCTAAGGACCCTGTTGGTACTAATATTTTGTGATCCCATGATCCTTCCAGATGTAATATTCTAGGATCATATGATTTTAGCTTAAAACTTGATCACTGAAGCTAGAAAGCTGTTCCCCAAAGGTCAAATCCCCCAAAGCCTGGATCTGGGTATAGAGAGATTATGGGGGAGAATAAGGGAATAAACACTTATATATATCTCCTACTAATTGCCAGGCACTGTGTTACGTGCTTTAAATATGTGTGTGTGTGTGTGTGTGTGTGTGTGTGTGTGTGTAATCTGATCCTTCAACAACCCTGTGAGATAGGTGATATTATAATACCCATTTTATAGCTAAAGAAACTGGGACAAAGAGAAGCTAAATGACTCAGCCATAGTCACACAACTAATAAGTGTTTGAGGCTGAACTTGAACTTGGTCTTTCTAAAGCCCATATATCTATCTACTGCATCATTAGCTGCCTTTCTAGCTGCAGCATAGGCACCAAGAGGAGAGGGCAAGGTCAGGCATCCCACCCCCATTCCCTTCTTGAAATCTGGATGGAAAAAGCCCTGCCTTTTCCCCAGGAGAAAATATGCAGGTCCTTCTAATCTGCATATTTATCACAATATAGCAACTGCATAATTGAACATTGGTGTTAAAAAAATATCCCAATGTGTTACAGGATTTTGCCTTACAGAGTGAAGAAAAATTGCTGTGAGAAGGTGGTTAATTATTTCAAAAGACAAATTCCATGAAACAAAACAAAAATAGCCTCCTCCTCTATAAAGAGAAAAAATGAGAGGACATAAGGAAGGAAAATGCTCTGTCCCCATGTCCACTGTACCCGATGAGTCGGGAGAAAGAGACTGAAATGCAGGGATAAAAATAGAATTGAAGAATTCTAGAATATCAGAGAGATAAAAGCTTGAAGGACAAAGGATATTAGAACCCAGACCACAGAACATCCGAGCTGGAAGGGACTATAGAACATAATCAGAGCCAAAAAGGATCCTTGATCATAAAACATTAGAGCCAGAAGAAACATTAGAATATAGAAAGTTAGAAAATGAAATAGAGATTGTTAGAGTTGAATGCGATCTTAGGAAACAGAACATGAGAACATAGATTAGATTGTCAGAAGAGGAAGAGACCTTGTATATCATCTAATCCTCCAACCACTCCCATTTTACAAATGCTGAAAATGAAGCCTAGGAAAAAGTCTAATGGTTCCTACCATTTTGGTTATTTCTCACCATGTTGGTCAAGCTGAAGAAAAGGACTTGGTATTACAGGGAACATATTGACCTGACTATCTTCCTATCCCAAGGCCCTAAAACAAAAGGAAGCCCTTTTCCACGCTGCTGATATGCAGCTCTCCTTGGACCAGCAGAAAGGGTCCATCCCAGATAGGTGGAGACCAAACCACAGAAAAGGCTATTCCCAGCAGTCAGCAGAGTATTAGAGAAAAAACAATGGATCTGGAAGTCAGAAGACTCTGGTTTGGATCCCAGCTCTACCACTGACCCACCATGTGACCTTGGGCAAGTGACTTCCCCTCCTGAGTCTCAAGTTACCTCCTCTATAAAATGAGATGGTTAGACTAGATAATTTCTAAAGTCTTTTCTAGCCTTATATCTTATTATGTAAGACTTTTCTTGGGCTATTTACATACAGAATCGTGGCCTAGTTTCAATCTTAGCAGTACTTTCTTTTGCCCAGTATTTATCTACTCTCCTTTCTTCTTGTGAATGGTCCTAAGACTTTAACCAGGGTCTCTAATTACCCCATGCCTCAAAACTTAGACTCAAGGTCTGGTTCCCACACTTACCACTTCTGTCTGAGCCTCAATTTCCATAACAGAAAAATGGGGTTGATGATATGCGCACTACCTACTTCCCAGGGTTGTTTTGAAGAAAACCCCTTGGTAAGCAGAAACTAGAATTATTTCCCAGGACATAAATGGGAGCTGCAATTATTTCTATTTCAGAAGCTGAGGCCCCCTAGTGGCCTCACTTGGGAGTAGCGGGCAGATCCAAGGGGTAAAGTAGCCCCTGACAAAAGGAGCCAGAATGGAGTTGCTGTCATTAGGTCGAAGCATATCTGGAGGGTGGGCTTCAGTTCTTGGTGCCACAGTTTGGAAAGTCTATTGGCAAGCTGGAACGTGTTTAAAGGAAGGTAACCAGAAAGGTAGGGAGGCCTGAAACAGTGTCATGAGGAGCTGAGGTTGTTTAGCCTAAGGAAGAGAAGTCCTTGGGTGATGAAGTTCAAATCCCAACTCTACCACTCCCTACTTGTGTGGCCTTGGGCAAATTGCTTGCCCACTCTGAGACCCGGCTTTCCCATTTACAAAAGGGGGGGATGCCAGACTAGAATTTATCTAAGGTCCCTTCCAACTCTGAATCCTATGAGTCTGGGAAAGTACCTTCCTTGACTCTGTTACCAATGAAGAGCCTAGGCCTCTATAGGCCGGGGGGTCCCAGCCACTGGTATTTGGAGAAGGACAGTGGATTGATTATCAAGGACCGTGGCAATGAGACAGACTCCGGAGTGAGGTGGCCAATGAGAAGGACGGCTCCCCAGTCATTCCCCAACAGCTGTAGCCCAATTAAAAGCAACAGTTCACAGGTGTTCCTAGTAATGACTGTAACACAGAAAGCACAGTTCCCTTTAGGGCTCTTTAAAAAAAAATGTTGAGCTCTTTAAATTTTATTCACCACCAACATCAAACCCAAGGAGGAAATAATAAAGGAAGTGAGAAGATATAAGGCAGGGGAAACAGAAGAATAGGCATGTTCATATGCACATGGATGCATGAGGGGGATACTCACTTTGTGTACATTCATGCATGTGTATATTCACCTGCCTAGTCATTCATGATTATATTGTCACTATAAGCTCATGTAGTTCATCCATGTAGATCTTCAAGTACTTTTGCTTAAATATAAACTAATGTATCCAACCAGTACCATTCACACAAATATTTGCTTGTGTCAACACATGTATGTTTAGATATGTACATTTTCACATGCATGATCATCTGTGCATATGTCCATGTAGTTATGTGCTCCTCTATATACACGTCCATGCTATGTAAACATATTCAGACTCATAAGTTCATGTCCATGAGTATATGAATGCATGTATATAGCAGTATAAGCATATCCTCATATGTATATGTGTAATCATCTATGTGCTTATGGATACCTATATATCCATGCATGGCTTCATGAACATACATATGTACATGCTTGTGCACACAATTCATAGGCATACTTGTATGCACACACATATACATATGTTTTCATATGTACCCATGCATACACAGACTCCCAGAGGAAAGAGGAAGGAATACCGAATGTGGAGTCAGAGGACCCATGTTTGAATTGTGCCTATTATAGCTGTGGGATCTTGAGTAAGTAACTTAACCTCCTGGGCCTCAGTTTCCTCAACTGTAAAATGAGAAGATTGGACTGGATAAAATTTAAGGTCCTTTTTTCAGCTCTAAATACTCTCATATCAAGGGGCTTGTCCCAGGTCCCAGAGCTTTTAAATAGCTGAGCTGGGATTCAAAGCCAGGTCTCTGAAGCCCAGATCATGGGCTGGTCTCTGTGGTCCCCAGCATTGCCTCTTAGCTGCTGGCCCTCAGCACCATGTACCAGGATTATGGCCATACCCCATTCTCCACTTCTTGGTGCAGCTTTTTATTTCTAGTTAGCACAAATAGCTTAAAAACGTAGATCTGAGATCAAAACAGAATCGCAGGTTACTGAGCATCTGGTCTATAGGAGTGTGCAGTATGCGGTGAGATAATTTTAGCTGAATGTGTTATAAACAAGATCTGTAGAACCTCGCAATGTGTCGAGTTTTGAAAACTTACCATTTTAAATGTATAAATTGTTTAGAATATTTAACATCTCGTTGTTTAGCAATCGCCCTGGTCCCCTTGACTTTCAGGGAGAAGGCGACATGCATTCAAATCAACTATAAGCAGACTCTCTACCCCCTCTGAGTGCATGAAATATAAATATTACTGGAAGGTGGGTGGATACACTCCCCCATGCGCACGCGCTCCCTGACTGCTCTTGACCATTTCGTGTGAGGCATCAAGGGAAAACATCCGTTAACCACTGTGCCATAAATAATATTTCTCAGATACTATGGCCTTTTTCAATTGAATTTTCTAATCCGATCTTACTCCTCCTGTTAGAAACAATTCAAGGTACAATAGAAACAGAAACCTTAGTGGTATCTGCACCAGTCATGCAAAGCAACCTGCAAAAATAACCACAAACATTTCATATTCATTCTTAAGAGTTTCTCTAGGTACCTATAGTATGGGAGACCTGGAAGGACCTTTGAACACAAACCATCAGAAAATTGAAAATTTGACTTAAAAATAGGGAGATGCTGGCAAATGTTCAATGACAAGGCTCTCTAGGGGAAAAGAAGATGTATAACAAACCCCGATGTTTACTCTTCATTATTATTAACATTTTCTTCATCACCTTAAGTCTAGATAATTAAAAAAAAAACCAATAAATCAAGACTTAATTTGGCCTCAGACATTACTAGCTCTATGACCCTGGATGAGTCATTTAATCTCTGTTTCCCTCAGTTTCCTTATCTATAAAACGGGGATAATAACAACACCAACTCCCAGGGTTGTTGGGAAGCTCAAAAGGGATAGTGATTGTAAAGCACTTAGCACAATGCTTGGCACATGGTGTGTGCTATGTAAAGGTTAGCTACTATGATATTATGATTGTCATTATTATCATTCGTAGCATGTGCCAACTTCCAAGATGTAAACATTCACACTGAAAAGCTCTAGCAGGCTGGTATGAGCCAGCTCTAGCACAACCCTGGTTAGAGGAGACCTTAGAACAGAGAATGTTGCAATATAGAGCGTTAGTGCAGAAAGGGACCTCAGAACACAGACCATGTACAAATCTATCTGATATTGTGAGTTGGCTCCTTTTGAAAAATTCAGCCTCTCTCTAGGGGTAAATTAAAGGGAAGTAAGTGGGATATTCAGAGAGTCTGTGAGAATCTGAGGAAACTGGAGTCTGCAACATCTGAGATTTAAAGCTAGAAGGGACTTATTTGACTCAACCCTCTCATTTTTCAAAAGGAGGAAACTGAGACACGAAGAGGTTAAGTGACTACCTTGGGACACACAGGTAAGAAGTGTCACAGACAGGATTGAACTCTCATCTTCTAACTCCAGTCAGAGAATATTTTTTCTATTCTATCACGTGCCTCCAAATTAGTTACCAACATCCTTCCCAGTCACTAACACGGGCAAGGTAAATATTGATTGAAGCTACAGAGGGATACAGAAGGGTCCATAATATAACACCTTCTGGGGGTGGAGTAGGAAAATAAGAAAAGATGGAAGAAAGTAGAAATAAATGTTGTAGTTGGGACTGGCACTGGACCTTAGGTGAGCCTGAAAGAGAAAATTTCCTTTTTTACCTGGGTTCCCATTTCTTCTGGTTCTACCATTAACTGGTTATGTGAACATGTGCAAAGTATGTCACCTCTCTGGGACTCAGTCTCCTTCTGTACACTGAAGTTAGATGAGTTAGATGAGAAAATCGTCAAGGTTTTTTCCAGCTCTGACATTTCAGGGACGTGGTACTTCCAGGAGTTGAACTACAAGTGGAAAAGACCAGTTTTCTCTATTCCTGACACCTAGAGAGATCCGAGCCCCATTCAATCTACCAAACCTGATTCTATTTCATAAGATATGAGCACTAAAAATACACATTGAATTCAACCATTCTATAGAGCCATTTAGAACTATGCCCAAAGGGCTACAAAATCATGCATATCCTTTGACCTAGCACTACCACTACTAGGTCTGTATTCCAAAAGAGATAAAAAACAAAGGACTTATATGTACAAAGATATTTATAGCAGCTCTTTTCTGGTGGCAAAGAATTGAAAACTGAAGCGATGCCCATCCATTGGGGAATGGCTGAACAAATTGTGGCATGTGATGATGATGGAATATTATTGTGCTATAAGAAATGATGAGCAAGATGCTCTCAGAAAAACCTGGAAAGACTTACATGAGCTGATGCAAAATGAAATGAACTGTGTAAAAAGTAACAGCAATATTGTTGAGATATCAGCTGTGAATGACTTAGCTATTCTCAGCAATACAATCATCCAAGAAAACTCTGAAGAACTTATGGTGAAAAAGCTATGCATTTGCAAAAAACTGATGGTGTCTGAATACATATTGAAGCATACTTTTATTTAACTTTATTTTTCTTGAGGTTTTCTTTCACAATATGACTAATATGGAAATGTTTTGCATGACTGCACATGTATAACCTATATTGAATTGCTTGCCTTCTGAGTGAGGAGAGGTGGGGTGGGAGGAAGGGAAAGAATTTGGAACTCAAAGTTTTAAGAACAAATGTTAAAAATTGTTTTTACACGTAATTGGGGAAAAATAAAATACCAAATAAATGTTTAAAAAATACACAATGACTGACCAGGAAAGGCTCCTAACAACCATCTTTCTATGTCCCTTCTTCCCTCCCACCCCAACCCCACACTCCTGCAGTGGGCTCCTTTCCAGAGACCCAAACTCTAGAGGGCTGAAGTCAGGAAGTTCAAATCTAGCCTTGGCCACTTGTGCCTATCAGTGTGACCCTAAGCAAGTCACTTAACCTTTGCCTGCCTCAGTTTCCTCATCTGTAAAATCACATCACACTAGAGCTTACTTCTTAGAGATGATGTAAGGATAAAAAGACAATATTTATAAAGAACTTTGCAAACTTTAAAGCACTATAAAATGATAGCTGTCATCATCATCATCACTATTAACATTATAGCACACTCAAAAAGAAATGGCAACTCATGGGAAGGGGAGAAAGGCAGATGTCTATACAGAGAGAACTAATGAGCAAGGTAGAATTTTCCCAGACATTAGGCACCAGAACCTTGAAACAACCTGCTGTGGACAGCAGTCACCTCACTCCTACCCCTATCTTTTTACTATTAATTTAGATCCCAGATGCCCAGAAGAGGATCGTCAACAGAGATAGACTCATTTTAAGAAAACCTGACCACAAAAATCTAGACTGACAAGAGAACCAAAATTCACGTTACCAAAGGAATCACAGATATAACCAACTCCAATTCTCATTTTACAGATGAAGAAACTGAATTTCAAAGAGGAGAGCATAGTGTGATTTCACTGAAATAACATAGGGTTATGACTCAATAAAGTCAATGGAGTACCCCCTCTGGTATACTTATCTAACTTGCACTTAAACTTATGGGTTGAGTACCCAAAGGAGCTACTACCCTCAGGGTTCAAAGGTGTATCCTGTGGCACCACCTTTCTAAAGCTACAGCCCATTAGCCCCCATCAATATATTTCCATGAACTATCAGTAGGATCAATTCACTATCAACAAAGGCATTTACTCAAATGACATAGCAAGAATAGCAGCTACAATAGCCTTTACTAGATGCCAGGCGCTGTGCTTAGCAGCTGAAGATTCAAGTACAAAGAGTGAAACAATTACTATTGGCAAAGAATTGACAATAATTACCAAATAGCCTTGGGGTTCAGGGATCCCCAAGTTTTTTTAATTCAAGATTTAATTCAATATTATGAATGTTTGAAGAAAAGTTATAGAGGCTGCCTATGCCCAGGTGGGGCAAGTTCATTGTCTAGGTAGTTTGTTTTTTTTTAATTTTCAAGTGAAGTCCTCAGCCTCACATCCTTAAAGGTACAGAATGATCCACTTAAATCTGATGGAGTCCCAATCTAGCAATAGAACACTGGTCCAGCAGAACTACTGTGCTCTCTGAGAAGAGAATCCATCTGAGCAATATGTCCAGTGATGAATTTTATTTGTATGAAGAGAGAAAGGAAACTGAGGTCCTGCTGTAACAGAACTGTGAGTAGCCTTGTCCACGTTTCCTAAACGTGTGCCTCAGAATATTCTGCTTTTGGTCTGTGCCTACAGCAAAGATGTGTGTTTGTGGGAGAATGTGACCCAGGTTTGTAGGGGGATGTTATGAGCTTATATTCTATTGTCAGGAAATAACAGGCACATAAATAAATACATAATTTGCATATAAAAATAAAGTAATTTAAGGCCATAGGAGCACTAACAACTGGGGGAATCCAGAAAGGACTTTTGTAGGACATGATATGATGTCCAGCAGGCAGTTGGAGGTGATAAATTCGAACTCAAAAGACACATGAAACCTGAATTTAAATTTGGGAGTCATATTCATAAAGGTGATAGATGAATCCATAGAAGTTGAGATCACCAGAAGAAAGAGTGAAAAGGGTACAAAATAGAGACCCATGGTTTTAGTTTTCATAGCTATGGTATAGGTATAGATATAGATACAGGTATAGATGTGCATGTATATGTATGTGTGTGTGATAGAGGAAATTGCACAAGACAAATAGATTATTCTAATTACATAGAATTTATACATTTTGTGCAGACAAAATCAATGCAGCTATAATAGGATGTATAGCATTAGGGTAGGAAAAAGATCTTTGCATAAAATACCTTTGATAAAAATCCAACATCCAAAATATAGAGAAAATTGACATAAATATATAACAGTGTCATTCCCTATTAGACAAATAATCAAAAGAAATTTTCAGAAGGAGAAATACAAATTATAAACATATAGAAAGACAAGTATCCAATCACCAATAATAAGGGAATTGTAAATTTAAAAGATCCAAGAGTATCACCTCACATGCCTCAGACTGGCAAAAATGATCAAATGTGGAAATACTCAGTGTTGGAGGAGTTGTGAAAAGCCAGATGCTTTGTTGATGGAATTGTGACTTGGTCCTATAATTCTAGAAATAAATTTTAATTACTGAAGAAAAGTTACTAAGTTATTTCTACCTTTTGACCCAGTGATCTCCACTTTTGCTGATTAGAGCTGAAAGAAATTGCATAATCACATTCCCTAGGACCACCACAAATTTTTGTTATCTATTCTCCATTTACCCTTCATTGCAGCAAGGCAATTCTTTTACTCCTCCTTAATTAATACAGTTGCTGTTCCAAACATTCTCTTCTCTCCTCAAGTCTTCCATAGTACCCTCTAGGACAAACACAATAGCACCCTCTCCCACTATTATCTCAGCTGAGGACCATATTTTACAAAAAAAAAAAAAATTGAGGACATTCTAAGTGAGTTCCCTCTTCCATTTTCTTCATCTTGAAACACCTTGCCATCATCTCCCAGCATCGTTCCTTTATTCCACTCTCTGATTAAGAGATGGTCCTTCTCCTTACCAAGGTCAGCCTCATTACTTGCACCCTTGATCCCATCCCTTCCCATCTCCTCTGGAATATTGCCCCTGCTATCATCTTTCCCCTCTAATCTTTATTCTTCCTCTACCTCTGTTGTCTACAGATATCTTGATCTCTCATACTTAAAAATCCGCACAAAAGATCCCACCATCTCACACAAACTATTATCCTCTATTTCTCTCCCCTCCCCTTTCTCAGTCAAACTCTGAAAAAATGAACTACAACTTTTATTCTGGTCCTCTCAGACTTTGCTAGACCCTATTCAATTTGGCTTCTGACCTCATCATTCAACTGAAACTGCTCTCTCCAAAGTTACCAACGATCTCTTAATGGCCAAATCTAACAGCCTTTACTCAGTCCTCAACATTTGTGATCTCTTGGCAGCATTTGATACTGTTGATTTACCCTCTCTTCCTGTATATTCTCTCATTCCTAGATTTTTCTGACTCTGCTTTCCCTTGGTTCTCCTCTTACTTGTCTGACCTCTCCTTCTCTCGGGGCCATCTCCAGTCATCTTGATCTATATCTGGCCACTGGACCCAGATAGCTCTGGAGGAGAAAGTGAGGCTGGTGACTGCATAGCCCTTCCTCACTTAAATCTAATTCACTCTCAAGGAATGGCATCACCTCCTGATGTCACAGTCCTCTTCTAAAACAAAGAGCAAACAATAACCTCTCCTTTTCAGTCTCCTTTGCCAGGTAATGATTCATATCATGTCCCCTCACTATGAGTGTAGCTCAAGGCTGTCTCCTAGGTCCTCTTTTCTTTCTACACTCTCTCTCTTGGTGACCTCATCTGTTACTATGTATTTAATTATTTTTTCGGTGCAAATGACTGCCAGATCTATATATCCACCCCAGGGTGCCATTCCCATTTTATAGATGAGGAAATTGGGACAGTGAGGAAAGTGACTTGCCCAAGGTCACACAGTATTTAAGATACTATTTGAATGCAGGTCCAACACTTTACCACACCATCTAGCTTCTGTTATTGCCTCTCACTGTGTGATCTGAGACCTGTTATCTCTTCTTTTTAGATCTCTTTTTTCTCATCTGTAAAAATGAAAGAGTTGCATCAAAAAATAAAAATAAAATTAAAAAAAAATGAAAGAGTTGAACAAAAGATCTCAAAGATTCTTTTGAGCTCTTACATTCCAAGGTCTTTTCCATTCCATGTTCTAAGTATAGCTGGGAAGCCAAAGGGAACTTACTGCTGGGCTTCAGAGGGGCTCAGGTTACTCACCCCTCCCTAATCTGTCCCCAGTCATATGGTTGCATTTTGGGTTCATTGCTGGGGAAGCCCAGCTTCTTGATAGGGAAACTAGGCTCCCTCCTGTCACATTCATTGGCTCTTCATTCCCACTACCAGCAACTCCAGGGACAATTTGATTTATGGTTTTAGTCATGGGTTTAAAAAAAAGTACTTGATGTGCAAATATGAATAAGGTTTAGTATCTTTTATCTCTCACAAAAGATAATAAGAAGCACACACACAAATCTTAGTGTATATTTAAGAATAATTAAAGCATAATTCAGTAACATTGCCATTTGCATAACCAGTTGGGAGGACAGTATCCAAGTCTCATTGTTGGGATATGAAACAGTTTTTGTAAGGCTGCTAATTAGCCATTCTACATTTTACCTCCAGTGAGTACAAGCCAATCAAACACCAAGCAGAATTTTCTTTCCATTGCGTTCTGTCTCTCTCTGTCTCTGTTTCTGTCTGTGTCTCTATCTCTCTGTCTCTTTCTTTCTCCATTTCTCTGTCTCTCTCTCTCCATTTCTCTGTCTTTCTGTCTCTCTGCCTCTCCATGTCTCTCTGTGTCTCTATCTCTCTCCCTCTCTCCCCCACTCCCTCTCTCTCTCTGTCTTTATCTCTGTCTCTGACTCTTTGCTCACTAGTTCTACCTCTCCAGGGATGCCACTGCTGCCTTGCTAGTGGGAGATGTTACCATTGCAATAGCCAGCCTCTGGGCCTTTTAAGTTCTCACAAGATGTTGCTGCAAAAACAATAGGACACTAAGGGGAGGGGGCTCCATCCCAGGCACTAGCCTGCCTAGGTAAAATGTGTCATCTACAATGCAGCCAAGTAGGGAGGGGTGGGGACCCCCCCAATTTCCAAACAGCTCAGAGAGCCATCCTCAGGTTGCAAAGTTGGAAGGAAGACTGAGGTCCAAGGGACAGATCACCCCTCTGGTACATCCACAGAGTTCTGGCTCAGCAGCCAATTAGTCATATGTGACAAGAGGTCTACTCCCCCCCACCTACCCTACCCTACCAAGTTTCCATATGGTCACCAGGAATGCAACTGAGCATGCTCTAAAAAAGTACCTGCTACATAAGGTCCTTTCTAGCTCTCATATTCAATGATTCTGTGAAGGTAAGTGTCTTGGCCAAGGCCAAGTCCATTGTGGTACAATCAATGCTACAGCTCAGGCTTCCTGACCACCTCCCTGCTTGTTTCAGTCTACTTCATTTCCCTTCCAATCTCAGGTTCCTATTCAATGGGCAGCTCTTCTGCAGCAGCTACCAGAATCAATTAAAAAAAAAAAACCAGCCCCCATTTGCATACATGTTCTCAGGAACACTGCTAGTGCATAAAGGCTGGTCCAGGGAAGCCTCAAGGATAGGGGCAGCCCTCTCTCAGGCCTCAGGTGGTAGCAGAGACCCAGCCGGGGGAGACCAGCAGTCAGGAGACAGGGCCTGAAGTGATGGGGTGTGTTGTGTGTGGTGCATGCTCCACCAAAGGAAAAATCAGGGGCCGCTCCGGGAAGTGTTTTCCCTTCTCAAACATCTTGGCATCGTGCTGACACTGATCCGGGCCTGGGAATGTCATTCCTGAATAAACATGATGTCATTTCCATTCCAAACATACTCTTCCCGGACAGCTGCTGTCAGCATCAGTGAAGAAAAATGCCACCTCACCCGTGACAGGTGCCACTTGATGTACTTTGTATATCAGCTTCTCCAGAAAACACACACATACACACACACAGAAGCACACAAGCACACACACACACACACACACACACACACACACATACACAGACACAAAATCAGCCAGTCATGCAGATGCTATTTAAAGTATGTTGCATCTTGATGAGAAATGCAGAGGGAGCTAGTATATGATGCTAAGGTTCCTGGACCCAGGGCAGGAAAGAGGACTGCCCTTCATGGATCTTGTTAGAGGGGAACTCTAGCACATCACAGAATATCAGCGCTAGAAAGGAGTCAAGAGCATAGAACATTAGGGCTGGAAGGGACATTCACTGTAGATGAGCAGACTCTACAGTGCTAGATTTGGAAGGAATGTTAGATCATGGAACTTTGGAAGGGCCCTTAGAACACAGAACAAAGAACCATTAGATCAGGGAAGCATCTGGAAGGAACCTCAGACCTCAGAATGCTGGAAGATAGAAAAATAATATGTTTTTAAAGATAGGAGAACATGGAAATCCTTCCCTTCCTTCACCACCCAGCTCAGGCACTACCTTCTCAATGACATCATCCCTGGACTCCTCCCAGATGAAGGTGAGAGACAGCAGTGTAACAGAAAAAGACTTGAACTGCGGGACAGCCTATCTAGGTTCAGAACCTATCTCAGCTATTTCCTACAAGCACGATCATGGGTGAATATTCAACAAACATTATTAAGCACCGATTATGTGCCCGGCAAGTCACCTCCCCACTCTGGCCTTCAGTTTATTGGGCTGTGAAAAGGGAAAGCTTAGAAGAAATGATCTCCAAAGTCCCTTCTAGCTCTAGACACTGCAGTCCCTCCCTCCTACTCATTCAGCCTGGATCTTTCCTTTATATATTTTTCTTTTTAAGTGTTACATGGATGCTTTTAAAAATATTATGGTCATTTCCTAATTAATTCCCTGTCTTGCCCCATGTCAGAACAGTTTGGTTTGGCAAATAGCTATTGTTGCTCCATTGTTTCAGTCATGTCCGACTCTTCATGATCCCATTTGGGGTTTTCTTGGCAAAGATACTGGAGTGGTTTGCCATTTTCTATTCCAGCTCATTTTACAGATGAGGAAACTTAGGCAAACAGAGTTAAGTGACTTGCCCAGGGTCACACAGCTAGTGTCTGAGGCCAAGTTTGAATTTATGTCTTCCTGATGCTAGGCCCAGTGCTCCTCTAACCACTGTGCCATCTAGCTGTCCCACTGACAAATGGTACAATCAAGCAAAATAAAATATCACACTGGCAAGGTCTGAAAATTTGTCTCATTCTACGCTTTCAGCTCACCACCTTTTTGCTAAGGGGCAGATGGTATGCTCCACAATCAGTACTATGAAGTCATATTTGATCACTGAATTTGCATTTATCAAAGTCTCCCTTATACCATAGTTATTGGTGTATGTCTCTTATCTCCCAACAGAATGAATGATAAGTCTTTGAATGCAAGGGCTGATATCCTAAGTAATCTTTATGTCTCCAGTACAAAGCATAGAGCACCTTGTACATAGTCAGTGATTAAAAATACATATTTAAAACAGATACATCTATGTACTGCTGATGGAGCCATGAACCAGTCCAATCATACTAGAGAGCAAATCAGAACTATGACCCCCAAAACTATTAAACTGTGCATACTCTTTGACCCGGTGATACCACTACTGGGTCTATACCTCAAATAAACCAAAGAAAGAGGAAAAGAATCTTTATGTACAAAAAATATTGATAGGAGTTCTTTTTCTGATAACAAAGAATTGGAAACTGAGGGGATGCTCATCAGTTGGGGAATGACTGAACAAGTTATGGCATATGAATGTGATAGAATACTATTTATTGAGCTATAAAAATGATGAAGAAGATGGTTTTAGAAAAACCTGGGAAGACTTATATGAACTGATGCAAAGTGAAGTGAGCAGAACTGGGCAAACAATTCATACAATAACGACAATATTATGAAGACAACTTTGAGTGACTTGAGAATTCTGAGCAGCACAAAAACGAAACACAATTCCATAGGACTAATTCTACCATTCTTCTTATTGAGAGGTGATAGACAAATTCTGAGTTCAGACTGAGACATGTTTTTGGACATGGCCAATGCAGAAATTCATTTTGCTTAACTTCATATGTTTGTAACAGGGGTTTTATTTTTCTTGCTTTCTCATTGGGGGTGTGAGGTATGTCAAGGGCACAAGGGTGAAGTGAGAGAGATGGGAGATCTTTGTTTGAACACAGATTGAATCTAAAATTTTTAAATACGTATTTGGTTTAATTTCATTTAATTCTTTCTCCTTACTCTCTTTCTAGTTTCTCCTTTTGGAAGTGTAAATATAAGTGAATTTGTTGAATGGAATTAATTAAATTTACTTGCCGGAAAATGGGACAATTTTTGAGGGCAGTAGGGAAACCAAACTAAAAGTCTCCACATTTCTGTTTAGGCTGACCACTGCTTGTTCCACCACTGACCTTCACCAATTTACATAGTAACTATTTCAAGAACTCATGAGTTCCTCATTTCTGAAGGTCTTCAGGTCAAGGATGCACTCCTGTTCAGGTAGAAACTAGACTAGATGACCTCTGAAGTCCCTACCAAGCTGTAAGAACTATTCTGGGTCTCAGTTTCCCAGTTGGTAAGATGAAAGGTGGGGCCTGATGAGTTCTAAAGTATCTTTCAGCTTTTGATCTATAATCTCTCTCTCTCTCTCTCTCTCTCTCTTTCTCTCTCTCTCTCTCCTAAAATGTGTAATATCAATTGGTTTTTACCACCTGTAAAATTAGAAAGTAGTATCTACTGAAAAACAGCTAAAAATTATGGCATTGGCAAATAATGAAATATTACTGAACCACAGGAAACAATGAGGGGAGGAAGGAGGGAAAAAAGAAATAATGAATATGAAGAATTCAAAGAAATATGGAATACTTATTTAAACTGATACAGAATGAAGTAAGCAAAACTAGGAAAATAATAGAATGATTGCAACAACATAAATAGAAAGAACACAACTGAACACTGTGTGATTATAATGACCAAGAAGCTTGACCCCAGAGAAGAATTGAGAAAATATACATTCTTTTCTTCTCTGCAGAGGCTGGGGACGATCAGTGTGTAATACTGCATATGACACACTTGGTTGATGTGGTTAGTTTTGCTAAACTACTTCTTTCCCTCTTTGTTCATATTTTATCATAAGAGATGATTCCCTGGATAGAGGAAGAAGGAGGGAATATATACACACATATATACATATACATACATACATACATACATATATAGAATAGAAAAGCAAAACATATCAATAAAAACATTTTTAAATAAGAGAGTGAGACTCAGATGCCATGTGAGGTCTATTCTAACTCAAAGATTCTGTAATTCTAGCCCCCAAGGCTTCATTTAGAAAACTGCAGTACCTGTGACAATTAGTGTTTTAATATTCTCTCCTTTTAAAGTACCCAAACAGCCTGAGCAGCCAAGAGGGTCGGAAGCCAGGCAAACCATCTGGACATGAAGACCCTAGTCAATCAGACCAATTGTACTACATCTACTAGTAAGTTTTTATATGCTTTCTCCTTAGGCAAAAACTAATCACTGGGTAATGGAGGCCCAGAGTTCCACAGGGAGAACAGTAAAGCAATCGCACCTGTCTTGCCTAGGGCAGGCTAGTAGTGTTGAAGGATATCATGAAAGAAGCATCAGGGGCAAAGCCAAAATGGCAGAGTATGGGCAGAAACTCAACTGAACTCTCTCAAAATTCCCCTCCAAACAACTTTAAAATAACTCCTCAGATCAAACTGTGGAGCAGCAGAGCCAACAAAAGGTCAGAGTAAGACTTTTTCAGCCTAGGAAAACTTAAGAGATTGACAGAAGAGGTCTTTAATTTCAAGGTAAGGGCCCAGGCAGGAATGTGGCAGCAGCATCAGTGGTGGATATTTGAAGAGGCCATAACAGCAGTGGCAGCAGCAGAAGCTTTGAGAACTCTCAGCACAGAGATAGTAGGGGGGTCAAAAGTGATCAGAAAGGGATTACAGAGAAACCTTTGCTGATACTGGGTGCAGCTGGCGCTAACTGGAAACCCTATTGCCCATAAACAGTCTAGATCACAGTTCCAGGGAGGAGAGGAGTGCTTGTGGTCAGTCACAAGGGAGTGGAAGCTCTGGTCACAGTTCCAGAGCCAAGAGGAACAGAACTAGCACTTGTGGTTGCAGGGGAGTAGGGGCCCTTCCTGGGTAAAGAACAGAGTACAGACCAAGAGAGCAGTGACCACACCTGGATCACTCCACCTTAGAAGGATCAAAAACCCACAGACTCCCAGAATCAACTCTGAAAAGAGCAGTATGAAAAAGCCTGAAGATTGGGACAGGGTCTCCCTACCCCCAGGTAAACAGAGCCCAACTTTAACATAAAGTTCAAAGTCAACAAATTGGCTGAAAAAATGAATAAACAAACAAAAAATAGCTACTGCAAAGCTACTCCAAGACATAATAAACTCAGAAAAAGACAAAAATGTAAAAATAGCCATAAGCAAAGTTTCAGAAAAATGTTAATGGGACACAAGTGCAGCAAGAATTTCTGGAAGAGTTAAAGAAAGGGATAAAATTGGTAGAAGGAAAATTGGGAAAATAAACGAGTGATGCATGAAAGTTATGAAAAGAGAATTAATGGCTTGGTAAAAGAGGCACAAAAAAACTGAAGAAAATAACTTTAAAGACTAGAATTGGCCTAATGATAAAAGAGGTGCAAAAATTCACTGCAGAAGAGAACTCCTTCAAAAGCAGAGTTGGAAAATGCAAAATGGATAATTTTTATTACATTAAATTTAAAAAAATTTACAAACAAAACCAAAGCAACCAAGATTAGAAAGAAAGCAAAAAGATGTGAAACAATTTTTATAGCAAGTGTTTCTGATAAAGCCCTGATGTCTAAATATATAGAGAGAACTGAGTCAAATTTATAAGAATACAAGTAATTCCTCAACTGATAAATGGTCAAAGGATTTGAACAGGCAGTTTTCAGACGAAGAAATTAAAGCTATCTATAGTCTTAGAAAAAGTGCTCTGAATCACTATTGATTAGAGAAATGCAAATTAAAACAACTGAGGCACCACCTCAAACCTATCAGATTGGCTAATATGACAGAAAATTAAAATGATAAAGGTTGGAGGTGTGGGAAAATTGGAACACTAATACATTGCTGGTGCAGTTGTGAACTGATCCAACCATTCTAGACAGCCATTTGGAAATATGCTCAAGGAGCAATCAAAAACTGTGCATACCCTTTGATCTAGCAATACCACTACTAGACTTGTATCCCACAGAGATCATAGAAAAAGTAAAAAAAAGAATCCACATGTACAATAACATTTATAGCGGCTCTTCATGTGGTAGCAAAGAATTGGAATTTGAAGGGATGTTGACAAATTGGAGAATGGTTGAACAAGTTGTAGCATATGAATGTAATGGAATACTATTGTGCTATAAGAAATGAGGAGCAGGCAGATTTCAGAAAAGCCTTCAAAGACTTGCATGAACTGATGCTGAGTGAAGTGAGCAGAACCAGGAGAACATTGTACACAGTAACAGCAACATTGTGTGATGATCAACTATGACTGACTTAGCTCTTCTCAGCAATACAACGATCTAAGATGATTCTAAAAGACTCATGGTAAAAAATGCTATCCACCTCCAGAGTAAGATACAAATGCAGATCAAAGCATACTCTTTTCTCTTTTTGTGGCTTTTCTTTTTTTGTTCTGCATCTTCTTTCACAACATGACTGACTAATACAGAAATATGTTCACATGATTGCATGTGTATAACCTATATCTGATGATTACTTGCCATCTTGGGGAGGGAGGATGGGAAGGGGAGAAGGCAAAAATGTGGAACTCAAAATTTTATTAAAAATGAATGTTGAAAACTAATTGGAAAAAATAAAATGCTATTTTTTAAAAAGCAGAGAAAAAGGAAGTGCAAAAACTCACTGAAGAAAATAATTCTTTAATTAGAATAGGGCAAAAAATTAGAACTGGGCAAGTGGAAGCTAATGACTCCATGAAACATCAAGAAAGAATAAAACAAAATCAAAAGCATGAAAAAAATGGAAGAAAATGTGGAATATCTTATCAGAAAAACAACTGATTTAGAAAGTAAATCAAGGGGAGATAATTTAAGGATTATTGGGCTATCTGAAAGCCATGATCAAACAGCCTAGACATCATATTTCAAGAAATCATAAAGAAAAATTGCCCTGATAGTTTAGATCCAAAGAGTAAAATAGAAATTGAAAAAAACCCACTGCTCACCTCCTGAGAGAGATCCCCAAATGACACCTCCCAGGAATATTGCTGTCAAATTCCAGAGCCCCCAGGTCAAGGAGAAAATATTGCAAAAATCCAGAAAGACACAATTCAAATATCATGGAGCCACAGTCAGAATAGCACAAGATTTAGCAGCTTCCATGTTAAAGAAATGAAGGACTTGGAATGTAATATTTCAGAAGGCAAAGGATCTATACCCAGCAAAACAGTATAATCCTGGGGGTGGGGGGCAAAGGGGAAGGAGGAAATGGATATTTAACGAAACAGAAGACTTCCAAGAATTCCTCATGAAAAGACCAGAGCTGAACAAAAAATTTGACATTCAAACACAAGACCCAAGAGAAGCATAAAAAGGTAAACATGAAACATTAATCATAACAGACACAATAAAATTAAACTGTTTACATTCCTAAATGGGAAGATAATACATCTAACTCCTAAGAACTTTATTATTATTAAGACAATTAGAAGGAGTCTACATAGACAGAGGGCATGAATGAGTCGATTATATTGGGATGATCTCAAAATATGAAAGGGTGAGAAAAATAGATGCACTGGGAAAAGGTAAAAGGAAGAAAGGAGAAATTTTTCTCCCATAAAAGAGTTTGAAAGGAAGAGTTTTTATAGTGAAAGGGCATGTGGGGGGCAATGTTTGAACTTCACTCTCACTAGAATTGGTTCAAAAGGAAAAGAATATATATTTATTATACACACACACACAATTAGTTGGGTATAAAAATCTAGCTTATCTAATAAGGAAATAGAAGGGGAAGGAGATGAGTCCTTGACGGAGAGGTGTAGAGAGGATGATAAAAAAAAGGAGAGTGAATTAAGTGAGGTAGTGGTCAGAAGCAAAATCTGAGGAACGAAAGATAAAAAGAAAGAGAATAAACAAGAAAATAGGATGGAGGGAACTACACAGTTGGTAATCATAACTGTGAATGTGAATGGGATGAACTCATTCATAAAATGGAAGTAGATAATGGAATGGATTAGAAACCAGAATCCAGCAATATGCTGGGTATAAAAGACACTTTTAAAACAGAAAGTACACCAAGTTAAAATAAAAGGCTAGAGCAGAATCTATTTATGCTTCAGCAAAAGTAAAAAGGGAAGGGGTAGTAATCATATCTCAGACAAAGCAAAAGTAAAAATAGACTCCACTAAAAGAGATAATCAGGGAATCTGCATTTGCAAAAAGGTAACAGGCAATGAAGTAATATCAAAATTTTTTACAAGTTTCTTTGATAAAGGCCTCATTTCTCAAACATATAAGGAACTGAATCAAATTTATTAAAAAAAAAAAAAAGAGCCATTCCTCAAATGGATAAATGGTTAAAGTATACGAACAGGCAGTTCTCAAAGTTAGAAATCAAAGATATCTTTAGTCATATAAAAATGTTCTAAATCATTATTGATTAGAGAAAGGCAAATTAAAACAACTCTGAGGTACCACCATACACCTATCAGAAATGACAAATGCAGGAGGGAATGGGGAAAAATTTTGTTGTTTGTTTGTGTCTGACTCTGACCCCATTTGGGGTTTTCTTGACAAAGATACTGGAGTGATTTGCCATTTCCTTCTCCAGCTCATTTTATAGATGAAGCATCTGAGGCAAATAGGGTTAAGTGACTCGTGTGGGATCACACAGCTAATAAGTGCCTGAGGTCAGATCTGAACTTAGAAAGATGAGTCTTCCTGACTCCAGGCCTGTTGCTCTGTGCACTTTGGTGCCACCTACCTGTGCTAGCAACTCATGTACCAACTGCCTATAATTTCAATTTCCTGATCCCCTTGACTAGGTTTCACTCCCTCCTTAAATAACCAGGGCTCACTCCCTCCTTAAAGAATCACACACACGTATGTGTATATGCATACACATATGTGTATATATACATATACATATGTTTTCATTTCTTATCCCTCTAGTAGAATGTAAGTTCTTTAGATAAAGGACCATTTTTAGTTTTGTGTTCGAATTCCAGCTCTTAGCAGAGTACCTTGCACATGATAGACCCTTAAACATATTCGTTGAATTGGACTAGAGTGGATTGAGTACTCTAAGTCACTTGATCTTCCTGACTCCAGTTTCCTTTTACGTAAAATGGGAATAATAAAAATCAGTTGCTTGGTATGGTTTGCAGGTTTGTGGTGAGGAAAATGCTTTGTAAAACTGGAAGTGTCAAGTTGTTATTGTGTTCCAGCAGTCTAAGTTGGGAGCTCCCTTTCAGCTCCAACATTCTGTATTCTAATTTCCAATCTCAGAGTCTCTGGGTTTGAAGGAACTTCTGAGGTCACCTCCTTCAACCTTTTTCTGTAGAAAGGGATTCTTCCTATAGTATATACCCCTAATAGGTTCCCCACCTCTGAATTCTAGTTTCTGCTTGAAAGTCTCCAGTGATCGGAAAATGATTACCTCCTGAGGTAGTCCTTTGGAATAGTCTGAATTATTAGGAAGTTGTTCCTTCTATGAAGCCACGATGCACCTTTCTAGGACTTCCACCCATTTCTTGCTCTATATTCTGCCCTCTTGGGTCAAGCAAAGGATTCGAAGAAGTCTGATCCCCATTCCAAATGACAGCCTTTCAAATGTTTGAAACAAATTATCCTATCCTTCCCGAACTTTTCTGGAAACGAAATACGTCTTATTCCTTCAACCAATTCTCCTGTAGCCGATCCCTCATTATTTTGGTCTTCCACAGAATCAAAGCAAAGGGCACCTTGCAGTCTAGCTCTTAGATAAGGACTTTGAGACTGAGGGACAGGAAGTGATGCCCAGAATCCCATAGGTAGTGAATAGTAGAGACTCTATGAGATCTCATTCCTCTTTACTCCTAATCCAACTCTCTTTTCATGTTGCTAGGTGATGACAGAATACACACATAACATTCTATGTGCTAAGTTCCATTCTAGCCCTAACATTCTGTATTCCTGTGGTTTTGCTTCAGCCTACTTAAGAAAGTCATTGGCTACCTGACATTTGGAGCCTTGTTGGTGTAAAGCTAGGAGTCACACTTCTACCTCAATTAATGTAATCAGAAGACTGATCCTGGAAGCTCCAACTTCCCTTGGATGGGGAGGCCAACAGTTGTTTAGCCTTGGTGTGTCACTGTTCCAAGCTAGCTGTGTTTCTCCCACTGGAGGAGTCTCTTTAATCCCATATAATCAATACTGAGGAAGGGGACAAATTGATTCCTTTTCAGGAGTTTGGCTCCAACTCAACTCCAAATCTGAAATCCTTGACCACTGGTCTCATCCACTGGCTGGACTCTCTTACTATTTTAAGAGGTTGCCCAAGGGGTATGACTTTATCTCCTCAACCAATCATAAGATGTTTTCAGTGCAGCATAATCTACCTTCACCCGGTCACTAAAAAAGCAATCCTTCTAGGTTGACTAAGGGTTTATCCACCCATTGTGGTGAGGTCTAGGAAAATTTTCTTAATATCTAGTTTTTCTCTGTTGACTGATTCAATTGAGTTGCCTGGTTTTCTGTGATTACATTAAGGTAGGGGGTCTTACATTGGAATGGGGGCAACAAATTGTCACATTAACAAATGAGAAAGCTGGGGATATGTGCCAAACACTGGAGAAGTTGAGAACAATGGGAGTCACAAGTCAAAGAAGTGCAAGTCACTAGACATGGGAGTAGAGGGAGGGAGTGGGGAGCTTGGCCCCGGGGAAAGTGCAGGAAAGGCAAGTAATCACTCCTTTAGGGCATTCAATTAAAAGACCAGATGATAAGAAGTGGAACAGTGGAGAAGAGAGAGAGGAGGGCAGACCAATTATATATCGGAAAAAGCACAGTTTGGAGTCAGAGAACCTGAATTCAAATCCTGTCTCTGCCTGCCTAACTTTGAGCAACCTCCTAGCTCCTCAGTTTTCCCACCTGTAAAATGAAAGAGTTAGACTTGTAGCTTTCTAAGTGCTCAGCTAGAGCTCAATCCTGTGACCCCAACCGTGCTCAATCTAAGATATTTCATTCCTGGTGATCTGAAGGGACCTCTCTCTACCTTCCCCCTCTACCCTGCCTCTCAGACAGAATCTCTGAATCCGTTGCTGATGCTATGCATGAAGGACTCTCAGATCCTCATTTTCCTCGTTACCAAACTGAAACAAGGCCAGATCTCTGGCCTCCAGTATGTCTAATTTACCCAAACACTTCTCAGTTGCTGCGTGACTGTTTTCTTTCCCCATTCCCCATGCGGTAACAGGTCACTGCCGTTTACAGAATGGGGATCTCATTCTCTTCTGCTCGGAGGATAAACATTGCATCAAGCTATTCAGGGAGCTCCTTCTCCTCACCATAAATACTAATTAACTCATTGTGAGTAACTATTGCACTCAAGCCAATAGCTGGGGTTGGTGCACGCACAGTTATGTGATTTGCTTGAGCAGAATTGGTGGTGGAGACAAGCTGTTGCTGAAACACTGTTTTTCTGCCTGTGAGCAGCAGTGAGCTTGCCCACCTCCAACATGCTGCCAACTATACTGACCCCAGGGGCTGGGCTCCTGAGAAGAGATACGGATACTGTTCTTCTTGCCCAATTGAGGGAGATAAGGAAGGGGGAGGCTGAAGACTTTCCTTCTTATGGTAACAGTTAAATTCATGGGGTCCATTCAAATTCCCTTCCAGCTCTGACAATCTATATTCTAGCCTTCTAAGTTTGAAGGTCCCTTGTAAACATAACAGCCTATATTCTAATGTTCTATGTTCTAAGGTCCCTTCTAGCTCTAATCTTTGAATCTCCAGGTTCTAATATTCCATAGTCTAATGTCCCTTCCTACTCTGCTCCAAACTTCTTGTCAGGGAGATGAAAAGACTGAATATGTTAAGGAAAATAGAAGCATCTGGATTTTAACAAAGCACAGTGGAGAGATGGGGCAATTCTTAATCCTTGAGCATGACTCCTAATAGAAGAATTTCCAGTACCAACTTCAGTTGGTAGGAGAGAGATTTGGGGGAAGATCCACCACATGGACGACTAACTAATCTTCCTGTATATAAATTAGATAGTGTCACCTAGGATAATGGGGCTCCCATTATAATCACATGCTCAAACCAGATTAACATGAGCAATTATTCAATGTGATTCTTAATAGCAACAAGGACAATAATTAAGTCCGATAATAAAATTTTATCATTGTTATCAGGTATATTGGATGCTGCCTTCTATCATGACTTATTCTCTTTGATCGTATTGGAAGGCTACTGACATTCTAAAATACATACTTGTCCTTGGGCCACCAGGGAGGTCACCAAGGTTGATCCTATCATTTCCCACAAGTCCCCAGAACCCAGATCTAGAGGTGTCTTTAAAACAAAAACTATTAAAACATACAGTGTTAGAGGTGGGAGGGACTATTAAAATGCAGAATATTAGAGCATGTCAATCAATCAACAACATGTCAGTGGAAAGAACACTGGCTCTGGAGTCAGGAAACATGTTCAAAGTCTCTCTCTGATATTTATTGCCTGTGTGAGTCACTTAGCCTCCTTAGGCCTCGGTTTCCTCATATGTAATTGAGAGAGTTGGATTAGACAGGGTCTGAGGTCTCTTCCAACTCTGGATCTATGATTCTATGAACAAATATTAAGTACCAGTTATGTGCCAGGCACTGCGCTAGATGCTAGGAAGACAAAGACAAAAACAAAATAGTCCCTGCTCTCAATCTGCTTCCATTCTAATGGGGAGGATCAACATGAATATATGAAAGCAAATGTGAAATAAATGCGAAATAATTACAAAGTAAATACAAAGTATTTGGAATGAAGGGGGAATGACAAAGCAGAAGAGTGGAGGTGGGAAAAACCTCATGTAAGAGATGACATTGAGCTGAGCTTTGAAGGAAGCTGGGGCTTCTAAGAGGTGAAGGTGATGGAGTGTATTCCTGGCATGGGGCACAGCCTGTGCAAAGGCACAGAGATGGGAAATAGAATGTTATACATAGAAAAGAGCAAGTAGAATATTTGATTGTACTAAATAATGCATAAAGGGGAGTAACGAGCAGTAAGCCTGGAAAGGTAGGCTGGAACTAGACTGTGAAAGGCTTTAAATGACAAACAGAGGAGTGTGTATTTTGTCCTCAATGCAATTAAAAATCACAAGGAAGTGCCACTGTCAGGACTATGCATTAAGAATATAAATTGTCACAGTTGTGTAGAGGTGATCAGGGAGGAGAAAAGAACTCGGAGGCTAACCAAGCAAGGGATAATAGAAACTTGGACGAGGGTGATGGTCACATGAAGGGAAAAGAGAGGACAGATGTGAGAGGCTGTGAGAGTGGAATCAGCTGGACTTGACAACTGATTCAATACATGGGGAAAGAGAAAGAGAAGTCAATGAATGAGTTATTGAACATTCATTAAGCACCTACTAAGTGCCAGGCACTGCAAAGCTCTGAGTATACAAAGAAAAGCAAAAGGCAATCTTTGCTCCCCAGGAGCTCCCAGTCTAGAAGGGGAAACCATATGAAAATAGCTGTGTCCAAACACAATATACACAGGACAAATTGGAAATAATACATAGGAGAGGCAGCTACATTAAGTGGAGCAAGAAAAGACCTTGTTGAAGGTAGAATTTTAGCTGGAATTTGAAGGAAGCCAAGGAATCCAGGAGATAAAATGAGGAATAGAAGAAGGAACATATTCCAGGAATGGGGGCAGCCGGAGAAAATGATCAGAGCCAAGAGGTGGAGAGTTGGCTTAAGGCCAGTGTCACTGGATCACAGAGTATGTTGGGGGTGTGTAAGGTGTAAGAAGACTGAAAAGGTAGGAGGGGGTCAGGTTATGAAGGTTTTTGACTTTTTTATGTTTCATCCTGGAGGTACCAGTGCTTGTGTGTGTGTGTTGGGGGTGAGGTGGGGTGATGTGATCAGACCTTTGCTTTAGAAAGACCACTTCAATGGCTCACTGGAAGATGTACTAGAGTGGAGAGAGACTTGTATCAGAGAGAACAACCAGCAGGCTATTGAAGTAGTCTTGCGCCATGGTAGCAGCAATATTGGGCAGCTAGGTGGTGCAGTGGATAGAGCACCAGTGTAGGAGTCAGGAGGACCTGAGTTCAAATCTCATCTCAGATACTTGATACTCACAAGTTGTGCTTGGGCACTAGCTTGGGCAAGTCACTTAATCCCAATTGCCTCATTCTGGGTCATCTCCAGTCATCCTGATGAATATCTGGTCACTGTATTCAGATGGCTCTGGAGGAGAAGTGAGGCAGGTGACTTGCATAGCCCTCCTTCACTCAAAAAACAAAAGTCAAGTGCAAGTCATATCATTATTTTTCTGATGGCATGGTCTTCTTTAGCAACAAAGGGCAAACACACATCAGAGGAGAGAAGGGTGCCTATACAAGAAATGTTAAAAAGGTAAAATTAACAGGACTTGGCAACAAATTGGATAAGGTGGGGCAGAAAGTGAGGAGGAGAGGATCATATTTGGGTTGTGAGACTGAATGACTAAGAGAATGGTAGTGTCTTTGACATTAATAAGGAGAGTTGAAAGGAGGAGGAGATAGTTTGTTCAGTTTTGGATATGTTGATAGACAGTAGTAATATGCTGGAGGAGACAGGATGGAACGGCATCACTTATGCGTATAAATGGGATTGCCTTGGCAAAAAGAGCCACCTCCTCATGTGAGATAGGGATGAAGGTGGAGATACTGGCAGAAAGCATCTGAAAGATGTGAGACACAGAGGAGAGGAAGAGAAAGAGCTCTCAGCCAAAGGACTTAATTTTTTCAGCAAACTATGAGACAAGGTTCTAGCTGAGAGGAGAAGGGAGGGAGAGATATGGGAGATTGGAGGAGGGATGAAAAAGTCTGGAAAATCTTCTGTGGTGAGTAGGATACTGAGTCAATTAGGGGGGTATAAAAGGATTGTTTTGCTGTAGTGAGGGCCCAGTTGAGATCATGTGTAGTGGACCTAGTCTGAGAGAGAGAGAGAGAGAGAGAGAGAGAGAGAGAGAGAGAGAGAGAGAGAGAGAGAGAGAAAGAGAGAGAGAGAGAGAGAGAGAGGAGAGGAGAGAGGGAGAAGAAGGATGATTGTGAAGGCAATCTATTGGGGGATGGGAGAGAATGTGATCAAGGATGGAAGAAGTGAGGTTGACTTTGGTGAGGATGGCTGCTTCTTCATCAGAACTAAAGGAAAGCTTCTAAGTCTGATGTTCCTGATATTTCCTTCTCTAACATTCTATAGCCAGACATTTTATCTTCTAAAGGCCCTCCTAATTCTAACATTCTCTGATTCTATACTTAGAATATTGCCTTTGGATTGTAAACAGGAGCAACTTATGATTGGATTGCCTAGGAGAAAGAACAATAAAAGTTATTCGAGTCTTACCCCACGGTAGCTGAGTATGGGAACAGTGATAGAAGCCCTAGAATTTAAAGCAGCAGAAGGAGGATGCCAGCAGGGACCTTAAGAAAGAATGGTAACCAAAGAAAAGCTGGTTCCTGAATATTTCTTTGACTAGAAACAAGGAAAAACATTTTCCCTTAAAAATTTTGCTCCATATATTAAAAATAAAATAAAATTTTTGGAAACGATCAAATGATGATTTGCCTTAACTTTAAGAGAAGGAAAAAGCTTCAAGTACAAGGAGAAAGAGCCCCAAATCTGAACTCTAAGTACCTGGTTTCATAATCCCAGTTCTCTGCTACTACTATGAGACCAGACCATCTTCCTAAGATTAATTTTCATCATTTATGAAATGACATGGTTGATTTGGATCAAGGGTTCAGTGGATCAGTCTGTGAGCTAGCTGTCTTTTTTTAAATTTTGATTGTATTTCAATATAGTTAGTTTCCTTTATTGTCTTATATGGATCATGCATTTAAAACATTATTCTGAGAAGGGGTTCATGGGCTTCACTAGACTGCCAAAGGGATCCATGAAACCAAAAAAAAAAAAAAAGATTAAGAACCCCTGCACTAAATGTTAAGTTTCCTTCTACCTCTTAGTCCTATGAACCTGGCTGACAGAAAAGATATTGCTACCTGAGAGTCCAGAGGAGAGAAGAACTTCAACCCAGCTATTGGTACAAGTAAGAAGAGAATTTGGAAGGAAAACCAGACTTCTTGGGGAAACAGATTAAGAGGACCTGACCCAGCAGTTGTGCCTGACTCCATAACTATGGCATATTTTTACAATATGCCAGCTTTGACTTCTCTCAGACTTGGTTTTCCTAGGTATAAAAAGAGATTAGACTAGAATATCTCTAAGGTCCCTTCTAGCAATAAATCTTATGAACCTATGAAACCTAATCTTCTCTACAAAGGACCTATGTCCTATAAAGGACCAATATTTTCTGTGTCCCCTTTCAGAAATAAGGGGAAAGAGGACCATGGTGCATTCACATATCCAGGAAATAAGAGAGCTGAAACACATCCCTGAAGGAAAAATGCCATAAGACATTCTTGGTTCCTCTCAAGGAGACAGAGATGGTTCCAACTCTAAAGGAATATATTCATAGGGTGTTTCATTCCTATGATGCAATGGGCCAATGGGGCATCTCCCAGGGGTCTGTGCATGAACCCTCAGAGTAGTGACATTACCAGGTAAAGACTGTGATTGGTGAGGAGGCTCTATGAAGCGAAAAGTTTAAAAAATGATGCAGCAAGAGCTGGGGGGAGGGTGCACAGAGAGAATACAAATGGTGAGATGCAGAATTGTGGTCAAGGTAGAGAAAGAGAAGATGCCATGGGGCAGTGATCATGGTGCCCTGAACCCCAGTATCCTATTTACATCATAACAATGCCCAGAAAGTCGGAGGAGAGAGATTTCAGCCATTCACTAGCTTGCATCAAGGGACTGTCAGGAAAGGCTCCAAGAAACAGATGGCCCCACACTTTAAGCTCCCACCATTTGGTCTGTGAGCTGCAAAGTGACTTCATAGCAGAAGTTCCCTTCTGCTCTGCTCGGAAGTTAGAAAGTTTGGAAGGAACTAGATAATAACTCCTCTTGGAAGTTTGGGAGATTTGAACACCTTTCTATATTTTATTTACCTTGTTGAGCGTTTTAATTAAATGCTTTGCTATTAGATTTATGTGTTGCTGGTATGCCAAAGAATGGAGCAGCACATTGTGTGTGGGGTCTCTGACTGTGGGGTGAATAGTTATCAACGCAAAATTGTCACAGTGACCCTGGGAGTAACTCGACAGAGGTATGTAACAAGAGGAAGGGCAGCGCCTGGAAATCTGGAGTTGGGAAGATCATTCTAATGAAGGTTCTATCCTGCAAATGCCAAGAATGAAACCATGAATGGTAGCCTGGTATAGGGTAAAGAGCACTGATCTTGGAGTCAAGGTTCGAATCTGGCCCTGAAAGGTATTAATCTTTGTGATTTGAGTCTCTTTCCTTCTCTGAGTTTCAGCTTTCTCTCCCTTCAATGCTTGCATTATTTTTCTTCAAAAAGGTTGTCTTAAGGAAGATATTTTGTAAACTTTAAAGTACTATAAAAATAGGGAATATTCTGAGGCAGCATGGTGGAATGGAAGGAACATTTGTCTCAGAGTCAAAAGATGTAGGATCGAATTTCTGATCTGTCATTTACTAGCTCTGTGACATTGGATAAGTCACCTAATCTTTCCATGCCTCAGTTTCCTCATATGTAGAATAAAGGTGTTATACTAGGTCTTCTAAGGTCCTTTCCATCTCTACATTTATAATGACATGGATTTATCTAAGCCTCAGTTTCTCCCCCTGTAAAATGAGGATAATAATTCTTATGTTACCTATCTGACAGGATTTTCTGAAGGACAGAGATTTTTATATCTGAAAGTGATAGATATAGAAATGAAAGTTATTATTGCTCTCATTTCACATGAATATTCAACCCTTACCTCCATGGCACTGGGCCTGAGGGAAGTGACGTTAAAAGCCTACTCACTGGGCTGTCATGGGATGTCCAGAGTGAGCCGTAACTGGGAGTCAGCCCTCTGTTCTGCCCTTCCTTGGCTAAGGGGGCTCCTCTTGTCTTCCTCCACCCCGTAAGAACCAAAGAGAAGAACAGCACTTGTCACAGCAGGTCAGCATTTAAAATCCCATTCAGGGAGATGTGCCTGGCTCACAGGCAAGCAGACAGGCAGGCAGGCAGGCACCAGGCAGATGGAGGGGCCTCCAGGAGGCAGGACACTGAATTGTCTCACATGGATAAACTGCAGGGAGAAGAATGAAAGAGAAAGACGTCTCTCTGCTTTTTCTCCTAAAAGATGCCTCAATTTGAAGTGGAGTTGCTTACTCTGTATGGGTGCATCCACGAGCCTGGGGCCTGACCAGTGGAGTTCTGTCTGTGTGTGTCTGACTGAGTAAGCCTGTGTCTGTGTGTGCCTGTTCATGTGTGTGTCTGGATGTATGCTTCAACATACTATGAGTTTCTTTGAGCTTGTTAGTCTGTCTGTGAATATATATATATACAGACAATGCCTTCCCTGTCTTGTGAGTGTACAGAGCATATGTCTGTGTTTGAATATGCCACTGCGACTATGTGATTATGATGGTCTTCTAGAGTGCACATGTGTGTGTCTGTGTGAATGAAAGTATCTGAACATAGGTGTTTATATTAGAGTCAGCTCTGGATGTAGACCCAGGAGACATAGAGCTGGGTTTACCTTAGATACTCCCAACCCAGGCAGGCACCAGCTCTATGGCTATAGAAAAGACATTTCAACTCTCAAGCTTCCATTTCCTTATCTGTAAAATGGGAACCATGATCCTTGTATGATACCTGTCATGTGAATAAGTGCTTTCAAGTCTTATTTCCCTATGCAATTCTTAGTTATAATAATTATAATAACCATTATTACTATTATTTCTGAATATCAGTCTGTGTGTTTTGGAGTGACTAATATGAAAGTGTGAATCTGCATGTGCACGTGTGAATGTGGGTGAGAGACACATGTGGTAGGTGTGTGTGTGTGTGCATGTGTGTGAATTTTGAAGTTAGGCCTTAGTCCCCTAATGACGGATGTCCCCAAGTTTCTCCCCATGCTAGTACTAAAGACTGAGACAAAAGCAGATCTCAGTTCCTGAGATGTCACTCTATCAGAAAAGCAGGTCTAAATATAACCCACAGTAGAATGGAAAGTCTCAGCAGGATTAACAAGTGTAAATAGACAAAGCCAGTCCATTAGCATTCAGGATCCTGGGCCCACGAAGTGCCTCCTCTCTTCCCTCCCCTCTTTCCTCTCCCTGCTTCTTTTCTCTTGTTCTCCTTCTCTGCCCTGTTTTCTTACATCTTTCCCTGCTTTGCCACCTGCTTCCTTCCTTCTCCTTCTTCCTCCTCATATCTTTCTTCCCTCCCCTTTCACTCTCTGCCAGCCTTTTCCCAGTCCCCTCCCCTTCCTTCCTCCTCATAATCCTCCCCTGCCTCCATCCTTGACTTCCTTTCTCCCCTCCCTGTCTCTTCCCTCCTTCTTCCCCATCTCTCTCCCTACTTGCCCCTTCTCTGTCTTCTTCTGAGATATTTTATTCTGCCCCTTTGATTAACAACAAGGGGTTATAGGGCATAGCTTTAGAGCTTAAAAGGACTATATAAAAATAATTTAATCCAATACCCTTTAACAGATGAGGAAAATAATGATCTGAAGAAGTTAAGTGACTTGCCCAAGGTCATATAGATGGAATTGGAGTTTTTGAACTTCAAGCAAAGAGGGTAGGAAGTAAGCATTTACAAAGCACCTACTATATGTCAGTCATGGTGCAAAGGACTTTTTTACAAATATTATCTCATTTGAGCCTCACAACAACCCTGAGGAGGTAACTGTCATCATTACCCCCATTTTGCAGATGAGGAAACTGAGGCAAACAAAGGCTAAGTGATTTGCCATGGGGCAAGCAGCTAGTAAATTTCTGAGGTAGAACAACCAGTTCAGTTCAGTCATATCCAACTCTTTGTGAGCCCATTTGGGGTTTTCTTGGCAAAGACACTGGAGTGGTTTGCCCTTTCTTTCTCTAGCTCATTTTATAGATGAGGAAACTGAGGCACACAAGGTTGAGTGACTTGCCCAGGGTCACACAGCTAGTAAATGTCTGAGACAAGATTTGAACTCAGGAAGATGAGTCTTCCCGACTCCAGACCCAGCACTCTATCCACAGCACCATCTAGCTTCCCTGATAATCATAATAACTAGAATTTACATAGCTCTTGCTATGGACCAGGCACTGCGCTAGATGCTTTAAAACTATAATCTCATTTGATCCTCACAACTGCTCTGGGAGGAGGGTGCTATTATTATTCTCATTTCACAGAGGGGGAAACTAGGACAAACAGAGGTTAAATGACATCCCTAGGGTCACACAGCTAGCAAGTGTCTGAGGCTGGATTTGAAGCCAAGTTTTTCTGACTTCAGGGCCAGTGCTCTATCCTTTTTGTGCCACTTAACTGAGTAGAGGACAGGAGGAGAGGGGGCCCAAACACTTGTGTGACCTTGGTTGGGCAGGTCATTTTATCTCCTTGACCCTCAGGTTTCTCATGTATGAAGACAGGGCTAATGAGGTCAAAGGTCTCTTCCAGGCCTCAATCCTGTGGACCTGTCCTAGCATAGTTAAGCAAGGCTGAGGCCCCAAGAGTGACAATAAATAGTCACCATTTCCTGACCCTTACCCATCCTTTATTTTTTGCTCTTACCAGGAAGCCAGGCTCTTGTGTTCCAGCTCCGCCCCCACCCCAGACTGCTGAGGAAGTTTAATTTTCAGCTCTTGACTAAGGTGCTCTCTCCAGTAGGACAGCGAGTAATAAAAGGACACCCCCACATACAAAGTGAATCAAGTATGGGACAGGCAATTTTATTCCCACATACAGAAAGGGAAGTAAGGAACACTACAACATTATAGAATTATTATGGAAAAACCAGTTTTGAGGTGAGTATTCAAGTCTTATTGGGACATTTGAAACAGGATTTCTAATTTAGTGTTTTATAGTCTACCCCAATGGACCAAATCTAAATGGGCTCTTTTCTTTACAGTGTTTTGTCTCTGGGGTGATTCTATCCTGAGAGATCAGTTTACTGCTGCTGCTGCTGTCACTAGTGTAGGGGGTGAAGTTGAGAACAGGGAAGAAAGGAAGATGAGAGCTACCTTACAAGATCTCCCAAGGTCCTATTTCAAAAGGAGGAAGACACAAATTGGAAGTAGCCCCAACTTAGGCTGGCCTAGGAGGCCACACAACTCAGAGAACCATCAGAGAATCAAAAGACCTTGAGGCTGGCAGAGTTCTGGCTCAGTAGCCAATTTAGAGTCTTCACAGCCAACAAAAAGCAGTCAGAGGATATCTGTGCCTACTCTGAAATGGAAAGGGAGGACTTATTACTATTAGAGGCAGCCCCAGGGATAAAATGTTGGGCCTGGAGTCAGGAAGACCTGAGTTCAAATTCAACCTCAGATATTACTAGCTGTGTGAGCCCAGTCAAACCATTTAAACTGTTTACCTCAGTTTCCTCATCTGTAAAATGAGTATAATGATTGTACCTACCTTCCAGGGGCTTTGCGAGGATCAAATGAGATAATATTTGTAAAGCAGCTAGCACAGTGCATGGAATATTTGTTATTTAATCATTAGGTTGTGTCCAACTCTTCATGACCCTGTGGACCATCAGACATCAATGTACTCCATGTTTTCCTTTTTTTTGGCAAAGAACTGGAGTGGTTTGCTATTTCCTTCTCTGGTAGATTAAGGCAAGCAGAGGTTAAATGACTTGCCCAGGATCACATAGCTAATAAGTTTCTGAGGTCAGATTTGAACTCAGGTCTTTCTGATTTCAGATCCAGTGCTCTATTCACTGAACAATCCAGCTTCCTCACCTGGCACAAATTAGGTGCTTAACAAATGTCTGTTTACTTCCTTCTTTAACTATGTTCCAGGCATCGTGCTAGGCACGGTGTAAATAAAGACAAAAATGAAACATTTCCCTCAGGTAGCTTACATTTTACAGAGAGAAAACAAAAAGCAATAATGAGGAGTTGAGGGAAGGATAACACTAACAACTTATGAAATCAGAAAAGGGGATAGCCTTGAAGGGAGTTACAGGATGCAAGAGGGAAAGGCAAGAAAGGAGAGTTCTGCTTTTCAGAACATGGCAGAGAATTTTAGAGCTGGAAAAAAATTGTAAAAGAATGGAAGGTCATTGCTTTAATAATTATGACTGGGGGGGGGGGGAGGAGCCAAGGTGGCGGAGTAGAAAGATATACATATGCTAGCTCCAAACCCAAAGCCCATAAAATACCTGTAAAGAAGAACTCCCAACAAATTCTGGAGCAGCAGAAGCCACAGAACAATGGAGCAAAGGAGATTTCTGTTCCCAAGAGACCTGAAAAACCAACGCCAAAGGTCCATCGTGCACTGGACCCTGATCAGAGCCTAGCCCTGCCTTGGCCACTCAGAACCAAGAGGAGCAGATCCAAGCAGGCTTCAGGGATAGAATCTCCAGCGGCCGTGCAGGTCGCTCCACCCACAGGTGCCAAAGGTCAGTGAGAGAGTCTTTTTGGCTCGCCGAGAGGGGAGTAGGGTGTCCCCATGGCTCAGGCCCTTTCGGGAGGCAGCAGCAGAGACAGCAGCAGACAAAGGCTCCCAAAGCAGGCAGAAGCTCAGATCCTTTGCTGAAGGTCACTGCGTAAACCCCCTGAGGGAACTGAGCCCCAGTGGCGGCTCTGCCCCCACCCAAGCACACTGAATAATAGCAGCCCTGCCCCCACCTGAGTACCTGAACTTAATCTCACACTGAATAGCAGCCCTGCCCCTGCCAAAAGCCCTGAGGCTGGGGAGCAGCATTTGAATCTCAGCCCCCAAGCACTAGCTGGGCAGATCTGGAGGCGTGGTGGGTGAGGAAAGGAAACTCAGAAGTCAAGTCACTGGCTGGGAAAATGCCCAGAAAAGGGAAAAAAAATAAGACTATAGAAGGTTACTTTGTTAGTGAACAGATATCTCCTCCCATCCTTTCTGGTGAGGAAGAACAATGCTTACTATCAGGGAAAGACATAAACGTCAAGGCTTCTGTATCCCAATCATCCAAAATAAATATTCAATGGGCTCAGGCCATGGAAGAGCTCAAAAAGGATTTTGAAAATCAAATTAGAGAGGTGGAGGAAAAACTGGGAAGAAAAATGAGAGAGATGAAAGAAAAGCATGAAAAGCAGGTCAACACCTTGCTAAAGGAGAACCAAAAAAATGCTGAAGAAAATAACACATTGAAAAATAGGCTAACTCAATTGGCAAAAGAGGTTCAAAAAGCCAATGAGGAGAAGAATGCTTTCAAAAGCAGAATTAGCCAAATGGAAAAGGAGGTCCAAAAGCTCACTGAAGAAAATAGTTCTTTCAAAATTAGAATGGAACAGATGGAGGCTAATGACTTTATGAGAAACCAAGAAATCACAAACAAAACCAAAAGAATGAAAAAATGGAAGAGAATGTGAAATATCTCATTGGAAAAACAACTGACCTGGAAAATAGATCCAGGAGAGACAATTTAAAAATTATGGGACTACCTGAAAGCCATGATCAAAAAAAGAGCCCAGACATCATCTTTCATGAAATTATCAAGGAAAACTGCCCTGAGATTCTAGAACCAGAGGGCAAAATAAGTATTCAAGGAATCCACAGATCACCGCCTGAAAGAGATCCAAAAAGAGAAACTCCTAAGAACATTGTGCCCAAATTCCAGAGTTCCCAGGTCAAGGAGAAAATATTGCAAGAAGCTAGAAAGAAACAATTCAAGTATTGTGGAAATACAATCAGGATAACACAAGATCTAGCAGCTTCTACATTAAGGGATTGAAGGGCATGGAATAGGATATTCCAGAAGTCAAAGGAACTAGGACTAAAACCAAGAAATCACCTACCCAGCAAAACTGAGTATAATACTTCAGGGGGAAAAATGGTCTTTCAATGAAATAGAGGACTTGCAAGCATTCTTGATGAAAAGACCAGAGCTGAAAAGAAAATTTGACTTTCAAACACATGAATGAAGAGAAGCATGAAAAAGTAAACAGCAAAGAGAAGTCATAAGGGATTTTACTAAAGTTGAACTGTTTACATTCCTACATGGAAAGACAATATTTGTAACTCTTGAAACTTTTCAGTATCTGGGCAGTTGGTGGGATTACACACACACACACACACACACACACACACACACACACATGCACGCTCATGCACGCACATACACAAAGACAGAGAGCACAGAGTGAATGGAATAGGATGGGGTCACATCTTTAAAAAATGAAATTAAGCAGTGAGAGAGAAATACATTGAGAGGAGAAAGGGAGAAATGGAATGGGGCAAATTATCTCTTGTAAAAGAGGCAGGTAAAAGACTTTTTAGTGGAGGGAAAAAGAGGGGAGGTGAGAGAAAAACATGAAATTTACTCTCATCACATTTGACTAAAGGAAGGAATAAAATTCACATTCATTTTGATATGAAAACTTGTCTTACAATACAGGAAAGTGGAGGAGAAGGGGATAAGCAGGGTGGGGGGTATGATGGAAGGGAGGGCAGTGGGAGGAGGGAGAAATTTGAAGTCAACACTCTTGGGGAGGGACAGGATCAAAAGAGAGAATAGAAGCAATGGGGGCAGGATAGGATGGAGGGAAATATAGTTAGTCTTACATAACACGACTATTATGGAAGTCATTGGCAAAACTACACAGATATGGCCTATATTGAATTGCTTGCCTTCCCAAAGGTAATGGGTGGAGAGGGAGGGATGAAGAGAAGTTGGAACTCAAAGTTTTAGGAACAACTGTCAAATACTGTTCTTGCTACTAGGAAATAAGAAATACAGGTAATGGAGTATAGAAAGTTATCTTGCCCTACAGGACAAAAGAGAAGATGGGGATAAGGGGAGGGAGGGATGTTAGAAGAGAGGGCAGATTGGTGATAGTGGCGATTAGAATACTCGGTGTTTTGAGGTGGGGGAGGGGAGAAATGGGGAGAAAATTTGGAACCCAAAATTTTGTGGAAATAAATGTTAAAAGTTAAATAAATTAATTTAAAAAAATAATTATGACTGGGGGTGGGGAGACAGAGAACTCATAACCAAATAAGAGAAGGAAGAGATTACAAAATACAAAACTGACTATTCTGATTATATCAAATTAAAAGAGTTTTTCCCAAACACAGTTAATGCATCTAGAATAAAATGAAAAGCTATGTACTTATTGATGAAAGTCTAACATCTAAAAATCTATAGAGAATTGACAATAATATTTGAGACCAACATATATTCCCCAGAAGATAAGTGGTCAAAGGACAGTTTTCAAAAGAAGAAATGCAAAATATTAAGAATCAAATGAAAAGATGCTTGCAATAACTATTAATAATAATGAGAATATAAATTAAAATAACTCTGAGGTATTAATATCAAATTGACAAAGCTGGTCAAAGATGAAAATACTCATTTGGAGAGGTTGTGGGAAAACAATCACATTAATACACTGTTGGTATATCTGTGCACTGGTCCAACTATACTAACAAACAATTTTGAGTTTTATGGGGAAAGTTAATAAACTGTAACTTGATCCAACAATCCCACTTTGGGGCTTATACTTAAAGAAAGAAAGGACTTATATAAACTCAGATATTCACTTTTAGTAGTGACAAAAAAACTGGAAACCAAAAGGTGCCCATCACTGAGGAAATAACTGAACAAATTGTAGTATAGGAATGATAAAGAATTATAAATAGGAGGAATTGAAAGAAATATAGGAAGACTCATATGAACTGATACAGAGAAAAGAAAGCAGAATCAAGAGACCAAACTACACAATGACTACATAATGGGAACAGCCCACTCCCCAGTATGACTGATATAATCACAGAAAGTAAGGGACAAATAACAGAAGCCATGAGATATTCCTATGTTAAATGCAAAAATGTGTCTATGCCCTATTATCTCTTTATAAAGTGGGAGTTTCTCTGACTAAATTGAAAAGGGAGCTTGACATTAGAAGAAGGAAGGAAGGAAGGAAGGAAGGAAGGAAGGAAGGAAGGAAGGAAGGAAGGAAGGAAGGAAGGAAGGAAGGAAGGAAGAGAGGGAGGGAAGGAGGGAGGAAAGGGAGAGAAGAGAAAAGGAGGGATAAAAGAAAGGAGGATGGCAGAAAGGAGAGAGGAAGGGAGGATAGAAGGGAGAAAGAAAAGAAGGAAGATGGGAGGGAGAGAGAGAGGAAGAGGGATTATCCATACGCTGTCTAGCTTTTCAAAAAGCTAAACCTGCCAATTGAGAGGATCCTTGAGACACAGTTGAAGTAAGGAGCAGAAGGGGAAGATAAATCTCTCCTTCCCTACCAACAGCCAAGGCACTTTGCAATAGAGCTACACCTTATTCTCTTGGAAACACTGCTTCTAGCAGAGAGCAGAGAGAGATAGAGTGACAGCGAGTGGAACAGAAAGCAGCTCCAAGAATCACAACCTCTGGAAATAGAGAAGGCTTCATTGTAAATTCGAGAGAATTAGCCCTGACAATGGAACTACAGAGAAGGGCAGACCCTGGCAGCCCAGCCATGCCCTGGCCCAGCAGAGGTGATGTGCCCAGAAGGGAGCAACCAGAGGATATCATGAGAAGAGTTTATCCTGAAGCACTAGAGACATGAGTTGCCTTGGCCACGGGTATTTCCTGTGTGTGTCTCACTACCCATGTCATTTTTTACCTCTTCTTCCTGTGGACACCATGTGCATTTATGAGAGCCTGTACCCCAGGTTCACAGTGGAAATGTTTTCTAGCTATTCCTCTGACTATGACAGCTTAGTAAATGTTCTTGCTTTGAGCTCATTGTGTCCACTAGCTGCCTATTAAAAGTAAGCTTATTGGTGGGGGGTCTAATGAACTATACTTTTAGGACTACAGATCCACAGAGCACCTTTGAACCAGAGGTAGTAGGTATCTTTTGGGGAACCTGACCCTCAGCCTCCTAGTATGAGTTAGAAGTGAGTACCGATGGGGAGGTGGGCAGTGGTATTCCAACTACAATTTTAGGGAAGGTGATTTCTTTTTTTTCCTTAATAGTATTTTATTTTTTTCCAGTTACACGTAAAGATAGTTTTCAACATTCACTTTTATAAGATTTTGAGTTCCAGATCTTTTTTTTCTCCCTCCCTTTCCTCCCCTCTCTGATATAGGCTATCCATGTGCAATCATATTAATCAAATTTCCACATTAGTTATGTTGTGAAAGGAAAATCTGAACAGAAGGGAAAAACCATGAGAAAGGGGAAAAAAGAGAAAATAGGATGCTTTGATCTGCACTCAAACTTGAAAGTTCTTTCTCCGGACATGGATAGCATATTCCATCTTGAGTCTTTTGGAATTGTCTTAGATCGTTGTGTTGCTGAGAAGAACTAAGTCAATCATAGCTGATCATCACACAGTGCTGCTCTTACTGCGTACAATGTTCTCCTGGTTCTGCTCATTTCACTCAGCATCAATTCAGGTAAGTCCTTCCAGGTTTTTCTGAAATTCTCTTACTCATCATTTCTTCTAGAACAATAGTATTCCATTACATTCACATACCACAACTTGTTCAGCCATTCTCCAATGGATGGGCATCCCCTCAATTTCTAATTCTTGACCACCACAAAAAAAAAAGTTGCTATAAATATTTTTGTACATATGGATCCTTTTCCCTTTTAATGATCTTTTTAGGATACAGACCTAGAAGTGATATTGCTGACTCAGTCTTATAGCCCTTTGGGCATAGTTCTAAATTACTCTCCAGAATGATTGGATCAGTTCACAACTCAAAAACAATGAATTAGTGTTCTAATTTTCCCACATTTTCTTCAACATTTATCATTTTCTTTTTTTTGTCATATTAACCAATCTAATAAGTATGAGTTGCTTTAATTTGCCTTTCTCTAATCAGTAGTGGTTTAGAGCATTTTTATATGACTATAGATAGCTTTAATTTCTTCATCTGGAAACTGGCTGTTCATATCTTTTGACTATTTGTCAATTGGGGAATGACTTGTATTCAATTGGACTCAGCTGTTTTCTATATATTTCAGAAATGAAGCCTTTATCAGAGATACTGACTGTAAAATTTTTTCCCTAGCTTTCTGCTTCCCTTCTAATCTTGTTGCATTGGCTTTGTTTGTGAAAAAAAAAAAAGTTTTAATGTAATCAACATTATCTATATTGTACTTCATAATGTTCTCTATATCCTGTCTGATCATAAAGTCTTCCCTTCTCCATAGATCTGATAAGAAACTATTTCTTGCTCTCCTAATTTGCTTATAGGATCATGCTTTATGTTGAAATCATGTACCCATTAGAAAGTGATTTCTAGAAGCAGGTAGGTGGCAAAATGGATAGAGTACTGGCTCTGTAGTCAGGAGGATCTGAGTTCAAATTGACTTCAGACTTACTGTATGACCCTGGGCAAGTCACTTCAGCCCAACTGCCTGCCTAAGAATAAAGTAAAATAAAGTGATTTCCATATAAAAATACATCTATAAAACATTTTAAATGGAATTTCAGAGGAACTCAGAGGACAGGTATAAAAACAATGAGAAGGCACAGGACTGGATTGGATTACCTTAGCAAACAGTGAGTTCCCCATCACTGGAGTTATTCAAGTTGAGGTCAGATGAACACTTATGAATGTTGTAGAGGGGATTTCAGCTTACATGTAGATTGGACCATGTGATCACTGAAGGGTCACAAATCTAGCTCTTCTCCATCACACCCTTTCAAGTATTTCTAGAGAGTCGTTATACTCCCTCCCCCCAAACCTTTTTTCTTCTGACTAAACACTCCTATTTCCTTTAATTGATTGTTGTTTAGAACATCCTCCAGTCTTCTTACCATCCAATGAACCTGCTTCAGCTTGTCAACATACATTTTTAAAATGTAGAGACTGAATCTGTGTGTTAAGTTCTTATTAATAGAGACTAACTGTTTTGAGGTGACCTTGTATAGACAGCCAGGTGGCACAATGAATAGAGTGCCAGGTCTGGAGTCAGAAAGACTCATCTTCCTGAATTCAAATATGGCCTCAGACACTTACTAGCTGTGTGACCCTGGGTAAGTCACTTAACCCTGTTTGCCTCAATTTCCTCATTTATAAAATGAGCTAGAGAAGGAAATGGCATCCCACTCCAGTACCTTTGCCAAGAAAACCCCAAATAGGGTCATGAAGAGTCAGACACAACTGAAAACCACAACAAGTCCAGTGTCATGAACAAAGAGCTGGCCTAGGTGTCAGGAAGACCTGGCATCCTGTCCTGCCTCTGATGCATACTGCCTGGGTGATCCTGGGCAAAGCACTTGGTCTGCCACTACCCACAAGCAATTCCCTAAGTTTCTGAGAAGACCTCAATCCGTATGGGTAGAGGGAATTCATTCACCCTGAGTTCTTTATACTAACAAAGTCACAGGTCCAGCTTAAAAAACAAAAATCATTGAAGTCTCCACCAAAGTCCCACTTGGACAGTTCACTGGGTTATAGAGGCTACCTTGGGTTATCAAAGGCTATAATGGCAGTGCCACCAAATTGTAAAGACTTTGATTATTGACCCACAGATGGGCTGTATCTCTGTTACCCATAGGCCAGTCTAGCTACATTCAGAGGGGCTCAGCACCAGGTTGGCCAAAAGGTAATGTATTTTTTGACTATAACAACTCTCACAATCTATTGGCCAAGTTGTAAAAGGCCCATACTTTCTAGGACTCCTGCATGTGTTGTCTTCCTCCATTAGGATGTAAGCTCCTTGAGGACAGCACTGTCTTGCTTGCTTGGATTTGCATTGCTGGTGGGCTAAAGGCCCAGTGCTTGGCATATAATGCCTAATAATTGCTTTTCCTGGATAGCTAGCTAGCCATCTCTTTGTCAGTGGAGAGAATACCCATAACCAATGAAATCCTAGATCCAGGAAATGCTGAAATAAAGATCTCATTAGCTGTTTTTGGCTTCCATGTCACAATGCTGACTCATATTGAGCCTTCTGTTCACTAAAACTCCCAGAGTAACAGAATCTCAGTGATAGAAAGGAATTCAGAGATCATGTACACCAAGCCCTACCTGAACAGGCATCCCTTCCACCATGACCTGAGAAGACAATAGAACCAAAGAGGAACTTAGAACACAAAATATTCAAACATAGAACATTCAAACCACAAGAGGCCTTAGAGCAGACTCACGGGATGTCAGTGCCAGAATGGGACCTTTAAAATAGCATGTTACGATAGAAAATGCTAGAAGGAATCTTAGAACACAGAATGTCAGAGCTGGAGCACAGAACATTCATATGTCCAACAAAGAGTACTCACGTTGAGAGAACTGGTCTAGTCCTATATGTACAAATGAAGAAACTGAGGCATTGTCCTCGGTCACACAGTAAATTAGAAACAGAAATAGAACCCAGATCTTCTAATGCCAATCTTTCTTCCTCACTTCAGTTCTCTGAGCATGAGTGTCATCATTCTTCCTATTGGTAGGTTGAGATCTCCCTCTCTGAATGTCATCATTTTCTCTCTTCACTGATCTCCCTGCTGCCAGTTCCCTGGCCTGCCCATGTGGCCAATGTGGAGGACTCTGCCAGGGGGTGAACACAAGACCTGACAAAGTTGTGACTTTCTTAGATCCTTTGTTTGTGTGTCTCAATGACAGCTGCACCCATGCCTTATTTATATTACCACAAGAGCATCAAAAACCACCAGAAAAAGAAAATTGGAAAGGAGCAAACACTTCCAGAGAGAGGCTCAGACTGTGCTTGCAACACATTGTGATTGAGATGTCATCTGCTATGGCACTGACTGCCAAGAACCAATGGCAGGCAGTGCGGAATCATATGGAATTGCAGACAGCTACCTGCCATGGAGCATGCTGAGGTGGTGCTGGCAGAGCCACTCAAATGCACAACTGAAGCCACTGGGGAAAAATCAGAGAAAGAACATAGAATGTGAGGGCTGGAAGAGACCTGAGACCATAAAATGCTTGAACACAGATCACAGAATATTAGTGCTGAAACAGACCACAGAACAGAAAATGTTAGCATCTAGTACATAGAACATTCCAATTGGGAGGTTCCTTAAACTACAGAATGCTAAAACATAGATTGTTGGTGCTGGAAGGGACCTTAGATTATAGAGTGTTTGAACATAAAACACAGAATGTTAGTGCTGGAACAGAACATGGAATAGAGAATGTTAGAGTCTAGTACATAGAACATTCAAGTTGGGAGGGACCTTAGACCAGAGAACACTGTTGTTCAGTCATGCCTGACTCTTTGTGACCCCATGTGGGGTTTTCTTGGCAAAGATACTGGAGTGCTTTTCCATTTCCTTCTCCAAGTTATTTTACAGATGAGGAAACTGAGTCTAAGAGGGTTAAATGAATTCCCCAGGGTCACAGAGGTAGTAGGTATCTGAGGTTGCATTTGAATTCACTTAGGTCCTCCTGACTCCAGGTCCAGCAGCTATCCACTGCACCACCTAGGTGCCCCAAGAATATCTCATTTTTACTGGTTCCTGATATCAATCAAATGAAAGACAGTGAAAAAGAAAATGAGCTAAGCTAATAGTCAAGAGATGCCTAGGTTCAAGCCCTGCTTCTGACACTTACTGGTTGTGCAACAGTGGACAAGTAACTTTATTTCTCTAAGTAAAATGGGAATAATTAGTCTTATGTGAGCAAATGAGACACTGTATGTAAAACACTTAGCAGACTTTAAAGAGAGCTTGCATAGGTAAACATGGGTTCATGTCCTGCAAAATAGTTCTATGACTCTGAGCAAGTCACTGAATCTCTCAGTGACCCTAAGAAGTCCCTAAGATTAGTTAAGTTGCTAGGAAAGCTTTCCTCTCCGGGCATTCCCGATGCCAGTAAAATTTCAGGTCCATCCCTACCCCCTAAAAAATTGCTATATAAAAGTCTGTATTATATCAAGGGGAGGAGCTTCATTTCCTCAGTTTCCTCATTTGTAAAATATGGAAGTTTGGATTCAATAATTAATAATGGTCAGTAGAGGCAGACAGATAATGCAACAAATATAGTGCTGGACCTATAAGTCAGGAAGACCTGAATTCAGACACTTAGCAGCAACGTGGCCATGAACAAGTCACTTTAATGTCTGCCTCAGTTACCTCATCTGTAAAATGGGAATAACTGGACCTATCCTTCCAGGCTTGTTGTGGAGATAAAACAATATAATTGTTGTAAAGCACTTTGCAAAGCTTGAAGCTATATATAAATGCTAGCTATTATTGTTTTTTCTTTTTATTATTAGTCTATCTTCAAAGTTTTTCCCAACTCTATCAGACTGTGTTCTCAGTTCTCTTCCAGTGTACCCATGCTTCGTACCTACCTACCTACCTACACACCTATCTACCTATCTATCTATCTATCTATCATCTATCTATCTACCTACCTATCGTGTGTGAGTGTGTGTGTGTGTGTGTGTGTGTGTGTGTGAAGCATTCAGAGTTAAGTGCCCAGGGTCACAGAGCTAGTGTCCGAGGTCCTATTTTATTCAGATCTTTCTAACTCCAGGATCCATGCTCTATCCACTACACCACCTACCTGCCCCACTATGCTATATTCTAAAATCCTTTCAGCTTTAACATTTTATGGTATTCTGTACTTTCTAGAATTTAGACCATAGATTTGGACCTTTGAAGGTATCAAGGTCAACCCCTCTGTTTTCAATATGGGGAAACTGAGGACCAAAAAAGTGAAGTGCCTTGTGTAGAGTCACACAGTCACGCAGGGGAGATGTGAACTCTGGTCTTCCTGACTCTAAGTCCAATGCCTAATCTCTTATACCACACTGCCTCCTGCAGTTCTGTGAGGTATATGGAGCTCCTTCCACTGGCCACGCAAAGTGTAAGCCCGTGGTCTCTGCTTTTCAAAGATCCTACAGCCTCACTGGGGAAACAAAACACAAACCCATGAAAAGTTAGTTAAACAACAGTCCAAAGCAACTAGAGAATCAATGTTCCAAGGCTACTTATGATTAATGGCCAAATGAATGGTACAGGCAGCCATTGCTCTAGGATCCCAGAGGAGGGAGTGATAAGAAGATGATGGAAACCAGAAGTTGTAAACTTGCCCTGGTAGTTGAACAACAGGGACCCTAACTGGAGATTAGTCTGGGTTCTGGGCCAAGACAGAGGCCTCGGGACCTGAGGGATCTCTGAATCACACTTGTCTCCTTAACTGGACAAAGCTGGATCCTGTGTCCCCATAATTGCTACCCTATAAATAAATGGTGCACTGATCAATCCTCAGCAGAAAAAGCTTTGGCTGCACTCCTGGCAGTGATCTATTATCAGGGCCATTACTAGACACAGGGCATAGAATGTTTGATTGGAAGATACCTCAGAGTTCATCTACCACAGCCTCCCTTGATTTACAGGAGAGGAAACTGAGGTCCAGAGAGGGAAAGCTGCAGCAAGTTAATAGTAGAGACAAGGCTAGTATTGTAGAATCACTGAAAGTGAGAGCTGGGGCAGGGAGTGTTAGAGCCAGAAGGGGCCTTAGTGTATGGAATATTAAAGCAGGAAAGGACCTTAGAATACTCAGTCAAAGAGCTGGAAGGGACTTAGCTTATAGAATGTTAGAGTTGGAAAGGACCTTGGAATATAAAGACCTCAGACTATAGAATGTCAGAACTAAAATACTGATTAAGTGGTAAAGACGATCCCAGACCTCTTGGCTTGGGCATTTCTGTTTCTGGCATCAGTTGTTTAATAAGACTAGTTCCATCTTCTGGTGAAGCTCTGTATCTTTATAGGCCTTTCTGGGCTCATGTTTAAGTCTGGTCTCACTATTGTCCAGTCTGTTTCATCATTATCCAAAGACTTGGATGATGATTTTGAGGCAGAAGAGCTGAGTTTGAATATTTCCTAGATAGGTGATTTGAGCATCAGTTTCCATCTCTGAACATTTTCCAGGGGTGGGGAACCTGCTGCCTCAAGGCCACATGTGACCTTCTAGGTCCTCAAGTATGGTCTTTTGACTGAAACCAAACTTCACAGAACAAAAATATGGAAACCCCCACTCCCTCAACTGTAAAATGGTAAGAAATAATACTTATATGACCTACTTCACAGAGGGTGATGTAAGGATGAGATGAGAATGGATGTAAAGAGCTTTGTAAGGAAGTTTCAACTATTACTAGTTGAATTCCCCTGGAGACTGCACTGATTCCTTACATTCTAGGATCTAGCCAAAGTGGCCTGCTTGTCATTCCCATACACTTCATTGTACCTCTTACTCCATGTCTTTGAATAGGCCATCTACCCTCATGCCTAGACTGCTCTCTCTTCTCACCTCCTCCTCTTAGAATTCCTATGTTCCCTCAAGGTTCAGGTCACATACCTCCTCATTCAAGAGGTTTTCCCCAATTCTTCCATTTCTTATTCCTATCCTCTCCCTACCATTACTGTATCTTTATTTTGTAAAAGTCCTACATCCATTTATCTGTGAAAATGTATCCTCCTGGTAAAATGGAAAGGGCAGGGTCTATCTCCCTTTTGTATTTAGATCCTCGGTATCTAGCACAATGCCTGGCACAGAATGATTTGTAAATGTTTACCTATTGTCTGTCAGCTCTACAGACTAGATTTTGCTTCTGTTTTAAAGCACATGCCCCTAGCTGAACCTCTTCTCATTGCTGCTTTCCTATCTGAGAAGCCTAGGGTGTGATAGCTTTGTTTCTGCACCTTACCATGTGACCTTGGGCAAGTGACTTTCTGAGCCTCAGTTTCCTTTTCAGTAAAATGAGGTGGTTAGATTCAATTCAATTAACAAGATCCGGGCATTGTGTGAGGCTCTAGTAATATAAAGACAAAAGCAGTCATTACCCTCACAGAGATTACATTCTACTGAAGGGAAATTCTAGTAGAGGCAGCTACATGGTACAGGCCTGGAATCAAGAAGACACCCTTTCCTGAGTTCAAATCTGCCCTCTAACACTTGGTAGCTGTGTGACCCTGGGCAAGTCACTTAACCCTGTTTGTGTGCCATTCTCTCATCTGTAAATATACTGGAGAAAAAAATGGCAAACCACTCCACCATCTCTGCCACTGTCCCACATAGGGTCACAAAGAGTCAGATGAAACTGAAATGACTGAACAAGAAAGCAAAACAGCAGGTATAAAGATACATACGTACAAATGAATGCAAAGAATAAAGGTAGAAAAATGTTAACAGCTGGGAAAATCCCCAAAAGCTCCCTGTCAGAGGTGGCACATAGGTGTGCTCTGAGGAAAGCTAGGGGATGTGTGAGGTGGAGGACAGAGAGAATGGATGCAGAATGAGGAGACAGAAAATCATGCATACGAAGCAGTAGGCAGGCCAATTTCACTTCAACTGAGATTTCATAAAGGGGAATATCATGGCATTAGCCTGAAGACGTTAGATTGAAACCAGATTGGAAAGGACTTTTAAATACTGAAAAGGGAAATAAGCATTCAAACCGATAGTGAAACGGAGTCACTGAAAGTTCTTTTGCAGCAGAGTAACATGATAGAATATGTAGATTTGGCCAGTCTGTGTAGAAATGATCATTTGACTTTAGGATCGCCATAGTTTCTTTCTCCTAGCTCTGTACCTTAAAAATCTAATAATCTTAGGAATCATGCAGTTGCCTTCTCTGGGTTCAATCCAATAAACATTTATTAAATATATATTAATATATGTTAAATATATAGATGGAGTCCTATGCTATGGTGTCACACAGGTCATACCAACTTTACATAAGACTAGCCCTGTCCTCAAGAAGCTTATAGTTTATTTAGAGGGACCATCTGTAGCACAAACACAGCGAATTATTAAATATATCTCCTAATATGCAGGTTAGAGAGGTATAAAGTGCTATGAATGGGGGGACAGAGTAAAGTCATTATCAAGGTGGGAGAGGGAGAATCAGAAAAAGCTTCCTAGAGGCAGCTTTATGTTGGGACTTAAAACAATAAGTAGGAATTTATCATGAGAGGAGGAGGAGAAAAGGGAGTATTCTGGGCATGAGAGACTCTGAAGTAGAGTTACCACATAGGGAGAGCATAGCACAAGGTAACATGGAGGCCTCCAGTTTAACTGGATCATAGAGTGCATGGGAGCATTCTATAGGGAGCTTGGGTCCCAAGGGTTGTAGGTGACCTGGAAGGCCTCATTTTTCTCCAGGCCACAATCGGGTCTCTGCCTACCACAGAAACTTTTCACCCTATAAGTATGTCTCACTCTTGGACGCCTCATCCTGGAAGGCCCCTCTGACCCTGGGGTCTCTCCCTCTAATTAGTTGGCTTCCTACCCTCAAGCCCTATTTTAAGTAAGGCACCCAGGAATGAATGTCTTCATTCCTCTCCAGGCTGCCCTCCTGTCTGTCCAGACTTTTTCTACCAGGCCTCTGCATAGGCATGCCCTGCCCCACCCCGTCTTTATGCAGTTTCCTTTTTGCCTTGTCTTCCTCCATTGGAATATAAATTCCTTGAGGACAGGCACTGTCTTTCCTTTCTGTTTGTGTCTGTCATCCCAGCACAGCATCAGGACTGGCTCATAGTAGGGACTTGAGAAATGCTTGTTGACCTGATTCAATTTTAAGAACTTGAGTTTTATTTGATAGGCAGTAGGGAGCCACAGAAAAGTTCTAAGTAGAGGCAAGTTAGACCCAGATCTGTGCATATGTGTGACATAAAATAAGTGAAAGTCCTTTGAAAAGTTTATAGTCTTATCCAAATGTGAAGGTTAATAGAAAGTTAGAGGCACGTCTCTGACTCCTCCAGGAGAGAGGAAGGAATTGGAGAGAACACTACATTCAGACTGTCAGGCAGAGATGCGGAGGACAATTTGAGTAAGGGAAAAGGCTTTAGTTTGGGAGAAGATGGAGCTGAGGGACCAGGAGAGCCAGGTGACATGAAAAGAAAAAATTAAACCGAAAGGCTGTAGACTAACTAGGCTTCTAGTCCCTACCCTGCTGTGACTTCACTTCCCCAGCTCTGGAAGAGCTGAGATTCTGATGGTGTATTATAATGAAAAGATCACTGGAGTAGGAGTAAGGATACTTGGGCTAGAACCCTGGCTCTGTCACTAACTAGCTTTAGGACTAAGCAAGTTCCTTCACCTTCTTGGATCATCATTTCTCCCACTAACATCTGAGTTCCTTGAGGGTAAGGGCCATCTTTTGCCTTTCTTTATATTCCCAATAATTAACATTCATCCATTAGTAAAGTGCTTAATAAATGCCTAGTGAGTGACTGAGAGGATTAGACCAGTGATCTCCAAAGTCATGTCCAGCTCTAACATTTTATATTCTGTGGCTCATTCCAGCTTTAATGATCTATAAATCAATCTGTGGCCAGAGCTTGTACCCTGTCAAAGATTTCATCTTTCCCAACCTAGTTTATCAGTTCCACCTACTTCCCCATGTCCCTGGGATGACTCATCCCCAAAAAGTTCCAAGGGAGAGACTTCCAAACAATGTCCCAAACACTTGAGTAAATTTCTCCAAAGATTCAGCTCTTGAGTATAGAAAAGGCTTTCATGGGACTCAAATTGGGCAATTGGTGAGCTTTGCTCAGCTATAACACAGTGAACCTTCCTTCAGCTGGACCAATTCCATGGCCATGGCCTTGGCATCAGTGAGGTATGGTAAATGTTTAACAATCTGGTCTAAAAAAAAATGTATACACGACAAATGTTTGTGGTTGATCTGCATTGTTATCATTTTTCCATTACTTTCTTAGACCTAATCAACAAATCAAGCCCTGATTTACAGCATTTGTGGAATCCCAAGGTGTAAAGGCTCACATTAAAATTTAACAATCAGCCTTCACAAGCCAGTATAAGCTGGCTACAGCAAACGCTTGCCTGGCCCTGGCCCTACTTGAGATTTTTTGGAAACTGGGTTGGGCAGTTCTGCCCACACAGGATCTGGCTCCTCTCCTGTCAGACCAGTGTTCCCAGAACAGCCGCTCACAGGGGAGAATGGAAAGTAGTAACAGCAGTGGTGATGGTGGTAAAATGTTATCTTCATTATTATCATTTCCCCTATCTGTGCCTAGGCTTTCTCTTCTGTAAGATGAGGGGATTAGACTGAATGGTCTGTAAGGTCCTTTTTACCTCCTTCTAACAGCTGTGTTCTAAGATGTCTGTAATTTCAGACATTCTGTGTTCTAAGTTTCATCCAAGCTCCAACATTTTATATTCTAACAGTCTTTGTTCTAAGGTCCTTATCAACTCTAACATGATATATTTTAACGATCTGGATTCTAACGTCCCTTCGGACTCTAATGTTCTGTATTCTGGCATTTTATGTTCTAAGGTCTCTTCTAGCTCTAACATTCTATGTTCTAAGGCCTCTTTTCCAGCTCTAACATCCTATCTTCTAACATTCTATGCCTTCCAGTCCCTTCCAGCTCTAACATTCTGTTCTAAAGTCCCTGACAAATCCAACAGTCTATGTTCTAACATTCTATGTTTGTCAGTGCCTTCCAGCTCTAACATTCTACGCTCTATGTTGGAACATTCTATGTTCAAAGGCCCCTTCTAGCTCTGACAGTCTATTATTATGTGGTTCATCACCATATCACAGAAACTTGGCAAGAGTTCCCAAGAGACACCATAGGAGCCAGAGTCATTTGGGAAAAGCCCTCTCCTCTCCTTCTGCCCCCCACAGATTATTGTTTGTTATTGTGCAGACTGGCTGTTCTGACAGGACTGGGGGAGGGGAAAGAGGGGGAGGGAGGGGAGAAGAGCTCCCCCTGAGTCCTGATGTCTCTGCCAAGAGTGAGCCCAATAGATTATTCCCAAAGAGGCCTGGATTCCTCCTGCTGCTGCTGCCGCTGGTCCTCTGCGGGGAGACGCAGGTGGAAGCCAGGCAGCTCAGAGACTAGAGCTTCTGGGGCTATTTCCATAAAGCCATAGCAGCTGTTTCCAAGAGGCTAGGAAGTAACTTCTGCTGACCCACAGGGGTATCGCTGCAGAAAAACCCTGGAGGGAATTTTCTGCAGGAGGTGACATGATGAGAGCTGGGTAGACAAATGTCTCTACCCAATGCACCCACCAGCTCAGGAAGAAACTACTCCCTAATCCAGTCCAGTCCAGGAATGGCATGCCCAGCCCAGTAAAAATACTCAGTGATCCAGAGAAATACTTACCAGCCTAGAAAAGTACCAGCCCAGGAAAAATACTCAGTAGTCCAAAAAATTGCTTGCTAAATCAGGACAATGCTCTCTAGCCCAGGGAAAGTGTGCTGTTGTTCAGTCGTTTTTCACTTTGTGACCCCATTTAGGGTTTTCTTGGCAAACAAAGCAGAGTCATTGGACAGTTGCTTCTCCGGCTAATTTTATAGATGAGGAAACTGAGGCAAACAGGATCAAGTGATTTGCCCAGAGTCACACTGTTAGTAAATGTCTGAGGACAGATTTGAATTTTGGTCTTCCTGATTCCAGGCCCAGAATTCTACCAGACCAGAAAAATACAACATGCTTTCATATAACGTGCTATCAGTCCAATAAAAATGATTCATTTATTCATCAAAAGTACTTCCTCAACTAGGAAAAAAAATTTTACATAAAGTTTTTCTGATTAGGCCTCATTTCTCAAACATAAAGGGAACTGAGTCAAATGTAAAAAAATAAGAACCATTCCCCAGTTGATAAATGGTCAAAGGATATGAACAGGGAGTTTTCAGAAGAAGAAATCAAAAGCTATTGATAGTTACATGAAAAAATGCTCTAAATAGAAATGCAAATTAAAACAACAATGAGGTACAACTTCACACCTATCCGATTAGTTAAGATGACAGAAAAGGAAAACAACAAATGTCGAAGGGGATGTGGAAACAATGCTCTGTTGGTAGAGTTGTGAAGTAGTCTGATCTTTCTGGAGAACAATTTGGAACTATGTCCAAATGGCTACAAAATGGTATTTACCCCTTGACCCAGCAATACCACTACTAGTCTGTATCCCAAAGAGATCAAAGAAAAAGAAGAAGTACAAAAATATTTATAGCAGCTCTTTTAGTGGTAGAAAAGAATTGGAAATTGAGGGAATGCTCATCAATTGGAGAATGGCTGGACAAGTTTTGTATATGACTGTGATGGAATACAACAAGATGGTTTCAGAAAAACTTAGAAATACTTACATGAACTGATGCAAAGTGAAGTAAGCAAAACCAGGAGAACATTGTATACAGTAACAGCAAAATTATATGATGATCAACTGTAAATGACTTAGTTGGGGTAGGGAACCTGTGGCCTTGAGGCCACATGTGGCCTTCTAGGTCCATGGGTGTGGCCTTTTGACTGAGTTTTACAGAACAAATTCTTTTATTAAGGGAATTTGCTCTGTGAAATTTGGTTTCAGTTAAAGAGCTACCTGTGAGAACCTAGAGGGACACATGTGGCCTTGAAGTCAATGGTTCCCACCCCTGACTTAGCTATTCCATGCAATACAATGATCCAAGACAATTCCAAAGGAACCATGATGAAAAATGCTATCCACCTCCAAAGAAAGAACTGATGAACTCTGAATGCAAGTTGAAGCATGCTTTTTTTCTTTACTTTTTAAATTTTTCTTAGTTTTTTTTTTGGTTTGTTTTCTTTTACAACATGGCTAATATGGAAATATGTTTTGTATAACTTCATATGTGTAATCAATATCAAATTGCTTGCTTTCCCAAGAAGGGAGAAGGGAGAGACTATGGTACTCAAAATCTTTTAAAATGAATGTTAATGTTTTTACATGTAATTGGAAAATATTTAACAAAGTAAGTAAAAATAGGTTGAAAAAATACTTCCTCACTCAACAAAAACATTCTCTCCAATCAGCCCCAAATGTCTTCAATCCACTGATAATATACTCTATTCCCCAGCCCAACAATAACCTGGGGACTTGTCATTTGCTGTACCTAAGTGACCATCTGAAGAGATAGATTGATTGGGTCTGAGCAACACCACAATATATCTGAGCATGGAGACTTTTTATCAGACCTAGACAGTTTAGTCTATCAGATTAATCTGTCTAGTCCAACAAGAAGGGAGACAGACTAGAGGGATACCAAGAAGCTGTGTCACATTGAGAATGTGCAAACAGAATGGGGAGGGGAAAGGAAAGAGGGAAAGGAAAAAGAATCATTAAGCCTACTATGTGCCAAAAACCCTTGCTCAGGTCTTTTATAAATATTATCTCATTGGAATCTCCTAACTCTGTGAGGTAGGTGCTATTATTATACCTATTTTACAGTTAAGGAAACTGGGGCAGTCAGAGGTTAAGTGACTTGCACAGGGATTCAGACCTACAGGGATCCACTGAAGGAACCCTGTTTAGTTTGGTGAAGAGAAAGTCTGGAGATAGTAGTTTCCTGTCATAGGAAGACTTTGGACAAAAGCTGGATGACCACTTCTCAGAGATGAAATAGAGAAGATTCCTGTTTAGGTACGGTTTTTCAGGGATTTAAAGGACTGTCCTGCAGATTAGGGATTAGACTGTTTGCCAATTGGCCTCTAAGGGCAGAACCAGGAGTAATTTAATTCAATAGACATAAAACAAGTACCCACTATGATCAAGGCCTTGTGCTTTATAGTGGAGATACAAAGATCTGGACCAGGTCCTGACCTCAAGAAGTTTATACTCTATGGAGAGAAGAGAAAAGCATAAATAATGAATCATTATACTACAAAGGAGAGATCCAGCAAAGGGGTCAGAAGAAATTCCAACATCTGGAGATTTCTTTGCCTTTTGGTGGAGGGGGCCATCAGGGAAGCCTTCACGGAGAACCAAAAATATTCTGCTGTCCTAAGTCATGGGCAGAAGTGACAGACAGTCAGATTTCAGCTTGATATAAAGAATTCTTAACAATTCAAACAGTCTAGAAGTGGAATGGACTACTTTATACGGTAGCGAGTTTCCTGTCACTTCTTCAAGTCTTCAAGTAGAAGTTGGATGACCATTTATCAGGTATGTTGCAGAGAGGATTCCTACTTAGGTACGGGTTTGGCAAATTGGGCTCTCCAGTCCCTTCTGGTTCTGAGTTTCTCTGGACCTGTGATCCCATGGTTTTGACTGTGTCAATCATGTAAGGGTTGCTAATGGCAGGTGTATCTAAACATCCAGTACTGGGTGTCTGTGCATGAGAGAGAGAGAGAGAGAGAGAAGAGGTGGGGGGAGAGAGATAGAGAGTCAGAAAGACACACAGAGACAGGGAGAAGAAAGAGAGAAATAGAGAGACACACAGAGAGAAAGCAGGAACAGAGGGATAGGGAAGAAGGTGTCTTGTGACAGAGTAATAAGAGGCAATACATGATACACTGGACATGGAGTCAGGGGATCTGGATTGAAACCCATATTCTAAAACTTATTAGTTGCCTGACTTTGGTCAAGTCACTTCCCCTTTCTGTACCTCATTTTCTCATCTATAAAATGGTGATAAAAATAGCCAGGCTCCCTCCTATGGCTTAGTGAAAAGCTCATGGATATGGGATCAATATCCCAGTTCTGCTGTTTCCTAGCTGTGTGAAGGTTAGTCAATCACTTAGACCCCCTGAGCCTCAGTTTCATCATTTGTAAAAGATCCCTAAGGTCTCTTCTATCCCTAGATTTTGTACAGGAAGTGCTTTGTGAAACTGAGAGTACTAGAGAAAACATGAGTTATTATTATATATACAAGATTACAAGTGTTTTTCTCACACAAAGTCAATCACACGATGCAGCCAAATTCGGAGGCTGAGAGAGTGGTGGAAGAAGGGAAAATCCATCTATAAAGTATTAAATATTAAGTTGCTTTTAATAAGAGAGATAGCATCATACTGTAAAGATTCATCCAAATGGGAACAGTTCTATATGAATTCAGCCTTTTTTTTTAAAAAAAAATTGTTTTATTTCTAATTTGTAGGATAAAACAAATTATTTCTAGTATAATAATATAATATAATAATAATAAATTCATAGTATAATAAAACAGATGATTGCATATGAAAATGTAAATCTATTATGTACAACTTAAAACTTATGCCGTCTTAAAAGCTAGCCATGAAAAATACTCACAACAGTTCATAGCAAAAGCAGAAGTGATGGAAAAATTTCTTGGGACCATCTAATACTTGTCTTACCCACATCTGGCATCTGGCCCAAGCCCTGGTCCCAGGAGGATAGTAACAATAAAAAAAAACAACAAATAATGAACAATTGTGATATTTATAGTTTAATATCTTGAAGATCCCTGCATTCTACTATGTGCACCTCCTTGGTATATAGACTGTGTTTCTGAATTTCCATGGCTAAGAAAATTCATCCCCAGGTGACCAAATCTTCCTCCTGTCACCAAGTCCAACACTCTTTCCATTACACCACACTGCCTCTCATGAGGATGCTCTCTCAGGGCCTTTCTAATATAAAATCCTGACTCTATAATCCTATGAAATGAGATGAGGTATAAAAAGCCATGTAAAAATGATAGAGCCAAATTGAAATATGAGTTATGGTGAACATCACCATCATAATTATGATATTTTGAAGGAAAAGTTATCACAGTATCTCTGACCTGCCATGTCCTTTAGGGGACCCTCTCTTGAAGTTAAACAAGGGTTCTGATGGGGGAGGGCAGTGGAAATCTGGTTTGCCTCTCTGGGGAGAAAAGTCTCCCTTCAGGTTGGTGAGGGTGGGAGAAGGAAGACGAGGTAAGAAAAGGCTGGGAGATGGGGAGCCTTTGTAGGGAGCTGAACACAACTCAGACTTGTACTCCAACCTACCTCCATCATTCATAAGGGCCCAGTAAAGGCCTTGGGGAACACACCTTCCTCCAGTGTGCCAGAAAAGTCACCTCCCAGCTCAGCAGGGTTTGGAACGGGGCCAGATGCCTGACCCAACCCTGTTTTCCATGGATTTCTACTCGCCCAGCGGCAGGCCCCTGGGCCCCTGTGTCAGGGCATGTAAAGAACACCGGGCCAGCACAGGCCCCCTGCCAGACAGCTCTGGCTCCATCAGATAACTAAGGCTGCAGCCTCTCCCCTGCTGGCATCTTCTAGGAGCCTGGGGCCCCACCTAACCTGGCGGGGAGTTTACGTAAGTGTTTTTATGGAAAAACAGATGCACACACCAGTCCTTCCTGGGCCTGTCCATGGGAGATCCAGAAAATCACAGAAAGTTAGAGGAGAAGGGATTTTGGAACACAGAATATTAAAACATAGAATATTAGAGTTGGAAGGGACCTTAGAGGTTATTTAATCTAATCCCTTCATTTTATAGATGAGGAAACTGAGTCCAAGAAATGGAAAGTGACATGTCCAAAACTGTGTAGCTAGTAAATAAATGGTAGAGACAAGACTCAGACTCAAGCCTCTCAACTCTAAATCTAGATCACCCTTCACTGTTCTGCTGCCTTTCTCCTACCCTCCTCCTGTGAGCCTTCCCTGGGGCTAGCTCCCCAGTTCCTCAGAATCAGGTCAAAAATGAATGCAATCACAATTACTAGTTTTCCAAGAAATATATCCAGAGAAGGATGATCAGGATTGTAAAAGGGACTAAAAATTATGCCGTATGAGGAATAAAGATGGAAAGAAGTGAGATGTCCATCCCAGAGAAGACAGAAGAGAGATTGTATGACTATCCCCAAATACTCAAATAAGAATGATTCGGAAAAGGGATTGGACTTGTTCTGCTTTGTCCCAAAGAAGAGAAGTAGGAGAAATGGGGAAAAGCAGGGAGTCAGATGTTGGTTCAATATAAGGAAGTACTTCGTCATAGTAGAGTTCTCTCCCAAAGTGGAATGGGCTGCTTCATAAGATAGTGAGACCCATGTCACTGAAAGTTTTCAGGTAAAATGTGAATGATTATCAAAGATGTAGAGGAGGATTCCTGTTCAATGTAAGCTTGACTAAGATGGCTTCTGAGGTATCATTAATTCTAATGCTCTATAATTCTATAATATCAGTTCCTTCATCTATAAAATGAAGCAGATTTCTTAAATGATCTCTAAAAGAACCCTGCTAATTCTAAATTCCATGATCTTTTGAACTCAGCTTTGAACAAAACCTCATAATTGGGGTTTTGGTGGTAAAAAGCATTGGCCCAGGACCTCAGGAGTCAGGTCCTCAAGTCCTCCTCCTGCCCCTCGCTAGATGCATAGCCCTAGGCAAGTCATTGAATTTCCAAGGGCTTCAGATTCTTCATTGATCCACTCTGGATAAGGTGTAGGGGGTCCTCAGTGAACTAAATGAGCTTTAAGATCTCTTCCAGTTGCAGCCTTCTGGAAAATTTCTAAATATCTGTGCCCTAATGCAATATTCCTCTTTCTGCAATATAATGACTTTTTCTCGTTCAGGACCTGGGTTTTCACTGGTATCAGAAATTCCCTCTACTGAGGCAGATCCAGCCACATAACTTATGGACCTCCCTGGGGACACTGAAATGTTAAGTAGTTGGTTCATAGTCAAATAGCAATTATTAGTGGTCAGACTTGAACCCAGGTTTACCTGACTCTGGTTTGCTGTCCACTATGCCTCAATCATAACTCACATTTCTGTAGTATTGTAAAGATTACAAAGTACTTTCCTCACCACAACCATGCAAAGTAAGTAGTACAAATTTCTCTTTAGTCTCTGGTACCCAGTTCCTTTAAAAAATATATATTTATTTATTTTTAGTTTTCAACATTCGCTTCTGTAAGATTTTGAATTCTAAATTTTCTCCTCCTCCCTCCCATCCCCTCTCCTCAAAATGGCATGCAATCTGAAATAGGCTCTATATATATGTTATATGTTAAACATGTTTTCTTATCAGTCATGATGTAAAAAAAGGATTAAAACCAATAGAAGAAACCACAAGAAAGAAGAAACAAAAAACAAAAAAAAGAGAGCAAATAGTATGCTTCAGTCTGCATTCAGACTCCATAGTTCTTTTCTTGGATGTGGATAGCATTTTCTATCATGAGTCTTTTGGTTGCATTGCTGAAAAGAGCTAAGTCTATCAAAGATAAGCATAGTACAGTGTTGCTGTTATTATGTACATTGTTCTCCTGGTTTTACTCACTTCACTCAGCATGAGTTCAGATAAGTCTTTCCAGGTTTTTCCGAAATTCTCTTGCTCATCATTTTTTATAAAAACAATAATATTCCATTACATTCATATGTCACAATTTGTTCAGCCATTACTCAATTGATGCGCATCCCCTCAATTTCCAATTCTTGGCCACCATAAAAAAGAGCTGCTATAAATATTTTTGTACATATGAATCCTTTCCCCTTTTTATGATACAGACCTAGAAGTGGTATTGTTGAGTCAAAGGGCATAGTTCTTTGGGCATAGTTCCAAATTGCTCTCCACAGTGGTTGGATCAGTTCACATCTCCACCAACAATGCATTAGTGCTCCAATTTTCCCATATCTTCTCCAACATTTATCATTTTCCTGTTTTGTTATGTTAGTCAGTCTGATAGGTATGAGGTGGTACCTCATCAATCAGTGGTGATTTAGAGCATTTTTTCATATGACTCTAGATAACTTTAATTTCTTCATCTGAAAACTGCCTGCTCATATCCTTTGATCATATATCAATTGGAGAATGACTTGTATTCTTATAAATTTGACTCAGTTCTCTATATATTTTAGAAATTGGGCCTTTATCAGAAATATTGGCCATAAAAATTGTTTCCCAGCTTTCTAATTTCCTTCTAATCTTGATTGTATTGACTTTGTTTGTACAAAAATTTTTCAATTTAATGTAATCAAAATTATCCATTTTGTATTTTATAATGTCTTCTTTCTCTTATTGTTCATAAATTCCTTTATTCTCCATAAATCTGACAGGTAAACTATTCCTTGCTCTCCTAGTTTGCTTATAGTACTGCTTTCATATCTAAATCATGCACCCATTTTGAATTTATCTTAGTATATGGTGTTAAGATGTTGGTCTATGCCTAGTTTCTGCCACACTATTTTCCAGTTTCCCCAGCAGTTTTTGTTAAATAGTGAGTTCTTATCCCTAAAGCTAGTCTTTGGGTTTATCAAACAGTAGAATATCATAGTCCTTGACTACTGCGTCTTGTGTACCTAACCTATTCCACTGATTCACCACTCTGTTTCTTAGCCAGTAGCAAATAGTTTTGATGATTGCTGCTTTATAATACAATTTAAAATCTGGTACAGCTAGGCCACCTTCCCGTACATTTCTTTTCATTAATTCCCTTGATATTCTGGACCTTTTGTTCTTCCAGATGAATTTTGTTATTATTTTTTCCAACTCTATAAAATAATTTTTTGGTCCCAGTCCCTTTTTTTCCTTCTCTATCCCCAACAAACACTTTCTCTAGACTAAATAAATCTTCCTTCTAGGGCTCAATTAAAGAAAAGAATGAGTCAATTACAGAAAAAAATTGGTGAACAAAAAAATATTCTGACTGTCCAGCATCTTGCACAAAAACACATTTTTAAAGGTGGCAGGGACCTTAGAATGTAGCATATTTGAACACAAATGTTAGAAACCTGCATTTTAAAACTCTCTACATTCCAGTTCCCACATACCTTTCTAGATTCCTTTCATATTAATCCTCCAGAGATTCTCTGTTTCAGTTAAACTTGTTACCTCACTGATCTATGTACATGACAGTTGGTCTCATGCCCCACTCCTTTGCATAGATGGTTTCCCCCTTTCTGGAATGTTTCCTCTCCCGACCTCTGCCTCTTAAAATTCTGAGTTCCCTTCACAGCATACCTTGAGTGCCTCCTTTATCATGAAGCCTCTCCTGACTCTTATTTTCTCACTCACTTATGAGTGCTTTCTGTTTATGATTTTGCATTACTTTATATATACTTCAGGTGTCCTTATCTATGTATGTATTCCAACCTTCACATACCTCAATAGAATTTGAGTTCCTTGGGGACAGGGACTGCCTCATTTTTGTCTTTGTCTAGCACAATACCTCGAATATAATAGGTACTTAATAAATGCTTGTTAGATTGAATTGAATTCAATAGCAAAACTCTATATATTTCATATACTCGAAGGATCAATGCTACCTTCATGAATGAAAACGCAAGCTCTTCTATAATTCCGCCTATGGTCTCTGAAAATGGCTGTGGCCAAAACATCCATCCCTTTGGACCAACCCCAGGATAAGCATCTCTGCACGTGTTCATCCCTGGACAACATAGTGTTCATCACACCTATGGGTTTCTGATCCATCTGCACTTCAGGGATGGGTTATTCCATTTTTGTGAGTGCTCCCCTTCAGATGCAGATTGCAACCTCCTCCATGACTTGACACAATTCTATGAGTTGCTGTAGACGAAAAAATATCACCTGGTGACTGACCCTCTGTGAATGCTAGCTTGTTCTTAGAGGACATCCATAAGGCCTCACCTTGAATTCAAACCCCAAACCTCTCCAGCTTGGTGGGATCTGCCAGTGTTTGTGTTCCTCCTACATAAACTTCAAGATGCAAGGTCACTTCCATTCCAGAAGAAGGGACATTGATTTTTTTTTACTCTAAACTTAACACTAAATAAAACACGCATTTCCATATACTAGTAGGACAGAAAGAGGATTGTATATGAAACTACAAATCTCTATACATGTAGTTTGCTTTTTTTAAAAAACATAAAATAAAACCAAAATGTAACTTTCAAAGCTATCCTACTAGTCTGTGATCCTTTCTGGTTTTCCTTGTATTATAGGTCCCATCTACTCAATAAATCCCAGTGGCTCCCTATCACCTCCAGAATCAAATACAAAATATCCTGGCATCCAAAGTTCTCCATACCCCAACCCTCTCTTAACTTTCCAATCTTCTTACACTTTACATGTGCTTTTCAATCTAATGACATCGGCCTCTTGATTGTTCCACAAACAAGACATCTTTTGGTTCCAGGCATTTTCTCTGGCTGTCCCTGATGCCTGGAATCTCTCCTTCTCCTTCTTCCTTTAAGTCCCCCCAAAATCCCATCTCTACAGGAAGTCTTTCCCAACCTCTTTTTAACTCTGGTGCCTTCCCTCTGTTAATTATTTTCTATTTATTCTGTATACAGCTTTGCTTTGTCCATATTTGTTTGCATGTCATCTCCTCCATTAGATTATAAGCTCCTTGAGCACAGAGATTTTCTTTTGCCTCTTTTTGTATTCCCAGTGCTTGGTACAATGCCTGGCACACATAGTTGGGGGTTAATGTTTATTCATTGTGTGATCCGTAACTTATAACTTCCCTCCTCCCATCTCTTTCTGTGTTTCTCTGTGTGGCCATGTCTCTGTCTCTTTCTGTCTATCTGTCTCTGTCTCTCTTGTCTCTCTGTCTATCTTTGTCTCTCTGTCTGTGTCTCTGTCTGTCTGTCACACACACACACACACACACACACACACACACACACCCCTCATATCTAGTCAGTTGCCAAGTTTTATCAATTCTCCCCTCCACAATATAGCCCACATCCATTCCATTTTCTCCATTCACACTGACACTACCCTGGTTCAAGCCTTCCACACCTCCCACCAGGACTATGGAAATAGCTTCCTAATTGGTTTCCCTTTCCAATTCCAATTCCCTTTCCAAGCCTCTCCTTTTTCCAATCCATCTTGATGCTCATAGTTGCCAGATTGAGATTTCTAAAGCACAGTTCAGCCCATGCCACTCCCTTGTTCATGGGGCTCCAGTGGCTTTCAATTGCCTCTAGACTAATCAATAAATACTTCTGGTTGACTTTTTAAAGCTTTTCACAGCCTGGTTCCAGCCTACCTTTCCAGGACTCTTGTGCCTCACTCTTTTTCACATTCTCCATTTTCCATCAAAACTGTCCTGATTGATGTTTTCCATATACTTGATTTCTTCCCTCTGTGCCTTTGCACAGACTGTTCCTCATTTCTTGAATGTACCATCCTTGTAACTCTGCCTCTTAGAATCTTTTGTTTCCATCAAAAAATCAGCTCAACATGTGGTAGTAAGGATCACATCTAGGTATGATGTCCTCTCAGGAGTATTTCTCCCTTATCATCAGTTTTTCAGCTAGCCAAGTCTTTACTTGTTTTTTTATTTCTTCTATTTGATGAGAAGCTCTGGTTCCCACCTCTTTCCTGAGCTCTACTTGCTTGGTTGTAGCAACAACAACAAAAAAATTTACATCTAATTGTTTCCATAACAACATGAATCTCAGTTCCATCTGCTCTCTGATACAGACTACATTATTTTAAAGAAACTCTAGCCCCTTCCAAGCTACAATTGTTTAATTGTACAGTACTTTATGGGAGATTTAAGGGATTTTCAAGGTTGAACTAACTTGGGGGTGGAACTCTTGTCCTCATCCCCCTCTACCATAGGACTCCACTGTACATCATTGAAAACAGGAAAATTCCCCTGGTGACACCAGCACTATCATTATTCTTTTCAGTGACCTAGGATAAAAACCTTAGTGTTGGTTTTGACTCCCCTCAACCCCCCTGCCCCATCCCATATTGTGCTAAAAGCACAGGATTTGGAATTAAAGGAACTCACTTCCTGTGCTATCTCTGCCTCTTACTATCTGTATGACCCTGGTCCAGTTGTTTATCCTTTCTGGGCCTTCACTCCCTCATCTTGAAAGTAAGAGGCTTAGACTAGATGACCTCTAAGGTCCTTTCTCACTCTAAATCTAAAATCACATGATCATATTACTTTTGTTAGTGGTCCTTTACCAAACTGAAGGCATATGTGCTTGAGATGGTGCCAGCAAGGAAAAAGTTATATAGAACTGGGGATGGGGCCAGGGACATGTGCTTTTTTCCCCCAGGAAGGTATTCGGCCCTTAAGTCACTCAACTCTAGTTGTTCAGTTGGGCTACGTGGGTGATAGTTCTCGTTCTAAGGTATCTCCACACAAGCTGGCCCACACTTGTCACCCTGGGGCTGAAGGAAGAGGAAGAGAAAGAGAAAGAAGGAAACATTGGGCTCTTTGTGCACCTGGGCCAAGCCCAGCCCTGAAACTCTGTCCAGTGATCTGACTCTGTTCCCAGCCCAAGGATCTAGAGCTGTTTTACCACCTGCTAAGACCTCTACCCCTTTCTCATCACCCCCAGTAAGGCTGCCATATTACAGGGCCAAGGGTGAGGAGAAAAGACCTCAGTGAGGAAAGAGATTAACAATACTCCAACTCCATTTATGAGTATTGTTGGTATAGTAGAAAGAATGCTATTCTCTGGAATTGGAAGACCAGGGTTTGATTTTGCTGGCACAACTTAGTAACTGGTGATTTTAAAGCAATTCCTTCAGTTTCTCTGGTCTTCAGATTTCTTATCTGTAAAATGACAGAGCTGGGCTAGAAAACTGGCTTCTAGGATGTCTTCCAGTTCAAAATCCTATGATCCCATTCTTCTTTTCCTCTTCTAACCTCAGAGACCTCCTCTCCAAGAAGCCTTTCCTAATTCTTCCCCTCAGACTTCATATAACTCTTTTTTTGCACCTTTTAAATACACTTCTTATTGTGTAATATTGTATATTATGCCTATCTGTGTTGGTGTCTATTTCATATCACATAGCATTTAAACTTGTTTCACACCCTTATTCTGTTCTGCTTTGTAGTTATTGTGTATCTGTTTACTGGATTATAAACTCTATGAGGGCAACAACTGTAGCACTTATCTTTATATCTTCCCCGCCCCCCCTGCCCCAGTGCCACACATAGGGTTTACAGAGAGTTTGCACTTAATTGATGGCTGTATTCAACAGCTAGTAATATCAACATTAACAGGTCCCATTGGTGCTTTAAGGTTTACAACAACCTTGTGACATTGGCAGCTCAGGCATTATAATTCCATGTCATAGATGAGGAAACTGAGACTCAGAGAATGAAGCAGCTTATCCAGAATGAAGATTTAAACACAGATCTGAATGAATACAATGTAACTCTGTCTTATCTTACGTTTTTCTCTTTAAATACCAGTAAGCAACTGTTTTTTGAAGATTTTTGAAGAATCCAACTCCTGTCCCACGATGAGCTAAGAGAACAGAAAGGGTTCCTGTATTCCTAAATTGTAGACTGATGCCATGGTGAAAGGGGACGTCTATCACTGATCAGGGAAGCTGACAATAATGATATTAAAAGAAAGAAAACTACCAAAGAGAGGAGTAGGGTAGACCAAATACCTGACAACCCCCACCTCAAGTCCTAATGCCTTCCCAATGAGATATGGTATCATGTAGAGCAAGGATCACTGGACACAAAAGCAGGAGACATGGATTTCAAATCAATCAAATTTCTTCTCTGCACATTTTTTCTCATCTATGAAATGCGACTAATCCTTGTAATACTTACCTCTTAAGATTTTCATGATTCCCTCTCATAAGGGATTTTCAAAGTTGTGCTAACTTGAGGACTGAACTCTTAGCCTCCTCCTCCTTAACCATGTGACTCCACTGTGCATCGTTGAAAACAGGATGATTCCACTATTGCCATTAGCACTCTCTCTGGGAAAATACTAGACAAAATGTCTCAAAAGTCTTAGTGCAGCTTTAGGCTATTAAAACTGCATGAAGGCTCTTGGGGTACTTTGTATAAGTGTAATTTGTCATTATTTATTGTTAAACTATTTCATAGGCACTCTTGTCAGGTCTATGACAGGACCATAGAATCACAGAAGGTTAGACTATAAAATATAGAATGTCAAAATTGGAAGGCATTTTAGAGGTTATCTATAGGGGAGAAAATTGAGATCCTAAGAGGGGACGTGGAACCCAAGTCTCCTGCTCCTTAGTTCAGTGCTCTTTTGACTCCCTCCTGCTGTTCTCAGGCTCCTACTCGCCTCCCTCCAGGTCCCTCTGAGTCCCTGAGCCCAGTAATGGTGGGATGAGGTAAGGCGGGTGCAGCTGTTGCAGCACCCGGCTGGTTTTGCCAACTTTGGGGGAAGTTGGCTGGCATGATGGTCCCTAGAGAGAAGTAAGGGGAGGGGGGCAAAGGAAGGGGTGAGGGGTGAAGGAGGAAAACAAAGAAAGCAGCTGAGAAGAGGCTCACAGGTGGCACACTGGAGTGGGAGAGCTGGCACAAGAGAGAAAATGGGAGGGGGAAGAAAGAATAATATTGAGCCTGGAGAAAGGACAAGAGATGGGAAGAGAAGAGGGCGAAGAGAATGTTTGCTGAGGACTGGAACATGGCCATAGGCTTTTCCTGACCATATCTCCAGATGGTGTCTCTGATTCCATCTCATATCTACCTATACTTTCCCAAAGGACCCATACACAGAAACACATTCAATATACAGAGAGACACTCATCACCCCAATAAACACATTCATAGACACACCTTGAGGTACATAATAATATATACAGAGACCATACTCAAAGTCTCCCAATACATATGGACATGCCCCCAATACAGACAAGACAAAAAGATACATGCTTGTAACTATCTTTCACAGAAAGTACAGAAGCATTCTTGTCATACTCATTACTGACACATTCATACACAAAGATAACCTAACCCAAAGACACTGATTTCACATAAACACATATCATGATATGAAGACACAGTGCTCTAATACCCACTTTCAGATACCTCCCAATACACACACACACACACACACACACACATCAGCATGAACTAAGACATTTTCACTACCAGTGCATATATGGAGCAACAGATACAGTCACTCAGCACACAAGATATTTCCACCACTTCAACATACCCAACATACAAACAGAGATACCCCAAACTATCTCACCATTCCCAGTATACTATACCCCCACATACAACCACAGACAACCTAGTATAGACACAGACATATACTCTTAAATATACTCACACACAGAAACACAACAGCACACATGCACAAACACATATATACACACACATGCCACTGACATATCCATCCACACCTTCCCTACTCCACCCCCAGACTCACCCACATACAGACACAAATTCCTCTCCCTGCCTGCTAGTTCCCTTGGGAGACTGTCACCTCTCATAGGGACCACAGGAGGGCAGTGTGGACACCCTCAAGGTCCAGTACCGGACACACCTGGCACTCCAGTGTCCTGCCTTCAACATTATTATCCCTAGGACAGGGAAATCTAGTTTCTCTGGATGATTCCAGGCAGAAACATCTGTACCATAAAAACTGAAGACCCTGCTCAGTCAGAGGGTGGACAGGTTTGATGGCCAGAGTCCTAGAAAGCCAAAGGAGATGGGCCACAATTTGCCTACTTCTCTGCAAAGGTGGTTTCCCTATCTAGAGAGCTGCTTTTTAGTGAATGAATTGATATAATAACTAGTCAATACTACAATAAGACAGTGGGTGGAGGGGCAAGGAAAATCCAAAACAGCTGACATAAGAAAATTTTTTTTTACAATGATGCCTATTCAGACACTGAATACAGAGAGTTTCTTATTAACTTTCTTACTGTTTGTGGACCCTTTCGGTCCTGTTTTGGTAAAGATTTTGGGCAAGATATTGGCCTTTGTTTTGTATATTTATGTGATTAGTTTTATTTATGGCTATTAAGTTAGACTTTTAAAAAACTAATTCCCACTCCTAGAGAAGTGTGGGGAATTACAAATATTATCCCCATTTCACAGAAGAGGAAAACTGATGATCAGAGAGTTTTTTTAATAGAATGCTAGAGCAGTAAGAATGTTAGAGCTTAGAACAGAAAATGCTGAAGCTGGAAAGAACCTTAGAAATCACTGAGTAGAAACTCCCCTCCCAAAGTGACAGACAGATAAGGAAACCGGTTTTAGTGGTGTCCGATTTTCTGTGATCCCATTTGGAGTTTTCTCGGCAAAGATACTGAAGTGGTTTGCCATTTCCTTCTCCCGCTCATTTTAAAGATGAGGTAAACAGGGCTAAGTGACTGGCCCAGGGTCACACAGCTAGAGGAAACCGTACCAGATTAAAAAAAAAAAATCTGGCCCAAAGTCTGACTGTTACTTGGTGACAGTACCAGAATCAGAAGCCCAGGACTCGAATTTAAGACAACTCACTCACAGCCAGAGTTCTTCCATTTCCCCCACGTTGGCTCGAAGCTGTTGCCTAAGCAGACTGAATGAGGGGGGTCAAGGTCTACCGCGAGGAAGATGGTTTGGGGGCGGGAGAGCTTTGGGTGGGGGCCGTCTGCTTTCTGGGGGTTCTGTCTACAGCCGGGGGCTCCTCCAGGCGAGTCTCCGCCAGGTGCCTCTCGCCTTCCCCAGCCCCTCCTGCCTGCCTGCCAGCTTGCCCGCCCGCGTCTCAGAAAGGAGGAGCGATAGGGGCAGGAGCCCAGACGGGTCGGGTAGTTCTTTCTCGCTGCGGAGGTGGAAGGCAGCCTCTCCCTTCACGCCCTCTGGAAATAGGGAGCGGTCTCCAGTGGTGCCCGCAGTTCCCTTGGCCGCGATGTTTCCTCCTTCTTTCACCTGAGGTGGAAGGGAGAGTGCCGATCTGTCCGCCCTCCAGATCGCATAATCGGACAAGACTCTCCCTTGCCCTCCGGCTTCCGGGGAGGAGAGACCAGGCCGGACAACTGACCTGAGACGTGGCACTAAGGCAGCAGGGTCGGAGAGGGCATGAAAATGCCCCCCAACTGGGGAGGGAAATTGATCGATAAGGCACCCTTAGGCTCAGAGACATTTAGCGCTGGAAGGGATCTTAGAACACAGAATGTTAGAACGTAGAAGAGCATATGGGAGCGGAAAACGTTGAAGTTAGGACAGAACAGACTGTTAGTCCATTGAAAGGCTCTTTAGTCCCACCCTCTCCCCCTTTTTCCGAGTTTCTCTCTTCTGTCTAGGTTATTTTCGAAGTGTCTGAGTGTATAGGTGTGGGCTATAACCCATGCCCTCCCCAAAGTGGAGAGAGGATTAGGTATGTCATCTACCTCCACCTTTCTTTATAATGTCCAGGAATAGGCAGCATTCAGCTCAGTATCTAAGACCCCTGAGATCTTGTTTGTTAGGTTCACAGACTACTAGACACACACACACCCCTTTTTATTTTTCCTTTCTTCCTCAGTCCTCATGATGGTCTGTCCAAAGCAGCCTCCCACCTCTCTGATCCGGAATCTGCCTCCAATTACCACCACCCTCTGGCTTCCTGAGCTCCGATTCCCCCAGCTGAGCAGAATCTATCACCACCCCTATTGTCCCCTGGGCCCTGGACTCAGCTGGGACCTGCCCACAGGCTCCTCCAGAGCTCTGAATGAAATCCTGCTTACCAGCCAAGTCCCAACTAACCTTCCCCCTCCAAATTCCTTTCTTCCAGTGCTTTGCCCCACCCCTGCCCCTGCTCTCAGGCTGGCCTGGCACAGGGACAGCTATGGTGCCAGCAGAGAAGTGGCTATTGAGATCTGCTCAGCAGCCAAGATCAAGTTGGATTATCTACAGGATACCATTCCCACCAGAGGGGTACAAATTCCTTCATTCCCTATATTTGTCCTCCCTCTCCCCCATCCTTCATTCTCTTTCCTTCTTTCCTCTCTACTTTCTACCTTCTTCTACTGTAGCATCCCCTCTGTGATTGATTCCGTAACTCACACTTGAATATACAAATTGGGGAAGTAAGCCCAGAATTCAGCTGACTATTACCATCTGGGACCTAGGGATGACTGAGAACTTGTGGCTTCTAACACTGAAGCTCCTGCTTCCTCATCTGTGTGCTTCTCATCACCAATGGAATGGAAATCTATTAGCTTTTTGGAAAGGAATTTACTGAGAGGGCATAGTGAGGACAGTAATTACAATAATCACCTACATTCCTATATTGGGGTACAGTTTCCCCTTGTATATACAAGTCTGTGGAGAGTGAGGTGAAATAGTACAAAAGTACAAAGGCAATCAGATCCATAAAGGAACATGTGGGGCCAAGGAGTCCTTTTCTTCCTTCATGTCATTCCCATGAAATTCTCCTTAGGAATATCTCTCTTGGTCTCTCAGGATCCTTTCCAGAGCCTATGACTGGCCCTTCATTCTCCCACATGCTGAAGCCATCCTTGGGTTCAGGCTCGTCTTCTGTCATCAACCACTGCTACCACCTCCAGTGAATACTACTGATTCTGGTGACCAATGGGATCTCCAATGCTTCTTCAAAAACTTCAAAGTTCACAAGATTGTAACCTGGTCCATTCAATCTCTGAATACATAGTTACCTAAAATGGTGCGTGGTGGGAGAACAGAAAAGAAACAAAGGCACCATAGACACATGGTGGCCTGGTGGAGGGTTGCAACTCACAACACTTAATGCCAGGAAGGAAAAGAGCAAAACAGCCAAATGCTCCTTTCTGTGAGTGTACTCAATTCCAGCTCAGCAATTCATGCATGAGTCATCGGTTCTCAAGACTCCTCAGCCAACCAGAAGACAATTGGTCACCTTGGAGTACCAGCCCCTCAATCACTCTTGGTTAGAAGAGGCTCAATCAGGTGTATACTTGTACTAGAGGCAGACAGTACATGTTCCAAGAATTGATACCAAGTTGGGAATCCCTGTACCTAATTTAAAGCCTTCCTCTTCCTTTCCCCCATTCCCAGACATTGGATAGTCAAGACCCTTACTACAGCCAACTTTGATAACTGATTTGGATATAAAAAGTAAAGGAGGGGCATGATTCAAAGACAACATCAAGACTGAAGTCATATGAGCTGAGTACATGGAAGAATTATTGTCTGAAATAATAAAGTCTTTTCAGAGAGCATGGATAGAGAGAAATATAAAGCTTAGCTTTGGACATGTTGAGCTGAAATTGCTGAGGGATGCCCAGATAAATATATCCTGTAAGCAGTTGGAGATGTAATAAAAGATTTGGGAATCATCTGGATGGAATCAGTAATTAAAGCCCAAAGAGTGAATGAAATTACCAGTGGAGTGTTGAGAAAGAATAAAAGAGAACCAAAGCAGAGCCTTGAGTGACACCTACATTATAAAGTTGGGAAGAGAATAAGGACCCAGCAAGAAGACAAAGAAGGAACATTTAGAGAGGTAGGAGAAGAAACAAGAAGTGTGTTGTCTCTGAAGCCAAGGCAGAAGAGACTCTCTAGTAGGGAATGGTCAACTGTGTGAGGTAAAAAACAATGAAGACTGAAAAAAAGTGGCTGGATTTGGATATACACATGAGGAAAACAAGACCTAGAGAGGGTAAAGTGATTTGCCCAAGGTCACACAGCTAGTTAATGGTCAGGCCAGTTACTCCAAAACTAAGACCTACCTTAAGCAAAATATAAATGAAAGAGATAAATTAATATAAATTGAAAATTAAAAAACTCAGCTGAATAAATAAATGAGATCTCTCTACGAATGCCTAAAATGTTAGGCTGATAGAATTACCGAATTGGGGATGCTATATCCACCGAGGGCTGGTCAATTTACTGACTCTGATGTATCCACTATACTGGATTATTATCTAGTATATCACTGCATTTGAACAAGCTGTCCTGAAAAATATTCCCTCCAAATGTCAGAATCCTTATCTTCATTCAAGACTCAGCTCAGGTTCCCCTTCATTGAAGTTTTCCCTATTTCCCCAGTTGTTAATATGTTATCCCTTCTTAATTTTCTTTACACCATTTTTGTTTATATACCTGTTGCACACCACTCCCCAAAGATCAAGTTGTATTATTATCTAGCCCATGCCTCTCCATCTTTTCCACAAGAATAGTATAAAATATATAATCAAATGCTTTGATAACACAAATCTAAGTATATTATGTCTATAATATTTCCCCGATTTATAGTTTAGGACCCCTATAAAAAAAGAAATAAAGTTAGTCTGGCATAATTGGTTCTCACTGAAGCCATATAGGCCCTTTGTAATTATGGTTTTGTTCAGTTTTGTTTTTTTCCCTTCAAGGTTCACTAACCATTGTTTTAAATGTTCCATTATAAATTTTCTTAGAAATCAAAGTCAAACTTACTGGTCCATGACTTACAGACCCTATTCTCCTCTGGTTTTTAAAACTAGGACAGAAGTAAAATTTAAAAATGTGTAACTTGACCTATTTGCTGTGGTCAATTATCACTATCCCACTGACCCCAAGTAGTAGACTTAACCCTTCTTTGACCCTTTATTCCTCAATATAACTTGGGGGGGAGCTTTTTCTTGTTTTTAGCATCTTAGGTGTCTTTGATATGTTTTTTACTTTATTTTAGAATTTTTATTCTCCAACATCAACTGATTCTGGTCTTTACTATTTTTACCAGAATGTGCCTTGATCTCATGTTCATCCTGTTACCTTTAAAAATCTAAGTTGGTTGGTGAGTTTCTGATGCATCCACATAAATCTCTTTAACTCTTGTTTTCCCTTATCCTTGAAATGGTTTCTCTCTGTGTCTTCAGAATTTCATTTTTGACCTTTCCATCATCCTTCCTAGACTAACTTCCCTTGAAGAGTTTTAGTAAATAGAAGCCTACATATTCTTTCCTCAGACCCTCTGAAACCTGGGTTTCCACCCCCCACACACACACCCCAAAATCTAGGGTGCCTGTCACACTATATTCAGCTTTCTTCTTCTCTATCATAAATTGAAGGAATGATTATTTCTCTTTAAGGTTCCCACCATTTCCACACCAAAATCTCCCTAGGTTAGTAAAAATCAGATCCAGAATGGAATTTCCCTTTATTAGTTCTTCTACCTTTTGTGGAATGAAATATTAAGGCAAGTCAATAAGTTGCTAACTGCTCTGCTTTTTGCCAAGAGAGCATTCCAGAAGCTGTCTGGATAACTAAAGTGTCCCATTGCTGTTATATCATACCTCTGTGCCTAGCTTGTGATCTATTTCCAAAGTCCTCAACTTCTTTCTGTTCAGCTGAGCTGCACTACAACTTGAAGACTTCTATTTCTCCATCCACTAATTTCACCCAAATGCTCTCCACCATGCTATTCCTGAATTTCCTTAAATGAGTACACTTTTAAATATACATACATATAAATATATATATATGTAAACCCTTCTCTCACTTATCTTATTTCTTCTGAATAGAGTATATAATACACTTATCCAGAATACAATTCCAGCCATGGTTTCCCTCCCACCAAGTCTCAGTGACACCAGTGAAATCAAATTTACTTTTTTTACATCAGGAAGGTTAGTCACTCTAGTTTTATGCTTAAGCTGCGGTCACTTGTGTGAAGATACTTAAAGCCATGGGCTTTATTATGGTCACCTGTAAATTTGTAAATATCTCTACAATTATTCTTCCTTCACAAGAAGTGAAAAAAATCAGTCATTTTCTCATGTACCCATCCTTTAAAAAAATATTGTAAATGCCCGTTTAATTAGATTTGCAAGAAAGCAAGTAAGTACATCCTCATCAACCTTTGTAAGGTTTACTTCATCCCTGGCCAGTAGTCTGTCATACCTATATTTTAAATAAAGGTATAGAAATCCTACTCCAGTTCCCAAACATCATCTTCTTAGCCAGCTATTAATTTCTTAAATCAACTTTTTTTCTTCTGCATCCCTTATTATCAATGGATAGCACTGAGGAAAATAAGACCTGTGTCCTTGTGGTCTACAGTTTCTTGCCCAAGACTTCCTAATCTTTGGCAATACTTTTGAATATCATTTGTGCCCACATGAATCACCAGAAGTGGGTAGTCATCTGTTTCGACAAGTCTTGGGAGGTCTCTGTTATGTCTTGAATATATGCCTAGGAAGACAATAGACCTCTATTGTTGTTAGCAGGTTGACAGATAACTGCTTAGTTATCTCTTAAGGAATCACAAACCATCACTACTCTTCTCTAATTCTGTGTCTTGCTAGATAGTTTCTCACATGATAGTTTCTGTGACCCTATTAGTCCTTTCAGGGTAAATAAGTGCTTCCTCCTCAGAGCATCCATGTCCCCCCACTTCAAGAAGAGTTCCAAATTTGCTTTTGTTTTTGTTTTTAGCTATTAGAACATTGTGGTTCTTTTCCTTCCCTTTCTTTTCTGTGTGACATTATCTAATTTCCTGATAAGGAGTGAAATTGCCCATCTACTATTTTCAATCTTTTTTCTCCATCAAGGCTCAATTCCATTTTGTTTTAAGGAACATTTCATTGTCCCTCATAAACTGTAGAGCAGTGTACCTTGGGTTGCTGGCCTCCAAGGAAGGGAAATAAATCCTTTCATTAAGAGGATTTGTTCTGTGAAGTTTGGATTCAGTCAAAGGACTGCACTTGAGGACCTAGAGGACCACATATGACCTTGAGGCCACAGGTTCTCTCCCCCACCCGAACCTAGGTCATAGAGCTGGGAGGGACCTCAGAACATAGAGCAAATAGAAGAATGTTAGAATGTGGGATGCAGTGTTGAGAACTGGAAGGAATCTTAGAGACAATTTCATCCATATCCTTCATTTTACAAATGAGGAAACTGAGGACCCCATGTTGAAGAGACTCACCTAGGTTCACACAGTCAGTAAATGGCAGTCAGGATCGGAACACAGGAGTCCTAATTTCAAATTCAGTGCTCTTCCTGTGTACCTGGCTCTTCTTTAATAAACTCACTTGTTTAAAAAAAAAAATAGAGACTGTTGAAGCTGGATATTAGAATCCCCTAAGGATACTTAGAATCTCCTAAGTTTTTACAAGTGAGAAAACTAAGGCCCAGAATGGGAAAGTCACTTGCTCAAGGACACATGGGATATTAGGAGGAGAGCCAGTGTTAGAAGCTAGAGTTTATATCTCCAAGATCCTATTAGTACTTCTCAGGGTATCCATGCCCATTAGCTCTATTGCTAGAGGGCTGTTGGGGGACTATTATTTCCTGATGGGAAGTGACCCTGAAGTTTAGAAACAGACCACTTACACAAGCTGACAAGGATAGAGGTATAAGGTCTGGGTTGGTCCTTCCCCTCATCGGTTCCCTTGTTCTTCCTCTAGGGTTACATCCTGCCCAAGCAGAGTATTGCCCTACCCTGCCTGGTCTCACTTTGCCTTCTCTCACCTGACCAGGTCCTAGGGGAAACAGACAGCTGGGCAAACAGATAAGGACAGAGGTGAGGATTGCCCATCTTGGGACAGGAAGAGGTAAGGTTTGTACTGACTTCACGAGCAAGCAATATTCAAGCAGAGAATGAATGATCATTTGTCAGAGATTCTGTAGAGAGGCTTTGTGCTTCAGGCAGGATTTTCAGATTAGATAGTTTTTCTTATACTAACATTTGATTTTCTTCTAAAGCTTCTTTCAGTTCTAACATTCTAGATTCCACCTAACATTCTATGAGCTATTTTTTTCCTCTCTAGTACTATACTTCATCCTTTATGTTCTAACATTCCGATCTCTGGACATCTCTCTGTCTGTGTCTCTCTCTTCCCTTCTCCCCGCTCCCCCCCCCCCCCACCTTGTACCTTTGCCCATCTCTTACTCAATTCTAGAAGGAAAAATCTTTCCCTCTTTATCCCCTCCCCCATCTCTAACACACCATTACAAGCTTCTAGCCATGTTCCTTTGTTGAGAGTGTGGGGAAGGGGAGGGGGTACCCCCAGGCTGTGTTCCAAGAACCAGACTCATCTGTGTGGCAGTGCTGACAGACAGAGATAGAGATCAGGCTCTGTCCAGGCCTGAGCAAGGGGCATAACTCGGCTGTCTCTGTGCATCTGTATCTCTATCTTTGCCTATATGAATACTTCTGTGAGTGTACATGTTTGTGTCAGTGCAGGTGTCTCTGAATATGTCTTTGTGCGCATATTGTTCCATCTCTGTATGTATATAGCTGAACCTCTGAGCATGTATAATTGTATGTATTTCTCGTATATATTTATGTGTCTTTGAATTTGGAGTGTGTCAGGCCATACATGTGTGTCTTTCTGTGTGTATCACTGTGTGTCTGCATATGTATGCATACTTTGGGGAGTGTTGTTGACGGATGGCCATGTCTCCATATCTGTGTCCTGCCATGGGAGTTAGTGATTTTACTGATGAAGATTCTCTCTCCAACAGTAAAAAACGCTGCATCCAACACAATTTTTGTCCACAGTCTGCCCTAAATGGTCTCTGTAGGGTCTACCCCATATGATGGAAGTTGCCAAGGTAGTACTCAAGCTATCTGTCCCTTGCTCCTGAAACAGGACTGTTTCATCTTCTTTTGAAATCCTCCATTTTTCTTGATGGCATCATTTCTGGCAGTTCTTGTAGGCAAGTCATCATTGGTACTATATAACAGCCTCCTTATATCTGTCATCTGTCTTTCCATTGCTCTTTGAGATGGCCACAATTTTGGTTCTTTGAGGTGTTCCATTATTCTTAGCCAAAAAAAAGCACTACTAGAAAAATATTGATGTTTTTCAAAAAGACAAGTTTGGGGATGGTGGTTAGAGAAAAGATTGGGGTCATAGAATTAGACTGTAAACTTCTTGACAACAGAGAATATCTTTTGCTTCTTTTTGTATTCAGAGTGTTTGGCTCAGTGTCTGGCATATAGTAGGTGTCTAATAAATGTTTATTGATTGATCTACTAATTGATGGAAAGTACTGTCCAATTTCTCAAAAGCAATGCAACTCATTTTATTCTTCCTGTTTAATTCCGGTTCATGCTCATTACTGGGTTCATTTCTCTGCCAGGACCTGCTCAAGATAAACTGAAGATACAGCTCTCTGGATTATCCCTTCAATTACATATCATAATCTGGACTATATGCATTCTCTAAGTACTTTTTAAAAATATTTCCCCTCTAAGGATCACCAAGCTAATCTTCATTGAATAACTAAGGATCTTATTGAGGATCTTATTATTATTTGAAAATAGCATCTATAGGATTTTCTCATATAGAGGGAAACCCTCTTCTATTTGGACTCTGAGAAAACCATCCCTCATGACACTGGCAAACACCTCTGGCAAGCACATGTCTTGTTTGGTATTAATAACCAGAGGATGGTTGAGCAAAGTTATCTCTGTGGTTACATCTATCAAGGAATCTTGTATAATTTCACCACATGCGTGGGAGAAGCCATGTTGGAAGAGGCCTTGAAGGCTACATTTTGCTCTGCAAAGGCAATTTTTAAAAAAATCAACAAACAATAAACAGTAGGATCTTGTATTCACTATGCTTTTTAATCCTCTCTACCTGCAGCAACACTGGCTTCCTTGCTATTCCTTGAACAGAACACTCCATCTCCTGACTCCATGAACTTTCCCCAGCTGTCCTCATTGCCTGGAGCTCTCTCCCTCCTCATCTCTGCTTCCTGGCTTAGTGCCTTCCCTCTGAAACAATCTCCAATTTATCCTGTATTTAGGTTGTCTGTACATAGTTGTTTGCATGTTGGTCCCCCCATTAGACTGTGAGCACCTTGAGAGCAGGGACTGGAACATAGGAAGCACTTAATCAATGTTTGTTGGCTTAACCTGAGGTGTATAACGATGAGGATGTGGTCTGGGGGACAAAATAATCTACCAAAGTCTCCATGTCTTCTCACATTTCCAATAGAAACAATCTTGACATGCATAAATACTATTCTCATAAGGACATTGTAGATATGAGAAAGTCAGTGTGCAAGTTGATAGTTGCTGAAGTTGTCACCTTTGGGGAGTAATACTAATTTTATTAGTCATAATTTTATCTATTCTTTTGGTATTTTTCTGTTTCATATATCTTGACAACCAATTATTGAGCTCCTTATTAAAAATTAAGAGCTATAAGAAAGCTCAGAGATAATCTACTCCCAAACCTTCATTTTTCAGATAAGAAAAATGAAACCCATGGAGAATAAATGACTTGCCCAAGGTAATAAATATCACAAGTGATACTTGAACTCAAGTTCTCTGACTCCAGAGTCAGCACACTTTCTTCTACAAAGTGTGACTTGGGTTTCGTCTGGGTGTTTTTGGAAAAGTCCAGTCTCTTATCAGCTTCATCTTTTAGAGTGCCCTTTCCATCTCTGTTTGCAGCACAGATAGCATTAAGGTTCATCTCCCTTTTTTGTCTGCTTCTAAGAATCTTTTTCATCCTCCTAGATTCAGCTCAGATGCCCAATCCTATATGAAGACTTTCCTGACTTTGCTAGGTGTTAATGATCTCTCCCTGCTCAAATTATCTCATATTTAATTTATCTATTTATATATTGTATGCTCCAATAGACAAAAAGAGCTTTTAGGGCAAGAACTCTCTGGTGTTTTTATCTCTGTATTCCCAACAGAGTGCCTTGCATAAAAATATTTGTTGAATTGAACCGAACAGAATCCAAATGTAGTGGTTCTTCTATCACTGGCCATGAACACAGATCACTAGAGAAACACTGGCAAATCTGTACCGTTTTACATTTATATGTTATCTTCTTTCCTCCCTGCCCACCTAGTACAGAGTGAATATAAATACTAAATTATAACTGTTTCTCTTTTACCTAGGAATCCTGAGGGTCTTCCCCTCCCTTATTAAAAGGGACCATTCCAGGAGAAACTACTTGAAGAGGACTATTTGTTGAATCGGTGTATCTTACTCAAAGTGAGAATCTGATAAGACTTTAGCCGAAATGGCCAAGGTCTCCCATTGCATCCTGGGCCATCTCCAGTTGTCCTGATGAATATTAGGCCACTGGACCGAGATGGCTCTGGAAGAGAAAGTGAGGTTGGTGACCTTGCACAGCCCTTCCTCATTTAAAGTCATGTCATCATGTTGATGTAATTGTACTCTTTGAGAATGAAGGACAAACACAACAATCTGATTTCATCTATAAATGCATTTGACAGTTTGACCTAGCTGAATCTCACACTAAGCTTTCTGCGGGTTAATTTTCTTCTTCAATACCTTTCAATGTTTTGTGAAATGATGTTGCTCATAATCTTTTGCTATCAACATCTATAAGGTCATACAAGTGGATTTATACACTAAACAGATGTTTCCCCTAACTGCCAGGTCTATTCTCTTGGTGAAGATAACAAGCATTTGCTGGATTAGATCATTTGGAAACTCCTTTTGTTCTCCTCAGCATGATGACGACTTTGCATCATTAAACTTCTATAACAAATAATAATCAAAACCAGTGTCTTTACTTTTGTTGACTTATATTTTTCAAAGTCAATAGATTGACTTGCATGAAATGTATTTTCTCATCTTGATCCTTTCTTCTAATTTGGTGCAAAGTTTGACTTTTGCCCTAACTGGTCAGTGGTCTGACTGTACATAAACAATTCATTCTGGAATGACTCCAAAGTAAGTAGTCTCAGTTTCTTCATCTGTAAAATAAGAATTACAATATTTGTACCAAAGATGAAAAAATATTAGAACAGTCAGCATTGGAGGTGTAAGAAGACAGGAAGTTATAAGGGCTGTGAAACAGTCCAACCATTCTGGAAAGTAATTTGTAATCATGCTAAGAGAGTGACTACAGTGTCCATACTCTTAGACTCAGAGATTCAGTTGCTAGGTATACAACCCAAGGAGATCAAAGGCAAAAATAAAAGCCCCATATATACCAAAAATGTATAGTAATACTTTTCATAGTATTAAGGAATTGGAAATAAAATAGATGCCCATAAACTGAGAAATGCCTAAACAAATTGGGGGAACATGCAGATTGAAGTATATTTTTCCTTTATTTTTCGAGCTTTTTTCATCTTCAAAGAATGGCTAAATTGGAAATATGTTTTGCATGATTTTTGTATGCATAATGGTTATTATATTTTCTCAATGACTGGGGGAGAGGAGTGAGGGAGGAAGAATATTTGGAACTGAAAATTAAAAAATAAATTGAAGTGAGAAACCTAATGGAATATTTAAATTCACAAGAAATTATTAATTTAAAGAACACAGAAAAACAAGAGAAGATGTATATGCACTGATGCAAAGTGAAGTAAACAGAATAAAAAAAAAATACATGACTTACAAGAAAGTAAATTGAGAGAACAACAAAATCAAAATTGAATGGTGGCCAGGCTTGTCCCCAAAGGAGATGTGCGAATGTTCCTCCTCCCCTTCTTTGCAAGGAATTCTGGATGTAGAATATAGTATATAATATCCAACTTGACTGACATGTTGGTTACCTTTTCTGAACTGCTTTTCCCCCCTTCTCTTTTTTTTATTCCTTATTATAAAGGATGGCTCTTTGGGTGAGAGAAGGGAGAGAGAAATTGAGAAGTGAAGGTGATGTCTCTTGAGTGTCACTGCATGCCATGTTTGTATGATAATTGTCTGTATGGGCATATTAACCTGTGTATATAGAAATAATTTATGTACATGTGTATATTTCTGGGTGTAGATGCATGTATTTTCATTCAACAAATACTTAATGAGAGCTTCGTTTCTGCTCAGTCAAAACCAAGAGCTTAGTATGTGCTGAATAACGCTATGTTGAAGTGAAATAGCTTAGAATCAGGACACTGAGAACTATAGTTTCAGCAGCTGTGTGAAAGGGCCAAATGAGTAGTAGAAAGGATAAGGGCAGTAAAAGGATGGAGAGATACTTGTGTGCATGCTGGTTCTGTGCATGGTTTTGTTTGCTTATCCTTATCCATTCTCTGCCTAAAAAATGTCCCCCATTGAACATTTTCTCTCTACTTCCATTTCCTTCACCTACATCTCCCACCTGCACTTTTGTAGGGGGAAAAACACTAACCCTAGAAGCATAAGACTTGGATTCAAATCCCAAGTCTGATACTTAGGACTACATGATTTGGGGTAAGTCAATTCCTTTCTCTAAACTTTAGTTTCCTCCTCTGTAACACAGAACCTTCTTTAACTTCACAGAGTTATTGCAAATACTTTCCTCACAACCTAGTGAGGAAACTAGTGTGAGTATTATTATTTCCACTTTAGAGATGAGAAAACTGAGGCTCAGGAAATTTAAATAATTGTCTGTGGTCATAAATGAATTGTCAGAGTCAGAACTGTAATGTGAGTTGTCCTCATTATGTTAACCTAAGAACTAGTCTCTCCCTCTAGTCTCTCCTCTTTAGTTCATCCTTCTCAGAGTTTCCAAATAATCTTCCTAATATAAAGGTATCCCCCAAAGAATGAGGGCACCCCCAGTCCCAAAGTCCCTCCCATGAGACCTGAAATCATGCCTTCATAAACTTCTAAATCCCCATAAAGAAAGCAAAGGTCAATTCATGGACCTGCTCTCTGAGCCACCCAAGGAGGGGAGCCAAAAGGACCTTGGATGTGGCCCTGTAACATCCTGCCTCTCCACCTTGGGGACTCCCTCAAAAAAGAACATTCCCAGGACAACTACCAACCAGAGGACCCAGAGGAGAGTAGGTATGGAGGGAGGAGGAAGGTAGGAATGGGAGACCTGAAAAGTGTCTGGAAGCTAGAGCAGAGGAATGGTAAAAAGGGAGAGCTGAAAAAATGGGAAATGGGGGGAAAATGGAATTGTGGTGATGAAGGAAGGAGAGAAACTAGGATTTACAAAAGGTTGGAGGAGGCAGAGGGAGTGGAGGAGTGGAGAAGGGGGAATGAAAAATGGGGAGGGTTGGGAAGGAAGGAGATAGCCTTCAGAGAGGCCTCAGAGAGCCAAGTCCTCTCACTCAAAGTCCAGGGTTCCTTCCACTTTGCCAGCCTCCTTCTCACTATACCAACCAGGCTGCCTCTGGAACATCTGGAAGAGCATAGCAGCTCGCAGCAAGAGGAATATGTCCTCTCTGTGGGGCAGAGCCAGGATTTGACAATATTCATATTCAGGGCTGCATGGGGTAGCTACAGCTGGGACAGGTACTGGAACAGCTGGTATAGGTGCACTAGAATTGGAACAAGGAGACCTGGGGGCTAGTCCTGGCTCTGCCACTTACATCTGCCTGATCTTCAGCAGGTTATTTCTCTGGGCCTCAATTTCCTCGCCTGTAAATTGAAAAGATTGGTTTAAGTGACCTCTAATTTCCCTCAAATGTCCAGCTCAGTCTATGATCCTCTAGTCTCTCTGAACTCATTTCTTCCAATGGAAAAGCTCTATATGAATATGAACTATTAATATTCTAGAATCCCAGGCTGGTCAGATGAGCTACAGGGAAGAAGGTGGGAACTGTAGTTCCAAAGGCTGGGTCTTTGGGGGAAGGGGAGATCTCTGAACTCAAATCTGAACCTTATCCTAGGGGCCCCACTGGGCAGGTGATTTTGTCTTTTGCTATTGCATGGAAGCCAAGCAACAGGAAAAGTGAAAGGATTCACTGATGGAGTTTGTGGCAGAAACTTGAGGTCCCTCATGGAACTGAAAATCCCAGAGCCAGTGCTTACACTTTGCCTGGCTGCAGGCTGTAGTGGAGTGAAGGCTAAGTTTGACCCTAGACTCTGTTCCCTTTTGTGATATGTACAACCTGTGTCCTTGGGCACTTTCCTTTTTCAAGAAGGAAAGCCTCAGTGTCCTCTCTCCCTCCCTCTGTCTCTCTCTGTCTCTCTGTCTCTCTGTCTCTCTGTTTCCCTGTCTCTCTGTCTCTGTCTCTGTCTCTCTTTCTCTCTCTCTCTCTCTCTCTCTCTCTCTCTCTCTCTCTCTCTCTCTCTCTCTCTTTCTCTCTTTCTGTGTGTGTGCAAGCACATATATACATGTATTTAAAAGAGGGAACATGAACTACGACTTGGTCTACTTCAAAATCCCTATAATTCATGGGATTGTATGACCTCTGTTCTCCATTCCTTCACACACACAGCCCAAGGCTGAAGGAGCAGGAGATTCTGTAGAAAGAAGAAAAGAAAGAAAAAAAAATATTACAGGGCTTCCGGCGCTACTGGGGCCGCTTGCATTACTGAGAAGGAAAAAGATTCCTTAATTGTAGGCCCGTGCTTCGCAGCTTATTGGCTCGCTGAGGGGAATCACCCTCTCTTTCCCCTCCCACTACGCTGCAGCCTCTAGGGCCCCAACTTTGGGTGTGTATTTACATAAACTGAACTTCTTACAAATTCAGTTGGATGTCTATCTCACTAACGGTTTATTTGCCAACCCGAAGTTCTCCTGAGAGGCCTCCTATTGGAGTGACCATGACCCCACCATGCTTTCCTAGATAAGCCATTGGCTACCAAACCCGACTAGGACAAACCAAAGTGGAAAAGCGTCAAAGCTAATGTGCTGTGAGGGAAGACCAGCCAGTGTGGAATGACCTGCTGGTCCCAGAAGGTCGCCGGCCAGGAGATGAACTGCTTTGCCAAAAGCTTACTCAGATTGTCTTAGGAGTGGAGGAGGCGCGATCTGCGTCTGTACATGCGGTGTTCTCCCCAACGAAATCAGGTATCCTAGAAATACATAAAAAGGCGGGGGGCCCTCCTCTTGGCTTAGGCAGAGGAGGGTTAGGAGGGATAAATGATATTATGAATTGACCTACACTTGGTGTAGTGCAAAGCATCCAACATTTGTAGCCCAAAGACCTGGGTTCCCGTTCTGACTCTCTACCAAGTAAACTTTTGTGTAACTTCAGGCAAACCAATCTCCCTTGTTGGACTTCAGTCTCCTCATCTGTAAAATAAAGAGAAAACATTTGCACTACCTCCTCCAAAGGCTAGTTGTGAAGCAAACTTTAAAAGCCCTGTAGAAATGTAAGTTATTATCAATAAAACTGACAATATTATTTTTAAAAATAAGCCTCAGTTTCCCCATCTGTAAAATGGAAATAATCATAATTACACTTCACACAAGGTTTAGCAAAGAAATCGCTACACAAAACGTAAAACGCTATAGAAAGGTGTTATTCTTAGAGAAATTTGAGCCTCAGTTTCTTCACTTGTAATATGGAACTAATAATCCTTGCCCTGTGTAGCCATTAAAATACTCTAGAAATGGGAGTTGACGTTATTACAGCCCTCTTGGGAGTAAGGAGACCAGAGGAGGCGAGGTTGAATTGACTGTCCTCTCTCCTTTCCCCAAGGGTTCGGAGCTGTCTCGAAGCCTTCCCCCAGGGGACAAGGACAAACGGACAAGTGGGACAAGGGGAGTAGCTCTTTGGGCAGGAAGGCTAATTTGACAAATCCTTGCAATCGGTTACCATGTCCAGGGTCTGCAGCTGTTAGGAGAGACTATGTTTCCACGGACTCAATCTTTCTTCTTGCGCTGGGTTAACCCGGCAGCTTCAGAATGAAGGGATGGGGGTGGGGTTAAAGGGGTAGAAAGGCAGCCAGATTCCATTCCAGCTGTTTCCTCTCCGAGTACATCTGGTCCAGATAAGACTGGCCCTCCCATCTCAGTCATTGTCCCCAATATTCCGAATTTCTAAGCCATCGAATTCACAATGCGATGGATTGGAAGCCTTTTCTCTTTCTCCTCTTTGGTATGTAGCTGAGGAGGTAGAGCTCAAGGGAAGAGCACTGATGTCCACCTGGGCAGGTGCTAGGAATTCGCTCTGAGAGTTATTTACACCTGCCGTCACAGGGATCCCTTTAACCAGATACACGGATTTTGACCACTTTTTGTTTTTAAAGGACAGAGCTCCGTCCAGTCATAATACCTATAGATTTTAAAGTTGGAAGGGTCTTCAGAAATCATCTACTGCAATCCTTTCTTTTTACAGATGAGGAAATTGAGGCTTCTCAAAAAAGCTAAGTCACTTTCCCAAGGTCCCACAGGTAATAAGTAGCAGAGCTCTGATTCAAATATTCAACATATATACAGATATATATAGAAAATAGGGCAAATTCATGAAGAAAAAAACGAATTCTCTAACAGTAACATCAATAACACATTTATACAGTATCCAAGTGCTTTCACATACATTATCCCCTTTGACCTAAATGGCATAGCCAAAGGAATACACAATCTATCCCACACTTATTAAGCACCTAAAGGATAGTGGGGTGCGTTGAATAAGAGTGCTGGATCCAGAGAAGACTGCAGTTCAAATTCAGCCTCTGACATCAATTACCTGCATGACCATGGGTAAGTCATTTAAATTCTTTGAGCCTCAGGCATTTCTCTTAGGACTCTAACTTGGAGAAAGGGTTTCCACCTGCCTGGAGGGATATGGAAGGGGTGATTCCCACAAGATTGAAATCACAGGTCCTTGATATATTGGAGTGCCCTATTATGCATAGTAAGTGCTTAATAATAAATGTTTGTTGAATCCCTAGGGCTATATTGTAATGCATAGCAGCGAGAGCAGCTGATTTATGCCTCTGATGGAAAGAGTTCAGGACCTGAAGTTAAGAAAGTCAGAGATTTGAATCCTGACCTAGGCTATCGGTAGTTGTGTGACCCTGGCCCTTGTCACTTTTATTATCTGAATCTCAGTTTCCTCATCTGTAAACTGAAGATAATATGAACCACCAACCTTACAGGATTGTGAGCAAAGTACTCTGTGCACTTCAAAGCATTATAAGGATAGGGACTAGACCTGTTGTTTATAGGGAACTCCTTAGTGAGCAAACTCCCTCTACCCACGAAGGCTGACACCTCTTCTGTAATTTAGTCTTAGTTGCCTAGAGCACTAAAAGGTTAAGTGACCTGCCTGGGGTCACATTCATCATGTATAGGTCCGAGGTGGGACTGAAACCTAGGTCTTTCTGTCATCAGAGCTAGCTGCTTAGTCACTAGGCAAAACTGCCTCACAATAATGCTATAGAAATGTGAATTATTATTACTGGCATCTCATTCTGTTTGATATTTTCCACCCTACTAAATTTGGCTCTGCCCATCTCTTACTTTTCCCTGCCAAGCTGGTCTCCTATCTGCTTCTCCTTTTTCAAGAGAGTGGCTGGGTTTGTGTTATTTCCTACAGGACTGAGTATTTCTCTATCTTTCTTTTGACACAACTGCCTCCCCACTATCTAAAATTACCTGGAGCTCCCATTGACTACATTTTTCCCTTCTATAGAATGTCTAGCAGGCATTTCCTTGAACGTTTTTTTAACCAAAAACACTTTATAGAATCATGGAATGTTACAACTGGAAGGGACCTTAGAATGTAGAATGTTCGAAGAGAAAATGCTAGAGCTGAGATGATACTAAGAACACAGAATGTTGGAAATAGAATATTAGAACTGAGAGGGACTTTACAACAAACAGGTCATAGTTAGCAAAGAGGCCTGAGGACACAGAAAGTTAAAACAATGAAGCTAAAGTTGTGAAGGACCTCGGAGATCTTGTGTTCAACCCCTTTATTTTACAGAGAATGGAAGTAACTTTCCAAAGGTCCCACCGCCTGTTAGTAACAGAGAGGAAGAATTCGAATTCAGCTTCCTGACTTCTATTTTCTTCCTCTTTCCACTTCGTATTTCCTGTCTGGTCAGTGAAAATACCTTGTCCTCTTTCAAACAGGCTCTCCAGCAGGCAGAGAATCTTCCTATCTCTACATGTATCCCAGACATCCTAGGAGGCAGGGAGGGAAGAGACTGGGAAATACAACCCCCAGAGCCCCTGGAGGGAATGGCTGCAGGCCATCTGTCTGACTTTCCACTTTAGTTGGAGGTATTAGTCCCAAGAAATCTTTGCTAGACTGCAAAGCCAGTTACCCAGTAGTTTCGATAAGTGGTTTTATTACTGGTTAGATTTTACAAATTCTGATATTCGAACAGACGTCCACCTTAAAATTCTAAAACAACAATAGAACCAATGAAGGATTGTTTTGTGTGTGTGTGTGTGTGTGTATGTGTGTGTGTTTTGTTTGCTTGTTTGTAGAACTATTCAAAGTAACAAACTTTTTTTTTTAAACATTTTTGCTCTGGTCATAAATATACAGAGAGAAAAGGAGGCAAGAGAGAAAATGGACATGGGAAATCCAGTATGTAGATAAAACAGTATATAAGGCACGTGGCAGTCTTTGAAATACAAGAAGCTCTAGCCAACTTAAATTAATTGTTTTCCTTGCTCAGTCAGTCCACAAAACTGTACAGTTACACAAATGTTGTGTTGCGGATAGATCTTCCAAGTTAATTTTCAGTCCACACTCTGTAGTTACCAGAACACTCATTTTTCCCCCTCTGTTTCCAGGCGAGATCCTAAAATGTGGTTAGTTAGTTGCTCAAAGCCTCTATTTAAAATACACTTGGAATTCAACTAAAGGATAATTTCTTTTTTAAAGAAATTATTGGGAAAGCGTCATCAGAAAAGGTTTGTAAGAGTTGTCTGTGTAGGACTCCTGGACTCATGGCCCTCCAGGCTCCCAGGCACGGAAGTTAAGACAGACGTCACAGTTGGCATTGTGGGATTAGTCAAGTCCGTGAGGGTGGTGGGGGTGCTGGAGGGGCTCATGGATGCGTTGGAAATCTCTGAGGCTGGGCCCGATGGGGTCCCCGTCTGTAGTGTGGAGTCTGAGGTCTTGTCCACCCCTGTGTTCTCCTGGCGTAGAAGGTTCCGCCTGAATTTAGCTCTGGCATTCTGAAACCAGACCTGAAACAATTAGACAGAACAGCCAGAGTTTACAAGCCTGCAATGAAGAGAGAGAGAGAGAGAGAGAGAGAGAGAGAGAGAGAGAGAGAGAGAGAGACAGACAGACAGACAGACAGACAAGATAAAGGAGATAATAAGAGGAAAAGAGAAAGGAAAGAGAAAGAGAAATGAGAGGAGAAGAGAAAGGGAGAAAAAAAGAGAAAGAAACCCAATCTACCAGCTTCCCATGGGATCATTTTTTTAAAAGCCTCTGTCAGCTGCATTGAATAAGAGCAACCTTTTGGCTTGTACCCAATTCTGTCCAGCTGATTTTGGCCCAGGGCTGCTCTTCAGGCCCACCTGTGTAGATTCGGCCCAAATATCCAAGGGAAGAAGTGAGTTGAGGCAATTATCTGACTAATTCAGGCCCAAGAAATCTTGCAGTTGGAGGAACAGTATCGTGAGGAACTGAATAAAACAGAATATGTATCTGCACAGAATTCGGCAGAACAAGGGCCCTGGATCTGAGATGCTCCCACCATGTCTCTCCAGTTATCTTTGAGTAAGAGCACATCACACTCAAAATACTCTTTGAAAAAAAAAATATTGCTTGAATTTACTTTCTATATGTGTATATACATAAAGACACATACAAACACATTGCCACATACCTAGCATATACTGCATAGACACCTATATATATATTCATTCATATTTATCTATCTAAATATGTCCAAGACATGTATATGTGTACATGCATATCCACATATAGCCATGTATGTGTATAGGTGTATATACACATATCCATGGGTACCTCTACACATAGACACTTGCATATATATGTATATATATAGCATATACATGCATGCTGATTGTACATGTATTGCATGAGGATATATATTTACTGTACATTTCTATGCCACATATGTGGATAGTCCACTGTGTCTGTACATGTACTTGCATTTACACACAGGGATATGTTCACATATCCCTGTGTGTGGTTATATAGATATGTACACGCACATCTAGACATAAAAACAAATGTTTAAAGATGAGCATAAACATGATATATAGGTACATACACATATAAACAAATACTTATATGCACACATATATAATACTTTGGGGAAAACTAGTGAAAATAAATGATATTGGGATGTGAAAACTACAGAAAGGTTAGGGATCACTGGTCTAGATGATTTTTAAGTTTCTACTGACCTTGGAGTGCTTCTACCATTATCACTTGACCACTTTTCCCACCCCCAAAGCGGGAAAAAGCAAGAACTTTCAGAAAGGATATCAATGTCTATTTTCCTGTTTCCATCCATGCTGGCAACTATTTCTTTTTAACCTTTGTTACAGGGACATTGAGAGAAATTCAATGTTTCCCCTTGTCTCTCCTTTCCAGCCCACTGTGAATCTTTGTTCTTAGGACCCTTATTATTCCCCAAGCCCTTGATATGAAGGTTGTCTTTCCAAAAGAAGTAATTTAGTAGGTGATATTCATTATGCCTTAATTTTGATTCAGTTTTTACATCCTATCTGATCACATTTGGGGGCAGTAAAAAGAGAGGGATCTCTTAACAAAGCTCTCCTTCTGTCCACCTTACCACATATACATGTCCAAGGGCTGAACTAAGGCATGAATGATGATGACTGGGGGGGGAGGGTGGATCATATGATGATGCTGAAGTTGATGGCTTCACAGACACAATGAAGACAACTCATATTTCTAGAGCATTTTAAGATTTACAAAGCACTCTCCTTACAGCTATCTTGTGAAGTAAGAAGGGAAAGTGTCTATTCTCATTTTACAGATGAAGAAGCTGAAGAACAGAGGAGTTGAGTGACTTGCCTAGGATCACATAGTTACTTTGGAGCTCAAGTCTTTTGACTCTGAAGTTTTATCTGTCTCTAATGGAAGGAGGCAGCACTCCCTCACACAGCTGAGCCTTTCCACTCAGTTTTCCTTTGCTTTTAATCTAACGATAGTCCCATAGTCCAGCACCACTTGTGGCTGGCTGGACCTCCACCCCTGCCATCCAGACAGGTTGTTTCCTTACAAAAACACACAAAGAAATTGTTCCTTCCAGGCTGATACTCAAAGAATGCTCCTTGTGCATTCAAGGGTCTTGCAAATAGAAATATACAAACAATAACCTGCCTGCTCCCGAGGGGCCACCCCAGATCTTGGGGAAGTGAGCATATCAGTGATGTGAACATTTTTTTACAGTTTTGTCATGCAAAAAATCATGAAATCAATGGCTTTTGATGTGAGTGAGGGCTGAAAAAGAAAGTACTACAATGAAAAGTTAAGGATTTACTGGCTTCTAGTCCCAGTTCCGCCATTAAATTACTGGATTAACTGGCGCAAGAATTTTGCCTCTCTGGCCTCAATTGTCCCATCTGTAAAAAGAGGGAGTTAGAATAGATGATCTCCAAGGTCCCTTCCATCCCTAATATTCTATGTTCAAAATTTCTTCATGTTAATACTGTATGTTCTAAAATTCTTTTACTTAAGGTCCTTTGGCTTTGAACTCCAAGTTTTCTAACAGTTGCCACCAGTTGTTTTCATTAGCTTCACACTTCTTTTTTGAGGCTTAAGTGAAGGGTTAAGTGACTTGCCCAGGATCCCACAGTTAGTCTGAAGCTGGATTGGAAATGAGGTCCTCTTGCTCCAGAACTGATTCTCTATTCACTGCACCACCTAGCAGCCCTTAACTTCACATATTTGTGAACTTTTTCACAACCTGCTTCCCAGATTTTGTACTGTCTCAAATATAGTCCTTCCACAAATATAGGCCATAATCCCCACAATAAGATTTCCTTGAAAGAAAACATATATGATAATTTTAAAAATATTACATAAATAATAATAATAATCATTGGTCATACTCCCGTTTTGAACAAGCTATATTTGGAAGGGGGAGGGGGAAGTACAGTCTATATTTTAACTAATTTGGGCTACAGATTCAAATACAATTATTATTAGCATTCTGCCTAAGCACTACAATGTCTGAGCAACGATCAAGCTTTTCAAGTTAAACCAGCCTAAACAGGATTCTGGGATACAAAATGATCGTTAGGGGTGATGGTTCCTTCTTGCTGACATGTTCATCTCTGGCATGGATCCAACGCTCCGTAGATTATTTAACCTTAGAGATGATCTAATGTTGCCTCCAAAATGAGGTGAGAAAATTAAAACACAAAGAGGAGAAATCATCTGCTTATAGTGAAGTTGTTGAACTGGGAGACACCCTGTTTGGGCTTCTGGACTCTCAGTCTAGTATTCTTTCCACCTTGGCAGGGCTATTGTTGACTACCTCCATGAGGCAGATCAATGGTTCTCTTCTTCCACTTTTCAGATGAGGTGAAAGATGCCCAGAGAGTTAAATTAGCTGTCCCCATGTCACAGAATGACTGAGACAAAGCTTAAGCCTCTAGAATCCACAACTGGTTAGCAGTTATTCATCTACTCCCACCTACTGGGACTACCTGACCAGATCTGGAATGGGAAATGAACCATACTTCCTTTGGGAGAAAAGAGAAAATATCATTTTATCAATAATGATAATAGTAATCACCAGTAACTATTAAAGAATCTGACACTGTGAATGCTGACTAACTCAGACTAACTCAGAATCAGAGGGACTCATTAATGGAGTACAGCAAATGAAAGATCTCCCAGAGATTGAGGTAGTTATGGTTAGCAAAGAGCATGGTGGCTTCTTTGGAACTATTCTGAAAGGGGAGGGAGGGAGGCTCCTAAGATATTCCTGTGGACTGTGAAATGGTCTGTCCTTATTTATAACTCTTATTAGTTCTTTAAGCACACTCAACTTATTTCCCCTCACAGAAACTCAGTTTCCTCATCTATAAAATGGGGATAATAATCCTTAGATCTACTTCCCTCTTGAGATTATAAGAAAAGTGATATGTAAACTGTAGAGTGCTAGGAAATGTGAACGAGTAATGTTATTACCATCATTTTTGCCATTATTATGCAAAATTGCTTGAGATTCTTTCCTAAGAACCTTTCAGACACAGTTATATGCTACTCTGGGATACTGCTTTCTACAATTACACCATGAGGCTAAATCCCACACCTACCACATTTTAACTGATCAAAAGAAGTGTGCTAACATATAACCACTAGAAAACATAGTAAGCAAATAACAAAGGATAGGAACAAGACCTATGACTTCGCTAGTATAGGAAACTCCTAGAAGAGGATATTATTCCCTATACCAATATGGGTCAGCATCTTTTCTGCAACTTTTAGTTAAAGAGTTACCTACAACGCTAAGAGATTAAGTGACTTGCCTAGGGTCACACAACCAAGCATGTGTCTGAGGTTTTTCTGACTTTGAGATCAGTTCTCTCTCCACTATGCCATGCTGCCTCTGTAACAAATAAATGTGATCCTGAAATCTGAGTTTCTGTCCACAAATTAACATGCAATTACCCGTCTATCTAGCTTCATATCAACATTGCACTCTACTCCCTAGAATCTCTTGTCTGTCCTGTGAAGGGTTAAAAATGGAGGAGTAAAAATCTCTTTGGGGCAGCTAGCTGTTGAAGTGAATAAAGTGCCAGACCCAGAGTCAGAAAGACTCCTTTTTCTGAGTTCAAATCTGACCTCAGAAACTTCCTAGCTGTGTGACCTTGGGTAAGTCACTTAACACTGTTTACTCCAGTTTTCTCAGTTGTAAAACGAGCTAGAGAAGGAAATGGGCAAACCATTCCAGTATCTTTGCCAAGAAAACCCCAAATGGGGTCATAAAGAATCAGACTTTACTGAAACAACTGAGTAACAACAAAAGATACCTTTTGCAGAGGAAGCAGACAATCCTAAAAGAAATAACCAAGACTGTGTATGGATGGAGCTGGTGGACACAGCCCTAATGTGCCCAAGAAGGGAGAGGGAACATTAAAATGGAAAGAACACTGGCAGTGCACAGTCAGGAGGCATGAATTCTATCAAGGCCTGTCTCTTTCACTAACTTGTGGTTCACATTGAGCAAGCAAATCACCTCTTCATTCCTGGCATCAGTTTCCTCAACTGAAAAATGAGCAAACTAAATTAAATAAGCTTTTAGGTCCTTCCTAGCCCTAACATTCCATGTTACATATCAGTGTCCTAACATTTCTATAAACTCTTAACAGTCTATGTCCTAAGAGCTCTTTCAGGACTACTGTTGGAACATAATGTTCTAATCTTCTATACCATAAGGCCCTTCTTGTTCTAATATTCTAGGATTCTAAGAAAGAATCCTCGACTCCATAGTCCTGGAATTCTATGAGAAGGGGCAAGCAGGGTTATTGGCATAAGGAATTTGGATAGAGGGCTCCAGAGAGAAGTGGAGTCTATGAAGAAGGAATTTGTCCTGTTTGCCCTTTGTAAAGCAAATTCTGGTGATATATTTGCTCAGTTTTGGGGATTTCACCACCCTCTGCCATTACCTTCTACAATAACTCAGGGTTGAATGGATCGACTGAAATCTAATTGCCAGATGCTCTGGGATCTCTTCCTTTACCTCCCTGCTCAATGTTACTTCCATCACAGGTCAAGAAGGGCCAGAGAAAAAGAGTTCAGATCTGTACTTTTCTCCTACCTCAGGAAGGTTGACTAAAGAAAGAGGCTGAGTCAAAAGAGAGTTTGTACATCTTGAGATTTCATTGATTCTACTCCTTCATAGCCAAATATCCTTGAAGGTAACTATGGATGAGCCCTAAGTAGAGGCTCACATAATTATAAGATCTAGAGCCAGAAGGCGACCCTTAACTAAAGCATAAGTCCCCTTGAACATCTCTTGACAAATGCTTATCTAACATCTATTTGAATACCTGACAAAAAAACAAACAAACCAAACCACTGTTTCATGAGATAGCCAGATTTAACTTATAGAAAGTCTTCCTTATTTTGGGTTGGAATCCACTTCTCTGAAACTTCCAACTACTAGTCCTACTTTTGCCCACAGGCATCAAATAGAGTAAATTCACTCAATTTCCCAACAGGCAGCACAGCAAATTCCCAGTCTGGTCCTCCAGATTAGATAAGGAGGGAGAAGAAATGACCAGACCCCACCTTTCTTGGTCTCTCTTTTAAGAATCCAAAGTAGGAGACACCAACTCATCATCAGATCAACACCACACATAGATTCTGAACCTACTGTGTACACTGGTCAGGCTATGAGTGGCAGAAACATCATGGTTCATAGATGGTTAGAGGCGGAAGGAAAGAACTTTAGCTGAGGGAATATTACAATTTGGAATGCAAGCTGTTAACGCTGGAAGAAAAGTAGGAACATAGAGTGTTAGACCTGGAAAGGGTCTATTTGGAATGGGTCTACAATTTAGAATGCTAGAGCATAAAATAAATGCTTTTAGAACTGAAAGAAACGGTAGATATCGTCTATCTCCCTTCATTTTGCAAATGAGGAGAGAAGTGACTTGTCCAAGAAGGTAAGGGGCAGAGCCATATGACACTGACCTCCGTTTCTGATTCTCAGTTTAAAGCCCAGGCTTCATGGGAAATGGAACATGCCCAATGATTCTGAAAGCTCTAGCATACCCCCTCATTGATGCTTCCCACTTTCTTGGAAGGTATGGAAGCACTTGCTTGTTGTAGGGGTGGTGAGTGTCCATAGGCTGTTCCAGGGTGGACCATCAGTGAAGCAAATACTCCCCACCTCTCCCAAATTCCCTACCCCCTCCTGAAAATAAAGGGTAGGGACAGGGAAATTGGATACAAGGGCCGCATTTTCTAAGCTTGGGTAATAAAAGAACTAGAAGAACACTTGAACAAAATCCTAAACAATCCTGTCCCGAGTTGAACTCGGTTGTTCGGGTCTCCTGGGCAACTCCTACGAGCTCCGATCTCTGTTTTCTCTCTCTCTTGCCCTTCTCTCCCCTCCTCTCTCTATGAAGCACCCCTACTTCCCGGAAGACATAGGGGAACAGAAGTAAGAGGACTGATTTTCTTAAAAACGGGTCAAAGGTCGGTGACCTCGAACCCAGACAAAGGCAGAAAAGGGAGATAGAAACTGGTCTTTGTAGGGACAAAGAGGCGCATCAACTCGGGATTGGCTTTTGCGGAGTTCACTCAGCTGACGTCATAAAGTCATCTCTGAGACGCTGGCTGAAAAGTGACATCTCTTTTCTCTGCTTAAAATAGTTCTTCGGTCATATAATAATTGAAAAACTGTTTTTAGTGTGACTCCGTTCTTTCAGTCACCAATCTCCATCTCCCTCACCACTCCAACACTCAGAGAATCCAGACTACCTACTCCAACCCTCCATTTTACAAATGAGGAAAATGGAACTCAGAGAAGGGAAGTACCTTACACTTAGTAGGTATTTAATAAATGTTTAGATTGCCACAGGTCTCCCGGTTGTTTAAAGAGCAGAGCTGGATTTAGAACTTCAGATTGAAGATCCACTGCTCTTTCCATTACGGCATCGTGTGAAAGAGTAACTGGAAAACTTTCCTAGGGCATTCCCTCCCATTATTCCCAACTCCAGACTAGTGACCCCAAGCTCCCTTCTTCCGGGCTCAGAAACCTTTGAGCTTTCACCTCTTTCTACAACCCCTTTCCCCCGCCCCCGGAACCACAGCTCGCCTAGGAACTGCAGAAAAGTCCAGAGCCGGATCAAGAGCCCGGGTCTCTCTCTGTTGGCTGCAAGGAAGCCTTTTCGCAGGGAGCTGTCTTGGGGTGCCCATAGCCAACCGGCTCCCCAGGAACGTATCCTAGCGATCGCTCCTCGCCCTCAGTCGGAAATTACAAAGCTGCACATTAGAAATTAAAGCACTTTAATCTTTGAAACAGTCATTTATTATTCATTTCCACCACGGAGTCAAATATGTTCTGTCGGCCCCTGATTGACAAAACAAATGCAAGTTTCTATTTCGTTTTTTCGGGTAAATATTCAGAGAAGTCTCTGAACTTCTTAACCCAGCGAAGGAATCATTGAACTCAACTTATTTTTGCGTTTCTCTGGAAAGTCTACCCACCACCAAGGTAGGGTGAGGGACTGAAGGGGTAGGGCAGAGGGGGAAAGGTTTAATTAAATGAATACAGTAATCAACATTAGAGGAAACTCAATCTGAAAGTTACACGGATAAAAGAGAGTCCAGAGAGTTATTGAGAAACAGAAAAAGACCCCACCCCACCCCACCCCAAGACACAGACAAACAAAGGCGGACAGAAAGGGAGGAGTAGAGACCGAGAAAAGGCCAGAGTGCAGAGACAGCGCGGAAGAGAGCGGGAGAAGGGAATCCGAGTCTCAGGTAAAGACAGAAGGGAACTGAAGAGATAAAAACAGTGGGGAGGGAGCAGAGAACTGATGAGGAGAAGGGCACATATGGGCAAACGGTGTATGTGTATCGCACGTTGTAGGCACGCAAAATGCATTTTGGATTGAAATAAAATAAGAAACAATGGGGAGGGAGGGATCTTACGTTCTTCAGAGTTGAGAGGGACCGCGAAGTCCAAACCAAAAGACAGAGGGATAGGGTCGAGAAGAGATTGATAACAGAAGAGTATAGCATAAGGGAAGAGAAACAGAAAGAATTAACTCTCTGGGCCTCGTTTCTCTCTTCTATAAAATTGCATAATTAGACTAGATTGTCTGTAAGGATCCTTCCGATTCTAAAATCCTATGGTCCTAAGGAGGAGTGGGGGAAAATAGAGAGAGACAAAAATGACCCCAGTGGCAGAGACCAAGTTGAAAGAGAAACTGAGACAGAGACAAAGAAAGGCAGAAAGGAGGAAGTGGGAACAAAAATGGGGGGGGGGGGAGGAAGGGAGAGGATACTAGAGGAAGTAATCCAAAGAGAAAAGAAGGACCAGGATTTCTCAGAGTTTCCTTTTCTTTTGCGTTTATCTGGTTTTTCACATATCGGGAAGATTTTTTTTCTGGGCTTCCAGAAAGCTGGTCTTTAACATAAGAGAAAGCTCCAGCCTATGAGATCTCAGGGAAAACTCCAGAGGCCCACGAGTTTGGGTGTGAGAGCATGCAGTGTGGGTGTATTGTGTGTTCTGTGCTGTGTGTACTGCTATGTGTTGGGTGTGACATATCCCAGAGACTACTCACTGTGGGTTGCATTTTGTGCATCATATTGTACAACTGTGTAATCTGAGGTGGCCACGCTTCTGCCTCCCATTACTTCCCCCACCCCTTACCTGGAGGACTCTCTTCGTGAGACCCGTCTTTTGTGCGAGCTGTTTCAAGTCCTTGGCGTCAGGATTATGGTTAATAGCAAAATAGGACTTCATCGTCCTCAGCTGGTGATGTTTGAAGGAGGTCCGCATTCGCTTAGTCTTCTGGCTGCTGGGGTACTGCTGGTCTCTGTCCAGATGGTCCCCGTCATTTTCGTTGCAGCTCAGTGCTAGAGGGGAGAAAGTTTCAGAGGTGAAGGCTGGAGTGAAGAGGAGGCTTATCCTGTCCTCAGATTAGGGCAGAAGACATTTCCGTAGAGGAAGCCTGAAGCCTTCAAGGTCCAGGGAACCAGAGAGTTCCTCCCAGAGGTGACCCAGTCTCAGTCTGCAACAGTCTCTGACCACTCTCTAGGCCAACAAAACCTACTAGACTCCCTTTTCCCCATCCAAATGGAGTAGAGACAATGTCAGTCAGCTTCAGTCTGACAGTGCTCCTTCCAGCTCTTAAATAAATGTACAGGAAAACTGTAGTGGCCCCTCTGGGTCTCACAGTCATAGCTCCTTGGATCAAAGGATTTAGAGCTGATTCAAAAGGCATAGAGTCCAACCCCTTCCTTTTATAGATGAGGAAACAGAGGCCCAGAGAGGGGAGGTGTCTGGTCCCAAATCACACCAGCAAAACAGGAATTTGAACACAGATCCTTGGATTCTAAATTGTGTTCTCTTGCTACTACATTAGTATTTGTGAACTTCAAATAGAGTTTCAAGATTGTGTTCCTATGTTTGTGGTCTATCTGAAGCTTTGGGATAATATAGGACACCTGACTGATCATAAAAATAAATCCATATGAGTCAGAGACTGAATTTTTTTTAGCATTCAAAGTACATGCATCATAGTAAAGAATGGAGAATCTGAAATACATATAATGTATATGACAATTACATAAAATAATAGCAACAGCAGGAACAAAATACACAGAATAAAAACTGAACAGGAAAAGAATATGGAAGCAAACAAGGTATATAAATTATTTTTGTCAAGATTAACATACATTTAAAAAACAAATTATAAGTAATTTGGAGTTTATGGTCTTATTACACTCATCTTATTTTGTTTTGTTTAATTGATTATTGTTAAATTCAGAATAAATTTTATACTTAAATATGTGAATTAATTTTTAAAATTATGTACATTATAAAGTTTTCTTCGGTGTTCTGGGTGGGGCCTAGGCAGAGCTACTTGCAGGACTACTCTTTTTTAGAATTTTAGAACTGGAAGGAAACTTGTCAATCACTGAATCCAATGTTCTCATTTTAGAAGTGAAGAAACTGAGGGCGACAAGAAGAAATGAATAACCCATGGTCATGCAGCTAGAACTTGTCAGAGCCAAGACTTTAACCCCGATCTTCTGTCTCCAGATACAGGACCCCTTTTAAAGGAACCAGCTACCACAAGAAAAGATAAACTTACCTAGCCTTAGGAAAACCAACTTCTCTGTAACTAACAGACCTATCTCCTTCAATATCCCCATGCTATCCAGACAATGACCTGCGCTCACAAACACTCCTTAGCCAGGAACAGAGAGGTGCCTTATTCAACAGACACTTTCCAGCCAGGGACTGAATTCAGTGGTTTCCACAAAGCTCAGTTATTACACCCAAATGAGGTAGGGAGTAATCCTTTCACAGTCAGTGAGAAGTTCCTTCCACAAGAGGCCAGGTCACAGCTTGGCAAGAGGCTCAGGTCACAGCTGTCACCCACTATGGGACCATAAAGCAGGACATCCTGTGCACCCCTTACCCCAAGGAACAACAGAACAAGATCCTTCCCTTTGCCAATAATCCTTTAAGAAGAGCCCTGCCCCACCACCAAGAGCCCACAGAACAGGCTCTCTCTATTCCCCCCCCCCCAATAACCCACTAAGCAGGGTCTCCCTCTTCCAAGATTCCTCAGGGTATAGACCACCTGGGAGAACCCTTAGGATCAGTCCTGGGACTAGAGCCAAAGAAGGGGGGAGAACACAGGGGTGCAATTTGGGGGATGGAAGGGGAGGAGGAGCTTAGTCCTTTAAAACAAGTTCCTGCCATTTAACAAGGAGTCAAAGGATAGTCCTTAAATGTGGTTTCAGAGAAATAATAGCTCCCATTCCTATAGTGTTTTAAGGCTTACAAAGCTGGAGCCCTTTCTTCATAATGGTCTTATGAGGTAGGAGCACAAGCATTATTATTCCCATCTTACTGATGAGGAAACTGAAGCTCGGAACAAAAAGTGAATTGCTTGGCCAGTAAGTGTCAGAGTTGGGCCAGAGTCCCAGCTCCCCTAACCTACATTCAACCCCAAATCCGCCAGTTACCGCCAAGGTGCCTGAGAAAAAGGCTAAGCTTAGGAACATGTAATTCCTTTTATGCTCACTGATCTTGGTGCCTGTCCCAGGTGATAAGAAAAGGGGGGGAAACAGGGAAAAAGGGAAGCAGCTCATAATGATAAGAATAATGGTTTGGATGTACATAGGACTTTCAAGTTTGCGATGTACTTTCATATATATTATCTTACTTGATCCTCACAACAGCTCCAGTTTTTACAGATGATGACTTGGAGACTCAAGGAGATTAAATAACTTGTCTTGAATGAGAATGCTAGGCAATGTGCTTTGGAGTTTGAGTTGAAGTCTTACTCACAAGTAAATAAGTCTCCTCAGAGAAGGGGTGGACTGAGGGCAGAGGTGAAGGCTGTTTCTTGGGAGCAGAACTGGGGCACAGCATTTGTGGACCTCAGACCAAAAGTTGAAAACTGTATCAACCTGATTGCTTGAAAATTGTGTTCACACATGCTTCTGACCAGGAGCCTTCTCTACAATCATTTCCATTTCTACAGCATTCCAAGATTTACAAAATGCTTCTCTCTTATGAGGCAAGTAGGTAGGCTACATTGATCGAAAAGGGACCCAGGATTTTGTTGGCGTAGGAGTTCCCTCTATCAATCCATATGTCAACCAATCTACAACTTAGCACCTTAGAGTGTGACTTTGTGGTCTAGAGAGAATAAGGGACATGCCTAAGGTCTCTCTGCTAGTGAGTGTCAGAGGTGGGATTTGAACTAGTTAGTCTTCTTGACTCCAAGTCCAGCATTCTATTCACTATCTCTCCTTTCTGTTATAGGGATAGTACAAAATTTGTAATCCTCATTTTGTAAACTAGGAATTTGAGGTTTAGGGAGCTGAAGGGATTTGCTCGTGGCCACAAACTAGTATATATCATATATGATACTCTAAGCCAGGTCTCATTCCCTTGGGCATTTTATGGTCATTGATCTTGAGCTCAAAGGAGCCTTAGAAATCATCCAGTCCAACTGATAGTTCCATTCCATGGATGAAGAAACTGAAGCTCAGAGATATAAAATAAATTACCTTAGTTCACAAAGCAAGAGACAAGATTTGAACCCAGGGCCAAAGCACAGTGGTGTGCTTTCTAATATATGGCTCTGTCTCATAACATATACTATTTTTATTTGTCACCAAATAAATATAAAGGGACCTTAGAGGGCACAATTTTCTGGCATAAAAAGGACACACATTTTGAAAAGTCATGTTTAAAGAGTCTCTCCATGTGTCTCTTTGCCTATCCTTAGTCCCAGGTTGACTTGAAGGAAGGGAATGGGGAGGAGGGAAAACACGGAACCATCCACAGCTGCTCCCTCAGGCACATTCTCAAGGGGTTTCTCTCAGTCCTTCCCAGGACAGTGCCCCCTCCTTCCCTCCCTCCTGGACTTCTGTTAATGAGCTCTGCTGGGGGCCTTTGCTGGCCCAGTGTGCCCTTGGGATCCTTCCTGAGGTAGGCCTGGAGAAGGGGGGGGGGGGGGGGGATGGCGGGGAGGGTAGTCCAAAGGGAAAGAAACTCCTTTGAGAAAGGGAAGGGCAGAGTGGAATAGGAAAGAGGTAGGAGGGGCCTGAAAAGCAAGGTCCCCTCAAGGGTTGGAACTGGGAAAATGGACAAAACAGAAAGAAATAGGAATAGGAGCACGAAACTAAGGAGGCATAAGAAAATGAACAGGCTCTAAACTGTCTCTTCCTTTCTACACTTGAAACAACCAGAAAAGGGGAAGGAGGCAGTGTAGTTTAACAGAAGGGGTCTGGCTCTGATATGTGACCTTTGGAAAATCATTTAACCACTTTGAGACTTAACTTTCTTATCTGCAAAATGGACATAATACTATTGACATTACCTACCTAAACTTAAAAGTGGAATAGACCCGTTAGCTTAGTGGGCACAACAGAAGCTGCCCTGGATAGTCTGGCTGAGGCTTGGCCTATGCTGGAGAAGAAACCAGGGGAAAACAGGACAGGAGGGGATGAAAGGAGCTAGGAAAATAGGGAGATGGGGGAGATTTTGGTTAAGAGAGGATGGATCAAGGATGGAGAGAGTGAGAAGAAGCAGGGAGGTGGTGGGAAAAGTGAGATCAGATAGAAGTTGAAGTTGGAAGACGGGACTGAAGTCCCAAGGCAAAGTATGAGGGAGAGAGGGGGTTAAGGGGAAGTAGAATGAGGGGAGGTCAGGGTAAAGAGAGAATGGGGCAGGGAGAGAAGCTGGGAGGTGGGGGAAGGGATGGAATGAGGAGGGGAAGGGGGAGTTGAGGGATTAGTTAAGGAAAGGGGAGATTGGGCCGAGAGGGAGGTCGGGGAAGGGGGAGATGGGGTGGGGAAGCGTGGGTAAAGGGGAGAGGGTGGGGAGGGCTTTGGCTTTCTTTTTCCCTCTCAATTAGGCCAATTCAATAGAGCTAAAGAGCTCGTAAAATCATGAATAATTTACTCGTGATCTGTTATTAACCCATCGGGTTTCCAGCTCTTGTCGCGCGGACTGAACCTGTAATCAAATCTGACTTCGCCTCATTTTACTAAAGACGAGATTGTAGGTTCAATTGTCTAAATAATGGATTGAAATCAAATCAGTAATTACGCCGCCAGGCAAAAAAAAAAGGGGGGGGGGGGTGGAAGGAATAAGTCACCGCCTTCCGGCCAGAGCTGTTTGCCCAGCCCCAAAGTCTGCCCGCCAAGCTGCTCCCGAGCTGTCTTGGAGCGCCCGACTCCGCCAGGCCAACCCCATGCTGCGCTGGGCTCAGAGCTCCCCAAGGGACCGGGCGTGGCTCTCCTTCTGGTTACTAGCAGCACCAAACCCATCCCCCTACCCTTCCTTCTCTTCTTTCCGGCCACCCCCAGGATCTCGCCAAAATCGCTCAGCCCATAACCCTTCCCTCAACCCCCCACCCCCCATCTCCCAGAGTGCAGGCAGGCTCCCTTCCCCTTGCCCGCTCTGGGGCCCAGAAAAAAGGAGCAGGGAGAGCTGGAGAGATTTCTGAGGAGCAGGGCCACAAGGGTCCTGCCCTTTTTTCATGCTTTACCCAGACTATCAGAACAGTGGGGGGAGATAGAAGAGTTTCTGATGAATTTCTGTGCAAACTGGGAGGGGTAAGTGGGACTCCTGTGCCTTTGACAAACCTGGTCTTGCTAGATCCTACAGGATCATAAAATGTCAAGCTGAAAAGGAACTTTTGAGATCATCCTAGTCCAATCCCATTTTACAGAGGGGAGAAACGGAGAACCAAAGAGTGAAAGTGACTTGCTCAAGATTACACAGGTAGCAAGTAGCAGAGACCAAATTTAAACTTAGATCATCAGAGTTGATTTGAATCATTCAACCTAATTTTCCAAGGATAGCTTCAGAAAGCTAGGAAGACCCCCCTCCTTCCCCCCCCCCCCCCCACAAACTAAACTGCAGGCCAAGGACCTCATATATAATATACATACATAATACATTTATTTCTCTAGATTCAGGCAGACCATCATCTCAGCCTAGATTTACACCTGTAGGGATTGAGCACTCGTTTCTATAAAGGTTACAAAACACTCTCCTTGAAATCATCCTGAGGATAAGTAGAGCCTCCCTTCTCACTTCACAAATGAGGAAACTGAGGCTCAAAGAGGTCACTAGCTCACAAATCACATATCTGGTAAGTGTCAACTTTAGGATTTCAACTCCTCCCAATTTTCTAAATTCAGTCTTTTCTACCACACTATGAGACCCCTGCTGGACTGAGTGACCTTGTGTCATCATCCAGGCAAACCCATATATATTTAGGCTTCTCCCAATACATTCCTTCCCTGGCTAAGGTCCCCTGCTCCAAACCAGGCTCCCAGCATCATTTGCCTGTCTAAAGTCTCTTCACCACATGAATGAGCTTTTGGCTGAAGCTAGGAGTGAGGGTAGACACTGACTATTCAGAGTCCTTGCTAATCTGACCGTCACATCTCTCCCCGTTCCTTTTCTGGGTACATTTTTTCTGGGTACATTCTTTCATAAGAATGGGAATAGACTTAAAACTAACATTCATCTCACATTTCTATCACATTATAAGGTACAAAGTACTTTCCTCAGAACATTCCCGTGAAGCAAGAAAGTAGTATCCCGTTTTTTTCATACATAAAAAAACTGAGGTTTTCTTGTCCAAGGTCACACAGAAATGAAATGTCAGAGCCCTAATTCCAACCCCAAACTCCTGGCTCCAAGCTCTGCAGTCTTCCCACTACACCGTGCGGCCTCTAAAAGGGGACAGAAACTACAACGAAAAAAGAAAAATATTCTGAATCGAGGGAGACTAGGGCCGACCTGCAGAGATGCTGCTTTCCTGGGAAACACTGAAAAATGGCCCCATGTTCAGACATCAATTCAGCAGTCCCTCTTCTACCTCTCCCCCCTCCTCCGAGATAACAAAACAAAATTTCAAAACTATCCTCCAGCATCTCACTCCTTTTCAACAAGTGAAGGAGGATGAACGACAACAGGGCAGCAAACTCTTTAAGAAGGAAAAAAAGAGACGAGAAAGAAGGGAGGGGGGAGGAGGGAGCCGAGGGTGGGGAGGGGGGGAGAGAATGGATCTTTTTGAAGTCTTGGCTTCCTTCTAAGCTATTCTCCACTTGTCAGCCTTCATCCACATCTCAAACCCGCCAGCCAGTCTTCTACCTCACAGAGATACCAGCCCTGTGGGGAGGGGGGGAGAGAAAGAAGCGAAAAATCTCTCCCATTTACTCTACAATTTAATTCTCAACGCGGCTCCAATTGCTCCTCCCCCCACTTACCTTAAGGGGAGAAAAAAAAAATCCCACCACCACATATACACCCGCTACCCGTAGGGAATAGAGATCTCAGGAACTGGTCCTAACTTCCACCTCAACCTGTCCACACTTAGAACTGTTTATAAATATATACAGATTTCAGTTTTATCTGAGAAAGTCGGGACGCAGATTCAGTTTCATCCTCACCGAGAAGGGAAAAACACCAGGTTCAGTGGGAGAAAGAAGCAGAATCAAAACTATAACACAAACGAAAAAAACAACCCCTCCCCGCTTCAATTTTCCAAATCCATTCTCTGCATTCAGGGTTCACGGATTCCGATTCTGGGTTTAATATTTCAAACAGAGGCACACGAAATTCATCCTCCTCCCCCCTCCTAAAAAAAAAAACAAAACACAAACCCACTAAGTCTCCAACTTATTTCTCTCCATTCCAGTTCTTCGATGGAGTGATAAATCTTCAAAATCGCCACTGAACACAGGACATCTATACAGATGTGCTCCATCACATTTTAATCAAAGTAAACTCGTCTTAACACCACCTCTCTGCCCCCCCCCACCTCCCACCCTCCAAAATAGCCGAAAAGATAGTTTTGTTTGCAGTTGTACATTAGACAGAGAGGAGAAAGACAAAAACTTCCCGGAATCGGTTATCTCGAAAACGAAATAAAAAATAATTACAAATAAACTCTATCTATTTAGGAAGCCAGGAGGATCGTAAAGCTTTCCGGGCCTATCCATACCTCAGGCAGATGTCGACGGTTTAATTTACTCGTTCTCAGAACCTCAACATCTGCCGTCTAAAGGAAGGTAGCAGGCGGAGGGGGTTGGGAGGTGGGGAGCAGAATGAAAGGCCGAGCCCTGCAAAAATTAGGGAAGAGAGAAGGAAGTACCTTCTGAAAGCAGGAAGACTAAACCGAGACCTTTGGGACTCTCCGCTGGGGAGACTCATAGAGTAGAAAGAATAGTGTACCCGGAAAACCTGGGTTCGAGTCACAATTTTTGTTAGCTGTGTGACTTTGGGCAAGTCACTTCCATTCCCTGGACCTGTTTTCTGATGAGCAAAAATGGGGATAATAAGACCTTGCATTTCCTATCACAGATTGGTGTTTCGAAGGAAGTGATTTTAAAACCTTAAAGGAGTAGAGAAATGGGAGTTCTAGTCATTTAAACTGTTGATGATACACCCTTCCCGTCTCTCTCCGTCTCCAACAACCCCACAGTTCGTTCCCGGAGCCAGGGATATAGAATCAGGCCAGTCCCACCGCTTCTCTGGTCCCATATTTTAGGGAATATGTTCCCACTTAATACCAGGCTACAGCTCCGTAGTTTTAAGACCAAAGTGTTCAGTTCTCCCAAAACATTGGTTTCTCAGGTACCGCGGAGAGCGGACGAGGACGGTGGGGCGGGGCGGGGGGGGGCCGGGACGGGGGAGGTGCTGCTCCCAGGAAAAGGGAAGCGGGGCGGGAAGACTCGTAGCCTGAGCCGAGGGGCACCTAGTAAAACCAGCCGAGGTCGAGAATAGGAAACAGGATGGTTCCCTGCTCACAACACTGACTTGGCGCCATCTGATACCCCTATTCGTCAAATCCCACAAAGTGATCCCTTCCGCCTTCACCAACAGCAGGGTCAGTGAGAAGGTCGAATTTCTTACGTTTAAATTCGCCGCCGCCTCCTCGCCCCCCCCCCCCCCGCCCCCAGTTGCCAGCCTGCGGTCCACTACTCACAATCTTCCGTAGCCTCAGGCCCCCACCTTCCGCCCCACATGGACATGGGCCGGAAGCCCCTTCCCTGTCTTGTATCTTGTTAGGGCCTCAGAAAGGCGGATCTCAGCTTCTCTCCAGGCTCGGCCCTGTTCTGCCCTGGCCTTACACTAACCAGGCCCTGGCAGGAGGTCCGCCTGGCTCCAGGTCTGAGTCCCCAGCCTGGGCTTCTACCCCCTCTCCGCTCCGCCCCGGGCACCTGCTCCCAGCCTCAATATTCAGCTTGCCACTGGCTCCTACAGCTCCCAAGTCGCGCTTCTGCAGACCGGCTTGGGCCTCGACCGCTCTGCCTCTCCCTTCTCCAACCGTCCCTACCCCCGCCCCCCACCTCCCCCTTCAAAGATGAACAACCAAAATCAGTTCTTGGCCCTCGGAAACTCGAGCTTCACATTTCGGTTTTCCAGGTGTCAGCTTCCCCTACACTTCTCGCTCCCTTAAGCCCCAGCCCGGGCACCTGCTTCCCTGCTCAGCACCAGGCTCTTAAGAGCCCTTGCAGCTCCCTGCCCCGGCTGCTTCTGCCCGGGATCAGGCAACTGCAGGCGGCCAGCACACTACGTTGTCTTGCGAGATTCCCCAGAGAGGATTCCTGGTCCTCGAAAGTGAGAATACCATCTCTGGCCTTCATCTTTCAGCTCTAGCCACATTTTTCTGCTCCCTCCCTTCCCGCTTCCCGCACCTGCTCCCCCGAACTCCGCAGACCTCTGCAGCTCCCAGACCTGGCTTCTCTCGCCAGGGCCGGTCCTTGCAGCCTGGGCTAACGTGCCCCCCTCCTAGGCGAACTACCAAAGGGAATTCACAACCCGGCCCTCGGAAGTGCTAATTTACAAGCTCTGCCTGCCTTCCAGATTTCAGTTCCAGCTACCCTTCTTTTCTCCTCTTCTACGTACTAATCATGAAAAGTCTCCCCTCCTGTTTTCTCCTTGACCAGATGACCTCGCTTCTAAACTCCCTCCTTCCAGATCATGGGAGTGGAGGGAAGAGGATGGGTAGGGGAAGAGACCAAAAGCCAAACAACTTCCAAAGACTAATTCATAATAAGTTCCCATAGCTTTGAGGCGCTGCGCTCCCACCCACTCACCCACTCAAATCCCGGAGGACAGAAGAGGAAGGACAGTGAGGATGAAGAAGTCAAGAAATTAACGCGTTCCATTTAATCCCAAGGGGTTAAGATAGGTACGGGAACCAGGCGGGTCAAGGTGGAAATAGGTGGCAGAAATGGCTTAGGGAACTGCAGTCACGGACCATCTGGAGAGGCCCCCCAGCAAACAATCACACAGCTCTTCTCCTCCCAGTAGCGACTGTCCCCCACTTCCTCATGCTACGCCTCGCCCGAGGGAGTCACATCTCTAGGGGGCTAGGGAGGCCAGAAAAACACGATTCTTACCTGCATTGTAGGCGGCCAGGTCCGCCCCAGGCCCTGGGCTCTTCCGTTTCCGCGGCCGCCCTTTCTGCACTGTGCCCACACCGTTGTAGTAAGGGAGGCCCAAGGTGTTGGCCCCGCCGGCGCCCAAACCCGAGCCCTTGGCTGCTGCCGCCGCCGCTGCTGCCGCCGCCGCCGCCACATCGGCGTGGTTGAAGTGGGCCTGATAGTCACCCTGCAGTAGCGCCTCGAAGTGCAGCCGGCAGTAGACCAGGCTATCCTTCATTCCAAAGTGATCGCCCGTGGTCAGCATCTTGTTGCACGTGGTGCAGGTGAAGCAGTTGAGATGGTAAACTAAGTCCCGGGCACGCATCACCATCTCTGATGCTGAGATGCCCAGGTGACAACGGGCACAGCGTTGCACAGAGAACCGTCTAGGGTAAGGAAAGAAGGAAAACTATTTGGGGAAGGTGACTCCCTCTACTCCTCATCAGTCTGATCAAACCTGTCTTGTTCCCCACCCCCACCCCCTCGCGTTCCACCAATGTCATATTCTTCACTATTATCCAGTAGACTAATGGGACCGAGTAGGCCTTGACGTCTGCAAGATACTGGGTTCCAAGAGTCTTTTTCTACCCTGCACCAAATGTCCTAGGATTCCCCAGTCTCTCCTTCTGACACCTAACACCCCCACCTTTACCTGCCTTCACCAGAAAGCTCCCTGTTTCTCCTGGTGCTTGTGCAAGACCCGAGAGAGCCCCCAGTTAGTTCCCACTCCTGCCCTCCTCAAAGTTGTCAACACCGGGGACCAAGGGACTTGTCACATGCCCTTCCCCTTCCCCCATTGTCCCCCAGCACCTCCCACGCCACTGCCAGTGAGCAACACAGACCCCTGAAACTAGAAGAAATTTGAGAGGGCCTGAGAAAGGAGAAAGATTGAAAGAATATAAGAGAAAGTAAAAGGAGAAAGGTGATTAAAATTAAAAACAAAATGAAGACTCTAAACAGCAAGGGAGAGGGAAAAGTGAAAGGAGAGAGGAGAGAAGAAGAGAGGAGGAGAGAGGGAGAGATTTTTCCATCAAAATTTTTTTTCTATCCTGTCCACATCCGGCAGCTCCCAATCACTCTGATCGATTCAGAAATCTCTGGAAATCTTTTCCCAAGGATCTCCTGTCCGCCTCCAAAACTAAGTCCAAATATGGCCGGGGAGGGAGGGGTGGAGGATGCCCACTTCTGAGTCTCCTGAGACTAAGGGGAGAAGTGAATGGAGGCCAAGGGAGACGTTCCATTTTAGTTTCACTTAAATTTCCAAGTGGGGCAAGGGAGGCAGGGACTCTGCCTTTGTCCATCCCTTAAGGAGTCCATATCCCCACCCCCACCCTTTTCGTTTCAGGACAGAAACATCCTCTACATCCGCTCCCCCAGGGCTATTTAGGCCGGGCTGAGTTCACCGCGCTCCGCTGGGGATGGGGCCGGCTCCGGTACCTGTAATAGTCTTCTTTGCAGTAAATGCTGCCGTCCTTGCTGAAGCAGGTGAGCTCCGACTCCAGATTGAGTTTACACTCGCAGCACTTCAGGCAACGCATGTGCCACTGTTTGTCCACTGCTAGTAGGTAGTAGCGGTCGGAGATCTTACCTCCGCAGCCTGCGCAGAGCGCGGCCCGGTCACTGCTGATGGACGGCATAGTCTGTGGAGAAAAAAGGGCACAGTTAGCCCAAGCCAGGTTTGGTGTCACCTGAAGCCGACTACCGGGATCTTTTCTCCCCAGGCCAGAGCACGCCCCCCTACTACAACCTACCACCGCTCCTGCTCCAAACGCAGCCCTCTTCCTCCACTATCTCCCCCCAAAGAGAAAAGGTACTCTACGGTTTAGTAAGGCCGATGGGCCTAAAGAAAGGGAAACTTTTATCCCGGGGCTCGTGAAAAGAACCCCAACCCCCACCTCGTAGCCGGTGTGAAACCAGACGCCCCAAAGCGGCGCCTTGCTCGCGACCTCTGCCTCCTCTTCGGCCCTGGTCCCAGTCTCTGGGTCTCTCTCCTCCCCTCTCACTCCAGATCTCTCCCTCCCAATCGCCTTCACTAGCTCTCGCCCTCTCCTTCCTCCCCCTCACCCCCCTTTCTCAGAGTCGCCCTCTCCCTCCCTTTCTCTTTTCCTCCCTCCCTCTCTCGATCGCCCTCCCCCTCCCATTCTCCAGGATGGCTTTGGGGTTGGGGTCTTTAACTCGACCTACACTAGAGGAACCAGTGGAGGGAGTGAAGCACCCCCCTCCATAAAATGGTTTTTTTCCCTCCGAGTCTCCTGAGTGACTTTAAAGGGGATATTTAAAGAGTTTGTGTTCCCCGAAACATCATGATCTCCATACTGATTTTCTTAAACTCTTTTGGGGGTGGTTTTTCCTCCTCTTCCCTTCCCTCTCCCCAATCCTAGATTTAAAGTGAGTGAGAGAGAGAGAGAGAGAGAGAGAGAGAGAGAGAGATAAAATACAGGGAGCCTCCAGACTCCCTTTACAAGTCCGGGGATAGAGAAGAGTTAGGCTAATATCGCCAGTGTGAGTCCGGCGTTTGCATTCAAACCAAGACCTGGAGAAATATCGCCTGACCCCCTTTCTCCTACTGCAAGCAAACCACAAACCCCTAGGCCCTACAGCTGAGACAGCACCTTCCCGGGACCTTCCTCCCCACCCACTCATCACTATACACACATTACCAGACCAGACCTTTTTCCACCGGAGGCTGGCCAAGGGGGCCTGTCACCCCAACGACAGCGGCTCGGTGACCAACAAACAGTCCACTACTCGCAACTCCTCCCCCAGAGCCCTCTCTGCTCGGTAAAAGACCCCTTGGTGCCTTCCAGTCCCTAGGGGCACCAAGTTCTAGCGAAGAGGAACAGACTTCAAAATGCCCCCGCTCCCTCGGCTCACAGCTCTACCCCGTGGACTCTAATTTATTTTGTCTAATAAGAATGAGCATTGGAGGGGGAAAAGCCTCCTTGCCCCGGATCCAGGCACAGCTCCGCAGAGAAATCGCAAAAGCTGGGCCAGGTTATTTTTCTCTCCCCAAAGGTCACGCCCGAGCCGGACGCTGGGCCTGGACTGCTCTGGGAACTGAGAATGGGCCTGCCGGCCTGTCAGAAACCCTGGGCTCGCGGTCTGGGCCAGCCCAGAACCGCAAGCCGCATCTGGGGTCCCAAGGAGAGGGGTGGGTGTCCTTTACAAACGCTGCCGCCCAACTTTGGGACTCCCCCATCCAGGGCTGGAGAAAGAAGGGTGGCAACCGCCCGGCGCTTCTCTCCCCGCCAACACATACCCCTGGTAGACACACACCCTCCTAGACCCAAGACCCCTGAGACTGGGATAGAAGGAGCCGAAAGACAGACAACGAAGCCCTCGCGCCCGAAGTAAAAAATCCTTTGCGGGAATAGTAAGCCAGGTTTTGCCCCTCCGACTCCACGCAGTGACTGGAGGCTAAAAGGAGCGGGGTTGGAGAAAAATAAAGGCAAGGAGCCAGGGAAGCTCCTATAGCCCGGAGCCCGGAGCCCGGAGCCCGGAGCCCTGAGCCTGGAGCCCGGAGCCGAGCAGAGAACATAAACTGACGGCGGATTGTGCCGGCTATTTCTTTCCTCCGAAACCCGGGTCCTGGCTGCCACAAGGACCAAGGCCCCTCGGGCTGCCCCAGGACGAGAACTAAAGGAGGGCTGAGCGCAGGGCACAAACCAAACGCGGAGGACGACAAGGTGGGGGAGAGGGCAGGTGTTCCCCGCCCTTTCACCCCATGGCACCCAAAGGAAGCAGGTAGTCCTTGTCGTGGGCCCATTTGGGCCCCTGGCTCTCCCACATCGGGAGAAAGGCTAGGCGTTTCTCTCTCTCGTGTCCTTCTTTCTCGTTTTCCATCTCTTTCCTAGAGGGGAGCAGCAGCCCAACAGAAAGCCCTCCGCCCTGGGTTGAGCGAGCGTTTCTGAGGGCTCGGCTTCTTGCCGCCCCAGCCTGGGCTAATGAACCCCGGGCCCAGCGAAGGGCGCTCCGGAAAGTATACAGCTCACTTTCCCCAAAACTTCGAAGAGCACCCGGAGAAGGAGGTGTGGGAATCACCAGCTCCGCGTCTCTCCACACACTCACCCCAACCCCGAGATCGTAACTCCCAGTCAAAACCTGCTCCCTTCTGCGCCATACCCCACAGCCCTTTCCTCCCGGATCCCTCAAAGCAAACACGAGTATGAGGTGGTTGATATGCCTTCTCCTGTTGGCAGTCCGCGGCAAGTGGGGGAGGGGGTTGCAGAAGAACTGGAATCAGCATTTGGGGGTGATATAGTTTTTCTCTCCTCTGCCTCACAGACTCCCCTCTCCCTGTCTTGTCCTGCTCTAGTTCCCCTCCACATACACCCCTTTCCCTCCTCCCCAGCCCGTGCGCCTACCGTCTCCGTCTCGCCCCGGTCTATGGCTGAGCTGATGGCTGGCGCTTCGCTCTTGGCCCTGCGGTCCATTTCGTCGATGACCCCATGCACTTCGGGGCCCGACAAGCTGTGGAAGAGCATCTCGGCAGGGCCGGGCTCCCAGGCCGGAGAGAGGAGGAAAACCAGGAGGAGATTGTGGCTGAGACGCGCGAGAGGGAGCTGGAGGCGCCGCGGGAGGCTGGGGGTGGAGGGAAGGTAGGAGGCGACTGGCTGACCCACGAGTGCTGGGGGCTCACCCTGGACCCGAATTCCTCCGGGGGTCGGTTCGCCCTGCTCTCGGGAATGTTAGCGGGCCAGGCGCATCCCTCCTCCCACCGCCTCCCGGGCTGGGCTTTCCTTCGCTCCAGCCCAGCCCCGCCCAAGCCCAGCTCCCCTCAGCCCCTCGGGCTGTCAGCACTGCTTGGAGCAGCCGGCCGAAGGGAGCGGTTCTTTGCGCATGGTCTGCCCGAGTCCCTTCTCGGACGTGCCCCAGGCCTGGGCACCTACATAGCTAGAGGTTTCGGTCACTGAGGGGCAAAGCTGCGGGGGACTGGGGAGAAGGGGAGGCTCAGGAGAGGTGGTTAAATGTCGAGCCCGGGGACCCAGGGAGGAGAGCAATAGCCAACGCCCCCTCTGGGCGCCCTCAGTCGACTGACATCGCTTGGCCTCGGGGTCAGGGGCTAGATTCCTCAGCTATGGGCGCTGCGCGAAGCCAGGAGGTCGCAAAGTCTGCGAGGCTAGGTTCTCTACCTCCTCAAACTCAGCCGGTGCCTCTCCTGGGTAGGGGAGGGAAGGGGAGGAGCTAGGGAATACCAAAAGGCAGGCAAGAGATAGAGTCAAGGGATGGAGGTAACGATGAGTCCCCTTTCCAAAAGCAACTCCCTCCCTGCACTCCAAGTGTCCCGCGTCTCCAAAAGAGCCCTGCTCGGCTTATTGTGCCTCTAGCTGATCTGAAGCAGTTGGCCCTCTAGGATGGGCGATCTGAGACGCGTGAGTAACCGGGGAGGAGCAGGGGTAGGAAGGGGAGGAGGGGGACGACGAGGATGAGGAGGAGGAGGAAGAGGAGGAGGAAGAGGAGGACGACGAAGCAGATCAAGAGAAAAGAAGAGGAGGTGGAGAGGAGGAGAAAAGGAGAGGGAGGAGGAGGGAAGTAGGAGGAAGAGGAGGAGGAGGAGGAGCCGGGATCTCTGCCGCTGCCTGGACCTGCTTGGAGCAATCTCCTTAAAGTGCGAGCTAAGCAGCTACCCCAGCTCTGCAGTCCGGGTGAGCACAAGCCTGCGCGCCTTTTCTACAGCCTCCTCTGACATCACGTCCTGCCGTAGCCCCATTGGCTAAGGACTGCCTCTGGCCCTCGCAGCGCGTGCTGCCTGAAAGATGGGATGCAGGGGAGGGGTGATGTGATGGATTGGAAAGGGATGGAGTGAGTGGTGGGAAGGCGGGGGCACTGACTGGTGTCGGGGAGGGAGGGAAGAGGAGGTGGTATTGGTAAATTCTAAGCTGCTGATTCCTTCCTGTTTTGACTTTGAGGAAAAGAAAAAAAAACCTTTCCCCATCGGTTCACCTCTCTCTTCTTTTCTCCCATCTCCCCTCCCCCTAATATATTTCTGCAAAAAGATGTTGAAAGAATCCTCTCTCTCCACCCCTGCTGTGGCTACTGCTGAGTGACCCTACCCCAGTCCAAGGGAGACTGTCTGGGTTGGAGGTTAGGAATAGGGTGAGTTAAGAGAGGGAAGGCCTAGCCCCTGAAGCTAGCAGTCAACACAGCTTGAATTTAAACCCATTTCACTTCAGGTCACTGTAGGAAATCCACCAGTTTCCCGCCGCTGGCTGATGGGAACATCACATGATTCATTTCTAATATGAGCTGAACTGGGAAAGGGAGAGCAGGATAAGGAGCAAAGGCACTAGAAGGGAAGGGAAAGGGGAAACCAAATTCTTCAATCTTTCTAATCAAAGAGGAAATAACTCTTTTTTCCCTTCACTCCCGCTTTCCTTTAAAATCATCCCATTCTTTAAAACCCATTCATATTTAACAGTCCTTAAACTCTTAGAGACCTTCTGCACAATAAGTTGTTCCTCATCTACTGCAGCTAGACAAACTATTGAGGATGCTTCCTGAAGATCATCAAAAATCATCTGGCGTAGTGGGAAAATTCCAGAACTTGTAACCAAAATACTTCCCGTCTCTTTCTCTTACTAGCCACGCGATTGTGGGCAAAGGTAGTCACTTCAGCTCTCCTAAGTTTACAGATCTTTCGTATGGAACTAGCCATCCTTTATCAACCTCAAAAGGTGGTTGTGAAGAAGGTAACAAAGTGAAATAATAGATTAAAAAAATGCTCTGTGAACCTTAGACTCTCCTGTCTCTCTGATGCTTTAATCACATTTTATTCTATTTTATGGTTATTTGTATATATACTTTTTTATATATGTATATAAATTGTAATATGCAAGGACAGATTTTGTCTGATCTGAAATTATCTTTCCCAATGATTCATACAATGAAATGCACTCAGTAAGCATTTAACATTTATTATATTAATGTGTACAATGGGTGATTAATAAATGTTTGTTGATTTAAATGTGCAATATAGATGTATTATTATTCTCTTCCCCAACAGAGGTACTCTTCCCAGGTCTGCTAGATTTACATATTTCTTCTGCCATCCCTCCTCTGGACCCTTGAAAAGCCTCCACCCACAACTAACTTTGAGATTCGATGAACCATTTCTGGGGCTCCTCAAGTATGCATTGTGTCTATTGGGGTGCATGAAATTACAAATAAATGTGAATTCATAATTTGGTTGAATTAAAAGTAAAATCAGAGTGTTCAACCCTGATTGGTAACATCTTTATGTACATTAGAATCACACACACACACACTCACACCCCTTCCTGGAAGAATGTTAGGCAAGAATCCTGTCTTTTGGTTTATGGCATTGTGCTAGTGGAAGCTATGTTTCCCTTAAAGTTATATTTTTCCTACAACTCATGGAGGTGCCACTAGCAACCAGGGAAGTATATGGCAGAATGAAAAGAGAACTGGATTTAGAATCCAACAACTTCGTCTCTACTATATGCTACCCATTTCATTAGTCACTTGACCTTTCTGACTCTCAGTTTTCTTATCTATAAAATGAGGCTAGATTAGATAATGTTTAAAGTCTATTCTAAATCCAAATCCTGTCATCTTAGTCTCTACCATGAAGTGTATTATTCTCTGAGCTAGCTTTCCAGCACTTTAGAAGGAAAAACACCTAGTCACGATTGGAGTGATTTTTCACACTCATACACATACAATATAACCATTTTTAACTTTGCATGCCTCCAGTGCCCGACACTGGGCACTAAATCAATCAATCATCAAATAAACATTAAGTGCTTACTCTGTGCCAGGCACTGTGCTAAGGTAATACAAAAAAAGATGCAAAAGACAATCACTGCCCTTAAGGAGTTTACAATCTGTTGCTTGTGCAATGAATGAATGTACACATGTGCAGAAAAAAACATGTGAGTAAATGTGTATAGACATAACTAGTACTATTCCATTCAAAGATAGTAGCTTCTCACTATCTAATCTGGAGGCTGGGGTGCAGGTGGGGGGAATGATGTAGAAGTCCAAAACAGGTTCTAGAAATCGAAAATAGGCTTTATCATCTATTTTATCAAATATATTTCTAGAATCGAACCACTCTGACAGTTTTTAATTCTACAGATGTAGGAAACATGGTATAGTAGCATGAACACTGACCTTGCCCTCAAGAAACCTGAGTTCAAGTCCTAACTCTGTCCCTTCCCAACCACGAGGCTACAGGCAAGTTGCTTTACCTTCTCATCAGTTTTTTTTTTTTAACACTATTACATGGGAATAACCCTCTTGCACTATTCTCCTTCCAAGAATTGTTTTGAAGAAAGAATTTTGGAAATAGGGAAAGAACTATAGGAATGCTAATCATTATGAAGACCAGCCATTAATTTTACAGTTTTAGAGTCTAAGAGTTGTGATTTCCATCGGAGGGAGGGTTGAGGTGGAATAATTAAACCTGATTGTAATCCAATGTTTCTGTGGTGTCCTAACATACTAAATGGACATCTGGGGGTAGGAGAACAACAACCAATTACATAATCTGAATCCTCACTTATTTTTATTTACCTTTTTCTCTATCCAAGAGAGCAAACTGAAGTTGAGTTACAGCCCAGGGAATTCAGGGCTAACAGTTTTTATTACTACTATGTACCTTGGCTAATGATCTCTTAAAGTTTGATTCTTATTTTTGAATATAGCTATGGGATGAGATTGTTATCTCCATCCAAACTGTTTCTGCTTAGAATCCATTAAGAATGTATGTTATTGACCTTCAATTTACAGGCCAACAACTTTGATGATCTTCCCAAGTGATGTAAAAACATGAGAAGACATCCAGTCCTGTCCGCTGAGACAAAGCAAACAGAGAAATAGACTGTAAACAGAGAGCTGGTGGTATACATCCTGACACATGAATGGCATTAACATTGTTCAGAATAAGAAGCTGGGCATTGTTGTATAATAAACAGAAAGAAGTGGGATGTGGGAGGACTTTCCCCCTCCATGACAATGCAAATTATGTTGCCACGTGAAATCGGGAGTCCTGAAACAGAAAATTATTCACCATCCCAAAAGGGTCACTAAAATTCTCTCTTTTTTTAATTGCATTTAGTTGAGTAGAATAAAAATCCCCTTAACCTGTATTTTGTAGTAGGTGACAGGTGAACTAATAGCAGGTCTGGAGTTTCTCTACTCTGGCTCGCCGAGGTAGCGTCATCTTCACTACCATCTGCTACCTACCAGACAAACAGACCAACCACATAATGAGGTACCAGCTTCTACCCAGCTACCGTGACTAAACCAGAACAAAAGAACTCAACGCCTCCTTCAACAAAGGGACACAAGTCTAAGCTGTCTCTGCTAATTGCTGGGTTTCAGGTTGTCGGTTCCAGATTTCAAGTGAGCTGCCAACTTCCACCCGGACTTCCTAACTGATGGAGAAAGGTAAAATGGGCCTGGGAACAAGGAAGGAAAGGGATAGATAAAGAAGAGTTTGAGGGGCAAATATCTAGTTAAGCTAATTAAAAAATGGGGGAATCATGCTGCCCAGGAGAGCAAGGTCATGGTGGGGGGAGTAGGCTACAAAGGGACAAGGTTGGGGGTGTGGAATGATTGATAACTCATATGTTTTCTATGTTTCTTTCCATTATTAGGCTGCAATATATGGGACATAGCATAAACTATGAATTAAATCGTAATTGTAGCTTCAGGCGTCTTCATTGTCTGCTATGGTGTTACGTCTTCATGCACGGTGATTGACAAGGTGCAATTAATCATCTTACTCGGTTGTAAATATGGGCACCCTGCTCAGTAGGCATCAGGAAGTGTGTACCAGCAAAGGAAGCAATAGTTGACGCTGATATACCATTAAATCCAAATGAAGCCATTTCAAGAATGTGTGTTTGGTGTGATGCTGTTATCATTTATTTCTAAAATACTGTACCAACAGATTTACTTGATTTGCAAGTTAACTACAACATTAACTGGTTTTATTTATTTGGTCGCTCCTTCATTTTTATAGGCAATGATGTTGCTCTGCTTGAATGTGAGACAGTTTGCTTCGTGACAAGCAAGAGGAGCCCAGATCTGCAGCCTCCCCAAGTCTCAGGAGAAAGATTTCCATTTGGTAGCTTCCTGGAGCGCCTTGAAGTGATTACACAAAAGTGCTCACCCTTTCTCTCCCCCCTCCTCAACTCCTTCTGCCCTCAACTGCACTTTCCTATATCATTTTACACTCTGAGCATCCCAAGTGATCTCTGCCCAGTGGGTCCGCTTAAACTCAAGGAGAACAGAAAAAGGTAGAGACCTCTCAGAAAATAACTTAGGAAAGGCATGGCGTAGTGGTAAATACTGACGTGGAAACTCACACACTGCCTTAAAGCAAGAAGGAATGTGTTCTTAGACATGTTTGCAGTAATGAAGGCCAATTTGGCGGTCTGTTTCTTGGGTAAAGTATTTCTCTGTCCTTATCCCCAGCTTGCACAATTGAGCAAATTATTCTTCTTGCTCACACAAGTAGTTCTTGCCTAGGGAAATTTGTTGGTGCTGTCCCCCAGCCTCTTTCACCTCACAATAAAGCTGCTGGGAGGAGAAATGGCAACTCATTTTGGACATCCAGAGCTTTAAAAAAAAAAATAGCCCGTTATATATTTAAGTTGGCTTTTGTCTGACTTCTCTGTCATCTCTTAATCACTGAATATGTATAGGAAAGAACTGCTTATCATGTACAGAAAATGAAACAAAGACACATAACGTACTGTAGGAGGAATGTCTTCCGTGTAAATCTAGTTGTAGTCAAATGGGTTTTCTGTGCTGCTCTCGAAGGCTGCTAATTTTTAAACCAAGTTGGTGGCTATCCTGGAATACCAGGACTTATCAGAATTATGTTTCAGGAAATCCATTCTAGGATTCATTTCTAGATCCGATCACCCTAGAGAGAGGAGAGGAGAGTGCACCAGGATTCATAGTCTCACCAGTTCTGATTCTCCCTATCTACCCTACTTCCTTCCTTTACTTCCCTCGAGACAGAAGGTAGTTACATTTTGGAAGAAATACACCTAGCCAAGGATGGATCTTAAACCTAATTTAAGAAATTGTCAGGCACCAAACAAGACTTGAAGACTGTATTTTATGATATTGGCAGATTGTCACTACGAATGTGTGCAGGAAATATATTGGACACACCACATTGAGTAGAAAACACTAGGATTTTTTTTGAGGCAGACTCAGTGATACAAAGTATTTTGAGCTTGAACTCCAGTCTCCGGACCCTGCTCTGTTCTGTGGCCTTGAGTAAGTCAATTGCTAGTAGTTCCCATTTCCAAAGCACTTTATAGTTCACAAACCACTTTCTTCACAACAGCTCTGAAGTTGAGAAAGCAAATATAATTAAATCCCTTTTGGTAACATGAAAACTGAGGCTCAGAAAAGTTCCTCATCTATAACATGAGGGGAATAACCCTTGCAGCTACCTCCTTCAAGAGGAGTTGTGTAAATGAAATGTCTTGTAAACCTTAGAGTGCTCTGGAAATGTGCTCTGGTATAATATTCTTCCCATTTTACAGGCAAGAACTTCTCTGACCTTCCATCTTCTTCCAAGTAAAATCAGAACAATAATACTGGCTCTCTCAAACTCATCAGATAGTTGTGAGAAAAGTATCTTGAAAATGTTAAAGCACTCTAGAAGCAGGAGTCGTTTTCTCTCAGTTTACAGATGGGAGACTTCTGTCCTAGCTCCCAGTGTCCTTATCTCTACTGCCTGTTTCATAGGGTTTTTCAGGAATAAAAATTAGTAAAAGGTTCGAAGTGCCAGCTATTATCAATCGTCATCATCATCATTATTTTGCTATCTCACTAAATCCTACCATCTTTAGAACATTTGGATGGATAAGTGACTTAGGACACAAGTGGGTGCAGCCATATCTTTCGCAGAAACAAAACTGCTGGTAGCCAACTGCCTCCCTTTTTCTCTTGCAGAACAATTCTAAAAACTGCTTCTCTGGGTGTCATGAGAGCAGAGTGGGGAACTCACTGCCCGGCCCTCTCTCTAGGGCCCTGTTAAGCTTACTGAACTTAAAATCAAACGAGAAGTGTGAAAGGAAGGTTTGAACATGATTCGTGTCAGGGACGTGAAGGTTGGAAGCCTCTTTTCCCTTTCTTTTAGTAACAGATATTAATATTGTATTCAATGGTATAAAAAGGTAGAGACTGGGGAGAGTCTTGTGCTCATATGCAATTTTGTCAAGGTTTTTATCTATGATTATGATTCCAGATGTATAAACTCCCAGAGGAGAGGAATGAAGGGAAGCTGGCATGTGACATGTGTTTTAAGGTGTTTGGCACCATTTCCCAAAGTGGTGACAAAATGCTCATTTTTATTACAGTGAATCGGTAAAAGAAATATGAATTCAGAGGTCATTGGTTCTATACTGCAGCTAAAGGATTTACTATTATTGTATGTGTGTGGAGAGAGGGGGTAGGAGGGAGGACTCTTAGCTGAGCGCTGAATCATATTATCAGCATTGTACATCTGTCATATCAGATAATACTTTAAGAAGAACAATTTTAACAAACGACCCCCCAGCTAATTGTGCCCCCCCCCTTAATTTTGCTACAAAGATATGTTTCCCTGAAAGTGAGGAAAGCGAATATTGCAACAAGATGTCTTTTTTCTATGGTTGGGGCTGTGACCAGCGTTTTATGCTAACTTATTTTTAATCTAGTCCAGAATACTCCCGAGTCTTTTAATGACCATTTTGCTAATCTGGTTGCTATACAAGACTTTATAGTCCAAGCTCAAGTAACAACAATAAATTTCTTCACAGGGAAACACCTCTTGCTTGGGGGGAAACAGAAAGATTTTTTTTTTTAACTGCCAAGCTATTTTGACTCACGGAAAACTATTATGTCTAAATACGTAGAGGGTGATTTTACGCTGGAAAGTTCCCCGATCCCCCCATTCTACCCCCCAGGCTCTTCCTACTCCCGCCACAGCATCAGCCATTCTTCTGACAGCAGGGTACCCCAAACTCCATTTCCAGGCAAACCTTCCCCCATAAACCTTTTACGAGTTCCAGATCCACCAATCCGAGCGGCGTCTAGGGCCGCCCTGATTGGATATAGTGTGGGTTTGGTAAACATTTCTACATAAAAAGAAGGATTTGTGGCAGAGAGACGCGGCGGCCAGTACCTCTCTCTGATTCACAATCTGCGAGAAGAATGTAGCTCAGTCCTCCTTGCTGGGGGCCTAGGCGGGGAGCGGGGAGTGGGGGTGGGGTAGAGAGGGGAGGGGTAGTGGTGTTAACTAACCCCCAGTTCTAACTACGGACAATATTAGAAGTGCATGCATGTCTGCGTGTAGAGAGCCGGACCCTGTATACGATATGGCCAAAACAATATCTCTTTTGGCTTCTAAGCCAACTGCACTGGATTTACAGCGCGTCAAATTCCTAACACACATATCTGGCTCCTTTCGTGCAAAGAAGCTTCCTTCGTTGGAAGAAATTGGGAACATTTTCTGTTTTATGGGTGCGTTTAAGAGGATTGGGGGTGGGGAGGCGGGGAAAGGCCAAGGGAGGGGGTTGGGGTGGGAAGTCGAGGTGTCATCTGTAGCAAATCTGTCCACAGCTGAGCTGCTGGGAGCTAGGGAGTGTTGAAGGGAATCCTGAGACACCCACATTCTTTTGTTCATCCTTCATCCTTTCACAACCGTCCCTCCTCACCTGCAGATCCATGCTGGACAACTGTTTGCCTTTTTTCATTTTTTGTCTTTTTGTTTTGTTTTCATAATCAAGGAAGACTTCAGGTAGAGATCTTTGGACCGGCCATTGCCATCTCTGGTGAGGCTTAATTGTTGTCCGCGTTTGTTGATTTCCAAGAACTCCACTCCCTCACATTTTTATTATTATACTAATTAAAACAAGGAATGTTCCGGGGCGATTATCTTTGCATGGATGAAAATCATTAATGACCCTTGCAGGTATATGGGAAATACTGTTTGGTTAATTTCCTATAGGCTAATTTCCTCAGGCATAAATAACAAGGATGGGTTAAAAAAAAAAAAAAACAAGCCCCTGACACTTTGCAATAAAACACAGGAACTAACTGTAATAGCATTCTGCTGATTCCCTACATAAAGAATTGTATTTATAACCAGACTTCCCACTTAATTTGTATATGAATAACTAAAAAAAATCTCCAGTAAATATTTTTTTTAATAAAATAAATGAAAGATTTAGTTATCAACAGACACTAATGAAATTTGGACTTTACATGGTTGGGATATCTTTGTTATCCAGATTTACTTTTCAAGCAATACATTTAAACTCTTCTAAGCAAAAAAAAAAAAAGTCCCATGTAATCAGATTCATTTTATATTTGCAAGATATCAGGTCCTTTAATATTTATTCCTGAGAGCTTCTATAATTATAGCTATCTATTTTGCATTTATTACTCTTTGCAAACACTCCATTATTCACTCTTTCTTGTGCTTATTAAACAGTACCACCTGCACCAAATCCAAGAAAGCTTTGCCCTCAATCTGCCCCAGTTCAAGAACCCCCACTATCTTTTATCACTCCTTGAAGGTCAATTGTATACCACTTGACGACGGTATAGATCTGATCCTAAGGAAAGGCATCAATATTTGCAGGATTGGTTTCTCAACATGTTTGAGGCCAAAACATTATAGGTATATGAAAATCCACCTTTTACCAAATATCTGTCCTGTCCTCTGCCAGGAAACTCCAAAAGCAATTAACAAGTCCTTTAATTAATTATTTTCTGTATGTCACCAAGATGTCTATGGCACAAATATCCTTTCTCATAATCTTAGTCAATATTTTGTCAAGGGGATCCTTGCTGCTGACCACCATAGAACTTCGAGAAATCATCTCCAAGACAGAGAAAGTACAAAAATATGAGAAAGCTCAGGGACAGCCTTAGGAACTCATACCTCTAAGTGATATTCAGAGAAAAAAGGAAGAGAGGGGCCTAGAAACAATTTTTTGGGGGGATGCTGAAATAATCAAACAAAACACAACAACAACAAACAAGAAACAGAAAGTTTGGAGCAAAGTATAGATCCTCTCACAAAGATACCTCCCCCCTTCCCCCCATTGTTGTTTTTGGTTCTGGTTAGTTGGCTTCCTACTTTGTTAGCAAACTACTCATCCAAGTAGTAGTGATTTTAAAGAAAACACACACACACACACACAAAATAAGAAAACAACACATACAAAATTGCCTAGTCCCACAAAACTCACTGTGGCATGTCTTTTAAAGTATCCCCTGCCTTGTTCAATACACTACTTATCTTTACTATTGTCAACAGCTCTCCATGTAGGACAGATTAATTAAGTGGCAGGTCAGACACAATGAGGTGAAAGGGCAGTTCCACCCAATCAGGACCATTTCTTCAATTTTATGTATAAGGAATTCTTGTAGGGGGAGGGGAGGTACCAGCTTTAGTCCCTACAATTTGAAATTCAACAGAAATGTAAAAAATAATCTACAAATGATCATGGATATAGGGACCATTTAGGGCACATAGAGAACTGTATAAATTTTAGTTCAGTCTAACTGAATAGGCAAATCTGTAAATATTTTGTATTTTTCAATCACAGATGAAAAGACTATTTGTTGAAGCATTGGAATAATATACATACATATATACTATAGTACACACACACACACACACACACACACACACACACACAATTTTTTTAAACCGCGCATCTTATTTGTGACAATGTTTCCTGGGGGTAGTTTAAGGCTCTCCGATGGTCTTCAACATGACCCTTCTTCAAAAGAGCTAGCCAGGGCTTCCAAGGCAGCTTCACAAGCAACATGATGAAATCGTTAAATGAAAAGCATACCCCTGGCTGTCTGTATGGCACTGCCTTGTCCACAGGCAGGCGTCTCTCCCTATGCTCAAAACCATGGGCTTTCAAAGTTAATTTTCAATTTCAGGGAAGATTCTGAGAAAGGAGAGGAAGAAGAGTGGAGAGAGATGAAGAGAAAAGGAGAGAGAGAGAGAGGGAGAGAGAGAGAGAGAGAGAGAGAGAGAGAGAGAGAGAGAGAGAGAGAGAGAGAGAGAGAGAGAGAGGAGAGAGATAGAGAGAGAGATAGAGAGAGAGAGAGAGAGAGAGAGAGAGAGAGAGAGAGAGAGAGAGAGAGAGAGATTTTGTAGAGCCTCATATATTGAATGCAATCAAGTCCTGGATCTGCTTTTGGTGAAAGCGGGCAACTGATTTCACCTCTGAGTATCAGTTTCCTCATCTGTAAAATGGAGACAACAAAAATTGCACTGCCAATCTCACAGGGCTATTGTTCAGGAAAAAGCACTTTGTAATCCTTGAAGTTTGGGATTACAGTGAGAATGCTGTAAAAGTAGGAGACCTGGATTCAGATCCCAGTCCTGACACTTAATGTCAGGCTGAATGTCCCTAGGCAAGTCATTTCCCCCTATTTGAGCCTCAGTTTCCTCACCTGGTGTATGGGAACTGTGATCCTTGCACACAGGGGTTCTAAGGGGGGAAAGTACTTTTAAACTGAGGTTCACAAAGGTTTAAGTTCTATAGAAATGGGAGCTATTATCACTCAGCCCAATTACAGGTCATCTTTAAAGCTCCTTTTCTTTCTCATCCCTTTCTAAATATAACCATTGATCAATAAAAAAATTACTTAATTGGGAAAGGTCATGTGCCAAGCTGGCACTGTTTCTTAATATAAGAATCAAAAGGTTTTAAGGGCTTTACACAGCCTACGAAGCCAGACATTAAGTCCGCTCACACCTCTTTATCGCTCTCAGTCTCTGTTGTAGTGTGTCCAAAATGTTGCTTCAAGAATACAGGAATCATAGACAAGCCCTCAAAAACACAGAGGAGGGTGTGAAGACCAGGAGTAACCCTGGACTCAGAAGTGTAGAGTGGGCCCATCACTTTTTCTAAGCAGATTCTTTGCTGATAAGAGCAAGCCCATGGTCTTGGTGGTGGGGGTCATTTTCACAAACATTTTCTTAAGAACCCAGGTGTGTGTGTGTATGGGGGGAGGAGAGTCTGTTCTATGATCAGCCATGCAGTCACTCTGAATAGGCACTCAAGGTAGAATGCCAGCTTTATACAGTTTCCTAACTGTTCATTTCCTTGAATCATCTGGGATAGATATAAAAAAAAATCGCTCAGAAATACTTAACAGTCTGATCAATACCCATTGATTGCTCAAGCTCCGAATACTCTAACAAGAACAGCTTGATCATGTATATTTGATCACTGAAAAATTCAAAGCATCTTGGTACAGCAGATCGAGTCTGTGATAAAATATCTTTTCTGCTGTTTCGTAAAGTGTGTATAAATAGGTGGGTAGATAGTTAGATGGACACGGACATCCACACACACATAGCGTAGCGCCTTTCATTGATGGTAATTTATTGCTCGTATAGTTGATGGAGAACAAGGTAATTAACTACACTCTTACACATCTGTGCAGTATTTTACAGCAACAGTAATAATAAAACACCTTTCTAACATTTTAGGAGGGGAAAGGGTAGGTCTGCCCATGGATTCAACGGACCCGAGAGGATAAACTTGAAAAAGCCTTCTCCTTATAAATCCTGCATTCCAGTTAAGTGATGGCATGCATATTACACAGAGGTACACTAAGTTTATCTCGGGGAAGCCATCAGTGAAAGGGAGGGGGAAGATAACAACTCTAACCAACGCTTTCTCTGCCTAGCTCTTGAAGAGATGCTATGGACCTTTTAAAGACATATGGCTAGGAGTGCCCTCCAATTTAGTTTTGTTCTATACAGAAACAAAAGCCTGTTAGAAACATATGTCCCCCAAACTATAGGCTACTGTCTTATCTTTAACATCCACATAACACAATTTTGAGTTTCTGAGAACCAGACAGTTTATGTATATATTAGTGGTAATATTAATGCTATTACTGGCTGCAATGACACTACACCACATGAAATATTTTCTATGACTTTTCTACCAGGGAGTCAAAATATCATTCTTACTTCCTGGATTCAGTTATTTTAGGCACACATACGTTAAATCCATTTAAATTGCCACACTCTAGCAAGGGGAAGACAGAAGAAAGGATCCTATGACAAAAGCAGGGAAGCGCCTGCAGGTTAGGACCAGGAGGATGCTTCCCATAGCATGGTGAACTAGGCAAGGGAAAGAGAAAGAGGGAAAAACCCAAAACAACCCCACAAACAACAACAAAATTAATTACCTGATAAACTTCCCATTTCTGGACTTGCCTGATATATCCTCCACACAAATTAAGTGGAGCTTCTAAAATTTCCAGCATCTGCCAGTTTAGGCCCCCTCTTTTATAAGGGGGGAGGGGGCTATTTTCATATGATAATACATGTAATATGATATAGAATGGCAGAATGCATGACAGTTGCCCATAATACGGAGAAAGTCAGTCAAAGGACAGAGGCGACATTTGGATAATTAGCATCCATTGGCCAGTCAATCATGCAGACAGAAAAAACTGAACTAAACCCACAATGGAGTTGGAAAACAAAAGAGACCCCAGCCAGTCTCAGGATTAACTGGTCTAAAGCGATCTAAATGCTTTTGTATCTGAGGCACTAAGGCTCCCTGTGCTGCCCACTCCCCCCTGGATACCCAGGGAACTAATTGTGGGGATCAAAGTTAAAGCCCTCTCACTCTTTTTGCCTTTCTCTTTGTAGACTGCTCAACGCACAGAAGAAAAAAAAAATGATTTCTCCCTCCGTGTTCATTAAACTATTTTAAAGTTCAGGGGGGAGGGGAGCCTCTGAATGCCATCCCCCTTCTGCAAAGTCGATTCTGTTAGGTAGCATTTTATAGAGTTCCTATTTCTTTGTTGGGTGGGAGGGGAGAACCTTGTGGAATATGTTTTTATCCTTTCTGTCTTGAAACAAGTGCACTTACCAATCTACAGCTCCCTGGGCAGACAGCAACCTGGAGCCAGGTACTCGGCGAGAACCTGGCCCCAGGAAAACTCGATGTTGTGCTGTTGCTGTTGCTGTTTTTTTAATGGCCGATTTCCTCATGGAGTAATGACCCTTTCTCATTAAGCACACTTCTTGGTCTTCTCCCTCACGACCCCCACCCCCACCAGAGCTCATGCCCCAGAATTAGCTGGAGTTGGAGAGCAGCCACTTGGCAACCCAACTAAATTAAGGAAAGAGAGGAGGGAGAGGAGAGGAAAAGAGAGGAGGAGGAGGAGGAGGAGGAGGAGGAGGAAGAGAGAGAGAGAGAGAGAGAGAGAGAGAGAGAGAGAGAGAGAGAGAGAGAGAGAGAGAGAGAGAGAGACAGACCCCTTTAACCCTAGGACACAGATAGTCATGTAAATACCTACCCCCGAGACGGTATTCCCATGGGGTCCTCCTCATACAAATTCCAACTCGCCTAATGCCCTTAATGAAAGAAGGGAGGGTATGTTGGAAAGGCTGGTTCTTGTAGGAGAGTGTGGATCAAGGCAAAGCGACAGCAGATATGTGAGAGGAGAAGCGGTACCAGCCCCATCAGCCGAGCAGAAAGGAAGCGCCCAGGGGGTGGGAGTGGGGGTGGGGTAGGGGTGGGGAAGGAGTGTAGAAATCTTCCCCCTCTCTCGAGCAATTGGCAAATTGACTCCAAATCACATCCCGACACCTTGGGATAATGGATGCCTTCTTACCTTTAGTTGTTCTCTGTAATTAGTCTGTGCAGCAACCCCGGCACTCCTGATACAGAAAAGGGGGGAAAGGGAGAGGGGATGGAGGTGGGGGAGGAGGAAGAAGCAGTGTGAATGTGTGTGAGACTGTCTGGGTGTTTGTGTCAGCATTGAGTGTGGAGTGTGAGTACTGGGGAAAGGGATGGAGTATGGGGGTGGTGGGTTGAGAGAATGGTGAGGAGGGATGTTGTCAACCCTCTTTTCAGGTACTGAAGGAGGAGACCCAAGAAGGTGAGAGGTCGCTAGGGCTCGAGGGAGAAGGAGGGGTGGAGGGAGAAGCAGGGCAGGATGAATGTGAATGAGAGGCTATGGCTATGTGTATCCTGAATGTGGGTACTGGGGTAATGAGTATGAGAGCAAGGGTGGGGGTCAATGAGAAGGGAGGCTGCATCCTCCTCTTCTGGGGGCCAAAGGAAGAGCCAGAAAAATGTGAGATACCAGTAGACAGGAAGGAGGAAGGTCAGGTGGCCTTTTGTGTGCCCTTCAGAATTCACTAGAAGAAACGTCCAATCCACCCTGTCAGGACTCTCTGGACCTCTCTTACCAAGAGCTGGCCTGCACCACCAGCACTAGAGAATGGACAAGAAGAAAGAGGATAGAGAAATAGAGAGATGGCTATCAGATGGGCTGAGTTTTTTTTTTCCTCCTTCCCCAAATGGGCCTCTGCTGACAAATCAATCAAGGCCCATTCAGGCTAATGATGCAGCCAGACTCCACTCACTAACCTCACCATAGCCTCTCCCAGATCCCCTACATAATACTCAGCTGATGACTGGAAGTACAGTCGGAGTCAGGCTGCTTTTTCCTGTTTGATTTGTATATTCTCATCGTCTCAGCTCTCCCTCATTCTGCCAGCATGCATCTCATTTGTCCTGCCTCCCCCCACACTTCCTTTCTTTTTTTCCATCTTCATCTTTACAATTTGCCCCACACTTCTGTTCCCCCCTTCTCTTTCTTCCCCTCTCATCCTTCCTATCATTTCCTTCTGCTCTTCTTTCTTCTTCACTCACCTCCCTCTTTCATTCTCTTTCATTGAAAACTTTTAAATTGGGAGAAAAAAAAGCTTCTGACTGGAAGCTTATGTTGGAAAACAGACTGTAAAACAAACACCTGTTTCCACAGGTTCAAATGTTGGGAACCACATTTGGTGAAGTAGTAAGAATGCTAGATTTAGAAGCAGAAGACTTAGCTACTTACCTATCAGAACGACCCAAGTTCTTTCTTCTCTCTTAGTCTCAGTTTCTGCACTAGGGACAATAGTATTTGCACTGATATACAAATTTGCTGAGCCTCACTTTCCTCATCTGTCAAATGAGAAGAATAACCCACATTCAGCATAAGGAAAAGAGGGCTTACATTGGAATAAAAAAATACCTGGGTTCAACTCCTACCTCGGACACATATAAGCTATGATCATAGGTAGGTCATTTCACCTCCAAGTAACCCAGACAACTCTCTAGACTATTAAGTTACATACATGTAGGTGATCTCTGCATCAGTGGAGGGAATTTTTGTAGTTGGAGTTCCCTATACAGACGTGAATACACGAGTGCCTTTTGGCCAGGACCAAAGTGGGGAAACAAATCCTTGCACCATCTATTTCCTGAGAACTATTTGAGGAAAGGGCTTTGTAAACTTAAAAACCCATAGCAATGGGAACCAAATAAACTGCTTTCATTCACTTACCATATTGGCATTTGACTTCACGAGTCATTTGCATTAACATAGGTCCTGGGGTTGTTTGAGATGGGTCACATCTGACTGAGAAGTTCAGGATCAGATATTTTCTGCTCTCCTCCTGACAACGACCAAAAACCATTTGCTAGGTTTTGTTCAATTCAATAAACCGAATGTTTGCTTCAAAGACATTTGTCTAAGAATTCAGATTATTAGGTGCTTGTTACAGTAAAGGATGTTTCTGGACCACAATGTGAAAAAAATTTGAATAGCATTTCTACCAGGGTTGTCCTAATACATGGATCCTTTGGGACTACTCACTAACTCTCTTCCTTTTCACTTTTTTCAAGTATAACAAGGGCCTCCCATTTCTCCCATCAATCTTCAAACACAATCCCCTTCTGAAACCAAGCAGAACTGTCTCTGGCTTCTGGCACATTGGACCAGGAAGGAGAAATCCCACCCACTTCTGTTCTGCTTTTAATCCTGAGCCACGTGGTCCTGAATCTTTCTTTTAAGAGCACTTGAGGAAGAAAGGCTTTAAAACCCCCTATTGGTATCTTCTGTATATTGGCCCGCCCATACTAACCAGGGCGCTTCCCACGGTACCGTAGCAAGGACAGAATGATGAAGGGAGAGCTGAAAAATATCCAGTGAGTGCAAACATGGAGGTGGGGAAAGGTGAGGGGGGAAGAAGAAGGAAAAGAGGAAGAAAGAAAAGGAGAAGAAAAGGGGGAAGAACATATAAAGGATGAAGATTACCAAGCAAAAAAGAGAGGAGAATGGGAAAGATAGCAAAATAAAGAGCCTTTAAAGTAATTATTCAACTTTAAAACAATCCTTTTTAAACTCTTCAGAGCCCAGCAAAGCAGATCTAAGCCAAGGATGTGGGTCTCTGACTATAACCTGTAGCTTTGCGTGGTGATTATCTTCAAAGCTATCCTGTCAAGCTAGGAGTCTTTTAAACATCACAAGGGAAAGTTTCAGAGTCTGGTTTTTTTTTTTCAACTTTGTTTTTAAATCAAGAGATGGGGAAGTCCCTCTAACCCTAGAGTAAAAAAGTTCCAACATCCCATCTTGTTGCTGGCGCCAAGGTTTGGGAGTTTGGCATACTGCTGAAAAGGTATTCTAGGCTTCTGGAGTTCAGGCTTCTCCAATGGAAGACTGGTAAAGGGTCAGGTCAGCTGCTTTCTCTAGGGTAGTAAAATGATCTGTGGCAAAAAGTCAGGAGAACTAGGTCCTTGTTCTTGTTCTGTCACTTGCTATTTGCCCTTGGGTAAATCACTTCTGAGTCTCATATTCTTTATCTATAAAATGAAGGGATCGTACCTGGTGATCTGTGAGTTCCTTTCTAGCTCTAAAATTTCCTGTTCTAAGGTACTTAAAAACTCTAGCACTCAATTTTCTATGGTCTCTATTAACTCCAATATTAGGTTCTAACACTTTATGTTCTTTGGTCCCACTTAGTCCTAACATTCTATATTCTAAGCTTCCTTCAAGTTTTAAAATTCTACTTTCTAAGTTCTAACATGCTGTGTTTTAAGGTACCTTCTAGTTCTGACATTCTGTAATTCTAAGAACTCTCCATTCCTGTTGTTGGATAGTTTCACCTTGGGAAAATTTAAGAAAAATTGTGAATGTGGACTTAGGAGACACACCATCTACTCACTTTTGTGTCTCCAGTGTTGGAAAGCAGGAGAACTGAATTAATAAGGCATCACTTCAACTGACCTCTTAATCTGCTTGTTTTCTACCTGCAACATTTACTGACAAGAAAATACTAATTCATAAAGGTTACAACATGCACATTAATACCATGTTTTTTATTCCGCTTTGCTCAGACAGCATGAAATAAGGGCAGATCAAGCTTTGTTTTTAAAAATCCCCTTCATACCACTTTACAAGAGTTGACCTTGCTTTTTAAGATGAGACAACTCTGGTGGAGCACAAAGTCCTCAACTCTGAGAGCCAGGAGAATTGGCCTTAATCAATGACTCTGTCTTGCCCTAGCCACATGACATTGGCCAAGTCAATTTACTTCTCAAAGCTTCAGTTTCTTCTTCTGAGAAATGGAGGAGGGGGAGGGGGGGGGGCTAATTATGCTTGTCACTTACCTTCAACTGTTCACATGTAGACAAGTCTCTTATTCTCTCAGAGTCTGTTCCCTCATTTGCAAAAATGGGGATAATAATACCTGTAACACCTACCTCCTAGGGATGTGAGGTTTATTTCTTTGTTTGTACATTGTTAAGCTATGGAAGTTAAACTATTATTATCAAGTCCAATTCCCTCATTTTACAGATGTAATAACTGAGTCACAGAATAATGAAATGACTTGCTCTGGATCATGTAGCTTGAAATTACACAGTTCCAGGGAACACAGATCAGGGATTAGAACTCAGGTTCTTGGACTCAGTTCAAGTCTCTTTTAATTTGTAAAATAAGGATCATAACACTGCCTCACAGGATTATAGCAAGGAACAAGTGTTAGAATGTAATATAAATGTAAGTTGTTATGAGTGTCTTTCCCTTAGATTAGACTAATGCCCTCTTGAAAATGTCAACCTCTGTCTCAAAGTGAGCTAAAGGGAAAGAAGGGGACAGTCAGATCAGGCTAAAGAAGGGCTGGTGCCAGCTATAAAGAGATACAGAAGGGGCCACTCTCTTCCCAAGTAATGGTCACGAATAGAATAGAAGATGGAGAAAATCCTGGATGGAATTAGCCATGAGCTGATTCCTTCCTGTCTAGGGTCTCTTTACACCCAACTCCCCCTGCCCATAACAGAGATCAAATAAGATAATAAATGTAAAATATTATAGAGATGTTAGATATTATTATTTATAGATCAAATCTGGTTGATTTTGGAATTATGATTTGGATTTTGGATACACATCAAGACATTGACTTCATGCATTTTAATTAGACTGCCTTTTTTCATTTATTACTAATATAGCCCTCTTAACTATGATTTATTTGTTAAACAAAGCACTATAATCCGTCACTTATTCATCTTAATTTCAACAAAATTAAAGTAGTCTCTGTTATATTGCACCTAATTGCACTTGCAATGAAAAGAACTGAGATGTTAATCAAAATAAATTGAAGATAAACAATAAAATCATTACATCTTTGCTGCAGTAAGTGTAACTAATCAGTTTTGACTTGAAGCGACGGAACAGGAATAATGAATCTGTCACTGAAGACATGCTCATTAAATATAACCTCATCCGCCAGGGTCCTGCATGCAGGAGACAGCAACACTGCCCTACACGACCCGCTGGCTCTCTTGTCTTCTAAGCAGAGAGGGGGGGAGGTGAGGGAAGCAAAGGGGACAGAAGAAGGAGGAAATTGCAGGCTGTTCCAAGATTTAAAAATACTGCAGCTTGGCTTGCTGGGAAGGGGAGAGTGCCACAGGTGTGAAACACGCTGCCGACTTCCTCGGGCAGTGGGAGGCAAAGCTGGAGAGTGTGACTCAAGAGTTGTCATCACATGAAGATGAAAAAGCGAGAAATGGGGGTGGGGGAAAGAGAGGAAGGGAGGAGAGAGAGGGGAAGGGGGAGGCGGAGGCAGAGGGAGGAAAAAGCAATGGGAGATGGAATGGGGGGAAGAAGAGAAGATAGTAAGAGGAAGAAAAGAGGAGGGAAAGGGGGGAAAGAAAGACTCAGAATATACCAGAGCTGGTAAGAACCTTAGCACACAGGACACTGGAGTAAAGAATGACAGAACAGGAAATGTTACAGCATGATCTAGTCCAACCGACTCTTTTTATAGAGGAAGAAGCAGGTTCAGGGAGAAAAAAAATGACTTGGTCAAGGTCACAAAGCTGGCTGTAAATAGAATCAAGGCTAGTCCTAGACCTTTTGACTCTTGCTTAAGAAGAAAATCATGTCTTATTTTCCCTTAAAATTTATTAGAGAAAGAGCTGAGGACAAACGTAAAGAGAGACAGCCCTGATAGACAGACAGACAGACAGACAGACTTTGGAAGTAAGGGAGCCAGAGACAAAGACAAATGGAAGGATTTGAAACCAGACAGATTAAAGTGGGGAGGGAGGAGGTTTGTTTTAATTAAATAATTTCCCCTGTGAGAAAAAGCCACACATACAGTTAATTTCAAGTCAGTTGAAGCCCAGGAGCTTTTTAGGTTAGGTTTGGTTTATCTGAGTACTGCCCTAAGGGGGAAAAGAGTCTCTGGAAGTCTATTCAAGTAAACCTGAGACAAGCCATTTATCAGTGATGCTCATAAGAGTGAATTGCTAAAGACAAGAATCCCTAGAGTAGACCACAATAGCTCATATTTATATAGCATTTGAAAACTTTTCTGACAACAACTCGTCGAGGTAGGTACAGCAAGTATTTATTATGTTGCCAGGAAGGAAGACAGTGATGCCCAAAGGTGTGGGGACTTATCTGAAGTCACAAGGCTAGAAAGGGAGCAAGCTGTGGCAACCCTTGGACCTAGATTTGATTACAAGTCCAACACTCATCTCATGATACTGCTTTGTTATAGGACTGTCTTCCACATATCTCCAGCCAAATGTTGGAGGGAATTGCAGAATTAATCAGTCAATATGATCACCTTTGGCTGCCAAACTAAGAGTAGATACTCTAGGCAAACCCTTCTCTCTCCAGCCTCTCATCTTCCATCCACCCACCCCCAGGTGTTCTTTTCTCTGTAAAAAAGTAGGAGTGTGTGTGTGTGTGTGTCCTGACTTTGATAACTTTTTTGGGGGGGTCCATAAAAGTACTGTCACAGTTCTCAATATCAAGAGAAACTGAGGAACAAACAAAAGATGAGGAGAATTGTAAGACAGAAACACAGAAGGAAAAACCCAACCATTGCTCCTTTGGGTGAATATGGCTTTACAGACATAGAACTTCTTGATCTCCCTCTCTCCCTCCCTCCTTCTTTGTTTTCTTTTTTCCCCTTCTCCCCCTTCTTTTCTCCCTCCCCCTCTCACTATAGGAGAGAGTCACTGTGGTATGATGGATGACTCTGGAGTTGGCCTCAGAAAGACCTGTGTTTTATTCTCATATCTGACCCTTAGTTCTATAGCTATGATTCGTTCTGTTAATCTCTCTGAGCCTCAGTGGGCTCTACTTCACAGGATTGTATAAGGCTCAAGTGAGATGATGTATCTTTGTCCTCAGCTCTTTTCCTAATAAATTTTAAGGGAAAATAAGATATGACTACGTGTTTCTTCTCTCCCCATTTCTCCACCAGCAATTAGGACTAACACAACCATATTTGAGGCCATGAGACTTTGCCAGGGGTGTAGTCTCACTTTGGTCAGTTAGGTTCAAGAAAACTTTCTACCCTCCCCACCCCACCCCACCCCCCTCCCAGCCCAACCCCACCCACTCCTGTTTTGAAATGCAGGGTGCAATTCTGAGTAGAGTCATTTAGATAATTATGCTTCTCAGAGTAGCTTGGCTAGAGGTGGCAACGATCCAGCCCCACCATGGGAGACCCATGACGCAGGAGGCAGCCCCCGTGTTTCTCTTTGAAGACTCTTCCAAACTGGGAACAAGTTGCCCTTCTGCTCTGCCAGATGGGTGCAGGACACAATGTGCCAGGTGAAAAACCCTCCTGCTCGTTAGCCTTGGGAATCTGCCAGGATCTCATCTCATGGCTTGTTGGTGCCTCAGACGACCTAGAATCATAGGCTTTAGAGCTAGAAGGGGTTTTAGAGATCATCTAGTCCATTGCCCTTAATTTAAAGTGAAGGAAACTGAGGCCCAGAGGGGAGGGAAATGATTTGCTTATGATGACATGGCCCCAGATTCAGGCTTTTAATTTAGGTCTTCTGACTCTGGAGAGATTTCTTTCCATTGTATCTCAGTTGATGAATGAGATACTAAAGTCTCTACTATTTTCTTCTGATTATCTTGAAGCTTTCACAATTCAACCAAGGTCTTTGTCTTAAAGCTACAAGAACATGAAAAGCTCCTGGGCTTTTTTATATGTTAGCATGAAGGTTGTTGGAGCTGATGGCTTCTAAGGTGACTTCCATAGTGGAAAGAACCTGTGGATTTGAACAATAGACTTTATTATCATAGTCTATTATGTCTAGCAATCAATCGACAATTCACAAGCATTTATTAAGTGCTTACTATATGCTAGAACTTTTCCTAAACCGGTTCTTCTCCTTCATTCTTGAAGAGGACCAAAATGACATCACTATATTAGACTCAAGTTATAGTGTGTCCAGCTGTGGAGGATCAGACCAATAGGAGCTCAGAAGGCTTTACCACAGATCAGGCACAAACATTCCAGGTGAACATTTGGGGTGGAGATGTCTCCAAATTTGCACATCTCATGTTTCTTGCGAGCTACTGCAATTCTGCTTTGCTCATAAAGCACAATGCCATCTTTGATGCACGCATGCCATGCTAAGCAGTCTTGTGCCAGTGACTTCTAGGTCACACAATTCCAAAGTTCTTCAGAGAGATCTTGAGAATGTCCTTGTATCGATTCTTCTGCCACCATGTGGGCACCTTCCTTGTGTGAGTTCTAGGTAAAAATAGTCTTTTAGGCAAGTGCACATTTGACACTGGAACAACATGGCTAGCCCATCAGAGTGCTCAGTGCTGAGTTTTCAAAGAATCTAAATGGTTCTTGTTCTCAAGAAGTTTACATTTTACAGGGGAAACAACATGTACATATATAAATTTATGCCTAACATGTTCAAAATGAATACAAAGACATTCTGAGAGAAAGGCTGAAGGTGGTGATTGAGCTGAGTCCTGAAGGGATTCTACGAGTCTGGGGTGAGGAAAGAGCACGTTCCAATCATGAGAGGCAGACAGTGAAAAGAGAAAGGAGATGGGCAATGGAATCCTGTCTTCAGAATATCAAGTAGGCCAATATAAATGGATCAATGATGATAATGATGATAATTGTAATCAGAGAACCAGGGACTGAATCTCAGCTTTGCTTTCAACTAATAGTGTAACTTTAGGCAAGTCACTTTCACTTCCTCAGTTTTCCCCTCTGTAAAATGAGGGGGATTGTACAATATCATCTCTAAGGTCTCTTTTAGCTCTAAAAACTGTGAACCCTAATATCAAAGCTACCTAGCATCAGACTGGGCTGCCTCAAGTGATAATATACCTGTAACTTGAGTGACTGGGACATAGCAGATGCTCAATAAATGCTTGCTGATTAATCAATTAATTGACTGAGAATGAGAATCAGAGGGTTCTAATTCTAGCTCTGTCATCCAGTTAATGTGTGACCAGAAAAATCCCTTTTCCTCTCTGGGTCTCAGTTTCCAAACCTACAAAATACGTGTGTTAACATTAGCTGATCTCCTTTTCTAACTCTAAATGTCAATAAATTGTCTAGATTGCAGAACTGCATATTGTAAATTTCTAAGAGGGCCAAGGTCACTGATCATTCCTTCAAGAGGTCAATGAGATGGTCTGAGAAAAAAACAGTCTTTCATCTTTAAAAAATCCCTGTGATGACTTCCCCTCCCTTGTTTTATAGCTTCTTGAAAGTTGTTAGGAAAATGAACATGACCCATAAATTACTTACTACCCCCCCACCCTCCAAGCGTTGCTAGTCCAATGTGAGCTATTCCTTGGAGAAGAAGTCAAGGAAAGCAAGGGAGGACACCTTCTTCTAGAGAGTATGGAGTTCAGTGTGATAAGCCATTAAAAAAAAAATCAGGATCTCTTTTAAAATAACCCTTGCAGATAATAAACTCCATCTTAAACCTTTTATGAGGGACCTAGACTGTCTCCTTCATGGCTCCATGTATTCCTTGGTTTCTCAGATATCTTAATTGAGTATTTCATGGCTGTTATGCTGCCAAGGTACACTAGGCCAACCTGAGGAGAAAATCTGTCATTTCCCTTTGAAGGCATTTTACCAGAACTAGAATCAAAGTGAGAACTGGAAGGAGCTTTAGAACACAGGTTAGAACATAAAGTCCTGGAGATTGAAGAAATCTTAGATTTTTTATTTTTGATCAGAGAGTGGTAAGGTCCAGACTTGTGATTTCATTAGTATATGAAAGTCCTAACCTGAAGTTGCAGATCAGCACCTACCTAGGGTTAAGAGGTTAAGTTATTCGCAGAACAAAGCAGACTATTTTTCTCTTGTGTTATGTTTTGTTTTGTTTTAGTTTTTCTCATGGTTTCTCCCATTTGTTTTAATTCTTCTATACAACATGACTAATGTGAAAATGTGTTTAATAAGAATGTATGTGGAGAACCCATATAAGATTGCATGCTCTCTCAGGGAAGGGAGGGGGAGAAAATTTAAAATTTATGTAGGTGATTGCTGGAAACTGAAAACAAATTAAATTTTTAAAAAGAGGTTAAGTTATTAATTTGTCCATAGTCACACATAGTATATGACTGACCCATACCATGACTAACTGAACTTGAACCCATGTTTTCCTGGGTCTAAGGCAGGTCCTCTCTGTCTATTGTACCAGTCTCCCTCTCATATCACAGAAGAGAAAGTACCAGAAAACTAAAATGTGAGTCAAAAGGGACTCCACAACATAGTGTGCCATAAGTGGGAGAGAACTCAGAAACTTTTGGGGTTATTTCCTTGAGAATTAGTGTAGAAGCAGCCATTTACCTTCTGGTCCAGGTAAAAGGATGATTGGTGTCATGAGAATAGAGACTTTGGTTCGTTTTACCAGCAGAGAAACTTTCCTGAGAAGGCTACTAACATATTTAACCAATCAACAAAAAATTTTAAGTACTTACTATGTGCTGTTCTCTTTTTCTACGTTATGGGGATATAAAGAAAAGCCAAAAAACCAGGCCCACTCATCAAGGAATTTACATTCTAATGGGAGAGATAACATGTAAAAGACTAGGTACATGTAAGATATATACAAAAAAGATGACAGTAACCTAAAAAAGGGAAGGCATTGACAGTTGGGGAGATTGGGAAAGACCTCACGTGGAAGATAGGATTTTAACTGAGTCTTGAAGGAAGCCAGGGAAGCTAAGAGACAAAGGTGAGAGGGCAAAGAATTCCAGGCATAGGGCACAGCCAAGTACAAAGGTACAGAGAGGAGATTGGGTATCATGTTTCAGAAACTGCCACTATGCCAGTGTAGTTGGATCATAGGATGGCAAGGTGGCGCAGTGGATGGATCACTAGGTTGAGAACCAGAAAGACTCATCTCCCTGAGTTCAAATCTGGTCTTAGACACATACTGGCTGTGTGACCCTGGACAAGTCACTGAACCCTGTTGGCTTCAGTTTCTTCATCTGTAGAATGAGTTGGAGAAGGAAATGGCAAATCACTCCAGTATCTTTGGCAAAAAAATCCCCAAAAGGGGTCATGAAGAGTCTGAAATGTCTGACCAACAACAAAGTTGGATCATAGGGGGTGAAAGGTAGTAAAAGTTGTAAGTTTTAAGAAGAGAGGAAAGGTAGGAAAGGGTCAGAATAAAAAGAACTTTAAATGCCCAACAGAGGAGATAATATTTGATTTTAGTAGTAATAGAGAGTCACTGAGCTCATTGAGTAGAAGTAGAGGAGGTAAATGGTAATATGATAAGACCTATAGTTTAGAAAAATTGATTTGTCAGCTGAGTGGAGAATGGATTGGAATAGAGAGACTTGAGGAAGAACTCTAGTGTAGTCATCTAGGTGAGAGGCAATAAGGGCTTGAATTAGAGAAGAGGACAAATGCAAGACAAGATCTGACAATGGATTGGATATGAACAAGAATAAGAAGTGAAGGATAATACTCAAGTTGTAAGTCTGGGAAGATAGTGATGAACTCAGTGGTAATGAATAAGTTTGGAAGAAGGGAGGATTGGCAGTGGGGGAGAGATGAGTTCTGTTTTGCATTGTACAATGATCAACTATGAATAACTTTACTATTCTCAATAATACAATGATCCAAGACATTCTAAAGGACTCATGGGGGAAAATGCTATTCACATCCAAAGAAAGAAAGAACTAAAGGACTCTGAATAAAGATCAAAAAAACTATTTTTGCTTTTTTTGGTGTTTTTTTTCTTTTGGTCTGTTTCCTTTTTCACAACATGACTAAATGGAAATGTTTTGTGGGATTGTGTGTGTGTGTATATATGTATACATATCACATGTCAATAATGTACATATATATATGAGGGAGGTAAGGAGGAGATTTGGAACTCAAAAATTTTTTTAAGTGGATGTTAAAGTTTGTCTTCACATGTAGTTGTAAAAAATAAAATACTATTAAAGTTAGATCTGTTAGAGATGTATACAAGACATCTAGTTCAAGATGTGTAAGAGGCAGTTGGAAACACATGATTGAAGCTCAGCAGAGAGACATTAGGGCTGGCTATATGGATCTTAAAATCACCTGCATAGAGATAGAAATTGAAGCCTTGGGAAATGATGAGATCCTCAAATGAGAGTGTAGATAAAAAAGAAAAGGGAGCCCAGGAGAGAGCCTTGGGGTACGTATATGGTTAGTGAGCATGATATGGATGAAGAACCAACAAAGGAAACTAATGAGTGGTTGGATAGATAGGTGAACCAAAAGAGGGCAGTGTCATGAAAGAATAGAAAGGAGAGCATATCCAGAATGATAACAGCAGGAGGTCAAGGAGGATCAGGATTGAGAAAAGGCCATCCAATTTGGGGCAGCTAAGGGGTGCAGTGGATAGAGTGTCAGACCTGGAGCCAGGAAGACTCATCTTCCTGAGTTCAAATGCGGCCTTAGACACTTACTAGCAATGTGATCCTGGGCAAGTCACTGAACCTTGTTTGCTTCAGTTTCTTTATTTGTAAAATGAGCTGGAGAAGGAAATGGCAAACTATTCCAGTATCTTTGCCAAGAAAACCCCAAATGGAGTTATGAAGAGTCAGACATGACTGAAACAACTGAACAAGAAATCATTGGTAACTTTGGAGAGGGTAATTTAAGTTCAATGATGAGGCTGAAATCCAGATCGCAGAGGATTTAGACGAAAGTGATGGAAGAAAAGATGTTAGATGTTTTTGTCAAGTAATTTAGACACTAAGGAGGGAAGACATACAGTATAGGACAGTAATTAACAACAATGGTCAAATCAAGACAAGATTTTTTAAGGATGGGGGAAACTTGGGCATTTTCACAGGAGGCAGAGAAGGAGAAATTGAACACATCTGAGTGATGAGTTGAGTTGAGTTGAGGAAAGGAGAAGAGGGAACTTTCAGCAAATGGTTTCAATTTTATTGGTGAGGTCCTCAGCTAAGAGAAAGGAGCGAAGAGAGTGCTGGTGGAGGCTTGAGCAGAGACCATAAGGTTTGAAATAGTCATTGAGAAGGGTGGGATATGAAATCAGTTAGGAGAAATAGGATATTTGCCTTGCCACAATGAGGCTGTAGTTGAGATTAGATAACATGAATTGCAGTGGGCTCAGCCAGCACAGTCTCATGATCTCCAGCTCCTTTCAGCAGAAACAAAGTAATCTAATGGTGGGAGTGACCTAGAGCTGGATTTTGGCAATCTTTAGCAGTGATAGCAGGGGAATCAAGGTTGGAGTCAGTTGGTAAGGATTTTGTAATGAACAAGGCTAGCTTCATCAATTCTTAATTCTATTACACTAATATATAAAGGTCCTTCTTCACATGAAAAATGTCCTCCCTGCCTCTTTGCGCTGATTTAAAACCTACTTGCCTTCAAGGCTCAACTTAAATTCTACCACTTTTGAGAAGTTCCAGATGTATTTTTTTAAAAAGAGACCTAATCTGAGATTAAGAAGACCTGCGTGGTGTAGTGCGGAAAGCTCTGGACCTAGAGTCAGATGACCTGGATTCAAATCCTGCCTCTGACACTTAGTATATGTGAGACCTTAGGCAAGTCACTTCATATTTTTGGAACTGTAAAATGTTGAACTAGATAGCCTTTGAGTTCTCTTCTTACTCTGTATTTAAAATCTACTTGAGGTCTGCCTATGGGTTGTTCACTTAATCTTGTTATGCCTCATTTTTCTCAACTGAAAAATGAGGTAGTTAGTCTAGAACATAGGTTCCCAAAGTGGGTGATACTGCCCCCTAGGGGGCACTGGAATGACCCAGGGGTGGTAGTTGTCTCCGATGTAATTGAGGGGCATTGAATAAAAATAAGGGGGAATGGAAGCATAAGGAAAGAAGAGAAGAAAAATTTGAAAAACCATTTATACATGTTTCATCTGTTGTACAACAGAATTTGTCGTAGTAATTACATTATTAATCAAATAAACACACAAAATGCAAGTTATAAGCAATCAGTGGTCAAAGTCACCAACAGGTCTTAACAAGAAGGTATTGGCAGCCCAATGTGTCTTATTGTATCGGAAAGTCTAGCATGCATCAGCAGGAATATCTGTGTGTAATGACATGTTTACAATATGACACTATATGGTCACATGATGCAATATTTCATCATCAAAATTTCAATGCAGGAAGAAAACCACAAATTTACAATAAGTCATTAAATTTAGGATATGCCATTCTTTAAAAATGTATATAAATGTTTGAAATGACACAAATTTAAAAAAAACATTAAAAAGTTAAAGAAAGCAGATTTCTAGGGAAATTTTTTTTTAAAAGGGGGTAGTAGGCTAAATAAGTTTGGGAACCTCTGGTGTAGAATATCCCTAAGGTTTCTTTCAGCTCTAACACTATGATTCTATGCCTTCCCTGACAATCACAGCCCAGCTGATCCCCTATATCACTGATTGTTGATAGTTCTTATTTGACAATTAACCAAATAATATTTTATGACATGGTAATTAGCCCATGTTATTACTTAATTTTTCCCCATCTTTATGTCTTGTCATTTCAGTTAGGCTAAAAGTTCCTTGAATGTAAGATTCTAGCTAATCCTTTATTATCAGAGGTCAGGCCTTTCCTAGTTTTGCTCAGCAACCATTTCAAAACATCTAGAGCAAAGAACAGGTTTGATCGTTCTTTAGAAAATCTTATAATGTTTCAGACAGAACTGTCTTGAAAGTAGTGAGATCTGTCACTAGGAAGAACTCACAGAGAAACAGATTTTGATTTGATATATATAAAAAAATCTTCCTAACAATTAAAGCTGCCCTAAAATGGAATGAGCTGCCTGTAGTGGGAGGCAGTTGTAGATGGTAGAAATTTATCACTGAGAGTCTTCAATCAGAGATGGATGACACCTCTTTGGAAATCACCTTCTGTACTCTTAGTCTTTACCCCACTCTCTGATGAAGAAATGACAATCTCTCTCTCTCTCTTTCTCTCTCCTTTATCCCATCCTTTTCAGTCATATGTAGCAGATTGCTTCTATAATCACCCCGTTTCTAATTTTCAGTCTTTCCCTATTGCTCTTACAGTGGATAGAGCACCAGTTCTAGAGTCAGGAGGACCTGAGTTCAAATGCAGCCTCAGACATAACTAGCTGTGTGACCCTGGGCATTTAGGATTTGTCTCAGTTTCCTCACGAGACATGCCCATGTCTCCTCCATCTTTAAAACATCTTCCCTAAACTCTGCCATCTCTATCAGGCCATCATTCTATATCTCTCCTTCATATCAGACAAATCTATAGGGAAAAAGTTGTCTTTTCTTGTAGCTTCTACTTCCTTTCATCTCATTCACTTCTCAGCTCCTGGGTTGATACAGTGTTTTATATGTTGTACATAGAGTGGCACAGTAGAAAGAATGCTAGCTCTGGAGTCAAAGGACCTGGGTTCAAATCCTGCTCCTGATGCTTGCTTTCTTTATAACTTGGGGGTAAATGACTTAATCTCTCTGGGTCTCAGTTTCCTCATCTATTAAATGTGAGAATTGGCCTCTGAGAACAAGAAGCTCTAGATTCCTTGAGTTCTAGTCCTTTGGTCATAATATGATCAATAGTTTGCAATATGACTTGTGACCTCATCATTTAATTGAAACCAATCTCTCCAAAGTGACAAATAGTCTTTTCATTGCCAAACTAGATGTCTTTTTTCTGAATCTTCTCTTCAGTGACTCCAATAAGAGACCACTCTTCTTTCTTTGGGTTTTTGGGACACTGCTCTCTCTCCATTCTTATCCTACCTGTCTAGCCAATCCTTCTGAGTCTCCTTTGCTGACTCATCATCCATATCACAACTTCTAACTGTGGTGTTCCCCAAAGCTCTGTCTCAGGGTTTTCTTTCTGCGTACACTCTCAATGACTCCCATAACTTATGGGTTTAATTATCATTTCTATGAAGATGGCTCCCCATCTTGACATCCTGCTCTAGTCTCTTTCTTGAGCTCCAGTTCGAAATCACTAGCTGCTTTTCAGACATTTCAAACTGGATGTCCCAGAAATGCCTCGAGCTCACCATGTCCAAAGAAGAATTCATTCCCTTTCCTCCCCTTCTTCTAAAACCAAACCTCTTCTGGATTTCCCTATTTCTATTGAGAGCACTCCGATCGTTCTACTGGGCAGGTTTTTGAAACAGACTCCTTCTTCACTGCTACAATCTTAAATGTCAAATCTTGTTTATTCTATCCCTACAATATCTGTTCCCCCTACTCCACTGACTCCACCTTCCTACTTCAGGTCTCTTGATTGATTTCCCTTCTTCCAGTCTTTCCCTTCATTCCTCATGTAGTTGCCAAAGTAATATTACTAAAATAGAGTACTATGTGACTCCCCTGCTCAAAAAAGCTCCCATGGCTCCCTATTACCTCTAGGATCAAATGCAAACTACTCTGTTTGGAATTTGAAGTCCTTTACAACCTAACTTAAATATATATTTCCAGTCAGGGGTAAATATTTAAGAACCAACTCTAGGGGGTGGGGAGAGTATGCACAACATACTTTAAAACTAGATCTGCATTATTCACATCTCCTTCACTTTCTTAAATTTAGACAATCAATAAAACAATAAATCTAACCCTGATTTGGAGTATTTGGTGATTTCTGAGGTATAAATGCTTATGTAGAAAATTTAATAATCAGCTTCTGTGAGCCAACTCCAGCACACCACTGCTTCCAGGCTTATTATACAATACTCCTTTTCACACATACCCTGTATCTGGCCTACTTTTTGTCCCTCACAGGCAACATTCCACCTCCTACCATAACAACAACTAGCATTTATAAGGCTCTTTAAGGTTTTCCAGGCACTCTGCCAAGTTCTTTTACAAATATTATCTCATGTTTTCCTCTTAACAACCCTGGAAGGTAGGGGCTATTATTATCCCCATTTTACAGATGAGGAAACTGAGGTATACAGTGGTTAAGTGATTTGTCCAGGATCACACAGCTAGTGTCTAAGGCAGGATTTGAACTCATGTCTCTCTGACTCACAATCTGTTGCTCTATCCACTGGCCACCTAGCTGCCTCTTCATACCTTTTCTTTGCACAGACAGTTCAACATGCCTGGAATGTACTTTTGCCTCATTGCCACCTCATAGAATCACTAATTTCCTTCAATAGTTCAGCTGTGTCCAACTCTTTCTGACCCCATGGACCATATGGCACCAATACTGTCCATGGGGTTTTCTTGGTAAAGATGCAAGAGTGGTTTGCCATTTCCTTCTCCAGTAGACCAGGGTCCACAGGTAGTAAGCAGTTGATGCCACATTTGAACTCTGATCTTCCTGACTCCAGGTTCAGTGCTCTATCCATTGAGTCAACTAGCTACCTCCAATTTCCTTTGAAGATCATTTCAAATACCACCTCCTGCATGAGACCTTTTATGATATCCCCAGTTGCTAGTGCCTTCCCTTTAAAATTACGTTGTATTCATTTTGTGTATGCTTCTTTTGTCTATACTTTTATGTTTATATGTTGTTTCTCCCTATAGAATGTAAATTCCTTAAAGGTAAGAACTGTTTCATTTGTATCTGTATCCCCACGCCTTGTATTGTGGCTGACACATAGGAGGTACTTAATGTAGGTGCTTAATGAACACGTTGATTGATTGACTGAAGTTGCATATAAACTTCCTGTTACAGATACAATTTTGAAAAACAAAATGAGCAATGAGGATCATTCTATCCCAGAATCTTTGACTGTTTTCAGAATTTGAACAGACTTACACATTTACAAAGCTAAAGCATTTCTGAATTAGATTTATAAGGGGAGGGACCATGAGATTAATTATCACAGTATAAGACTGATTATGGCATCTAAAAAAAATTCCCCTTTGACTTCTGAAGCAGCTAGAGTGAAGATATAGATTCTAGAAATATGTATGTATCTGCACAGAATAAATGACATTTTTTTCTGTAATTATTTTTACATACATTCACTGGGCCACTAGGATGATTCATTCATTCATAATTCATTCAATAAACATTTATGAAGCACCTATTTCCTATGCTCAGCACTGGAGGAGGTGTAAAGAATCTAGAAGTGGTGATGAGCCATGAACACAAATAAGGGTTGGTTATTTTCTTTCATTCTCAAAGAGGACTAAAATTATATCGTTATGTGGGGGTCAAGGTATAGTGTCCACCTGTGTTTGATCAGATCAATATGAGCTTGGAAAGTTCTACAAGTCAGGCACAAATAGTTCATGTGAACATTTGAAGTGAGGATGTCTCCAAATTTGCGTATCTCATGTTTCTTGTGAGCTACTGCAATTCTACTTTGCTCATAGAGCACAGTGCCTTCTTTGATGCAGACACATCTTGCTCAGTGGTCCTGTACCAGTGTCTCCCATGTCTCACAATTGATTCCAAAATTCTTGAGAAAAACCTTGAGTATCCTTGTATTACTTCTTCTGATCTCCTCATCAGTACTTGCCTTGTGTGAGTTCTCTGTAAAATAGTCTCTTAGGCAAACATATATTTGACATTTGAAGAATGTGGCTAGCCCATTGGAGTTGTGCTATCTGCAGTAGAGTTTGAATACTTGACAGTTCAGCTCAAGAAAGGATCTCAGCGTATGGTACTTTGTCTTGTCAGAAGATCTTCAGAGTCTTCCTAAGACAATTCAAATGGAAGTGATTCAGTTTCCTGTCATGGTGCTGGTATACTCTCAGTTTCACATGCATACAACAATGAAGTCAGCACAATAGCTCTGAAGACCCTCAGTTTGGTAGGCAATCTAATATCTCTTCTCTTCCATACTTTCCTCTGGAGCCTCCCAAATACTGAGCTAGCTCTGGCAGTGCATGCATTAACCCTATCATCTATGTGTACATCCCTGGAAAGTATACTGCCAAGATAAGTGAATTTATCTGAAAAAAATTCTCCATTTGCTGTAACTGATGGCTCCATGTATGGATGGTGTGCTACTGGTTTATCTAGAACCTCTGTTTTTTTGATGTAAATTATTAGGCCAAAATAAGCACATGCAGCAAAGTATTATCCATACTTAGTTGCATCTCAGCCTCAGAGTCTGCACTGAGTGCACAATCATCTGTGAACAAAAAGGTACACACCAACTCTCCTTCCATTTTAGTCTTGGCTTGTAGCTTTTTCAAGTTAAATAATTTTCTGTCTGTGGTAGCTGATCTTGATGCTGTTTTTGTCCTCATTGAAGGTGTCTGACAACATCCCAGAAAACATTATGCTGAAAAGCAAGGGAACAAGCACACAACCTTTCTTCACTCCATTGGTTTCTAGGAAAGTGCAAGAGCACTGTCCATTATCCAGAATCTAGGCAAGCATGACCTCATGAAATTGACATACAATATTGATGAACTTCACTGAACAACCACATTTTGCCATAATTTTCCACAGTTCTTATAACTGACAGTATCAAAGATCTTTGTTAGGTTTATGAATATTGTGTACGGACCTCTGTTCTGAACATTTCCCCTGGAGTTGTTGAGCAGCAAATATCATATCGACTGTTCTTCTGCCCTTTCTGAAACCACACTGGCTCTAAGGAAGATACACAAATAACTATCTTATATTGAAGAGGTCCAGAGTGGTGTGAAAGACTCAAGAGGAGAGAGAACTTCTAGAAGGGGACAAGATGTTATGGAGGGGGGTGACATCTAATTGGATCTTGAAGGAAGGAAAGAGTTCAGAAAATATAGCTTTGGGGAGTGAAGGAAGGAATCACTGTAGTAACAAAAGTAAGAAAAAAGTAGGATTACTAAACCTGTCAAGTTGGGATGTAGAGCATATGGGAGGACCAGCATTGTGATAAGGGAGAAGAGGCAGGTTGGAGGGACAGGCACAAATACCTATGACACAAAATAAACACTTAAAACAGTTGTTGGATAAAACGATGGATCAAAAATGAAAGAAAAGTCACTTTTCTCTTGTTCCCCCCTCCTTTTTTTTTTAACAACTTGGAGAAAGATGAGGTTTCAGTGTTAGAAAAATTAAGTAAAAGTGTGAGTTAAAACAAAACAAAACAAAAAAAATCAATATCATACATTTTGAGCTAATAAATACAGTAAAGATGCCTGTCATGTAGAGGGTCTGGTTTAATTGTGCTCTGGGAGAAAGCATTCTCTTTGGGATGCATGAGGTGGGGCTCATATGATGTTACTAGGCAATTGAATGTTGAAGCTGGTGAAGAAACATGGGTTCCTGAAGATCAGCTTCTGATCTAAGGCCAGTCATTAAAGGAGGAGATAGTTGGAGGGGCAGCCACCTGGAACAGTCCCAGAGCCAAAGGGATAATGATAAAGGGGAAGACAGTTGAAAAGAAAACTGAGGAAAAGAAATTAAAAAAAATATCCCAGAGAAAGAAATTAAAACAGCCTGAGGACTCATCCATTCAATAAAATATAGTGTAGTGGAAAGAGTCCCAGAGCTAGAACCAGGAGTTTCAGCTAACACAAACTCATTGCATGACTTTGGGTAAATCACTAGGTTCTAGTTTTCATAACTGTAAAGTGAAGAATTTGGTCTAGACCATGTCTAAGATGTCTTCCATTTCCAACATTTAACATCTAAGCTGTCTTTCTAGTTCTAATATTCTGTTTCCTGATTTAATATCAATGTTTTAAGGGGTTTTCCAGTTCTAAAAGTCTTTGCCCCAACATTTTTCAGTTTAAGTTTCCTTTAAGTTCTAAGAATTCCCTTTGTACTAGAATCTTGGGTGATACAAAGTTATATATACTTGCTATAGTCTAGCAAGAATGATAAGATTCCTTAGTGATAAATATAGCATAAGCTAGAATGCAGTAAAGGTATGTAAAAAGAGTACAAAGATCTAACTGATAAGCCGGGTACAAAATGTTATGTTTGTAATCAGAAGATCTGGGATTTTAATTCCAACTTGTCTAACCTGTATGACCTCTGGAAAGTCATGTTGCCTCTCTGGGTCTTAGTTTTCTCATCATCTGTAAAATGAGGAAATTGGACAATTAAATTACTTCTAATATTCCTCCCTGTTCTAAATCTATGTTCTAGTTCAGTGATGTCAAACTCAAATAGAAATGGGAGCCAATAAACTGAAATAAGGATCCCTGTGGACCACATATTGATTTAGAAAGCCATGTGTTGTCTATAGATTGCTTTTTTCATATTTTTATTCATTTTGTTAAATATTTCCCATTTATATTTTAATCTAGTTCAAGGCTGTGTGTTTAACACCTCCCCTATAGCTCAAGAAGATATCATTTCTAGTTGGGTGGATAAGACAGCTTCAAAGAGATTCCTTTGGAACTGGATCTTGAAGAATAGGTAGGAAGTTAGTTGACTGAGATGGGAAATATGGTGGCAGGGGAGACATTTCCAGGTTTAGGGAAAGAATGGTATGGGTAGAGCTGCAAAAGGGGGAAAACACAAGATGTGTTTATAAGTAGCAAATAGTCCAGGTCAGCTGGAACTTATAATACATGAGATACACAACTGTAAGATGACGCTGAAAAGAAAACATTGGGCAATAGGTTGTAGAGTGCTCTGAATAGAAGGCTAAGAGATTAAATGCTCGTGGGCAATAGCTAATAAAACATTTTCAACAAGGAGATGGTGTAAACATTGTGTATTGGGAAGATTCATCAGGCAGTTTACACAGGGAACGTACTGAAGGATGGGGAAACTGAATTTAAATCTCCTTCTATACTAGTCTCTCATAGACGGAATATTGGAGATAACTAGAATTGCTTTATTCACAGTGAACAAGTAGAAGGGCATCATGGCATGATGGGAATAACACTGGTATGGGACTCAGAGAACCTGAATTTAACCCTGGTCATGCTGATGTGTGATCTTGGGCTCATCATTTCCTCATTCAGCACCTTCGATTTCTCATCTGTAAAATGAAAGAGTTAGAATAGATAAGGTCCCTTTCAGCTTTAAATCCCATGATCCTAATGCAACTCATCTCTTAGATAACTAGCAAACAGTAGCAGTCAAACGTCAACCATCATATGTGGCCTTCTCATCTTAGGCAGCTAAATGGTATAGTAGATAGAGCAAAGGACTTGGAGTCAGGAAGATCTGCTGGATGTGTGACCCTGGGTAAGTCACCTAACCTCTCTGTGCTTTAGTTTTTTCATCTATAAAATAGGGATAATAATGGCACCTGCCTTACAGGATTGTTGTGAAGATCAAGTGAGTTAACATGTGTAAAGCGCTTTCCAAACCTTAAAGTGCTACATAAATGTTTATTGTTATGGTTATCATCATCATTATTATGACCTCTGCCTCAGCTCAGCCAACCATTGGAACCTTTCTAAAGAGTGGCTCAGCACCTCTCTTAGACATTTCCCTTGGCTTTCAGCTAAATCACTATAGCTCTTAAAGAACCAATAATGACAGGATATGGCTTCTTAAATGCAATAGGATTATAGTGCTTTTGATAAGGTATCTCTATTTTTCTTTATGGCTTAGAAAGCTATTTCCTTCCAACAAACCTGTGAAGTACTCTGACCAAGTATTATTGTTCCTGTTTTACAGATGAAGAAACTGAGACTCAGTGAGGGAAAAATACCTTTTTAAAAGACAAAGCATTTGAACTAGAACTTACATTAGAACATAGCATGTTACAGATGAAATAGGAGAGAAAAGTTAGAATACAGAATATAAAAGATGAAAGAGATCATGAAATATGGAATGTTAGAGCTAGTCAGGATCTATAAAACTACTAAGGTTACATTTAAATTGTTCTGAATTTGAACATTGTGACTAAAGAGGAGTGTATATATAGAAGAAAGACACCAAGATAATGAGAACACTTAAAAACTATGCTATAGGAGGACTACAAAAGTATCTGACATTTTCTTTCATAGTAGCCTTAAATAAGATGGAGTGATGCAGGATGCATGGTGTTGGAATCAGACAGAATCAGAACTGGTTGAATATACAAACCTAAAAAGTAGTCCTTAAGGGGTCAATGTCATCATATGTGTTAGGTCTCTGTGGAGCATTATAGGGATATGTTCTTGGAATTATGTTGTTTACTACTTTTATTGATGACTTAGAAAAAAAGTATATAGATAGCATGCTTATCAAATTTGCAGTTTAACAAAGCTGGAAGTATAGCTAATATGCTGGATGACTGCCAGGATCCAAAAAGAGATCTAGAATGCAAAGAGCCTAGAACATTAGACTGAATCGAAGAAGATGAAATTTAGTAGGAATAAATAAAAAGCTATATGTTTGGGTTCAAAAAATCAATTTCAGAAATACAGACCTAGAGAAGGGCAAGGAAAGGAGGGAGATATGGTTAGATAGCATAGAATGAGGGTCAAGACTTAATAAAATGACATTGATTAAAGATAAATGTAAGGTCTTCTACAGTTGTGATTCCTCTGAAAAAGAACTAGGAGCTCTCAATGTGACTCAATGAAATATGGTAGCTAAAAAAGCTAATGCATAAGCTTAGCCAGCTTGAACAGGGACATAATGTGCAAGACTAGGGAGGTGATAGCAGGACTAGCACTGCTGTCTTCTACCCCGATCAGACCAAATCTAAAATACAGTGTTCAGTTCTGGGCACTACATCTTAGGAAAGTCATTGGTAACCTAGAGAACATACCCAAGTGGGGACACCGATATAGTAAGACCCTTGACTACATGTCAAAGGAATATAAATCATGGGAAATCAGGATGTTTAGCTTGAGAATGAGAAGACTTAAGGGGAACATGATAGATATCTTCAAATATTTGAAGGATTTGAGAAGAGGGATTAGCCTTGTTCTGCTTGGATCCAGGGGACAGAACCAGATGCAGTGGATGATGATTACAGAGATGTGCATTTCATTTCCATAGAAGAAACTTACTTCCTAACAAGCAGAGTCCATTGGAATAGGCTACCTTAGGAGACAGTGGGTTCCCTCTCACTAGATGACTTCAAGCAAAGGTTGAATGGTTACTTTTCAGGGATGTTATAAAGGGAACTCTTGCTCAGGAGTTCTGAGGTCCCTTTCAACTCTAAGATCCCATGATTCAGATAGAATATTAGGGTTGAGATAGCCCTTGGACTCATCTAGTCTGCCTAATTTACTGAAGAAGAAGTTAACACTCAGAGAGGCAACAAGGCTTGTCCAAGGTAATGCTGAGCTAAGCATCTCTCATAATTCTGTTTCTTGGGTTCATTAATTCATTCATTTATTAGGTACCCACTACACATGAGGCACTGAGCTAAGCCCTTGGATTAGGAAGCTATCGTAACAATGGTAATATCATCACAGGGTTAGAAGAGACCTTAAAGACCATCTATTCTAATTCCTTAATTTTATGAATGAAGAAACTCAGTGTGAGGAAGTGATTTGCTAATGCCCTATTGCTAGAAAGTAGCTGAGCCTACATTTGAACACAGATTAAATGACCCCAAAGACAGGGCTCTTTGCCACAATCAGACAGTGGAGAAGAAGAATAAAAGAAGGAGGGGGAGGAGAGAGAGCATACAGGAGTGGAGTGACTGAGATCTAGCCCCCTAGGACATTGTCCTCATATTTAATAATCATTTTGCTCAAAAGAAGAAGAAACTTGGCAGAGGAGTCCATTCAGGTCAATTGTCATTGGTTCTCTCTTTTCTTTAGGTGCATGCATCTCCAACATGCCTGTTTATACTCAGGAGTTTTTCATGGGTCTACTTTCTTGCTGTCGGAATATCACAGGTTTTAAAAATAAAAATAGTTACTACATATTCTTTTGTGAACAGGGTGGGAAAAGGTCATTTGGGATATGATACTTCAAGCACTTCAAAGGGCACATCTTCTACTACAGGTTTAAAGGTACCTATGGAACAGAAGGGGATGTGTGACTTATGTGGCCACACTTCTAGGCAGCAACTGAAGGAAGCTGGCAGATTGTGCCTTCGGGGAATGGGAGGGGGTGAATCTATTGTCCCCTCCAGCATGCACAAGGGGTGATGCAGGACTTGTTTTTGGTGTAGGGGTGGAATGAGAGACATTTTTGGAGTCAGAAGACTGGGGTTCAAATTCTAGTACTGCTACTTATCACCTGTGTGACTTTAGATTACTCACTTCCACTCACTCTGTGCCTCAGTTTTCCCACTTGTAAAAATGTGACATTTGGGAGATATGATTTCTAAGGACCCTTCTAAGCTGTAAATGTTATGATTTGTGGGAGGGTATTCTAAACACCAAAGAATTCAGCTCCATCCCCCTTTCTTCCTCTTGTGATTGTCATCATTATGGCTGTAGGCTATAGACATGATTGATGAGAACTATGAACATTTCTAGAATGCTTTAAAGATTGTAAAGCACTTGTCCCCCAACCTCTGTTGATAATTCAGTAACATGGAATGTGTCACCACCACCTTGCAGGAAAAAAGCTAAGGCTCAAAGCCAAGAAATGGCATGCCTCAAACTCATGGCTGATAAATGGTACAGCTGGGCCTAAGAACTCTTTTTTTTATAAAGTTCTATATATGGGTGAAGCCAAGATGGCAGAGTAGTAGTTCTCCCCCCATAGCCCATAAAATACCTGTAAAAAATGACTCTAAACAAATTCTAGAGCAGTAGAAGTCACAAAACAACAGAGTAAAAGAGATTTCCAGACCAAAACAGCCTGGAAGGCCTACAGGAAAGGTCTATTGCAATGGGCTCAGAGAGAAGCACAGCCCAGTCTTGGTCATGTGGCACTACATGGACAGGACTCAAGCCTTGGCCCCAGGGCTGTGGCAGCCACTGTAGCAGCAGTATCCACTTTTGGAGCCCTTGGCATAATGAACCTGGAGGAATTAAGCAGCTAATTAAGCAGCAGTGTCTCAGCCCTGAGTGGCAGTCTTGGGGTGAGGAAGAGCACTGGCATGGTGGAACTGGTAGTGACTATGGAGAGGGAATGCTGCTCGCAGATCCTTGACAGAAAAGAGGCCTTGTGGTTGCTCACAGAGCAGAACGCAGGCCTCTCCCTTGATTGTCCCACCTTGGAGGAAGTGAGAACTTACAGGTTCCTAGAGTATACCCTTTACTTTGCAAAGGACTCAAAAGTCAAGTAACTGACTGGGGAAATGCCCAAAAAGGGGGAGAAAATAAGACTATAGAAGGTTACTTTCTTGGTGAACAAGTATTTTCTTCCATTCATTTGGATGGGGAAGAACAAAGCATACCATTAGAGGAAGAACAAAGCATACCATTAGAGGAACACATCAAAGTCAAGGCTTCTACATCCAAAACCTCCAAAAAATATGCAATAGTCTCAGGCCATGGAAGAGATCAAAAAGGATTTTGAAAATCAAGTGAGAGAGGTAGAGGAAAAATTGGGAAGAGAAATGAGAGTGATACAAGAAAATCATGAAAAACGAGTCAACAGCTTGCTAAATGAGACCCAAAAAAACGCTGAAGAAAATAACACTTTTAAAAATAGACTAACCCAAAAGGCAAAAGAGGTTCAAAAAGCCAATGAGGAAAAGAATGCTTTAAAAAGTAGAACTAGCCAAATGGAAAAGGAGGTTCAAAAGCTCACTGAAGAAAATAGTTCTTTAAAAATTAGAATGGAGCAGATGGAAGATAATGATTCTATGAGAAACCAAGAAATTATAAAACAAAACTAAAAGAATGAAAAAATAGAAGACAGTGTGAAATATCTCATTGGAAAAACAACTGACCTGGAAAATAGATCCAGGAAAGATCATTTAAAATTATTGGTCTACCTGAGAGCCATGATCAAAAAAAGAGCCTAGACATCATCTTCTAAGAAATGATCAAGGAAAACTGCCCTGATATTCTAGAACCAGAGAGTAAAATGGAAATTGAAAGAATTCACCGATCACCTCCTGAAAGAGATCCCCAAAGGAAAATTCCTAGGAATACTCTAGTCAAATTCCAGAGTTCCCAGGTCAAGGAGAAAATATTACAAGCAGCCAGAAAGAAACAATTCAAATACTGTGGAAATACAATCAGGATAACACAAGGTTTAGCACCTTCTACACTAAGGGATCAGAGGGCTTGGAATATGATATTCCAGAGGTTAAAGGAGATAGGATTAAAACCAAGAATCATCTACTCAGAAAAACTGAGTATAATATTTCAGGGGAACAAATGACATTTCAAGGAAATAGAGGACTTCCAGGTATTCTTGTTGAAAAGACCAGAGCTGAATAGAAAATTTGACTCTCAAATATAAGAATCAAGAGAAACATGAAAAGGTAAACAGGAAAGAGAAGCCTTAAGAAACTCATTAAAGTTGACCTGTTTATATTCCTACGTGGAAAGGTGCTATTTGTAACTCATGACACCTTTCTCAGTATTAGGGTAGTTAGAGGGAATATATATATATATATATATATATATATATATATAGGTGTGTATGGTATGTATGTGTATATTAAATATGTGTAGGCATGTATATGTACATGGGTATATGTGTGTATGTGCATATGTATGTATGTGTGTGCATATATGTGTGTATGCATATATATACATACACACACACATAGACAGAGGACACAGGATGAGCTGAATATGAAGGGGGAATATCTAAAAAAACAAAATTTACTGTTGAAGGGAATGTGCTAGGAGTAAGAGGTAGTGAGAGGTAGAATGTAGCAAATCATCTCACATAAAAGAGGGAAGAAACAGCTTTTACAATGGAGAGGAAGAGGAGGGAGATGAAAAGAAATAATTGAGCCTTACTCTCATGGGATTTGGCTTAAGGAGGGAATAACATACACTCAAATGGATATGAAAATCTCAAGGGGGAAGGGGAAAGGAGAGGGGAGATAATAGAAGGGACAGCAAATTGGGGAATGGGATAATCAGAAGCAAACACTATTGTGGACAAGTCATGGGAAAGAATGGAATAAATGAAGGGCAGGATAGGGCAGAGGGAAATGTGGTTAGTCTTTTACAACATAACTACTATGGAAGTGCTTTGCATTGTTACACATGTTATGACCTTGAATTGCTTGTTTTCTCAATGAGGGTGGGTGGGGAAGGAGGGAGGGAATATGGAACTCAAAACTTTAAGAATGAATGTCAAAAATTGTTTTAACATGCAACTGGAAATTCAGGCAATGGAATATAGAAATCTATTTTGCCCTACAGGAAAATAGAGGGGAAAGGGGTTGGAAGAAGGGTAGGTAATAGAAGGGAGGACAGACTGGAGGAAGGGGTGGATGGGGTGCATGCTATCTTGGGGTGGGGGTGGGGAGAGATGGGGAGAAAATTTTGAATTCAAATTCTTGTGGAAGTGAATGTTAAGAACTGAAAAATAAATAAAGTATATATTAAAAAAAAAAAAGTTCTCTATATGGAGATCTCCTTCAGGCCTCATGACATTCCTGCTGTATAGGGGATGTGAATATTAAGATCACTAGACTTAGAATGAAAATCTGAGTTCTTCAACTTGCTTCCTCCAAGACCTTGTATCAATCCCTTAATCTCTTCTTTCTTCATCTTTTAATCAAGGCATTGAACTGAATGATGATTTCAAAATTTCCTTCCAATTGAGCTAGGTGACTGATTTCTAAGTTTCCATCCAAACCCTAAGATTTTGTTATTATGCTCCTCATTTAATATACTGAAAGAGAAGAGGAAATGACTTGCTTACAGTCCTTCAGTGGCAAATACAAGACTGGAATCTTGCCTCTCAATTAAGAACTTGCTGAGGGGCTGGTGACCTCATGCTTTTAAATAAAAAGACCATCTTTGCCAATCCCATAAGAGCAATACAAGATTTTGGTGGGGGATGGGTTGGGGAGAGTAAGGCATGTGAGAGAGGAATTGGCTAGATATTTGGCTCCTCTTCTCAGAGAAATGAATTTCATTTACATCATCAGTTAAGAAAATTACACTCACTAACTTGCCCAAGCTTGTATCAGAAGTTGTTTGGAAGGGAATAGAAATCTTGATTAACTAGTAATTATTATAGGATTTACTCTAACAAAACCAGCTCATGGAATCTAACATAGAATCTCAGAGGTGAATGGACCTTCAGGAGTCATCTAATGCCAGTCATCCTAAACAGGAATCCACTCTAAAAGATCCCGAACTAGATGAACCAGAGACTATTCCACTCTTATTTGAAAGCCTCCAAAAGTAAGTCATTCTACTTGGGACAACTCTCATCTTTGGAAGTAATCTCTCACACTTTTCCTTTTATTTATTTATTTGCTTGTCCATTTCTTTCTGTCTTTCTTCTTTTCTTTTTTTCTTTCCTTCCTTCTTTTCTTTCTTCCTTTCTTTCTTTTTTAGCTTCAACATTCATCTTTATAAGATTTTGAATTCTAAAAAATTTTCCCCTCTCTCCTCTGCCCCCTCTCCAAGACAGCATGCAATCTGATATAGGCTATACATGTGCAATCATATGCAACATATTTCCACATTAGTCATGTTGTGAAAGAAGAATGAGGACAAAAGAGAAAATCCATGAGAAAGAAAAAAAGGGAGAAAATAGTATGCTTCCATCTGCATTCAGGCTCCATAGTTCTTTCTCTGAATGGCTCCCATTCTTACTCTTGTAACTTCCACCCACCACTCTTAGTTCAGCCCTCAGGTACCTTAGATATGTGGATACAGTGATCACAAGGTCCCTTACCCTTTCCTTCTCCAGGCAAAATAGCAACAATTCCTTCCATTAATTCTCACATGACCAGCCTCCAGTCTTCTCTTAGCTTTCTCTGGACTGGTTCCAGCTTGTTGCACAATCCCAGGAGGTTCTCTAGTCCAATCCATGCCCCCAAAGGATCCCCAATGCAATATGCCCAATAAGTGATCATCTAACTCCTGCTTAAAGAATTCCAAGGAGGAGGAATCTACCACCTCTGGAGACAATCTATTGCACTTTTGGATAGCTCTAATTGCTAGGAAGATTTTCCTGGTATCAAAATTAAATTTTCCTCTTTCTCAACTTTCACCCATTGCTCCTAATTCTGCCCTCTGGGGTCAAGAGCAACAAGAATGATCCTTTTATATGGAAGAGGTTTTAACCCTTTGTGTCACAGCCCTCTTTGGAAGTCTGATGAAGCCTATGGACCCCCTTGTGAGAACATATTAAAATATGTAAAATAAAAGACATGGGATTACAAAAGAACCCAATTATATTAAAATACAACTATCAACATATTAAAAGTGCCAAGTTCATAGACACTCTGAAATCTGTGAACAGACCCCATGGGTCAGTGGGCCCCAGATTATAAACACCTACCCTGTGGGAACAGTCAGTTTTTCTGACCAGTAGTTATAGTTGGACAAATCAGCCACATCATTCATTGTCCACATACATATTATTAGAAGTATTTGGTTAACACTGAAATTCCCTGAGTGAAAACCATTAGACAAATTTCCTGATGGCGAGGAAAGGCCAAGAAGAGGCCTTATTCATTTTCCAGTTATTATAAGAAAAAAGCTATTGAGGGGCTATGTTGCTTCTGGCTAGATCCATAATGTTTCAATAAGCAAAGCTTTTCTGGTTAAATCTAATGTTTGAATGCATTGGGCTACTTTCTGTTTTGAGTATTTGGGATCATAGAATGTCAAAGTTGGAAAAGACCTGGGATATAGGATGTTAAACCTGAGATGGAGCTTAGAGTTCTTCTTTTCATTTTCTAAACTAGGAAATGGGTGCAGAAATGGGTGATGTGACTTGCCTGAGGTCACATAACCAGAGGGACGGTGTTATTTCTACTATGCTATTCTTTCATATTCATAGAGAAATTGAAAATTCCTGGGAGATAATCATCTGGTTTCTGGAAAGCTGGGTGTGAGGAGGATTGTGCTAGGGATACAGCAGGTGATGATCCCATTCTTCCAGTCACGTAAGATCATCGTTAGCCAAATAAGTCCTAGATAGGGGTACTAGAGAGAGCCTTGGGAGAGTCAAACCTTCACAAGGAGTTCCAGAATTGAAGGAGAATTTAGCAGCTGCCAAGTCTAACCCCTGCCCAAATAAGAACTCCTATTGTCTCTTTACACATTTCATTCATTCCTCCTACAATGAGTTGGTGGGGGGGTAGGGGGAGACAAGCAGTGTTAAATAGAAAGGTGCCCATGAAGACACCACATGGGAGGCAAAGTTAGGATGGCAGAATAATGAAAGGAAGTGTAGCCTAGATCTCCCACCATACTTCCTCCACAAAGAACTAGAAAACCCCACAGACCAGATTCTGATGGGGAAATCCAAGAAGGTAGTACTTGAAAGATTCTGGAAGAGATGGCATGAAGCTATACATTCCGAAAAGAAACTGGGAAACAATCCATAAAGGATGCCACTTATTTGCATTCACCAGCACAAAGGGAATTTCTCATTATAAGAGTTTCCATTATATGGTTGGACTCTGTCCTGGGTACACTGCATGGAGTAGCAGAATCAGTTCTGGGCTTAGATTTAGGAGATCTAGGTTCTTACACTTTCTCTCTGCCACTTACTAGATTCCTGACCCTGGATGATTCATGTCACCCCTATGAACCTCCTCCAGGAGGTTCAGAATGATAACCATAATATTGCCCAGCACTACTGTGGGCGATTTCTTTGTAAACCTTTATTTATTGTTGTTGTTCAATCATTTCACTTGTGTCCACCTCTTTACGATCCCATTTTGATTTCCTTCATTTTACAGATGAAGAAACTGAGGCAAACAGAGTTTGCTCAGGGTCACACAGCTAGTGTCTGAGACTAGATTTGAATTCAGGAAGATGAGTATTCCTGATTCCAGGCCTAACATTTAATCTACTGTGCCACCTACCTGCTCCCAAAACCTTTAAGTGCTATATAAATTAGCCACTAGATTTCTTTAGGATTGGGGCTTTTTTTTGGAAGGGAAGGGCCCTATTAGTAAGAATAATTAATTATACTATTACAGTAAATAATAGAAATATTTATTATATTATAATAGAAACATTATATTATATGTGATAATATAAATATTATAATAATTAAGTATATACTTATTAAGAATGAGCAATTATAATTTTAATATAAATATTAAAAATAATTCCTATGTCGATGATATTTTATAGTCAACAAAATGCCGTTCTCAGGATGTAAGTAGAGTAAGTGCCACTATTCCATTTTACAGACGAGTTAAGGGAGGCTCAGAAGTGAAGAGACTAATCCAAAGTTACACATTAGGAAATGGCACAACTAGGTGTGATCTTGGTTCTTTTGGTTTTTCACTACATTACATTAACTTCACAATGCATGCTTTTTTCTAAAATCTCACTTAAGATTCTGGACAGAATTTATTTAATTTCTTGAATTTTTTTCTATAATATGCGTTTGTTTGATACAAAACTGAATTTTCTTATGAGCCTTTAGAAAAATCAAGACTCAGAGAGAATATGATCTTCTAGTTCTATATCCTTTATTTCATGTTGTTTCCATTAGGACAGAATTTATTCATTCATAACATGGATAATGTATATTGCCAAAAAAAAAAAAGGAGTTCTTAATTTGGCAATAAGAGGGTTAAAGTGTGAGGATGCTCCAGCATGTTAACAGCATGAACACCAGGTGAAAACAAATGGTTAACAGGCTGCCACTTTTCATCCTCAGGGCTCCTGCACTTTCTTGGCACCACATATGGTGTGCACTCTTGGTAAAAGAGCTGAGCTTTAAAGGTCTCTTGTTGATGCACACAAAGGGTGGGGGAGGAAAGAAGAGAAAGAGAAAGAAAGAAGAGGGGGTAGAAGATAAAAAGAGAATGAAAGAGAGGGAAGTAAGGGGAAGCAAAACATGAGAAGGAAAAAGGAGAGAAAAGGAAGAAAAGATAGAGGGGGAAAGAGAAAACAAAGAGTTAAAAAGGAAACAAGGGAAGGAAGGATTAAAGTAAGAGAAGAGGAAAGGAAGGGAAGGAAAAGGGAGGGGAGAGAAGGGAGGGGAGAGAAGGGGAGAAAGGGGAGAGGAGGGAAGGGGGAAAGGGAAGGGAGGGAAGGGAAGGGAAGAGAAGGGAAGAGAAGGGGAAGGGAGGGAAGGAGAGGAAAGGGGAGATGAGGGAAGGGGGAAAGGGAAGGGAGGGAAGGGAAGGGAAGAGAAGGGGAAGGGAGGGAAGGAGAGGAAAGGGGAGAGGAGGGAAGGGGGAAAGGGAAGGGAGGGAAGGGAAGGGAAGAAAAGGGGAAGGGAGGGAAGAGGAAATTATTTTCTAGAGGGGGTAAAACAAAAAGAAAACACTCATGATTAGTTAGACAGTAAGTCAACAAGCATTTGTTAAACACTTCCTATAGATGCAAGGCACTGCGCTAAGGGCTGGGGCTAGATAGAAAGGCAAAACAAGCAACAAATCAGTCTCTGCTCCAAATCTGGAGTCAGGGAACATAAAATCCAATCCCAGCTTTGCTACTTAGTATCTATGCAACCTTGAGTGAGTCACTTTCCCTTTCTGGGCCTCAGTTTCCTTACCTATGAAATAAAGAGGTTGTCCTGAGAACTCTAAGAACTCTTCCCACTTTAAATATATGAAACCTAGAAATGCAGTAAACTAAAAATGCAAACTTTGTATACTAAGGTATTACCAAATGTGAAAGTAAAGTTTAAAAATGTAATGAAAATAGTTTATGTTGACTTCATATTTATACTCCGTGGTACCCAGCTTTTTCTTCTGTAAAGTGGCAGAGCTGAAGCAATGGTCACTAAGGTCTCACATTTTGCGATGTTATGATTTCCATACTGAGGCAGAATGGAATTGTAATTGGAGTACAGGGTTGGGAGTCAGGAAGACCTGGGTTCAAATCCTACCACTGCTGAGTAATCCTGGGCAAGTCACTTAATCAAACAATTCTCCAGGATTTACCTACTAAGTCATAATCAAGTTGGTGAAGGGAGTTCTCCTAGGAAAAGAAAACTGCAGATTATTTGAATATGAATTCCATAAGGAAGTGAACCTTTAATTTCTAACAAGGTGATCTAATATGATTGTATAATGTTGAAGAAACTTAGACTTGGGAAACTTTAGTCAATAAATATTTATTAAGCACATTTAATATGTGCTAAGAGTTAGGGATTATAAATAAGAAAAAGACAGTCCTTACCTGTAAGGAGCTTACAGTTTAATGTAATCTAATGACCTTGGTTCATATCCTAGCCCTGAATTGGTTCATATGTCAGGAAGGAAGGAAGGAAAGAAGGAAGGAAGGAGGGAGGGAAGGAAGAAAGGAGGGAGGGAGGGAAGAAGGGAGGGAGGAAGGAAAGGAGAGAGGGGAGGAAAGAAAGAAGGAAAGAAGGAAGGCGGGGAGGGGAAAAGAATTATATATAATTACAGAATAACCCAATCCAAGTGTCCTTCCTTTCCCCTCCTTTTCTAGCCCAGACCAAATCACTGAGTCTTGCTACCACTCCTGATTTTTTTGGGGGGTGGGGGGGGTGGATTACAAGCCCTCTGTAACTATATTTGTTTTGTTTTCAGCAAGTGTAATGGGAGTTGAAAATGTTCCCAGCCCATTGATAGTCCTCAGGTGGGGCTATTGAAGGAGGCTTGATTAGGGAAGGCCTGTTTCCTATGAAGGCCCACACCTTTTGTTAATTACCAATGAGGCAATGCGTCATGAAGGGTGGCCCCGCCTTCCCCTCATGAAAACAGTATATATACTCTGAGGTGAGGTTTTATTTTGGGGCTTGGGGCAGTTAGGAGGACCTGAGTTCAAATCTCATCTCAGACACTTGACAATCACTAGCTGTGTGACCTTGGGCAAGTCACTTAACCCCAATTGCCTCATCCTGGGTCATCTCCAGTCATCCTGATGAATATCTGGTTGCTGGATTCAGATGGCTCTGGAGGAGAAGTGAGGCTGGTGACCTGCACAGCCCTCCCTTACTCAAAACAAAGTCAAGTGCAAGTCATGTCATCGTTTCTCTGATAGCATGGTCTTCTTCAGCAATGAAAAACGAACACATGCACACTTTGGGGCTTAGTTTTTGGAAGAAGATTTATATGCCAAATGAGACTCTGGGCAGTCATTTTAAGAAGCCCCCTGGCTTTGAAAACCTAGATGTTGGTGCTTCTCTCTCTGGTAGTAATGTATGTATTGCCTGTGGTCAGACAGTTGGAAGCCCTGTCTGTTAGTATATGTGTTTGATTAAAGTGATTGTTGACCCCTCAAAAGTTGCTTGCCTTTTAGAAAAGCACATCTAAGAACCTGTGCAGCAGGCCCTGCTATGTATGCTGGGGTACTTACTGCTACAGCAATACCCTTCCAAATCCAGCCCTCCACTTCAGATACCTTTCTTCTTCATCCCCATCCTGAACCAGTCCTTTATTATTCTACTTTTACTATAATATTCTTTTTATTTTTTTAACTTTCCTTTGCCGTCCTAGCTAAGAGTGTGGTTCCTAAGATTCTCTGTCCCCCTTCTATCACATCTCCCAGTTCCTAACTTTATATTTGAATGACCTTCATCTGTGTCACTTCAATTGCAAGAAATGCAAACACTTTTTTTCTCCCATTTCTTTCTAGCTCTACGGCATTTATTTTTGCCCACTCAAGCCCAAAATCTATTTCTCTGTTTCATCAATGATTCTTAAACAAAGTTATACTTCCAACGTAAACCATCTCTTTCACTTTTAACAGGTAAGCATTGGATCATCACTAACTCTTTTTAGTAATTTAAATTTATTTACCTTTCTTATGTTTATTTTCTCTATTACATTTGGATTTCAAAGGTCTGGCCAACTCTGGTTTTCGTAAAAGGAATGTTTAGACTTTATCAATTCCGTGTAAAGTCTATTTATCTTTCCTGGAGGATTATATTTAGCATTAAAGAATAAGATCCTTTGGTACAAGTAATTGTCTTTTGCATTGTAGTAGAGTTCAAATTTTTCTTTTCATTTCTCATTGATGGTGAGTAATCCCAAGTGATTCTGATGACCACAGTTTTTCAGTATATGATTTGTCCCTTCCTAGATACTTATAATATTTTCTTTTTGTTCTGGGAGCTCTAAATTATGACAATCACATTTCTGTGTTAAATATGAAGTTTGTCTTACGTGGCATTATGTGGAGTCTATTGATTTTTGTTCTCTGGTTCCAATACTTCTGGACATTTTTTTATGATTTTTTGAAATACAGTATTCAGAATTTTTGCTTCATCATATTTTGTGGGAGACCATTATATGAACCTTATCTTCCAAGTCAATGATTTTTCCATGATTGGGACCTCAATGTTTTTCTGTTGTTTTCATTCACCTCTGAGTCTTTGTGATGGCTTTGGGGGTTTTCTTGTTAGAGACACTAGCATGGTTTGCCATTTCCTTCTCCAGTTCATTTTACAGATGAGGAACTGAGACAAAGAGGGTTAAGTGACTTGCCCAAGGTCATATAACCAGTAAGTGTCTGAGGTCAGATTTGAACTCAGGAAATCAGAAACTTCTGACTCCAGGCTGGGCACTCTATCCTCCACCTATCTGCCCCCCTGAGACCTCACATATTCCTCTAATTTTGTTTTCTTTTGACTTATTGTATTATTTAATTTAATTATTTAATTTATTTAATATTTATTTAATTTATTAATTTTTCATTTCATTACCTCCATTTTCCACAGGAAGTACAATTCTTTAAAAAAATTTACCAGCTTCCTTCTTATCCTTATCGCCTTTCCCCAATTTCTTTTCCCCACTCAACCATCTTGCCAGGAGTCCACATACTATTTTATCAAAGTTCTTAAAACACCATGTCCAGAACTCAACACAATATTCTAGATGTATTCTGGCTGGGAGTTCTCATTCTCCTTCACCCAGACAGAATAGTTATCTTTATTAGTACGTTACAAGATTACATTAGCTCCTTTAACAACTATGTCATGTGGTATGCTCCCTTTGGGCCTATAGTTCATTAAAACTCTTAGATCTTTTTCATATAAACTGCTTTCTAGCTGTGCTTCTAACCCCAAGGGTATGTTTTTTTAAAAAAGTTTTTTAACCCAAAATAAAATACCTTACTTTTATTCATATTGAATTTCATCTTTTTAGTTTTGACTCATACTTCTAGTATGTTAACATACTTTTGGATCCCCAAAATATCACTGACAATTTGCAATCCAATGTATTAATTGTTTCAGTTTTTATCTTACTTGAAAATTATCTTCTATATCTTCATCCAAATCATTATTTGGCCAAATATAGAGCCTTTCAGCACAGAACTAGAAGTCTTCCTCCAGACTGTTATCATTCTATTAACTAACATTCTTTGGGTATGCTTGTTGGATCAATAACAACATGGTATAATGGAAAGAGAACAAACCATAAAGTCAAAAACCCTGGGTTCCTTCCTTGGTTCTACCACTTACTGGCTGTATGACTTTGGGCATCTCTCTCAGCCTCTATTTACTCATCTGTAAGATGAAGACACAAATGTTTACATTACCTGCTTTACAGGGGTTATTGTGATTTACCTAGTAGAGGCTTAATAAATACTTATTGATTGATTCATAAGCCTTTTGTGAACCATAGTCATCAAATGAATGTTATCAATATCATTACATCTATTTCGTGTTTCTCCACCTTGGCCACAAAGCTATTGTAAGGGACTTTGCCAAATGCCTTGCTGAAATACCAATGTGTTATATCCACAGTATTTACCTGATTGACTGGCCTAGTATCCCTGTCACAAATAGATGAATTTAGTCTTTATGAATTTATTCTGATTCCTAGCTGTCACCAATTTCTTTGCCAAGGAAATATATCTGGAACAATCTATAGTAGTAAAGTCCAGAAACCAAAACTAAAATAATGTCTTAGGAAAATTGATAAGTAAACTGTAAGGAATCTAGAATATCATATTCTACAATTGATTTAGTGTTTTGAAAATACTTGTTTAGTATCAACTCCAAAATTCCTTTATTTGATCAAAATCTTTTATCATTCCACATTTCCCTGTACCTCAAGACCCCTAACCCTGTTCTTTGTCCTCACTGTGACCTCCATTCCTTCCAGTTCTTTCCCAGGCCATCATTGCTGCATTCTATACTCTCTCTTTTCATTCTTATTTTGACCCATGGTGAACCAAATCAACTCTACACTATCCTCTACCCTCAATTCTTCTGCCCCCTTGTCCTCTTGTTCATCATGCCTTGCTAAGCTACAACCCTGGATTTCTTTTACTACCCACCTCTATCATTCCTATTCATGTACTGCTGGATGCAGTAAGAGAACATCATGAGACCATGCTAATTGGACCTACTACAAATTTATGTTATCTAATCTCAACTGGGGACTCCCTTTAGCTAAGCAGACATTCATTTCCTCCCTGATTCATTCGCTATCCCCACTCTCCACAGCAGGGGTTCCAAACCTTCTAAGGCATTCCTCTTCCTGACCCTCTCAGTCGACTGTCTCATACTTGACCAAAAAAAGAAATTGAGACCATTTGTTGAGTTCCCCTTTCTCCCCTCATCACACATCATTTTAGATGTCTGCCTCCATTATCTTCCCCTTACTCCAGTGTCAGATGAAAAGTGGGGAATTGAATTCTCCTCATGAAAGCTTGTGTTCTTGGTCTTTTTTTTCTCTGTCTTCTCTACCAGCTTGCTTCTACTATCATACTCACCACCTTTTATCTTCAATATCCCCTTGTATTATGACTCATTCCCTGTTATAAACAAATGTAATCTATGTTTTCCCCATTCTTAAAAAACCCTCATTGATCTAACCAACCCCAATAGTTATAATCCTACATCTCTTCTCCCCTTAATGGGTAAACTCCTTGGGAAGGCCATTTACCTGTAGTACTTCCACTTCTCTGTCTTTGTTCTAAATCCTTTGAACTCTGGCTTCATCATTTAACTTAAACTACCCTCTCCAAAGTTAGCGATGGTTTGTTAAGTGCAATGTCTAATAACCTTTACTCAATGTTGATTCTTCTTGATCTTTCTGCTGCATTTAACCCTATAGATCAACTTCTCCTTCTGGATATTCTCTCCTTTATAGAGTTTAATAACTGCTCTATCTTGATTCTTTTCCTGTATATTGGGGCAGCTAGGTAGCACAGTGAATAGAGCACTGGCCCTTGACTGGAGGACCTGAGTTCAAATTGGGTCTCAGACACTAGCTGTATGTCCCTGGTTGAATCACTTAACCCTTATTACCTCCTTAAAAAAAGCCATACCCTTCCTGTATATCTGCCTTCTCCTTTCTTGGTTTTTCATTCATGTCATTCTCACTAACTATGGAAGAATTCCAAGGCTCTGTCCTGAGCACCTTTCTCTTTTCTATCAACACTTTCTCACTTGGTGATCCCCATTAACTCTTACTGATTGAATTATCACCTCTAAGCAGATAATTCCCAGATCTATATATCCAGCCCTAGTTTCTCTGCTGAGATACAAGTGCGCATCTCCAAATGACTTTTGGAAATTTTGAACCCGATAGCCTATATGCATCTCAAACACAACATATCCAAAACTAACTCATTATCTTTTCCTCCAAAACCCTCCCCTCTTACAAACTTCCCTGTTACTTTTGAGGGCACTACTGTTCTTCCTTACCCTCAGGACAGCAATTGCAATGTCATCCTCAAATCCTCACTTGCACTCATTCCACATATCCAATCTATTATCAAATCTTGTCATTTTTCCCTTTACAATATCTCTGCTGTACGTTTCATTCTCTCTTACTCACACAGTCACAATACTAGTCATGATGCTAGCTACAGCCTTCATCATCTCTTGTCTGCTCTACCAAAATGTCTGGTCACCCTTCCTCAAGTCTCTCCCAGCTCCAATTCATCCTCCATTCAGGTGCCAAAGTGATTTTTCAAAACTGTACATTTAACCATGTTACCCATCTATCCCCTACTCCGCAATGAGATCCAATCAAATGAGATCCAATGACTTCTTATCACCACCAGGAACAAATAAAAACTCCTCTGTATGACATTTAAAGCTGTTCACGACCCGGTTCCTTCCTCCCTTTCCGGTTTTCTTAAAACCTGCTACCCTCTGTGCACTCTATAATCCAGCCACACTGGCCTCCTTGCATTTCCTGGAAAATGTACTTTCTCTGTACTTTTGCCTATGCTGCCTATGGCTTGGAACTCTCTGCCCCCTTAGCTCTCCTTTTTATTCCTACTTTAAGACTCAGATCAAAATCTATCTTGAACAGGAGGTCTTTCCCAGTTCCTCAGCCTTTAATGTCTTCTCCTCTAAGATCATATTTATCTCTTGTATAGATCTTGCATGTATCTACTTATCTACATGTTTTCTCCTCCACAGAATCTGAGCTCCTTGAGGGCAAGGACTGGTTTGGTTTTTTGTTTTGTTTTTTTTAGTTTGGACTGGTTCTTTTGCTAGGACTTAGTAGTGTCTGGCACGTAGTGTTTTATAAATGCTGTTGACTGACAACTGACCAAATATCTATGACATAGTCCCTGACCTTGAAGAGCATATCTTATAGGACTTTGTGGCACATGTGCCATATTTCTCATTTAAGACTTGGTAACTGACAATACTATCACTTTAAGGGACAGAATATCTGTGTCTGGCACACTAGGACCCTTCATAAGAGTATGTTCTGTCAGACTTTCCTCTTGGCTGTTTTCTTTGGCACTCTATTCTGACTAAGATTTAAATACTGGCCTGGATTCTGATCACTTCATTTCTACTCTCCCCTTCTGGTTCTGACCCCAGACAAAATCCTTCTTTGCAATGTATAGGTGATTTCCAGATACTGGCTCTTTGAAGGGTAACCCTTTCTTGACTTGTATTGGCTTACTGAATGAGACACCGGTAGTATATGTATCAATACACAGACTACTTATAGACTCTTCACCTTTTAAGTTAATTTAAAATTTTGATTGCTCTTTATTTCTGTTTAAAATTTTTGGCAGATTTATGTTGGGCCATCTTGATATCAATAGACATCATATTAAAGGACAATTTATAGATTAATATATGTGGCAAAGCATTTGTTCTATATGCCTCCTACTCGTGCAGGAAAAGGGTTATAATAGGAATACTAAGGAGTAAATTATTTGGAATTCTAGATGAATGATTGTTTTCTGCTTTAGCTTGAGGACAGGATAAAATTTAATAGGAAAGATTGGAGAATAGTTAAAAATTACTGAGAAAGGTACCAAATTGTACCTACCAACCCTAAAGAATAGTGCTTAGAGAACCCAAAGACTGAGGATTTGAAACTAAGAAAATTAACTAGAGAGGCAGTAGAGCATTGTATAAAGAGACTTAGAATCTCTTCCTTTCTAGGTAGCATTTTTTCCTGGTGATTTTTTAAATTTTTAAAATTATTTTATTTGTTTTCAGTGTTCTACAATCAGTTCTATATATCTTTGATTTTTCCCTGACTTTCCCCTCCTTCCTTCCTCCCTCACCACTCCCTCCCCAGCAATCTTATATAGGTTCTACACATACATTCCTATTAAATACATTTTTACCTTAGTCATGTTGTACAAAAGAATTCAAATGAATGGGAGCAACCATAAAACAAAAACAAAACAAAAGACCAAAGAAAATGATCTGCTTCATTCTGCAATCCTGTTCCATAGTTCTTTCTCTGGATGTGGAAGGCATTTTGCCTCAAGAGTCTATTGGAAATTTTTTAGGTCCTTGCATTGCTATGAAGTACTGAGTCTACCAGAAAAATTCCTCACACACTGTGGTTGTTGCTGTGTACAAAGTTCTTCTGGTTCTGCTCATTTCACTCAGTATCAGTTCATGTAAGTCTTTCCAGGCCTCTCTGAAGTCTTCCTGTTCATCATTTCTTGTAGCACAGTAGTATTCCATTACATTCATATACCACAACCTGTTCAGCCATTCCTCAACTGATGAGCATCCCCTTGATTTCCAGTTTTTGGCCACCACAAAGAGAGCTGCTATAAATATTTTTATACATGTGGGACCCTTTCCCATTTTTATGATCTCTTTGGGATAAAGTCCTAGAAGTGATATTGCTGAGTCAAAGGGTATGCACATTTTTGTAGCCCTTTGGCATAGTTCCAAATTGCTCTCCAGAATAGTTGGATCAGCTCACAGCTCCACCAGCAATGAATTAGTGTTCCAGCTCTCCCATCTTCTCCAACATTTATCATCTTCTCTAGTTAGGATTTTTAAAAAGTGTCTGGATTTCTGTAACAAATGCTAGAGTTGGAATGAAGGAAAAGTCAGGTAGGAAAAACTAATCTTTAACCATGTTGGTAGTTCTAAAAGGGCTTCTTAGGTGTTACTCATAGGTCACTTAGCCCCTGTATGCCTTAGTTTTGCTGCTTAACCCCATAAATTGAGCTAATGATATGAACCTACTTCACAGAGGTGTGTGAAGATTAATTATGGTTTGCAAAGTGCTTTGAAGGTGAAAAGTACTTATTATGGTGAGACACAGCTTTCTTCATGTCTTCTTTTCCTTAGCATTTCCCCTTCTCTTTTTCTTTCCTTCGAGGGGCCCCAACATGGGAGGAATGCTTTACCCTGAAACATCCAGACTTCCTGTTGAAAAGTTAAGAATCAGGAAGACTCATGCCTTCACTGCAATAAATGAAGCCCTCCGTGAAAAATTTTATTACCCTTTCAAAGTTAACCAAACTACTTCAAAAACAATTTTAACGAGATGCAACAAGGTGTATTGGAAAAAATAATGAATTTCACATCTGAGCCTCAGTATCCTTATCTGTAAAATGGGAATTCTGCTACTTCTAACTGCATAGATGTAAAAGTTTAGCAAATTGTAAACCATTGTTTATAGATTCAGCTCTTACATTTTCTTTCCAAACTAAACCAGCTTTACCAAATTTGATTATTCACATCAGTAGAAATTTGATCTTTCAACCTATTCTCAGATTATATACATATAGAGTAGTGATAATTTGATGCAATTGTTTTTTTATCTGGCAAAAGACATAATAAATTTTCAATCTTATTGGACTATATTGAGCATAAAATCACATGCAAGTAGTTTCAAACTATTAAATTTTGGAATTTTAAAACCAGAAGGGAACTTAGAACATTAGATGTTAGATGGAAGGGACTTTGGAGAATTCATCTAATACTACTTTGTCATTTTATAAGTAAGGAAACAGAAACCTAGAGAGGCTAAAGGATTTTCCCGCAGTCATACAATTCCCAGTGTGTTGGCCTCCTCTTGCCTTTTTGACTGGACAGAACTTGAGCACTTGGATTTTGGCCGTCTTGTTTATTATTATTATTTATTTATTATTATTATTTATTTATTATTATTATTTTTCTTGTTTGGACTTTATTTAGCTGTCTAGAAGAGAGGGAGCCTATTTGCTAGCATGAAAAAGTCAAAAGTAATAAGGAAAAAAATGAGAAAAATAGAAAGAATATTGGATCTCAGCAATATCACTGCTCATAGAGAAAGTGAGTTGTTTAATCCCACATTTCTACATTATAGTGACATTCCATATGCTCAGAGTTTTCATATCCGGTTGATAATAACGCTTGGTTGTCCAAAGGAAAAACATGCTGAAGAACCGTGCTTAGTGACATTAGATAGTAACAACAACAAAATTGCTGAGGCTGATGACACAATAATGATAGTTCTTTAATGAAAGATACTGTTACATTCTTTTTTCTTTTCTACTGTATCTTTTTAAAGTTTAAAAAAATGTTTCATATTATGAACTTAACAAATGTCAACAAAGATAAGTGTTTTAATATACAAAGAACAGAAAAAAGAATTGTGTATGAAACCATATTACATATATCTTTCATAAAAGTACATATTAAATTTAACATTATGATACCAAAATGGGATGGTTGTCCATGTTCCCTTTTGAATTTCCTTCTGCTCTCTTCTGTGTATTTTTAAAATGTTTCATGGATGCTCTTTTCTTTTCTTTTGCTTCATGTTCATCATTCATCCATTCTTCACCCACAACTCTCTCCCACAAATATAAAAACCCTTCCTTAAAAAAAAGTGAGTGGTTAAGGAAAAGAAATTCACACATTCATCATGTCTGAAAATGTATGTCTCGTTCTGCATCTGTAGTCTGTAATCTCTTTGTCAAGAGTTAGAAGGTATGCTTTATCATCAGTCTTCTGGAATCAAGAAGGGTCATTACATTGAGCAGAATTCTTAAACCTTTGAAAGCTGCTTTCCTTTACATTATAATGGTAATATAAATTGCTCTCCTAGTTTTACTCATCTCTCTATCAGTTCTATAAAGCTTCTTTGGTTTCCCTGATTTAATCCCTTTCTTCATGTCTTATGGCATAATAATTTTTCTTTATATTAATATATTTTAATTTTCTCAGCCTTTCCTCCTTTGATAGGTGCCCACTTCATTTCCAGTTCTTTGATAGAGCAAAAAGAATTTATACATATATATATATATATATATATATATATATATATATATATATATATATTTTATATATGACTGGTTGCCTTCTGTTTTTTGACTTCTTTGGGATGTATGCATAGTTACGATAGACAAAGGATATATACAGATATGACTTTTTGAGTATAGTTCCTAGTTACTTTCCAGAATGTTTAGATAAATTCAAAGTTCCACTAACGGTGCCTGGCCAATGATAACCCCTCTAACGCTTGTCATTTTCCTTTTTTTTTAGGTCATTTTTACCAATCTGATGAGAGGTAGAGTCATAGAGTTGTTTGAACTTGTATTCTCCTTGTTATTGATACTTTATAATTTACTTCAAATGGTTGTTAGTAGCTTACTTTTCTTCTTTTTAAAACTTCTTGTTTGTATAAGTTCACCATTTATAAATTGGGGAAATACCTCTTGTTCGTATATCTTTCTATCAATTCCTTATTTGATATTTTGTATATCAGACCTTTGTAAGAAATTTCCTATAAAGTTTTTCCAGTTAACTGTATCTTCTTCAATTTTACAAAATCAAAAATTGTTTATTTTATTTTTTATTTTTATCATTTTATTTTTATCATTTCTATATTGTTTACTCAAGAATTCTCTGCCTAGCAATAGTTGTGAAAGGTATTGCTTTTCTTCTCTAATTTGTTTATGATATAATCTTACATATTTAGGTCACATATTCAGGGATGTTGTGAAGCTCAAATGAGGTAACATATATAAGGCACTTTGCAAACCTTAAGGTATCCTATAAATGACAGTTATTTTAATGATGATGATGATGATTAGCCTCCAGCCACCAAGGCTCCAGGCTGGTGATAGTGTTTTCCTGGAGACTTCTACTGTATTACTGCTGAGCTCAAAAAATATTTATAGAGCAACGCAGGAGTGGGTTCATAAATGTTTAAGAACCAGGATTTCCAGAGGAAAAAAAAGGTACACACGCACACACACACACACACATACACACACATACACATACATACATGCACATTTTTCAGTTTAATCTGCTTTATTAACACTTTAAATTTAGATAATCAACAAAACAATTAATCAAGCTCAGACTGTAGCAATTGTTGATTTCTGAAGTATAAATACTTAGGCTGAAAATTTAACAATTGGTTCTTGCAAGCCAGTTTTGTCTCCAGCATACCTCTGCACATATCCATTTGGAGGTTATTGATGTATATGGTGTGAAACGCTGATCTGCACCTAATTTTTGTCAAACTACTTTCCCATTTTCCCATAAGTTTTTTTTCAATTGACTACTAAGTCCTTACCTTAGCACTTGGTGTTCTTGGCTTTATCAACTAATGTTCAACTGTTTGATTGCTTCTAGGTCTTGTGCACTTAAACTGTTCTATCGATCAACTTTCCTATTTTTAATAGTAATAGGTAATAACAGTAATGGGGCAGCTAGGTGGTGCAATGGTTAGAGTACTTGGCCTGAAATCAGGAAGATCTGAGTTAAAATCCAGCCTTAGATGCTTATTAGCTGTGTGACCCCGAACAAATCATTTAACCCTGTTTACCTCAGTTTCTTCATCTATAAAATGAGCTGTAGAAGGAAACCACTCCAGTATCTTTGCCAAGGAAACCCCAAATGGAGTCACAAAGAGTCAAGAGTGACTGAAAAACTGTCTGAAAAACAACAATAACAGTAAAAAGTGGATTTGATGATTATTGCTTTGTAGGATCTGGTAATGCTTGCCCTGCACACTTTTTTTTATTCCTCCAGATGAATTTTGTTATTGTTCTGTTGTTTTGAAAAGGTGTATTCGGTGGTTTGTTTTATTTGACACCGAATATAAATTAATTTAGGTAATATAATTTTTAAAATATTTATTTACAAATAATAATATTTATAATGATATTATTTATATATTTATGGTTTATATAATATATTTATCATCTATCAATATTAAATATTTATAATATTTATTATTGTTGTTGCTCAATTATGAGCAGTTTAAGACTTCTCCAATTATTTGTATTTTTTAATAGTGTTCAGGTGCATTCATATAATTCCTGTATATGTCTTGGTGATGTTGTCACTTAATCTCCATGTAAGTTTGAATTTTTCTTCAAATATCCTTTGCTTACTCTAATTTTTATTGCCTTGTGGTCAGTTAAGGATATGTTTAATATTGATGAATTTCTGCATTTATTTATTAATTTTTATGCCTTAGTACATGGTTAATTTTTATAAGGGTGTTATACAAAGCTGAGAAATACACATACGTTCCTTTCAATTCCCATTTAGTATCACCAGACACTTACCTATCTTATCTAACTTTTGTAAATTATATTCAGGCTCTTAACTTCTTTCTAGTTTTTCTTTTGGTTAGATTTGTTTAAGTCTAAAAGGGGCATGTCAAGTCTCAACTATTATAGTTTTGCAGTCTATTTCTTTTTGTAATCTAGTCAGTTTTTCACTTAAATACTTAGATGCTATGTAATTTTGGCACATGAGTTACAAACTGATGTTCCATTATATATGATGCCTTTAAGCATCATGTAGTTTCCTAACTTATCTCTTTTAACTATATCTATTTTTATTATTGCCTATTTGAGATCATGACTGCCACACCTTTAAAAAACTTTCCTGAGGCATAATAAATTCTGATCCAATCTCATTTTAACTGTGTGAATCTTTATGTTTCAAGTGTGTTACTTGTTAAAATATTGCTGAATTTTGCATTCTAATCCAATTTGCTGACTTTCATTTTATGGGTTCATCCTATTCACATTCATGGCTGTGGTTATTCGTTTTGATCATATTCTCATAACTTTTTTTCTCATTACTCCTCTTTCACCCATATACAAAAAGAAGGTGGGGAAAGAAAAAAATGTGATCAGTGATAGAAATCTAGAAATTAAATGTTCTGATCTGATTCCTTGCCCCTCCTCCCTTCAACTAATTTAGAGTGAAATCACTAGTTCTAATAAATTTTTTCTCCCTTTTAATCACTCTTTTATGATCTGCCTTCCATGGTTGGAGACAAAACTGGTTTGGAACTTCCATAGTTGCTTAGCTTGTGAATCTTTCTTTTGCAACTCTACCATCTCCCTTGAACCCTCCTTTCCTTTTTTCCTGTTCCTATTTCCCTCTGAAATTTAAAATATTTCTATACCAGATTCTGGGTATTCAAGCTTTCTTTTCTCAGTTCAAAGTGAAGTTCATGAGCTTCCTATTCTCTCCTGATTCTGATTCTCCTGATCCCTGATTCTTCATGTTTATATATTCTTCTTCTCTAGAACCCCAATAATTATGAGAAATAAGTTCTTCTTTCTCATTTCTTTCTTAAGATATTTCTTTTTACACTTAATTTTTATTTAATTTTCTTTAGTTCCATGTTAACAATAATTTTTAGCATTTGTTTATTTTCAAATTTTGAATTTCATGTTCCCTCCTTTTCTCCTTCCCCTCCCCACTCCTTGAGAAGGCAAGCAAATTCATATAGAGATTATACATGTGCAGTTATGCAAAACATTTCCGTATTAGTCATGTTGCAAAAGAAAAATACAGGGCAAAAACAACCAAGAATCATAAAGAAATAAAAAAGTATTCAATCTGCTTTCAGATTCCACCAACTCTATTTGTGGAGGTGAACAGCATTTTTCATCATGAGTCTTTTGGAATTATCTTGGATCAATGTATTACTGCGAATCACTGTCATTCACAGTTGATCATCATACAAGATTGCTATTACTGTGCACCATGTTCTCCTGGTTCTGCTCATTTCATTTTGCATCAGTTCCTGTAAGTCTTTCCAGGTTTTTCTGAAAACATCCTGCTCACCATTTCTTATAACACAATAATATTTCATCATAATCATATACCACTAGTTATTCAGCCATTCCTCAAATGATGAGTATCCCCTCAGTTTCCAATTTTTTGTTACCACAAAAAGAGCTGTTGTAAATTTTTTCCTTTTTCTTTGGTCTCTTTGAAATATAGACCTAGTATTAGTCTTCTAGACCTTTGGGCAAAGTTCCAAATTGCTCTTGAGAGTGCTGAATCAACTTACAACTCCACCAATAATGCATTAGTGTTGTTATTTTTCCACATTCCCTTCAACCTTTATCATTTTGCTTTTCTGTCATATTAGCCAATCTGATAGGTGAGGTGGTACCTAAAAGTTGTTTTAATTTGCCTTTCCCTAATCAATAATGATTTAGAACATTTTTTCATATGAGTATAGACACCTTTGATTTTTCTGAAAACTGCCTGTTCGTATCCTTTGACCATTTATCAATTGGGAAATGACTCATTTTCTTATAAATTTGACTCAGCTCATTACATATTTGAGAAATCTTATCTTTATCAGAGAAACTTGCTTTAAAAGTTTTCCCCAATTTCCTGCTTTCCCTCTAATTTTGGATGTATTGGTTTTGTCTGTACAAAACCTTTTAAATTTGATGTAATCATAATTATCCATTTTATTTCATGTGATCCTCTCTATCTCTTGTTTGGTCATAAATTCTTCCTTTATCCATACATCTTACAAGTAAATGCTTCCCTAATTTGCTTATGGTATCACCTTTTATGGTTAAATCATGTACCCACTTTGACCTTACCTCAGTATACAGCATGCAATATTGGTTTATACCTAGTTTCTGCCACACTGCTTTTCAGTTTTCCCAGGATTTTTTGTCAAATAGTGAATTCTTGTCCCAAAATCTTGGGTCTTTGGGTTTGTCAAATGCTAGATTACTATGGTCATTTGTTACTGTGTATTGTGTATGTAATCTATTTCATTGATCTACCACTCTGTTTCTTAGCCAGTATCAGATTGTTTTGATGATTATCACTTTGGTAATATAGTTTGAGATCTTGGACAGCTAAGTCAAATTCCTTCACTTTTTTTCATTGATTCCCTTGATATTCTTGATCTTTCATTCTTGCCGATGAATCTTTTTACTGTTTTTTAGCTCTATCATTTTTTTAAAAATTGACTTGTATAGTACTGAAGAAGTAAATTATTTTAGGTAAAATTGTTATTTTTAGTAGATTGACTTGACTTACCCATGAGCAATTAATATTCCTCCCATTTTTTAGATCTGACTTTGTGTGAGAAGTGTTTTGTAAGTGTATTCATATAGTTCCTAGGTTTGTCTTGGCAGGTAGACTCCCAAGTATTTTATATTATCTATAATTATTTTAAATGGATTTTCTCCTTCTATCTCTTCCTCTTGGACTTCATTGGTAATAAATAGATATGTTGATGATTTTCATGGGTTTATTTTATATCCTGCATCTTTGTTGAAGTTTTTAACTATTTCAACTAGTTTTTAAATTTATTTGTTAAGGTGTTTCTTAACAAAGGAAAAAGTATTCCTTTTTTTATGCTTTTATATCTTTTTTGTAAAAACAATAAAATAGAATAACCTCCCCTAGGCCTTGTGTTTATCTTACTTTATTCCTTCTGTCACCCTTGAAAATAGAGAGATTCTAAAGAGACCATTGCCTCTTCTTTCCCTACCAGAGCATAAATACTTTATCACTGAACCCCTTCCAATTGCTCAAATGTATTTACTTTTCTAAGGTTATCTTTTCTCCTGTATATGTGTTTCAGTAATTCCACCAAGCTCTAGTCTTTTCTTCCCTAATGCTTGAAGGTCCTCTCTTCTTCTCTAGCAAAACCCTCTTTCACCCATAAGAGTATATACTTAGTTTTGCAGCATAAACTATTCTCAATTTTGAGCTTTTTTCTCTTGTGGTTTTGAATATTGCATTCCAAGATTTCCTTGCCTTGTAGCAGTTGTGGCAAAGTTTTGTGTGGCCCTGAGTATGGTTCTTTGGTGCTTGAACTCTTTTTCTGCCTACTTTGGGTGTTTTTCTCTTTAAATTAGATGTTCTATATTTTGGTTATAATGTTACTAGATATTTTCACCTTAGATTTCTTTTAGGAGGTAATGCTTGGCTTGTTTCTATTTTCCCTTTTCCGTCTCATACTAATAAAGTTGAAGAGTTTTCTTTCGTAAATTCTCAAAATATGCTACTCATGTTTTTTGTATGGTCATGGTTTTTAGGGAGTCTGGTCATTTAAAAATTATCTATACTTGACCTGTTCTCTAGACAAATTATTTTTGATAGTAGAAATTTTACATATTCTCACTTTTTAGTCTTTTGTCCTTGATCTAATATTTCTTGTTGGTCCATTCTGTATTTCAGGGACTCTACTACTTGGGTAAGGTTTTCCATCTTCAGTTCTAAGGTGTTTTTTCTCCTTCCATTTTTTAAGAGTTCTAATTCCATTTTTTAAAATTCTTGCTCTGTTTCTTCCAGCCATTCTTGGAGTCCTTGTGGCTAACACTTGGATTTCTTAGAGTCTCTATTTACACTTATTCAGGAATCATTATCTGGGTTAATGTTTTGGGCTTCTTTTAACCCAACATGTTTCTTCATTTTAATTTAGACTGTTAAAGCCGAAAGCAATCTTAGACTCATATCTAGCCATACCTCTCCTACCTCCTAACTTTACCAATAAGGAAACTGAAATCCAGAATTGTTAGATAATCTGCCAAAGTCAAAGATCTAGTTGTTGTGAGATATGGAACTTGAACTCAGGGCTCCTGATTCCTCTTCCAGTGTTGAGGTTGAAAAAAAATCAATATAACAGATGACTCAAAATTGAACAGAAATCATATGCCTGGCATATGTTCTCTGAAAACATTTGTTACAATTGCATGATGATGGCGTAAGGTTTCAGATATTGAAATGGTTAAAGAGGAAAACAATATGTGAGAGTGAAAGATGAATGAGAACAAAGTGAGTTTCAACCCTGTCATCACCTGGCTATACCACAATCCCTTTCCCTTCACTTTCCCAAATTTTATACCAATTTTCCAAACCCAAGTTTATCTAAAATGGAACAGATTATTTCCTTGCTTACACCTGGAAACATAGCACATTTCCCCCTTTGTAATGCAAGGGAGGATGATGGTAAAATTTTCCTTTTAGGTTGGGGAGGGGAAAGAGAGAGAAATAGGAGCTGGAGAAGGAAGGGTGGAGACAACAATTTCTGAAAGGAATCAAGTGTTTTAGGCTTTTGATTTTAACCTGTTCTTCACAGAAAGGGTACACTGGAAGGAACAATGGATAGGGAACTAGGAGACATAGATTCTGGTCTTGGATGTGTCATTGAGTAGCTCTGTAATTTCAGGAAAGTCCCTTTAACATTTTATTAGGGGACTTGGCCCTAACGTCCCTCCCAGCTCTAAAATTCTGTGTTCTGAGGTCCCTTCCAGCTGTAATATTCTGCATTCTGTATTCCAAGATCCCTTCTACTTCTAATATTCTATGATTCTGAGAGAGAAGCAAAAGAGATCAAGAAAACCTGCTTTACAAATATATAGCACAAATTTAAAATAATCTGCTTGAATGATAGCAGAAGTAATGCTAGTCTGTATAGAGAGAAAGAAATATAGACTTGTGATTACATTCCTCTTGGGAGTAATACAAGTCAGCCTGAATTGAGATGAAGTTTAGGTGAAAGAAGGCTTGGTTAACCTACACAGCACAAGCTGGTTTACTGTAATCTTTCCTAGGAATCCTGAAGAAAACTGCCTCCGTTAAGGAGATCCTAACAGAGAAGGCTATGCAAAGTAAATTTAAGTGGTAGTTGAATTCAACAGAATTGAATAGTAAGCTGCCAATAACTGTTTTCTAATAAAGATATGTAAGAAATCATTCAGCATCATTGAGCTGTGGGAATTTCCTTTTAGAAATAGTCATTGTTTGCTCAGTTTCTTATGCAAAAGAGAAAACTGAAATCAAAGGAAAGTTAACCAGTGAGGTAGTGTAGTCAAAAGATGTATTTTGGAGTCATGGGGGCTCTGTCACTTAATATCAAAGTCACTTCCCCTATGGAACCTCAACTTTTTTATCTGAAAAATGGAGAAAATAATATTTGTTCTATAAGCTTGGTGCCAAAGAAGTGATAGGAGACAACACTTCTTTTGTAGAGTTGAGGTAGGCAGGGAACCACAGGTGTAGAACACCACATATATTGTCAGATTTTTGCATTTCTAAGTTTTGTCAATTTTTTTCATTTTCCTCTTTTCTTTAAAAAAATTATTTGTTAAAAGGGGTAGCTCTCTGGAAGAGAAAAGAAGAATGATGCAAGGAGAAATAAGCAATATAAAACCCAAATGTGTATAAAATCCCCAAGTCTGTTGCTAGTATCCAACATGATAATGTATCAAAGGAGCAGAGGCACTATACGCTTAGCTCTTATTTAAGGCAGGACTGAATTCTTACTCATCTTTGTATTCAGTGTACCCTCAGCCTACTACCAAGTATTCCATATGTAAGTAAACCATTAACAAATACTTGGTACTGGAATAGATGGATTTTATGCTTGGAAAGATCTTAGATCTCACTAAAATGGATGTTCTATCCACTGGTTCAGACTGCTCTCCAATCATACCTTCTCATTTTTTTGTCTTGTCCATGGATTTCTGCATATTTTCTAAGAGCAACCTGATACACTGGAGATTCACTTCTTTTCATGTGTTAAGGACATCATTGTTACACTTGAGTTGTCCATCTATTATTCTCTCACTCATGATAAGACAGTGTAAAAATGATGGTCCATGAAGTCTATTAGTTCAACCCACGTAAAGTAAGTGTCAAGATGCTACTGTCTGATGCCTTGAATTGGAGTAATGTTGCACAGGAAGTATGTTTAGACATGCACTGTGGGTTTTGTATAAAATAGCAAACCAGTTTGGAACCCACAGATTTGAGTGTCTGGCAGCTTAGGATGGAAGCCTTCCAACTAAGCTCCTGAGAAAGAATCACTTAGGTCAGGAGGAAAAAAATCCTATCTTCATCTAAATCTTTGTCTCCTCACCCCATCCTTGGATGGAAGAGGACTTTGTGAATTTTTGAAGGTTTGAAGATTTAGACATTTCATCTGAATTCTAGAAGCCTTCTTTGAGTAGCTGAAGGCAGTATCTGAATCAGGAGCTGAGGATAGATTTGACTCAACAAGCAAAGGCATCTCCAGATATATCTGTTTATGGACATCATTATGCTGATTAAGTCAAATCCTAGAACACAATAGAGTTTCTTAAATAAGATCCTGGACTTTTCAAAAGTGATCACCCTAACACTTCACATGGGAACAATGATGAAAAACTGACCTGATTATAATATGCAGTTTAATGATCAGCCCATAGAATTAGTCCATAGATACATATTTGGACAGGCACTGTGGACAGGAAATGAGCTAGATGAATTATAACAGTGTGAAAACTAAATCACTCAATCAACCATCGTGTTAGCTAACTAATGTTGGGCAATCCATTTCTCAATGTACCTGGGTGAATTACAACTCTCAGGGAAAGGAGGGATTAATTCATCTAAAAGCCTGGGAAAATCATAACTATGCATTACAGGAGGCCAACCTGAAAATATCTCATTGAACAAGTAGGACAGATGTCTCCTGTCACCCAAATGATAGAGTTGACTTAAGGAATAGCACAGTGCAGAGTGACCCATTAAAATTAACTTGATTCAAAACTAGAGAAAGTTTTACTTAAACAACCAAATAGTGTCCAGTGAGGAAAGTATATGTTAAAATTTTTTTAAATAAACATTTTTATTCTGAATTTAACACCAAAAAATATGCCAATTTTTATATGAACACAAAAGAATATTGTATATGAAAATGAGATTCTCTATTCAATACTTCTGACTTTTAAAAAAAGTATATAATAAATTCAACAGGTTATCTTCTTGTGTATTCTTCCTTCTCAAACTATCTTCTATTTATTTTATAAAAATGTTTCAGTGTCTCTCCTCTTTTTTCATTACCATTGCTTTCCTCCTTTCTTCCCAATTCCTCACCCTACCCCCAATCAAAAACAGGATGAGAAAAAAACATAACAAATAAACATATTCAAGTAAAACAAATCCATATAGTAGCCATACCCAAAAATATATGTCTCTCTCTGCACTTTGAGTCCATCGTGTCTCTGTCAGGTTACATGCTATATCACAGAAGGAAAAGGATATCTAAACAAAGAAGATGGGGTGTCTTCTTTGTGATCTTTCTCCAAGTAATTGATCACTCAGAGAAAGGTCTTGTTTAGACAGTTGAAGTCTAGCATGCCAGATGATGGAGATGGTAGCCCTGCTATCCTTTGCTCTGGTCAAATCCAATCTGAAGCATTTTGTCTAGGTCTGGGCACCATGTCCAAGAAAGAGCCAATGGATAAGAGACTTAAACCAGGTATTTGAGGAATGGTTATTTAGTTCGGAGAAGAGGAGATTCAAGGGACATAAACCACTGCCTTCAAGTATCTGAAAAAGCATTATATAGAAGACCAGTTAAATATATTGTGATTGGCATCAGAGGGGAGAACTAGGACCAAATAGATGATTATTATGAAGAGGTATATTTTGTCTAATTAAACAGAAGAACTTCTTTTATAAAAATTTTTTAATTTTTAAAAATTGAATTACAAATTCTCTTTGTCCCTCCCTCACCCACTGAGAAAGTAATATAATATATGTGAAGCCATGCAAAACATATTTCCATATGAGCCATGTTGCAACACACATGCACACACACACACATGAAGAAAAATAAAGTAAAAAAAACTGTGCTTCAATGTGCACTGAGTTCATTAGCTCTCTCTCTTGAGGTGTATAGTATTTTTCATCATGAGTCCTTTGGATAATCTTTGATCATTGTCTTCGATCAGAATAGATAAGTCTTTCTCAGTTGATCATTGGTACTATATTACAGTCATTGCATACAATGTTCTGCTTCTACTCACTTTACTTTGTATCAGTTCATATATCTTCCTAGGTTTTTCTGAAATCATCTGGCGCATTATTTCTTATAGCATAACAGTGTTCCATCACAACTGTATACTACAACTTGTCCAGCCATTGCCCAATTGATGGACATTCCCTTAATTTCCAGTTCTTTGCCACCACAAAAAGAGCTGCTATAAATATTTGTGTACATGTAGATCCTTTCCCATTTTCTTTCATTTCCTTGGGATACACACCCAGTAGTGGTATTACTGGGTCAAAAGGTACGCACAGTTTAATAGCTCTTTGGGCATGGTTCCAAATTGTTCTCTAGGATAGTTGGACCAGTTTACAGCTCCATCAATAGTACATTAGTGTCCTTATTTCAGAAGAACTTCTTAACAATGAGAATTGTCCCCAAAATGGGATACAAGTATTATACTGGAGATACAGAGTCTGGAGTGCAGTTGATTTCTGAACAGGGAAGGAATAGAGGGGATTCTACTACATTGATAGATGGGCTGACTAGATGCATGCTCATGCACACTTCTAAGATTCTAGGGTTTGAGGGAGAAACTCAAAGTGGGTGGAGCTAGCAAAGGGTTAATTGTTTCATAAAGTTAAAATAGCTTTGATGATTGTGGGATTCCCCAGTAATATGAAGTTAATATAATTAGACAAGACACTAGATTTTCTGTGTAGAATGCCAGCTGTCACTCTACTTGCCCAGTGCAGATCAAAGAAATTTATTTTGTCTCCATAAGTTATTAGACATAATGGAGTCATTCAATAGTGATATTGTCATAAGAAATATGTCTCTTGCTTTGAAAATAAATATCTCACCTTTGCTTCCTTTTCTTTAGGAAAAGCTGGCAGAAATCAAACTATTTAACTTCAGTATTTCCAGCATGCCATCATTCTGTTGCATCCGCTTTTCCCTGGTCAGAACTGCTGTTAGTTTAAAACCTTCTTGTGAGACTCTTTCCAATTCTCCCATTCTAATTTCTAAAATTCCGTGTTCTAAGACCATTTCCAGCTTAAACAATTTATTTATATTCCATGTTCCAAGACCCATTTGAAATCTAATGTTTTAGGTTCTAAGTTCCCTTCAAGACCCAAAATTGTACAGTGTGGATCTTTTTTTTTTTTTATTTAACTTTTAACATTCATTTTCACAAAATTTTGGGTTACAAATTTTCTCCCCTTTTATCCCCTCCCCCCTCCAAACCCAAGCTTTCTAATTGCCCCTGTGACCAATCTGCTCTCTCTTCTATCATCCCTCTCTGCCCTTGTCTCTGTCTTCTCTTTTGTCCTGTAGGGCCAGATAGCTTTCTTTACCCCTTTACCTGTATTTATTATTTCCTAGTGGTAAGAACATTACAGTTGATCCTAACACTTTGATTTCCTACTTCTTTACCTCCCTCCCTCTCCACCCCTTCCCTTTGGAAGGCAAGCAATTCAAGATAGGCCAAATCTGTGTAGTTTTGCAAATGACTTCCATAATAGTTGTGTTGTATAAGACTAACTATATTTCCCTCCATCCTATCCTGTCCCCCATTACTTCTATTCTCTTTTGATCCTATCCCTCCCCATGAGTATCGACCTTGAATTGCATTCTCCTCCCCATGCCCTCCCTTCTATCATCCCCCCCACCCTGCTTGTCCCCTTGTCCCCCACTTTCCTGTACTGTGAGATAGGTTTTCCTACCAAAATGAGTGTGCATTTTATTCTTTCCTTTAGTGGAATGTGATGAGAGTAGACTTCATGTTTTTCTCTCACCTCCCCTCTTTATCCCTCCACTAATGAGTCTTTTGCTTGCCTCTTTTATGAGAGATAATTTGCCCCATTCAATTTCTCCCTTTCTCCTCCCCATATATTTCTCTCTCACTGCTTGATTTCATTTTTTTTTTAAGATATGATCCCATCCTCTTCAATTCACTCTGTGCACTCTGTCTCTATGTATGTGTGTGTGTGTGCATGTGTGTGTGTGTAATCCCACCCAGTACCCAGATACTGAAATGTTTCAAGAGTTACAAATATTGTCTTTCCATGTAGGAATGCAAACAGTTCAACTTTAGTAAGTCCCTTATGACTTCTCTTTGCTGTTCACCTTTTCATGGTTCTCTTCATTCTTGTGTTTGAAAGTCAAATTTTCTTTGCAGCTCTGGTCTTTTCATCAAGAAAATTTGAAAATCCTCTATTTCATTGAAAGACCATTTTTTCCCCTGAAGTATTATACTCAGTTTTGCTGGGTAGGTGATTCTTGGTTTTAGTCCTAGTTCCTTTGACTTCTGGAATATCCTATTCCATGCCCTTCGATCCCTTAATGTAGAGTACAGTGTGGATCTTTCTCCAAGAGTTCCTCTTGCCTTCCACGATTCCACCTGACCTCTCTTTTGCCAGATCATCCTTTCATTGCCCCTTTCAGGGGGCCTGTCAGGCTCTTTTTGAATAGAAATGCCCCTTTAAATCTTCTCTGCTTCTAAATTTAAACACTTGCCTTGTATTTAAACATTCTTCCCAAGAGACTAACTCTCTTACTAATTGTTGCTAGAACATGGCTGCCCTGGAAGAAAAACCCAAGTGGTATGTGCCAAACTCTAGCCCCATCTCCTCAGGGCTTGAGGTCTTGTTCCTTCCAGAGGAGGGGCCATGCAGGTAGGGCTGTGGCAAGTTTCCAGTCCCTATTCCTTTGCCAGTTGGCACCCCTTGATTTTGGCTAGAAGTCTCAGGAATGCAGCCGGCTGGAAATGAGGCTCAATTAGCTCCTCCAGGTGAAATGCCCATTTGGAAAATGACTTCCCATGTCTGTACAGCCATGAGCTTGCCTTCCTAGGGAGGCGTGTCTGAATATGTTGAGTTTATTGGGTGCATAGCTTATCTTCATGTTTAGTTATCTGTGTAAGACTGACGGTCAAAAACAGGATTTAGAGCTGAAAGGGACCTTAGAGGTTATCCAATTGAACTCACTCATTAGAAATGAGAAAACTGAATCCCTGAAATTTTAGAACCTTGAATATAGAGTGCTAAAGCTTGAAGAGACTTTAGCATATAGAACATCAGAGAACTAGGTTACCTTGTAACAGAGCATGTTGAAACATGGAAGTAATACATGTAATAGCTAAACAGAACTTTAATCCCTAGTTTGATCCCCTCATTTTACAGATGAAGAAACTGAGGCCCAGACAGGGGAAGTGACTTTTCTAGGATCACACAAAAAGTAGTGAGTAACAGAGTTAGAATTTTATCTCAGGTCTTGTGAGCTCAAATGCAGTACTTTTTCTACTTTGTCAGTTTTACAATCTTTTATAACAGACAAGAGGGAGTCAGCCCAAAGGAAGGTTTCTATATCTAGGAGAGATAGGATGATAATTTTTCTCAGAAAAAGGGTAGGCAAGCATGAGTCTAGAAGAACAGTAGAAGCTAGGAATTGATAAAAATTGCTTTACTCCAAGGGACTGAGGCAGTCCCTCTGTCTGAGATGTACTTGTCGTGTGACCCTGGACAGGTCACTTAATCTCTTGAAATCTCACTTTCCCCCTGTGTAAAAAGGAGATTAAAAATGTGTGCGCCATCTAATAGGGTAGTACAAATATCATTAGCTAATATCATTCTGTGCTTCCCAGATTTAGAGAAAGAAGGATATTGAGAGCACGGAAAGATCACTGAAATGGGAGCCAGGAAATTCAGTTTCTGGTCATTGGTTGGGCTATGTTATCTTCGGCAAGTCATTGACCTTTTCTAGATCACAGTTTCTTTGTTTTAAAAACAAAGGACTAGACCATATCACCTCTAAACTACCTTCCAAATATAATCATAAAATCAAAGGATTTTATGAGTTGAAAGGGACAGAAGAGGTCAATCATTCGTTCTAAAAGTTCTGACTGACCTTGGTTCAAATTCCACATTTGATGCTTTCTCCTTGTGTAAGTTTGTATAAAACACTTAATCTCCTTGGGCATCAGTTTCCTGATCCATAAAATGAGAGGTTTGGACTAGATAACCTTTAATGATCCCTTCCAGCTCTGAATCTGTGATGCTATGAACTCATACTTGAAGTATGGATTCCTTTGTAAAGCAATCATCCAGTTTTTCCTTGAAGACCTCCTCATGAAAGGGAGCTCACTACCTCTAGATATAGCCCATTTAAAGAGCTATGCTATAATTCTATATATATTTACTAAGTGTGGGATCTTGGAACATGACAAAGCTGAAAATTTGGACTATGGTGTCAAAGGGAGATCTTTATACTTATTATTCCACTATAAAATTTCCTGACTTGGAAATAGGAGGTGAGGTAAAGGTAGTACTTGTTCTATGGATTTCTCTCTACCTATCTATAGGTCAATTCAGCCTTCCCTCATCCCCCTCCACTTCTAGTGAAATGAATTAAGCATTTGTTTTCAGTGCCAAATCAAAAATCCGGCTGAGCAGGAATTTTAAAGCTACTGATTCCCCTTACCACCTGGGAGTGGGCACTTGTGGGGAAGATTCAGGAAGCTCAAGTCCTTCCCACATCTAATAGATTGCTTAATGTACAGTCCATCAATCAGTAAATATTTATCAAGAGCCTACTTACTATATGCCAGGTGCTGTGCTAGGAGCTCCCTTGCCCTCAAGGAACATAAATTTCACTGGAGAAGACCACATATATACAATAAATCTGATATAAATTAGAGGGGAGGTACTCATGTCTAAGAGGATTAAGAAAGGTTTCCTGAATGAGGCGGCATTTTTTCAACTGAGCTGTCAAGGAGTGTAGGGATTCCAAGGTTCCCCAGATTGATATAGGCTTGACCAGTAGGAAATAGTCCTACTCACTGTTGAGAAAGGGGACTTATGAAAAACAACAAACATAGAACACAGAACCTTAGTGCTCGAAGAAAATTTAGAGTATAGAATATTTTTAAAAGAGCCTCAGGACATAGGATATTAGAACATAGACTATTCGAGTTGAAATGGACTTTGGAACAGAAAGTATCAGAACATAGGAGAATCTTCGTTTTAATTCTGCCTTTACTGGGACAATGGAAAACTTAAGTTGGCATCTATCAGAATGAGGGAAAAGTCCATAGCATGGAAGACCAAGTGGCCCAAAATAATAAGAAAACCACAAAACTCCCCTCTTTTTTTGATCCTTTGAGTGACTATAACAGAGAGATTTTGAAAAACTAGGTGGAGATCATCAGTCACCATTGAATGAAGACTAGGAATAATTATTTTTCTTCTCTTTTTTCTGTTGCTATAGGTGCCTGAGGCACTTGAACCTGGAATCTGCCCCTGCTATCCGAATCTCATCCAGAGCTTCCCCCTCTGGGTCTAGTCTTGATCCCCTTCCTTCTGCCTCCTATTGTTTCCCTTTAAATGGCTCATCTCTATTGGGAGGAAAGATCTCCCCTATTCTCTTCTGTCTCCAGCACTGCTCTGAGGATTTGCCAGCAGTCTGTTCTGAGGCTTATGAGCCCCAGTTTCCTTGGGGGCTGCACTATCTGTGCTCTGCTGAACAGTATTACAATTACCACCAAACTCCCTAGCTGGCTGCAGACATTTCGTGCTGTCAACGGAATTGCAAAAAATGCAATTCTTGCTACTTAATGAGCAGTTTGTTTGTGTAAACAAACCAGGTGAGGTGAAAAAAGTGATGCTCTACAGTCTGAAACACAAGTGAACATTAGCCAGATGGAGAGAAACACATTTCCACACTTTTCTTTTTGGTGAGACTTTGGGTGGCTGGAACGGACATCTCGGCGCTGCATGGGAGTTGGTCCTTTTCACATCTCTCTTCCTGGCCTGGATATCATCACATGGACAGTTATTTTCTTTCTTTTCCTCTCCTTTCAGTTTCATGCTAGCATCTGTTGCTGCCACAGCCTTTTCTGGCTGTTTTGAGGATCTCATTAGTATCCCACAGAGGTAATTCCTTCCTGTCAGATCAGTATAGAATCATAGACCTGGAAGGATCCTTAAAGCTAAGAATGCTAGAATGTATAATATAGAAAGCTGGATCAAGAAGGGACCTTAAAACATAGGATATTATACCACACAATATAGAATGTTAGAGTTGGAAGGGATTTTTAAAGGTTATCTCCTTTGATATTCTCATTTTACAAATGAAGAACTCTAGAGGACGTCAACATCTATTTGTCAGTGATCTTTGAAAGACTGTAGTAAATAGGAGCACTGGTATAGAACAGGAGGAGGACAAGTGAGATTTCAGTTTTCAATAAAACGAAGAGAATGGAATCTACAGTCTTTAGGACAGTGAGTCTGACTTCAGTTCCTGATGAAATTCTAGAAAATATTACTGAAGAGATGATTTGTGAATATCTAGGGGAAAAAGTGGTGATCCCCAAGAACCAACATGGTTTCATCGGAAACAATTCATGCCAGACTAATCTCATTTCCATTTCTTTTAGCAGGAATCCTGTAAATCAAGGAAATGTTCTCTAGATTTCACCAAAGCTTTGACAGAGCCTATGATTATTATTATTGTTAACAAAAATAGTAACAACTGACATTTATATTGCACTTGTAATATTCCAGGAGCTTTGCAATTATTTTCTCATTTGATGTTCACAACAACACTGGGAGGTAGGGACTATTGTTATGTTCATTTTGCAGATGAAAGAAATGAGGCAAACAAGGGTTAGGTGACTTAAGGTCACAGAGTTAGTAAGTGTCTGGGGACACATTTGAACTAGTCTCCCTGACTCCAGGTCTAGCACTCTATCCACTACATTCAATGACTCTATTTTCTCTTTTTCACTTTTTATAAAATTGTTTTATTTTAAACTTAAATACAAAATGAGAAAAGAAAAAACCTCATATATACACAGCAGACCATATAAGAGGATTCAATATAAAACAATAAATTTCTATTTCAAGAAAACCTATATAATAAATATCATATATTGTTTTCAGAACTGCACAACTTTTCTTTGCTTCTTTGTTGGTTTTCTTTTGTTCTCTGTTGTGCACTTTTTATTTTAGTTTCCCCCCTCCATTTTCCCCTCCCCACCCTAAAGAAGGCTACAATTAAACTTGGATATATATAAATATGCATAGATATCTATAAACATACACACATATATATGCACTCATACACATATATGTAAGACTGTACTATGCTTATTTCAACATATTATCTATTTCTCTGAAGGTGGATAGCATCTTCCTTCATATGTCCATGTCTTTCCATGTTTTGCTAAATCAACCAGCTCATCATTTCCTACAACACAGCAATATTACAACTCAATTACATCCTGTTTGAGAGATTGCCTATGAAAGTTTCCTTCCAATTTTCTGCATTCCTTCTATTCTTGGCTATATAGGTGTTATTTATACAAGAAAATTTTAATTTATAATAATCAAAATTATTCTTTTTACACTTCAGCAATGCTCTCCCTACACAATTTAAAGTCTGATACTGCTGAATCTACCTTTACATCTTTTTTCCTAGTTTCTTTGAAGTTCCTGAGCTTTCGCTCTTTTGAATGAACTTTGTTATTACTTTTTCTAACTCAGTAAAATAATTTTTTAGCAGTTTAATTGGGATGATATTAAATAAATAGCTTAGTTAGGTAAAATTGTCATTTTAAAATTATATTGACTTTTGCTACCCATGAACAATAAGTTGCACTTCAATTATTTAGATTTGAGTTTATTTGTGTAAAAAGTGTTTTATGTATATGTTCATATAGTTACTGTGTCTGTTTTGGCAGGCATACATTCAGGTATTTTATACTGTATTTTAAGTGGTCTAAAACAATATTGAATAATATTGCTTTCTCAGGCTCAATGATCATATCTATACTGATGTTTCCTAGATCTATTAATCCCATCCTACAGTCTCTTAAGTTCCAATCCAGCATCAGTAATTGCCTTTTGGACATCTAGAACTCAAATGACCCATAGGTATTTCAGACTTAGCATGTACAAAATAGAATTCATTATCTTTCCCCTGAAATCTACTTCTGTGCTAAGCTGCCCTATTATTGTTTAAGGAATCATTATTTTTTAGTCATCCATATCCTCAACTCATGCTTTACTTTTCTCTCTTGCTCACCCTATATATCCAATCAGTTTTCAAATACTGTAATTTATTTCGCTGTCACTTCTCTTGTTGTTTCCTCTCCATCCACACAGACAGTACCTTTTGCCTGGAATATTACCATAGCTTGCTAATTGGATTCCTAGCTTCAAGTCTCTCTCCACTCCAGTATTGTATATTCTCCACATATCCAAGATGATTTTCCTAAAGTGTAGGTCTCACATCTTCCCCTTAGTCAATATCTCCCAGTGGTTCCCTAGTTCCTCTAGGATCAAATATAAAGTTTTCTGTTTGACATTCAAAGTTCTTTAAAACCTTACCTCTTCCTATTTTTGCAGTCTTTTAATGTATTTCTCCCCTCCACACAATCTGTGGTTCAGCTTTATCAGCCAATTTGCTGTTCCTCACATACTGCCCTCCATCTTCTGCCTCTGTGTTTTTGTACTGCCTGGTCCCATGCCTGGAATACCTTCCTTCCTAACTTCTACCTTGTGGAATTCATAGCTTCCCTTAAGATTCAGTTAGTACCATCTGCTACAGGAGGTCTTTTTCAACCCTCCCAGTTGTTAGTCACTTTCCCAATAAGGTACTTTCCATCTATTCTGTATTAATCATTTATATTGATTTATGTATTTGTTATTTTCCCCATTAGAATATAAGCTCAAATAGGTAAAGAAGGAGTATTACCAAATTCCTCTTATGACACAAATATGGTTTTGATACTGGAACTAGGGAAAGCAAAAACAGAAAAAGAAAACAGTAAACTGTTTTCCCTAATGAATATTGATGTAGTTTTTAAAATAAAATACTAGCAAGAAGGTTATAACAATATATCATAAAGATCATACACTATGGCCAGGTGAGAGTTATATCAGGAATGCAGGGCTGGTTCACTATTAAGAAAACAAAAAGCATAATTGACCATATCAATGAAAAGTCATATATTTTCTCAATACATGCTGAAAAAGCTTTTGACAAAATACAACACCCACTCCTTTGAAAAACACTAGAAAGCATAAGAATAAATGGAGCCTTTCTTAAAATCATAAGTATAATCCATCTAAAATTGAGCAAGTGTTATCTGTAATAGAGATAAAGTAGAAGCCTTCCCAATAAGATAAGAGGTGAAACAAGAATATCCATTTTTACAACTATTATTCAATATTGTACTAGAAATGCTAGGTACAGCAATAAGAAAAAGAAAAAAATTGAAGGAATATAGACAATGAGGAAATAAGACTATCACCCTTTGACTATGATATGATGATAAATTTAGAGAGCCATAGAGGAAAAAAAACACACCTAGTTGAAACCATTAACAACTTTAGCAAAGTTACAAGGCATAAAATAAACCAATACTAATCATCAGCATTTCTATATATTACCAAGATCCTAAATGAAGAGATAAAAAGAGAAATTCCATTTAAAATAACTACTGACAGTATAAAATACTTGGGAGTCTGCCTGCCAAGAGAAACCCAGGAACTATGTAAACACAGTTAAAAAATACTTTTCATACAGATAAAGACAGATCTAAAAAAAGTAGAGAAATATTAATATGTCATGGATCAGGTGAACCAATATAACAAAAATGGCAATTCTACCTAAATTAATTTGCTTATTCAGTTCTATACCAATCAGACTACCAAATAATTAGTTCATAGAGCTAGAAAAAAAATAAAATTAATCTGAGAGAACAAAAGTCAAGAATATCAACCGAATAATTTTTTAAATGTGAAGGAAGGCAGCCTAGCAGTACCAAATTTCAAACTGTATTACAAAGCAATAAAACATATTACAAAGCATAAAACAGTCTGGTACTGGCTGAGAAATAGAGTGGTGGATCAGTGGAATAGATTAGGTACACAAGACAGAGTAGCAAATGACCATAGTAATCTAGTGCTTGATAAACCCAAAGAGCCATGCTTTTGAGACAAGAACTCATTATTGGACAAGAAGTGCTGAGAAAACTAGAAAACATTTTGGCAGAAACTAGGTACAGACCAACATCTCACACAGTATACCAATATAAGGTACAAAATAGGTACAAAACAGGTAAATAAAGGGTGATTACATAAGCAAATTAGGAGAGCATGGAATAGATTACCTGTCAGGTCTATAGATAAGGGGAGAATTTATGGCCAAACAAGAGATAGAGAGCATTATGAAATGTAAAATTGATAATTTTGATTATGTTAAATTTAAAAAATTGTATTTTGCACAAACAAAACCAATATAGACAAGATTAAAAGGAAAGCAGAAAGCTAGGAACATTTTTTACAGCAAGTGTTTCTGATAAAATCTCATTTCACAAATATATAGAGAACTGAGTAAAATTTATAGGATTACAAATCATTTCTCAATTGACAAATGGTCAAAGAATAGGAATAGGGAGATTTCAAATGAAGAAATCAAAGTTATCTACAATCATATGAAAAAATATTCTAGATCACTATTGATTAAAGAAATACAAATTAAAACAACTCTGAGGTACCATCTCGCCCCTATCAAATTGTCTAATGTGACAGAAGAGGAAAATGACAAATGTTGGAGGCAATGTGGGAAAATTGGGATACTGATGCACTGTTGGTGGAGTTGTGGATTGATCCAACTATTCTGGATAGCAATTTGGAACTATGCCCAAAAGGCTATTAAAAATACTCTTTGACCGCTACTAGGTCTATACCTCAAAGAGATTAAAAAAAGAAAGAGACCTATCTGTACAAAAATATTTATAGCAACTCTTTTATGGTAACAAAGAATTGGAAATTGAGGGGATGCCCATCAATTGGGGGATGAACAAGTTGTGGTATATGAATGTAACGGAATACTATTGTGCTTAAGAAATGACAAACAGGATGCTTTCAGAAAAACATTGAAAGACTTACATGAAGTAGTGCAGTGAAGTGAGCAGAACCAGGAGAACATTGTACATAATTATAGCAATATTTTATGATCATCTGTGAATGACTTAGCTATTCTCAGCAATACAATGATCCAAGATGCTTTCAAAGGACTCATGATGAAAAATGCTATCAACCTCCAGAGAAAGAACTGATGGAGTCTGAGTCCAGATCAAAGCATACTATTTTTACTTTATTTTTATTGGGTTTTTTTTTTTGGTTTGTGCTTTCTTTTAAAACATGACTAATATGAAAATATGTTTTTCACATGTATAATCTATATCAAATTGTTTGCCATCTCAGGGAGGGGAGGAGGGAGGAAAAGAGGAAGGGAAATTTGAAGGAAAAATTGTTTTTACATGTAATTGAGAAAAATGAAATATTAAAAAAATAAGTAAATTAGAGGAGCATGGAAAGATGTATCTCTCAGATCTATGGATAAGGGAAGAGTTTATAACCAAACAAGAGAAAAAGAGGATCACAAGTAATAAAGTAGATAATTTTGATTACATTAAATTAAAAGGTTTTGTACAAATAAAAACCATGTAGTCAAAACTATAAGAAAAGCAGGAAAGTGGGGAAAGGGAAATTTACATCCAGTTTCTCTGATAAAGGTCTCATTTATCAAACATATAGGGAACTGAACCAAATTTATAAAAGTAAAAGCCATTGTCCAATTAATAAATGGTCAAAGGATATTTAAAGGCAGTTTTCAGAAGAAGAAATCAAAGCTACCAAGAGTCACATGAAAAAATGCTCTAAATCACTATTGACTAGAGAAATGCAAATTAAAACAGCTCTGAGGTGCCACCTCACACCTATTAGATTGGCTAACATGACAGAAAAGGAAAATGACAAATGCTAAAGGGCATGTGAAAAAAATATGTACACAAATGCACTATTGGTGGAATTGTGAACGGATTCAACCATTCTGGAGAACAATTTGGAATATGATCAAAGGGCTATAAAAATGTGCATGCTTTTTGGCCCAACACCACAATGAAGTCTACATCCCAAGGAGAGCAAAGAAAAGGGGAGAGGACCCAGGTGTACAAAACATATTAATAGCAACTCTTTTTGTGGTAGCAAAGAATTGGACATTGAAGGGATGTCTATCACTTGGCAAACTGCTGAACAATTTGTGGCATGATTGTGATGGAGTATTATTGAGCTTTAAGAAATGACAAGGATGGTTTTAGAAAAACCTGGGAAGACATATGAAATGATGCAAAGTGAAATGAACAAAACCAAGAGCACATTGTATAATGTAATAGCAATACTGTAACAACGATCAGTTGTGAAAACCTTAACCACTCTGATCAAGACAATAATCCAGGACAAAGAAACCATGATGAAAAATGTTATACATTTCCAGAGACAGAACTGATGAGCTCTGAATGCAGATTTTTCTGCAACATAGTTAATGTGGAAATATGCTTAGTGAGACTTTATATGTGTAAATGATCTCATATTGCTTGACTTCTCAATTGATGGTAAAGAGGCAGAAGAGAGGAAGAATTTGGAACTCAATTTTTAAAAAAATGAATGTTAAAAATAAATTTAAAAATTTTTTTTAAATAATGTAAACTCCTTATAGACAAATTCTATTTTAGCTTTTGCTTTGTAAACCCCAGGCTTAGCACAGTGCTTAATATATAATAAGTGCTTAATAAATGCTTGCTGATTGATTGACTAGATTATTCTGTCCTGATGGAGAGGTAGAAAGATGTGAGCAAGATAATGTGGGTTAGATTCAGAACTAGTTGAATGACAACCCAAAGAGAAGTCATTAATATCAACCTGGAAGTTTCTCTGGAATCCTACTAAGTCCTAGGCTGTTAGCATACCTGACACACTTAGCAACTTTGTGGATCACACAAAGCTAGGAGGGATGGCTAACACATAGCAGAACTGAGTCTGGATTCAAAAGGATCTTGAGAAGCTAAAATGATGAGCCAAATATAATAAGATGAAATTATAGTAATATACCACAAAGATCACTATGACCAAATGGAATTTATACCAGGAATATAGGACTGGTAGAATATTAGGAAATATGGAAAAATGTGAAGTCCTATACTTGGGCTCAAAAAAAATCAATCACACATGTGTAATATGAAGGAACTTTCACTAGAAAATAATTCTTCTGAAAAAGATAAGCTGAGTTTTTTGTTTTGTTTTGTAGATTGCAAGTTTAATTCATATGGAAGCAAGGCATAGTAGATAGAGTACTGGATTTAAATTCAGGAATATCTGAGTTCCAGTCCTGCCTCAGATGTCTACTAGCTGTGTGATCAGTTTCCTTATTTATAAAATGGTGATGACAATAACATATATCTCATGGAGTTGTTGTGAAGATCAAATGAGATAATGCACGTAATGCTTTGGAAACCTTAAATTAAGCACTATTTAAATCAATATAAATCAATAACATGACATGAGAGCCAGAAAAACATGAAGTGATCTTAAGTGGCTTGGAGAGAGGTGGCACAATGCCCAGGACTCAGGTAATATGGGTGCTGTGGATAGAGTTTTGGGATTGGTGTCAGGAAGACCTAAGTTCAAATTTGGAAGAATATGACCCTGAAAAAATCATTTAACCCTGTTTGCCTCAGTTTTCTCACCTGTAAAATGAGCTGGAGAAAGAAATACCAAACCACTCTGTTTCTTTACCAAAAAATCAAAACCAACCCAAAAAGGGGTCACAAAGAGTCAGACATGACTGAAAAATAACACAACAATGGCAAGTGACAGTTCTGCTATATTATGTGTTAGACAACATCTGGGGTATTGTGTGTTCAATTCTAGGTGCCATATTTTAGGAAGGAAATTGATAAGCAGTAGTGTGTCATGGGATGATCATTCTATGAAAATGGGAATGTTAATCCTGGAGAAGACTTAGTGGTAAAAGGAGTGGTGAAGATGGAAATGATTAAATATTTGATGGATTACCATGTGGAAGAGGGATCAGATTTAGTCTCCTTGGCCCCACAGGACAGAACAAGAAATAATGGGTAGAAATTATAGAGAAGCAGATTTAGGCTTGATGTAAGGGAAAAAATATCCTAACAATTAGACCAATTCAAAGATGAAATGGACTGTTCTGGGGCTTCCTGAGGAGGCCAGATGGCCACTTGTTGAAAATGTTGTAGAAGGGATTGTTGTTTAGGGCCAGCTTGGCTCTGCTGTCCTCTGATGTCCTTTCTAACTGAGTTTCTGTGATTCTGTTTTCTGGCTCCAAGCTCAAGGAGCTATCCACCATACCATGCTGCTTTTCCTTAAGACCAAGATACTTCTAATAGAGACTGTGTTTTGTTTCAGCCACGCTGAAGCAATGCTGTCATTTTCCAGTAAGCCTGAGTGTATTTAGTATTTTTTAAAAATATAACTGACTCATTCTAAGGGAAAGAATGCAAGCATTTCAGTAAAAATAAATTACAGCTGAAGATCCTTGCCTACTTATCTGCGGATGCCCTTGTTTGTCAGCCTCTACACTATAAGCTCATGGTTCAAGGACAACCATCGTCTTAGACACTGAGAAGTGTTTAATATGACCTTGATAAATCACTCTGACTCTTAGGCCCCTGTTTTTTTCAGCTTTAAAATTAGATGGTTGGATTAGATGATCTTCAAGATCCCTTAGCTGTGTGATATGTCACTTAATCTGCCTCAGTTTCCTTACCTATAAAATGAAGATAATAATAACACCTACCTTATACCATTTTTGGGGGTAAATATCAAATAAAAAAATATTTTTAAAGCATTTTGAAAACCTTAAAGTGCTATAAAAATGCTAATTATTCTTATTCTTACATTGTGTTCTATAGCTTCTTTCCAGTTTAATATTGTTCATTCTAAGGTCCCTTCTAAGTGAACCATCATCATATGTTTGTTCCTCAGAGAACATACATTGTCCATCAAGAATGTCTCCATAGATGGAAGTCTGGGTAATTGCCTTATATGCCAGGAAGGAAATGAGTTAGGACCATATAACACACATGCCACACTATATAACATTATTCTTAGGACAGAGAACACATGCTCCTATGGCAGCTACTGACTAAAGCCAAACTGTCTGCCTCAACTTCTTCCTGTGCTGGTAATGTGGCTACTCAGGAGCTGATGACAGTTTAATAGACTCTTTACCCTTGAATGCTAAGGGAAAAATAACTCACAGCATTATGACATATGAAAGTAATGTGCTTTATTTTTAGGCAATGTGGTGGGAGAGCCAGAAACATATGGAGAAAGTAGACTACAAATCTGCATCACTTTTTCTTGGGAGGGTTAGTGGTGGAAAAATCCCTGGGCTAGGAGGCAGAAGAGTCAGATCTGAGTCGGGACTGACACTGGCTCTCTGACCACAGGTGAGTTATTGTCCCTCCTTAAAACTCAGGTTTATCATCTTTAAATGAGGGAGTTGTACTAGATGATCAGTTCCTCTCAACGATAGTATATTGTGTATAATACTAACAACAATATTTAATGACATTCCTAAAATTCCTAACTTCTTAGAAATTCCTTAGAAGCTTCCTAAGCTCCTTCAATCTATGAGATTTTTCATTACTAGGAAGTCAATTAATAATAACTAAAACATAATAATTATAATAGTAACAACAATAATAGCTAGCATTTATGTAACACTTTCAAGGTTTAAAGGTTCCTTATAAATATGAGCTCATTTTACTTTCACAATGAACCTGGGAAGTAGATGAGGAAACTGAGGCAGCCAGAAATTATGACTAGCCAACGTCTCACTGCTAGTAAGAATATGAATACGGGATTTGAACCCAGTTCAGCTTTGGCCTCTGAGATTCTTTCTAATTGAATTTTCTGTGATTCTGTTTTCTGACTCCAAGTTCAAGGCTAAATGAGGTAGGCAGGTGACTCAGTAGATAGAGAGCTTAGTGTGGAGTGATGAAGTCTTAGTTCAAAACTAGACTCACACCCTTTCTAGCTGTGACCTTGGACAAGTCAGGTAACCACTACTGGCCTCGGTTTTCTGAAATGTGAAATGGAGATGATAATAATAACAGCTACCTCCCAAGATTACTGTGAGGATCAAATGAGATAATTATTAAGTGCTTAGCACAGTACCTGGCACACAGTAAGCACTATATATATATATTAGCTATTATTATTCTTATTCCTAATTCCAAGTCCATTGCTTTATTCCCTGAGTCATCTACTGCCTCCTTTTTTTCATATTTTAGAGCAGGAGTCAAATTATGGACCGAGGGCTAAATCTTGGGCTATAATGTAATATGATATAGTGTAATATGTACTTATATATTATATTATATAACATAACACAGTTTAATATATAATGATATAATATATAATATGATTTTTGCATTTTTATATACAATAAAACTTTATTTTAAAGTATAAAATCTAATCTTAGATCACAGGCCATACAAAAACAGGCAATGGGATGGATTTGGTATGATGGCTGTAGTATGCCAAGTCCTGATCTAGAATACCTTTAGGCTCTAATATTCTGTTCTATCTTCCTTTCTAGCTATCACATTCTATGTTCTAAGGCTCTTTCCAGCTAAAATATTCTATGTTCTAAGGGCCTTTCCTGCTCTGTGTTCTGAGGTTCCTTCCTAAGCTCCTGTAATCTACAGGATTCTTTATTAGTAGGAAGCTGGGTCTACAGAGTGCGATGTTTCAAGCTTCAGAACACTTACCCTTCTCTCTCTGTCACAAAATGGCTTTAAAGAAAAGTGAGATCCCAAGAATGCATCCACAGCTAATTGGGAACAAGTAAGTGACCTTCACTAGTTCAAAGAATCCCTTTACCATAGTAACAGGACCCAGTAAAAATGAGTTCCTGGATTGAGTATCGGCCATGAGATGAGTTATCTTTGGTTTAATTCTTTACTGTGAGACTAACTCTGATTTTAAACCCTATAAGAGAGTGTCTTACTCTAAATCCTCTATCCTCAATCTGTGAACCTAAGGTAGAGTCACTCAGAAGACCTAAGCTGGAGCACTGTCTGTGTGATCCTTCCCCATTTCTGAGTCTATTTCCTCATCTGTCAAATGGGGATAATGATACTCTCACAGAGCTGTGGGGAGAAAAGTATTTTGTAATCGAAAAGTTTATGATACATGTGATCTATCATTATTTCATTTTCAATACTTCAAAAGACCCACTACTCCACTGATGTGGTCACTCCCTTCACTAATGCAGATCTGGACCCCTTTATGCCTCAGAAAGACCAATCTTCATTATTTGCTGGGTTCATCAGAATACATAAATAGGTGGCCAGCCTTCCAGTGATTGCAGTTCTCTACACTTAGCAACTTAGTTCTCATCTAACAGACACAGAGAACGTCACTTGGGCCTATCTTTGAAACCTTTGCCATTTGATAAGTCCTATCCACGCTTACGTTCTACTAAAAGCTCTTCTAAGACTATGGCGTTCCATGATTCACAGTTACTGAAAGAAACTTAGTGTTACAAAGGAAGGAAATAAGCATTTAAGGGTCTATGTACCAGCTACAAAGCTAATTGCCTTACAAACATTCTCTCATTTGATCTTCACAACCACCCTAGAAAGCAGATGTTACAATTCTTCTCATTTTGCAGTTGAGAAAACTGAGGCGGGCAGAAGTTAAGTGACTTGCTCAGGTTCAAACAGCTCATAAGTGTCCTTGGCCAGATTTGAATTCAGGTGTTCCTCACTCCAGGCCTAGCACTTTATCCACTGTTCCCCCTAGCTGTTCCTAAAGATGGGTTTGTTTTTGTTTCCATTTGGCAGCAGAGATCATCTTGAGCTCAATGATAGTTTTCTACAATTTCCCCAATACAAACCTGCTCTACTCCTTCTAATCAATTCTAGAGCAATCTACTGTTCACTCATTGTGCTTTTTCAAGAGCTGCATACATACTAATGACTGCCAATAGGCTATCCAACTGTGTATATTCTGGGCAATAGTCATCCTTCAACCACTCATTTCTTTGTTTTCCCCAGCATGGAATCAAAATTACAGGTGACCTAAAAGGCACACATGGTAAGTATAAGTGGAGTATCGCGCCCTCCCAAAGGTAGAAATGGCCTCAAAGACATCATCCAAGATGAGGAGACTAGTAACTAGGTCAGCATGACTGGAGCTTTGACATTGGGGAACTGAAATTTAAAGAACAGAAATTTGAAACGATGATTTAGAAAGATTATGTAATTTTGAGATTTATCATTTTATTTTTGGTACCACTTGTACTCCTTGAGCAGGTAAGAAACTCATAGGCAAGAATATTAGTGGAGCTTTAACTCAGCCAGGGCAAGTGGGGCTTTATCCCAGGTCTTTAAATTTAGAGGGTGTCAACAGGACTTGTAGTCCTTCAGCAGCATAGAAGAAACAAAGTTTAGCATCTAGTTTGCAAGAATAATTAGTTAAAATAGAAGATAAGCAGAAGTGGGCTCCTCCCCTACATTCTCTTTCTTTTCTCCCCTGCCTGGTGACTTTCCTAGCAATGGCCTCACATGAATGACCCAATGTCTTTTTTCCTCTCCCATGAAATACTATTATGCTCTTTCTCACAAGAGCTGAGGGTAAGATTCTTCCTGCTTGTCCTAAGAAGGGTTTGCAGTTCTTGCTGGGAAACAAAAATTTCTAGCTATTCCTTTGCTAATCAGATAAAGTAGGAAGCTACCAGATGGCATATTTCCTCACTTAATCCTCTCCTTCCCTGCCTTGCATTTCAATATTAGGGAAGCTCTTCCTTTTCCCATATCAGTCTTACTTCACCATCTAGGCAGTAGCATAGCTTTTTGGTGTCCAGGGATCTTCCCCCATAGAGGCTTCCATCCTAGGGTCTTTGTTTCCTTCTCCAGGGGCATTGTCTGGGATCTCTAACCACAGAGGGCTGTCATCCTAGGGTCTCTTCTCTCACTTTGTTGAATTTTCCTTAATTCCTTTTTATATTATTTTAAATTAATGAAATACAAAGTTGATTTCGGGCATATTTGGTGCTGATTGTCCTGACACAACATTGTGAGCTACAGTTCTGCTCATACATATATATATGACTGAGAAAGGTGCGGGGTTGGTCATGTAGTGAGGGTCAAGGAGCACTGATAGATACCTTGAGGGATGTATTGGCATCCACAAAATATTAAAAGAAACAGTAGAAGGGACTCAGAGTGTTGGACGGATCTTCTGTGGAGTTAGTCTCAACTAACTCCACGTTAACTCCACTCGGCATTTGGGTCAGACCCTTTGCTAAGCACTGGGGATACAAAGAAAGGACACAGTCCCTGCTCTCAGGAGCTCACAGACTTACAATAAGAAAACAAGTACATACAAACAAGCTATATATAGGATAAATTGGAGGTAATCAACAGAGGGAAGGAACTAGAATTAAGGGGCATCAAGAAAGGCTTCTTGTAGTAGGAAGTATTTTTAAGAGGGACTTTGAAGGAAACCAGGAAAACCGGGGAGAAGTTGAGGAGGAAGAGAATTCCAGGCATGGGGGAGAGCCAGTGAAAATGTCCAGAGCTGGGAGACAGAGTGTCTTGCTTGCAGACTAGCAAAGAGATCAGTGTCAATGAACCATAGATGGGGGATATAAGGTGTAAGAAGACTGAAAAGGTGTGTTTATGTGAAAGGGTAGATTACGACAGATTTTGAATGCCAGACAGAGGATTTTATATTTGATCCTGAAGATGGTAAGAGAATCACTGAAGTTTACTGACTGTGTCAGTGGGCCTGTGTGAGGTGGGGAAGGAGAGTGGGACATGTTCAGAACTGTGCTTTAGGAAAATTATTTTGACAGCTGAATGGAAGATGGACTACATTTATGAAGAAGAACTTCATATTCTGAAAAGACATGGAGGGGTTATAATCTTCTCCAGTGGATACAATGCCCACACTATTGACGCTATAAATCCACTGAGGTATCAAGTTATTATTATTATGTTAGACTCCAAACCATACCACTTAATCATTGCCTCTGAAATTAACTAAAATAATAAAAATAATTGAGTAAATCCTTGATATTCAATTCAATCCTATAAGATGTCACTCCCTCATCACTTCCAAACTCATCACCATGCTGTTAACTCAAGCCTTGACTGAAACCACCTCTCAGACTCCTCTCCCTCTTGCACAGTTGGAGAATGAAGTACCGAACTCCTCCCAATGCCTTCCACAGAATATGATGCCTTTGCTCTGGGTACCCATAGGCCTCCCTGCCCTACCCCTTTCCTGCTTCCTTTTGTGTGTTGTCTCTCCCCCATTAGACTGTAAACTTCCTGGGGTGAGGAACTGTCTTTCTTTTTAATAATTAAATCCCCAGTGCTTAGCACAGTCCCTGACACATAGTTTATTGGATTGGATGAGGAAGAATGAGAGAAGTGTTGTTATAATTAAGAGGAAAATAATGACTGCATACCTCCAAGATAATGGATACTTGGCACAGAAGTATTGGGGGTGGGGGGACCACAATGCCAAAAATAAGGTATGAAACACAATATGGACACAGTTAAATTCAATTAGGAAAATTTCAACAAATGCCTACTGTGTGTAAGGCATTGTGCTCAGTCATTTGGAAAACAAGAACAAGGAAAAATAATATAGTATCTGTCCTGAAGGAGCTTACTATCTACCAGGTGGGAATACCATATATGCAAAGATAAATACTATAATACAAGATAGGGTGTGATAGGGCAAAGGAGAATTAAATAAAAAACATCTCTAATTAACCAGTTCCTGAAAGAAGTATAGCCACTTATCCTCAAAATTTAAGTGATGGAATTAACCTTTGGGGACCTATCTCACAAGGAACTGAAAGATGGCAGTCATCTCTGAGAAAATAAAGGCATAGTCAATCACTCACATTTCTATAAGATTTAACAGTTTACACAATGCTTTCAGAGTATATCTTTTCATCTGATCTTCACAATATCCCTGGGAAGTAGGCAGTGCAAACTCAATTGTTTTCATTCCACAGACATTTGAGGAGATACGGAGAAGTTAAATGACTCTCGATGCTACAGAAGGAGAGGTAAAGTTGAAGGTCCCTGCCCCTTCTGAGACAGCATTCAAGGTCCTGCACAGTTGGGCTCCAATTTGCCTTTCCTGTATCACTTTACTCTCCTCCACTTTACACACTCTTTGCTAGGGTGAAATGAGATGACTCTGTACTCCTCGTTCCTGTCCTGCCTTGTTCTTTCTCCCCGCATTTGTTTATGCTTTTCTCCCTGCCTGGAATGGACTCCTTCTTGTTCCTCCATTTGTCTTCCCTTCCCCTCCTCCCCACTTAAATCTCCACTTGCTGGAATAATTTCCTTTCTTCAAGGCCTTACTCTTACCCCCTTCCCCCACCCCATGAAGCCTTCTTTAATACCTCCAGCTGCAAGTGATCTTCCTTGAATTTCTTTTAGCCTTTTGTTAGGACCTCTCCTTTGCGCTTATTGTCTCCATTGAACTATAGTGCACTGCAGATGGAAAACAAACCTAGAATCCAATAGCAGGAAGAGATTAAATTGAGTCTCATGGTGGAAATTTCATAGAATTTTCAATTATCCAATACTACATAATAAAAGCTGTTCTATTTAAACACCAAACTTCTCTTAGGAATGCTTGTATGGCTGTGAACCTTGGAACCATGAACACTGAAGCTATAGGGGACTCAACTGAAAGATATGATAGGTTTAAGCAGACTCCCACCTGTTACCAGTCAGCTAACTATCATTTAACCTATACTAAGTGTTCAGGGTATAAAGAAAGTCAAAAACAGAACACTCCTGCTCTCAAGGACATCATAGTCCTACCCATAGCTTGCAGACAAGAAGAGGTTTTTTGACACATTCAATAACACTTATGACCTTGAAAAGGTGGTTGGCTGTTTACGGTGCTGCAATGGTACCTAAGGAGACATTAAAAGAATCAGTGCTGCAGTGGTACCCAGGAGACATTAAAAGAACCAGAGGAAGGTCTCCAGAGCATTGGGTGAACCCTCTGTCAAGCTTTATCTAAAGACAAGGAATGGTGGAAGAGACCTATGGAGGACGCATCATCATGGATGAAGTCACAGATACACAAATATTGATATATATATAGCTTATGTCTCCTACTAGACTTCAACTATTTATGAATTATAACTTTATCTGATTTTATCTTTTGATCCCTCGAGCCAAATGTTGGGCCCTGTAAAACATAGTGCCTTAACAAATTCTTGTTGAATTGAATAAAAACAGTAATGACTCCTGGCCACCATTCAGTTGCTGTTGGATAAAACAATATTAATCAACAAGCATTTACTTAGCTCCTGCTATGTATTGTCAGGCTGTGGAGACACAAGGAACAATTCTCGGCACTTAATATGATACTCTATCTGGGGAAATAACAGGTACATACATGTATATATGTTTTAAAATTCAGAATATTTCCAAGTAAATATAAAGGGATTTGGGAGGGGGTCCTAGTAGCTAGTGGCATTTGAGCTGAGTTTTGAAGGAGTCCATTCTAAGAGGAGGAAATGAGGAATGGATTCAAGGTACAGGGATAGGGGATGGCAAAGGTGTGGAACTAGAGCTGGAATGTCCTGTGGAAGAAATAGCAAGGCCAGTTTGGCTAGACAAATGCACAGAGTGCATCAAGAAGTAATATGCAACAAGCCTAGAAATGTAGGTTGGAGCCAGATTGTGAAGCACTTTAAATGCCAAACAGAGGAGGTTATATTTTTATCCTAGAAGACAAAAGGAACTGAAGCCTCTAGAGCTAGGTAGTAATATGGTAACACCAGTGCTAGATCTAGAAAAGCCCTTAGAATATACATCTTCAGATGTGAACAGGACCTCAGGACATAGACTGTTACACTTGTAAAGACACATCCCCTCACGCTGTCATCATATAGCATTCTTTCCTTTCTCAGCCAAACCAAACTCTTAGAAAAAGTTGTCTGTGCTCATTGCTTCTACAGTTATCCCTTCCACATCTCAGGGATTAGGGGCACTCTACCCCCATGATCTGAAAAATCTGCATAAAATTTTTTGGCTCTCCCTTCATATCCAAGAAGAAGTCTGAATCTTATGAGGTGTTTACAGTACCTTGTTGGTAAAATTTGGGTTAAGTATTTGGTCATGGTCCCTATGTCATCTGCTGGCCTTTGTGTGTCATCTGGGACTTCCTTAAAACTTCCCAAAATTTTCCCCAAAATTCCCATTTAATTTCCTCTGCCAACTTATGATGTATTGAAACCGTAATGGGGAAAGTTGTGATGTGGAAAGGATAACTGTCCTTCCTCTTTCTCTTCTCAAACCTTTGCAGTCTGGCTTCCAAACTCATCATTAAACTGAAGTTTAAAATGAAATGAACAGCAGTTGCTCTTTCCAAAGTTACTCTTCCTTAATTGGTAAATCTTACAGCTTTTTCTCAGTCCTCCTTTATATTCTCCCTTCTCGGGATTTTCATTACACTACCCTCTTCTGATCCTCTGCCAGAAGCATCTATATGATGCCAGTATAGAGCGGTTGGTCTAGGGTCAGGAAGACCTGAGTTCAAATTCAGCCTCAGATAATTACTAACTGTGTAACCTTTAGGCAGATCATTTAATTTCTATTTGCCTCAGTTTCCTCAACTGTTAAATGGAAATAACAATAACACTTGTCTCCCAGGGTTGTTTTGAAGATTAAAAAAAAAAAGAGATAGTATCTGCAAAGTGCTTAGCTCAGTGCCTGGAACATTGTAGGTGCTACATATATGCCAGCTATTTGAACATACATATCTGATTATTCCTTCTCAGTCTCCTTTACTGGGTCTTCATTCATATCATACCTTCTAACTTTAGATGTACTTCTAAGATTCTGTCCTGGGTCTTGTTCTCTTTTCTCTCTACATACTTTCATTTGGAAACCACATTAGCTACCATGGGTATAATTATCATCTCTATTTTTTGTTATTCAGCCATTTTAGTCACGTCCAACTCTTTGTGACTCCATTTGGGGTTTTCTTGGAAAAGATACTGGAGCGGTTTGCCATTTCCTTCTCCAGCTCATGTTACATATGAGAAACTGAGCCAAACAGGGTTAAGCCCAGGATCACACAGATAGTAGGTGTCTAGAGGCCAGATATGAACTCCTAAAGATGAATCTTCCTGACTTCAGGCACTTTATCTACTGTTTCACTTATCTGCCATCATCTCAATAGAGATGATAATTTTACACACATATATATACATACATATAAGCACATATACATATATTCACATACATATACATATTATATATGTGTGCTTGTATACACACACATGCATGTGTGCATGTGTATATATATGTACATATATATACCAAACTGTATTCTTGGGTCACCAACTGCCTATTGGATATTTCAAATGGGATGCCCCATAAGCATCTCAAACTTGACACGTATAACAGAACTCATCTTTTCTCTCAAATTCACCCTTTTTCCAGATTTCCCTATTTCTGTCTGTCAAAGGCACCAGTATTCTTCCTGTGTACTAGTTTTGCAACCTTGGCATAATTCTTCACCCCTTACTTTCTATTACTTCACTAATCCAATCAGTTGCCAAATCTTGCAGTTTCTAACTCTATGACATCTTTCTCATACATATTCTTGTCAGGGCTCACACCTCACAAACTAGTTCAAGCCCTCATTACTTCTCCCTTGGATTATTGCAATGTTCACCTAATTGATCTACTTGATGCATTCATTCTATGACTCCAACCCACCCTCTACATTGGTGCCAAAGTGATTTTCCCTAAGGGTAGGTCTGACCACATCACTCCCTTACTCAATACATTCTAGTGGCTCCCTATTGCCTCTGGCATGAAATATAAACCCTTTAGTTTAGCTTTTAAAGTTCTTCACAATCTGGCCTCTAAATTACCTTCTCAGTCTTGTCCCCTAGGGTTCAACCAAAGGAACTTCTTACTTGTTCTCATACATGGCATTCCTATTTCCCATCTCCATACCTTTTCACTGACTCTCAACCGTACTATAATTCTCTATCCCCTGAATTCTGCCTTACGAAATCCCTTACTTCCTTCAAGACTTAGCTCAAGCATTACTTTCTAAATGAAGTCTTTTCTGATCCCTCAACTGCTAGTGCCATCCCAAAATTATTTTGTATTTATTTTCTTTTTGCTATGTATATATTTATAGCATATACTGCTGTTGTTCAAGCTTGATTCTTAAAGAGGACCAATGATATCAGGAGGTGATGTCTTGATTTGCAAGTGAATTGGATTTAAGTGAGGCAGAGATATGCAAAGTCAACAGCCCCACTCTTTCTTCCAGTCATCAGCATCCAGTGGCAAGATATAGGTCATAATGACTGGTAATAGCCCAGGATGCAGTGGGAGACCTTGGCCTTTTTAAGCTGAGGTCTTTCCCAAGTCTCAGTTTGTCTGAGGCAATACCCATTCAGTAGTTAAAGGATAGGTAAGAAATAAAGCAAAAGATGGTCTAGTTTGCCTTCACAAAAGAATCAGTCAGGGAGGGCAAGACTCCCAGAGTTTCTGGCCTGAACAGAAACAATTGCTATTTATACTCACTCTGAGACATCAAAACCACAACAAAGAGCAAGTGAGGCTTGACCAATCACTGAGAGTCAGATTGATTTGGGCTTAAAGGCATAGTCAAGTAGCTCCATTTGAATCCCAATGGGCTTTATCAAAGCCTGATTTTCCAGAGCTATATTTCAAGAAATCATAAATGAATACTACATGAGATGAAAAAGTTAATTGTCCCAGTTTAAAAAAAAATAACCAACAATGATAGAATAGATGAGTAGGGAAGAAAAAAAAATCTAGCCCACAAATCACAAGATGCCTTGTAAAGTATAAGTGATTAAAATTTATATTCCTTTGGACTGGGTACCCACATGTTAGGGCATGACTCCCAATGTGGAGGGAGGAGGAGGAGGAGTAAATAGCAGCATTGCCCAACTGGAACTGGCCTGTTGAGTCCTCCTCTCCGCCAGCTAGTATAACTCACAGGTTGTTGTCTGCCCTTCATTCTCAGAGGACCAATGACATCTGGAGGTTGATGTCTTGACTTGCAAATATACTCTGGAGGTCAATCGCCCAACCCACAACCAGTAGCCATAGGTTGGATTGCCAGAGACAGGCTACTGCTCCTCCAGGCAAAACCTAGGGGTCTTATGGTATCTTTTTAGAACTTTACCTCAAAGCCCTCCTTGTAGTATGCTCCTTTCAATACTGATGATCAGTTCCCTTCAATACTGATTGCCAGTGGTTACCGATCAGCTGATTTTCCAAAATCAATTAACCCATGAACACAAATTAGTTTTTACAAAGGATTATTTAGTGACAAAGTATAGCCAGGACAAAATTTTGTAAAACATTCCCCTTGAACCAGGAGCTACTCTTCCCCACACATACCTATTGGGTCCCTGGGGAGAGTGGAATCAAACTTAAAGTGATGATTACCAAGTTCATTTTGCGGTGTGGCATAGTCAATGGACAACTTACTTCCATTCTCATAGAACATGGTGTCTCAGCTGCCTAACTAATTAATTTCTGAACTGGGACAAGTAGATTGCTCCTAAGGGTTGATTCCTCAAGCTCTCTGGATGTGACTATCAATAGATTTATATGGACTCTAGTTTTTGGACTTTTGGTGGTTCTGACTTTTCAAAGCTCACAAAGATATAACCTAATCAGTTTCTTCTCTCTCTCTCTCTCTCTCTCTCTCTCTCTCTCTCTCTCTCTCTCTCTCTCTCTCTCTCTCTCTCTCTCCCTTCCTCTTCCCCCCACCCCCAGGAGGAAAGAATACATGAGACAAAGATAGAAAAAAGAAACAGAGGTGCCACTGGATCTTCACAACTACTTGCTAATGGCAGTTGGGTGTGAAACTAGGTTGCTGGCAGATTGTCTCTTCCTCTACCTGGAAGCTTATGGCATTTTCAATTCTACTCAAAAGCCATGAGGGAAGAGAGTAGGTATCTGTCTATCCCACCTTTTGTATGTACACTCAATTCTAGCTCAGCATCCAAGTGAAAGGCTTTCAGGAAATTGACAGGCAGTGAAAGATACTTGAGCTGAAGCAGCAAGGGGATGGGACTTTTCATTATGAAGTCTTCAAAGTAGGCTCACCAAGCCTTGAGACAGATTGACAACAGGCAGATATTACAGGGGGCAACTGGGTGGCACAGTAGATAGAGAGCTGTGCCTAGAGTCAGAAGGATCTTAGTTCAAATATAGCCTCAGACACTTATTAGCTGTGGGACCCTTGGCAAGTCACCTAACCCTGTTTGTCTCAGTTTCCTCATCTGTAAAATGAGCTGGAGAAGGAAATGGCAAACCATTTCAGTATCTTTGCCAAGAAAACCCTAAAAGGGGTCATAAAGAGTCAGGCATGACTGAAAACGTCTAAACAGCAGTAAGATATTATGCATGCTCTAAGGACTAGGCCCTCATTGGTCAGCCCCCCATTTTGTATTTGTATATGTACTTGTCACCTCCCCTGATAGAATATAGATTCCTTGAGAATAGGGACTGTTTGTTTCATTATTGTTCTTGAATTCTTAGTGCCTCAGAGTATCCCTGATCAACAGTAATGGTTTAATAAATACTTATTGTTTGGTTCATTTATATTATAATAGAATTTTGTAGCCTGGAATAGCCTTATAGGTCATCTTGTCTAATACTCTCATTTTACAATACAGGGAACTGAAGCCTAAGAAAGATTAAATGACTTGTTTTAGGTTACACAGATAATTAGTAACTAAACCAGACCAGCACTAAGATATGTTATTCTGTTGTAGGCACTGTGCTAGACATTGGGAATTTGAGTAGAATTAAATTCTACTCCAAAGCCATGAGGGAAGAGGGCAATAATACATTCCCTGACCTCAAGGAGCTCACATTCTAGTGGTCTAGACAACAGGTAAATAACGATGTGGATACAAGCTATTTACAATGTAAATAAGAGGTAATCCCAGAAAGCACTAAGGTGAAAGAAGGGGAGGGAAAAAGAGTTTCAGGGGGTAGGGGATAACCAGAATAGGTCTTTTGGAGAAGGTGGAATTTGAGCTAAGTCTTGAAGGAAACCAAGGAAACCACAATGTAGAGGGAGAAAGCTTCAGGCTTTGGGGCTCAGTTAATGAAAATCCACTAAGTAGATGGAACATCTTGTGAGAGGAACAGCTAGGAGGCCATTGTCACTGGATCATAGAGTTCATGGGTGTAAGTTTTGCAAAGACTGGCAAGAGAATGTCAAAGGATTTTATAATTGATCCTGGAGGTAATAGGGAGCCACTGATGTTTATTGGAAAGGGAAGTGACATGGTCAGAAGATCACCTTGTCAGCTAAGTAGGAGATGGATTGGAGTGGGGAGAGATTTGAGGGAGGAAGCCCAGCCAGCCAGTGTGATCTATTACAATAACCTAGGCAAGAGGTGATGAGAACCTGCATCAAGATGAGAGCTGTGCGAGTGACTGACTGAAGCTAGAATGGAATCTGCATCTCCCAGTTTTCAGTCTAGAGTTCCTTCTGTTTTATTATGTTGTCATCCTTCATAAAGGAAACAGATTAGTAGCACAGTAGCTTTGAGTTGGAAAGAACTGGAGTGATTGTGGACCACCAACTGTACCAGAAGAAACTTCTGTACATGCTACAGGCACCCAGACATTTTTGTGGGCACACCAGTTACAATCTTGTTTGAAATGGTGCCAAGGTTGTGTTTCACCAAATAGAACATTTTTATTTATAGTCTCCTGTGTGGGGCTTTTGAACTAAGTCCTAACTCTGCGAGAGATCATGATAACAACTATTTCCTTGGAGAAGGTTCACAAGAAATAAGATGAAAAAACAGCACAGAGACTGTATCTGTCTAGCAGTGCTTTGCCTTCAGAGAGTGTTTGTTTATGAGTGGCTGGGTGTTGGAAGGTAGATTCTTTTTCTCTTTATATGATTCAAAAGACTTAGAATTTGAAAAAGATTATATAATTTTTGAGGTAAGTTATATTGTCCTTAGGAACATCATAGCCTGTTAGATCCAGGCTGTCCTTTAGAATGTAAAATGTTAGGCATGGAAGGGACATTAGACTAGCAATAAAATAATAGAGTGGAATGGAAACGTGGAATATAGAATATGAGCACTTAATATGTTAGAACTTCAATGGACATGGTGCTGTAACTCAGAATATAGAATTTTAGAATGGGAAAGGTGCTCAGAACATGCAATATTCAAATATCAGAAGAGACATTAGAGATCATATTGCCCAATATTAGGAAACTGAGAGAGAGAGATAAAATGATTTGACCAAGGTCACACAACCAGTTAGTGGCAGATCCAAGACTGGAAGCTAGATGTCCTGATCGTCTTATTCATTGTTATTTTTCCTACTCCACTTCTGTTGTTTGAATGATAAAGAAAAAAAAGAAAAATGCTCCCTTGGGTTTAAAAAGTCTGAGGATAAAGTAAAAATAATTTTTATCAAAAAAAAGTATCAAAAGGCACTTCCATCACAATAAACAACTAAGTAAATAAGGTTCTACTTCTTACCTTTTCTCCTTAATACTGTCTTCTCTCCAGGTTTCCTTCATACTACTTCATCCTAGTTTTCATCCTACCTCACTTTAAAGAGATGAGATACAATGTCATATAGTGAACAGGATTCTGGATGTGGAGTCAGATGAGCTGGGTTCAAAAATCTTGCCTTGGACATTTATTAGCTGCATTCTTCCTGTTGGACCACTTCATCTTAGTCTTCTTTTCTGGATGTTTATCCAGGTGACACCTGCTAACTGTGGATATCCCCCAACTCTCTCTGGGCTCTTTCTTCTTCTCCCTCTGTAATATTTCTGTTGGTGATCTTATTAGCTCCCAAACAGTCAATTATCAGCTCTATGCAGATGATAATCAGATCTATTTGTCTAGCCCTAACCTCTCTCCTGACGTCTGATCTCACATCTTCAACTGCTTGCTAGACACTTTGAACTGTCTTATAGATAACATGTTCAAAACAGAACTGATTATGTTTGAGCTCCCTCACCAACCGATGTCCTGACTTCCCTGTTAATGTTGAGAATGTCACTACTGTCCAAGTCATTCAATCTTGCACCCTAGATGTCATCCTCTACTCCTCACTACCTCTCACTTCCCATATCTAATCTGTTGTCAAGTCTTCCTGATTTTACCTTCAAAACATCTGTGACGTAGGCTCTCTTCTCTGACACTGTCATGACCCTGGTATAGGCTCTCACCCCCTCATGCATGGACTTTCATCATACTCTGATGGTTAGTTTGCCTGCCCCAAGTTTCTCCCTTCTCCATTCTATCCCCCAATCAATCATCTCTTTATGTGATAAACTCCAGTGGTTCCCTATCACTTTTAGGATTAAATATAAAATTCTCTGGCATTCAAAGTCCTTTATCACCTGATTCCTGCTCATTATACCTTGTTACTACCATCCCTCTCTCCAGTGGCCTTGATCTATATCTTGCCACTGGGCTCAAATGGCTCCAGAGGAGAAAGTGAAACTGGTGACTTTGCACAGTCCTCCTTTATTTAAATCCATTTCACTTGCATGTCATAGCACCATCTCCTTGATGTCATGGTCCTTTTTGAGAATGAAGGACAAACAATAACAACTATAACCATCCCTGTCCTTCTCCCGGTGACTCTACACTCCTCTGGATTTCATCATGCTTCTTGGAACCGCATTACCCTACAAGATCACATCAACCCTGCAACTTGCATCTCAAGTAGCCCCTGCCCCTGGGGCCCCTCCTTTCCTCCCTTCCTCTGAATAGGACATCCTTCATTTAAGGAGGGCCCCCAGGGCAGTCAGGCCATCTATTCATTTCCCAATGGAAATTTCATCTTTTTTCTATCCTCATAATCTCCACACCCTCCTACCCTTCCAGCTTCTTTTTATGAGTTGTCTTCCCCCACTGGATTGTGACTTCCTTGAAGGTTGGACTGTCTTTTGTCTGTCTTTGTTTCCCTAGTGGCAGCTAGGGGGTGCAGTAGATAAAGTAGCAGTGCAGGAGTCAGGAGGACCTGAGTTCAAATCTCACCTCAGACACTTGATACTCACTAGCTGTGTGTCCTTGGGCAAGTCACTTAACCCCAATTGCCTCATCCTGGGTCATCTCCAGTCATCCTGATGAATATCTGGTCACTGGATTCAGATGGCTCTGAAGGAGAAGTGAGGCTGGTGACCTGCACAGCCCTCCTTCACTCAAAACAAAGTCAAGTGCAAGTCATGTCATCATTTCTCTGATGGCATGGTCCTCTTCGACAAAGAAGGATGAACACAACCTCCTAACCATTATAATGACTTTTGTATTGCTATTTCCTCCTTAATCTTAGTGCCTTCACTCTGGAAAGGAAACATCTCTCTTTGGGAATTGAGACAAGGTAAATGCCAGGAACAAGATCCCCAGGACAATAGAAATCTCTTTGGGTTGGGCCGGTGAAGGGCAGTGAGTGCAAGTAGGAGTTACCACATTGTTGCCATTGTTGAGGATCTTTACTTTATCTTGTTTACTTCTTGTTTGTCCATAGATGATAACATCTCCCTATTGGAACGCGAACTTCTTGAGAACAAGGACTTTTGCCTTGCTCTGTACCCACAGTGATTAGCACAGCTTCTTGACTGACTGGTCACTTAACTAATTTTCTTTTCATCTGACACTTTGGAGTTGTGCTGAGGTAGAATATTGTTAACTTTTCATTGTTGTTTAATTGTGTTCAGTCATGTCTAACTCTTCATGACCCCATTTGGGATTTTCTTGGCTAAGATACTGAAGTGGTTTGTCCTTTTCCTCCTCATTTTACAGATGAGGAAAATGAGGCAAACAGGATTAAATAACTTTAATATGGTCACACAGCTAGTAAGTGTCTGAAATCAGATTTGAACTCAGGAAGATGAGTCTTCCTGATTCCAAGATGGTTGTTCTATCTACTATACCACCAGTACTTATGAGTACTGAGGTGATTATTAGAGAGACAAGGGATTATGAGATTTTAGCTTTCAAAGATAATGTAATAGCAACTCAAATATATATACATTGCTTAAAACGTTTTAAAATGCTTTACATGAAATATCCCTTTTGATCCTTACAAGCACCCTGTGAGGTAAGGGCTACTGTTATCCTCATTTTACCACTGAGGAAACTGAGGCTGACAAGAGGTCAATCAGATTAATGAAGCTAGTAAGTATCTGAGACAGGATTTGAATTTAGATGTTTCTAACTTCAGGTCTAGTGGTTGATCCATTACATCGTACTCTTATTTAGTATAATTCCTCTTTTTACAGATAAAGAAACTGAAGTCTTTGGAAGTTTGATGAATTATTTAAGGTCACACAGGTTGGGATTTGAAACTAAGTTCTCTGACAATGATAAATAGAATTTTCTTGCAACTCAAATTTAAAAAAAAACACTATCCTAAATTAAACTAAATACCCATGTGCTCCTTCAGGTAGCCTTCTCTGACTTGTGTGGTAGAACAAGGATAACCAAAGCATGAATAGGAATCCCTTTTGCCATCAGAATGCTGTATTAGACCAAACCACACTTCTCTGATCTCCTCAAGTGCTGAATTATATGTTACATTTATAGGTAATAGGGAATCTCAAGAGGAAGAGTTAGGAAGTGATTGGTTACTCAAGGGTATAGTTAGAGGATTCCTGTGCTCTATAAAGGTGAACCAGGTTCTAGTATGAAGCCCTAGTAAGCAGTGGGGCAGGAGGGGGATAGGTAGGTAATCTGCATAGGTTCAACTGACCTCCAATAAATATCTTCAGAATTAAATTGAACCTTTCTCTGTATGGGAGAAGGTGGAGGGTCTAAGTTCCTGAGGCAAAGTTGTAGAAGCAGATCATTTCTACAGGAGTTTGGTGTTCCCATAGGGGACATATATGAGAAGTGAGGAAGGAAATAAGCATTTATTAAACTCCTAATATATGCCAGGCACTGTGCTAAGCCTTTAACAAATCTTATCTCATTTGATCTCTACAATAATCCTGTGAGATAGGTGCTATTATTATTTCTATTTTAAAGTTGAGGAAACTGAGGCAGAAAGAGGTTAAGTGACTTGCCCAGGGTCACACATATAGTATCTGAGGTTAAATTTGAAATCGGATTTCTGTGACTCTAGACCCAGTGTTATATCTTACAGAACCTAGCTGTCTGGAAAGGGGATCTTCGTAAGTCTCCATAGGGCAGGCCTAGGTATTTCTGCAGAAGAAAGTTATGGAGACAGCCTCCATAAAGGAATACAAATGGAAGGAGGAGAGAGCTAGCCAACAATCATTTATCAAGCGCTGGATATGTGCTCATATTGTGCTACAGGAACCGTGCTAAGCACTGGAGATATAAAGGCAAAAGTACCTCTTTACCCTGAGAGAGTTCACAATCTAATGGGAGAGACGACATGCAAAAATTTTTATATATTAGATATAGTGTAAGAGGGAAGAGATTTGGTGTTGAGGTAAGAATGATGTACTGGGAAAGGTCTCAAATCAACTTGGAAACAATAATGAACAAATAAGGATAAACTAGAGGCAATTTAAGAAAGTGTGTGTGTGTGTGTGTGTGTGTGTGTGTGTGTGTGTGTGTGTGTGTGTGTGTGCAGACAGGTGACTAGGAAAGATCTGTTGTAGGAAGTAGGATTTTCATTGAATCTTGAAAGAAGTCAGGATTGACAGATGTGCAGAGGTAGGAAAATATTCCAGGCATGGGGTGGGGTGGGGATGGGGGGAGCAGCCAGTGAAGAGGTAGGAATTCTGTAGCTGGGGTGTCAGATTTCAGCAATAGTATGAAGACCCCTCTGTTGCTCTCTGAGTGACCCTCATTTTGAATACTGTGGAAGCTGTAGTGCTTCATGACTCACAGCCACAGAACACCAGAATTAAAAAGATGAAGCTTTTTGTGAGTAATTTGTTGTCATAAAAAAAAGCTCTGCAATTTCCAAAAGACAATTCAGCTCATTTCTTCCTTTTGTTTTATACTGGGCTCAATTTGTCCATTTGCAGAGATTGTTGAAGAATACATATACACACATATACATAGCTATGCTAACATATATACACACCTATGGACAAGCTCTGTAGCAGCTACAGCAATGGTTCTGCAAGAATAAATGGTCTTGGCTCTCATTACATTGAAATGTAGGTATTTGTAGGCAGGAGTTGGTTTCCATATAGAATTGTAGGGGAAGGTATGTAGTCTAGATGGTGGAAGCCTAACAGAGACTAGTGGAAGGCAAATCCTGCTGTAGAGGAGAACTGGAGGGATAGGGAAGGAAACAATGGTTAGGGAAGGAGGTTAGTGAGCCACTTAAATATTTGTTGGGTCTCCTCAAGTCAAGACAAGAAACCTTTATTAATCACTTGCTATGTGCCAGTTACTGTGCTTGCACTAGGGTTACAAAGAAAGGCAAAAAACAGTTACTGGTCTCAAGGACCTCACAATCTAATAGGAGAGACAACACTAGGTAGAAACAAGACAGATACATATATGTATATAGGTACACACTTATATACATACGTGTGTATATAGATTTATACATGTATGTATTTATCTTGTTTGTACATAGTTGTATCTAGTACATAGTTGTATCTACTGCTAAACATACATACATATATGTATCTATATAATATCTATCTTGTTTGTACCTACTTGTTTGCACATAGATAGTCGCATGTATAAGTTCACAGTTGTTTTTCTGTAGGTTCATAGTTGTTTATATACATGCATGTATACATATATATCTATATATCTATCTTGAACTAATCTCAGAGGATAGGCACTTCCCAACTCTTCCTCAGAGGCCTGGGAAAATTTTCTTACAGAAGGTGAGACTTCAGCTGGGACTTGGAAGAAGCTAGGAAAGTTAGTAAAAGGAGAGGAGGAGGGAGAACATTCCAGACCAGGTGAACAGCTAGTGAAAACACCTGGAGCTGGAAGATGGAGTGTTTTCTTGAAGAACAGCAAAGACACGGGTGTCACTGGATCAGCAGAGTGAGTGAGATGTTAAGAAAACAGGACAAGTAAGAATGGACCACATGATGAAGCACTTTCAAAAACCAGAGGGTTTTATGCTTGATCCTAGGGGTGGTAGACACTGGAGTTTCTGGAGTGGGCGTGGGGTGGGTGACAGGTGAGACCTGCTCTTTAGGAGGGTCACTGTGACAGCAGAATGGAGGCTGAATTGGAGCGGGGAGAGACTTGGGGCAGGGGGACCAAGAGCAGGCTACGGTGACAGTCCAGAGACCTGAACCGGGTTGGCTGCGATGTCTGATAGGAGAAGGGAGGCAGATAGGAGATGCAAGGTAGAGATGACAAGACTTGGCAATAACCGGATAGGTCGAGTACAGGAAAGGACACACGAATGTTGTGAGCCCCAGATTTGGGAATCAGACTGCATGGGTTTGCATGCTAGCTCTCCTAGTTCCCAATTCACTTCTCCTCTATGAACCTCATTTTCCTCTTCTGTAAAATGAGACTCTTGGACTAATCTGTAGTTTTTCTACCAGCTCAAACTCCCTGGGTCCTATGGCTGACTTTTAATTAGCTTTTCCTTTTTCTTTGACCCACCCCCTTGCTCTGCCCTATCCTGAATTCCCCTGGCTAAGCCCAGAGGGCCCTGGACTACAAATCCCAGCAGGCCTCACGCGGCGGGAAGGAGGCGGGGCGGGGCTGGGCGCGTGTCTGAGCCTCTCTGCCTCTGCCTCTGCCTCTGCCTCTTATCTGAGTGTGGCGGGGAGGGAGGCTGCTGAACCGTGGGATTTAGGCGCGCGCGCGCGGTGGCGGGGACGCGCCCCAGCAACCATGGCGTTTCCCGGGACCGAGCGAGTGAAATAGACCCGGGAGGGGGCCAGAGGGGCGGGGCGGGGAGAGAGAGGCAGGCAGGGAGAGGCAGGGGCCGGGCTGCGCCGAGTGGGGCCGGGGCCCATGAGGAGTCCGGGGGACCATGGGCTCCAGGATCAGGTGAGCGCGGGCAGGCAGGCCTGGAGCTGGGCAGGCCGGGATGAGGTTGGGGGAAGCCGGGTTGGAGAGGCCGCGGGCCCGGGGGACTTGTTGCAGTGACAGGAAGGGCCTCGTCTGCTCGGGAGTGGGGGTGGGGGCGTGAGCTGTGGAATGGAGGGGGGGAAGTTGCCATGGTGACTAGAGAGGACTGGAGTGTGTGCTGGGGGGGGCGGCAGCTGGTCAGGCGCTTCCCGGGCCCCGGGTCGGGGCCCCCGGGGAGGGGAGCAGCAGGGAAACTCCGCGGGCGGTGGGGAAGGGGGAGCGGGGAATGGTAGTCTAGCAAGTGCGAGGGTCGCATAGGGAGGGAACATGTGAGCAGGAGGCGTCACACTATCTGGGTATCTACTTCAGCCTCCCTCATTTTACAGAAGGGCAGTGTGGTTTAATGGTAAGAACTCTGATACTGGGATGAGGAAAACTGGTTTCAGAATCCCCGTCCCACGTTGAATAGCTGGTCCTGGGAGAGTCCCTACTTTGCTCATCTGTCAAACAGAGAAAATAACAATTTCACCCCCTAATAGCAAACTACCCCGTAGGGTTGTTGTGAGAAACTTGCTTTGTCAACATTTTAAAACACTGTAGAACTGGGGCATGCTGTTTTTACACGTGAGGAAACTGAGGCTCAGAAAGGGGCAGTGACTTGCTGAAAACTCGGTAGTTTTTAAGTGGCAAAGGAGGGGCTGCTATGCAGGTCTCCTGATTTTAAATCCTGGGATCTTAAAAATAGGGCGGAGATGGGAGGGTCAGAAAGGCCCCCAGGGGTGGGGAGGGTAGGGGAAGTGTTGGAAAGGAATCCCTAGAACTTTAGAACTTAGAAGCGCTCTTCATAAAAACCTCTTTGGGAAGAGAGAACTGAGATGCAGAGAAGGAAAATACTATTTATTCCAATTCTCTTTATTTGAGAGACGAGAAACAGACCCTGAGAGTGAACATAACTTGTCCAAAGTTTTGCCACAAAGGTGGCAAAGTCAGATTTAAACCCCAGTCCTCTAATTCCATTGCTTGCTTCTTCCACCATGCTGAGGGAAATGGAGGTGGGGAGTAGTGTCATAAAACGCTTTGATAGCATTTATTGAATGCTTACTTTGTGCCTGGCACTGTGCTAAGCATTGGGTATTGTGCTACAGTTACTTGAGTTTGTATCTTCTGGGCTTCTTGAGTGTTCTTATCATGTCTTACACAAACATTGTATCTCTCCAAGTGCCCAGCGTGGTATTCTGTACAAAGGCTTAATAAATGTTTATTGAATGAATGCATGAATCAATACATAGTAAGGATATTCTTTTCCAACTTAAGTGCCTTACCAAGTGAGATAACATATAAAATGCTTTGCAAACCTTAAAACACTATGCCAATGCTAGCTACTACTACCATTATTGCCAATGGGTCATTGCTGTGGTCCCAGTGCCTTTCTCTGCAACTAGTCTTTGGAGCTACAGCTTGGTTAATAGCTTGATACCTGAGCACTTCTCATTGTAAAGGTAGCTAGGTTCATGAAATATTACAGTGGGAGCTGTGAGATTAATCTTAGTTTATTTAAAAAGAAACTGACGACTTTTATTATAAGAAGGGAGAGGGGAAATCTGCCTGCAACTCCCTGATATACGAATTGTATCCTGACGTGAAAATTGGCATGTATTTGGATACTGCTGGAAGTATACTGCTGGAAGACTTTGTGAAATCTTTAAGACATGAAAGCCCAAGTTTTGTCCTCAGCATTTTTCTCTCATCTAGCTATTTAAGGGAAATGGTGTTTATAATCACTGTGCTTCTCCTCTTTATAATATATAGTTCACTTTTTAAAAAAACTTTTTAGTACTTCTCTTAAGTCCTACTTTGATACCTAATCTTGGATAGGAGGTGATACTGGGTACTTGAAAATTGCCAGTGGAGTGAAAGCTCTGGTAGGGCCTACTGAGTTGGAAAGACTTTTAAATATAGGTCTAGAAATGGATGGAGTTCAGAGAGGTTTCATCATCAGGTTGATTGCAGGGTGATTTTTTTTTTTTGTCTAAATACTTTCAAAGACCGCTGAATTATAGAGGATGATAGGATCACAGATTTATAGCTGGAAGAGACCTTAGGCATCATGTGGTCCCACCCCCTTATTCTATACCTGGGGAAACGGAGGCACAGAGAGGGGAAATGACTTGCTCAAAATCATACAAGATATTAAGTGGTAGACTTGGGATTTGAAGACAAAACCTCTGACTGCAAGGCCGATGCCTTTGAAAAAAATGCTTTGCTGATGATTTTAAAAAATACATAACTATAGATGTAGAGCTGGAAGGGAGCCTGTAATACCATCCAGTCCAGCCTCATTTACACATGAGAAAAATGAGGTTTAGGGGGGTTAAATGACAATCACACAGATATTAATCATCAAAGGTGTGATTCTGCCTTGATGATGATGATGATGATAACTAGCATTTATATAGCACCTCATGGTTTACAAAGCACTTTACAAATATCTCATTTTATCCTCATAAAAGCCCTGAGAGGTCGATGCTATTATTACTATCTCCATTTTACAAATGGGAGACTGAGGCATACAGGTTAAGTGACTTGTCCAAGTTCATACAGCTAGTAAGTATCTGAGGCAGGATTTGAATTCCAAAATCTATCCATTGTGCCACTTACTCACCTCATTTCCATTGACTTCCTTTTTCTATCTCCCCCCAATACAGTTGAGCAAAAACAAGTTAACACATTGACCAAGCTTGAAACCTATAGTTCATTGCCTCTCTACTAAGAGGCCAGAGGCATTTTTCCTGTAGTCCTTTGCAGTCATATTTAGGTACTTCATTGTTCTTGAGTCTTTCATTGTTTTTTATTATGATCATGGTATAAATTGTTCTTCTGGTGTACTCACTTTATTCTGCATTTGTACAAGACTTCCCAAGTTTCTCTGAATTCTTCATGTGTCATTTCTTAGGGTACAATCATATTCCAGTTTGTTCATCCTTTCCACAATTGATGGGTTTCAGGGCCCACTGTAGTAGGCCCACTTCCTTAATAGAGAAGGATCATGATTTTAATTGGAAGAAGTAGTACCCACTTTGAGAAAATTATTCAAGGTGCTATATCACTTCAGAGTTTATAAAAAATAATCCTTTGAGAGACAGAGAATGCGGGTGTAATTATCCATATGCTGGAGGGGTGGTGTGTGTGAAACAGGTGCAGCAACTTGCCAATAGTCCACAAAGCCAGATAGTATTAGGGCTGGAACTCAAACTGAATGCCTACGCTTGCTCCACTATCTAGTACTTGATGTTTAGTATGTCTGCCTGGTCTGGCAAGACTGTATTTTCCTCTTTTTTATAGCCCCCCTCTTAAAAAGAAAGCTTCCTATATATGAAAAACAGAAGAGGTATGAAGACAGAAGATTTGTAGCTATGCTTCTGCTCTAACTGAATTTGAGACTGACACCAAGTGGAATATTAGTTTTGTTTAATTCAAACTAGTAAATTCTGTCGCCAAAATTCACCTGAAGTCCTAGAGCTATACGTTGAGTTTTTAAAAAGCTCCTTGTAAGTTTCATTTCTAGACCCCAATGAAATTTTGTTTACATTATTACCATCTTACTGACTTAGAAACTATAATTTTCAATCACAGTTGAAAGGATGGTAATGTTTTTGGTGAAATGAGAGCTGGAAGGATCTTTAGATGCCTTCTATTCTAACACCCTTATATTACCGATGAGAATACTGAGGTTAGAGAGGGAGAATGATGGAATAGTGGTGTGGTGGAAAGAACATTGGCTTTGAGACAGAGTACTTGAGTTTGAATGTCAACTTTGCTGCTAATCATCTGTGTGACCTTGTGCAAATCACTTAATTATTTGGGATCTCAGTTTCCTTATATGAGAATGCAGGGTTTAACCTACATAGTACCTTCCAGTCCTACTTTCTAGGAATTATTATTTATTTACTGTCATTCACGTAGCTAGTGGAAGAGCTAAGATTCTAACTCAGGGCTTCTGAGTTCAATCCCAGAGCTCTTTCTGTTATATTATACTACACTGGTTTCTCTACTGTCTTACTTTCCCTGTTACTTTTTCCCCAGCCGACGACCCCTGAATGCATTAGCTGTGTGTAATCATGACGTTTTTTCCCACTCTTTCCTTTAGAAATGTTAGAAAGTCCTGCCTCTTCTTTTGCTAGATACTATGTTCCTCCTTACCCCATCTCCAGTGTAGCCTTTTTCCTAAGCAATTAACCTTTTGCATCTTAGACACCGGTTATAGTAAACGTTGTAGAATTGGTTTATTTCAGTGTTTTGAGATTTGTTCTTGTGGAAGTTAAGAAGGGGAAGAGCCTAAGGGTGGGGCTGATAGTTATTTTTACTGGAACATTGGCCTCCAAGTTTTATTACTGTTAGGCTGCGTGACTCTAGTGTTGCAACCTTCATTGAATCATAGAAGGGAACATTAGAACATAGAGTTTTAGAATTAGTAAGGACTTTGAAATATGGAATGTCAGGTTGGTAAGGACCCTTAAAATACAGAAAGTTAGATCATGGAATCATCTTGGGCACAAAAGATTATGCCAAGATTGCCTGCTGGGCCTTAGCTCTGGAAAATAGGGTATTTCCAGAGTATTTTGACAAATACCAGATCAGGAAGGGATCTTAGAGATCATTTAGGCTAGCCCCAATCAGAAGTTTAAACCCATTGTAAGATGCTCTACAAGCAGTTATCCACTTTCTACCCAAACACTTCCAGTTACAGGAAAATGTTACAAGACTCTTGAGCCTGCTCATTATGTCCAGCTCTAATTGTTAGGAAGGTCTTTCCGATATTGAACTGAAATTTGCCTCCCTCTAATCCCTCCCCATTACTCTTAGGTCTTACTTTCTTCCCTGGGGCTGAGTTGAAGAAATCTAATCCATTTTCTTTATGAATTTGGGTGGTTTTTTTTTTTTATTTAAAAAGTGCATTGAATATATATAAACAAGGTGCTGAAATATCTGCAGAACTCTGGAAAATTTCCTGCTTGTAATGAAGAAGTAAGAGGGAAACCTGCATAGCACTTATTTTATATTTTCCTTGGGTTGCAGTTAACTTGAAAAAAGGTTAAAAATCCAATTTTACAAAATTTTGGAGCTGGAAGGAACTTTAAAGAACCCCTCTCCAACCCTATTTTTCAGAAGAGAAAAGTGAAGTACATAGAATTTAAGTGACTTGCCTCAAATTACACAGGAAATTAGTGGCAAAGCTAGAACACAAACTCACGTCTCCTGACTCTTGCATTAGTGTTTTTTTATGATATGACACAAGCCTACAGATAAGAAGAGCCCATGTGATATATTTAGGGCCTTGTCCATAGCATGTATTAAATAATCATTTGTTGAATGAATGAAAATTAAAGATGTAGTTTGAGATAAGTGAAGCATTAGAGTGAAAGGTTTGTTACTTCTTATAAAAGAGTTGTACAAGACATTTATTAACCATTGTATTCAGAGCACCATGTAGCTTTAGGTTTCAGTAGTCACAGATCATAGAATCTTTCAGCTGAAAGGGACCTGTGAAGTCATTAAGCCTAAATTAGAATCCCTTTGACAATATCCATCACCAACACTCATTGAGTCCAAAAACTCATTGCTTTCTGATGTATCCCATTTCAGTTTTTGACAGCACTTATTTTTAGGCAGTTTCCCCCTGAAAACTGCCTTCTTGTAACTTCTGCTCTGGCCTCTGAAACCAAGGAAAACAAGTCCATTCCCTTTTCTACAAGACTGCCTTTCATATACTTGAAGATAATTCTGTTTCCCTTAAATCCTTTCTTCTCCATGTTAAGCATCTTCAATCCTTTCAATTAATTCTTCAGTCCTCTCCCAATCTTGGTCTCACTCTTAGATACATTCCACCTATTAATACTCTTCCCCAAATATTCACGTGCTAAAATAGGAATCCAGCATGGTTCAGTTGAGGAATCACAAACTTGGAACTGAATTTGAAACCTGGCTTTGAAACTCCTGAAATGCCTGACCTTGGGCAAGTCACTTGAAGTTCAGTTGCCTCACCTGTAAATTGGAGAATAGGCTTTGAATTGCTTTGAATCCTGAAAATTCAAGTGACATTGTTACTTCTCTTTCTGACACTATCTGTCAGAACTTGAACCCAGGTTTTCCTGACTCAAGGATCAGCCCACTAGCCTTTATGCTACATTACTCGTTTAATATTATAGGTTATAAACCTATGATACTATCTTGCATTGATGGAGAGAGTTTCCACACCAGCCGTTACATATGATAAAGTCATAGGTCAGGACCAAAACCAAATGGGACTAGTAAAACTGGCAGTCCTGACCTTACAAGTTGGAGTAAAGAAAAAGCTTAGTCAGGGGCTTGAGCTGTTGCTCCTTCTATTTGCAGAAGCCAGCATTGACCTCTGGTCTGTGAGGAAGACCAGGATCCTCCATGAATGATACAGGGAAGTGAAAAAACTTAACCTTCTGTGAGACAGGGTCAGTCAGCAAATGAGATTCAGAAAGTCTCAGGTTAATACTAACTAGCCATTAACTCTCTTGCTTTTGGTAGAATATGGCAAAGCAGACAAATGTGGTTCTTTGATGTTTTGGTGCCTCTCTGTTTTGTAGGAAATATTGCCATAATATCTGAGTGCTTGGAAAGGGAACTTATGAAGCATGAAATTATATTAAGTGTAAAGTTTGGATAAAAATGAGCCTTCTTGTTCTTGGAACTAGACTGCTCTGGACTAACAGCTCAGGGGAACTGAAAGAGCAGAAGATCTGAGTTTGAAACCTGGCTCTATCCCTTACTGTTTTAAATCTCTTCTTCACCTCTCTAAGCCTCAGTTTTACCACCTTAACAGTGGAAATAAATATACCTATCTCATAAGGCTGGTGGGAGAAAAGTGCTTTAAGACCTATAGGACTGCAAGTAATTTCTTATTGCTATGAATAGGTTCCAAGTTTCTGTGTCCCAGTTGCATGAGAAAATAGACCATTTGTGACTGACTGCCGCTTATTGACGTTAACTCAAGGCATTACTTGGCTTGCTGAGACAAAATTTCAAGCAGCAGGTTCCAGTTCAAGCTTCTCAACTGATCTTACCTTTACTTCTCCCATCCTCAATAACAACAAAATTCAGTGAACATATTTGTTAAATGCGCTGCTATGCAGTAGGCAAGGTGCTAAACACTGGAAATGTAAGGAGAAAAATGGAACAGCCCTTGCCATCTGGGAGTTTACATTCTGCTGGGGGATGCAAAATAATTTCAAGGGGGTGAGAGTACTAATCATTGAGGTGGGGAGTGGGCAGGAAAAGTCTCTTGTAGAGTGTGGCACCTGAGTTGTGTTTTGAAGGAGCCTAAGATTCTGAGGTCAAGGTCAGAAGGAAGCACATGCCACATGTAGGGGCTCACTTGCGTAAAAAGCATGGAGGTAGGAACTGGAAAGGACTATGAAGGGAAGAGCTAGCAGGCCCCACAAAAACACAGATTTATTACAAATGGCTGTATGGAAAGAGATCTCTTACTTAGGCAATTTGAAAGCTAAACTGTAGGGCAGCACCTGTGTTACCCTTGCTTTATAAAAAATAAATTATTTTACACATGAAATTGAATTGAAATAGTTTCAAATGTGACCAGTCAACTTTTTTTCTTTGAATCACTGGAAAGCATTTAAAGCTATCCTGGGAGAATTCTGATTATAATGTTTGAATGTATCTGGGTGTGACTGTTCACATTGCTTGATAGAGTAATTAGGACTGTAACCAGAAGCCCTGTGACATTCTAGATAGATTTAAATTCCAGAACTTTAAACACTATTTAAAAGTATAGGAAGCTATATAAAAGTGAAAGCAAGGACCCTGGATTGGAGCTTAGAAGGCCTATTCCTGGGAAGGAGATTATAGTTCAGTAGAAGGATTTTCTCACTATTATATCTGTCCAACAGGGGGACAGGCTGCCTTGGGTGGTAAAGTGAGCCTCATTCCTGGATGTCCATAGAGATTGTGTGGTCATTTGTTGGGAGTGTGTATATCATGTGGGGCTTAGACCATTTTTTGAGGTCGTTTTCAGCTATATGAATCTGGAATTCCTGCTAATATTCTAGGATGCTTCTACTCTGAGATGTCATGAATTTAGCACCCTGGAAAGCTCCTCAAAGATAATAACTAGCAAAGCTTGGACAGATATGTTTAAATCTTATTTAGTCTTGAAACGATCCCTGTGGATTGGAATGTGGTTAATATAAAGTAATTTAACTGATAGCATTGACACATTGCCGGAAACTGTATTGCAGTCTAACATTGGTTGTGGTGACGTCTCAGAACTTGTTTCGATGCATCAAGTGAAGGAAGTGGGTTATAAGTCATTGAAGGAAGTATTATAAGTGAGTTTGAAGCAACCTGACACATTTATGAACCTAGGGAAGAGAAGATGAAATACATCATAGAACTTAGCAATGAGAAAGCTGAGTAGATGGCTAATTCAACATTCTTATGTTGTTTCTTACTATCCTGGGACTGTGCCTAACCAATATTACATAAATACAATTTTTTCTCTAATTTAATAGATATTTATTTAGTGCCTACATTTTGCTAGCACTGTAGAAGAAACAGGTCCTGTATTTAGTAGCTGATAATTAAAGATCACTGGGCTATGTGTCATGAGGCCAGTGTGCTAATCGTGCTTCTGCAAGCCATTTTTCTTCTCTGGACCCTAATTTCCTGTTCTGTAAAATGAGGGAGTTTAGAGTAGATCTCATTAATTTGTAGCATTCTATATTTTAAGGCCTCATTGAGTTCTAGCATTCTTCTACGTTCTAAGGCCCCTTTCAATTCTAACATTTTGTCTTCTAAGGTCTCTTTTAGCTCTTACATTCTAGGACAGCAATTCTGTGATCTTTTTCTAACTGCAGCTAATTCAACCCATTTACTAAGGGGTGAGATGAGGGTGGGGTGTGGATTGAGGACAGGATGTATTCATCTGATAGGAAGGCTGATTCTTGGAAGCTAAAAAATGGAGTGTTTATTTTTATTTTATTAAACCTCTTGGGGTGGAGGAAGTGGACCTGGATTCTGCTTTATGGTTGTGAAGGTACAGTCTTTTCCTGGCCCTTTGGGATAAAAAGTCTCAATGTTTCCAACATTCTTTTTGTTTAAAACAATTGGCTTTGTTGGGCAATGGGAACATAAACAAGAAAGGAAAACACACCAAAGAAAGCAGAACCTTATTCTAGTCCCAAGCTATTCTTAAGGGAGTCAAACAGCCATTATTTCCCAAATCTCTGAGAGTTACACTGAGATAAAATAAAGCAATTCAATAAAAAAACATTTTGAGAGAGGTAATATGGTGTTCTTGTGCTTAAATCCTGGCTCTGCTGCTTCTTAGCTAAGTGACCCTGGACAGAATGTTTTTCCTAGAGTTGGGTGAAGGGGACAGCTAACATTGAAAGCAGAACACCATTTCTCCTTTAATTATAGCATCTCTGTCTCTTTATAGCTGATGCATAAGATTTTAAATGGCTGAGAGATCCTCTGAGAGGATCACAGAGTATTAGGAATCTTAGTGGTCATGTCATCCCACTCTTTTTATAGCTGGGGAAATTGAAGGTCAAAGAGAAGAAATGATTTGTCCAGGGTCACAAAATTTATACATAATAGTGCTAGGATTTGAGCCCACATCTTCTTACACTAAATACAGGGGGGTTTTCTTTCCTTTATGAGACTGACTCTGAAAATATTACTAGAGGTGACAAATTAAAAATAAAGTTTTGTAATTACTTGTGTAATTGCACAACAAAGTCAATCATTTTATAACAAGTGTCAACAGTATCTTACATTCTTTTCTTAAGGTTAACACCTTAAGAAACTTGTTGAGAGGGTAGATAGAAGGCACTCTTTGCTAAAGCATTCCATTTTAAGATTAAGATGATAAAAGGAGATGTGTAAAGCAGTAATACATACTTTTTGCCTGTTTGTCTAATCTTGAGGCATCAAGATTTTATTAGATGATGGTTGTTTGCCAGCTATATTGGAAAGTATATATAGTTTCTGATCACATAGTTGTTAGTTAATATTCAAATGATTCAAACGGCTTACAGAAGTTGTAATGTATTGGAAAGATGACTGTGTTTAAAGTGAGTGGACCTCTGTTGGATTCCTTCCTCTCCTACTTATTAACTGCATGACAGTGGGTAGTTTGCTCTGCCTTTCTTGGTTCTTAGTTTACTCATATGTATAATGAGTGATTGGACTAGTTATCTCTAAGTTCCCTTAAAACTTTAAACTTTATGATTCTTATGATAAGTTGTATCCAAAGTAAATATGTGATTACTATTGAAGAGTGTGAAATGAGCTGTAATGAGTTCTAGTGTTGTGTTCATTTCACCACTTAAAAAACTCTAATTATTAAGCATCATCTCTAGACAGTGGAGGATCTAAAGGTAAATATGATAATGGTTGAATAGGACTTAGACTGATATAAATATAGTAGTACAAGGTAGAATGTAATAATGACAAAGGAGTGATCCAAATAAAGTGTTCCAGGAAAATTTAAGGATGGAAAGGTCACTTGCAGCTTTGGAGGGGTAGGGTAGTGGGAAACCTGGGAAGGCTTGATGAAGAAATGGTGCCTGACCTGGGCCTTGAAGAAAGAGGTGATATATATGCACACACATACACACACACACACACATATATATACATAGACACACATACATATAGACACACATGTATGTGCATGCATACACACATGTATAAACATACATATGTGTATATATATCTCATATGTATTTCTGTGTGTTTTGCAACCTTTAAAATGCTATCTAAATATCAGCTATTATTTCAGCATAGGAGGAGTACATTCCAAGTATGGAGGTAGGAAAGCACAGGATGACTTCAGGAAATAGATAATAGTTTATTCTGGCTGGAATGTAGAATGAATGAAAGGCAAGAATGGAGTGGCTCCATACTGAGGAGGGCCTTGAATGACAAGTCAAGAACTTGTAATTTATTCTGTAGACAGTAGAGACCTACTGAAGGTTTTTGAACAAGGGAATTTGTGCATTAGGAAGAGTATTTTGGCAGCTGGGTGAAGGATGTTCTGTAAAGGGGAGAAACTGGAGACGGAAACACGTTACACGTTCATTACACTAATACAGGCAAAAGATGTGATGGCCTAAACTAGGGTGTTTGCAATATGAGTTGATCAGAAAAAACTGATAGAAAAGTAGAATTGTCAGGACTTGGTAGTTCAATCAATCAGCAAGTACTTATTAAACATGTGTGCTAGTAACTGAGGATATCAAAATAAAAGTGAAAAAAGTCCCTGACTTCAATGAATATTCTGTTGAGGGAAGCAACATATACATGTATAAATATATACAAAATAAATACAAGTTAAGATTTACCAACCACCTCATGGGGGACAGAATCAGGAAAGGCGAACTGAGCTTTCTTCAAAACCCTTGTAACATATTCATAGTTAAGCAAAACAAATCCACACGGTGACCTTGTCCAGTAATGTATGTCTTTTTCTGTAGCATCAACTTCTCTTTCAGGGGGGAGATAACATACTTCATTACAGGCCCTCTGGAGACATCATTGATAGTTGCCTTAATCTGAGTTTTTATTTCTTTCACAGCTATTTTTCTTTACAATGTTGCTGACCCTGTGTGCATTGTTTTCATGGTTCTACTTCATTATACATTAATTCATACTAGCTGTGATTCTCTGGAATTGTCTCTTTTATCATTTTATGGAACAATAATATTCTATAACATTCATATATCACAGTTTTTTCAGCAATTTTACAGTTGTTTAAGAGACAACCTCAAGCACACTCTTAGATTGCAGTTCTTCTCTCTTTTTTTAATCCCTTCCTTCAGGGTTAGGAAGTTGGTTTTGCTTGTTACTTATTTCTTCCCCAGTATTGTGTGCCGGCTTCAGTGGAAATTGCTTCCCCTTATTTCCTTATTTAGTTTGGTGAATTTCTACACCAAATTGTTAGGTTTGTATGCATGTTTAACCCTCCTTTGTCTGTTACAGGTAAGAGTAAGGTTCATCTGATATCCACTCCCCCCCTCCCCTTTCCTCCATGTTTGTGTGCTTTTCTTCTTAGATACTCCAAATGTGAGAAATAGCAAGTTCCATTGCCCCATTCCCTCCTTTCTATGTTAATGCTTTCCTTTTATCTTCTCTTTTCCTTCCTCTGTTAGAACCCTTAGAATAGAATCCTCAGTACACCAGGACCTCTTTTTCTTATTTAACTTCCTCAGTTCCCTTTGAAGACATCAAAATTCTGAAAGGACAGTTGTTTCTATTCCCTATTCGAATGTTTACGCTACGTCATCTTATATAGCTCCTCCCACTTGCTTAAATACATTTATTTTTCTAGGTTTCTCTTGTGTTTGTATTTCTAAGTTCCTACTCAGATTTTTAAAATTCTTTTTTTTCTTTTTTTAAAATTTTATTTTAGACTCAAATGCCAGAACACAAATACAGAATAGAAAAAAGAACCAAAAACATATCATAAGCTTAAATATTAGAACTTAAATCCAGGGTTAAAAAGAAAAAAAAAAGCATGTCTTGTGCATAGCAGAACATGAGAGGATTCAAATTATGTAACAATAAATTTTCAAGAAAGCCTGTATGATAAATAATACTTGTGTTGAAAATTGTCCATCTTTTCTTTGCTTCCTTGTGAGTTCTTTTGTTCTTTGTTGTGCACTTTTTTACTTCGTTCTTTTTTCCCCTCCCTACCACTCCCCAGAAGGCTACAATAAAGTTTAGATATGTTTCTCCATGGCTACAGATATATACATACACATATGTACATACATATGTGTCTATATATGTAGACATATATACATATACTTTCCCAAACATATTCTACTCCTGATCTTTGTTTTTTATTTTTGTGCATATTTCGTTTCCTATCCCTCCTGCCTCCTCTACTTTACTTCTACCCACTACCTTGACCTCCTATTACTTGCCTAACCCCCTCCAAGGATCTCTTCCCTGTCCTGCCAAATAAATCTAGACACGCTTCTATACCCCCCTTTATCTGTTCCCTCTCCCTTCCCTCTGAAGATCTCTCCCTTGTCCTCTCCCCCTCCCTATGCTCCTACCATTTTAGTTCTTCTGAATCTAGAAGACTTTTATAACTTTCTAAATATATATATGCATTGTTCTCTCTTAAACCCATTCCCAATGAAGTAGGTTACCAGAAGTACAAGCCCTCCTCCTCCATCTAATTCTCTGTATTGATTCTTCCTCTTGTACCTCATTTGTATAAAATATATACTGTTTTTTAGCTGTTTCTAAATGGTTTTACTTTTTAAATTCATATCCTACTCAGGTTTTCCCCAGTCTTACATATGCACTCCTCAATTATTAATAAGAATCTTATACATACATTTTATATTATATATGTATATATACATATAAAATAAACAGTAAATAGCCTGCCCTTATGAATCCCTTATAATCATTTGGTATGTACCGTATATTTCTCTTGGTTCTTTTATGTCAAATCAATTTTTTTTTGGAGGGAGAAGGCAAGACAATTGGGGTTAAGTGACTTTCCCAAGGTAAGTGTCAAGTGCCTTGAGGCCAGATTTGAACTTAGGTCCTTCTGATTCCAGGGCCAGTGCTCTATTTACTGTGCCACCCAGCTGATTTTTTAAGAGCAGAAATGCTTGCAAATCTTCTATTCCATCAAAGATCTATTTTTTTCTCCTGTAGGATTGTACTCAATTTTGCAGAATGTTATTCTTGATTGTAAGCCTGTAACTGTTGCCTTTTGGGATCTTGTGTTTTGAGATCTCTTCTCTTTCATAGTAGATGCTGTCAGATCTTGCGTATACTTACTGTTGTTTCTTGGTACTTGAATTGCTCTTTTGTATGGAGGGGGACTCCGTGAGGTGGAGACAAGGAGGGAGGGCATTACAGGTGAGTGGGTTGCCAGTGTAAAGGCACAGAACAGGGAAAATGGAGTGCTGTGTGTGAATGAGGCCAGTTTAGATCAAAGAGTGGAGGCTGAATGAGTGATGTCCAGTGAAAGAAAAGAAGTTGGTATTAGGTTGTGAAGGGCTTTAAAAAATAAATGTAGGAATTTATGTTTTATCCCAGAGGTAATAGGAAGCCACTGAAATTGATTGAGTGAGGGACTCACATGGTCATATTTGTACTTAAGGAAAATTACTTTGGTAACAGTATATAGGATAAACTAGATAGATTAGAATGGTTAGAGACTTGAGGCAGGGGGACCATTAGGAGCTAGTTGCAATAATCTAGGCGAGAGGAGATGAAGATTTGAGTTAAGATGGTGGCTGTGTGAGTGGAGAGAAGATATTGCTTGCAAGAGATGTTGTGGATGGAGAAATGGCAAGATTTAGCAACTGATTGAATGTGTAGGATGAAAGAGGCTAAGGACTTGAGGATAATGCAGAGGTTATAAACTTGGAAGTATGGTGGTGTATGACAGAAATAGAGATGTTTGAAAGAAAGGAGGGTTTTTGGGGAAAGATAATGAGTTCGGTTTTAGATATATTGAGTTTAAGATGCTTATAGTAAGGAGAACTACTTGGAAATGTCCAGTGGGCAGATGATGAGGGACTAAAACTCCGGTATGTGAGTTATTTTCATAGAAATGATAATTAAGCCCATAAAAGTTGTTCAGCTTACTGAGAGAGAAATTGTAGAGAGAGAAAAGAATAGGGCTTAGGACCAAGCCATGGGGAATATCCCAGTTTAGTGGGCATGATGTGGTTAATGAAGCAGCAAAGAAGACTAGGAGAGATGAGAACCAGTAGAGAGTAGAGAGTAGCCAGGGGACGGAAGTCACCAATGTAAAATTCAGCAAGCAGAGATCAATGAAGATGAGGATTGAGAAAAGATCATTATATTTGGCAATTAAGAGATCTTTGATAACTTTGGAGAAGTCAGCTTTAGTTTAGTGATGAGGTTGGAAGCTAGATTGCAAAGGTTTGGAGTGAGGAGAGGAATAGAAAGCTTTTTCAAGAAGTTTGGATAAGAGAACAAGAGAGATGGGGTCATAGTGTCTGGTGAAGATTTCTCATGGATGAGGGAGACGTGATATGTTTGAGGGCAATATGTAGAGATCTGTTGAAGATAAGGGAAGGGGGGAGAGAGAAAAAAGAGGGAGAGGAGAGAGGAAAAGAGAGTGGAAAGGGAGAAGGGAGGAAGGGAGAAATGGGGGGAGAGGGAAAAAGGGAGAAGGAGAAGGGAAGGAGGGCAAATGAGGAGAGGGAGAGGGGGAAAGCGAAAAAGAAGGATTTAACACACATGTAGAGGAATTAGCTTTGCCTAGGAAAGCCAGGACGCTACTGTAAAGGTAGAGAAGTAATTAGGCTAGGGATTCATGCATAGGTTGAACTGGATTTGATAGTGAGTGTGGTTAGCATGATTTCTTTCAGGTCCATTTATAGTAGTTATTTGTGTCTATGTATTTATGTTATTTGCAGATGAAATTTAGTGCTACCTTCACTGCACTTATACTTTTAGTGCTGGAAGGGAACTTAAGGCATAAGGTGTTAAATCTGGAAGGAATAAGCATAGTGTGCAGGAGCTGGAAGGACCTCAGAGATCACCTTGTCCAGCTTCCTTCGTTTATAGAGTAAAAAAACTGAGACCCAGAGAGGTGGTAACTGATCCAGGGTCTCATGGCAAGTTAGTGGAGTAGCTGAAACCAGAACTGTGGTCTCTTATTTTCATTTAACCACATTACTGCCCTTTTATCCCAAAGGAAAGCATCTTCAATAGTGCATCAGTTTGTGCTTGGTAAATTTGACTTTGCCAGTATTTGCCATTTAGAGAAAGACTGAAGAATCATGAGTAATTGAAGACCCTGGAGCACATGCTAGATCAAAGGAATTAAGATTTGCAAGATATTTTAAAAAATATAATATTTTATTTTTTTCTCCAATTACATGTTAAAACAATTTTTTTTTTTACAATTTAAAAAAAGTTTTGAGTTTCAAATTCTGTCTTTCCCTCCCTCCTCTCCCCACTGTGGGAAATAAACAAGAATTCTGTTTCCACAGGATAAAAACTTCCAGCTTTGAGTTGTGATAGTTAATCAGAGTTGTGACCTAGCATGGTCAGATTAAAGGTCAGCAACTTGTGCACAGGCTTGACGAGTTATTTGAGGGAAAGCTTATCAGATAGGAGAACATGAAGTCATGTGACCAAATGGCAGGAAGTACAAAATTTGGAACAGGAGAAAGAGCTTGCATTGGTCTGAACAAATTGTGGTCTTCCTATAGTCTTACTTGGGAGTTACGTGTTTATTCAGGAGAAATGAAAACAGAAATTAATACAAGCTTTCCTGATTTCACAACATGTATTATTCTTTGTTTAAGGTGAGCATGTTTCTCACAGTTGAGGGCTTGGTGTTAGGCTCATTTCTCACACCCGCTCTGGGATGGTAAGCAACCTGATATAGGGTTATACATGTACAGTCAAGTAAATCATTTCCACGTTAGTTGTTTTGCACAAGGAGATTTGAATTTTAAAAATAAATGAAAGAAGGTGAAAAATAGCATGCTTCAGTTATTCAGGCACTATCTGTTCTTTCTCTGGAGGTGGATAATATATTTCATCATGAGCCCTTTGGGATTGTTTTGGATCATTGTATTGCTGAGAATAGTTGTCATTCACAGTTCTTCATTGTACAGTATTTCTGTTATTGTGTACGGTGTTTTCCTGGTTCTGCTCACTTTACTGTGCTTCAGTTCATGTATTTCTAGGGTTTTTCTTAAAAGTCATTCTGCTTTCAATTTCTTATAGCATGATAATATTCTATCACAATTACATACCACAGCTTGTTTAGCCATTCCTCAGTTGATGGGCATCCTCTTGATTTCCAGTTCTTAACCAACACAAAAAGAGCTTGCAAGATATTTTTAACATGATTTAGTTTGACCTCTTCATCCTGAAGAAAAGAAAATGAAAGTTTTGAAAAAGTCTAAGCCTAAGATCACATAGGTAGCAAACTGAAGAGCTAGGAGTTGAGTCTAGGCCTTCTGATTCCACATCTAATGTTCTTTCTGCTTGGAAGAAAATATACTGTGGCTTTTTTTTCGTTAATTTAAGATAATAATATATTGGACATAAGTGCATTGTGAGAGAACCAAAACTGCATCATGACTATGCCCTTATATTGGGTACCCTTCCTCCCCCTCTTTTTTCAGCTTCATTTATACTCATGAATGTTGTCTTCTCTCATTAGACTGTGAAGTCTTTGAGGTCAGGAACCGCCTTTCTCTCTTTTTAATTCATATTCCTGGGGCTCAGCATAGTGCCCAGCACAGAGCACTTAATAAATGTTTATTGACTGACTTGATTTTGCCATGATGGTACATTATATACATAAAGCACGAGACGGAGAAGATTTATGCCTAGAGGAGAAAATGGCCTCTGAGTGTGGCCATTTTATTCATCAAATTAGCAATGAGCATTAGCAATAACTTCCATTTCTATACTGCTCTCCTCATATGTGAATGAGTAGAGCGGAGATTGTGGCCTACATCTTAGATGATAAAACAAGCTCAAGGAGAAGTGAGTTGCTCACAGTTACACAGATGGGATATATGTGTGTGTATTAGGCTGGGATTCGTATCCTAGCTTCCAGCAGGTCAAGGTCCCAGGAACTGTGTGTCACCAGCTGACTTCTCCAGGATGGAGTTTCTTTTTGCTAGGAGTTTAAAAAAATAAAATTAAAAAGTCATGGATTAGTTATATGGAATGAAGGCAGTGATTAATATTCTCCTGAAAAACTAGAAGGTATCTTAATTTTTTTAGGAAAGTAGAAATAGGAAATAGTATTTAAGACAGGGAACAAAATAGAAAAAAGCCTTTCTTGTTTGAATGTGAGTTAAGTGCTCTAGATTTGGTGTTTATAAAAATAACTCATGGAGATTTGTTGATGTCTTTATATATAACTTGTCTCATAGTGTTAGTCATGGTTTCTTCCATCTGTAACATGTAAATGATCATAGATAAATACAACTGTAACTAATAATTACAGCCCAATTTATTGCCAGTATTTCTGAGAATGTTTCACAGTTTCAAACTCCATGTGGAATGTCAGGATATAGATATTAGAGCTGGCAGAGACCTTAGTCTCCATCCAGTCCAGCTTCTAAATTTGACAAATAAGGAAATAAGCCTGGAGAGATTTCACCTTGCCATAGGTGACACATGTAGACAGAGGCATAGAATACAACCCTTTATGGGAGAGTAGAAAAGAACCTGATTCATAGTCTGAAGAACTCGAGTCTACTGATTCAGCCACTTGCAATCAAGTAATATGACCTTGAAGTCACATAATGTCTTTCAGCCATCATTTCCTTAACCTTCAAGTAAGGGTGACCATTCCTACCTGATAGGACTTCTGTGAGAGTTAAGTGAAATAATAAATATTAATCACTTAATAAACTATACCTTGTAAATTGTAAGGCATTCTAGGAAGTACAAGTACTGCAAAGTTGGTACTTAAAATGTATTGAATTGAGCTCAATTTAGCAATTAAGCTAAGTGAGAAAACTTCGTTGATTTTTATCATCACTCATCACATCGAAGTAATAATTATGAGCTATTTTTTAAAAAGATTCTTATTTTCATTCCAAATTCTCTCTTCCTCTGCCCCCTCCTTCACCTGTTGAGAAGGCAAGAAGTATGATATACATTATAATGTATGAAATACATATGAAAGCATGCAAAACATTTCCACATTAGCCACATTAAAATGAAAAGCAAGAAAAACAAACAAATAAATAATATGCTTCAATCCGCACTCAGAGTACATCACTTTCTCTCTGAAGGTGGATAGCATTTTTCATCATGGGGTCCTTTGGAATTGTCTTGGTCATTGTGTTGAACAGAGCAGCTAAGTTTTGACAGTTGATGATCTTCACAGTATTGCTGTTAGTCATTCACAGCCAATTGTCTTACAGCATTGCTGTTACTGTATAAAATGTTCTCCTGGTTCTGCTCACATTACTTTGCATCATTTCGTATAAGTCATCTCAAGTTTTTCTGAAACCATCCTGCTTGTTATTTCTTATAGCACAATACAGTTTCATCACAATCATATACCACAACTTGTTCAGCCGTTCCCTAGCTGATAGACATTCTCTTAATTTCCAATCCTTTGCCACCACAAAAGAGCTGCTATTAATATTTTTGTACATATGGGTTCTTTTCCTTTTTTTTTGGTCTCTTTGAGGTACAGAGCTAGTAATGGTATTGCTGGGTCAAAGGATATATACCAGTCTTACAGTCCTTTGGGCATAGTTTCAATGGATTTTCCAGAATAATTGGGCCCATTTACTGTTCTACCAGCAGTGCATTGATATGCCTATTTTTTTCACATCCCCCCCAGCATTTGTCCTTTTCTTTTTCTGTCATGTTAGCCAATCTGATGGGTGTGAGGTGGTATCTTAGCGTTTTTTTAATTTGCATTTCTCTATCAGTGATTTATAGCATTTTTATATGACCATTGGTGCCTTCGAATTCTTCTGAAAACATCCTATTTGTGATCTGTTTTTTAAAAAAATTAATAGCTAAATATGGAAATACATTTTGCATGATTTCACATGTATAATTGGTGTCATTTTACTTTCCTTCCTAGTGAGTGGGAGATGGGTTGGAGGGAAGGAGAGAATTTAGAACTCAAAATTTGAAAAGAAAAGAATGCTGAAAATAAATAATAAATGGAGAAAACAAAAAATTAAAAAATTAATAGCTAAAATAATTTAAAAGGGTAGAGGGTAGGAGACTAGGGCTTTATAGTTACTAAAATTTGTTTTTACTAAATCGTGTTAGGATTATTTTATGAAAGTAGAAAACAGTGTGGTGTACTGGAAATAGAATACGAGTCAGGAGACCTAGGTTTTAGTCCTGACTGTCATTTAAAAGGTCATTACCTTGGGTACTTTCCCTTTTTGAGTCTCTTTTCTTGTCCATAAAATGAGTAGGCTGGCCTATGCGATCTCGGGTCCCTCTAGCCCTAACATGTTCTATTTTACCATCCCTTTAAGTTCTTCCATTATGTGATGTGAACTTCCCTTTCATTCCCTACCATTCTATGCTGATGTAGAATCCAAGCCATTTATTAGTGCCACATTCCTGTTTCCTAGATTACTTTGGGTTTTTATCAGGGAAGAGGGTACAGAATGTTTTTAGTGCCTCCTTCCTTGTGACAGTTGGGGATATTACCCGCAGTAATTGTGTGTCCATGTATATATAATATTCATTTTGATGTCATTACTGCTGGTATTTTCAAGTCTTTGGGGAAATGGTTGAGGATTCATGATTTAACATACACACACATTCATTTTTTTGTTGATGCTTTTTGATTCCCTATTGATTTTAAATTTTATCCCTTTTTCCCTAACCATGGAGTCTTGCCTTGTAACAAAAACTGAAAAAGAAAAGCCAAAAAAGTTGCTTAGAAAGCATAAACTTGTAGACCATGTCTAACATCATATACAATATTCCACACTTATACTTTTTCACCTTCCCTCCACCTTTGCAGTGAAGAGAGGGAAGTGCAAAAAGATTCACCATTCATTCATTCATTTTTCTCTTTCTTAGAGACTTCTGGGTTAATGCATAGTAGAAAGGGGAAGATTTTTCCATTTTTTATTATCTTTTCCAATGTGCTGTGTTTGAGGTGAAACCTCAGAATTGTTTTAATTTATGTTTCTCTTTTGGAGCAATTTCTAGTTCTTTTAAAAACTCTTTATTTATGTCTTTTGATTACTGTTGGGTCACTAAATCTTTTCTGGGTCCAAGCTTAGTAATTATACTTTCATAGCATTCAGCTTCATTTTATTGTTCTTTCCATTTATATTGTTGTAGTCAGTATGTGTATTGTTTATATTGTTTTCCTGCTTCTGCTCATTTCTTTTTGCATCAGTTCATATAAGTCTTTCCATATTTCTCTAAATTCCTTGTCTTTTTCTTTCTTAAAGTGCATTCATATTTTATGATATTAATGTACTACAGTTTGTTTAGTTATTCCGCAATCAATGAGCACCTTGTTTTCAGTTCTTTTCTATCTCAGAAAGTGCTATCAATAGTTTGATGAATATTGGAACTTTCTTCCTGTCTTTGACCTCCATGGGAGGTATATGACTGGCAGGAGATTTCTGGATCAAAGGTTGTGGACATTTCAAGTCACTTGAAAAAAATACACTTTTAGATGACTTTCTAGAATAGTTAGACCAATATTTGGCTCTGTCAACAGTGTATTTATGCATGTGTCTATCTGTAGCTCCTCCAGTATTGATTGTTTTCAGCATTTCTTATCTTTGCCTGATGTGTTGAATATGAAGTAGAACCTGAATTGCTTTGATTTGCATGTCTCTTTTTATCAGGCATTTGGAGCAATCTTTCCTAAGGTTCTTGATAGTTCCCCAGTTTTTTAAGGTGTGTTTGTTTATGGCTTTTGACCATTTATCTGTTGAGGAGTTGCTCTTGGTTGGTAGCTCATAATTTAAAATATGCATTAAGCAGATATGAAATGCCCTTGTGTGAGCTAACGATAAACAGACACTGTTCCTTTTTAGCTTCTTTTAGGGTAGAGAAGTTAATTATGGTTTCTGTCATATATGTGTTTTGTATTAATCCAGAATTTTAAGTGGAAAGGAGCTACCGAATAATCTATTGATATGTAATATATAAGTTGTTTAAATGTGCAGAAACATTTTCTAATTAATATTTGTCTTTACCATCAAATATGATTCTCCCCTTTGCCCCCTCAGCTGTACCCCCAATACACATAACAAGTGACCATACAAGTTTGAACCTTTTCTTCTCTTGCATGAGAGGCAGTGTGAATGTATTGGAAAGAAAACTTGATGGGTAATTGGGAGCCCTGAGTCTTAAGTCCTGGCTCCATGACTAAGTGCTTCTGACACTGGATAGGCCACTTTTTCTAGTCATGAGTTTCTTTATCCCTAAGAGTGCTGGCCCTGGAGTCAGGAGAACCAGAGTTCAAATCTGGCCTGAGACACTTACTAGCTGTGTGACCCTGGGCAAGTCATTTAACCCTATTTGCCTTGGTTTTCTCATCTGTAAAATGAGGTGGAAAAGAAAGTGGCAAACCACTCCAGTATCTTTGCCAAGAAAATCCCAAATGGGGTCATGAAGAGTTGTATACAACTGAAAACAACTGAACAACACTCAAAGGCTTAATCTAGCTCTAACATTGTGTGACTCTGTGAATGAGATATGGACTTATTTTATTTTTAGAATGTTCATTATTTCATTATTATTATCATTATAGCGTTTCATTATTTTATTTCATTTGTACCTACAAACAGCAAATAAACTTAACTATTTCCTCCAAAGATCTGCATTTCTCTTGATACCACCATTCTTCGCACATTGCAATTCCATTTTGAAGTTATTTCTGCCTCTTTCCTTTCTCTCTGCCCCTGTATTCAGTCAGTAACCTGGTCTACAACTCTACAACTCAACTCCACAGCGTTTCTCACATTTGTTCCCATTTCTCCACTCACACAGCTGCTACTAATTGTTTAATGCCTCATTACTTTTACCTAGACCCTTGGAATAATCTTACGATTGGTCTCTCTGCTTCTATTCTCTTTCTGATGCATCTTCTAAAGAACTGTGAAGTTGATATTCACCCACAGCACAAATGAGACTATATTATATGCTTCATCCTTCTACCCCGCCTCACCCTCAATCTTACATGGCTCCCTATTGCCTCTAGAATAAAATACAAACTCCTCAGCTTGGCTTTTAAAGCCTTCTATAATCTGAGTCCCACCAGCCTTTCTTGTCTTATTTTATGTTACCCCCTTTCCTCATCCCCTTTGGATTTAATGATCATTTCTATCCTTATGACTCCCAGATCTATACATTCAGCCCTAGTGCCTCTTTCCTGAGTTCTAGTCTTAACATCACCAAGTTCCTATTGATCATTTCCAGCTGGATGTCTGAGGGTATATTCATCTCAACATATTCAAAACAGAACTCATTACCTTGTCCCCCAAATCCATCCCTCTTCCAAACTCCCTCATCTATGAGGGTGCTACCATCCTTTAGTTACTGAAGTTTTCAACCTCAGTGTCTCAGCCTCCTCACCCTATATATACAATTATTGCCAAACCTTGACATTTCTATCTCTATAACATCTTTGGCATCTGTCCCTTTCTCTCCACTCACCCACCACTTTATTTGAGGCTCTTAATATCTCTCACCTGGACCCTTAAAATAGCCCCCTATTTGGCTTCCCTGCCTCCAGTCTCATTCATCCTCTGTATAGCTCCCAAAGCAATTTTCCTTAAGTATGTTTGGCTATATCTCATTGATATTCACCACACTCTAGTGGCTTCCTATTGCCTTCATGATAAGAACTAAACCTATGATTTCATAGTCATTGGAAACTCCTGGCTGAGGAAATGCCCTCTACCAATGCAGTTGGCATCCATGTATCTTGTAGTCTTAGAGCATAGATGTCAGACTTGAAGCCTGCTGGCCACAAGCAGCCTCCCAAGGCCCTCCCCACCCCCTAGTGTAGCCTGAACCAGATTAAAATGTAATTGAGAAATATTTAACAAAATAAATAAAAAAAACAATACAACATAGATAATGTTAATTTGTGATTTTTCTAAGTCAGTATGCTGCAGCAGGGATCTTTTGAGTTTTATACCACTGATCTTAGAGAGTTCCATAGAACAGTGAGAGATTAAATGATGTGGCTAGGGTCTTTCAGCTAGTATGTATATCTAATGCAGGACCTGAACTCAGTTCTTCCTGACTCCGAGGCTAACTTTCTGTCCATCAGGCCAGGGCTTCTTAAACTTTTTTGCACTCTCTTCCCCTTCAGCATTTCTTATCACAGTTTAAAGTACTGCATTAGTCTATGAGGTTTCTCTTTACCTTCTTTGGCATTTATGGCCCTTTCTAACCTGATCCCAACCTACCATTCCAGCTTTTTTACATATTACTCCCCCTTAAATAGACACACTGGCATTCTCAGTGTTACTCATACATGGTACCTTTGTATTGGCTGTCCTCTGTGCCTGAATACACTCTCTTCTCACCTCTTATTCTTAGAATTCTTTGACTTAGCTCCACCATCACGTTCTATAAGAAGTCTTTATTGATCTGCTAGTACCTTCCACTCAAAATTATTTTGTATCTGTTTTGTATATAGCTACATATGTACATGCTATCTTTCCTGGCTAGATTGTAAGGGCCTTGAGGGCAGGGATGGTTTTACTTTTACTACCTTGTGATTGTGTTGATTCTGATTGAGTTTTCACCAAAGTCTATATAAGACTTCAGGGATGCTTTCTACAGTATTCTGCAGTGTAGTACAAACGTTTATAATCTTCATGTTATTTTATTGTAGGCAAAATCCAGAGACTACATTTGAAGTGTATGTTGAAGTGACCTCTCCTGGGACAAGAGGCCCTCTTTCAGGTACTTATATGTTTGGTTAAGATGAGGTCTGTTCTGTTTGCTTTAACACATAAGGTACATGTTTAAATGGGATAATGTTTATTTTTTTAAAGTATATATTTGTTTTGAGGGTGTTTGTAGCCCTTGTTTGTTTTTACATCATACTACAAGGAAAAAAATCACAGGTATTTTATACATTTAAAATCATGTGATGCAACATAATGTCTTATTTCAGTTATGCCAGGAAGGACTTAATTTGAAACTTACTCTTGAATATGAGGGTCAGTTGTTGAATGTGAAGCAATATCACTATCAGAAACACATAGATCACTATTTTCCAAGTAAAATTCTCTATCTTGTGTTCCTCTATAAGCAAACCTGAAAGGGACGCTTGATTTCTAGTCCATGTTAATTTGTTATGGGCAAGTCACCTCCTGTCTTTGAACTTCAGTTTTTTTACCTGTAAAATGGAAGGGCTGGATTAGATCATCCCCAACTGTCCCTTTTAATTCTAACTGCAATCAATATATACATTATAGTGATAATAGATACAGCATTGGTCTTGGAGTCAGGTGATCTGGGTTCAAATTCTCTGTCACACTTGATACTTGACCATGGGCAAGTCACTTTAACATGTTATGGTCTTGGTTTCCCTATCTGCAAAATGGGAACTTCTGTACTTCCAAAGCCTACTTCATAGAGTTGTGAAGAAAGTACCTTGCAAAATTATGCAAAAATGAGTTACTGTTAATACTCTGTGCCCTAATATTTGGTGGCAAAAGCCCCTTCACCTCTAATGTTCTTTCATTCTTTGACTTCTTAGTATACCTTCTTGTTCTTTTAAAAATAAGAGGGTTTTTTAAAATGAAAATTTGGATGTGACCTTTTAGAAAAGAAACATATCAAGTGATGTAGAAAACTATAAAAAGGCTCAACTTATTTACTTCATTTAGTTGCTCATATTTTGAGTGTCATAGATATACAGTTATAAATATTCAGTCTAACCTCTTTCTTGAGCAATAATTATCATCTGAGCAAGAATGAGAGTATTGAGAAGAAAAGAGTTAACAAATGTGGAAATGAGATAAAATAACAGAGTAAGTACAGTGGAACATATTTACAGACTAATTTACATGGGGTGGGGGAGTGGAGGCATCACATAGGACATGGTGTCACTGGAAAAGGAGATGGGCTGATCCGGTATTAAGAGTCAGAGACAACAGATGGACAGCCTGGGGGCTGTACTTTTCTCTATGAAATATAAAATAATCAGAAGAAGGCCTTTGGTGTATTGGGTGTATACTTTAAGGAGGATTTAACAGAAAGACATAGCTAAGAATTGCACTGGATGAGATGATATGAAAATGTTTTTATTCTGTACTGTGAAGGAGCTTTTGCATGGATGAGATCACCGATTTATTGAAATATGGAATTATCTTGAAAAAAATCACCATTACTGTATAGAAGTGACAATAGATGTTCATACCTCGGAAATCACTTTGTATTTTAACCTATTGGTTCTCCATTTGTGGCAGATGCATTCACTTTATATCATTTAAAAACAAACAAACATTTCACTTCTCTTTTAGTTTAGAAAGTGTTCCTAAGCTTTTATGAGTATCTTTGAGTGGTAGATCAAATGATTTCCTTCTTACAGATAGGGAGAAGTCATTCATTCATACTTGTAGAATAGTTACTACATTCAACAAACTGTACAAAGTGACATAGAATATGTAATCCACTTTAGTCCTTTAAGAGCTTAATACAAATGGATATGCAGAGAGGGGACCTTAGAAAATATGCTGTTATTGTTGGAACAGGCCTTTATAATTATTTAGTCTGATTCTTTTAATTTTATTGATAAGGAAACTGAGATCCAGAGAAGTTAACTGACTTAATTAAGGTTGCAAGATTGAATTAATAACAGAGCCAGCATTATAACCCCTAACTGACTGAATCACTTGGTTAGGAAGTTCTGAGCTACAGTTGGTCAATTGAGGGTCCTCACTAATTGTTACACTAACATGATGAACCCTGAGGAGTTAAGGGTCACCAAGTGACCTAAAAAGGGGTGAACCAGTCCAGGCTGGGAAAAATGGAGCAAATTAAAGCTTCCATGCCAGTCGGTACTGGAATTAGAGAGCTTTGAGAGGCCCACTTCCAGCCTGGGAAAGATGAGGAGATCCAGTCTCCAAAAAGCCAAAACCAACCAAATGACGCTACCACAGTAATAATGCAGATGTTATTTATATTGCAGCTTATAGTTTCAAAACACTTTTTTACAAGATTCTGGGTCTAGGACTGGAAGGGACCTGAAAGTCTATCTTATCTAGCTTCTCATTTTACAACTGAGGAAACTGAGGCACAGGGAGAGTAAGTAATGCCCAAAGCATATAGGTAGTGTCAGAGGAAGGATTTGAACCCAGGCCTTTTAACTCCAGAGGCAGTGATCACTCTATGAAGTAGGTACTGCAAACATGATTATCTTCATTTTGCATATAAGAAGTTAAAACTAAGTGAGGGTAAGTGACTGTGACTAAAGTCACATAAGTACTAAGGGTAAAGACATACCTTGGATCTTGGTGTTCTGATGGCAAAAACTTCTCTCTAAAAACTTCAAGCTGCTCACTAAAATAAAAATATCCTCCTTCAGAAAACGTTCCTGGAAAATACCTAGAAAGAGCATCACTTATTTAAGTATAAAGAGAAAGAACGTTGTGTAATAAGGTTACTTTTTTAAGTTATCAAGAAGAATTGTAGACCCAGACTAAATATATTTGGCCTACTCATTGAGCCTTAAGTGTAGCTCAGAGGAAGAGCAAATGATCAAAGGGCCTATGCTTTGGTAAAACAGTTTAGTTAGACAGAGTGAAAGCCAAGTTAGATATTCCAAGGTCTCTTCCATTTCTGAGACACTCTTAACATCAGTGTTTTGAGTTTTTCTTCCCCTTTTCCCTGTTGTTCTCTCTCCTCCTTCCCTATTATTCCCCTTTCTTCTTCCCCTTCCCCTTTTTCTTCCTGTCTCTCTCCCTCCTCCCCTCACTGCTTCCCCTCACCTCCCATTTTTTCCTTCCCTGCTCCCTTAGTCTCCCTTCCCCCCTTCTCCCTTTCCTTTTTGCTGAATCCACATATGTGCACTTTGGGGGTCTGCTGATTTTTCTGTATATCACTTCATATAAGTTTTTCCTTATTTCCTTGAGTGCTCATATTTATCATTTTTATGATACCATAATATTCAACTACTCTAATTTATTCGGCTATGCTCCAATTATTAGACATAGAAGTTGTTCTCAGTCCCCTGTCTCCCTGCAATTGTGGGGTTTATACAGGTAGATCCTTTTTCCTTTTTAATGATGTTTTTGGGATGAAACTCTAACAATGGAATTGGTGGATTGAGAGGTATGATTGATTTTGTGACTCATTGCATATTGTTGTATTACTGTTTGCATCACACTGCTGCCCACTGACAATATATTAGAATTCCTGTTTCTCCATAGCCCTGCAAACGTTGGATTTTATACATTTTTGCTGTTTTTATTGTTCTAGCTGTCCAGACATTTTAAGGGGCTTTTGGCCATTATTAGATAAAGAGCATAAGCTATTACTTGATAGTTAATCTTGTTGACTGCCATAAGTTCATAGTGTCCTAATTTTCTATAAATTATCTGTGGTAGACTTGTTCCCCATTGATGTTCTACAATCGCTTATCACTGTCCTTTAAGAAAATTGCAAAGAATCTGCTGTATGAATTGTCTTTGTTTCTTATGTCTGAACTGTTTTTTGGTGCCAAATTCTCTGGACGAACTTAACCATAAACATTACATTGTACAGTACTAGTGTCTGGGCATAATCTTCTCTTTGAAGTTTGTTTGCATCCCCCTGGAGGGATTAATTCCCTGCTGTGGGAAGGTGGGTTAAAAAGCACTGAAACTACTTTGCAGTTTTTTAATTGGAGGATTTAGTATACATTTTGTTCTATAAACCAAGTGCATTTATAGGGTGCTTATTTCTTAGTCCTTTGCATGTACAGTGATATAGTTTTACTGTTAGAAAATAATTTTGAAACTTTAAAAGGGCTACTTAAAAAAACTGACAGGTTGTCTCACAAATATAATGCAAGGTAATAATCTCTGAGATAGGTGGGTGTATATTTGAAACTTTCAAAGTTCCTAATGTAAATGAACTTATTTTAATTCAACAAATATATATTAAGCATCTACTATGTTCAAAGTCCTTTCTGTGCTGGGGATAGAGATGAAAAACAACTGTCCCTGACCTCAAGGAGTTTACAGCCTAATGAGGGAGATATGATGTGTATGACACAAAGGAGAATGTAATAGGGGCCACAAAGAATCTCACAAGATGGCATAAGAAAATTGGAGGAGGGATAGCTCCCTCTTGATCTGACAAAAATCCTACCTCATCTTTTAGGGTAGAGCTAAAATGTCACCATCTTTTATCATCTCAATAGGATGTAATCACTCCTTTTTCTGGAGTTCTGTAGCCCCATGTACCTCTCCTAGCTCCTTCCCATATTCTGCTTTATGTTGTAGTGATTGTCATACAGGCCTACACTGCATAAGGTTTCCTGGACTAATGGTGTTTCAAAACGATATAGGTAATACATCCTTTGCCTGCCATTTAATGTCCTCTGAAATCTCATTGATTTGATGGAAATAACGACCTCCATCTTCTACCTACCTTCGCCTTTTTTTGGCTCTAATTAGTGATGTTTGTGCTTGTGTTTGCTTTATCTTTTCTATTACATTGTCAGCTAGGGGTTCCCAAATATTTATTCCCCTTGCCCTTAGTTTTCAGTAAGACCTTTCTGTACTCCTGACTCAATATAAAATATGAAAGGAAATACATTCTAGAGCTTACCATGCATATGCACACAAGAAATAAAATAAAGAGATCAATTTTTTCATGGAGAAAACAGTATTTGGTATATAGCACTTTTTTTTAGCCCCATAAAATTGTTGATGTAAATTTTTTCACTAACATTACCAAACTGATAATATTTCACTATGATAATGTGGTTGTTTACTAAGCATTTCCCATACCCCTTTGGGGGCAGTCTTCATACCCCAGGTTGAGATCCCTTATTGTAAGCTTATTGATGGTGAAGAGCAAGGTGTAGTGAAAAGAGCACTCATTGGATTTGGAAGCAGGAGACCTGGATTTTGTTCACATGCTGATTTTTTCACTTGCTTCTAACCTTGGACAAGTCACTTTACTTCTCTGAGGCTCTACCTATTCACAAGGCGATTGTAAAGAAAGTCCTCTGCAAATCTTAAAGCTCTGTAGAGGAAGAAGTTGTTCTTCTATCAGTTACAGAGCCTACCACAGATTCTCTCCCATTGCAGGTGCTTAATAAGAGTTCTTTGGTTGGATAAATGAAACATTTCCAATATTTCTTTAGATAAAGACTTCCCTTTTCCCTCCTTCCCCCTTTGTAGGTCCCACTTTTTAGAAAAAATTAATGTGTATAAAATGGTTATAAAAATAATATTTGCCTCTTAAGATTTTATGTAGACCTGTGTATTCTCCTCTCAGTCCTCTTTCAAATTCAACAAATCCAACAATTATTTATTAAGTGACTACTGGATACTACACAGTCAAACACAGGTCTAAAAACTAAGGGAGATGCAAAATTTGTGTAACAGAAGATTCCTGCCCTCATGGAAGTTATATTTTAGTAGGGTAAAGATACTAACACAAATAATTACTAGACAGTAAATGGTGTCAGCTTAATGTGTAGGGAAGCAGGTTGAGCTGGATAAACCTTATCATTTATTTGTCCTTAACAAATAGTTAAGCACCTACTAAGTACAGAATACTTTGTCAGGGTCAGGGATAGATACAAAGGTGAATAAGATGTGGTGCCTCCCCATGGAAGCTTACAGTGTGGTGCAGGGAAGGAAAGAAGGGAAGGGTATAAGCATTTTTATAGCACCTACTCTTGCCAGTAACTATGCTAAGTGCTTTTTTACAAATATTATCTCATTTGATCCCAACAATCTTGCAAATTAAGTGGTGTTATTATCCCTATTTTACAGTTAAGCAAACTGAGACAGAGGTTAAGTGATTTTTCTGGGGTCCCATAGCTAGTAAGTATCTGAAACTGGATTTGAACACAGGTGTGCCAGACTCCAGGCCCACCACCATATCCACTGTGCTATGTAGATGCCTCTTTTGTTGTTGTTGTTCAGTTGTGTCCAACTCTTTGTGACTCCATTTTTGGGGTTTCCTTGGCAAAGATACTGGAGTGGTTTGTCATTTTCTGCTCCAAGCTAATTTTATAGAGGAGGAATGGAGGCAAACAGGGTTAAGTGACTTGCTCAGGGTCAAAAAACTAGTTAGTGTCTGAGGCCAGATTTGGACTCAGGAAGATGAGTCTTTCTGACTCCAGGCCCAACATTCCATCCACTGTATCACCTAGCTGCCCCTGATGTCTCTAATGGGGGATTGTGACTCATATACAGATATTTATGTACTTATTTTCCAGTTTGTAAGAGAGGTACAAATCAAATGCTGTGTGAGTTTTGGAGAGGAAAGATCCTTCTCAGCTGGAGGCAGGGGGTGATCGGGGCAGGGGGCTTTTTAATGGATATTCAAGTGTGGAGAAGGTTTTAGCAAAGGCCTAGGGAAAGGAAGGTGCAGGATGTATTTGGATTCTGTCTAGTCCTATGGTTGGAGCATAGAATTGCCCAGATGGGTTGAGTGTAAGAGAAGGCTGGAGTGGGAGAACAGTCATGCAATAGAGGCTGAGGAGTCTGTACCAGTTAGGCAAAAGGGAATCACTGATGGGTTTGGATAGTCTAGTAACAGGAATATGATACCTATACAAATTATTATAGCATGAAATAGAACATAATAGCAGCTTATATTACTTGTTGCTTTATAGAACACATTATCTGGAGTGACTAGAGATCTGGAATTCAAGGCAGGAAGATCTGAGTTCACATCCTGCCATCAGTGATTACAAGCTATGATTTTTCTGGGCCTCGGTTTTGTCATCAGTAAAATGAGGGAGTTAGACTATATGACCTTTCAGGTCCTTTAAAGTTCTAAGTTGTCTTTAGTCTAATTTATCCTCGTGACATCCTTGTAAAGTAGATATTGAAGTGATATTATTCCTTTGTGAGAAATGAGGAAATAGTGACTTGTTCAGGTTCATCTAGCTAAAAAATGGCATAGTCAGGATTTGAACAGACCCCTTTTGATTTTCAATTATGTGTTCTTTCCAGTGTATGCTCTACCTATAAACAAATTTGTATCTGGGATTTTGTCTGGATACCTACTGATAAGTATTGGGCATTACAGGCATCAGAGATATTGATTATGCTATTATGCTGTTATTATGTAATAGCAAAAATAATGCTGTTATGCTCTGCTTTTATGTTCTACCTAGGTAGAAATTATGTCTTCTGTACTTAGAAAGAGATCTCTTGCTGCAGAAAGCAGCTTATGTGGCCTCATCTTTGACATGCTGAATGTTTGCAGTGAATTTTAATGTAAAATGCTCCATTGCAGTTGGCCTTGCTGTGCCTGCTGCAAATACTGTCCCATGTCAGATAGTTAACGTTAAGAAGAGCAGCCTCAGGTTCTTTCAGGATATGTCAGCAGAACAGTTTCTTTATTGCTTCATTACTTCCCATTACTGCTTTGTGAAAGTAGAGAGTGACGTATTGAGAAGCTATCTCAAGAACGACATGAAAAGAATATTCAGAGAATGGGTTGTTCTGGTCGAAAGAATTTTCTGGCTAGTTCCAGTTTAAGCAGAAACTGAGGGGACTATAGAGCATTGAAACAAGAAGGGGCCACAGAGGAATGTTATAACACAGAATGCTAGAAATCATAGAACTTCAGAGTTTGACCTGTTGAGGGGTATAAGGCATGGGAGGGGGGAAAACAAAGAATAATCTATTCCTTAACTCTCTACACTTCCTGGCTAAGGGGGCCTTTGAGGTCATTTGGTCCATTGACCTTGATTCTGTTCAGAATGTCATTTACTTAATAGACTGGGAAGGTATAAATCTTGGGGTTTTGGAGGGAAAAAGAAACAAATCATCATGTTTCCCCTGGCAGCTTGGTGGCACAGGATAGAGTGCTGGGCTAGGGGTCTGGAAGACCTGAGTTCAAATCCTGCCTCAGATACTTACTAGCTGCGTGACTCTGGGCACTTAACCTATGTTTGCTTCAGTTTTCTCAATTGTAAAATGAAGATAATAATAGCACTTACCTTCCAAGGTTGTTGTGAAGATCAAATAAGATAATATTTGTAAAGCACTTAGCAAACTGCCTGGCACAGAGTAAGTGCTATATAACTGTTCTCTACTGTTATTATTATTCCTGTTATTATTATTATATCCTCCCGCCCTTCCTTTCTCCCTCTGAGATTATCACCTTTCTTGTTATGGACATTATGCTTTTCTTACCAGTTTCAGATTGTGTATTTGGTTATTTGTTTGCCATGTCACACACATCAAATTACCCTTCCTCCTTTTTTAGACAAACTTGTCTATTCCTATCTTCCTTACCCTGCATTTGTGAGATGAGCTTAGGGTTTTGCACATCCAAGATTTTTTTCTTATCATCAGTTCAGACAAACATTATCAAACTTTTGCTATGTTCAGAAAGCTAGGGTCTGGAATGTTGGGAGGTGGGATTGTAGTGGAGTCAGATAAAGAAGACACACTGATTGTACTCCAGGACCCTACAGTTTGGTAGGGAGGATAGGACATACAAATGTTTTATATAATTATCACTATGGTAATATGGACACAGTGCTTTTTATGAGGTCTATGGTATGAGGTAATGAAATCTGAGACTGAGGAAGGAAAGATACTGGTTTTGGTATGGGGAGGTTATCATGAAAGGCATCATGGAAGATAAGATGAACATTTTCCGCAGGGGCTTGAAAGACTGGGAAGATTTCTATAGGCACAGGTGGGAATTAGGGGTGAAAGGACAAGGAATTAGAGTTATTTTGTAGCTTACATGTTGATCTTCTTTTACAATGGTTCTCAAAATATTTATAATGTTTCATTACTGTTGTGCATAGCAAATTTTTCCCAGGTTGCAAAATTTTAACTGTTCAAGATCCTAACTTCTGAAATCCTGTAAACTTCTATCATTCTTTTTCTACCAATCTCTGCTTCCTAGAGCCACTCACTTCTCAGACTGTGGTTGGTAGAATGACCTTAGGTAGGGAAATTGGATAATTTAGCACTATGTTTTGGTTTGGTTGGAAAATACGGTTTTGGTTGGAAAAACAAATGCCTGTAGATTCACTGTAATACTAATACTAGTAAATATTTGACTTGAAACTTTTCTTTCTGGTACTAAGAATATGGAATATCTATCTGGAGCTTTAGCATTTAGCTGGCATAGTTCTGATAAGTTTTTAGCTTTTTTTCTCTTATGAATTTCTCTAAATTGTTAAGATTTAGAGCTGTAAGGGACCTTAAAGATTATCTAGTCCAGCACCCTCATTTTATAGAGGAGAAAATTCTTCACCTAAAGAGGTGAAGTATCTTAGTGACTTAGTGAAGTATCCCAGAGAGTGACAGAACCAGGAGTCAAACTTAGTCCTTCTGATTGTAACTCTAACCTTCTCCACTGTTCCAGACTGTTCAGTAGGGCCAAATAGTCCTACTAAAGAGACCTGAGGGAGGAGGGGGCGGGAGAGGAGAAATCAAATTTAACCCTTGTAGAAATATAAAAAATAATCTGGCCCTAGTCTTTCTCCTGAGCTGTGGTCCTTTATTATAGATTGTCTATAGGACATTTTGAACTAGATGTCCTATAGGCATCTTAACATGTCCCAAAAGGAGCTCATTATCTTTCTTCTCAAACCCATCTCTTTCAAATTTCCTTATTTCCTTGGAGGGCACCACCATCCTTCTAGTCACCGTGGTTCACAACTTTGGCTTTATCCTCGATTCTCACTCTTATCCCATGTTTCCTGTCATTTGTCAAATCTTATCATTTCTGGCTACAACATCCCTTACAATATCTACAATATCTCCCTCTCTGCTCCCACAGGCACTACCCTAATTCAGGCCCTCATTACCTCTCACCTGGATTATTACAATAGCCTCCTAATTAGTCTTCCTGCCTCAAGTGTTTCCCTTCTCCAATGAGTTTCCTAAAGTGCTGGCTGACCACATCACTCCCTCTTCCCCAGTGAATGCCAGTGGTTCTTTATTACCTCTAGGATCAAATATAAACTCTGTTTGACATTTAAAGCTCTTAATGACCTGGCTTCTTCCTTTCTTTCTAGTTTTCTTACACAGTACTCCTGTCCATGAACTCTGTGATCTGGTGGTATTGGCCTGGGTTACTTCTCAAACACAGCACTCCATTTCTCTCTCTTTGCTTTTGCATTAGCTGTCCCTCAGAACTAGAATGCTCTCCTTTCTTATCTCTTCTTGGAACCTTTGGTTTCCCTCAAGACTCAACTCAAGTATTACCTTCCACCGGAGACCTTTTCTGGCTCCCCCAGCTTTTCATGACTTACCTTTTAAAATTCCTTGTATTTCTTATATTCCTGTTTATAGGTGTGTATCTTTCGATGTGAATGTTTCCTACTCCACTGGAATGTAAGCTCTCTTAGGGCGGTGACCGTTTTCACTTTTTCTTTGTAGTCCCAGCATTTAAGGAAAGCTGTTGTTCTTAGTAAGTACTTGATTAAGACTACTGGGAAAGGTAGTCTATTTCTTCTTTTTTTTTCTCAAAAACTGACCAGAAACACAATAGGCAGAATGCTATAATGGAAAGACTACTCTTGGACTAAGTATCCGAATAATTGGGACCAACTCTAATCCCTGTCAGTGACCTTGAGTAATTTACTTAAACCTCTTTCAGTGAAAGACTGGGACCAGTTGACTTCCAGTGTCCCTTCCAGTTATATTATTGCCGTTATTAAAAATGATAATTCCTAATGAAGGCTTATCAAATGTTTTCTTTGTAACAACTCTTGGAGGTAGGTAATACTGGCATTTTTATTCCCATTTTATAGATGAGGAAATTGAAGATGAAGTTAAGTGACTTCTGTATTCAAACCTTAGTCTCTCCCTGGAGAATGCAGTAATATTTTTACTTATTCACTTTTTCTCTTAACTTTAATGATTTGAGCCCTAAAATTGTACATCATCAGGCCTCTTCTTACTCTAACTTTGTTTTAACCAACATGGTTTTATATTTGTTCTCAGATCCTTCTATGAATGTGTGATTGAGCTGGATGACCTTTGAGATCCCCAGTGTGATTCTATTACGGTCAATGTACTTTTTTTCCTCTAGTGGACATATTCCCACCTTTTCTGCAGTATAGTATATCTCTAGCCTAATAGACCTATTTTGCTTTGTCTGTAGTCACTTTCATGCATAATGTTTTTCTAACATAACAAACCAAATCAAACCTAAACAACCTAAGATTTTGAGTCCAAAGATTGATTTTTCTGTTTCAAAGGTAAACTCCTTGAGGTTTGTTGAACCACTTTAGAAGCTGAATAAGATCCAATGTTTTAAATGCCCGGAAGATGTTTTGTGCATGTTGGAAAATACTCTGGCTTTTGAACTTTCTTTGGTATTAATTCACAACACATTTTGAATTTGGTTCTCTGTGTTCTATTGTAGATAGTCTCCCTGTTCAAAGGCTTTCATTAAAACAAAAAAGGCTCTGTTGCTGGCATCGCAGTGCTCTACCCTTTGCCCAGCAGGAAACTAAAATATGTTGCTTGATTTGAAGACAGTTTTCTTACTGTAATGTGCCTTTACACCTTTGGATTTTCTGTTACCTTGAAACACTTTAAAAAAAATTTGAGGGGAGACAGGGGCAAATGAAATTGTTATTTTTATGCTTCATAGTATAACCTATCTTGGCAACTTAGGGGACATGATTCCTTCATTCATTCATGCTTTCATTTAATGTTTAGCAGACCTTTATCAAGCTTCTAGTATATGGAGAGAGAGATTGGTTGCTTGGTTATTGTTCTTCCTTCTCGAAGAGGACCAAAATGATATCACCATGATAAAGTCAAGTTTCAATGTGTCCAGCTGTGGCTGATCAGACCAGTATGAACTTGGAATGCTCTACCACGTATTGGGCACAGACAGTCCATGTGAGCATTTTGGGTGGATACTCCAGATTTGCGCATCCTACGTTTCTTTTGTGCTGTTATCAATTCTGCTTTGCTCATAGAGCACGTCCCTTTTTCTGATATGGGCATACCATGCTGAGCGATCCTGTGCCAGTGTCTCCTATGTCCCACAATCAGATCCAGAGTTGTTGAGAGACACTTTGAGAGTGTCCTTGTATCACTTCTTCTGACCACCATGTGGTCTCCTTGAGCCATATGAATGGAAAGTGATTTGCCTAAATTCACATAGTGGATTAGTAACAGAGTCAGAACTTCAACCTATGTCTGTTGACTACAGTGCAAGTGTTTTTTCTAATGTATCATTCAGTAAACATTTATTAAGCTCTTACAGTATGTGGAGCATGGTTTTAGGTGCTGGAGAGGAAATGATGTTTAGATAACACCCTGTCCTTTCCCCTGTAGTGCTTACTATCCAGTGAGGAGGTAAAATATTAACAAAGATAGTTGTATTGTATAAGCACATTAAAAGTAACATTAGTATAGAGGGCTATATGATAGGATGTTGTGATAAAGTCTTTTGTATAATTGTATATATACCTTTGTCACAGAACATATGTTTTTTTCCTCCTGATTTGAAACTTGTGATTTGAGTAATATCTCACTCTGGCCCCTGTTTTGTTAAATTTACAAATAAGTATACACATTCTTGTCCAAGCCACTTTCAGATTTAAAATGGTACTTTTTAATGCTTTTTTGTTTAGGTGGGATTGGCTAGGGGAAACCCGATATTTTGGGAATAGTACCAGAATTAGAGATGAGTGACCTGGGTTTTAGTATTACCTCTGATATGAGCTGTGTATCCTTGAAAATTTATGTAAATCTTCTGAGCTTTACCTTTTTTTATTCGTAAAATAAGGAATAATAAATAAATAATCCCTGTTTAACCCCAGCATATATTGTTTCTCTTACAGAGAATTTGGTTTCTGTGTCTTCAAGAAAACAGAGGATTCCCCCTCCCCGCCCCTTAATAGTATTTGATTTTTTCCAAATACATGGAAAGATTGTTTTTAACATTCATTTTTATAAGATTTTGAGTTCCAAATTTTTCTCCCTTTTCTCTCCCGTCCCCAAGACAGCAAGCAATCTGATAGAGGTTATATATGTACAATCACGTTAAACATTTCCACATTACTTATGCTGTGAAAAAGAATCAGAACAAAAAGGAAAAACCACAAGAAAGAAAAAAAAGTTGAAAACAGTATACTTTGATCTACATTCAGACTCCATAGTTCTTTCTCTGGATGTGGATAGCATTTTCCATCATGAGTGTTTTGAGAATTGTCTTGCTTCATTGTATTGCTGAGAATAGCTAAGTCATTCACAGTTGATCATCGCATAATGTTGTTACTGTGTACAGTGTTCTCCTGGTTCTACTCACTTCACTCAGCATCAGTTCTGATAAATCTTTCCAGGTTTTTCTGAAATCCTCTTATTCATCATTTCTTATTCCATTACATTCATATACCACAGCTTGTTCAGCCATTCTTCATTTGATGGGCATCCCCTCAATTTCCAATTCTTGGTCACCACAAAAAGAGCTGCTATAAATATTTTTGTACATGTGGGTCCTTTCCCCCTTTTTATGATGTCTTTGAAATGTAGACCTAGTAGTGGTATTCCTCGATCAAAGGGTGTGCACAGTTTTATAGCCCTTTGGGCATAGTTCCAAACTGCTTTTCAGAATGGTTGGATCAGTTCACAATTCTACCAACAATGCATTAGTGTTCCAGTTTTCCCACATCTTCTCCAACATTTATCATTTTCTTTTTCTGTCATATAAGTCAATCTAATAGGTATGAGGTGGTACCTCAGAGTTGTTTTAATTTGCATTTCTCTAATCAGTAGTAATTTAGAGTATTTTTTCATATGACTATAGATAGCTTTAATTTCTTCATCTGAATACTGCCTGTTTATTTCCTCTGACCATTTGTCAGTTGAGGAATGACTTGTATTCTCATAAATTTGACTCAGTTCTATATGTATTTTAGAAATGAGGCCTTTATCAGAAACACTGGCAGAAAAATTGCTTCTCAGCTTTCTGCTTGCCTTCTAATCTTGGTTGCATTGGCTTTGTTTGTACAGAACCTTTTTAATTTAATGTAATTAAAACTATTCATTCTGGATTTCATAATGTTCTCTATCTCTTGTTTGGTCATAAATTCTTTTCTTTTCCATAGATTTGACAAGTAATCTATTCCTTGTTCTGATTTTCTCATGGTATCACCCTTTATGTCTAAATCATGGTATTTGGTGTCAGATGTTGGTCTATGCCTAGTTTCTGCCATACTATTTTCCAGTTTTTCCAGCAGTTTTTGTCGAGTAGTGAGTTCTTATTCTAGAAGCTGAAGTCTTTGAGTTTAGCAAACAGTACATTACTGTAGTCATTTACTACTGTGTCATGTGACCCTAACCTATTCCACTAATCCACCACTCTATTTCTTAGCCAGTCATGTCATCATTTCTCTGATGGCATGGTCTTCTTTGGCAAAGAAGGATGCACACAACAGTCTGTGAGTACAAGCTGTTGCCTGAATGGGGACCCAGCTAGCTGGGTAACTCAGCTCCTCCTCTCCCATCTATCTCCCCTTCCTCTTCCTTCTCCTCTCCAAAGGAAGATAAATTTGGATGGCCAGAAGATTCAGTTAACTTGGGTCTTACTGGCTAGATTCTTTTCTTTTCCTTCCCCTGCACTGCTCTCTCCTCTCCTCCCCTTCCCTTCCTGTTGCTATTTCCCTCCCAGCCTGATGTCTTCATTTTTCTTTGCTTCATTAAAGGGGCCACCCCATGTCTGCTTCTTAAATAGGCCTATTCAACGAATGGGCATTACCTCACCCTAAGTGAGTACCTGAATAGACCTTGGCCTAAAGGGGCCAAGGTCTTGAAGTGCATCCTTGGTTATCTCCAATCATCCTGATGAATATCTGGTCACTGGATTCAGATGAATCTGGAGGAGAAGTGAGACTGGTGACCTTGCACAGTCCTTCCTCGATCAAAACAAAGTCAAGTACAAGTCATGTCATCATTTCTCTGATGGCATGGTCTTCTTTGGCAACAAAGGATGAACACAGCAACAATCTTAGTAAGTACCAAATAGTTTTTTGATGATTGATGCTTTCTAACATAGTTTTGATCTGTTATGGCTAGGTCACCTTCCTTTGCATTTTTTCCATTAATTCCCCCCTGCCCCCATTAATTAATTTCCATCAAATCCCCTGATATTCTTGACCTTTTGTCCTTTCAGATGAATTTTGGTATTTTTTATAGCTCAAATAATTTTTGGTAGTTTGATGGGTATGATGCTGAATAACTAAATTTAGGTAAATGTATTTATTTTTTATTACTTTTAATATTTTTTATTTTATAATTTTATAAATATATAAATTATATAAATAATTTTATTATTTTTATTATTTTGGCTTGGTCTGCTCATGAGCAATTGGTATTTTTCAAATTATTTAGATCTAATTTTATTTATGTGAGAAGTGTTTTGTAATTGTCTTCATATAGTTCCTGGGTTGGTCTTGGGAGGTAGACTCCCAAATATTTTACATTATCCATAGTTATTTTAAATGTAATTTCTTTATTTTTTTACTGCTGGGCTTTGTTGGTAATATATAGAAATGCTGCTGATTTATGTGGGTTTGTTTTATATTGTATAACTTTGCTGAGGTTGTTAATGATTTCAAATAGTTTTTTAGTTGATTTTCAAGGATTCTCTAAGTATACCATCATATCATATGCAGAAAGTGATAGTTTTGTTTCCTCATTGTCCATTCTGATTTTTTCAATTTCTTTTTCTTCTCTTATTGCTAAAGCTAACATTTCTAGTATAATATTAACTAATAGTGGTGATAATGAGCATCCTTGTTTCACACCTGATCTTGTTGGGAAAGCTTCTGGCTTATCCCCACTACATATAATGCTTGTTGATGGTTTTAGATAGATATTACTTATCATTTTAAGGAAAATTCTTTTTATTCCTATCCTTTCTAGTGTTGTTAATAGGAATGGGTAATATATTTTGTCAAAAACTTTTTGCATCTATTGAGATATGAGTTCTTTTAGTTTTGTTATTGATATGGTCAGTTATGCTGACAATTTTCCTATATTGAACCAACCCTGCATTCCTGGTATAAATCCTCCCTGGTCATGCTGTATTATCCCCCTGATAAATTGCTATAATCTCTTTGCTAATATTTTATTTAAAATTTTTGCATCAATATTATTAGGAAAATTGGTGTGTAATTTTCTTTCTGTGCTTTGGCTCTTTCTTGTTTGGGTATCAGCACCATATTTGTGTCATAAAAGGAATTTGGTATGACTCTCTCTTTGCCTATTTATCCAAATAGTTTATATGGTATTGGAATTAATTGTTTTTTAAATGTTTGGTAGAATTCAATTGTAAACCCATCTGACCCTGGAGATTTTTCCCTAGGGAATTCATTGATGATTTGTTCAGTTTCTTTTTCTAAAATGGGGTTATTTAAGTATTTTATTTCCTTTTCTTTTAATCTGGGCAATGAATAGTTTTGTTAATATTCATCCCTTTCAGTTAGGTTGTCAGATTTATTGACATACAGTTGAGCAAAATAGTTTCCAGTTATTGCTTTAATTTCTTCTTCGTTGGTGGTGAATTTACCTTTTTCTTTTTTGATACTGGTAATTTGCTTTTCTTCTCTTTTTAATCAAATTAATCAAAGGTTTATTTATTTTATTGGTTTTTTTTTCAGAAAACCATCTCTTAGTTTTATTAGTTCAATAGTTTTCTTTCAATTTTGTTAATCTCTCCTCTGATTTTTAGATTTTGTAATTTGGTATTTAATTGGAGATTTTTAATTTTTTCTTTTTCTAGCTTTTTTAAGTTGCTTGCCCAATTCATTGATCTAGGCTTTCTCCATTTTATTCATATCAGCATTTAGAGATGTAAAATTTCAACTAAGAACTTCTGTGGCTGCATTCCATAAATTTTGGTATATTGTCTCATTATTGTTATTTTCTTTGATGAAATTATTGATTTTATTATTTGTAGTTTGACCCACTCATTCCTTAGGATTAAATTATTTAGTTTCTTATTGCATTATGATCTGAAAATGATACAATTAATATTTCTGCCTCTTAGCATTTGATTGTGAAGTTTTTAATGCACTGCATGGCCAGTTCTTGTGTAGGTGCCATGTACTACTGAGAAAAAGGTATATTCTTTTTCATCTCCTTTCAGTTTTGTTCAGAGGACTGTCATATTCAACTTTTCTAAAATTCTATTCACTTCATTAACTTCTTGTTTGTTTTGTGGTTAGATTTTTCTAATTCTGAGAAGGGGAGATTGAAATACCCCAGTAATATAGTTTTGCTGTCTCTTTTCTTCCTACAACTCACTTAACTTCTCCTCTAAGAATTTGGATGCTATAGCACTGGTGCATATATGTTTAATATTGATATTGCCTCATGATCTATAGTACCTTTTAGCAAGACGTAGTTTCCTTCCTTATCTTTTTAAATTAGATCTACTTTTGCTTTTGCTTTGTGTGAGATCAGATTTGCTACCCCTGCTTTTTTTACGTCAGTTGCAGCATAATATATTCTACTCCAGCCTTTTACCTTTACTCCATGTGTGTCTCTCTGCTTCAGTTGTGTTTTTTGTAAACAACATTTAGTAGCATTCTATTTTTAAATCCACTCTACTTTCTCTTTCTGTTTTATGGGATAGTCCATTCCATTCACATTCACAGCTATTATTACTGTGTATTTCCCTCCATCCTATTTTTCCCTGCTTATACTTTTCTCTCTTCTTTCATCTTGTCTCTCCTCACCAGTGTTTTGCTTCTGACCTCAATCTGCCCTCCCTTCTATCAATCCCCCTCTCTTTTCTTTCTCCTTTACCCTTTTATTTCCCTATGGGATAAGATAAACTTCTATGCCCTACTGTGTGTGTATATTAACCCTTTTATGAGCCAAATTTGATGAGAGTAATATTCAAGCAATGCTCACCCTCTCTCTTCTTTCCCTCTCCTGTAATTGGTCTTTTGCTCCTCTTCATGTGATGTAATTTACCATATTCTGCCTTCCCCTTTCCTCTTCTCACAGTACAATTCGTTTTTTACCCCTTAATTTTTCTTTTTATATCTCCACAACTTACACCCACACCCTCTGTCTGTGTAACTTCTAACTCCCCAAATAGGGATACAGGTCTCAAGAGTTAGAAGTATTATCTTCCTGTGAAGGGATATAACACCCTTATTGAATAACATGTTTTTTTCTTTCCTGTTTACCTTTTTATGCTTCTTTTGAGTCTTGCATTTGAAGGTTGAATTTTCTGTTCAGCTCTGGTCTTTTCATCAGGAAGGTTTGAAAGCCCCCTATTTCATTGAATGTTCACCCTTTCCCCTGAAATATTATGCTCAGTTTTTCTGGGTAGTTGATTCTTGACTGTAATCCAAGCTCCTTTGCCTTCAAGAATATATTCCAAAACCTCTAATCTTTTAATGTAGAAGCTGCTAAATTCTGTGTAATCATGACAATGCTCCTTGATATTTGAATTGTTTCTTTCTGGCTGCTTCCTGTCCTGATACTTCTGGAATTTGGCTACAATATTCCTTGGTTTTCATTTGGGGATCTCTTTCAAGAGGTGATAGGTAGATTCTTTCAATGACTATTTTATCTTCTGGTTCTAGGATATCAGGGCAATTTTCATTGATAATTTTTTGAAAGATGCTGTCCAGGCTCTTTTGATCATGGCTTTCAGGTAGTTTAGTATTCTTAAATTATTTCTTCTGAACTTCTCTTCCAAGTCATTTGTTTTTCCAATGAGGTATTTTACATTTTATTCTATTTTTTCATTCTTTTTATTTTTTTGACTGATTCTTGATGTCTCAGAGTCATTAGCTTCCACTTGCTCAGTTTTAATTTTTAAGGCATTATTTTCTTCAGTTAGCTGTTGTATCTCCTTTTCCATTTGGTGAATTCTGCTTTTAAAGGAGTTGTTTTCTTCAGTGGATTATTTTTTCCATTTGGCCAGTTGTATTTTTTAAGGAATTATTTTCTTCAGTCAGTTTTTGTCCTTTCTTTTCCAAGTTGTTGACACTTTCTTGTATAACTCTCATTTCTTTTCCCAATTTTTCTTCTATCTCTCCTATTTGATTTTTACAATCATTTTTGAGGTCTTCCAAGAAGGCTTTTTCTGTTTGAGACCAATTCATCTTCCCCTTTGAGGCTTTGCTTGTAAGTATTTTGACATTGTTATTCTCTTCTGAGTTTGCGTTTTCATCTTCCCTGTTGCCATAGTAGCTTTCTATGGTCAGGGATCTTTTCTGTTTTTCACTCATTTTTAGCCTATTTTATGACTTTTAAAGTTGAACACTGCTCCTGAGACATAGGAGGCACTATCCCAAACTTTTTGCACTGAGGCCTTGGGTGCTGGAGGCTTGTGTTGGTGTGACTTTACCTAGTCAGGCCTTTTGTGCTGGGGAGTCCCTGGAATGACAGTTTGCCCTTTGTTCTGGGGCTGGAGGCCTCACAGCTAGCCTACTGTGCCATTAGATTGCTGATCCAGGATTGAGGGGCCTCAGTTGCTGATCTATGCTGTGGCTAAGAGCTTCCTGATGACTTGCCTGAATACTGTGTATGCTGGACTGAGCTCCCTTTTTCCCCAAATGAGACAGACCTTTCCTGAAGTCCTAAGTTTACTTGGGCTGGAAAATTATTCCACTCTGTCTTTTTGCAGATTCATGCCAGCCATTTAGAAGCTTGATTTAACATTATTTCCAGGAGGAACTGGGGAGAGCTCAGCCAACTTCCTGGCTTTCCTTCTCCACCATCTTGGCTCCTCTCCTAAAAGAGAGGATTTTGACAGTTAATTGTCATCTTTGAAGGAGTCTGTGTGCAGCCAATATGAAAGAGACCTAACAGAACTTTTTCCTGAGGAGATTTGGATAGTTAACTGTCCTTGGAAAGTAAATCTGTGAAGGACTTGGAGAGTCTGTCATCTCTGAGAGCATGAGAGGCACTTTAATGACACTAAGTTGAATTATCTTCCTTTAGAGAAAGACTATGGCAAATACATTTTGCATGAGAGACAATCCTGAGAAGAGTTCCTGAGGGGGAACTGAGAGGCTTTAACTGTAATTCTGAGTTGAATTTAACTGTTATATTGTGAGAAGAGATGAATAGTTAACTGACATTTGTGAAAGGAATTTGATTGTTGAACTGCAGTTCTTGTGTTTTGGAGGAGCTGGTCATTGTAGTCATTGATGAGAATATTCTAGTCAACATCTTTCTCTTGCTTTTTTTTCCATAGTCTGAGGTGACTTGATTTGTGGCCATCCTCTCATGTGACGTGTTGTGTCAATATCTAACTATGTCTGTATTATTTATTACTGTTATGGTTAAAAGTACTGATATTTGTCTACCAAGGGTGGGGAACCTGGAGGCCATATGTGTCCTTCTAGGACCTTGGGTGTGGCCTTTTGATTGTGTTCAAGTTTTACAGAACAAATCCTTTTGTTAAGGGAATTTGTTCTGTGAAGTTTGGTTTCAGTCAAAGGGCTGCACTTTAGAACTTGGAAGGCTATATGTGGCCTTGAGGTTACCCACCCCTGAAGCTTATGAATTTGGGGGTTAAGACTGAGAAAAGAGAAAAAGCATAAGGGAAAAGAGATCTCTCTGGTTCTAAAAAATGAGGGGTAAGGGCTTAGAGCTAATTAACAAAAGAAATTTTTGCATTTTAAGTTCTTTTTGAAGTAATTCCCATTCATAACCACTAGACTACTTTTGAACCCAGTGAGAATTAATAAGGCAATAAGAAAGTAACATGATGAGGTGAAGATGTGTTTCTGTGTTTGAAATATTGTTCACAATCTGCATTATAGCCATCCCCTGCAGGGTCACACTAATTGTGGGGTCTTAGTCATAGGAGTTTTACATGTAAGTTTATCAAAATCTTGCTATGCTTGTACTATCTACCTCAAAGCGAGGTTATAAGGAAATATAAGGAAAGGGTTTTGTAACCCTTAAACCACTATGGAAATATGAGCCAAGGAATTACAGAATCTAAGTCTTGGAAGGGACTTCAGAAAACCATTTATTCCAATCCATACCTGAAGGAGAATTCCTTTTTTATTTAATATTTTAAAAAATTCTCAATTACATGTAAATTTAGATTTTTAATGTTTATTTTTTAAAATTTTGAGTTCCAAATTCTCTCTTTCCCTCCCTTCCCCACTCCTAGAGAGGGCAAACAATTTGATATGGTTATACATGTGCAGTCATGCAAAACATTTCCATATTCACCATGTAACAAGAAAAAATAAACCCAACCTCATACCAAAAAAACTCTGAGTAATAAATAAAATTTAAAAAATATGCTTCAATCTGTATTAGACTTCATCAGTTCTTTTTCTGGAGGTGGGTAGCACATCATGAGTCCTTTGGAATTGTTCTGGATCATTGTATGATCTGAGAATAGCTGTCATTCACAGTTGATCATACAGTATTGGTGTTAATATATACAGTGTTCTCCTGGTTCTGCTCATTTCACTTTGTATCAGTTTATATAAGTCTTTCAAGGTTTTTCTGAAAGCATTCTGCTTGCCATTTCTTATAGCACAACACTTTTATTTTATCTTAATTGTATCCCACAACTTCTTCAATTATTTCCCAATTCATAGGTGTCCCCTCAATTTCCAATTCTTTGCCACCTCAGAAAGAGCTGCCACGTATATTTTTGTACATGTATGTCCTTTTCCTTTTTCTCTAATCTCTTTGAGGACACAGACCAGTAGTAGTATTTCTGGGTCAAAGAGCATGCACAGTTTTATGACCTTTTGGGCAGAGTTCCACATTGCTCTCTAGAATGGTTACATCTGTTCATAATTCCTAAACTTCCTAAAAGGTGATGCTGTTAGAGTGCTCAGTATGTGAGCAAATTTGAAAAACACAACAGTAGCTACTGGATTGGAAAAGATCAGTTTACATCCCAGTCCTAAAGAAGGGCAATGTCTTTTACCAACAAATTTTGCTTATTTCATAAACCAGCAAGGTTACACTTAAGATTTTGCAAGCTACGCTTCAGCAGTTGGTGAACTGAGAATTACCCGAAGATCAGGCTGGTTTTTGAAGAGGCAGAGGAACTGGGCACCAAATTGCTAGCATTCACTAGATTTGGAGAAAGCAAGGGAATTCCAGAAAAGCATCTACTTCTGCTTCGTTGACTACACTAAAGGCTTGAACTACATAGACATGACAAAATGTGTTAAGCCCTCAAAGAGATAGGAGTGCCAGATCATTTTACTTGTCTGTTGAGGAACCTCTATGTGGGCCAAGAAGTAATAATTAGAACTGAACATGGAACAACTGATTGGTTTAAGACTGGAAAAGGAAAATGATAAGGCTGTATGTTATCACCTTATTTATATCATGCAAAATCAAAAGCTAGAATTAAGGTTTCCAGGAGAAATATCAACAGTCTCAGATATACAGGCAATACTTCTCTGATGGCAGAAAGTAAAGAAGAATCAAGAAGCCTCTTGTTGAGGGTGAGAGAGGAGAATGGAAAAGCTGACTTGAAGCTTAACCAAAAATCTTGTCAACTGACCCCATCATTTCCTGTTAAATGGAGGGAGAAGAAATAGAAGCAGTGTCAGATTTTATATTCTTGGACTCAAAGATCACCGCAGACAGCAACTGCAGCCGTGAAATTAAAAAGATGCTTGCTCCTTGGAAGGAAGGCCATAGCAAATCAGTACAGTATACTGAAAAGCAGTGACATCACCTTGCTGACAAAGGTCTCTATAGTCAAAGCTGTGACTTTTCTAGTAGCAATGTGTGGCTTTGAGAGCTAGAATAAAAGAAAAGCTGAGTACCAGAAAGAATCAATGCTTTCAAATTGTGGTGCTAGAGACGACTTTTGAGAGTCCCTCAGCAAGGAGATCAAATCAATTAATACTTAAAGAAATTAATTTAGGCTATTCACTGGCAGGTTAAATAATGAAGCTATAGCTTGAATACTTTGGCTATATAATAAGAAGACAGGACTCTTTGGAAAAGATTCTAATGTTGGGAAAGACTGAAGCCAAAAGGAAAAGGGGAATGCAGAGTTTGAGATAGATAGTATCCTGAAAACAACAAATGTCGACTTAGACTTCTAGAGATAGCGGAGGATAGAAGGGCTGTACATGCTGTGGTCCATGGGATCACAAAGAATCAGACAGAACTGAACAACAGCCCAATAACATTCCATATTTGTCTTTCTACCTGCCTGTATATTTAAAAAAGTTTTATCACTGCCTTTTTAAAGAAAATCACAGTAAATTTTGTATATACCATGTGTACTCTACTTCCACCAGTAGCACTGAACCCTCTCTTGTAACAGAAAAATATCGATATACTTATGGAGTTTGACAGTATATGTAACACTCTGCACCTGTACTCCCCCCTTCTCAAAGTTCAGCTTCCTTTTAGCATTCTTTGCATTTACTTTATTCTAGTCATTGTGTATTTTATTCTCCTTGTTTTATTTCAACTTTCATCCGTTCATTACAAAGTTTACCTGAAGTTTTTTTTGAATTCTTGATATTTGTTATTTCATATTTCATAGTCCCTTTTTATATAGCTCGCAGTATTTGGAAGTTTTTTATCATATGGATTCATATGGTTTTTCTTCAAATTCTACCCATTATTCCTGCCAGTTTCTGCCTTTTGGGGCCAGCAGAACAAGTCTGAATTCATTTTTTCCTTATGGCAGCCTTTCAGATATTTGAAGAAAGCAATCATGTTCTCCATGAAACCTTCTTTTCTAAGACATCTCTTCTAAATATCATCAGTTTCTTTGGTAGATTCTCAAATGGCCCATTCACCATTCTGCTCCATCCTTCTTTCTATCTCAGTGTTCTTCATAGAAATAAGGTACCAAGTACTGAGCACAGTATTCCAAATTTGGACTGACCAGCATATACCACACAACAGGACTGTCACCTCCCTTGTTCAAGACATAAGGTGTCCCAGTGACACTTTGGGTAGCATTGCCTTTTTGTTTTTAAAGCTTCTGTGTCACCCTTTAGATTCTTATTAAGGTTGCAGTTCACTAACCTTCAGTTTTTTGTTTTTTCTTTGTCACTTTAATTGTTAATTGGCTTGTAACCAGCCAAGTGGAGCCTCATACCCAGGCCCTTGTGAATTATCCATCATAAGATCATAGCTTTAGAGCTACAGTGCACTTAAAAGGTATCCAATCCCCTCATTTTACTGAAAAGGAAACTGAGGTCAGGGAGGTTAAGTGATTTACTCAATGTCACATATAGGTAAGGTGATAAGCGGCAAAGTGAGTATTGAAACCTAAGTCCTTTGACTCTGCATCCTGCTCTCCTTTTACCATATTAAACTGTTGTTTAGTTTTTCTATCATGTACTTTTGAATTTTATTTATTTGAACCTGTGTAGAGCTTTATGTTTATCCCTGTTAAACTTCATCTTCTTAAATTGGCTTATTGCTCCTGCAAATCACAATTTTTGGACTCTCATCTGATATAGTTAACTTCGTTTTCTAACTTGTGCCTCTGTGTGTGTTGGTGTAAAGGAAACAGTGCAAGAGAAAGAGACCTTGCTAGCCATATGACTGTGGCTATCACTTTATAGCTCTGAGCCTCAGTTTCCTCATATATATATAATAGAACTAATAATAGCTCATATTTATATAGTACTATAAGGTTTGTAAAGCATTTTCCTTCCAGCAACATTCTGAGGTAGGTATGTCATCCTATTTCTCACAGAGGGAAATTGAGGCTTTAAGAGGTAAAGTAACTTGCTTCAAGGTCACACAGCTAAAAAAAATATTGGAGCCTGGATTTGATTTCAGGTTCCTTGGCTCCAGAGTCCAGATTGCTTTCTGTGATAATTAATGGTATTTTCAGTTTTTGTATTTGAGGAAAAATTTCAATCAGTGCAAATTTCAAATGCTATATTTTGAACTTCTTAGAGGATGGCTGTTTATTAAAAATTACTTCGGTAAGCTCTACCTGGTTTTGCATCAGTTCTGTGATAAGTCTTGGCATTATGTAGCTTCAAGAGCCATTTGGCTAATTAACGAATTCCAGAGTTTAGTTCAAATAGGGATTATCTTTTCCATTTTTCCTCCCTCCCTTCCCCCACAAAAGATACCAGCTTGCTCCTAGAGGTATTAAATATTCTGACCTATAGTAAATTCTCGTTTATCTGACATGTTCCAGGAACTTGATAGTTTGGTTAACTATAAGTTATTATACATGAATTACCAGTTTTTTAGGAATTGGAGTATAGCAAAATATGGTTAATACCAAGAAGGTCATAAAAAGCATGTTGTATAAACATCAGTTGGAGAAACTAGGGATGTTTAATCTTGAGACTAAAAGACTTGAGGGGGACAGCATGCTAACTGTGTTCAAATACTTGAAGGATTGTTGTATTGTAAAGAGAGACTTTGCTTAGCTGTAGAAAGCAGAACTAGAACCAACAATAGTAGTTCACATTTGTATCTATCACTTAAAGGTTTAGAACAGAGGTTTTTAACCTGGGGTCTGTAGACCCTTATGGTGCCCCATGGATAGATTTAAGAGGTCCATGAACTAAGAGAAAAAAAATTATATATTTCCTTTAATTATGAATATAGCCAACAAGCACATTATTCTGAAAAAGGGTTGCATGATACATAAAAGGTTAAAGACCCCTTGTTTAGAAAGTGCTTTCATTATGACTGCAAAGGTAGATGGTGCAAGTGTTTTTTTATTCCTCTGATAGATGAGAAATTCAGGCTCACAGAGGTAGTAACAGGACTTACCCAGGGTCACAGCAGTTTAGTAAATATGAATAGGTTAATAGGATTTTGTGCTTGAAGGGATCCCCTGGTCACTAAATCTCAGAGATGGATAGGATCTCAGAGGTCATTTATTTAGTCCAAACCTTAACAAGAATCCCCTTTGTCTCCTTCATACCTGACATCTGGTCATCCACAAGGAATCCTTATGTTAATTTCTTTGAAAAGCTAGATAAACTCTCCATCCACATTTACAAAAAAAAAAATACACTCTGATTTGCATATGCATTTCGAATTCCTGGGATTACATCTGTCTAAAAAGATGTACACTGTTTTTTGTCTTAATTGTCTAATTTAAAAGTTTTCCAGGATAGGCACCTATAAAATATTCCTAAGATACTCCAAACTTCTCCTCACAGACTCCCCTACTGTTGTTTAGCACAAATGCAATAATAATACATCACAATCCATGAATTCATTGTTCAGAAATCATTGCCTTGCTTTTGTGAATGGGAATTATTTTATGGTTCACATGTCTGATTTCATTAATTTAGGTAATTCCTGGTGTGAAAACTCACACCACTGAATGCAGATACAACTACAATTTATTAGTTATAATAGTCTTAGCGTGTTGCCTAGAATTCAAATTTATGCTTGTGCAACTAGTAGGTGTCAGAGACAGGACTTTTTTCTAGTCTTCTCACTCTGAGGATGGCACTCTCAAATATTGCACCATGGAATGTGAATTATTGCAGCATGGTTTAGAATCTGGGTTTCAGTTTTTTTAATTATAAAATCAGGGAAAATACTCATTCTAGATCAGATGACTCTTCAGGTCGCTCCCTATCTCCTCCAGTATTACATGCATGACTTGGAGTATGGTTTTCTGGAGAGTGAAGGCAGCAGCAGTGAGCATGGAAAACTTACTTCTGAATTTAATGCATTTAGTGCATTAGATGTTGGCTTATGATTTGTCATTTCTTTGGTCATTCTTTTGAATACTGGCTCTGCAAATCACTTCACCAGAGAGGTGAGGTGACCTTCACTTTGCTTATTTGTAAATATACGAAAATAAATATATTGGAACTTATCTGTCCTAGATATCTCCATATCTTGCTGCCTGCCCTTTGGCCATCATCATCCTCATCTCCTTTTCCCCAGAACCAAGGAAGTTTGGTTCTAATAAGTGAGTTTTCACCTTGTCTTGTCCCATACCACACCATGACCCTCTTGATACCATGTTGGCTTAACTCCAGCCCTCATCCTTCTCTCCTTTCATCAGAATCTTTCCAGCTTGCCTTATGCTTTGACCCCCTCAGTGGAATGTAAGTTCCTATTTTGTCTGCTGGTATGTGTATCCCTAGTGCTTAAGGCAGTACCTGGTACATAGTAATGAATGCCTTTTTCCATCTGTCTCTCCCTTCAAATCTATCACTTTTCCTACCTTACCTATTTCTGTAGAGTGTATCACCTTTTTCTAGTTGTTCATGTTTGTGTCTTTGGAGTCATCTTCAGCCTTTCTCTCTCTCTCCACCAGTTGCCAAATCTTGTCAGTTTAGCTCCCACAAGGGGTAGGAAAAGGAGGAGAAGAGAAGGGATATATAGCACCTACAATGTGCCAGACTCTGTACTAAGTATTTGACAAATATTGTCTCATTTGCTGCCCAACTTCTCTTGTATCCATTCCCTTTAATCTACTCCCATTGCCATCACTTTAATTCAGGCCCTCTATGTCAGCACTGCTTGCTTGGACTATTGGAATAATTCTTAATTGATGTCCTAGCCTCAAGTTTCCCTACCTTTTTAGTCCATTTTTCACAAAGATACCAAATTAATATTCCTAAAGCATAGGTCTGACTATGTCACTCATTTCTTTAAGAAACTGTAATGCTTCCTTGTTGCATCTAAGATCAAATACAAATTCCTCTGGCATTTCAAGTCCCTTACAGCCTAGCTTTGACCTATCTTCCAGACTTAATTCAGATTATTCTCTTTTATATACTCTTTAATTTATAGCCAAATTGATTTACCTGCTGCTTCTTGTACCTGACATTCTATCTCCTGTCTTCATACAGGAATGCATTCCTGCTTTATCTTCCCCTTTTAGAATCCTTAGTGCTCTTCACAGATTCACTGATTTTAAGAACTGGAAGGGACTTCAGAGGCCATCTAGGCAAATGAGACAAAATGAGACACCTGAGACAAAAAGTCTCCCCTCCAACAAATATTTCCAGTCTCTGCTAGACCATCACTTCTCAAGGTAGTCTGTTCCATTTTCTAATAACTCCAGCTGTTAAGATGTGGAGCCTAAATTAATCTCTTTGCAGTTGGGACCAAACAGAACAAATCTAATCCCTTCTCTAAATGTCAATTCTTCAGATACTTGTGGACAACTATCATGCCCCCCTCAATATTCTCAGCTTCTGGCTAAACATTCCCAGTTTCTTAAAATCATCTTCATGTGACTCGAACTCAAGGTGCTTCACCAGTTTCGGTTGCCCTCCTTTGGGGGATCAGTATCAGAACAAATCTCTCCTCCTCTGGGAGGCTTATTCTGATTTCCCATAGCTTTTAAATCCAACCCTCCCCACCTGCCATTTTTTGTATGTATTTTGTATTTGTTCATCCATGTTCATATTTGTGTCTCCTTTCTAAGTCCCCATCCCCTACATGTTTTGATCTTTATATCCTCAAGAACCTGTTTAGCACTGTGTTTGGCAAATAGTAGGTGCTTAATAAATGCTTGTTGAATGAATGAATAATTATCATCTGTGCTCTATTCCTAACCAGTGGGGACAGATCCTTAAATAGTTCCTTTATATAACACCTTTGATTTACAAAGAGTTTTCCTCACCACTGCCCTGTTATTCCCCTCTACATAGATGAAGAAACCAGACCTTTCAGGGATAAATGACTTGTCCAAAGTCACACACAGCCAGAGGATAAATGGTGTTTTGTAGTCCGAATGGAGGAATGGAGTTATAGGCAAAAGCCACTTTTGGTCGTTCTTTTGTAACTTCAGAATCTTGGGATGTTAGCACTCAAAGGGACCTTCAGGAGATTTTCTTTGTTGCAAAATGTGCCAAAAGATATTTTCCCCCAAGGATCTTGTCTTTAAGCAGTTTGTGAAGGCAGAATAAATTTTCACTTTGTGCTCAGGGAAGATGATAAGTAACATGATTCTGTTCAACCATAATTTTTTAAAAATTCAAGTTAGAAACACAAATGTGATAGCAGTGGCAAAGTTGTCAGGGTCTTAGAATTTAACAAGTATTCGAAGGATTAGTAAAGGAAATGTAGTTTATACCACTGCTTTTATGACAAAGAATTTAAAAGGTTTTACTCTAAGCCTCACCATGTGTTTCTTCCTTTTCTCCAAAACATACCACTAAATTGAAAAGAGAGATGAATCTCTTGGAGGGAAACTATTAACTCTGAGGGAGTTTATCTTTGTTTGAAAGAAAGCAGTGCATTTACATTTGAATTGGGCCTGAATGTAGCATGTATCCCTAATCTGGTTCCTACTAGAAGTTGGTAAGTAGTTTAAGTACTTCCTACTTTTATGTTCTGGCTGGCATAGTACCATCCCCATTTTCTCTGGAGGTCCTAAATTTTATACCTCAAAATAAGCAAACTGCTGCCCTATTTAGCCCATAAGTTTTTGTGAGGTTCAAATGAGATCATGTGTGAAAGCATTTTGAATAATATAAACTGCTATTCAGCCTAGTGATGAATTTTAGTTTGGAAATTTTAGGATTGGGATTGGGGGAAATCCTGGCCACTGCTGAAAAATGTGACTTGAGGTAATTCATTTCCACTTTCTGGGTTCTAGTGTCTTTATTTGTAAAGTGAAGGAGTTAATAAACTACATAATTTCTAAGGTTCTACTCAGCTCCAGGATTTAAAAAAGTTTTATTATTTTTCTCTGCCAGAATTCATCTGTTTGTCTACAAAATACCTATCTATGTAAATACAGCTCTCTGTCTCTGACTCAGTCTCCATCTCTCCTTTTGTGTACAGATAGTATAGGACATCTCTTGTCAGCACCTTCCCTGTCCTTCAGATTTCAGTTTAAATGCTACTCCTCCTTATAAATGGAAGGGAATAAGAAACATTTATACAGCTTCTACTAGGTACCAGGCATTTTGCTAAGTGCTTTACAAATATTACCTCATTTGATTCTTACAACAATCCTGTGGGGTAGGTGCCATTATTATTTCCATTTTACAGATGAGGAAACTGAGGCATAAATCGTTGAGGTAGGATTCAAACTCAGATTTTCCTGATTCCAGGTCTGGTACTCTATCAGTTTCACCACCTAGCTGCTTCATGAGAGTATGCATTTTGTCTCACTTGTATATTCCCCTGCACTGAACACATTATTTTTATTTAACATAGCATATCTTTAATGAATGTTGAGTAAATGAAATTTTTTTGGCCTAGCGAGGGTAGGTTTGATCTATATGGATAGAAATCTTTCCAAATAATAGTAAAAACTCCAAAATTGCTACAAAATTTCATAAAGGTATTTTTTCAAGAAGAAAGTTTTATTTCCTTTGGCAACATGGTTTAATGAGAAGAATACCAAGTCCCCTGTTGGAGTCTGAGCTCTTTCACTTATTTTCTATGTGGTGAGAACTTGGGCAGGCTATTGACTTTTCTACTGGTGAATTTCATCATTTATATGTGATCTCTTTTAGCTCTAAGATGCTATGATAACTTCTGCGAATCATGTCATAATCCTTATAATTTTACATCCCTGAATTCTAAATTGAAGCTTTATCTCTTTAAAATAATAGAAGAATTTGTGGAGATACTCAGTTTAGTTTTACTGCTAGTTTCTGTTTCTGGTGTTAGCTTATTAATACAGCTAAACATTTATGAAGTTCCTCTTGAGTCCAGAGTATTTCTTATTTCATCGAGTTCATTTTGGTTAGATTTTACTGACACATTCTACTTGATCATAACTTGTGGTAAGTAGATTGATAGCACATTAGCCTAAATAATATACTAGGAAAATTGCTCGTAATTGTGAGATACCCTTCTTCAATCATTAAACTAACTTTCCTATCTTAGATACTCATACCTTAAAAGCCAAGGCTCACCCGACAATTGCTTTGAAAATGGTAATTGCTGAACAAATTATGTATTTGAATCGAATTGGTAAAGTAGCTGTCTTACACTGGATTATCTGAGGTCGCATCCAGGTTAACATCCTATGTTCTAAAGTTCTTTCCATCCCCCTCATTGTTTTCTTTGTTCTAATATATTCGTTAAGATCATTTCTCTAGCTAAGATTCTGTGTTCTTTCTCACTTTTAAGATGTTTGAAAGTCCTTACTAGCACATACAGTTTGATTCCATAGCTTGGAAATAATTTACTTGTCATTTGTACCAGGCACATTTGGGAAGGAAATCTTCATTGCTCTGTTTGTTTTAGATATTTATAATTGTAGCCCTTCTTAAAAATGATCATACACCCTTGCTTGCCTTGGCTGTTAGTGCATTGCTGTTGTTTAACCAGAAAGGGAGACTAGTTGTAGAAAAAGTCTCACTCATGAGACTTTACAAGAAAACCCCCCCTTTTGTGGATATATATGTATGAATGTAGGTATAACGTATACCTATAATGTATGAATGCATATATATGTATATATATACCTACATACATACATATATGTGTATATTTTAAAAGAGTTTGACATCTTCATCAAGTTCACAGTAGGCCTGCTTTGTTTGCTCTCTCTTGAATGGCTGATAAGATTTTTCTTCTATTGTCTTGTGCTGCAAGAACAGATCTTTCCATGGCTGGGGTGGGTTTTTTGTAAATCCACAATATGGTCATTGTCTGGTGGTGAATAATTGTGGCTGCTTTTTGTACCAGCAGAACTAAGGCTTTGGCTGTGAACAGATTCCTTCTTAGCGTGAAAAGAGACTAATCCATGTAAATACAGGCCCAAAATAAAGCTTTACAGAAAAAGGGAAAGACTGCTAAGCAGGAGGCCATAGGTCAGCAATTTAACCTTTAACCTTACAAATAAGAAGCATGAAAGTTCCAGAATTGGTTTACAAAGCCGAGCTCCTGTGATCTGTCAGTTTTTCTTTTCAGAGGAGAACTGAGTGAGAGAACTGACTGACAGCTAGTGCCTTTTAACTGCATGGTGAAATTAACAGCTTTATGGAAACCTTACTTTTCAGAGATGAAATTAAGGATTACCTTGAAACTTTGTTTTGTAAAAGCCCCTATTGAAACTTAAAAAAACCAAAAAGATGAAATTTTCTTAAAATAAAAATCAATGAAGATGGTAATGGAGGCTGGGTGTTCATCTGTCAGAGATACTATAGAAAAGACTCCCGCATTGAGTGGGAGCTTAGATTGGAGGACTTCTAAAGTCCATTTAAATTCTCAAGCTTCCTTGATTGCTTAGCCCAGCATTCAATGCCCTCAACAGTTAGCCTCCAACCTACCCTTCTAGCCTTCACTTGTTGTGTTTCCTTCACTTGGCCTCTTTTGAAGTCAGACTGCCCAGAATATTCCATGTTTTCCCCTCCTATCTTGTCTCTTCCCTCTCCTTGTATTTATTTGTTCAGGCATTCTTTCTCCTCTCAAACTTTTTGAAATCCCTGTCTTCTTTCTAGGCCAAGCTCCTGCATATTTCCTCCTCATATTTTGTTGCAAAACTTGTCTGGCTATCTTTTTTGCTTCTATCAGATTCTATTTCATATTATGTTTATATGTATACCTGCTATATCCCCTGTGTAAGGGCAGAGACTGTACCTTTGAAACTCTACCATTGAGCATAGGGCCTTGTATAGAGTAGGTATTCTATAAATGGTACTGAATTGGATGTTGGAGGATGGGTAGGGTCTCAGTAGGCCAAGATAGGGGTAAGAACATGTTAGATGGTTTTATAGTATGAATATGAAACTTCAAAAATCCTAAATCACTAGTGAAACAAATGATCTGTTACAGAGAGCATAGGTACAGATAGGGTAAGACTCATATTCAAGTAATTTGAGACTTCTATTAAATCTTTAATCCATTCTAAGAAATCTAAATTTTATATTGCAATATGCCACTAGAATCTTTCCCCAGGACCTTTTTATTTCACAGATGAAATTGTAGATTTTCACTGTATAAGTTGTGTCAGACACTATCAAGTTGGAAAAGCTTTGAATAGTAAACTGCCTGGTGCAGTTTTCTGTCTGTTATACAAGCACCAGCTTAGCTAAAGGTGGGAAGGGTTAGAGGCCATGTGAAGGATTTTTTTGTGGTCATGGAGGGGCTGTGATCTGCATTAGTGGAGGGAGCAGCCCTGAAGGGCTGGGTGATACAATCATGGATCCTTGCAATACTGAAGTAAATCCTATGATAATGCCAGGGTTTAAAAACAAACAAACAACCAATTAGTGTTAATTAGGTGAACATGTTCAAAAGAGTAGCTGAAATCTTTACCCTTGATGGAATGAGCAAAAGGTTTGGAGTCAATGCACCTACGTATAAGTTCTGGTGATCTTAGACAAGTTATTTAACCTCTCTGTTCTCAGTTTCCATATCTGTAAAATGAAGGGATTAAACTAGTTGACCTCTAATGTCACCACAGCTCTAAATCTGTGAAACTTTAAAATTATGATTCACACAGTTATTCTCCTGTCACGAGAAAGCGGGAAAAAAAAAAAGCTAGAACATTATTCAGACAGTAAAAGGAAATTGTACTTTCCCCTAGAACCTGCTACCTAGACAAATTAGGGATAACATGATGATAAAAGTGTGTTTTTGATTTGTAATAATATTTTCAAGCCTTTCTCTAGGAAAGAAAGCTTGACTTAGAGCCTTTGATTTCTAAATCAGCTCTGGAACAAGCTTTTGTATTAATTCTAGAGAGATTGCCGCTAGTAAGGTGTCCATTTGACTGCAAATCAAAAATAATCATTAGGATGAAGTTGTTGCTTTCTGTTAGTGAAGATTCTTTTCTACACATCTATATATAATAGTTTCTGTAAATGAATTTATAATAATAACTGACATTTATACGTATAGTACTTTAAGGTTTGCAAAGTGTTTTAACCTATATTATCTCACTTGATCCTAATAACAATCTTATACAGTAGGTGCTATTACTTTAATTTTGCAGATGAAGAAACAGGCTGATAGAGGTAAAATGACTTGTCTAGTGTCTAGGTAGTAAGTGTCTGAGGTCAAATTTGAACTCAGGTCTTCTGACTTTAAGTATAGTACTTATCCACTGTCCTACCTGGAAGAGAAATCTAAATAAAGCCTGAGAACAGCCTAGAAATCTTTCTTCAAAAAAGTGATTGATATTTTTAGTATTTATAGCAACTATATCTCTCTTTTCCTTCTCCCAGAGAGCAATTCTTTATTGTAAAGAATAAAAAAGAGAAAAAAACCCTAGATGATCAAAACTAACCAACATATCAAAAAATTGACATATGTACCTTATTCCACAGCCTTAGTCCTCCAGCTCTGCAGAGAAAGGTCATATGCCCTCTTGTATTTCTTTGGAGCCAATCTTAGCCTTTATAAATTTCCAGTTATCAGTTTCGATTGTTTTCTTGTTATCATTTTTTCCATTTACATTGTTATAATGATTGTGTTTATTGTTTTTCTGGTTCTGCTTAATTTCCTTTGCATTAGTTCATACAAATCTTCCCATGTTTCACTATATTCATCATATTTATAATTTCTTAGGGCACAGTCTTATTACATTATATTCATGTACCATAAATTGTTGAACCATTTCTCCAATGTATTTATGTGTTTTGTTTCAAATTCTTTGATATTACAAAAAGTGCTACTATTAATATTATGGTATATATGAGCCTTCTTTAAATTATGTGTTAGTTCTACCCAAAGAAACATCATGAAGTAGGGTAAAGTATCTTACAAAATCCTCCTCCCACTGTTTGGTGCCTTTTTTTCTTGTAGTAGCCCAGGACTTTCATGTTGCTTCATTATTCCTCTAAGCCTATCATTCTTAAACTATTTTTTCTAGGAACTAGAAATTATGCTAAAAGACTGGGATTAGATAATGCTATCCTGACTCAATTGATTGCTAACTCCTTTAACATACCTATGGACGATTTGGGAATGATGATTTTTCTCATCAGACATTTATTGTCAGCTTTTTGCAGAGAAGGTACAAAAAGAAGGAAAACAGTCTTTGCCTTCATGAGGCTTACAGATTAATAGAAAATATAAAACATGTGATGGGAATATGTCAGATTCATTGCCTTTATATTATTAATCTGTTCTGTTGCTGGTCTGATTTTTCTGATTATTGGAACAAGTTACAAGCTTATTATCTTTTTTGTGATAAAACCACAGAAGCAAATCTGTTAAAATTGGAAGGAACCTTAACAGTTGTCCATTCCAACTTATTCCCAAAAAGGATTATACATTACAACCTCTCCAGTAGTCATGCAGTCTCTCCTGCAGGAGCCCTACACCTTGCAAGGAAGGTCATTTCACTTAGGGATAACTCTGATCCCAAGTAAACTTTCTTGATGTCAGACTTCAAGTTACTTCTCTAGTTTCTTCGTATTTTTTTTAGTCTTTGCCTCTGGGTGCAAAGTAAACCACTCTTCCCCATCAGTCTTTCAGGTATTTGAAGACAACTATCATATTCCCCCTGAATCTTTTTTTCAAGCTAAATATAGCCAGTTCCTTTGACCAGTTCTTGCACAACATGCACTCAGGCCCTTTACCAATCCTGGCTGCCCTCATGCAACTGACATTTTCCCGCATATTGTGGCACCCAGAATCAGCTGGCAGCAGGACCTTTCCATCTAGAACTCTTATAGGCATCTCAAGTTCAGCATCTCTATAAAATGTAACTCACTGTTTTTCCCCTTGAACTCATCCCTTTTTCAAGCATCTTTCTCTTGAGGGCCTTACCATCCTGCTAAGGTTTGCAACTTTGTTATCATTTGTTATCTCGTCTTAACTGGCCCTTCATTTCAGCAGGGCAGTCCTTTTATTTAATCCCAAATGATTCACTATTGCTGCTACAACTGAGGCTGTTCTAAGTCCCTTCTCTCCTCAGATCTTCCATAGCACTCCTTCTCCCCCAAGAGTTAAAGATCTCACCTCATTCTTTCATTTTGAGCTTCCTCTCCTTCCCTCCTCATCTCACAATCCCTTGACCTCATATACCATTGTCTCTTCTTTGACTCTAGTCTCTATGGAAGATTTGACCCTCTTCTTTATCAAGGTCAGCCCTCCTATGTGTACCCTTGATACCATCCCCTCCTGTCTTTTCTGGCAGATTCTTACACTGTCCCTTCAGTTAATCTCTCAAAGCTCTCTTCCTTACTTCCTGTATGTACATAAACCTAAATCTCTCCAAACCTTCACTAGATTCAACCATCTCCCATAAGCTTATTGTCCTCTATCCCTACTTCTGTTTGTAGTCAGATTCCTTTAAAAAGATGTTTGTGCTCCTTGTCTCTACTTCTTTCACTTTCTTTTACACTCTCTGCAGTCTGGCTTCTACCTGTACATCCTTCAACTAAAACAAGTGTCCTGAAAGTTACCAGTGGTCTCATTGCTGTATCTAATGACTTTTTTAAAGTCCTTATCCTTCTTGACCTTTCTGCAGCATTGAACAGTATTGACTGCCTTCTTTTCCTGGGTGGATTTTCATGTTTCACCTGTTTGGGTTTCATGACACTACTCTCTTGGTTCACCATCTATGTTTGACTAGTTCTTTTCATTCTTATTTGATGGAATTCCATCCATGTACCTTAGAAATGATATATAACTAGGATCTAGAGTCATCCCCATAATTCCACAGACTTCCTGACTCCCCTCATCAACGCAGATGATTGGGAGCTGGGATCCATGGGAGATGATGAGGTCACTGCATGAGATAGTTTGTATATATATATGTGTGTTGCCCTAATCTTTTTCCTGAGCACTGTCCCATATCACCAGATGCCTATAGTACATTTCATACTGACTGTCTTATAGGACCTCAAACTCAGTGTGTCCAAAACAGTTTATTATCTTTCTCTTAAAACCTACTCTGCATGTACACAACTGAGTTAATATCTTTCCTCTCAAACTCTCCTCTCTTCCAATCTCCGCTATTACTGTCCAGGATAGTATCATCCTCTTAGGCAATTAGGTTCACAACCTAGGTGTCATCATCAACTCATATCCAATCTTTTCTCAGTGCTGTACATTTTACCTTCTTAGCATCTCTTGTATAGGTCCCTTTCTCTCCCCTTTATGCTGCTACCACCCTGATGCAAACGTCTGTCATTTATGCCTCAACTATTGCAGTAGCCTTCTGATTAGTCTCCTTGCCTCAAGCACCTCCCTATTCTGGTCCATCCTCTATTCAGCTGTCAAATTGACCTTCCTAAAGCTCCTGTCTGACTTCTTCCCCTGCAGCATTCAATAAAATCCAGTCATTCCCTATGACCTTCAAGAGCAAATATAAAGTTCTCTTTTACAGCTTTTAAAACCCTTCATATCTTGCCTCCTTCCTACCTTTTCAGTCTTCTTTCACCTTACTCCCCTCGTATACTGTGTGATCCTTTGACATTAGTTTCATTGCTATCCCCTACACAAGAAGCTCCATCTCTGTATTCCATTCATTTTCACTGGCCGTCTCTTATTCTTGGAACACGCTTCTCATCTCCACCTACTGACTTCTCTGGCTTCCGTCAAGGCCCAGCTAAAATGACACTTTCTACATGAAGCCTTTCCCAATTCCCCTTAGTTCTAATGCCTTATTTCCATTGTTCACCACTGATTTATGCTGTATCTATCTTGTGGTCAGGCTGTTTCTCCCTGTGAACTCCTTGAGCAGGGATTGCCTTTTTCCATTTTTGTATCTCTAGTGCATGTAGCATAGTACCTGATACGTTGTCTAGACTTGATAATTGTTAATTGACTAACAAACTTCAGATTTCCTTATTTCTACTAACGATACCACTCTCATCCCATGTATTACAATAACAAAAACAACAACATTAACAATTATTATAATAACTAAAATTTCTATAATACTTTAATGTTTGCAAGGGGCAGGAGATGGCAGAGTGGGTAGAGTACCTGGCCTGGAGTTAGGAAGACCTGAGTTCAAGTCTGACCTCAGACACTAGCAGTGTGACTCTGGGTAAGTCACTTAACCTTGTTTGCCTTAGTTTCTTCATCTTTAGAATGAGCTGGAGAAGGAAATGGCAAACTACTCCCTTATCTTTATCAAGATAATGCTATGGTCAGTGAGGTCCATAGGGTCACAAAAAGTTGGAAACTGAATGACTGAATGACAAAAAAAGGTTGCAAAACACATTATATATGTGTGTGTGTGTGTGTGTGTGTGTGTGTGTGTGTGTGTATGTATACACACATATGTTATTTCATTCTCCCAGCAATCTTGGTAGGTAGCTACTATTATTACTCTCATTTTATAGATGATGAAACTGAGGCAGATGGAGGTTAAGTGACTTGCCTGGTATTACACAGTCAGCGTTTGAAGCTGAATTTGATCTCAGGTCTTTCTGACTCCACATCCATTGCCCTTATCTACTGCGCCACCTAGCTGCCACAAGTTTTCAAGTCTTGATCTACTGTCTATTTCCTCTCTGCTCACGTAGCCACCACCTTGGTTCAGATTCTCCTTACCTTTTCTCTGGACTAATGCATTGCTTTCTAATTTATCTTCCTGCCTCAAGTCTCTTCCTACTGGATGATTCCATCGTCTTCCATGCAGCTACCAAAGTGAGTTCACTAAATTGTAGGACTGACCATTTCACCACTCTATCCAGTAAACTACAGTGGCTTCTTGTTACCTCGAGGATCAAAAATAAACTCCTCTACTTGGTAGTTAGCCAGATAGCCTGGCCCCAATCTGTCATTCCTGCCTTTTAACACAATACTTCCCTGCACATCCACTACAGTCTAGTCATCCTGGCCATCTTGCTTGTCCTTACTTAATAAATGCTTGTTGACTGTCTCTGACTTTATACTGCCTATTCCTCTGCTTCCTTCTCCCCTTTTTCTCTCAATTTCCCCTCCCCTCCTTCTTAGGTATCCATTGAGCCTCAAGTAGTACCTCCTTTAGGCGCTCCTTCCCAGTCTCCTCACTACCAGTGCCTTCCCTTAGGTTATCTTCTTTCTATTTGTATATATTTTGTACATATGTATATAATGTACTTGTTGTCTTCCATTAGAATGTAGACTCTTTGAGATCAGGGGCTCATTCCCCTTTGTATCCTCAGCACCTAGCACGGTGCCTGTGGACATGCTAGGTATTGGTGGATTGATCAGTTGATCCTCTTCTTTTTTCTTTCATCATTTCCAATTAGTTGCTAAATTTTGTCAATCCTGTCTCCATAACCTAGGATTATAGATTTAGAGGTATAAGGAATTTCAGGTGTAATTTGTTCATGGTCACGCAAATAGTACATGATATATCCAGTATTTGAACCTAGACCTAATGACTCTAAAACTTTTTCTACTTCATTTCTCTTACATTTGTCTCCTTCCCATTCATCTGATCATCATCCTAGTTCAATCCCTCATCTCTTCTTGCTTGGGTTATTGAAGTAAGGAACAAATGTCAGTAAAGGGTTATTAATTAACTTCAGTTGAAATAATGCAAATTTTTGAATTGCAGGCTCTTTATTTTCAAATGATACAAAGAAGAAGTGAGCCAGAAAAGGCAAGGGAATTTTTTAATGTTAAAGTACACTAATTATGAACCAGAAGACTTGGGTTCCTGTCTCATTTCTGTCACAAATATACACCAAACTGTGTGACCATTGGCAATTTACTTCCTCCCTCTGGGTCTTAGTTTTCTCATTTATAAAATGAGAGGATTGGAGTTCTAATTACCAAGATCCTTGCTGTTTCTTTATAATATTTTGTGCTTGTTGTCCTAATGTTCTATGTTTTAAGGTACCTTCAAGCTCTAATATTTTATAGTTCTGTGTTTCTAACTTCCATTACAATATTTAATCTGTTATTTGCAGGAGGAAGATGAGGCTCTTATGCTACTAAATTTTATAAGATGATAAGATATAAACAATATAAAGTGATTGTTTGGGTCAAGAGATGTAACTTGGAAATCAAGCTTCAAGCAGAGAGAAGTCTGCTAATTATGTTCTGAATTGCTTAAATCTTTTGAAACATTTGTTTTTCTGTGTTTTAAAAAAAAACAACCATAATTGAGTGGAAACATTGGTTTATTTTCCTAATTTGGTTGTGGGTATGTATTTGTGAGAGACGATGTAGTAGAGGATCTGAATATGCACTGTGTCAGAAACTCAATGTGCTTTTTAAGGACTATGTCTGGGTCAGATAAAGCTGTAAAGGAGAAAGATCTATGGACCATTTCTGAGAGTGAATACATAGCTGTCATTACTTGCATTGTTCTTTTTAATTCCTCTGCTTAATTCGCACATTGACAGAAATAACTGCAGTGTCTACTCACACTCAGGCACAAAATTGCAGAATTTCAGTTAGAAGGGATTTTAGAAGTTAAGTACAACTTGCATGAAGAGTAACCTCCTGTGCAACATTTATTGGATTATAGATTTAGATATGGAAGGGACCATAAAGGCTATTCAGTCCAACCCCCTGTTTTTACAGAGGAAAGAACTGAGGCAGAGGGAACTTGCATGGTTTGTCCAGGGTCACATAGCTAGTAAGTGTCTGAGGCAGGATTTGAACTCCTGTCTTCTTGACCCTTAAGTTCAATGCTCTGTCTAATATGCTACCTGTCTGCCTCAACAAGTAGTCACTCAATCATTACTTGAGCATCCTCCAGTGAGGGAAAGCCACTACCTCCCAGGTAGCCTAATCTATTTTGGATAGATCTAATTATTTGGAAGTTTTCCTTATATCAAGCCTAAATATACCCCCCTGAAACTTATACCCATTGCTTCTAACTTATCTAGTTTAGGGTTATATAATGTTAGATCTAGAAGGTACCTTTGGATATAGACTGTTGCAACTGGAAGGGACCTCACAGATCATTTAGTAATAATTCCTTCATCTAACAAATGTGAAAACTGCTCAGAAAGGTGAAGCTAGTTTCCCATAGTCACAAGATTAGTAAATAGAGCTAAAACTGGAACTCATACCTTTTGTCCCTGACTATATTACTTTAAAAATTATACTTTGCAGATTTCTGGTGATTGTATCAGGTGGTTTGAATCCTTACTTGTTCTTTTAAGTGAATGTTCTTGTTGTTAGTTGCTGAATGTTCATTAGTGTTCGGCTGTATGCCAAATCATTAATACTATTGCCGTGCAATCTTAACAATAACAGAGAATGCATCTTGAGTGTGAAATACAGAGAGGAATGAGTCTGTGATATGAAAATAGTCCCAATTGAATTAGGAATGGAAATAATGGTATTTATACTTGTTTTCAAACCTATGACCTTTGAAGTCAAATGCAGCATGTCCCCAAAATCTTAGTGCAACTTTAAGTTCCTAAGACTTTTGGTACACGCTGTACAGTGTGCTTACCACTATTTCATGGATAGAAAAAGACATTTTGTGGTGTGGTGCTCAATTTAATGAATACATATTGATAACTACTATATGCAAAGGCATGTGCTAGAGACTATGGATACAAAGATGAAGTATTAAAGTAGAAAGAGTGGTTTTGGAGTCAGATGTTAGTTTGAACCCTGTCTTTTATTTAGTACCTTTGTGACTTTGGATACCCTTGAGATTCAGTTTACTTTATCTGAAAAATGTGAGGGATGGACTAGTTGACTTCAATAGTCTCTTCCACCTCTAAATTCCTATCATACTATGAAACAGTCCTTCCTTTTAAGTAGTTGGGAAAGAAAACGTATGTGTAAGTATGCTAGGAAGTAGAAACTGATAAGAGCAGGACAAGGTGGTATAAGAATGTTGAGGAGGAAGAATTATTACCAGTGGGGCCAGAGGGAATCAGAGAAGGCTTCCTAGAGGATGTGGCACTTGAGTTGTTCCTTGAAAGGCATGTCTCAAAGTGAATGGAATTGGAAGAAAGCAATAGAAATAGGTGGACTGAAATATTGAATGTATGAAGACTAAAACAAGGTGAAGAAATATAGGCTAGATGTTCTTAAGTACCAGTCAAAGGAATTTGTATTTTATCCTAAAGATAGTGGAGATCTCTAAAAGGTCTTTGATTAGGGGAGTGACATGATCAGACCTAGGCATAAGGATGATAGATTTAGCAACTGTGTGAAGGAAGTAACAAAAGGTAGAAAGACAGAAGCAAGTAAATGGGTTATAAAGCTATTACAGTAGTCCAGGTTGAGAGATAATGAAGGCCTGAATGAAGATAGCGTTGTGAGAGGAAAGCAGTCTGAGATTGTTGAGGTAGAAGTGATAGAATTGAATACCTGTTAAAATGGGAGAGTAGGTAAGAGAAGAGTTTTGGATCATTTAGTAAAATTCTCTCATTTTGCATAAGAAAAAACAATTGCCCAAGGTCACTTATCAGATTAGAAGCAGAACTCAAAGTAAAATGTAGGTCTTTTGACTTTTAGTTTAATTTAAAAGACAATTAATTTTAATATGATACAATGTTTGCAATGATAAAAAAAAGGAAGAAAACTACACACCAATAGCTCTGATGAATATTGATATGAAAATTTTAAATAAAATATTAGCAAGTAGTCTGTAATAACATATTGCATTATATATTATGACCAGGTTGGTTTTATAATAGGATTGCTGAGTTGGTTCAGCATAAGGAAAGACTACTATATAATAATAAAAAAAGTATGATTCTGAAAAGGCTTTTGACAAAATCTAAAAACCTTTTCTACTAAAGCTTAGAAATTATTGGAATAAGTGGGCCTTTCCTTAATATAATAAATAATACTTGTTAAAATCCAAACTCTAAGAGTATTTTTAATGAAGAAAAATTAGAGGTCTTTCCAGTTAAATCAGGGATAAAATAAGGATGCCCATTATCACTATTACTATTTAACAGTGCTTAAAATGCTAGCTACAGGGGTAAGCGGAAAAAATAATTGAGAGGATAGGCATAGGCAAAGAAAAAAATTATTGCTTTTTGTATGTGATATGATGGTATACATAAAAGAATCTTGGGGAGACAACTATAATTGAAATAATTAATAACTTCAGCACAGTTATAATACATAAAATAAATCCATATAAATCAGGAGCCTTCTTATATAGTACCAACAAAACCCAGCAGGAAGAGCTAGAAAGATAAATTGCCTTCAAAATAACTATAGAAGCTATAAAATATTTGGGAGTGTATCTACCAAGATTTATGCAAGAACTATATGAATCTAATTATAAAATTCTCTTTGCAGAAATAAAGACAGATTTAAATAATTAGAGAAACATTAATTGCTTATGTATAGGTTGGCCCAATATAATAAAAAATAGTGCTTAATTTGCTTATTTAGTGCTATACCAATCATATTACCAAAGGAATACTTTTTATAGAGCATGGAAAAAATAATGAGATTCACATGGAGCAGGAAAAGGTCAAGAATCTCAAGGGTAATGAAAAAAATTGGAAAGGAAGGGGGTCTTTCAGTACTAAATTTCAAACTGAACTAAAAGCAGTAATTATTAAAACAGTTTCATATTGGTCATACAAGAGACGACTTCCAGTTTCACGCTGTTCCCAATATTCATCATACTACTTCTGCTTTGCTTGTTTGGAATGAGACAGTGAGATAATTATTGACTTAGATATAGATGTTACTGTGTTTCCTTTGAAAATCCTATTGATATTGTGGCAGTTCTGAAATAATGTTTTGCTTGGTAATTCGTATCTATGTTTTAAAGTAGTGATTTGGTTTTCCTCATTTTATTTTTGTACAGTCTAAGTTGTCTTTTAAAGGGTTATGATTTTATTGATATAACTGTAGCTGAAATAGGGCCCATGTTTATTCTTAGTGGTGGAGCATTGGACAAAAATTACACGTAGTTAAGTATCACTTAATATATCCAGGATTACTAAGTTGTTTTTGAGTAAAATAATTATAATATGGGCAGTAAAAATATATAGACAAAATATTGTAAAAACTTGAAACAGGTCCTTCATAAGACAGGTTATACTCTTGTGTTATGTAGTTCTGATCATTTGAATCATGGCCTGTCTGCTCAGAACCTAGAAATGCTGTACCTACTATTAGGCACTGACAGTAATCCAGAGTGCATACAAAAGATAGATATGCATAGATGTTAAACATGTATGTGCATAGAATGTTAAAACATAGAACATTACTCTGGAAGATACCTTAGCATCTTTCTTTTCTTCATTTTTGATCTGGACCTGTGATTTAAAAGCTGATATTGATACCTTTAGGTTTATAAAATGCTTTGTAAATACTATCTCATCTGATCCTCATAGCAACTCTGGGAGGTAAGTGCTATTATTATTCCCATTTTACAGATGAGAAAACTGGCATAGATAAAGTGACGCCCAGGGGTCACATAGCCAATAAGTGTCTGAGGCTGGATTGAAACTCAGGTCTTTTTCAATCAGTAGACATTTATTAAATGCCTACTAATGCATGAGGTACTGTGTTAAACATTGGGTACGCAAGAGGAGACCCTGCCCTCAAGAAACTTACAGTCTGAGGGAGAAAATATGCAAACAAATATATAGAAAGTGAGCTATATATAGGATAAGTAGGAAATAATTAACAAAGAAAAGACACTGGAATGAAGAGGTGTTAGGGAAGTTTTCCTGTAGAAGGTGGGATATTAATTAGGACTTAAAAGGAAGCCAAGGAGGTCAGTATTTGGAGCAGAGAAGGGATAGCATCCCAGGCTTGGGAAACAACTAGAGAAAATGTCCAGAGGTGAACAATGGAGCGTTTTGTTGGTGGGACAGTCAGGAAGTCAGGGTCACAGATTGAAGAGTCTATGTTGGGTAGCAAGGTGTAAAAAGACTGGAAAAGTAAGAGAGGGCTAGATTGTGAAAGGTTCTGAATGTCAAAGTATTTAGTATTTATTCCTGGAGACAAAAGGAAGCAAGTAGAGTTTTTTGAGTAAAGATGTAACATGATTTGACCTACATTTTAGGAAAATCACTTTACTGATTGGATGGAGGGTGGACTCAAATGGGGAGAGACTTGAGACAGGCAGATCCACCAGCAGGCCATTGCAGTAATGAAGGCATGAAATGATGATGGCCTGCACTGGAGCATTGGCCATGTCAGAGAAAAGAAAGGGGGTATACAAGAAAGATGATACAAAGGTAAAATAACAGACCTGGACAGTTGCTTGGATATGGAGGGAAGCAGGGTAAGAGATGCTGAGGAGTCTAGGATGACTCCTATGCTGTCAGCCTGAGGAACTGGGAGGATGGTGTTGCCTTTTACAGTAATAGGGAAGGTAGGAGGTGGGGAAGGTGTAGGGGGAAAGGTAATAAGTTCTGTTTTAGACATACTGAGTTTCAGATGTCTGCAAGGCAGTTGGAGATGTGAGATTGGAGGTCAGAAGAGAGATTAGGATAGGTAAGGTAGATTTGAGAATCATCAGCACAGTAATTAAATCCATGGGAGCTGATGAGATTGCCAAGTGATGTATGATAGAAGGAAAAGAGAAGAAGGCCTAAGACAGCATCCTGAGGAACACCTATGGTTAGAGAGTGTGATATGAAGGAGGATCCAGCAAAGGAGTGGTAAGATATATAGGAGGAGACCCAGGAGAGAATGGTGTCCCAAAAGCCTAGGGAGAAGAGTGTATTGAGGAGAGGGCAATCAACAGTGTCATCAACTGTAGAGAAGTCAAGGAAAATGAGGATTGAAAGAAGGCCATTGGGTTTGGCAACTAAGAGATCAGTAGTAACTTTGGAGAGAGCAGTTTTGGTGTAATGATGAGGTTAGAAGCCAGATTATGAAGGGTTAAGAAGAGAGTGAGGGCAGGTAGGTGACACAGTAGATAGAGTGCTAGAGCTAGGAAAACCTGAGTTCAGATCTGGCCTCAGACACATGTGTCTGTGTGACCCTAGGCAAGTCAGTTAACCTTGTTTGCCTCAGTTTCCTCATCTGTAAAATGAGAAGGAAATGGCAAACCACGCCAGTGTCTTTGCCCAGAAAACCCCCAAGGGGGTCACGAAGAGTCAGACATGATTGAAACCACTGAACAACCACCACAACAGGAGAGTGGCAGCAGAAAATAATGGAGATATTTTCTATATGCTTTTTTCCGATTTACTTTACTTTTTTGAGAGTTTGGGACTTCATCAGTGGGTATTTTTTTTTTTAACAATAAGAATCTAAGTGCCTTCTCACCTTAGAATCATAGGGTATTACTGTGGCTGAAAGAATTTATCACTCAGTGGCCAAATTTCTGGTAATAAATTTCTCTTTCTTAGCTGATTGTTCCATAACATGCTTATTCTGATCTTGAGCCCAAATTGAAATTTGGGCTAGAACCAGCCACAGAGCTTCAAGAATCCAGGGTCACCTTCTTGTCATGATGAGGCATCCGAGTAGGACTTCAGTGCACACTTATTCCTGTTTATTTCATTAAAAATTTCTTAATGACCTCATTACAGTTTGGTTATAATTACCATGTTTAAACTTTTGTGCATAAAAAAAGTTTAACCAGCTTTTTTTTTTTTTTGAAACTAGAAAAAAAATTAATGAGAAGAGACAAAGAGACATCAAAGAGGTGTTCCCTCTGATTGCAGTGTTAGAAGTTTTGCCTGGAAAATAGGTTACATTCTTTCTGTTTTCAGCTGAATCCTCATTAGCTTTACATTTTAATGATGTCCAGAGCAAATTATGCCATTTATGGTCAGTGCCTTAAAGGGAAGCTTAAAGGGTACTTTAAAAATGTTTCTTGACTGGTAGCAGTATTTATCCTAGTACTGTATTATAAGAATACTTTAAAAAAAATGCCCAGACCAATAAAATGTACATCGAATTTTTTTGTTCAACTGCTATTTGGGGGTCATATTTGTGATTTTATTGGTGCAAGGAATCCTAATAAGGAAAGTTCCTCACCTTGTAAAGATGGATAACTATATAACAATTTATAGTCTTAAAAAATTGCCTGAGCACCTTGAGATATTATACCACAGCCAGAGGTGTTTGAAGCAAGACTTGAACTCAAATCTACCAGACTCATTATTAATAGTTATTACAATTCAGTGATTAGGGCTATTTAAGAAGTGAACCAAAGAATGGCTCCTTTAATAATAGAAATGATGATAATAATAGAAGTCAAACTGGGAAGGGGTAAGAATTTCTGGCCAAAAGGTATTTACATTCATTCTGAGTCATAAGGGCCCCCCAAATAGTCATTAAGTGGTGCTTGGGCAGGGGAGAAATCATTTGAACAAAGAAAAAGAGATATGGGATAAAAGAGATGTGGAGATTGAAATAATTTGAATTGGCAACTGTGTGGGGTGAGTAGAGAAAGAACCATTAGATAGGGAGAGATTGAAGATGAAAGAGTGGGGATAATAGTGTTGACAATCTTCTGGACAAGACTGGAGAGAATAGAATCAAGGGTGCATACTGAAGGGTTTGCCTTGGCTAAGATAAGGACAACCCCTCTATGTGAGATGGCTGAAGGAGGAGATGATGGAGGAAGATGTCTGAGTGATATGACATGTGGAAGAGGAGATAAGAGGTATCTGTCCACAAATGACCTTAATTTTTTTTCAGTGAAGTATGAGGCAAGGTCCATAGCTGAGAGGGTGGAGGAGGGAATGCTATGGGTGACTTGAGATGAGATATGGATATTTGGAACAGTCACTGTGGTGGGATAACAGATTGAACAGGTAAGTGTAAAGGAATTATTTTGTTGTAGTGAGGGCCCAGTTGAGATCATGTAACATAATTTTTTAGTGGAGCCAATCAGCATGGTTTTGTGGTTTTTCTCTACTCCTGTTCAACAGGATGTGGATAGGAGTGAAGAAGCTGGATGATGGGAATAACCTCTAGTGGAGGTTCGGTGAGGCATGATCACTGATTGGACGAGGGAGTTGAGTATAGAAGAAAGTATTGAGTTGAACTGATTCTTCAAAAGTTCCAAAGAGGGAAGGGAGGTGAGTGTAGCCACTTCAGGGGTGATGGCTTGCAAAAGAACTGAGGGATGAAGGGTGAATAGGATTAGTAAATATAAGGCAGAGGAAGAAAATGGAATGATAAAATATTGTGATCAAATAAAGGAATTTTAGAGTTCATAAACATGGGAGTAGAGTATATGTGGATGATGGTAAGATCAGCTGTGTGACCCTCTCTGTGTGGTTCTGTCTTCATTATTAAACAACAGCAATCTTGGGATCCAACATCTAGGTTATTCATGTTGACCATAAGTTAGTAATGGGTACAGTAAATAGATTTTCATATTTTAAATATCCAAACAATCAAAATTATATTGTCAAAACTTGTTTGACATGTAAAGGAAAACAAAAAATACCTGATTGCTTAAAAAAAAGCACTTTTTTTCCCTTGAACACAAAGATATTCAGTAAATCTCAGGTGGAAAATCTCTCTGGTGGGTTCCTGCCAATCCAAAGGACACCCCAATTAATCCTGGAAGTTGTTTCCATACTGTAATTGGTATAATGGACAGGCCACTGACACCTACCCCTCACTCTTGTTAGGGTAGATCTTCCCATAGTTCACTTCATTCTTGATGCTTATCATTTCTTACAGCACAATAATATTCCATTACATTCATGTACCACAATTTGTCTAGCTATTCCCCAGTTGATGAGTATTTCCTTTATTTCCATTTTAACCCCAATAACTCTTATACATGAATCATTTGCTAAATAGAAGACAAAAGAAGGAATAATTAAAACATAACAATCTATCCATAAATATAGGCCATATTCTCCCATCAAGACACACAGTGTCCATGGGGTGGAGAGTTGGCACAAATTTACCGAAACCCAATGGTGAGGCACATGGACGCCTCGGGCAACTCTGAAGTGTATCTATGGGTGTCTGTTGTCTCTTTAGAGAAGCAAGTTATGCTGCTCATCACTTGTTTTTCTTCAGTGCCTCTCTGTTTTCCTGCTTTACAAAATTTCACTTCTCTTTTACTCCTTGGGCTACTGAAGCAATGCTAATAAACTCTTAGATAATGAAAGGTAGAAAAACCCAAGGGTCTGCAGAACTTCCCAGATCTGATCTTTTGGCTGGACACAGAGGAAGCATGACACCGTTTCTGTGAAAAGCATTCCCATTTAATACTGGGATCCACAAAGTGACCCAGATCTTTGCCATCTGGAGGCTTTTGTGCTGGGGTTCCCCTTTTGAGCCACAGAGGTCAGCAATGAATAGTGTAGCCAAGTCTATGAGGTGTCATCACCTCTCTCTTAAGCTGTAGATGGTGCTAGACAGCTTTCTTTATTAAGCTTTTCACACAAGGCAGGATGCTGCTTTCTCCAATCAATTCCACGTCATCAAACATTTCCTCCAATCAGATCAGCTCTTCGCATCCTGTAGAACTTGTCTCTCCAGTCATCTGGTGTTTGCTCTGCTAGGCTCCTTTTAGCTCTGTGGCTTCTGAGTTCTGTGTTCTTTGTTCTGCTTATTCTTGTGTGCTCCTTTTCCTATCAGCTTCTCGGATCTTTTTCCTGAACTTGGCTTTTGACTTATGGCTCTAGTGACTCAAGTTAGGGCCTCCTCATGAATAATAAAACACTTTTGAGTTGGGTTGATAAACCCTGAATGTACATATCTGTCAGATGTGACACAAATAGTTATTATAGAATAGTCCTGTAGTCTCCAAACAGTCTTGATTTAGAGTTAGTTGTCAAACACCTGCTATGTGCCAGGTACTGTGTTAAGCACTGGGGATACAAAGAAAGACAAAAAACAGTCCTTGCTCTCATAAGGCTCACGGTCTAATGGACTCCAACGTCCTGAAAACAGTCATGTTCAGATGAGTTGCTGGGAACCAGTGCACTGTAACCATTTTTGCCATCAGTACTTTTGCCTCTGAATTACTGTTCTCTCTCATGTCTTCTAAGAACTAGTATCTGAGGAGCTGATTTTTCTCCCTTAGACCTCAGTGGTCTTGTATTTCTTCTCAAGTTGTTTCACAGAAAATGAACTTTTCTTGCTCCTTTCGACAAATGAATTGTCCAAACGAGAAAATAATACATTAAAAATACATTTAAAAGATCCAAAATAGATAAAAAGTGATTTTTGAGGGGAAGACACAAGCAGCCAGGGGTCATCAGGAAAGCTCTCTGGTAGAATGTTGGAGGTAAGCTACCTGCATTTACTTTTGGCAAATTCACGTTCTTATACCTGTTGGTACTTTTTACAGTTCTGTAATGTCTGATTGTTCCAGAAGCATTTATATGATATGATAATAATAACAGTTAGCATTTATATAATGCTTTAAGGTTTGAAAAGTGCTTTACAAATATTGTTTTAGCTTCACAATAAACTTGGATAAGTATTTATATTATCTCCATTTTACAGAGGAGGAAACTGAGGCAGGTAGCGCTTAAATGACTTGCCTGGGGTGACCCTACTAATAAGTTTTAAACCTGTTTATCATGTACTTTAACAATATCTAATTTTTTACCTTTTTTGAAGAAATTTTTTTTTTGCCTTAACGTTATGAGCCTTGTTTATTTATTCATTCATTCATTTATTTTTTTTTTTAAGCTTCTTTTTTTTTTTTTATTTAGCTTTTAACATTCATTTTCACAAAATTTTGGGTTACAAATTTTCTCCCCTTTTCTCCCCTCCCCCCCCAAACGCCAAGCATTCTAATTGCCCCTATGACCAATCTGCTCTCTCTTCTATCATCCCTCTCTGCCCTTGTCTCTGTCTTCTCTTTTGTCCTGTAGGGCCAGATAGCTTTCTATACCCCTTTACCTGTATTTCTTATTTCCTAGTGGTAAGAACATTACAGTTGATCCTAACACTTTGAGTTCCAACTTCTTTAGTTCCCTCCCTCTCCACCCCTTCCCTTTGGAAGGCAAGCAATTCAATATAGGCCAAATCTGTGTAGTTTTGCAAATGACTTCCATAATAGTTGTGTTGTATAGGACTAACTATATTTCCCTCCATCCTATCCTGTCCCCCATTACTTCTATTCTCTTTTGATCCTATCCCTCCCCATGAGTGTCGACCTCAAATTGCACCCTCCTCCCCATGCCCTCCCTTCTATCATCCCCCCCCCACTCTGCTTATCCCCTTATCCTCCACTTTCCTGTATTGTAAGATAGGTTTTCATACCAAAATGAGTAGGCATTTTATTCTTTCCTTTAGTGGAATGTGATGAGAGTAGACTTCATGTTTTTCTCTCACCTCCCCTCTTTATCCCTCCACTAATGAGTCTTTTGCTTGCCTCTTTTATGAGAGATAATTTGCCCCATTCAATTCTCCCTTTCTCCTCCCAATATCTTTCTCTCTCACTGCTTGATTTCATTTTTTTTAAAGATATGATCCCATCCTCTTCAATTCACTCTGTGCACTCTGTCTCTATGTGTGTGTGCATGTGTGCATGTGTGTGTGTGTAATCCCACCCAGTACCCAGATACTGAAATGTTTCAAGAGTTACAAATATTGTCTTTCCATGTAGGAATGTAAACAGTTCAACTTTAGTAAGTCCCTTATGACTTCTCTTTGCTGTTCACCTTTTCATGGTTCTCTTCATTCTTGTGTTTGGAAGTCAAATTTTCTTTTCAGCTCTGGTCTTTTCATCAAGAATGCTTGAAAATCCTCTATTTCATTGAAAGACCAATTTTTCCCCTGAAGTATTATACTCAGTTTTGCTGGGTAGGTGATTCTTGGTTTTAGTCCTAGTTCCTTTGACTTCTGGAATATCCTATTCCATGCCCTTCGATCCCTTAATGTAGAAGCTGCTAGATCTTGTGTTATCCTGATTGTATTTCCACAATACTTGAATTGTTTCTTTCTAGCTGCTTGCAATATTTTCTCTTTCACCTGGGAGTTCTGGAATTTGGCCACAATGTTCCTAGGAGTTTCTCTTTTTGGATCTCTTTCAGGCGGTGTTCTGTGGATTCCTTGAATATTTATTTTGCCCTCTGGTTCTAGAATCTCAGGGCAGTTTTCCTTGATAATTTCATGGAAGATGATGTCTAGGCTCTTCTTTTGATCATGGCTTTCAGGTAGTCCCATAATTTTTAAATTGTCTCTCCTGGATCTATTTTCCAGGTCAGTTGTTTTTCCAATGAGATATTTCACATTATCTTCCATTTTTCCATTCCTCTGGCTTTGTTCTGTGATTTCTTGCTTTCTCATAAAGTCCTTAGCCTCCATCTGTTCCATTCTAATTTTGAAAGAACTATTTTCTTCAGTGAGCTTTTGAATCTCCTTTTCCATTTGGCTAATTCTGCTTTTGAAAGCATTCTTCTCCTCATTGGCTTTTTGAACCTCTTTTGCCAATTGAGTTAGGCTAGTTTTCAAGGTGTTATTTTCTTCAACATTTTTTTGGGTCTCCTTTAGCAGGGAGCTGATTTGCTGTTCATGCTTTGACTTCATGTCTCTCATTTCTCTTCCCAGCTTTTCCTCCACCTCTCTAACTTGATTTTCAAAATTCTTTTTGAGCTCTTCCATGGCCTGAGCCCATTGAGTGGGCTGGGACACAGAAGCCTTGATTTCTGTGTCTTTGCCTGATGGTAAGCATTGTTCTTCCTCATCAGAAAGGAAGGGAGGAAATGCCTGTTCACCAAGAAAGTAACCTTCTATAGTCTTATTTCTTTTCCCTTTTCTGGGCATTTTCCCAGCCAGTGACTTGACCTCTGAATATTTTCCTCACACCCACCTCACCTCCTGATCCTCCCAGCCAGTGTTTGGGGTCTGAGATTCAAATACTGCTTCCAGCCTCAGGGCTTTGGGCGGGGGCAGGGCTGCTATTCAGTGTGAGATTAAATTCAGATGCTCAGGTGAGGGCAGGGCCGCCTCTCAGGCTCAGTTCCCTCAGGGAGTTTATGCACAGACCTTCAACAATGGATCCAGGCTCCTGCCTGCTTGGGGAGCCCTGGTCTGCCGCTGCCCCTCAGCTTCTGTCTCCCGAGGGGGCCCGAGCCATGGGGGCACCCCACTCCCTCCTCGACCCGCCAAAGGGACTCTCTCACCGACCCCCGTCACCTGTGGGTGGAGGTACTTGTGCGGCCGCTGGAGATCCCGTCCCTGAAGCCCACTCGGATCTGTTCCTCTCGGTGCCGTGGCCACAGCAGGGCTGTACTCAGCTCCCAGTCCCGGCGCCCAGTCCGCAGCACGAAGGACCTTTTGCGAGAGGTTTGCAGGTCTCTCCGGAACAGAAATCTCCCTCGCTCCAATGTTCTGTGGCCTCTGGGTGCAGAATTCGCCGTGAGTTACTTCTTTGTAGTTGTTCTATGGGTTGTGGGTTCGGAGCTATGTGTATGTGCGTCTTTCTACTACGCCATCTTGGCTCCGCCCCTCCATTCATTCATTTATTTATTTAACTTTTAACATTCATTTTCACAAAATTTTGGGTTACAAATTTTCTCCCCTTTTCTCCCCTCCCCCCACCCCAAAACACCGAGCATTCTAATTGCCCCTATCACAAATCTGCTCTCTCCTCTATCATCCCTCTCTGCCCTTGTCTCCATCTTCTCTTTTGTCCTGTAGGGCCAAATAACTTTCTATACCCCTTTACCTGTATTTCTTATTTCCTAGTGGCAAGAACAGTACTCGACAGTTGTTCCTAAAACTTTGAGTTCCAACTTCTTTTCCTCCCTCCCTGCCCACCCCTTCCCTTTGGAAGGCAAGCAATTCAATATAGGCCAAATCTCTGTAGTTTTGCAAATGACTTCCATAATAGTTGTGTTGTATAAGACTAACTATATTCCCCTCCATCCTATCCTGTCCCCCATTACTTCTATTCTCTCTTTTGATCCTGTCCCTCCCCATGAGTGTTGACCTCAAATTGCTCCCTCCTTCCCATGCCCTCCCTTCCATCATCCCCCCCACCCTGCTTATCCCCTTATCCCCCACTTTCCTGTGTTATAAGATAGGTTTTCATACCAAAATGAGTGTGCATTTTATTCCTTCCTTTAGTGGAATGTGATGAGAGTAAACTTCATGTTTTTCTCTCACCTCCCCTCTTTATCCCTCCACTAATAAGTCTTTTGCTTGCCTCTTTTATGAGAGATAATTTGCCCCATTCTAATTTCTCCCTTTCTCCTCCCAATATATTTCTCTCTCACTGCTTGATTTCATTTTTTTAAGATATGATCCCATCCTCTTCAATTCACTCTGTGCACTCTGTCTCTATGTGTGTGTGCATGTGTGCATGTGTGTGTGTGTAATCCCACCCAGTACCCAGATACTGAATAGTTTCAAGAGTTACAAATATTGTCTTTCCATGTAGGAATGTAAACAGTTCATCTTTTGTAAGTGTCTTATGACTTCTCTTTGCTGTTTACCTTTTCATGCTTCTCTTCATTCTTGTGTTTGAAAGTCAAATTTTCTTTTCAGCTCTGGTCTTTTCATCAAGAATGCTTGGAAGTCCTCTATTTCACTGAAAGACCAATTTTTCCCCTGAAGTATTATACTCAGTTTTGCTGGGTAGGTGATTCTTGGTTTTAGTCCTAGTTCCTTTGACTTCTGGAATATCCTATTCCATGCCCTTCAATCCCTTAATGTAGAAGCTGCTAGATCTTGTGTTATCCTGATTGTATTTCCACAATACTTGAATTGTTTCTTTCTAGCTGCTTGCAATATTTTCTCCTTGACCAGGGAACTCTGGAATTTGGCCACAATGTTCCTAGGAGTTTCTCTTTTTGGATCTCTTTCAGGCGGTGATTGGTGGATTCCTTGAATACTTATTTTGCCCCCTGGTTCTAGAATCTCAGGGCAGTTTTCCTTGATAATTTCATGAAAGATGATGTCTAGGCTCTTTTTTTGATCATGACTTTCAGGTAGTCCCATAATTTTTAAATTGTCTCTCCTGGATCTATTTTCCAGGTCAGTTGTTTTTCCAATGAGATATTTCACATTCTCTTCCATTTTTTCATTCTTTTGGTTTTGTTTTGTGATTTCTTGGTTTCTCATCAAGTCATTAGCCTCCATCTGTTCCATTCTAATTTTGAAAGAACTATTTTCTTCAGTGAGCTTTTGAATCTCCTTTTCCATTTGGCTAATTCTGCTTTTTCAAGCATTCTTCTCCTCATTGGCTTTTTGAACCTCTTTTGCCAATTGAGTTAGCCTATTTTTCAGGGTGTTATTTTCTTCAGCATTTTTTTGGGTCTCCTTTAGCAGGGTGTTGACCTTCTTTTCATGCTTTTCTTGCATGTCTCTCATTTCTCTTCCCAGTTTTTCCTCCACCTCTCTAACTTGATTTTCAGAATCCTTCTTGAGCTCTTCCATGGCCTGAGCCCATGGTATATTTATTTTGGATGTTTGGGATACAGAAGCCTTGACTTCTGTGTCTTTCCCTGATGGTAAGCATTGTTCTTCCCCATCAAAAAGGATGGGAGGAGATATCTGTTCACCAAGAAAGTAACCTTCTATGGTCTTATTTTTTTTCCATTTTCTGGGCATTTTCCCAGCCAGTTACTTGATTTCTGAATTTCCTTTCCACACCCACCTCACCTCCAGATCCACCCAGCTAGCGCTTAGGGGCTGAGATTCAAATGCTGCTTCCTAGCCTTAGGGCTTTGGCAGGGTGGGGCTGCTATTCAGTGTGAGTTTAAGTTCAGCAGGACTCAGTTCCCTCAGGGGGTTTATTGGGAGACCTTCAACAATGGATCCAAACTCCTGCCTGCTTTGGGAGCCCTTGTCTGCTCCCGCCTCTGCTGCTGCCTCCCGAGGGTGCCCGAGCCATGGGGATACCCTGCTCCCCCCTCAGCGAGCCCGAAAGACTCCCTCACTGACTCTTGGCACCTGCGGGTGGAGGGACCCGCGCACGGCCGCTGGAGATTCCGTCCCTGAAGCCTGCTCGAATCTGCTCCCCTTGGTGCGGCACAGCCAAGGCAGGGCTGGGCTCCACTCCAGGTCCAGTGCGTGATGGACCTTTTGTGTCAGTTCTTTGGGTCTCTCTGGAACAGAAATCTCCTCCACTCCTCTGTTCTGTGGCTTCTGCTGCTCCAGAGTTTGTTGGGAGTTCTTCCCTACAGGTATTTTATGGGCTGTAGGTTGGGAGCTAGCATATGTATATCTTTCTACTCCGCCATCTTGGCTCCTCCCCACCAGCTGTAGCATTTTCTAATGAATTCAGTATGCACTACTCCAGCCCAAGGTAATTGTATAAACTCTATTTCCAGAACATTACCAGTTCCTTTGTTGAAATAATTATTGTTGTGGTTCATCAAAGGTGACAGTGTACTTCTGAGAATATATTGGTTGGCTTAGAAATCAGCCCATTCCATGCTTCATTTACATGAGATTTAGGAGATAAAGTCTGATGTCTCAGTTTTGGTTGATTCAGGTCTCAAAAATTAACTAATTTCATGGTTTTCCTTTTGACTAAAAATACATTTATGTTTTGTAGAGGTTTTTTTTGTTTCCCCTTGTACTAAAAAAAATAAATTGATGAATTTCTACTCCCTTCCCCCCAAAGAAACTTTTTTGGTACTACTCTATTAGTCATATTAACTAGAATTTACTTCAGTAAATGTTGATTAAAAAAAAAAACAACAAAAACATCTGCAGGATATTGTTTTAAATTCTTTAAAAAGTGACAGAGGCAGTGACAGGTGGACTCTTTCCAGATCAAGTGACAAAACATGGCCAAGGTTGAGTTGCCTATGTCTTTCTTCAGTTTTAACTTAACAAAACAGATCTCAGGGCCACCTGTGGGGCACCTCCAGTGATTCCCCTGAATTAGATGACAAACATCTAAGTTATTTTGTTTATTGGTAGTTTCCTTTTGTTGTTGGGCAGATGGTTCATCTTACCTTAATTATACTTTTTTTTAAGATCCTTATTGTAGAGAAGCCTCGAACCACAGAGAATAGATTTGATTTTTACTTTTAAAATAGTTTTATTGATGCTTTCTGTTCTTATATTAATTTACTTCTTCACATTCCCTCTCCAGCACTGAACTTTACTTCATAAGCAAAGAAAAACAAGCCAGAAACACGGGTTATTATGCTCTGCATCACTTCATACAAATCTTCCCATGTTTCATTAAATCCCTTATATTGATCATTTCTTACCACACAGTAATATTTCATTACATCAGTATACTACAGGGTTTTTTTTTTAATCCAAATTGATAGGCACCTATTTTGTGTCCAGGTTTTTGTTACCATAAAGTGATAGGCTTATACTCCAAAGACAAAGGAAAGGAAAAAGGACTCATAAGTGCAGAAACTTGTATTAGCTCTTTTTATAGTGGCAAAGAAGTGGAAACCAAGGAAAATTACCTATTAATTTGGAAATGGCTGAACAAATTATGATATATGAATGTAATGGAATACTATTGTGCCATAAGGAGTGAGAAAAGATGGGTTGACAGAAACCTGGGAAAATTGTATGACCTAAAGTAGAGGCAAGTCAGCAGAACCAGGAGAACAGTTTAAACAATAGCGAGATTATAAGGACAGTTTTGAAAGATTCAGGAACCCTGATAGATGCAATGATCACCCCAATTCTGGATGATGAAGAATGCTACCCACATCTGACAGAAAGGGAATGAACTTGATATGCAGAATGAGACCTACGTTTTTGCACATGGCTAAGCAGGGATATGTTTTGCTTGATTATAATTGTTTTTCTTAATGATTTTGTTTTTCTTTTTTGTTTTGGAGATGGGAGAGACAGGGTGGATGCTTTTAAATGAAAAAAAAAAGATTAAGAAATGCCAAAAGATAGGAACAGTTTAGTCTAATTTTCATGTAATTTAAAATTAATATCCAGAATGCTTAGACTATGTCACAACTATATCAACAGTGTGTCATTGAGTCTTTCTTTCCTTAGCTCCTCTAACATCCACTATTATAATTTTTAGAGTGTAAGGTAAAAACTCAGAGGCATTTTATTTGATATTTCTCTGTTATTGGTATATATATTGGCATATTGGTATATTTCTTCCATATATGGATGAAATCTATCACTGTAGATGTTGATAGTTCTCAAATTTTCTTTTGAAAGCTTCATATTTGACCACTTATCTACTGGGGAATTTTATGTATTTGTGTCATTTCCTTTTATATTTAGATAGGAGACTTTTATCGGTGAATTTTCTTTTGCAGTTTCCCCCATCAGCAGTTTCTACTCTATTTTCATTGAGTATACAAAAGCATTTTGCTTTTATGTAATTTAAATTGTCTTTCTCATATTTTATCATCTATTCCTTGTTTGTTTAAGAATTTTCCCTCTTCCCTGTGAAAGTCCTATTGCCATTCTTTTATACTATTTGCATGATATGATCTTTTATATTCTGGTCATGTATCCATTTTGAGCTTTTTGCTGTGTATGGTGTAAGAGGTTTGTCTAACATAATTTTTGCCAAACTGCTTTCCGGTTTTCTTAGCAGTTCTTGTCAAATAGAGAGTTCTTTCCCTAGTAACTCATGTATCCTTGACTTGATCATACACTAGGCTACTGTTTTTCATTGCTTCTTTTTTTTGCTTATCTGTCTGTTTTCCTGATTTGCTTTCCTGTTAACCTGCACCAAATAATTTTATAGTTATTTCTTTATGATATAGTTTGACATATAATAATGTTATGTGTGTTTGATTTTTTCTTGCTTTTCTGCTTTGTGACTGACATAAAGCTGTTAATTCTGTACTCTCTTCTACTCCGCAGATTTTCTCACAACCATATACAAGCTCTCTAACTGTTCTGTCGGGATCTAGAACATATAACAGAATATTAGTGCTGGATGAGGCCTTAGAATATAAAATGTTTGAAGAGAGAATATTGAATGATAGTACTAGCAGATATTTTGAAAAACAGGAATCTTGTTTTCTGTCCTTAAAAATAGTTCTTGAAAAGCTTCTGGTACAATGAAAAAAGCACTGGACTTGAAGTCAATTAATTCAGCAACCATTTATTAAATGCTTTCTCTTTGTAGAACATATATTTTAGTTTCTGGAAGATGTACAGTGCTTAGACAAATCACTGTCCCTCCTTTTATGGATTTTATAGTCTAGTAGGGGAATATGATTATAAACTAAATATAAACTGCTAAGTCAAGAAGACTTGTATTTGAGGCTTACTGCTTAGACATACTGGAAATGTAACCCTGCACAAGTCATAATTTCTCTTTTCCCCAAATGACTTTGAAGATTGTACACTGGACAGTAGTTGGTGATCTGCGCTGGAATAAGGATTTTCCATATTGAGTTTTCAATAATGATTCAAATCATAAATTGCAATGAAAGGCTAAACCAAACAAATACATATTGGCCAGTAAGTCATTTTTTAGGTGCTTACTAGGTACCAGGCACTGGGATATAGAGATTGAAGACTGTAGCCTCTGCTTTCAAGGAGCATGCCATGGTCTTCTTTGGCCACGAAGGACAAACCCACACGATCAATAAGGGGAAACAGTGTGTGCACCCATGTGTACACACATATGCATACATACATACACAGCATACATAAATGAAATACAGTGTAATTTGGGGAGAAAGAAGCACTTGACAGCCATGGTGATCATGGGAGTTTCATACAGATAGTGGTGCTTGAGCTGAACTTTGGAAGAAATCAGGAATTTTAAGGGGAATGAATGAGGGAGTACATCCCATGCATGGGGCCCAAAGATGGGAGGTGGCATGTCATCTGTGAGATACAACAAATAGACCAGTTTAACTGGATCATATAGTACATGAAGGGGAATCATTTATAATAAGCTTGGCAAGGTAGGCTGGAGCCAGATTGGTAAGGACTAAATGCCAACCAGATGGGTTTACATTTGATCCTAGTAGTAATAGGGAGCCATTAATCCCCGGGGGAGTGACATGGTCAGACTTATGCTTTAGGAACATCATTTTGGTACCTGTGTGGAGCATGGAGATAGTTGAGACTGGAAGTAGGGGTATCAATCAGGAGGCTATTACAATAGTCCAGGTGAGAAGTGATGAGGACTTGAACTAGGATGGTAGCTGTCTAAGTGGAGAGAAGGGGCAGATGTGAGAGAGATTGTGGAGATAGAATTGAAAAGACTGTATCTGATGTATATGTGGAATTAGTTGAAGTGAGGTACTGAAAACAATTGTAAGGTTACAAACCTGAGTAACTGGAAGGATATTGGTATCCTGTACTGTATGGGAAAATTCAGAAGAGGGGGAGGAGGTTGGCGGGGTGGAGTGGAGGGCAGAAGATAATGAATTTCTTTAATACAAACTAACACAAGTATGTGAGATGTAGTAGCAAAATCCTGTGTGATGTCTGGGAGACTAAACTAATTTTCTATTTGGGGGAAGAGCAGTGGGTGGTAGTAGTCTTTGTGTGGTAGAGAAAGCTTCTTGTAGGAAGTAACATTTGAATTGGGTTTTAGAGAATCAGTGGGAATTTAATAGGGAAAAGAAGAGGATTCTCTTTATAGAACACAAATGGGACAGTACAGGGTATATACAGAAGTCTAGGTAGGCTTATCTTAATGGACTATATGGCAAGGAATAGAATGTGGTAAACCTGGGAAAGTAGGGTGGTGGAATATTGTGGAGGAAATGGAATTCTAAAGAGAGGAGTTTGAATTTTACTCAGTAGACTGTAGAGAGCCATGGATGGAATTTGAGAAGAGTGATGTGATCAGATCTATGAATAAGAAAAATGAATTTTGTACAGCACTCATTGGAAGGAGGGATAGAGTTGAAGTGAGAAGATTTAGAAGGAGGCCATGGTGATATTGGGTGGTAATGAGAACCTTCCTTGGAGTAGTGGAAGTGGTATTGGAGAGGAAGGGGTGGATTTGAGAGCTGTTGAGAACTGGATTCTGGCATTTGCAGGGTGATCAGGAGCAACTTCTTATTAAGCATGTTTCCTTCTCTTTAAAATGGGGACAGTAGTTCTCATACAAACTACCTCATGGAGTTGTTGTAAGGAAAGTATTTTGTAAACTGGAAAGGGTGAGTAGTATTGGAACTAATATTATTGTGGGAGTAATTGCCTATTTCTTTAAACTCTCCATACCTATTCCCAAAGAGACTGTCTGGTAACTAGGAGAATGCACATTAAATCTTCCTGACACTATAGCAGGATATGGGATTATTTTGAATTACTCTTTTCATTGGTTGGGTCTAATTTGTTGAAAGACATTTCCATACTTCTTTTGGAAGCAAATAAGATGCTAATTGCCATCTGCTTAGTATGGTCTTGATCTGTTGATTCAGAGTGCCATGTAATGGTTTGTTCTTCAGATGATTTGAATTTTGGGGTATCTGTGACTATATCCAAGGAGGAAGTGAAGTTGTGGAAAAAGCTTATTTAGTGTCGGGGCATCTGTCTTCTACTCTTAGCTCTGCATATAACTGGATGGCCTTAAATAGATAACTTTCTTCTATAGAAAAGCTCCTGGATTTGGAGTCAGATGAGCTGTGTTTAAATTTTGTCTCTGACATTTATTTGTTATATTCTCCTTGGACCTGTTAGATGACTTCTTAGTCTCCTTTGCTAGATCTTCATCCTGGTTATGTCTGCTAATCCCCACCTCTCAGCTCTGTGGTGAGTCTTCTTTTCTTCTTCCTCTATACTATTTCACTTGGTAGTCTTGTTAACTCCTGTGGATTCAGCTATCAGTTCTGTGCAGATGATTCTCCAATCTTCTTTTCTATTGCTGATCTCTCCCCTGCCCTCCAGTTGTACATCTCTAGCTACCTATTGGACATCTCAAACTGGATGTTCCATAGACATTTTAAATTCAGCATATCTAAAATTGATCTCACTGTCTTTCTCAAACTCTTTTCCTCTTCTGATCTTCCCTATTACTATTGAGGATTCCATTATCTTCCTAATCAAGCAGACTTTCAAACAAGGTGTCATTATCAACTCCTCACTCTCTCTAACCACCCATATCTAATTACTGGTCAAGTCTTGTCATTTCTGCTTTACAACATCTCTTGTATGTCCTCCCTTCTCTCTTCTGACACTGGCACCATCCTGGTGCAGCCCTCATCACCTCATGTCTGGACTATTACAGTAGTCCACTTGGTCTCCATTCTCCACTCAGTTGTCAAATTGAGCTCACTTCTCACTGTGTCACAATCTCTGCCTCCTTTCAGTAAACTGCAGTAGCAGCTTGTTACCTCTAGAATCAAATAACAAATCTTTAAAACCCTTCATAACCTGATCTCCTTACCTTTACAGTCTTTTAACTTATTCTTCCCACATATTCTGCTATCCAGTGATACTCACCTTTTTGTTCTTTCTTGCATCTCCATACCGTGCATGTTCAATATTGGTTGAAGCCTGTGTTTCAAACTTTCTGTTCTCATTTCTGCCTTCTAGCTTCTAAGCTAAAGACCTGCCTTCTTCAAAAAACCTTTCCCAGTCCTTCCTTTCTTAAATTTCCACAAATTTCTTCATCTGTCTTGTTTGAACACAGTTGTTTTCATGTTGTCATTAGACTAGGAGTTTCTGGAGAGCAGGTACTGGTTTGTTTGTTTTTTTCATCTTTCTTCATATCCCTAGCACTTAGCATAATGCCCAACACATAGTAGGTGCTTATTTAATGCTTATTGACTGACTATGGCCAAGGGCAACTCGCTTCTCTAAATCTTCATCTCTAGAATGGAAATACAAATCTCTGTAGCATCCACTTTGCAGGGTTGCTACTCTGAGGTTTAAGTGCGTTAATGTATGTAAAGTATGTGCAAACTTTAAAGTCCTATGTAAATGTCAATTTAACAAAGTGGCGTTGGTACAAGTAATGATAACAATTATAATAGTCTCTTCCAGTTTTAATATTTTAAAATTTTAAGTGCCAAAGAGAGACATTGACAAAATACTCTGTGAAGTCTTTGGAAGGAAAAATCATTTCCTCCTTGAAGGATAAAGGAAGGAATGGTTTTTGAGCCAAGCCTTTTGAAGGATGGGAAGATTTTAATCAGTCAATAAATGAACAAGGGCCTGCCATATGCCAGACACTGGTGGTATAAAGATAAAAACCAAATACATCTTGTCTACCTTCAAGGAGTTCCATCAGAGCAGAGATTCTTAACCATTTTTTGTGTCATGGATTTTGATAGAGTCTTGTAGAATTTATGAACACCTTTTCAGAATAATGTTTTTAGATGCATAAAATAAAATACATAAGATTACTAATGAAATAATATATATTAAAATAGTTATCAAAATATTTTAAAACAACCAAATTTGTGTTATAGTAATACATATGCTTCATTATTAATGCATTTAAAATAAAGGCAATTAGAAGACATTTTATTTTTTAAAAACATGAAAACTACCATTCCTTAGCTTGAATAAGAACATTAGATTGTGGGATGATCTTTGACAAGGGAATATTTATATCACATTAGACATCTTATTGATTTCAATTTTTGTTTCATCTTGATGATTCCAAGTGTTGATAATTAAGATTCATAAAGAGATTTTGTTGCAAATTGACTATAACCAATGAGTTCATCTTTGGCTAGGTTAGTTACTTAATACAATTTATATCAGAAGGAAAAAGGATAGCAGAAAAAGGGATTGTAATGCCATCCAGATAAAAATAACTTATGCAAGAGTTCCAAAGTGTTTTCAGGCATTCTCAGATTTCTCTTTTCAAAGAAATTGACAGGGAATTTTGTATCTCCACTCCATCTTGGTAAAGCATTTCTTTAACATCTGAAAGTTTGCAAGTATTTTAGCTTGTACTCTCTTCTTCCATATTGATAGCTGAGCCAAGAAAGTTTTTAATTTTTGGTAGCATCAATAATGATGACTTCAGGATTTTGAACTGAATGATTTATTATTTAAAATATTTGCCAGATAAGCCAACCAATGAATAAAATCCTCTCCTTCAAAGTATTTCAAGAGTGACTTTTCTTTTTCTTTCCAGAAAAGTAAAACTTTTTTCCTTAGTTCAAACCAGAGCTTCAAAACATGTTCACTTAAAAGCCAGCACACTTCACTGTGGTAGAGAAGCACTTCATATTCTGTTCTCATTTTTTGACAAAACCTTTTAAAACTATGATGATTCAGAGACTTACTTTTGATAAACTTGGTGACTTTTGTGATTGTTGACAAAACTTTTTTCAAGATTGTTAGAAGTGTCTTTTTTGTCAGTGTGTATCTGTATAAAAAGCAATGAGTGACATTGATGTGAGTAGCTTCCTTTTTTCATTAAGTAACAAAACTGAATATATTACCAAATATCTCACAGGAGTTCCATTTGTTCAAAGGGTGAGTTTTTTTCCTCAGTAAAAGTTGTTTGGCGCAAAAAAAAATAAAAGTTGAGGGTTTTTTTGTTTTGTTTTGTTTTGTTTTTTACTATTTCCTAATTATTGGTGGCTTTTGTAGTTTCCAAAAGGGACATAGAAAATAAAAATTCTTCTTTGATGGTGTTGGTGTGAACATAGTATACAAAAACAAGCAGCTAGGTACACTGAAGTATGTATGAATGTAATTTCATTTAATTGCATACTGAAGGTTAAAGGAGAGCTGCCAATTCCTTGATGACCTTAAGAATATTAAAAAAATATAGCAACTATTCCAAAATGTATCACATTATTTAACAGTGGTATTGCTTCCCATTTTTTCCCCTCTTTTGCTGTTCACAAACTATCTCATTTATTTCCAGTACATATGACTTTACTGAAGTCTCTCCAAGTAGTATGGGACTTGTTTTGTTTGGCAATCCAGTAAGCAACTTTATAGGATGCTTCAAGAAGAGGTTTTTATGAAATGGCAAATCCAAGTTTTGGAAGTGTCCCAATTTTTTTGAATGAGCTTTCCTTTAAATCTTTATCTTTAGATGCATTTTCAACATGTACACTTGTGAGGTGTTCTTTTAGTTTTGCTGATTTCGTACTTTGGTTTGCAAGAATTTTTTGATACAAAAACACTGTAGTTTTTGTGTCCTGTCATGTTCGTTAATGCAAGAGAAATATTATACAGTCTTCACCATGCTTCCTTTTCTTTTATACACCCAAATTACATTGAATTGTCAAAGTATAAAATAAAGCCAAAATGAAGTATTTGATTCAATTGGTAGTTTTGAAATTTTGTATGGTTTTGGAGTGATTCATTTGACAAATCTGTGTAGAATTTTTGTTAAAGTATACGATAGTCAAGAAATGTGTATGGCGTGTAAATAAAAATAAGGAAAGTTTTGCAGTTTATCTAAAGTGTTAACACTTTTAATAGCTTTTAACCCTTAGTCATAGATTACAGTTAGTTCATGGAGTTAGTTCATTTCAGGAATTTGTTTTTTTGTTGTACATGTATGTGGCCTTATGGGTGTTCCCAGAAATGATATTTCTCATTTCTGATATAACTCACAGTGTTTTTATGAAGTTATCTCTAAAACTTGTGGTATTTTCTTAGAATAATAATACATGAATACTACTTGAAAAGCAAGCACATTGCAGGTACATGTGTTTTTTTCAAAATAGACAATGTACAAAAGGAGTGTGAAGAGAAAAATAATTTTTAAAAATTGCTTTTATACTCACAGAACTTACTTTGTTGTGCATGATCCATATCATTGCTCAGTTTGTTAGCAGTAATATGAAGTTACTTTAAACAACACACTTCAACAGTTATCTCAGTCATTAAATGTATTTGAGCTTGCCTGATGTACACTCATAGCCAGGCCTATCAGTGTTTACAAGAGGTCATTGCCTTAACAAGAGTTAAGAATTCTCATTTGAACTGCCCAGTTTTGTGGAACTTTCATTAACAAATGAAATTGACCCCCTGCTTTCCATATGCTAATCAGTATACAGTTGTAGATATGAGAAGCTGGAAAACAAGTTAGCTGTCTGGGTCACCAATTTGAAAACACCATATTTTTTGATGACTGAATGACAACTTACATGCATAATTGCCTTTTGTAGTAGAAGTGTCTGTAGATTGAAAGATTATGATCATTTGTGATCTGAGGCAGGTCTAATAATCTTAGTTTCAAGTAGTGATGAGTGTAAGATATCTAGCAACAATAATGTGATATGAAAATATCTGATTTCTTCTAGTAACACTACTGCTTATTAGCTGCTATGATTTTTTACCTACTTTCATAATAGAAGGAAATGATAAATTTCAGCTAAAGGTTATTGAAAATAAAGTATTTTTTTTTCCAATCCAAGTTCATTTACCACCTGAAATTTATCCATGAACTCTTATGTTAAGACGCCTGTTTTAGAAAAAACAATGTCTCAATATAAGGGGTAGAGATAAGAAAAGGACCTATGATTTCATTGGTACAGGGAACTCTTGGATGATTAAACTCCTCTGACCCATGCAGTTCTGTACTTTGTCTTAGACAGCACTGAGAGGCAATGTTGTAACCTGAAACTTTGCTGAAGCTATTGCAATTAAGAGCTTTGCTGATTCCCTAGTATTTTCTAAGTAAACTATCATTTCATCAGTACATAGGGATAGTTTTATTTCCTCTTTGCCTATTTTTATGCCTTTAATTTTTTCTCTTGTCTTATTGTTATGTTAGTGTGTCTGGAGCTATATTAAATGATAAAGCAGTGATTAGGCATTCTTGAATTTATTGGGAAAGTTTCTCGAGCATCCCCATTGTATCTGTTTGCCTTTGATTTTACATAAATAATTTTTATGATATAAAAAAGGTCCCTCTGTGCATGTATTTTGTAGGGTTTTTAGCATTAACGAGCAGTATACTTTGCCAAACACCTTTTCTATATCTATTGAGATAATCATGATTTGGCATGTTTTTGTTTTTAATGTGCTTAAGTATGCTGATTGTTTTCCTAATGGTGAATCATCTTTGCATCTCTAATATAAATCCATCTTGATGATAATGAATTACTGTAGTCTGACAAGATTTTATTTAAAATTTTCAAATCAGTTTTCATTAATGATATTGATCTATAGTTCCGTTGGAGTACTGAGGAATTAAATGACTTTCCTAAGGTCTCACAGCCAGTTTGTATCAGAGTGGGGGTATGAACCCAGCTCTTTCTGCCTCCAAGGCCAACTTTCTATCAACTACTTTATGTTACCCCACTCTCATATAAGCAAATATTAAATATATACAAAATGAATGCAAGTTAATTTTCAAGGTGGAATTGGGAGGAAGATGGAATAAGAATTCCCTCCTGTAGAAGGTAGCACTTGAGCTGAGCTTTGAAGTAAGTTAAAGATTCTAAAAGGAAATGTGAAGAGGAAATACATTTCAGGTATTACACAACAGCTTGTGCAAAGGCATGGAAATAGAAGATGGAAGGTTGTATGTGAGCAAGAGCAAGTAGGCTCATTTTCCTGACTGAATTGAGAGGCAGGGTGTGGAGGCATTGGTACGGCAAGTTATCTAGGCAGAATAAAGGAGACTCACAGAAATAGCAGCAGGATTATTGTAGAGTTCACAAATCAAATAGAGCTTCTGAGAGCTTTCTTTTCCCTTCAAAATTATTTGTTAGATTTAATGATTTTGAATCTGCAGTGGAGACTTGGGTTCAAGTTCTGTCTCTGACCCTTGGTAGCTGTGTGACCCTGGGCAGGTCTCCTAACTTCTCTGGATCTTTCAGTGTTCTCATCTGTAAAGAAAAATAAAAGAGAACAATACTATTTGCTTTGTCTCCCTCACAAAGATTGTTGTGAAAGAAGCTCTAAAAATATGAGCTGCTGTTATTATTGTTTTATCACTTTGATGCTGGGTTTGTGAAAAGCAACTTAATTGTCTAAATTTGACTTCCTGGAAACGTATTCAGCAAGTGTTCCCCTCCTGGACTTTTCCACAGTTATTTCTTAATGACAGGGGATGGTGCCGCATTCCAAGCATGCATCTATCCAATCTCCCTTTCTCCCATTTGCGCCTTTGTCCATTTCATCCCTTCCTTATATTTCTCCTTTGTACTGGTTGGTTCATTTTGTAAATTGACAAGACATGGGCTTTGTTGTTTCTCTGTAAAGCCAGTTATTTTAGAGAGATAGTTTACCCGAGATAAGAGCTATTTATGTCATAAGCTATTGATTTTTAATTAATGTTGCCTAGGCTCTCGCATGTTGGCAGAATTGGTAACAGCTTGTGGCATTTTTTAATTCCTTTTTTCTTTTTGGTATTTTGACAATGTCATTCATATCTCATGGAAAAAGTACCTCTGTCAGGTTAAATGTGTTAAAACACCGAGCAGAAAAGGAGAGGAGGAAACCCTATGCTGCCTGGAAACCTTGATCTGTTGCCAAAGTATTTAAACAATGTCGTGTTTTGGTTTTCTAGTTCCAAGCTGCTTCTCAAATCCCTTGCTAATTAATCCAGTTAATTCTTTGTAGACTCACTGTATGCTGGTGCTGCTATCATTGAGAGCCTTGTTTTGTTTCTGAACCAAACCTAAGCCCTGTTAGCTTGTAGTACTAAAGTGAGTGCTCACAGATGTGAATACAATGTTTGGGGTCTTTAAAAAAGAGTGTGCACAGACGCCTCATGTGCTTGTGTTCTCCTAACTTTAGAGAGCTTCCTGGATGAACATTTCAACCTCAGAATAAGTAAGAGGAACTAGAATATACTATTTTCAGGTCAAATGCTGCTTACATGCTTGGCTAACAAAATGTGAAATAAAAAGATCTGTCTTTCAGCATTTCGCGGAGACATGGAACAGAATTTTAGAGCTGAACCCCAGAATATAAAGTGCTAGTGCTGAAAAAAAAAAACTAGAGATGACCTTGTCTACCTCTCTCCTTTTACACAAACTTTGGCCTAGAGAAGTACAGTAACTTGCCCAAGAGCTATGAAATATTAGCATGTTAGTGCTGAAAAGTAAGCATTCAGACTTAAGGTCAGTCAGGGGCTTTTTCTTATCAGATTATATACCAGGTACTTGTTATGTCTTTGTTGGATTTTTATGAAGGTAAAGACAAAAAGGCTAGTGATGTTTTTGTTCATTCTGTTTTATGACACTGTGATAAAAAGTAGATACTAATGACATTTTTTTAAAATTAGGATTCAGTAATGTTCTTGTTTTGGAAAAATCAAAACTGAAATGTAGAAAAATTGACATTTGTTTATTTTCCTCCTAAGTCATCCAATTCAGTAGTAAAATATAATAGCAGAGAACTGAACAGCCCTCATTTTGAGGAATGCATTGCTTTTGAAGAAGAGCTGGGTCTGAGTCTTCAATGGCGGCATGAGATAGTGTCTTCCTCTGCAAGTTAGGGATGATAGGTTTGGACTGCCTCAGTCATAGAAATCTAAGGCAAGCATATTTGTAAACCTGAAAGCACCATAAAAATGATTTTTTTTTATTATTATAATGATGGAAAAATGTAATATAAATGTAAGCTGTTACTGTTCCAGCTTTTTGGTTGATATGTACTTTTTGACTAGATGGATCTGGTCTAAGATCTAAGAAACCTTAGAACTCCTTTAAAACCGATAGTATGTATGTTGGACTTTGAGTTGTAAGCTAGATTGGTCAAGAAAGGAATTTCCCTAGTTTTAAAAGAAATTTTGGGTGACTTACTGTCAAACAGTATAAGATTATTCAGTTTTATTATACACTTAGATCCCCCTCCTTCTTTGACTGTCTAGTTTGCCTTTAGTTTGGGTACTCACAGAGTCATGGCATCTTAGAAGGGATCTCAGTCCAGTCTAATGGGTCCCCTAGCTTTTCACTAATGGCACAGTCTTCTTTGCCATGTGCTTTGGGAAGTCCCAGCACTGTAACTGAGAATTCTATCAAGCCCAAATCTTCCTCTCAGCAATTTTTTTCTGTTGTTCCTAGTTCTTATTTCTGTGGCCAAGTAGAACAAGTCTGCTCTCTCTCCCAGCTTGATAGAGTGACCTAGTGACTAGAGCACTGGCCTCTGAGTCAAGAAACTGGGTTTAGAAAGTCTTGGCTCTGATACTTACTGCTTCGAAATCCTAGACAAGTTACTTTCCTCAGGCAACTCTTAAGCTTTTAAGGTGTATAGAATATACTAATCTGCCCTTGTAGAGGATGTTTCTCACCAGGAGCTCCCTACACTCATGAAATCACAGGTTTGGGTTAAACAAATAAACATACGCAACAGAACACCCACAATTTCAGTGCACATGTAGCCGGGTATACTCCTAGCATACTACTGTGCCATGGCATACCCTTTGAGAATCCTTGATCTGACCCTGCCCACACTCTGAAAAGAATCCCTAGTACAGTGTACTGGACAAGTAATCATTCAGTGTTTTCTTGAATACTTCCAATGAGGAGAAATCTACTGTCTCCCCAGGCAGTCCCTCCATTTATGGATAGTCCTAATGGTCCTGAAGTTTTTCCTGATACCAGGTCCAAGCTTGCATCTTTGCAGCTTCCACCCATTACTACAGATAAGTTAGGACATTTGGGGGAGGGATTACTCTGAAGCCTACAAATTCTTCATAAACACAAAAAGATGATATTTCAGCAGTTATGACATCAGACCGAATTACATTTTAATCTGGTTTGGGTAGCCCTCGGGAGTATTGTGAACTAGATGGAACCACAGTGTATTTGACACCTCTGTTCTGTAGTAATTATGTAGTGAATGGATTGACTTTCTCATGAAATCTCTTCTTTTATAACATTCCCTATTTTGAATAACACCCTAGTTCTTTCTCTTTTCTTGTAGAGTTTTCTCTATGTGAATGATTATGCTACATAGGAAATATAACCAATAGAGGAAAAAAATTCCCAATAGCAAAATAAGATGAGTGTTGTGTGGGTTTGTATACATAATACATATTACATAAAATCTATAATTAATTTTGAATGTAAGAATAATTGGTCTTGAAATCCTCCCACACAATTAGGAGTTGTACTGAGTGCTCTTTCATTGGAAAGAGCTTTAAACCATCTATTTGCTGTGTACTATTGACTTTGATTCCCTATAAGAAAGTTATGCATATGTGCAGATAATATATAATCAAAGTAAAACAGTTATTTGTAGATGGATTAAATTTATAGCAATACATTTCCCAAATTAATCTAACCTTTCTCTGCTGGAGTCTCATTCTAACGTTTGAGCTCTGGAAGGATCTGCCAGTGGAATGTAAGGTCTAGCAAGTTATAATGCTGGAAAGACTTTGAATACTGACTGGCTGAGTTAAGGGAAAGGCTCATTACAAAACGTTGGCAACTAGGTGTGGATATTGGGGGCCTGTTAAATAGCATTCTTTATCAAACTTGAATTTTAAGCAACATGATGGAAAAAGCAATTGACTTGGAGTCAAGAAACTTGAGTTTGCTCTTTATTAGTCGTTTAACTCTGGTCAACCTCTCTGCATCTCTCTTTCTTTTTCTATAAATTGAGAACAATTATATATGGACCGCTAGCACCACAAGGTTGCTGTGAAGAAAGCATTTCTTTAGCAAATATTTATTAAGTGCTTAATAGTATGCCTGCCTGGCTAGGTGCTAGGGATGCAGAAGATGGATGCAACATAAACTCTGGTTTTGAAGAGGTTGCAATATAAGAGGGGGAAAGATGTGCCTACAAATACCTATGATTGATGCAAGGGAGAGTGAGAAATACAGATGTCCAGGCAGAGTGCTAGAGAACTTTAAGAAAAGATCACTTTCACCAAGATGATTAAAGACTTGTTCTCTGCTCTCAAAGAAGTTACAATTTAAAAATATAAAGATGATAAACTAATAATGATAATCATGATGTTTCTATGCTTTATTGGATTATTTTTACCTTTTAGAGAATATTTTTTATTTAGAGGCAACTATTGTAGAATGGAAAGAAGACTTGTCAGAGAGTTGTGATACCTTGACATAGCACTTCTTAAACTGTGGGTCACAAGTGGAAAAAGTTTAAGTAGCCCAGATCCAAAACTTCCTTGAATGATTCTAGGGAGCTAGTGGCACAGTGGCAAGTATACTGTTTTAGAATGAGAAAATACAAATTTGGATCATAGTAATACTTACAGGGGATCATTTCATTTCTTCAGGTCTCAGTTTCCTTGTCTGTATGATGAACAACTTGAATTAGATGGCCTCAAGCTCAAAGAATATGATCCTGTAAGGTTTCAGACTTTAATTCTTTAATCAAAAGAAACTAGGGGAATATCAGCTGAGTTGTAAACACATATTTTAACCACAAAAGCCTTGGTTGAACTTACAAAAAGCAATTTGAAATTCCTTCTATCTTACTTATGAAGGACATTTAACTAAATAGTGGCAGATTTTTTTTTTTTTTAATGTTAGAAAAGGCATTGTGGTATAATGGCAGAAGCCCTATATGTGGAATGAAGAATCCTATGGAACCTTGGGTAGGTCACTTCAACTCCCTGGGTTTCAGCTTTTTTATCTGTAAATGAGTAGGTTGGACTAGATGGTTTGTCTCTAAAGTCACCTTTAGCTCAATCCAGTGATAAACTGTGCCTTCTAGCTGGCTTGCATTCCCTTAATTTTTTTCTTAATCATACTTTTTATGGATTACGTACTGCCTAAATGGATGAAAGCCACATTTCTCAGAAGCATGCCTTTATGCAATGGCATTAGTCCTAGCTTTGAGCTGACCTTGTTGATGCTAGCCTAAAATGTAACTGATACAAGATATGCCAGCAATACAAATGTACACACACTGAAACACCCATCCTATACTTGATACTGTGCAGTTAGTGAACTTTACACCAAAAGAGATAACCCATTATTAAGAGTCAGGGTTTTGGTTGTTTTCTCTTCTGTTAATCTCACTCTTTATAGATAGCCAAGGTCTTCCCTTTTCAAACAAGATAACTACTGGAATCAGTCCTGATTAGAAGACATAACTCTTATCATAAAAAGATTCAGGAACCCATTTTGGAAGAATATTTTGCCTTTGTTTTAGATCTTCTTTTCCTTCATTTTGGGGCCTTCTAAGTTTTGAAGATACTTATTCAATACCTCATTAGTTCAAGGAACTGTGGTTTAATTTGTGTTGGTATTCACAAAGTAGAGGCAAATTATAACTCTTCTACGATTTTGTAAATAGATTTGGAGAGTAATTTATCACTGACTAATCTGATTATGAACCTCTTAAACTTATCTAGGTTAGTAAAAGACTTTGAAGTATTGGAGATTGAAGTTTTAATAACAATAAATGAAGTTTACAAAGCATTTTCCTCTCAACAGCTTTGTGAGAGATGAAATGCAACGTTTAGAGACCCCTTGAGGACAAGTACTAGTTTCTGTTTGGTCTTTGTTGTATCAAACAGAAGGCTCTGTGCGTTCTACACAGTAGTCATTTAGTAAATGCTTAGCAAATTGAATTCTCCACTTTGGGAAGAAGAGGAAACTGGTTCCGAGAGAAGTTAGGTGACTTGTCAATGGTCATGCAACTAATAATTAGGAGAGCCAGGATTGAAACCCACGTCTTCTTACTCCAAGTCTGCTTCTCTTGCTACTATATTGTGCCATCTTTTTTTTTCTTCTTAAAGGTTTCTAGGGAAGTACAACTGATAGTTGGTGCCCACTAGAATTGTTCTGAGCCTAAGAATTCCATGCAAGGCAACATGACATAGTGGAGAGAGGTCTAGCCTTGGAAGTTAGGAAGCTCTGGGTTCAAATTTTGCCTTTGATTCATACTAGCTTTGTGACCATGGGCAAGTTACTTTATTTCCCAGTGTCCCAGGCAACTTGCTAAGACTATAAATTATAGATGGAGTTGCTGATCTATATTAGTTGGTGAGACTTTACATTGATGAAACCACAAGTCCAGACCCTCTTTCCTGTTAGTATTTCTACTCCCTATTATTATTCAGTGAAGACTGGTTTTCCACATTTAGCATTATTATATCATTCTAGTATTGTTCAGGACTTTCCAATTCATCTAGCCCAATCCTCTCATTTTACAAATGAGGTAAGTGAGGCATAGAAAAGGATAATTGACTTTCTTTAGGTCATATGGGGAGATTATGGTAAAGTTGAAGTTTGAACTTAACTTTTATACTCCCAAATTCAGTGCTTTTAACACACCATAGATACCAAATTTGGGGGAGAGGGTATTAACAGAGACATAGAAGTTAAACCATTCATTCGTTCAATATAGAATTGCATTTATAAGTGCTTACTAACTTCAGAGCATTGTCCTGTGTGCTGAAGGTGATACAAAGATGAATAAGACAGTTCTTGCGTTGCTATTTATTATTATTAATAACAGTTCACATTTAGATAGTGCTTGTGTGATTTTAAAAGTGTTTCTTACAACATTTTTAAAACCTCACAACACAATGTGAAATTTGTAGATAGTACATAGGTTATCCCCATTTTACAAGTAAGGAAAGTCAGGCAAAGAGCAATTTAGTGTTTTGTCCGGGATCATACAGTTAATAAGTGGTATAATCAGGTTTCATATTCATTATCTTTCATGGAACACAGAGTGAGAGTGATAAGTGAGGGTGATACATGGACTTAGGGAAACTTAATAGTAATTAGACATATAACTTATAAACAGTAAAAAAAATCTGAGATGAAAGGAAACAATCAATCAATAATTATTAAGCGCCTCTTATGATCTTTGCATTGTGTCAGATTCTGGAAATACAAAGATAAAAATGCAGTAGCCCCTACCCTCAAGAACTGTTGAATTGGCATTTCACCTTCACCTCACCCTTATGCCTTGTGGGCAACTCTCTTAGGTTCCATGTCTTCTGCCCAACTAGATCATGGCTTGGGTTTCACCCTCTTGGAAGGGATCATTTCTGAGAAGATTGTATTTGTAGAAGATTCCTCTTGCTACCAGTCTTTTCTGACTGAGGAACGCAGGAACTCTCCTGATTTTTGAAATCTTGAGGCTGCTGCCAAGTCTGAAAATGTCCATCATGGTTCTCATATTATTAGCTGCCAGATCTTTGTGTGATCCTCACTGTGGTTTCTTTGTACCCCAAATACTTCTTTCTGGATGTTTGCAGTAAAGTTTTTTTTGGGGGGGGAATGTAGTGTTGGACTTTGGTTCTGATATTTCTGGGACTTTTCCTTTTGGGATTCCTTTCAAAGATAAGTAGATTCTTTCTATCTTTACTTTGCCCTCTGGTTGTAATAGATCTGCACTGTTTCCATTCATGATTTTATAAAATTTAGCATTAGGAAAGTATATTCCAGAAAAAAGAAATAAAGCAAAAAATTCAGGAACCCAATATGTAGGCTTGCCTAACAATACATGAATTGTAACAATGCATTGACCACTGTCAGCATAGCTGCTGAGGGGGAGCTTCCACTTCTCTAACTTCCAGAAAGAGCCTCCATGGAATCCTTGCCTGCCAGGCAGAGGGCAGAGTCACTCTTCTTAAGTTCTGCTGACTAGGTTGTTCTTCCTGACTGGTTGCCAGTCCTCTTCCCTCTGCTACTGTCTTGGTGACCAGGAGATTGCTCTGTTATCCCACAGCCTATCAGTACTGATTACATTTTCCCTGAAAGTGGCCTATCAGTTTATCAATGAATAAACATTTATTAAATGCCTACTCTGTACCAGCATTGTGCTAAACACCGGAGATAACAAAGAGGCAAAATATAGTTCCTGCCTTTGCCCTCAAGAAGCTTTCAATTTAATGGGGGAGAAAGCATGCAGACAAATATATGCAAAGCAAGCTATATATGAATTAAATAGGAAATATTTAATAGATGGAAGGCTTCCAGTAGAAGGTTGGATTTTAATTGACACTTAAAGGAAGCTAGGGATATCAGTAGTTGGAGCACAGGAGGGAGAGTGTTGCAGACATGAGAGACAGCCAGGCATAGGGGACAGAAAGAATGCTGGGAGCTGAGAGATGGATTGTCATGTTCATGAACAGCCAAGAAGCCAGGGATAGTGAATGGAAGAATATGTGTTGGGGAGTAAGGTGTAAAAAGACTGGAAAGGTAGGAGGGGGCCAAGTTATGAAGGACTTTGAATGCCAAACAGAACATTTTTTATTTGCTTCTGGAGGCGATAGGAAACAAGTGGAGTTTGTTGAGTATGGAGGTGACATGATCAGACCTACACTTCAGGAAAATCACTTTAGTGTATTAATGGAGGATAGATTAGAATAGGGAGAGACTTGAAGCAGGTACATTCACATGCAGGCTATTACAATAAGCCAGGCATGAGATGATGAGGCCTATGGTCTCTCATCTCCGCTGCACATGTACTCTGTGGAGTGCCCCTCATAGGCCTGTTCCCTCCCATATTCCATACTCCGCATACCAATCCAAACCTTGCCACAAGAGGATCCTATGAAAGGTTTAATGTAGAAGGTGCTGCCTGAATTGAGTTGTGAAAGAAACTAAGGATTCTAAAAGGTGGAGATAGGAGAGATTGAGTTCCAAACATGGAAGATAGCCAGTGCAAAGGTATCAAGTCAGTCGATTCTTTGACGTAAATGAAGAAAAGCAAAAAGCCCAAGTTAGTTGGACCATAGAGTGCATGAAGGGGAATAATGTATAAATAAGTCAGGAAAGGTAGATTGGTGGAGACGAATGAAGGTGAAGTTTATTAGCTGAGCAAGAACAATATCATGGACAAGATAGTCTTTGTGCTGGGCCTTAAAAGATTGATAGAAGGTCAACAGGTGAAGATGGAGAAAGATTTTTTATTGTAATAGTTAACTCCCAAGTTGGAAAGAATTCACACTATATGATATATGGCAGTATTAGCAAATATAGGACATGTAGGACCTATGTAATATATTAATCCCACCCTTGTTCCCTTTTAAAGAATGTTTAACCTAGACCAGACAAATGGGCCTATCCTCTTAGAATAATAGAATCAAAAGGCTAAAGGGGACATTTTAGGTGGTCTAATCTGTACCCTACTAGGAACAGAAATCTTCTCTGCATCAGTCCTGAGAAGTGGGCCACTGCCCTATGCTTGAAGACCTGTAGTAACAAGGAATTAATTTACTTCACAGAACTCCCATTTTAGTTTTGAAAAGCTGTAATTGGTAGGAAGTTAAATTTAATCTACTGATACTATGCTACTCTAGAATGACAGAATTTCAGAGTTGGAATGATGGCCTTAGAAGCGAGAACCATCTGTTTTCAAAAACTTTTAGGAATGTATATTCCATACCTTTGCTTATTTGCCTCAGTGTTCTGTGCCAGGGCTTTCATGAGAGCCAATGTCATCACCAAAGGTTTTATGGGTTACTCTTCATTTTATCTTTGTTCATCTTCTGTTGCCTTTTTTATGTTTGACTGTGATTACAGCTTCTGGAAGTCTGTTGCAGTGATACGAGTTCTTGCAGGTCCTCTGAAACTGCAGATGCTTCAGGTGTGGGCCTGATTATGTATGAAGTGTGCATTTCTTCCATCTGGAGAGGCTCATCACTGCAGTGGAGACCACTGCATAATGATTTTTATTTCTTTTGATCAGAATAACTTATGTAAAGAGTGTGTATATATATGGCCAAACATGAAGCCTTTCCTGCTTAGTAGAACTTGTATATATGTTGTATACTTGTGATAACATCATGAAGGAGGTGAACAGGTTTGGTACTGAGAATGCTGGATATATCTGGGTAGTCTGAATGCTGTAATGGGTTATCTAGCCATTAATATTGGGTGACTCCTCTCTAGAGGATTCATAGGGAACATGGATGAAAATCACAGTGAAAGAAGCTACAGAGGCAACGTGGTGTAAAGGAGAGAATATTGGTAGTATTGGCAGAAAACCTGGGTTTGAATCCTGACTTCTCTTTCCTCCCCATGTGATCTTAGATGAGCCAGAAGCCTCAGTTCCCTCACTTATAAAAAGAAGGACTTAGGCTGAATGGTCCTTAGGATCCTTTTTCTTTCTCAGACCTGTGAGGCTGTGGTTGCTCTTGGTATTATGGGAGTACCTACACTGAAAGGCGGTATAGTAAGTAGCCAGTGAACACTCATGAAGCACCCACTGTGTGCCAGGCAATGTACCAAATGCTATAGATACAAAGAAAAGTAAAAGAAAATCCCCACTCTTGAGGAGCTTTCTGTTTAATAAGGGAGACAACATGCGAACAACTCTGTACAAACAAGCTGTATACAGGATAAATAGGAAAAAATTAACAGGAAGGTTTCCTATAGAAGATGAGATTTTAGCTAGGACTAGAAGGAAGCCAGGGAAACTAGGAGGTGAAGGTGAAGAGGGAATGCATTCTAGTCATGGGGGACAGCCAGGAAAAATTCTCAAAGTCGAGATATGGTATGTCTTGTTTGGGGAACAGCAAGGACACCAGTGTCACTGGATTGTAGAGTATGTGAGGGGAAATAAGGTATAAGAAGACTGGAAAAATAGGGTTGGGGTAGGTTATGAAGGGCCTTGAATGCTAAGCAGAGAATTTTGTATTTGATCTTGGAAGTGATGGGGAGTCATTGGAGCTTATTGAATAGGGAGATGGTATGTTGGCTCTATACTATCAGTAGAATATAGTTGGAAGAACAGTAGTTTTGGAGTATCTTGATTCAGTTTTTGCCTCTGTCACTTAGACTAGACGGTTTTACTGTTTTTTGACTCTAATTTTATAACTATATGATGAGATCACTGATCTAAGATCGTATATTATAAACACTTTGTTACGCATATGTGTGTTTACACATATGCATATTCATTTGAATATTTATTTGCAAGAGTCTGTGATATGATTTGTGTATGTACTTTTTCCATGGTTGCAGATTATCACTGTTTCACCCCAAAGTAATTAGTCTTTGTTAGTTGATATGTCAGAAAAAATGACTTAGTAGTCAATCTTTTGTCTACATGCTTCTGCATTTATCTAGGCTAGTCCTTGGAAAGCAGACATACTTAGTTTATCAGTGGATTGATACTTGAAGATGTCCAGGTTGGTAAGACCTGTCAAGTGCTCTGCCATTATAGACTTCAAAATCAAGATTTTCTGGTCTGCCATTATAGATTTCAAAATCCAAAGATCACTTTCATACCATGATCAGGCACCAGAGGGGAGGAGAGGAAATAAGCTTTTATATAGCTCCTACTGTGTGTCTGGCACTGTGCCTTTTTATGAATATTATCTCATTTGATAGGAAGACTTTTGTCAGGGCCATATCAAACACATTTATGTGTTTTATACACATACCTCAAAATCTATATGTATAAGTTGTTTACAAGTGATTTATTTCTATACTTCATGTACCACCCCTTTCTTATTACATTGAAGATTTGTTGAATATTCTGAGTATGTAATTATGATGGCATCTGAATCATGTAAAGTTTAATGGTTAGGAACTGGAATTTCTGTTTAGTAGCATCTCTCATACTGGATTTTTTCAATAGTTCCCTGCAGTTAGCATTGTGTGGAATTTATGGGCTTTACTATTATCAGTTTGATAAAAGGAGGTACATATAAATATAACACTAACTAGATTGATACAAAGCATCTTATGATGGCAGACCCACACAAAGAGAAAAAAAGCATTGGAAGATTAGAACTGTATTTATTATTGGGATCACTTAGTAAGTGATACCATTTTTCAGTGTAATCTTTGGTAGTATTTTTAAAAATTTGGTAACATTTGTATTTTTTTAGCTGTCATTTTCAAGGCTAGTGGTCAGTTCAAAGCCTTTTTGATGCCACTGACTTTCTATGCTGTAATCACTGGTTTAGGCTCTAATCTCCTGGGATGCATAAATTATGATAATAAGTTGAGGGGGATATTGGAGCTGTGGTTGTTGTAACATTATTGTCCCCTCTGGGATGATACTTTGTATGATTATGCTCTGCAGGTTGTTAGGCTGTACAACCAGATCAAGTTCCACACAATGCCACAGATGACGATTGAATTTTAAATGGGTATGGGGGGAGGGAGCAGGCATCCATCTTAAATGATCTGATTTGAACCCTGGAAGATTTGTGAGAAGAGAATGGAGATGAGAGAGAGGAGAGAAGAAAGGAGAGGAGAGAGAGAAAAGGAGGAGAAGAGGGGAAGGAGAGGGAGAGGAAGGGGAAGGAGTAAAGAAGGGAAGAAGGAAAGAGGGAGACATATATAACTTCCTTCTTCTTGCTTTTCAGATAATTCAGTGTCATTGGCTATATCTGTTTTCTTTAAGTTTTTAATTTTTGCTTACCACTGCTTCTTGTCATATTTTTTTTAGTATATTGCTATTATTAATATTGCTTTAGTATTTTGAAAAATCTGTGATTCCTTTGGTATGGGTGGTTCTTTCATTTAGAAGAATTTTAACTTCTTTTTGCCTTAGAAGATGGTCTTCATGAGTTGGCTGTGGCAAAAACAAAAAAAAATACTCATCACCTTGAGGCCAATATCTTGGTAATGAACCATGGTCCTAGTCTCCCCTAACTTTAAAAAAAAATTCAGTAGACCTAACCATCCCTTCAATCTATTGTTATATAACTCTACTCCCTTTCTCAGCAAAACCCCTGGAAAAAGTTCTGTATTCTCCCTGCCTCTGCTTCCTCTCCTCTCACTCCTAATTCTTTTGCCATTCTTCACTTAAAAGAAGTTACTCTGTCCACAGTTACTGGCACTCTTCTGATTTCCAGATCTGATGGTCTTTTTGTCAGTTCTCTCATCCTTCCAACTTGTTTGCTGCAGTTGATGCAACTGACCACTTTCTTCTCCTGGATGCTCTCTCCCCTCTGCTTTTTGTGACTTCTTTCCTGTTTCTCTTTCTACCTGATTAATTAGTTAATTACTACTTAATTTCTACTCAGTCTCCTTTGCTGGTTCATCATCCATGTCATGCTCCATAATTGTTGATATAATCTAAGACTGACCTGGCCCTTTTCTCTTCTCTATAGTCTTCTTCAGTTACTTCATTAGTTCCCATGGCTTTAGTTATTGTTATTTTTCTATCAATGTCCCACAGATCTATATATCCAGCGTATCTCACATAACCATCATTCCTACATTAGCACATTGCCTGTTGGTCAACTGAAACTGGAGGTGGGCTTTTAAGTAGCACAGTGGTTAGAGCCCTGGGCCTGGAGTCAGGAAGACCTGAATTCAAATCCACTTACTGACTGTGTTAACCTAGACAAATTGCTTAGCCTCTTTGAGCCTCAGTTTGCTCATCAGAAAATGAAGATAATAAGATATTAAGAACATGTAATTTTATAGGGTTATGAGGACCAGTTGGGATAACATGTAAAGCACTTTGCAAATCTTCTGTGTAAATGTTAACAATGAGGATGATGATGTTTCACAGGCAACTCACACTTTATATGTCCAAAATAATTTGTTGTCTTCTCTTTATCCCCATCCCTTCCAAACTTCCTTATTTTTGTCAAAGGCACCATCATCCTTCTAGTCTTTCAGATTCACAACTTCATCCTTGATTCATCATTCTTCTTCATCCCTCATTTCAAAGTCAGTTGTCAAATTTTGCTATTTTTTTACTTCCACAGCATCTCCTGACTCCCTTCTTTCTACTCACACAATTACCACTTCACTTGAGGTATTCATCTCCTCTTACCTAAACTGTTGTAATGGCCTCCTAACTGGTCTCCCCACTTCAGTTTTCTTCCAACTCCTGTCCTGCCTCCACACTGATGGCAAAATAATTTTCCTTAAGTACAGATCTAACCATTCCCTTATTCTTTATACTCCAGTTTGCTCTGCCATTGCCTCAAGGATTATAAATCCTTCTGTTTAGCTTTCAAATCCCTCCACAACCTGAATACTAATCTATGTTTCTAGCTTCACTGGACATGGACACTGTGTGATCAGGCCAAATTGGTCATCTCTCTGTTACTCACAAAAAGCATTCCATCTTCCATCCCCATACCTGGAATGCATCCCTTCCTCATAGAATCTTTCTCTTCCTTTAAGAAGTAGTGCAAGCATTACTATTTATATGAATCCTTTCCTCATCTCCTCTCACGTTCTGTCTTTTATTTAATGTTTTTGTACTTGTGTTTTTTCTCTTTATATTTGTTCTGGATATGTTTACTTGTTTCCCTGTTAGAATGTAAGTTCCTGGAAAATAGTGATTGTTTCTTTCTTTGTATTTGTTACCTTAGCACAATGCCTGGCACATAGTGCCTAATATATCCTTATTAATCAATTGATTGGATACTAGGTATATTGTCTCCAAACTCATAAGCAAAATCTTTGTCTGTTGATACCAGTTCTTATGCTTTACTGGTGTAGCCTTCACTACCCTAGGTTCACCTCCCTGTTTTGATAAGACATTAGAAAATAATTTTAATAAAAGAGTATTATTAATAATAAAATTGTACAGAATTAAAAGAATATAAACTCATCCTGATGTAACTATGGAAATAACTTGTAAAAGCCATCAGATATCAACCTTAGAGTAAGGTGTATAAAAAAATAGGGAGAATAGTGTCACAAAGGGTATTCTCTTTGAGAATTTGGAGTGAGATTCTCCAAATACTGCTATTCATAGATGATGTTGTAGTAACTGCATTGATTCTTGCAAAACTACAAATCTTCCTCAGTGAAATCCAATCACTTGAAAAAAGATTGGCTATCCATAATAGCAAGTCAAAATGGAAGGCCTTTTTCCATTTTATAACATGCAGTTAGACAGGTAACCCATTGGATTAGTTATTCATCATTATGTACATATATCCAAGTTGACAATTAATGATTATTCTTTGTGACTGACCATTCAACCAGTTTTGAATCCACTTAATTTCCCTGTCATCTAATCCAGTGTTGTCAAGCTACAGTAGAAATGGAGCCCACTAAACTATATGTGATACATATTGGCTTAGAATACCACATACTAGCATTATTTATGTTTTATTGTATTTTTATTTTGTTAACTATTTCTTTCTTCCATTTGATTCTAGCTATTGGAATAGTACATGAGAGAGGTGGTGAGGGCAGTTGGACTAGGGTTTTAGCTGTGTTGATGGAGAGAATGCTCATATCTGAGAGATGTCTTTAAGGCAAAACATGAACAGATTCGGTGGTGGAATGAATATGTGAGAATGAAGAGTATGTGAGAATGAAGAGTATTGAGGCCATGAACCTGAGTGACTAGTAGAATGATGGTGTCATTTACATTAATAGGAGAGATTAGAACATGGGACACTTTGGGGGAGTGAGAGATTGAATTTTGCTTTAGATATGTTGAATTTGAAATGTATGTAGGATATTTAGTTTGAGATGTCCCCAGGATATTTGGTGAGTTAGGCGAGAGCCTGGATCTATAGATCTGGGGATCATTAGAATGGGAAGAGGTATTGAGATGGAACACAACTGGGAAACTGCACAGCATTTTCAGTGATCTGAAGATGCTCCCCTCCACCCAAGTTAGTCTTTTAAATCTGTAGTATTCACTAGATGATAAAAGAGTTATGACTCCTGAAACATCACAACCTTACAAGAATGCAATTGCAGGTGATCCAGGGCAATGAAAAAACACATATTAGCTATAAGTAGCCTTCTGCATTTTGTAACAATTATATGCTATTCCAGCTTGTTCTAGCTGTTTTGGGACTTTCAAGAAGTTTTCCCTAAAGAGTCAGATTATTCAGTGAATCCTCAAAAAAACAGGTCTTTGGCATGTTTTGTCTAACACAAGGAAAGAATGAGGGTTAACACAAGGCAGCCGCTGGGGGAAAGAGACAGTCAAAGATACAACTAGTGAAGTTAGGATAAACTTGAATGATAGTTTTTGAGGCAGTGAAATGAGGCAGAAGTGGGTCAATGATGAATCTGTGAGAAGTTTTCCTTCAGATATGGCATATATTCAAATTATCTCAAACTCTCAGCACTCTTCTTTAACCAGCATGAGTCCTTCATATCTTCCAAGACAAGAATGTTTCAGTGATATGGGTACAAACATGAGTTTTAATAGGGGCGGGATGAGGTCTTGCTCAGGTGCATCTTACATGACCCAGACCTATGTTTTAGAAAAATCACTTTGGCAGCTGAATGGAGTGGGGACAGACTTGAAGGAGGGAGATTGATCAAAAGATTGACCTGAAGTTCCCTGGGACAAACTAACTCACAGGTGTGCAAAGAACTCATGGGGTACTTTGTATTGTTTTAAATTTTCATCATTTAGACACTAGACAAACTATTAGCATTAGGTAGTTCAGTTTCAACTTTAAATAGTGCTACATTCCATTTGATGACATTCTCTATTGTTTAAGATATATTTTTGTTTACCTACACTTTTAGCTATGTTAGTAACTTCTAAAACTTTCTCATTTGTTATATCGTATCTTTGCAAAAGTTTCATTTTGGGGGGTTGCTTTAAAAATCAATGTGGAACAGGAAATGAGAATGGTGGTGTCCTATTTGATTCCAAGGTATGAGAAGGTAAGTGTGCTTGCCCAACAGTCATATACATCCTATTAGTAAGTAATTATGGCTATTTGAAAATTAGATAAAGAATTTTCTTTTAAGTTATATTATTTTCTTTTCAAATGTCAGTTGGGTTGGTAGGAGGTAAATACTGAGTTCTTTGGATAGAACTACTTAATAAATGGAACTGGTAGGTATTTCTTTTGACTTAGGAGCACCTCAAAAAATTACCAACATGCTAAGGATGTTACAAATTAAGAAAGTTTGGGAATTTCTCCAGAAGAGTGGTGAGGAGGGTCTGGATGACAGTTGTGACTTTGTGAACATTGAGAAGGCAATGTATGTAAAAGAGATGTTGGCATTATTCTCTTCCCATCCCTGGTGAAACTCCTGGTAACCATTGTGCAACTTGATACTATACTGAGCCCATTTATTTTGAAAGTACTACAATTCATAATAAATTTTCGTAGTAGTAGAACTGGTGTACTAGGAAGAGAGCTGAACTTGGAGTAAAAAAAAAAAATCTGGATTGTATGTGGTGTATTCTCTTTAGGACTAATTGGGTGGCTTGTGGAAAGTCATTTCATCTCTTTAACCCTCAATTTCCTCATCTGTGAAATGAATGTGGTTGTACTAAGTAACCTCAAAGTCCTTTTCAGTTCTGTATTCCATGTTATATGCTTTATTTCCATTTCTTTCGTTCTATTCTATGGTACTTTCTGGTTCTAGCATTCTAGTGGTAACATTCTTTATCCTGAGATCTTTTCCAGATCTAATAGTCAATGAATATATGAATTATATTAACAATTGTGTTCTGAATTTATGGTTATGGTAAAAGTTCTAGAAATTCTTTAAATAGAGAAGTATAGTTGGAATAAGTATATGGTTTCCTAGGGCGACTATTTTGAAGAACTGTATTTGTTTAGATGAATAAATTCTGATTTAACCAGTTCATATATTTTATGTAATTGAGTGTACACAATCTGTGACTGCAAAATAATAAGATGGGGATATATGTAACTCAGTTGTTCTTCACTTCATTTCTTTTATCTGTAAAATGAAGTGGTTAGACAAAATAAATTGAGGCAGCTAGGATTAGGAGTAAGGAAGACTGAGTTCAAATCTAACCTCAGATATTTATTAGCTATGTGACTCCAGGCACATCACTTAACTGCTGTTTGCCTCAGTTTCCTCATCTGTAAAATAGGGATAATAATAGCACCTGCTTTCTAGGATTGTTTTATGGATAAAATGAGATAATATTTATAAAGTGCTTTCTCATAAGGGGCTATATAAATACGGACTGTGACCCTTCAATGCTTTGAATCCTCTTTGTGATTCCCATGGCCAAAAAAAAAATAAGAAAGAAATCATACCCTGATGGCAAATTCTCTGGTGTGAATATGACTGCATTTGTCTGAACTAGTCCTCAGATGACAGATGCACAATCTGTTTCAGGGCCTATTCTCAAAGCTTTTTCATTGTAGTACTTGCCGGAATTTGTGTGCTGTTGGTCTAGGCTTCTAGAACTCTGTGACGTTTCCATGCCATGATATGTCTTCTGAGGATTTTATATATTAAAAAATTTTGTTATCTTTATTTTTAAATCACCTTCATTTCCCAATAAAACTCTGCCTCTCCCCCACTTGAGAGTCATTCTGGGAAACAAAAAATAAAAAGGAGGAAAAAAAGAGCAGTGCCGCAGAATCAAATAATCTGTCAACTGATTTTGGCAGTATATGTATGTGATGTTCTTTACCCATAGTTTTCTGTCTTTGCAAAGAAAGCAGGGAGGTAACATTTTTCATCTCTTCTTTGGAATCCGGCTTGGTCATTATAATTGCAACAGCATTATTTAGTGGGTTTTTTTGTGGTTGTTGTCCTTTCTATTTACATTGTTGCAGTCATTGTGTGTATATAATACACTTACATATATATGTATGTGTATGTGTGTGTGTATATATATACATATATACACACACTCTCATACACACATATATTTCTGTTTCTGCTTACATTACTTTGCATCAGTTCATATAAGTCTTGTCATTCTTTTTTGAGGTTTTCATATTCATTGTTTTTATTTTATAAATTTTATTTTTATTTGTTATTTTTATTTTATTATAAATAATATATTATTATATTAATATAATATTTCTATTATATTAATGTTCCACAGATTCTTTGGCCATCCCCTAATCAACGAGCATCTAATTTGTAGTTCTTTGCAACTACAAAAAGTGCTGCTATGAATATTTTGGTGAATATGGGTCTTTTCTTTCTTTGACCTTCCTGGGGTTTGACTAGTAATGGAGTCTCTGGTTCAAAAGATATGGGTATTTTAATTACTTAGTTTAATTGGAGGAGAACTTTGGTGGAGGCATAGCAAATATACTTGAATTTATCCCACCAAGTGAGCATCAAAATTGTCCCTTTGGAAGAATTTCTTCCAACTGTTATTTCAACTGTGTTGCTACTAATTCAAATACTTGTAGAACTACTCTCTGGAGTTGCCTTAATTTGAAACTGTTTTTAACTGTTTAAATGTTAAAAATAATAATGTTAAAAAATAATTACTGACATTCTATAGTATTCTACAGTATATTCTATAATAATAACAGAAGCACTTAACATAAATCACTTAAGATTTTTGAAGTGCTTTACAGACATCATTTCATTTGATCCTCACAACAGTCCTGCTAGTTAGGTGCTGTTATTATCCCCATTTTAAAGATGACGAACTGGGACTCAGACAAATTCAGTGACTTGTCCAGGGTCACATGGATAAATTGTTATTACTAAAAATGCCTGTTTTATGACTTCCTTTAACATTTTGTTTCTATTCTCTTTAGAGGATTTAATCATATTCTGCTTTGTTATTTTTATTCAGTTGATTGGTTGGTTGGTGGTTGTCCTTTGTTGTCAAAGACACACTATAGAGTATGTCTGACTTTGGTTGATCAAACCAATATAAACTCAGAATTCTTTGCCACAGATCGGGTTCATGTGAACATTTGGGAGTGGATTCTCTAAATTTGCATATCTTACATTTATTTTAAGCTACTTCAGTTCTGCTTTGCTAATAGAGCATGATGAGGGCATGCCATACTGGGCAGTCCTGTGCCAGTTTTTCAGCATTTAAGTTGTGCTCTCTGCAGCAGACTTTGAACGCTTGTCAGTTTAGTTCGAGCAAGGACCTCAGTGTCTGGTACCTTATCCTGCCAGGTAATCTTCAGAATCTTCCTAAGACAATTCAAATGAAAGCGATTCAATTTCCTGGCATGTTACTGGTATACTGTCCAGGTTTCAAAGGCATACAATGAGGACAGCACAATAGATCTGTAGACCTTCATTTTGATAGGCAGTCTAATACTTCTACTCTCCCATATTTTCTTTTGGAGTCTTCCAAACACTAAGCTAGCTCTGGCAGTGCATGCGTGAACCTCATTATCAATGTGTACATCTCTGGAAAGTATATTAACAAGATAAGTGAAATTTTCACAGTATTCAAAACTTCTCCATTTGCTATAACTGATGGTTCTACATATGGATGGTGTGGTGATGGCTAATGGAGCACCAGTATTTTCTTGGTGTTAATTGTTAGGCCAAAATTATCATAAGTATCAGAGAATTTATTCATACTTTGTTGCATCACAGCTTCAGAGACTGCATTGAGTTTATAATCATGTGCAAAGGAAAAATCATGCGCCAGCACTCCTTCCACTTTAATCTTGGCTTGTAGCCTTTTCAAGTTGAAGAATTTACTATCAACGTGGTAGCAGACCTTGATGCTGTGTTCATCCTCATTGAAGGTGTTTGACAACATGGCTGAAAACATCATGCTAAAAAGCATGGGAGCAGTACACAGCCTTGTTTCACTTCATTGGTAACTAGGAAAGTGCAAGAGCATTGTCCATTATCCAGAACTCAGGCAAGCATGCCATCATGAAATTGACATACAATACTGATGAACTTCCCTGGGCAACATAATTTCCCATAAGCCTTCATGCCTGATGGTATTAGAGGACTTGGTTAGATCTACAAAAGTTGTGTACAGATTTCTGTTCTTCTCCTGGCCTTTTCCCCTGGAGTTGTTGGGCAGCAAACACCATATTAACCATTCCTTGGCCCCTTCTGAAACCACATTGGCTCTCAGTTAGATGGACATCTTCCAGGTGAAGGATCAGAGACTCCTGAGGAGGACTTTGGCAAGAATCTTGCCAGCAATGACTAAGAGAGAGAGTCTACCCTGTTATTATCACAGAACAATCTATTTCCTTTACCTTTATAGAGATGGACAATGGAGGTATCCTTGAACTAATGGGGGATAACCTCCTTTTACCAATATAATACAGAAAATTTCAGTCAGCTTTTGTATGAGCACTCGACCCAATCACCTTATAAATTTCAGCTGGAACAGAATTGACCCCAGGTGCTTTGCCATAGGAGAGGAACCTAATGCCACTCAAAACCTCTTTTTCAATTGGAAGTATGTCTAGAGGGGGATTGACTTCCATCTGAGAAGTGCTCTAATCTGTTGACATTAAGTCTTCTGGTAGTCGTTTTGCCTTGGGGCTTAGCTTGGAGAGATTAAGTCTATGATCCTTCCAACGCCACACTGCACCATATATTGCGTTAGTCACTCTCACATCCAGTCTGTGTCTTCTCCTTACAATCACATAGTCTTTTAAATGCCAATGTTTGCTGCAAGTGTGCATCCATGAGGTTTTATTGTGTTTAAATAAATGGAAGATGATGTTGGTGATGAGGTCATGAGATTCATGAGTCTTCAGTAGTAAGTGGTCATTGCTGTTGCTGTTTCCAAATCCGTTCCTCCCAAGGACTCCCTGACATGGAGTTTGAGCCTACTCTGATGTTAAAGTCACCCAGAAGTATAAGCTTGTGCTCTTCAGGCACACTGATGATAAAGGTCTCCAGGGCTTCGTAAAATTTTTCTTTGATCTCATTAGGGTTCATCGTGGTGGAACATAGGCACTGATTATGGTGGCATACTGTTTTCCTACAAGTGGCAATTGCATTGTCAAGAACCTGTCATCCCTCCTTTTGGTAGGCATATAATTTGTTGATTAGATTAGTTTTCATTGCAAAACCTATGCTGGCTTCACAGCTCCCCTTCACTGCAGTCATTCCAGAAAAATATGTATCCAACTTTGACTTTAATAAGCTGGCCTTGTTTTACTTAGGGCTGCTATTTGGAGGTGATACCTGCTGAGTTCTCTCATAATAAGAATTGTTCATATTTCAGATATGCTGATTTTGTGCTGTCTATAATTACATGTCCCAGTGGTGAGCAGAATCATCTTTGCAGAAGATTTTTTACATTTGCGTGTGTGTGTGTGTGTGTGTGTGTGTGTGTTGTGTATTTTGACCGCAGAGTGAGATTCCCCACCTGCCATGGTAATCAGGCCAGGATTGGGTAAGCAGACAATTTTTAGGGCACTTTTTCTAGCCCCTTCCTCACACCAGGAGATCAGTTATTTGATCCTTAAAAGGTTGCTGAGACACCCAGGGGGCTGCTCCCACTGTTGCTTCTGATGAGAAGATGACCCTATGGCCTGGGCTGCCTGTGTGCAGCGTTGTGACTGCAGCTCCGAGTGTGTCTGCACCTGCTACTTCGTCACTTGCCAGTCACCATGGGACTTTGAGATAGTTTAAAATAGTAAAATGATGTGGGTGATATCTTTTGATTTGTGCATAAATTGGATTTAAGTGAGGCAAAGTTGCACAAAGTTGTTGGCCTCAGTCTCTCTTCCAGAGTCATCATAGTCCAGTGGCAGGACAGAGTCAAGACGACTGGTGATGACTCTGGTATCCTTGATGTTTAATCAAATTCTAAACATTCCACAGCACCTGCTTCAGCTACCTTCATGGCTGTTTGCAACAAATTGTTGTCATTCACCCATTCCACCAGGGGAAGTCTTCGTGTGTTTCGGATAGACACCCCCTAACCCATGAGTTCGAGATCCCCCTCAGTTACCTCAATGTGGTTTAACCTATCTGCCAAAACAGTTTACCAGGGCGTGACTGCTGTGCGTGCTGTAGTTTCTGGGAGTCACAGGTGAGAGCAGGGTGGATCAGGTAGACACTAAAAGTGGAGAGCAGCCCCGAAAATGGCTTGGCAGCCCTCACGCCAGAAGTCCTAGCCTTCCTTGAACACCCTACACCCCAACTACTGTTACTAAAAGTGTTTTTTTATGACTTCCCTTAGCATTTTGTTTATATTTCTCTTTAGAGGATTTAATCATATTCTCCCTTTTAATTTTATTTGGATATGTGTTTTATAATCCCTCTAGAGAATAACCTCCAAGGGGGCAAAAATTCTCTCTCTCTTGTCTTGCAAAACAGGGACTTTGCATATAGTTGATATTTGCTACGTGTTTATTGGAAGAATGAACTTACCTCTTTCCTTTGTAATCTATTGTACTGGAGTCATATTCCAGGGGGAAAACTCTGGAGTTTTCAGAAAGACCTGAACTCAGATCCTAGCTTAGCCATGTACTTCGTTTTCTGATCTTAAGCAAGTTATCTTCTTTTTCTAATCATCAGTATCCACATCTGTCATGAGAGTAATAATCCTTTTACTACCTACTTCATGGATTTTTTTTTCTGATAAAAGTGCTTTTCAAACTCTAAAACCCTTTAGAAAATAAGTTTTTTTAATCATATAAAGTATAATTTATATAAAGTGGTCAATTTATCTTAAACCCTGTCCATGAAGCTTTTGCAAGTGAAATAATAACAGTAATTTACATTTTTGTAGCATTTTACAACTTACAAAGGCTGTATATAAAGAACATCTGAAAATTAGGGTAGTCCAAAAGTGGAGTGAATAGCTTTTAGAGAGTGAGCTCCCCATTACTGGATGTCATTGTGGAGACTTACTTTTCTTTCATTATTGAACAACTAGAATTTATTGAACAACTAGAATTGACAAATATGTACTTTTGACATGGAATAATTTAGGTTTTAAGTTTAGCTAAAAGTAAGGGCTGTTTTTTTCATATATTCAATACCACAATTCAAACTCGCTATATGAGAGTTTTGCATTACCTGGTAGTGAACTCTGGTAAATACTTTATCCTTGCCCTCTCCTTAGGTCTATGTACATAGAATGAACAGATAAATATAATATGCACTTTATAAGAAAAAAGAAACTACTGAACCTTAAACTTGAAACTGTTTTGCAGTTGTCTCTGTTATCCTCAAGTCCTTTAAATGTACAAATGTATGTTTTTTCTAAGTTTTAATAATTATAACTTAAAGAAAGAGCCTATAACTATAAATTATTAGTCTTTTATTTTGAACTTTTCAGTCTACAAATGTATATTTTTTCAATTAAGAATAATGATATATTTATTTTGCATGTATTTTGAGTATACTTATATATGTACATATTGTCACTTCTGATATGTTACGTAGTAGGCACTTAGTAGGTGCTTATTGACTGATTTTCAAACATGTTAAAGTTGTAACCAGTGTTTTATTACTGTCATTATGTTCTGATTTTTCTCCAACACTATTTAATGTAAATATTTCTATGTATTGTTATAGGTTCTTTTCATTTTTTACTTCTAAAGTATTTTATCATGTTAGCTCACTTTTAATACTATTGCATCACTTTATTATTCTGTAATTTTTAATGTAGCAGTTTTCTTAATTATCTTCCTGTTGTTTGACATTTTTGTTCTTAGTTATTCTCAATTGTATTATTGCTGTATTGATTTGAATAGTTTTATACAAATTATTCATTTTTTTGTGGGAGGGTAGTTGATTATTAGACATTATGATCTGAAAGTTCCTAAATCTTCACAAATTCAGCACATCCAAACAAAAACTCATTAATTGTCCCCCCAAACCCCACCCGTCTTCCAGACCTTCCTATTTCTATTCAAGGTACCATTATCCTTCTAGTCAAGCAAATTTGTTATCTTAGAGTCAGCCTTAACTCCTCATTCTCACTCATCTCGCATATCCTGTCAGTTGCCAAATCTTATTGATTCTACTTTTATAACAACTTTTTACACCCATCTCCTTCTCTCCACTCTAGTGGAGATCTTCCACCCTAGTTTAGTTTTTCATCACCTTTTGCCTAGACAATTGCAGTTGCCTCCTAATTAGTCTCCTTGTGTCCATTCTCTCTCCTTTCTAATCCCTTCCACACAACAGCCAAAGTTATCCTGAATCATAGGTCTGACTATGTCCCTCCCCTGCTCTGTAACCTCCAGTGGCTCCGTATTACCCTTAGAATTAATTATAGATTCCTCTCTGTGGTCCTGAAAATCCCTCATAAGCTGATCACACTCTACCTTTCTTACACTTATTATGTATTCCTCCCCTTCATGCAGTCCACATTTCAGCTGAATTGTTTTTGTTGTTGTTGTTCCTCATACACACTCTCCTGTCTCCTGTCTCCCTGACTTTGTGCAGATTGTTCCCAGTGCCTGAAATGGACTCGTCTTCATCTTTTAGAATCACTAAATTCTTTAAAATTTGACTCAAATACCACTTATTTCCCCTGCTCCTATTGCCTTTTCCACCAATTACCTCAGTTTACTTTATACATATTTTGCCTTTCCTTATCCATTTACATGTTGTACCTTCTAGTATAGAATATAAAGTCTTCAAAGGCAAGGACTGCTTTATTTTTGTCTTTGTATCCTCAGTACCTAGTACAGTGCCCGATATATAGTAATGTGATTCTTAAAGAATGCTTCTTGGAGATTTTGAAAATCGTAATTATTAGGTCAAAGGATATGAGAATATTGTAAATCTTGTTATTTATGTACTAGTAGTTTGCTTCCTAGAAAGAGTAACAGGTACATTTTAATCTTTTCTCCCAAATTTAACCTGTAATCTAAAATAAAACCTTGGAGTAAAGTATTGTTTATTGTTTACAGCTTTCAATTAGATGATCTTTTGGACTAGATAACTTTTAACATCTCTTCTGGCTCTAACATTATCTATTTTAGGGTCCCTTTCATCTCTAGTATTCTGCATTCTGACACTGCATATTTTAAGATTACTTCCAATTATACTATTCTGGTCTATTGGAAAAAAGATTACAAAAGTAGCTCATCTTTTTTATTTTTCCTAGAAACGATATAGGTAATAGAATAAAATCATTTCTTCCATTCTTGCATAGCCCATAAGTGTCTGCTGGCCTGAAGACAGTTATCTATCATTAAGGATGATCCATAGTCATGAACTGCAAGTTATTTTGAAACAAGAATTGATCAGGGTTTTGTAGTTGCCATCTTTTGCTTTGGCCAGTTTATAGTCAATTGTATTTTTGGGGAATGTTGTATTTTTCACATTTGTTTATGATATAATTATGGATCCCATTTAGACTAGTCAGTAGGTCCTGGTCATTTAAAAACAGAAGGTGTATCTGCAGACAATACTTAGATTGTAGAAAATTGGTTTGCATTAGCATTTCACACTGCAGGAAAGCAAATAATAATTGCAAATGTATAATTTTAAGAAATATGACTTTTTGTGATATTGTTTTAAAAATCTGTCTCTGATTAGTATTTTATTTGGTGGTCAAGAAAAATACTTTGTTTCTCGAGTATTTTTCTCTTTGTTGGTCCTTGACAAATTATACCTTTGGAGGCTAGTAAGATTTTGCCAGTCTTGGCATCCTGGGTTAATTTTATTTGTTCTTGAAGCGGGTATTGAATATTGTTGTCAGTTTCATAAAATTAATATCATATTCGATGGCCAGCTCTTTTAAGAAATTCATTAGTATTGATGATGATCCAAGTATTTAGACTAGATCCTATTTCCTGGTTTAAATGTATGGTTGCTTTTTTGTTTGCTTTGGTTTTTTGAATTATTTATCTGTGAAGAAAATTAATATGCATTGTTTTGTGTTAATAAAAAAGTAGTTGTTCTTTGATTTGAGTGTATGAACTGCATGAACTCAGGAATGATTTTTTTTTTTTTAAATAACACTTTGAGAACTGCTGCTTGGTTAGGGCACTTTTGTTCCAAGCTCTCTTTGAGTCAGTTCCTATTAAACCTGAAATGTGACAACCTGTACAACAATGGAAATATTCTTACAATACAATTCTTGTATTATTATTGTGTGGGTTTGAGGAAACTCTCATAGTGTGCCTAATTGAATTCATTATGCTTAATGAATTTGGAAAACCAAAGGGTACCTTTTGTTTACTTGAATTTAAAACTTGGAGCACATAAGAAAGAAATGCTTTGTAAAAAGCATAAGAAATGTTATAAAATATACTACTACATAATCTGTAGAATGCAATAAATTAGGAAGTTTAAGTCACCCTCAGATAATATTATGGTAGTTTCAGTATAACAATTACAAGCAAAGATTGGGAAAATAACATACCAAGCAAGTTACCTTCTGGATAGATACTGAGAATGGAGGGGGAGGGGGAATATTAAATTATTATGTGTTTTTATTAGCAGTTCCTGTGAATTCTTTGATAATGGAATTGATCACAGTACATTTCTTTGGAAAATTGTTAATGTCCCTGTTATATGCCTCTGTAAGAGTTCTTCTAAAGTAGTGTTCAGAAACATATCATTAAAATAGAATACTATTCTATTCCCCCTTTAAAAAACAAAAAAATTCAAATTTAGCTGCTTGATACTATTTACATTATGTAAATTATTATAGTCAATGTAGCATTATGTAAAAATTCCTAATGTATCTCCACAAGGATTTCTTGAAGTGAAATAATGCTTGTTGGTTTCTATGAATTTGACAGGAACTTAATGGTGATTGCAAGCATACCACGTGATCCCCTTTTTTTTATGAGAAAAGCACTTGCTTTGAAAGATAGGCATTTACCTAAATGCTTCCTTAGTTCTCCTTTTCCTAGGCCTGAGCTGTGGAAAAGAAAGAGAATTGCACCAATTTGAAACTGTGAATATTAACAACTGTGACCTGCCATTCCGAAAAATATTGGTTCTTGAGCCCAAATGAACATTATATTTCTTGAGACTTTCTATTATATAAATGTAAACGAACACTGATGGCTTTGGCCTCCCATCTGCCTTTGTCCAGTATCGTCAGTCTCTATCTGGATAATATGTTAACTCTGTTTGGATTAATTTTGTTCCTTGTTGGATACAGGTGATGTAGGTCGGTCATATTTTTCTTTTCCTGCTGTGTCCAATGAAAAATCAGTTGCATCCACTACATCCCATCCTGTGAGGCATCAGCAACCATGACTTGTCCCACTTCAATGATAGCATGAAATATTAGTTAACTCTTTCTTTGAACACTTTCACGACAAGGAGGGCTTTGCCAGCTGCTAAGAGTGAATAGGCTGTCACCAGGCAACTCCTGTGTCTGGGATACAAAGAGCTGAAGGAAGAATGAATGTGACTATTCATGTATTGGGCACTTAAAATATATCTCCATTAACTTCATTTACTAGTTAAAAGGTTATAAGAAAATCAACTTGTCAGAACTAGAAATTGAAAGGACTCCCTATACAAATATTCCCTGGATAAGGTAATCAAAAGATAAATCTACTTTAAAATTTTAATTGTCTTTTGTATTTGGACCAACTACATGGGGATATACAGAGACTTCATAAAAACATTTGGTAAAAAAAAAGAGTCTGTTGTCTCCTTTATGTTAGTACCTCCCCTTTTTCCCCTTCCCCCTTCTTTTATAAAAAGAAGTTTTGAAAAAGGAAGACTTGAAGAGTTGGTGGTTAGAAGACACAGCAAATTTAGTAGGCAGAGAAATGGACTTGGAGTCAGGAGACTTGGGTTTGAATCTTGGCCCTAATGCATTCTGGTTGTGTGACCATAGATAGGTATTTCGTTTTAGCTCTGGCCTTCAGTTTAATTGTAAAATGGGGAAAATAATCCTTGTACTACCGTCAAAAGGCTATTATGAAGAAAGCACTATATGAATTTTAAGGTGCTATATAAATTTGATGGTGGTTATTAATATCAGCAATTCTTCAGAGAGATGGGAGGCAGAGGTTGTATACTTTGGTTAGCTTATCAAGATTTTGCTTGAAAAAATTGAAATATGGGGTATAAGAAAATGGATAAAAAAACCCAAATAATTCTGAACTCTGTAGTTTGGCTTAATTTTAAAAGTTTGTGTTTAAATGGCAATATTTGTAGGTAAATATAAATATCTTAGATAGATAGACCCAAACCAGGAATCTTAATAGTGCATTTATGTTCTTGATCTTTTTATTAGTGCCAAATTGTTCTGTCACTAAGATGAACAGGCAGTTTGTAGAAGAAGAAATCAAAGCTATCAATAATCATATGAAAAACTCTCTAAATCACCAAGAGAAATGCAAATTAAAATAACTCAGTGGTACCACTTCATACTCATTATATTTACTGAAATGACAAAAAAGGAAAAGGACAAATGCTGGAGGGAATGTGGGAAAATAGGTACTGTAATGCACTGTTAGTAGAGCTGTGAACTAGTCCAACCATTCTGGATAACAACTTGGAACTATACTCATAGGGCTATATAGTTGTATACCCTCTGACCCAACAATACTGTGACCAGGTATATATCCCAAGGAAAGCAAAGAAAAAAGGAAAAGGATCTATATGTACCATGTAAATAGATGACTATTTATAGTGTTTCTTTTTGTGGTAGTAAAGAATTGGGAACTGAGGGGATGCCCATCAGTTTGGAATGGCTAAACAAATTGTAGTATATGACTGTAATGGAATGCTATTGTACTATAAGAAATGATGAAAGGCATGGTTTCAGAAAAATCTGGGAAGAGCTAGGTGAACAAAGTAAAGTGTGTAGAGCCAGGAGACCATTGTACACAGCAACAACACTACTATGAGGAAAAGAACTATGAAAGACTTAGTAGCTATGATCAATACAACCATCCACCACAACTCTAAAGGACCCGTGACATAAATTGCTATCTATCTCTAGATAGAGAACTGATAAGCTCAGAGTGCAGACTGAAGCTTATTTTTTCCTTTATTTTTCTTAACTTCCCCTCTCCTAACATGGCTAATGAGGAAATATGTTTTGTATGATCATAGAGCGTGTGTGTGTGTATGTGTGTGTGAAATCATTTCCTCATTAGCCATGTTTAGTGGAGGAGGAGGGGACAAGAAATATAATACTTTATATATGTTTACATGTGATTGTGTGTGTAGGATATTATAGTTCTTGCCTTCTCAATGGGTGGAGGAGGGATGAAGGGAGAAAGAAAATGTGGAACCGAAAATGAAACTCAATTGATAGAAACAAGATGGTCCATCAGTCACTTTTTAGTCACTTGTACACAAGCCCCATTTTGCTCAATGAAACTGAAAGCCAAAGAAAGAGGTGAAGTAACATGCCCATTTATGGTCACACAAAATGATGTTTTGGTTCGTTTGTTTGTTTTATATGACTTAGAAAAACTCATAGGCAAGAAGAAAACCTATCCAGAAAGATAGGAAGTGGTTGAATGTATAAATGAAGTCCTATATTACATCTAAGACCAAAGCCCAAATCTGATTCTCCAGTCATTCCTCCTTGTCCCTCATATCGTACTTTTTATGTTGGCCCATGGTAGGAGTACATAGCTCACTGTCTTCAGCTTCATTGTACAGATGCCTCCGAATTTCTGATACAAGACTTCTGTGCCCACTTAAAAACTTTTCTTGCTGGCCAGTGCTTATCATAGTGGCTGGTACATGGCGAGTGCTTAATGAATCCTTCTTGATTGATTGGTTTTGTTTTTATACTAGTCGTTGCCTCTTAACCTCACCTTCCCCATTAAACTGTCCCTTGTAACCAAGAATAGACATTTAAGCAAAACCAACTAGCAAAGTAACTGTGTCTGATATTATGTACAACTTTTCTGAATACATATTCTTCCATACCTCTCTACTGAGGTAAGGTAGGTGTTTCACCATTGTTTCTCTAGGACTAGGATGGATCATTATAATTAGAGTTCACCTGCCTTGTAATGTTGTTTTCATATGTTCTCTTGCTTTTACTTAACTTCATTCTGCAAAAATTTATGTAATTCTTCTGATGATTTTCTGAATTCTTATTATGTCGGTGTGCCATGATTTGTTTAGTCATAGCCTACTAGATAGCAATCTCTCTGTTTCTAGTTCTTTGCTATCACAAGAAAGGATGCTATAAATATTTTGACATCTATATCAGACTCTGATTTGACCTCCTTGGGGATGTATATGTGTATGTATATATGCACATACACGCTTATTGCAATTCAATCATATGCAGTGCTCATTGAGCATTGCTGGCTTAAAAAGGTATACAGTCTATAGAACAAATTCTTTTATTAAGGGGATTTCTTCTGTGAAGTTTGGATTCAGTCAAAGGGCTGCACTTGAGGACCTAGAAGGCCACATGTGGCCTTGAAGCCACAGGTTCCCCATCCCTGTTGTAGACCATTCCTAGAGAGATAATACACACATATGTTCACTTTGCATATGTACACATGCCATACATACTGCATGTGTGCACATACACATATTTATTAGTGGAAGCACTGGCTTAAAGGTTATAGACAATTTAGTGATGTATACATGGACATTTACATGTGTACACATACAAGGCACATATATACATGTATGCTACATGTATATGCACATACACACATGTATGTCTGTGAGATTGCTGACATAAAGGGTATAGGCAATGTAGTGACTTTTCTTCCATATTGCCTTCTGGGAAAGTTATAGTATATTAGTGTGTCTGTGTTGCTACAGGCACTCCAATATTAACTATTTATATTTTTGTAATTTTGGTTAGCTTGGTGTCAAATTGTATCATTTTGGTAGGTTTTGTAATTTAGGCAGGTCCATTTGTAGGGCTTGGCCAAGACATACACACACACACACACACACACACACACACACACACACAAACACATATATATATATATATATATAGAGAGAGAGAGAGAGAGAGAGAGAGAGAGTTGAATTGAATCATTGAGCAGTCTATTCAGTTGAGTGTCATAATCTGGACTGTTTCATTTCTGTATCTTCTCTGTGTTTATGTTTTTTTCTTAATACTGAATTAAATTGTGGCTTGATTTTATAAGGGTGAAAGGAATGAAAACCCTACTAAAGAGAAATCAGATATTGTCACACTGAATATCTGGACATAGAGTTAAGAGTGAGAATATCATCCTGTGAGTGCTAATCTGATTGATGAAACTAAAGGAAGGGGAGAATACAGTTTTCCCTTAGACATTGCCTGGTGATGTCTTGAGTTCCCTTGGCCACTATGACTCCCTGAGGTGCCAAACATTACTTTGTGAGCTTCTCAAGTTTGTATGTACCCAGGAAAGAGAGTTGCTGCTACTAATTCTTCTTTTTCTACTGCTCCTGCTACCACTCCACTGTTACTTTATATTGTGATTTAACTTTTGTAAATCACTATATATGTATACAAATCTATATGTGTATATGTGTATGTCTGTGTCTACATCAGTGTGTATATCTGTGTTTGTCTCACCACCTCTGCAGCCACTTATGTAGCCCGTCTGTGCACTTATGGGTCCCCAGAGAGTGGCTTATTACTACTGTCCTCAGGGTCCTAGAGGTAGCCTAGTACTGTTGCTCTTGAATCCTTAGCAGTGTCCTCCCTATTATCAATTGACTATTTCAGTCCATTAGCTTTTAGAACAGGAATTTACTGAGAAAGTATAGCAAGAATATTTGGTATAAAACATTCCCTTCAAACCAAGGGTTCACTTTCCCCTTAATGCACACAAAGTTCCTGAGGAGAGTAGATGCAAACCTAAGCTGAAGAACTAGTGAGGTATCCATATAGATACTACATGGGACAAAGAGTACATCTCATTCCTGACCCTAGAAGTCCTTTTCTCCCATTGTGGAGTTCTCATGTCTTGAGTATTGGTCCTGGTTTTGTTACTTAGTACTCTTCATAAGCTTTGCCTTCTTCAGTCTTTTTATATCTTGTACCAATACCTCCCATGTACTCTGTGATCCAGTGACATTGGCCTCCTTCCTGTTCCTCAGACAAGACATTACATTTCCTAACTTTAGGCATTTTTACTTTTAATCCTCCATGGCTGGAATGCTGTCCACATCTGTGGAAAGCTAGGCCTTAGAGGTCCTTAGGTGTATTGAAATATCAGAGAGTAGGGTCATGAATGACCTAGTGGAATGCTAAATGCTAAAGACTGATGGTTCTTAGGGCACCGTGTCAAGGACACTTGGTGAGGTTTTTATTTTGCTGGAAGAATTGAATTTGGTGTCTCCCAGCACATCTATATGGTGTGAGCAGCCACATCCACCTTGAAGGTGGGGGATAGGTGAGGGGTTAGAAGGGCTCAGCTCATGACTAATAAGGAAAGAGGGTGTAAACCTGAAGATTGGAGTGGAGGTCCGTCTTACAGGAATATGCATGGTAGTATCAGTGTCTAGCCAGGAATGGGAAAGGGAAATAGGGCTTTGCTAGGAAATAGGGCATATATGGAGAAAAGCTTCCTGCTATGCTTGTTTTTCTGGGTCTGCCTACCCAGTAGGATCTGGGGACCTAGTGGCCTGGGATAAAGGGGGTGGGTATCCTACAGGGCCACCTCTTACCTGATAGCTTTTTTATTGATGAAGTCTAAAGGTGTGAAATCTCTTTCTTAAGGTCACAGATTTGGTCTTAGTATGCTAGCAGCAGCATATTGAAAGTGCTTGTTTGTGAGGACTCTGGGCCATTTTTTTACAGGGTATCTTAAGCCTTAATTTAAAAGGGAGGAGCATTCTTAGATTTTCAAGTTCTTTTTGGTCCAATTGTTTGATTCCTTGCAATTGGCAATACATAATGAGAACTTTGATCTTTTAGATGGAAATTATATTGAATGCTTTACAGTCAGATACAGGGATAGAATTCTTTCATCAGGGTTTTACCAGGTTCTGGCAGGGAAAAGTCAATTGGATTTTTGACTCATCATCCTTTTCTTGTGCACCCTCCCTCACCGTATGACTGAAAACTTTTCTTATGACTTCTTTTGTTAGCGGATTTGTCTATTTGAAATTGTGTTGAATCAACTTTAAAGTCCCATGTCTGCTTCCTGAGGAGCACAATTGATTTACAGAGCACCTTTAAGGTAGCTTTGTTTTTGAAAATTTTTGGGGAGGAATCCCTGAATAGAACTAACTAGAGACAAATCTTTATTTGAAGAGTCTGAGAAGTGTAATTCAAAATAGAATTAAATTAATAGAATCACAATGACTGATTCTTTAGATCTAGAAAAGACTTTAGGGTTCATTTAGATCAACTCCTATCTGAAGCACCAAATCATCTCTTTAATACCCTAAGAAAATGATTATTGAGTCTTTGATTGAAAACTTCCAGGATTAAAGAGATCTTTACCTTTCAGTACAGCCTCCTCATTATTGGATAGTTCTAACCATTAAAGAGTATCTTTTAATTTTTGCATTTTTATCACTGTTGTGTTTTTATCACCTTCATTTTTGAATGTCTTTCCTCTCTCCCTTAGCCAATGAACTGTCCCTTTTATAGAGAAATTTTAAAATAAAGAGGGAAAAAGACAGTTTAAGAAAAACAACCAACAGATCAACTGTGCCTAACAGTATAAGCAATGAATTTCTGTACTCACTGTCCCCTGTACCTTCTACTTCTATGTATGTGGTGTGGGGGAGGGGTAGGTGCATTTTTCAACTTTTGAGGAGGCCAAGTTTGAATGTTATACTTATGTTGTTTTGTTTCTCTTTTTGTTCTTTTCACTTATATTATTGTAGTCATTGTGTGTATTATTTTCCTCATTATTTCCTTATTTATCTTTATGTCCTTTCCTTCCTTATTTCACTCTGTATTAGTTTATATATTTCCCTGAGTTTCTCTGAATTTTTTTTGGCTAATAATTAATTTATTTGTTTTCAGTTTTCAACAATCACTTCCATAAGTTTTAAATTGTTCGCCCCCTCCCTGCTTCCTCCCTTCCCATGATGGCATGCAATCTTATGGTTTCTATACATACATTCTTATTAAACACATTTTCACATTAGTCTTGTTGCATAGAAGAATTAAAATGCATGGGAGAAACCATGAGAGAAAACAAACAAAAATAAAACAAAGCATAACAAAACAGAAAATTGTCTGTTTCATTCTGAGTTCCGACTCTATAGTTCTTTCTCTAGATGTCTGAATTCTTTATATTCATAAATTTCTTATGGCCCAATAATAGTCATCTATACTTCTATGTTATGACTTGTTTAGTCATGTCCCAGTTGATGCAGCAAATGCTTCTTTATCCTAACAAAAATCTGCCTCCATATGATGTCTCCCTCTTCACTCTCCCCTGCTATTCTGCTCCCCAGACCTAAGTCAAGATCTTCCTTCTTCATGGCAGACTAAAGCAGTTTTTTGTAAGAGTTGAGGAGTGGGGGAGTCTTACTTAAAATAAGGGGATTGTTTTAGATTATTCTCTAAGTCTCTTCCAGCTGTGAACCCTATGATCCTAAATAAGAGGAGCTTTGAACTCCTATCCTGTTCAGGATATAAAGCAGTGTTGAATATTTTTTAACCAGTATTTAAATCCAAAAGATTATACTAGTGTCACAATTTAAGGTGAGTTGGAGAGGGTCCTGACAGGAGACAGGAAATTCTGTGATCTGTTTGATGTGATGAAGGCCTGGTAGTAATGACCTTGGATAGAAATGCAATAGATATGAGGCATTTCTAAGAAAGAATGATCAAGAATTAGGTTATTGATTTATGCTTTTTTTTTTATTCTTTAGGATAAAGGAAAGGAAAAACCAAAGATTATTCCAAAATTTCAAAAGTCTTGATGAGGAGGAGATTGGGGCTGAAGCATAAAAGTGGTTTGAGGGTGGAGTTAATAGACTTGGTTTTTCATTAATGATAGGGAAGTCAACTGGCAATTGGAGAAACTGCAGGATTTCACATATAGCCTTGATAGTCATTTGTAGGAAGATTAGAGATGTGAAGTTCTGAGAATGAATTATATGCTTTAGAGGGAGGTAGCTTGGTATTGTGGAAGGTGGATTGGATTGGGAGTTGGGAGACCAGAGTTCTTGTGTCAGATCCAAGTGCCACTTACATTGACTTCATAGCCTTGAGAGAATTGTTTCATCTCTCTAAGCTTTAGTTTCCTTTTGTTTGACACTTGACCCTTTCAATTCTAAACCTTAGAACTGTATAGAAATGTGGATTACAGGCCTGTGATTCTCCTTTGGGGGATCATAGGTTCTGATGAAAAATAAAAGAAATAAATCCATTTTCATATGACAAATGATATATAGTATAATTTCTGATACATAGTTTCATATTTAATTTTTTTGGGAAAATATGCAGATGTCAGCATTTTCTCAGGGAACCCCATTCACATATTTTAGAATAGTTGGGAGAACACTGTGTTAATAATAACTTATGTTTACATGTTTCTGGAAAAACATTGAAGCATAGTGGGTAGAGAGCCAAATATACACATTGGTTGTGTCATGACCCTGGACGAGTCACTTACAGGCAAATCTCTAGGATTGTATGTTGCAGAGAAAATGCCAACCTGCATTGGTTGATAGAATTTGCTCACCAAGGAATTCTGTATTCACAGCTTTAGTTTCTATCCTTATACATGTATGTGACATTTCTTATTTCTTATTTCAAATTTTTTTTCATTATTCTGAATTTAGTAAAAATAAACATTTGTATATATAATCATGGTGATCATGGTGAAGAGGAAGAATAGATTTGGGGATACAAGGCAAAGGGAGAAGTGGAATAACATAATGACAACAGTGATTAGATAAAGGAATTTTAGAATTCATGAATGTAATAGTAGCACAGCTGAGCATGATGGCAGGTGAAGAGTGTAACTGTCAATCCATATCCAGGGAAAGAACTATGGAATCTGAATGTATATTGAAGCATACTGTTTTTTCTCTCTTTTTTTCTTTTTCTTGGTTTTTCCCTTTGTTCTGGTTCTTCATTCACAACATGACTAATGTGGAACTATGTTTAATATGATTGTATATGTATAACCTATATCAGATTGCTTGACATCTTGGGGAGTGGGGAGAGAAGGGAGAGAGGAATAAAAAATTTGGAACTCAAATTCTTAAAAGTGAATGTTGAAAACTAAACTAAAATTAAGTACAATTATAACAAAGAGTATGACCATTTCTGTGTAGCTGAGGTAGAGGTAGAGGAGTAGGCCATGGAACATGAGTAATTGCAAAGTTAGGGTATTTGAGGGAGTATTATTATGTATATTGAAGCATAAGAATCTCCTGGTCTGGAACTCCCTCCATGGATGCAAATTAACAACTCATTATAAAATCATTGATTTAGATCTGGAGGTGCTGCTAGCATTACTTTCAGGAGGTAACTAGTGGATTCTTTCCATTTTCACTTTATCCTTTGATTCTAAGTCAATTTAGTCTAGTCTCTTCATTTTGTAAATGAGAAAACTGGGGTCTAAAAATGATAAGTGACTTTCTTAACATCACACAGATATTATCTGAGGCATGGTGTGAATGCTCTGATATAAGGGATGGTGCTCTTCTGATTTTAGAGTTGTTTGACAGAATGCTGAGACCTTAAGTGGTTGGTGTGTCCTTATAAAAGTATGTGTCAAATGCAGGTATTGAATCAGGTCTTCCTGACTCTAATGCTGCCTTCTGTTCACTATATCAGGTCACTTGTCTTATAAACTTTTTAGAAAACATAAATCAGCAGGTATATATTATAAAATACTTCTTCACCTTATATAAGGATTAATTTATTCCTGAGGTTTTCTTTCTTTTTTCTTTCTTTTTTTTTTTTAATTCTTGAGCTTCTCTTATGTATTAGTGTTTTCAGATCATTAATAGAGTTGTTGAGGACAGGAAAATTTAGCTTTAAATGTCAGGAACCACTGCCTATAGACTATATGTCTCAAATGACAATAAAGCATTCTAAGGCGTGGGAAAAATTGTGTTTCATTTCTATCAATTAATCTTGTACTTTTTTTCAGTTTTGTCAAGGCACAACTTGATATATACTAGAACAGGAATATCATTGTGCTTTAGTATATGATTATTGCTCTAGTGTGGTTGATTTATTATTTAAGAAATACAATGACATAATAGGATAGTCTTGTAGTATAAAATTTAGACCTGGAAAGGATCCCAGAGGTCATCTAATATAATCCCTTCATTTTATGGGTGAGGAAATTGAGGCCCAGAGAGGTTAAGTTGCTTTTCCAGGGTCACTCAGGCCTAAGTGCCACTGTCAATATTTGAATCTAGGGCCTTTGATTCCAAAACAAATTAGATATAGAATCTTAGAATTTTGACCTGAGAGGCACCTTGGAAGTCATAATACTATCCTTCTCATTTCAAAAGTAAGTAAACAGAGTTTTGGAGAGGGGAAGTTGCTTTCATAGCATTTTACTTGGAGCTATAACTTTGCAAAGTCTGTTTTTCTAATTAAATTTTTGTTCAATTAACAAGTATTTATGCTCTTTCCCTTACCCTTCTCTCTTCTCCCCAGTAGGGGGAAAAAAGAAAAAAGAATTAGGCATAGTCAATCAAAAGACAGTTCCACATTGGCCATGTCTAAGAATGAGTGTCTCACTCTGTATTTCTAGTCTATCATCTCTTTGTCAGGAGGTGGCTAGCATTCTACGTCATCAACCCTCTGGAGTCATAATTGCTTAGAGTTGCTCAGAGTTTTTACATATAATAGAATGCTTCATTTTTATAATATTGATTTATAAATTGTTCTATTTCTGCTCACTTTACTGAGCAGAATGGATATTCAGTGATGTTCAGGTGATTCATGCTCCTTCTATCCTTTCACTGTTGGTATAGACTTAGGTTTGTTCTCCCTGGTTATGTGAGATGCCACTCCCCTCTGATCCTCCCTTTTTCTTCCCTAGTATTTCCTTCCCCCCCCTTCCTTTTCTCCTTTTGAGATCATTAAATCATAACAAAACCAGTCCTAATTCTATCTCATTTCACTTCCTTTACAACCCCTGCCTTTATTATGGTACCTGAATCATTCTTCTTACCCTACCCAACCCCTCATTAGAATGCAAACTCTTCATCCTTATAAAGTCTTTTCAAATCACTGATGTTGTTCAGTCCTGTTTCTGACTCTTCTTGACCCTATGGGAAGTTTTCTTGGCAAAGATACTGGAGTGCTTTGTCATTTCCTTGTCCAGTTCATTTTACAGATGAGGAAACTGAGGTAAACAAGGTTAAGTGCCTTGCCCAGGATCGCACAGCTAGTTAGCGTCTGAGGCTATATTTGAACTCGGGAAGATGAGTCTTCTTGACTCCAGGCCCAGCACTCTATGCATTGTGTCACCTTAGCTGCCCTATTTTTCACTTTTGAAATTGTTCATTTATATTTACCTTTCTGTGTTTTTCTTTACTGCTTTATTTGCATTTCATTGTATCCACTCAGCTCTGATCTCTTCTTCAAGAGTGTTGGGAAGTTCTCTATTTCATTAACCCCCTTTAAAGGTCCCAGTTCAGTTCAGTTACTTTTCAGTCATGTCTGTCTCTTCATGAGCCCCTTTGAGGTTTTCTCAGCAGAGAGGCTGGAGTGCTTTGTCATTTCCTTCTCCACCTCATTTTACAGATGAGAAAACTGAAACAAACAAGATTCAGTGACTTGCTCAAGGCTGTACAGCTAAGCTGGTAAGTGACTGAGGCGAGATTTGAAGTCAGAAAGATGAGTCTCACTAACTCTGGGCCCAGTGCTCTATCCAGTATGCCACCTAGCTGCCCAAAGTTCTGTGTAGGATAGGATTTTATTTGCTTTTGTGGGTAAATTATTCTTGGTTATAAGCCTATATTCTTGGCCTTCTGAAATACTATCTTCCAAGTTCTCCACTGTTTTAGAATGATGGGTACTAAACTGGGGCTCCTCTGTAGTCAAAGTCTTTCTGGCAGCTTGAAGTATTTTTCTTTGATCTGGAAACTGAATTTTGAGTGTGGTGTTGTTTGCATCCCTTTCAGGAGGTGACTAGAGGATTCTTTTTCTGTTTTCACTTTGTCCTTTAATTTTAGAACAGCAAGCATTTATTAAGTGCTTACTTACTATGTGGTAGGCACTGTGTTAAACAATGGAATACAAACATAAGCAGAGAAATAGTCCCTGCCTTCAAGCAACTTACATTTAATGGGGGAAGACAATAGGCTGAAAAATATAATGAAAAGGGAGTGGGAAAGTTACCTATGGCAGGGACATGGTAGAGAAAGTTCAGAGTTAGGAGTCCTAGAGAGCCTGGAGAAGAATGAAGACATGACTGAACTGGACACTTTCCCTATAAAGGAATTTGAGAGTGGGGGGTAAGAATGAGGCAGTCAGATGAAAGGAATGGGGGGGAGGCAGTTTTCTTTCATGATTTTCTTGAGATATGACATCCTTTTTCTTTTTCTTATTTTTGCTCATGGCTTTCAGGTCATCCATTTCTTCCTAAATTATCTCCCCTTGAGCTGTTTTTCAGGTCACTTGTATTTGATATGAGATACTTTATGTTTTCTTTAATTTTAAAAATCTTTAATTTTTTTCTTAATGTATCTTTTTGTCTGTTAAGAGTCATTAACTTCTGTTTGATTCATTCTAACTTTTAGTGAATCTATTACTTGAATCTATTACTTGGGTAAGAATGTGCACTTGTTATGCCAAGATGTTGTTTCTCTTTCAAGGTCTCTTCTCCATAACTCCCATATCTTTTCAAGTTCTTTCCTCTACAGCTCTCATTTCATGTGTAAGAACTACCTTAAACTCATTTCTTGCCTCTTACATCATTTCTTCAAGGAATTCCAATTGGTCTTTTGTGGGGATGTTTTGTTTTTCTTTGAGACTTTGTTGAAGTTAAAAACTTGGAAGAACAAGATGGAGTGTTGTGTGTGATGAATAGCAGGTTGTTCAGTATGGTTTGACTATTAGAATCCCTCTTGGAAAGCAGTGCATTGAAAAGTTAGAAAAACAGGAAAGGGCTACATAGTGAAGAGCGTTAAATGCCAAACAAAGAAATTTCCATTTGATTCTAGAGGTAATAAGGAACCATTGGATTTTATCGAGTAGGGTGTATTGACCATGCCAACCTGTACTTTTGGAAAGTCATTTTGACAGTATTCTGGAGGGTGGATTAGAATAAGGAGAGAGATTTGAGATTAATATTAGTATTGGCATTTTTATTCATTTGTGTTAGTAACTGTCCAATTCTGTTGCCAAAGTCCAGGAGAGAAGTAATGAGGGTCTGATTTAAGGTGATAGTTACATGAATGGAGAGAAGGGGACGTCTATGAGTGTTACAAAGAAAGAGACTGTAAGGTCTGGCACCCGATTGTAAATGTGGAATGAACAAAAGCTAGGTTGATGTTGAGATTGCACACTTGGGTGCCTGGAAGGATGTTGGATTCTACCCTCTATCCTAGGATCTCTGCCTATCTCTCACTTTACAGATCGGTAAACTGAGGCTCAGACAGGTAAAGCAACTTTCTAAGGTTACATAGTCTGTAAGGAAAAAAGTCATGATTCAAACCCGAATTTCTTACCAAAGTCCATAGCTCTTTTACTACCCTACACCACTAGCAGAGAGGTTGTTTTTAACTGTAGTTCTGAAGAAACAACAAAATGTAGCAGATCACTTTCCTGGGAATGAGAAGCCCTAGCTTTTGGTTTTGTTATGCCATTGACCAATTATGTAAAATTGGCTAAGTCATTTAATTTCTCTAGGTCCCACTTTTCTCATTTGTCAAATGGAGATAACTGTACTTGATGGTAGAATCAAATGAGACAATTGTGGTGAGGTGGAAAGAGCCCTGGATTTGATTTCAGGAGGCCTGAATTGCAATTGTGGCCTTTACATTTACAAGTTTTGTGACCAGATGCAAATCATTTTACTTTTCAACCTCAGGTCCTTCACGAGTAGTACAAGCATTATAACACTTTCACAACCTTTTTGTTTTATCAAATAGACATAGTATATATAACATCTTATTTGTTAAAACAATAATGTGTGTATGTTATATTTAGGCATATAACATATATGTTACATAGTCAAAATTTCTTCTAGTATCCCTCCCTCTACTGCCTTCCAGAGGATTATTCCTTATACATATATACACATATGTATATTTAAGTATTTCATATTTCACTGGATTGTTTAAGGAAAATGCTTTGTAAACTTCAAAGTATCATAGAAATGTGAATTGTTATGTGAAAGCATAAACTTTGTAGAATTTAAGCATTGTTATTCTTTGAGTTGTCTTTTTAGTGATGTTGATGAACAGGAATTGTTCATTCACTGAACACACACATATGTAAGGCATTGAGGTAGCAATAATGATGAATAGAAATGGACATTGAGTTCAAGGTTCAATGCAGTTTGTTTCATGATATGAAATAAGACTCCATATAGTATATGTTATCTAGTATGCAAGTATGTGTATATACACATGCGAATAATTTACTGTTATCCTTAAGCAAATGACAGATGTTATCTCTATTTTTAATAACCATATGCAGTGGGTTTTATGTTTATAACACATGAGGGACACAGCTGTCAATTGAGTTAAGTTATCTATAGTAATTATAAAATGAGCAGGTTAGAACTAAATAGATCTCCAAGGTCCTGTCCTCTTCCAATGTTCCATATTCTATTATTCTATGATTTAAGACCCTCTTTGCCATAGATATTCTGTGTTTTATAATGCTACAAGTAGGTATAATGGTGTGACATTATTATTATTGGCATCAAGTAAGTGGGAAAAATAGAGCCCATCTAGAAAGCGAATTGAAATTTAAGGTACAAAACACATTATTATGCATTTCTACAAAAAAAAAAGTTTGTGTACATGAAAGAAACCATACATTTATCTGAAAATGTGATAAAATTTGGGAATCAGTAGCAAGGTTTATATTAGTTTTTAAAGAAACACACCCCTTCTAATATGTAAACTCTAAGAATAGATATCCAGACCTAAGCTTTTTATTGAAAATATTTCAGTACAAAAACATCTACATGAGCAAATTCCTGGCTGGCCTTTTTGGTTATTTCTCTCCAGTTACCCTCACCCTTTTTATGTTTTTGGAATTCTTTGTGCAACTTCTTCCTCATTCCATTTTCAGTATAACTTGTCAGGACTTCTTCAGGTTGTAGTTTGGAGAATTGTTAGGTGCCTGTTTTATTTTGAGACTAAAGGGGTTATGGAAAATATTTCAAATTATCAATAATCTTTTTGGCATTCACAGGTCAAAAATCCATTAACATATTCAGGAAACAAAGATGAACACACACACCCCCCCTTCCAATTTTATTGCCTAATGTCAACGTGCTCATTATTTGTACAACAGCTGATGTATTTAGTACTTGTTGATTCACTTAATTGGTAACTGTACTACATGCATAACAACTCCAACTATGGAAAACAATAGGTCAGTGTCTGCTGTTTATGCATAAATAGTCACATAGAGGCAGAATATGTCTGAAAGACAGAATATGTTATTTTGAAGAGTAATCTGTTACATGAATGGGGCTATTGCTTATACCATGCTGAGGTGGGTTTTATGCATTCCTGTATTCAGTAATTGTCTGTATACTTACAATCTGGGAACCTTGTAAAACTATGCTCAAGATATTAGGTTAATTATAATATTGAATAGTAGATAGTAAAATATATGAAATGCCAGCATTGGAGGAAGTATGAAAAGAAGAACTCTTGTGGAAAAAACATGATTTTTCTGATTGGTAATAACCAAATATTTTTATATCTGCTGTATTCTTTGTGTTTTTAAATTGCTTTGGAACCTAGAATTTTTTTTGGAGGGGGGTAAGGGTGTACATCTTATTTTAAAAATGCAACTGTTATTTTGTAGCTGCTGAATATACATTTAAATGCTTTGTAATTTACTCTGTCCTAAGTAGCATATTAAGAATCTGAATTTTGAACCGGGAATAATTGTTTGGTATGATGGTAATAATTCATGTTTATGTGGCACTTTGACGTCCCCCAAAACAACCTTGTAAAAATATTTATCTATTTTAACTGGGCAAATTAAGGGGAATGGATTTTTTGTTTGTTTTGAAGGGGGAGGTTAGTGAAGGGGACAATCTGTATTTAGAGGCTGGAGTAATTGTTTAGAATAATAATAATGACAAAAATAGGTCCCATTCAGATATGTAGCGTTTTGGATTTTGTCATAATAATCCTGTCAGGTATAGTATGCAGTGCCTTAGTCTAAAAAGGAAGACTAAGCCTATATTTTACTACTTCTCTTCAGATGAGTTATCAAAGGTAACAGAAAGAAATAATGACTCGGTTTTTCGTTCTTGATTTTTGTTTGTTTGTTTTTGTTTTCAAAGTAATATAAATATGTCCCTTCAAGAAATGTTACTCCTTAATAATCCAAACTTGGAGAATTAAAGTTGTAAAAAGGATCCATCTCTAGAATAGTTGTGATCGTTTAATAAGCCTGAACTAATTATCTAGGCATTTTACAGTTTAGAGTAAACAAAGTCAAATTTTTGTAGCTGAAACAGTTTCTTTGAAGGTTTTCATTAGCATAATTGTAGTTTGTTGCAGTTTTCTGTCTTGCTATCAAAAAACTTTTTTTTGTTTTTGTCTTACCAAAGGTTTTTTTCCTTTTAAATAAATATTTTAAAGTTTAGTCTTACATATAAGACTATAGAGACTTAAGGTTGTGAAAGAGATTATTAACTTGCCTCTGAAATGCAGAACTTCTGTAAATGTGCACATTGTGTGTATATGTTATAAAATCATTACCCTGATGATTCAAAAAGTAATATAACAGACTTATGACCATTTTGCAGTATATTCTCATTCTCTCATCTGGAAAATTAAATCAAGCTACAGTGTGGATTAGTATTTGCGTTGTGGGGAAGGGAAGATAGTATCTTAAATACCATGGAATTGAACGAGATTATAGTTTGCAACGAATTCCAAAATCCTTTTTTGTGTTGCCTTTCGAGAGGGTTGTTTAGGGTAGGTTTTCTATGATACACAGCGTTACATATATTAAATTCAGTCAGACATTATTTCGGTAACCCAAGGGTTGTGTTAAATATGACAGTTTCTGAATTGATACTTGGCACTTTTGTAAGCCGAGGTAAGCATCTTAATTAGTCACATTTGGAATGTTTCAATTTTAAAGTTACTGTACATATGATTTTGGTGTGCTTTTAGAATTGTAGGCTATCCAAGCTGGAGGGAAACTCAGAAGCCATCTAGTCTGTTACCTGAGCAGCCAGAACTGAAGCTCAATTCTTTGTATATGAAATAAAATGCATTGACGATATGTACACAAAATGAAGTCTCATTATTTTGTGGAATCCAAACGAAGAAAAAAATTGGAGACTTTGCATTTCTTCTTATTTAAAATAAGTGACTTTGCTTAAATGCTGTTGCATGTGTCCTGAGCAAAAACTTAAAGTGACATATAGATAATGTAGCTCCTGAGCTGCAGACTAGACCTCATACGTATGTGCTGAAGCCTGCATTGCATTTCTGGTGCAAGGGAACAGTGTCTGCCATGTTTTCCAGGAACTTTAAGCCTAAGGCAAAACTTGGGGTTTTTGGAGTTTGTGTAAAATAATTTATAGCACCTACCCAGCATATCTGGCCCAAATTCTTTTTCTACTAATTAAACATCCTCTGGCAAATTCTAATATATCTTACAGGTCTAAAAGTACATATTAGAAGAGTGGCAAATTTGGAATAACATAAAAAAAGAAAAACTTGCCTCTTATCCAAAAAAATAATAATAATTCTGGATTCTTCATTAATTTTTGGGCCCTAAAAAACCTAATCTTTTCAGGTACAGTAATATTCTTAATTTTCTTAGTTCAAGTTGGGGTATACAATCATGTCTTGTGAAAATGCCCACATTAAATTTGGAAAAGTACATTGTTCTCTGTACTGGCAAAGTGCTTGGAGAGAGGAGTTGTCTTTTCTTTGCTTGACTGTTACACTGGATGTGGTCTGTTGTATCTGTAAGCGATGAAGACTGCCAATTCAAGAATCTAGGGCTACCAAAGGTTAAGGGGTTTATAGATACTCCAGGGCTTGTTGGCAAAAAGTTACAACTATCAAACTTTCAGTTGAAAAGTGTTTTCTTGAGAGATCCTGGTATTGATTTCCAAGTCTGCAAGTATTTATTACTTAAATAAGAAATAAATTGCAGATAATGACAAGACTGGGGGAAAATAAGATGGGGAAATATAATCCTATCATGTCTAATACAAATTTTATTATGTTAATATTTAAAGGATCAGTGCTTTCATTGATGTGACTATGCCCTCTGTTGATACAGATGGTAACCAAGTTTTTTCATCCAGAGCATGTGATGAATACATTTTCAATAGTAATTTTAATTTTCTAATTGTCTTAGTCATGCCTAATGCTGGTATCTTGTTTCAGACTTCATCTCTTCTGGTAAGAAAGGATTTCTGTATATATATGCCTTAGTTTATTTTCCAAACCAGAAACCAGAACATGTGTTCTGACAAAGGTTGTTACATTTGTAAAGCCTTGTTAAAAATATATTTTCTTTTCCGCAAATCAGAACCATCCTAGAAAATCCAGGACATGTATACTTGTCATGCATTTATTGATATTAATTTTTTATCATTGAAAATAAACTTTTCTTTGCCACAGTTTCCCTGCTAGTAGATTTTTGTAGTAAAAGTTCCCTCACTGCTCATGACCATGCGTTTTTGATTGGAGTGTATAAATGTGAGGCAGCATTTTGGAAATTAGCAATTGTAATAGTGGATGATGGTTAAAGAACTAGAGATATAAATATTAGACTGATGCAGTTTTCCAGTGTATGTTATTTTCCACATAAAGATATAGAACATTTCATAAAATGGTCCCAGACCATTTAAAACTCAAAGCAATGCAGCTGACGCAATGAAATACATAGAGTACTTGTAAAAACATACAGACACGCAAGTGGATTGCTGCCAGACAGAAAATATAAAGGCGGTTTGCCTAACTGCAGGGTGCCGGGTTTTGTACATGTGCCATGCCGGTGCTGTTAGTACAGAGTATGTTGTGTTGCTTAGGGAAAAGCAGATTGTATTTGGACCTTTTTAGCTTAAGAGTCTTCTGTAGATCTTTAGGTGAAAATTATGGATCAGCACAAAGTTAAGAAGCCATGCAAAATGGGCATTTTGTGAAAATACCAATGTAACTTGTTTTCCTTTTTGATGTTAATTTTGTAAAAAACTGTTGCATAATATTCTTGATTACCAGCTGCCACTACTTCTATTGCCTCCTTGTGGAATCAAGGGGTCCCAGAGGTTCTCAAACCTTGCTAATAGAGTAAAATTTTTCGATGTTCTTTCAGGTCCAGAAGGTTGATTACAATCTAGGCTCAATTGATGGACTGTGAGTCTCTTGTCAAAGAACCAGTGTAGCTAAATACATAGAGGCTCATATACTAGAATGTTCATCAAGACGTATTGAATTTTTTTGACCACAGGAACTTTTATAAGGAGAGTTTACAATAGCATAGCAGTCTTGCAATCTGCATCAGTAATGATATACTATACTGACACTAGTGAAACCATGGATTCTAGAAATATCGAAGTGTGAAGTATTGATTGATTGCTATATTGGATATTTGTGGTTAAAAGGAAGAAGCTTTATACATTTAAATTGACCTAATTTAATGTGTGCCAAAGCATAGTTAGGTGAACTTAAAAAAAAATGACTTCTAGGTTGTATATTACGGAGTATGAGCTTTCCTTGCTATCATAAATAACATTTATGAAGAGATTAGGAATATCAGAACTGCCAAAGCTTGTAGACTGATTGTAGCACTTGATAAGTTATTGCGTGGAAACTTCTGTCACTAAATGCTGAATCTCTAGTAGAGGAGCCTCAGGAAAGGTAAGTAGATTAATTTAGTAGATTGTGTTGTTATGTTGAAGTAAAGTAGGATTTCATGGGAAATCTAGTTCTTATAATCGATCCTATCTATTTGTACATTCTGGAGTTCAGAAGTCTCCATTTACTATGAGTATTTTAAAGTAATTTGATACTTCCATCAACATGACCTTTCTGCTCATTTTGTTATTGTTTGTTCAGTTGTTTCAGTTGTATCTGACTATTCACCACTTTATTTGGGGTTTTCTTGGCAAAGATGGTAATGTGGTTTGCCATTTCCTTTTTTAGCTCATTTTACAGATGAGGAAACCAAGGCAAACAGGGTTTTAAGTGCCTTACCCAGTGTCATACAGCTAGTAAGTATCTGAGGACAAATATGAATCAGGAAGTTGTCTTCCTGATTCTAGGCCCAGAGCTCTATAGAGCTACTGTGCCATCTAACTTCCCTCTGTTCATTTAGTATATATGTTTTTTAAATTAAAGAATTTTTTGGTTTATAAACAGACCATAGAACATGGAAGGTTAAAGCTGAAAGAAAACCATGCTTATTTGTCTATCATTCTCCCTTTAATCCCTTGCCCTGCAACTGTACCCTCATTAGAATCCAAGTTTCACGAAGGCAGGGACTGCTTTGTTTTTCTTCTTTATTTTTATGACATCAGGGACAGTGCCTTGCACATAGTAGGCATTTAATAATTTTTAAAAAATAGAATATTAGAAGGTAGAACAAAGAATGTTAGAACTGAAAGAGATGGTAGGTTCTAGGACAGACAATATTAGATCAGGAAATCTTCTGTAGTAATTATTGACATATGTTAGTTTAAAAATTGCTAGTTCCTTAGTGTTCTGGTTGGTTAAAGCCATGACTGCAGGTTACATGGTTAGCTGACTTTTTACCACCATCTAGAAAAATCAAAGTATTTTTGAAAAAAATGAATAGCATATTACATATTTGAATGGAAAATGGCTGCCAATATTTGTTATCAAAGGGCTGATAAGAGACACAAAGTTTTGTACGAACAGAGTGAGCGATTTTGAGGGAAAAAAATAAAGCTGGGCATTAGATATGCTAGACTATTTTAAGGGTTCTTAATCTTTTTTTTGTGTTAAGAATCTCTTTGGCAGTCTGCGAAATCTATGGACCTCATCTCAGAATAATATTTTAAAATGCTTAAAATATATAGGATCAGAAAAAACATTGAAGTATAGTTATCAAAATATATATTTTTAAAAGAAGTTCACAGACTCAAGGTTAAGCACTCCTGCTCTATGGAGATTTTTTCTTTTAGGGCATCAATTTGTATTTAAGTTGTCAGTCATATATATTTTAGAAATTCTAGCAATTATTTCTGTTCTTTCTCTTAGTAGTAATAATGTAAGCTTACATTTATATTATGATTTTAAGGTTTATGTACTCCATAGTACAAGTACTGTGATTCCCATTGATTGATACAGAAACAGGCTTAATGAAGGGAAAGGACTTGCCTGTGGTTGCTCCACAGAGTGAGCTCTGGAACGAGGTCTTCTGATGTAATCCTGGTGCTCCCTTTACTGTACCACACTGCTTGTCAATCCACAGCACTCTTTAGAAGAGCTTTAATGGAAGAAAGGCAGTTCCTTTGCCAGCTAATCCCTGCTTGTGTAGGGTCTTTCCATTCAATAGACCATTTGACTGCCCTGTAGGCTGCTGTCTGTAGAGGTCTGATGCAAGTAAACTGGTCCCCGTCCTGGACGATTGCTTTTCCTCTGGTGCCAAAGGTTGTTTTTCCGAGTTGGTACTGATGTCCCAACAAATTTTGAAAAGTAGTTGGCTCCTGAGTTCTCTGCTTTTTCCCCAAACCTTGTCCTTAATGTAATCTGTTAATTGAAGAGTAAAAAGTCTTCCTTTTACTAACGTCTTTTTCCAATGCTTTACAATAGTGTGGTGATTCCTTTGGGTTCTCTAAGGCTATGCCAGGGGTACATAAACTCTAGGTAGATCATACCAAACTGTAAAGTCTTCTAGTAAAAACTTGGTGATGAATTTACTGTCTGACATCTGGAGACTTGCCTAGATATATTGGGAGAGATTCATCATTGGAAGATTGATAGATTCTTTTGGTCATAGCAAATCAAGTGCCTGCTAAGGTGTGAAGGGATTGCCATTCCTCTGTTGGTGAATTGAGCACTCATAATGATTACATTATGGGTCTGAATAAAAATAAATATTTTTTTAGTTCTTTTAAAAAAAAAAAACCTTAACCATAAAAAATGATCAGAATTTGGGTAAATATGGATTGGAGGGAGACTAGCATCTGGCAAAAATGCTTTCAACACAGGAAACTTATCAATAGAAAGAACAAATAGTTCAAATTTTACCAAATCCCTGATGTATATTTTGCAAAAGCAAACTCTACTGGTGATCTTAATGTCCTTCAGAAAATAAACCACATCTTTCTTATTTTGGAAAAGTTGGCTGTTTTCAATCAATAGCAAATGGTATTCTAATAGCTGCTAATTAGAAAGCTGTGTAAAGGAATGGAAAGAGACTGGATTTAGTCAGAAGATCCGCATTGGAATATCAGCTGTAACTTCCTAGTTGTATGACTATGGGCAAATCCAGAGCCTCCAGCATTTGTCATTTTCTTTTTTTGTCAACTTAGCCAATCTGATGTGTATGAGCTGGTATCTCAGAGTTATTTTAATTTTCATTTTTCTAATTGTCAGTGTATTAGAGCATTTTTTTCACTGATTCTTGATAGTTTGGATTTCTTCCTCTGAAAACTGCCTTTTCATGTCCTTTGATTATTTATCAAGTGGGGAAGAAGTAAGTTTTTATTAAGTACCTTCTGTATTCCAATCACTGTACCAAATATTTTATAAGTATTATCTCTTACAATAACTCTGGGAAGTAGATGCTATTACTATTTACTGGTGAGGAAACTGAGGCAAACAGAGGCTAAGTGATTTGCCCAGGATTACCTAGATGCTAAGTGTCTGAGGCTGGATTTGAAATCAGGACATCCTGACTTCCGGTCCAATACTCTGTCCACTGTACAACTTTGCCTTATTGGGCTGTTATGAAGAAAGTATTTTATAAATCTGAAGTTCTAGGTAAATGGAGGCTCTAATTTATTGTTAGTAATTCATTTATCTATTGACTTATTGATTGGAAATTGGTTGACCTTGGACATATAATTTTGTAAATCAGATGAACTTTTATAATTTTATTTGAAATAGAGTATCATAGATACTATTTTCCTCTAGGCTTTTTGAGTTCGGCTAACTGTATCAGGTAGAACATGATTTCTTCTAATATTTTACTACCATGTTATTTATACTGAAAAATCAAACTGGTAATAGGGGCTTTCCTCGTCATAGTCTATTCTAAAACATTTGATAATGGTTGGAGAAGACTTAGACTGTATTCCATAGCATCTTCAGAATTGTTCTCTAAATATTTGGGAGAGTGTTCATTATAATAGCATGAGCCTTATCCCCTCTATTTGAATTACCCTTGAAAAGGGTTGAGCCCTTTGTGCCTTCTATCCCTCTCCCTCCCAGCCCCTCGCCCCCTTCCCCCCCTCCAGGGGTGTGAAAGGAGGTTTTTCCAGCCCACATCTGTAGTTGGGTAAAAGAGGCTTCTGATTAAAGTTGAAAAGTCAAAGCAGGTTTGGAAACCATTTTGTGTTGTGTGTGTGTGTGTGTGTGTGTGTGTGTATGTGTATGAGAGAGAGAGAGAGAGAGAGAGAGAGAGAATGAAATAGAATTATACACACACACACACAGCCCTTTGTAGCTGGTGAAATTTTTGCATTAGGTAAAAGCCCAAAGTTAACAGTAATGTCAGGTCTTTTTTTTTTTTAAATTTCTTTTTTTGTATATCTGGAGGAGGGTAAAAGGGAGTTCCTTCAAGAGCCCATCCTTGTGCTTATCAACATAGCAGCCTCATCTGCCCTCCTTGGATCCCCTGCCAGGGTTGCTATCATCTTCTGATCAAATATTAATGTGTGATTCTCTGCCTGCTCACTAATCCAAAGCCAATTAATATTATCTGTCAATTATTTACAGGTCCTGAGGTGCAGAGGCAATTCCCAGAGGACTACAGTGACCAGGTTTGGAATGCGTAATTAATTTTTTTACATGACAAAATTTATTTCAGGGTTGTTCAACACATTATTACCATTTTTTGAAAACCAAAAGTGGTAAGTGGATTTTTAGAAGGAAAGAGAGGCTTTGACTAGGAACTAACAATGAAGAAGGCCAAAATGAACTGGTATCAGGAAATGCTGGTACTAGATTTGGGAGATGAATGATGGATGTGCAGTAAAGTAGATAGATTACTAGATGTAAAGTTATAGGATGTAATTTTGAATGAATTTCTAGTATGTATTAGCTGTAATACTCTTGGCAGGTTAGCTTTACCTTGCCGAGGCATTTTCATCTGTAGAAGGGGAGTGAAGAGGGAAGAGAATAATCTTCTATATAATGCCTACTATGTGCCATGCACCATGTTAAGTGCTTTTTAAATGTTGTCTCATTCAAATAAGGTACATTCCTTAATTTATAACATGGGTATAAAGAAAAGACTTTTTCAAACTTTAAAGTACTATAGAAATGGAAGTTATTATTATTAGTATTTTCATTAGGCACAGAGAAAGGCAGAACATTTAAGGACATTGTACTTTGAAGTATACTGTGCTTTGCTATTTATTATGAAATTCTCTTTGGGTTGTTTAAGTTTAAACTCTGTGGGCATCTTAAAAATTGCCTTGTCACATTTCCCAAAATTTGAAATAGATTATGAAAAACCAGTAAGCAGTAGTAGAATTGAAATGGGAATACAGTTATGTGGAGGAAAAGTCTTTTAGGAGGTTTTGTATCGAGGAGAGTTTTAGCTGAAGTGCTGATGAAATCTAAAGTTGTCAGGTTCATTTTTTTAGTAGAATCAGAAAGTCACTTTCACCAGTGAGGTAGCCCCAACTAGTGCTGAATTTCCATTGTTTTTAAACACATCCATGATGCTTTAAAATTTGACCAGACTATGAATTTGTGGACACGATTGCAACCTTTTTAACTTTGATGTAAAAAGGAGCAAGGAAGTCACCAGAGATTAACATTCTGTTTATGCTTTTAATTTTATGACACCATTGCCTGAATCTTTTTAGAAAAGCATCTTTAATTTCATTAATGAAACAACTTCATAAATTTTTTCTCTTTCCCTACTGCCTCACAAGGACCTGTGCATGTCTAATTCTAGCTCTGCCCCTAATTTGTTTTCTGTCTTTGGACAAATCAGTTTATTTTTCTAAAACCCATTTTCCTCATCTGTTAAATGAAGGAGTTAGACTAGGTGATGTAGACCAATGGTGTCAGACTCAAGTAGAAACTGGTGCCACTAAGCTGTATATAAGGATCCCTGCAGGGCACATAGTGACTTGGTTTTAAAATGTGCTGTTATCTCTATTTCACTATATTTTAATTTATTTTGTTAAATATTTCCCAGTTACATTTTAATCTGGCTTAGGCCACACTCAGGAGTGTTGTGGGACATATGTTTGACACCTCTGATCTAGATCTTTTAGCTCTACTCCTTTATGTTCTAACCTTCTGTGTTCTAATGACCTTTCTAGTTGTATTATGGACTAAAAATCTGTTCTTAGGTCCCTCCTAGTGCTAATATTCTGTAGTTCAATACTAAATGTGATTCATTGCTAACTATGATGTGTTACACAACATGTTTCTGAGGTATTTCTGTTGAATTCAACAAATATTTTTAAAGTTCAGTGATCTGTAAGACATTACTTGGAGCTGGGGATACAGAAATGAAAAAAGTTTATGTGTATAATCAATAGGGAAAAAAGTTGAAAAATTAATATTGATAAAATTAGTTAGAATAGCTAATATAGTTAAACTCTAAATATAGTTGAACATTGATGTTGGGGGATAAATCTATCATGTATAATAAGCTTATTTTTTATTGGTATTTGTTTTACGTATATCTGATATACATATGCACATGCATGTGATGTATATATGTGTTTACATGCACACGTGTACCCACATACCTATATGCAGAAGGCATGATTTGACCAATATTATAGCTGTTATTGATAATTCTATAAAATGGAATTTTATTGTACTGGTATAACATTACTGTGACTAGCATCATTTTGTTAGAAGATTAATACAGTAAGACCAAACCCTGTTGTACCAACCTAAGATCTCACTTCAAAATCATTTACTGGTCACCCATCTGTACTATTTATAAAACATTATTCTTTTGAAATTAACAGTCCTTTGTAATGATTCACCTGACTTTTTTTTTAAGGAACCAGTTATTAACATTAAGTGCAGTATATTTAAGAATTCTACGGAAAAAACAAATAGCTGTCCATCTAGTTTGTCCATGATTCAGCAGAATTAAAACATTTGTATTCCTGTTCCTCCTTACCTCCTCCAGTCTCCCAAACACTCCCAAACCAGATCCTTTTTTTTTGTTGTAGTTCAGAGGTAGCACTGTGTTGTGGAAAGTGCATTGGATTTAAGAAAATCTGGATTTGAGTCCTTGGTCTGCCATTTAGTAGCTATCTGACCTTTGGCAAATCACTTGACCTCTTTGGGTCTCATTTTTCTTATCTGTAAAATAATGTTTGTAGTACTTACACTCCCTTCCTCCCAGAGATATTATAAGGAAAGTGCTCTATCAGCTGCTAGTCATGTACACACAGTTGTGTGTGTGTGTTTGCATGTGTATGTGTAGATGTGGGTGGGGGGGAGAAGGGAGGGAGAGAAATAATTTTAGGCTCTGTCTGAGCCATAAGATCCTATTAAATTTGTATGAGAATATCTCAATATTTTTTTCTTTAAACACTATCAAAATGGTACAAAAAAATTTAAAACATTTTTAAGAATTAAATGTGAGCCTTTAGTTATCAGTGTTGTTTAGTGTGTATGTGTGTGTGTGCATGTGTGCGTGCGTGTGTGTGTGTGTGTGTGTATGTATGTGTGTAAGTTACACTTTCTGTGATCCAGTAGTCCAAGTGATAAAGAAAATTGTGGTAGAAAGAAAACTCTAAACACTGTAGTTGAAACCTGAAATAATTTCTTTTGACTTTCTATCATGTCAGATTATAACATTATTGCTTTAAAGTTCTATAAAAAAAACCAAAATGTGGTTTATATTTGAATAGTATTGAATATCCTCAATGCCAGTCTTGGTATAGATGTTAAATATATAGCATAGAGGCTCTTTACTTGTACTTTGCATTATCTAAGGTAACTAGCATTTTTTGCCTTAGATGCTAATACTCAGAAGAGACACTATTTATATACTGCTTTGATGTATATAACAACCCTCTGAGGTGATAATATTAGCTCCCATATTTCACAGAGGAAGAATCTGAGAATCAGAAGGGAAATGATTTACTGTCGGTTACCCAGTTCATGTTTTTTACCCACATTTCGAGCCCATATCTTCTGATTCCCAGTGCAATGCCTTTTCCATCACACTACACTTCCTCTCAATAGCATGTGCTTGTTGGGATCCAGCTTATTCTTATAGTCATAGTCCTTAAGTCTTGAATATATTTGGAAGCATTGTAGGGAACACGTGTTGGAAGATACAAGCTTGAATTATTTGGAAGGTGTTCTTTTTGATTTTTTAAAAGACATTTTTAAAAGTTATTACTAGGTTGGAATTTAGAAAATGACTTACAGAGCATACCTTTCCAGTTGATGCAGGCACGTCTAACTTACAATACCATTAAAGAAAGTTTGACTTGGTTTTAGGAAGGGAGCATTTAGGAAGGGAGATAGTTCTTCTTTTTTCCTCGTGGGCTAAGTTATGTCTACTAGCAAATGGGTAAACAAATATTGAAATTTAATAGGAAATTTATATTTCTGAGCTGCCTCTTTTTTTTTTTTTGGTTCTAAGAACTATAGTAGTTCAGAACTAAAGTGATCTTTAGAGTATAATGTGTTAATCCTCACATGTCTTTAAATATAGAATGTTGGAATATTGAATTTTAACCCTGGAAATGATCTTAGAATGTAGAATTTTAGAATAGGAATTGCTGTTTGGATGTAGAATGCTGGAGTAGGAAGAAAACTTTAAATATCATTATAGTATCATCTGATTTTTACAAATGAAGAGACTGAGTCTCAGAGAGAGGAAGGGACTTGCCTATGGTCACATATTATGTAAAATGGCAGAGCCTGGAATAAAGTCAAGACTCTCTGTCTCATGATTTTTTCACTGTGCCATACAACCAATCAATGGTTCCCTGACCAAGTGAATTTAATTTTTTTTGTCTTTATCAAGAGATGCTTCAGAGACAACTCTTTCTTGCCTCTTTGTGAACTATTATAGTAACATAATTCTAAGATATGTTTCTATTTACATATAGTGCTCACATTCTCAACATACAGTGTTTCTTGTATTCAAACATTTATGGTCAAATCCATAAGGAATAGTTGAGCTAAATCAACACAAAGTAAAGCACTTATTGCTACAAAAAAAATTCCCCTCCTGTTTCCCCTTCATTCGTCTAAACTCTCAGGGCTTGTTTTTACATACAGTATATTTCCCATGTACCAGCACATCTGATCAGAGACGCTTGCTGCTGCTAGATGTTTTATTCCGTGTGTTCTTTGTACCTTACAGTAAAAGAATCTGTCACAAATTATTGTGGCCTACTGCTTTAGAAACCAAGAAAAAAGGAGGTTAGATTGACATCTGTGACTGAATAATGATGACCAGCCTTTTGGCTCCCCTTGAGCCGCAAAGCTAGCATTGCCTTTAGAGTGGGAAAAGAGGCAAGAAGAAAGAGGAGGGATAAAAGAGAGTTACAAATCTGTGGTCCTGGAGATGTATTACTGTTGGACCAGTTGTCTGCATGGTATGATAATCCATTTTGATCTTCTCTGTCTTAATTGTCTGTTAAAGACAAAACGGGCGGGAAAAGTTCATCAGTTTCATCTTTGTGCCTCTCGTTTAGAGGAAGAATAAATGACCCATCAGTATAGAAGAAACCTTTCTTTCTGACACGGAAGTAATGCAGACCCAACACATTTTATTAAAATATTTCTCTCTCATTATTTCAACGTTCTCAGCTAGGATAGATCTTTCTGTTTCATAAAAAATGTAATCTGAAATGTAAATAAGGGTCTTGATAGTGAGGAAGTAATGAGGAGATGAAGCCACATTTTAGGAATCTTGATTGTAATTACTGACAAAGTAAATTCTCAGTGTCTTGATTCCCCCTCCGCGATTGTTGCCTCCCTCCCCCTACAAGTTGTCTGTGACACCCTCAGACCACAGTGACATTTGTGTTTTAAAACTATTAAATCACTGTAACTCAGTATTTCATATGGAATCTCAGAAGTCTCCTATCTTTGGAATTGTTGTTAAAGCTTCAATAATTTCTTAACGACACACCAAGCTTGCTTCTGTGTGTACATTTTCATGTGTGTTTTAGGGTAAAGTGAGGTGTTTTCAGAGTTTGTCTTTATCTGTTTATTTTTGCTTACCACATAACTGGTTTGAAAGACAAAATGACAAGGATGAAATCTTGGTTTGCAAAAGGAATTTTCCAAAACAAAAAGCCCATACTTATGAAATTTGATCAATTAACATCCCACATAATTCAATTGAATTGTACAAATAATGATCATATAATTATAAAATATTAAGAGTTTGCAGGAACCTTAGAACATGGAATGTTAAACCATAATAACATGTCACATTTTTATAGTTCTTTCAGAAGTATAAAGCACTTTCCTCACCAAAACTCTGAGAGGGAGGTAGTGGCAAGTATCATTTTCTCCATTTAACAGGAAACTGAGACTTAGGTGAAGTCAATTGCTTTGGAACCTGATATATCCTGACTCTAAGACCAGTGTTCTTTCGGTTATTGTTGAAATCCTTATCAGCAGAGCATTTCAGACTCATTCCCTCTTTACACAGGACATTGAATACTAGGTTTAGAAAGACCTTAGTATAGATTGTTAGATCATAGAACGGTAGAATGTAAACCTCTTGAGGACAAACACAGTTTTTCTTTTCATTTTCGAATCCACAGTACCCGGCATGGTACTCTGTACATACTTGGTATTAGATAATACTTGTTGAATTGAACAGAATACGAAAGCTTCAAGAGATCTTTAACATAAACTGTTAGAACTTTAGAAGATTGCCTCTTAGAACCGAAAGGTATACTGGAACACAGAGAATTAGAGCCTGAATGTGGAGTTTCACAGCTAGAAGAGTCTTAAGAACATAAAATGTTAAAATACAGAATGTTTGGGCTGAAAAGGTTCTTTTGTGATCAAGGGTAATCAAGGTGAAATAGGCTAACATGGATTTTAAGGATTAAATTTATTTATTACACATATTGGAACTTATAGTTATTTTGTGTTTTTCAATTTTCAACAGATTTCTAACCTTATATTATGGTTGTTTTTAATATAATTCAAAAGAGAACCTGCCTCATAGGAATTTTGCCTCAAGAATATATAGTATGCACAACAATCTTACATAACTCCTCTTTCTTGATAAACTTTCTAAGAAAATATCAATATGCTAATGATGAATTTAAAAAAGGTCCTATAGAATCAAATAGTCTTTCCTATTGAAAATTGACTTGTAATTCATTAATAGGATCTGTAATAACTGTATTATGTTTACTTCATTCATAATTACAAAAATAATTAGTAAAACTTTACTCATGATTAGTGTTGCTTTAATGAATACTAATTGAATTAAGAGAGGTAGAAGTTTAAAATTACATGTTAGTAAATTAGCCAGGCTACACTCATCAAAACTCCCCATCTTTGGTGGTAGGGTAGTATGCAGGTTTCAGGTTTATTATTTCTTTTTAAATTTAGTCTCCAGTAATTATAGTGCTTGGCACACAGTTATTTGGAACAAAGATATATTGGTAACCCATCTGGGGGATGGTTTCTATAAATAGCCTTGTAATGTATGTCAAGTATAATAAGCATTTACATATAACATTTTAACAGATATTAGTTATAATGCTATTATATCCTTTACTAAAACATCAGTAATTAATAATTGGGTCCTACACAGTTGTACTTTTTACCGCTTGTTTGTTCTGAGAGCAAAGATGGGAATTGAATATCGTTGAACTTCCCCTTACAATGAGTGAATTTCTAGCTGGATGAAACATTGCATGTGTCTCACAGCCCCTTACAAAGGAACTGGGCTCTGTTCTTCTGCTGTTGCTTATGTAGATTTCCACTTTGACTTGCAGGTAGTTTTTCTTTCCACTGGCACTGAAACAGAGGTTATAATGAAACCAACCATCTTTAAGCATTTATAGAAACTATAAAAATTTCATGGAAATCTTTATATAGAAACTAATAGTGTTTCTCGTACATAAGCAATGTAGAAACATGGTGTATTGAGAAAAATAACAAATTAAAAAGTATCTTTTTCTTCATGGTGCTACATGGTCTATGTGATTTTGGAATTTCAGGCTGGCCAATTAGGAAAATTATGAAAATATATATCATCAGCATACCAAAAGGACACCAAATACATAGCTTAGTTTGGGCTAATTGTGATAGAAATTGGCATTTTGGAATTGGGTTTAATTGCTTAAATATGAAGTTTTTTGTCAACTCAAACCAGATATGCTTCTTTGGCTTGTAATTATTCCAGAACAAACACTTCCTTCATGGAAGTGGATGGGAAAAATCTGATTAAAAAGTAACAGTGATAGTTTTTCAAAGCATTTTCTTCTTTTGTTTTTGTGAAAAGATATGGGAAGAGGTGGTTGTCTTGTTGTCTAAAACAATTTGGATAAGACAAAAGGCAGACCTTGCCAGTTGCAACTTAATCTGTATACAGTTTCCCTGAAGGAGTTATTCAATAAATGATACTAATAATTATAGTTGCCTCTGTTTCTCTAGTTCTTTAAATATTGGAAAATATTTTTCTTACAACACTCCTGTAACATTAGTAGCATACGTTTTATTATTCCCATTTTATTATGAAAGAACTGAGGCTAAGAGAAGTTAGTTTCACTTAAGTTAAAAAGTTAAATGCATAATGTTATAAAATTATATGTCACTTAGCCATAAGCATTTATTAAGCACCTACTATTGGCTAATCTTTATGTTAAGGACTGGCAGTACAAAGAAAGGCAAAAGACCCTGTTTGTACAATGAACTGCCATTCTCCATGTGTAATATGTGCCAAATCAAAAAGGAAGAAGGTAGGAAAAGCCTGTCTATGTGTATCCCAAAAGTTAGATAGTATGAAAAATAACTACAAAAGAAGTAAGAAGAGAGCCCCAGAAACTCCCAGTTCAGTTTGGCTGCACGCTACGCTGAGCTGTGTCTAAATTGGACTCCACGTAAGAGGATTTAATCATTGTTCTAATCAAGAGAGCTATTGCATGAAGCAGTGTCATTTGTGACGCTTGGTTGTATGTGAAGGGGTGTCTGATCCCAGGATCTCGGGCATTAGGTCACAGTGATGCATCAGTCCTGTAGTCCATTTGCAGTTCTGTAGTCTCTCCTGTGGCTCTAAGTGTACAGAAGAGGATAGTGCCATGAATAGTGTCTAGACTAGGCACTAGGAAGCCTCAGCTTAGATCCCACTCTTCTGGGCACTGGCTGTGATATCTTGGGCAAGTTATCTGCTTGGAGCCTCAGTTGTTGTTTTTTTTTTAACCTGTAAAGTAGGAATAATAAAATATGCTGCCTACTCACAGGTTATTATGAGGAAAATACTTTTTCAACTGAAGTACTATACAAATAACTGTTATGCTAATATTAATATGATCATTATTTTCTTCAGTTAGCATATGTTAAGCAACCCATTTAATGTGTAGCTAAAATATGCTTTTTTCATCTACATAATAAGAGTAACAACAATAATAATGAAGTTGTGATGCTTCCCTAAATCACATCTTGTATTAAAATTGCTTCAGGTCTTATTAGAAATAACTAGATAAGATTCAGTGTAACATATGACTCTGGAACCAGGAAGACGTGGGTTTAGATCCCACCTCTGGCTGTGTGATCCTGGGCAACTGTTCTGGGTAACTCTCTAAGATAAAGTTACAGAGGTATCGGTAGAGAGACTTTCCTCTCCTACAAGTTTTTGAGTTTGAGTGAAATCATAGATTCAGCCCCTATCATAACTTAGATATTGTTTATATTTGCTCTTATATAATCATGTCATTTTTTTTTCTCCCTTTTCTTCCATGAAAACTTGAAAACTGGTTCTCTAATAGTTATCAAAAGCCTTGATAATTTGATGGAATTAGACTTTTGGGTCTGAGAGTTTTCATTTAGTATATATTTAGTATAGCTATTTCTTATAATTTAAAAAATGTCCTCTCAATTCTTGTGACTCAGTTTTTCTTTTACTTTTGAAGAGTTTTTGTTTGAAATAAGGATTTGACTATTGGGCTATTGTGTTTTACTGTAGAGGGTAGAACCATATTAGAAACCAAGTTTCCTAATTCCCAGCAGTTTAAATATACACTATATCAGGATATGCCTGAGTTTACTGGACTCTATCTAACGGGATTTAATCATTGTATTATCAAGGGATCCATCGTAGTAGGCAATTTAATTTTTTTAAATTTCTTTTAAAAATTTTTATATAATTTATTTTTCCATTCTCAGCATTCAGTTCCACAAGAATTTGAATTCAAAATTTTCTCCCCATCTCTCCCCAGCCCCCACCCCAGGACAGCATGCACCCCATTCACCCCTTCCTCCAGTCTGCCCTCTCTTCTATTATCCCCTCTTCTACCATTTCACTTCCCTCTATTTTCCTGTAGAGCAAAATAGATCTCTATATCCCATTACCTGTACATTTTATTTCCCTGTTGCATGCTAGAAACAATTTTTAGCATTCATTCTTTTAAAGCTTGGGGTTCCATATTCTCTCTCTTCTTCCCTCCCCACTCACCTTCATTGAGAAAGCAAGCAATTCAAGATAGGTCATACACATATAGCCATGTAGTTATGTTGTGAAAGACAAACCACATTTCCCTCTGTCCTATCTGCCCTCCATTTATTCCATTCTCTCCCTTGACCTGTCCTCCCACAGTGGTATTTGCTTCTGATTATCCTTTTCCCCAATTTGCTGTCTCTTTTACTATCTTTTCTCTCCTATCCCCTTTCCCCCTGCATTCCTGCAGGGTAATATAGATTTCCATATCCAAATGAGTATGGGTTATTCCTTCCTTAAGCCAAATTTCATGAGAGTAAGGCTCACTTATTTCCTTTCATCTCCCCCTTCTTCCCTCCATTGTTAAAGCTCTTTCTTCTCTCTTTTGTGTGAGATGATTTGCTACGTTTTATCTCTCCCCTTCTCTTACTCCTAGTACATTCCACTCAATAGTAGATTTTATTTTTCAGGTGTTCACCCTTCATATTCAGCTTACCTCTATGTGTATGTCTGTGTGTGTGTGTGTGTGTGTATGTATGTATATATACACACACATACACCCATGTACATATACATACCTACACATATATAATATGCACAGAAATAGGTACCCCCATCTATGTAAATATATGTATATTATAATTATATATACATATATATGTATGTGTGTGTGTGTGTGTGTGTGTATAAAACTGTCCTAATACTAAAAAAGGTCTCATAAATTACAAATATCATTTTTCCATGTAGGAATGTAAACAGTTTAACCTTAATGAGTTCCTTAAGGCTTTTCTTCCTGTTTACTTTTTCATGTTTCTCTTGATTCTTGTATTTGAAAGTTAAATTTTTCTATTCAGCTCTGGTCTTTTCAACAAGAATGCCTGGAAATCATCTCTTTCATTGAAATTCCATTTTTTCCCCTGAAGTATTATACTCAGTTTTACTGGATAGGTGATTCTTGGTTTTAATCCTATCTCCTTTGACCTCTGGAATATCATATTCCAAGCCCTCTGATCCCTTAGAGTAGAAGTTGCTAAATCCTGTGTTATCCTGATTGTATTTCCACAATACTTAAATTTTTTCTTTCTGGCTGATTGTGATATTTTCTCCTTGACCTGGGAACTCTGGAATTTGGCTACAATATTCCTAGGAGTTTTTCTTTTGGAGTCTCTTTCAGGAGGTGATTGGTGAATTCTTTCCATTTCTATTTTTCCCTCTGGGTCTAGAATATCAGGGAAGTTTTTCTTGATAATTTCTTGGAAGTTGATGTCTAGGCTCTTTTTTTGATCATGGTTTTCAGGTAGACCAATAATTTTAAAATTGTCTCTCCTGGATCTATTTTCCTGGTTAGTTGTTTTTCCAGTGAGATTTTTCACATTGTCTTCTATTTTTTCATTCTTTGGTTTTGTTTTGTAATTTCTTGGTTTCTGATAGAATTATTATCTTCCATCTGCTCCATTCTAATTTTTAAGAACTGTTTTCTTCAGTGACCTTTTTAACCTTATTTTACATGTGTCCAGTTTTGCTTTTTAAAGCATTCTTCTCCTAATTGGCTTTTTGGACCTCTTTTGCCATTTGGGTTAGTCCATTTTTAAAGGTGTTATTTTCTTCTGCGTTTTTTTGGGTCTCCTTGAGCACGTTGTTGATTTGCTTTTCATGATTTTCTTGCATCACTCTCATTTCTCTTCCCAATTTTTCCTCCACTTCTCTTACTTGATTTTCAAAATCCTTTTTGAGCTCTTCTTTGACCTGAGACAATGGCATTTTGTGTGTGTGTGTGTTTTGGATGTAGAAGCCTTAACTTTGTGTTTTCCTCCGATGGTATGCTTTGTTCTTCATCCAAAAGGATGGAAGAAAATACCTTCCTTTTTTTGGGTATTTTCCCAGCCACTTACTTGACTTTTGAGTCCTTTGTCAAGTGGAGGGTATACTCTAGGGACTTGTAGTTTCTCACTTCCTCCAAGGTGGTTCAATCAAGGGAGAGGAGTTTATTCCTGTCCTGACCTATGATCTGGTTTGGGAACCCCCACAAGCACTCTTTTCTGCCCAGGATGTATGAGTAGGATTCCCTCTCCAGAGCCTCCACCAGTTCCAATAAGCCAGTGTTCCTCTTTACCCCAGGGCCACCACTCAGGATTGAGACCCAGATTGGCCGCTCGAATCCCCCCATGGTCTTCAAACTGAGGGCTCCAAAAGTGGGGGCTGGGGCCAGACTGCACACCCCTCTCACGTAGGTGAAAGAGCTTTTTCACTGACCTGTGAAGCTGTCTTTAGCATTTGTGGGTTGAGAAATCTGGGAACAGCAGCTGCTACCTGTGATTCCACACCCTGAAGCCTGCTCCAGTCCTGTCTTTTCCACATGGCCCAGGCTGGGCTGTACTTCACTCCTAGCCCAATGCGATAGACTTTCCTGTCAGCCCTCCAGGCTGTCTTGGGCTGGAAATCTCTTTCACTCTGTGATTTTGTGACTTCTGCTGCTCTAGAATTTGTGTAGAGTCATTTTTTACAGGTATTTTATGGGCTATGAGGGGAGAGCTAGAGCAGGTCCATCATTCTACACTGCCATCTTGGCAATTTAATTTCTAAGGGGTATAAGATGGTGTTGCATTGAATGATTTCTGGGATAGTATTATAGTGTTATTTAAATATCCCCATCAAGAAGTTACCCAGCCTTTCCTTAAAGGTTATCAGTGATGGGGAATTTACTTCCAGGCATTTTTGCCCTTTGACTGTTGGCAAGTCATTTTTTTCTTTTGAAGTTTGGTTTCTTCATTTGTTTAAAAAAAAGATTAAAAATGCCTGTATTATCTGTGTCATGAAATTGCAATGAAGATTAAATGAGATAACATAGGCGAAGTACTTTATAAATTATGGCTGCTTCTCTTATTACCATTTACAAATAAAGTGACCTGATGTGCTCAAAGTAAAGTGTCAGAGTTAGGATTCACGCTCAGGTCTTCTAATTTGGAATTTGGCATTCTGTCCACTGTTATCACTAATGTAAATTGGTAATCCCTGTATCTATATAGCTTTGTATTAAGGATAATATCATGCTATGATTTCTTCCTCTGTGATTTCACAGACCTCAGAAAGATTTCTGGACTATTATTTGATAAATCCATTTAACACTCTTTGTCTGTGGGTTTTTATACTCACATACACATGGGTCATAAGTGTCAGAAAATCTTAATTAATGTGTTCATTTAGGAGCACTACATTTTAGGAAGTGCTTTGACAAGCCGGAAGATGTTCATAGCAGGGCCACCTGGGTGAGTCATGTCTTCAAGTGTGATTTCTTCCTTCTTGCTGGATTTTATCTTGTTCCTATTTCTCTACCTTGTCATAAGAAATACTGTAGTGGCACCTCTTTATGTGCTTATACAACCATTTTTTATTTCACATTATTGGTTGAGGGAAGTAGGCATGTTTAACCTATAGAAGAGAAGAATTATGGGAACATAACATCTGTCTTTAAAGATTTGAAAGAGTGGTCTTGATCATTGTATATATTCTGTGTGTACACACACACACACACACACACACACACACACACACACATTATTTCTTTTGATAGGAAGTAAACTCCTTGACCTCTGGGACTATTTCATTTTCATGTTTGAATTTAAAATGTCTAACAGAGTGGCTGGCATATAGTAGGTGCTTAGTAAATCTTGCTGATTGATCAGTGTATATTTCTATCGTTTACATCATTAGGCTCTATGACCAATAGTAGGATCACTGAATCAAAGAATATGAGCAGTTTAGTAAGTTGGGTTTTTTTGGGGGGGCACACACACATAATTTTCAATTGAGTTCCATGATGATTGTCCCAATAAATCGCTCCACCAATACTCTCTTGGTATGATTTTTTTTGTTACAGTTTATCTAACATTGCCTATTTCTTCCTTTTGCTAATTTATCGTTCCAAAGAAAGAGTACTTACAGTGGTCATACATCACTGAATTTGAGACTTTCCATGTATAAAAGTTTAGAAATTTATTTATTGGTCCTGTTGTTCCTGTAACTTTGTCAAGTCAGTCATTAAGCATTTATTAAGTACCTGCTGTGTGCCAGATACTGTGTTTGTACTAGAGTACAAACAAAGGAAAAAGACAGACTCTCCTCTCAAGGAGTTCACCAATTGAGCCCCCTTGACTGTGGAATGTGGATATGCAAACAACTTTCTACAAACAAGCTGCATGTAGAATTAGTTGGAGATAACCAGTAGATGGAACGCATATGCATTAAAGAGTATTAGAAAAAATTTCTCATAGAAAATGATATTTTGGCTGAGACTTGAAGGAAACCAGGGAAGGTGTAGATATGGAAGGAGAGTATTGCAAACATGGGTGAACAGATGTGAAAATGACCAGAACTGAGAGATGGAGTGTTTTGTTCCAGGAATAGCAAGACCAGTGTCCCTGGGTCACAGAATACATGGAAAGGGAGAGAGGGGTAGAAAGTGTGAGAAGACTGGACAGGTATAGGAGGGGGCTAAGTTGTGAAGATCTTTAAATACCAAACAAGATTTTATGTATGATCCTGGAGGCTAAAGAGAACCACTGGAGTTCACTGAATAGGGGAGTGATATGTCCAGATCTGTGCTTTGGGGAGATTAATTTGATACTTGAATGGAACATGGGTTGGAGTGGGGAAAGATTTCAGGCTATTGCAATGTTTTAAGAATAATGTGATGAAAGCCTGGTGGTGATGGTGTCACAGGACAGATGGGAATTTATGAAAGATATTAGGAAGGTAAAGTCTACAGGCCTTGGCAAAAGATTGAATATGGAAGGTTAGAGAGAATGAGGAATTGAGGATGACACCTGGGAGACTGGGAGGGTGGTGGTATCCATAACTGATGGAGAAGTTAGGAAGGGGGAATGGTCAAGGGGAAAAGATAATCAGGAATTCCTGGTGACATCATGTTTGCATTTCTCTGTTAACTTTAATTCCTTTGGTACAGTGCTGCAGAGTTAAATTTCTTCTGATCACCATAACTTTAAAATGATCTTGTGTGTTCAGTTATGTCCTGGATTTAGAGTCTGGAAAAACTATGTTGTTTCCTATCACAAACATTTACTGGTTATGTCTGGGCACAATCACTTAACCTTTGTCTCAGCTTCCTCATCTGTATGATGTAGGGGCTGGATTTTACAGCTGCTAATGTCCTGTCCATTCTTAATCTGTGATCTTAGAATCCTGTAATATAGTATGAGACAATTTTGTGCAGGTAGCAACAGGGTCTTATGTAGAGAGAACCTGGAAGATATCACATTGGTCCATATGTAAGCTGTACTTCTCTTATTCCCCCTGTATCTGGCATATATGCTTGCCTTATAATTATTTCCTTAATAAGAGAACAGTGACAAAAGTTATACAGAGGGAGACAATAGTGATAGTAATATATAAAATATCTTAATTTGCATTAAGGGAAATATTTTGAAAACCTTTCATAGTATATTTATTTGGCTTTATGTTAATTTCATCTAAGTACTTTTTTTTTGTATATCTCTGGTCTAAAGTATTCCTCTGATGTTTCATCATGGAATGAAAGTGATTCTTGAAGGTCAGCCCTTTGGAGTGCAGCAGCCTGTGTGTCAATCCTCCTTTATTATGGAATAGATACATATACTCAGTATGAAGACCTGTCATGCATTGTGCACTGTTTGTCTTGGTTTTTCCAACATTCATGTGTGTGGCAGATGAAGCAGGTACAATAATATCATCGGCCTACTAAAGAAAAATGTTGAGCTTACCAACCAGTATTTTGGACTGCAAGAAAATCATGCTTACACAGAGTTTATCACATCACCAAAGGCAGGCTTTAGTGAATTTAGCTAACCAGCGAAACTGGAAGAGTTCTGTTGCTTAAACCAGAACTTGAGCAGCCTATGTATCCCTAAAGAACAAGACTCTGGTATGGTTCACTTCAGTCCTTGTTTCAGGTGTTTGTGTTGCATAGCCATGGCTAGGAACTGTACAGGTTCCTTGAATTTCTATCTGTACCATGCAGCTTAATCAACCTATTAAAGCCACAAGTCTAGGGAGAATGGGGGGATGTTCATAATGCCATATAATTTATGAATGTGGAAGCAATGTGTTATTAGCCTGAAAAGGTAGGCTGATTATGAAAGACTTTAAAGGCCAGAGGAATTTATCCTACAGATTATAAGAAGCCACTGCAGTTTATTGAGCAGGAGAGTAACTTGGTTGGACATATTTTAGGAATACCACTTTGTGAAGATTGTATTGGAGAGGGCAGAGACTAGAGGCAGGGAGACCAATTAAGAAACTATAGTAGTTGTCCAGGTGAGAGATGATGAAGCCCTGAAAAATTGTAATCAATAATATTCTTCAGAGAAGTTAAGGCGGATGAGGATTAAGAAAAAGATCATTGGATTTGAATATTAAGAGGTCATTGTTAACATTGGAGAGGGCTGTTTCAGTTGCCTCATGAGGTAGAAAACCAAATTGCCAGGAGCTCAGGAGTGTGAGGAGAGGAAGTGAATATTAAGAGAGTAGACAATTTTCCCTAAGAGTTTGGCTGTGGAAAGGAAGAGAAATTGAGGTTGATAGATTGTGAAGAATTGGAAGAATTACATGAGGTATTTTGACGATGGAGAGCATTCAGACAGTAGTGAATGAGCACCAGATAGGGAAAGATTGGAGTTTATTTAGAAAGGGGATGATTTCTGAAACAGTCTGCCATGTAAGACAGAAAGGGGTGAATTTAAGGGTATAAGGGCATATTCATTAGAGATGAATTAAGGAATTGAGAATGGGGGGAATGATGCCAAGTAGTCTTAATGTCTGTAATAAGTGAAAAGAGACAGCTCTTCATGAATGGTTTCTATTTTCTTGGTAAAGTATGAAGCCAGCTCCTCTGTTGAGATTGTGGTGACAACCTTGAGAAGAAAAGAAAAGGTTTAGAATAGTGATTAGTACTGCAGAGAATCATTTTGGAAGGAATACAAGGATTACCTTGCTGCAGTGCATGTCCAGTTGAGACTAGAAAACAAAATTGTAGTGGACCCAGTTAGCATATTCTGGGACTTCTTCCTATACTATTTAGTAGCTTTGGAATAGGATCAGAAGATGGTGATGATAAAAAATAATCCAGGGTTTTGGTCTGGCAAGGATAGAATAAGGCAGTAGGATAAATGGGCAAGAAATTTAACAGTAGTGGAAGGTGTGATGTTGAGTTGGCTAACTATAGGATCAAGATTGGGAAAGGATGAAAATGAAGTCAGAGTAAGGATGAGAACCTGGATACATATTGAGGGGTGGAGGGACAGGATGTCTCAGTGAAGGTGAAGAATTGGTGGAAGAGTGAGGTATATGGAGAGATGGAATAATAAGTTACCAAATAAAGGAATTTCAGAGTCTTGATGATAAAAGTATAGCACTTGTGGGTGATGGCAGTATTAAAGGTGTGACCTTTCCTGTATATGACTGAAGTGAAGCAAAGGAGTAGGTCATGAGTTTGAGAAAGGGAGAGCCAAGGTGCTAAGAGGAAGCTCCTAAAATAAATTTAGGGATTGAGGTGGAGAAATAGGTCAGGTAAGAGTAAGGCCAAGATAGTTAGGGATTAGAAGGTTTTTACTTTAATAGCTAGGAATTCTATCACAGGGATTGAAAAAGAATAAGAGGAATTACAATTCCATGCCTTTTACCTGATACTCCCTCAGTGATTCCTGTGAAAGATAGAGAGTAGGTCACTTATCTTTCAGATTATGAGAAAGAAGAAAAATGGGGATTGGTATTAAAGAGTTTCTAGATTAGGTTGATTGGGTGACTGGGTGACTCAGTGGATAGAGCACTGGTTTGGAGTCAAGAGAATCTGATTTCAAATCTAGCCTCAGGTGCTTGCTAACTGTGTGACCCTGGGCGAGTTATTGAACCCTTTTTGCCTCAGTTCCTCATCTGTAAAATGAACTGGAGAAGGAAATGACAAACTACTCTAGTAGTTTAGCCAAGAAAGCCCCCCATGGAGTCACTGAGAGCTGGACATGGCTGAAATGACTCAGTGACAACAGATTAGGTCCTGGTAGTAAGAAGTCTAGTATCTTAGGCTTTGGTCTTGACTGAATTATTGAGTTGGGAGTCAGTTGCTGGAGTCTTTGGTCTTTTGGGAGCATCAACCTGGTGCCCTAATCCTAGAGGTGAAATATCTGATACACAAGGCTCAGATGTTGCACTCTTGACTAATCTTTATTCAGCTACTGTTTGAAGACCTGTAGAGAGGGGGAATACATTACCTCTTGAGGCAATTTACTTCATTGGGACAGCTCAAATTATTTAGGAAGTTTTTCCCTACAGGAAGCCCTTTTCTACAAATTCTACTCAGATGATCTTTCCCTGAGGTCACAACCAAGACCTCAGGGTCTAGCTCTTCTTCCACATGACAGACTCTCAGAAACTTACTTCATGTCTCTTTTCTCACCCCCACATTAGTTTTTAGCCAAACGCTCCCAGTTCATCATTGGATCTTCATGTTAAGTTTTTAAGGGTCACCTTTTTTTAAAGGTTCTTAACTTACTAATGTCTTTCCTAAGATGTGGCACAAGAAGTGAACAAAATTCTTCAGAAATGGTCTCACTATGGCAGAGACCATAGCAGGACCATCACTTCCTTAGTCCTGGACTCCTTGGCTCTTTTTCTTGCATCCTAGTATTGTTAACTGTTTTTGTATGCCATATCCCAGTGCCATTTCATATTGAACAAACTACTGAAATTCTCAGATTTTTTCAGACGAACTGTTCTTTCTTTATCCATGTCTTCTCATCTCTTAGTTGGGAAGTTGATTATTTGAACTTGAGTAAAGCTTTATATATACTCTGACAAGCGTGGGGAAACTGCAACCGTATAGGTCTTTGGGTACATCCTTTTGACTGAGTCCAAGTTTTACACAACAGATTTTTTATTAAGGGGATTTGCTCTGTGAAGTTTAGATTCAGTCAACAGCTACACTTGAGGTAGCTAGGACCTAGAGGGCCACATGTTGCCTTGAGGTTGCAGGTTTCCACCCCTGAAACATATGGCATACTGTGCCTTGCACATGGTACATATTTGTGAATTAAATTTAATTTAATCTTACTAGATTTGGCCCACTATTCTAGCTTATTGAAATATTTTTAGATCTTAACTGTCATTCAGTGTGTTACCTATCCCTTCTAGCTTTGTGTCAGGCAGAAATTACAAAAGCAAGTCATGTGTACTTTTCTCCAATTCATACCACAGATCCTAGAAACTGCTATAGAGATATCTTTCCTAGTTTGTAGCCAACCATTAAACACTGCCTTCTTTATCTGGCTATTCATATGATTCTAATGATATTATCATCCAGTCCACATTACTTCATCTTCTCTGTAAGAATAGCATGAGAGTCTTTGTCATGTACTTTGCTAAAATCTAAACTAGCATGTTTTAAAGAATTACAAGGAGACAAGTAATCTGATAGACATTCACTGCTTATTGTTGTGCCTTTCCAATATGATAAAAATGATGGTATTGCCAAAGTTAAATTACATATTATCTATTTATATATTATTTGATTTCTTATCAAATTACAAAGGATATGCTTTTTGGAACTAGACAAAATTTCATTTGAAAGGATAAAAAGTTTGAAATTTTAAGAATGTAATGGGGAAAAACATGAATGACAGGGACATAGCATCAGATAGTGAACTAACTATATTAAAGATCAGTAGTTACCAAAGCTATTTGATCCTGACTGAAAACAGAAAAGTGGATCAGTGGAAGAGGCTAGATCAACTAGAACCAGAAACAATTAAAAACAAGTAATCCATTGTTTTAAAGCAAAAATAAAACCAAGAATATAAACTACTTGGGCAGCAACTCTCCTTTTGTAAGAAATTGTTGGAAAAACTGGAAAGCAATTTTGAAGGAAGAACACTTTACACTATAGTAAGATTAAAATATTCCTTTTATGTAAAGGAAAAAAGTTTAACAAACTGGTATACAGTTAGGAAAGAATGGTATTGAGTACCTTTCACAATTGCGAATTTTAAAAAAATATATAATTTATTTATTTTTCAGTTCTTAACATCCACTTCCACAAGAATTTGAATTCAAAATTTTCTCCCCATTTCTCCCCACCCCCCACCCAAGAACAGCATGCACCTCTTCCTCCAGTCTGTCTTTCCTTCTATTACCCAACCTTCTTCCATCCCCCTTCCCCTCTATTTTCCTTTAGGGCAAAATAGATTTCTATACTCCTTGCCTGTATAACTTAATTTGCAGTTACATGCTAAAACAATTTTTAACATTCATTCTTAAAGCTCTGAGTTCCATATTCTCTCCCTCCCTCCCCACCCACCTTCATTGAGAAAACAAGCAATTCAATATAGGTCATACTTGTGTAACAATGCAAAGCACTTCCATAATAGTTATGTTGTAAAAGACTAACCACATTTCCCTCTGTCCTATCCTGTCCTCCCTTTCTCTCCCTTGACCTGTCCTCCCACAATAGTGTTTGCTTCTGATTATCCTTTTCCCCAATTTGCTGTCCCTTCTATTATCTTTCCTCTCATATGCCCTTCCCCCTTGCCTTCCTGCAGGGTAAAATAGATTTCCATATCCAATTGAGTGTGTATTATTTCCTCCTTAAGCCAAATCCCATGAGAGTAAGGCTCAATTATTTTATTTCATCTCCCCCCCTTCCCCTCCATTGTAAAAGCTCTTTCTTGCCTCTTTTATGTGAGATGATTTGCTACATTCTACTTCTCCCTTTCTCTTACTGCTAGTACATTCCACTCAACAGTAAATTTTATTTTTTTAGATATTCTCCCTTCAAATTCAGCTCATCCTGTGCCATTTGTCTATGTATGTGTGTGTATACATACTTACACATATATAATATACACATACATGCATACCCACATACATATATATGTATATATATTCCCTCTAACTACCCTAATACTGAAAAAGGTCTCATGAGTTACAAATAACATCTTTCCATGTAGGAATGTAAACAGTTCAACTTTAATGACTTCCTTAAGGCTTTTCTTCCTGTTTACTTTTTCATGTTTCTCTTGATTCTTGTATTTGAAAGTCAAATTTTCTATTCAGCTCTGGTCTTTTTAACAAGAATGCTTGGAAGTCCTCTGTTTCATTGAAGTTCCACTTTTCCCCCTGAAGTATACTCACTTTTGCTGGATTGGTGATTTTTGGTTTTAATCCTATCTCTTTTGACCTCTAGAATATCATATTCCAAGTCCTCTGATTCCTTAGTGTAGAAGCTGCTAAATCCTGTGTTATCCTGATTGTATTTCCACAATACTTGAATTTTTTCTTTCTGGCTGCTTGTAATATTTTCACCTTGACCTGGGAACTCTGGAATTTGGCTACAATATTCCTAGGAGTTTTTCTTTTGGAGTCTCTTTCAGGAGATGATTAGTGAATTCTTTCCATTTCTATTTTTTTCTCTGGGTCTAGAATATCAGGGCAGTTTTCCTTGATCATTTCTTGGAAGTTGATGTCTAGGCTCTTTTTCTGATCATGGTTTTCAGGTACAATTTTAAATTTTTTTTAAAATTTAAAAAATTTTAATTTTAAAATGATCTCTCCTGGATCTATTTTCCATGTCAGTTGTTTTTCCAATGGGATATTTCACATTTTCTTCTATTTTTTCATTCTTTGGTTTTGTTTTGTTATTTCTTGGTTTCTCACAAAGTCATTATCTTCCATCTGCTCCATTCTAATCTTTAAAGAACTGTTTTCTTCAGTGACCTTTTGAACCTCATTTTACATGTGGCCAGTTCTGCTTTTTAAAATATTCTTCTCCTCATTGGCTTTTTGGACCTCTTTTGCCGTTTGGGTTAGTCTATTTTTAAAGGTGTTATTTTCTTCAGCATTTTTTGGGGTCTCCTTTAGCAAGCTGTTGACTCACTTTTCATGATTTTCTTGCATTGCTTTAATTTCTTTTCCCAATTTTTCCTCCATCTCTCTTACTTGATTTTCAAAATCCTTTTTGAACTCTTCCATGACCTTGCATGTTTTTTTGTGGAGGTTTTGGATGTAGAAGCCTTGACTTTGATGTCTTTCTCTGATGGTATACTTTGTTCTTCCTCATCTGAGAGGATGGAAGAAAATATGTTTTCCAGGAAAGTAATCTTCTGTAGTCTTTTTTTCCCCCTTTTTTGGGGCATTTTCCCAGTCAGTTACTTGACTTTTGAATCCTTTGTCAAGTGGAGGGTATACTCTAGAGACCTGTAATTTTTCAGTTTTTCCATGGTGGCACAATCAAGGGAGAGGAGTTTACTCCTCTCCTGGCCTATGCTCTGTTCTGTGAGCAACCACAAGCTCTTTTATCTGCCCAGGATCTACGAGTGGGATTTTCTCTCCACAGCCATCACCCGTTCCACAGCTAGCACTCTCTCTCACCCCAGGACTGCCCTTCAGAATGAGACTCAGATCAGCTGTTCAATTCCCCCAGGGTCTTTAGACTGAGGGCTCCAACAGTGGACGTGGCTGCTGCTGCCCAAGGGTGAGGGCTGGGGCCAGACCATGTTCCCTTCTCACCAGGTGAAAGAGCTATTTCATTGACCTTTGAAGATGTCTTTTGTGTTTTTGCGTTGAAAAATCTGGGCACCACAGCTGTTGCCTATGATTCTGCACCCTGAAGCCTGCTCTGGTCTTGTCAGTGCAGTGCCACATGGGCAAGACTGGACTACTCTTTGCTCCAAGCCCAGTGTGATAGACCTTTCCTGTAAACCTTCCAGGCTGTCTTGGCCTGGAAATCTCTTTCACTCTGTCATTTTGTGGCTTCTGCTTCTATAGAATTTGTTTAGAGTTGTGTTTTGCAGGTATTTTATTGGCTATGGGGGGAGAGCTTCTACAGGTCCACCCTTCTACTCAGCCATCTTGGCTCCGCCCCCCACAATTGTGAATTCTTAACCAAACAGAGCAGTAGAGGTGATTATAATGGATAAAATAAAAAATTTTGACTGAGTAAAAATAAACAACTTTTTTGCAAAAAATAAAATTAATGAAGATAGAATTAGATAAAAATAGCATGTTGTGGGGAAAATTTACATTAAGTATCACTGTAGTGGTAGAGTGAGTTTGGAGTCAGACGGTTCAAATTCACATCCCCAAGTTAGTTCTAATAAGTTCTGAAAGTTTCTTCTCTGTTTTTGTTTTCATGCTTTTAAAAACTGGTGATTTGATTTTTCCTTTTATCAGGTTAACTAAACATCTATAAATTTTATTAAGTCTTTTCATTGAACTAGTTTTAATTTTTATTATTAATTTTGTTTTCCATGTTAGCCATTTCTTTTTGAGTTTTAAAGATTTCATCTTTTGTGCTCATTTTTGATTTGTCTGCTGATAGTTTTTGTATACTTAGTTCTCATCAATCTTATTTAAACATTTTTTTAATGTATGTTTTCTATGATTCTGTTTTTCTTCTGAGGAAGGCTTTTAAAGGTTTATCAAGAAATTCTGGTATGTTATCTCATCGTTAGTTCTCTTTCATGTAGTTATTGATTATTTTTGTGATTTGCTCTTTGACTCACATTTTATTCAGGATGTCATTATTAAGTCTACATTTTGGGTCTGTGTCTTTTGCTTGTGTTCCTTGTCTGTATAAATTACTCTTTTGTTTACATTATGGTCTATAAAGAATGTTTAGTTTTTCTGGTTTTATATACTTTATAATTTTTCTGTGACACAGTACATGGACTGTTTTAAAAAAAATATAGCATGTAGTGCTGAACAATATTTATATTCTTTAATATTTCCATTCAGAAGATACCATAGCTATATCTATGTCTCTTTGTAATTTGTCTAACTTTTCCTTTATGCATTTAGATTCCATGCTGTATGGTTTGTGTATTAATTTTATTTCTGATCAATGTCTACTGTATTTTTAAGCATAATGTAATTTTCTTTATAATCTCTTGACATTATGAATTTTTCTTTTTGCTTTATCCAGTAGTGTGATTGCTACTACATTTGACATATGTTCTTGTTGTTGAGTCGTCTTAGTCATCTCTGACTCTTCATGATCCCATTTGGGGCTTTCTTAGCAAGAATACTAGAGTGATTTGCCATTTTTGCCTTTTCCTTCTCTGGCTGAAGAAACTGAGGTAAACAAGTTTTAAGTGACTTGCTCAGAGTCACATAGCTAATAAGTATCTGAGACTGGATTTGAACTCAGGAAGATGACTTCTTGACTCCAGCCCCAGGACTCTTTCCACTACATTACCTAGCTTCCCTGATGTTGTTTCTGTCTCATATTTTCATTTTGCATATGTTCTTACATATTAAATGTTTCTTGTATTTTGTTTTCTTACTCATTCTACTATCCTACTTCTTTTTATTGGATTATTTAGTCTCTCCATAGCATTGCATTAACTTTTATACCTTTCTTTTATCGCTTTGTCCCCTAGTTTTACTTATACTTCCTTGAGCCTATCCCACAAACTTCCTACTTTCTCACTTGCATGACTTATCCTCAATTCCTTGACTTTACTTCAGTTGCTAATTTAGCATTCTTTCTCTTAACTCATATTTTTGTTTCTCTTCTTCTTTCCCTCCCAGTTAAATGTTGGCTCAAAATTTTCCTTTCCCCACTCCCAACCTCTTGGCATAAGCAACATTATTTTGTTGCTCCTTTTGCCAAAGTGTTTTCCTTTGCTTTTATCCATTACTTATTTCTTGTCACTTCTCTTGTGTTGTTCTTTGATTTCTGAGCTGTATCTTTACTTGTTCATTTAGTTTTTCTGTGTCCTTTGTTTCTTATAAATTGCTATTTCCATTTTCTTCTTTGATTCCTTGTGATTCAAGAATAATCCTGAATTATTCGAATTTATGGTCCATTGTATTTGAAGATCTTTCTACTGTTCATTTGATGAATTTATTGTTTGTTATTGAAATTGTGAATTTAGCTACTTTGTGCCCTGGAGTTTTAATCATTGAGTTTTTCTCTGGTAATGGAATTTTGGATTCAGTCAGTGCTTTGTTGTCTGTATTCAAAAGTTCTAGGTAGTTTAATTTTATTTTTTCCTTTGGTATGGTATTCAAGTTTTATAGTTTGTTATGTTCTTCTAGGAAGTTATAATCCTTGTTATCTCTATACATTCTCTTTTCACATCCAGTAACTTTAGCATTTATATATTTCCTGTGTCATTTTCAATTTTTTGCCTTTTTCTGTTCTTCAGACATTTTCTTCTGTTTCTGTATTTTTGTGTGTGTTCTAAATGTTTTTCTCGCTTTCAGAGCCTTTACTTCTTTAAAGAAACTGTCCATTATATTTTCTGTGTTCTGTACCTTCCTGTTTTTTTTTTTAATTCTACCTTTGCAGCTCTGTTTTCCAAACTGATTTAATTAATAATATTTTATTTTAAAAACTTTTCTCTTTTGATCCAGTCTGTAGTTTTCTTGCTACTGTTCGAGAACCTTGGGGCAGGGTGGGTGGAGTATATTCCCTTTTCTGCTGTTCCTTCTACTGTCTTCCCAGCTTGTGTGGCTAGGCAAAACTAATCTGGTCCCTCTCTTGGGTAAAGGTGGTGGTGTGGGTGGTAGAGATTCAAGCTGATTTAAGATGAGTCCTTGTTTTGTTGGAACATCAAAGGGATTCTGCCAGCTCAAATCCAAAGCATGATCATGCAAATTTACTTACTTACTGTGCCCAGCTATGGGGTGAGTAGGGAAGGGAGCTTGTGGGATCTGGGATATTGACATTCTCTGATGTTTTTTCAAGAGTGTAGGCAGTTTTCCCAACTTGTGGATTTAGCTGCATTTATCCTTTATGTGGCACATTTCTTTTTATGGGATTTTTTATTTTGGGAGATTTGAGGGAAACTATTATACTATCACAATGTCATAACCTAGAGTTGATGACTTTTTGTGATTACTTACTCCTTCCCTAGATTTTCACCAGAGTCAACACTTCAATTATATGCGGTAGAATTTTCCAGGAATTGAAGTGAGGCTCTTTGGCCTCTAGTTTCCAGATTCTTCTCTGTTTGTTGTATTGGACCAGAATTAGAACTAAGACCTGAGTTCAGATTTGGCCTCAGGCACATATTAGCTGTATGATCTTGGGCAGGTTATTTATATCTGTTTTCCTTGTTTCCTCATCTGTCAAGTGAGGATTATAATAGCACCTACCTCGCAGGGTTGTTGTGAGGATCAATGAGATAATAATTTTAAACTGTTAAGCACAGTATCTGGCTCATAGCGAGCATTATATAAATATAGTTGTAGTTATAGTAGTTACTGTAGTTGTGGTTATCTATAGTCCTGGGGCACCTCTTCGCTCCTCTCTGTCATTTTGATTCGGTAATCTTCTGCCAGTTCTTTTAGTACCTTGAGTTACTGTCTATTTGAGCCTGTTGACTTGAACTTGTTAAGGGCAGATAGATGATCTTTTGCTTTCCTCCTACATGTTTTGGGGTTTAATTCCCTATTTGCCATTTTTGTTTGGGCCTTTCTAATTTGTACATTATTTTCCTTGGCAGAGAAAAGAGAAGAAAAATAAAAAGTTGAGTAGTTCCATTTCTCTGTCATCAGTTAAAATTATCCTTTCCACTCTGAGTAGTGATTGTATCCCTTCTTTAATATTCCTTTTTTCTATATAGCTTTAAAAATCTCCACCTTTTTATTGCCTTTGGCTTTCCTTGCAGCCTTGGCTCATTCTGAACTTTAGAACCTGACTCTGTTCTTAAAGAGCTATCTCACTTTTGTGATATTCATTCTCTGTTACCTGCCCTTGCTGCCATCTTTTCTATTTGTTTAGATATCTTCTGGCTCCCCTCCCTGTACTCTATCAGCTGGAGAACCTTGCCTCATATTTTATTGGTAAAAGAGAGGCCATTTGCAGAGAGCTGACCCTATCATTCGACTGAAACTACCCTTTCCAAAGTTACCAATGATTTTTTAAAAAATTTATTTGTTTTCAGTTTTCAGCAATCACTTCCATAAGTCTTAAATTTTCTCCCCCTCCCCCTCTTCTCCCTCTCTGAGATGTCATGCAATTGTATATGAGTTCTACAATACATTATTAAACACATTTTTACTTTAATCATGTTGCATAAAAGAATTAAAACGAATGGGAGAAGGCATGAGTAAAACTAAACAGAACCAAACATAACAAAAGTGAATATTCTGCTTCATTCTGTGTTCTGATTCCATAGTTCCTTCTCTGGATGCAGATGGCATTTTGCCTCAGGAGTCCTTTGGGAATGTTTTAGGTCCTCGCATTGCTGTGGAGGTCTTAGTCTATCAGAAACAGCCCTTGTTCAGTTTAGTCTCCTGGTTCTGCCTATGTCACTCAGCATCAGTTTATATAAGTCTTTTCATGTTTTTCTGAAGTTCCACCTGTTTGTCATTTCTTGTAACATAGTAGTATTCCATTACATTCATATGCCACAATTTGTTCAGCCATTCCCCTATTAATGGGCATTCCCTCAATTTCCAATTCTTGGCCACCACAAAGAGAGCTGCTATAAATATTTTTGTACATGTGGGACCTTTTCCCATTTTTATGATCTCTTTGGGATACAACTCTAGAAGCGATATTGCTGGGTCACAAGGTATACACATTTTTGTAGCCCTTTGAGCATAGTTCCAAATTGCTCTCCAGAATGGTTGACTCAACTAACAGCTCCACCAATAGTGAGTTAGTGTTCTAACTCCTACATCTTCTCTAACATTTATCATCTTCATGTTTTGTCATGTTAGCCAATCTGATAGGCGTGATGTGGTGCCTCAGAGTTGTTTTGATTTGTGTCTCTGTAATCAGTAGTGATTAGTCACTTTTCATATGACTATAGATAGCTTTTTAATTTCTTCCTCTAAAAACTGCCTGTTCATATCCTTTGACCATTTATCAATTAGGGAATGACTTGTATTCTTGTAAATTTGACTCAGTTCTCTATATATTTTAGAAATGAGGCATTTATCACAGACACTAGCTGTAAAAATTCTTTCCTGCTTTTCTACTTTCCTCCTAATCTTGGTTGTATTGGGTTTGTTTGTGCAGAAGCTTTACAATTTAATCAAAATTATACATTTTGCACTTCATAATGTTCTCTATCTCTTGTTTGGTCATAAATCTCTCCATTCTCCATGAATCTGAAAAATAATGCTATCCCTTTCTCTCCTAATTTGTTTTAGAGTATCAGCTTTTTTATCTAGATCATGTACCCATTTGAACTTCATTCTTGTGTATGGTGTCAGGCATTGATCTATGCCCAGTTTTTGCCACACTGTTATCCAGTTAAGAACAGTGAGTTCTTATCACAGAAGCTGGGGTCCTTGGGTTTATCAAACAGTAGATTGCTACATTCATTGACTACTGTGTCTTGAGTACCTAACCTATTCCATTGATCTACCACTGTATTTCTTAGCCAGTACCAAGAGGTTTTGATGAATGGTGCTTTATAATACAATTTGAGATCTGGTATGTCTAAGCTACCTTTCCTACCATTTCTTTTCATTAATTCCCTTGATATTCTGGACCTTTTGCTCTAGCTCTAGAAAATAATTTTCTGATAGTTTGGTGTGGCATTGAATAAGTAAATTAATTTAGGTAGAATTGTCATTTTTAGTATGTTAGATTGGCCTACCCATGAGCAACTGGTGTTTTTCCAGTTACTTAAATCTGACTTTATTTGTGCGAAAAGTGTTTTGAAATTGTACTCATATAGTCCCTGGGTTTGTTTTGGCAGGTGGACTCCCAAATATTTTATAATTTCTACTGTAACTTTAAATGGAATTTCCCTTTCTATCTCTCGCTGTTGGGCTTTGTTACTAATATATAGAAATGCAGATGATCTGTGTGGGTTTATTTTGTAACCTGCAACTTTGCTGAAGTTGTTTATTATTTCAAGTGTTTTTTTACTTGATTCTCTAGGCTTCTCTAAGTATATTATCATATCATCTGCAAAGAGTGATAAACCTAGTTTCTTCTTTGCCTATTCTAATTACCAATGACTTCTTAATTGCCAATTGCAATGTCATTTTTACAATCTTCATCTTTCTTGAACACTCTGCAGCCTTTGACTGTTGATCACAATCCCTCAAATATGTCTCCTTCTCTTCTTGTCTCCTCTGTTACTGGCCAGTAGAGGCCCTCCTCTCATGCCCGGACCATTTCAATAGTCTGTTGTTTAGTCTGCTTGCCATGAGTCTTTCCCCATTCTAGTTCATCATCCTCTATTCACTCGCCAAAGTAGTTTTCCTAAAGTTAGGTCAAACTATGTCATCCTGCTAATTAATAAACTCCAGTGACTATTACTGCCAGAATTAAATACAAAATCCTCTCTTTGATGCTCAAAGCTTTTCATAAACAACCCTGCCCCTTACTTTTCCAGTGTTCTTACATACTTTACATGCACCTCCACCCTCCAAATACTATTTGATCCATTGACACTGGTCCTAGCTATTCTAAAAACAATACACGCTGTCTTTCAGCTCTGGGCATTTTCATTGGCTGTGGGGATCCCCACCCCATGCCTAGAACATACTCCATCCTCATCTACACTTCCTGGCTTCTCTCTCTTCTTTAAAGTCCCAGCTGAAATCATATTTTCTACAGGATGGTTTTCCCAATTCCTCTTAATTTATCCTGTATATGACTTGTTTATACATAATTGTTTGCATGTTTTCTCTTCCATTAGATTGTGAGCTCCTCAAAGCCAGGGACTGTCTTTTGCTTTAGTATCTATAATGCTATTTCTTTTGCCTTACTGTTAAGTAAATGGTTATGTATGTGTCATAAAGATATCATGGTTCCAAGTACTTGGACATGTCAGAAGTCATTAGACATTTATTAAGTGCCTGTTTTGTATCAGGCACCATGCTACACATGGGATACAAATACCAAAGAGAGGCAGAAACTATCGCTGCCCTCAAAGAGCTTACCATCTAATGAGGGAGGATAGTACACAAAAGGAAGCTGAAGGGGTAGGGGCTTCCCCATTGTAGGGCACATGGTATACATGGAGTCAAAACCACACAGAGTAACTGATGAGAAATGATGAGTTAGCTGGGAAATTCAGTGCCTTCTATAAAGGGATACTCTGGAAGGATTATATTGCTCAGCCCTTCAGTCACAAGGGAGAGGCAGTTGATGGTACCATAAATACCAGCAGGTACTTTACTCTATGAGTAGCTGGTTGTGTATACAGAAAATCTGTCGAATAGGGGATCAAGAACTAGAGTGGTGAGTAGGGGAAGTATATTTTCCCTCAACAGGACCCTGAGAGAATTTGGCTATAAATGTATCATGGCCTGTCTCTAGAAACCTAAATGATCTAGGGTTGAGAACATGTGAGACTGACTGAACTAACCCAGAGAATAGTGGATTTTGTTGTACTATGTGAGAAAGGTAGTATAGACATATAAACAAAAAGAAGCCTTTCTTTCAAGAAGAGATTGAAAATTTCAAGAGAAAATGAAAATGAATGAAGAAGGATATTTTTGGAGGAGAAATGAAGGGATGGAATTAAAGGTATAATGAAAAAGATTGTTATTAGAAAAAAGGCCATTTTACCTGTAATAAACCTGTGAGGTAAAATGGTCTTCAAGTCTGAAACAACTCATTCTTCTTCAACCAGTTGTATCTTCATATTTTTTTATTTCTTTTTGAAACCATTGACTTCATCTTCTAAAGCTGCAATATTAGTACCATTTCAAATTCCTTCTACTTTCTCTTCCATCAGTTTCTGTAATCCATAACATTTCCCACATTTTTCTCCTCACTCAGAATTATGTATTTTCTTTCATTGGATTATTGTAAAAGGTTCTTTTAAAAATATTTTTAAAAAATGATTTGACAAACATCATATCTTTCTTCCCCAGCCTGGGCAGTTCTCCCAAAGCCTTCTTCTATCATCCAACTCTCTCAATAAATGTGTTTTTAACATGGTAATTTTGTGTATCTGTGTATTTCTAAATTTATATATACATGTATCTCACCCCAACAGTCTGAGCCTTTAGTACCATGAGCCAACCAAATGTCTCCACCCCTTTTAAGGAAAAATTGAGGAACTTCCTCCTGCTATTGAAGATTGTCACCTTCTCTGCAATTAGAGAATTGCCTGGAAGCAGTGAGAGGGTAAGTGACTTGCCTAGAGTCACACTCCTAGTAGATATCAGAGGTAGGACTTGAGCCCAGGCCTTCCAGAATCTAAATACATCTCTCTAGCCACTTCATCATGCTATCTCTTGTGATTCTTATGATTTATTATTTTATAATTTAAATGCCAGCTGATCATTATCATCATCATTATTCTCACGGACTTCAAATTTTCTGATTTCAGGTCCAAGGGTTCTTTAAATCAGTATATTCTACTTTCTGTATGTAACTTATCCTTGTTAGTTTTATACTAATGCCTGGAGCAAAATGTTGGGGTAAAGGAATCTTCTAGAAGGAAGTGATTTGATAAAAGCCTCCACATACCACCATTTAGACTTTTATCATCACATAGATATTATATTTCCATCCCCTTTTTGCCCTGGCATAAATTCTCTAGCCTCTCACCTCTACCCCCTCAAGTGATTTTTTTTTTCTTCCCATCCCTTCATTCTCTCTAAGACCCTTTCTCAGAACAAACACTCGTAACTACATTTGGAAAGTATTGTCAAGTTTGACTTTAATTTTATCCTGGACAGAGAAATTATTTAGTTCACACAGAAATCATATAATTTAGAGATGAACCAGACCTTAGAACATATAACATCAGACCTTAGAAGGGCATCTCAAAATATAGTGATGCAATGTCAGATGTTAGAGCTGTTGAATACCATAGTACATATAATGTGAGATCTAGAAGGGACCTTAATACAGGGAGTGTTAAAATATAGATTATTAGATCTGGAAGAACTTCTAGTAATGATAGTACTAGAGAGTACCTTGAATGGTTGTAAGTGAAAGTGACTTTATATATCATCTAGTTCAATTCCTCATTCTGTAGATGAGGAAACAGGCCAAGAATGGCCAAATGACTTGCTTAAGGTAAATGTCATCAGTGACAGACATGGGACAAAAATCTAAGTCTCTTAACTCCCAGTCCAATGATTTTTTTCCCATTATACCATGTGATTTGGTCTGGTTTTGTTCATAGCCTCGTTTGTGAAAGTATACAGTGAATGGTAACCATTTCCAAGTGTCAAATAAATGTCTCCTTACTTCTTAAACTGATGCCTGAATATTTTATAATGGTAGGTATCTGGGTAATAACCACATTCTGAAACTCATTTAAATCAAAATAAGCTACTCTCCTGAATACATTGTGCATTTTCTTGATTGTATCTTTGCATCCTATGTATTCTTTTCTATTTTTAAATTAAGTTTTATTTTTTTCATTAAGATCCTGTCTTATGTATTTTTTAAAAATTAAGAAATTATGAACTTTTAACTATCTCTTCTTCCAGATCCTATTAAAATACTTCCTTCCCTGTGAAGTTCTCCTTTATTTCCTGAAGCTGAAAGTGATCATTTCCTCATCTGGCCTTTATCATTCTTCCTATGTACTTATATTTTCTTCATATAATATTTATTTGGTTATGTGCTTCACTACTGTACTCTTAGCTCCTTAAGGATCAGGACCAAATCTGTATTTTACCTATCTTTATACCTCCTTCTTTTCTCCTCTAGTAAAGTTTCTTTCACTGCTTCATCGTAGCATGGAGCTTGTAAAGCTTGAACTTGTAAAGACTATTATCAGTGACACTCAACTTTTGGCAAATACTAAGAAACTAGAAAAGCTTACTTGTGATAGACTGTATCTGTTATCCAAGGACTTAGCAGAAAGACTCATGACTTGAAAGTTGGTCAATAGGTGAATTTTTTTCTTTCTGGTCATAACAGTCCTAAAGATTCTGCTGAGGTTTGGAATAGTTGAATTTTTCTTGAGTAGAGTGTAGACCTACATTGCAGAAATCTCACTTATTAGACTTTAATTTTCTTGAGAAGAGTTATATTTCATTTTTTTTTCTTTTTGTCCCCAGAATGGTAGCCTACAAATAGTAACTACCTAATTTCATTTTACTCGTTGGCCATATCCTTCTTGGTCATCTTATCTCTTGATAGCCATTTTGCTTCTGGGACTAGAGATCATGTCCTTGGGCCTTTAACATTTTCATCTCTGGAATTTTTGCTGTGATACCCCTCTTCTCATTGGTGAACACCTCATGTGATTCATTATATTAGGCCAGGCCAGTTCCATCCATGTCTCACTTTCTTCTCCAGTCATCTTTTTGCCAGCTGCCTTATATATTTTCTCTGTGCTGTACCTCTCCTATTTCTTGAATTGTAGTAAATTAATATTGCTGTTGCTACTAGATAATATGTATCTATCCTTTTCTACATCTCTGCTCACTATCCCTGTAACTTTCTAAACCAAAATATCCCTCTTTGATCATCACTGCTTTTTATGGGTTGACTTTCCCATTAAAATTGAAGCTACCTGAGCAGGGGACCTTGAGGCCACATGTGACCTTCTAGATCCTCAGGTTCATCCTTTTGACTAAATTCAAGTTTTACAGAACAAATTCTTTTATTAAGGGGATTTGTTCTGTGAAGTTTGGGTTCAAAGGGCTGCACTTGAGGACCTAGGACATGTGGCCTCGAGGTTGCAGGTTCCCTACCCCTGTGAGGGAAAGGACTGTCTTTACTTTTGTGTAAATGTTCAACCAAATCCTGTTTCTCAGGCCCAACTAACATAGTGAATTTCATCTAGGTGCTTAATTAAAAGTATTTATTGAATATATGAAAGAATGAGTAAGTTAGTCAGTAAGTACCTCTGACTGACAGCAGGTTCTTCTCAGTCTGGAGCTGGAACCTGGGAGGCCACCTAGTCCAACCTCTTCATTTAACAAATGAGGGAACCTTCAGGTGGGTGAGAGACCACCATTAAGTAAGGGAGAAAGGGGCACTAAAAGGAGAGTAGAGATATTAAGCACAGATTTGCCAAACTCATGGCTTTCCCAAAGGCCTGTTTACCTTCAGCTATGAATAGTCAAAAAGAAACTGTATGTAAAGGTATTTTTAGCCCTGTCTGGGTATGGCTTAGTGAGAACTTTGCCTGCAGCTAGCTATTTAGGTGGGAAAATAAAAATAGATCTAAGTTCTTTGGATTTAAGTAGGGGAACATTTATTGAACATCCCTTGGGTATGAGGCATTGTATTAAGCACTGCATAGGAATGGAACATGGAAGTCACATCTGAATGGTACCTTTATAAAGAACATTGACTTGGAGTCAGAAGACTCAACTTGAAGTCAAAATATTAGATATATGCCCTACAGACAAGTTACTTTTCCTCTCTATTTCCTCATTTGTAAAACTGGTATAAAAATTTTTGACTATTTCACATGGGCATTCAGAGGTATGAAGGGACATACCTGTGTACAGTATAGCTAAAGCTTTTCAAGTACCAGCTGTGCTTAGAAATCAAAGGATATAGAAAATTTAGATAAACTGTGGTATGTATATGCTCTTTGTAGACATAGTTCAATATTATTACACCAAAATTCTTTCCTGGGCCTTCTTCTCTTTTCTTTTTATACACTTTCACTTGGTGATCTCAAAACAAAGTCAAGTGCAAGTCATGTCATTATTTCTGTGATGGCATTGTCTTCTTTGGCAACGAAGGATGAACACACACTTGGTGATCTCAAAAGATCAGCTCCCTTGGCTTAAATTACCATCTCTATGCAGCTGATTCACAGAACTAGTCCTAGTATCTCTCCTAATCTCTGGTCCCATATTGCAAAGTGCCTATTGGCATTTCTGGATGTCTCATAGGCATCTCAAACTCCTATATAAATTGAGGTTATTAATTTTTCCTTCACATGTTACTCTCTCCCTAACTTCCATTTCTCCATTAAGGGTGCCATCCTTCCAGTCACCTTAGTTTGGTTTTCAGACTAAGACCCATTTTCAACCTTTTATCCTCATTCAGCCTCCATAAACATCCAGTTGCCAAGATAAATACAGAATCTACTTCCACAACATCTCTTGCATCTGTTCCCTTCTCTTTACTGATATGGCCACTAACTCACACCAGGCCCTCTTTGCCTGAATTATCTCAATGGCCTCCCCTCCCTCAAATCTTTCCATTCTAATCTATCTTTTACATGCCTACCAAAAAAATATTCCTAACCATGTTGTTCCCTTTGTTAAGCGTTTCCATTGGTTCCTGCTAACTTCTATGATAAAATGTAAACTCAGTTTGGGGTTTAAAGGCCTTCATAATTTGATTCTGTCGAGCCTATATTGCTTATACAGAACATCCCACATCTGTCCCTCTGCCTTTTTGTAGCCTTTCCTGCTTGCCTGGAATGTATTCCCTTTTTACCAGATCTCTTAGAATCTTGAGCTAGGCTAGTGCCATTCTTATAAGAGGCCTTTCCTGTTGCCCAAACAATTAGTGAACCCTTTCCTTCTAGGTTACTTTGTATTTACTTATATGCTTACATATTGCTTAATAGACACTTGTTGATTAGTAAATACTTAGACACTCTAAATCTAATAATTTCTTCTAGAATTTTGTTGGGGACAGATCTGAATTTATTCAGTTTCTCGAATCAAGTTTGATGGATTAGTGGGTCATTCAGTTGAAAATATCCAGTGAGCAGTTAAGAACATGAAATTAGCTTGAAGGAGAGATATCAAAATTGGAGATACAAATTTGACCATCATTTGCGTAAAGCAACATAGCATAGTGCAAACATAAACGCTAGATTTTGAAACCTGGGTTTTATTCTTGGCTTTGCTATTTACTAGCTGTGTGGCTTTGGACAAATGACTTCCCTCCTCTGGTTCTCAATTTTCTCATAGATAGAAAATAGCCATAATTCTTGTGAAGCCTATGATTAATGGTGTGTGAAGCCATGAGAGTACATGAGGAGATCCGGGGATGAGGACAGAAATGGTGTGGTGACCCCATGGGTGGGCCAAAAGAAAACAAGCCATTAATCAAGGCACAGGGGTTGCTGAGGTAGGAGTCATATATGCATGTCTAACAAGAACTTGTTTGCTTCTATTTATCCAACTTTCTCAGCAGTTGAGAAATAGGAATGAGTTCTTTGTTTTTTCTATACATGGCCAGGAAACAAATCTCTAATTTTTTATCCATGAGGAAGAAAGGATATGGCCAAGAGAAGTTTCCAATTATTAACCCAATTATATATAAAAAACCTGCTAATTCTTTGTAGAAAGAGTCTCAGCAAGGTGAGGGTTTAACCACTGGTTTCCTAGAACTACTGAGATTGTAGATGGCATTTTGGATGGCATCATCGATGATGATTTTGTCCAATGTCTTCTTTTTTTGCAGATAAGGAAATAGGTTCAGATGGTTAAAGTGCCTTAACCCAGAGTAACAGCTCCCAATTGGCAGAGACAAGATTCAGCCCAAGTCTCCTGACTCCAAATCCAGGGCTTTTCCTGCCACACACCTTTCTTCTTGTAACAATCTTCTTATGTCTTCTGAGGGATCTTGATTGTATTGATGGATCAGGAGACCCCAAATGAATGATTACCTTTCTGCCTTAGCAACTCATCAAGGCTACTGTTGTGGTTTTCCTTATTTATCAGATGGGTGTAATAATGATGATACTTTTATTCCATGTCTCATGTGACTGTTAGGAGAATAAAATTGTATACTGTGCATAAAGCATTTGAGCAGGTTTTAAATCCTGATTACAAATTTATATGCTCTGAGTTACTATATAAATGACATATGTGATTATCATCTTTTTGTATTAAAATCTTCGTTGGGAAGAACTCGAATGTAGCTTAAGAATTTATAATTTAAGTGCTGTATAATTGAAAGCCAAAAATGGGGAGATAATTTTTTGTTGGAATCCTGTCATTAGTGTAACTCCATACCAGTAATGTAGTAAGAGGTAATGAGGTATAATAGAATGCTGATCAGGGATTCAGGGTGATTTGAGTTCTGGTTCTCCTCCTTATGTTTTCTTACTTGTAAAATGAGAATAATAATACCTGTAATACCTAGTTTTATAGAATTTCTTTAAAAACAATGTATATAAATGTATATATAAACATATATATGATGTATATAGAATAATGTCATCTTTAAAGTTAGTCATTCAGTCAATAAAATTTATTAAGCACTTATTATGTGCCAGTCACTGTATGCTGGACATATGAAGAAAGTCAAAAGACAATTCCTGCCCTCAAGGAGCTCACCATGGAGTGAGGGAGATAACATGCAAATAACTAAGTATAAGCTATATACAGACAAGCTATATACAGAATTAATAGGGAATAGTCAACAGAGGGAAGATATTAGAATTAAGAAGAATTGAGAAAGGCTTCCTATAAAAGGTGAGACTTTAGAGAGATCTTAAAGAAAGTTACAGAAGCCAGGAGATGGAAATGAGGAGGGAGAACATTCCATACAGTCATGATCATTGCTATTGTAATCAATCCTTCAGTGTTAAATAATTCCTTCTATATAGATAGGTAAAGCATTTATTAAGGCAATTACTATGTATCATTTATTTTGTTAAGAGCTGGAAATGTAGAATCCATAAATTGACTTATTCCATGTTCTTAAGGAGTTTATATTTTGGTGGGGGAAAGACAGCACAAAGAAGGGGAAAAGTGATAATGACCTGTGGGAGTGGGGCAGTGAGGAGACAACCAGTATGGAAATGGAGCAGGCTAGATGTTAATATGAAGAATTCATGGCTATGCTTATTTACCTTCCCCTCTATTTTAATATACATCATCTATCAGTGTCAAGTATCTCCTTGATGCTAGACAAATAGAATTTTTTGCATTACAAAAAAAATATTTATTTAAAAGATCTCTAATGTCATTGATGTCAGTCCTCCTACAAGTACAAGTCCCAAATATTTCATTTCTACATACATAGGATATGTATCTGTGTATGTATGTCTTCATGGTCTGTGGTTTAAAAAAATTCGTTCTTTTAACCCCATTTTTGATGATGAATTTCTTTGAGTTTAACTGAGTGGTCCTCAAGCCACAGACATGATCTGTCTCCAGTCTGACTCAAAAGTCTTTCTTACTTTTCCAGCAGATCAGACCTGCTAGAGTTTGTGTTTGCCAATATTACCATCAGAGATACATTGTCCCATCCTTGACAAGGTGGCATATTGGAAGAAAATATTAGTAAGAGAACTGTTCTATTATAAAACCTAAGAGTAAATAAGAGGAGGTGTAGATTAATATATCATGATGGTATTCATTTTTGGCACCTAGGGACCTTTATTAACATGTCTTGTTAGATGATGATTTTCAGTGCCTTACTGGGAAGTACCTTGGATAATTTGTGTAAACCATGCAGTACAGATTCCTTATTTTAGCACTAAGACTTACAAAGGATTCTTTTAGCGGTCCTTTAATTTTGTACTTATGTATGTGACATAGCCTGTGGCTGTGATAGCTACTGTGAATCTGCAGTTGTTTGGGGATGAAAGGAGGAGGCAGCTGGAAACTCAGTAGCTACATCTAGCTGTCTACCTAGAGAAGGCCTTGATTTGGAGTTTATCTAAACAAGCCCCACTAATCCGAGCTATCTAGGGGGATCTACTGTCAAAACACGCAGCGTGGCCCTAAGGCAAACACAGCCTCACTGAAATGAATTCAGGGGCTTCCAATACTCCAATGACTACATACTGGAGGCTCTCTCTTTTTTTCCCCCCTGAAAGAGGGTAAGAGAGGTAAATTTGCATAATGCCTTTTCATTGGAAACTTTTGGAAAGCTGACAGAGCCCCAGCTTATAGATCTGTATCCACAATACAGAGTGTATAGGAGAATCCTTGAATGACCTAACCATATTGAAAGAAAATATAAAAGCGCCCAAGTATAGCCAAGTGAGAGAGGAAAAGAGGCTGATGCATTGTCTAACATCTGCTCCACTTCTCGTTAGTTTTGTTCTTTGCTATTCTATGTGGACTTTGGAGAAACCTAAGACAGCCGAACATGAATCCTATAATCTTCCTTGTGAATATTTATGCAGCATGGCGGGGCCCCTAAGCTGTCCTTGGCGTTTTCCGACTTCCCCCTCTCATTTCCATGCCCTCAAATGAGGCCAGCATTTCAAAAGCTAAATAAATGTTTGTGAATGTTTATAAAAGATTTGCATAAATTTGGCCCTGTTTGAGAAAGATCACTTTTTTTCTTATGCCAGTTGGGGGGGGGGGATTTTTTTTTAAGGTTCTCTCCCTACCCCCTTACCCCCTTGTCTTGACAACAAAGTCCTGCCTACCAGAACAATGATTGCTGATTAAGTGGGTCTGCCATTGGGACTGAATAGGGCTTTCGAAATGCTAGGTTAAGAAAGGCCTGTCATCTGAAGGCAGAATTATAGAATTTGGAAAATGTTATCCCATGTAGACACTTAAATCTATTTTTTAGTACCATGTAATTACGTTAGACAAAGAGTTCTCAGGAGTTGTAGAGCACTGTAGCCACTCATGGTTTAAACAAATCTCCCTTGGGTAGTGGATTTTAATAACCGGGAAGTTCAAATAATTCATAATAGTCCTTTTCTTTTCTAAAGTTGAGTAAGCTTCAAAATAATTGTTAGCTTTTGTGGTTCTTTGGAATCCCTAGTTCACTAATAGTGTACATTCACATGGTGACTTTTGGCCATGGAATTAGCTCCGATCTTATAATCATATTGTTTTTCCCTATTTCAGGCATCCAGACATAGCCAGATGAGAAAATACATTGGACAAATAAAAATTGTACGAAGTATATTCAAGGACTTATATTTAAAATATTTCTGTCTTATCCTCATGGCCCTAGCAGATACTTGCATTTGCTAAATATATTTTTAAAAATTAGAATGGTTTTTTGGGGGGGACTTTAGGAGATATTGTGGATAGAAGTGTTAATTTCATTGGGGAGCTTGGCACTAGCAAAGTGGTAGCAGTTCGTCCTGTTAGTACTTTTGGTTGTACTGGTTTAAAGGTTTAAGTTGTCATTAAACCACAAACTCCAGCTACTTTCTCTGACACAATTTTTTTTTTTTTCAATCACATCTGCTAGGCCTGGGTCCCAGGAGGAGCCTTAGAGAGCAGTGAATTCAACACGGGCCCATTATCGACTGCTTTTTCGTATGTGGTGAAAGGGCTCAGACCTCAGGGAGGCTTGGAGCCTCCTCCCGTGTAATGTCCAAGTCAGATTTGAAGGACTGGTGGCAGGAAAGCTTTGGCCTTGGGGTGTAAATTCTAAGAAATAGAGGCACAATTAAGTTTAAAAAATTCAAGGACTTTGAGCTTGGTAATGAAAGATTTTTTTTTTTTAGACTAATATGAGCAGAAAAGTTGCCCATCTGTGCACAATTTTGTGTGCATTTAAAATATTTAAATTCTGACAGCTTATAATATGCTTACAAAATAGTATTTCTATCAATGCTCTTTTTCTTTGGAATAGAGGGAGAAGTAACCAAATAGTATCAATGTAGAGCATGAGTTCTTCACTGAAATAATGTTTTTTTGTTATTTGGGTCCTTGTCTTAATGTGATCTGTTTCCATTTTGTGTTGTTTTAAAATTCATTTTCTGTTTTCCTCAAACATTCCTAACTGATGATAACATTATGTTAAAAAAATAGCATCCATTTTAGCAAAATTTTAGAAATATGCATAGTTCACCATATTTTGAGAGTTATACTTCATTACTATTTTATGAGTGTTCAGCTCAATAAATTACATTACTGATATTGTTGGTGCAGATTGTAAACACTTATAACAATACTTCATGGATCTTTGATTTCATAAATATGTGTGCCCTTTCCACCAAATACAGACTGCAATTCTCTCATATCCTAGACAGTGTTGAGTTGCAGTCACAAAACAAAACTTTACTTATTAATTTTGGAAGCACTCTGAAACAATCTTAAGATTTTTAGTATTTAATAATGACTATAGATTTCAATTTCCCCTTTTTTAGCCCTTCTATTTAAAATTCTAAATTATTAAAAAGAAACAATAGAACTTGTACTATGAGATTCAGCTTTGTTTTTAATGTTTTGGTTAACAAAGAAAAGAGAAAAGGATGAAATGAGTTTTCTTTTTTCTAAATATAAATCTTTAGTTTTCTCTGTTAATTTTTTTGGTGGGGAATTTATGAAATATAGTCATTGGATTATAGCACGATAAATTTAGAGCTACAAGGGCCCTAGTTCAACTGCTTAATTTTATAGATGAGAAAACCGAGGTCATGAGAATTTACATGACTTAAAGTTAAACAGATAGTTGTAAGCAGCTTTGGGCCCAGGGTCTGACTACAGATCCTTCCCATGAGTTTGTTCTGTTTGTACCTATTTTTAATATGAAATTTACATGTAGATGCTTATTAAAATTTAAGATTTTTTTATATTCAAGAGCTATAGTTTCATATTCAAATCCATAGAATTATTGTGTGTTAGAACTAGAAGGAACCTTAGAAAAGCTCTTTGTTGGAGAGGGGCCTTAGAGTTCTGCTGGTATAACCCCCTCATGCTATAGATCAAAGAAACTGAGGCTGGGAATTACAGCACCGTTTACATTATTTCTATTCTAATTACTGCCTATAGAACAAGTCCTTGACACTATTCAGAAAAGTTGTAAGGGACTTTAAACATATTGTTGGGATATTCCTTCTTTAAGAGGCAGTATGTCAATAAAATTAATAAAAAATTTGACAGGAACTTTATGTTCAGTTGAAGGGTTGAGCCATAAAATTGCTTATTTGATCAGTGCTTTTTCCTTACAGAAGAGATAGTTTGGTGTAGATTTTGAATTTAATTAGGTATTTTAAATCATTCTCTTAGCGAGTATTTATTAAGTGCATTCAATGTTCCAGGCACTTATATTTGGCACCAGGAACACACAGACAAAAATGAAACAGACCCTATTTTCAAGGAGTTCATATTTCCATAACTCTTTATAATTTACAAAGTGCAAAGATCACTAGAACTCTGTGAGCTATGTAGGGCAAATATTAGTACCACTGTGTTATATATGGAAAAATTGAGGCACAGAGAGTGAATTGCCCAAGACACACAACTAGTAAGTATCAAAGCCAAGTCCCTTGACTCCAAATCCTGTACTTGTTCCACTGCACCATGCTTAAATTGGAGTAAAAAAAAAAAATCTTCTTCCTGTTTTTATTCTTAGGAAATTACTGTTGTCAGTATCGTTGGTGATAAAAACTTCTAATTTATCCTACTACGTAGATGACTATTGATCAACCTTTTAAACTTATGTTAACTTCAAAATAGTGACCCCTTTTGAAAGTAGAAATGATTAAAAGTCTATAGACATTTTGAAATAAAATCAAGCTTGTGAGTGTTTGTATCTATTTTTAATTTTGCTTTTAAGGTAATCAATTTTCTTAAAGATAGCCTTTTTTCTTTTTAGTTATATATACACTGACCTTGAGGGTCAGTATATGTTCTTATTTGAATAGAGAATATTTTACAGGTTGGAATGTAGCTTTGCAGAACTTAGAATTGTGATCCACGATAGTACATCTTCAGTTTTAAAAAAGTGAGATAATTAAATCTCTTTTTGTCTCTCTCTCCTATTGATCTATCAATCTATCCATTTGAATCTCAAGAACATACAATATTAGAGCTGGAAAGTGAGTTTAGATTATAGAATCTTAGAAAATGAAACATAGAATGTTAAAAATGGAAGGGATCCTAAAGCATAGATTGTTATAACATTGTTTCTTCTTTTTGTAGACAAAATTAACTTGTCCACATTTCCCATCAGCCTTCCTTGTATTGTGTCCTGATAGAAGATCACTTTTCCAAAAAACCATAAAGAAACACCTTTTGCTTGCTGGTATGATCATTACCATCTTGTTTGTACATTGATCTCAAATATTTTTCTTTTTCTTTTTCACTGTTAATAACTTTGTGAAATTTCTTAAATATCAACAGTTTAATCATACTTGTGTGTATGCATGCATGCATGTGTATATGAATGTTCAAATGTGTGTTTTCTAGCTGCCAGACTCACTTATTTTTTGTTTATCAGTTTCAAAGCAAAGCAAATAAAGAAAGTACATGTTAATAATGTTGATAGCCCTTGCAGGATCTCCCTTCCCCCTTTCAGGACGAAATGGTATAACTTTCTCATTATTAATGATCCTAATTAACTTCAGTGAATCTAGCCTTCAAAGTTTTGCTTCCAGACAGGACTCTGTAATGGTGTAAAAATTATAAATTTAAAACCCTTCACCTAGTTTTGTGGCTAGATGAGAGAACCATCCTTCTGGAAGGAAGAATAGAGTTTAGTGCCCTGATTCCCACCTTTTCAAGACTGTAATGACCTCACTTGCTCATTCCTTTGCCCAGATAATTGGAGAGAATGCAAAGTCGAGTGAGAAATCATCTTGAGAGATATGTGTGTCCCATTTGCAAATGTACTAACTGCTGGATGATGGATTGCATTCTCAGTAGCTTGAGGTTTGGTGTGTGAATTTTTTTCATTCCTTTCATTATATTGTGGAAGTAGCAGTTTTCATAGAATTGTGGGATTTTAGGGTTGGAAAGAGTCTTAAAGATCTTCTAGTTCTGCTGCCAAAGCCAGTGTGGTATAGGGGAAGAGTACTGGATTTGGAGTTAGAGGATCTGGGTTTGACTTTCACCTCTGACAGGTATTACTTGGGTGATATTAGAAAAATCATTTACCATTTCTGGCTTCAGTTTCTTCATCTGTAAAATGAGGGGGTTGGACTAGATGACCTCTTATTTTTGACCTTTTTATTTTACTTTTATTTTATTTATGACCTGTACATGAAGCAAGAATACTCTCTGCAATGCTCCTGATAAGTGTTCATCTAACTTCTCCTTGAGGGTGGGGTATTCACTAACTTTTAAGGCATCCTATTCTACTTTTGGACATTTCTAGTTATTAAGAAATTATTTTTACATTGAATCAAAATCTGCCCCTTTTGTACATTCTTTCTTACATTAAATCAGATTAGCACATTAAATACTCAAAGATGGTGATCATTTAGCTTCCTCATACATAAGATAAAAGAGTTGGGCTGGATCCTATAATTATGCCTTCTCCCAAGTTTTCTCTATGCCAAATATCCCTAATTTTTTCAACCATTCTACATATGGCCATGTTTTCAAGACCTTTCGCCATCCTCATTGATCTCTTTTGGACAAACTGTGCAGCTTGTTATTGTTCTTAAAATGTGGAACCCAGAACTAGATAATGTACTTTAGGTATGATTTAACTAGGGCAAAGGATAGGAGCATTGTTATTGCTTCTCTTGTTCTGGAAACCACACTTCTATTGTTGTATTCTAATATCACGTTAGTTCTTGTGGTTGATACATCACACTGCTGACACATCAAATGTTATGTAATAGATACATAATTTAGAGGCAATGTATTAACACAGTGATTGACACTAAAATACTGCATTTCAGTTCTTGTTCCATTGCTCAGTGACCGTGGGCAAGCCATTTCACCTGTGAAGATTTCAGTTTCCTCAATTGCATAATACAAATGATACCTATACTACTTATCTCCAGGGAAGTGTTATGAGGAAAGGGTGTAAATAGTAAAGCGCCTCAGAAATGAGTTGCTGTTACTTGTAAATCTTGCTTCTTTTTTTCCTCTTCTCTTTCTTTGCTTCCTGTTCTGGCTTCTTCCCACTTCAATGACTGTCTGTTTTGTGAGGGGGAGAAAGGCCCTTTTGGAAATTGCCCATTTCATAAATTGTCTTGTGACACAAAGGGGTTGAACGCTGTATCCTTGTCTCATTTATTTTGAAAACTTTGCTATGGAACTCAACTTAATCAATGAGCCCACTGTTGTCTCCAATAAGTTATGTGTTGGCCGTATTGATTGAGGGGGATTTTAGCAAACCCGTGCGGGGTTTATAATGTCAGCAGTGTTTTGATTATGAAAAGAGTTGGAACCTGGGGACATGGAACCAGGTGGTGTATGTCCTAAAGCCAGTAGTGACATGGTGGGCTGCCTTCCCCTTGGGATCTAGTTCATGCTCTGCACTTTAACTGTGGTGACTGGAAGCTATAGATTCACTTTTCTTTTTTGGCTCATTAAAATGTTAAGAAATCAAACTGCACATAAAAAAACCTTGTGAAAATATAAATTCTGGGATTGATCCTGGAAACTGGTGGATGCTTCCCTTCTCCTTTGCTCACACTACCTCTCCCCACCCCCGACAATTAGTTGTTCATTTCCATTTCATCTTTGTAGCACATAGGACTATAACATGTTGGGGCTAACAGAAGACCTCTACTCTAACCCCTTCATTTTACAAATAGGGGAATTGAGTCTCCTAGAGGGGAAGTGATTTGCCAACAGCTACAAAATTAGCAAGATTCCAGTCCTGAGTTTTTTACTCCAAATTCAGTTTTCTTTCCACTCTACCGCACTGCTCAAAGACACAGGTTTTATGAAAAAGGAGTACATCAATTGGTTGATAGAGATCATTTTCTAAGCAAAACAATCAGTGAGGTAGCTTAGGAAGCAGGGCTTTGATATCTTACTTGAAGAGTAGCATTTTTCATATGAAAGTGATGTCATATTTTCTAGAGGGGAAGGATTGAGAGAAGTAGTCATTCAATGGTTCAGTCTTGTCTCTGACACTAACAATTCATGTACTTGGGCCTCTTATTTTCATTCTCTGGGCCTATGTCCTCTTTTCTCTGAAATCAGGGTGTTAGATTGGATGATCTCTAAGTTCTCTTCTATCCATGGCATTCACTCCATGATCTCAGGTTCCTTTTAATATTTTCTGTTGTAAGGTCCCTTCTAGCTATAACATTATTATCCTGTTTAACAGGAAACACAAAACATACTGTAGCATAAGTAACAACTCTTTCTTTTTTGATATAATGATGATAGCTAGTTACACATATGCCTGTATACTCACATATGGATGTGTATGTATAATTTTCAGTTTAATATCCATTGAACACAAGAAGACTTTGAAATAGCTGACCAAACTAAAAGCTCGCTTCTTGGCTGAAAGAGTGATTTCTTAGTGAGAGGTTACTTAGTTGATCTCAGAGCTCATCCACATAGGTAGACACTCCCTACATCCTCATTGATTGCAACCTATCCTCTGCAGTCTTCATCCTTGTTCCCCCTAAAATCCTCTATAGGATATCTGCCCACCTCCTGGATGTGTTCCTCTTATTCTTTATTTTGTGGGGATTTTGATTTGTTCCTGTTTTGTCCTGTGTTTTCCCTATATAATGACACCATGTCCTCTCTGATCATATATTTTTTGACTGATAACTTTTACATTGAGAGGTAGCTGTGGTACAGTGGGTGGAGAGCAAGCTTTGGAGTTAGGAAGACCTGGCTTCAAGATCCACCTTCAACCACTGTTGGCTGTGTTTTCCTAGAGCAAATCATTCAAACTCTCAGTGACCCAGACAGCTCTTCTAATACTTTTAAGTTATTCATCATAGAGGACATGTCTTTAATAGCAGTTCCCTTCTGAGATGAAATGAGAGAGGGAGAGGAAGGGGGTTGGGGGGTGAGAAGGTGTTACAATTTTTACACCACTTCTTACATACAAGACATTGTTGGTCATGTTACAGCTTGCTTAATGCTGTCTGGGTCTTTCCATTACCCATTAAGTTATAGATTACATTTCCAAATGAATGTTTATATTTCAAAAATTGCTTTTTATGCCATGTTATAGAAAGAGAGACCTAAAGAGTTCCTTTGAAATCATCTGGTCTAAAGTTCTATATTTAGAGGAGGAAAGGAGAAAGGAATTTAGAAGCTATCTTGTCTCTCCTTTTGTTTTACCGATGAGAAAACTGAGGCCAGGATGAGGTAATGATTTTCTTAAATGGGAGTACTGGGAGTAGAACTTGTGTCTTGTCTCTTCATCCAGTATTCATCCATTGTAATGTGCTAACATGTAGCTCTCTTCTGAAAGATAAACCTAGGAAGGAAGGAAAGAAGGAGGCAAGCATTTATTAAGTGCATACTATGTGCCAGGAAGTGTGATAAACACTTTGCAAATGTTATCTCAATTAATTTTTACAGCCACTCTGGGAAATAGTTGCAATAGTTGAAATTATCCCCATTTTACAGTTGAAGAACTGAGGTAGACTGAGTTGTTAACTGACTTGTCTGCAATCACACAGCTAGTAAGTGTCTGAGGTTAAATCTGAACTCAGGTTTTTTTTACTCCTAGTCTAGTGCTCTGTCCACTGAGCTGCATGGCAAGTGTAGACTTTTGAATAGTGATATTCAGTTAACAAATATTTATTAAATGCTTACTATTCTCTAGGCATTGTGCATTAGCACTGGAGATACAAAGAAAGTAAAAATGCGATTCCTGCCCTCAAGGAGCTAACATTCTAGTGGGAAAGACAAAATGCGAAAAAATTATACATGTAAGACATATGCAGTGTAAAGAGAAGGCAATCTTAGAGACACAGCACCAACAGTAGTGGTGTTGGGGAACTGGAAATGTCTCCTGCAGAAGGCAAGGTTTCATCTGAGTCTTGAAGGAAGCTAGGGAAGCCAGGAGGTGGAAATAAGAAGGGAAAATGTACCAAGCATGGAGGTTGGTTAATATAAATGTAGAATCAGGAGATGTCATATCATGGTGAAGAATGGCAAGGAGGTCAGTGTAACTGGGTTAGAGAATGTATAAGAAGACTAGAAAGGCAGGAAATGCCCAGGCTGAGGAGCCTTTCTAGTTACCCTTAGAGGTAATCACTGAACAGTAAGAGGCCTTGTTCAGATCTGTGTCTTACAAAACTCACTTTTGGCACCTATGTGGTAGATGGATTGGAGTGGGAAGGATATTGAGACAGAGATACTGACCAGAAGGCTTTTGTAGTAGGACAGAGAAGAGGTGATGAGAGCTTACAATAGAGTGGACCGTGTGAGTGGAAAGAAGGAGCCTTATCTGAGAGACATGAAGGGAGAAGTGATAAGATTTGGCAATAGCTTGGGTATATACAGTGTGTGAGAGAGCGGTTGAGGATGACTGAAGTTGCTAGCCAGAGTACTGACCAGACAAGAAAGTGTGATGATGCTAGGTGGGGGAAGAAATGTAATACAATGGATAAAATGCTAGATTTGGAGTCAGAGATACCTGGGTTCAGGTCTCACCTCCAATGTTTAGTAATTAGTCATTTAATTTCCCTGAACCTCAGGCAACTTTCTTAGTTGAGTTACTTGACTGATGAAATTACAGATCCTTGATGTCTTGACATTTGTAGCTGTTATGTTTTAGAAAGTCTTAAAGCTGGGCCTGTTAACTACCTATTGGATCTTTAGGGCAAAATGTAGTAGTCATGGGATTTCTTTATCTGAGATATCTTTCAAGCATTTTTATCAGTAAAGTTCCAACTTAAAAAGGAAAAGTCCTTTTTGCATTTGTAGCTTTTGGGTAGTAGAGGAGATCAGTCTTTGTGGTCTGTATACCTTTGGTAGCACATGTATTTGAATTTTACAGACTGTTTGGTATATATGCTGAAGTGATTTCCTTCAAAAATATACTTTTTGAAGGAAATTTCATCCTGAGGTAAAAAGAGGACTCTCTCTTTTTTTGTTTAAATTATTTCTTTTGTTTAAATTATTGGGAAGGATACATGTATAGGATAAGGGTGTTAGTGGGGCTGGGGCCCTAAATATGTTAAAGTGAATATTCCTCCCTCTACTCTACTAGTTGTTTGAATGATGTTCTTATTGGCCAGGAAAACTCCTTTATTCCTATGTATAGTAGTCTTAGAATCACAGAGTTAGAAGGGACCTTTGAACGTAAAATGTTCAAACATAGAACATGAGTATTCAAGCTAAAAGGAACTATGATGATATGCAGATGTTAGGGAAGTATCCTAGTGTCTTGATTCTAAGCAGGATAAGGTCAGAGCTCACATGTCAGAGGCCAGAATCCCAGGGACAGAATCTAAGTTCTACTAGGGGGTGAAGGGGGGGTGGGAATGAGGAGCAGGACTAGAGTACAGGTGGAAAATAGAGTGTGGTGTTCATAGAGTAGCAAGGAAGCAATAGTGTGGTTGGAATAGTAGATTTGTAGGAGAGAGTTATGTTCAAGAAGACCAGAAAGAGAGAAAAGGACTAGGTTATGAAGCATTTTAAGTGCTAATTAAAGGAGTTTATATTAGATGCCAGAGATAATAAGGACCCACTGGAGTTTGGGCATGGGAGGTGGGGTGGGTTGTGACCTGATGACATTTGTGCTTTAAGAATGTAGAATATTACAAGTTGTTCAGGAACACATGGAGAATGCTCTTGTCAGAACTGTCCAGCATCCTGCTTCTCCTTAATTCCAGTCCTAAGCAGTCTCTTCTGTGTGAGCTAGGTGGTGATTAATCTTTAAATAGAAGACATCCTCTTTTAAAATAGCACATTGGTTATTACAGACAGCACAGCTCAGATATGACTAGTGTACAGATACAACAATTTAGACTATATTGAGAGAAATTTTCCTTTGTTATTCATTCTAATCAAAGTTCATTTAGTGTTGGCTTTCATTTTTTAACAGTGGTATAGTTAATGTAGTCCTCGTCTAACAATGTTAAAGAATAGAATATTCTCAGTTGAATTATGTAGGAGGAATATGTGCTAGCAGGGAAAGCCAAAAAGCTTTCTGCTTCATTGAGTAGACGATTAGATTGATGTGAGTTTCTTTCTTGAGTGATAGGACTGGTTTTAAAACTAAATGAAGCGAGCATCATCAATCCAGTTAGCATTGATAACTCATTATTATTGGTTGGAAAAGGACTACATTTGTAACCTGATCTTTACTTCATCACACTGACAGATTTGGATTTAGTTAAGGCAGGCTTGTTTCAATTTAGACCTAAGACTTAAAGTCATAAAAATGTGCTCACCATTTTGTCCTGAAATTTGTGAGCGAAAAAGGCTAGAGAGCAAAGCAGATTCATGAAAGGAATACATGTGTAATTTTTATAACATTTGAATTAATGAATTTTTAATGGTGTCAATGAGGCTTTTCATTTAAGTTAAGCTAATTAGAAAAATTTTGTTGTCACAGGAGGTTGTGTAAGTAACTTATCTGCCTTTTATATGATAGGCACTTAAAAAACGTTTGCTGACTTCAAAGGCCTGTTGCGTTTATCTGGATATATGTTTATGTGATCTGAACTTTTTTGATTCCATATTCAACCATTCTGTCTACTAAGGACTCTTCTTGGTCTCTCTGACATTATAAGGTCCCATGTTCTAATATTCAGTTTTATGTTCTAACATTCTGTGTTTTAAAAGCTTCCAGGTCTAATGTTTTGTGTTCTAACATGGTGTATTTCATGCATATCATTTGAGACCAACATTCTGTGTTTTATGGTATGTTGCTCTGTGGCCCAGCCTTCTTTCTGACACTAATATTCTCTGACTCTGACACTTTTACTGAGGAATGGTTTTCTTGTCCAAAGAATGAGGAATTTTGAAGTACCACTCCACCTTTCCATTCTTCTCTGTTCTTTCTGAAGAATGTGTTTAGTGTTTCCTACCTACCTATTTCAAAAAGATGTTTAAAGTAATAGTTTACTTTGATTAATTGATAAACTGGGAATGTGTAAACAAGGACAAGCACAGTGGTGTCATTAAAAAACAACTTGAAAATATTGCAATTTGATGCCAAAATAAATTGGTGACAAACAGAAACTTTCACCCAAAATTAGGCAAATAGAGGTTGTAAAGGAGGAAATGATTGTGAGTACATTCAGGAAAAATGATCTCTGAGAACGATTGGCTTTATCTCTTTCTTGTTATTGGTCCTATTGATGTTGGGAAGCGGTTCCTAATCCCAGACCCCTCTGTTCCTAGGTAACAGGCAAAAATGGTGCCAGCAGAAGTGGTCCTGCCAGGCCAAGCCCATGTGGTTTGGTGTTATTCAGTCTGATCCATATGGTCATGCTGAAGATGGTCCCTTGAGGGGTGTTAACACTCAGCCATGCAAACTCCTCCCTCCCTTTGGAGCTTTGCTGCCGGGCCCCTGCTGCTTGCCCATGTGTGAATCTTGATTAATTTTTCATTTTTAATGAAGTTTGATCATGTTTATTATTTCACATGATTGACTGCCCAGTCCTCCTCCCCATGTAATTGATAAAGCTCATATTTCTTCATCTGTCTCAGATTTCTTCAGGGGTAGAGTTGTAAGATTGGGCGCTTGTGGTTAATGTTAGATTTATTGCTCCCATTAGATGTATAAATTATCTCTTTTTCTCTCCACAGGAAGTTCTACAGACTTTGACCAAGTTTTGTTTCCCCTTCTGTGTGGACAGGTAGTGTTAGATTTTTAAACTTTACAAGAGAGAAAAAAAAACAACACTTGTCAATAAAACTGCTATGGAGAATGAAAACCATGCTATTTGTAACATTCTGTCTGTTTAACTATGATTTAAAGCACCTATGTGCCGGGGAGAGTTGCAATATCCTCTTTCCTGGGGATTTTATGGGCACCATCAAAAAGTTTAAAAGTTTGAACTGTGCATTGGTAGAGGAGTGTGGGATAGTGGGAAGAGTGCTAGACTGGGAGGCAAAAGATCTGCAATTGACTTCTTAACTAATGTGTTATGTGACCTTGGTCCAGTAATTTTCCCTCTGTAGGCTTCAGTTTCCTCATCTGCAAAATGAAGATTAAATTATAGTATTAGTAATAGCAGTGAAGAAGAAGCAGTGGTATAGTTCATAGTTTGAGCAAGAGTTCATAATTTGGAGTCAGAGGACCTAAGTTCAAATTCAGCTACTTTATGTCTTTGGGACTTGGTACAAGTCACTTGTACAACTCTGTGGGCCTCAGTTTCCTCATCTGGAAAATGAGAGTGCAACAATACATGATCTTTAAGACTGTCAAATTCTAAACCTTGTAATTATTTTACTCTAATAATAATAACATATAATAATGCTTTAAGGTATACACATTCCTCTCCTCTCCCTTCCCCCATTAACAACACCGAAGTAATAATGGCAGGACTATTATCCCCATTTTCCAAGTAAGAAAACTGAGACCCAGAAGTGAATTTGTCCAAATTCACATAACTTGTGTCAGAGTCACAATTTGAACCCAGGTCTTTTTGACTCTAGGCCCAGTGCTCTTTGTTACCTTTTGGTCATCTCTACAGTCTCTCCTGATTTTATGAATGAAAGATTCCATTAATTTGATTTCAACACCAAACAAAGTACTGAGTTAGCGTGGTTGGAGCTTAATCTCCAGCTATTTATTCTGTATGTATATTATGTTAAACATGTAAGTGTTGTTATAGAAATTCATGCATTTTGAATATCATGTATATATGTATGTATGTGGAGTATGCAGATGGAAGGGGAGAGAGAGAGAGAAGAATAAGAAGGAGGAGGAGGAGAAAGGGAGGGAGAGACAAAAAGAGGGAGGGAGGGGAGGAGGAGAAAGGGGGCAATATGTGTATATTGAGTAGATAGAAATTGTAGGTGTAACAATTTTAAAAATGCTTCACTTCTCTGGAAATTGAGTGACCCCTCTCCATTCTTGATATGATGGGTCAGATAGACAGCCTCAAGTAGTGACTAGGGCACTGGACTTGGAGTAAAGTGACTCCAAGGCAAGTCTTAAGTTCTACTTCCTGTTGTTAATTCTATAACTTTGGGCAAGTCACTTTCTCCTCACCTGTTTAAATGAGGAAGTCACACTAGCTGATCTCTCTGGCATCTTTTGACTCTGATACAATCTGTGATTCTGTGACATGTTGTTAAGTCATAATTTGGATCTTGATTGGACATCTAATTTAATTCAACAAAGTGCCTCATATGTGCCCAACACCATAACTGGTGTTGGGGATACAAAGATGAAATGACCCAACCACTGCCCTCAGTTAGCTTACAGTTCATTGGCAGAGGTGAGACATGCATACACATAACTATGATGCCCAGTTAAATGTAAATCAGTACAAAGGGAACATTCAAGCTCAGGGCCATGAGAAATTTTAAGAAGCAAGGAATATTCCCACCTGAGGGAAATTAGGTAAGGACTCTTAGCCCATTCAATGCATATGTAGTCAACATTAAATTAAAAATTGGCCTTAATTTTAAGATGAGTAGATTACAAATAGATCAAAATAAATTTCTTTTCCTTCTTTTGTCTTCTAAACCAAGCCAAGCAGATTGTATTTGCTTGTTGGTTTCTATTTAATGTCAGTTTCCCGTTTATTTGTATTAACCAGCGATATGTAAAACCGAGATTTTACTCACTGATAAAATGTATATTGCAAATCATGGTGATGATATACTTATAGGGACTAATGGAACTGGCATTTTAAAGAATTTAGTTGGATTTTTTAATAAAGAAAAACAATTTAATCAGTTCAAATATGACTTTCAGTTAAATGGAGATCCATTTTGGGAGGGTTTGTTTTTTTCCATGACTGTTATTTTTAAATGAATATTTTAAAACTAGAGAATGGTATAGTGGATTGAGTGCTGACATTGGAATTAAGGAGACATGGCTTAAAATCCCCCTTCTGATATTTGCTGAGTATATGGCTATGGACAAATCACTTAACCACCCAGAGCTTTAAGGAACTCTCTAAGATTCTATATTATAGATCATGTTCTGTGTTATTAGAGGCAGCTTTCACACTGATGAAACTGTAGGCCCTTGAGATATTTTTCAGCTAATAGAAGAAAAATAATATGATGAAGGGGACAGAACATTGGACTTGGATTCTGGAGGCCACTTCTATCCATGATTCTGCAGCTGTGTTGCTTTGTGGCCTTGGCTAAGGCACTTTACTTCTCTAAGCCTCAGTATGCCCATCTTTAAAATGAAATTAGACTCTATGATCTCTTAAGAGCCTTCCAGCTCTTACGGTTATATTCTAATATACTTTGTTTTATGTTATAATATTCTAAGTTCTAAAGCCCCTCACTATAACATTCTGGGTTTTAATATTCTATATACTCAATTCAGAATGCTGATAATTCCTTCACATGCATTATTTGGGGACAGAAATGTTACCTAGTGATATAGCTGAATCTTTTACAATAGTTCCCTCTTTTACTGAGATCTTTTCACCTTAAGTGTGATGAAATAGTTTTCTTGATAGAATAAAATATTTTGGGGAATGTGAAAGGAACATAGTATTTAAGTCCCCCCTTTCTTTTCCCAGCTTTGAACTTCTACAAAATTTAATCTAGTTTAGTTTATACTGGAGATACTAATAAATTAGTTCCTTTTCAAGAAATACAAAAATTTTAATGCCAGGATTTTCTCCCTAAGTATTTTTAGTACAATTTATATGGCAAATGAATATTTTAGCTCTGTTTGTCACTGGCCAGGGTCTAAGCACCCCAGGTGTTGATTATTTTATTGTGGGATATAGAGTATATCCTAGAGTTGGAGAGTAATGCCCTAGTGGATTATTTTAGAAAAAAAGTTTTCCTAGTCATTCCTGTGTCCTTTTTCCTTGTCTGCCATAACAAATAGTAGTACAGTATATTAGTCCAAAAAAGCAGGACTTGCCCAATCACTGTGAAATAGAGAAGAGATAACTTGTTAGAAAACTTAATAGTACATGGAACATTCGAATAAAAATGGACCTTACAACATAGGATGTTAGAGCCAGAAGGGACTATATTAGAATATAGGATATCAGAGCTGGAAGGAGCCTTAGACATCATTTATACCAATACATCCATTTTATAGGTGGGGAAACTGTGGCCTAGGGAGATACCTCTCTGGAAGGAAGTTAGTGGTAGAATAAGGCAGAAAATTGAATCCTCTCTACACAATTAGGGTTTTCAAACATATGAGGGCTTGTCTGTGAAAGGAAGATTAGTCTTTTTTAGCTTGATCTAGAGAGAAAAACTAGGAGCATGGGTAGAAATTACAGGGAGGCAAATTTCAGTATTAGCAAGATTTTTCTAACAGAGCTCCCAGATGTAGCTCTAACAGATATAGCATGAAATAGGCCATCTCCAGGGTTAGTAATTTCTCTAACATTAGAAATGTGCAAAATGGATCTGTAGAAGGGGTTCAGACTTTGGCTAAGTGAGGACTAGATGACCTGTGAGGTCTCTTCCAGCTCTCAGGTTCTATAAAATTGCCTGTTAATTCTAATATCTTGGGATTGTAGAATTTTAATTTTTATATGACTAAACACCTAATACAATGCCTTGTACATAGGAACCTGAGAAATACATTTTTTAAAAAATTAAATCTTGCTTGTCATTTTAAGATTTTCTGTTTGAAACTAGGAATTATGCAACAAAATAACTTCCTGAAAATACATAATTTTGGCATTATTTGTTATTCTCTTATCTTCACACTGTTTCTCTGAAGTAGATTGGTAGAAGTAACATTCTCTCCATTTGAAAAAAATTATGACAGAAATTACATACTTAAGAAAAATTTTTAAACACCTGTTGAACATCTTATATGTGATCAATACTATTGAAAATACAGAAGTATAACACATGGCCATTTTCCCTCAAAGCACTTAGTTGTGTTGGTGAGACAAAATATACGGTAAAAAATAGTGGGCTATTCAGTTCAGCTAATAATCACAACGAACATTTATAGCTCTTTCACTTTAGCAGCACATTTTACGTATATTACCTCATTTCATCTTCACAGCAACTCAGCAACTCTCTGTGAAGCTTCTGTTCTTCAATGCAGAGTGCTTTGCTGGGCACTAGAGGTGAGAAGGAAATAAATCAAATGGTTGAGGTGGTGGTGATGGTGTTTCTGCATTTATGGAGTTCACAATCTACTAAGGAGATGAAATTCATATAATTATATACTGTTTGAGATATGATAAATGCATAAGAGAGGTACAGATGTTTTGGTATTGATGAACTAAAGTGAGGAGTGTTATTTATGACAGAAGGAATGAGGGAAGGCTTCATGGAAGAAAATATAGGTGGCATTTGAGCTGGTTCTTGAAGAATGACTAGAATGCTAGTAAGCAGAGATAGCTGAGAGGATATTCCAGATACTGGTAACACTAGCAAATATAATGTGATGGCAAAGTAGAGAATGTTCTCTAGAGGGATAAGGGGAGATGGCTGAGCAGCTTTGTATGGAGCATGGAATACATGAAAAGGAATGGGGGATATCCTAGGAAAGATAGGTCAGAACTAGGTTATAGAAAAGCTTTAAATGGCAGTCTAAGGACTATAGACTTTATTCAGTCTGCAGATGGTTCTATATTAAGCCATTCCTGCTTGACAACCCAGGGACAGTGGAAGAAAAGAAAAGTAGCTGCCATGTGGGATTCAGTACATTGGCCCACATATAACTGCTCCATAAATGTTTGGTGATGATGACTTGGCTAACAGGGACCTTGTCTCTCATGTGATACCTGGAATCCAACTGTTTCATCCACATGGTCCATGCTTCTGCATTCCATTTATATACTATACCTGGAAGCTTCTTCAAGATTTAATGAAATGCTTCTGGAGGAGACAGAAATAACCATCACTTGGCAGGCAGCATGAAGGTTAGATTCTGTGGTTTGAATAAACATTGCTTTTCTTCCTTGTTCTTCATGTTGACATGGACTTTGAAGATGCATTAGAGGATGTAGAATAGTGTTGATTTTATCCTTAAACGATCGTTTTTGGAGATATTCCTATTTTTGGTTCTTTTGACTTGCTGAGAGTTAGTGTCCAGTTGGGTTCAGAATTGATCTACTTGGGGGCATCCACAGTAGAATTATTTGTGTTGTTTTTTTTTTTAAAGAAAACTTCACAAAGAAATTTTATCTTGAGAAATTGTGAAAGTTTAAGGATTGAGAAAACATAAAAGAATATGGTACCAGAATGAAGTTGTTGGTTCTCCTTCTAGCCCTGCCACTAACTTTTAAGTAAATCAATTTTAGGGTTTTTTATCTGTAAAATGAGGAGTTTATACTAATGATCTCTAAGGTCCTATGAGCTGTTAACCATTTTTTTGTTTTAAGATCTCTCCCGGTTCCAATGTGTCTGTATCTTAAAGATCTTTTTGAGCTTTAACATTTTTAATGTATTTTTTTATGTTCTATATTAGTTCTACATTCTCAAGGCCTTTGAATTCTGACACTTTGTTCTCTGTCCTAAGCTTCCTTTTAGCTCTAATTCTCTTTGTTCTGTATTCTCATATTCTTTGCTCTAAGGTCCCTTAAAACTCTAACATTCTATGAACATTTGATTACTGTAAGATAAAGAATTGATGCTGAAGTAGAGGATAAACATAAAAACAAAAACTATTAAGAAATCAGATCCTTTTCCCAAAGTAGTTATCATGGAGAAATATCTAATATTGTTGTAGTCCATATCAACAAATGGAAAGTTGAATCAGTCCTCTCCTATGCAAAAATCTTTAAGACATTTGTTTGACAGGCACTTCCTGACTATAAGTTAACTGGAAGTTGACCAAGGAGAAATATCTTAAAATATAATGGTTTTGAGCTTTGTCATTTGGTATATGTTTGTTAACCAACTGTTCATTAACATACAACCAACTAGTCTGTAAAAGTAAGTGTCCCTCTGTAAGCTATGGTACCCCCTAAAGTGCCCTTCTCTTTGAATTAGATATCTGACTAGCAGCTGTTGTTAAGCAAAAGCTCAATAACTATAAAAAAGAAATACAACCAGAAGGGAGCACCTTCTCCTGGCTGATCTATCCAAGTCATCAGGATTCAAATGGTAAAAGTTTCTTCAATAGGAGAACAGATAAGCCAGACAAAGAAGTTTTAGGACCATGAAATGTCAGAGCTGACAGGAACCTCACAGGCTATCTGGTCCAATCCATTAATTTTTATTGGTAAGCAAACCAAAGCCTAGAGAGAAGGAGGAGTGACTACTCTTTGAAGGTTAGTTAGTGACAGAGCCAAAACTAGGCTCCATGTCTCCTGATTCCAAGTTTAGTATTCTCACTCCTATACTATGATCCTGTAATCCTTCTTGTTGTGAATGAATGAATGAACAAATCCTTTTGAGGTATCAGATAACCAAGCAATTTCTAGCTGCACTTTCTACATTCTTGGTTTTATTATTATTGTTATTTGTGAATAGGAAGGAGGATCTTGATGAAAGTCCTACTTTCATTTCTTATTGTGACTTTAGGGTGGTGTCCAACTTTCTAGTCATGTAAGCATGATCAAATCACTTTTGAGCTTCAGTTTCCTCTTCTATAAAATGGGGATAATATTTTCATGACATCCTTTATAAAGGTATTAAAGAAAACACTTTACAAACTGTAAAATACCACAGAGGTGTGTAATTACTGTTCCTCCACTAAAACCTTACTGTTCAAGTCTGGAGGTGACCTTGAAGAGGACAAGCTCCTGTAAGTCATACTGGCCTTCAGTGGTGTGGGATTCTTGTCCTTGGGGTTACAGTACTTTTCCCTCTAAGGTTGCCTTATATCCTTTGTATGGATCTTGTATATAACTATGCACATTTTTTCCTCCATTTGAATGTATGATCCTTGAGGGTAGGGACTGTTTTTACTCTTTGTCTCCCTAGAGCTTAGTACAATGGTTGGCACATAGTTAGAGCTTAATGAATACTTGTTGATTGAGTGATAGAGTGTGTGTCTATTACCAGAGGAGCAGCCTAGCCAAGTGAAGGAGATTCATTAGCAGAATGTTGACCATTAGGCAATGATTTTTTTTTTTTTGGCCACAGCAAATTAACTACTAAGTCTTGAAAAAATTGTTTTGTGTATCAGTGGGAGAAGTGCCCATGCTGATGGTATTGTAGGTCCTCTGAAGTGTTTTGCATAGATTTTAAAAAACAATAACACACTTTTCTATAACAGTGCAGTTTACAAAATACTTTAGCCAGGCTCTTACAGTTACAACATAAAACAATTCTTTGAGGTAGGTAATGTAGATTGTATTACCTCCATTTTACCAAGGAGAAAACTGAGGCTTAGAGAAGGGAAGTCACTTGCCCCATGCCATACAGATACAGAATTAAAAATTGAACCCAGATATTTTTGAATCCCCTAAGTCAGAATTAGCTCATTTTATTGTCAGAACCTACCACTTATTCTCTTTATATCCTGTCTTTTTTCTTTAAGGATTAAAAGAAAGGTTAATTATAACTGTTCATATTTATGTAATACCTTAAGGTTCACAAAGCACCTTCCACCCCATATTTCAGTGAGGTTAATAGGGCATGTATAGTCGTCTCCATTTGACAGATGTATCCCAGAGGAGAAAAGTGACTTGCCCAGTTATGTGACTGGGCTATGTGAATGGGTTATATGAATGGTGGAGCTGGGATTTGAACCCTGGTCTTCTGCCAGAACTTTCCATTCTACTACACTGCCTCTCATACTTGTACTAAGGACTGGATGGGCATTTGCAAAGCACCAAGTATTTAAATATGACACATTCCAACCAGAGCAACACACATAACCTTTTTGGAATGCTACCTGAACCTGTTTATTTTAACCATCTTAGAACCTGAAGCCCAGAGTAAAACTCAGAAAGATACATAATTTGTGAGATCACAAAGCATTACTTCATAAAAAGCTAGTGTGTATTTGTAACTTAGAATTTTTCTGACCTGTTGTGCAAAATAATTCAATCACACGAGCCTTCCCCTCCCCCAAGTGAGCCTTGCTTTCGTCCCCAATCACTTTAATTATGTGAGCTTGAGTCTCGTTTCTCACACATCCTCAGCTCTCAACCTTGTTAAAATTAATCATATAATCCTTCTTTAAAACATAGTATTAAGTCACCATAGTAACATCGCATCCAAGCTTTATAGATAAAACATAACAGCCACAAGAAGGTAGCATTGGGTGTCCCCTCGACAGCTCTGTAACTTTTATAGAAATGTGTTTCTTCTCTTGGCTTGTTCAGGATAGAGGATAGCATTACTTACACCTGTTTTATTACTATGTTCCTTTTAAATTGCTACCTTGTTTCTGTTCACATTCTTGGTTAAACCTGGCAGAAGAAAGTATATTCCTTTCCTTCTGAATTATTTTCTTGGCCTTGGCAATCAATCTCCAGACAATATAATTACCCCTCTATAAATTGAAATAGATCTTCTCCCTAGACCTTTGTCATGGGAAAATCTTGTTAAAGTGATGATGGTGGTAGTGATGATGAAAAAGATGGTGATGATGATAATAATGGGGGAAAATGGGGATGGTGATATACATTTGGGCTTTACATTCTTTTAGATGAAAAAGATTTACAAAATACTTTCTTGCACATAACAACATTTGAGAGACTTTGTGAGGTATACTAGTACCCTGGCTGGAGGGAGTCCTAGTCTAACTCTTCATTTGTAGGTAAAGAAGCTAAAACTCAGAGATAGGAAGCAATTTACCCAAGATTTACCCAGGTAGTAAGAAGTGAGCTAGAATTCAGAACCAAATTCTGTGGCTTTTCCCACTACCTCACTTGTATATGCTAGCTTAGAAGATCCTGGTGGTAATCCCAGCTTTGTTACCTACTACCTATGTAGAAGTGTGCAAGTCACTTTACTCCTCTGAGCCTATTTTATCATCTGTGGAACGGTTTTAATCATATTTCCACTCCCAGATAGATAAAAAGTACATTCTGTAGGCTTAGAAGCCTAGAAATGGAAGTAGCTGTCATTCTGCTTCATCTTGATCATAAGCCTGGATGGTTGGTGAACAATTCCTTTTCCCAAAGTGCTTTAAACTTTGCAAAATGCTTTCCTCATAAGACCCCCAGTAGTACAAACAATATTACCCTTATTTTTAAAATGAGGCAGTCAAAGCTTAGAGAGTGGGAAGTTACCTTGCCCAGGCACACATAGCTAGTATGTGTGAGAACTGGAACTAAAACCCAGACTTCAGGTCTTAACACTTTTTTGACCAGCCAGGTGGTCTCTCTTTTTTGTAACCGTAGAATTCTATGTAAATGTGAGTTTTTGCTGTTATTATCATATCCTGGCAGCAATGCGGAAGTAGGAAACTTAAGTACTATTATCCCCATTTGATTGATGAGCAAATAGAGGTTTAGACTTGTGCAGTAGAGTTGGTACTTGAAATCTCCGTACTCAAATGTTGGGCTTTCTCCATCAAACCACATCTACTGGCAGAGATAGAGGCTATTGACTTTTGGTGCCCCTTGCATGATGCTGCCAAATAGGACTTGCTACATCAGACCCATTAAAGATGCTCAGGTTCCTTAAGGTTCCTTGAGTATTGATTTACCTGTACATCTCTTAAACAGGTTTTTTTTTTTGTTTGTTTGTTTTTTACAAGAGCTGGGTTTTAAAGAAGTCTTATATGATGCTGAAGACTCAACAGTAATTATGAGTGCTATCTTTAGAGAAGACCACTTCAACTGTTATTTACCATCTTATCTTAGATAATAGTATTCTTTTAATTTGTACAGTGAATTATATAGAAGAGCATTTTTGTAATCTTAGTACAGAATATATAGATTCATTTTTGGTATTTTATATAGGAAAGAATGTGGTTAAGTTTAAAAGCTCATGAATTCCATTGAAAATTTTGAATAAAGAAAATCTGTCAATGCTAAAATTTCATCAAAGATACTCATTGCATTTCAGCAAGTATTTATTAGGCTCCTGCTGACCTCTCTAGGTCTTAGCTAAGGACTCCTTCACGCCTGTATGACAAGGCTCTTCTTAACCCTAGTGTTCCAGTGTTCCATGTCCTGAAGGCTCTTTTGGAGCTAACACTACTAAATTCTATTTTTAGAAGTTTAAAATAGCTATATACGTGTCAATTTTAAAATTACCCATATTATGTTTTGTTAGTTTATGATGTAGTTTATTGGTCGTTGTACTTTTGCCTGTTTTTTTCCTAAAGAACAGACGTTGCATTCTAATTTTACTTTAAGGCCTATATGTGTGATGTGCTTTTTATTTTTGTTTTAATGCAGTAAAAACATTTCTTTGTTTAATGCTTTCCTATAGCATTGTTTTTCACTATCTTGAAAAGCAGCTTACATTGTTAAACAATCTGGCTTTCCTGGGCTCCAAAATGAGCTCCTTTGGGCTTCAAAAATCTTATATGGAAACTGGCATTTGGGAAAACAAATGCTCACCTTGTTCCTTGTATCTGTGAGTGGTTTTACTAAGCAGTCCTAAGCACTTCTAGAACATCATTTAGAATCAGGTAATCGTACAAAGTGAAGCAAGGAGTGAGAGAGCTATTTTAGAAGGGGGCCTTGGAAAAAAGAATGTCAACTGGAAAGGATTTTGAAACATAGAATATTTAGGATATTAGAGCTAGAACGAATCTAAAAACAGAATGTCAGAACTTAGAACAGAAGAACATGACTAAAATGTATATAGTGCTTTACATATATAGGGTGATCCAAAAGTCTTGATGTAGTTTCAAATGATTAAATCTTGGAACTGCACTAAGACTTTTGGGATACCCTGTATTATTGCATTTGATCCTCACAGCCCTCTGAAGTCAGTGCTCCCTTTCCCCTCATTTTTGCAGATGAAGAAATTGAGGCTGAGAAGAGTTGAAGTGACTTGCCCAGGGCCGTAAAATGATAAATATGTAAGGTGGAATTTGAACTCAGTCTTCCTTATTCCAAACTCAGCACCTATTCTAACCTTCCCCCTAACACAGAATGCCAGAACTGACAGAACCCTCAGAAACCATATATTCTAATTTGCTCATATTCCAGATGAGGAAATTGAAACTCCAAGGAATAAATTAACTTGGTTAGGTTATACTAGTAGTTAGTGACAGAGCCTGGAATTGACTTCTTTCAGTTGTAGTTACAATGATATATTCTTTTCCAAAAGTGGTCCGGGAGATTGACTTCCTTATTAATTTCCCTTTAATTCTGGTGAAAAATGTAAATATGCAAGTTCATTTAGAGAACCATAGGCCTACTGAGAAAGGAAATGTTACAGGTTCAATGACTTGGTTTGATTAGATACTTTTTATCACTGAACTGATTGCACAATTTATTTTCCTTTTGTTCTTTCTTTCCTGTAGCCTTACAGTGAGCCAAGTTGGCCAGAACTTCACATTTGTGCTCACTGACATTGACAGCAAACAGAGGTTTGGCTTCTGTCGCTTATCTTCGGGAGCTAAGAGCTGCTTCTGCATCTTAAGGTAAGGGGAGGTTGGGCTTTGGTGATTGGCTTGTTGGAACAAGCAGTAGTGGGCCTAGCTTTGTTGTGAATGTAATTTAAGTTTTCCAGCTGTTCTCCATCGTTCTCTATCTCTTCCCTGCAAGTCACTGCACTTTGGGCAAAGGATTTCAAAATATTGTTCATGCACTTTTAAGCCTAGGAAGATAATTTTCATTATTTATTTGTATTTCATGCCTTGAATGAAGGAGTCAGTGCCGCTGGGTCATGTGTGAAAGTTGGATGACATAGCTTGAGCTCTTCCTGTTATCTTGAGCTGTCAGAAATTATCTTGTTAAGCTTCTTTTTAAACATTTTGTACATGCAGGATTATTAATAAACATGTGTCTGCATCCAAAACTGTCTTGCCAATTCTGATCATGTCCTCCTCAGTTTCTACAGAAACTGCTGTTGGAGTTCAGTGGTGGTTTCTCTACCACCAGGAAGTCTTCCCGGATTTCTTCTCCCTTCTCTTCCCTCTACTTACATAGTAGTTTGTTTTTGCCTCTATAAATAATTTATGTATTATTTTATGTCATGGTTCTGTTTGTGCCATATTCCTGATTAGACTGTGATCTTCCTGAATGGCAAAGGTCGTATTTTGTTTAAATTTTATATATCACCCAGAACTGAGCGTAGGGCTCTGCTTCTAGTAAATATTTTAGGCATTTTAATGTTCATTGAAACAAATTTTTTCATCATTGCAGGGGACTAAGGTAATACAGTCATAGAATCATTGAAACTTACAGTTGAAAGGGACTCAGAGGTCATCTAGTTCTATTACCCATTCCTGAGTAAGGAGGAATCTAGTCCTTCCAGAGGTAACTTCTTGCACATTTTGAAAATCCTTAATTTTCTTTATATTGGTTTGAAATTTGCCTTTCTTCACCATCAGCCCATTGTTCTAGTCTTGCTCTCTTTAACGCAGGAGACCAAATCTAATCTCTCTTCTACATGATAGACCTCCCTCCAAAAAACAAATAAAACCAAAGACACTTTAACAATAGCAACAAAAACTGATATTTATATAGTGCTTCAGGGTTTGCTTTATAGACCTTGTCTCATTTGACCCTCACAGCAGCCCTATATTTAAGGAGCCATCACTGCTGCCATACCCTGGCTACAACCTCCTTTTCCTGTGCTCCAGGCTATCACCAGTAACTCCAGTGATCCTCAGGTGTCCAAGTTTCCAATCTTCCTTCCATCCTACTGTGTCCTCCCCTGCTCCCTGAATTTTTGTAAATCTCCATTTGTGTCCTGGCATTCCACTTGTTTGATGTTTGATTTCCTTTTGCCAGTAATGGTCAGAGTGACTGGTGTGGTGGGGCTGTGTGGAAATTGCATTTCAGCGCTGCACGGTATTCCTGAGGGAGAATTAAAGGTATCCCATACATACCACTCTCCATCTGCCTCTGTTAAATAGGTGTCAGAGGGGCCTGTCTCCTGTCTCTTACTGCTAACACGGAGCAGCACAGGTCAGGAGAACTTCAAGGTGCCCTTGACAAAACCCTGTTACCAAGGACTTGGATGTGGGCCTCTGAAATGAAAGGCCAGACCTTGGGTGAATTCCAGAAAAGGGATGTCTCTCTGGTGTACCAATTCCCCATTACATTTTATTTTTTCTTCCTAGTCCCTTCCCCCTTTCTCTCTCAAATACAGGCACATGTTACAGTGGGGACAGGAGGGAGTGGAGCTTCTGAACTTTCAGGTCTCTTAATTTGAAGTGCTAGACATTTATGCTCTTCTGTACAGACTTCTTGCTCAAACTAGAGGTAGCACAGTGTATTAGGAAGAGCACCGCACTTGGAATCAGAAGACCTCCCTCAAGATTTTGGCTCTTGTGTGACCATGAGCCACACATTATCTCTTTGAACCTCAGTTTCCTTATCTATACTAGAATGGAAGTCAAGGGACCTGGGTCCTAGCCAGTTGTAATTGATTTTGGCCAGGTCACCTTACCTCACTGATTCATCAGTAAAAATATTTGCACTCCCTACTTCCCAGAATTTTGTTAGGGAAGTGCTTTGTAAAACTTAAGCATTATACAAAGGAGAGCTGCAGCCACTACTACCACCACCACCACTACCACTACCACTTGAAGTTCTAAAGGAAACAGGGGATTCTAAGAGGTAGAGGTGAGAAGAGAGTGCATTTTAGGCACAGGATCAGTCATTGAAAAGATGATAGAACCAGGTTTGATGTCCCATGCCTGTAATCCCTGTTGTAGTCGACTACCCCTCATCCCCTAATCATTTTATAGAGGAAGGAACTTATAGCTCGAGAGGAGAGCCAGGAGATTTCGAGCTATAAAGAGGTATTAGAAGTTAGAATTAAGTGACTTGTCCAAAGTCACACAGCCAGAAAGTAGTAGAATTGGTACTTGAATCTAGGTACTTTGTCTACAGATGCAGTGCTTTTTCTATGACAATATGGTAGACTGTTGCTTGTTGGAGTTCAGGCATGTGTGTATAGATATAGCTGTAGATATATTGATGTACATATATTTATGCCTACATAGAAATATGAATGTATGTATGTGTGTGTGTGTATTTATACACACTTATCTAGCATGTCAGGATAGCCAAAGCCTAGAAATTGTCAGGATGAAATTCACTGAATTTTTACATGAATATGCTTTAGTTTTCTTTCTAGTGATTTCAGAAAGTATTGCTGTATCATCTCTTTTTGCAAGATCAATGTATTTGTCATTCTCTACATAGTATTATTTTTATGCCATAGGTGGAAAGTTGAATAACCATTTAATCACTTCGGGTATTATCTTTTTGAACTCTTTAAAAATCAGAGGATAATCTAGTAATGAAGAGTCAAAAGACCTGTGTCCTAGGGCCTCTCACAGCTCTAATTTTGTGATTTTAGTTAAGTCAGTTCTCTTCTCTGGGCCCTGGTTTCCTCATTGATAAAATAAAGCATTGAACTAAATGCTTTTTTCTCATTCGAAGTTCTGTGTTCTAACATTTTGTGTTTTAAGATTCCATGAAACTATGATATTCAATTCTAGAAATTTTCTGATGAATTCTAGAACTGTATGTTAGGTTCCAAGGTACCCTCCCTGACTGACTTTTATTTTTGAGTCAACAATGTCATTATGTTGGTGGGTATGATTGATAGGACACACCAAACTGCAGATTAATATATTCAGCATATTAAAGTAGAAAGAAATAATAGCTGGTTATGCTGTTTCTGGAAAACTTTATATGAAATAAATGCTGCATTTTTTCCTTTCTAGAATTGTTCTAGAAGGTTGTACCCAGGCTCTCATAGTTTTGTGTTTTTTCTTTTAAAGTAGGAAATAGATATTGGCTTACTTTCTGTCTGTTACTGTAACCATGAATAGAGAGGACTTAGTGGATGATGAGATGGAACAATGTCTTGGAATTGGATTTGGAAGATGAAGTATGAAAAAATTAAATGTATTATGTTTGTACCCAGGAAGCAGAATCAGTATATTAGTTTTCTTATAGAAACATTTCAGTTCATTATAAAAGATCTTTTAGTAATTAGAATTGACCGATAAGGGAATATATTACTTCACCAAATAGTGAGTTCCCATCAGAGGCTTTTAAGTAGAAGTTAGATGACCACTTGTTGGAGATGTCATTGAGCACATTCATACTATAAATGACAGTTGAACTGTATTACACTCAAGATCTTTTGCAATTGTTAACATTATATAATATTTAGATCCATTTCAGCTCTGAAGTTCTCTCTTGTATGAGCTAACATTCTGTGTTCTGAGGTCCCTTTTAGGCTTTTACATTCTATTTTGTAAGATTGCTTTCAGGTCTTATCTTTTGTATTCTAAGAGTCCTTCAAGCTCTCAACTTTCACATTCTAAAGTAAAATATAAAGTAACTTTACTATTAAATCTTCTAAGATTCTTTCTAGAAATAATTTCTATATTCTAAGACCTCTTTCAGTTCTTATAGTCTGAATTCTAACATTGTGAAGTAATTTATAGCAGTGGAGACTGATTTACATTAATATTCACCATGGAAATTTTTTTAAGCATATGAAAATGTAATTTAATTTCTGCAAATTAAATTTTGTTTGGCTTCAGCTTTGCCCACACTTTTCTACTTCAGCTCTCCTCATCCCTTTCTTAGACAAATCTGTGTCCTGGACTTTCTTATTTTCTCCCTCTCTACTATTTCACTTGGTAATCTCATCATCTGTCATGGATTGAATTATCATATCTGTTCTTATGATTCTGAAATTTACATAACCTAGCCTCCTTTTTGATCTTCAATCCATCTCCAGCTGTTTATTGGACGTCTTGAGTTAGATGTCTCATAGTCATCTTAAAATCAATATATCCAAAATTAAACTCATTATCTCTCTCTTTAAACTCTCCCCTTTTCCTAATTTTCCTATTGCTGTCTGCAGTGCTGCCATCTTCTAGTCCCCAGGCTTGAAATCTAGGTATTATCCTAAATTCCTTATATTCTGTCACCTCAGATATCCAAACATTTACCGTGTCCTGTAGATCTTACCTTTGTAACATCTCTCACTCCCTTCTGTCCTTTGACACTACTATTACCCTGGTACAGGCCCTCATCACCTCATACCTGGACCCTTGTAGTAGCCTGTTGGTTGATCTCTCTGCCTCAAGTCTTTCCTTACAGGGATCTGTGCTCCACTCAACTGTCAAAGGGATCTTCCTGAAGCACAAGTTTCACCATGTTACCTCCTAAATCAATAAACTCCAGTTGCTCTATATTGCCTCAAACATCAAATATAAAATCCTCTGTTTGGCATTCAGAGTCTGGAGCTCCTTCCCGTACTTTTTCTATCTTATTACTCCTTCCCCAGTCCCTACCCCCAGTGCACTGTACTCAGTGTACTCTGCAATCCAGTTACCTGGCCTCCTTGCTGTCCCCTGAAGACGATACAACATCTACCAACTCCAGTCACTTTCCTTGGCTATCCCTCATGCCTAGAATGCTTTCCCTCTTCATCTCTACCTTCTGGCTTTCCTGTCTTCCTTCAAATCCTAGCTAAAATGACACCTTCTACAGGAAGCCTTTCCCAAGCACCCTTAATTGTAATGCCTTTTCTCAACTGATTATTTCCAATTAATCTGGTACATAGCTTGTTTGTACACAGTTGTCTGCGTGTTGTCTCCCTCATTAGACTATGAGCCATTTGAAAACAAGGAAGGTGTTTTGCCTTTCTTTGTATCCTTAGGACTTACCACAATGCCTGGTACACAGTAGGCTTTAAATAAATATTTATTGACTGTCTCACTGATGTGTCTAATAAAGGGTTGCTAAGGATATATTAAAATGTGCTTTTTGTGAGGAACTACTTCCTATGACTCAGCAGAGGGAGGGTGAGACCCCAAAGCCTCATCACTGTTGTTCCAAGGGTAGAGTGGTTCATTCTTAAAAATAATGATTTCCAAATTTTTATTTTTAAATAATGTTTCTATTTTTAAAGGTTTTTTAGCCATTTTCCTCATTTTATATTAGCAAAATTTTTCAATTCCTGAAATACTTAGGTGAATAATATTTGGAAATCTTTTGCCAGAATAAACTAATAGAAATGCACTTAAACAATCAAAGATTTTTTTCCTCTAGTTCCTTGGAGAGATAGTCTAATATAATGGAAAGTTCCCCTGATCTTGAAGCCAGAATACCCAAGTTTAAGTTCCTGCTTCAACACTTACTTGCTTGGTTATCCCTTAGAGCTTTGGTGTCCTTTTCTGTAGACTCCTTTGATCTGATCTGCCCCTTTTACAGATGAGGGAACCGAGGCATAGACAAGAGAAATGATTTGCCCAGAATAACACAGGTAATAAGTAACATAGCAAGGCTTTTCATTAGGGGCAGTTGATTTTGAACCAAGCAACCTTTATTTTAAGTTCAGTGCTCTTTTCAGTGTTTCATAGTGTATGTAATGCTGGGCTTTTCTACAGGAAGTTTTGAATTCAAACCTTGCTTCTGATACTAGCTACGTGACATTGGGTAAGTTAGCTAACCTCTTTAACTTTAGTTTCCTATTCTATAAAATAGGGGTACTTGTAGTGCCTTCCTCACCAGACTCTTGTAAGGCATTGAAAAGATGTATATAAAGCCCTTTGTAAACCTTAGAAATTGTATGTGTCATCTATTATTATCAGTATTCATTCATTCATTTAACCATCCATTCATTTAGTTATTCACCTGTTTATCTATCCATTTATTTATATAATCGTATTTGTTCATCTCTTTAATTCCTTATCAGCACTCGGCCATGCTTGGGCTTCCTGCCTACTTTCTAGGTTTCTTGTGTAGCTAACACTTTGTACATCCCAAAGTGCTCTAGAATCGGAGCTGCTGTTATTCTCTCCTGTTCACTGACACATTAGTCTCTACCTGATCGTAACCTAGGAAGATTCACTTTTCTTTGTGTAGTACAAGCTAGCATTAGAAATAAAAAGAAGCAAGGCTTCAGGGCCTTCAGTTTCCAGCTCTGTCAGTGCTGTTATTTTTTTTTAAACCATTTGTACTGTAGGAGAGAAATCAAAAGGGTCTGTTTCCTCAGGCAGGTGCTGGGTGTATGTGTGTGATGGCCCCTTTAGTAAAAAGGGAGGGATGTGTGGGGGGAGGTGGTTGTGGGGACAGCGCTAAGCTCTCTACCTTAAAAGCAGGTGCTATTGAAATATTCCAGAAACAGATGGAATCCTCCATCTCACTTTCAAGCCATTTATGATAGTCTTGCCTGAGGGCACCCTGCTATACAAACAAGCATAATCTAACGTTGGAGGGGTCTGTCTGGCCTTTAGAGCCACTCTGTCCCCATCCCCCAACAGCTCTGGAGAAATCAGGTTTTCTTCCCTGTGCCTTAAATTTAATTTGGGAAAGCTGGGTTGCTCTTACCATGAGGGAGTTTCCTTAGTCACTCAAGTATTTCCTGCCTCCTCTGAATCCCATTTCTGCTCCTTTTAATGGGGAATATGTATGCTGAAAAGAGCTGAACTTGGAATGAGTTGAGTTGGTTTGGGGGTTCTGACAGTAGCTACATCACCTTAATTGAATTGTTCTGTACCTCTTTGACCCTCCCCTTCATCATAACCTCCAGAGTGTGTGTCTGTGTGTGTGTGTGTCTGTGTGTGTGTGTGTGTGTGTGCTTGTGTGTGTGTGTGTAGGAGGACTGTGGGGGGAGCAGAAGAGGATAATGTGGACATCTCTATCTGTAGGCTGTTATGAAGAAATTGCTCTATAAATCTTAACGTTCTGGGATTTGCATTGCAGTTTAGGTTAAAACTAGGAAGACTGATGCTATGTTACTCCATATGGGTATTTAAATTAAATACTCAGTCTCTGGGAGAAATAGCTTGTGATTATCCTTATCCTTATTTGAAAGGTGAGAAAACTGAAGGTCAGATAGATTTAATGACTTGTCCAAGACTGTTAGGTTAGTTAATGGTTTTGCCAATGCTTGGGCTTTTCTGTCATTCGTTATTTTCTCTTGTTGCATTTGGTTTCCATCAGAAATTTTTGAAAGCTCAGTGCTATCACTACTTCTAGTTTCTAGGATGAAAATCCTTCTTGTCTTCTTATTTCTTTAACAATTGAGTGGAATCTTACAAGGGTAAATTTTAAAAGTTTAATATTTAATTTTTTCCCGTTATATGTAGAAGCATTTTTAATATTCTTTCCCCCCAAATTTAGAGTTTCAGATATTCTCTCTTGCTCCTTCATCCTCACCTCCCCCACTGAGAAGGCAAGTAATTTGATACAGGTTATGTATGTAAAATCATGCAGAACATTTCCCTGTAAATCATGTTGTGAAAGAAAACACAGATTTAAAGGAAAAAAACAAGAAAAACAAAGAAAGTAAAGAAAAATTATGCTTTGATCTGCATTTAGTCTCCCTCAGTTCTTTCTGTGGAGATGGGTAGCATTTTTCATCACTAGTCCTTTAGAATTGTCTTGGGTCATAGTATTGCTGAGAATAACTAACATTCACAATTGATCATCATTCAATATTGCTATGACTGTTTATGTTCTGGTTCTGCTTATTTCACTTTGCATCAATTCATGTAAATCTTTCCAAGTTTTTCTGAGAATAGGCGAATTGTTGTTTCTTGTAGCTTAATAGCATTCCATCATAATGATATTAATACAACAACTTGTTCAGCTGTTTTACAATTGATGGACATTCCCTCAATTTCCAGTTCTTTGCCACCACTAAAACAGCTGCTATTTTGTACATATAGGTCCTTTTCCTTTCTGTTTCCTTTTTTGTCTTTGGGATATAGACCTAGTAGTGGTATAAAGATAAATCCTTGAAAAGTAGTAGTCAGGGGCAGTTAGGATAGAGTGCCCCTGGTGCAGTGGGTAGAGCATTGGCCCTGGAGTCAGAGGAGAGGACCTGAATTCAATTTGGTCTCAGATACTTACTAGCTGTGTGATTCTGGGCAAATCATTTAACCCCAGTTGCCTTCCATCCCTTCCCCTTCCCCCAAAAAAGAAGGTAATAGTCATGGTGGTGGTGATGGTTGTGGTGGCAATGGTGGCAGTGGTGGCGACAGTAACAGTAACTCCTCTTTATGTGAGGCTTTACCTACTTATTGAATTTACTTATTACCACAACTCTATGATTTAGACAGTGATATTGGGAAAAGAGGAGAAACACAGAAGTACTCTGGCCTCTTGGGAGGATGATAACTAGCCACAGGAAGAAAACAGAACTGCTAGATTTGGTTCTGATTTTGCTTCTGATTTCTCTGTCAAGGAGAATGACCTTTATCCTTGAAATGATGGAAGAAAAATAGATAACAAGGAATTGATACCCAAGATAAGTAAGGAGCTAATATAATAAGAGAGCTCATAGTTGTCCTTGATGATTTCATATCACTTGGCTCACCCTCAAGTGCTGGTGGAAAGAACTGGTGGGTTCAATTGCTAAGCCATTTTCAGTGGTATTTGAAAGATCATAGAAAATGGAAGAGGTACTGGAGAAAGGCAAATGTCCCTTTTGAAAAAGGGAAGAGAACTACAAACTATAGGCTAGTGAGCTCAACTTAGATTCCTGGGAAATTTCTAGAACAAATCATTAAAGAGATGGGTAGTGAACTAGAAAAGTAAATTTTATTTGCAAAGAGTCAGCATGGCTCTAGAAAGGACAAATCAGGCCATACTACTTGTACATCTTTTCTTGATGGGCTTACTACATTAGTAGGCCAGGAGAATGCTAAAGATATTGTTTTCCTACATTTTAGCAAAGCATTTTGTAAAGTATCTTAGACTAATCTTATGGACAAGATAGAGATGTGACCTAAGGGAGAATACAATTAGATAAGTTCAGAACTTGTTGAATGGTCAGATTCAGAGAGCAGTCATTAATAGTTCAGTGTCCCCTATGTGGTCATCTCCAGTGGAAGAGTGCATCAGTGGCTCATGCTGGCCCTTCTGTTCTTTAATATGTTGATCAATTACTTGGATAAAGGCAGAAGTGGGGTGCTTATCACATTTGCAGAGTACACAAGGCTGGGAAGAATAGCTGACATTCTAGATGAAACTATTAAAATCCAAAAGGTAAAGAATTGGGCAGAATCTAATGAGATGAAGTTAAAACAGAAGTAAGTGTAAAGTCCTATATTTGGGTTAAAAAATGAATTTTATAGGCACAAGATAAAGGAGCAACAGTTAGGTTATGGATTTTTTGGAAAGGGGATGGGGTTTTTAGTAGACTGCAAATTTGATCTGAGTCACCAGTATGATGTGGTAGCTGAAGAAGGTAATTGACAGTCTTCAGCTGCATTATGAGAGGCAGAGCTTCAGAGAATCTAGAGTCTTGCTGTACTTTGTCCAGGTCAGAACCACATGTAGAGTAATGTATTAATTTCTGAGTACCACAGTTTAGGAAGCACATTGAACTGAGGAACATCTAAAGAAGGTTAGCTAATATATATATTTTTTTGTTTACATGCTTTTTTATCCATCTGTTCTTTTTTTCTTTTGTGAAGATGTTCAGAGATAGAAATTTACCCCTAAGTCCTGGTTTAGCTGTACCCCCCAATATATTGTCTCATTGTTTTCTTTATCTTTAATGAAAGTGTTATTTCTATGACTTGTTCTTTGCCCCATCTGGTTGCACTCTTTTGGGCTTCTCCATCATATCCTTAAGAACTCAACATCAGGATACCTTATCATCTAAGGTTAAATCAGCCTTGGCGCCCTTTGCCTCTCTGATTAGAATGCTGAGCTATAAGTTCCAAAACCTCCATTTAAAGATGGGACTTAGGCCAGTCATTTCTTAATTTCCCACCTGTCTATATTACTTTGAGTTATTCACCATACTCTCCTTGTCCCAACTCACACTCTCAGTGCTTTACTTTTCAGCCTTCTTTTGTGTGTTATCTTCCCTCATTAGATTGTAAACTCCTTGAGGTAAGGTTGTCTTTCCTTTTTGTATTTGTATCCCAGTGCTGAGCATGGTGCTGGGTACATAGTGCCTCCTTAATAAATGTTTATTTATTGATTGACCCATCTATTCTTTAGGATTGTTAGTCTTCAATAAATTTTTAATCATTGCTTCAGCAGCCCTTTTTTAAATGTAATTTTATTGTATTCTTTTCTGAAAAAGATATGTTTAATATTTGTTTTCTGCATTTATTTGTGAGGCTTTTATGCCCTCATATATAGTAAATATTTGTGAAGGTGTCATGCACAACTGATAAATATGTATATTCCTTTTTATTCCCATTCAGTAATTTCCAGGGTTCTATCTTATCTGACTTTTCTGAAATTCTGTTCAGGTCCTTCAATTCTTTTTTATTTCTTTTTTGGGTAGATTTATCTAGGTCTGAGAGGGTAAATTGAAGGTTCCCATTTATACTTTTATTATTTCTATAACTCATTTAATTTTTCCTTTAAGTATTTAAATTCTTTGCCATTCAGTACATACGATTAATCTTGGTATTAATTCATCATCTGTTACCTTTTAATACAATGTAGTTTCCCTGTTTATCTAATTGAATCTAATTTTGTTGTCATTTTGTCTGAGGTCGTGATTGCTTCCCCTGCCTTTTTTTTTAAACTTCAGCTGAAACATAGTAGATTTTACTCCAGCTCCTTATTTTTACACTGTGCGTCTCTTTATGTTTCAAGTGTGTTTCTGGTAAACTTATATTGCTGGATTCTTGTTTCTAATATATTATGCTATTCTTTTTCATTTTATGAGTGAGTTAATATCATTCACATTCACCTTTATGATTGTTAATTGTGTATTTCCTTACATACTATTTCTTATTCTTTTCCTTCTCATTGTTTCCTTCTACCTCTTTATAAAGAAGAAGGTAGTGAGAGATAAGAAGAAAGCTCAGCATTAGTGCTCTAAGTTTGCTATAATCTATTTCTGTTTATTTCCAGAGCCCAATAACAGGTTCTTATTTTTTTCTTTTCTTTTAAACCTCTCTTCCAATTCCATCCTCCTTAATTAAAATGTTGTGTTTAAGATGAATTCCTCTACAATTCTGCCCTTCCTTTTTTTTTCTTTTTTTCCTTTCTGCTCCTTTCTTTCCTCATCCCCAACTGAGTAAGATGTATTTCTGTGCTTAATTCTGTGTGTATGTTTACATTCCTCCTCCCTTTGACCAGTTTGGAATGAGAATGAAGTTCAAATTTTGTTTGCTAGCCCCTCTTCCTCCTCCTTGTTTTTGTACTTAGAGACTCTGATTATATGAGATAATTTTCCCATCTTTCTTCTTCTTTTCCTCTGCACTAGCATATTCCTCTTCCCCTCCTTTTTCATTCTTCTTTTTTGAAAATAATAAAATCATAATAGAAACACTTCTAGACCCTCTATCTAGAGAACTGTTCTCTTTGACCCCTGATGATAATAGAGTTCTGAGGGGTTACATGAATCACTTCTCCATATTAGAACACAAATAATTTATCCTTGTTTGGTCCTTTTAAGATTGCTCACTCATGTTTACTTTTTTTATGCTTCTCTTAACTACTGTGTTTGTATTCCATAGTGCTGGTGTTTTCATCAGGAAAGCTTGGAAGTTCTCTATTTCATTAAAGGTCTTTTTTTTTTTCACTTTAGAATTTTACATAGTTTTGCTGAGTATGTTATTCTTGGTTGTAAGCCTATACCCTTTGCCTTGTGGGATATTGTATTTTAAGCTCTCTTCTCCTTCGTGGTGGTGTCATGAAGAGATGATCCAATATTATTCTAATTGTGGCTCCTCAGTATTTAAATTTTTCTTTCTGGTTGCTTATAGTATTTCTCCTTTGACCCAGAAGTTCTGGATTTTGGTTGATATATTCCCAGAAGTTTTCATTTTGGGATTTCTTTCAGGGGATGAACAAAATATTGTATTTCTATTTTGATCTGGGCAGTCTTATTTAATGATTTCTTGAAATACAATATCTAGGTTCTTTTTTTGCTGGCGTTTTTTGGGTAGACCAATGATTCTTAAATTATTTCTCCTCTATCTGTTTTCCAGGTCAGTTTTCATTATGAGATATCTTACATTTTCTTTTTTTTTTTTTTTTTCAATCTTTCAGTTTTGTTTTAAGATTTCTTCTTGTGTCATAGAATCATCATCTTACATTTTATCCATTCTAATTTTCAGGGTTTTTTTTTTTCCTTCAGTAAAGTTTTGTAACCTCTTGTTTCAATCTGTCATTTCTCTTTCTTAACCCTCTATAATTCTCATTTCTTTTCCCATTTTTTCTTGTAGCACTCTTATTTGTTTTTTAAAATAATATTTTAGCTCTTAAAAAAAAACAAACTCTTGCTTCATCTCTTCCAAGAACACTAGTTGAATTTGTGTCCAAGTTGTGTTTTATTTTGAGGCTTTTCTTGTAAATATTTTGGAGTCATTCTCTTTCTCTTAGTTTGTGTTTTGAGTGTCCCTGTTTTCATAATAATTCTTTATAGTGGAATTCTTTTGTTTGGTTGGTTTGTTTACCCATTCTTTCAGCCTGCTTCCTGACATCAGAGTTGATGTTAAAGCCAGATTTTACACTTCTGGAGGGAATATCTGAGTTGCGGTTTTGTCATTTTGGGTCCTTCTGCTGTTTTCTTGGGATATTGAATATAGTGTTATTCCCAGTTCCCAGGGACAGTTCAGACTGGAGACTTGTAAGCTTTCAGTATTTTCAAAGTGGTGTGATCCAGGGCAAAGTCTGATCTGCGCTCTGCAAGTTCCTGACTTGCCTTTGAGTCTATGCAACACTTCCATTGCCTTGTTCCTGATTGCAAGCTCCAGTAGGTTTCTGTTAGACTCAGCCACTATCAGCTAGCTTGACATCTCTTCTGATGTAGAATGACAGTATTGCAAGTGACCCTTTGGTCTGGGAAAATTTCCTGAGTTTTCTGCCGTAAGCTTCAGACTAGACTATAAGCTGAAACAAACTCAAATCAGCACTTGATTTCAGAGCGACACAGCTACTGTTTGCATTTGATCCTGTTCTTTGTTTAGTACATAGCCTAGGATGGGGTGGGGAATGTGAATCCACAAGGCCCCATGTGGGCTTCTAGATCCTTGAGTACATCCTTTTGACTAAGTCCAAGTTTTACAGAACAAATCCTTTAATTAAGGGATTTTGTTCCATGAAGTTTGGATTCAGTCAAAGGGCCATATTTGAGAACCTAGAGGGCCACTTGTGGCCAGAAGGCCACAGAAGGAAGATTCCTGACCCCTGACTTAGGACCTGTGACTGTTCCTCACCCAGGAATTTTTCCCGTGGACACAGGTCTCTTCCTTAGTCCACCCTGGATTTTGTGACCTGGAACCTGGGTAGTGAATTACATTTGTCAGTGTATATATGAAGTCAGTATGCCCCTATGTAGGTCAGGAACCTCCATTGCATAGCCTGTGCCCTCTTCATGCACACTGTGATGTTTGGTGCAGAATGCACTTGGTCAGATCCCTTTCCCAGTGTCTTCAGACCTCTCTGTTTCCCTTTTCTGACTTGAGTCACAAGTATGATGCACTGTGATTTTTGTTTGTCGTTAGGAATCGATATGGTATGTTTTTTAGATCTTGATGTATTGGAGAAACTGGGCTTCTTACTGATTCTCCTCCACCTTGACTCTGCTGCTTTTCTACTCTATACATAGAAAACTTCACTGGGTTCTTTTCAGAAGATACTGGATTGACTCAAGCATTGTGAAAATCTGAGTTACTGTCCATCACATTGTATAATTATTCATAGAAAATAGGTTTAACTTTCTAGACTTCCACTCAAAGAAATAGAAGAAAACAGTCTCCAAAACTGAATAATGATTCATTGTTGTTGATGAGGTCCTTGCCTTACTTACTTTTGAATGCTGATTGATTCCTAATTTCAACCCTCAAAAAGAAAGTTAAGAACAGGTCAATTGTATCTAGCTCTGTATGTTGTATTTATTAGCTTTTTTCCTGTGCCTTAGAATCACCTGCTTTCTGTGATCTTTTTCTCTCAACTAGATCATGATTTCTTAACCTGAAATCTGTGAATTGAAAAGAAATATTTTTGATAACCATTTCAGTATAATTGGTTCCTTTGTAATCCTACATATTTTATTTTATGCATTTAAAAACATTATTCTGAAAAAGAAGTCTGTGTGTTTCACCAGATTGCCAGAGTGATCCTTGACACAGAAAAAATTAAGAACCCCTTGATTAGATGATATTTGAGGTCCTTTCTAGCACTGGCATCCTGTGTTCTAATATTCCTTCTAACACTAATTTTCTATTTTCTGTGTCACCACATTCTGTGCTTTCAGGTCTTTTTAGTTTTCACATTCTGTGTTTTCTGTTCTAAAAAGCTGTGCCGTAAGGTCCCCTCATGATACATAGATCCCCTGTGATTCTAAAACGTTAAATCTATTTTCCATGAGAATATCTTTAATCATATAGTGTGATGGATATGTTTCATCCACTGGGAAAATGCTTCACATAAAAGAGTAGGTAGGTACTTTCTGGGTGAGTTTGAATGTGGAAAACTCTATCAGGAATTCTAAACAAACCCCATTGTGTTTATTTAGAATTGTGAGAGTGTTTTATCTTTTACTTTTCACAAAAATGAATGGGAGGGAGGGATCACTCATTATTCCTCACCTGTCTGCCATTTGGGTCCAAGTTGTCCTTTCTTTTAAGGCTGAATTGTACTTAGTATTTAAATAAAATGATGAACTTTTGGATATGCTAGGTGTGACTTAACAACAGCCAGTTTTAGGAGCTAAGGTGTAGATGGTATTGCAGACCAGCATTTCAGCCATCTCACATAGGTATTGTGGTGTAAAGGAAGAGCATAGAACTGGTCACCAGAAAATCTGGGGTCTAGACTAGCTCTGTTATTGACAGGCATTGTGATCTTATGCAGATTATTTAACCTGGCTTAAGTTTCTATTTGTAAAGGAATTAGACCAAGTGATCTATAAGGTCTGATATTCTGTGTTCTGTTTTCCTTTGTTCTGAGTTCCCTTGAGTTCTAAGTTTAAAACTTCATGATTCTCTGAAGCCCTGGTATAGTGATTAAACACTGGAATTTAACAGAAGGCCTTCTGTTTTGTTGGGTATCTCCACTTACCTGTGTGACTTTGAAAAAAAAACAATAGCTTCTCTGAGCCTAAATATCCTCTTTAAAATGGTGGAATTAGAAAAGATGATCTTTAGGTTCTTTCCAGTTCTAAGTCTTAGGATACTAATGATGCTTGTTATGTCATCTTGTAGTATTGCTTTTAAAATTTTGAAAAATCCAAAAACTGAATAATTATTTGATATATTTGCAAAGAAAAAAGTAGTTCTTGTATGCAAATGTGAAAAATATTGATAATCAAATCTCAAACTCTTTTAAAAATGTATTCTTTTTGGTCTATAATAAGATTAATAATGGTCACATTAAAAAAAACTTGCAAGGTTTTATCTTCCAATATAATTCCAGAATTTGACAATGAAATAGTTTTTAGCTTCTGTAAATGAGGATTGTAGAAGTATAAACAGAGTATAAAATAGTTTTAATTTAATTAAAGATGCAGCAAATAAGTTCTGAAATTTACTTAGCTTTATTCATTTTTATATCATCTTCAGCTGGAACAACTCCATTTAGCAGAATGCATTGAGTTGCAAATGCTTAAGCAATGTGGGAGAAAGTAAAGGCTTTTTGAATCAGATAGATACAGATCTAGACTTAGACTCGGCTCATACCCCTAGTTAATCTACAATATGACCATTAAGAAAAAGAAAGATTTAAAAAGCCCATGTGTGGAAAATATGTAGAAAAAGTTAAATTTTGTATGCTTCTTGTAGATGTGTGGGATGAGAGTAAAATGTTTTTGTTCTTCATTTGTGTCAATGAAAAGTTGCAAGGATCTTGGGCAACATCATGTTTAATTGTTGTTCTTTGCTGTGATTCACCAATTTTCAGCTACCACTAAATGAAGATTTAAAATCCCTTATCTATGATGCAAAGCAATATTTATCACCAAATTAATTCTGAAAGGCATCCTTGATGGTTTTTAAACCATTATGTTTCAGAGGGCCTTTGAAGTAAAGTGGGCGGAGTTTTGTATGTCGTGTTAATTGCTCCATTGTTCATTTATTCAGTCTGGTATTTTAACTAGCTCTTTATGTGCCATAATGAGCCCAAAATTCAAGGAAAAATGCTTGGCTCTCAAATCTTGACATTTTTTTTTCTTAGTTAAAAGCATAGTGGAAAAAGAAGTTGGGTGGAATTTAGTGCCTGGAGTTTGTGGACCTGGCTCCTAGGGTGTCTAGTCTCCCTCTTTTGAGTCTGGCTCTTAAACGGAAACTTGAAGACTTGACATAAATAAAACAAGTACCCTAATGCAAATAAAACTGACCCCAAAACCCAAAAAGATTTTAAATGGATGGATTATTTGGCATCTTTGGTCTTTTTGGTGTACCATCATCATCCTTTTAAACTACAGTTTTAATTTTGTAACTGGTTTGGGGGGTGTACCTGTGTTTCTATAGATAGGGATTACATGTTCATATTTCACAAAGATATCAAAGTATCTGGTTGAACTCTGGAAATAAAATCATAAAACTTTAGTACCGGAAGGAACCATAGAATGTACAATTTAAGAAGAATGGTGGAACTAGACTTAGAGATCATTTAATTTACCCTCATCATTTAAAAGAGTAACTCTTTATTTAGAAATTGATTTGGTGTTTAACTTCGTTAAAATTCACTGGGGATTATAACTATTGAAAATATTTTTATCTGAGGAGGATGTGTTTACAACACCTGCTCATGGTCGCTTCCAGTCATCTTTAATATGCTGGAACACTTAAAAATTTTTTTTTCCATATAGCAGTACCCTCTTATACAGTTGACCCAACCAGTGTTTTTCACAATAATTATAACCTTATACTACTTAGATGACTATATTATAACCAAATCCCATCTTCAAGTTATGAAACCTCACGTTAGCTTCATTAAGCTAATCGTTCATTTATTATATTATGTTGTGATGGAACAAAACTACCCTCTATAATTTTGTTTCATCAAATGTATGTGAATGCCAGTGAGGTATAACGGAGAGAGCATAGGACTTAGGAGAGAGCATGGTATAATGCATAAAGTTCTATACTTGAAATTAGAAAGAGAGATCTGTACTCAAAATCTGATTCTGCTACTTCCTGATTGTGACCATGGACAAGTCATTTTAGTTTTCTTATCCTCAGTTTTCTCCCCTGGAATGTAGCAACTGACTTCACATGGTTATTGTGAGGCTCAAATGAGATAATTTTGCAGAATATCTTGTAAACTTTAAAGTGCTATGCAAATGCCATCTGCAGAAGTAGGTGCTTTAGCAGCCTATTACCTATCTCCAAGAGCCACCTTTTCCCCGGTTATAAAGTATAATTATACTTTTAATACTTCACAGAATTGTTGTCAGGAAAGTGGTCTGTGAAAACTAAATCACTATCAAATGGGAGCAACTATTATTTTCCCAGACTAATTAAAAATGCTAGGCTAGTCACACTTATGTTTTATTTGACTCTATTTGACTGTCTCATTCAGCTTCTTTAAAGAGGTTGGCTACGTTTTCCCCTGCAGAATGCTCTTAGAATGAAATTCCTTGTCCTTTTCCTTTCTCCTTGCCTTCTCCTTTCCTTGCTCAGTAATATACTATTGGTTATACAATAGTCATATAATCAGTCTACAATCCTTTACCATCTAACTTAGTCTCTAGAAACGTACTTGGTTGGAGAAAGAGACAAATCTGGAAACCCATGTTCAAATTAAATTGTGAAAAAGGAAACTTGTATATGGTTGATTTTCCTGTAACTGGTGATGCCTTTGAACTTGGGGCATTATAGGAGATTGGAATGAAAGAAAATCTCTGAAAGCCTAGTTCATTTATCAGATGAAGGTAGAAGTGATCTCAACTATGAATTAGAATTAGAAGACCTGAGTTCTAATTCTGGCTTTTCAGGGGAAATAACTCCCATTTCTATAACACTTTATAATTTACAAATTGCTTGCTTCATTACAACCGTATGAATTAGACAGTATAAATATTGTCATCTGAATTTTATAGTTGGGGAAAGTAAGATCCAATAATATGCTTTTGGTCATACAGTCATTTAGTCAAGCAACAATGCCTACTTTGTGCCAGGAAGTGAGATACTAGTGATCTAAATACAAGGACTAAAACAATTCCTACTCTTAAGGAGCTTACATTCCTTCTGGGGAGACAAAATACATATTTAAGTATACATAGAATACATACAAATAAATACAAGGTAATTAATAGAGTGGGCAGCTCAATGTTACAGTGTATAGAGTACTAGGCATAGACTCAGGAAGACCCTTCTTCCCAAGTTCAGATCTGGCCTCAGACACTTAGTAACTGTGTGATCCTGGACAAGTCACTTAACCTTGTTTACCTCAGTTTCCTCCTTTGTAAAATGAGCTGGAGAAGGAAATGGCAAACCACTTCAGCATCTTTGCCAAGAAAACTCCAAATGGGGACATGAAGAATCGGACACAACTTAGCAGCAACAAAATTAAAAAAAAAATAGTGTACATTTAAGGAAATAGAGCATTAGCAGTTGGAAGAATCAGGAATGGTTTCCTGTAGAAGGCAGCGTTTGAACCAAATGTAGAAGAAAGCAGTGGTCAGGAGGAGGTGAATTCTAGTTATGGGAGACACTGCCAGGGCAAAGACACCAAAATAGGAGATTAAGTACCTCATTTAGAGAACAAAGAGAAGGTGGGGGATGGGAGTGGATAATGGACAATAACGCTGGAAAGACCATTCTGGGCCAAATTGTAAGGATCTTTAAAAAGTAATTAACTTGAGGGCGGAGCCAAGATGGCGGAGTAGAAAGACGCACATACACATAGCTCCGAACCCACAACCCATAGAACATCCACAAAGAAGTAACTCACGGCGAATTCTGCACCTGGAGACCACACAACATTGGAGCGAGGGAGATTTCTGTTCCAGAGAGACCTGCAAACCTCTTGCAAAAGGTCCTTTGCGCCGCGGACTGGGAGCTGAGTACAGCCCTGCCGCGGCCGTGGCACCGAGAGGAAAAGATCCGAGCGGGCTTCAGGGATGGGATCTCCAGCGGCCACGTGGGTCCCTCCACCCACAGGTGACAGGGGTCGGTGAGAGGGTCTCTTTGGCAGGTCGAGAGGGGAGTGGGGTGCCCCCATAACTCAGGCCCCCTCGGGAGGCAACAGCGGAGGTGGGAGCAGACCGCGGCTCCCCAAGCAGGCAGGAGCCCGGATCCATTGTTGAAGGTCTCTGCATAAACCCCCTGAGGGAACTGAGCCTGTGAGGCAGCCCTGCCCCGACCTGAGCACCTGAACTTAATCTCACACTGAATAGCAGCCCTGCCCCCACCCCCAAAGCACTGAGGCTGGGAAGCAGCATTTGATTCTCAGACCCCAAGCGCGGGCTGGGAGGATCTGGAGGCGAGGTGGGTGTGAGGAGAATATTCAGAGCTCAAGTCACTGGCTGGGAAAATGCCCAGAAAAGGGAAAAAAACCAAGACTATTGAGGGTTACTTTCTTGGTGAGCAGGTTTCTCCTCCCCTCCCTTCTGATGAGGAAGAGCGGTGCTCACCATCAGGGGAAGACACGGAAGTCAGTGCTTCTACATCCCAGCCCACTCAATGGGATCGGTTCTGGGAAAAGGTCTTAAAGAGCCCAAACAATTTTCAAAATCATGATAGAGAGGTGGAGGAAAAACTGGGAAGAGTAATAAAAGACTTGCAAGCAAAGTATGAACAACAAATCAGTACCCTGCTAAAGGAGACCCAAAAAAATGCGGAAGAAAATAACACCCTGAAAAATAGGCTAACTCAATTGGCAAAGGAGGGTCAAGAAGCCAAGGAGGAGAAGAATGCTTTCAAAAGCAGAATTAGCCAAATGGAAAAGGAGATTCAAAAGCTCACTGAAGAAAATAGTTCTTTCAAAATTAGAATGGAACAGATGGAGGCTAATGACTTGATGAGAAACCAAGAAATCACAAAACAAAACCAAAAGAATGAAAAAATGGAAGATAATGTGAAATATCTCATTGGAAAAACAACTGACCTGGAGAATAGATCCAGGAGAGACAATTTAAATATTATGGGCCTACCTGAAAGCCAGGATCAAAAAAAGAGCCTAGACATCATCCTTCATGAAATTATCAAGGAAAACTGCCCTGAGATTATAGAACCAGAGGGCAAAATAAGTATTCAAGGAATCCACCGATCACCGCCTGAAAGAGATCCAAAAAGAGAAACTCCTAGGAACATTGTGGCCAAATTCCAGAATTTCCAGATCAAGGAGAAAATATTGCAAGCAGCTAGAAAGAAACAATTCAAGTACTATGGAAATACAATCAGGATAACACAAGATCTAGCAGCTTCCACATTAAGGGATCGAAGGGTGTGGAATAGGATATTCCAGAAGTCAAAGGAACTAGGACTAAAACCAAGAATCACCTACCCAGCAAAACTGAGTATAATACTTCAGGGGAAAAATTGGTCTTTCAATGAAATAGAGGACTTTCAAGCATTCTTGATGAAAAGACCAGAGCTGAAAAGAAAATTTGACTTTCAAACACAAGAATGAAGAGAAGCATGAAAAAGTAAATAGCAAAGAGAAGTCATAAGGGACTTTACAAAAGTTGAACTGTTTACATTCCTACATGGAAAGAAAATATTTGTAACTCTTGAAACTATTCAGCATCTGGGTACAGGGTGGGATAACACATACACACATGCACACGCTCACATACACACACACACACATAGAGACAGAGTGCACAGAGTGAACTGAAGAGGAGGGGATCATATCTTAAAAAAAAAAAGTAATCAAGCAGTGAGAGAGAAATATATTGGGAGGAGAAAGGGAGAAATGGAATGGGGCAAATTATCTCTCATAGAGAGGCAAGCAAAAGACTTTTTAGTGAAGGGAAAAAGAGGGGAGGTGAGAGAAAAACATGAAGTTTACTCTCATCACATTCCACTAAAGGAAGGAATAAAATGCACAGTCATTTTGGTATGAAAACCTATCTTACAATACAGGAAAGTGGGGGATAAGGGGATAAGCAGGGTGGGGGGGGATGATGGAAGGGAGGGCACGGGAAGGAGGGAGCAATTTGAGGTCAACACTCATGGGGAGGGACAGGATCAAAAGAGAGAACAGAAGTAATGGGGGACAGGATAGGATGGAGGGAAATATAATTAGTTCTTACACAACACTACTATTATGGAAGTCATTTGCAAAACTACACAGATCTGGCCTATATTGAATTGCTTGCCTTCCAAAGGGAAGGGGTGGGGAGGGAGGGAGAGCAGATTGGTAGACAGGGGCAATTAGAATGCTCAGTGTTTTGGGGTGGGGGGTGGGGACAAAAGGGGAGAAAATGGGGAACCCAAAATTTTGTGAAAATGAATGTTAAAAGTTAAATTAAAAAAAAAAAAGTAATTAACTTCAGGTTTATGTTTGATCCACTAGGCAACTGGAAACAACTGGAGTTTATTTTTTTGTTTTTGTTTTCATTTATTTATTTACTTACTTTAAGTTTTCAACGTTCATTCCACAAAATTTTGAGTTCCAAATTTTCTCCCCATCTCTCCCCTCCCCACACCCCAAAACGCTCAACATTCTGATTACCCTTACCACCAGTCTGCCCTCCCTTCTAACATCCCTTCCTTCCCTTATCCCCATCTTCTCTTTATTCCTGTAAGGCAAGATAAATTTCTATACCCCTTTACCTGTATTTCTTATTCCCCAGTTGTATGCAAGAACAATACTCGACATTTGTTCCTAAAACTTTGAGTTCCAACTTTGCTTCCTTCCTCCCTCCCTACCCATCCCCACTGAGAAGTCAAGCAATTCAATATAGGCTATATATGTGTAGTTTTGCAAATGATTTCCATAATAGTCATGTTGTGTAAGACTAACTATATTCCCCTCCATTCTATCCTGCCCCCCATTTCTTCTGTTCTGTCTTTTGACCTTGTCCCTCCCCAAGAGTGTTTACTTCTAATTGCTCCTTCTTCCCATTTGCCTTTGCTTCCATCATCCCCCCCACCCTGCTTATCCCCTTCTCCCCTACTTTCCTGTATTGTAAGATAGGTTTTCATACCAAAATTGAGTGTGCATTTTATTCCTTCCTTGAGCCAAATGTGAGAGTAAGCTTCACTTTTTCCCTCTCACCTCCCGCCTTTTCCCCTCCATTGAAAAGTCTTTTTCTTGCTTCTTTTATGAGAGATAATTTCCCCTATTCCATTTCTCCCTTTTCCCTCCCAATATATTCCTCTCACATCCCTTAATTCTGTTTTTTTAGATATGATCCCTCTCTATTCAACTCACCTTGTGCTGTGCTGTGTGTGTGTGTGTGTGTGTGTGTGTGTGTGTGTGTGTGTATAATCCCTCCAACTACCCAGATGCTGAGAAAAGTTTCAAGAGTTACAAATATTGTCTTCCCATGTAGGAATGTAAACAGTTCAAACTTTAGTAAGTTCCTTGTGATTTTCCTTTCCTGTTTACCCTTTCAAGCTTGTCTTGATTTTTGTGTTTGAAAGTCAAATTGTCTATTCAGCTCTGGTCTTTTCATCAAGAATGCTTGAAAGTCCTCTATTTCATTGAGAGATCATTTTTTCCCCTGAAGTATTATACTCAGTTTTGCTGGGTAGGTGATTCTCAGTTTTAATCCTAGTTCCTTTCACTTTTGGAATATCATTCCGTGCCCTTCAATCCCTTAATGTAGAAAATACTAGATCTTGTGTTATCCTGATTGTATTTCCACAATACTCAAATTGTTTCTTTCTAGCTGCTTGCAGTATTTTCTCCTTGACCTGGTAACTCTGGAATTTGGCCACAATGTTCCTAGGAGTTTTTCTTTTTGGATCTCTTTCAGGAGGTGATCGGTGGATCCTTTCAATATTTATTTTGCCCTTTGGTTCTAAAATATCGGGACAGTTTTCCTTGATAATTTCATGAAAGATGATGTCCAGGTTTCTTTTTGATAATGGCTTTCAGGTAGTCCCATAATTTTTAAATTATCTCTCCTAGATCTGTTTTCCAGGTCAGTTGTTTTTCCAATGAGATATTTCACATTATCTTCCATTTTTTCATTCTTTTGGTTTTGTTTTGTGATTTCTTGATTTTTTATAAAGTCATTAGCTTCCATCTGTTCCATTCTAATTTTGAAAGAACTATTTTCTTCAGTGAGCTTTTGAACTTCCTTTTCCATTTGTCTAATTCTGCTTTTTAAAGCATTCTTCTCCTCATTGGCTTTTTGAACCTCTTTTGCCAATTGAGTTAACTTATTTTTAAAGGTGTTATTTTCTTCAGAAATTTTTTGGGTCTCTTTTAGCAACCTGTTTACTCACTCTTCATGATTTTCTTGCATTTCTTTAATTTTTCTTCCCAATTTTTCCTCCACCTCTCTTATTTGATTTTCAAAATCCTTTTTGAGCTCTTTCATCGCCTGACACAATTGACTATTTATTTTGGATGTTTGCGATACAGAAGCCTTGACTTTTATGTCTTTCCCTGATGGGAAGCATTGTTCCTTCTCACCTGAAAGGATGGGAGAAGATACCTGTTCACCAAGAATGTAATCTACTATAGTCTTATTTTTTTTCCCTTTTTTGGGCATTTTTCCAACCAGGTACTTGACTTTTGGGTCCTTTGTCAAGAGTAAGGTATACTCTGGGGACCTGTAAGATCTCAGTTCCTCCAAGGTGGCACAATCAAGCCTGCACACTGGTCTGGGAGCAATCACAAAACTTTTGTGCCCAGAATCTGCGAGTAGTAGAATTTCCTCTCCACAACCACCTTGCCTCAAATTCTGCCATGCCATCATGAGGGGCTGAGATTCAAATCAGCTGCTCAATTCCCCCAGGAGTTTCAGGTGGGGGCAGGGCTGCCACTCAGGGCTGAGGTTCAGATCAGCTACTCAATTCCCCCAGGGACTTTATGATGAAGCCTCCAACAGTGGATGTTGGCTGCTGCCTGCCATGAGAGCTGCTGCCTGCCATGGGAGTTGCTGCTGGCTGAGGCCTCTGCTGCTGCCACCTGGGGCTGGAGCTATGGGAGGACCTTGTTCTCTTCTCAGCCAGCTGAAAAAGCCCTCTCATTGACCTTTGGTGCCTGTGGATTGAGGGATCTGCGCTGTCCCTGGGGATTCTGGCCCAGAAGCCTGCTCTGGCCCTGCTTCTCTCACAGCTACAGCCAAGGCTGGGCTGTGCTGCGCTCTGCATCCAGTGCAACAGACTTTTGCGTCAGCCTTCCAGGTCACCCTGGGCTGGAAGTCTTCTCCATTCCGTCATTCTGCAGCTTCTGCTGCTCTAGAATTTGTTGAAAGTCATTCTTTACAGGTATTTTATGGGCTGTGGGGGAAGAGCTAGTGTATGTGCGTCTTTCTACTTTTCCATCTTGACTTCACCCCACTACTGGAGTTTATTGAGCAGGGGAGTGACATAGTTAGATCTTGCTTAAGAAAAATTAGTTTGGCAGCTGTGTGGAAAATAGACTGGATAGGGGAGCAAATTCAAGTAGGGAGATCAGTTAGGAGTTTATGGCAATAATTTAAGTGAGAGCTGATTAGGTCTTGAACTAAGGTGATGGTTGTGTGAGTAGAGAGAAGGGGTCAGGTGCAAGAAATGTTTTGGAGATAGAAACTGTAAAATTTGGCACCTGACTTAATATGTGTGGAGAGGGAAATGGAAGGGTTGTAAATAACCAAGGTTATGTACCTACGAGACTGGTAGTATCATTGACAGAGACAGGGAAGTTTGGAAGAAGGGTAGATTTGAAGAGGAAAGATTATGAGAAGTGTTTTGGTTGTATTGAGTTTGAGATGTCTTCAGGGCATCCAGTTTGAAGCATCCAATAGGCAGTTAGTGAAGTGAAACTAAAACTAAAACTCTCTAGAGTGAAAGTGGGCCTAGATGTATAGGTATGGGGTCATCTACATAAAGGTGATACTTAATCCCATGAAAGTTGATGAGGCTGTCAAGAGAAAGTATAGAAGAAGGGAGAAGAACAAAGTGCCCTGGACAAAGCCTTGAGGAAAATACATATATAGGGGATGTGATATGACTGATGAGGCAGTAAAAGGAGATGGAGAAGGAATGAGATCAGAAGGGAGAATTGTATAGGAGGGGAAGGTGGTTAACAGTGGCAAAGCAGCAGATGGAGGATGAAGACTAAGAAAAAGGCCATTAATTTTTTCTAATAGTTTAGTTGAGAAAAGGTGAAAAGTATAGGACAATAGCTTGAGGGGATGGTTACATCTAGTGAGGATTTTTTTTTTTAAGTATGTGGGAGATTTGAGTATATTTTAAAGCTGTGAGGAAGGCACCAGTAAATTGAGAGGTTGAAAATTAGAGGGGGCATAGCAATGGAAGCAATCTGCTGGAGAAGACAGTAGGAGGTGAAATCATATTTAGAGGTGTTAGCCTTGGTGAAAAGAAAGGTCACCTCATTATTTGAGGATCAAATGACAAAATGGGCTTGGAAATGCTTTATAAACTTTTAAGTGCTACATAAATATTATTAATCTCATTATTATTTCAATTGTTATTCCTCTTGCTGAGAGAATCTGAGGTAGTAAATAAAGAGACCAGATGGGCTGAGTGTGTCTGGCCAAGACCCTTTACATCTCCATGCTCCAGGAAGAACAGGTATAATAGAACAAGGAATTTACTTTTAGGAATTATCAATTCCAGTCAAGTCACAGGAATGGCCCCCCAAATGTTGTTATAGACATTCCCTAGATATATGTCCTCATCTAAAAGTGCTCTTTCCCTTCTTACAATTCTTAGCACTTTATGTTCAGCTTTCACATTCTAATGTGTATTATATTTTGTGTGTAATGTAGGAGAGGCAAAGTGATGTAGTGGAAAAAAATCCTAGATTCATAGGTAGAAAATTTGAGTTTGAAGTATTATACTTCATTGGACTTTAGTTTCTTTATTTGAATAATGAAAGAATTTGAGCTAGATGATTGCTAAAGTTCTTTTGAACTCAAAATCCTATGTACCTGTGACTCATACCACCTACATAATAGGATAATTGGGAGTAAAACTCTTTTTAAAGCTTAAAGCACTGTGGAATGAGAGCTGTTATTAATAATAATAAATTATAAGTTCCTTGAAGAGAGAGACTGATATCTGTTTTTGGGACACTGAGGATAGGATCTTTCATGTAAATTGGGACTCAAATGTTTGTTGAGTCAAATTAAAATGGAGACTTTTATCACTTGGACCTAAGAAAAATGAACTTTGTTTATTCCTTAGCAGAGTAACTTTTGTCTCTTTGGGAAGAATCCTGAATATTAAGCTTCCTATGTGATTCTAGGCAAGTCAATTCACCTTTCTGAGTCTTTGTTTCTTTATCAGTCAAATTGTGGATATAGTTCTTACCTACCCCCAGGGTTTTTGTGAGGAAACACTTAGTAAATCGTAACAATCTGTAAAATAGGAGTTGCTATTACTTAAACAAAGTTTGGCTGTGGCCTTAGAGATTGTAGCAGTTCTGTTTTTATCTAATTCTGCTCATCTTTTTCTTAGACATTAGTGTCATGTTTGGCTAAAGGGACTAGAAATATATTTCTTCACCCCTGCATTTTTGGCCTTACAATTTGTGCCCTGACCTGTTTTATGTTTTCACAAACTGAGCCCCTGTAGACCTGTCTGAACTTTCTTGGTGTGATCCAGCCTGAATTCCTTCCTTTCTCCTCCCTTTCCTTTTTTCCTTTGATATGCTTGGGGTTTTGTTCATCTCCCCCAAGGATGGGCCTCGATTGCTGAGCCGGGCCTCTCTTGTGGTGCAAAGTGCGAATGGTTTTTAATTGAGCAGAAACATGTGGAAGGATCAGGAATATCTCAAGGGATTACAGAAAAATTCCAAATTTGTACTACATACAGCTTGTGTTTAGAGCAGGGTCTGCTGGGAATAAATGTTAGTTAGTGTGGCCTGTGACCTTAAAAACTGTTGACATGGATTTCAGCCAGGAACTAGCCACAGACCTCCTTTGTTAAGCTCATTCATAGCTCCTTGAAAACTCTACTCAGTGCAAGTTGCCAACTTGAATCTAAGGAAAGCAGAGTTTTTTTCCCCCCTTTCCCTTTCTTTCCCATGCTTTGGAAACAGAGGACGCCCCTTAACCAGCAAGACTTCTTTAATAGGACTCCATAGCCTAAACTCAATTGGAATTGACAGTTTCCTGGCTTGGGGTTGCCAACTGGCGGTGCAACGAGGCATAGGGGACAACAGCTTTAGGGAGTGTATATTCTTGTTTATGTATGTGTAAAAGAAACTTAACTCCAAAGTATTGTGAAACCCAATTTATTTAAAAATCAGCACCCTCATGTCCGAATTAGAAAAGTCTTCTAAGTCTTCATAGGAAGACAATTCAAAAGTGTTATTATATATCTATACACGTTATATGACATATATCCTGAGTATATGCATATAACACACACAACACACACACACACATACACACACACAACCTGTGTGATTTCTTCAGTGTAGGGAACCAATACAGATCGACTCCTTTTCTGCAATTTGTAGTCCTCTAGAACTGCCTGGGCTATTGAAAAGGTTAAGCCATTTGCCCATCTGATCTCATGGTCAGAGGAAGGATTTGAATCCAGGTCTTCTGATTCTGAGGCTAGCTATACATCCACTATACATTGCCTCTCATTATATTATCTACATTAGGTAGATAATAAGAGAAAAGGTAAAATAACATTATTGGTCACTCCTCCTGAAATTTACCTTAGTTTCATCTACATGACTTTAAAAGAAAAATGATATTTGAATTACAGAATTTTTCTTCTTCTTCATATTTATTTATAGCAGGGATTCTTATCCCTTTTTGTGTCCCGGATCCTTTTAGCAGTCTGGTGAAGCCCGTAGATCTCTTCTGAGAATAATGTTTTTAAATGTATAAAATAAAATGCATAGGATTACAAAGGAGCCAATCATGTTGAAATACAGTTATCAAATATTAAAAAAAACATTCATGAACCCCACTCTAGGAATTTCTGATTAACAAGAATTGCATATTTTTTACTGTGTATTTATTTCCCTAAGAGCTTTATATATAGATTTATATTTAACCTTCTTTCTCTGTACATTGTTCTTATTTGTAGGAAGGCAGGTTATCTCATCACTTTGTCTAAGGAGGAACTGAGCAATTGTAAGGTTAAAGCACCTTTCCAAGGTCATTTAGCGAATCCATATTATAATTAGGACTAGAAGCTAATGTTCCAAATCTTATGCTTCATCCAGTTTTCTTGTCATTAAGTTCCCTCCCTACTCTAATATTCTATGTTCAAATAAGTATAGCTCTAAGAACCTTTCTAGCTTAATTATTTTGTGTTCTGTAATCTAACCTTCTATTGCTTCCAGTTCTTATATTTTATGTTCCACTGTTTCCTCTTTCTAATAATCTATTAGTGCTGTTACACTGTTTTAAGGTGTTGTCCATTTCTAGAATTCCTTGATTGTAAATGGAAAGAAATAAACATTTTAGTTTAACATTCTGAATACAAAATTAAAAAGAGGTATACCTGCTTAAGAAAATAACTTTTTTTGGTTGCTGTTCGCATACTGATAGAGACTCAGGGGTCATCTTGAATAATAGTAATTATGATCTTTGCATGGCAACCATCTTTAATAATTAACATTTTTACTTACCCCTTGAGAAATTTCAGTTGTTAGAGTAGAGTATTTATTTCCGGATATACTGTAGAGATTTTATTTTTAACATAAATACTCAAGCAGACTTAGCACTTTGAAGAGCTTCTGAGTTTGGGCGTGAATGTAGTGTTGCATGTGTGAGAAGAGAACGAAAATGTTGATGGAGTCAGTTTCACATTGGCCTGTAGGCTGTGGAAACTTTGTAGGAAAAAATGATATAATTTTGTTGATGGGGGAAAAAAAGTGGTGCTCATTTATATTTGAGGAAAAGTCCTTAGAACCAACTTTTTTCCTTATCTTTGTCAATTATCCCCATCTCTAGTATTTGCCCTACTCAGAATAAAACTTCCCCTCTTTCTTATAGTATGATAGGATATAGAAGGGACCTTATTAGGATTTGGAAGGGATCTTATTAGAGGTGAAATGGTCTGATAGCCCTCTCATTATGTGGATTAGAAACTGAGAAAGTCACCCAGGGACTATTTGAACACAATTACAAAACACTTTGTGCACAAATAAAGTCAGATCTAAATAAGTGGAAAAACATCAGTTGCTCATGGTAGGCTGAGCTAATATAATAAAAATGACAACTTTACCTAAATTAATTTACTTATTCAGTGCCACAACAAACTACCAGATAATTATTTTCTAGAGCTAGAAAAAATAATATCAAAATTCCTCAGGAAGAACAAAAGGTCTAAAATATCAAGGGAACTAATGAAAATAAATGCTAGGGAAGGTGGCCTAGCCCTACCAGATCTCAAATTGTATTATAAAGCAGCAGTCATCAAAACCACTTGGTACTGGCTAAGAAACAGAGGAGTAGACCAATGGAATAGGTTAGGTACTCAAGACACAGTAGTCAGTGAATATAGCCATCTACTGTTTGATAAACTCAAGGACTCCAGCTTCTTGGATAAGAACTTACCGTTTGACAAAAATTGCTGGGAAAACAGTGTGGCAGAAACTGGGCATAGACCAATGTCTGACACCATACACAAGAATAAAGTCCAAATGGATACAGGATCTAGATATAAAGATTGATACTATAAACAAATTAGGGGAGCAAGAAATAGTGTATTTGTCATATTTATGGAGAATGGAGAAATTTATGACCAAACAAGAGATAGAGAACATTATGAAGTGCAAAATGGATAATTTTGATTACATTAAATTGAAAAGTTTTTGCACAAACAAATCGAGTGTAACCAGGATTAGGAGGGAAGCAGAAAACTGGGAAAGAATTTTTGCAACTAATGTCTGTGATAAAGGTCTCATTCCTAAAATATATAGAGAACTGAGTCAAATGTACAAGAATACAAGTCATTCCCCAATTGATAAATGGTCAAAGGATATAAACAGGGACTTTTCAGAGGAAGAAATAAAAGCTATCTGTAATCAAATGAAAAAATGCTCTAAATCAGTATTGATTAGAGAGATGTAAATCATAACAATGTACCACATGTACACCACCAATGTGTACCACATTATACCTATCAGATTGGCTAACATGACAAAACAGGAAGATGATAAATGTTGGAGAGGATGTGGGAGACTTGGAACACTAATTCATTGTTGGTGGAGCTGCGAGCTGATCCAACCATTCTGGAGAGCAATTTGGAACTATACCCAAAGGGCTCCAAAAATGTGCATACTCTTTGACCCAGCAATATTGCTTCTAGGACTATATCCCAAAGGGATCATAGAAATGGGAAAGGGCCCCACATGTACAAAAATATTTATAGCAACTGTCTTTGTGGTGGCCAAAAACTGGAAAATACGGGGATGCCCATCAATTGGGGAATGGCTGAACAAGTTGTGGTATATGAATGTAATGGAATACTATTGTGCTGTAAGAAATGATGAGTAGGAAGACTTCAGAGAGGCCTGGAAGCAGTTATATGAAGTGATGCTGAGCAAAAGGGGCATAACCAGGAGAACTTTGTACACAGCAACAACCACAGTGTGTGAGGAATTTTTTTTGGTAGACTTAGTCCTTCACAGCAATGCAAGGACCTGAAAAATTTCCAGTGGACTCTTGAGGCAAAATGCCTTCCATATCCAGAGAAAGAACTATAGAATTGGATTGCAAAATGGAGCAGACCATTTTCTCTTGTATTATGTTTTGTTTTATGGTTTCTCCCATTCATTTTGATTCTATGTAGCATGACTAGGGTGAAAATGTATTTAATAAGAATGTATGTGTAGAACCTACATAACATTACATGCCATCTCAGGAAGGGAATAAAGAGGGAAGGGGGAAGGAGGAGGAGAAAGGAGAAAAAAATCTAAGATATATGAAAGTGATTGCAGAAAACTGAAAACAAACAAAATAATTTTAAAAAAAAGAAACTGAGAAAGTCTCAGAGACATGAAGTGACTTATCCAAGGTCCTACAAATATTCAGTGGAAGGGGTGAGATTTGAACATAGTTCTAGGATACTAAATCCTCTTGGTACCCTTCCACCACTTATCTTATAAACACTTTAATTATCTGGCCTCTTTAGAAACTCTGTAGGATGCCATATCTAGTGCTCATTCAGTAACTATTGTGTAATGGAAAAAGCGCTGACTTTGGAGACAAACTATATACATTCAGATTCTGACTATACCTATTAAAAATTTAAGAACTGTGGTCTTGAAAAAGCAGTTTCTGTCTCTCGACCTCAGTTTTCTGATCTGGTAGTAAAGGAGATGGCTTTCATTTCTAAGATTCCTTTAACTCTAAAGTTCTTTGATACTCTTAGGGCCAATTGTGTGCATAATCTTTTGCCAGAAGACACAACAATAAATAAATCATGGTTCCTATTCTCAAGGTGCTAGCCTGAGAGTCAAGGAATGGACCCAGTGGACATAATATAAATTAAAATCTAAATATAAAAGATAATTCCAAGGTGCTATGAGATCAGATGAGGAAGTTATGACTCCCAGCTATTCCTTCCTAACATTCAAAATCCACAGCCAATAATAAATCAGTTAAATGCAATTATTGATTCATTGTGAATCAGTCTTGGGGACTTGAGCTCGAGTATCTAGAAGGGGAAGGAGGCATATTGGCAAGTCAAGGCATCTAGAAATATTGGGAGATATTAGGGATCCATTATTTTTGGCAGTATAGGTTCAAGCCAGAACCTTGGTTTCAGATTGGTCAGAGTTTAAGTTATCAATGAGGGCCTTATTCCAGTCGCAATATTAAATGCCCATGATTTTATCAGCGGTCTTGTTCTATCTACTGATAACTGTACCCATTCTTCCGTATCTTAGTAGATCAAGTTTGGGATTTTATGTGGCTAAAAATTTCATCACCTTCCTCGAACCTTCTGATAATATGCCTTTCTCAACTTGATGAGGCTGGTTGTTGGACAATGTAATCACAGAATGACTCTGGACAATCCTGGAAGCCTTTCACATTAGGTAGAACCTATTAGAGATTATGTTCTAATGCAGTAGCTTTTGAGAGTCCCTATACTACTGTGAATCATAGAGGATAATATTATGATAACCACCTCCAAACTCTGTCTCTTACACACACACACACACACACACACACACACACAAGTGTATATATTTATATCCTTTTGTTAATGTGGTCTAAAAAGGTTTGGAGAATTCTTTGAATTGGTGAAACTTCAGAAAAAACTTTTCTCCTCTGTCAGGGTCTAAACAAGAGCAGAGGCTGCCAGTGTTTCCCTAATAGTCCCCAAATATTTCCTCACTAGTAAGCTCTTCACATAATCATCTGGGGAAATTATTTGATGTCAGTATTTTAGGTATTTAGGATCAAAGGATAATAGTTCTAAAATTGGAAGATACCTCAGTATATAATATAACTAATATAAATATAATATATAATATAATAATAATATAGAATATAATATATAAATATAACTAATATAAATATAATATAATGTATAATCCAACCTCATTTTACAGTTGATGAACCTGGGGCCCAGGGAGATTACTTAATTTGCCTATTTTGGTATATTTTGATGACTTTAATTATGTAACATCCCCATGGTGGTGATACCCCCAAAAGATAGCCTGGTGTTGTCTGCTAGGTAGGCAGAGTGAGATGTGACTCCTAATTGGTGGAGAGAATTCTGAGTGTGATACTGGGCATCTGTGTAACAGACTTAATTGAGTTGATTCCAGACACTCTTTGGGAGAGACACATGGAGAAAAGGAGCTCCAGGGAGTAACTGGAGAGAGAAAGACTTTGGAATCTGAGTCATGAACGGGAAACCAGCCCCATCATATATATCCCAGGAGTTGATTGAAATTGCTGAGAATAGATCTCTTCTGGGTGATGTTATTCCCTCTTTCCTTGGCTGAACTGAAATCTTACCTCACTCTCAGCTGTAGAGCTCATTTACAACAGGAGTGTCTGGAACCAAATCTATGTGTCCTTTAGTCAGATGTGCAGTAAAGCACTCACTTTTTTCTCAGTTCCCTCTGTAGATTCAGGACACAGCACAGGGCACAAAGTCAGAAGTGCTGTATTTAGCCCTATTCTTACTGCTGAGTGGAAAGTTATTTTGAAGTTCCATTTTTTCCAGTTACTTTTCCTCTAGTGTTTTATTGTGCTGTAGATGTGACCTTAAATTCTTGAAGGATAGGTCACCAGAGGACAAGTACTGTCAGATCTTGCCTAGCTGGAAAAGCTTCAGGTATGGGCCCAGTGTATCTTTCAAGGATCAGCCTAGGAAAGTACTGAGGTCTACCACAAGAAAGTTAGCCAGAGTAATTCATCAAACCTTTGAGAAAGGTGGTAGAGAGCTGTCATCTTTGTCAGGAGGAGGAGTACCCAAAATGATGAAATCATAGATCTTGAAGGACTGAAATATTTTTCCTCATCAGTAACAGCAATTTAATTTTTTTTTCTGGATGGTGGGAAGAGACTGTTCAATGGTAGAGTAAAAGCTATCATTTATATAGTGCTGCAAAGTTTTCAAAGTGCAAGTATTTCATTTCAAAGTAATAACTTTATGAGAAACCAAGAAATTTCAAAACAAAACCAAAAGAATGAAAAAATAGAAGACAACGTGAACTATCTCATTGGAAAAACAACTGACCTGGAAAATAGTCCCAGGGCTAAATAAAATAAAAATTATGGAACTACCTGAAAACCATGATCAAAAAAAGAGCCTAGACATCATCTTTCATGAAATTATCAAGGAAAACTGCCCTGATATTCTAGAACCAGGGGGCAAAATAAATATTGAAGGAATCCACCAATCACCTCCTGAAAGAGATCCCAAAAGAAAAACTCCTAGGAATATGGTAGCCAAATTCCAGAATTCCCAGATCAAGGAGAAAATATTACAAGCAGCCAGAAAGAAACAATTCGAGTACTGTGGAAACATCATCAGGATAACAGAAGATCCAGCAGCTTCTACATTAAGGGATCAAAGGGCTTAGAATATGATATTTCAGAAGTCAAAGGAACTAGGATTAAAGCCACAAATCACCTACCCAGCAAAACTGAGTATAATACTTCAGGGGAAAAAATGGTCATTTAGTGAAATAGAAGAGTTTCAAGCATTCTTGTTGAAAAGACCAGAGCTTAATAGAAAATTTGACTTTCAAACAAAAGAATCAAGAGAAGCATGCAAAGGTAAGCAGAAAAGAGAAATCATAAGGGACTTACTAAAGTTGAACTGTTTACATTCCTACATGGAAAGATAATATTTGTAACTCTTGAAACTTTTCTGAGTATTTGGGAAGTTGAAGGGATTATTTACATATATATAGACAGAAGGCATAGGGTGAGTTGAATAGGAAGGGATGATATCTAAAAAAGATAAAATTAAGGAATGAGAGCAATATACTGGGAGGAGAAAGGGAGAAATGGAATAGGACAAATTATCTCTCATAAAGGAGGCAAGAAAAAGCTTTCTCAATGAAGGGGAAATCATATTTGGCTTAGGGAGGGAATAACATGCACACTCAGTTTGGTATGGAAATCTATCTTACACTACAGGAAAGTAGGGGAGAAGGGGATAAGTGGGGTATGGGGGGATGATAGAAGGGAGGGCAAATGAGAGGAAGGTGTAATGGGAAGTAAGCAATTGTGGGAAGGGACAAAGTCAAAAGAGAGAATAGAATAAATGGGGCCAGGACAGGATGGAGGGAAATATAATTAGTCTTTCACAACACGACTATTATGGAAGTCTTTTGCATAGCTACACATGTACAGCTTATATTTTATATAGTCTTCTCAGTGGGGATGGGTGGGGAGGGAGGAAGGGAGAGAAGTTGGAACTCAAAGTTTTAGGAATGAATGTTAAGAATTATTTTTGCATGCAACTGGGAAATAAGAAATACAGATAACGGGGTATATAGAAATCTATTTTACCTTACAAGAAAATAGAGAAAATGGGGATATGGGAAGGAAGGGGTGTGATAGAAGGACGGCAGATTGGGGGAAAGGGTAATCAGAATGCAGGGTGTCTTAGGGTGGGGGCAGGGGAGAGATGGGGAGACAATTTGGAACTCAAAATCTTGTGAAAATGAATGTTGAAAACTAAAAATAAATAAGAAAAATTTTAAAAAGTCATAATTCTGATACATAGTGGTTATGCAACCTGGTGTAAGTCATTTAATCTCTCTTTGTTCTAGAACAGTGGTGTCAAATTCTAATAGAAATGGATCCCTGTCACTTCATATTGTCTTAGAAAACCACACATTAAACATAATCTATTTTATTTATTTTGTTAAGCATTTCCCAGTTACCTCTGCACTCAGGAGTTTAAACCTCTAGTATAGGCAGCTCTCATAAGACGGTTTCAGAGAAGGTAGTTTCCTTACCTGGGTTTTCCCTATGTTGATTAAATTACAACTCCAGTTCCAATCACTGCTCTCTTCAACACTTGTCCTTTTCAGTTTTGCCTTTTATTATAGGTTTGATTACAGGATGAAGTTAGCATTGGTACAAGCTAGTTTTAAGGGGCAAATATGGCCTATATTTGAACCAAAAGAGCATTTAATTTCATTGTACTGAAATATATTTTCATGAGATTTCACAAAATTGGAAAAAGCCTACCTCTCTGTAAAAGCCCTGTCTCCTTAATCCCCACCTCTTTTTGTAAACTTTAAGAGCCCTTTTCACAGCTGAACCAAATAGTTAAAATCTTTTTTTTTTTTTTTTTTTTTTTTTTTTTTTTTGCTGTCTCCCCATCTGCAAGTGTCTCACATCAAAGGCAACTCTTGTTAAAAGATAGTATGAGTTCATCATCTCAGCAGTGTGGGACCTGAAGACTTAAGATAACTTCCAGCCACAAACCATTTTCATGTCATCAGGGAGGTATAGCTTCATCCTGGGTTCACAATATTTCCTTTTTCAACTTGCCACTCAAGGACACTGCCAGATCTTATTCTTTTTGTGTTAGTTTTACTTACACTTTTTAAATTTAATATGGAGAAAATATTATAGAAAAAGAAAAAAAGCTTTAAAAATACAATGAAAGGAACATAGAAAAAAAGCAACTTAAGATTTCTAGGATCCTTTTCCCCTTCCTTTCCTTGTTCCACTTGTACAAATCTAGACCTCATTACCTCCTTAGTGCATTTCTAGGAATTTCTCTAAGATATAATTACAGAATTTTAGAGTTAGAAGAAAGCTTAAAACATAGAATGTGAGAACTGGAAGGAACCTTAGAATACAGGATATTGAAACAAGGAATATAGAAACTTGGAGCTAGATCTTAAAAGCATAAATGACAATTATTACCTGTTGAATAATAATTTTTTAAAAAAGAAAATAGTTATTTTCTCTTAACATTTAAAAAAATTTACATTCCAAATTATCTCTCTCATTCACCCATTGAGAAGGCAAGCAATATGATATCAATTATGCATTATTATTTTCTGGTATTCTTTCTTCTCAAGTCCATCCTTTTCAACTTCAATATTCAGCATGTTCATAAAAGCTCCTTCTACCTCTTACATTCCATGACCCTTGTCTTTGCCTTTATTCATTAATATTAGGTCCTTGTTCAAATTTTATACTCAAAAATTTACTAATCATATACTCAATCAAGTTTAGTTTGAGTCATTGAGATTCTTCATCACTGCATAAAATGCATTCATCCCTGAAAAACAAGGGATAGATGATCTCCCAGTGTTGCTGTGACAGGAACCATTTCTCTTGTCAGTTAAGGACTCAAATGACTTGGGCTAAGAAACCATAATGTTTATTTAAGAACATTTTTTTTATTCGTGAAGAATAAGAAGATGGCAAACAAATCTATCAGAAATGCAGATGCTAAAGAAAAGGAGCTGTTGATGAAATTTGGCAGGATTTTTCCTCTCTGTTACTCAAAGGATAGGCTTCAAAAGGAAAAGGTTCCTCCCATTTCTCCCATGTCCTCAGCCTCTGAATATATCTTTAAACAGTTAAGTATTTATGCTCTATGGGGCAGCTAGGTGGTGCAGTAGATAGAGCACCAGTGTAGGAGTCAGGAGGACCTGAGTTCAAATCTCACGTCAGACACTTGACACTTACTAGCTGTGTGACCTTGGGCAAGTCACTTAACCCCAATTGTCTCACCCTGGGTCATCTCCAGTCATCTTGATGAATATCTGGTCATTGGATTCAGATGGCTGTGGAGGAGAAGTAAGGCTGGTGACCTGCACAGCCTTCCCTCACTCAAAACAAAGTCAAGTGCAAGTCATGTCATCATTTCTCTGATGGCATGGTCTTCTTCTTCAGCAGGGAAGGACGAATGAACACACGCACTGTGCTTTATAACAGGTATCAGAAAGGAGAAGCTTCATGACAGTAATTAAGCTTCAGCTCTTTTCTTTTCAGAAGCTGAAATTAAAAACAGTATTGTAGGTGCTTGGAAGGGGTCTAAGGGATTATATTTACAGGGCACTCCGTAGGGTCTCAGTGAGGAGAGCATCTTGTAAATTTAAAGCAGTGCTAAGAATCATTATTGTTACCTACAAGCACTTAAGAATATGGGTATAAATAAATGTATCAACAGGTTTAGATAGATATTTTTTTTAAAGGAATGAATAAAAGTATCTCATTGAAATATTTTATCTTATAAAACACCCTGAAATCTTCAAAATGTGCTCCTTGCGAATTTTTTTCTGATGTATAGAGTTGTAAGCATAGTGGTGGTGTCAGGTAGCACTGACTGAGACTTAGGAGATCTTGCTACCAGAACAAACTCCTCCACTTGCTAGCGGGTGACCTGGGGATAGGACCATCTCTGTCTTGATTTTAGTTTTTTCTCTGTAATGTGAAGAGGCTGGATTCAATAAAATCTAAAATCCCTTCCAGACCATACTATCTATATTCTCTGTAGAGGAAGCTGATAGTACAATGGATAGAGCACTGGACCTGGAGTCAGGGAGACCTGAGTTCAAATCCAGCATTAGACACTTAATACGTGTGTGACCCTGGGCAAGTCTCTTAACCTCTGTTTGCCTCACTTGCCTCTACTGTAAAATGGAAATAATAGTAGCGTCTATCTTGCAGGAGTTTTGTGAAGATCAAATGAAGTAATATTTATTAAAGTTCTTAGCATGGTACCTGGCCCATAGTAGGTGCTATATAAATGCGTATTCCCTTATTCTCTCCCCCCTAATCCCTTTCCAAAGTTCTTTTAAACTTGAATTTCTGTGCTCTAGGATCTCTTCTTGTTCTCTTGTCTTTTGTTCTAAGGTGACTTCCGGCCTAAACTTTCTATAGTTTTCTTAGAAAACAATTATTTACAATTCTCTGTCCTTCCCCCTTCCCTCCCACCTCTTTTTGATCTCTTCTCCATCTCTGTCTCCCCCTCCCCTTCTGTCTTTGTCTTTCTTTTTCCTTCTCTTCCTCTTCCCTCTCTTTTCTTCCCTTCTTCTCCTTTTTCCTCCCTGCCTCTTTTCTGTATCCTTCCTTCCTTTCTTCCATTCCTCCCTTTTTTCTTTTTTTACTCCTTTTTTCTTCCTCCTTTTCTTCCGTTTCTCCCTCCTTTTATCCTTTCTTCCTCCCTCCCTCCATCCTTTCTTTCCTTCTTCCTTTTTATCCACCCTTCCTCCTTACCTTCCTCTCTCCCTTCTTCCATCATTTTGTGTATTTATGTTACTGTTGTAGATACAAGATCTTTTGTATATAGCTTTTTCTGGAAGTTTTTTCAGCCACAGTTTAAAAATAAAAAAACAAGCAATATATACATAGAAGGCAAAATGTATGCTAGGTATCATTGATTGGTATATGAGTATTTATTACAGCAATTTTTTCTGATTGTAAATGATGCAAATGTTACACATGTTCCAAAATATATCGTTTTGAAAGCAAAGACTGAGGTAAAATAATATATTCATTGTTTTCTGGGATCTTTTTTGTCTTTTTATTTAGGGCTTTAGTCTGCAAAATAATCTATCTTTGCTTCCTTGACCCAGTCTGCCTGCTCGTTTTTCTTAGACTTAGAATCATCTGTTCATGATCTCATAGCATTTGCTCCCTAATAAGTGAGGATGATGTCAGTAGAAAGCTTCAAAGAAGAAAGCTGCAAGAAGGCCCTCCTTCCCCACTTTGTTTCGTGGCATTAGTTGAAATGAAAAAAAGGGGGCGGGGGGAGATAACTCTAGTATGGATCTTGGTAGGTAACTTAGGCAGAAGGCAAGGGCGGACAGATCCAGGACTTGGATTTAGGAAATCTGTGTTCCAGTCTCTAGCTTATCTTTTTTTTTTCTGTCTTTGTTACTTTAGGCAAGTCATCTTCCCTCTTATATCCTGTTTTTTCCTCTGTAAAATGGGGATATACAAGGCAGCTTGGTACAGTGGAAAGAGGACAGGCCTTAGAGTCAGAGGACTTTGTTTCAAGTCTTGATTCCTTCCTTTTGCTTATGTGAGTGTGGAGAAATCACTTAACCTTCTGGCTATTAATTTCACTTTTGTAAGATGAAGTGTTTGGACGAAATCACCCCTGAGGCCCCTCCTGACTTTAAATTTATAATGCTATGATATTTTCACCAACCTGACTCTCACAAGTTTTTGTGGTGATCAATGATTTGAAAACAGTCTATAGTACTAGTGAGTTGAAGCCTGGCATCAGAATCAGAAAGATGTGGGTTCAAGTCTCACATCTTCTGAGTGCTGACTGTGTGACCCTGGGCAAATCACTTACTCTCCGAGCTCTCCTAGGAAATATTTTGAGAGTATATGTTGCAAAGCAGATGCAGATCATCATTGGTAGATGGAGCATCCTCATTCTAAGTTTCCTAAACCAATGAAATCACAGGTATAATTTTTTTTTTAAAGGCATACTTTATAATGGGTTGTCTAAGGACCTTTCCAAGTCTTTTTTGTTTGCAGTCTTAATATAAAAATGTAATTTGAATATTTTTTATTTATTATGAGACTAGTTAGGTATTAACCTTTTTGCTGGATGCTAGTATAGAAAAAGCAAGGGCCAATGAAAAAAGACCTGAACTGGGAGTTAAAAACTTTCTGGCTTTCACACACACACACACACACACACACACACACACACACACACACATGCACACACATGCACACACACTCACATATGTATATCTGTCGCTGACAAGATATATGATGTTAAAAGACCTTTGCCTCGGGAAACATCTCTGAAATTTTCTCAGTGATAAAATGTGGATTTTGGATTGGTTGCTAATGGAGTTCAGTAAAAATTTATTAAAACATAGGTCAATCAATAAGTATTTAGTAAGCGTCAACTATTTTCCAGCTACCATCCTAGGTGCTGGTGATACAAAAATAAAAATAAAATAGTTCTTGACCTTAAGAAGTTTTCCATTTAGAGAGGGAAGCTAACATGGACGTATATAGTTAAGTATAAAATAGACACAAAATAATTCAGTGATGGGAAGACACAAGTCCTCAGGGTGTCCGTCATTCAACATTTATTAAGCACTTGCTGTGTGCTGGGCATTGTGCTTAACACTGGAAATACAAACACAAGTAGAAAGAGATAGTCCCTGTTGTCAAGGAACTTGTTCTAATGGGGAAAGACAACACATAACGGGCAACTGCAGGAGGGTAGGTACAGGTTCCCCGAGACAGGGCCATGGTGGAGAAATCAAAGAGAGAGGAATCAGGGATGGATGGTACTTCCAAAGTGTGAATTCCAGGGCTAGAGAATTGAAGCTTGTCCTGGGCCTTAAAGGAAGTTAGAAATTCTAGAGTCAGTAGAAAAAGGCACTGAAATAGGAGACTGCAGTGCTCTGTTTGAGGAACAGTAAGGTGGTCAGTTTGGCTGGCCAGTAGTATGAAGTAAAGGGAATAATGTATTAGGCTGGAAAGGTAAGATAAGGCCAGGTTATGAAGGGTTCTCAGTTCCAAACAGAGTAGTTTTTATTTGATCCTAGAGGCAAGAGGAAACCACTGGCATTGGATATGGGAGTGATATGGTCAAACCAGCACTAAAGGAAAATCATTTTGTCAGCCCCGTGAATCGTGGATTGCAATGGGGAGAATTTGAGGTGGGAAAACAAATTAAATACCTTTCAGTTCTAATTTTATATGGATCTGTTACATTCTTGTAAGTTTGGATGTATCCATGATCTCAACCAGTGCACTTTAGCCTGTCTACTCTTTACCCTGTGCAATTCTTATCCATACTTTTCCGTAAAAATTCTATGGGATTCAAAATTTAGTCTTGCGGTTTTTTTTTTAAATAGTCCTTACAACTACATCCTGATTTTCTGGCTGATACCACGTGTCCTAGCATATCATCTTTGGATCATCAACATCATGGGTAGTAATATGTTATGGCTTGTTTACACTTGTGATGTAGCTTTCAACTAACAGGCAACCCTTGATTTTAGGTGACCGTGAAAGCTGAATTTTATACAAATGGATGAATTTTGCAAGTCTCCAATACTCTTAAGTTCTGCAGCAGTTGGTGATTTATATTGGTAGAGGGGTTTCCTGACCTAGAGTTCCGAATGCCAAGGAAATCACAAATTTGGATTAAAAAACAAAAGAATTAGGGGATTAGATAGCAAACTAATTTCTAGGGTGATAGAAACACTCTTCCTCTCCTAACCTTGGTTCAGTACAAGACTATTTGCTATTACTTCTTTAGATTCACAGGTTGTGGTGCCCATAGTAGATGGTCAAAACAAAAATTGATGTTCTGAGGGGCTGCTTCAGTATAGTTGCTGTGGTAAGGTGTCATTACAAAGATATTGCTTAAATTCATGGTCTCTCCAAGTAGGAAGGAATCCCTAAAGGATTCCAATTTCATTTGTAGCTGAAGTAAGAATCCCTTCTACAATATCTGGATAAGTGGTCCAGGGGAAGTGTCCTCTAGAAAACTTCCATTGACTGGAAATTCACCCTTTCACAAATTAGCCCTTTCTGTTGTTGAACCAAACCAACTTCTGTTAAGAAGTTGTTTGAATCTCAGATTTGGAAGGGATCTTGAAGTGTCATCTAATAAAGCTCCTGAATTTGAAAATCCCCCTAAAATATTCCTGATGGGGGAGATCTAGGCTTTGCTTTAAATACCTCTAGTCATAGGGAGCTTGCTGCCCCATTGGTGTAGCTTATTCCATTTTTCATAACTATCATTGTTTTAAAAAAAGTTCTTCCTTATAGCTAGTAAAAACCCACCTCTGCAACTTTTATTCTTTGCTTCTATTTCTACCCTCTAAACTGAACTAAAATGAACTAAAATGAACACGTGTGATACCTGTTCCACATGGTAGCTCTTTACATACTTTAATAGTCATTCTCTGCCACCTTTCCCCTCAATCTTTTCTTCTGCATGTCCCCAGTCCCCCTTCTCTCCCCCAGTCATCATCATCATGATTTGGAAAGTATTCTGGATTTGGAAAGTATACAATATTAATGAAACACAGGACCCATTCCTCTAAAGCACCCACAGAAAGATTAACACTTCCTCACCAAAAAGTAGGAAGAAGATTAATAGGTATTCTTAGCACAAGGTAAAAAAAAAAATATAAAACAACAGCAAAGAAGTCCCAAACCTACAGATATTCCTTTGGAAGAAGCAAATATTATTTCACTGAATAGAAGTAAATTCTGAAAATGGTCACACTACAATTGGATTTGCTGAATGTAACCAAAAAGTTATGTAATGATGTAGCTCTAGGTGAATGAGGCCAGTGAAATAACTAAGATTCAAGAATGGAATCTAAAGGTCTCCGTGTTTGACATCCACGTAAATCCAGCCAACATGAAACTCTAAGACTCAGCCATTTGTCTGTGCCTTGTGTAAGCCTGCTGTTGCCTGAATTTAGGTGAATGTGTGTACCAGGTAAAGAAACCCTTTTGTACTTTCTGGTGGGTATGACCTGGTACTGAGCTACCATCATAAAACTCCTAGCTTATGAGAACACAATTTCTAAGCTACAGGAAACAAAATATGGAGAACAGGATAAGGTTAATTTTATCCGTGTTATCCTCTCTGCTACTAGAGTTAAACCAAGCATAGTCTCTTTGAGACTACAGATAATGAGCTTATGTTCTGTTACCTTTAATCAACTACATAGAGCAACTGTTTTTTAATTTACCTATGCAGTAGTCTGTGGAACATTAAATAGAAAAGAATAATAGCAAGATAGTGACTTATCCCTAGACCATTTCTTTTCAAACCCCAGTGGAAAAGATGGGAATGATATGATAGTGATAACAACTTTCAATTTTATAGTGCTTTAAGATTAACAAAGTACCTTTCCAACAAACATCTTGAGTGTTGCTAATTTGGGCAGTCAGGTAGGACAGTGTCTGGAGTGCTAGGAAGTCAGGAAGACCTAAATTCAAATTTTGTTTCAGATACTTATTAGCTGTGTCACTCTGGGCAAGTCATTTAGCCTTTCCTAGCTTCAGTTTTTTCATCTGTAAAATAGGGATTGTAATAGTAGCACCTACATCACAATCTTATTTCAAGGATCAAATGAGCTAATTAAGGACTTTGCATATCTTAAAGTGCTATATAATGCTATTATTATTATTGTTTTACAGCTTATTTCTTCAGTTTAGTTCAAAATAGTTATAGGGAACTCCTTGCAGTTCTTTACATAAGACATTCCATCTCATGACTGCATTTTCATTGACTGTTCCCTGTGCTTGGAATTCTTTCTCTCCTCTCTCCTCCTGGTTTTGCTGACTTCTTTATAGCCCCAGCTAAAATCACAACTACTTACAAGAAACCTTTTCCTGATCCCCCTTACTGCTAATGCCTTCCCTCTTTGACTATCTCCAACTTATTCTATTCTATAACTATTTGACTTGGACTTAGTTGTTTGCATGTCATATCTTCCATATTAGGCTACGAGCTTCCTAAAAACAGGGACTATCTTTTGTCTTTCTTTGTATCACTAGCACTTAGCGCAATGCCTGGCACATAGTTGGCCCTAAATAAATGTTGATTTGACTTGGCTCATAGATGAAGAAATTGAGTGTCAGAGAGATTAAGTCATTTGCCAGCAATGTCTTTATTTGTTATTTGTATGACCAGGTTTCTGTGGCGCCAAGCAGAAGAAATGAGTTTGGTTGTATGACTCTTTCTACATTGGCATTCTCCCACCATTAAAAGTTAGAGAATTCTTTTTCTATTCTTGTTCTCTGGCTTCCCTTCTCCTCTCTCATTAAAGTTTGTCCCACTGTGGCAAATACTAAAAGCAATAAGGCTGTTTTATTTCTCAGCTGATTAATTCCCTGTTCCTGGCCTCTTCCTTTTCCAATTCATTTTTTACACAGCTACCAGAATAATCTTCTTCATAAACTGGCCTGAACAAGTCATTTCCTTGCTCACTAACCTCTACTGGCTCCCTATTGCCTATAGGATAAAATACAAACTTGTCACCGGAATGTTCAGGGCCCTTTGCTATCTGGTTTCTGGATGCCTTTTCAGCCTATCTCATCTTACATCCTTTCATTCACTCTACTCTTTATGATATTCCATGTTCTATGATCCCTTTCATCTTTAACATTCTGTGATTCCTCTGAATAAGAGAATTGCCCACCTATCATGGATAATTTGTATTGAAGGCTTCTTTGGTTCTGAATGAGAGCTTTTCTTGACAGAATTCGCTGCTCCTAGTAACGTTATTAATTAAAGTATAATATTTATGTGCCACAGTTGCTAGTATGTGCCAGCTTCTCTATTGCCTGGAGGAAGTGCTGTTTAAACAATAGAGCAATATTAGATCTGGTTCTTGTCCTTTCTTAATTTGTCTGATGCATGTGGTTTTCCTCCTGAGTTTTGAGAGCTTTTTAAAAAAGAGATTTTTTTTTTAATGGAACCATCAGCCCTTAGTGTAGGTGGGTCTCCAGGTTTAGCTGTCTTCCTGCGCGCACCCCCCCCCCCCCCCCCCACGCCTCCGGAAAAAAAAAGAATCAGTTTGCATGATTTGTGTCAGGATTAAGTTATGCCACCTTTGAAGTCCACAGCCTCCTGAAAGTACAAGGAGTTGTTTACAAAGGAGCCCATCGATTCTCTTCTCCACCCCCACCCCCCCTTCTGTGGAAGCATTCGAGCAGTAAGACCTGCACAGTCTATTTGGCACAGTAGCTGCTCTCAGCTGGCCCTGTGCCCTCCTGCTGTTAGTCAGACCAAAGGATGTGCCAGATCCCGGATTGTTGCAGAGCAAAGCCTGCCTGCAAATCTGCTTGCAGTTAGCCCGGGGCCTTTTTGGCAGTGCACCCCAGTCGATTGATTTACTTGCAATCCGTTTTCCTTAATATTTTCCATCTGGCCAACAATGACCCATAAAGACAGACACAAAACAGGGTTTGAATTATGAGGAGGGTGATAGTAAAACGCTTCCAAATCTCACTCTAGAACCTGCAAGAATGGCTGGTTGCCATTGCAGACAGCAGAGGGAAACTTTTCCCTAGTTCCATTGCAGAAAATTCAGTCAGATCAAAGACCAGGACCAGTCAGCTTTTAAGTGTTTTAAAAGGCTTAATAAATTCCGTCTTTGAATATGGAATTTCAGCTGCTCACTGGAAGCGATGGTGCTAATGTTAAAATTTTTTGAACAAAAATATAATGAGGGTCAGAGGGAACTTGTCTTATACTTAACTGCCAAACTATGAGGGATATTCAGTTTTAACAATTAATGGGCCTGGGACCCAGTTGTTGTAACTGTCTTTGGGAAGGCATTGCAATTGCCCAGATGTTTTCCCATCAGCTTAGAACTTGTTGAAATTGAAGTTTTAAAAAAAGAGAGAGTTGCTTAGGTTCTTAAATGTCTAGTAAAGAATTCTTCTATTTATAAGTCACATATTAATGATTGTTTGAGCCAGAATTAAGTGGTACCTAGTGAATAGTTCTATAACCTTGAGTAAGTCCCTTTTCTTCTCTGTATCTCGGAATTCTTATCTCTAAAATCAGGAGATTTTGACTAACTGATATGTAGGGACCCTTCCATGTTCCCTGTTCTAAGATTCTTTTCAGAACCATAGCATTCTTATCCTTTGGCTGTTTTTAGATCCTACATTCTATATTTTAACATTTTGCATTCTAAGGTCCTCTGCACAGCCTTAATATTTCATATTCCAAAGTCACCATTATTTCAATTGTTTTGTGTCCAAGTTGTGTAACAGCATTAATTTTCTGTTTTTACTTATCATCATCATCACCTCCACCTCTGTCACTCTCCTACTAATCATCATTATTCTTTATTCATAAAGTGTTTTAAGATTTGCCTTTTATCCTTACAACAAGCCTGTGAGCTAGGTACTATTATTATCTCCATTTTGCAGTTGAGGAAACTGAGATTTTTAAGCTGTTCAGTGAATTTCTCAGGGTCAGGCAACTCTAGTATAAGTAAGTATCTGTGGTAGAATTTGAAGCAAAGCCGCCTGACTTAAATCTAGCACCCTCTCCATTATATAGCAGAGCAGGGTAGAAGTAACACCAGCCTTAGTATCACTAAGCATGAGTTTAGAGCCCAGACTGTGTGACCTTGAACAAGTCAGTTATTTTCCTCTGTTCAGTGAGAGAGTGGGACAAAAATAATCGATAAGCTCCTTCCCAGCTTTAAATCTGTGATGCCATATTATGATCTGTAATTCTCATGGCAACTTTTGGATGTGTCAATTAGGATGCTTAATTTTATGGCAAATTGGAACCTAAGATCAGATGACATAACTTTAATTTCATTGCAATTTGGCATAAGGATTTCTAGTTATGAAGTGTTATCTTGCCCTAAAATGTTAGATACAAAGTAAATTGATAATGAAAACATTTATTTGAACTTTTTTTCTTTTTGGTAAGTTGCTTCTTCTGGGAATTTCTAACATAATCTCATTTTCTTTTTAGCTCACATTTCTGTAGTCTTTTACAGTTTGGCAAGCACTTTCCTCCCAACAGTGATACCACAGTGCAGGTATTATTCTCCCTGATATACGGATAAGAAACTGAAGCTCAGTGAGGCAAAGTGGATCATACAAAGTCACTCAAAACAGTGTCAGAGCCTGGTCTTGAGTCAAGGTCCCCTGACTCACAGTCCACTTCCCTCTCAGCTATACTATGGAAGAAAGAATGGTTTACAACCTTCATTTTCAGAAATTTTCAGAAATTTTTAGAAAACTGGAGTTCATGGAGGCTGTTCCTTGCCCTCTGTCACACTGCAGTATTTGGTCCAAGCCTCTTTATTCACAGTCTGTTGTTGCTCACACCCCATGACCGTGCTGCCACCTCCTGTTTACACTTTATTTTAGACTTGCAGAAGTTTGACTGAGTATTTTTCTAGTCTTACCTCCTTTGGGTGGTAAACTCATTGTATCATAGCATAAATCAAATTAGGGCTGTGCTTTAAGTGAACCTTATTATCCCTCTATATGTCCTCAGGATACAAGGAACAGAACACAAGTGTGATGAAATTGAAAATAGTTGTCATCTTTTGGGGAAGTCCTATCTTTTCTGGTAATCTTCATTTGTCTCATTAATGAGAGATTGTTTCTGTTCAAGGTTTTTAGTTTCTTGTTTATTCATATAGAATGAGCAAATCCAGATCAACGGAAACAAAGTATTTCTAAAACACTGAGCACAGAGGGTCAGCTCTATTAAGCATAGAAAAGCTACCTCAATACATTTTGTCATAATATAGCAGTTGGTTAGTTTGGGATCACATGGTCAGTGAAGCCTATAATGAAAGAAAGAACTGAAAGGGAAAGTGCCTTAGAACACTGAATGTTAAGATGTGGAAAGGAACATGGAACATAGAACACAGAATATAATAACAAGGAATTTTGACACTAGAAGAGACCTTAAGGAATATATAGAATGTTAGATCAGAGCTTGTTAGGATTTCAATCATCCTTAATATTTAGAATGCTAGAACACAGAACATAGGATCTGGAAATGATCTCAGAATGTAGAGTGGTGGAATAGAGAATGTCAGAACTTGAGTGGATCTCAGAATAGGTAATGTTAAAGGTAGACTGGACATAATATTGAAGCATAGTACATTAGAGCTGGAGAGGACTCTAAGGCGTCATCTAATCCAACTCCTTTATTTTTCCGAGGCAGAAACTGAGATCCAGAGATGATGACAGCTTATCCCAGGTCACTCAATAGCTAAAACTATTGAGTTTTAAAACTCTAGTTCAAAAACTAGAACTTGAATTTTCTAGTAGTGTAGCTCAATATACTTTATTATGCCATTCTGCCTCTTGGTGGTCAAGATTTCTTTGAGGAGCAGACTGAATGAGCAGGAAAACTGAAGGGAATAGTGTTATTTCCTACAGTAAAGCTCTTTCTAGATAATCTTAGATCATAGCAATAAGTGAAAATTACATGTTTCTTTACATAACTATAAGGTTAAATTATTTCATTTGATCCTTATAACAAACCTGTGAGTGAGCTACATGAGTTTTAGAGATGAGGAAATTGACTTAGGAAGGTTAAATCATTGTTCAAGGTCATAAAAATAGTAACTAATGCTCAAACTTGAACCCAAGTGTTTTGAATCTCAGTTAAGTTCTATTTCCATTACATTTAGCTGCCTGCATAACTAAGAGTTTATTGTATATGGATAATAGATCATATGTCTATTGAAATTTTAAGGGTGAAAAATACCTCACAATTATTATCTCATTTGTTCTTACAAGATATCTGCGAGATAGGTCATAATAATAATAGCTATTATCTCAGTAGTGCTTTAGGTTTACAAAGTTTTTTCATCATAATAGTCTTGGGAAGTAGATGGTGTGAACATTTCCATTTTGCATATGACAGCACAGGCCTGTAGAAATTAAGTAACATTTCAGAGGTCATACAGCTTCTATGACAAAACCAGGACTTTAATCCCTGATGTTCTGAATCCAGTCCAGTGTTTCTTCATGATAGCATACCCACTATTTTGACCAAATTCTGAACAGATTCAAAGGCACAAATATAAAACAGTGAAAGATTGGTTTGCTGCAGCCAAAGAGAACATTTAATCTAATTTAGATAGCTGCAGAGATAATATAAGTGCTGTTCATCCTTTCTAGAAGGGGTATTTTTAAATCAGTATATTCAGTGTATGGTCAGAGGTATAATACTCTGATTTTGGTATAGAATTGAACTGTATTCTCTTTTTCTTTTACCTTGGAAATTTTGATCTGTTAATGAGACTCGAGCTTTTTGTCCATCTCCCCCCCTACCTCCAACTTAGTAGTATTTTCCCCCCAATTACATGTAAAGATAGTGTGGTGTTCAGCATTCACTTTTCTAAGATTTTGAGTTCCAATTTTTTCTCTCTCCCTCCCTCCCCAAGACAGCAAGAAATCTGACACAGGCTATACATGTATAACCATATTAAACATATTTCTACATTAGTCATGTTGTAAAAGAAGAATCAGAACAAAAGGGAAAAACCATGAGAAAGGAAAAAAAAGAGAAAATAATATGCTTCAATCTGCATTCAGACTCCATATTTCTTTCTCTGGGTGTAGATAGCATTTTCCATCATGAGTCTTTTGGAATTATCTTAGATCATTGTATTGCTGAGAAGAGCTAAATCTATCAAAGTTGATCATTGCACAATGTTGCTGTTACTGTATATGATATTCTCCTGGTTCTGCTCACTTTACTTAGCATCAGTTCATCTAAGTCTTCCCAGGTTTTTCTGAACTCTGCCTGCTCATCATTTCTTATAGCACAGTAGTTTTCAGTTACATTCATATACCACAACTCATTCAGCCATTCACCAATTGATTGTCATCTCCTCAATTTCCAATTCTTTGTCACTGCAAAAAGAGCTGCTATAAATATGTTTGTACATGTCTTTTTTATGATGTCTTTGACATATAGACCTAATAGTGGTGTTGCTAGATCGAAGGGTCTATGCAGCTTTATAGCCATTTGGGCATAGTTCCAAATTGCTTTCCAGAATGGCTGGATCGGTTCACAACTCCACCAGCAATTCATTAGTGTTCCAATTTTCTCACATTTTCTCCAATATTTATCATTTTCCTTTTTTGTCATGTTAGCCAAATAGGTATGAGGTGGTACCTCAGAGTTGTTTTAATTTTCATTTCTCTAACAAATAGTGATTTAGAGCACTTTTTTCATATGACTACAGATAGCTTTAGTTTCTTCATCTGAAAACTTCTTGTTCATATTCTTTGACCATTTCTCAATTGAGGAATGACTTGTATTCTTATAAATTTGACTCAGTTCTCCATATATTTTAGAAGTAAAGCCTCTGTCAGAAACAGTGGCAGTAAAAATTGTTTCCTAGCTTTCTGCTTTCTTTCTAATCTTAGTTGCATTAGCTTTGTTTATGCAAAAACTTCTTAATTTAATGTAATCAAAATGATCTATTTTGCACTTCATAATGTTCTCCCTTGTTTGTTTGTAAATTCTTCCTCCTCCATAAATCTGACAGATAAACTATTCCTTGATCTTCTAATTTGCTTCTGGTATCACCCTTTATGGCTAAATCATGTACCCATTTTGACCTTATCTTGTTATGTGGTGTAAGATGTTGGTCTGTGCTTGGTTTCTGCCATACTGTTTTCCAGATTGCCTACCAGTTTTTGTCAAATAGTGAGTTCTTATCCCAGAAGGTGGAGTCTGTAAGTTTATCAAATAGTAGATTACTATAGTCATTGACTGCTGTGTCTAATGTACCTATCCTATTCCATTCCACTGATCTATCACTTTATTTCTTAGCCAGTTCCAAATAGTTTTGATGATTATTGATTTATAATACAGTTTTAGATCTGGTATGGCTAAGGCCACCTCCCTTTTCATTTTACATCTCCCTTTTCCTTGTTCATTTGGATTGCTCCTTTGACTCATACCTAGATACAGTCACAGATCTCCTTGAGTTGGAATGCAGGAGTGTTCTCCTTTATAGTGTCTGCCATTTGGAGAGCTGCCTCTTTGCTATTTTACTTTAAAGTTCTATATAACATAAGACTTTTAGGTTAGCTGGAAAAATGTCTTTTCTGTCTTGTTTACCACTTGGTCACCTGCTCTTTGGTTTCTCCTACTTGTCTTCAAATATATGAGAAGTTTGTGCTTGACCAATATATAATTTCAGAGTTTGAAGGGACCTTAGAACATAGAATTGTAGCACTGAAAGCTAATCTTCAAGATAATCTAAAATCAATCTCATTATTTTACAGGAAAGGACTCTGATTCCCATAGAAGTGAAATAACTTTTAGCCATAGTCACAAATAGAACTAGAAGCACAGTTGTGATATGAGTTTATGTATTTAAGCGATAATCATGCCATGAGGTAAATAACATCCATTCTCAGCCCTTAGAATGGGCAATCGAGTGTTCATCTTTCAGTATCTTGGCTAAAGTTATAACTTGTACTTTGAAAACACTTTTTAGTTTAAAAAGTGTTTTTCATGTACTATCTTTGGATCCTTACAACTCTGGGAAATACATAGTAGAAGAATCATCCTTATTTTAAAGGTGATGAAACTGAAGCTATCACCTGGTATAGTTGAAAATACACTGGATTTTTAATCAGAGGACCTTTGTTCAAATCCTGACTCTGCTGCTCTGTTGTCTTGTACGGTTTTAGAAGAGTGGTATGCTAGGCATGCTATACCTCTAATTTCTGCTACTTGAGGATAGTGAGGCTGGTGGATCTCTTAAGCTCCAGAGTTCTAAACTGTAGTGGGCTAAATCCATAGTGTGGCCCCAGTAAATTTGGCACTAATAGAGAGAGCCTCAAAGAGTAGGTGAGGGTATTTGCCTAAAGAGAGATAAATGAGCCTAAGTTGGAAAAGAGCAGGTCAAAACTCCCATGCTGATCAGAGTTGAATAGTCCTGTAAGTAGTTCTAGCATAGGTGAGATACAGAGAAACTTTTTTAAAAAAAACTGTCTTAAAAAGTTAGAAAGACAGAGAGAGAGAGAGAGAGAGAGAGAGAGAGAGAGAGAGAGAGAGAGAGAGAGAGAGAAACCTCTTTAAGCCTTATAAAATGAGGTACTGGATGGCAGGGGGGCGGAGCCAAGATGGCGGAGTAATAGCACAGACTACCTAGAGTGCTCCTGCCAAGCCCAGCTAAATACCTGTAAAAAATGGCTCTAAACAAATTCTGGAGCTGCAGAACCCACAGAATGATGGAGTGAAACAAATCTCCAGCCCAAGACAACCTGGAAGGTCGCTGGGAAGTGTCTGTCATGCCATGCTGGGAGCAGAGCCCAGTCCAGTGTGGGCCATGAGTGCACAGAGGGGACTTGAGCAGGCCTTGGGAGGACTGAATCTCTTGCATCTGTGGCAGTTTCCAGACTTTAGGACCCCAAAATGCTGAGGATAAAGTGGAAGGTCAGTGGGAAAAGCCTGTGAGACCAGTTCAGGAGACTGGAGTGGATGGCCTGAGCCCCGGGGCGGCTGAGGGGGGAGGGACAGAGGAGCCTGCAGCAGCCACAGCAGTAGCAGGGGTAGAGTTTCTGGAGCTCTAGGCTCACAGATTGTTGGGGGGGAGGGGATCCAGTGGCTGACAGTGCACCCCCAACCCCACTGGAAGCAGAGATCTACCTTGACAAAGAGTTCAAAAGTCAAGTAAATGGCTGGGGAAATGAGGAAAAACGGGAAAAAGAATCAGACTATAGAATCTTGCTTTGGTGACAAGGAAGACCAAAGCATGCTAGCAGAAGAAAATAAAGTCAAAACTCCTCCCTCGAAAGCCTCCAAGAAAAATATGACTTGGAGCATGAAAAGGTAAACAGGAAAGAGAAATCATAAAGGACTTTCTAAAGTTGAACTGTTTACATTCCTACATGGAAAGATAATATTTGTAACTCTTGAGACTTTTCTCAGTGTTTGAGAAGTTGGAGGTATTATACACACACGCACTCAAACATACACACACGTACAGAGACAGAAAGCACAAGGTGAGTTGTATAAGAAGGGATGATATCTAAAAAAATAAAATTAAAGGGTGAGAGAGGAATATATTTGGAGGAGAAAGGGAGAAATGAAATGGGGCAAATTATCACTCATAAAAGAGGCAAGAAAAAGCTTTTTCAATGTAGTAGAAAAGAGAGGAAGTGAGAGGGAAAAAGTGATGCTTACTCTCTTCATATTTGGCTTAAGGAGAGAATAACATGTTCACTCAATTTTGTATGAAAATCTATCTTACACTACAGGAAAGTAGTGGAGAAGGGGACAAGTGGGGTGAGGAGGATGATAGAAGGGAGGGCAAATGGGAGAACGGAGTAATTAAAGGTAAACACTTTTGGAGAGAGACAAGGTCAAAAGAGAGAATAGAATAAATGGGGGGCAGGATAGGATGGAGGGAAATATAGTTAGTCTTGCACAACATGAGTATTATGGAAGTCTTTTGCAAAACTACATATGTATAACCTATATTGAATTGCTTGCCTTCTCAGTGGGGATGGGTGGGGAGAGACGAAGGGAGAGAAGTTGGAATTCAAAGTATTAGAAATGAATGTTGAGAATTATTTTTGCTTACAATTGGGAAATAAGAAATACAGGTAATGGGGTATAGAAATCTATCTTGCCCTACAAGAAAAGAGAGATGATAGGGATAAGGGAAAGAGAGAAGATAAGGATAAGGGAAGGGAGGGGTGTGATAGAAGGGAGGGCATATTGGGGGAAGGGGTAATCAGAATGCAAGGCATGTTATGGGGTGGGGTGAGGGGAGAGATAGGAAGAAAATTTGGAACTCAAAATTTTGTGAAAATGAATGTTGAAAGCTATAAATAAATAAACGTTAAAAAAGAAAAAAAAAAAGAAAAATATGAATTGGTCTCAGGCCATGGGAGAGCCCAGAAAGGATTTTGAAAGTCAAGTAAGAGCAAAAATTGGGAAGAGAAATGAGTGATGCAAGAAAATAATGGAAAATGGGTCAACTGCTTGTTAAAGACATTAAAAAGACACAAAAAAATACTGAAGAAAATAACACTTTAAAAAATAGAGTAACTCAAATGGCAAAAGAAATCCAAAAAGCCAATGAGGAGAAGAATGCAGAATTGGCCAGATGGAAAAGGAGGTCCAAAAGCTCACTGAAGAAAATAGTTCCTTAAAGATTAGAATGGAGCAGATGGAAGCAAATGACTTTGTGAAAAATCAAGAAATTATAAATTGAGTATAGAACTCTATCGTGCCCTACAAGAAAATAGATGAGATGGGGGTAAGGGAAGGAAGGGATGTGGTAGAAGGGTGGGCACACTGGGGAAAGGGATAATCAAAATGCAGAGTGTCTTGGGGTGGGGGGAGAGGAGAGATGGGGAGAAAATTTTGAATTCAAAATCTTGTGGAAATGAATGTTGAAAGCTAAAAATAAATTTAAAAAAATAATAAACTATGACATTTACGTAGTTAAAAAAAGTGTCATGGGAGCTAGAAAATACAAACTTTCATGGATTCCAAAATATGATTTAAAGGATAAACAAGTAAATTCTTTGGGAAGATGGGTACCAGATTTAAAGGGGAGCCTAAATAAGGCAACATGATAGAGTGGACAGAGGACTGCAGGTGGTGTTAGGGAACTGGCCATGTGTTTCTTTCAGCTGTATGATTTTGGACAAGTTTCTTCATCTTTTTAGACCTTCATTTCTTCATCAGAAAGATGAGACGGTTGGACTAACTGACTTATCAGACCCCCTTAATGCTGCTGTTATAATTAAGGAGCAGTATCTTAGCCAGTGTCATTTGAGTAGCTCCATACTGAAAGCCCAAATGCTCCCTGCCTGGAGAGGGAATGGGGCACAATGGAGAGTGGTAGACTTAAGAGTCTGGAAAGGCCTGGATATGCATCCTGCCTCAAACACCTGCTAGCTGTGTGAATCTGGGCATCTCTTAAATTGGAATTATAAGTAATAACACCTCCTTCACAGTTTGAGGAGGATCAAATGAGATAATATATGTACTGTATAGTGCTTTGCAAACTTTAAATACGGTATATAAATGTAAAAAAAGTGAGATACTGGATTAGTTTGTCTCTAAATTTCCTTACAGCTGTAAATCAAATAATTTGAGCAAATTTTCTTTGGTCCCTCATCTAATAAGTGTAAGAGCCTAGATTTGAACTCAGGTTTTCTTATTCCAAGGCTAGAGCCCATTCCACTGTTTCTTCTTTTGAGACTACATCAGATCCCTAATCAAAATGACACTTGAGACATAGGCTTAAATCCTGAATATTGTGGTATGGATAACATAGAGCCTAGAAAAAAGTTTTTTTTCTGTGTTTCTTTCAACCAGGATCAATCATAGGAAATGACTATGCTGGTTGACATACCCAAGAAAGAATTTATATGTTGGATGACATGCAGATCACCACTAGTGGAGGCAACATTTCCCCAGTTTCTAAAATATTTTTCTCATATAGTACCCAGTGAGGAAAATAGCATAAAATGTATCATCTCCAATTTACAAATGAAGAAATTGAGTCCCAAAAGAAGTAAAGTGACATATCTGTAATTATACAACCAGTAAATCTTAGAAATGAGACTTGAGTTCAGGTTTTCCTTTGCCAAATCCAGTGCTCTTTCCAGTACACAATCATGCTTCATCTAAGAGTGAAGAAAATAAGTCTTTGTAGAATGTTGTAAGGATTGACTTCAACTATGGCTCAGAGGATGTCAAAACTTTAACCAAAGCTGCAACTCTAATCACATTATTTTTCTCCTGCTCAGTGGAGCTAAGAAAGCTTAAGAGTATTACCATCTGGGCAAATCCTACCAATGGTGAACTGTGAACTGCTTACCAACTTAACAGAAACTCTTGCTACTTCTTTCATTAATTAGGCCTCCCTGACACACCTTCTCCCGGTTGCCAAGCTACGGTAATGGCTATCATTAAATCCTGTCGCTTTTTATTAACCCTTTGGCCCTGGGTGGGCTGGAAGCCCCCACTTTAATACTAATGCATTTCACATTAGTGTATCTCCCTGAGAAATCCCATTCCTTTGACACACAAGATGTAAAGGGGAGAACAGGTCAAGGACAAAGCTGAAAAAAAAATTCCTCCTCTACCCTGCCCCCACCAGCATTAGTTTATGTGCTTTTAACATTTTACAAAATACAACTGCCAGTACAGAGGTGGGGATCCAATATGATGACAGATTTAACATCTACCCAGCAGATTTTAAAATGGCTTATTTTTCCTTAGTTCCTTCCATTGAACCTTGTATAGTGGTTTGGGAATTTTGTGGCCTGTGGACAACAGAAGCTGATTTGTAAGTCATGAGAGACAGGAGAGTTAATCTTTTTCAGAGATGTCTTTGAGACTTCCTTGCAGTTATTTGGAAAGTGTAAGATAGAGAAATATGTGATCCCTTTCCATCATTCATGCATTCCAGGAGCATAAGTCAATCACTTATTAAGTGCCTACTGTGTGCTAAGCATTGTGAACATAAAGAATTGGAACTGTTTTCTGAGCCTTTTCCCCACCTCCCCACCCCCTTTTTCCTCCCAGTTCTCATCATTCTCTAAACATTTATTAAGCTTCTGCTATGTGCCTGGCACTGTGCTAAGTACTGGGGATTCAAATAAAGGCAAAAACAACCCTTTTTCAAGAAACTCACAGTTTAATGAGGAGACAACATGTAAACCACTGTGTATAAACAAGCTACATACAGGATAAATTGGAAATGACAAAGGGAAGCTATTAAAATTAAGGGGGACTGGGAAAGGCTTTTTGTAGAAGATGAGATTTTAGCTGTGACTGGAAGGAAGTGAGGGAAGCCAGGAAGCAGAGATGGGGAGGTATAGAATTCCCACCTTGAGGGATAGTCAGTAAAAATGACTGGAGTTAGAAGGTGGAATGTCTTGTTGGAAGAACAATAGAGGAGGCCTGTGTCACTAAACTGCAGATCAGAGGATGTAAGAAAACTTGAAAGGTGTGTAGAGAGGCAGGTTATGAAGGCCTTTGCCAAACAGAGTACTTTATAGGTGATTCTGGAGGTAATAGGGAACAACTGGAATTTATTGAGTAGGACAATGACATAGTCAGACCTGTCCTTTAGAAAGATAACTGACAGCAGAGAATGGTCTGGAGTGAGGAGAGACTTGAGGCAGGGAGACCAACCAGTGGGCTGTTTTAATGGTCCAGATGTGAGCTGATGAGGGCCTGCCCTAGGGTGGTGGGACTGTCAGAAGAGAAAAGGGGGTATATAAAATAAGACATCACATAGGTAAAATCTATAGGATGTGGCAACAGGTTACATATTGGGAGTGAGAAAAGAGTGAGGAATTGAGGTGACATCTAACTTTTAAGCCTGGGTAACTGGGAGGGTGGTGGTACCCTTGCCAATAATAGGACAGTTATAAGGAGGGGATAGTTTAGGGGGTAAGCCTAAATTATCCTCTTTGCAACTTCTGCCTATTGTTCCCAGTTCTTCTGTGTTGGGCCAAACAAAAGAAGTCTGATAATCCATCTTCCATGTGACAGCCCTCCAGGAACTTAAAGATAACTATCCTTTTTCCAGGGGTAATGGACCTGGAGTCAGGAAAAACTGAGTTGAAATCTGGCCTCGGACACTAACTGACTGACCTTGGGCAAGTTACTTAACCCCATTTGCCTCAGTTCCTCTTCTGTAAAATGAGCTGGAGAAGGAAATGGCAAATCACTTCAGTATCTTTGCCAAGAAAACCCCAAACGGGGTCACAGAGTCAAGCACAACTGAAGCTACTAAACAACAACAAAATCCCCAAGTCTTCTATTTTCTAGGCTAAACCTCCCCAGTTCCTTCAGCTTATCCTCATTTGACATGGATTCCTGGCACTTCATAATCCTGGTTGTTCGTCTCTAGATACTTACATTCATTCAACACTAGATGTGCAGTCAGAAATTGAGCCTGTGAAACTGAAACTCAGAAATTAAATGATTTGTAACTGAGAAAGGTCCTTAGAATATGAAATGTTAAAATGAAAAGGCTAACAAGTGTCTGAGGTAAAACTCAAATCCAAGTTTCCTTATTTCCCATCCACTATTCTTTCTATTTTATATTGTCCTGCAATATAACTAGCTGCAAATTAGAAATGCATGATTAAAAAAGTAGGTGGGCTACTCATATGGCAAGAGTTAAGGAAAACATTGCGTATCCCAAGGGCTTCCCTATTTCTCATAAAATATGCAGTGACCTGTAGGACAGACTTCAACATGTTGGGTAGAAACTCCATGGAGGAGCTTTGAGAAAACATGGAAAACGATTTCAAAGAATGACAAAGTATGGGCCAGGATTGGCGTTAATTGAAGAATTACATCAATAAGATCATGATTCAATTAAATTATTCAAGTATAAGCTATAAATTATGTACTTTTTTTAGAGATGTGATGGAAAGGGGACAGGCATTTATTAAACACTTAGTGTGTGCCAAGCACTTTTATATGCTTTTATCTCTTTTGATCTTCACAGCAGCTCTGGGAGGTACATACTATTAATATCACCTTCATTTTGCAGTTGAGGAAGCTGAGACAGTCAGAGGTTGTCTCCAGAGTCATATAGCTCATAATTGTCTGAGGCTGAATTTGAACTCAAATCTTCCTGCCTTCAGACCCATTGTACCACCTAGTTGCCTAGATGCTAAAGATGGAATTGTTGAGTATCAGAGTAGAAAATAATTAGCAGTATCAGAAAATAGAATGTTTGAAAATAGAATGTAGAAATTTAGAATTCAGGGGGACCTTGGATATTATTTAGTTAGACCCTTATTTTTCAAAAGAAGAAATTGAGATTTGAAGACATGAAACCAAACAATAAACCAGCAAGCGTCACATGCCTATTATGTCAGGCACTGTTCTGAACACTTAGATACAAAGTAAAAAAATGAAATACTCCTTGTTTTCAAGAAGTTTGCATTATGTGTGAGGAGACAGTACGTACAAAAGTAAGTATACGCGTGTAACAACATAAAATTGAGAGTGGGTCTAGAGGAGCTAGGTTGTCCTTTCCCTTTCCTGCCAAGGGACCCTTAGCTTTGGACTCTTAGTCAAAATGAGTTCAGGCCTCGGGAGTGGGGTCCTAAAATGAGGAGTCACTTTCTTCCTTGTGCTCTTTGGCTCTTCATACCATGACCCTGGAGTTCCAGAGAGAATTACTTGAATGTTAGGTCTTGCTCATGTCTACTAAGGTCTTTTCAAAAAGTGGTCGATATACCCTGTAGATCGGTAGAGGACAGCCTATTTGTTTCTTCTGCACACATGTACATCCAAATGCTGAAGAGAAAAGACTCACTAAGAGTGTGCTGACAAAACACTTGAACATGAAGGAGTAGTAACTTATGACTTAGTCAGTGTCACATGGTGAATTATTGCGGAGCTTGAACTTAAACCTTTGATTTTTCCCAGTTCTTTGTGTTTTCTAACCTCTTGATATAGAGAGACCAGATTATAAATTCTTGATTACTCCCATGTAAGGATATAAATAAGGCAATATTCTTTGCCTTCAAACCTCAAACTAAGATTGTATAACTTCTCTGTGTGCAAATTTAAACGAATTGAACTTCTTAAACTAATACTGTTTTAGATGGTATGGTGAGAAGTATGTTGTCCAGTGTAAAACTAATGATAGTCCTGCTTTGTCTCAATACAATGTAGTAGAAATTAATTTAGAATCACAAGACTGAGTTTTGAATCTCAACTCTGATGTATTATGCTGATGTGACTGTAAGGAAGTCACTGCACCATTCCTTTTCTATAAAATGAGGCAAATAATGCTTCTGTCTCCCTCACAGGATTGTTGTAGGGATAATGCTTTGGAAATTTGGAATTGCTGTAGAACTGTGAAGAATTATTTGGAGTTATTGTTATGTTCAAGTCTGGGTGCCATATTTCTTTTACTTGTGTCTACAGGAGAAAACTAAGAGTAGAAGGAGTCTGCAGAGGGATAGATTTTAGTTTCCTGAAAGGAAGAAATTCCAAACACCCAGACCCGTTCAAAAGTAGAGTGTCTGAAGAGGAGGTACATTTCTGTGTTATTGAAAGTCTTCAAGTGAAGGCTAGATGATCATTTGTCGGAGCTGCTGTAGAGGACATTCCTGTTTCAGGAAGGCAGAGGACAGCTGAGGTCCCTTAGTTTTGAGATTCTATGATTCTGGGATTCTAAAAATGCATGTAAAAAGCCTTTGGAATTTAAGTGGATCCTGTTTGTTAACAAAGCTCCAGACTCTTTCAAAAGTGAGGTGACTTGAGAGAACAGAAAAGGCAATTAATTGTGCTCTTCAGAGCAGCTCCACTACTGTATTAGTTTGCATTCACTCCAATGAAGACTAAAAACATAACCTATAAGACCTACAGTCCAGCTAGATACTTAGCTCCGATTCTATTAGTGCCTGTCTTGAAATGGATGTCTTGTCATGTAGCCTTTCTGATTATTAGTAATTTAAATTGACTTGGTGATTGAAAGTACTACCACAGGCTGGAACTGATAGACTGTGACCTCTGTGGTCCTACAGCTTTCAAGACAGTGATGTTTTTACAAATTCCCTTTGCCCCACCTCTCCTTCCAAACTCCCACCTTTTTTTTTTTTTAAGACTTTGAACACCCTTTCTGCTAATGCTGAAAATGAAAGCTTAATACAGTTGCTACCTAGACACCTTTAAAAGGAAATGGGTTTTATAAGTGTACTTTTCCCCTTTGAAGGTAAGTGCCATCTATAGGGCCACTCTCTCTACTTAAATTAGATCTAATTTGACCCAAGACATCTGTGAAGATACAAACCAAAGAATAAAAGTGACAAGGAAAACATTCCCCTGATTCTAAGGGCTCTGCCTTTGGAGAACATTCCCAATTTACCTCAGCCTACCTTTCTAGCTTTATTTTACACAAGCCTCTCTTGCATAGCCTGTGTTCAGGGTCCACTGAACCAGTTGCTGTTCCCTGATCTCATCCTTTTCTTCACTGCCTTTTTGCATTCATGAAGCGTTTTCCCAGATCAGAAAATGCTCGTTACTTCCAGGTGGTAAAATAATCTTCCCTGAAGGCCTAGCTCAAGTGCTACCCCCTCACAGAAGCCATCTGTGGGTTCTGCAGCTGCACTTGTTTTTTTTCCTCTACAGATTTTCTCAGCCCATTTTGTCTGGATTTTCCCTTTACCCTATCATACTGTAAATAAGGAGATACGACTGACAAAATAGGTAGAGTCAGGCAGGCCTAAGTTCACATCCCACTTCAGACATGTATATGACCCTGGGTTATCAACAAGAGGTTATTAAGCCTTGACTATATACCAGATATAATGCTAGGCACTGGAAATGCAAAGACACAAATAAAATTATCCCTGCCCTCAGGAAGCTTATCTTCTTTGCAGGAAGACCACATGTATATGATATAAATTTATGGTAGATAAATGTAAAATGGTAATTTTTTTTTTTTGTAAAGGAACTAGCAGCCCACTGTAGGTTGGGGAGACCTCTCATGTAGGAGCTGGCATTTGAACTGAGCTTTCAAAAATACTAAAGTTTTAAGAGCTAGAAGCAAGGAACAAATGTTTTCTAGTTATGGAGGCCAACCTATACAAAGGAATGGAAAGTTTTGTATGAGGAATGAGAAGAGAACCAGTTGGGAAATCCAGTCATTTAACCCTACCGAGCCTTGAGTTTTCTCTCCTGTAAAATGAGGGTGGTAATAGCTCTTACCTTAGAGGATTATTATGAAGATCAAAAAAGATGATATGTGTAAAGCACTTTGCAAAATGCTATATAAATGTGAGCTGCTATACTCATTTGTGTATTTGTTACAATTCTACAGTAGTTCCAAGAATGCAGGAACCATGTCAGTTTTTATTATTATATTATTATATCCTCAGAAACTCACATGGGATCTTTTACATAGTGGAAAGAACACAAGACTTAGATTAATGATAGATCTGACCTCAAATCCTAGCTCTGATGTTTACTAGCTATGACTGCTGAGTACAGAGGCATCATCCTAAATGCTTATGATACAAAGAAAAGATTAAAATAATCCTCAACTTCAGCATACTTGCATTCTACTGGTAGGACCCAATATGTATATAGATAAGAACAAGGTTATTTGAGGAGGAAGAATTGGACAGGAGGTTGAAGGGAAAAAAAATTATGTAGGAGGTGGCATATAAATAGTCTTTTTTGGGTTATTTGGTTATTTTGGTTATATTTCATCATTTTCCCTATTACATGTAAAAACAATTTTTATCACTTTTTTTTAAAATTTTGAGTTCCAAATTCTCTCCTTGCCTCACTGAGATAGCAAGCAGTTTGATACAGGTTATTCATATACATGTAAAACATATTTCCATGTTAGTCATGTTTGAAAGAAAACATAGATCAAAAAAAAAGCCAACCTCACAAAAAACACAAAAGGAAGAATAGCAAAGTTTTAAGAAAGCATGCTTCAGTCTGCATTCAGACTTAATCAGTTCTTTCACTGGAGGTGGATAGCATGTTTTATCATCAGTCCTTCCTATTTGTCTTGGATCGTTGTATTGCTGAGATTCACAGTTGATCACTGTACAGTTTTGGCTATTCTTGTGTACAGTGTTCTCCGGGTTCTGCTCACTTCACTTTGCATCAGTTCAGGTAAGTCTCTCCAGGTTTTTCTGAAAGCATCCTGCTTGTCATTTCTTATAATACAGCAATATTCCATCCCAATCATATACTGCAACTTGTTACCAGTTGATGGATATCCCCTCAGTTTCCAGTTCTTTGCCATTACAAAAAGAGGTGCTATAAATATTTTTTGTATGTATAGATCATTTTCCTTTTTCTTTCTTTTTTTTTTTTAAATCTCTTTGAGATACAGATCTAATAGTGGTATTACTGGGTCAAAGGGTATGCAAAGTTTTATAGCCTTTTGGACATAGTTCTACATTGCTCCAGGATGGCTGGATCAATTCACAACTCCACCAACAGTACTTTCCTATCCCAGTTTTCCCACTTTTCCTCCAAGATTTGTCATTTTCCGTTTCTGTCATGTTAGCCAATCTGATCAGTGTGAGAGTGGTACCTCAGAGTTGTTTTAATTTGCATTTCTTTAATCAATACCGAGTTAGAACTTATTTTCATATGACTATAGATAACTGATTTCTTCATCTGAAAACTGCCTGTTCATATCCTTTAACCATTTATCAATTGGGGAATGACTAGTATTCTTACAAATTTGACTCAGTTCTCTCTGTATTTGAAAAATAACACTTTTATCAGAGAAATTTGCCATAAATTATTTTCACAGTCATGATTATTGTATATTTCCCTCCATTCCATTTTCTTCTGTTTCTCTTCTTGTACTCTGTTACCCCTCAAATGCATTTTGGTTCTGACCACTGCCTCCCCGAGTCTGTTCTCCCTTCTATTAGTCTCCCTCCCCTTTTTCTGATGTCCTTCCCCTTCTTTATCCCTGTAGGGTAAGATAGATTTCTATACCCAACTGAGTGTGCATGTTATTTCCTCTTTGCGCCAATTCTGATGACAGTAAAGTTCAGATGTTGTTTGCCAATCCCCCCCCCCCACACACACACACACATATTCACCTCCACTGTAAAAGCTCTTTTATGCCTCTTTTATATTGTATAATTTGCCATACTGTACCTCTCCCCCTTCTCCCAGTTTATTACTCTCTCACCCCTTAATTTTATTTGTATGTATGTATGTATGTATGTATGTATGTATGTATGTATGTGTATATATCATCCTATCATAGTCACTTCACACTAAGGATCTCTGTCTATGTATACACTTTCTACCTGCCCCAATAATAATAACATTCTTAGGAGTTACAAATATCATTTTCCCATGTAGGAATATAAATAATTTATAACCTTATTGAATCCCTTATAATTTCTCTGTCCTGTTTGTCTTTTTGTGCTTTTCTTGAGTCTTGTATTTGAAAGTCAAATTTTCTATTTAGCTCTGGTCTTTTCATCAGGAATACTAAAAAGTCCTCTAATACATTAAATTTTCATTTTTTTCCTGGGTAGGTGATTATTGGTTGTAATCCTGCTCCTTTGTCTTCCAGAATATCATATCATATTCCAACTCCTCTGATCCTTTAATGAAGAAGCTAAATCTTATGCTTATCCTTACTTTGGTTACACAATATTTGAATTGTTAATTTCTTGCAGACTGCAATATTTTCTCCTTGATCTGGGAGCTCTGGAATTTGTCTATGATATTCCTGGGAGTTTTCATTTTGGGATCACTTTTAGGCGTTGGTCAATGGATTCTTTCAGTTTCTATTTTGCCCTCTGGTTCTAAGCTATCAGGACAGTTTTCCTTGATAATTTGTTGAAAGATAATGTCTACTGTATAATCTGTATCAGATTGCTTACCCTCTCAGTAAAGGGGATGGAAAGGGAAGGAGAGAGGGATAGAATCTGAAACTCAGAGCTTTAAATAAAAATGTTAAAATATTAAAGAAAAGAGAAAGATAATGTCTATGCTCTTTTTAAAAAAATATGACTTTCAGGTAGTCCAGTAACTCTTAAATTCTCTCTCCTATATCTATTTTCCTGGGGCCTAGTTGCTGGCTTGCTCATAGGTGGCCTACACTGGACTATGCTCTACTTTCACCCCAATGAGACAGATCTTTCCTGCCAACTTTCTAAGTTGTCTTGGGTTGAAAAATTGTTTCATTCTGTCCTTTTGTTGGATTTCATGCTGTAGAATTCATTTTAAAATGTTATTTTAAACTTGTTGGGAGGAGTATTTGGGAAAGGTCAGGCAAGTCCCTGCTTTTAATCTGCCATCTTGGCTCTGCCTTTGCACTCCACCCACCCCTCAACTGAGACTTGAAGGGAGCTAGGGATGTTAAGAGACAGAAATGATGGAAAACCTAGGCAGAGATGTAGACATAGGCCTAGGAATATCAAGAATGGGGAACAGGTAGTAAGTAGATCAGTTTGGCTAAGGTATGGTATGTTAAAGAGAGTGATAGGAAATGAGCCAGTTGAAGTGCATTGTAGAGGCTTTAAGTGTCAAGCTGAGGAATTAGTTTTTTAAGCTGTAGATAGGTGGGGCAGTGTGGAATGGTGGGAAAAGAGCTGACTTTACAACGAGACTGCTTGCCACCTATATGACTGTTGGCAAGTCATTTTACCTCTCTGGTCCTCTGTTTCCTTCTCTATAAAATGAGCAGGATATACTGCTGACCTCTACAGTTCCTTTGAGAGCTAAATTCGTGATCCTCTTGTCCTGGGATGATTTCTGAGATTTCTTCCAACTTTATGGTTGGGATCCTATGGTTCTACAACTCCAAATTGAATGTCCTTTCTAAAGTACCTAATTCCTTCTCCAGAGTGTTAGGCAAGGTCTGAGAAAGCAAAAATCATTTTTTAACTGAAGAAAACCTGAAAAACTTCCCTTGAGGAGATGACATTTGAGCTGAAGCTGGTTACAATTTCTACAAATAGAGGTAGAGAGTAGTGTGAACAAAGACATCAGGATAGGATAGGGACCTGACCTGTGCTGTCTTTGTTACAGGGTACAGTGAGCTTAGAGAACTTCTGTCAATGCAGCAGCACCTTTGTTGCAATTATGGTCTTAGTGCTTTGAAGTTAAGTGACTTGCTTAAAGTCATATAGCAACTTTGTGTGGGAGGTGAGAATTCAACTCAGGCATCCCTGGCTCCAATCCAAAGCCAGATCTCCATCCACTATCCCATCCTGTTTGTGGAGGGGAGGAGGGGAAAAAGGAAACATGGAAACAGTAAGATACTAGGTAAGTTTAGTCGGCTTTGAATAGTCCACTTTAGTTAAGGAGTCTGAAATGTAGGCTGGGGATCAGTGGGCATTAAGGCCAAAGAAGTAAGGTTGCATCAGGTGTGGAGGACTTTAGATGCCAGGCAAAGTAACTTGCATTTTGTTTGGTACATAGTGGAGATCCACTGAGGTTCTGAGCAGTGCTATGTGAAGAGTATCAGATGATGTGTATGACACCTTGTCTCTAATCTTAGCACTACTTCTTTTTCCTTTGTGATATCTGGCAAATCACTTCAATCCTTGGAACCTCAGTTTTCTCATCTGCAGAATAAGAGAGCTGGACTGGATGGTCTCTAAGGCTCCTTCTAGCTCACAGTCCTAGGACAACCATAAATGTAGGAGCAAAGCTGCAAAGCCTTGGTATTCATTTCACATTTCTGAATAGTATAGATTCCATTTTGCACTGACTGCTTAAGATGGCAAAATTCCTCCCTGCCTTCAGTAAACTCCTCCCATGATGGGCTCCATGTGAAGCAGGCTCCATGTGACTCAGGATGTGAGCTGGGCCAGAGCTCAAAGCAGGTCACATAGGGCTATTAATGGACAGGGAAGATCTTCCTATTCCATTAACATTACAGACTTGCAAGTGAGTTTGGATTTAAGCGTGGGAGGGCTGTACAAAGTCACCAGCCTCTCTCCTCCAGAGCCATCTTGGTCTAGTGGCAAGATATAGATCAGGATGACTGGAGATGACTCTGGATGCAATGGGAGAACTTGGCCTTGAATGTAAATGGACAACTGTACAACTATTGTTTCTGACCTTTCTTTTAAAACAAAACAGACGCATAAACTATTGCTAGACCAATATTCAACACCTTCCCAATCCAAAGAGAATGTGCACCTTGTGCTCTGTTTGCATTGGGTTTAGGAACCTGGATTAAAGAGTAGATATTCAAGATGGTGGAGTGTGTACAGCAAGCAAAGTGGGATTTTTGTTTTGTTTTGTTTTCTTGTTGGAGTTCAGTTTCCCAGGCACATGCTAAATTGTAAGCATCTGAAGGCTTAGTCTCCTTTGAACCCTGATAGTCCACAGCTGTGCTGAGTCACATAGGTTTTGTGCCTACTGACTCTGAACCAGTCAGAAGCTAAGTCTTTGTTATATATACTGGGAGATTGGTATTTGACTTTGGGGGTTTGCTTATGAGAAGGATCTTGGTTGAGACTCTGAGTGATTATATGTTCAGACCCTTCAACTGCTCAGATGTAAAGGCTTTCTCGATCCAGGGATGTATTTAAAGTATATAGCAGTATTGCTTTGTTTCAGGCAGTAGAACCCTTTCTTTTGGTCTTTATTTCTCTGCTTATATTTTCTCTGTTTGTATTTTCTGAATGTAATTATAAAGGATTATTGACCTCTTAAACAACTATCTTTCCTAGTAAAGCAGATCCAAGAACCTGTGCTAGCAGCCATCCTGGGTATGCCAGTGTGGTTGCCTTTACAGAGTGAGAGAATTGAAGGAACCCAGGATCCTTATCCACTCTACAAACAAACACTAGAAACATCAAAGAGCAGGGAAATAAATGACTATAAAACTTCATGAGAAAATGAAAATCAACCAAACTGAGTGACCACTAGGCTTTAATGGAGGGGACACCCCTTACTATCTGTTTCAGGGCCATTTGCCAAACATAATACTTTGTTTTTGTATCCCTTTCACTTCCAAATATATGCTTCCTTGCTTTGCTACTTGGAGGGCCAAACTAAAAAACTAACCAAGAATTGACCAAAATTTTGGAGAATCTATTAGAGAACATGAAAATGAATTATATAGGAAAATATTTGGAGACCGGAGATGGAATACTGTGTGAAAAATCATAAGGAGTCCAGCGTCACTGGCTCAAAGAATATGTAGGAGTGTGGTGTAATGACACTGGAAATGTAAGAATGGACCAGGTTATGAAGTACTTTAAAACCTAAACAGAGGATTTTATATTTATCCTGGAAGTAATATGGAAAAATTGTAGTTTATTGAATAAGAAAGTGATGTAGTCAGATCTACATTTTAGGAGATAATTCAGCAACTGAGTGTGATGGACTAGAATGGGGAGAGACTTGAGGCAGGGAGACCAACCAGACTATTAATGCAGTAGTCTGCATATGAAGTGCTAAGGTCCTGCACCAGGATAATGGCAGTGTAAGAGGAGAGAGGTGGGCATATATGAGAATTCTTACAAAGTAAAAGTAAACAGGATTTAGCAATTGAAGATAATAAATAGATTTTGAGCTTGGGTAAGTGGGAAGATGATGGTACCTCCAAACGTAAAAGGAAAGTTAGGTGGAGAGGATAGCTTAGGGGACAAAGATGAGTTCAGTTTTTGACATGTTGAGTTTAAGATCTCTGTGGACATCCACTTTGAGATGTCCAGCAGACAGTTGAAGATAAGAGACTCGACCTCAACTGAGTGGTTATGGCTGGCCTGATGGATCTGATAATAATCTACATAGAGATGGTAATTGAATCACTAGGAACTGTGGAGACTGACAAAGGCAATAGTAGAAGAGCCTTGAGGAGCACTGACAATGGGTATGACCTGGATGAAGATGCAGCAAAAGAAACTGAGACTGAGATGGGAAGGAAAGCCTGGAGAGAAGTGTTACAAAAACAGAGAGAAGAGAGTATCCAAAAAAAGGTGGTGACAAACAAAGTCAAGAAGATAAGGACTGAGGAGAGGACATTAGATTTGACGGTTAAGAGATTATTGGTGACTTTGGAGAGAGCACTTTCAGTTGAATTCAATAGATCTGAATTCAGATGATAGAGTTAAGAAGAAGGAAGAAAGAAAGTAGAGGCATCTGTTGTAAACAACCTTCTCATGAAATTTATTCACTAAAGGGAGGGGAGATATAGAGTGATAACAGTTGGAAATAGATGGAGCAAATGAGGATTTTTTGAGAATGGGGGAGATGTGGAGATGTTTGTAGGCAGTAGGGAAGCAGGGAGAGATTTAAGATTAGTGAAAGAGTAGAGGTAATAAAGGGGCAACCTGCTGGAGAAGATAGGATGAAATGGTATTACTTATACATGTCTGTCTTACATTAACAACAGAAAGTCTGCTTTCTTCCCAGCATATGCTTCTTAGACTTGAGGGAGAACCTAGCAAGACTTATCAAAATTTATGTTTACTCTCCGATCCTGGTGTTTCATATGGATACAAATATGATACTTTTACAAGGAATCTGAAGCATCAGTAAGGATTATGGAATCTTCTGCAAAAATCTAAAAACTTTAAGAATATACAGGTAGATTTTTAGTCAGTGTAACTGAGCAAATGCAGAGAATGATGAAGAGAGAGGGACAACTTTGGATTTTTAGACCATAGCTTAAAGTATAGGAAAGATGGGCTTCTTGGTCAGTACTATAATGCATTTAATGAGTAAAACCTGCATTTGACTACACTTGCTTAAATTTAATCAAGAGAACTTTAAATAGAAGACAAAGGGAAAAATAACTACACACATCTTCCAAACTAGATAATGTAGGTTATATATAGTATATACACATATATGTGTGTAGTATTTGTGTATATATGTATATTTACGCTCAAAAAATAGACAGAATAATGCTAATGCTTAGTGCTAGCATTTAGCACTGGGGGTAGCATTTATTTTACTCTTTAAGGGTTACATATGCTATCTGATTTGATTTTGAAAACAACTCTATGAAGCTGGTGCTATTATCATCCCCATTTCACAGATGGGGAAATGGACTGGGAGAAGTTACTTGTCCAAAGTCATATAGTTAAATAATTGTCTGAAGCTAGATTTTAACTTGGTCTTTCTGTTCCCAAGTCCAAAACTCTCTCCACTATGCTACCTAGCTGCCTGTACAGTAGTAGGGGGAGATGTCTGGTGATTTATAGACTCCAAAATCCAAGAACAGAGTCATGGTATGTATAACAAGAAATTCAAACTAGAGATCCTAACACAGGAAGGCAAATTAGATCTTCTGTAGGTATTGCTTAGACTTGGTAGAATGGGATCTATGATACCTGGAATGGTGCTGTAAAAGGGTAGATACTGTTTTTCAAAAGAGTTAGAATAAAGAAAAAGGGGTGGAGGGGACAAGAGTCTTGAATACTTCATTACTTCAGTAGCTCTTTTGCTTGCCTTCTCAATGGATGGGGAGAGACAGGAAGGAGGGAGAGAATTTAGAACTCTGTTTTTAAAAAAATGAATGTTAAATTTTAAAAAAAATATAATTATAAATTATATGATTGTAAATATAAATAACTTAATTTGTCAAAAAAGAAATTGAATAAGCTACAAATGGACTTCTGGAGGGAAAAAAACCCAGGACCAGATGGATTTACAATTGAATTCTACCAAATGTTTGTTGTTGTTCTTCAGTTTTTTCAGTCATGTCCAACTCTTCATGACCCCATTTGAGGTTTTCTTGGCAAAGATACTGGAGTGGTTTGCTATGTCCTTTTCCAGCTCCTTTTACAGATGAAGAAACTGAGGAAAACAGGGTTAAGCGACTTGTCCACGGTCCCATTGCTAGTGTTTGGAGCCAGATTTGCACTCAGGAAGATTTGACTCTGGGCCTGACACTATTCGCTGCACCACCTAGCCACCTAAAATATTTAGTGAATAATTCCAACCCAAAATAAACTCTGAAAAAGTTGGTAAAGAAGAGATCCTACTAAATTATTTCTGTGACCAAGGAGAGACAAAACAATGGAAGAACATGACAGACAAATTTTCCTAGTGAATATAGATAGAAAAAAAATTTAACTACCAGGGAGACTGTGGCAATATAGGACAAAGGTCATATACTCTGACCAGGCTAGATTTATACCAGGAAAGCCTGGGGCCCTCTTCTCTTCCCCCTCTATACTACTTCACTTGATTTTATCAGCTCCCATGGATTTAATTATTGATGATTCTCAAATTTACCTATTCTTCCCCAAACTCTCTCCTAGCCTCTATTCTTACATCTTCATCTGCCTTTTAGATACCTTGAACTATATGTCAGTAGACATCTTAAATTCAGTATTGTATGTCCAAAGCAAAACATACCATCTTTCTCCCTAAATTTTTCTTCCCTCCTACTTTCCCTCTCTTGGTGTAGAAGGCAACATATTCTACGAACCCCTTAGGCTTGCAACCTAGGAGTTATTTTAGATTCCTTACAATCTTTCATCCTCTCTCTCCATTCTCTTGCCAGGTCCTGTGAATTTCACTTTTGCAGCATCTCATAAATGCCCCCTTCTCTCCTTTGACCCTGCCCCTACTACTCTAGTGCAAGCCCTCATCACCTCACGCCTGGATTATTGCCATAGCCTGTTAGTGGGTCTGCCTGCCTCAAGTCTTTCCCCACTCCAGTCCATCCGCCATTCAGCTACTGAAGTGCTTTTCTTAAAGTGCAGATTTGATCATATCACACACACACACCCCCTTTACTCAATAAACTTCAATGGTTTCCTATTGCCATTTGGAGCAATTACAAAATGCTGTTTGACTTTCAAAGTCCTTTGTAACCTAATTCCCCGCCCCCCCACCACTCCCCCCACCTTTCCATACTTCTTACACCTCACTCTTCGATCCAATGACACTGGTTTCCTCCTTGTTTCATGAACAACGCACTCTCTCATAGCTCCAGACATTTTGTTTGCCTGTCCCCCATGCCTGAAATGCTGCCTGGCTTCCTTTAAGTCGCAACTAAAATTCTGTGCCTTTTCTATCCCATCGCAATTCCAGTGTCATCCCTCTGTTAATTAGTTCCTGTTTTTCTTGTATATATCTTGTTTTGTATATATTTGTTTGCATGTTGTTTCCTTCACTAGATTGCTCCTTGAAGGAGAAACTGTCTTTTGCGTCTTTGAATCCCCAGTGTTTAGCACAGTGCCTGGCACATAGTAGGTACTTACTAAATGCAGGCCTGGGTCAGTTTTTAGGAAAACTACAAACATATTTGGCCACTTTAATATCAATAACAATAAAAATTCCTATGATCATTTCAGTAGATGCAAAAAAACTTTGGATAAAATACAGTAATCATTCATTTAAAACACTAGAAAGCATAGAAATAAATGGAACCTTCCTTAAAATTGGTTTTTACCTAAAACCAAGTGATAACATTATCTAGAAACCTTTCCAGTTAGATCAAGGGTGAAACAAGGGCATCCATTATTTATTAATATTGTAGTAGAGATACTAGTGTCAACAATAAGACCATAAATAAAAGAATAAACATAGACACAGAGGAAGAAAACTATCACTTTTTACTGATGATATGGTTTACCTAGAAAACCTAAAGAGTTAACCAAAAATTGCTCAAAACAATGAACAACTTCAGTAAAATTGAAGGATATAAAATACACTCACACGTTATCTTCAGCATTTTCTCTCCCTCTCTCTCTATACATAAATACAAATATACACACACATATACATATGTACATACATATACACACATACAGCCATGTACATATACATACCTATACACATATAATATACACATACCTGCATACCCTCACACATCCTATACATATTCCCTCTAACTACCCTAATACTACAAAAGGTCTCATGAGTTACAAATAACATCTTTCTATTTAGGAATGTAAAGAGTTTAACCTTAATGAGTTCCTTAAAGCTTCTCTTTCCTGTTTACCTTTTCATATTTGTCTTGATTCTTCTATTTGAAAATCAAATTGTCTATTCAGCTCTAGTCTTTTCAATAAGAATGCTTGGAAGTCCTCTATTTGATTAAAATTCCATTTCTTCCCCTTAAGTATTGTACTCAGTTTTGCTGGATAGATGGATTCTTAGTTTTAATCCTATTGCCTTTGACCTCTGGAATATCGCCAAGCCCTTTGGTCCCTTAGTGTAGAAACTGCTAAATCTTGTGTTATCCTGATAGTATTTCCACAATACTTTTGTGGAAATTGTTTCTTTCTGGTTACTTGCAATATTTTCTCCTTAACCTGGGAACTCTGGAATTTGACTACAATATTCCTAGGAGTTTTCCTTTTGGAATCTCTCTCAGGAGGTGATCAGTGAATTCTTTCCATTTCTATTTTACCCTCCGGGTCTAGAATATCAGGGAAGTTTCCCTTAATAATTTCTTGGAAGATGATGTCAAGGCTCGTTTTTTGATCATGGTTTTTAGGTAGACCAATAATTATATACATGTTTGTAATCGATTTTGTTTTTCTTGTCTTCTCAGTGATTTGAGGGGTTGGGGAAGGAGGGAGCGAATTTAAAACTCAAAATAAAATTGATTTAAAAATTTGTATTATATGCAAAAAGTGATAATTTTGCTTGCTGCAGCTCATATTTCTAGTACAGTATTAAATAATAGTTGTAATAATGGATATCCTTACTTAATGCTGACACTAATAGCTAACATTTATATAGTACTTGTTCAGTCATTTCAGTTGTGTCTAACTTTTTGTGAACCTATTTGGGGTTTTCTTGGCAAAGATACTGGAGTGGTTTGCTGTTTCCTTTTCCAACTCATATTACAGATGAGCATACTAAGGCAAACAGCTTTAAGTGCCTTGCCTAGGGTCACCTCGCTAGTAAGTGTCAGAGGATTTAAACTCAGCTTTCCCTGACTCCAGGCCTGGGATTCTATCCACTGTGCCACCAAGATGTCCAGTGCTTACTATCTGCAATTATCTCAATATGTTTGACCCCTGATGTTATTAGAAAGCTTTCTGGTATTTCTCATTATATGTAATACTGGTTTCTAGGTTTTGGTAGATACTGTTTATCATGTAAGGTAGCATACATTTATTCCTGTTTCCTCTGTGTGTGTGTGTGTGTGTGTGCGCACGTGCTAACAGAAGTATGCACTGTATTTTGGGGAAAAAAAAACTTTAATTCTGAAAATCTTGATTTAGTCATGTGACTTTGTTTTCATTATCAGTATAGTTTGCTTAAAATTTCTTTACATTGAACCAACGTTGCTTTCCTGGAATAAATCCTATTTGTTCATAATGTATAATCTTTTTTATATGTTGCTCAAGCTACTTTGCTAGTATTTTATTTAAATTTTTGTGTCAGCATTCTTTTGGGATAGTATTCTCTGCTTTTCCTTCTTTGATTTGCTTCTCTGTGGTTTAGATATGAAATAAGGAAATGAGAAGCAAGCATTTATTAAGCATCTAACATATGTGAGGTACCATACTAGGTGCTTTACAAATATTTTCTCATTTGATACATATTCTGTATTTTATTTGGCATGCATTCTGTGATGCAAACAAAGTTTGAATAACATGAATCATAGAGAGAATTTGATCAGATCTTTCTTTTCTTCTTTTTACAATTTACTTAAAATTGGAAATAATTGTTCCTTGAATGTTTGATAGAATTCACATATAAATCTGTGTGGTCTTGAGGTTTTTTTCTTTGGGACTTAAGTTTTGTTTGTTGATTTGAGATTGGGCTATTTAAATTATCTGTTTTCTTGATGTAGGTATATCACATTTTTGTAGCTATTGATCCATTTTATTTAAACTTTTAGTTTTGTTGACTTTCACTTTGGTAATTTCTAATACTTATTTTAAAAGAGATTAGCTAATGATTCATCTATTTTATTTTCTCAGAAATAAACTAGCTTTCAGTTTTATTTTGCTTTTATTAATTTATTTTTAAATTTCTGTTTTGCTATTCATTTGCATTTTTTAATTTGTTGTTTTTTCTACTCTTTCTTTAGTCGAGTACTTAATTTAGTTATTTGTTCTTTCTCTTTTTTAGTTTTTTAAAATTTATTTATTTTGTTTTAGTTTACAACATTCAGTTCCACAAGCTTTTGAGTTCTTTCTCTTTTTTATTAATGAAAGTGTTTAAAAGATAAAATTTTTACTTAAGAACTGTTTTGGCCACATCCTGAAATTTTTTGAATGTCTCGTTTTTGTCATTTGCTTTGATGAAAATTTCTATTGTTTTCATTATTTGTTCTTTGATACATACATTCTTTTGGTTCAGTAATTTAGTCTTATTTTTGTCCTTTCTTAAAAACCCCATTATTGAATGTAATTTTATTGCATTGTGGTTGGTGGTTTTTAAAATACTTACACTTTTCTGGATTTGTTTAAGAGGGTTTTTTAAAATGCAGTACTACTAGTAGATCAGGTTTTTTTTTTTTAAATATCATGTTCAGGTGAGAATGTTTATACATCATTCTGTTACTATTCAGTAATCTCCAAAGATCTATTTTATCTAAATTTTCTGAAGTTCTGCTTAGGTCTTTGTCTTGTTTATTATTTCTCTTTGATTATATTTGTCTAGGTCTGAAGCAGGTACAAGTATCACAGTTTTTACTCTCTATTTCTTCCAGTAAATCACATCCTTTAATTATATGAAAGCTCTACTGTGTGTGTGTGTGTGTGTGTGTGTGTGTGTGTGTGTGTGTAAATAAAATACTGATACTAATTTATGATGATGCCTTTGAATATAATGTACTTTCCCTTTTTGTCTCTTTTAATCATGCTTTTTTTTAATCTTTGTGTCAATGTTTCTTTTGTGTGTTTCTTGTAAGCAGCATATTGTTGGATTCAGTTTTCTAATCCATACTGCTTCTTCCTCCATTTTATGCTTGAGTTTATTCCTTTCATGTTTACAGTTATGATGGTTAATTGTTTATTTCTCTACCTCATGTCTCTTATATTTTTCTTTTCTTTTGCCCCTTAGCCCCTCTCTACAAAGAAGAAGATGGTGAATAAGAAGGGTGGTGAATGAAAATTACAATGAACACTTTTATCAAACCTGATTCTATTTCACTACCCTTCTTCCCAAGTTTCTTTACTTTTATTTTCACTTTGTGCTCCATACTCTAAAGATGGAATTTGTTTTGCTTATTAATAATCTCTCCATGAATTTCTTATCCCCCTCTCCACCTTCCCTGTCTCTATCAGGTTGTCTGTTGGATTATTCTGTGTGTATATATCTCTGTTGTGTGTTTGTTTCAGATGAAAATGAGTGTTCATATGATCTTCTTGAGCAGTCTTATTACATGAGATGTTATTCCACTTCACTTCCTCCTTTTCTTCTCCATTTTCTTCTCTATTCTTTCTCTTGACATTTTTTTCTTAAGGTAATCAATATAAAACAAAACTGCTCCCAGTAATGGTATGTCATTTACTTTCTCTGTGACCCTTGAAGATAGAGTTCAGATGGGACAATTTTTTCTTTTTCTTATATTTAAAATAAAAACACTTAATTATCATGCAGTGCCTTCCAATTGATCAGATGTCTTTCCCTATGTTTCTCTTGAATCCTATGTTTGTATTTTATTATATCTCCTCATCTTTTGCATATTTGTTAGAAATTCTTTGAAGTCTTTTCTCTTATTAAAGATGCATTTTTTTTCCCCTACTGGAAGCCTATACTTAGCTTTTCCAGGTATGTTATTCTATGTTACAAGCCTTTATCTTTTGCTTTTTGGAATGTATTTTTCCGTGCTTTCCTATCTTTTTGAGTGGTATATGCTAGTTCCTGTGCAAATGAGCTTTTTATTTCCACGTACTCTGCAGTGTTTTTTCATTTACCTTGGAAAGTATGGATTTTGGTTATGAAATTACTGTATATTTTCATTTTGGGATTTCTTTCAGGAAGTCATTGGTGAATTATTTTTATTTTTACTTTACCCTTTGGTTCTAATAGGTTTGAAATTATTGATTTCTTTAAATATGATAGCTAGGCTATTGTATTTTATAGTTGAAATGTTCAGGTGGTATGATGATTCCTAGCTAATCTCTTCTTGATCTGTTTTTCAGGTCTGTTGATTCTTTCTAAAAGGAGATACTTTACATTTTCTGATATTTCTGCAGTTTTGATTCTGTTTTTAAAAATAAAATTTTATTGATGGTCTTTTGTGTTTTAAACACCATAGTTTCCCCCCAACATCCCTCCCTCTCCTTTACTTCATCCCAGAGGACCATCTCATATATCAAATAGTATTTTTAAAGACAAAAAAAGAAAAAGGAAAGGAAAATAAATCAGAATGACTTAGCAGTTTATCAAAAAGTCTGAAAATATGTCCAGTGTTCACTTGTGGACTTCCATATCTACAAAAGGCTAAAGTTAGGGTATCTTCTTTTACATCTCTTCTTTTGAGCTATGTTTGTTCTTTATAACTTTGAAATATTTTGATTTTTTTCCTTGTTCTTTCTTTTTGTTTTGTTTTAGTCATATGTGTGTGAAGATATCCTTATATATAGATACTTTTTTTTTTGCTGTGCTTAATTCAGTTCATGTAGATCATTTCATGCTTCTCCATTTACATCACATTTGTAAAATTCTGGATTCTTTTAATTTGAAATTTCTTATTGTTTCTGACTGGGAACATTCTTTCCTGTGGTTGTTAATAGTTTATAATTATTAAACAGTTTTTCATATCCTTTGACTCTAAATGTGTGTGTGTGTGTGTGTGTGTGTGTGTGTGTGAGGGAGACAGAGAGGAAGAGTGCGCGCACGCACACACATACACACGCGCACGCACACACACAAAGAGTGCCAGGTCTAGAGTCAGAAAGACTCATCTTCCCCCGAATTTTAATGTGGCCTCAGACACTTACTATATTTATGTAGTCATTTAACCTTGTGTGCCTCAGTTTCCTCATCTGGAAAATGAAATATCACACTACTTCAGTATCTTTGCCATGAAAACTCCACATGGGGTCATGAATGGTCAGACACAACTGAATGACTGAACAAAATAGACATACACCCTTTGCCTCCCCCACAAACATATATATATCCACTTATGTGTATGTACATCTATCTGTCCATCATCTATTTTCTTTGTATCTTGAATGAAAAAACCTTAGCACAGAAATCAAATACAATTTTTTTGCCTCAATTCAACCACATCCCTTCTTATCCTAGGTTCAATAATTTTTTTCTATATTGAAACTTTTCAGTTTTATGTAATTATATTTATTGATTTCTTCTTTTGTGATTAATTCTATCTTTTATTTGGTTAAAAATATATCTCTTACCTATAGCTGTGAGAGGTACATTGTCTTCCTGTAATTTTTTGGTAGTATGCTCTTTTGTGTTAAAGTCATCTATCCATGTAAAATATATTATGGAATATGGTATAAAATGTTGATCTAAGGCTAAACTTAATTTGTACTAGTCTCCTTTCCAAATTTTCTAGGAGTTTTTCTTTTTATCAAGTAGGGAGTACTTTCCTAACTAATTTATATTTTCCACCTTATTACATACCAGCTTATTGATTCTTATTGTTTCTGATTTTCTCTTGTCTCTTGTGGTTCTCTTGATTTACCTCTCTATATTTTTTTAAAATCAGTACCAGCTGTTTAGATGACTCCTGTTTTATAACATAATTTGAGGCCTGGGAATACTATTCCTCACTTCATCTCTGTGTCTTTTCATAGTTTCCCTTGATATTTTAGATCTTTAATTTGCACAAGTGAATTTTAATCTTATTTTATTGATTTCTGTTTAATATTCCTTTGATAATTTGTTTGGTATAGGATTAAAAGTGTAAAATAACTTTTGTGATATTATCATTTTTATTATATTGGCATAGCCTGACTCCAAGTACTAAATATCTCATCAACTATTTCTTTTTTTCTTTTTCTTTTTTTTTTAAATTTATTTTTAACATGGTTTATAACAAATAAAGCAATTCAAACTTTTGGTCAGGTGATACATCTTTTTAAAGCATTTACAATATGGACCACAAAAGAATTTTTTTTTCAACATTAACCAATGGAAACACAGATAATATTTATGTTGCTAACTTCACAAGCTCTTTACTTAATTATCTCCACAGTATTACTAAGAATTAAAGGATCCTAACTTAATGTTGTTGGTCTAAAGTCTTATGCCTGATAGTGCAATTTTAGACAACCTTGGATGTTCCCCTACCAATAATCTATAAATGAATAGCTCTGGTATTAAGCTTACAAACCTTTTGACTATAGGAAATTGCCAATTAATAGTAAGGACATTGCAGGGGTACAATATCTCCCCAACTTCATGTCAGTTCCAGGCAGGATTAAATTATCCACTTGCATTCAGTCAGGCTTAAAGTCTGCCAGGTGTCAGTGGGGAAATTGAGTCAGGAGAATCCCACCTCAGCCCATGCTGAACAGCCACTCTCCCACCCTTCCCTTGAGATCATCTATGCAGTTCATATTAGCATCTCATCACCTTACTGGCATCATGTATTGGAGGCTCAGATCGCCTTTCTTGCCACCCATATCTGGAGTTAGACTCAGAAGAACAGTCACTTAATAGTCCCATAGCATCTAAAAATGGCAAGTTCCAATAACCAAGTTTCAAATATGATTATAGTTTCACTTTGGCTAAGGACATCTTTTGAGGCACGTCTTAAGTGTTACATGTCTTTCTATACATGTTCTAGTTCCTGATTAAATGGCAATCATAAAATCAAATTTACCATTAAAACCTTGACTTTTCCATCAATGCCAAATTTTACCCGAGGTTACTTTCCTCTAGGAAATTTAGACTGAAATTCTTTTCTCCAAACTAAAGATACCATTGATTTATTCTCAGTAATTAATTCAGTCTATTGTTTTAATACTAATTGCTTTTATCTCACTTTGTAACATGTCCAATTTTTCTCCCCATCACTCCCCTCCCCCCACTTCCTAGTACCTTGCATTCTGATTACTCCTTCCCTCAGTGTACTCTCTCCTCCATCACACCCCACCCCTCTCCTATCTCCATCTTCTCTCTTTTCTTGCAGGGCAAGATGAATTTCCATATCCCTATCCCTGTAGTTCTTATTTCCTGATTGTATGCAATAAAAATTCTCAACATTCGTTGCTAATACTTTGAATTCCAACTTCTCTCTCTTCCCCTCTCCCTCCCCAGCCCAACTGAGAAGGGAAGCAATTCAATACAGACTAAATATGTGTTGTTTTGCAAAAGACTTCCATAGTAATCACGTTGTGTAATACTAATTATATTACCCTCTGACCTACCCTATCCCCCTTTATTTTCCCCCCTACAATTGACCTTGTCCCTTCTCAAAAGTGTTTAGTTCTAGTGACTCCCTTCTCCCATTTGCCCTCCCTTCTAACATTCCCCTCACTCCACTTGTTGCATCTTCTCCTACTTTCCTGTGGTGTATATAAATTTTCATATCAAATTTAGTGAGCATGTTATTCCCTTCTTCAGCCACACGTGGGGAGAGTAGCTTTATTTTTCCCCTCTCCTCTTCTCCTTTATCTCCTCCATTGAATAGGATTTTTCTTCTCTCTTTTATGAGTTATAGCCTGCCCCATTCCATTACTCCCTTTCTCTTCCCAGAATTTTCCTCCTTCACCCCTTAATTTTTATTTTATTTTATTTTTGTGTGTGTGTGGATATCATCTCTTCTGATATAACACACCTTGTACTCTCTATCTATCTATGTGTATGTGTGTGTGTGTGTATGTGTATGTACAATCTCTTCAACTATCCAAATACTGAGAAAAGATTCAAGAGCTAGAAATATTTCCATGTGGTAATGTAAACAGTTCAGCTTTAGAGAGTCTTTTATGATTTTTCATTTCTGTTTACCTTTTCATGCTTCTCTTGATTCTAGTCTTGGGAAGTCAAATTTTTAAATACAGATCTGGTCTTTTCCTCAACATGAAATCTTGAAAATCAACTATATCACTGAATGACCATTTTTTCCCTTGACGTATTATATTCAGATTTGCTGGGTAGGTGATTCTTGGTTTCTATCCCAGTTCCTTTGACTTCTGAAGTATCCCACTCCAAGCCCTTTGATCGCTTAATGTTAAAGCTGCCAGATCCTGTGTTTTCCTGATTGTATTTCCACAGTACTTAAATTGTCTCTTTCTAGCTGCTTGCAGTATTTTCTCCTTGATCTGGGAACTCTGAAATTTGGCCACAGTATTCCTAGGAGTTTCTCTGTTCAGGTTTCTTTCAGGAGGTGATCAATGAATTCTTTCAATATCCATTTTGCCCTCTGATTCTATAACGTCAGGGCAGTTTTCCTTGATAATTTCATGGAAGATAATGTCTAAGCTCTTTTTTTGACCTTTTTTCAGGTAGTCCAATAATTTTAAAATTATTTCTCCTGGATCTATTTTCCAGGTCACTTGTTTTTCCAATGAGTTGTTTCACCTTATCTTCTGTTTTTTCAAATTTTTGGTTTTATTTACTAACTTCTTGATTTAACTCATAGTCATTTGTTTCCCTGGACTCAATTCTCTCAGTGAATTATTTTGTTCAGTGAGCTTTTGAACCTTCTACCGCATTTGGCTAATTCTGTTTTTTAAAACCTCCTTCTCCTCATTGGCTTTTTGGACCTTTTTTTCCAATTGAGTTAGCCTCTTTTTAAAGCTGTTATTTTCTTCAGCATTTTTTTGGTTTTCTTTTAGTGAGCTGCTAACTTGTTTTTTAAGGTCTTCTATTGCCTGAGCCCATTTTAAGTTCCCTTTTCGAGGCAGAGGTCTTGACTTCCTCTGACAGTATGCCTTGTTCTTCCTCATCTGAAAGGATGGGGGGAGACACCTATTCCCCAAGAAAGTAACCTTCTGTGGTCTTATTTTTTTTCCCTTCTTTTGGGCATTTTCCCAGCTTTTTCTTGACTTCTGAGTTTTCTCTCCACATCCAGTTCTCACTTCCAGTTCTGCCCAGCCAGCGTTTGGGGGCTGAGATTCAAAAGAGCTTCTCTCCAGCCTCAGGGTTTTAGGCAGGGGTCTGCTATTCAGTGTGAGATTAAGATCAGCTGCTCAGGTGGGGGCAGGGCCACCACACAGGATTCAGTTCCCTTGGGGGTTTACCAGAAGACCTTCAACAACGGATCTGAGTTCCTGCCTGTTTTGGGAGCTCCTGTCCGCTGCTGCCTCTGCTGCTGCCTCCTGAGGGGGCCTGAGTCATGGGGACACACCACTCCCTTCTCAGCCAACCAAAAAGACCCTCTCACTGACCTTTGGCACCTGTGGGTTGAGGGACCTGCTCTGCCGCTGGAGAGTCTGTCCCTGAAGCCTGCTTGGATCTGCTCCTCTCGGTGTCACGTGACCATGGCAGGGCTGGGCTCTGCTCTGAGTCTGGTGGAACAGACCTTTCCCATCAGTCTTTCAGGTCACCCTGGGATAGAAATCTCCTCCACTCTATTGTTCTGTGACTTCTGCTACTTTAGAATTTGTTGAGAATTCTTCTTTACAGGTATTTTACGGGCTGTGGGGTAAGAGCTCAGCATCTGTGTATCTTTCTAGTCTGCCATCTTGGCTCCTCCCCCCATCAACTATTTAAGTTGTTCTTTAAGGAGCATTTTGTAATTGAATGTATAAAAGTCATTCGTGTGCTGTGATAGATTGATCCCTAGATGCTTTGTGCATTTTTTATTTTAAAATGGAAAGGGATTTTCCTTTCTCTTATTGTCTCTTGGAATTTGATATTATTATATAGAAATGGGGTTGATTTTTGAATGTTTGTTTTGTAGCTTTTAACTTTGCTAAAGCCATTGTCTCAACCAGTATCTTTGCTGATTCCCTAGAACTTTTTAAATAAACCATCCTGTTATCAACAAATGAGGATAGTTTTGTCTCTTCTTTACCTGTGTTTGTGCCTTTAATTTCTTTTCATTCCTCATTGTTATTACTCCCTTTTTCAGAACTAAAGCAAGTAATTGGGGGTAATGGAACAATAGTAGAGTCACCCTTACTTTACTCCTGGATTTATTGGGAAAAATTCTACTATGTCTCCAATGCGCATTATGCTTGCTTTTAGTTTTAGATAAACAAATTAGTTTTCAATTGATCAATTTCTCCTCTAATTTAACATCTCTTTTGTGCTTATTTTATGCTTATTTATTTGTTGCCTTCCTAATTATTTTAAACACACTCACTTCATTCATCTTCTCTTTTTCTATCTTGGTAGTGTATATTTGTAAGGATATAATTTTTCCCTAGAAGATTTTATTTTGACTGCATCCTAGAAATTTTTGTGTGTTGTTTAGTCTTTAAAAATTTTATGATATTTTAAAAATATTTCTTTGTCCATACTTTGTATGATTTTTAGCACAAATAAACGTTTATCTTTTTTCTTTGAAAACTTTTTCTATATTCATTATGTGGTTTTGGACATTTTTCTTTTTAATATGGTTAACTATGTTGATTGTTTTCCTAATGTTGAACAATCCTGCATCTTTGGTATAAATCCAAGTTGTTCATGATGACTGATATCTTGGATAAATTTCTCTAGTCTTTGTGACAGCACTTAGTACAGTGCCCGGCACATAGTAGGTATTTAATATTGGTTGATAGTATTTTAAAATTTATATTCATGAATGACATTGATCTATTGTTTTTCTTTTATACTTTATCCATCTCTTGTTTAGGTATTAGGACTGTAATTGTCTCATAAAAGGAATCTGGTAAGGTTCTTTCTCAGTTTTTGAGAATAATTTCTGTACCTTCTTTGCTCATTGTTCTTTAAAAGCTACCTAGAATTCTTTTGTGAACCCACCAGGACGACGCATTTTTTTGTTTTGTTTTGTTTTGATAGTTCCTTTACAGTTAGTTCTAGTTTTTTGAGATTGATATTTAAGATTTGTTTGGTCTTCTTAGCGTAAGTATTTTGTATTTTTGAACATATTCCTCTATTTCTTTTATATCCTTAGTTTTTTTTAGCATATAATTCTGGATAGTAGGTTCCAATAATTCTTTTCATTTCTTCTAATTTAATTGTGATGTCACCTTGTTCATTTCCTATTTTGTTAACTTGACTTTCTGCTTTCTTTTGTCTCTAGCGTAAGCAAACAAGTATCTGTTTGTCCACTCTGGATTAAACACTCTGTGTCCTGATTCAATCTTCCGTTTCTTTCTGTCACTAATTTTATCAAGTCATCCCCTAAAATTTAATGTTAGAACCAAAAAAATCTCCACTGCCACTGCTCACATACAAAGAAATACTGAATTGAGTGTCTGACTTTGGAGAGAGCTCCAGACACTCATGTAAGTTGGAGGACAGCCATGCAGCCGTGGAGAGGAAGAAGCCCTTGTGTTGTTGTCCCTCATCGCATGGTGGGCATCAGCTGCGTTGGCACATGGCAGCACTCATTTTGTCCCTATTCAATGCCAGTAATGACCAAAAATACACAGAAAAGATATGACTCTTGCTCCTCTCAGACTAGAGACAGATGGTTGGTTGCCACAAGTCACATGACAAACAGGCAAGAGTGGGCAATGGCAACCCAACTGCCAAGTTACATGATGGTCACAGTAGTGACTAGTAGAAGGTGGGTTAAGTGGGGCATGGAGAAAACTCTCATTACATCTTTATTTTCTTTTACATTACTACATTTTTCGTGGGCCACCTGAGATCCTTTGGTGAGTCTCATGTTATACAGACCTGCTCCCTAGGGGCTCCCTAGATCAAGGTGCTTGGTAATATTTATTCCCTGAGTGTTTCCCTTGACTAAGCCACTGGTTTTTCTCTGTTGCCTCAAGGATTCCTTGGTTAGGGCATTTCTCCCCCCCCATACTATGGCGCCGAGGGATCTTTTTGTGTTCTTTGTACTTCCTGAATTTTTTTCCAATCAGGACAGTAGGTGGTCTTATATCTCTCCTCAGGATTCCTTTATCAGAATTCTTAATCAAAAGTTCTAAAGTCTCTCATGCAGCATACTTGATTATGACACAGGATAGCCTTTAACTCCTTTGGAGCTTCCTTGACTTGGGAGTTTTCTTTGACCTCTTTGGCTTCCTACATCTAGGAACTGAGTTATCATCTATCTTCCCTGATTGGGATGCTTCCTTGATTGACATGCTATGCATTCTTTTCTGAGGTTCTCAGAGTTCTGGATTGTTTCCTGTTCCTTTTTCACTTTCCCAGTAAGGATAGTGAATGCTCTGCCATTTCTCCCTCCGACTTCTTAAGTTAAAGTTTTTGTCCTCTTCCCTCTGGAGCTTTGCAGTCAGGTTGCTGGGTGGTCTCCCTTGCCTTAGGAGCTTCCTTGATCAGGGTGCCAGATGGTTTCTGCACTCCTCAGGTTTCTTTCTCCTGTCACTGTCCTACCTCAGATTTCCTTTCAGTCTAATTACCTGTTTTCACGTTAGCTTCTTTGTCAGGATTCCTCTTTAGTGTCTGAAGTTTCTGGCTCTGCTTTTGTGTAGTTTTGAGGTAGATGAATGAACTTATTGAAATTTCTCTTGGGAATTTTTGGTCACTCAATTTGGTATTTCTTTTTAAATCATTACTGGCATATAAGCGGGAGAATTGGGTTCTTGTGTTACTTACTTCATTCTGTTTTAATTGAAAGAGCAAATGTGGAATAATATGTTCAACTTTTTGTGCCATATTTTTGGAAGGACATTGACAAGCCAGAGAATGTCCAGAGAAGAGCAACCAATTTGATAAGAAGACTAGAGACTGAGCCTTATAAGATTAGTTAAAGAAATTGGGATTATTTAGCCTAAAGTAGAATAGGCCCTGGCCGAAGAAGGGAGTATGACATGGGAATTGTCTTCAAGTGTTTGAAGGACTATAGTATGGATTAAGGATTAGGCCCTTTCTTGGTTTTGTTGGGCAGAACAAGGAGTAATAGGTAGAAATTAGAATAGCAGATTTCAGTCCCAATTAAGTAAAATGTTCCTTACAATCAGAGCTACTTAAAAGTGCGTTGGAATGCCTTTTAGGGAATAGTGAGTTTTCATCATCACTGGAAGACTTTAAGCTGACCCTTGGTCACCCCTTGTTAAGAATATTGAAGAAGGCTTCATATGAAAATACAGTTCCTGATACTTCAAAGAGTTAAGTATTATCCCTTAAAGGCTTATCCACATTGATGAATTAATGGATACTTGAAGTATTAAAGCAGGTAAGGGCATTTGCTCACACAAAGGGCTTTATGATTTCAAAGCTCTTGTCTCATGTGATCTTAATAGCATTAATAATAATAATAGCTAAGTCCTTTTGTTGTAGCTCCAATGCTCAGGATCACGTGTACCACTCATACAGTAAATGCTTAATAAATGCTTGTTGACTAACTGAATAGAATGGGACAGATTGGGAATAGGGGCAGAAATGGAAAAGGATGACATTATTGGGTGAGAAAACAATATAATTAAAACAAAAGTTCTAAATATCTTTTCAATTTGGTTTGAACATAGAGCTCATGGGAAAATAATGTAAGATAAGACTGGATACATTGCAGGCCAGTTTCATGAATGCCAGTTTCAGTTCAGACTATTTGGTAATAAATGGGAAGCCACTGAAAGTATTTGAGTAGGAAAGTGATGTCGTGTGATCAGGAAAGGATGTGATGCAATAAGATCAATTCAACTTGTGAAAAGAGGTGACTGGGGAAGTGTTTCTATGGCATCAGTTTACAGAATAAAAGTTATTTTCAACAAGGTATATGAATACATATTGATATGAGCCAAAAAGGAACCTTATATTTGGCATAGTTTCTAGACTTGTTTGTTTAATCTACAGCATGTGAAAGTAAAGTCTCAGGAAAATTTGGGATTAAATGCAGCAAAATGGAAAGAACACTAAAGTTCCAAACTGTGTTTTGAGTTCCCTGACTACCTGTTTGACACCTCGATTGAGTCTATGTTCTAGCAATTTATATTGCTTCCTTCCAGCTCTACCATTCTGTTGTCTAGGGCCCTTTCCATTTTTATCATTCTTTGTTTAAAGGTTCCTTCCATCTCCAAATTTGTAGGATTCTCTGGAACGACTCAATGAAGAGGTCAGTTGACAACTCTTCAAAACAACTGAGCAAGAAGTTATTGCCCTGGGGAGGGGAAATTCCAAGAAAGGGGAAGAAAAAAAAATGTTAGGTATCTTGATAGATAAGAAATGAATTCTTGGGCATAGTTCCATTTTGAGTATTACAAGTGGCTGCTACAGAAGTGTAGTTGGATTCTCTGGGCTCCAAAAATAGAGAAATAAAGGCTTAGGTTCAAAGAGCAATGTTGGCTGAATCCTTTAATAGTAAAGCCTCAAGCTGATCAACATGCACAGATGTTACTATGGAGATTTGTGTATGTGAGCCAGTGCATGTGTATTTAAGCTTACAAGTGTGAAAAAGTTGCTATAATAGACTGAAACTATATAAAAGTGGAAGACAGTAGAACATTTTTATCCCCACAAAGTAGAGTGATGCATTAGAACTTGCAAGGGGCAGAGTCGAGAACTAGATGAGAGAAATTCCCAAAGGTTCCTTTCATGCCTTTTACTTTTTCCTCTTACTGCACCCCTCCTCCCCCTTTTTGAGAATGTATGGAACATCACAGAATCACGGAATGTTCAGACTAGAACTCTGGTTGTAAAAAATGGCAAGAGGGGTGAGAAACAGCTGAGTATGTTTTAATCTCTTCACAAAGGCGGTAACAATAAAGCCATTTGAAAGCATAGGTGGGGAGGATGTCAATTGTCAGAAACTAGGGAGAAGCAGCTCCCTTGCAGATAGAATGTTCTGTGTCTTAAGTTTGCAAGGCAGTATGGCATAGAGGAAAGAGGACTGGATTTGTAGTAAGACCTGAGTTTATGTCCTAGCTCCAACATTTGCTATCTGTGAAACTAAGTTTAAGTCACTTATCTTTTCCATACTTGAGTTTCCTTATAGCAATGTCAGGAGAATAATTTTTTTTTAACCTTCAAAGCCCTATGGAAAAAGAAGAAATTATTACAATGTCCCTCCCAGTTCTAAGATTCTGGGTTCTAAAAATCCATGTTCTGATGTCTCTTCCAGCTGTAGCATTCTCAGTTCTGAGCTTCCTTCCATTTCTGGTATTCTGTGTGCTAACAATCTGTGTTTCTAGGTCTCTTCTAGTTCTACAGTCCTGTGCTCCCTATGGTTTACAAGGGAACACACTGTATTTCTGCCTCTTCTCATTCTAATGAGCTCTTTTAAAAATATATCAAAAGAAATTCTAATCGCATAATCTTCACATTTCAAAGGAGTGTGTATTTATTATGAAAACTACTGATTCATTAGGAAGGCCTCCTGATTCAAAAAGCAACAGCTGCTTTTAGTTAGAATAAATCCCGTCATGTCTCATACCCCCTCTTGCTTTGAGGGGAAGTTTAATGTTTAGCTAATTCTGAGTTTCATTTTCTCCTTCTCCCTTTCCCTCTCTTCCTTTCCCTCTTGTTCTCTCCTCTTCCTCTCCCTCTTTCTCCTCACCTTTCTTCCCACTCCCCCTCACTCTCCCTTTTTCCCTCTTGCACCTTCCCCCTTCCATCTCCCTTGTTCCTCTCCTCTTCCTATCCCCTTCTCCCCTCTCCCTCTCAGCATTTTGCTTCCTCCTTTCTCTCCCCTCCCCCTCATTTCTCTCCCTTCTCCCCTCTTTCCTTTCTTCTCTTCCTTCCCTTCTTCCCCCTCTCTTTGCTCTTTCCTTCTTCTTCCTCCTCTCTTCACTTCTCTCTGTCTCTCCTTCCCTTCCCCCATCTTTCTCCTCCTTTTTCCTTTCCTTTCTCTCCCTTTCTCCCTCTCTCTTTCCCTTCTTTACCCCCTCACTTTCTTCTTTTTTCCCCATCCCTCCCTCTTCTCCCTTCCTCTCTCCAAATAGCAAAGTTTGATTGCTTCTCAACAAAACAAAATAAAACAAAGCAGCTCTTTTAATGGATTTTTTTAGGATCACAAAAGCTAGTAAAATTCCTCTGATGATCTTTTATTATTGGCATTCAGCAGGGACAGAAAAGTGAATTGCATAGCAATCAAGAAAAAAAAGTTGAGGCCCATTGTATCTGAAGTACAATAATTGAAAGTCAGCAAGCATTTTTGAGTCTATTGTAGGTCCTTAAATGAAACTACAGCATACGTTTCCATAAGCAGAAGGAGCTTTTTTTGGTGGGGAAAAAAACCCATAGCTGTATTTTTATACAAAATCTGGAAGCCTGTGTTTGAATGGTTGCACAGAAGAGATAGATGAGTGTAGAAATGGGCATTGAAATAGATTTCTTTGATTGGTTTGTAATGACCTGATTGTGTTTCATCATTATGTGGTTTGCCATTTTATTTCCCTAATGTACATTTTTGAACCCATCAAAAAGAAGTACAATGGGAAAAGACACTAGATTTGGAGTCAAAGGACCTTGTTTCTTTCTTTTTTTCCCATTTTCTTCTCTTTTTTTCATTGAACAATAATCTTTTCCCCTCTTTATTTATTTGTTTTCAGTTTTCAACAATCACTTTCATAAGTTTAAAATTTTCTCTCCCTCCCTCCCCGCTCCATCCACATGGTGGCATACAATCTTATATGGACTCAACACATACATTCTTATTAAACACGTTTTCACATTAGTCATGTTGTGTAGAAGAATAAATGAATGGAAGAAAGCATGAGTAAAACTAAACAGAACCAAACATAACAAAAGAGAGACTAGTCTGCTTCATTCTGCATTCCAACTCCATAGTTCTTTCTCTGGATGTGGATGGCATTTCATATCATGAGTCCTTTGGAAATGTTTTAGGTTCTTGTATTGCTGTGAAGGGCTAAGTCTATCAGAAATAGTCCTTGTACACTGTGGTTGTTACTGTGTATAATGTTCTCCTGATTCTGCTCACTTCACTCAGCATCAGTTCGTAGAAGTCTATCCAGGTATTTCTAAAGTTTGCCTGTTCATCATTTCTTATAGCACAGTAGTACTTCATTACATTCATATACCACAATTTATTTAGCCATTCCCCAACTGATGGGCATCCCCTCGATTTCTAGTTCTTGGTCACTACAAAAAGAACTGCTGTAAATATTTTTGTGCATATGGGTTCTTTTCCCATTTTTATGATGTCTTTTGAATACAGCCCTAGAAGCAATATTGCTGGGTCAAAGGGTATGCACATTTTGTAGCCCTTTGGACATAGTTCCAAATTGCTCTCCAGAATTTTTGGATCAGCTCACAACTGATTTAAATCAGTGTTTCAACTCTCCCACATCTTCTCCAACATGTATCATTTTCCTGTTTTGTCATGTTAGCCAATTTGATAGGTGTGATGTGGTACCTCAGAGTTGTTTTGATTTGCATCTCTAATCAATAGTGATTTAGAGCATTTTTTCATTTAATTATAGATAGCTTTATTTTCTTCCTCTGAAAACTGCCTATTCATATCTTTTGACCATTTATCAATTGGAAAATGGCTTGTATTCTTGTAAATTTGGCTCAGTTCTCTGTATATTTTAGAAGTGAGGCCTTTATCACAGACAATAGTTGTAAAAATTCTTTCCTAGTTTTCTCCTTCCCTCCTAATCTTGGTTGCAATAGCCTTTGTTTGTGCAAAAACTTTTCAATTTAATGTAATCAAAATTATCCATTTTGCATTTCATTATGTTCTCTATCTCTTGTTTGGTCATAAATTCCTCCATTCTCCATAAATCTGGCACATAAACTATTCCTTGCTCCCCTAATTTGTTTATAGTATCAGCTTTTATACCTAGATTGTGTACCCATTTGGACTTTGTGCTGGTATGTGGTGTCAGGCATTGGTCTATGCCCAGTTTCTGCCATGCTATTTTCCAGTTTTCATAGCAGTTTTTGTCAAACAGTGAGTTCTTATCCCAGAACCTTAGTTCCCTGGGTTTACCAAACAGTAGACTGCTACAGTCATTGACTACTGTGTCATGTGTACCCAAATTATTCCACTGATCTACCCCTCTGTTTCTTAGCCAGGACCAAGTGGTTTTGATGATTACTGCTTTATAATACAGTTTAAGATCTGGTATGGCTAGGCCATCTTTCTTTGCATTTCTTTTCATTAATACCCTTGATATTCTGGGCCTTTTGTTGTTCCAGGTGAATTTTGATATTTTCTAGCTCTATAAAATAGTTTTTTGGTAGTTTGATTGCTATCTATGGCACTGAATAAGTAAATTAATTTAGGTAGAATTTTAAAGGACCTTGTTTCTAATCCTATCTTTTCTAACTTAGTACCTGTGTGAACATTGGAAATTTTGTTGTTATCAAGTTTTTGGGCAAGTCTTTTTGTATTCCTAGTGCTCAGCACAATGTCTAGCATGTAGTAGGTCATGGGTCCATTAAAGTATTATATGAAATATACTCTGCTAGCCTTCCTCTAGGCTGGTAGGGTGGGTGAGCCTGTCTCCTGATTCAAAGTCCAGTGTTATTTCTATTAAAACTGTATTGAGAAGGCATCGTACTAGAGTGGAAAAAAGCTTGGGACTAGCAATCAGCAACCCTCAGTTAAAAGTTTCAGATCTTCTGTTCAGTAGCCTTAAGGCCTTGGGCAAGACACTTTCTCTTAGTAGTTAATTCCTCACCTGTAAAATGAGGAGGTTAGATAACATTCCTTTTGACTTAGCAGTGTGAGTTTAGTAATTCAACAGCTGTTGTATCAAGCTCTAACTAAAACTTCAATAGCATGTATGCTAACAATTTTATGTAATATAATTATTTTATGGCATATAAAATCATTTATTTTACAGTTTATATTTTATAGTTATTATTTTATAGCTTTCATTCTGTGCCTCTTTCTATGGATTACAGAGTTCTTTCTTCACAATTGCAGTATGAACTTATTTCTCCATCATGAAGGAAAGTAGCGTGTTACTCTTTTGTTTTTATAATGAAGGAAACAGAATCTTGGAGAACAAAATGACTTTGTCTGAGTCCAACTGGCTAAGTAGCATTATTCTTTGGTCACCCAGCAGAACTTGTATTTGAGGGACAGGGAATTACTTTTTAGACAAGTAAATATCAAGTTTAAAATAACTAAAATATTAGCTTTAGTGTATTTGACCTAATTACAGAGGTTTGCTCTATACAGCTTTATGAGAACATACTAATTTTGTAGGTTTAAAGTCTTGTCCAGTTAAGTCATTACCTGTATTCTTCTGGGTGCTGTCAGTAAAGAAAGAATATTGAAGTATTTGAAGTTTTAATTTGAAGGGACCCTTCATTGAGCAGTGGCTGAAAAAAACCTGGCAAAGTTATGTTTACTGTACTTTTCTCCTTGCTTTTGCCTTTGGAATGAAAAGAAATTTCTGTCCTTTGACTAGTGATGTTTCAGTGAAAATTGTGAACCACAGAACAATCAATTGTGGCAGGCAATTTTCAGCAATGCATTTCACCAAGCATGTATTAATAAGCCATGTAGTATTAGAAAGTCACTCTGTCCAGCACTAGGGAAGTAAATTCAGTTAAACTTTTATTAAATATCTACTATGTACAGGACACGATACTCAGTTCTAGGACTATAAAGATGCATTAAAACAGTCTTTACTTTTGGAGGTTAAGTATAGTAGGGGATTGAAGTGCACTCAAGTAACTGTAATACGAGTTATAATGTAAATTATAGGCAGCATGGTATAGTGAAAAGTATGCTAGCATCTAGGATATTGGAAACTTGGACTCAGCCCATCAGTTAGTAAGCATTGTGCTAAGGACATTACAGTATAAATATAAGCAACAAGAAAGACAGTTTCTACCCCCAAGTAGTTTGCATTCTAATGAGGAAAGAACATAGAAAAGAAGAGCTGAAAAGCTGGCAAGGGGACGAGCCCTGGGAGGGGCATGGTGGCTAAATTCTGATAACAAAGGATGGCTGGTGGTCTGGGTCCCTTCCCAAAACTGAGGTTCTGAGAAGAAGTCTTCAGTGGGAGAAGGGGCCTGTGGGGCAGAGGCAGGAGGCAGATGAGGCATAGTGTAGTCTTAAGTCCAGCTTTTATGGATAAAATACCAATTCCTCAGAGATCCTCCATAATCTGCTTCCATTCTATCTGTTTAACCTTATTTCCTATTGTTTCCCTTCATGTCTACCACATTCTATCCAAACTGCACCATCAACTTTTCACTGAATTAGATGTTCTGTATGCTGCTGATCTCCAGGAATTCTCATTGACTTTTCCCCATTCCTGGAATGTATTTCCTCCACATCTTCACTTCTTACATCTCTACCTTCCTTCTACGCTCAATTAGCCTGGAGATGGAGGAATCCAATTTGGGGGTGGAAGAAGAGGGAAGTCTTCGTGAAGAAAGAATCATTGTGGATAATCACAGTGTGCAATAATTACCAGAAGAAGAACTGGATTGGGGAAATTAGTTTATGGTCTTCAGGAGCTCAGTTCAACTCAACAAGCATTTAAAAATCACCTACTCTGAGTTAAGTACTGTGTTAGATACTTGAGATACAAAAACAAATCATTTCCTACCATCAGTTGGATGCAATATAAGTAAATACAAACTAAAATGAAGAGAGATAGAATAGAGCATTATTAGTCAAGGGTAACATGGAAGCCCAGATAAGAATTCTGAGGGTCAAAGATTAAGGTAGGAGTGCATCTAGGTAACCAGGTTAATAACCTCACAGACATCTTTAACTTTTTCTTTACCTATATATCTAGTCAATTGCTGGGTTTTATCCATCATACTTCCACAGCATCCTTTGAATGTCTCCTTTCCTTACGTACTACTACTATAATTTAGAACTTATCACCTCTTGCCTAGACTATCATAATATCTTTCTAATTATTTTATCAGCTTCCAGACTCTTCCTTTTTCTCTCTATCTATCCCATAGCTACTTACAAGCTCTTCCTAATGATTATGTTGGCACCTGGTTGTTGTCCTTCAGTCTCTAAGAGGACCAAAATGACATCACCATGATAAAGTGAAGTTTCAGTGTGTACAACTGTGGCTGATCACACCAATATGAGCTTGGAATGCTCTACCACAGATTGGGCACAGATAGTCCATGTGAATATTTGTAGGGGAGGATACTCCAAATTTGTGCATCCTATGTTTTCTTTGTGCTGTTTCAGTTCTCCTTTGCTTATAGAGCTCAGCATCTTTTCTGATGTGTGCACGCCATGCTGAGTGGTCCTTTGCCAGTGTCTCCCATGTCCCACAATCAAATCCAAAGTTCTTGAGAAGAGACCTTGAGAGTGTCCTTGTATTGCTTCTTCTGACCACCAGGCCTGCCCCATGTGAGTTCTCTATAAAACAGTCTTTTTTGGCAAGTGTACATTTTACATTTAAACAACATGGCCGGCCCATCAGAGTTGTGCTCTCTGAAGCATAGTTTGAATGCTTGACAGTTTAGTTTGAGCAAGGACCTCAGTGTCTGATACCTTATTCTGCTAGGTGATCTTCAGAATCTTCCTACAACAGTTCAAATGGAAGCCATTCAGTTTCCTGGCGTGGCACTGGTAGACTGTCCATGTTTTGCAGGAGTACAACAATGAGGTCAGCACAATGACTCTATAGACCTTCAGTTTGGTAGTCAGTCTAATACCTCTTCTCTCCCAAACTTTTCATTGGAGACTCCCAAAACACTGAGCTAGCTCTGGCAGTGTATCATCCTCATTGTCAATGTGTACATCCATGGAAAATATGCTACCAATGGAATAGATGGATAGACCATGTATACATGGTCACTGCTCTCTTTAGAAATCTTTAGTTTCCCTACTGCCTCTTGAATGAAACACAAACTCCTCTGCCTAGTATTAAAAATCCCCCATGGTCTTCCTTCAACTCAGTGTTCTGGTCAACCTATCCTTTGAGCTCTTTCTGACCATGACATTTCATCTTCTATCTCCATGCCTTTGGATGGGCTCTTCCCAATTTCTCTGAGTCACGTGAGTTCCTTGAGAGCAGAGATAGGACAGCACAACCAAACCCAAGGTAACGTGGTCTGGAATCCATTCAGCAATTTCATTGCTGCAGTGCAGTCCCTTTTAGCACACCTTGCAGTTGCCCTGTCCCTATACTTCTGTGGCAAGAAGAAACAGACATTAGTTATTCCTACTTCTCTCCCCAGTATGGAACACAGGAGGCATAGGATAGCAGAAATGTGCTCTGCCTAAAGCAGCAGGAGCAGCACTCAGCCTGAGAACTAAAAAACAGAGGAAACTGGGCTCCAGTGTGCGTGCGTGTGTGTGTGTGTGTGTGTGTGTGTGTGTGTGTGTGTGTAGTTGCATGGTTGCGTCAGTCCTGAAGGAAAAGAGGTCAGCATGTATCTGGGGCCAGTTTTGTTCTTGCATTAGTCACTTGGGACAGGGTTTGAGACTGGTGAAAACTGAATTTCTCAATGTGGTAGAAGGCTGAGATGGTTTTGATACCCATTCTTTAGGAGATGACAGTCAAAGGAGACTGTCAGAAAATGAGCAGTAGGAGAACATGAAGAAAATAAGGAAATTACCAGCAAACTCAAGAGTAGGAAAACTCAATTGTAAGCAGATAAATCAGGGAAGATATTAAAACAGAAGAGAATATGGTCAATAAGACATCTAAATGAGTTCAAACATTCCTAAACAAATGCTGCAAGACAAAGAAAATTGAACTAATACCTGATGAGACAGTGGATCTTGTGGATTCCCAAGAGATAATGGAACCACGGTAGGTATTCCTAAAATATTCAAAAGATAAATATAAGAATCGTAAAAGCAGAATTTGTGGCTTGCATAGCAGAAATAATTGACCGAATATTGAATTCATGGTGGCAGATCTCTCCAAAGAAGTGAAATATACAACTCTACAGGAATGAAGGACATTCTGGAAGAAGAAAAGCAAAGTGCAATAACATTTAACATTTAACAAACAAATAATCTCTGTACAAGCAAAACATATTGACTGAGAATACATGATGAATGATGACAGAGAAACTTAAGGATTATTGGTCTCCCAGAAGAACATGACAAAGAAAAAATAAAAACCCTGAGCATCCTAATGCAAGAATAATATAATGAAACTGCCCAGAACCTCTGAATACAGACAACAAGTTGCCAATGAAGGAATCCTCTTACAGAGAGATCACTTCCTGGAAAAAAACCCTCAGCTTCCAATTCCAGGACAAACTCCAAGAGGTTAAATTTAAGTGACAGACGACACATTTTGTAAGTGACTAGGAGAAAGACCTTCAAATATAAAGGAAAGGAAATCCCAGAAACACAAGACTTTTCTGCACCTATCAGAAACTGCTAAAGGGAATGGAATAATGTGTTCCAAAGAGCAAAGGAGCTTAAGATGCAGCGCAAGGTGACACAACTTCAAAACTAAGTCTGATCAGCAGTGAAAAACTATGAACATTCAACACGAGGGAGACATGTGAATCCTCCCCATAAATTGTTTAAAAGGAGTCAAGCAGATTTTTATCCTTTGTAAAGCCCCTAGACAAAACACATGCACATGTGCGCGCACACACACACACACACACACACACAGTTGCTACCAAAGAGAGAGCAAATAATAAAACAAATTATTCCATACCTAGAGATTATTAAAGGGAGAAAGATAGCTACAATGAGAAAAATTTGAGGTTAAAAAGCAACAATAAGAAAACAACAAAATAACAGCATAACCATTAAGAGATTTCTCTTTGAACATATGCAGAAGATAAATATGAAAGCAGAGCTTAAATAGAAGTGTTGGTGAAAGAACAGGCCTGAAACACCATGGATTGAATCTCACAACTGTCCTGCTTCAAGTGAAAGAATCCATAAAAGAGAGAAGAAAGGTAGACTACAGAGGAAAATATATCATGTATTCTAATCAATTCAGTCTTTGTGTATAGTATATATGTATATTTTTAACTGAATTAAATTCTAGGCTTGGATGTTGGCCTGTGCAAATGCATGGAGGCAGGTGATGGCAGGTCTTGTTTGGGGAACAGCTAGTAGTTCACTTTGAATGAAATAGAGTATGGAAAGAGGTGAGATATGAAATAAGATTACACAGTTAAATGATTGCCAAATTGTGCAGGACTTTGAATGTTTGTCTGAGAAATTTGTATTTTACCTGAGAGGTATTATGGATGCCTCTGAAGGTTTTTGAACAAGAAACTGTCTTGGTTATACCAGTACTTCACTAAGGCTATTTTGTCAACTGTGTGGAGTGATTGGTTGCACGTAAAGAGATAAATTGGAAAGCTATTACAACAGTCTAGGCAAGTCATTATAAGAGTCTGAACTATGTTGGTGGTAGTATGTGTAGAGAGAAAGGGAACCATGTAGGAGATGTTGTGAATACAGGATCACAGAGTGCAACTTGTCAGTGGTTTCCTCAACAAAAATAAGAAAGATTGGAGCAGAGGCAGGTTTAGAGGGAGAGATAATCAGTTTAATTTTGGACTTGTAGATTGAGATGCTGATAGAACATAGAGGTGATGTCTATAATATTTGAAGGTGCAGGACCAGAGTTGAGGGTAGAGATTAAGGGTAGATAGATTAATGCTGACTCAACTCATGGAAGCAAATGAGCATACTGCTCAAGAAAGTGAATAAATAGAAGCAAAAGATCCTAGGACATAACTTTAGGGAACATTTGTGGAGGAAAGAAATGGATAATGATCTACCAAAGTAGGCTGAGGAGGGATCAAATCAGTAAGAGATAAACTGATGAGAGCTATGTCATGGAAGCCATGGGAATATAAGAGGATATCAGAAGTAAGATATGGGTGATTGTCAAAAGCTTCAGAGAGCCCAATGGCTATGGATACAAAAGAAAGGCTTTCAGATTTTGGACTTAAGAGATCCTTGATAACCTTTGAGAGAGCATGCTTTCAGTTGAGAACTGGAGCCAGAAGCTATACTTCAAACAGTTGAAAAGAGTACAGAAATGGAGACCGTAAGAGTAGACTATTTGTTCTAGCATGTTGGCAGTGAAAAGGAAGACAGCAATGGGATGACAGTTTGAGCAGATGGCACATTTGAATGAAGTCTTTTTTTAAGGATTATGGACAATTAGGAATGTTTCTAGGTAATGGTTTCCCTCTAGTAGAGATTGGAGATGAGAAAGAAAAAGGTAATCATTATTAGAACAACTTCTTAGAAAATAGAGGAGAGAAAGGGATTGAGAGCACAAATGAAAGGTCTGGCCTTGTCAAGGAGGAGGCCTGTCTGTTCCTGAGATGCTTGGGTAAAACACAACAACATGGGAGAAGATATGCAGGTGTTTTGAGGTATGCCGTTGGAAAGATAAGTAAGCTCCCAATAGATAGCTTCTTTTCTCAGCTAAGTAGCTGGCAGAATTGGCTTGCTGAATGAGATAAAGATGAGGTTGGTATGTTGGGAATTAAAAGACTAAATTTTAGAGAAGTTACTGTGGAGTGTATGGTAGTTATTCAGTGAAGAGTAAGAGCATTTCTGTGTAGCAGTGAGTGCCAATTGAGACTAGGTGACGTATTCATTAAGTGCCATTTCATGAATTCAGCTGGTAGTTTTAGCAACTCCCAAGCATGAGTAGAAAGTTTGCAAAAGTGAGCTAACCATAATAAGGTAGCTGTATTACTATCAGGTTATGGAAGAAGCATCCTAAATGATAGGCTAAGGAGACTATGTTTTATGTTGTAGGCTATAGGGAGTGACTGAAAAGTAAATAACATATTTAGAACTACAGTTATCCATCCACATCACAGGGTCACAGTGCTCTTGCAATCTGGAAAATCTGCATAACATTTTTTGACCCTCCCTTTGTCTCAGAGAAGAAGTCTGAATTTTTTTCTTTTTTTATGGGGTATTTAGAGTACCTTTTTGTAAAATTTGGGTTGATATTATACAATATTATACATATATTTTATGCATTCCTGAGTTTTTAAACTTTTTCTCTGTTTGCTGACCTGTGCATGTCATCTGTGGCTTTTGCAAAACTCCCCAAAATTCCCATTTAATTTTGTATGCCAACCCATGATATATCAAAACCATGATGGGGAAAGTCATGGTGTAGAAGTGATAACTGTATATAGAAAAATAAAATGGTAAAAATGTAAAAACATTACTGTGATAGTATTTTGGAGCAGAGATTAGAGAGGAAAGAGAAGGGAAGCAGGAAGATCAGTTAAAAAGTAGTTTAGAGGTAATAAAATCTTGAACTAAAGTAACTGTAAAAAAAATTTATTCAAATTCAATGAACATTTATTTATTAAGTAGCAGCTATGTGTGAGGCTCTATACTTGACATTAGTTTATTGATGATAGACAAATTTTCAAGCCATTTTAAACTTTCTGATACAGGTAATTCTCTTCATATAAAGGAGTTCAAATATAAATTGAATAAATATTACATGTGGTAGGCACTTCACAAATGCTTGTTGAGTTAAATTATATTGTTCATCTACAGTGATACGTATATTGATAAACAAGCTCTGTTGATTCTCCATCCAACTGAATTTCACTGTCATCACATTAGATATTCTTCTACTTGGTTTCTTTTTATGTGCTAGGTGAAGTCTTTCGAGTGATTGTGAGTCTTTTCTGGGAAGCTCTGCATTGTTCCAGGGCTTGATGGAGTGAACATAGTCATCTACAACAAGACCTTGTGTACAACAACATCATCTCTAGGGAGTCTTTCTTCTATTTGGGCTTTTTGCTGGACTTTCACAACCCTCTTACACTTCACTCCCCTTCACATATACAACAATCCGTGTTCTCTGGCCTATCGGCTGTTCCTTATTTATGATCCTCCATCTCTCAATTCTGTTCATTTTCTCTGACTATCCCCTGTACCTGGCTCTCTTCTCAGCTCAAGCTCATTCATCATTTACCTGGATGCCTTCAATATTCAACTCAAATCCTCTACCCTCTACCCCTAGTCTTTCTAAGATTATCTTCCATTTGTGCTGCATATCTATGTCCATGTGTTTTCATACTCATATCTGTGTATATATCTCTATAAAGATATCTGTATAGTTCTATATGGATATCTATACATGTGATAAATATTCACATCATTATTTCTGTATTTTCTTCCCCATTGGAACAGGAGCTCCTTGAGAGAAGGCATAATGCTGTTGTCTTTTTTGTATAGCCTCAGCACTTGGTATAATGCCTGACACATAATAAGAGCTTCTTGTTTACTAAGTGACAATTGCCATGATAGTGGCAAATACTTTTTGAAACTGCATAAGTTATTTTTTAAAATTAATAACATTGTTAAAATTATCTTTGGTACAAATACTTTTGGAAATCATAAGTTTTCTCTTTTTGGAAGTTAATAGGATTGTTAAACAAAGTTATCTCTGTTACTTTTAAGGACCCTTGCAATGATTTTGACATAAGCATGGGGACATGGACTTTTGAAGGAGAGGTTTTAATGTATGTAAAGCACTTTGTAGTTCAGAGAGTACTAGTATTGTAATATCTCAGAGTTTGAAGGGACCTCAGGAGAGATTTTACCCATACCTGAACAAGAATTCCCTCTGTAACACCCTCAAAAAGTTATCAGCCTTTGCTGGAAGACCAGATGAGACAATAGATGTGACAGTTTTGTAACTCTGTAGGGCTGTAGAAATGTGATCTATTGTTATGGAAATTTTTGAAGAAGATGGTTTCATAGAATCATAAATACAGAGATGGAAGGAACTAGAAAGTACAGTCTCTTCATTTTATAAATGAAGAAACTAAGGCCTAGAGAAATGAAATGACTTAACCAAGGACAGAGAAAATAAATAGCAGAATTGAAATTTGGTCCCTGATTCTCCAATTCCAGATACATCAATTTTGGTTATACTGTCATTTCCCTTCTTTTATATATATAACGGCCTCTCAGCATTTGCAATATGTTATGGGTGTTGTTTTATGTAAATAAAAAATTTTCAAAATATAGTGGAGTCTAAGAGTCTGTTTCTTATCCAAAGATCAGAGTTAGAAGGAGCCTTAGAAAATTATAAGGTATTGGATCTGAAAGGGAACCATTGAGATCAGTACAGATCTGTCATCTTGTAGGTAAAAGGACTGAGGCCCAGAGAAGGAAAGTAAGTTGATGTCAGATTGTAGAAAGGATACTTGGGAAGGTGGAAAGGTATCCAAAAGAGGTGTATCAGGATGGTGAAGATCCTCAAGTTCATATCAGATGATGGTTGCTGAAGAAACTGACTCAGTCAAATGTACAAGAATACAAGTCATTTCCCAGTTGATAAATGATCAAAGGATATGAACAGGCAGTTTTCAGAGGAAGAAATTAAAGCTATCTGTAGTCATATGAAAAAATGCTCTAAATCAGTATTGATTAGAGAGATGCAAATCAAAACAACTGTGAGGTACCACATCACACTTATCATATTGGCTAACATGACAAAACAGGAAGATGATAAATGTTGGAGAAGATGTGGGAAAGTTGGAACACTAATTCATTGTTGGTGGAGCTGTGAGCTGATCCAACCATTCTGGAGAGCAGTTTGGAACTATGTCCAAAGGGCTACAAAAATGTGCATACCTTTTGATCCAGCAATACTTCTTCTAGTACTGTATCCTCAAGAGATCATAAAAATGGGAAAGGGCCTCACATGTACAAAAATATTTATTGCAGCTCTCTTTGTGGTGGCCAAAAACTGGAAATCAAGGGAATGCCAATCAATTGGGCATAATAAACTATGGTATATGAATGTAATGGAATACTACTAATGGAATACTTTTGTGCTATAAGAAATGATGAACAGGAAGACTTCAGAGAGGCCTGGAAAGGCTTATATGAACTGATGCTGAGTGAAAGAAGCAGAACCAGAAGAACTTTGTGCACAGCAACAACCACAGTGTGTGAGGAATTTTTCTGATAGACTTAGTACTTCATTGCAATGCAAGGAGTTAAATAATTCCCAATGGACTCTTGAGGCAAAATGCCTTCCACATCCAGAGAAAGAACTATGAAATATGATCGCAGAAGGAAGTAGACCATTTTCTTTTGTGTTATGTTTTGTTTTGTTTTTTATTCTCCCATTCATTTTAATTCTTCTGTGCAACTTGACTGCTATGAAAATATATTTAATAGGAATGTATGTGTGAAATAAAATATAATATAAAATAAAATATAAAATTGTATGCCATCTCAGGGAGGTTGTGGGGAGGAAGTAGGGAAGGAGGAGAAGAAAGGGGAAAAAAATCTAAGATATATGGAAGTGACTGTAGAAGACTGAAAACAAATAAAATAATTTAATTTAAAAAAAAGAAAGAAAGAAACTGGGAATATTTAGTCTGGAGATTCAAAGATCTTAGGAGGACATAGCTTTCTTCAAGCATCTAAAGGGCTATAACCTGAAAGTACGTTTACCACAGTGTGAGGCATGTAGTAAGTGCTTAATAAATACCTTATTTAAAACAATGTTTTATCTCTCTATCTGGAAGAGGAATTACACTTAATTCTATTTCACCCCAAAAGACAGAACTAGGAGGAAAGAGTGAAAGTTGTAAGAGAAGCAAATTTAGGCTTGACATAAGGAAAAACTTCCTAACAATTACAGTTATCAAAAAATGGAAAAAACCACCTTATTTGGTGGCTTAATGCCCCTTCATTGGTGGTTTTCAAACAAAGACAATGTGGTCACTTATTGAGAATTCTGTAGAGAGAATTCTTTTTCAGATGTGCATTGGACTAGATTTTTACTCAGGTCCTTTCCAACTCTGAAAGGGTAGTTCTTTGATTTTCATTTTGATTTGCCCAAGTTCCTATCTCAGATTACTGATAGAATCAGGAAGGAGCCCACATTTGATGAGTCCTCGATTTTCTGATGCACAACTCTAGCAGTACCTTACAGTTTTAAAAATAATTTTGGTGATATCCTTTATTTTTAATACATACATTTTGCATTGTGTCCTTCTCCCTAACGTGTACCAGAGAGACATGCCTTATAATAAAAAAGAAAAAAGGAGAAAAAATGTTCCACAAAACTAACCAACTTTGGAAAAATTTTTGTGTTACATGCAATATTTTTTACCCAATTCCCCTGTATCTACAAAGAAGCAGGAGGAAGTATATTCTGATACTTCTTCTTTGGGGCTAAGCATGGTCATTACAAATTCAACACATTTAGTTTCTGTTGTGTTTTAGTCATTGGGTAAATGGTTTTCTTGCTTCTGTTTACTTCATTTTGCATTTATTTAGCTGTTTAAATTTTGCAGGAAAACTTGGCTAAATCTTATCCATCTTAGAAAAATTTTCCATTATATCTCTGTTTACTTGACTTGTACAAAAACATTGTATGGTCTTTAGCCAATTGTGGTTAAATTTAATATTTTCTATAAAAGAAGGAAAATTGTGATATATATGCCAACTCTTTTTCCCTTTGCCCTTCCTCATCAGAGGGGAAGACAGCAGAGAATCATCTCATCAAAATGGATGCTTCTTTCGACTTCTCAGAGTATTCCCAGTTTCATAAAGAAGCCTTTGTAATTTTACTGAAGTTGTAATAATCCTCCACTAGAATCCTCCTGTTCTGCTTTGTAATGTTATGGAATCCTCAGTTTTTTCAGACCTGCTAAAAGAGTACTAAATGTGGCAGGTTCTGCCCATCTAGAAAGGCTTCAAGTATGGACTGTATGTGTTTGGTATCTGAAAACCCACCTGGTTTACAAAGAATCATCACCAGATATTTGACCATCCACAGATGAAAAATTTTAGGTCATATTACAGAATGAAAACTATCCTTTAAGAGGGAGAAGGGGGACAGCTAGGTGGCGCAGTGAATCAGCAGGATCTGAGTTCAAATTCCACCTCAGACACTTGACACTAGCTGTGTGACGTTTGGCAAGTCACTTAGCCCCAACTGCCTTGCCTTCCCCCCTCCAAAAGAAAAAAAAGAAAAAAAGGGGGAGAAGGGTTTCAGTCTTACAGTAAAGAAAGTACTCACAGTATGCATAGTAGGTTTCAAAAAATATTTTTTATTGTTAGATTCACGAATCAGTGAAGTGGGTTATAACAATAACCTATTTTAATAATAGCTTGCATTTCAGTAATGTTTTTCAATTGAAAATCTCATTCCATATATTAATTATTTTTATTTTCACTGTAACTCTGGGGCACATTTGATGCAAGTAGTAGTATTCCCATGTTATATATGAAGAAAACAACGGCCAGAAAGGGGGACCTAAACGGCAACAACCAGCACGGGACAGCACCTGGGCCTTGAATCCCAGTCCAGGTTTTTTTATTTCTCCTTCACTACTCCTGACCCTGGTTTCTTTGTATCTTTCCAGTTATTGTTGTTTGATTTATACCACAGTGGAGCCTTTGAATATCAGCTGTCTCCAACCATCCTGAGTCCATCGCTATTTTAATGCTCCTTGCTAGAGGTCATTTTTTGGATTTGGTGCTCTGGGCAATCTCACCCTGCAGTGTTTCCCTTCCTTCATTTAACCTCTGACCTATGAAAACAAGAGTTAATCAGAAGTTCTAAGGTAGCCAAGAGGAAAGGGAAGTGTTTGGTTACAAATTAAATATGAGCCAGTAATAAGCCATAAATTCCCAGTAGCGCTACTACCTTTGCATGTGGGACAGAGTATTTGCACTATAAATTCAAGTTCAGGGTTCTTGGGAGTTGCCACAGATAGGAAATAAATTAGATTCTCTCTCTTGACTCCCAGTGTCCAGTCCTCTGTCTTATTTAAATGTTTTCTTATTGCATCAGGTAGACATTAAGCTAATTTTAATTCTGCATTCTTGAATTCAGTGTATGGTAGCCATATTGTTGCTAAGTCCCTTCTAAAAGCCATTTCATCAACCTATGTATCAGTAGTCATTAGTATATGGAAAGTTTTTTTTTTTTTTAATTTATTGACTCTTCCAGTGTTTTGCCCCCACCCTTCCACTACTAACTGTATATCATGATTTTTTTATATGACAGAGTAAGAAAGTAGAAATGCCTTGTTTAGAAAGATGGAAAGTCTTTGCCAGGGGTTTTTAACCTGGGTACCTGTGGATTCATTTCAGGCTGTCCATGGAAAAGGAAGGGACTAAGTTACATCTCTATTTCAATTTAATTGGTTTCCTTCATAATCTTATGCACTTTATGTATTTAAAAGCATTATTCTGAGAGAGAATCCACAGGCTTCCCTAGACTATCATGGAGTCCATAGTATAAGACAAAAGTTAAGAACCCCTGCTCCAGAGGCACTATTGTATGGGGGAAAAGAACATTGGATTTGGAATCAGACAACCTATGTACAAATTCCAACTGTGCTACTTATTTATTACCTGTGTGATCTTGGGCAGGCCACAACTTCAGTGGACCTCAGTTTCCTTTTTTGGTAAAACGAAAGGAGGGTACTAGAGGACAACTAAGTTCCACTAGAATCTCTTTTTTCTGCTTTTTTACCTTTCATTTGCTTGCCTTATGAGATATAAATTATTACTTTAAGTACTCTTAATTTGTGTGTGTGTGTGTGTGTGTGTGTGTGTGTGTGTGTTGCTCAGTACCTGTTACTGAATTAAGGCAGAAGGATTTCAGGGTGGGAAAGAAGCCTCTAGAAAAAGTTGTCAAAGAAGTTCATTGATATAGGTGGTATAAATGGTTTTATGATATAGCTAGGCACTTACAGAGGTACACTTGACTGTCAGAATAAGAAGGAGTTGTGAGGTAAAAATAAGTTGAAATGGAGAGTACTCTTAGTAAGCAAACGTCCTTTCAGAATTTTCACTAGTTTAATACTAACTTTTTTAAAAAAAATGAAAACCTGTTATTAGAATCTCTGATATATATAATACTTTTTATAACTATATGAGACGCAGCAGGGTATACTGGAGAGAGAACACTTTTTTTTTTTTAACAACTAGCACTAACTGTGTGTGAGCTGAGGCAAGTCAATTCCTTTCACTGGGACTTAGTTTTCTCATTTTTAAAATGAGAGGATTGGATTATTTAATCTCTAAATCACCTTCAGTGTTTCACATTTATGTTCTAAGTTCCCTCTCATCCCTAAAATTGTGTTCTAAGGGACCTTCCAGATATGAAATTTTATGATTCTATTACTTGTCATCTTGGACAAGTCAATTCTAAACTTTTACTTCTTTATCTGTAAAAACTGGGCTCACAATACAGATTTGTTACAAGCAGCAACGGAGGAAAAGGTGTCGGATGCCTTACGTAAATATGAGAGGCTATTATTATAAATAGATTTCTTTTAAAAATGCTCCCTTTAGGGGAAAAGACATTGAATCTTGAAGCTTTAAAAAAATGGCTGTACTCTCTCATGTGTGATTAAAATCTAGAAACTGAACACTTCAGCTTAGATTGAACTATTTACATTTTTGTGTTTCTGAATATAACATGTAAACTAATTTCTAAAGCAGTAAAGAGCTGTCACATGACTAATGCCCCAGGAGTACAGCAATAAGAAAATATACTGAACCATTGGGAGCCAGCCAAAGTTGTATTGCTCAGAATAGTTAAAGCTAAGGGATACTGCATTTAATGTCTTTTGAAAGATTCTAGTTTGTAGTTGGAATTTCAAAGTGGGAACTTCAAATCTTAGTCCTAAAACTTCAGATATACAGTTGAAGCTAGATGTGACCTTAGAACATAGAAGAATATTAGAACTATCATTTTGTTTTCTGAAGTTCCTTTTAGAACTAGTTAGGACCATAGAGTATAAAATGTTAGCATATAACAGAAGGTTGTAAAGCAAAGAACATAGAATGTTTGATTTAGAAGGAGCCTTAGAATTCTGAAGTGATAGTGTTGGAAGATCTTAAAGATCATTTAGTCTAACCATCTCTTCTTAAAAAAGATGACTTCCTAAGTACATGATAGGGAAAAAAGCAATTTGAAATGAGATTGATAGATTCACAGAAAATTCCCTTTTACATTGTGCTATGTATATTGAAATGATCTTTTTGGGGTGTCTGTGATCTAAATTAAAAAAATTTTTAAAGTACAATTTGAGTGTGGTATAAACCAGATGGGAATTCTTCTGAAAATGCTCTGAGACAGGGGTGAGGAACCTATGGCCTCAAGGCCACATGTGGCCTTCTAGGTCCTTGGGTGAGGCCTTTTGACTGAGTCCAGGTTTTACAGAACAAATTCTTTTATTAAGGGCATTTGTTCCATGAATTTTGGGTTCAGTCAAAGGTCCATACTTAAGGACCTAGAGGGCCACATGTGACCTTGAAGCCACAGGTTCTTCACCCTTAATGCACTAGAAACATATGAGTTATCATTGTGATATAAAAGCCCCCAAAGATAATTCAATTTAGGCTGTATTTAGGTATCCAGAGCAAGGGAAAGGTTTGTTCCCTTGACCTTTGATTCTTATTTGCCTAATGCCTCAAATAGAGATTTCCATTTCCATTTCCAGTCTCTACGATTCTGGGCAATTCATGTTGCTTCTTTACCTCCATTTCCCTGTCTTTAAAATGGGGATGACGTTTTTTCATCTGTGGCTTAATAAATTAGTTTGATTTAGTTAGTATGCATCAGTACCTGATACTCATTTGGGCTTCTTGTGCAACCATTCCTGTTCCTTTGTTCCCTTTCTCTGTTGAAATTGTGTCCTTTTCCCCTTAGGCTATGAAAGCTTAACTGAAACTAAACTTAGCTTTAGCACCTCACCAACCCATTACATTATATTACAGAAGTAATTTAAAGGAAAAAGTAAGATGTTCTGAATTGGAGGAAGCTTGAAGGGCTATAAATGCAGGTGGAGGCAGCTTCACACACTCACTCTATAAGTTGATGAAAGGCCTGTCCTCTAGGCTTCGTAGAAAATACCTGAGAATTACAGCAAATTGTCTGTGGAGGTGTCATTACTACAAAGATATTATGTTACCACCACTTCAGTAGTGATACCAGGAAAGTGTCTTCCAGCTTTCCTACCTAGTAATCTTCAATCATTGCAATAATTTTATATAAAGAAAGAAGACAAAACCTATTTCTTTTAGGAAAAAAACCCCAACCTTGTTATTGAATCATAATCAAGGTGGGGTGGGGGGGGGAGAGTTTTATTTCCAAATATTCAAAATGAGTCCCTTTTTGCAGATTTACACATATACAAAAGATTGAAGACAACATTTTCCCACTGTGGTACGTACAGTGTATTTATCTGCCCTAAATTATAGTAAGATTAAAGAGTTGGGAAGGACCTCAGAGGCCATTTATTTCTAACCCCTCATTTTGTAGATGAAAAATCCAAAGTCACACAACAGATCTGGAATTTACGTACTCTGGCTTCACATCCAACACTTTTCCACTATGCTGTGTTGATGTGTTAATAATACATATATTGTTATTTAAGTAGCATTTTAATTAGTTTATTAATAATATAACCATGTGGTGTGGAGGAAATAGCACTGGACTTGGACATCAAAAGATAAGGTTTCAAACACTGCCCTACTAATTACTAGCTGTGTGACCTTGGACAATTTACCTTTCAGTTTTTGTTTTTTTTTGTGGGTCTGGGATTTCGTCAGTGTGGGGAGCCCTTACAAGGAAACAGTTTCCTCATCTGTAAAAGGAGTGTCTGGGTTAGGTCATCTCTAAGACTCCTTCCATCTTAGAACTCTGTGATCTTAAACCTTTGTCATACCTCTGCCACTACCCCAATTTTAGTGTCAGCTGCCTGATTTATAAAATAGGAAGAATATCTGTTCTCACAGCAGTGTTTTGGTGTACAAATGTGATAATTAATGTTAAAACACAATATTGTACATTACAGGCTTACTATGTACAACATTGTCCTCAACAGTGTCATTTCATAGGTCAAAGGATGATAGAATCGTGCACCCAGAGCTGGAAAGGACCTCAGACATTTATCACATGATTTTGCAAATGAGGAAACTGAGACTCAGAGAAGGTTAAGTTACTTACCTAAGGTTAAATAGATATAAAGTAGCAAAGCCAAGATTCAAACTCTGTGACCCTAGGTTTGGTGCTCCTCCATATAATAATGAGATCATATTTCCATACTAATTAATAATTTTCTCAATCCCCACGGAAATCTTTTGATGTAATGCAAGGATTATTACCTTTATTTTAGGGATAAAGAACCTTTAGCCTCTATGAGACAGACAAAAGTGACTAACTTGGGGTCACATGGCTAAGTGGCAGAACTGGGACTTGAACCAAGAATTCTGGTTCCAAGTACAGAGCTCTTGCCATTAGTCCACACAGCCTTTCATAAACTCAGGCGTAAACCAATCAGTAAACATTGATTAAATCTGTATTATGTGCTGGGCAGTATAGATACAAATGAAGAAGGAGCTGACATTCTACTATGGCACAAGTTCTCGAACTTCTTACTCTCAAGATTCTCTTACACTCTTAAAAATTATAAAGGACCTCAAAAGAGTTTTCACTTATATTGGATATAGATAAATAGATAGATACAGACACATATATATATATACATATATACACATGTATATTTATATACATGCATATATATCTATGTTTATCATATTAGAAATTCAAACATTATTATGAAAATAATTTTAACATTATGAACCCAATGAAAGGGTCTTGAAGACTCTCCAAACCCCAAGTTCACTCCTGGAACCACAGTTTGAGAACTACTGTGTTAAGGAAATATGCCATCTTACAAAAATATAGACTATATACAAAAAGAAAATCACACAGTGACTGATAGAGTGGGGGGCCTAGGGAGGCACAACGCTAACAACTAAGAAAAATCAGAAAAGGCCTCTTGAAGAAAGTAACACCTAAGGTGAGCCTTGAGAGGCCCTAGCAGATCCAAGAGATGGAGATGAGTAGGGAGAGAATATTCTGGCATTAGGGGCCAAGGAGGACAACCTGGGCAAAGTAAAGTGTTCTGATAGGTCCAGTATGTTAAACAGAATTTCCTGACTGGGGAGGCATCTGAGCAGGCTTCATGGAAGATGTGAGGCTGAAATAGAGCTTTAAAGTACAAGTCAGAATTCAGCAGTTAAGGGTTGAGGTTCAGGACTTATGAATAGTCAGAGTAAGCCTGGAGCAAAAAGGGTATGTTATTGACCTGTAGAAGGGGGCTCATTGTGGGGAGGTAAAGAGGAACCTTGAATGCTAAGAAGTTTGAACTTTATTGAACCTACAGTTTATTCTCTTAGAATAAATAAATATGTTTCACTTCCCTATATGGGGAAGCCCTGTTTACTAGATGATGACAGACACACTTTAAGTGGAGTTGGGGTTTCAATATCCTCACCTGAGACAGAGGAAACCCCCACTGCGCTGACCAATCTGATTTAATGAAGCCGTACAGGAAACTCTCTTAGCTCTGAAGCAAGATAAAGTTCAGCTGTGAACCCTGGCCTCCCAGCAAGGGAAAACAGGAGCTCTTTGAAGGGGGACACAGCCACACTGCCCTCACTAGATAGCCATCAGTCAATGCATGAGGGGAAGTATGAGGAGCTTTTATAACAAGGTCAGGCAGCTGGTGAAATCAGATGCCCTTAAGAATGTTAATAAGGTCCTGAAGATGTTAATAAACCTTTGCCTTGGTTTATGATTCTAAATTTTGTGGAAAAGGGAGTTGATTTGGTTAGATCAGATAGGAAGTATACTTTATAAGGATTATAACAAATGGAAAATTGAATTTCAGAGATTGGAAGGGACCTTAAATCATTGAGTGTTAAAACTGAAGGAGACATAACCTGCTGGAACATAGAGCATAGAATGAGAGTGATAGAAGAGAACTTAGAACATGAACTTTTGTACCTAGAACAGTCCTTAAAAACCATTTAGCATAGCTCATCATAAACAGGAAGAAACTGAGGTCTGGAGAGACAAAGTGATTTTAGTGTTCCCATTTATCGAGACAATAATGAAAGAAAATTGAGCCAGTCATAACATTATTTCAGGAATCATCCCTAAAATACTAAAAGGGTTTTCATCATTCAATAATTATTGTTGTTAGTTGCAGCTAACTTTTTTGTAATGATGATGATATTTTCTTCTGACTATCCTACTAGGTAAATAGTCTGTGAATTTTTCTCTCCATTATGCAGATGAAGAAATGGAAGGTCATTTGAGAAAAGTTAACTTATCTAGGGTCACTTAACTAATTTGGTAGAGCTGGGACTTGAACCCTGTTTTTTGGACTTGCAATACTCTACAACATTGTTGAGACCCTTTCGCATGTCTGTGAAAGTAGACATGCCCTTTTTTTTTTTTTTTGGTTTGCTTTTCTTCCAGTCTTTTGGTGGTTGGCTCTTATTCCTGATACCCCTCCTTTCGTCTTGTTTACAAAGACTCCTCTAATCTTTATGGGGAGTCTCCTTTGGAGAGGCTTTCTCCAGAGAATCATAATAGCTTTTTAACTCTGCTGAGGTTTGTTTAGCAGAAAGGGAATGGAGAAACTTATCTGCTACCTAATCCCTCTTGAATGTTTACATTGCTGTGCTGAACTAAATGCTGTTTAAAGTGGCAACCATCATAATAACCAGTATTCCGCTGCCAGAATTGATTGAAACCTATTACAATAAGTGATAATACTGTCATATAAGTAAAAAGTTAAGTTGCTTATCAGCCCATTTTGATAAGCTACTTAAATTTTATAGTAGCATGTCTCAGTGTCAAACAAATGTTAATGATAGAGGGCTGTTCACTTTCTCTGTAATGGATATTTCATCTCACATCATTTATTATCCCAAGTTGAATAGTTTAGTTAGCACAGGGGCCTGATTTCCTTAGAGGTGGCAGGATACAGTTGTAATGTGTTCAGTTTGGGGGTAATACAGTTTAGAGGAACATTGACAAGATGAGGCTTGTTAGAGAAGTTGAATGAAGATGGAGGTGATGAAGGGACTAAAAATCTTGTCATTGAAGAATACTTGAAGGAAATATGGGATGTTTAGTGGAAGTAATAATAATAGTCGCTTAAAGCTATCTAGCTTTTAAGGTTTACAGAGCATTTCTCACAATAACTCCAATGAATATTATTGTCCCTAGTTTACAAACAAAGAAAGTGAGGCCTCAGAAAAGTCATGTGACATAGTTTGAGCTCTAGAGAGGTCACAGTAGAACTAGAACAGGAGTTTTATTCTACTTTTTTTTGTCCACTGCATTTTTCATTGCACCCCACTAAAGAAGTGAAGGCTTAGGTTGTTAAGGATCCCAGGCTTCAACTCAGGAGTACTGGAATTTCCATGAGGAGAAGAAGGGAAAAGGTCTTGTTCTGTTTCTTCCCAGAAGGCAAACTTATTAGCAGTGGGTGAAAGCATGGCTTTGTCAAGAACAGATCGTGCCAGATTAACCTTTTCTTTGATAGAACTGCTAGCCCAGTAAATGATCAGTGGAATGCTGTAGATGTAATTTAATTAGATTTTAGAAAATCATTGAAAAAAGGCTCTAAGGCAGTTCTTGTGGGAAAAAATGGAGAAATTTCAGTTGAATGATAGTACAGTTAGGTGCATTCTGAAGTGGCTGAATGGCCAGACCCAGAAAGCTAGTCCTTGATCATTGTTTCAATATCAACTTGGAAGAGAGTCGGTAGTATAATTTCCCCAGAGATTATTCTCTTTAAATTCTGCACCCTCACTTGGAGATCTCCCCTTGGATCAGTTATTGTCTCTCTGTATATGGTTGTCATATCTATATGTCTAGAATTACTTTTCCTTCTGAACCATACAGTTTCACAATCACCAACTGCCTCTTGGACATGTCTACCTGGATTTCAGGTGGGCATCTCAAACTCAGCATGTCAAAAATACAACTCATTAACTTTTTCCCCCAAAACTCACTTCTGTATTCTGTATTACAACATTTAAAGAATTACATAAATGTCAGCTATTATAAATATTATAAATGGTTTCTAAGGCTATTGTGATTTGGAGTCTGTGCATATGACATAACGTAAGGGGGAAGTAATTTGTGTTTATTTGTGCTGTTTTGGAGCTATTATTATGTATTCAATAATGATAGGTAAATAGAAATTTTTTTTCTGCTGGTCTTGGGGGTAGAAAGAAAGTTTTCATATACAAAGATAGAATATGTGGATTTCAGTTAATTTCTTCTCCATAAAAGCCTCTTTATTTTTGAGGTATAGCAAGAATTCATGATGAATACTTATTTGCTCCATGAATACTTATTTGCTCCATATTCTTTATAAAGAACCTTTAAAGAAAAACAATAGCTGGCCTCTACTAAAGACCACTCTTCAGTATGTCATCAGGGTTGGAAGGTGGCAAGGTGTTCTCAACAGCTCTGCAAGTCCAGCACAAGCTCTGACAGTTCCTGCCAAAATGTAAGAGTCTTTGAATAGATCCCTAATGAAAGACTATGTATCTTTTTGTCTGAGGACCAGCCTGCCTGAATTCTGCCATGCTCAAAAAGTTGGCTAACATAGGACTAATTTTTTTGGCCACATCAACTCTTGCAGACTGGTTTATGGTGCAGAGAGGCTGCTCTCTCCAGTGGTGCAGCCCCCGGCACTGCCACCCTTGATAATGAAATCATCAGTCCCTGAAGTATTAAGTAAAAATTAAGCAAGTATAAAGGGGTGATTTGCATTTCAACCATCTCTTTATAACATAGCCTATGAAATGGAGATCTTTTTAGGACATAGAAATAGTACCATAGGTTGTTAGATCAGGGATAGCAGATCTTATTTGTCTGTCTTTATATTTTCCCTTTTGCATATATCACTATTCTCTTTATTCAGCAGATGCTTTTAAATGTTCATTAAATTAACTAAAAAAGTGTACTTGACTTGAAATCATGGTTTGGGGTTTTGACGTTTTAACTCACATTCAGTATTTTTCTTTTTCTTTTCCAGCTATCTCCCCTGGTTTGAAGTTTTTTATAAACTACTCAACATCTTGGCAGATTATACAGCAAAAGGACAGGTATTTATATTATACCTTTAAAAACAAAAACAAAAAATAACTGATTCTGTGTCTAATGCTAGAAGAATTTTCCACTAGGCTAACCTGATTAGTGGAAAGAGTCCCAGAATAGGAATCAGGAGACTTGTGTTCAAATCACTGCTCTACCATTTGACTACAGGCAAGTCCCTTAACAGTTTCATCTGTAAAATGAGGCGTTTGAACTAGACAATCTCTTAAGGTCCTTCCTGCTCTAATATTCTATTTGTGTTCCAACAGTCTGTGTTCTACTGGTCCTTCTAGGGTCCTGACAGTCTGTGATTTTATTTAGTGGCATATCTCTACACAGAGATCAAAGTACTTATCAAGTATACCTGACACTCCTAATATTAAATATCTTGTAACAAAGAGGTTACATAACTTTCTTGATCATGGAAAGTTGTCTGTAGGCATAGGTCTTCTTGTACTTTGTCATTGCTTTCTGACCCTTCCTTTAAACAGGTTTAGTTCTCATTAGGTTCAGAGACATCTTTCAAGGTATGAGATTATAGATTGTTAACAAGTATGTTATGACTTTATTGTGTGTTATAACTTATTTTTTAAATTTTATTCTTTATTTTTTATTGGAGCTATAGATCACAAGCCCTTTCTTTCAAAGTATTTGGAGTGAGTTTCTTAACTGTTAGCTTTGCAGTGTAAAAATAGTAAAAAAAAAAAAGGTAAGGACATCTTGAAGAGCATTAGAACCAGAAAAAAATCATTATCATCACAGTTGACATTTATATATTGACTTATACTTTACAAGACATTTTGAGTGCCATATCTTATGTGATCATTACAACAACCCCTTGAAGTAGGCAGCTATTCTTATCTACATTTTTCAGAAGAGGAAACTGATGACCATAGAGAAGATAGGACTTTGAAGAGATCACAGAGCTAGTGACAGATTCAGATCTCTTTTCATTGGCCCTAGTTTCACCTGATAGAGCCATGAAGAGTTGGACTTTTTCTTCTATATGACAATGTTCTACCTTTTTTTAAATAAGAGTTTTTTTTTCAAATTGCATTTAAAAGCAATTTGTAACTTTCATTTTTTTCAGTTCTGAGTTCCACATTCTCTCCCTTCCTTCTTCCCCTTCATCTTCCCTGAGATAGTAAGCAATTAGATGTAGATTATACATGTGCAGTCATGCAAAACATACTTCCGTACTGGCAGTGCTACAGAAGAAAACACAGACACCACCCCCGACAAAAAAAATACAGTTTAAAAAAGTATGCTTTAATTTATATTACATCTTGTAATGTTCCCTATGTCTCCTGTTTGGTCACAGATTCTTTCTTTATCCATAGATATGACAAATAAAATATTTTATACTTTCCTGATTTGTTTATGGTATCATGTACCCATTCCAACTTTATCTTAGTTTATGGTGTGAGATATTGGTCTATATCTAGCTTCTGCCAAATTGCTTTCCAGTTTTCCCAGCAATTTTTGTCAGATATTGAGCTCTTGACCTAAAAACTCAGATCTTTGTGTTTATCAAATACAAGATTACTGTAGTCCTTTACTACTCTGTATTGTGTACCTAATCTGTTGCACTGATCCACCACTCTATTTCATAGCCAGTACTAGATTGTTTTGATGATTACCTCTCTGTAATACAGTTTGAAATCTGGAACTACTCAGCTACCTTCCTTCACATTTTTTTCCCATTGATTGCCATTGATATTGATATTCCTTTGATATTTTGATCTTTTGTTCTTTTAGATGAATTTTTTTTATTGTTTTTTTCTAGCTCTGCAGGATAATTTTTGGTAGTCTGATTGGAATGGCATTGAAGGAGTAAATTAATTTAGGTAGAATTGTCATTTTTATTACATTGACTTGGCCTACCCATGAGCAATGAATGTTTTTCTCATTGTAATGTTCTACATTTTTAAAGACTATAATCATATATCTACCACTGATCCCTCACCACCTTCTAGGCCCTCACTACTCTAGGCTAAATATCTCCAATTCTTTCAATAGATCCTCATATAGCATGGTCTCTAGTCCTCCCAGTTACCCTTTTCTGCATGCTCAAATTTTTTATGATTATCCCGAAATTTTACCTCCCTAACTGAACACAATTCTTTGGATAGATTTTGACAGAGTAAATGATCAGTCACTTTCCTTGTTTTGACCACTAGTTTTTTTGGATACCAAGTTAGATTGCTGGCTTTCATTGAGCTTGCAGTCTACTATAGTCCATCTCTTCCTGAACCTCCACAAAACTGGGGTTGCTGGGCCCAGACCAATGCTGCTTCTGTTTTGTCCAGAGGGGACCTGTCCCTTCACAGGATCTACCTCACTGGATCATTACTGTAGGCATTGGCAAGGGAATCGGCATATTCACCTTCTGATGCTACTTCCAAATTCTCCCTCTAACATGATCACATAGCAGCAGCCCTTTCTCCAAACTTATCACCTGATCCACAACCTGATGGTCATTACCAATTTACTGCCTAGGACATTCTCCATGAGATCAGTGACTAACTTACACTATCCCTAAGTACCCCAACTCTCACTTTCATAATAAGGAACTTTAACATATATGTTGATGTTCTCACAAATACCTTAACTTCATAGTTCCTCCATTTGTTCAACTACCACATGCTACTCTTTTATTACACCTCAGATTCCCACAGAGGTGGTCATTCCCTGTACCTTGCCCTTAAAGTGCTTCACCTCCATGATCAAGAAACTCTGACATTCCTCTACCATTAATACTCGTTTGTCATTCTCTCTTTCTCTATGCCCTGTTCCTTCCAAATGTATTCATCCTCACCATGATCTACAGTTTCACCTCTCCTCAATATTTTGCTGAACTATTATCCCCATTCTGGCTAGCCTCTCTTCCTATCTACATCTTGGTGTTTTGGTGAAACAGTACACACACTCTCTTCTTCTCTCAGATTCCTTGCTTCTTTGTTTTTTCACTATTTATGCCTTGTCAAGCTCTAACCCTGGGTTACTCCTACTATTTGCCTCCTCTGATCCTACTTATGTGATGCTGATCAGAGCTGGTGAAAGTCTTAGAACTGTGCTGACTAGATCTACTACACATTTATGTGGTCTCCTTTCATCTGGGCCTTATTGCAGCAAGACAAAACTTTTGTTCCTCCCAACTTGATTCTCTTTCCTTCTCTACAGTATCTTTTTCTCTTTTCTTTTCTCTTCAAGTATTATTTCACCTACCCTTTAGCCATTCTCTACCAGTGCCCAGGTCATTCTCCACTTTTTCTCTTAAGAGTTCAGTATACATGACTGATTGTTTTCTTTTTGCCTTCAGTTTCTGTCCCTATGCTAGGGGTGTTCAATATACACATTGATGCTCCCTGAAACATCCAAACCTCTCAGTTTCTCAATCTCCTCAGATCCCACGACATGTTCCTCCACTCCACTTCAACCACTTATAGACATGGAGACATTTTGGATCTTGCCACCATCCACAGGTGTTCCATTTTTATAATGAAAAACTATGAGATTTTCTCTATCTGATTATAACCTATCTTTGGATTTTCCCTATACCTTACCCTTCCTAGACTTACTTTTCATCTGTATCATGACTTCTGATATCTATTGGTTGCATTATTTTCTGAGGCCATTACTTATTCCAGTTCTGTCTTCATTTCTTATTTCTCAATTTCAACCATATACTTAACAGTACAACTCCAGAGTCTTCTATCCTTAAATGTTTTTTTTCCTATTTTCCCATTTTCCTACTCTTTCTTTGCCAAAATGCAAAGTTAGATTGCTCTCACCATCTGCCTCCTCTTCTCCTTATATGTTACTGTATGGAGCTAGAAGTAATGTAAAGGAGCTACCCCTGGTTACTATAGATTTGTTATCTAATCTCAGCTGGGCACTCATTTTCCTTTTCCATAATTGATTCCTTATTCCACTCTCTCATAGAGGTTTTTCAAATGTTATTGTCTTTCTTCAAACTTCTTTTTCACCTCACCCTCTCACCTGAGTTCCTTGCCTCATGCTTTACTGGGGAAAAAAAAACAAAATGAAACAAAGCTGGACAATCCAGTGAAACTCAACTATATTCCCTATTCATCACTTTACAATCCAGTCTCCTCTTCTGTTTGGCCTCCCTTTCCACCACTGACTCTTTTATTTCAATCTCTAATGAAGAGGTGGTCTTTGTCTTCATCATGGCCAGTATTTCTAAATGGACCCTTGATCCTATCTCCTCCTGACTCCTCCAACATATTCTCTCCATTATTATCCTTATTCTTTCTTGAATTTTCAGTTTCTCCTCATCCACCAGTTTCTTTTTTGATGCCCACAAAGATATCAATTCTCCTTCATTCTTAAAAAAAACTCTCATATGCACAACATGACTAATAAGGGAAGATGTCCTGCATGACTGCATATCTATAACCTTTATCAAATTTCTTGCCTTTTCAACAAGGGTAGGGGAAGAGAGGATAGAAGTAGGAGAGTGAGGGAGAATTTGGAACTCAGAATTTTATAGGACAAAATTAAAAATTGTTTTGCATGTAATTGGAAAAAAATAAAAAATAAATAAAAACCCTCACTTAGGGTTACACTTACCCTTTACCTTTTTTCTCCTTTAAAATTTCTTTAAAAATCTGTCTATACCCAGTCTTTCCACTTCTTCTCGCACTATTGCATTATTATCAGCCTTGTTGTTGTACCGTGGAGCCTTTTCCATCTTATTGAAACAGAAACTTCCTATATGTTTTATTTTCCGTAATAGAATGTGAGATCCTTAAAAAAGAGGACTGTCTTGGTTTCTATTTGTATCCCCAATGTTTAGCATGGTGCTTTGCAAGAGTAAACACTTAGTAAATATTTTTTTCATTCATTCTTATTTTCATTGTCTTTGTTATTTCCCTGCATCTGACTCTTACCTCATTATTTAACTGAAAATTCTTCTCCAAAGTTATAACAATATCTTAATGGTCAAAATTAATGGTGTTGGGGCCACTAAATCATGCAGTAGATAGAGCACTGCTCCTACTGTCAGGAGAACATGAGTTCAAATCTGGCTTCAGGCACTTAGTACTTGTGTGACCGTGGCTTCTTCACTCTCCTTTTCCAACTTGAATCTCTTTAATGCTTGACAATGTTGACTAAGATCTCTGTTTTTATGGCATTGATTCTCCTTCTACCTCTCTGATTGCTACTAATTCTCCATTGCTGATTCATACATAATCCTTGTCCTGTCCACTAACTATGGGCCTGTCCCAGCCCTAAACCATTTCTCTCTTCTAGTAGTGCTCGTTAACTCTTAGTTACCTAATCAACTTTAATAGATCCAAAAACAGTCTCTGCACAGATGGCTCCTAAGTCTGTATATCTAGCCTCAGTCTCTATCTTAAGCTCTAGTTCTGTATCAATGGCTGCATATAGGACATTTTGAACTGCATGTCTTATAGACATCTCAAACTCATTATGTCCCAAATTGAACTTAGTATATTTCCCCAAAACTAACCCTTCTTCAAACTTCCCTTTTCTTAGCTAATGTACCACTGTCCTTCTAGTCACCCAGGTTCTTAACCTTGATGTCATCTTTGACTTCTGCCTCTCACTCAGCCTATATATCCATTCCATTGCCAGATGTTTTTGTCCATGTCTCCCTTCTTTTCCATTCATACAGCAACAACCGCAGTTTAGCTCTTCATCACCTCTCCTCTGCATTATTATTCCAATAACCTTCTCTTTTCTTTTCCTGCTTTAAGCATTCCTTGACTCCGGGCTATTCACCACTCAGCTGCCAAATTAATTTTCCTAAATTTCAAGTCTGATTATTGTCTCACTCTTCAGTAAACTCTGAGATTCCTTATTGCTTCTAGAATCAAATATAAATTCCTCGGTTTCACATTTTAATCTTTCATTACCTGTTCGCTTCATGCCTTTCTAGTCTTCTTACACTGTAATCCTCTGCCCAAACTCTGCAATCCAACCATACTAGCCTATTTACTATACAAAAAAGTACAGCACTCTATCTCCTATCTCTTTGCACTGACCGCCCCTCATGCCTGGGATGCATACCCTCCTCGGCTCTGCTTTTTGGAATTTCTGGTTTCTTCAGGACTCATTTTAAATACTACCTTCTATATGGAGCCTTTCCTGGCATCCTCAGCTGCTAGTTCACCCTCTTCCAAAACTTGTAATTATTTTGTCTACTTTCTTTATAATGTATATATATATATGTAAATATATATATTCTTTTTAATGTATATGTGTATTGTTGTTTTCCCCAATAAAATGTAAGGCCCTTGAGGGCAGGGACTGTTTCAGTTTTACCTTTTTATCCCTACTGCTTAGCACATTGCCTATAACACAGCACTTAATAAATGATTATTGATTGAGCTCCTTGTGTTCTAGTCACATCTCATCCTTCCTGTATTTGCCTTTTAAAAAAAAAACAACAAAAACTTAGGTACATACTTTACATTTGTCCTTTCTTAAATTTCAGTTTCTATATCCTAATGAAGCAAAGACTATGGAGGTTGAAGATAGGGATTGACATTTGGAAAGTTTCTGAGTAGGGAATATTTTCTGTTTCCAAGCTTTTTAAAGATTTAGGTTTTTCCATTGAATTAGAATTCATTTTACGTTGACATTCAATTGATAATATTCAAATAACCTAAATAATTGATATGTTCCAGAATTCTTTATTATTGTACATTTTTTTAGCTTATAGCTTCTTAGCAGACTGTTTATACTCTGTGATTCTTTAAAAGATCTTAATTGGGGATGGTGATAGAGATCTTCATTAATCTCCCAGGAAACTACATTGTTTCCAATTTGAAATTGTTTTATGGGGTCAGATTACTAGATTATTTTGAGAGCTTATGTTATATAATGCATAAAAAGTGATGTAGAAATGTAGAAATTTTATGAAAACCTAGAAACCCTTATCATCAATGTGCCAAAAGAGGACCAGCTTATAATTCCGGGTGGCTTTAATGCTAGAGTAGGTTCAGACTACCAGACTTGGCAGGGAGTCCTAGGGAGGAATGAAGTTGGAAACAGCAATGGTCATTTACTGCTGAAGACTTGTGCATCACATGACCTTCTCATCACCAGCACTGTGTTCCGTTTACCTAAATGTAATAAAACTTCATGAATGTACCCTCACAGCAAACACTAGGATCTAATAGTTTATGTGATTGTAAGGAGAAGAGATAGACAAGATGTAAGTGGCAAAGGTAGTATGTGGTGCAGAGTGCTGGACTGATCATAGACTTATCCTTTCCACACTAAATATTCGTATTCATCAGAAGTGCCAACCCCAAGGCAAAATGATTACCAGAAGAATTAATGTCAACAAATTAGAGCTCTTCTCTGAGCTTGAACAGTTTGCTGCTGACTTGGAGGGAAAGTTGAGCCAACACACAGTTGGCAACAGTGGAGCAGAAAATGAGTGGGCAGCATTCAGAGATTTGGTGTACATCACTGCATTTGCTCATCTGAGTCAGAACACCCACAAACACCAAGACTGGTTTGATGAAAATGATGGGGAAATTCAGAAGCTGCTAAATGAAAAATGAGAACTCCACAGGATTTACGAGCAGGATAGTTCATCCACCTCTAAAAAGGCAGCATTTAATTCCATGAAAAACAAAGTACAAGTAAAGCTTAGAGAGATGCAGGATTCCTGACTCAGTAACAAGGCAGATGAAGTGCAGTTTTACACTGATAGTAACAATCCAAAGCAATTTTATGATTCCCTGAAAGCTATTTATGGACCAAAAACCTATGGTGCATCACAGTGACTCAGTTCTGATGGAGCCACATTGATAAGTGATAAGGACATGATCCTAGAGAGATGGGCTGAACACTTCCATAGTGCTCTCAACAGACCATTATCAATCAATGCTGAGGCCATTGACCATTTACCTCAGGTTGAAGTTAATCCCTCCTTAGCTGAACTTTCAACTGAAGAAGAGGTTCTGAGGGTCATTAGACTCCTCTCATGTGGCAAAGCACCTGGTACTGATTCTATTCCAGCTGAGATTTACAAGGTAGGGGGACCATTGCTCATACAAAAGCTGACTGAAATTTTCCAGGTTATATGGCAAGAGGAGATTATCCCCCAGGAGTTCAATGATGCCTCCATTGTCCATCTCTTTAAGGGTAAAGGGAATAGATTATCTGGTGACAGTCACAGGGGGATCTCTCTCTTAGTCATTGCTGGCAAAATTCTTGCTAGAGTCCTTCTTAATAGGCTGATCCTTCACCTGAGAGGCAGTGTGGCTTCAGAAAGGACCAAGGAACAGTCGATATGGTGTTTGCTGCCCAACAACTCCAGGAGAAATGCCAGGAGCAGAACAGAGGTCTGTACACAACGTTTGTAGATCTGACCAAGGCCTTTGACACTATTAGTTGTGAGGGCTTATGGAAAATTATGTACAAATTTGGTTGCCCAGAGAAGTTCATCAATATCATACATCAGTTTCATGATGGCATGTTTGCCTGGCTTCTGGATAATGGACAAAGCTCTTGTGCCTTCCCAGTCACCAGTGAAGTGAAACAGGGCTGTGTGCTTGCTCCCATGCTTTTTAGCATGATGTTTTCAGCCATGTTGACAAATGTTTTCAATGAGGATGAACATGGCATCAAGGTCAACTACCGTACCGATGGTAAGTTCGTCAATTTGAAAAGGCTACAAGCCAAGACCAAAGTGGAGGGAGTGTTGGTGCATGATTTTCTGTTTGCAGATGATGGTGCACTCAATACAGCCTCTGAAGCTGAGATGCAACAAAGTGTGGATCAATTCTGTGCTGCCTGTGCTAATTTTGGCCTAATAATTAACACCAAGAAAACACAGGTGCTCCATCAGCCACCACCACATCATCCATGTGTGGAACCATCAGTTACAACAAATGGAGAAGTTTTGAATGCTGTGGATAAGTTCATTTACCTTAGTAGTGTACTTTCCAGGGATGTACACGTTGACAATGAGGTTGATGCATGTATTGCCAGAGCAAGCTCAGTGTTTGGGAGGGTCCAAAGAAAAGTTTGGGAGAGAAGAGGTATTAGACTGACTACCAAATTGAAGGTCTGCAGAGCCGTTGTGCTGACCTCACTGTTGTATGCCTGTGAAACATGGACAGTCTACCAGTGCCATGCCAGGAAACTGAATCGTTCCCATTTGAACTGTCTTAGGAAAATTCTGAGGATCATTTGGCAGGATAAGGTACCAGACACTGCAGTCCTTGCTCAAGTTTAACTGCCAAGTATTCAAACTATGCTTCAGAGAGCACAGCTCCGATGGACTGGCCACGTTGTTCAAATGTCAAATGTACACTTCCCACAAAGACTATTTTATTGAGGACTTGCATGGGGCAGGCAATCACATGGTGGCCCAAAGAAACAATACGAGGACACTCTCAAGGTCTCTCTCAAGAACTTTGGATTTGACTGTGCAACATGGGAGACACTAGCACAGGACCACTCAGCATGCCGTGCCCACATAAGAAAAGGTGCTGTGGTCTTTGAACAAAGCAGAATTGAGACAGCACAAAGTAAACGCAGGATGCGCAAATTTGGGATATTCACCCCAAATATTCATATGGACTATCTGTACCCAACCTGTGGTAGAACATTCTGAGCTCATATTGGTCTGATCAGCCACAGTCAGACACACTGAAATTTCACTTTATCATGGTGATATCATTTTGGTCTTCTTCCAAGACGAAGGACAACAACCAATGTAGAAATATGTTTAGCATGACATCATTTGTATAATGAGTATCATATTTCTTGCCTTCTCAAAAAAATTGGAAAGAATGTGAAGGAATGGAGAGAATTTGAACTGATAATAAGAATAAAGCTTAAAAATAATTTTTAAGAATGTATTCTGTTATGAATATCACCAAACATTTGTGGGAGACTCTCTTTGGTCTTCACAAGTAAAATGGAAACAAAACATAGCTGCAGCATGGTCTAATGGAAAGTTCCCTGAATTTGAAATCAAGGTTCTTGAATTTGTACTTTGCATCTACTCATACAGTAAGATGTCTTTTAAAGGAAAAAATAAATGTCATAAACACTGAAAAACAAAGTGATTATAGGCAGCTCTCTAGTATTACATAAGCTGAATTGGGAAGAAGCAAAAATGGGACTTGTATTTGAACATTTTTGACTTTTACCTAATTTTCTGCTAGTTCTGTCTCCAAGCTGTGACTACCCCAGGCTAGAGCAGAGTCAGGGGCCAGATTCTTCCATGCAGGTTGCTTATTGATGTCTGAGCTTTCCTTTTGTTATCTAAGACTGTTCTTTTTTTTTTTCCAGGAGAGTCAAAGGAATGAGCTGCTTGAAACACTTTACAAACTTCCCATCCCTGATCCAGGAGTGTCTGTCCATCTCAGTGTGGTAAGTGAGACAAGACCACATATAGTTAAGAAGAAACCATTTCACTCCATAGTATTTAAAGGAAGAACTATTTAGATACTATCATGGCTTTGGATTTTTTAATGTTATTTTTATGTTTTGCTTTTTAAAAGTACAATCATTTTAGGGCTGAGTTAAGTAGTGTTATGGGGACCAGGTTAGGGTAGAGGGTGAACGTGTTGGTGATTTTTTTTTTTATTCCAGTCTGCATATAGTCTTTATTTCAGAGATGATGATGATATAATAGAAATAAGAGGCTCAGAGCACCTGATTTTCTAGGTTGTCTGGTCCTGAGTTCCAAATTTGTTCATCTCTAATTTTTTAATTTGATAAATTTCTACTCAGTCACAGCATCTCAGAGTTGAAAGAGATCTCAGAGACCATTTAGTCCAACCTGCATATGAAACATGAATTTCCTCTGTAACAGTCTGCAGAAGTAAACTAACCTTTGCTTGAAATCTTTATAGAGGGGGATGGATTGTTGGAGGGGAAAAGAGGTGGAAAAAGAGGCATGTATAGAGTAAGAGTTGGAGACCCACCACCTCCAGTTCCACTTTTGGACACTCCCAATTATCAAGAAGTTTTTTACTTCTTAGCAACTTTCCTTCATTTCCAGTAGTTTTTCTTTATAAAATAAATCCAATCACTCTTTCCAGGTGACAGCCCTAACATCACAAAGGCATATATCATATATGGTCTGGCCTCTAGAAATAAAATTGAAAACTTGTTATCTCCAGCCTCACTGATTTTCTTTTAACAGTCTCTACTCTGGACATACCTCCTCCATATAGCTGGTTTCTCCTCCCTTTTTTGGAATCTCCTTTACCTTGAACCTTCCAGTCCAGAAACTTCCATTACTCATAGAACTTTACTAATTGGCACCTTCCCATTGGGACATTGTCACTTGTGACATTCCTACCTGGGAAACCAGTTATATGCTCCTGAAAACCCATTCTTTCATATAAAATCCTAGCTCATCACCTGCATTGCTGAGCTAACCTGTTGTTTGGTCTGGGAGCCAAATGTTCCTAGAACTAGGAGCACTGACAGGTCTCTCAAAGGGTCAGTGATCCCCTTTCCTTTTCTGCCTTTGCGTTAAGATCGTCTCAGTTAAGGTCCCAATCCTCTCCTGTATGAACTGAGCCTGGGTCCTGTCGCTTCTGGAAGCTATGACCTGAATGTATACCTTTTATATTTTGGTGACTGGCATCCAGATGTATCAGTTTCCCTGAACCTCTGTTCCCTTGATGTTCTCATTTTTCTGGATTTCCCAAGTTAGGTGTTATGCCTCCCTTTGTGTGAATTAAAATATGCCTGTAATAAAGACCTGTTGCTTTTAGCATTCCTGAACAGGTCTGCCTCTTCTATGAAAATCTCTGAATCTTCAAACCAGCTTAGAATTCTTAGCACTCTCCAGAGTACTTTGTTTCATAATGGGAAGCATGCTTCAGTTCTTTAAAAGATCTACAATTTCCTGGGTGTGGACAATCCGCTTGCTAATCATAGCCCCTTCTCACCTTAGTTGTCGCTTTTATTCATTTGGAGTAAAAAAAAAAGTTCCTCAGGTGCCAGCTTTCTGGTAATGAGCCTTTTCTCACTTGGTTAGTCTGTTCCTTCAAAGGCAGTCTGTCACCGGGCCCATACTTGAAGCTTTGCTGCCTTGGTGTAAGATCTGCCAGAGATTGCACTTAACTGACCTAACAGTGGATAGCCCAGAGTCGACTCCATCCCATGATGAAGCTTCCAAAGAGAACTGCAGTAGAGGAGACATTTTCACATCTCTTCTTTGCCTTGCTTCTTATAAATTCATACCATTCAGTTTTGATCATTTTGTTTTTCTGTCCATTTGCATTGTCTTAGTCATTGTACATATGGTTTTTCTGTTTGTGCTTACTTCACTTTGAAGCACTTCATATAAGTCTTCCCATGCTTCTCTGTAGTTGTAGTCATAGTTTCTTACAGTGTAGTAATATTTCATTATATTCACATACCACAACTTGTCTGTCATTTCCCTATCAATGTTTATCTAATTTTATTCCAGTTATTTGTTACTACAAAAAGTCTAACTATAATTATTACGGTGTGTGTGACCTTTCTTTATTATCATTGACTTCCTTAGAATATTTAATTAGCAGTGGGATCTCTTATTAAAGGTCATAGACATTTTATTCACTTGTTTTTAGCATGATTACAAATTTCTTTTCAGAATGTTTGGAACCATTTTTTCTTTGTTTTGAATGATAGAATTAACATTCAGAGAAGTCAGTAAGGTACTATCTGCTCTATTGTTGGAAGATCAGTCTTCTAAAAAGTTCTATTAGATGTCTGGATAATTGAAATTCCTTCTTGTCATTATATTTTACCTCAGTTTCAGGCTTGTTTCTTGAATTCCTCATCTATTTTTTTTCTATCCAGGTAGAGTGTCATACGTTATCCAGATGCTTTCTATTGTACTTCCTTAGGTAGACTGATCCTCTTGTATTCATTTTATAGTTTAATTAAATGGTCCTTCCCTTCCTATTATTGTCCCTTAAATTTTCTTGTCATTATGTAGAAATGCTATTGATATTTTTGTGAATTTATTTTATAGCTTATAACTTTTCATAAGCTATTAATTGGCTCACTTAAATTTCCTTGTTGAATGCCTAGGATTTTCCATTGAAATCATCATGTCATCAGTAGTGATAGTTTAAGATATCTCTTTTCATCATTTTATATCTTTAATTTGTTTCTCTTGTCCTATTGCTATTGTTGATATTTCTAGAACTGTATAAGAAATAATGGACACCTTTGTTTTGCTACTATATGCATTGGGAAATTTTGTAGGGTATTCTCATTGTTTATGATGCTTGCTTTTTTTCCTTTAACATTTCAGTATGCTAAAAAAAAAAGGTTCCTCCAGTCTTCTACTTGATAGGCGTTTTAATATAAATTAGTGTTGTATTTTGTCAAAAACTTTTTTCTTTATTCATTGAGATAATATTTTTGATGTTTTTGTTTTTCATATAATTAGTTGTATTGTTTTTTCTAATGCTGAATTATCTTTGCAACCTATTATAAGCTCAACTTAGTCAAAATGAATGAATTCTTGAAAAAACTGCTATAGTTGACATCATTAAAAAATTTTTTTTGGACTGATATTCATTAATGATTTTGGTCTACAATTCATCTGTGTTTTAGACTCTTTGCTTTAGTTGTTAAGATTATTATATTTACATCATAAAATGAGTTTAGTGGAATGCTTTATCCTCCGTTTTTGTAAATAATTTGTGTAGTGTTTGTATTAATGGTTCTTTAAAAGTTTGATAGAATTCTCCTATAAATCCATCAGGACCAATAGTCCCTGTAATCACACCTTGGTTTAGTTCCCTTACAGTTAGTTCTATTTCCTTTTTTGAGATTGGACTAGTCAAGAGCTCTATTTGTTCTTCCATTAGTTTAAGTATTTTATATTTTTGAAGGTCATGCTCCTTTTGAGTGTGTGTTCTCGGTTTTACTTGCTAGCTTCTTACAATAGCTTCTTATTTCATTCTGTTAATTTCTTTTGCTTCTGTCGTAATTTTACTTTGTGCATATGGTATTTTGTTAACATGCTTTTATGCCCTCTTTTTTATTTTGTTTATTATTTATCAACATTGCTAATTATTTCAAAGAACAATCTTTTACTTTTGTCCACAAGTTTTATAGTCTTTCTTGTTTCTAATTCATCTGTTGCTCTCCTAATTTAAAAATTCCCTACTTAGTGCTCAATTTGGATTTATTATTGGGTTTTTAATCTTTAAATACATATTAAGTTCTTTAATTATTTCCTTTTTTATTTTTCTAGTTTATATTTGGGGATAAAATTTTCCCCCTTAGGATGTTAACCTCATTGCAGAAATTATGATATATATTTTTCATGATCTCTGTCTTTCACATAGTTAGTAATTGTTCTCTTTTATTTTAATGGGTTGTTCAATCCATTCATATTTAAAATTATAAAAGCTTAGGTTGCTATTTTCCTTCATTTGTGTTTCTAGAATATTTTTTATGAATTTGGGATGGGATTTTTCTCCCAAAACTTTTTAAGTAAGAATTTTATCATGTAAGGACAATTGTTTGTCATTGTCTGCTTTAAGTTGGATCTTTTGTTTGTGAGAATCAATTTTTATTCTTATTACATTGTTGTCTGTAAAGGATATATTAAAATTATTTCTGTCTTTTTATGCTTGTTTTGCAATATCTCTGTTCTCTACTAAATTGTCATTTTTTAAAAAAGTTCCAGGTGATAAGAAGAAATTTGTATCTTCTTTGGTTATCTCATTTTGAAGATGCTATAAAGTTTTGTTTTGTTTTGTTTTGTTTTTTAACTCCATTTTCTTCAGAAATTTGTTAAGTTCTTTATTTTCCCCTTTGTTAATCTTTCTATTAGATTTATCCAGAACTGAGAAAGGGATTTTCTGTTGTGTTACTGTCTGTATTTCCTTGAAGCCCAAATAATATTTGCTTTGTGAATTTGGATATGAAAGCATTTGGACCATATACCTTTATTATTGATGTTAGTTTGTGTTCAATGGTTCCTTTCAGCATATAATATACTTTTCTTATTTATCTCAATTTTTTTGACTGTTTTTCTTTTTCTTGATAGTATGATGGCAACTTCTATTTTTTTATTAATTTGATGCATAATAAATTTTTTTCCATCCCCTCAGTTTTATTTTGTGTCTGTTTTAGTTTTTACAATGTGTTTATTGTAAGCAACAAATTGTAAAGTTTTGATTTCTTATCCAGTTTGTCACTTTTTTCATTTAATTGTATTATTATAATCCATTCATATTTTAATTTGAGATTTAAGTTTACATATTTCTGTAAAAGTATAAAAATGATTTTTTCAAGTTTTATCCCTCTTTGGCTATAAACACAGTACTATTTTCCTTTAATTCCTTTGCTTTAATTTTTTTTATGGTGACCTTATTCCCACAGGTCCTCGTCCCCTTATGTGGGATCTCTTCCTCTTGTTATTCTTTTCCCTTTGGGGTTTGGCTTACTAGGGCCTTTTTTTGCCCCTGCTTTCATCTGTTTATATAATTCTTTTCCCTTTTTATTTCCATCTCTGTCAGGTAGATTGAACATAGTACTGTATTTACAGCCAAAATCATAATGTGAAGAAATGTATTCAAAAAAAGTACTTTGAAAAAAGGATTAATAAGCAATTATGGATTAAGTAATGTTAAAGGATAGATTAGTCAAAGAACAAATTAAAGAAATAATAGACAGTTTCATCAAAGCCATGACAGCAATGACAAAACATACCAAAACTTATGGAATGGGGCTAAAACAATTTGCATCAGTAAACGCTTTCATCAACAAAAGAAAGAAGAGAAAAGATTGGGAGTGGGGGAGAGCAGAGCTAAGATGGCAGAGAGAAGTCAGGAAGTTGCCTGGTTTTCCTTGAACATAATGCTAAATCAAGCCTCTAAAAAAATCCTGAAGCAACAGAATCTGCAAAAAGACAGAATGAAACAATTTTCCTTCCCAAGATAACTTAAAAGAACTTCAGGAAAGGTAATCTTAATTGAGTAAAAGGGGAACTGAGTCAAGTGCAGGCAGTGTCCAAACAAGCTAGTAGGAGTCTCTTAGCCATAGTACAGATCAACCCCCAAGGTCCCATAGACCTGGCTTAGCAGGCTAGTGGTACGGCAAACCATCTGTGAGACCTCCAGCCCCTGTGTAGCAGGTGAACTGCCAGCCCTGAAATCCAGGGCACAACAGACCCAGGTCAGGCCACCCTAGTGAAGTGGGCAAACCACCAGTCCCATAGGCCCTAGTACAGAAAGCAAGTGATCAGGTCCCTGACCCCCAGTGTAAGAAGCTTGGAACAGTACCTCCTGTACCTCAGAAACGGAGCTTAACTTTTAAAAATGAGCAAAAAACAAAAAAGAGCCCTAACCATAAGAAACTACTTTGACAACTGGGAAGATGCAAATACAAACTCAGAAGAGGACAACAGTATCAAAATGCCTATGTGTGAAGCCTCAAAGGGGAATTTGAATTGATCTCAAGCCCAAAAAACCTTCTTAGAGGAGTGCAAAAAAGATTTTAAAAATCAAGTAAGAAAGATAGAGGAAAAATTAGGAAAAGAATTGAGAGTTATGCAAGAGAATTATGGAAAAAGAGTTAGCTTGGAAAAGAAAGCACAAAAATTAACTGAAGAAAATGACTCTTTAAAAAATAGAATTGACCAAGTGGGAAAAAAGATCTACTGAAGGAAACAACTCCTTTAAAAGTAGAATTGGAAATGGAAAAGGTGGTACTAAAGCTCACTGAAGAAAATAATTCCTTACAAATTAGAATTGGGGAAGTAAAAGAAAGAAAAGATCAATGAACTTGATATGCTGTTGAAAAAAACACTAGAAAATCAACACAAATTTTAAAATCCCAACTAAAATACTAAAGTAAAAATTCTAAAAATTCAAGAAATTAAACTAAATTGTAAACAAATTAATAGTAATAATAAAGAAAAATAAAACTATAAACTTTTTTGAAAAAACAAAATAACTTGATTGTTATAAAGAATTTACATCACTTAAAGATGAATAAGAGAAATTATAAGAAATTATTTAGTCCACTGATTTGCCAGTAAAATTGATAAGTTAAAAGAAATAGATGAATATTTACAAAAAATGAAAATACATAGTTCAACAAAACAAGGAATAGATTATTTGAATATCCACTTATCACATAAAGTAATTACATAAACCATAAATGAACTTCCAAAGAAGAAACAAATCAGGACCACATGAATTTAAAGTGTATTCTCTTAAACATTCAAAGAAAAATCAATGCTTATATTAAAGAAATTATAAGTAGGAAAATATGGCGTTCTTCCAAATGTTTCCCTTAACATAAATATGGTCTTGATACCTAATCCAGGGAGAGACAAGGCAGAAAAATTAATCTACAGAGCAATATTGCCTGTGAACATAGATACAAAAATATTAAGTAAAACAGTAGTGAAGTGGCTACAACAGTATATCCCTTATGCTCACATTGAGCTCATATCAGAAATGTAGGTTTGATTCAGTAAAATGAAAACCATAAATAGAATAGAACATTTTAATAACAGAAGTTAAAATCCCCATCATCATACTGATAGATGTGAAAAAGTTTTGTGAAAATCCCACACCAATTCAGTTAAATGTTAGAATGCATAGGAAAAAGTGGATTTTTAATAAATAATATGAATTTCATAGAACATTCTATTCAAAATAATTTGAAATAACTTTAGTAAAGTTTTAAGACAAAATAACAGCGTGGAAATCATCTGCATTTCCACATATTATTATTAATACCTAGCAGAAAGATAGAAAAAGAAATTCCATTCACAATTACTACAGAATATTTAAAATTCTTAGTAGCCACATACGAAGACACATAAGAACTATAAGACATAGAAAAACTATATTAATAAAACTTGTTCTTTTGAGATAAACCTTAAGATTTGAGGAAATATTGATTTTCTACTTTGGTAATAAAAATGACACTACCAACTTTACTTATTCAGTGCCATATTAATCAAATTACCACAGGCCTACTTTATACCAAGAAAAAAATTTTCATCTTGAGGAATAAAAGGTCTAGAATTTCAAGATAACTAATGTGTAAGACAGAAGAATAGAAGTTGGCCTAGCAGTATCAGATGTCAAATTGTAATACAAAACAGCAGTCATCTATGCTAATTGGTATTAGATCTAAAATAGAATGTTCAGTTAGTGAAAAAAATTAGGTACATTGACATACCAAAGCAAAAAATCCTAGTAGCCTATTTTTTTGATAAACTCAAAGACCTTAGCTACTGTATAAAGATGTCTATTTAACAGAAATTGGTGGGAAAACTGCACATCAATCGAGCTGAAATTAGATTTAGAACAGTACCATAAACCATAACCCTCTGAATGAACGGAGTCTTTAGGAATGTGGGGAGGTGTTGAGGAGCATGGAATAAGCACCTGCCTTGTATCTATACTATACTAAGTGTTTTTTATATATTTCACTTATTCCTCACATCAATCATGTGAGGTCAGTGCTGTTATTATAATACCCCATTTTACATTTGAATAAATTTAAGTAGACAAAGGCTAAGTGACTTGCCCCAGAGTCACACAGCTAGTATGTGTCTGAGTCTGATTTTGAACTCAGATCTTTCTTATTCTATCCAGTACTCTATCCATTTTGCTGCCTAACTTCTTCTAGGGATGAATGAATGAATGAATGAATGAATGAATGAATTTCTTATGACCCTGGGTAAGTCATTTAACCCTGTTTGCCTTAGTTTCCTCATTTGTAAAATGAGCTGGAGAAGTGACAAACCACTATAGTGTCTTTGCCAAGAAAAATCAAATGGGGTCACAAAGAGTTGGACATGACTGAAAAGTGACTGAACAGCAGCAACAACAGTAATGTGTAAACCAATATGCTAAGTACTGGTGATATCAATGCAAAATTGAAAGTACCTCTCCTCAGGAGATAGCATGTATGGAAGCATTTAGCTGCAAATCAGATAGAAAACCCTGTCTTTAGGGTACAGTGCCAAAGCAGATATTAATGCCTTTTCTTTAATGTCATTTCCACTAATAAAATCATGTCAGGTTTTGATGTTAAATAATTTGACAATGTCAAAGACTTTTGTGACAAAAACTTTGTTTTCTTGGTCTTCAAGTAGCTTGGTCTTCAGTACCTGCCTGTACCCAGGTTGATGACTAAGCTCACTGGGCTGGAACCTTTGCTATTCCCGAGTCTCTCCAGTCCAAGGTCTTATGCTTTCCCCATTGTGTGTTCGTCCTTGGTTGCTGAAGAAGACCATGCCACCAGAGAAATGATGACATGACTTGCACTTGACTTTGCTTTGAGTGAGGGAGAGCTGTGCAGGTCACCAGCCTCACTTCTCCTCCAGAGCCATCTGAATCCAGTGACCAGATATTTGTCAGGATGACTGGAGATGGTACAGGATGAGGCAATTGGGGTTAAGTGACTTGCCCAAGGTCACACAGCTAGTGAATGTCAAGTGTCTGAAGTGAGATTTGAACTCAAGTCCTCCTGACTCCTGCACTGGTGCTCTATCCACTCCACCACCTAGCTGCCCCTTTCCCCATTAAGGTCTGAGGAGTTATGCCGATCAAGAATGTGATGGTGGCTTGATTTGAATAACACACACTGCTTTCTTTCTCTCCTTTAAGAGGCCTTGCTGAGGTGACATCCATCCTGTAGTAAACTGCAAAGTCAAGATTAGCTCCTCTGTAGATCTTCTCATTCTAAATCCTTTACTCTGACCATTATCCCCTATTTCAACAGTATATTTTGGTCCTGCAGGTTTCGTGGTCTCCATTGAAGACTTGCAGAATATGCTAAGAAGATATCAGGATGAATTCTAAAGGCATATGACCTTGATATCAAAGTCATATTATAAGCAAATTAGAAGATTTAGGAAGAAATTACTTTTCAGATCTATGAATAGGGGAAGAGTCCATGACTAAGCAAGTTATAGTATCCCACAAGCAAAAATAGAATATTTTGATTATATAAAAATTTTAGAATTTTTGTGCAAACAAATCTATTGTATTTAAAACTAGAATGGGAACAGGTAGATGAGAAAACTGCAGCAAGTTTCTGTGATAACGGTTTCATATTCAAGATGTATAACAAACTGATAGAAATTCATAAAACTAAGGTGAAAATTCAATAGATAAATGGTCAAAGGCTGTGAACAGGCAGTTTACAAATTATAGTCCAAGCTATCAACAGCTCTATTAAAAATGCTCTAAATCATTGATAATTAGAGGAACGCAAATTTGCCAAATTAAAGCTATTCTGAAGTTCTACTTCATATCCATCAGAATGGTAAGATGACAGTTGTTGAAGGAGCCATGGGAAAACAGTAACACTGGTGTGTTGTTGTTGAGCTGTGAATTGTTATCTTTGCCTCCTGACCCTATTCTTGAACCTCTTAGACCTCAAAATTATGCTTTTACTACTGTCTCTTTGGAGAACTTTACTGAGTGACTAGAACTGCCTTGCCAGGATCTTCCTCTACCTTCTTTCCCTCTCCCTAAAGCCTGGTCCCCGTGTAATATAACTACACAAGACCTGTTTCTCTCTTTCTATTGATGAGTTCCTATCAGAACCTCCATTTTATGAAGGAGCCCAGGCCAGCCTACTTTCATTCCCCTTTGTCTTCTCCATGATTTGCTAGTCTTTAAAACCATGCTAGCTTCTCCAAGAAGTTTCCTCTGTGCTTGGGACCTCCTTGCTTGGGACCTCCTTTCATGGAACAACCCTGATACCTCTGTGATCTGGTCACCCTGGAATATTCTGTCATAAGGCCTGTCCTCATTATTGAGTTCTTCCTGGAACCTCCATTTTGTGGAAGCGTCCAGGTAGTCTGCCTTCACTCCCTCTTAGCCCTCTTCTTGACTTTCTGGACCTCAAAAGCATGCCTCTACTTCTGCCTCACCCCCAAAGTTCCTTCAGCACTCAGGGCTCCCTTGCCTTGGTTCATCCTGCCACCTCTGCTGCCAGCATTCCATTGAATATCCCTCCACAAATACTGATCACTTTCTCTCTTTGGTTGAATTCCTTTTGGAACTTCTGTTCTGTAAAAATGCTCAGGGTAGCCTGCCTTCATTTCCCTACCAGTCATTTCTGACTTCCTGGACTTAAGTAAGGTGCTCCTACATTGGGAAGTCTCATCAGGTATTTTATCTCCTGTTCTCCCATCTCCAAATCCACCCATGCCTTTCCTCTGAGCTCTCTTTTCTGTGTTTTCTTCCCTCAGAATGTAAGTTCCTTGATCACAGGGATGTTAGTGGAGGGGTTGTATTTGTGTCACCATGCACAATGCATGGTATGTATAAGCAAAACATGATAGAAATTGCTTGTTTCAAGCAATTTGGAACTATACCCCCAAATCAATAAATTGTATATACTTTTACCAAGAAATATGCCTACTTAAGTCTACCACTCCAGAGTGATCAAAATGAGGAAGAGGACCAAAGTGTACAAAACTTTATAGCTACTTTTTTTATAATGACAAAGGACTAAAAACTGAGAGAATGATCAACTGGGAAATGCCTATGCAAATTATGGCATGTGTATGCAATTGAATGTATTATTATGCTTTAAGAAATTAAGAAAGGGAGACTTTCAGAGAAATCTGGGAAGACTTGTAAGAACTGATGCAGAGTGAAAGTAATTTATATATTTAATTTTTTTATATAGTAACAACAAAAACATAACTTTGAAAAACTTAACTCTGATCTGTTCAGTGACCAACCATGATTCCAGAGAATTGATGATGAACCATGCTACCAACCTCCTAACAGAGAGATAATTAACTAAAGATGCAAAATACTGTTGTGCTTGATTATGTATATTTTTCCATTTCCTTTACAGCTATACTTTACTATGTGATGTTGACCCCTATTAGAATGTGAGTTCCTTGAGATCAATGACTATCTTTTTTTTTCTGTTTGTATCTTCATGTCTTAGCACAAACCTATACACACTTCTTGTTGCTATTAAATATTTTTTATTCATTCATTTAGCATCTAGTCTAACTTTGATCTTCTAAAATTGAAAAGAATAAGGAAGCACTCCAGTGTCCTGTTGGTCCAAAGATTTTTCCACTTTAGCAGTAGTTCCTAGTCAGGGACTATAGATCTCTCAGTGGCTATGGTTTTATTGTTAGGGGTCAAGGTCAGTAAGTGACTCAGTATCATAAATAAATAATAATCCCTTTTGCAAACTGAATGAATAATAGGTCTCATGCACGTATGTAACAACATTTTCCAGAAATGTTGACACCTTTTGACAGATAAAATGAAAATTCATTTAAAAGTATTGCTGGTTTGATAGTAGATTTGTGTTACTTTAAAAGTTTCCATTCACCAGATAATAGAAGTATAACTGCTTTTGTTTATGGCAATCCACCAAGTATTTTATCGAGTAGGATTGTCATACTCTAAAAGTTTGGGAATAACTATACTAAACCATGCTTCATTCATTTGAATGTATAGTGTTTCTGAGTTTTTTCACTGCACATTTACTCAACACCTACCAAATATGTCTTGATTTTTAATAGGTTTTTAAGGAGTGGGGTCCATTTTTTGCTAGCCAGTGACCCGTCACCCTCTATTTCTGTGAAGTTTCATCAAGGATATTACCATACCTTCTTTGTATATCATTGAAGTTATTACTTGCCTGTATTATCCACACGTGTTAGAAAATAGCTATTTATACAGCAGTAAATCAGCAGAGCCATTCTGTTCCAGCCATGGATTTGAGGTTTCTTCCTCCTGCCAGTGAGTGGCCAGATATGGCAGGCTTTTCAGCAAAAATCGTCTTTAAATGTAAGCCTAGTAAGCTGTGGAATCTGGGATGTAGTTTTTCTAAGTTTAAAAATGCATTATAAAGAATGAAGCCACCAGTGGTCTATAAGAGAGCGCTCTCTCCAGTTATTTTTTTCTAATGAACTCCCCCTTATTGAGGAAAGCTGAGACCCATGAAACTGATGATTTGATGCTTCAGAATTTCATCTCTGGAACTTGTTTTTAGGACTCTGCTTCCCTCATTGGTGACCGACCCCCTAGCCCACTGTTTCAGACAGACAGTAGCCATGCCTCACTTCATTCTGTTCTCCAAAGATATTTTTTCTTAAAACTACCTTCTAACATCTCTATATCCTAGCCCTACCTCTCTTCTGCCATTTTTGGAACCATGATCAAATCAGCTATTCCATTGCTGTGGAAAGGGGTTCATTGATCTATTCCCTTATAACCATCCCTGTTATTGTTCATGCCAAAGTGCCCCCCGACTGTTTCCACAATTGTATCCTTTCTTTCCCCGTTAGAATTTGAGTTCTTGATTGCAAGGTCTGCCTGTGCTTTTTGTACTTGTGTCCCCAGCTCTTAGTACAGTGCTTGACACATAGTAAGCGCTTTGTAAATGCCTTTACTTTCATATAAAAGAAGCATCACCTTGTAATGGAACTTGCTTTCTTTGTGGACTTGGCATCAGGAGACTAAAGTTTAAGTGTTGAGCTTAGACACTGAATTAATATATGTTCTTGAAGTCAAATTACTTCCTCTTTCTGAGCCTGTTTAAAATTGGGATAATATTTGTTCTGCTTCACTCAGAGAGGAAGTAAGATACAGTGGAATAAGTGAGTGTTGGACTTTGAGTAAAGATGACCTAAGTTCAAATCCTCTATCTGACACTGACTTGCTGTATGATTATGGGTAACCTCTCTTGAGTCTCAGGCAAGCTACCCTGTCTTATCCACCAAGTTATATGTGAGTTGCAGATATACTTTGGTGGAAGGAGTTCCCATACTAACGCAATTTTAGGATTCTTGCTGTACTTACGGCCTCCTTTAGAGAGCTGTTCTAAAATGTAGTTCCTCCTCTAATGTACTCCCTCTTAACTCACATTTATTGATTACATCCTTGAGAGAGTTGCAGTTGGGCAATTTAGGTTCAAGATATTATATGGGTCTAGACTTCTGAAACTATAACTCATGAACTTCCACTGGTACACATACCTTTAATTATCCAGTAGACACAATTAACTCAAAACAGAAGCTTTTGTTGAGATGGCATTCTGAGAACAATTTTAATAACATAACCTCCCCCCCCACAAGCTTGAGGTGTACCCTCCCACAACCACAAAACATCAGTGGGAAGAGTAGGTATACATGTGCCAAACATATGTGGTAAAGACAACTGATTCCTCCTTGTTAATTTAAATAAATGCCTGTCCTTTTGATAAATCTTATCTGTATCACTGGTCACATAGGGAACATCTGTCCAAAGCAACTGACATTTCTTCCACTTTAGGTTTCCGCTAACTCTTTTCTTCTCATAAAGTCATCACACTTCTCTCTTCTGAGTGTATCTCCATTAGGAAAGTAGCTCAGCAGAACTCCCTGGGCATACTTTTCTCAGCCTCTTTTGTTCTGACTTCCAGGGCTGATTCTTTCTTGAATCCACAGCTGGCTCTCCTCTCTGACTATGGTGATTATGTTGTCTAATATTCTGTTCTGTCTTGATGCTATTATTTTTGCAGCATGTGGTTTATCTTACCAGGAATGTATAAGATGCTACAGCAGATGAACTCCACCCTCAACTGGAGGAGAGGAGCAATTTTGCTTCAGCATCTGAGATCCTCTTCCATAGTTAACTTTCTTTACTGCCAGAGATCACACTTTTTTGAACTTTCCTTACTCAAGGCCTAGCAGGTATGTCTTGATTTTTAACAGGGCTCTAGAAGTGTGGTCCATCTTTTGCTAGCCAGTGACTCGCCACCCTATGATTCTGTCATGCTTCACCAAACAGGTCACCATACCTTCTAAGGGGTTGCTTCTTTGTACTTCAGTAGGATTTTAATGCCTTATAGTATCTCTGTTATTTTCCACTGCAGAAGTATCAGTCAGTTCACCAAAAGGCTTGTCTTCAGTACTGCCTATGTGCCAGAAACTGTGCTAACCAATGACAAAACAACCTGTGACTAAAAGAAAACAATCTGCCAACAAGTACTTTGTATTTCATCAGAAGGGATTATACTTAGCATTCTTCTAGGACCATTCCTCCACATTATATTCATGCTGTCAATGTAGAGTCCTCAGACATTGTAACATTATAACTGCTATTCTTTCTGGGAGGTAGGGGTAATCCTGACTACTTCCATTTCTGCTACTCTGTCTTGACACCAATGTGCTTCTTACTGATAATCAGCCAATACACTTAATTAGCTTTTAGAAAGCATATTTACTGGATGGTATAATGAGAGTTGGACCAAAAATTCTCTTCCAGAAACTGGATCATATTCATACATATACACACAGATCCATGGGAAGAATGAGTTCAAACTTAGAGTAGAACCATAGAGAGGCACACAAGTAGAATATCCATGTGGCAAAAGGATAACATAACTCCTTATGCTTTATGACCTGGAAATTCTTCTCTGGTACTAGGGGTCATACTACCTTTCTATTTAACTGTTCCTGTTGTGTCACTTTGCTCCTGTTTGGATGTTTTTTCTACTCCCTGGTTACTCTCCAGTCCTGCTGGGATACACTGTTAATGATCTTATCTCTTAGATGATAATGGTATGATAAAATGGCAGGAGTAGAGAAGACAACCAAGTTTTCTATTACTCTCATGAGCAATTTGCTTTCACTGGGCATGGCTCCAACTCATTGCCTAAACTTGGAGTCCTCCAATATTGAACTTGACATCTCACAGCAGAAATCCTTCAGTTTTTTGAAGTCCCTCAGAGACAGAGTTAGATTATTTATTTATGCAAACAACTATTCCATTCTTGACCCAATCTGAGGTTCCTACATAATAAGAAATGACAAGGGCTAGACTATCTGACTTACACATCTAAAACTTTATCAAGACCTTACATTTATTTTTTTGGGTTTTTTTATATTTATTTGTTTAAGTTTTCAACATTCACTTGCACAGAATTTTGAGTTCCAAATCCTCTTCCCATCTCTCCCCTCGCCCAAAACACCAAGCATTCTGATTGTCCCTTCCACCAATGTGCCCTCCCTTCTAACACCCCTCCCTTCCCTTATCCCCATCTTCTCTCTTGTCCTGTAGGGCAAGATAAATTTTTATACCGTTACCTGTATTTCTTATTTTCTAGTTGTACACAAAAACAATTCTCAACATTTGTTCCTAAAACTTTGAGTTCCAACTTCTCTTCCTTCCTCCTCCCCACCCATCCCCACTGAAAAGGCAAGCAATTCAATATAGGCTATACATGTATAGTTTTGCAAATGGCTTCCATAATAGTCATGATGTGTAAGACTAACTATATTTCACTCCATCCTACCCTTGTCCCCCATTTCTTCTATTTTCTCTTTTGACCTTGTCCCTCCCCAAGAGTGTTTACTTCTAATTGATCCCTCTTCCCATTTGTCCTCCCTTCCATCATCCCCCCCACCCTGCTTAACCACTTCTCCCCTACTTTCCTGTAGTGTAAGATAGATTTTGATACCAAATTGAGTGTGCATGTTATCCCTTCCTTGAGCCAAATGTGATGAGAGTGAGCTTCACTTTTACCCCTCTCACCGTCCCCTTTTCCCCTCCATTGGAAAAGCTTTTTCTTGCCTCTTCTATGAGAGATAATTCACCTCTTAATTTTATTTTTTTAGATATGATCCCTTTCTATTCAACTCACCCTGTGCTCTCTGTCTCTCTCTTTATGTTTATGTATGTGTGTGCATGTGCGTGTGTGTGTGTGTGTGTGTGTGTGTGTAATCCCACCAACTACCCAGATACTGAGAAAAGTTTCAAGAGTTACAAATATTATCTTTCCATGTAGGAATGTAAACAGTTCAACTTTATTAAGTCCCTTGTGATTTCTCTTTCCTGTTTACCTTTTCATGCTTCTCTTGATTCTTGTGTTTGAAAGTCAGATTTTCTTTTCAGCTCTGGTCTTTTCATCAAGAATACTTGAAAGTCCTCTGTTTCATTGAATAACCATTTTTTCCCCCTGAAGTATTATACTCAGTTTTGCTGGGTAGGTGATTCTTGGTTTTAATCCTAGTTCCTTTGACTTCTGGAATATCATATTTCAAGCCCTTTGATCCCTTAATGTAGAAGCTGCTATATCTTGTGTTATCCTGATTGTATTTCCACAATACTTGAATTGTTTCTTTCTGGCTGCTCGCAATATTTTCTCCTTGACCTGGGAACTCTGAAATTTGGCTACAATATTCCTAGGAGTTTCTCTTTTTGGATCCCTTTCAGGAGGTGATCAGTAAATCCTTTCAGTATTTATTTTGCCCTCTGGTTCTAGAATATCAGAGCAATTTTCCTTGATAATTTCATGAAAGATGATGTCTAGGCTCTTTTTTTGATGATGGCTTTCAGGTAGTCCCATTATTTTTAAATTTTCCCTCCTGGATCTATTTTCCAAGTCAGAAAATGTTTTTCCAATGAGATATTTCACATTATCTTCCATTTTTTCATGCTTGTGGTTTTATTTTGTAATTTCTTGATTTCTCATAAAGTCAGTAGATTCCATCTGTTCCATTCTAATTTTTAAAGAACTGTTTTCTTCAGTGAGCTTTTGAACTTCCTTTTCCATTTGGTTAATTCTGCTTTTTAAAGCATTCTTCTCCTCATTGGCTTTTTGGACCTCTTTTGCCAATTGAGTTAGCTTATTTTTCAAGGTGTTATTTTCATCAGCATATTTTTTGGGTCTCCTTTAGCAAGCTGTTGACTCACTTTTCATGATTTTCTTGCATCTCTCTCATTTCTCTTCCCAATTTTTCCTCTACCTCTCTTACTTGATTTTCAAAATTCCTTTTGAGGTTTTCTGTGGCCTGGGACCATTACATATTTATTTTGGAGGTTTTGGATACAGAAGCCTTGACTTTTATGTCTTTTCCTGATGGTAAACATTGTTCTTCCTCATCTGAAAGAATAGGAAAGAATACCTGTTCACCAAGAAAATAACCTTCTATAGTCTTATTTTTTTTCCTTTTTGGGGGGCATTTTTCCGAACCAGTTACTTGACTTTTGGGTCCTTTGTCAAGAGTGGGGTATACTCTGCAGACCTGTAAGATCTCAGTTCCTTCAAGGTGGCGCAATCAAGGGAGAGGAGTTTACTCCCTGGCTGGCTCAAGGCTGAGATTCAGATCAGCTGCTCGATTACCCCGGGGGCTTTATCCAACAATGGATGCTGACTGCTGCCTCCACCCGCTGCTGCTGCAGCCCCTGCTGGGTGAGGCCTGGGGCTAGGGAAGGACCCTACTCCCTTGTCACAGAGGTGAAAAAGTCCCTTTCACTGACCTTTTAAGCTGCCTTTGGTACCTGTGGGTTGAGGTGTGTGTGAACCTGGGGATTCCACCCCGAGGCCTGCTCCTGACCTCCTCTGGGTGCTGCACGGCCAAGGCTGGCCTGGGCTCTGCTCCACATCCTGTGCAACAGACTTTTCCTGTCAGCCTTCCAAGTCACCCTGGACTGGAAATCTCCTCCCCTCCATCATTCTGTGGCTTCTCTTGCTCTAGAATTTGTTGAGAGTCTTTCTTTACAGGTATTTTATGGGCTATGGGGGAGGAGCTAGATTATGTGCATCTTTCTATTCTGCCATCTTGGCTGTGCCCCCTAGACCTTGCATTTATTACTTGGAGAGAGAGGATGTGAAACCTTCTCCTTTGTAGACATTGTTTTAGATAACTTTCTTCACTTCGAGATATACTGAGCCACATTTAAGTCAAAATATATACCATTACACCAAAACTACCCCACCCAGACTCCTCTGATCCTATGTCTATTTGGGAGAGTCTAAGACTTGAATGATGATACTTGATTAGGAAATCCTAGTTTTGATTAGTGGTCTCTCCTCTTACCTTTCTAATTCTGGAATTCTAGTAATTTTATTACACTTTATTGTACAAAATAAAAACAGGCTTATGTTCATGGGAAGGAAATAGCTGCAGATGAACTCAGGAAAAGTCCCATGTAGAAGATGGTACTTGAGCTGACCAGTGATGAAAACTAGTTATTTTGTGAGGTGGAAATGAGGAGAGAGAACATTTCAGTCATGGGGAAAAACCTATGCAAATTCACAGAGATGGGAGATGAATGTGAAAGGAATAGAAATGACATTTCAGCTGAACTATAGAGTGTATGAAGGGGAATAATGTCTAACAGAGTTGGAGTTAACAGTCATCTAGCATTTATTAAGCACTGCATGCCAGGCATTATATTAAGCATTATGCTATGTATGTGCCTGACAGTGTGCTAAGTACCAAACAGAGGAGTTTGTATTTGACTCTCAAGATGTTAGTGAATCATTGGAATTTCATTAGTCAAACCTGCTTTTTAGGAATATTATTTTGATTCTGAGGAGAAGGAATTAGAAAGGAGAGAGACTGGAGCCAGGGAGATCAATTACACTTTTTCAGTAATCTGTGTATGAAGTGATAAGGGCTTGGACTAAGTTGGTGTCCATTGAAGTGCAGAGAATAGAACAAATCCAAGAAAGGTTATGGAGTGATAACCAACTGGACAACTGTTCAGACATATGGGATGATTGATAGGAGTTGGAAATGACTCTGAGGATATAAATTTGGGTAGCCAGAAGAATGGTGATATTCTTACCAGAAATAGAGAAATTTAGAAGAGTGGTGTCTTAGAGGAAAGACAATGAGTTCTCTTTGGGGATGTGTTGATTTTGAAATACCTATACTATGTCCAATTTGAAGTATCTGAAAGACAGATGGTAGCATTCAAGAGAAGGTCTAGGGCTAATATAGAGATCTGAGAATCTTCTACATAAAAGTCATAATTAAATTCTCTTGACCTGATGAGGATACCAAGAGAGTATCAAGAAAAGAGGAGAAAAGAGGAGGGGGAAGGAAGGAAGGAAGGATGTGAGAGAAGGAAGAAAGAAAGGAAGGATGTGAGAGAAGGAAGGAGGGAAGTTTTAAAATAGAAAAAATAATTGAAGAAATGTGATCTGTTATGATTATTGTGATGAATTTTTTTAAGTTCATCATCTTACAGTTCTATTCATCAAACATTTTTTCAACTAACTCTTAAAATATAGTCATTATAATTTTTGTTGATGGAGGAATCTCTTGTATCAATGAAATCACAGATCCTGGAAATGATACTTAAGGCAAGAATTAATAAGGCTTTTTTTTTATTTTGACATTTTGATAAATCTCCAATTTCTTTGTGAATATTGCCTTCAGGAGCACAAATTGCAACTCCTGACATACTTTGAATGATGACCTTTATGAGCTGCTATGGATTTAAAAAAGAAAATCATTGCTATTTGCCCATCTCATGATATTATAACAAACATGGAATCTCAGCCAGGCTTTTATTCCAGTTTAATAAGACCTTGTTAGAGTTTATACTTGTGTCCAAGTACACATTGTCACCTCAGCAGCACTGTGAGGTATTGGGAGAAGAATGTCAGCGGATAGTTTTCTTACTCCTTTGTATTATGATTCCAGATTATTGTTTTAAACGTTCAGAAACATTTTGTAGTAAGCTATTGTCATTTTTCTTTACAATAACAAGGTATTTAATTTTTAAAAATCTTTTTAGCAGTGATTCAGCATGTTTGACTCCAGATGATATGCAACCTTCCATAGCAAAAGGAACATAGAATTTGGAATCATGAAACCTGAGTTTGAATTGTGATTCTTTCATTACATCTCCTCATCTGTAAAATGGGACTAGTTATATTTGCCTCACCTACCTGCATAGATTTATTGGGTATGATCAAATAGTGTGTGGCTTCTTTGAACCTTAAAGTGCTATATAAGTAACTATCATTGTTATTACCATTATTACTATTACTCACTTTTACAAAAACAAATTACCTTCTGGGTTTTTGTTTTTCCCCCTAGCACTCCTACTTTACTGTGCCTGACACAAGAGAACTTCCCAGCATACCTGAAAATGTGAGTATTTGAGTTGACTTAAATTCCTTTTATTTCTCTCTATCCTTCTGAAAGCTTTCAAGAGTAGATCAAGAGAGCTTGACTATCTGTAACAGTAGTAGAGAATTCTGTCCTGATCCCCATCCCCATTCTGTGAGGATTCATAGTTTGCCATACTGCATCCATTCACTGGTCTCCAGCCATCATTTATGCCAAAGAAGATTAGCAAGCCGTTTTTCTTGAAACTTCAGTGTGTGCCTTTAGCTTCCATTAAATTCAGGTATTTAGATTCAGAAAACTGAGTTTGTGTTATACTTCTGCCACTATTACCTGGGTGATCTTGGGCAGATTACTTCCTCTCTCAGGACTTCACTTTCTTCATATATAAAATGTGGGGAGAAGTAGAACTAGTGCTTTCTAATGTCCCCTCCAACTCATTCTGTGATTCTATCACACTTTTCCACCACTTCATGGAAAGGATTCATAGTAAAAGAAGTTAGTTCTACACTTTCTATAAAGTAAATCTCTAACCACATTAGGAGACCATATCATAAGCAATTGAGCTATTATTACTCCTAACTTTTTGATGAAAAATCTGGGGCTTAGGGCTGAGTCATGTGACCAACAAGATGGAAGACCAGACATTTTCTCCTGTGTTTATAATCTCTCAGATTTCTTCAAAGTAAGAATTATGTGGAAGAGGTAAAACATTTGCAGGTGTCTCAACAGTAAAAGATCAGTAACAGCTAAACAGTGGAGAAGTAACAGCCAGTGAACCAACAACAGAAAAGACTAGTCTTTAATTCCTAACGTGCTCACTTAGCACCATGTCCTTAAGCAAACCCCCACACTTAGGCAGAGTGACACAAGTACAGAAGAAGGCAGGTAAAAGTAGAACTGTAATGGAAGAACTGATGGTGGAGGAACAGGTCTAAAACATGATGTACTAAACCTCACAACACCCTGACTACCCATGAATTGTTATTTTCAATAGGACTATACTACAGAATGAGAGAATGCATAAATGGAAGAAAGGGAAGAAGACAGAGAAGAATGTATAATATATTCCAATCAAATCAATGATAAATGATGACAGGAAAATAACTTCTATATTCTCTCAGGAAGAGGAAGGCCTATAGGAGAATGGATGGGGGGAAAAACAGGGGAACGCATAGGGGAGAATCTTAATTCAGAGATTTGAGGGGATTCCATGAAAGTATGTTCTCAGGGGGTGAAATGGGTTTGTTACAGTGGCTATAATCTACTGGAATCTGGTACTTTGAGAAACTACTACCTCTGAGAGAGTGTTTTGCCTCTGTACACAGCATTCTGTCCAGGGAAGAGAACCCTGGGGGAACCTGACATACTAAAGGGTGGAAGGGCATGGATTCAAACTAGAGATTTCAAGGCAAGTGGGGTAATGATCATAGGGAAGGGTACAAGGTAACAATGAAGTACAAAATCAGGGATACCAGAAAATTTCTACCCTGGGGTAGTACTTTTTGTTCTCTTTGTCACATCTATGAATATTTATCTCCACAACTGAGGATCAACAACAAAAAAAAAGAATAAGGGATAGGGGACAAGATCTGTGATGAAATATCATAGAAATTGGTTACAAGAAGGAACTCAAAATAGGTTCTTTAGGAGCTTTAAATCCATGAGGAACTCAGAGATTTAAGGAATAAATAAATAAATATGGACTATGAATCAAATATAGTAAGAGAGAATGTAAAGAGAAATAATGAAGAGAATGAGGAAAAGATCTTTTTTTTTTTAAGGTACAGAGAATGAAATAAAAACAAAACCTTGAAACAAGTTGAAAGAGGAGGGTGTTAGGGGAAGGAATGGATATTTTCATTTATTACTTAACTGAGAGGAAAAAGACAAGAATTAGATGACTAGAAAGAAAGAAAGAGGAATTAACAAATTAAGTGAAACTCCAAAACTTGGGAATGGTGTAACAAATGGGAGTGCCAGGAACTTGAAGATAAGGGAAAAAACGGTGATGGGAATAGGGTTGCCTTAAAAGAGAATGAACCAAAAAAGCTGAGAAATCAAAGTACTGTGTTTACAGGGAGGGGGCAATAATCCTAATTTGGAGAAAAACAAATAACATTAGAGAAAAATGGAGGCAAATATAAACCTAACTTTCATAACTTTAAATGTGTACAGATTAAATTATCCAATAAAAAAGACCTAACAGAAAACCAAATAGATAAATAATGTACACTTAAAAAAGGATATAGAACTCATGTGTTTCATTTTTTTTTTTTTTTGGAGGGCCACATAGTAGTGTCTGAGGTCAAATTTGAATTCAGATCTGCCAGACTTAAGGACAGGTGCTCTATCCTGTGCCACCTAGCTGCCCCAATTTCCCCTTTTAAAAAATTATTCTTATTTTTTTTTAAATATCTCCCAATTACACGTAAAAAAATTTAGCAATGACTTTTAAAAATTTTTGAGTTTTATATTAAATTCTCAAAGAGGACTGTGACATCAGGAAGATGATACCATGACTTGCAAGTGAATTGGATTTGAGTGAGAGAGGACTGTGTAAAGTCACCAGCCTTACTTTCTCCTCCAGAACCATCTGGGTCCAGTGGCCAGCTATAGATCAAGACAACTGGAGATGGCCTAGGATGCAGTGGGAGACTTTGGCCTTTTTAAGGTCTTCCTAAATTCTTACTTTGAAGCAACACACCCATTCAGTGATTAGGGCTGTTTAAGTGAGTCAAGAGATGGCCCCTTTAATCCAAAAAATAAACAAAAATCATCCAGCTGGGAGGGGAAAACCCTCAAGGCTTCTGGCCAAAAGAGAAACAATTACTATTTACATTCACTCAGAGCTATCTGGGCCCAAAAAATAGCCATTAAGTGGTGCTTGGGCAGGGGCCTATTGTTGGCCAGTCAAAGAGATCCTGAGCGAATTGGGTTTAAAACTTGCTTTTTAAGAAAGAAATCTAGCCAGTAAACCCCAAGAAATCAAGGTAGGTTTCAGTCATCAAAACTTAACTTCCTTTGGGCGGAATACTTTCAGGTAAGGGCGTGGTAGCCCATGTGGAAAGAGGAGAGAAGAGAGAAGAAGAGAAGAGTTGCCTAGTTACCTGACTATAATTGGCTAGTTGGGTACCCTGGGAGCAGGGAAGGGGGATGGGGGGGACCTCGTGAACTACTCATACAGAAAGATGATGCCATGACTTGAAAGTGAATTGGATTGGAGTGAGGGAGAGCTATGAAAAGTCACCAGCCTCATCACTTTCTCCTCCAGAGCTATCTAGGTACGGTGGCAAGATATAAAACAGTAACACTAGAGATGGCCAAAGATGCAGTGGGAGACCTTTACCTTTTTAAGCTAAGATCTCCTAATCCCCTCACTTCTTTTTCACAGTCAATTCACATATTCATTGTTAATTGTTTATAAACAAGTGCCTCAACCTCTCTAAGTCTCTCTCTCTCTCTTTTTTTTTTTTTGGAGGGCCACATAGTAGTGTCTGAGGTCAAATTTGAATTCAGATCTTCCAGACTTCAGGGCAGGTGCTCTATCCTGTGCTGCCCCAATTTCCTGTTTTTAAAGATTAATTTTATTGTTAAATATTTCCTAATTACATGTAAAAAAATTTTAATCACTTTTTTAAAATTTTGAGTTTTAAATTCTTTTCCTCCAACCCTTCTCCACTTCTTGAGAAGGCAAACAGTATGATACTAGTTGTACTTCATGTAAAACATACTTCCAAATTAGCAGTGTTGCAAAAGAAAAGACACATACAAACAAGAAAAATAAAGAAAGTTTAAGAAAGTATGCTTTAATCTGCTTTTAGGGTTCATCAGTTCTTTCTCTGGAGGTAGACAGCATTTTTCATCCTGGGTTCTTTGGAATTGTCTTGGGTCATTATCTTAATTAGAGTGGCAAAGTCATTCATAGTTCTTCATCAAACAGTATTGCTCTTACTGTGTACGATGTTCTGGTTTTGCTCACTTCAGTTTGCATGAATTCATAAAAGTCTTCCCAGATTTTTTGCAAACCATCCTGCTTATCGTTTGTTAGAGTGCAACAGTATTCCATAGAAATATCTAGTAAAGGAGCTACAACAGAAGGAAATAAACCGCCCAGTTCTGATGGGTCCATAATTTTCTATCCTTAATTCTATCAAACTTTTTTAAAGAACAGTTAATACCAACACTACTAATCATTCTCAAAAATTAAGAAAGAACACTCTTTCAGACTCTTTTTACATGAGAAATATAGTCCTAATACCTTAACCATGGAGGATAAAGCAAAAAAGAACTGTAGATTAATATCATTCATTAATATGAATTCAGAATTTTTAAATAGAATCTTGTCACACATACTACAGCAATTAACCCAAGAAATTCTTAGTCATTATCAGGTTGTACTTGCCCAGGGATACAAACATAGTTAAACATTAGGGAAACAATCAACATTTTTACCATTGAAAACAAAATGCAATCTAGTTAAATACAACAAACATTTGTTAAGGGCTTACTAGATGCAAGGTATATTAAAAAAATCCAAAACCACATGATTATCTTAATTAGGAAGAAAAAGTCTTTGAAAGGGGCAAGGGGTAATACTAAATTTATTCCAAAAAAAAAATCCTATCAAATATAGGCATAGACAAATCATTTTAAAACATATAAAGGTTCTACCTAAAATCAAAAGTAAGCATCATATGAACTGGGTATATACTAGAAGCTTTTCCATTAAATACAGGAGAAAAGCAAGTATGCCCACCCTCTGTATTTATTTGATATAGTTATATAAATGTTATTAATAAGGAAAGAGAAAGAAATTAAAAGCATAGCAATAAGCAAAACAGAGACCAAACTTTCCCTATCTACTGAAGGCCTGATGTTACTTAGGAAAGCCTAGGAATTCAGTAAAGAAACTAAGTGAGATAATAGCTTCAGTAAAGTTGTAGGCTACAAAATAAAGAAAAAAATTTTAACAGCAGAACAAAATCCAAAAGGCAATAATGGATAGGGAAATATTCAAAATAACTACAAAATGCACTAAATATATGAATATTAATCTTCCAAAGCATACAAAATATTTTTCCAAATTAGAACCACAATGATGTTTCACCTCATATGCTGCAAAATGGAAAAAATTACAAAAGCATGTTAATAGTAATGTTGGAAGGGTTATGAGAAGATAGGCACACTAATGCATTATTGGGGAAGCTATAGCTGTGAATCAGGACAAACATTTTGAAAAGCAGTTTGAAATTAATCCAAATAAATTGATTAAAATGTCCATACCCTTTGATCAAGAGAGTCCACTTATTCTCCATTGATGTCATAAGAAAAAAAGTTTGCATATATACCACAGTTTGTTTAACTAATTGATAAGCTTGAAATTAGAAACCAGTAGATGCTTATCAGTTAGTTAAACAATTTGTGGCACCTTAATGTAATGGAATATTATTGTACATTAAGAAATGACAAATGTGATGACTACAGAGAAGCATGGAAAGACTTACTTGATCTAATAATGAGCAAAGTAAAGCAAAACCAAGAACACACTATCCACAATGAATAAAATGATGTAAATGGTAAGAGTAGCCACAAAACAATCCAAAGTGAACATTGCAGAGCTTCAAATAACAAATGTGACTCTAAAGAAGAGATAGAAGACTCTCACGCCTCATCCTTTGGCATATATGAAAAGTCCGCATATTGGCCATATTTTTAGAGCTCTAATATGTTAGTTTTACTAATTTTTTTCCTTTAAAAATTATTTGTTTTATAGGATGATTCTTTGGGATGTGTGAGGAGGGAAGAGTATTGAGAAATATTTTAATGATGTAGAAAAAAAGATATCAGTGAAAGTTTATTTCAAAAACTTAAAACCTGAGATCCAAAGAGAAGTAGCATGAGTAGGATCACATGCTGTGAAGTATTAGTGATATCTGAAGGTTTGAGTCCGAAGTTTTGTTTTACTTCTAGGCCAATATTCTTTCTCCTGCTCTGCTGAAGACAAAAATAGTTTGATTTTCAAGTGCTTAATGAAGTTTATTCCCTATTTTTCCATAACTTTAATATAACAACCATGTTTTTCCTTTCAAAGGAAGTAGTTATGATACCTGTAATTTATCATTAGCATTTATTCTGTATGCCAGTATCACTTGAGCATGAGTATGTTTCATCTAAAAGCAAAACGTAAGCAGAAGAGCACTAGACTAGGAGTCAAGATACCTGGGTTTATTATATATGTACCTACTGGATTTACTAATCATGTGGTCTTGGGCAGGTTACATCTCCTTTGGCCTTAGATTTTCATCTATAGAATGATGTAATGATGTTGACACTATAAGCAATTTAATTTCCTCTTAGTGTTGTTAGGCTATTCGGGACCTCAGTTCTATCTTTTTCAAAATGGGGGATGGTAATCCTTGTACTTTCTATTCCATGTGGTTATTATACAGAAAATACTAAAAGTTTCTTTTAAGTTGTGATTTGTTGTTATTATGATGATGATACATATTTAATATGAATACCATTCATGGTATTAACATTAATAATAAGAAAAAACACTTCAGTACTTGAAGGCTTCATCTGTAAGAGGACTTCCTCTGTTGAGGCAGACTACGGCCCCATTATTCCTTGGTAATTGATTTCATGAGTTGCTGTGATATCAAAACTTAATCATCTTGTGATGAACACGCCAGTGATAAACCTCTATCTCACGTTTTGCTCAGCTGTCCCACATATTACAGACTTAGAGTTAGTCTATCACTGGGTCAGTACAAAGAAAAGCGACATGATCTGGAGGAGGAAGTGTTGAGCTTGCAATTAGGAAGACAGGATTCAAATTCTGCTTCAGATGCATGCTGCCTGTATGATGATGGGTCAGTCAGATGATAATACTAACTATAAGAACAATGATGATGATGATCATTATAACAGCAGCTAACATTTACGTAGTGTGTTAAGATTTGCCAGGTTCTTTACGAATGATTTCATGTTATCTTCACAACAACCCTGAGAAGTAGGTATCATTGTTATCTCTTGTGTGCACTTGCATGCATGTGCACATGCGCATACACACACACACACACACACACACACACACACACACACACACACACACACACACACACACACACACACACCCTTTTTTGTTTGAACAAATAAGGAAATTGAGATAGAAGTTAAGTGACTTATCCAAAATCATACATCTATTAAGTCTGAGGGTAGATTTGAGTTCCTGTCTTCCTGCCTCTGAGCCCAGCACTTTATCCAATGTACCACCTGGCCATCTCACTTAGCCTCACAGGCCTTTAGTTTCCTCATCATCTGTAAATGGGAATAATAACATCTCTACCTCAGGGTTGAGATAGGGTTGCTGTGAGGCTCCAATGAAACGTCTTTCATAAGCCAATTCACAAACCTTAAATCTACTATATAAATACTAGCTATTACTATTATGAGAAGATTTTCCTTTTGTTCAGGTAGTATAACCTTTGAGAATCAAATTTCATGTGCTTGACACAACAAGGCAATGAAGGAACCCTAACTTATTGAAGAAAAATTTCAATAAAGGATTGTTAATGAGATTTTTTTTTAAAAATTAAACCTGTTTTAGATTTTAATTTATTATTAAATACATGTTATATTTAAACATTACATACTATAATTTCATTTAAATTATATATTATATATCAGATTATAATTATATTTAAATTATATGTTAAAGAAATAGCCCAGATCACAAGAGGATATGTAGCAATAAATTGTAGTATTAAGCTAGTAGTGTAGGCACCCCATGTTGGTTGTGTTTTGAAAGTTTCCATTGATTAATGGATAATCATGGAACTCCATGTGAAATATTAAACAAACTTGTCATGATTATCTAGCTTGGTGTCAGACAAAATGGTTAATGATTCATAGAAAGCATTTAGAAGGGACAGTTACATATAACATCACTGAGGTGTCACTTTTCCCAAAGATTCTCTATGATATAGACAAGATTTATGAACTCATAGTGACATCCAAAAATAAACAAGTGGAGTTCATTGCAGTCAACCCATTATCACATAGGGAGATTGTCAGGTAATTGTTTATTGAAATAGTTTTTACATTGGTACAGAAGAAAGACTCCAGCTTTTGGCTAATCTCTGCTTTCTTTCTGATAAATCTTGTTGCTGACTTGAGTCCTTATTAAATAGCACTGGACTGAGTTTTTGAAGAACTAGGCCCTAATTTCAACTCTGCTGCTTTATGACCTGGTTCAGGTCACCTCTCCTTTGGGAACCTCAATTCTGTCATTTATAAAATGGTGGTTTTACTCTGTAATAACTGAGCTTCTTTCTTTCTTTGCTGTTTTTTGTTTTAACAGAGGGAGGCATCATAATTAGGTAGAAAGAGCCTTGAAATTTGGAGTTAGAGAACCTAGGTTCAAATTATGCCTTTGTGTTTTGCTTTGTGTGAATTTGAGCAAGTTACTTAACCATCTTTAAGTCTCTGTTTCCTTCTCTCTTAATTAAAAAACACTTTTTTTAATTAAAAAAAAGAGGGGGCTAGACTAAATGTTTTTAAGACACCTTCAAGCTCTAACTCAAAACCTGTCATACTTTTAGTATTCTGAATTCTAAGGTCCTTAATGCTTCTAAATTTTTATATTCTAATATTCTAAAATCCTTTCCAGCTCCAACATTTTATGTTCTATAAATCTAACGAATGGGCTTTTTCTTGAACTTTTAAGACATTTCTTTCTTAAACATTTTAGATTCAGAACTTATAATATGTACTTATTTCCCCAGAAAAAGTAATAAACTATCCATGGAGATTTAACAATATCATATCAACTTAGGGAAGGCACTTGAAGACTTGCTTTCTGGCATAATCAGAACAAATGTCATGTTTCAGAAATAAAACCTATTGAAAGAGTATCTGGTAGATTGTTCTAAAAGGAGTCTTGTGACTCATAGGATCATCAAATGTTAAAGAAAGTACCTTAGAAAACTCTTCCATTCCCCTCATTTTACAAGAAGAAACTTAGACCTCAGTTATTCATAGTGGATATGATCCTAAAAGTCACTAAAAACAGTGGAATGATCAACAAGGTTGACTAATGTTGGTGTGGAAACATCAGAGAGGATCAGTTGGGGGTTAGTACTGTGCTGGAATGACTATCTTCCACAATATCCAAATATTTTTTCCTCCAAGTCCCTGTGCCTCTCTCATTCCTCATTTTTTATATCTCTTGTCTCTAGCCCTTTCTTCTTTTCCTCATTTTCTTTTTTCTTCTCCCTTCCTTCTTTTTTCATCTGCTATTCCTTCATCTCCTTTTCTCTTTATTCTATCTTCTCATCTCCTATTCTAATGCCCTCCCCCCTGTACTTCGTCTCTTCCTACTCCTTCTTCCCCATCTCCTCTGCTTTTTCTTATTCTTCCTTTTTCTTTTCTTTTTCCTATTTGTTCCTCTTTTCCTTTTTTCTCACTTTATTCTTTTCTCTTCTTCCCCACCCCATCCTCCTCTATGTTCTCTCCTACTCAATACCAATCTTAAAGTCAAAGTATAGTGATCTTGAATGTCCTAATGACTTTGACATGAGGAAGAGGAATAGAAAGAGGATTAGAAGAAAGATACCATTTCCTAATTTCCTAATGTCTTGTCAAGTCCAAAGTGCCCCTCAACTTTATAGGGGCCTTGGGCTTCTAGAGTTCCTACCCTTCTCTTCCATTCAAGCAGTTACAGACTCAGGCATGTGATATCCCAGAAGGAAACAGGCAGGGGGAGGAAGCAGATAAAGGAGACAGCTTCTGTTTAGACACAAATATCTTGGTAATCAGCACAGATGGGATGAGAAATACCGAAAAAGTACATGACAGTTTAGAGGGGATTTGGCTAAATGTTATATATTTTTAATATACCTGTGTGTTGCTTTTACAACAAGCATCTGAGTCTGTTAACATATGGTTTCTGAGGACATTTCTTGTATTAACCAATATAGGTTTACTTGTTAAATCCTTTCTTTTCTCTACTTCTCAAGAGCATTTTTACAATTATAGGTTTTTTCCCCCCTTAGCCCAGCAAAATAAGGCTGAAAATTTGTCTCTAACGCTGTTTCTTCATATTTGGATGGCAAGCTGGGGAACATATTTTTGCACAGTATGAAACTTCTTGGCAGACTCCTCAGGCCACGTATTGGTGGCTTTAGAGTTATCTTTGGATCTGTCAAAAGTGCTAATGGGCTCTCTGGGCTCCTTTAAGCTCCTCAATCCTATTTTTCTTTTTCTTGAAAGAAAAAAGAAATCTACACATTTCATCGACAGTTAAACTTCTACTAAAATCCTCAGCCACCCTATATTTTTGTCTACACGTGTGTGTTGGCGAGAAGGTCTCTGCCATGTGAGTGTCTACAGTGGAGCCCTATCCTGACATCATTAGCACAGTCCTTCTTGCTTCATCCAGCAGGAGATGCTCTTGTTGACTGACTTGGAATGCTATTTACTTTTCCCATCAAATTTCACATAATCACAAATTGTTAGAATATAAGGGATCATAGAAACTGAAACGTTGGAGCATAGAATATGCCATGTGCAAGCAGAGTGTTACTATGGAAGGAACTTAAGGCATAGTCTGGTAAGTCATTGAATGTAGCACATCAAGGCTTAGAGTTACTCTAGAACAGGCAGTGCTAAAATACTGGAGCTAAAGGGACATTAATCACCATCTAATCCAACCCTCTCATTTTACTCGTGATGGAACTCAAGTCCAGAAAGGGGAAAGAATGTTCATGCTGTGATACAAATAGTACTCAGAGCCAGGACAGGAGCCACATTCTCTGGCTCCTTCCACCATGCTTTTTCTGCACCACAATATTCTCTTTTTGCCAATTGGTTTCTCTGCTGATTGCCACATTTTAGACTACGTCTATCAGAGAACACTCTTTCTAAATATGGTGCTTACTTTGTAATTTTTGATCTGTTACAAAATTAATGCAGTCTCAATTTGTGAGGTTCTCTGGTTAATACAGTACTTCAGCTGAACACTAATGAATCATAAGATAAATGTCCATGCTTATTCCCAACTATTTCAATTGTTGTAATGCACATTGTGCTATTTGCATGTAAAATTCTCTCAGCTCACTTGAATTAGTTGTGTTATAAATCTCTAATCATTATAAATTGCAGTTCTGGTACAGAGAACTTTTCTTTATTTCTGGGAGAATGTATTGTGTGACATTGAAAGCCTATATAGCGCTGAAGAAATAATCACGTCCACATACCTATTAAAGACTTAAGAGTGGGGCATAATGAAACACTTGAATATTTTTCTTGGAATCAAAAGTACTGTTTCAAAGAGTGAATGGCAACCTACAGAAAAAACTCCCTAGAATGCTGCCTTGTCACAACCTGGTTCTCTTCTTGTCTGTCACTAGCTATGTGACTTGCACAAACCATTTTCCCTTTCTGAGCTTCAGTTTCCTCATCTGTAAAATGAGAAGGTTGGACTAAATTATCTCCAAGGCTACTCCTTGCTCTTACGATATGTATTCTAACATCTTTTCTAGTGAAATGTGATGCAATCTTGATAGTGGAAAGAACACTGAACTTGAAGTTAGTAGACATTGGTTTAAATCCTAACTCCAACACTTTTGAGTCATGGGACCCACGACCAGGTCATTTAACCTTGCTAAGCCTTAATTTTCTCATATGTAAAATCCGAATATTGTTACCTCACTGGGTTGTTAGGAGAAAATGCTTGGTAAGTATTCAAGTCCTATGTAAATATAATCTAATATTATTAAAATAATTTTACAATGTAATTTAGTTCATTCCTCATTTATCCACCTTATACTATACACACAGTAGAGCATTTGAAGAGACCCAAAGATTAATCAAACACTGGAGTTTACAGCCTAATAGGGGAAAGAAGGCGTGCATAAATAACTATTATACAAAATGGAACCTCAGTGCCTGAGAGGTCCTGGGAGAGAGCTTTCACTTTCACCTGCTGGAGGGATCAAAGGAGACTATGCTGGAGGAAGTACTATTTAAGCAGAGCCTTGATGATTGGATAGGATTTCAACAGATAGAAAGGGGGGTGAGGGGCAGACCACATTACAAAGAAAACAGTGTGAGCCCAGGCAAGGAGACAGGTCAAAGATTCCTGCACTGGGTGAATGGGATAGGCTAGGTAACCTAGGCCTAAGATCTTAGGTCTGTGTGTCAACAATAATGCCTCTAAAGCCCCAGGCTTCTCAATTTAGAACCAAATGTAAATTGGAAAGAAGAAGAATGGCAGCATCATCAGTAGGACGTGATGAACCTTAAAGGTTGACCTATGTGGCCTGTTAATTCGTTTCCTCCGATGTGGACATGGCACCTTGCAAGAGGATTCCAGGGTACTAAGTTGGTTCTGTTTCATGTACTTCCATTATCTGTTAATGTTTATAATTTAGATAAAGTCAAAACACAACCACCTCTTTTTTATACCTCCTAGAGAAATCTGACTGAATATTTTGTGGCTGTGGATGTCAACAACATGCTACACCTCTATGCCAGTATGTTGTATGAACGACGAATCCTCATCAGCAGCAGCAAGCTGAGCACTGTAAGTAGAGAATGTGAATAAGCTGACTCTTTTGCTGTGTTCTCTGCTAAGAGTTCAGCAGGAAAAGAAATGATCCTTGTATGCTTCACGACTTCAAGAAAAACATTAAAGCACTATTTAAACTTTAACAAGCATCTGCTGGTACTATACCCAAACCTTCCTAAGAGCCAGTTAGTGCAGCATAGGTTAAAAAAAAAAAGTCATCTCCTTAAAGTTGGGACACAGGTTCAAGTCTCATCAGTATGGGGCAGTGAAAAGACAGCTAGCAAGATTGAGAGTCACAGGATCTGATTTTGAAGCCTGGCTCTATCTACTATTTACTAGATTTATGTTCTTGGGTTGGTTATTTAACCTTCTAGGCCTCAGTTTCCTTATTGGATGGAGATTCCTTCCAACTCCAATTCTAAGATCCAGCAATCACTTCTTATCCATGTGCCTTGAGGAAATAACCTCCATTCATTGATCCTAAGTTTACTCATTTATAAAGCAGAGATAAGAATATTGGGCTTCACAGCTAGCCATCACTCAGTCAACAAACCTTGTATTTAGGGACTTCTCATTGCTAAGGACAAGAGATACAAAAACAAATGGGTTTTTATTAGGAAAGTGCTTTGTAAACTGTCAGGGGCTTTTTTAAAAAATTAGCTCTTTTTTTTTGGTTGGGGGAAGGAAGAAGATTGAATCTCCCTATCTCACACCTGATGAATATGCAATAGCCATTCATGGTCCCAGTTCCACTGCTGATCAGCTCAGACATTTTGACCTATTCTGTCCTTGACTTGGGCTGATTGTATTTTCTTAGGCAACCTGATTGCCTTTTGCTTTCAGGTGCTCACCATATGGGTGTTAGACTTGGTGTACGCACCTGATCGACTTAGCACGCTGCAGTTCAGAATTTTTAAACTCAAATAATCCAACAACTTCAACCTCTCTACAATTAGGGATTACAGTACAGTCTTTCCTCACCACCCCAGGCAATAGTTCATTTTTTATAGCTTTTTAAAGTTTGTAAAGTGCTTTTTGTGACTAGACTGGGTTTCAGAATGAGATGAATGAACTCTTATGTAATGGAATACCAGCTTTGAAAATAAGTAACTCAGTAATCACACCACCAGTCAGGACCAGCAATATAACAATATGGTGGTGGTAAATACATTTTTTCTTTTGCTGAATTTTTTCTCTTTAGGTTTTATGTACATTTTGTTTTTTGACACAACAGATACATCCTAACAAATGCCCAAACAAATTCCTGTACAAAATACATTCTATGAGGAAATAGTTTAATGATTGATAAGTAACTTAAAGAGGGAGGTATCTTTTAACTTTGTCAGGATGGTAGTTACACTGGCCATTGTATTTGACCACAGTTTTATCATTTCTCTATTTTGACTTTATGTAGTTGTAGTCATAGTGAATGTTATCATTTTGGCATTATTTTCCTTGTTCTATATCACTTCCCAAGTTTCTCACAATTCTTCATTCTTGTAATTCACTATGATATAATACTAGTCTATTACATTCACAAACCTTTATTTGTTTGCATCACAATTGTTTCAGTTAATATGCTACTACTACCCCTTTTCATTAGAGAGGTAGGAACTGTGGGTATGCAGCCTCATAAGCTATGACTGTTGGTTGTTTTGCTTAACTGTTTTTCTTTGTTCCAAGGAAAAGCTTACTTAGAGTAAGGAATTGAGAAGACTGTGATATAAAAAACAAAAGACATCAATAAAATTTTTTTTAGTACTGCTATGTCCACAAAGGCTAAAAATTCATATGTTTACTGCTGAAGGTAAAGCAAGCAGTATCTATCATTAGCTGTTTTTCAGCTGGAATTATGCCAGTAAAAATGACTATAATCTCTATATCCTTTGACCTAGAAATTCTACTACTAAACTTATACCCCAAAGAGGTCGTTGATAAGAAAAAGGCCCCTATATAGCCCAGGGAGAGGTGAAAGCATATTGGGGAATATTTAATGTTGTTTCAGAATGTGCTGTGCTTTTCTTTGAGATACAATGCGTAATGAATGGCCTGGCACATTGTAGGTCCTTAATAAATACTTGTTGAATTGAATCAAATGAAAGATTTGGCTAAAATATGGACCTTTTTCCTCATGTAGTTCACAGTCTGATAGATCATTATGACATGTGCATAGAAAGCTATAATGTTGATATATGTTGTAATATATATTATATATAATATAGATATATTGATGTACTATATGATAGGTACATAAGCCACTCATAAGAAGCAAAAATGCCAACAGAAATATACATGGCCAAAAGTGAAGGTAGACTAGTTATGGTGGGGGAGCAGAAGGGAATGTGACCAGACCAAATATGGAACTCTGGAAATTGTTAAATGAACCAAAAGAAGATTTACTTTGTGTTGGTTGGGTAGCTCTTCCAGAAAAGTTTATAGATAGATATGGAGAATTGTTTAGGATGAGAAGGTGTGGAGAGATGTTTGATCTGCACCAGTAGAGGGAGTATCTCCACCAGTGAGATCATGTATTCATCCAAGTATCAGTGTTCATAAGAGAAATGCAAAGAGAGCATTACGCAGGAAAGTGGGCAAGGAGAAGCAGTGGCGGTGAGGGAGATCAAGGAAGGTTTCATTGAATAGAACATTTGAGCTCATCTTTAAAGTGTGAGGAATTCAAGAGAATACTGGCCATACCTAAATAAATGTTATGCTAGCCTCCATTTAGCCTGTTCTTGAAATTAATTCATTAATAGCTATGAATATTATAAAATGCTCTAATGTAGTCAACCAAAGACTGACTCAAGCTTAGTGGGATTTTCTGTCCCACCAATAGAAATATTACATGAAGAAAGAGAATATGTCATCTTACTGATTTGAGGAGAGAAGGAAATGGGAGAAGGATATGTCTAGGAAACACATTTACCTATTACAGACTTATAAGTTTGATCTCCTGGCTGCCTGAAATATCTCACTGTATTTCACATGTCATCATCACAAAGTCTTGATTAGATGTAAGAATTACTCTGAAGAAAATGATGGTTATTTTAGTTGGGCTCTGGGGCCCCTATAGTTTTAGAATTAAAAAATCTAGCTATTGTTGCCTTTTATATCCCCATATTACTAACATTTACTCCATGTTAGAGGAGTCCATTTTTACTCACTTTTGGTTGTTGGGGAGAAAAAAAATACAAAAAGGGTACTTTAGCCTGAGATCTTCTGGTGACCTTCTCTTGGTGAATCCAGATGTGGCCAGTAATACCTCAGTCCATTGCATTTTTCTCAATTTTGTGTGATAAGATGGAGGCTTAATGCTTCTTAGGATCCATCAAGCACCTGAAAGATAAAAGCCACGGATGTCATCCAGAGTGCTGCCATCCTTAGAAACAGCAACACATCAATACAGAGTCTCTTCCCAGTGCATTTTCCATCTATGTGTAGTGTTTTACATTTCAAGATTTAGTTGTCAATAAAATAGTGGGGGTTTTTTGCATAAAAGGAAATTGCATGTTTTTGTTCTGTTTGTTCTCACTATGTATTGATTGTTTTCCTTTATGGATGATAAATAGGAGATGCTTAACTGATTCTTGTTCTTTCCTGTCTTATTATAAACACATCAAAGGATTTTCACAAGAAAAAGTTCTTGTTCTTATGTTATGTTTCCTGATATGTGTAGCCACTGGTCTGCCCTTTGTTACCAAGGCACAAATCATCCTGTATTTATGTAACTTTACTGTGGAACTTCAACACTCTCATCACTTATGTAGCACCATAGGATTTAAAGTTGGAAAAGGCTTTATAAGTCATCCAGTCTGACCTGATTTTACAGAGGAGGAAACCAAGGCCCAGAAAGGAGAAGTGACTTGGCTATGATTATATAGGTAGTAAGTAGTAGATCTAGTAGGTCTTTTGACCCAATCTAGTAGCCTTTCTACTGTATCACCTCTTTCTTTCCCCCACTGAATTCCATTCTTTATACCACTGCCAGAATATTTTTTCAATTCAGCAAACATTTATTAAGTACCTATAGGTACAGGGTCCAGTGCTTACTATTGAAAACACATAGACAGATATGATACAGAAGAGTAAATTAAGTGCAAAGTATAGATCTGCATAAAGTGCTTTGAAAAATTTGAGGAGGAGCATATTCTTACATGAGAAGACCAAAGGAAGAGTCATCAATGAGATAAAATCTAAATTTGGCTTTGAAGGAAAATAGTGGCTTCAACAGGTAGAGGATGGTGGGGAAAAGGCACGAAGATGCTATGAGTACAGGCACCAAGATGGAAGAAGGTAGGACAGTTATGAGGAAAAGTAAGGACTTCAGTCCAGTTTGACTTGAACTTAGAGTATTTGAAGGGGAATAGTATTAGAAAAGGCAGAAAAGTCAGACTGGAGCCATATTATGGCATGTTTTGAATGCCAAGATCAGAATTTATTTCAGAAGCAGTAAAAACTGTTAAAAGTTTTTGAGATCAGTGGCATGATTGCAGAAAATGGTGTATATACGTAGTAGAGAATCTTTGTGGAAGCATCAGGCAGCTGGGTGGAACAGTAGATAGAGTTGAGCCTAAAGTCAGAAAGGCTTTAGTTCAAATCTGACTTCAGATACTTAGTAGCTAAGTGACCTTGGGCAAGTCACTTAAGCTTGTTTGACTCTGTTTCCTCATCTGTAAAATGAGCTGGAGAAGGAAGTGGCAAATTATTCTAGTATCTTTGCCCAGAAAACCCCAAACAAGATCACAAAGAGTCAGATATGTCTGAAATGACTGAACAACAACAACAACATTATAGTATAGCAGAAAGAATAAATTTAAAATCTTGAGACTTCAGCTTAAATTATAGCCCAACTATGGGAAAGTCACTTCCCTTCTCTTAGCCTCTCTTTTCTTATCTATAAAATAAAAAAGTCAAATTATTGTGTAATGTAGTTATCTATGTGATTGTCTTATACTCACACTGCCATATACATTATGGGGACAATATCCTGTCTAATCTTAGTATCTCCTTCAGAGTCTAATGTTCTAGATAGGCTAAGTAAATATTCACTGTTTATTTAAAAGATTATGTACACATTTGGATGTTTGAATTCTAAACTAAATCATATGATTCAAATTTTCAATTTTAAATATGCTTTGAAAATAGTTGAAAATCAATGAGTATATAATGGCAGTTTAACAAAGGAATAGTATGACCTGGATTTAAGTTAAGTTTCTTTAATTTATGAGATTTATGACCCTGGAGAGGTCACTTAACCTTTCCTTTTGTTCATTTAGCCATTGTGTCTTGTATGTGTTGAGCATTTTGCTAGGAACTGTGTCTACCAAAACAAAGTATTCTCTTCCCCCAAGGACCTTTCATTGAAGGAGGGGTTGCAGAAGGGGAGAGCATCGATGGATAATATGAGCATATATAAGAATATATAAAACTTACCTGCAGTAATATCTTTGGGGAAGGAGGAGGAGAGGAGTACACTGATGACTGGGGAATCAGGACAGGCCACAGGGAGCATGGAGGAAGTAGAACTTTAATTGAGCCTTGAAATACTCAAGAAATTCTATGAAAGGGAAGTAAAGAGAGAATGCATTCTAAGTGGGACAGACAGTGTAAACAAAGGCACAGAGACAGAAGGTGGGACAGACAGTGTAAACAAAGGCACAGAGACAGAAGGTGGAATGTCATACATGAGGAACAGCAAGGAAGCTGTTCTGGCTGGCATGTAGAGTTCATGAAGTAAAAATATGCACAAAACCTTAAGAGGTAGTTAGGCTAAAGTCAGTTTTTAAGATTCTTTCAGTGACAATTAGAGGAATTTGTGTTCTGATCTACAGGCTGTTGGGAGCTCCTGGAACTTCTTAAGTGGATAAATGATGTGATCATGCCTATGCTTAATTGAAGAATATAAATTGGGCAACCATTTAAAGGAGGGATTGGAGTGGGGAGAGCTTTAAGGCAGGGAAACCAATTAGGAGTCTATTGTTGAGAGGTGATGAGGGCCTAAAAAAGCATGGTTGTACAGTTGAGGAAAATGGACAGATGCTAGGGGTTGAAAAGACTTGGCAACTGATTGCATATGAGTGGTAAGAAGAGGGAAGAGTTGACAGTGCCTCCTAGGCTGATATGGATGATTGGAAAGATATTGGTGCCCTCAGCAGAAATAGAGAAATTAGGAAAAGGGATCGAGGATTTTAGGGGAAAATGTGTTCCTTTTGAACAAGCTGGTTTAGAGAAGTCTGTGGGGCATTCATCCAGTTGGAAATGACCCCTAAGTCATTAATGATATAAGTCTTGGATTTAAGAGAGAGACTACAATTAGATATATGTGTCATCTTCATAGGAACAATAGTTGAACCCATGGAAGCTGATGAAGCCACCAACCAAAAGTGTAGACAGAGAAGGCAGAGTACACCCACATATGAAGGGGCTATGGATAATGATTGAGCAGTGAAAATTGTAAAGGAGTAGCCATATAGGTAGAAGGAGAAGCAGGGGAGGACACATGTCACAAAAATCTAGTAATAGAGAATATCCAGGAAGGGGAGTTAATCAACAGCATCAGATATTTAGAGAGGTTATGAAGATTGAGGACAGAGAAAAGGCCATTGGATCACTAACCTTGGAGCAGTTGTGGTTCAGTGGATGTTGCACTTTAGCTCCTAGGATTTAAAAAGGTAATTACAGGAAGAAAAAGTAGAGGAAAGGAAGAGACATCTTTTTGTAGGAGTCTGGTTGTAAAAACATGAAGAGACATAGAACAAATGGGCTTAGTAGGTGTTAAATTGAAATGGATATTATTTTAAGGATAGGGCAGAACCAGGAATGTCTGTAAAAGTAGAGAAAGAGCCAGAAGATAGGGGAAGATTGAGAATTAGAGGAGAGGGATGTGAAATTATTATGAGCACAAACTTCCTGAGAGGATGGGTTTAAGGCTACATGCAGAGAGGTTGACCTTGTTGAAACGAAAATCTCTTTCATTTCTAGTGGAAGAGATAGGGTATGATGTCAGTTGGCTCATGAACAGGAAAGAAGAGGAATTTCACTTAATATGAGAGGCAGTCTGAAAATCAGGAAGACCTACTAGTTACGTGAACCTGAGCATATCACTTAAGCACTGAGCCTTAGTTTTGTCTTCTGTAAAATGAGGATAATCATAGCACTTAGGATTGTTGTGAGAATCAAATCAGATAATGCAAGTGCTTTGTAAAACTTTACTGTTTTTATATAAACACAAGTTATTTTTTAAAAGTTATTTTCCCAGCAAAGTATGAAGGTGAAGTCCTTTGCTGAGCAAGAAGGGGGAAGTATCCTGTTGGGAGGCTTTGAAGAAGAAGAAACATTTTACAACAGATGTTGTTTTGCTCCTGGGGAAAGTTAAGAAATCAATTAGGGAAAAGGAAAAAAAAATACCTTGCTACCTGAAGGGCCCAACTGAGATAATTTGTAGAGAACAATTTGTAGAGAACCCAGTCAATATGGTTGTATGACTGGGAAAGCAATCATCTTTCCACTTTTATCCCAATCCTTTCTTCTCTTTTGACCAAAGATCCTCAGTTCTTTCATCAAATCCTCAAATGGCAAGGTTCTAAGTCCTCCACATCATCCTAGTCTCTCCTCCTCTGGAGGCTCCAGATTGTCAGTGTCCCTCTTGAAACTTTGATCCAGTTTTCAGTTCTTTTGCCACTGAAGTAAACATGTGCCTCACTTCTTTTCTGTAAAATGGGAATGCTGTCCCATTTACAATCAGCTGTTCTGGGTGACAAAGGTGACAGAATAACATTTGTAAAGTACATCCAGCTCTCTGGGATAATAGAACTTAACAAATCCCACATCAATCTTGCAGCTTGCCTATTTGCAGCCCTTCAAGCAGAGACAAGAATGACAGTTTCAGACAGGTTTGAAACATTGGATCTTTGCCAGAGCATCCTTGCTTGCACACTCTGCTCTGTGTGTTCCAGCCGTAAGAACAAGCTGCATTATTTTATTTCAAACTGTGCTCAGGGGAATCCAAGACCTTGTAACTGGAAACTTACCAAGCAGTGAATTCTAAGACTATATTTAGTCTTATGTATTTTTTTATATGAGTTGCGTAGAGCTGATCCATCAATACATACATCTTGAATGGACACTGAATGGACAATGAGCTGGACCCAGAACTGAACAGGAGAAGAAGCACAAGCTCAGTTGCCTTTGCACTGAACTTTTAATGGCCCCAAGCTTCTTCTCAAAACAAAGGCCCAATTTTTAAACATTAGTATTCATCTTATGATGCTATATTACTACTAGTCATGGAATACCATCATCTCTAAAGAATTAAAGTTGAGAGTCACCCAGTGAATAGAGAAGAATGTGTGAACAGATCGGTAGGCAGCAGTGCATTACCCACAAGGCGTTTTATAAGAGAAGCAGCATAATGAAAGCCATCCCTGAGAAGTGCAATCTCCAAAAACCGACCAATTGCCAACATGCACCACTGATAATTCAGACAGTATCAAAAGATCTAGAAGACAGGTCCCAACATATTGAGTAGACTGAAGAATTTTTGGCACAATATTCACAAGAGTCCCTCATGATGAGAAAATACAGTTAAGTTCTGATCTTGTTTTTAGGATGGAGAAGACTAATATGGGTAGCATCACAGACCCATTAAAGTATCATAGTAGAGCCATTTTTTTATTATATAATTTATTTTCAGTTTCAACATTCACTTCCACAAGATTTTGAATTCCAAATTTTTTCTCTTTCCCCACCCCAGGACAGGATACACCTTAACCACTCCGCCTTCCTTTCTACTACCCTGACTTCTCCCATCTCCCTCCCTCTATTTTCCTGTGACAAGATAGATTTCTGTACCTCATTGCCTGTACATTTTATTTCCCAGTTGCATGCATTTAACATTCATTTTTAACATTCATTTTTAAAGCTTTGAGTTGCATATTCTCTCCCTTCTTCCCTCCCCACCCACCCTCATTGAGAAAGTGAGCAATTCAGTATAGGTCACACATGTGTAGACATGCAAAACACTTCCATAACAGTCATGTTGCCAAAGACCAACTACATTTCCCTCTATCTTGTCCTGCCCTCCATTTATTCCATTCTCTCCCTTGACCTTTTCCCCCAATCTGCTATCCCTTCTATTATCCTCCCTCTCCTATCCCTTTTCCTCCTGCAGGGTAAGATAGATTTTCATACCCAATTTAGTGTGTGTTATTCATTCCTTAAGCCAAATCCAATGGTGAGAGCAAGGCTTACTTATTCCCTCGGACCTCCCCCTCCATTGTAAAAAGCTCTTTCTTGCCCCTTTAATGTGAGGAGATTTATTGCATTCTACCTTTCCTTTTCTCTTTCTCACAGTACATTCCTCTCAACACTTAATTTTATTTTTTTAGGTATCCTCCCTCCATATTCAGCTCACCCTGTGCCCTCTGTCTATGTGTGTGTGTGTGTGTGTGTGTGTGTGTGTGTGTGTGTGTGTGTATGTTTATATATATGTATATATATACACATATATACATGCATATATACACATGCATATATACATCTATAATATACACATAAATATACATACATGCATACATGTGTGTATGTATGTGTATATATTCCCTCTAACTGCCCTAATACTGAAAAAGGTCTTATGAGTTACAAATATCATCTCTCCTTGTAGGAATGTAAACAATTCAACTTTAGTTGAATCCCTTATGGCCTCTCTTTCCTGTTTACCTTTTCATGTTTGTCTTGGTTCTTTTATTTGAAAGTCAGATTTTCTATTCAGCTCTGATCTTTTCAACAAGAATGCTTGGAAGTCCTCTATTTTAATGAAATTCTATTTTTTCCCCCTGAAGTGTTATACTCAGTTTGGCTGGGTTGATGATTCTTGGTTTTAATCCTGCCTCCTTTGACCTCTGGAATATCATATTCCAAGCCCTTTGATCCCTTAGTGTAGAAGCTGCTAAATCCTGTGTTATCCTGATTGTGTTTCCACAGTACTTAAATTTTTTGTTTCTGGCTACTTGTAATATTTTCTCCTTGACTTGAAAATTCTGGAATTTGGCTACAATATTCCTTGGAGTTTTCCTTTTAGGATCTCTTTCAGGAGATGATTGTTGGATTCTTTCCATTTCTATTTTGCCCTCTAGTTCTAAAATATCAAGTTAGTTTTCCTTGATAATTTCTTCAAAGATGATGTCTAAGCTCTTTTTGTAATCATGGTTTCCAGGTAGACCAATAATTTTAAAATTATCTCTCCTGGATCTATTTTCCTGTTCAGTTGTTTTTCTGATGAGATATTTCATATTGTCTTTTATTTTTTCCTTCTTTTGGTTTTGTCTTATAATTTCTTGATTCCTCATAAAGTCATTAGCTTCCATTTGCTCCATTCTAATTTTTAAGGAATTATTTTGTTCAGAGAACTTTTGGACCTCCTTTTCCATTTGGCCAATTCTGCTTTTAAGACATTCTTCTCCTCATTGGCTTTTTGGACCTCTTTTGCCATTTGAGTTAGTCTATTTTTAAAGATGTTATTTTCTTCAGCATTTTTGGGGTCTTTTTTAGCAAGCTCTTGACTCGTTTTTCATACTTTTCTTGAATCGCTCTCATTTCTCTTCCCAGTTTTTCTCTACTTCTCTTACTTGATTTTCAAAATCCTTTTTGAGCTCTTTCATGGCCTGAGACCATTTCATATTTTTCTTGGAGGTTTTGGATGTAGGAGCCTTGACTTTGCTGTGTTTCTCTAGTTGTATTCTTTGGTCTTCTTCTGGTTGTATGCTTTGATCTTTCTCTTTCCCAAGAATGTAAGAAAATATCTTTTTACCAAGAAAGTAACCTTCTGTAGTCTTATTTTTTCCCCATTTGTTCATTTTCCCAGCCAATTACTTGACTTTTGAGTTCCTTGTTAAGTGGAGGGTATACTGCTCCAAGTTTCAGGGTTTTGTGTTAGTCATTTTCAGAGATATCTCTAGGGATTTGTAAATTCTCAGCTCCTCCAAAGTGGTATGCTCAAAGGAGAGGTATTTACTCTTCTCCTGGTTTGTATTCTGGTCTGTGAGCAACAACAAGCACTCTTTTCTACCCTTGAAATGCTAGTAGCATTCCCTCTCCACAGCCACCACTGGCTCTGCCGCTCCAGTGCACTTCCTCACCCCAGGACTGCCACCCAGGACTACAACCCAGATCAGCCAATTGATTTCCCCACTGTCTGTAGGCCAAGAGTTCCAGAAGCAACCACCACTGCAGCAGTGGCTGCCACCTCCCTGGGACTGGCACTAGGTCTGGGGCCAGACTACATTCCTCTCTTCACTCAGATGAGAGAGCTTTCCCACTGACCTTTGAAGCTGTCTTTGATGTTTGTGGGTTGAGAAGTATAGAAATTGTTGCAACTGCCAGTGATTCAGTTCCCTGAGGCCTGCTCCAGTCCAATCTGTGCTAGCACTGGGCTGCACTCTACTTTGAGCCTGGTGCAATAGACCCTTCCTGTTGGCTTTCCAGAATGTCTTGGGCTGAAAATCTGTTTCATTCTGTCATTTTGTGGCTCCTGCTGCTCTAGAGTTTGTTTAGAGTAATTTTTTACAGGTATTTTGAGGGGCTTGGGGGGAAAGTTCAAGCAGGTCCCTGCTTCTGCTTTGCCATCTTGGCTATGTCTCCCAAAGTAGAGCCATTTTTAGCAAAAATAAATGCAAAGAAATTTTTGTATTTTCAAGCATTGTTGGTTTTTGGTTTTGTTTTGTTTTTTTTCGGAGAAAGATAGATAAGTCTTGTTCATGCTTATAATTCATAGAGAACCTAGTCAGCATGGTTGTATGACTAGGAAGCAGAGTGTTCAAAGATATAAGGAGAAAATTCATCCCTTTGGAGAAGAGAGAAATCCTCAGGAGGGGGTACTAAAACTGAGGTGGGAAGAGGATGAAGAAGGGAGGAAGGAACCAGGAAAGGCCACATGTCAGAAGCAATACCTGAGCTGATGATCCTCAAAGGTAGCTAAGGACTATAGAAGGTAAAGGTAAGGATAGCCTTCCAGACATGAGAAAAACAGCATGCAAAGGCAAGAAGACAAAAGATGTAATGTTTTGTATAGGGAACAATAAGAAATGGATCAAGAGAGGAGTAATGTAATCAGATTATAAATATAGCATGGAATCAGTTTGTGAAGAATTTTAATTTACAAGCCAAAGAGCTTGTATTTTATCCTCAAATTAATAGGAAGCCTCTGAAACTTGTCAGGCAATGAATGGTATGGTCATATTTGTGCTTTAGGAATATCAATCTGCCAGCCATGTGGAGTATGGTTTTCAGAATAAGTAAGAGTAGCATGGAAGGAGATATGAATTCTGGTTATAACAAGCATATACTAAGATTAGAAAACACTGAAATGTATCCAGTCATTCCTGGATATTGGACTAAGGATGTGCTCTGTAAAATTCAGTTCAATGAAAAGAATAACACTCTATTCTAAGTCAAGACACTTGGGTTCAAATTAGTATATGCCATTTTTTATCTGCAAAATTTTAAAAGTTTGACTAACAAAATTATCTCAATGTAGAAAATTTCCAGGGGATCAGACACAGATTCTTACTGAGAAGAAGATCTAAGATGCCTTCTGCCCTTGACATTAATCCCCATGAAATGACTTGAGCTGAGATTGATATAAGAATGCTCATTCACTTTGGTTTATCACTTTCACAGATGTTGGGGAGGCACTTGGGTATAGTAGAAAATACTACATTTGAAATCAGAAGGACTTGACTTCAAATGTCAGCTCAGTCACTTACAAACTATATGATAATGAAAAATTCTCTTTATATCTCTCATCTTCACTCTTCTTATCTGCAAAATGAAAACTTAGAGTCAGTAATCTTTAGAGATTTAAAAAACCCTGTAATACTAAATCATTTTACGGTAATAATATCTTTTAAAAATATTTTACAAAGCTTTTTCCCATCCATTATCTAATTTAATCTTCCACACATCCCTGTGGGGTAGGTAGTTGCCCATTTTATTATTGAGTGCAATGGATAGAGGGCAATACCTGGAGTTAGGAAAACCAAAATTCTAAAACAGCTTAAGCACTTAATAACTTTGTGGCTCTGGGCAAGTCACTTATCTTCTGTCAGCCTTAGTTTCCTTATTTGTAAAATGAGGATAATATGATACCCCCTTCCAGGATTGTTATCCATCAGTCAGTGAATCAGCATTGATTATTTATCAATCAATCAACAAGCATTTACACTTCTACTGTGTGTCAGTAATTGTGGTAAGCACTGGGATACAGGTACAAAAAAAAAAAAGAAACAATTTCTACTCTCAAGGAGCTTGCATATCAACGGAGATGACACGAGTGAATGAATTAGTGAATGAATGAGTGAAAAAGCATTTATTAAACTTGTATTGTGTAGAAAACAATGTGCTTAGCACTAGGAATACAAAGAAAAAGCAAAATTATTCCTGTTCTCAAGCAGCTCTCATCCTCATTGAGGAGACAGCACACATAGGGATACTTCAACTGCAGAACAAATGGAAATACCCATTGGTCGTTAGGGTACAACATTTAAAGTAATGCATCATCTTTAGTGTCATTCCTATTTATTTAAAGCCATATCTGTTTCTGATGTCAAACCATTGGTTAGTGTCAAAGACTTTGGAGGTAAGAACCTTCTTTTCTGGATCTTTAGAATCTTTGGTTACTCAAAGGGCAAGGAAATGTATCACTGGTTCATCTCCACGAATGTGTTTCTCACCATGGTTTCAAGGAAGGGTGGAAGAAAGTCTAGGGGTTGAGTTGTATCTTTGGGGCATAACATACATGTACATATGTAAGTAGACACAAAATAAATGTGAAGTAGATGAATACAAGGTAGCTAGAGAAGGGGACACTAGCAGTTGGAAGGATCAGTAAAGGCTCTGTGTAGGTGGTAGTGCTTACATAACCCCTTGAAAGGACAGAGGGATGCTAGAGACAGATTGAGGGAAGTCCTTCCAACTGGGGCCTATGTGTAAAGAGCAGAGAGAAGGCAGTTTGGCTGGATTGTAGAGTGGTAGAGGGGGAATAATGTATGATGAGCCTGGAAAGATAAGTTGGGGCCAAATTATAAAGTACTTTAAGAGTCAAAGAATAGTTTATATTTTGTTCTATAGGCAGTAAGAAGTTTCTGGAATTTTTTGAATAGGGTCATAACATGCTCTGAATTTCACTTAAAGAAAATCACTTTGGCAGCTATTTGGAGGCTGGATTGGAGTGGGGAAACTTGAGGCCTGGAGACCAATTAGGAGGCCATTGCAGTAATCCAAGTGAGAGGTAATGAGGGTTTGACTTGCGGTAATGAATATGTAATTAGAGAAAAGGGGTCAGATGTGAAAGATGTCAAAGTAGCAATGATAAGATATGGCAGCATTGGATGTGGGAAGTCATGATGAGAGTAAGTCAGGTCTAGGGCTTTGCAAGGTATGAGATCAGTTAGAGGACTGGGGTAGAGGAATTCCAGAGTAGAAAACAGTGTGGAATGTAATTGGTTAAATCTAAGTTGTGGGAAGGAAGTAAAGAGAAACTAGAGTAATAGGTGATGGTCTGAGATTATAAGATTAGAGAGTTGTGATGAAGACAAAGAATCGGTTTAAGACTGGTGAGGTATAGGGAGAGATGGTAGGATCGGAAGCTGTAGTGTCAGAAGAATATGAGAGATATTGATCCTGGTAGTGAAATACTTGTGGATGATACTGAGATCTAGGGTCTGACTCTCCTTTTGTGTGGCCGAGGTAGAGTGGAGAAAGAGATCATGTGATTTGAAGAGATGAATTAACTAGGACTCAGGGTGTGTAAGGGATCCTGCATATGGTAATATAAACCATTTTCTACCTGAAACTTAATCTTTTTTTGCAACATCTGTGACAAGTAGCATAGGACTTCCACTTGAAGATCACCAGGTTATTCCTTCTTATGGCTGCTAATTTGGGGAAGTGTTAATTATTAGAAAATTTTTCTTTATGATGTTAATAAATCAGATTCCTCTAGCACTGTAAGATTTATGAAAATACTTTTTTTCCTTACAATCCTATGAAGTTGGTAATATAGATATTATTGCCTTCATTTTATAGTTTAAGAAACTGAGGCTCAGAAAGGTTAAATCCATGGTCATATAGCTAAATGTCAATCTAGATTCAAATCCATGTCTCCTGATTCCACATCTAGGTCTTTTCACACTTAACTATCCTTGATTTCAGGGAGCTGAAATCTACCTCTGGATGGTTGTAATTGGTTGTAATTCTATTGTCTAGGACCAAGGAGAAAAAGATTGATCCTTCTCCGTGACAAGAACCTGGATGGACACTGATTGTCTTTTGATACCCTTAATAATGTCATTTCCCTTCTCATTGCCTCAGTTTACTCATCTGTAAGATGAAACAAATGACATGGACCATTTCCTTTCTTCCTTTAGAGAGTAGGAAACCCTTTGTAAATTGTAAAACATTTTAGATATGGGAACAATTTGCTAAAAGAAATTCTGACTGCCAAGTGTACCTGATTTGCAACATAGTAACCGTGAGGTACCAGGGAGGAACATAGCAAAAGGCCTGGTCTTGACAAGCAGCTTTCAAAACTGAGAAACAGCAGCAGAGTATCCAGCTGAAAGCTGTCCTTGTTTAACTAACCTTTGAGATGCCTTCAGCTGGGTCTTGGCTTGGCTATTATGCTTTACATAAATGTCCTTCTTCAGCAAAATGCTAGTTAACAGATTCCAAAAGAATCAAAGTTCTCTGGAGACCAGGCTACTCAGAACTAGAGAAACATAAGAAAACAAACAGTTTGGCATTTGTCCTTCCCTGTCCATATTTCCAAAGTGGCTGCAGTTCATTTTGGACTAGAGTTTATATTTTCTTCTGTCACAAAGACATGGTGGTCATTGTCATATCAATGTAAACTTTCTATATTTTTGACGTTCTAGAAATGTGATATTTTAGAAAACAGAAGACCAATTATTGGATGGAACCAATTCATCAAAAACCAATTAATAATTTCTTATGTTATAGTTATGTATGTATGCATCTCCCCTACTAGATTGTGACCTCCATTAGGGCAGGAATCATATTCATCTTATTTAACATTAACATATAGCATTAATAATAATAACTTCAATACTTTAAAAATTCATGATCTCATCAGCATGGATATACCTTCCTGCAGTGCAAACTGTAGCCCCTTCCAAACCTTAGTAACCAACTTCATGAGTTACTGTGGCTGAAACAATTCATCACTTCATGGCAATTTTCTTGAGGATGGTAATCTTGGCACTTTAGCTAGACTGAACCTTGGGCAACAGATACGCAGCCTGGCTCCAAGACTATACTCAAAGACTTTCCAGCTTGGTAAGATTTACAAGGGTTTGTGCTTTGCTAGAACAGACTACTAATAACTAATATTCCTATAGCACTTTAAGGTTTACAAAGCATTCTTTTCACCACTATCCAGTGAGATGGGGTCTGTTATTTGCTTAGTTTTACAAATGATGAGGCTTAGTAAACTTGAATGATTTATCTACTATTGGTTAGTGTTTATTAAGCACCTAAAGCAACAAGGATTCAAAGGAAGGCAAAAACTTCATTTCGGCTCTTAAAGAATTAGCATTGTAATGGGAAAGACAACAGGCAGATAACTACATACACATAAGATATATTCGGTGTAAATAGAAGAGAGTCTTGAAGGGAAGGGACTAGTAAGAATGGGGGTAGTGGTGGGGGTGGTGGAGAGGAGGAGCCTGGGAAAAAAATCCCATAGAAAGTGGGATTTGAGCTGAGTGCTGAAGGAAGCCAGGGGCTCATGAGCTGGAGGGAAGACAGCTTGGAACACCGCCAAGGCAAGTGCACAGAGCTGGGAGATGTGAGATTGTGTGGGATGAGAAACAAGAGGGCAGTGTAGAGCAGTGGCATCGAGCTCAAATAGAAATGGGTTCCTATGGGCCACATACTGACCTAGAAAACCACAAATTAATGTTATCTGTGTTGTGTTGTATTTTTATTTATTTTGTTAAACATTTCCCAATTCTATTTTAGTCTGATTCAGGCTAAGAAGTTTGGTGGGAGCATGTGCAAGCTTGATACATACCTCTGATATAGAGCACTTGGGAATGAGTGAAGTGTAATAAGACTGGAAAGGTAGGAAGGGATAAGTATGTGTAGGGCTTTACATTGACACCCCAGGGCAGATGAGCTAACCTAGCTGAAGCAGCAGAGAGGCCTCCAGGAGACACAGGAGTCAGTGGGTGTCAGGGAAATCAAACCACCATAATAACTACCTCCCCTCAGATCCCCATGGAAATAACCCAGGACACTGAGCCCAAGAACCCCACAAACAGTAACATCTCCCTTCCCTGACAGAGACACTGGCCCTGCTTGCAGCCCAGACTCTGCAACCATCATCCAGGGAAACAAACCTGGTGGAAATACAACCTGGTGACTGCTTCTACAGGTGTGACAGCCCCTGCCATAGCTATTGAAGACCAAGACGGAAAGTCACCACCAAAGTCATTTGCATTGTCAGATGGTTCACCATAGAAATGGATATGGTTTTATCAGTGAAAAATAATATTTTAAAAGATGCATTACTATTTGTTTTCATGCTGTACCCTGAAAGACCATGGGACTGTTCCCATGTTCAACTTGCAGCCAAAACCACACACACACACACACACACACACATGCACATGCACACATGCACACATATGTGCACACACATATGTGCACATAAATATGTGTGTGTGAGATCTCCTCTATTAGATATTTATTCTTTGAGAGTAGGAGCTGTCTTGCTTTTTATCCCTAGCACTTAGTGTAGTTCTTTGCACATAGTAAGTTTTTATTAAGTACTTTTTCATTTATTCAAATAGGATTTTATATTTGATTCTGGAAGGAATAGGATGCTACTGGAGTTTATTAAGTAAGAGAGGGCAGTGACATGGGCAGGCCTATACTTTAGGAAAATCATTTTGGCAGATGAATGGAAGATGTATTGAAGAGGGGGAAAACCATTTAGGCTATTGCAGTTGTCCAGGAGAGAGGTGATGAGGATCAGTACAGGTGAGATTGTATAGACTCCAAGTTCAGTAATCTTTTCACACCATATCTCACTAATTAGGGCTTGTGAATTCCAATGTGCTTTCTTTGCAACAGTCTTGTCAAGTATAATGTTCCCCATTTTGCAGATGAAGAAACTTGGGCCCAGAGAGGCATAGTGACTCGTGTAATATTACCCATGTCATAAGTGGCAGTCAAGATTCAAGGTCTTCTGCTTTCAAATCCATTGATTTCCTATTACCCTTCCTAATCTTTCTAATTCGTCTTTGTATCTTCCTTTCTTCTTGACCCTAGGAACCAACACATTTTGGTCTTAATAATTTATTGATGCTTTAATTGTTGAATATAATGAATTCACAGACTTCCTATTTGTTTTGGTCCCCTATGGAGATGTTACCATTTCTTGTAAAAAAAATTTTTAGTTTCTAGGAATTAAATTTGAAATTACCTGTCAACATCACTATTCTTTTCCCACCCCATTGACACCCACTGTCTTCATGCTTCTGTTACTCCCAACTCAACATACATACCTGATTATTTTATCAAAAGCTTTTTCTACATCTGTTGAAAGAATTGTATAGTTTGTCATGTTTTTGTTTTAGTCTGACTAATTTATTGGTTTATTTTTAATGTTGAACCATTCTTACTTCTCTGGTACAACATTAGTTAGAAAGTTGTCTTAGATAATGCTAATTAAATGATTTTTTGAGATAAATTGCTATGGTCTTTTATTTTAAAATTTTTAATTAATATTCATCAATATTATTGGTATGTTTCATTTCTTTGCTTCTCCTTTCCTAGTTTAGGCATAAAAACTTTCATCTCATAAAGAAAGTTTTGTACAAGACTTTTTTCCTTGATTTTTGAGAAAAGTTTATAGTGTAGGCATTAATTTTTCTTTAAAAGTTAATAGAATTCTCCCTCAAGTCCATTAAACTCAAGAGACTTCCCTACCACCAACATTGGTTTTCCCTTTACAGCTGGTTCAGTTTCCTTTACTGAGATCACATTATTTAAAATCTCAATTTGGTGTTCTGATAGTTTGAGTATTTTGTATTTTTGAAGATCCTAGTCTCTTTAAAGAGAGATTTAGAATGAAAACAATTGAATTCATGTCCCAGATTTATCTCGTGCTAATGCAATGACTTGAAGCACAGAGATGTCAGCGTATATTTATAAGAACAACAATAACAACAGCATTTATATAGTGCTTACTATATGCAAGACGCTTTGGTAAGTGTTCTATAGCTATCTCATTTCATGTCTTATTTAAATATATTCATTTGTAAAATGGGAATCATCATTTCAGAATTACAGAATCTTGAAATTTAAGAGTTAGAAGGAACTTCAGCAAGCAACTAGTTCAGCATATATCCAAAAGAGTCCCTACTGAAACATGCCTGACAAATGGCCATCCAGATCACTTGTGAGGGAAACTGCTTTGTAAACCATAAAGTGCTATAAAATTGTGATATTTTATTTGATGAAAGATTTTGCTAGTTACCTGTTTGTCTCTGTTTTTATTACATCTGATTTTCATTTTGATCAAGTAATCTAACATGTGTATACACACACACACATATTTAATTCTGCTTGACTCATTTAGCTGTTTGGTTGTGTTGTTTTTAGTAACTATATATATTTATCTGCTCAATCATGATGATAATGGCAATTCATCTTTAAAATATAACATTTCTTATCTCATGGATGTGTTTTAAAGAAAATTCTTTATAACATGCTGCAGAAATGTGAGCTATAGTTATTATAATTATTAATATTATTGAATTGCTCCATGAAAGTCCTCTGATATTTCAAGTTATCAAGGAAATGTTTGGTTCTAACAAAGGCTGTTCCAGAGTCCAACAAGCTCTGCAGGCCCTCTGAAGCTGGAAAGACTTTGAGTAGTAGCCTAATGATTGCCTGCAACTTCTTCTGCCCAAGGATCAGCAGGCCTAGCTAAGTGTGAGGAAGCTGTTTGCTGGAGGGTTAGCCTCTCGGTGTCAGGGGATGAGTGTTATAGCCATAGCAACTTATGAAACCACCCATTAAGGCAAGAAAGAAGTAGAATCTACACCAATGGAGGATGCACCCATATTAATGGAGTCACAGATCCTTTGAAGTATTATTAATCTGTCATTTCAATACAATGTGAATAATAGGATAAAATTAATAGCATCCTTAGTATTAGTATCACTGCTCTCCTATACTCTCTGGTTCACAGTATTGCTGTAAGGATCAAATGAAGTAATTTATATAGAGTGTTTTGCAAACTTTAAAGCACAATATTAAAAGTGAGCTATTATTGTTGTTGTGAATAACATTATAAGAAGTAAAAATTCTTATTTAAATTGCATGTTACCATTATAAAACACTTTGTGCCTTTTGTATCACTCAGTCTGTGACCTGCTTTTAATCTCGTGATATTTGTTTTTTTCAGTTAACTGCCTGTATCCATGGGTCTGCTGCTATGCTCTATCCGATGTTCTGGCAACATGTTTACATCCCAGTTTTGCCCCCACATCTGTTAGACTACTGCTGGTAAGGTGGCATGTGCTCCCTGTCACCATCTGAGGTGTCACTTGGTTTGGTCATGGGTGGGACTAACTCAAGTTCAGGCTCCACTGGCATAACCTTCAGGCATTCCATGTCCATGAGGCATCAGAGGATGAATCTTATCAGGACTCCATCTCTGTTGTCCAAGAACAAGCCACAATCGCTATGGAGAAGTTCTTCACTAGAGGCCTAGCCTGTGAAGAAAGCTTTTTTTTTTTTGGCTACATGTAGGATTTTGAGATCTGTGAAAGGAGTATTCACACTGATGAAATCATAGATGTTTCCAAATATTGAAGTAAATTTTTGTGTTTGTTTTTCAGTTTATATATAGATTATACAAATTTTCCAGTTTCCATTTTAGGAGTGCAGTCTCTGCTAAAAGGGAGTGACCTATAATAAAGCCAATATATTATCTCATACATAGTAGGGTTAGACACTATGATGGCAGACATATTCAGGCTTCATAAAGTAGGGAGCTCTTTCCAATTTGTTTCTTTGAATTTGCTCTTGTGCATTAATTAAACTAATATAAATTGTCCCTTTTTAAAAATGTAGATCCTTTTTTTGAGTTCTCTGAGTGTTCGTGCTTACAGCTCTTTCCATCTATGAGATTAAGAAGCAATATGTTTCCCATTTTCTGTTGGAGAAGATCGATCTGGAGTATCTATCTAATTTTTGTTTAACAAAAGTTTTCTTGTTGATTAAGCAAAGCCAAATGGTTTATAGGTAAAGCTCAATTTAAAGAAAGCAACTTTTCACAATATTTGGGCAGCAGAGTCTATGAAACAAAGCCCCATTGAATAGCTAAAAAGAATGATTTTTAAAACCTTTAATTATTTCGAAGGCTCTCATTGCACTTTGTCAAACATAGAATAAACTCCCTCTTCAACAGACATTCATCTTACAAACAACAAAGGAAGAACAAGTACACAAACAATTTTGATATCAGGAAGACTGAGGTTACTGCTTAGAAGAGAAAGTAATGTATTATATTTGATGAAGAAGAGATTGTTTCCTTTGGAAGGTCAGAAGAAGTCTTTCCGTGGGAGGTTATAACTAAGTTGGACCTTAAAATTACAGAGAGACTCCTGTAGACAAACCTGGAGGGAAGGATTTGTTCTAAGTGTGAGAGACACTATGAATAAAATCATAGAGATGAGAGAAGGCAGGACAAGAATGAGGCATCATGAGTAGTTCATCTTGGCTGGAAGGTAGGACACTTGAAGGGAAGTAACATGAGATAAGTCTGGGTTGGTAGGTTGGAGCCAGATTGTAGAGGACCCCGATTGCCGGAGGCAGGAATTTCTATTTTATTCAGTAGACAGTGAGAAGCAGCTGAAAGTTTTAAGTAGAGGAGTGAAATAATCCCAGCAGTAGATTAAGATGCTCAGACAGCTCTGTGGGGAATAGATTGTAGAGTCAATTAATGCTTATAAACACAGGGAATAGAGTTCCCTTTCCCTGGGGGAGAACCTGGACCACCAGTTGTTGGTGATATTTTAAAGGGAATTCATGTATTTTCAAGGCATTTTGGACTAAATCATTGTTTCCCAATACAAACCACATTGCTTAGGTAAAAATACCTTACATTTTTATGGAACAAATTCTTTATAGAAGGCTGAAGAGCTGTAGGGTGAGGATGAGAGACAAATATCAAGGGTGAGAGAAGTAAGACTCTAGGAGAACTATTTTTTTTTAAACTTCATAGAATATTAAGAAATAAGGGCAAAAAAAGAGGGATGTTCGAGTATGTGCCTGCCACTGGTGCCACTGCCTCCTTGCCTTTACCATGGTCATCCTGGCACACAGCTTCATGTGAGGCAAGATCATAGGCAACAAGTGGGAGGCCTAACTAGGGCTGCTGCAGGCAGAGTACACCAAAAGGGATGCCTTGAATGCACTGGGCCTGAAGCACTACTACTGGTCCACATGGACCTGATAAAGAAGCTTCTCAACTACACACTCATGGAGAAGTGAGTCCCCACCCCTGAAGACCTCGATCAGCCATCGGCCACATGGAAGAGCCGACATCCCTGAAGGCCCCCATCCGATGTCATATAGAAGAGTCTCCATCCTAGAACACCTTAATCAGTCATGTGGAGGAGCTCCCATCCACTATCATATGGATGAGTTGAAGAGAGCCTCATCCCTGAAGGCTTAGCTCAGCTATCTGCCATATGAAAAGAACCCCCATCCCTGAAGACCCCCATCAGCTATCTGTCACATGGAAGAGCCCCTATCCCCAAAGGCCTGGCTCAACTGTCTGCCACAAGGTTTCCAGAGATGGCAGTATACCCTTTTGGAGGAAAAAAAAAAAGAAATAAGAACCCCAGGTATAAAGACTTTAATGTACTGCTGATTAGAAAATTGTGGACTAGATCACTGATTCAGATGAACATAAGTGGATGATAGTAATTCATTCAACAATTTTGTGAAAGAACCTTTTTTGACATTTGGCCAGTAAGTATTTTGAGATATACAAATAATAATAGATTACGTTTGTTTAGTGCTTTAAAGTTCAAAGAGCACTTTTACGTGAAGTCATTTACTTCTTACAACAACCATGAGAGGTAATTTGTCAGATGTTATTATCCTGATGTTATCTGTATTACAGATAACAAAACCGAGCGTTAGATTTACCTGAAGGCTTCCAGCTCATAGATCTTTCAAATGTCTTATTCTGTAATTTGAGACTTGGTTTTGGTTTTGTCTTTTAAAAGAATATTATTCATATCATTTGTTTTTATATTAAATTTATTTCCAAATTTCCCCATTTGCTCATCCAGTGAACCATTCCTTGTAACAGAGAAGAAATAATAAAGAGGGGAGGGGGATAAAAAAATACAATTCATCAAAATCATTACATCACCTGAATCTGATAGAATAATCACCCTTTGTCCTCCTACTTTGCAGGGAAGGAAAAGAGATACATTTTCTCATTTCTTCTCCTAGTCCAAGCTTGATAATGTAATCACATAGCATTCAGAGGGTGTGTGTGTGTATGTGTGTGTGTGTGTGTGTGTGTGTGTGTGTGTCTGTGTCTGTGTGTGTCTGTGTCTGTGTGTGTCTGTATGTGTGTGTCTGTGTGTGTGTCTGTGTGTGTGTCTGTGTGTGTGTGTCTGTGTGTGTGTCTGTGTCTGTCTGTGTGTCTGTATCTGTCTGTGTGTGTGTCTGTGTATGTGTCTGTGTGTGTCTGTGTGTCTGTGTCTGTGTGTCTGTGTGTGTCTGTGTGTCTGTGTCTGTGTGTCTGTGTGTGTCTGTGTGTGTCTGTGTCTGTGTGTGTGTGTGTGTTTCACATTCTTGAGATTATATGTATTTTGTTTTCGCATTCTGTTTCGCTTTTAAAATCCTTCACAATCTGGCCCCTTCCTACTTTTTCAGTCTTCTTTCCCTCTATACATCACCTCATACCAGGGCTACATATAGCCTCCTGCTGGGTCTGCCTGCCCTCAGGTCTCTCTCCACTCCAGTCCTCCATTCAGCCTTCAAAATGATTGCCTGTAGAATCAATGCAAAATCCTCTGTTTGGCATTCAAACCCTTCATAAATTAGTCCCTCCACCTTTCCAGTCTTCTTTTACCTCAATACATATTCTTTGGTCAGTGACACTGGCCTTCAGGCTGGTCACGACAAGACCTTCCACCTCTGGATTCTGGGCATTTTCTCTGGCAGTCTCTCATGCCTGGTATGCTCTCCTTTCTGGTTCCTGTCTCCTGGCTTCCTTTGAGGCCCAAATAAAATCTCATCTTCTACAAGAAGTCTTTGCCAACTCCTCTTGGTGCCTTCTATTAATTATTTCCTATTTATCTTTTATATAACTTGCTTGTATATAGTTATTGGCTTGTTATCCCCCATTACCTTGTGAGCTCTTTGAGGATAGGGACACTCTTTTACTTCTTTTTGTATCCCCAGCATTTAGCATGTAGTGTCTGGAACAAAGCAGGTCTTTAATAAAAGTTTATTGACAAATTGACTTTACTCCCCTCCATGTACACTATGATCCAGTTACAGTGGCCTTCTTGTTGTTCCTTGCACATGATAATTCATCCCCCAACTCCATGACATTTCTCTAGCTGTCTCCCATTAGTAGAATGGTTTCCATATTCACCTCTACCTTTTAACTTACCTGACTTTCTTCAAAACTCAGGTCACACCCAGCTTTCAGCCTTTTCTTCTCTCCCTTTTCCCACTCTCCTTCTCACTCCATTTCTTTCCCTCCAAATATATATATATATATATATATCTTACATATACAGTATTTTGCATATTGTCTCCCCCATTAGAAAATGAACTCCTTATAGGGAAGGACTGCATTTTTGCCTCCTGCAAGCAGGTAGCATAGTGCCTGGCACGTGGTAAATGCTTAATTAATGACTTCTCTTTACATCCATTTGTAGAAGTCTTCCCTTCTGTGATTCTTCATGTGCATCTTTTCTTAAAATATAATAATGTTTCATTAACCTTGTGTACCACAGTTTGCTTAGCCATTCCCCAATCAATAGGCATCTACTGTGTGTGTTTAAGATCTGTTATTTCATATGGCTAGAATAGATGGGAGTGCCAGTGTTTGTGATACTGATCTTTGTGAATGAATTTTTTTGACATTTCACCAAGATGTTGGTTATAAATCTATGGGGAATCTTTGTCTTTATAAATCTATGGGGAATCATATGAGGATACTGGAATTAAAGATTACTAGGGAGAGAAATAGTTGTTCTAATATGGGCTTAATATGATTATTTTCTACCAATTTTTGTCAGCATCTACAAATTCCATGAAATTATATTTAAAGTAAGTTTCTCATATTGTCTGTGGTGTTTCTTTACTACATTTTTGTCAAAGCCTCTGTAGAGTCATGAGGTAAGGAGCCTTTAGGGATAACTAGCATTTTAAGTGAAGTGCCAGGAGCCTGAAACATGTAAATGTGAAGGAGCTGGTTCCTCTGCAGATGATTTAAATGTTAAGTACATCCCCATGTAGGGGATATAGGGACTAGAATCTGAAAACTATTATCTCCTGTAGAAATGAACCTTCAATTTACTCACTGCACAGGAAGGGCAGATGCTACTCATTTTCGCTGTCAGCAGGTGCCCTTTCTATGCATAATAGACTTCGAATGTGTAATTAACACATGAAGGAGGCCACCACCAGTCACCCTTTCAGGTACATGCTGCTAGCGGTTTTCAGGACAACCATGAGAGCCATGAGAGGTTCTTACATTGTGTTGAAGATTAGCTTGCCATTGACTTCCTGGAAAAGACCTGTTAAAAGGGGCTAAATCCAGATCCCACTGTGGGCAGGCATAACTGTAGACTAAGCAAATATCCACTCAGGTCACAGACTCAAGATAGAGGAGGGAAGAAGGAACCAGAGAAGGGAGGGAGGAAGGGAGGAAGGGAGGAAGGGAGGGAGGAAGGGAGGAAGGAAGGAAGGAAGGAAGGAAGGAAGGAAGGAAGGAAGGAAGGAAGGAAGGAAGGAAGGAAGGAAGGAAGGAAGGAAGGAAGGAAAGGATTTTAGAGATCATTAGTCTAATACCTTCAGTTTATAGATGGGGAAAACTGAGTTTTAGTGAGAGGAAGATGGAGACTTGTGTGACTGAGGTTACAGAGGAAGCAAGTTATAGAACTTAGCTCTTCTGATTCTAAATTTAGTGTTTTCAAGCCCCCTGCTCAGTGGGCTGATTTTGACCTTGCCTGGCAAAGAACATAGAACCAGGGTGACTAGTTGCCTCAGTATGGTGGTTATATTTTTGTGGGTTTTATTTGTTTGATTTTTTGTTTTTAACTAAAAAAATAGTTAAATTGAAAATGTATTGATCTGTAAGTCAGAGGACTGAATTCTAAGCTAGGTTTTCCATTCTGGCTGGATGATCCTGGGCAAATCACTTTATCCCCTGAGCTTCTGTTTCCTCCTCTGTAAAATGGGGATAATAATCCTTGCACTACCTACCTCGAAGGCTCTGGAGTTGTTGAGTTGTCCTCAAAAGCAATTGCTGGCAAGCCTCCCATTGCACATTAACAAACATAACAACAGATTAGCTGAGGGAACTTTAATTAGCCTAGTAATAGCAGATTGTGATTGTTGTAATAGATCAATTTAGGCCAAATGACTTTTCCCTGAATGCTTCTTAAATTAACCTCTGAATTCTTCTGTGATTTGTAAACATGAAGAGGACATTATAGTCACTCAGGAGATTTATAATAACCTCCACAAAAGCAGATACAGCCTTCTCCTTCTCCTCAGGATGGACATTTACTAGTCACATGACCATGGACAACTCTCTTAGGGTCTCAGAGAGGCTCAATTTCTTCACTTTTAGAATGAAGATAATAGTCATTTAGCACCTACTGTGTGCCAGGCACTGAGCCAAGCATCTGGGATACAAAGAAAGGGGAAAAAAAACCAGCCCCTCCTCTTAAGGAGCTCATATTTTCCTTGCACATATGGCTATGATGAAAGCCCTTTGCAGCTTTCGAGAACTATAAAAATATGAGTTATTTTAAAATTTATTATATGAATCGCAGAATCTAACAGTAAGCTTCATGAGGGTGGAGAATGTATCTTACCTTTTTAATCTCCTTAGTATTCTAGTAAATAGGTACTTGATAAATGTTAATTATGTTTACTTGAATTTAATTAGATTTTGAGTCTGTGGTACTTTATACTTTTCCTTCTGCCTATCCTTCAAAACCTAGCTCAAATGACACCTTCTCCAGGAAGCTTTCCCTTATCTTTCTTCTCCCTTCTCTTCAGCTGGACATGATTTCTGCCTCATCTGAACTTCAATCTCCTTTTATGACTATCTCATGTTTTTATTCACATGATATATTTATCTGTGTCTCTCGATTTTGGATTGTAATCCTTTGGAGGACACAGAGCATGTTTTGTTTTGTTTTTTTCATTTTTGTGTCTCCTCCCTGCCAGCACCAAACATAACACTAAAGCATAATTTTGTTGTTCATTCATTTTCCAGTTCTGCCTGACTCTTCAAGACCCTATTTAGGGTTTTCTTGACAGAGATACTGGAGTAGTTTGTCATTTCCTTCTCCAGCTCATTTCACATATGAGGAAACTGAGGCAGACAGGGTTAAGTGACTTGCCCAGGGTCACCCAGCTAATAAGTATCTTAGGCCAGAAAAGAACTCAGGTCTTCCTGACTCCAGTCATGGCACTATATCTGCTGCATCACCTAGCTGCCCCATAATGATAGTATAACCAGTCTTTAACACTTGTTTGTGGAACTGATGTATAACAGTAATAACACTCATTTCTAAGGCACCTTAAACTAGTTTTTAAAAAATACTTTTCTTGCAACACTTGTTGACATGAAGATGAATAATTTCCTTAGAAAGATAAAGAAATCGATAATTTATAGCCAGCCAAATAGTCAGTAAGCAGCAGAACCCAGATCTTCCAGCTCCAAGCCCAGGACTGTTTCTTAGAACCTATGTATAACCTAGGGTTAGGCATTACAAGTATCATTTTAGAGTTGATGAAAAGAAAGTTCAGAGAGTTAAAGGAATTTGTGTGGTCACCCACCTTGGACGTGTCAAGGTGTTGACTCACCCTTAGACTTTATAGAATTGCAGTTACAAAGAGACCTTAGAGATCATTTACTCCAGGCCATTTCTCTGCCCAATTTTATATATGAGGAAACTGAGTCCCCAAGAGATTAAATGATTTGACCAAAGTCATACAGGTAATAACCAATATTAAAATCCTCATCTTCTAACTCCAGCCCAGTGTTCTCTACCATACCGGACAAAATCGACCTGTGCCATGTCTTGGAATGACAAAGAAATTCAGGGAAAGGTCATCTTTCTGTTCTACCTCTCTTTAGCTGTTTTCATTTAAAACATTTTTTTCAATTTAGCTTGCATTATTGTGTGGTTGTTTTCATTTGCAGCTGTGGCATAAGAATGAAAAGACAAGAAACAAAAGCAGATGGTAGAGAAAACTAAAGGAGGGATGCATTTCCAGCCTTTATGAATATTTAAAAGCATGTGCTACTGGGCTTCATCCTAGTATGGAGCTGTGCTCTCTCTTTCTGACTTTGAAAATAAAAAGCTGATGATGTTCCCTACCTTAGCCATTTCTTTCCCCTACTCCTTGGGGAATAGCACTGAAGGCTGGGCGTGGTATGACTAACAGGTTAAGTCTACAGTGTTGATTAGTTTTCTTTTACAGAAGAAGAAATTATGAAAGTCAGTGAGAGCTTGTGAAATAAAACTATTTAGAGAACCCCTGGAAATAGCTTAATTGTAGACTTATCTTATTACTAATTAAAGATGCCAACAGCTGTATCAGAGAATCAGTCAATCAACAAGCATTTATTAAGGACCCACTATGTACCAAGCATTGTCTAGAAACTGGAGGTACAAAGAGAAAAAAATCAAACAATCTCTGTTCTCAAGGAGTTTAAATTCTATTGGGAAAAATGATAGGCACACAAATAATAAATATAGGGGCGGAGCCAAGATGGCGAAGTAGAAAGACGCACATACACATAGCTCCAAACACACAAACCACAGAACGGCTAGAGGGGACCAAGCCAGGGCGAATTCTGCACCCAGAGACCACGGAGTATTGGAGCGAGGGAGATTCCTGCTCTGCAGAGACCTGCGGACCTCTCGCGGGGGTCCTACGTGCCGCGGACTGGGCGCCGGGACAGGGAGTGGAGTACGGCCTTGCCGCGGCCGCGACACTGAGGGGAGGAGATCCGAGAGGGCTACGGGGACGGGATCTCCAGCAGCCACGCAGGTCCCCCCACCCACAGAGGGACCTGCAAACCTCTCGCAAAAGGTCCGTCGCGCTGCAGACGCGGAGCCCATTCCGGACCTGCGGCAGCAGCGGCGGCGGCCACGGCTCCGAGAGGCACAGATCTGAGAGGGCTCCGGAGGTGGGATCTTCAGCAGCGGCACGGCCCCCCCCGCCAACAGGTGACTGACGGGGGTGGGTGAGAGAGTCTCTTTGGCAGGTTGAGAGGGGAGTGGGGTGCCCCCAAGGCTCGGGCCCCCCCGGGAGGTGGGGGCTGAGAGGCGGCTGCGGTCGGGGGCTCCCCAAACGGGCAGGAGCCTGGATCCATTGTGGAAGGTCTGTGCATAAACCCCCAGAGGGAACTATGCCTGAGAGGCGGCCCTGCCCCTGACCACCTGAACTTAATTCTCACACTGAATAGCAGCCCTGCCCCCGCCAAAAATCCTAAGGCGGGAAGCAGCATTTGAATCTCAGTCCCCAAACGCTGGCTGGGAGGACCAGGAGGTGAGGTGGGTGTAAGGAGAACATTCAGAGGTCAGGCCACTGGTTGGAGAAAATGCCAAGAAAAGGGAAAAGAAATAAAACTATTGAAGGGTACTTTACCGGAGAAAAGACACTTCCTCCCTTCCTCTCTGATGGGGAGGAACAATGCTTGCCATCAGGCAAAGACACAGAAATCGAGGATTCTGTGTCCCAGCCCACCCAATGGGCTCAGGCCATGGAAGAGCTCAAGAGGAATTTTGAAAATCAAGTTAGAGAGGTGGAGGAAAGACTGGGAAGGGAAATGAGAGGGATGAGGGAGAAGCATGAAAAGCAGATCAGCTCCCTGCTAAAGGAGAACCAAAAAAATCTTGAAGAAATTGGCACCTTGAGAACTAGCCTAACTCAGCTGGCAGGGGAGGTGCAAGGAGCCAATGAGGAGAAGAATGCTTTCAAAAGCAGATTTAACCAAATGGAAAAGGAGATTCAAAAGCTCACTGAAGAAAATAGATCTTTCAAAACTGGAATGGTATGGATGGACGCTAAGGACTTTTCGAGAAGGACAGATATCTCAGAACATACCGCACAGATTCGAAAAATGGAAGATAATGTGAAATATCTTATTGGAAAAAAACTGACCTGGAAAATAGAATCAGGAGAGACAATGTAAAAATTCTGGGACTACCTGAAAACCATGATCAAAAGAAGAGCCTAGACATCATCTTCCATGAAATTATCAAGGAAAACTGCCCTGAGATTCTAGAACCAGAAGGCAAAATAAATATTCAAGGAATCCGCAGAACACCGCATGAAAGAGATCCAAAAAGAGAAACTCCTAGGAGCATTGTGGCCAAATTCCAGAATTCCCAGGTGAAAGAGAAAATATTGCAAGCAGCTAGAAAGAAACAATTCAAGTATTGTGGAAATACAATCAGGATAGCACAAGATCTGGCACCCTCTACATTGAGGGATAGAAGGGAATGGAATAGAATATTCCAGAAGTCAAAGGAACTAGGACTGAAGCCAAGAATCACCTACCCAGCAAAACTGACTATAATACTTCAGGAGAAAAAAATGGTCTTTCAATGAAATAGAAGACTTTCAAATTTTCCTGATGAAAAGACCAGAGCTGGAAAGAAAATTTGACTTTCTAACACAAGAATGAAGAGAACCATGAAAAGGCGAACAGCAAAGAGAAATCATAAGGGACTTACTAAAGTTGAACTGTTTACATTCCTACATGGAAAGACAATATTTATAACTCTTGAAACATTTCAGTATCTGGGCACTGGGTGGGAGTACACACACACACACACACACATGCACACACGTACACATACATAGAGACAGAGTGCACAGAGTGAATTGAAGAGGATGGGATCATATATTAAAAAAAAAAATGAAATCAAGCAGTGAGAGAGAAATATTGGGAGGAGAAAGGGAGAAGTTAGATGGGGCAAATTATCTCTCATAAAAGAGGCAAGCAAAAGACTTATTAGTGGTGGGATAAAGAGGGGAGGCAAGAGAAAAACATGAGGTCTACTCTCATCACATTCCACTAAAGGAAAGAATATAATGCACACTCATTTTGATAGGAAAACCTATCTCATAATACAGGAGAGTGGGGGACAGGGGCACAAGCAGGGTGGGGGGGAGGATGGAGGGGAGGGCATGGGGAGGAGAATGCAATACCAGGTCAACGCTTATGGGGAGGGAAAGGATCATAAGAAAATAGAAGTAAAGGGGGACAGGATAGGATGGAGGGAAATATAATTAGTCCTATACAACACAACTAGTATGGAAATCATTTGCAAAACTAAACAGATGTGGCCTATATTGAATTGCCTGTCTTTCAAGGGGAAGGGGTGGAGAGGGAGGGAGCTAAGGAGGTTAGAACTCAAAGTGCTAGGACCAAATGTAATGTTCTTACCACTGGGTAACAAGAAATACAGGTTAAGGGGTCAAGAAAGCTATCTGGTCCTACAGGACAAAAGAGAAGATGGAGACAAGGGCAGGGAGGGAGGATAGAGGAGAGAGCAGATAGGTCACAGGGGCAATTAGAAAGCTCGGATTTGGGGGGGGGAGGGGATAAAAGGGGAGAAAATTTGTAACCCAAAATTGTGTGAAAATAAATGTTAAAAATTAATAAAAAAAAAAACAAATAATAAATATAAGCTAGTGAGAAAGGGCACTAGCAGTTGAGGGTGGGGGCAGAGGGGAACAGGAAAGGCATTGTGTAGAAGGTGGTACTTGAGCTGCATCTTGAAGGAAGAGAGGGATTCTTGGTGATAGAAACAAAAGGAGAGTGCATTTCAGGCATGGGAAACAGAAGAGAAGAGGAGAGAAGAGAACTAGAACCTTCCCCCCCATAGTTGGGAGGGGGAAAAACAGCCAGGAGAGAATAGTGTCTTGAAAGCCCAAATTAAAGACCATATCTTGGAGGCAAGTGTCAAATAAAGCAGAGAGATCAAGAACAATAATTGAGAAGAGACCAGTAGATTTGGTGATTAAGAGGTCATTGGTAACTTTGGAGAGAGCGGCTTCAAAGTACTGAGGTTGGCATACAGACTGCAGAGGGTTAAAGAGTGAGTGAGAGGTGAGAAATGGAGGTGATGAGTATATCCAGCTTTCTTTAGTAGTTTGTGAAAGCAAGGAGAAATTTAGACTGCCAGACCCTGAAGGAGAGTAAGGTCTCCGAAGATTCTTCAAGTATGGGGGAGATGTTGAACATGTTTGAAGGCAAAGGGCAAGATAATAAGTAGTAGGTAGGAAAAGTGAAGATTAAAGAAAAGGGGAAGATGTTTGGGAGCAATCTGCTGGAGAACAGAAGAGGTGGAATCAGGGGCACATATAAAGAGGTTGGCAGTGAGACCAGGAAGAGCTACTTCGTCATCAGAGGCTGGAGGAAAGGAGATGACCATTCAGGAGTTTTGAGGTGAAAAAATGAGAGAAGAGAGAATTCACAGAGAAGAGCCTCAGTTTTTTCAGGAGGTGGGGTATGTGGCATGGGAAGCGAGAGAGGTTTTAGAAGAGGAGGTTTGGGATTGCTTCTGTGAGTAGTGGGATAGAGAATCAATTATGGAAGAGTGAACAGATTCTCGGATTTAGAAAGGATCTTGGAGATTTAGCGTCATAGAATTACACTTCAGCCCTGTAAGAGACCTTGCCTAAGGTATGATTATCTTTTGCTCAAGCTAGTAATCATTCGGCTTCTACTTCAGCACTTTGAGGGACAGGAACCTCACTGACTTCCTAGGAAGTTCTTCCAAGTCAAAATCTACCTCTGTACAGTTTCATTCCATTGTTCCTTGCCATGCCTTCTGAGGCCAGTCAAAATAAGTCCAATTCTTTCTCATGATAACCTTTCAGATGCTTAAAAATAGTTATTAGGACCGTTCTGAGTCTTCTCATCTCCAGGCTAAATATCCCTAATTTCTAATTTGGTTTTGAATCCTGTCATGAGTATGATTATGTCACCTCCCTCTCTCTTTCCTCTTCTGTACAAATAATTTTGTTGTAATTAATGGTCTCTAAAGCCCAAAAATCTATGATTCTAGGAACAATTCCTTGCATGCCATTGTTTCTGGTCTCCTCACTATCCTGGTGACTTTATTCAGTTTATGTTCCAGCTTTTCAATATCCTTTCTGAATTGTGGAACCCAGATCTCAACAGTATGCTGCTCATAATACAGGCTAAGATCTTTTTTGAATGTCAAGCCACACTTTTGGTTCATCTCATGTGGTTCACTAAACGCCCAGAGAGGATCATAGACTCTCAGAGTTGTAGAAGATTTCTGAGGTCAGGTAGTCCAACCCTTACCTGAACAGGAGTTCTCTGTTCACCATCCCTACCGAATGGTGAGCCTCCATTTGTAGACCTCCTGTGATGAGGAATTTTCATCGTCCTTGAGACTAATTGTTTGGAAGTTTTACTTATTGAGAAACTAAATCTGCTTCTTTTCAACTTCTTTTGCCCTCTGGGGCCAAGCAGAAGTCTAATCCCTCTTCCATACAACAGCCATATTTTAAATGCTCCAAGACAGTTACCTGTCCTTCGTAGTTAATTTTCTTCTCCAGGACAAATATTCCCAGTTATTTCAAACAATTCTCTCTCTATCCTGGTCACTTTCCTCCAGGCATAATCTAACTTGGTGATATCTACCAAAATGCGGTGTGCAGAGTCATATACAGAACTCTAGATGTAGACTAAGTAGCCATATGTTATTTTTCATAGAAATTCTTTCCCCACTTCCCACAAAAATCAGAATCTAAAATAAGGTCCCTAAGTCATTCACCTCCCAAAAATAATTATGTTGGAACTGGTCTGGAGGTTTACTAAACACATTGTTTGTGATGATTGGTGGTGTCTTAGGGAAGGGTCAGGATAAGTTTAATTTTTTTTTTCATAAAAACATCAAGATGAAAGGCAAACTGATTAAATGACTCCTGAGGTTCTAAGTTGAATCTAAAAGTTAAATAGTGTTCTAGATTAAATCCTGGGACCTGTCATTTGTAGGATCAGAGTCTGGTACAAGATTTCCTTAGTAGTTTCTGAGAAATTTAAAAGCCATTATATAAAAATGGTCATATAACAACTTAGATTCCTGTAATAGCATGAAGTAGATGTTACAAGTATTGTAGCTGAAGAAAAGCTATAAAGAAAAATTAGAAGATGAAATGATTTATCCAAGGTTATACAGTTGGCCATTGGCAAACCCAGAATTGATATCGAGGTCTTTTGACCGAATTCCTTGCTTTTTCAGCAGTGCTCTAGACAGTGGGCTCTATTTATCTGTGCTGTTTCAAGGGCTTGCATTAACTGTCTGCCATATCAATCAGTTACCCACAATCAGATTATTAATGAATTACTGATGCATTAAAAGGTCTCTGGGAGCTGAGGAGTCAGAAAAGCATGGTTATCTGTGATATACTATCAACATGGGGCATATCAAATGGTATCCCATAGGGAGCAGACATGAGCTCATTTTACCCAAATTAGTGTAGAAGGATGAATTCTGGACTTGAAGTCAGAAAATAGTGATTTAAATCTTAGGTCTGACAGGGGTTTTGTAGCTATGAGTAAATCACTTTACTGCTCTCAACCTCAGTTTTCTCTTCTATAAAACAGAATTAAGAAGCTTTGTGCTTCTTAATTAATTAATGATCCATACAGGATTATTTTGAATGAAATGTTTTGTGACAGGAAGCAGTGGAAAGAGAACTATATTTAGAGTCCAAATCTAAGTTTCATTTCTGATTGATTTGTATTACTCATATGAATTAGTATAAATCAGCCTTATCTCCTTATCTACAATGTGAATTTATATTAGCATTAGGCAACACTTGTTAGCAATCATTTATTAAGTGCCTACTATGCTAAACCCTGGGGATTCAAAGAAAGGCAAAAGACAGCCCCTTTCCTCAAGGATCTTGTAGTCTAATGGGTAACATGCAAACAACTATGTACAGACAAGATATAGAGAGGATAAATTGGAGGTAATCTCAGAAGAAAGGACTTCTTGGCAGAAGGCTGGATTTTTAGCTGAGACTTGAAAGAGGCCAAGGAAGTCAGCAGATGAGGAGAGAGAAAATTCCAGAGTCGGGGGACAGGCAGTCAAAGTGCATAGTCAGAAGATGGATTGTTGGAGGAACAGTAATGAAGTTAACTGCCACCAGATCAAGGAGTAAGTGGAATGGACTAAAGTTGGAAGAATACTGGAAATGTAGGAAGAGACTAGTGTCATTGGATCACAGAATATGTAGGGGTAAGTAAGGTATGAGAAGACTGGAAAGATAAGAATGGGCCAAATCATGAAAGGCTTTGAATGCCAAACTGATGATTGTGTAGTTGTACCTATAGGTTAAACAGGGAGCCATTGTAGTTCATTGAATTGGGGGTGGCGACAGGGTAGTGGGGGTACAGTGACTAGGGCAGAGCTGTGCTTTAGGAAGATCATTTTGATAGATGAGTGAATAGACTATAGGATTGTCCTCCTTTCCTCAGAAGGGTCATAAGAATTTTATAGGTCATTTAATCTAATCCATCATTTTTGAGATGGAAAAGAAAAAACCCACTGAGAGTTAGAGAATTGCCTGAGGTATACCCAAAGCAGGTGTACAAAGCAGGTAGGAAATCAGATTTAGAACTGAGATTGTGGCAGCAAGCTAGTCCATAGATAGGAGTGTTGGACTTGAAGGCAGGAAGATCTGATTTGAAATCCTCCCTCAGGTACATGGTAACTCTGTGACCTGGGTAAGTCACTTAACCTCTGTCAGCTTCAATTTACTCATCTGCAAAATGAAAGTATTGAATTTGAAACACACTAAGATCCCTTCAATCTTTAAATCCATCCCACTAAGATAAGTGGTCAAAAAACATGGGGAAAAAAACCAGTTCTCATAAAAAGAACTGCAAACTACAAGCAACTATAGGAAAGAAGACTCCAAATCATTAGTAATAGGAGAAATTCAAATTAAAAAACTGAGGTCTTGTAACTCCAAATTCTGTGCTCTTTCCCTTCCTCAAATCAGATCTTATATGTAAAGTGTTCTGTGTAATATAAAGTACTCTAAAAATAATTTATTCTTTAAAATAAACTGTAAAGTGCTATAGGTGCAATTATTATTCTAGTCCAGGGTTAATTTTATTTTGCTTTGCCTTTTGCTCTTTTCCAAACCATTCCCAAGCTTCAAGTATTATGTATTGAATTTGGTTAAAAGACCAGAATTCAAATTCTGGTTTGAAATTTTTGTGGCAGTCCCTATGTAATGTTTCTGTTATTTTTCAGCCATGTAAAGAAAATTATTTATTTATTTATTTATACAGAACATTCTTTTCTTTTGAAATTGAGTTCCAAATTCTCCCCTTTCCTCCCACTTCTGCCCTACTCAGTGAGAAGGCAAGCAAAATAATATGAATTAATTATACATATAAAATCATACAAAACATATTTCCATGTACTGTATCACAAAAGAAGGAAAAAAAATAACACGAGAAAATTATACTTCTTGGCAGAAGGTGGGAATTTTAGTTGAGATTTGAAGGAAGCCAGGGAATGAGGAGGGAGAAAATTCCAGGAATAGGAGACAAGCAGGGAAAATGCACACTCGGGATATGGATTGTCTTGTTGGAGGAACAGCAATTTGCACTCAGAATTCATCAGTTCTGTCTCTGGAAGTTGATAGCATTTTTTTTATCATGAGTCATTTGAAATTGTCTTGGATCATTGTCTTAATTAGAGTAGCCAAGTCTTTTACAGTTGATCATCTTTACAGTATTGCTGTTACTGTGCACAATGATCTTGTTTCTTCTCACTTTACTTTCCACCAGCTCATATAGTTGTTGTAATTTTTTTCCCCTGAAACCACTTCCCTCATTCCATATAGCACAATAGTGATCCATTGCAATCACCTGCCACATCTTGTTTAGCCATTTCCCAGTTGATGAGCAACCCCTCAATTCCCAATTCTTTACCATCACAAAAAGAGCTGCTACAAATATTTTTATACATATAAGTCCTTCTCCTTTACCTTTTCCTTTGGTCTTTGTGGGGTAAAAATATAGTAATAGTATTTCTGGGTCAAAAGATATGCAGTTGGTTATAGTTTCAAGTTTTTCTCCAGAATGGTTAGACCAGTTCACAACTCCACCAACAGCTCATTAGTGTGTTTATTTTTCCTCATCTCCTCCAGCATTTATCATATGTGATAGGTGTGAGGTGATAACTCAGAGTTGTTTTAATTTGCATTTCTCCAACGAGTAATAATTTACGGTATTTTTACATATGACTATAACTTTGATTTTTTTTTTTCTGAAAATTGCCTGTTCCTGTGCTTTGACCTTTTATCAGTTGGAGAATGACTTTTATTTTCATGAATTTAACTGTTTCCTATATATTTGAAAAAAGAGACCTTTATCAGAGAAACTCTAAAAGATTTTTATATTACTTCATTGTCTGTGATACCTTTTAGTAACAGGAAGTTTTCCTGATTATCTCTTTTAATTAGGTCTGCTTTTGCTTTTGCTTTGTAATCCCTTTTTATTTTAGCTGAAGCATAAAACATTCTACCCTAGCCCTTTAGTTTAACTTTATGTGTGTCTTTCTGTTTTAAGTGTGTCTCTAGTAAATCACATACTATTGGATACTGGTTTCTAATCCATTCTGCTATTCACTTCCTTTAAGCTGATTCCATTTAAATTTACAATTATGTTACTGTGTATTTCCCCTCTATCCTATTTTCTTCTATCTTTCTCTCTCTCTTTTTACCCTGTTTCTCCTCAAAAGTCTGTTTTGCTTCTGACCACTGCCTCCCTTAATCCAATTTTCCATTTATTATCCCCCCCCTTTTTCTTTTATCCCCTTCTCCTCTTATTTACCTATTGGATAGGATACATTTCTATGCCCAACTGAGTGTGTATGTATATTATTCCTTCTTTGAACCAATTTCAGTGAGAATGAGGTTCAAGTATTGCCCACCATCTCTCTAAACCCTTTTCCCCCTGAACTATAAAATCTCTTCCTTGTAAGTCTCTTTTGAGTGAGAAAATTTTCCCCATTACACCTCTCTCTTTTTGCCTCGCCCAGTACATCTCTCTTTCTCACCCCTACACTGTTTTGAGATCATCCCAATGCAGTATATTCATACTCATGCCCTCTGTTCATGTAAACTCCTTTTAACCCCCCTAATGAGATGAAGTTCTTAGGTATTAATTGTATGATCTTTGCATATGGAAATGTAAGAATATCTTAGTATCTAGCATACCTCTTTCATGTTTACTTTTTTATACTTCTCTTGAGTCTTGTATTTGGTTATAAGATTTTCTGTTCAGCTCTGGGTCTTTTCATCCAGAAGGCTTGAAAGTTCTCTATTTCATTAAATGTTTATTTTTCCCTTGAAGAGTTTTACTTACTTTTGCTAGGTAGGTTGTTCTTGGTTATAATGTTAGCTCCTTTGTCTTCCAGAATATTATATTCCAAGCCCTCCACTTCTTTAATGTTGAAGCCACAAAATCTTATGTGATCTTGACTGTGTCTCCACAATATTTGAATGATGTTTTTCTAGATATTCTGGAATTTGGCTTAATATTCCCAGGGGTTTACAGGAGGTGGAACCAAGTTGGCAGAGTACAGGCTGGGACTCACCTGAGTTGTCCCCCATGTCCCTCCAAATATCTTTAAATAATAACTCTTAACAAATTTTAGAGCTGCAGTATACACACAAAGATGGAATGAAACAATTTTCTAGCCTAAGACAAATTATAAGGTTGACAGGAAAGGTCTGTTGCACCAGGTTGGGAGAGGAGTGCAGACCAACATGGTGGGCAAGTGCAAACTGAGCCCCAACAAACCAGGAACAGGCCTCAGGGCAGCTGAATCAGTGGCAATAGTGTTTTCCAGACCTGACAGTCCCTGGAGGGTAAAGGGAACAGAGAATGGATCAGAAGGAGATTTACAGAGGTCCCTCTGCTGGCACCAGGGGCAGGACTCTTTTGCATTGCCTATCTGAGTTGTAGTCCTAGGTCTTAGTCCCAGTGCGAGGAGAAGCTCTAGCCCAGCAGAACTTGCAGCTGAAGGGAGCAGGGACCTTGGTCACAGTTCCAGGGTTGAAAGGAGTGCTTGTGGTCACATGAACCAGTGTACAATGCAGGAGAATAGTAAACACACCTCTTCCACTTTGTAAGAGTCAAAAATTTACAGGCCCCTAGAATTACCTCTGAAAATAGCTGCACAAAAAAACCTGAAGCTTGGGACAGTACCCTCTACACTTGGGAAGCAGAGCCCTACTGTAGCATGGAGTTAAAAGTCAAGAAATAGTCTGGAAACTGAGCAAACAAAAACCAGAAAAACAAAACGAAAAAAAGCTCTGACCAAAAAAAATTACTGTGATGGCAAAGAAGATCAAAGCACACACTCAGAAGAAGACAACAAAGTCAAATTCCTGCATCCAAAGCCTCCAAGAAAAATATGAATTGGTCTCAGGCCATCAAAAAACTCAAAAAAGATTTTGAAAATTAAATAAGAGAGGTAGAGGAAAATTTTGGAAGAGAAATGAGGTGCAAGAAAATTATGAAAAAAAGAGTCAGCAGCTTGGTAAAGGAGGCACAAAAAAAATGCTGAAGAAAATAACATCTTAGAATAAGCCAAATGGTAAAAGAGGCACAGAAATCCAATGAAAAGAAGAATGTCTTGAAAAGCAGAATTGGCCAAATGGAAAAGGAAGTACAAAAGTGAGATATCAAGAAACAATGAAACAAAATCAAAAGAATGAAAAAAAGAAGAAAACGTGAAATATCTCATTGGAAAAACAACTAATCTGAAAATAGCTGCAGGAGAGATAATTTATAAATTATTGAAGTACCTGAAAGCCATTTTAAAAAAAAGCCTAGACATAATCTTTCAAGAAATTATAAAGGAAAACTGTTCAGATATTCTAGAACTAGAGGGCAAAATAGATGCTGAAAGAATCCACCAATTACCTCTTAAAAGAGATCCCAAAATGAAAACCCCCAGGGATATTATAGCCAAATTCTAGACCTCCCAGATCAAGGAGAAAATATTGCAACCTACCAAAAAGAAACAATTCAAATATTGTGGAGTCACATCAGGATAACACAAGATTTAGTAGCATCTACATTAAAGTATCAGAGGGCTTAGAACATGATATTCCAAAGGGCAAAAGAGCTAGGATTACAACCAAGAATCACTCACACAGCAAAACTGAGTATAATCCTTCAAGGGGGAAAATGATTATTCATTGAAATAGAGGACTTTCATGGGGAGGGGGATGAGAATTTGGAACTCAAAATTTGAAGAAAAAAGATTGTTAAAATTGTTTTTACATATAATTAGGAAAAATAAAATCTTAAAAAAGATTAAACTGTTTCTGGGAGTTTTGATTTGGGAATCTCTTTCAGGAGGTGATTGGTGGATTCTTTCAGTTTCTATTTTGCTATCTGGATCTAAGTTTATCAGAACAGTTTTCCTTTATAATGTTTTGAAAATATATATAGGCTCTTTTGAAATATATCTAGATCATGGCATCTGGTCATCCAATAATTCTTGAATTATCTCTCTTCCATTTTCCAGGTCAGTTGTTTTTTCAATGAGATATTTCATTCTTTCTTGGGATCTCATAAAGATATTAGCTTCAACTTGCCCAATTCTGATTTTTTAGGAATTATTTTCTTCAGTGAGCTTTTGTACTTCTTTTTTCCATTTGGCCAGTTCTGCTTTTTAAGGAGTTATTTATTTCAGTGACTGTTTTGACCTCTTTTACCTGTAGATGAATTTTGTTTTTTAAGGTGTTATTTTCTTTCATCCTTTCTTTCTTTTTCTCTTTTTTTCAGCCTTTTTTACCAAGCTTTTAATTCTCTTTTCATAATTTTCTTCTATCAGTCTCATTTTGTTCTTCGGTTTTTCCTCTATCACTCTTGTCTCATTAATCAGGAATTCTTTCTGGGCTTGGGTCCAAATAGCATTTTTCTTTTAGGCTTTGTTAAGTCTTGTTGCTATTGTTGTTTACTTCTTTTTCTAGCATTTTTCTTAACTTTGAACTTTATGTTAAAGTTGGGCTTACAAATTTATAAGAATAGAGGTCATTCCCTAGTTGATAAATGGTCAAAGGATAGTTTTCTGGTGAAGAATTAAAGCTGTCTATAAGTCATATGAAAAAATGCTCTAAATACACTATTGATTAGAGAAATGCAATTTGAAATAACTCTGAGGTGCTACCTCATACCTATCCAATTGAGTAACATAACAGCAGGAAAATGATAAATGTTGGAGAAGATGTGGCATAATTGGAAATGCATTGTTGGTGGAATTGTGAACTGATCCAAATATTCTGAAGAACAATTTGGAACTATGCCCAAAGAGCTATAAAACCGGGCCAAAGGTCTGTATCCCAAAGGGATCAAAAAAGGGGGAAAGGATCCTCATGTATAAAAATATTTATAACAACTCTTTTTATGATGGCTAAGAATTGGAAATCCCCATCAATTGGGGAATGGCTGAACAAGTTGTAGTATATGAATGTAATGAAATACTATTATGCTCTAAGAAATGATGAAGAGATGAATTTCTGAAAAACCTGAAAAGACTTGCATGAACTGGTGCTGAGTGAAGTGAGTAGAACCAGGAGAACATTGTACACAGCAACATTGTGGGATGATCAGCTTTGATAATCTTAGCTCTTCTCAGCAATGCAGTGATCTAAACACAATTCCAAATGACTCATGATGGAAAATGCCATCCACATCCAGAGAAAGAACCATGGAATCTGAATGCGGATTGAAGCAGATTATTTTCTCTCTCTTTTTGTTTTTTTTTTTTCTTTCTAGTGTTTTTTCCCTTTTGTTCTGATTCTTCTTTCAAACCTTGACTAATGTGGAAATATGTTTAATATGATTGTACATGTATAGTCCATATCAGATTGCTTGCTGTCTTGGGGAGAAAAAAGAGAAGGGAGGGAAGGAAAAAAACATTTGGAACTCAAAATCTTATAAAAGCAAGTATTAAAACTATCTTTACATGTAATTGGAAAAAATAAAATACTTTTAAGTCAGGGAAAAATAAACTTTGACTTGGCTCACCTTGAGTTGGGGAGGTCCTGTCCCAAGTTTCAGGCTTTTTCATTCTGCTATTTTCAGAGCTTATTCTGAGACTTTCTAAGTTTTCAGTGATTCTGTGATAGCATGAACCAGGAAGAGGTATGGCCACTGCTCTCCTGACTTTTACTCAGGAAAGGCCCTTGCATCCCTGTGGCTGCAAGTTCTACGCTCCTCTTGGCCCTGGAACTATAACCAGTCTCCTGCTCTCCTGTCCCCATAAGCACTACTGCTCCTCTCTGCCTTGAAACTGTGACCCTACTCCCTTGTGATCAACCACCAGCTCTCCTCTCCACTCTAGAACTGCAACCCAGAATGCTTTTGAACAATAGATTTGCCAGTTGGCAACAGCTGCATCTAGCGGCAGCAAAGGATTCCCTGTAATCTTTTTCTGACCAGTTGTCTTACTATCTCTGAGCTGAGAGCTCATGAAGCTGCTGCTGTTGCTTCTGCCACAGCCACCTTCAAGGCCCACCACTGATACTCCTGCTATGCTCCAGGCCAGTTCCCATCCTGGGGTCACAGACCTCTCTTGCTGAACTCCTGTTGTCTTAGGCTGGAAAAAATATCTCACTCTGACCTTTTGTTGGCTGCACAGCTCCAAAATTTTATTGGAGGAGTTATTTTAAAATTGTTTGTAAGAGAATGTTGGGAGAATTCAGCTGGACTACTTACCCGTACCTTACTATCTTACTTCTTGCCCCGTTTCTGTTATTTTAAACTTCTGTAAGAGAGGTCTTGGTAATGGTTCCTGAATTTTTCTAACCCTATCTCCTCCCATAGTCTGAAGAGGAATGAAAACTGTTGACTATTCCAGACTTTTATGTTTTCCCTTCAGGTTTCCTTTCAGAGACTATCTGTGGAATTTATCCATTTATTCTTCTAAGTCCCAGCTCACGGCGGCTCTTACTTCCAAAAACGGGTACCTCCTCTTCAGTTCTGAATATCTAATTAACTAAGGAAATCATGAAAGTATATTTACCAAATTGAAGCTATACTCGTACCTCAGAGAATGATTTTTTTAATTATTTTTTTAATTTATGGAATAAAACAAGCATTTCCATAGCATAGTAGAATAAAAAAAGATAATTGCACATGAAACCGCAAATCCACTATGTACAACTTACTATTCCTTTTAAATATACAACAAAGTTATCATGTAAATTTATTTTCCCCCTTCTTTTTTCTCTTTCCTCTCCCCACTCCCTTCCTGCCCCAGAGATGGCTACCTACATAAATAGGTATATATCTATACATACTTTTATTTGTCAGTTCTTTCTCTGAATGCATATAGCATCTTTCTTCTTATGTCCTTTATAGTTAATTTGGGTATTTACAATAATCAAAAATGACTCATTCACTCAAAGGCATCTTTAAAACAATATTGCTGTTACTGTGTATAGTGTTTTCTTGCTTCTGCTCCTTTCACTTTTCATTATTTCATGCAAATCTTTCCATATTTTTCTAAGATCACTGAGCTCATCATTTTTTATAGCACAGTAATATTCCATCACAATCACATACCACAATTTGTTCAGTCATTCTAAGTTCTAAGTGAACATTAGCTTAGCTTGATAGCTAGTGCCAGATATAAATCTATTACTGAAGGTTAACTTCTGTCTTCTATGTTCTAAGTCTCTTAAGCCAGTGTAGCGATCATTTATAATTGAAGTACTGCTGCATAATGAAGTACTGCACTGGAGAGTGACTTTGGAATCTGTGCCATTTATTAGCTCTATGACTCAAATCACTTTCTCTCTCTCTCTCTCTCTCTCTCTCCCTCTCTCTCTCTCTGTCTATTTCCATGTTTTTTTCATCTCCTAAATGGGGATGAAAACACTTAAACTATGGAACCTATTATTGTGAGGAAAGTCCTCTATAGAAATAGAAGACCTGTAGAAGAAGTGTAAGTTATTTTCATGCCTAAGGCTGACCTGATGATTGTTATATGTTTGTTGCCACTTTCCCAGTTCTTTGTCTTTGAAAATATTGTAAACATACTGGACCATATCCATATGTTCATGAGATTTAGAATATTATATCATATAAAATTAGAGCCAAAAGGGACCTAAGAGTTTATCTGGCTCAGGTTTCTCACTTTATAGATATGTAGGAAACTAAGGCCTAGAGAGAAGAAGGGACTTCTGAGTTTTCTTACAGGTGATTACAAATAGTAGGTCTTTATTCACATTCTGTTCCATTTCTGTGTAAAATTTAACATTAAAAAAACAAACTGTGTTCTTAGCTTTTAAAGCTTAAATCAGAACCCCTTACCATGCCGGCCTTTTCTTGAAAAATAAAGCGTTTTAAAATGCATAGTATTTCTATTACTAAACCATGTATTTCCGTGTATTATGATAAAAAAATTATTTATGACTAGAGTTAAGATTGATAAAAATAATTTGAAGTGTGAATTGTTATTATGCTGACGCCTTTTTTTGGTTTGTTTTTTAAGAGAGAAGGTGGAGAGAATTTGTGAGCTCTAACTAATCCCTAGACAACCCTAAGCTAATGTACCTTTCTGGTAGGGCTATGTGTAAGGGAGGAGGGGAATCAGTGTTTTCTCTTCTCCTTTTGGTCTCTAGGTGCCTTTATTTTATGTATTTGATCTACTAGTATTCCTTTATTTATCTGACTCTCTTCCAATTAGTAGCTGACTACCTTAAGGAAGCATAATTAAGAGGTCTCTAGTTAGCTAGAGGGAAAAGAATTAAATAAATTGTGAAAACAGTTATAATGAATGGGCAATACATGCACATTAAGAAACCTGCAATATCCATATTCATGCCTGCATATTGAAAAACAGAGGCCTGATCTTTGGTACTTAGAATCATAGTAGAGTTTGAGGACTCCTTAGAACATAGAACATGTGGAACTGGAAAGGGCCTTCAAACGTAGAATACCTGAACTGAAAGAATCTTTGACATGTAGAATGTCAGAACACAACACAAGTTGTTAGTGCTAACAGTGACCTGAACACAGAAAATGTTGGAAAATAGAATGTTAGAACTAGGTGAGAATTTTAAAAAAGATATCAGGAACAGAATGTCAGAATTGAAAAGGACTTTAGAAGTTGTCTAGTCCCCTCCCTTTCCAGATGGTCACCCTGAGGCCCAGAGGTCACACAGCTAGTTAGGTAAGTGACTGGCAAGGGGCCAGGAATGAACCCAGTTTGTTGGCCAAAGTCCAGTTTTCTTTCCAGCACGCTATGCTTCATCTCATCTTCTGAAAGTGTGTAACAGTGGGAAAGGTGGTATACCAACTGTCATCTCTGAAGCACAGTCTATATTTTAGAGCCGGAGTTTAGAAGTGGACCACTCTGAGAATATTAGACTGTAGAAAATCTGACTCCAAGACTACAATTCACCAATATGGTCTCATAAAAAAAGACATTCAAAACCCTTTCATTATTAATAAAATCTCTTATTTATTTTACTCTGTGATTTCATTGGTAAAAGGAGTTTTCCAGTGAGAAAACTAATGCAGATCAACAGTGTCCTGCAATTTATTATGTTAGAAGAGCAGGCCTTCCTGCCCGGGGTCAGTCAGGAAGTCCAGAGGCTGCATTGGAAACTTGATCGTTTTGACTTGAAGCCTGACTATTTGGCAGTCCATAAGGTTGTAGAGTTTAGAGGATAGTATCCTAGAATGTTAGACATGGAAGGGGTCCCAGAGTCATTGAGCCCAACCCCTGTCTTACCTCTTAACTACAGACATCTTTTTAGCAAAATCACACTGATTAGAGGAGAGGATCCTATGATTTTTAAGAATATTATCTAACGTTAAGAAAAGATAGGCAGTGTGAGATGTAGCTTTAGGGTCAGGATGACCTGGGTGTTGAAGGTCTGCCTCTGATGCATACTATCTTTATTAGTCAGGTGATGCTTAGCAAATCACTTAACTTCTCAGAGCCTCAAAACAATTCTTTGTCATTATCAGTTGCAAAGCAATTGCTGCTCTGAATTGGTAAGGGGGAATTTACTTATGGGGAATTCCCTATTCTGATGAAATAACTGGTCAGGACCAAACAAATTCAAATTTAAAATAAGATATTCAGGGATAACTTATTTTTATGTATCACTTTAAGGTTCTCAATGATCTCTACCAACTTTATCTCATTTGATTGTTACAGCAAACCTGGTGGGGTGCAGTTAATTTATTATTCTTATGTCATAAATGAGGAAACTAAGATTCTCAAAAAATAAGTAACCCATCTTCACACAGATCACAAACAAGTAGCTAAGCTGGAATATGACACCAGATCATCTGACTCTATGTCCAGTGCTCTACAGCACTACAGCTCTACAGTTCTGCCCTTCTTGAGGTTTATTTACTAACTGTGACATTGGGCATATCACTCTGCATCTCTAGAGATAATTAAATTAATTTACGCTTAGTTTAAAACTGTTCTAAGTAACTGATCAATATGATGATCCACCATAACTCTGAAGGACTCATGAATAAAAATGCTGTCTACCTCCAGGTGTAGAACTGATGAACTCAAGAGTGCAGACTGAAGCATATTTTTTTCTGTTCTTCATTTTTCTGACTTTTTTAAGAACATCACTAATATGGAAATATATTTTTATGACTGCATATGTATAATGAGTATTAAATTTCTTGCTCTCCCAGGGATGGAGAGAAGGAAAAACTGTGGAATTGAAAATAAAGATGAAATAACAGTGCTAAGACTTTTGGGACACCCTGTATTACTTTCCCTGCCTACCTCATAGGAATCGAACAGCTCTGCAACTTCTTACCAATACATACACACATATACATATGCACACATATATATATATACACATGCATTCAAGCATACATACATACATACATATGTGTGTATGTATGTATATCCTATTCATCAGAGTCTATCCTGCATGAATCTTTCCCCTATAAGTACTTCCCTATTCTCTAATGATCTGCACTGTGTAATTAGCACCACATCATAACAATCACAATGATGCATATCATATCAATATGTCATAAAATTATGTTCTTTGATAGTTTGACTGGTCTCCGATCGCTCCAGTTTGGATACTCTCTTTATCAATATAGATTTTTGTAGTATGCATACATACATCCATATACGTATATGTGTGTGCATATTTGGTTCCTTTAATATTCCGTAGCTGTCAGAGTAGAACTGGGAACATCCATCTGTTATCTCTCACATGGTTTTACCTACTTTTCCTATCCTTGATAGTGTCTTTTTTGAGTCTTCTCACATACCAGAATCGTTGCTATATGCTAAAGCCTTCCGGCTTCCACAGTAAATGAATGATAAATTACTTTTTATGTACATACAAGTAAGAGAAAAAGAGAGAGAGAGTCTTTGCTCTCAAGAAGTGTGCCTAACTGGGAGAGATTACTCTTAAAGTTCAGTTGCACAGCAGATGAAAGGGTCCAAGAGTGAGGCGGGTTGTTGATGTTGCACAGCGGTTTCAGTCCTGTCTGACTCTTCATACCCCATCTGGGGTTTTCATGGCAAAGACACTGGAGGGGTTTTCCATTTCCTTCTGCAGTTCATTTTACAGAGGAAGAAACTGAGGCAAATAGGTTTAAGTGACTTGCCTAGGGTCACACAGCTAGTAAATATCTGAGGCTGGCTTTAAACTCATGAAAATGGGTCTTCTTGACTTAAGGCCCAGCATTCTATCCACTGTGCTCCTTAGCTGTCCATAAGCTGTGAAACACATGGCAAGGCCCCCGAGTCTTTAGGTAATGTTGACAGAGGACTACAGGGCGTAAAAGCAGAGACCTCCCTTTGTAGGCAGGGTTAGGACAGATGGTAAGGTCTAGTAGAGCTATTAGCCACCATCTCTCCTAAAGCTTTTGGAGAAGCTAAGCAGCCAGGAAAAAGAGAGAAGGCAAGAGTGAGGTAGGGTACCCTCCAAGGGGTCTCAGTTCTTCCCATAGTCTGACTCTCTTAGATGAGTTTTGAGACAGCCAACAGCTGACGGAAAAGGAGAAATGGGTAAGGTAAGTGGCTAGGGTAACTCCAGCAGTGGTGATTCTCCTCACTACCCACCCCATTGTCCCTGAATCTTTTTAGTCATCTTTTGGTCACCTGCAATTCTGATTCCTTTGATATTGTGTTATTTCTTGATTTATAGTGATATAACATGCCTAGGTGGATTCATATATGTACCTCATGTGCAGCATTGATGCATATTCTATATATGAATTCATATAAGTATGTTACTACCTTGTTTAATGTGTATATGTCTTATCTCTCCAGTTAGCTGGTACCCATTAAATATCTGGTTAGTTAATTGGATGAAGAAGTGCCTTAAGATCATAACATAGGAGAATCATTTGAAAGAACTAGAGATATTTAGCCTGGAGATATTTAGCTGTCTTGTAAGTGCTTGAAGTGCTGTCGTGTGGAAGAGGGATTAGATTTGTTCTCCTTGGGCTCAGGAAGCAGAACTAGGAACCATGGCTGGAAGTGACAGAAGCTGATTTTGGCTCAACAAAAAGGAAAAACTTCTGCGTAACTGAAATGGCCTTCTTGGGAAGTAGTGTATTGCTCCTTTCCAAAGGTCATCTAGTGGAGGCTAAATGACTTCCTGTCAGAGGTATCATAGAGAGAGGATCCTTCTTCAGGTACAGGTTTGACTAGATGGCCTCTGAGATCTCTTCCAGTTTGGAGATTCTGCTACTCTGTGAAATAATCATCAATTCCTCTGTAAACTTAAGTCAGTATTCTTTCATGGTATTATTGCATGAATATACACAGAATTATTCAAGTTCATATTTGCAACATGTTAGATATTGTCAGATAGATTCTGGGTTTCTTCGTGTTTGCAGAGAATTTGTAATAGGTTCAAAAAAGTATCTGTGGTTTAGTGGGGAAATAAAGACAGCATGAAAGTAATTGTCTAAATTTACATTTGTATAATACATAAAACTATTGTGGTGTGTAGAGTAAATAATGTCTTAAATATATTCTAAATACAGAGCTGCTACAGCTCTAACAATACTTGGCAAAGAAATTGCTTTTCCATGATAGGCTGTAATGACTCCTTGGAAAAATTTTTGTACTCAAGTAATGCATGTATAATATTCCTAAAATGTATAATCAACTTTGTATCTGGCGACTTCTTAATTTAATGATATTTGTAATGATTTCATTTCTTCCTTGTTTTTAAACAAACTTGGTCTTGTAAGAAGACAAAAGCATATGGTATTAAAACCTCCATGTTTCAAATTTTATTATGTTCTAAGAGTCTAGATTATTAGGGCAGAGAACCTTAAAACTGAGTGTTGAAACATTGGATAGTCATCTGGACTATTGAAACAAGGCTACTGATTAGTTTCCCTGCCTCTTCTCTTCCCTTTCCAATTCATCCTCCCCTGACAAAGTGATTTTCCTAAAGCCTACGTCCAACCGTGTTCTTCTCTAGTATCAAAATCAGACTCCTCTTTTTGGCATGAAAGCCCTTCACAGCGTGGCTTCCACTTACCTTTCCAGGTTTGTTAGCCTTTTGTTGTCCTTTATGTTTTTACACACCAGCCAACCTGTCTCCTTGCTGCTCCCTCTCTCGTCGTTGTACTTCTGACCAGCCTGTCCTCACTTCCACTTCTTCAACTACTGAGTTTCTTCCAAAGTTATGCCACATGCTACCTCCTACATGAGACCATTCCTGATCCCTCCACAGCTGCCAGAGCCTTTCTCCATTTCTTTGTTTTGTAGATAGCTTCTGTTTTCTTGCAAAGCATCTGTACATTTTGTTCCCCTCACTTACATGTAAGTTCTTTGGAGGCAAGAAATATTTGCATTTTTGCCTTTGTATATCCAGTGGTTAACATAATACACCTGGCACGTGCTAGGCATTTCTTAAATGCTTATTTATTGAGATTATCTGGCTCATCAATTACTAGATGAGAAACTAAGACCAAGAGAGATTATGTGACTTGCCCAAGGTCAGACAGCATATTTATACAGGATTCAAACATCCTAAGTACCTTCTGTTGCACTGCATTGCTATTTTCTTTTAGGAGAAAAACCTTAATTAATAAGTCACACAAAAGACTGTTACTTCTAGCTATTTAATTATTCTTTTCTTTTAAAAATCCATATTATAGACTAAATAATTTGATGGAAGCTAATTTTTTTCCTTTGACATTTTTAATTAAAACTCACTGTTGGCTCATTTTTCAATTAAATATGAAAGATAGAGAAATTGATGCAGCAGGGTTGATTCTTACAGATTCGGGAAATTCTTGCACTGACTGGCAGGCTGTGTTTCTAGACAGTAATAATTTGCCCCTGTTCTGGAATTCCACACTCTTCTTGCTTCCTTTCATTACATTAGCCATGGTTCCGCGAGATGAGACATTTGCAGTCTTAAGACTTCCTGCCGGGGGTTCAGACTTTGTATTTCTGACATTGAAGCTGTCGTGTTCCTGAAGCTACTTAATTAGAAACACATTCGTTACACAGTATGCTGGGGAGAGCTTGGACAGCAAAACCCAATCACACAAGGAAGTTTGAGCATTTGTACAACTGGCATCTTAAACTAATGATTTATACTTTAAGAGAAAAAAGTAAAATGCATCGTCAGTATCGTCAGACAGTGCCTTGCCCCTGGAAGGCCTCCATTAGAGAAGTTGAATGTGTACAGAAAAAAAACAAGTTAGAGACCTTATTGGCTTCATTAAAAGTTTAAAAAAAAACAAATAAAAATCCAGTTTCATTATAGTATACTATTCTTTTCTATTGCTCTGAGGGGGAAAAAACCCCCAAAGCATTCTGGGAGAACAATTCCCAATCAGGGGAGATTTCATAAGGGCCTTGTTTCCATCCTCTTGCAGTACTGCTGAAGAAATGTGTAGACTTTGGCTGAGAAGGGTGTTTTATACTCTGAATGGGACTTTCTTGGTTGTGACATTTAATTTATTATTTAAGGTTGTATTTTTTCTAGTAAAGGCTTGTTTGTTATCTCTGTGCAGCTGCAAATTGATGCTGTTTGGGTAATAATAGTAACAACTCCCATTTTTTGCAGTTCTTTACAGTTTACAGAATTCTATAGATGAAGAAACTGAGGCTCAGAATAATAATCACAATATTAATGACTCCCATAGTATTTTATAAACCATAAAGTGATTGTCTTGCCACACACCCTGTGGAGGAGGTGGAACAAAGAATATTCTTTTTCCTTGTATAACTGAGGAAACTGAGGCTAAGATTAGTAATAATAGTTCCCATTTCAATAACACTTCACAGCTTAAATACCTTCCTCACAACGTTCCTGTGAGGGGGGGGAGTAGAAGTATTCTTATTTCAGTTTACAGCTAGGTAAACTGAGAATAACTGAAGTGACTTGGAGGAAGCCATGAAGAGGCAACTTTAAGGTAACACAAAGAGCATCCTGAAATGGAGCCTGGTGAACCTCTAGTCAAGTATTCAGTATCCCTTTGATGGTAACATAGAATAAACACCCAGTTTATTGTGATTGAAAGCTATCATATCCCATCCTCACAGGTGTTTGTGGTTATTGCCCTCAAACAGTGGTTGCCCCTTTTTGAAATCTTGTTGAGAATAGTATAAATTTGACATAAATCAAATTTTGGAGTGAGATTATCTCACGAAATGGGTTAAGAAAAACTTTGGCAGTATATCTCCATGCCTTCCTCTCTTCTGCCAGCTTGAGATTCAAATCCCAGTTCTTTTACTCTCTTTATGATCTTGGGTTAGTAACTTCTCTAAGAAAGGAATTTAAACTCTCTGAACCTTAATTTCTCTTTTTAAAAGTGATAACGTTGGATTTGATATTCTCTAAGGGCCCTTCAGGCTTTCTAACTTTCAATACACTAACTTTGTTTTATGTTCTAAGGTCCCTTCCAAATTCTCATATTCTGTGTTCTAGTAGTCTTCCAGCTATAACAATTAATGTGTTACGGTCTCTTTTGTACTCTAATCATCTGTGTTCTAACATTCTGTTCATTTCACTGATTGATCAACAATTTATTAAGTGCTTCTTGTGTCCAGAAATTCCTTCCAACACTGATATTCTATGATTCTATGAACCCAGAAGATAAGCCATGGTGAGAGCTCTTACCTGGACTGTTGAATGAATATGCTTACCTGGATGTACCTCTCCAGGCAATGCTTAACTTCAAATGGGCAGTGAGCGTTCAATATTCACCAATTCAACACACATTTACTAAACACCTAAAGTGTGGTAGACAGAATGGCACATATTTGCACTGTGACTACAAAGATGAAAACAACTCAGTCAGTGCCTTCAGGGAACATGCAGTCAGTTAATTAAGCATCTGTTATGTGCCAGGCATTGTGCTAAGAGCTAGAGGTACAAAAAGAGGCAAATGTCAGTCCCTGTCCTCAAGGAGATCTCAGTGTAATGGGGGAACACCATGGAAACAAATAGAGACAAAGCAATCTATACAGGATAAGTGGGAAAGGCACTAACCTTTAAGAAGGGTTAAGAAAGGGCTCCAGTAAAAGATGGGATTTTAGTTGAGACTTAAAGGAGGCCAGGAAAGTCAGTAGTCAGAGTTGAGGAGAAAGTGTTCCTTGGGGGACAGTCAGAGAAAATTCCTGGAGCTGAGAGATGGAATGTACCATTCGTGGAACAACCAGGAAGCCAGTGTCATTGAACTGAAGAGTATAGGGATGGCAGGGGGTGGGGGAAGGGGGCAGGGTGTAAGAAGACTGGAAAGGTAGGACTGGGCTAGGTTATGAAGGGCTTTCAGTGCCAAATACAACATTTTTTATTTGATCCTGGGGACAATAAGAAGCCAGGGGAGTTTTTTTTTGAGTTGGAGGTTAGTGACATGCATGAACTTACATTTTGGGAAAATTATTTTAGTGACTGATTAGAGGATGGATAAGATTGGAGAGAGCCTGGAAATGGGCTGACCTACTAGCAGGCTATTGTAGCAGTCCAGGTATAAGGTGATGAAGGCCCACTTAGACTGGTGACATGTTAGAGGAGAGAAGGGGAGCATAATTGAAAGATGTTGCAAAGATAAAATCAACAGACTTTGGAAACAGATTGGATACGAGAGGTGAAGGATAGTGAAGACTCAAACTGAGTTGCAAGCCCAAGGGGCTGTGAGGGTGATGGTGCCTTACATGGTAATAGGTAAAGTGGAGGCCAGGGAGATATAAGGAGAAAGAGAATGAGTTCATTGTTGGACATGTTGAGTTTAAGACATCTACTGGACATCCAGTTTGAGATGTATGAAAGGCAGTTGTAGATATGAGACTCAAGATCAGAAGAAAATTTGGAGCAGTATAGGCAGATTTGAGAATCAGCATAGATATGATAATTAAATTCATGGGAACTAATAAAGTCATTAAGTAAAGTAGTAGGAAAAAAGAAGAGGACCCAAGAGGTCCCAATTTTGCGACAATTAGAGGATATGATCTGGATGAGGATGCAGCAAAGGTAAACAGAGGAGCAAGAGAACCAAGAGAGAAGGGTGTCCCCAAAACCTAGAGAGAAGAGGCTTTCAAGAAAGAGAGAGTGATCAGCAGTGTCAGAGGCTGCTGAGAGGTCCAGGAAAGTGAGGATTGAGAAAAAGGCGTTGGATCTGGCAACTGAGAGATCATTAGTAGCTTTGAAGAGAGAAGTTTAAGTAGAATAGAGGTCAGAAGCCAGATTGTAAAGGGTTGAGAAGTGATTAAGAGAAGAGAACGTGGAGGCACCTATTGTAAGTGGCTTTTTTGAGCAGTTTAGCTACAAAGGGCAGAAGAGAAACAGGACAATAGTATGAATGGCAGGATCAAGATGGATAAAGTCACTTTGTCTCTCTGGGTTTGTTTCTGTATCTATAAAACAAGAGGGTTGGACCAAACATCCTCAAACTTCCTAACTGAAAGGTTCCTTCTAGTTTACTCTACTGTAGAAAGGCAAAATTTAGTGATCCCAGGACACACACATAAAACAGTGTTGCACATTGGATCACAGTGCACAGGAGCCATCACAGAGACATCTTAGAGAGTGCAGGGTGCTGGGTGGGTCATCAGGTAAAGTTTCACAGAGAAGGTGGTCCCTGTGCAGACTTCAAAGAAAGTGCAATTGTGGAAGGAATAATCCTTTTCCCATTGCAGCTTGTTGTTAATTCCTGCACTTCAAGCCTTGTTATTCAACTGCCATTTCTGTTGCAGCCGTGTGCTATCATTCCCAGGCTGCAAACATTTTGAAAATCCCTGTGAAGCTTCTCAGCTCGGGAACATAATGTCATATTAGGATTTTTGTTGTGAAAGAAAATGTAACTGTGCATACGTTTATTAAAACAGTTTTTCTGCAAATATTTAACCGTCTGTAATTTTCAGGCGGATGCAACAGACATTAAAACAGCTGTTTGTCTTTGTTTCTCTTCACAGTGCTCCCATGCCCTACCTCATAGGAATACATTTAAGTCTAATGGAGGTAAGTTGGCTTGCTTTCTCCAGAAATTTCTTGCTCTGTGGTTTTGCTTCCTCCTGTTTCTGCATGGCATTAGAATAGACTGGGTATCTGTATTCACAACTTAACATATGGGAACTCATACAAGCAACACCTCAGGCTCTGTCCCCCTCCCTTTGCTGACAAAGCTGAGCATTTAGCTAAGATCCCTTCCCACTAGATTATTGTTTTCAAGATTTTTCATTCAGATGGAAGATGATGTTTTCTCAGGTGAGGCTCCAGGGATTGGAGGGCAGAAAAGATCCTAAAGGAAGGGAGAATTTTTTAAAAAGGAATATTCCAAGCTTTGGGCAAATACTGGTCCACTTGCCTATACTAAAGAACCAGCTTGTATGTATTCCTATCGTAGCCAAGTTCTTGACTTTTCAACTAAGAGCATAGAGCCTTTTAGAGCCAGGAGGAACTTCAGAATGTCAATTTTAGAGTGTTAGAACTAAAGTAAACAGGATGGTGAGGATCTGAGCTGGAAGCAGCCCTGACAGCTGCAGGGTAGCCAAAAAGCATTTCAGACTTGGGTTGAGAGGACTGGGGTTCCCATCCCTACTCAACTTCATGTTCAGAAGGACTTAATGATTCATCTGATCCATTCCCCTCACTTAAGAGATGAGAAAACTGTGGCCAAAGGAAGTTAAATTTTTGCCAAGTGTCAAACAAATGACCTAATGAGGACTCCAACCCAATACCTGTCAATCTAGTGTGCTTTCCACCTCTTCATCTGGCCTCTCAGCTTCGCACTTGTATCATTTGGGCAGAGGCAGTGCATGCCTGTGGAGTTCTTTTTGCTGTGTATAATCTCTGAGAGCAAAGTCCTGAGCTTGCCTTTTTTCACAGAGGAGATGAGCTCTCAGGGGAGGGGAGAATAGAAACTGCTTCTCCCAGTGGTAAAGCTTTTCTTGTCTTGAAGGAAATGTGGCCTCTTCTTTTCTGTTCAATTCACTGTAGGTCGACTGGGACCACCTGCTTCTTCACTATTTGTTGCACACAGTGCTATTGTGCTTACGAAACGAAAAGAGTTGGTTATCGGAAAACCTGTTGGTTTGACATTGAGAATCTCAATCAAAATAGACCATTAAAAATCTGCTCCAATTTCTAAATTGACAAGCTGGCCATGTGGCTCCTACATTCTGTTAACTCTGCCTTTCTGTCATCACCCAGCCCTGAGTATATAAAGTGTAGGGTTTATGGACTGTCACAGATTATGTGTTCAAACTATTTTTCTTCTCTATCTTTTGTTTATAAGAGCTGAGGTGGAATCAAAGCTATGGTAGAAAGAATACCATTGAGAATTAGAATGAAAAAGAACATTAAAAATTAAAGAACTAAAGAAACACCTCCTCTCATAAGATTGAGAGCCTGTTGAGACCTTAGAGTTCATCTAATCCAACCCCTTCACTTTCCAAATGAGAAAACTCGAGCCCATAGTTTGAAGTGATTTACCTATGGTTACATAGGTATTAAATAGCAGAACTGCCAGTCAGATTGAGGTCCCTTGATTCTAAATCCAGTGTTCCTTGCACTATACATTGCTGAATCAATATAGAAAGGGACTTCAGAGAGCATCTCCTGTAACCCCTGAGCAAAAATCCCCTTCTTTAACCTCCAAGCAAATGGTTATCCGGGCTTTGCATAGAAGATTTCCACTGATGGACAGCTCATTGTAGCCAAAGGAGCCCATTTTGTTTGTGGACTGATTTAATTATCGAGTTATTTAGCTGAAATCTGATTCCTTAAAACTTGTTAAACACATTGCTATTCTATCATTGGACCAAGAACAATTTTAATCTCTCTTCCACAGGACAGCTCTTAAGATAACCAAAGGCAAATAACCTATCTCCTCCAAGTCTTTTAGACAGGCAGCATGGTGTAGTGGGAAAAGCTCAATCTGAAGACCTCTGTTCCAACCCAAGCTTTGCCACTCATAAAATGTGTGTATTTGCACAAGTCATATGTCCTGTCTCTCTGACTTAAGTTGACTCATTTGCAGAATGAGAGAGTTGGATTAGATGATCTATCTACTTATAACATTGCGTGATTCTGTTTACAACCTTCAGCAATCTGGTTCTAGCCATCTCTTTCATTTTAATCACTCACTCTTCTCTTTCACAGATTCCATGTTCCAGCTAAAATCTATTGCTTGACATCTTTTTTTCCTACCCATACACTACCTGATAATAATGCTTTGTATAAGAGGACTGTAACCCCACACTCCTCAGTGGCATTTTCCACCTGTCAGCTCCTATCCATCTTCCAAAGCCCAGCTCAGATGCTGCCTTCTTTGGAGATCATTCCCTAAAGTCTCCAGTTGGAGTTGAACTCTCTATCCCTTGGAACTTTACACAGTGTAGTTGTTATACATGTATATCATGTTCTCTGTTGTATTAGCTAAGCTTCTTGAGGGCAAGGCACTATGCTTTGTGTTGTTGTTGTTGGTACATGTAGCATCACCATTCATTGCACATAATAGGTGCTTGGTAAATTGTTTTTGAATGAATGAATGAAGGTTTTTGTTGCTACTCCCCAGAAAGCACAGGGAAGGAAGATGCATTCTCTCTTACACTGTCATTCTCACTAGCAATTCAGCAAAGGATTTAAAAAGACTTATTTTTGACTGTCTTGTTAATTCTTCTCAAAAGCTATAGGCACCTTATTATGCCTTTGCATATGTGCCAGAATTTTTTAAACTTCAAATGAATGTGGCAGATGTTCGTAAAAGTTTAGAAAAAGCTAAACCATGAGGAGACTTTTTAACCATTTTTATGACTCTCAAAATTGTTGTTCAGGGTAAAATATGAATTGTGATTTCTTATAAGTTGAAAATGGATCCTATGAGGGAGGGGCTTTATCACTAACCTAGTGGATATTTTTAATATGAAATAATGTTACCCTAGGTAACAGGTAGATGGTGTAGTGGATAGAGCAGTGTACTTGTAATCAAGAAGATTTGAGTTCACATTCTGTGTCAGACACTTAATGGTTATACAGCCCTAAACAAATCACTGTCTGTCTCAGTTTCCCCAACTATAAAATGCAGATAATAATACCAACTATCTCTCAAGAGTTGTTATGAGGACCAAATGAGAAAAAATATGTAAAGTGCTTCCCAGACCTTAAATACTATAAAAATGTTAGGTGTTTATTACTATTATTACTACCTTAAAGAGTTAGTACTCTTGGTATGCCTCATTTTTGGCTCTCAGCTAAGTTACCTAGAAGCAATTAGCCAGTCCTCTCTCTTTCTCATTGTCATAGAATGTCAAGCCTATAGAACGTAGAATGTTAGAGCTAGACGGCATCTTAGAACAAAAGATACTGGAGTATAGAATGTTTGAACTGGAAAGCACCTTGGAGATCATTTGGTACAATTCTCTTCTACAGTGTATGCTCCCAACAAACATCTTTCTCCCTTTCTCTTCCTCCCTTACTTGCATTTATATAATCATTCTCTCACCCTCTCTCTCTCTCCCCTCCTCCTCAGCCCCTCTGTCTTTACCCTCTCTGCCACTCTCTCTTCCCCTCTCTTTCCCCCTCTGCCTCCCTCCTTTCTCTTTCTCTTGCATGTTCATATTCTCTTTATTTTTACAATACTTTTTTGTCATATAATATGTAAGAACAGAGACTAATGCTGGATAATGGTACCTGTGTATAATGAGATTTCCTGGCACTTTCTCCCATGAATAAAAAGTAAGTCATTATTGATTTCTATGAACAAAAATTCTAGACATGGCCATTGGTGATTAAGGACTTCTATCTCAAGACTATCAACTTTGTAGTTATCAGAAAGGTCTGTATTATTGTCCCACCAGCATGTAAACTCCCTGATGAAAAGTGCTATCTCTTATTCAAACGTTTTATTTCCCCCCAGGCCTAGTGCAGTGTTCTGTATATATTAGGCATTCAATATATGTTTGTTGAATTCACATTTTAATTCCATGAAAAAAAGCATGGTCTTGACAATTATATTTTCTTTATATTAGCTCCATCTCCAATAGATGACATTTCAACAAATGCACAAAAATCCTACAATGTCAAAAATGTGAAAATAATGTTACAAGAGCTAAATGGATACCAGAAAAGATTGAGCTTCTTATTAAGAACATGATATGCTAGCATTCTTTATAAACATCAGTGGTATTCTGAAGTTATCTCTTAATGTTAGCCTTTCTAAATAATTAATAGACAAGGGAGTTGGGAAGGGGAGGGGTGCAGGAATCCACTGAATTGTGGGTGAAGAGTCCTGGGACCAGTCTTGTCTCTAGCACAAACATATTGTATGACTTTGGGTCGTTTCTGGGCCTCAATTTCTTAATCAGTAAAATGAGTGTGGCATAGAAGCCAAAGGAAAAAAACAACCTAATTCAATCTTAGAGTAAATTAATAGAAGCAGTGAGCAGAACAAGTAAAGGGGATTGTCCTGCTGTGTTCTTCCTTGGGCACATCCTGTCTGGAGTGCTCCATTCACTGATGAGTGCCTCGTTTTAGAAGGATGAAGCAGAACATGTTCAGAGGAAGGTGGCTGGGTGCCATCCAGAGATCATTTGAATGAACTACGAATGTTTAGCCTTGGAGAAGAGAAGGCTTAGAGGCTGGTTACATATATTTGGAGGGCCTTCATCTCAAAGAGGGGTTTGCTTTGTTTTACTTATCCCCAGAAGGCAGAATTAGGAGCTGTGGGAGGATATTGCAGAGGTAGATTAAATTTGATGTAAGGAAAAAGCTTTCTAACCACAAGAGCAGTCAAAAAGGGAAGGAGCTGCTTCAGGAGGTTGTCAATTTGAAGGTCTTCCAATTGAGGCTGAATGACCAAAGAATTCCTATTCAAGCATGTATTGGACTAGGTAACCTTTGAAGTCTGTTCCAATTCTGATTGATTGAATTTTCTGACCTTTAAGGTCACTCTAACATTCTGTTCTTTGTGTTCTTATGTTCTATATTTTAAGTGTCTTCTAACTCTGATATTCTGTGTTTTAAAGTTCTTTTTTGAGGCCCCTTCCAATTTCAAAATTCTGCGTTCAATGACGATATATTCTCTTGAGTTCCTTTCATTTCTAAGATATGTACTAATACACATAATTCCCTGAATTTGACATTCCGTAATCAGAGTTCACATGGCTTTTTTGATACTGAGGAGGTAGGAGTTTTTATTAAAGGTTTTATTCTTGGTTGTTAAAGTACTTTCCTATATTCTTTCTCTCTCCCTACCCTTTCTTTCTTACCCTTCTTACTTATATTATGGTTTTTCCACACCCCAACTGGAATATTTGAATTTGGCTTTCTGCATTAACCTATTCTTAGCAATAGTGGGTGTAGGAGGTACACACAGGGACAAAACCCCAGAGCCCTTCAGTGCTCCCAAGAAGTATATGATTAATTCCACAGGGTTCTCAGAATAAATTGGTCTCTTTCCCACTGCTAATTATAAGATTGTGTTTAAAGCTGAGAGTTCATGTAAACCTAGGTAAGGAGAATAGACCCCTAATTGTATTTGATGAGTATGAAATAAAATCCATAGAGTGTGATTGCAATGGGTGTGTAACCTTATCAATGTGGGTGCTCTTTCCAATGGTGCAAGTCCTAATCTATCCATACCTCCTCTTGTTGTATATAACACCTGTCTAAGTCTTCTCTTAATTCCCCCCATCAGTTCCACATGGAGGCCTTCTCTATCTATTCGTGTTACGGGGTAACCAGTGGAGCATATGGGCTCTTCCTCTGTTATCCTTTGTGCCCTCCCTACATGACTGACTCATCTTCTTGGATGACTACACATTTCTTTTATGATACTTGTTATACAATTTCTGTGCAGTTCTTTGATAATATGCTGCAGCCTCTTCGCATCTACAGTGTTATCTCTTCATTTCCAATTGAGTGATTTAGAACTTGAATTCTTCAGAGATTGGTGTTCTGTGACTTACAGCATATACCCTCACAAGAATATTGAGGTTAAGAAGATGGATCTTTGTCTCAGGGAGAAACTTGGGATCATTAAAAGCAATAGAATAATAGAATCTCAAAGTTAAAAAAAAAAACAAACCTTAGCTAGTGCAACTCCTGCTTAAGCAAGGATCCCTTCTGCTATTTTTCTGCCAAGTAACCACATAGCAACAGATTCAAGACTTTCAGTGATAGTAAACCCACTACCTTCTCATGTAGCCCTCTATTTGCATTTGGACTATTAGGACATTTTTCCTAGTATAAAACTGAAGTCTTACATCTATAATTTATAGCCATTGCTCCTAGTTATTTACTCTAATGCCAAACAACATATCTACTCTTTCTTTCCTGTAACAGCCCTTCAAATATTTGGAGACAGCAGTCACGTCCCATCTAGAGCTTCTCTTCTCTAGGTTTATTGTTCAGTCCCGTCGCACTCTTCATGACCTCATTTGGGGTTTTCTTGTAAAGATGCTGGACTGGTTTGCCATTTCCTTCTCCAGTTCATTTTGTAGACGAGGAAGCTGAGGCAAACAGGATCAGGTCACACAGCTAAGAAATGTGTCTGAGGCCAGATTGAAACTCAGGAAAATGATTCTTCCTGACTCCAGGCCTGGCCCTCCATCCACTATACCTCATTACTGCCCTGGGTTAAATATTATCCCCAATTTCTTCAGTGTTCTTCATGTAGTACAATTCTGTCCTTTCACAATCCTAGTTGCTCTTCTCTGCACTTTCTCTGGATTGTCACCAGAGGACATAGGTTTCAATGATTGTTCTCCCACTTACTATTTGTGTGACCTTAGACAAGTCACTTAACTTCTTTGGGCCTTGTTTTCTTCATCACAAAAATGAAGGCTTGATTAATGAGCTTTGAATCCCATTTTACTTATAAATCTAAGATGCTATGATCTTATATACCTTTGATCTGGGGGACATATTTTGTCCCTGCTTGTGACAGAGCATCTCATTCCATAAAAATTTATTAGTCTTCTGCTATGTGCAGAGAACTCTATGCTAGATGTTGGTGAAATACAGTTTAAAATATATGCACTGCCCTTTTAAAGCTTATAGTATAGTAGGAGGTTAAATCATACACACAGATAACTATAATGTACGGTATACCAAGATAAATGTATTAGCGAACTGTAAAACAAAGCTCTTTGTGAGATCTGAGGTATAAGGTCATTACCAACTTGAGACATCAAGGATGGCTTCCTGGAGGAATTGGCAAGCCCTGGCAGAAAAGAAAAATGATCCATTATTAACCGGCAAACAAAGCGACATTTTTCAGTCACTCAGAAAAGGTGGCTTTTCTATGAAATGAGCCAGTGCTGGTACAACTAGATGCCCTTTTCTCTTTTTTAATGTCAAGAATCTTTTAGTTCTTTGTGTTGGGTTATAGTTTTTTTAATATTTATTTTTTAAATAGTTTGAGAGCAGGTGAACAAAGCCTTTCATTTAAATTTTTTTCTCCTGTTTTTCTTCTTAGCAGGACTGCACAGCTAGATATTGGTAAATTGCAGTTCCTGTTAGCAAATGCTTGGATTAATTCAAAACACAAAATAATTGCATTTAGGTAGAAATTGCACTTTGCATATAGGTTCTTAGAATAGCTGGAAAATTGCAGGCAGTGTGGACATACTTACCAGCTCTTAGTTATGGCTCAATAATGCTCTATCAGTGTTGGGTCATTTATACAGGAGGCATCATGAAGTAATAGAAAGAAACCTGGAACTAGACCCTGATGATACTGTGTATATACCATGAGAAAAGACCCTCAACCCTCACCTGTTAAATGAGGATAATAATGAGGAGTACTATCCATATGTCAACTACTGTACTTGATACTGGGGACACAGGACAAAACAGAATTGTTGTAAGGGAAATTTTTTTAATTAATTTTTTTTTTCATGTAACAAAAATCCACCTTCTTTCCATCCCAGTTCTCATCCTTGCCCTAACCTTCCCCACCATTGAAAAAGAAAAGAAAAATCCTTTTGATATATGTATAGTTAAGTATAACAAATTCCCATATTGGGCATGTTAAAAAAAAAGTATCTCACTCTTCACTCTGAACCTATCACCTTTCTGTACATTTACTTTTCTGTCAGGAAGTATGTAGCATGCTTCATCATAAGTCCTCTGGAATCATAACTGATCACACTTCTTAAAGTCTTTCAAAGTTGTTGTCTTTACAATATTGATTTTATTATAAAAATTGCTCTCCTGGTTTTGCTCACTTCATTCTGCATCAGTTCATATAAATCTTAAGTAAAATCCTTTATAATTGCATTCATCTAAGTAGTTCAGCATAATAAATCTTTAGCATAACTAATTAAATTGTATAAATTTGAATATGAAAGACTCAGTACTATAAACATAGTCTCTTTGGTTTGAAGTCATAGACCCTGGGTCACATCTTAAGCTAATTTCCTTATTTATAAAATGGAGTTAAGAAAACAACATCATAGGGTAGTTGTGACCACTCGTGGATAGCTCTTCTCCCTCAGCTTTTACAATTCTGCTCTCTTCTGTTTCCTTTCCTTCCATCTTACTCTTCCCTCTCATTTTTCTTTTCTGGATCATCAGCCATGTCTCATTCTCATAATTCTGGGTGTCCCTCTAAATTCTGTCCTGTGCCCCCTTCTCTCTATAGTTCCTCTTGGTGATTTCATTAGCTTTTTTTTAATCTCAATTGTCATATCTATGCAGATGACTTTCAAATCTATGTATTTAATACCATTTACTCTTGTGAACTCCTTTCCTGTACCAACTTCCTGCTGGACATCTCTACCTGAATTCCTGGAAGCAGCTGAAATTCAACTTGCACAAAATAGAAGTCATTATTTTCCTCCCCAACCCCCCACTTTTCCTCTACTCCAACTTCTCTTATTCTATTACATGTACTACCATCCTTTCAGCCACCCAGGTTCACTACCTCAGAATCCTCTTTGATTCTTTACTCTTCCCTACTCCTCACACTCATATCGAGTCATTTGCCAAGTCCTGTAACTTTTACATTTATGTATGCCTTTAGCATCTCTTCCCTTTTCTCCACTCACAGTCACCATACCAATTCAGGCCTTCACTGCCTTTCACTTAGACTTCCTCCTCCTCCTCTTCCCCCTCCTCCTTCTCCCCTTCCTTCTCCTTTCTCCCCTCCAATCCATCTTTCACACAGCTGCCAAAATGATTTACTTCTAAGCATCAATCTGATTATTTCATTTCCTGACTCTCCATCCCCCCACCCTACCCTTTCAACTGAGAATCTTGCCTCATATTTAACTAGAAAAAAAAAAAGAGGTTATTTACCTAGAGTTCCTTCTTGCCTTTGCATCTCATCTCACTCAGATGCTTCTGCCATTTTCTCCTTTATTCTTGTTTCATGAGAAGATGTAGACTTTCCCTTACCAAGGCGAATCCCTTGACATGCATAACTAATCCCATTCCATCCTATCATCTTCGTATTACTCTCTCTATCATCTTCAGTCTCTCACTTATATTCAATATCTCTCTGTCTCCATCTGTTTCCCTATGGCCTACAAACATGCCTAGGTCTCCCTCCATCTTCAGAAAACCCTCATTTGATCCATCCATCCTTGCTAGTTATCATCTTATATCTGTTTTCATTTTTTTGACTGTACTCCTTGAAAAGGTAGTCTATAACCAAAGCACCACTTTCTTCTCACTGCCTTTTTAACTCTCTACAGTCTAGCTTCCAGCCTTATCATTGAACTAAAACTACTCTCTGCAAAGTTATCAGTGATCTCTTAATTATCAAATCTAGGGACCTTTTCTCAATCTTCATCTATGACCTCTCTGTAGCTCCTGTCGCCCACTTCTCATTAATACTCTCTTCTCTACATTTTCACAATACTGTACTGTTCTCCTGATTCTTCTCCTGCTAATCTGACTGCCCTATCTCTGGGTCCTTTGCTAGCTAGATCTTTGTCCTGGTCACACCCACTAATCATAGGTGACCCCCAAGATTCTGTCCTGGACCCTTTTCTTTCTATATACTATTTCAGTTGATCTCATTGGCTTCCATGGATTCAATTATCATCTCTATGAAGATGATTCTCAGATATATTTTTTCAACCCTAACCTCTCTCCTGACCTCCAGCTTCATATCTCTAACTCCCTGCTTGACATCTCAGACTGGATGTCTCACAGACATCTTAAATTTAATATGTCTAAAAGTCAACTCATTATCTTTCCCAAAAAAAACCTTCTCCTCTTCCCAGCTTCCCTATTATTGTCAAGGATACCACCATCCTCCCAGACATCCCTCTCTCACCCCTCCCATATCCAATGAGTAGCTAAATTCTGTTGATTCTATCTTTGTAACATTCATATTCTTCCTTCTCTCCTCTGACGTGGTTACTACCCTGAATCAGACCCTCATTAACTCATGACTAGACTATTGCAATAGCCTACTTAGTCTTCCTCCTTCCAGTCTCTCCCAATTCTAGGCTATCCTCCATTTAGCTGTCAAATTAATCCTACTAATGTGCAAGTCTCTCCATTTTACCACCTTACTCAACAAACTCCAGTGGTTCCCTGTTGCTTCCAGGATCAAATTTAGCATTATCTTTGGCTTTTAAAGACTTCGATAACCTGGATCCTTCCTATTTTCCATTCTTCTGCATCTTATAGCCTCTTCCACCATGCAGTCTGTTTTCCATTGACACTATCTTTCTTGCCATTCTTTGTACACAACACTCCATGTCTCCTGGCCTTGAATTTTCTCTAGCTGTCCCCTGTCCCCTGAACGTGCCTGAAACTATCCACCTCCCTGTCTTTGCCTGCAAACCTACCTGGCTTCCTTCAGTTCTCTGCTGAAGTCCCGGTTCTGCAATAAGCCTTTTCTAGTCCTCCTTAATCTTAGGGATTTTCTTCTGAGATTATCTCCTATACAGCCTATAGATGTCCTATTTGTACAGAATTGTTTGCATATTGTCTCTTCCCTTAGTCTGTGAACTCCTTCCTTGAGCGTACCGGGTTTTTTGTTTGTTTGTTTGTTTTTTGCTTTTCTTGGTATCCCCAGTGTTTTTAGGGCAGTGCCTATCAGACTGATTTAAGAGATTTTCAGTCTCCTTGGTTGGCATTTAAAGCCCATCACAACCTGGCTTTAGCCTGAGTTTTCTGGCTTTCACATTAGTCCACCTCATGCACCCCACATGCCAACCAAACTGGCCCACTAGCTGTTAGACACATTTGGAATTCTATCTCACCTCTGTTCATTTGGACAGCAGTGTCCATCTTTTCCTCCATTTTTCAGAATTCCTTACTTCCTTCAAGGGCCATCTCTAGCATTACCTCCTTTGGTGAGCTTTTCTTGTTCTACCTTCCAGTTGTTCCTACTCTTTCTTCTCAAATTTTATTTATTTATTTGAATGGTGCCTATTCACAGAAAGAATATAAATTCCTTGAGAGCAGGGACTGTTTCATTTTGCCTTTATTTCCTCAGTGCCTAGAATAGCACCTTATATCTGAGATCATAAATCTAGGCCTCAGAATGCCTTGAAAGTTTGACTCCATTGTATTTTACAGATGAGGAAACTGAGGCTCAGAAAGTTTAATTTACTTGCCCAAAGTCATAGGTAGTCAGTGCCAGAGGTGAAATATGAATGTAAGTTTGTTGATTTAAGAGCTCCTTCTCTTCCCATTGTACCACACCAGTGCTTAATAAATATTTGTTGAGTTGAATGGAGTTAGAAAACATAGTTTTTATACTAAACACTGTATAAATGTGAATTGTTTCTAATAATTATTGGCATTGCTACTTATGTCAGTAATTAATAGTGTTATAATAGATCATATGATACTAGCAGTGGTCTGACAGATAGGAGACAAACCAGGAGAGAGTAGCATTGCAGAATCCCAGAAAGAAGAGAGTATTAAGGAGAAGACTATGTCAGAGGCTACAGAGAGGTGAGAAGAATAAGGATTGACAAAAGGCCATTAAATATGGCAACTGAGAGATCATTGGTAGCTTGGGAGAGAGCAGTTTCAGTGGAATGAGGAAGACAGAAGTTGAATTGTAAAAAGTTGGTAAGAGAATAAGATAAGAGAAAATGGAGGCACTTATTGTAGACAATGTTCTCAAGAAATTTTGCCACAAAGAGCAGAAGACATATAGGATGTTAATGGAGATGGAAGGATCAAGTGAGGGTTTTTTGAAGGTAAGGGAGGCATGAGCATGACTGTAGGCAATAGGAAAAGAGCCAGGAAGAGAAATATTGAAAATAAGTGACAAAGTGAGGGTTCTTTTATAGGAGACAAAATGGAATGGGATTACTTATGCTAGTAGAGGGGTTAGTTTTGATAACTAGTTAGGAGATAGTAGCAGAAGAAAAATGAGTGGTATGAGATGAGGAAGAAGAGAGAAGGAGTTCATAGCAAATAGCCTCCATTTTTGTCTGTAAAATATAAGACACATTTCTCGTCTGAGAGGGTAGGGTTGGGGGAATCATGAAAGGCTTGAAGAGGGATGAAAAGGTTAGGAAGAGCTTGTTGAGAGTGGAATAGTGAGGTAATAAGAGCTGTATAGTGGGATTACCTACCAGCAGGGAGAACTCAGTTGAAGTTGTATAACAAATTTATAATGGACAGTATCAGAATGGTTGCATGATTTTCTGCACCTTTGTTCAGCTGCATGTGTAGAGTGAAGGTGGCAGATGGTGGGAGTGATCCAAGACTAATTCTGGCAAAGTACAATCAGTGATATGATGAAGGGACTAGTGATCCAAGAGAAAAGGGATAATGTAGAGTTGAACTGGTTCACCAGGGGGTCAAACTGGGGGAAAATAGGAGAGAATGGCTAGTGCATAAAACTGTCACCATAATATTCAAGAGAGTTAGTCTTATATAGTAGATAAGGAAAGAGCCTCAGAAGTAGGGGGACCTGGGTTTAAGTCCCACCTCTGACATATATGAATTATGTGACCCTGGTCTAGTCCCTTAACCTCTCAATGACTTCAGCATTTCTTTATAACTGTGAGTTGCAGAATGGGTACTCATCTGCGTGTTTCCTTGCCAAGAATTCTCTGTGGATGGATTAACAGAATAATGGTTATTATTGTTATTATAACAATATGAAACAGACATCACTTCACCTAGCAACAGGAAAGGATGATAACAGGTACACACCACTGGATTTGTTTAACAGAAAGTGTGATATTTTTGGTAGACTCTGTGAAACATATGGGATTCAAGAGGTGAATCAAAAGAACTTCAATGAGTCATAGCCTCATGAATACAGACCAACAAGTTGTAGACCAAAAAATAAGGAACAAATGCCTGAGGCACGTTGATTTGTTAGTGAAGATGGAAAGATTTGTGATGGAAATTCAAGACCAGGTCCTAATCACCAGCAATGATAGAACGATTATCTTTAAGGAGCCTTGGTTTAGTGATCAGCACAGATTATGGGAAACTTGAGGAGAGAGGGAATAGCAGAGATTGTGCAACACATCATTTCAGACAGCCAAAGTTTAGCATCTACCAAGTTAACAAGATGTGTATGGCCAGGTAGCTAGCATTATGCATCAGAAGTTCACAGTCTTTAATGGTCTCAAACAACAAATCCTCATTCCACAAGTATGTACCTCTGTCCTAGCATACTGAGCCAATGAAACTTCTCTCTGACAGAACTGTTACTTACAATCACCCAGATGTCATATTACCCATAAAAATTTAATGAAATCATTTTTAATAAATGTTGCTGTGCCAATCCTTATATTTTCTTGGCTACCTGGATGAAAAGCATTCAAAATGAAGAGGTTTATCTGAGGAACTCAGAAGCATGTGAAACTTCCTGTCTTCCTACTTGGTACCTGAATAGTACTGAGGTTTCAGTGAGCCTACAGAAAATGACTTTATATCATTATACTTTTTTTCAGTTTTTAAAAAGCAGTTATTTTTATCCATATATTCAATAGTCTGTAGAATATTAAATGTAAAAGAAAAATAATATGATAATCTCTTGTTCCTTAACTCTATCCAAAATGAGGAGAAATAATGCCACCACATGCCAGGGTTATTTTGTCATCATTGAAGTGCTGGAGAAATGTGAGTCATCAATAGTAATAATAAGAAAGACAATAGGCATCTCCTATCACTATACCACACACTGTACTAAGTTCTGAGGATACAAGATAGCTCCTACTCTTGAGAAACATACATTCTAGTAGGGGAGTCAACTTGCTAAACAACTAGGGAGAGAGGAAAAGGCCTCTTCCATGTGGGATTTGAGCTGAATCTTGAAGGAAGTGAGGGAAACTTAAGAAGCAGAGGTAAGGGAGAGCAGAGTATTCCATCATGGGAGATAGTCAGCAAAAAGGCAGAGAGAGGGGAGAGATGGATTCGTGTTTAGAAATTGCAAAAAAGCCAGTGTAGAAGCTGAATCAAAGATTACATGGAAAAGAGTACACTATAAAAAAGACTTAGAAAAGGCAAGGTTATAAAAAGATTTAAATGCCAGGAGGAATTCATATTTGATCCTCGAAGTAACTCATTGACCAGGGAGGTAACATGACCAGACCTACACTTTAGAAAAATTATTTTGGTAGCTTGGAAGTGGGGAGATACTAAAGATGAGACTATTTAGAAGACTATTGTAATAGTCCAGGCAAGAGATTATACAAACCTGAACTAAGGTTGCAGCCATGTAAATGGAAAGAGAAGGGACAGTATACAACTGTTGGAAAGGGAGGAATGAGATTTGGCCATGGATTGTATATTTGAGGTGAGAGTGAAGAGTCAAGGATAACACAGGAGTTGGGAGTCTCAGTAACTGGGAACATGGCAGATGTTCATGTGATAATAATATTTGTTAATATGAAACAAAACAAATTGTTGAAAGACTCAAGTAGTAATTTATTCAATGAAAAATAACTTTTTTCCACCTGGTTTAAATAAATTTTTCAGTGAGTACATTTTCAAGCTAATTTGTTGTGACCAAAATGTTGTCTCATGAGATTAGATAATCTTCTGTTATAGATTAGGGGGAGAAAACAATCCTGGTATTTTATGAGAAAATTCCAGTTGAAAATATGGCAATATTTGTGGGATTGTTGTTTTTCCATTTTCCTTTCATCACCTACTCAGTTCCTGCATGAGTCGATTTAGCCATATTAAAATCAACTTCAAAGAAAATGATACTTTTATAAACTGCTAGATAATAGAAGCTTAGGCCATTTCCTTGAGTAATGAAACACACTTAAAAATACTAAGCAGATTCAGATTAAGATAAATGGGTGGTAATACTGGTAAATTTTCCAAAGATACAATCTTCATCCTGATTATGACACTTAACTAACTGTAACCATGAACACATTATTTAGACTCTTGTAGCCTTGATTTCCTCATACATAAAATAGAGATAAGAATACATACCTTTACTACCTACCTCTGGTAGGTTTGTTATGAGAAATATACTACAAAGTACAATTGAAATATTCATTCAACATCCATTTATTAAGCTCCTACTATGTGTTCATCTACTTAGATCATACTGTTCATCACTATATAAATGTTTTCCTACTAAGGTGATTCCATCAATGAACTATATAGTGTACTTGCAATTATTTTCTATTGTTTTTCTCATCCTGGAGGTAAACTTTTAGTCAGTTCAATTCATGACATACCTATGATATGCTTGGAATTATGTCTGGTACTTGGTATATAAGGAGAAGTGACATTCCCTGCCCTAAAAAAGACCTTACAATCTTATTAAGGTGGGACATGGACAAGGCACATATAATAAGTCAGTAAACATTTCTTAATCTCCTGCTGTGTGCCAGGCTGTGTTAAGAACTGGGGATACAATAAGAGGCAAAAAACAGCCCCTGCTCTCAAGGAGCTCATAGTCTAACGGGAGAGACAACAAGCTAGTAAATATGAACAAACAAGTCATATACAAGATAAATAGTTGAAATAATTAACAGAGGAAAGGCACTAGAATTAAGAGGAATTGGGGAAAGGTTTCTGCAGAAGGTGGGATTTTAGTTGGGACTTAAAGGAAACCAGAAGGTGATGATAAAGAAGGGGAACATTCCAGGTATGGGAGACAGACAGAGAAAAGGCCCAGAGGCAAGAGATGGAGAGTCTTGTTTGTGGCACAGCCAGGAGGCCAGTGTCACTAGATTAAAGAATATACATGGTAGGGAAGAAGATGTAAAGGGATTAGAGAGATAAGAGGGGGCTAGGTTTTGAAGAATTTTGAATGCCAAATAGTGGATTTTATATTTGATCTTGCAGGTGATAAGGAGCCAGTGAAGTTTATTGAGTAGGGGGAAAAGGCATGGCCAGACCTGTGCTTTAGGAAAATCACTTTGGTGGCTAAATGGATGGCTTGAAGTGGGGAGAGACTTGAGGCAGGTAGCCACCCCAGCAGGCTGTTACATTGGTTCAGGCATGAGGTGATGAGACCCTACACCAGAGTAGTGATAGTGTCAGAGGAGAGAAGGGGGCATATTTGAGAGATCTTTCAAAGATGAAATCAGCAGGGTCTAGAATCATCATATTAGATGCAGGCAGTGAAAGATAGTGAGGAGTTGAAGATAAAACCTAGCTTGGGTGCCTGAGGGAGAATGTGTTGTGTGCTATAAATAATAGCAAAATTTGGAGGGAGAAGGGTTTAGGGAGAAAGATAAGTTCAGTTTTGGAAATGTTAAATTCAAGATGTCTACTGGACAACCAGTTAAAGGTGTCTGAAAGGCAACTGAAGATGAGAGGTTGGAGGTCAGCAGAGGATTTGGGGCAGAATAGGTAGATTTGAGAATCTCAGTATAGAGATGGGAATTAATTATATGGGAGCTGATGAGATCACCAAGTGAAATATTATAGAGAGAGAAGAGAGGAAGACTCAAGACAGAATTCTGTGGAAGGAATACTTACACTTAGAGGTTGTGATCTGGATAAAGTAACAGCAAAAGAAACTGAGAAGGTGGTGTGATGGTATCTCAAAAACCTAGAGAGAAAAGAACATCAAGCTGAGTGAAGTGAGCAGAACCAGGAGAACATTATACACAGTAACAGCCACAGTATGTGAGGACTGTTTGTGATAGACTTAGCCCTGCACAGCAATGCAAAGACCTAAAACATTTCCACAGGACTCAGGATGCAAAATGCCATTCACATCCAGAGAAAGAACTATGGAGTTGGAACACGAATGAAGCAGACTGTTTTCTCTTTTGTTATGTTTTGTTTTGTTTTTCTCATGGTTTCTCCCATTTGTTTTAATTCTTCTGTGCAACATGACTAATACGAAAATGTGTTTAATAGGAATGTATGTGTAGAGCCCATGTAAGATTGCATGCTGTCTCGGGGAGGGAGAACTGAGGGGGAGAAAATTTGGAACCTATGGAAGTGATTGTTGAAAACTGATAACAAATTAATAAATTTGGGGGTCAAGAAAAGAAAACATTAAGGAAAAGAGGTTGATCAACAATGGCAAAGGCTACAGAGTGGTCAAGCAGAATGAGGATTGAGAAAAATGCCATTGGATTTGGCAGTTAAGATATTGCTAACTTTGGAGAGAGCAGTTTTGGTGGGATTATGTATACAAATAAGAAATACATATAGTATGAAGTATAATGAGATAGGAAGAAAGTACTCCAGGAAGAGTATTCTAGGAATGTTTGAGGAATAAAAGATCTCTTCAGGGTTTGCTTTTTAAGTATGTCTCATGAGAGGCAGTGTGATCTAACACTATATTTGGGAAAAGAACTTGATTTGAGCTTCAGTCTTATTACCTTGGGTTAGTTGCTTCTCTGTGAACCTCAGTTTCTTTTTCTGTAAAATGAGGGAGGCACTGTGCTAGATGATCTCCATCCACTCAGAATCTTCTGATCTTTTTCTCTAAGCATTGCTATGTTATGTAGCCAACTTCTTTTCATTTAGTCCTAGCAAGCGATTTAGGGAAGAGCCGTTTTTGAACTTGTGAGACTCTCTATAGCATGATGATGATTGAAAAGGAGCAGCCTCTGCCTGGTGAATTACCACTGAAAACTTTGGGAGCGTGTGGTTTTCATTAACACCAGTTTACGACTGACTGCTGGACATTTGCAATTGATATCTGAAGTCACCACAGTAGGCCTGCCTGTCAAGTGAACGAATTGATTCTTTAAGTAACACTAATAAGTGGTTCTCAATTTTATAGAACTTTATAGTTTAAAAAGGGCTTTATTCATGATAACTTTGTAAAGTAGATAATATAAGTATCGTCATGCTCATTTTCTAGATGAGGGAATGATGTGCCATGACCATCAGTCAACACAGTTGGACCCAAGTTGCAAACTTGGGTCTTCAGTTTCCTAGTCTAGTTCCCTTGCAAGTACATAGAACTTCTAAGAGCTGAACATTTCTAAACAAGTTCAGATCTTACATTTGTGAAAATATGGGATTTAAGAATTCTTAAAATTCTATAAGTTATTTAAATTGTCTGTAGATACCTAGTTAAAAGGAGCTTCAAAATTTTTTCTACAAACTCTTCATATTGTTTCATATGTAAATATTTCACCAAGTTTTTATGTTGGTAAGTTCATTTCATCTTTAGATTGTGTTCAATTCTAAATTTCTTCCACTTACAGTTAACAAGTGTTTATTAAGTGCCTAGTATGTGCCAGACACTGCATTAAGTGCAGACACAATTGTGGTTGAAATGATAGCGAATACCCAACGCCATAGTAATGGTAGTGCCTGTTATCATGATGGTTTGCAGTTTACACAGCACTTTCTGAACAACAACCCTGGGATAACACAGATATTATTAGCATTACTTGACAGAGGAGTATCATCTCAAAACAGGTAACTCCTGTGATCTGTGTTTGCAGGTTTCTGCCTCTTCTGAGTCACAAGTCACCAATTCTCTATTGGTCATTTTAAACCAGCTGTTCTGTGGACCTTGTAAATGTACCCTGTTCAAAATGAGCTTATTTTCTCTCTAATTCTCCTCTTCTAACTTACTCATTTCTCTTGAAGGTGACAGTATCCTTCTAGTAACCCAGGCTAGCTACCTTGCAGTTTTCAGGGACTCTTCCGCCCTTCCCCTACTGCCCGTATTCAGTTTCCAGGATGAGGCAATTGAGGTTAAGTGACTTGCCCAAGGTCACACAGCTAGTGAGTGTCAAGTGTCTGAGGTGAGATTTGAACTCAGGTATTCCCGACTCCTGCACTGGTGCTCTATCCACTGCACCACCTAGCTGCCCTCCAAATCTAGTATTGTTTGACAACGAAAGACGAACACACACACGTACTTGGTCACTATAATATTCAATTTCAATTCAAAAACATCCATCAGGAGCCTACTATGTGCCAGATGCTATGCTAATCACTGGGAATACAAAAATAAGTCAAAGTGAGTCCCTGCCCTCAAGGAGCTTACAATTTAATGGGAGAGACAACATGCAAACAAATATATGTAAAGCAAGTATAAATGATCCTCCATGCCAGTTATGCATTAGCTCCTCACTTCCTGCCCATAGAATCCCCAGCTTTCTTCAAGACCCAACTCATGTACTGCTTTTTCCACAAGGCCTGTCTTTATCCACCATACACCCTGGCTATTAGGGTCTTCTCCTGACTGGATATTACTTTCTATTTATATTGTATATATTTTGTATTTATCTATGTAAAAAACCCATTTTTTTCCTTAATAGAATCCAGATTTTTTGAGGAGAGGTTCTGATTTTATGCCTTTTTAACATAGTACCTGACACATAGTAGGCACTTGATAAATCCTTGTTAAATGAATGAATGAATGAATGGAAAGAGATTTTTTCCCATGGTTACTTGGTTTAGAGAACTTGACTCAAACCCAAGTCACACTATCCTTCTATTAAATCACCTCTGATAAATGCATTGTTTACATGGCCAATATGAAAATGTTTTGTATGATTTCATATATATAATTGATGCCATATTATGTGCATTTTCAATGGGTGGAAAAGGAACAGGGGGGAGGGAGACAATTTTTTTTAAATATCAAAAAAAATTTTTTAAAGAATGTTCAACAAGAATAGCCACCCTCCTCCCAAAAAATGCATAACTTGATGGTTGATTGATTGCTTCTTTATAGTCATATGATTCTCAACTTATTTCAAAATATATTTAAGAGTTGAAATTTTGAATCAAGTGGAATTTAATCTGGTACTCAAGACAACAGAAATCTATTAAGTGTACAGATGACTGAACCCTGACTTCTTCTAAAGGAACATACTCTGATAGATAAGAAAAATATATAGGTAACTATAGTACATGAGATATGATAAGTAGTTTAGATTGGTGTAGAAGAAAGTGTTATTGTTAGATGGGGGATTCAGGAATGATGTGGCATTTGAATTTAACTTAAAAGGTTGGGTATATAAGAGGAGGGAGGACATTTACAGCACAGGCAACAGAATTAGCAAAATGAAGACAGGAAAACTGAAATACTATTCAAGGTATACATGGAAGCAGATAGTAGACCATTTCAACTAGAGTGTCAGATGTGTGGCAGAATGAGATAATGCTGGAAAATAAAGTAGAACCAAATTACAGAGTACCTTGATTATCAAGGAAAAGGTACTACAAAGGCAGCTAGACAGTAAAAGTACAGTGACTGCTGAACCTGCAGTCAAAAAAGAGACAAGAGTTCAAATCTGGCTTCAAAACACCTATAAGCTGCGTGATCCTGGACAAGTCATTCAGCTGGTATCTGCCTCAGTTTCCTCAACTATAAAAGGAGGTCAGGGCATCTGCTTCATAGGGTTGTTGTGACTGTCAACTGAGAGAATATTTGCTTAGCGCCATGCCCCAGCACATGGTAAGTGTTTAGTAAAAGCTTGTTCCTTTTCCTGGCTCTCTAAGTAGACATACAACAATTCTACTATTTTTTTTTACTGTGTGACCTTGGGCAATCCACTTTTGTAAATTGGAGAATTGATCTAGATAATTTAGCTAAATCCTACAATCCAGTGTAATAGAAGACATTGAACACTATGGAGCCAAAGAATAGCCTGGCAAGATCGTTGTATAAAGATTAATCTGGTGATATTATGAAGATTAGATTAGAGGGAGAAGAGAGTCTAAGTGGAAAGAACTGTTCGGAAAAATGTTATTTCCCTAACTCATTAGAGTTTTAATGACCAAGCCCAAATGTTTACTGCTAACATGTATTCATGAAGCCTTTCATGTTATTTTAGTGTAAATCAATTGAACATTTACTACATACCAGTTCTATAAAATAGAGAGGTGGCATGGCAAAGGAATAGGTAGAGAGGTGGCTTGGAATCAGGAAGACCTGGGCTCTTGTCTCACCTCTGACATGCTCATTAGCTGACCCTAGCACTTCACCTTTCTGTGTAGAAGGCCACTCTTTAAGACTTTAAGTCGCAGCACAGTGGCTGATCTACATTGGTAGCTGGAATTCCCTCACCAAGCATGTCCTATATCAATGAAATCACAGGTCTGGACAAAAATATTATCTACAAATAATCATATTTGGTACTAGGGATACAAGGTCTAGAAATGACCCAGTCCTTACCCTTACCTGGCTTACTAGTGGAATAGGATATGTACTTGTATGCATAGTAAGAGGTAAATAACCAAAGGACCTCTCCCCAAAACTCCTCACTGAAAATCTGAGGAGAGAGAAATCACTTGAAGCTACAGTGATCATGAAAGGCCTACGGAGGAGAATGACATCTGGGAAGAATTTCAACAGGTAGAAAACAAAACAATGTATTCTAGGCATGGAAATTGTCCCTGCTATAGAGACAAAAAGAATTTAACATGATCCCTTCTAGGTTCACTTGCCCATCTTTGCAATGATTTTAGAAGCCTTGCAGAGCAGCAGGCATCCCCCAGCATTGTTGCATGCCTCAATTGATAGACTTCTCTTCATGAACCAGAATAACAAAATGCCCAGAAACTATATAATGGAACTGGAAAGATTTATAGACTGTCTTAGCTAAATATAAATCCTGCAAGCCCCCATGAAGCCCTCAGCACCCAGAGCATCAAGAATTTACAACTTTTCCTAGTCTTCACCAGATTCTGTTATGCAGATATTTTGTACTGACCGAATGGGTTAATTGACAGATCTTGATAAGTACATATGGGCATCATCTATCCCTATCTTTATTTTTTTTTTAAAGTAAAAAAAGATAAGCCTGACTTTGGAAGCCATCCCAATTTTTATAAAGAAGGGAATTGGGACATTTTGGCATATGGGGTTTTTTAAATGAAATTTCATGGAACTGAAAACAGTCAATTTTAGGTTTCCAAAAATTGTTTTGATTTTCCTTGGTATAAATTTGCTGCACATGGTCTTAGAAAAGTACTAAGAAAGGCTACTGGAACTTTTTTTTAGAGGGGGAGGATATTTGGAGTTTTTTCAAAGTATTGCCATGATATTATCATTATCATCATTATCATTATTCATCTAAAAAAGCATGGCATCATCTGTATGTTTGTCTTTATTTCCAATTATTCACCATACTACTGATAGACAACATTTCCCTCTATTACTTATTAGCTATATGACTGAAGGAAAATCACTTGACTGCACTACATCTTGGTTTCCCTACTTGGAAGAAAAGAGCACCAGACTAGATGAACCCTAATATTGTTAATCTACTTTAAACTATAAATTCCTAGAAAGCAGAGACTGTGTGCAATATTCAGTGTTTGACTCTTTACCTATGAATAGAATGGGAGTAGCATGACATGGTGGAAAAAAATTTGAATTTATAGTCAAAAAGCTCCAAGTTGATCAAGAGACTTCAGGTCCCCTCCCCTCCCAGCTCCACCATATATTGCTTTTATGAGAGAAGTTGCTGAAGAAGTCACTTAATCTTTCTAAAGGCCAACTCTATGTCTGTGAAATTTTATTTATGCTCCCTATCTCACAAGGTCACTGTGAAGAGTGTCCTTTGTCAAATGAAGAACAAGTGCTCTGGGAAAAATGAACCTTTTCTTAATAACAATAATATTCACCACAAATTGTGATAATAGCAGCAGTAGTAGTAGTAGTAGCAGCAGCAGCAACAGCAGTAGTAGCAGCCACAGTGGTGGTAGTAGTAGTAGTAGTAGTAGTAGTAGTAGTAGTAGTAGTAGTAGTAGTAGTAGTGGTAGTAGTGGTAGTAGTGGTAGTAGTAGTAGTGGTAGTAGTGGTAGTAGTAGTAGTAGTAGTGGTAACAGTAGTAATAGTAGTAAAAATATTAGAAGTAGTAATATCGCAGCAATTGTTCACATATTTTATTGTGAACTGGAAATAGTTTTCAAGCTTGTGACTTAAACTGTTTGAGCTTTATTTCCCTTACCTTTAAAATAAGAATACCTGAATATTCTACAGAAAAGTACTTTGTAAACTTTCAAGTGCCATGGAAATACATGTTATTAGAATTATTATTAATAATAATTTAAAGGTGGTGTTTTACAGTGAATTAGAAACAGTTATAGAAACTAGACAACTTATTTCAGAAGTCTGGACTTCAGTTAAACCTTATATAAAATGAAGGTATTACCTACACTGCTTGCCTCACAAGAATATTTTCAGGAAAGGGTTTTGTATATTTCTATTGGTTTTTTTTTAATTATAAAGCTATTTTATCCTAAAATGGAGGTGGCAAGTGAAAACAAGGATTTCGTTTTTAGGGAACATTTCCAGCTGTGGCCTTCTTAAGTATTAGAAGGTAACTTGCCTTTGCTTTAAATTTAATTTCTCTTTGATTCGCAAACAATTCTCATTCAACCTCCCATGTTCTGGTAATCCCCATTGGCAGGGGAAATGGGCAATTTGGGGCTCTGGGTTAGCAGCCTAGACTGGTGATAAGAATCTCCGAGATCCTCTGTATAAGATCAGGGGCGACTACACATCAAGGCTAGGCAAAGGGGCTGTCGGAAGAGAGAGGAAGATGCCCAGGAGGGGGGCAGCAGGCCACCTGCTGTGCCCAGATCAAAGGGTTGAAAGGTCAGAGGGCATGGCAAGCTTAACCATCTCTGTCTGCTGAATAGCAATTTCAGATTGTAAATCTTAGCGACTTCATTAAGTCCTTCTGGCCAAGACTGGGAAACGAAATAATAAAATTTTATATCTATTGCATTTCCTGCTTCTGGCAGCCAGGTTGACACATTGTCGTCTGCAACGTAGCTGTATCTTTAGGTAAACAACCTATAAACATTTCTCAAGCTTTGCTAGTATTATTTGAGTTTTGATGAAAGCTGAAAACATATTAAAGACTCAGATTTGGGAAATTGTGTGGTATGTTGTAAAATACAGAGTATTAGTACTGGAAAAGACCTTAGAATAGAGACTGTTGCAATATAGCTTGTAGAATGTTAAAACTAAAAGGAACCTGACAACATAGATCTGAAAGAGGCCTTAGATTTTGTCTAGTCCAATATCCTCATTTTACAGATAGGGCACCTAAGGACCAGAGAAGTGAGATAATTTGTCCAGGGCACCTTAATTATTAGAAGATGGCAGAACCATCCACTCAACCAAATCTTTTCTTTCCCATCACACTGTGCCCTATTGTGCATACCGTGATCTTTATAATACGTGAGCGCTCACTCTCTCTAATAGCTATAGCTTCTAAAACCAGTTTTGATTTATGTAAAAAATACTAGTTTACACTTTCATTTAATCGGACAGACATCTGTTAAGTGAACAAAGTGTACGGTTTTCTGTGCTAAGGATACAGAATCCAAGTAAGAGCGCTCTCTCCACCATCAGGAAGCACTGTCGTAGTTTCACAGTCTGCGTAGTTTCTCAACATTCTTTGGTTGATAAAATGCTTCAGAGCAACATTGTGAGGCGTAAAATATGTTCTTATTCTCCTTGTTTCACAGCTAGAGGTCCCTCCATGCTGATTGGGTGTCCTGCCTTGTCCATGGCCATGGGAGGTTAGCAAGTATCCCAGCGTACAGTGCTCTTCCCACTACAGCATTCTGCTTTTTCCTGAACAGCTTTTCTCTACACATAGATCTGGAATAGACTTTAGAACAGAATCCTAAGATATAGAGCATTAGGTCTCTTACTGTAATCCCCTCATTTTACAAATAAGGAAACTGAGGCCCAGAATTAAAAAAAAAAACCCTTTCATTTTCCATATATAACAGGGGGAAAGAAGCTTTGAACATTCTTATGATGTAAAAGCAAGAATTCTAATGGTCCCAAAGCCTTTGCTTTTCTGGTGTCCCCAGTTCAAGTGGCAGATATTTCTTCCTTTTCAGTGCACCTTTTGGTATTTTCCAAGAAATTTCTATTGACGTATTCTATTGAATAGGAAGTCCTAGATAACTTTTTTGGTCCCTACAATTTTTTCAAATTCACTTCTTCTATTGCTGTTATGTGAGACCACTTGTCCCTTAATAGTTGTTCATTTACTGCCCTAGTGTTTAAGACCCCCTAAAGTTTGTTTGAAAAGTTAAGAGATTTTCACAGTCAAGGTGCTATTTCTGAAATGCAAAGTGTTCCTTTCACCAGGAGATAAGTTCTCTCTGATGAAGTCCGTAATTCTTACTAAGCCATGTTTATAGAGGCCATAAACAATGTGTTCAGTGTGCTTGTTAAATTGGGTTTCCAACCTCTCCACTCTTTAAAAAACTGACATTTCAAATAAAAGGCAGGTGGAGATGGGAGTCCAAGCTGCCATAGTTTATGACAAATGAATGATAGCCAGGAGGGGTTTGATGAGAAGAGTAGAGGTCTCATTTTATGAGCAGGAAACCCAAGGACCTTCTTTGAGCTTATTGTATTGGTACATTTTGAGATTCCCCTGAGAAATCACTTAATTCCCATTCAGTCCCTTCAAACAGAAGGGACATCTCCATTTCAGGTACTTTTAATTCAGCAAATGATTCATTTCAGCAAACATTTATTAAATACCTTATGTGTACACAGAGTACTGGAGAAGATTCACAATTTAGAAAAGACAAAGTCCCTGCTGTCTTTATTCCTCTGTATCTGTGTAGCTAGGGAAGCTACATGATATAGCTGTCAAAAGACTCTAGTCCCAGTCTGTAGTCTGGCCCAGGTTGTATGACCCTGGACAAGTCACTTGCCTACTTTGACTCTCATTTTCCTTATATGAAAAACAAAAAGAACACTTCTTGTCCTGTCTATCCCCACAGGATTATTGTAAGCATCAAATAAGACGTTATCAACTAATAGATTTTTTTTATTCATTAAATCAGCAAGCATTGTCTGCTATGTATAGACTGTTGCTAGATGCTGAGGGAGATATAAAATTTAAATAAGACCCAGTTTTATGATGGACCTTAACATTCAGTACTGGAGGTCAGGTGCCTTTACTCTTGTATGAAGTCTTCCTTGACACACTGTTCCCCTCCCTACCTTCAGTTATTGCTTTTCTTTTTCTTCTAATTTGTCAACAGCAAGTTTTTCTGATTTCTTCTTTGCCCTTTACCTGCATCCATACATACTGTATACTCCTAGTAGAATGTAAACCCCTGAAGGGAAGAGTTGTTTAATTTTTGTCTTTATATTTTCAGTCCCTAACTCAGTGCCTTGCAAATAATAAATATTGGTCGAATTAAATTCTTTGAATTGAACAAATAATTTTAAAGATCTGTGGTGTTCAACTTGGATTAAGGAGGCAGAGCAGTGTTGGAAAACCTGCCTTTAATACTTATTAGCCCTGTGACCATAGTAAAATCACTTTCACTCCGAGCCTGTTTCCTCATCTATAAAATGGAAATAATACTTGAACCAGCTACCTAATAAAGTTATTATAAGAAAAGTGCTTTATAAATTTTAAATCACTAAAAAAAATTGTAGTTTTTATTATTGATACACACAAAGCCCTGCACTCAACCCTCAGGACAGGCAGAGGAATATTTTATGGCACCCTTTTCTCAGTGCAATTGCGATTTAATGGGGAAGGGGGAAGATGAGAGCCATTCACAAATAACTAGCAAAGGATAGATAGAATGTGTTATGGACAGAGGCAAAATTCAGATTAAGTGCTTATAAAAAATTTGAGGGATCACTTTTACTTTCATGAAGATTAGAAGGGCAAGGGGTGGAGTCAGGAAGGTTTCACATTAGGAGAGCCTGGAAAGATTTCAACAAATAGAAATGGGGATGGTACATTCTAATTGTGGGAAAGGACACAGGGACAGCAGGGGACAGAGAATAGTTTGAGTGGAATGTAGAGTATGCAAAGGAAAATCTGAGATGGGGTTGTACAGGTAGGTTGTAGCCAAATTGTAGAGTGACTTGAATGCTAATTGTCAGGAGTGATATATATGTGTGTGTGTGTTTGTGTGTGTGTGTGTGTGTGTGTCTGTGTTTTTAATTAATTAATTTATTTTTAGATTACGACATTCATTTCCACAAAATTTTGAGTTCCAATTTTTCTCCCCCTCTCTCCCCTCCCCCCACCCCATAACACCTTGCGTTCTGATTACCCCTTCCTTCCCTCAATGTGCCCTCCCTTCTATTACATCCCACCCTTCCCTTATCCTCATTTTCTCACTTTTCTTATAGGGAAAGATAGGTTTCTATACCCTATTACCTGCATTTCTTATTTCCCAGTTATATGCAAGAACAGTTCTCAACATTTGTTTCTAATGCTTTGAATTCCAACTTCTCTCCCTTCCTCCTTCCCTCCCTACCCATCCCCACTGAGAAGGCAAGCAATTCAATACAGGCTATATATGTGTCATTTTGCAAAAGGCTTCCATAATAGTCATGTTGTGTAAGACTAACTACATTTCCTTTCATCCTACCTTGTCCCCCTTTATTCTGTTCTCTCATTTGATCTTGTCCTTTCCCAAGAGTGTTTACTTCTAGTTACTCCCTTCCACCATTTGCCCTCCCTTCTATCATCCTCCCACCCCACTTGTCCCCTTCTCCCCTGCTTTCCTGTAGTGTAAGATAGATTTTCATACCACATTGAGTGAGCATGTTATTCCCTCCTTAAGCCATATGTGAAGAAAGTAAGCTTCACTTTTCCCCTCTCACCTCCTCTCTTTTCTCCTCCATTGAAAAAGATTTTTCTTATCTCTTTTATGAGTGATAATTTGTCCCATTCCATTTCTCCCTTTTTTCTCCCAATATATTCTTCTCTCACCCCTTAATTTTATTTTTTTATAGATATCATCCTTTTTGAATCAACCTAACCTGTTCTGTGTGTGTGTGTGTGTGTGTGTGTGTGTGTGTAATCCCTCCACCTATCCAAATACTGAGAAAAGTCTCAAGAGTTACAAATATAGGAGTGATATATTTTTGAATGGATAGTGGAACCTAGAGAATGTCTGAATAGAGAAATGAAAGTAATGTAGTAGGTATGCTCCCTATTTTCTTTGGAATTTTTATCGAATCCTTCCTGAATCCCTGATATAATGTTAGGAACTCTAAATGATTTTTTAAAAAGTATTTCTTGGGAGTAGATTAAGTAATAGGAGGGCAAGGTAGTGGGCAGAAGTAAAGTGTAGGAGTCAGGAGGGATAGGAAATAAGAGATGCTCATAAACATGAAAACAAATATCAGGAATAGAATTTGTTAGGGAAAATGTGTGTGTGTGTGTGTGTGTGTGTGTGTGTGTGTGTGTGTGTGTGTGTGTGTGTGTGTGTGTGTGTATTCTTGCTTAATCGTAGCCTTCTGGGGTTGGGAGGAGGAAGAAAGAAAAAAAGAACAAAGTAAAAAGTCCATAACAGAGAACAAAAGAAAACTTACAAAGAAGCAAAAAAAAAGATGGACAGCTCTCAACATAATGCATAGTATTTATTATATATAGGCTTTCTTGAAATGGTAATTTATTACCATATATTTGGAATCCTCTCTCACATTTTGTGTATATGGCAATGCTTTTTTTTCCCCTTTTCTTTGTGTTTAAGTTTATAATGTTTCTTTTTCTTTTCTCTATTATATATTTAAGTTTTAGTATTTGTCCAAAATAAAAGAAAAAAAATATCTTTTGATCCTGCCCTCATGAAGAAAGCTTCACAGAATTTTCAAGTTAGAAGAGGACCTTAATAGTTATCTAGTCTAATTTCTGTCTCAAAACAAAACCAAACCAATCCCTTCTGCATGACAAATGGTTCTACCCTCTTTGCTAGAAGACCTCCAGTGCCTCCCATACCTCTGGAGGCAGCTCATTCTGTGTCTGGATGAATAAATAGCTCTTTATTGCTAGGATCCCAGACCTATCCCTTTGAAATCTCCATCCCTAATTTCTAGTTATAGCTTCTCTAAGCAAGCGTAAAGACACTAATACTCTTCCCCATGATAACATTTTAAGTACTTAAACACAGCTATTGTGTCTCCTCCCAAAACTTTCCTAAGCTAAAAATTCTTAATTGTCTCAAGCAGTACTCTTGGCGTGATGTGTGTGTTCTTCACAATCCTGGTTTGCTGTCTTCTCTGTTTTTTTAAGTTTCCTCGTACTTCCTAAACAGTAACCTTCAGAGCTGAAGAGAAGACTCTAGATGAAATCTCACCAGGGCAGAGTATAACAGGACAGTCACCTCCCTAATCCTGTACACTGTTTTTCTTAATGCAGTCTAAGGTTGCATTAGTTTTTTTATATGCTCTGTCACAAGTGTTGTTTCATATTAATCCCACTCACACTAAAAGCATCAGATAAGCCAGTGTCTAACCATGCATCACCTGTCTTGTGCTTTTGAAAATGATTTTTTGAGGCCAAGCCTAAAACACTATATACATTTCTATTCAATTTCATCTCATTAGATTCTTTCTAACATTTGTATGATGAAATTTTTCTAGATTCTGATTAGGTCACTCGTTTTAGCTTTCTCATCCAGCTTTATGTTTTCTTCAAATCTGATTACCTTGCTAAATATTTCTCTAAATTATGGGTTAAAAATGTTAATCCCCACAGTGCTAAATATAGATCCCTGTGACACTTCACTAGAGACCTCTTCCCAAAATGACGTCAAACCATGAATGAATTTGAATTTGAATCCAAATCCATCTAGCTGTTACTTCATCTAGTCCATTCTTCTTCCATCTTGTTCACAAAAATAACGTAACAGGCTATGTCAAATGCTTTCCTAAAATCTAAGTATGTTACATCTATAGCAGAAAAAGAGAGAGAGAAAAGTTTACTTTAGCATCTTTTTTTATAAAGCCCAGTTACCTTTTGTGATTCCTAAGTTCAACTAACGTTCTTAAAGTGCCTATTCTGTGCAATACATTGTGTAAAAGGTAATAGTAACATTAAAAAGACAGGCCCTGCCTTCAAAGAGATTAGCATTTGATGAGGAAAATTACTTATGTGTCTCTATAAGCTGTGATATATAGTGGACATAGTAGACAAAATCTCAGATTCATAGAGTTTGAGAGTTGGAGTGGGCCTTCAGCAATCAGCTAATCCAACTCCCATACACAGCTCAGAAGACCTGGTCTGGATTTCTTGCTCTACCACTTAATAGTTGTGTGATCTTAAGTAAGCAATTTTGTTGGATTTCGTTTTCCTTCTCTGTCAGCTGAGGTAATGAAATTATGATATCTGAGACCTCTTTCTGCACATTTAAAATTAGTGTTTAACTAATTCATAAGAGTAGTAGAAAATGCCAAAAATTTGGAGGAGGCAAAACTTCCCTCCCAGCTTGGGAATTAGGGACTACTTTAAGGAGGAAGTGACATTTGAGCTGGGCCTTTAAGCCTGTCCATGGGTGAAGAAGATGAGAGGAAAGTCATTCCAAATTTAGGCAATGGAGTAAGCAAAGACATGGAGGTAGAAAAGTTAAAGATGTATACAAAGGACAGTGAAAAGTCCAGTTTTGCTCTAGTGTAGACTGAACAAATAAGGATGTACCCATAATTTAGAGAAATATTTAGCAAGGTAATCAGATTTGAAGAAAACATAAATCAAGAGGATTTTAAACTGAGGAGAGGAAAGGAGGAACTCATCCACCTTGCTCTGTCAAACCTTGTTCTACAGCAGTTGACATTTAGGAAGAGAAGACCACTAATACATGAGAAATAGTATCTAAGAAGATAGCCAGGGAGAAACCCTATAGCCTCACACATGTATATATAAAACATAAGCCATGAATAATAAATAAGGAAAACAAAAGGCCTTGATGTCAGGAAAATTCCAGTGGCGATTATCTTTAGCATCAAGAAGAGACTCTTCTGTTCTGTCATTTAAAGCTTTTCACAACTTGCATCCAACCAATTTTTCCAGCCTTATGTAATTTTTATATACACATATATGTGCATAATATTGTATACATATATGTGTGTGTGTACATACACACATATATGTGTATATAAACACCTCTATCGGATCAGACTTTCCCTCTTGAAGTATTCACATATACCACTCCTCTCACTCTCAGTGCCCCTGTATGGTTTGTCTCCTGAGCCTGGAACGTTCTTCCTCCTCACCTTTGCCTCTTAAAATCCTTAGTTTCCTTCAAACCTCTGCTCAAGTACTGTCTTCTGCATGAGGTCTTTCTCAATTCCCTTACAGTTTTTAACTATCTTCCTCCTTGGCCTCCCTCTTAAAAATGACTTCATATCTATTTTAAACTTGCTTAATTGTTGTTCCCCTCTATAAAATGTAACCTGCCATTGGACAAAAACTGACATTAAGATTATTTGTTATTGGAATTGTTTTTCTGTGGGGAGGGGAGAAGTCTTTTTTTTTCCCCAGTCACTAGCATCTAATAAGTGCTAGATAAATGCTTATTCATCAGTCAATATTTGAGCCCATGGGTATCATTAAGACTTGATCAGCTGGCATTCATGGCTGGAATATGGTATATAGATGAATTCATGTGAAGAAAAGAGGAACCCATGATGGAAACAGTAGAGAATATTTGATAAGAATCAAAGGAGGGAGATACAGAAGCAAATACAGGCCACCTAGGCAGAAGCAACAGTTTAATAAGAAGCCTAGGACACAGATCAATCACAGGTATGGCTTGGAAGACGTTATATGAATAATGGACAACTGCAACTATCTGCACATCAGCTGGAGCTCTCTCTTTTCTGCAGAAGCAGAAGTACCCCCAAAATGCATGGTTTCCTGCACGTAGAGGAAATAAGAAGGGGGACTGCTATCCAGATTTAATTCTGACTAAATAGATAAAACTGAAGTAGAAATAATAGGAACCTTAGGGGAATGTGATCTCTCTAGTTTAAAATTCATGATGGAGGACAGGAATGCTGGATATAGTCTGACATGCGTCTTAGATTTGGGGAGAATATTTTTCAAAGATTTCAGAGAAAACACAGATAGAATCCAATAGGCTAAGCTGTACAAGAAAAGTTGGCTGAAGAAGAATGGTATACTTTGAAGAATCAAATTCTGAAGGTAAAAAGAAATGATTCTGATAAAGAGAAAATGAGGGAGTTGCCTAAGTAGACCAATGTGGCTGCAAAGAGAATTTATTAACCAATTCAGAATTTTAAAATCTGAAGGCATGAAGGAAAGCAGCAAACTAAGGGGGAAAATTTTTACAGGAAGTTTCTCTGATATAGGTTTCATTTCTCAAATATATAAGAAACTGAGTTAAATTTATGAAAATAAGACACATTTTCAATTAAAGAATGGTCAAAGAGTATGAACAGGCAGTCTTCAGAAGAAGAAATTGAAGTTAACAATAGTCATAAGAAAAAATGCTCCAAATCACGAATTAGAGAAACTCAAAATAAAACAGTCCTGAGGTACCACCTCACACCTATCAAATTGGCTAACATGAGAGAAGAGGAAAATAACAAAAGCTGGAGGAGATATGAAAAAATAGGGACACTAATGCACTGTTGGTGAAATTGTGGATTGGTCCAACCATTCTGCAAAGCAATTTGGAACTCTGTCCAAAGGATTATAAAACTGTGCATTCCATTTGACCCAGAAATACCCCTGCTAGGCCTATATTCCAAAGAGATCAAAGAAACAGGAAAAGGCGCCATATATCCCACAGTAGAGCAGCTTTTTTGGTGAGAGCAAAGAACTGGACATTGAGGGGGATTCCCATCAGGTGAGCAATGGCTAAACAAATCATGGTACATGATTGTGATGGAATAGAAAGTGCTGTAAGAAATGATGCACAGGATGGTATCAGAAAAGCACGGGAAGACCAGTATGAACTGATATCAGTGAAGTAAGGAGAACCAGGAGAAAACTGTACACAGTAACAGAAATATTGGAACAATAATCAGTTAGGCTATTCTGATCAATATAATGATCCACATTAGTTCTAAAAGTCTTGTGAAGAAAAATGCTATCTACCTCCAGAGAGAGAACTGATATACTCTGAGTGCAGGTTGAAGCATATTTGTTTCAATTTCTTTATTTTACTTGCTTTTTTTTTTTTTTTTGGAACATGGTTAATACAGAAATACATTTTGCATGACCTCACATCCATAATGGGTATCATATTGCTTCCCTTCTCAATGAGGGAGGATCTGGAAGGAGGAAGAAAATTTGGAACTCCAAAAAAAATGAATGCTAAAAAATAAATAAATCTGAAAGCATATGAGAATGATAAAAATCTGAGGCAGTTAGGTGGCACAGTGAATAAAGCATTGGGGCTGAAGTCAGAAAGACTTGAATTCAAACAGCCTCAGATACTTATTAGCTGGGCAAGTCACTTATCCTCTGTCTGTTTCATTTTCTCATCAGTATAGTTGGAATAATAATAGCACTGACCTCCCAGGTTCTTAAGAGAATCAAATGAAATAATATTTGTGAAGTGCTGAGCACAATGCCTGGCACATAACAGGCACTATAAATATTACCTGTTATCATAATCATTATTACTATTATTAAAAAGACATGTTAGAAGAGAGAAGCATGGTAAATGAGGATGAATGCAAAAGAGTAATAGGTCCCTTTTAGAAGGGTGCCAGGACCATAAATCTCAGAACGTGCTGGTGCTAGCAATGATCTCACTCCAGTAAAAGATCATGTATTTGTTTTTAAAATATTTGGAAAGTAAAAGGAAGCACTGGATACTGAAAGAACTGTTTCTGATGATTGCCTGCTCCTGTCTTTCAAAGGTGGAGAATGGGAAATGTGCTACCAGACTGGAGAAAGGCAAACATCTTAATTTTCAGAAAAGGGAAAAGTATCTTGGGTTTAAAATGTGAATGAGGAGCTTGACTTCTATACCTAGGAAAATTCTAGAACTACTCTATTAGAGTATTAAAATATTAAAATGTCTTAACAATGAAAAAATCTTCTCCTTTCCAGAGAACATCAAACAACTCTCTCTCTTCTGAGAAATTCCACCTTTCTCTAGAAATATACTTCATGTGACTCATAGTAACTATGAAAGGATGGAATCATTTTGCATATGCTTTCCAGCTTTATCTTTCCCTTTGGGGCCAGGCATTCTTCTCTCCAGGTGGGAGAGTGTCAAGGCTTCTCCATCTCATCTCCCACCCTTCTCTTTTGAAAGCTCTGAGTCTCTTTCCTTTCTCTCATTGAGATTCCTTCTCTCTGAATGTGTGTTCCTACATGTTCATGGTTCCCAGTAGAAGCTCTGTGAATGTCCAAACCTCTCCCCTGGTCTATAGTGCAGCTCAGGCTCCATCTCTGTGTCCCTCTCTCCGTCTTTGTATTGGTTTTGCTGTCTCCTTTTAAAGGTCAAGACCAGCCAGCGCCAATGTTTAAGTTTTAGCACTTCAAAGTGTTCATTCAGTGATCTTCATTATCCTGCTTTGAAGCTTCAAAATTAAATCAGGACCCAAAGACAAGGAGGATTCATACTTTGTTGAGAAAACATACAGAGGTAGAAGAGACTTGAGAGAACTTCACTAGACTTATAACTCCTGTGTGAGCATGTAGGTAAGGAGAATACTAAAAGCCAGCATGATTTCACCAAGAGCAATAATGCCAATCTAACCTCATTTCTTATTTTGACAGAATAACTAAACTGGTAGGTCAGGGAAATATCATAGACTTTTGTATACTTGGTCCAAAGAAGTGGATTTGGGACTCATAGAATAGCCAGATACTAAGGAGTAGCCATCAATGAGTGACTTAAAGTCAGCTTGGAGAACGAACTCTAGTGCAGTAGCCCATTTATTTAGTTCAATAATTTTATCAGTGACTTAGATGAAGGCATGGAAGGCATGTCTGTCAAATTTGCAAATGTTATACAGCTGAAAGAGATAGCTAACATGTCTAATTGCAGGGTTAACCTCCAAAAAGTTAGAACAACAGGTTAAATTTCCACACCTAGGTTCAAAATATCAACTTCAGGCATTCAGGAAGGTAGACCTCTGCCTAGGGCATAGATAAGTGATTGCAGATATGAACACAAAATTTGCAAAAGAATTGCAAAGTATTCACAGCCTGTATGAAAGATGCTCCAAATCATTAATAATAAGAGAAATGTAAACCAAAACCTTGAGATCTTACATCAAACCCTGCAAATTGGCGAAGATAACAATAAATGGTAGTAGTCAATGTTGGAGAGGTTGTGGAATATGAGGCTCACTAATACTTGTTGATGGAATTGTGAAATGTTACAATTGTTTTGGAAAGCTGTTTAGAATTAGGCAAATAAAGTGACTGTAAACTTTCTATATACCCTTTGAACTAGAGAATCCATTACTAGACTTATACCCCAAGGAAGCTATCGATAAGAAGAAAGTTCCTCTTTACTCCAAAATATTTATAGCAGTACTTTTTGTGATAGCTAAGAATTGGAAATAAAGTAGATGCCTATCAATTGGGAATGGCTAAACATGAATGTAATGGAATATTATTATGCTGTAAGAAAATATGTGTGTGATGAATACAGAAAAGTATGGGAAAATATACATGAACTGATGCAGAGTGAAGTCAGCAGAGAACAATATACAATTTACACAATATACCAAATGTGTGTGTGACTGCTGGCAGATTGTCAGTTTTGCTACCTAGAGATTTGTAGCCTTTTTAATTCCTCACAAAAGCCATGAGGGAAGAGTAGGTGTCTGTCTATTCTACCTTTTGTATGTACTCTCAATTCCAGCTCAGCACCCAAATGAGAGGCTTTCAGAAAATTGACAGGTAGCAAAGGATACTTGTGCATGATCTGAAGAAGTGAAGGGGACTTTTCATCATGAATTTCTTAAAGTGGGAACATCAAGCCTTGAGAAGGATTGGCAACAGGCAAATATTACAGGGGGCAGCTGGATGGTGCAATGGATGGAGGGCTGGCCCTAGAATCAGAAGGACCCTGAGTTCAAATTTGGCCTCAGATGCTGACTAGCTATGTGACCCTGGGCAGCAAGTCACTTTACCCTGTTGGCCTCAGCTCCCTCATCGATAAAATTAGCTGGAGAAGGAAATGGCAAGCCACTCCAGTTTGTCTGCCAAGAACACCCTGAAAGGGGTCATGAAGAGTCAGGCATGCCTGAAATGACTGAATGACAGCAACAAGATAGATAGATAGATAGATAGATAGATAGATAGATAGATAGATAGATAGATAGATAGATAGATAGATAGATAGAAAGAAAGAAAAACAGATACAAACCTACATACATACATATACACACATATATATGCAGTAACTTCAGCAATGTAACAACAGTGTAAATGGAAGGAAGCACTCACAAAAATATTAGAAGTGAATGTAACAAATATAAAGATCAAGCAGGACTCAAATGAAAAGATATGAGAGTACACTTTTAACCCACTCTTTCATGGAGATATGAGATCAGTAGGCATTACACTTGCACATGTGGACTGGAGAGGAAGAGCCAGGAGGCAGGAAAACGGTATAATCACATACTCTAAAGTGTGACAAGGCCTAAAATGCTTTTCTAACTCAGAGAAAGAGTTATTATAGGTCCACAGAATTTAAGAAGGAGAAGGTCTTAGAAATAATCTACTATAGCCCCCTCATTTTATGAGTGAGGAAACTGAGGCCCAGAAAGATAAAATTACTTGCCCATGGTGACATAAGTAATAAAGAACAGAGCTGGGATTTGAATCCATGTCTTCTGATTTCATATCCAGTGCTCTTTCCATTATGCCATATTGCTTCATGGGCCAGAGTAAAGGGGGAAGAGAGAAAGGGAAGGGGACATTCCAAGCTGTGAGTCAATAGCATGAGAAACAAAATCAGAGCAAGAATGAACCTGGTACATGGAGGATAGGGATGGGGAAATAAGCAGGAGTTATGAGTGAAATGGAATTTTTGTGTTGAGAAAAAGCTGAAGATTAAGTATCTAGGTATATTAGGAATATGATGCTTTCTTTGAATGCCAAACCGAGAAATTGGTATAATGGGTAGTTGGAATCTCTTGTAGATTCTTGAAAATGTGGCTGAAATGAGGACTAAAAATCAGAGAATGTTAGATTTGGAAGACATTTTGGAAAATAGAATACTAGAACATATTTTAGGACCAGGCTATACCTTAGAACATAGATTGTTAATACTAGAAGAAATCTTATTCTTTCCTCTAGTCCAGCCCCACCCTTTATAGTCAGGAAAATTGAGGCCCCAAAGAGAGAACAGTGACTTTCCTAGTGTCAACTAATAAGTGTCAGATTCAGAGCTACTGCAGCCCTCCCCAACTCCTAGTGTATTGTTTTTTGCATTATACCATGCTAGTTCCATAATTAATGTAGCGAGAGGTATTTTCAGAGGAAGAACTGTTTTTGCTCAGTTTTTGCTCAAACAAAAGTATCCTACCTTTCTCCTCCTTTCCCCCAATCAAAGCTATATCTATAGACCAACTCTTGGGGAGTATGGCCTTAAAAGTTGTCTCTTTTTCCTTCATACTACTTCATAGAAATAGAGTGACTCCGAGCCAGCCCAAAATTGGACTGAATAGCCTTGTTTCCTAGAAGCCTTTGCAAACATTCTTTCTGTTGGAAAGATAATAGCATTTGTTACTCAAGTAACTTATATAGATTAAAAGATATGAACTCTTCTTCAGCAAAACTAGGAGGAAATTTTTTCAGTCTTGTTTCTTAGTTCTGCTCAGTAGAATGAAGAAACTAGTTCCCTTTAAGAGAAATCTTTAACTGAGGACTAGTTTTAATTAATATGCAAAAGAAGAAACCAGATAAAGGTTAATGGAGGCATTCAGGGCTCATAGATTAACCAATCCATCCTGGCATAGTGGAAACAACAAAATAATCCCTGCCCCCAAGGAACTACGTTTTAATGGGAAAGGTACCATATACAAATCCTAACATACAAAATAAATAGAGAGTAATTGGAAGGTATCTGTAGGGAGTATAACTGTTGTAGCTGTGTGGACCAAGAAAGGCCTCCTAGAAGACAGCAGAGTCTTAAAGGAAGTCAAAGAATTCCAGGAGTCTGGGGCTGGGATGTAGTATTCCAGGAATGAGGGACAGCCAGTGCAAGGCATCAAGACAGAAGATGGAGTATCTTGTCTAAGGAGAACAGCAAATAAGCCTTTGTGGTTGGATGGCAGAAAAAGCATATGGAGACCAGTTTGTAAAGAACTTCAAATGCCAAATGAGACTTATCTTTCACTTATGTACTGTTAAATATTTTTAAGTATTGGGGCAAGTTGCTTCTTCCTGGGACTCAAATTTCTCATCTTTACAGATCTTTAAAGTTTCTTAAAAATCCAACATTCTAGGTTCTATGCTTTATTACAAAATACTCTTCATCGTAAGATCCCTTCCAGCTCTAATATTCTGTTGTTGCTTAGGTATTATGGACTTTTGGCAACATGGCTCTGTCACCTTGCTTAGTCCTCTTTGACCTTGTTAACATGAGTCTGATATTACATTTTGAGGAATGGTTTGAAGTTGGCTTTTTTAAAGAAGTGTTCTGTCACCTCTCTTGTAACCAACTTCTGTTTCTGGTTAAAGTACATTGGAAAATTCCAGCTGCATATTCACAGCTCCTGTGAGCTGTCAAACTGAGCTTTTTAATTTTGTGCAACAGGAAAGAGCAAATCAGTGTCCATTCCTTCCTGACCCTTCAGATGAAGGAAAAAGCAAAGTTTATCAACTCCTTGGCAGCTCAGTGACCTTTGGGGGCCTGAAGTGTTAAGGGGGTAATATCACTGCTCTCTATGTACCTCTCTAGAATGTTAAATTAAATTAAAAAACTGTTTGACCTCTCGCTTCTCCCTTTCCTTCTTGCCTTCTCTTCCTTTTTCCTCTAAGCCAGTCATATTCCCTGTAGGTAAGGATCATAATCAATTAATCAACAAAGATTTTTTAAACACCTACTGTTTAACAGTCCATATGCTAGGTCTTAGGGTACAAAAGCAAGAATGAAATAGTCTCTGCTCTCAAGGAGCTTATGTTCTATTAGAGAAAACATGTACACATCTAACTGTCTTTCCATCTGTCTATCTATTTATCTATCTGTCTGTCTGTCTATATAGAATAAGTACAAAACTAATGCAAGGCATTTTGAGGGGTGTGGGAAAGCTAGGTGGTACAGTGGATAGGACAGAAAGACCAGAGTTCAAATCTGATCTCAGATACTTATTAGCTGTGTGACTCTGGTCAAGTCATCTCTGCCTTCATAAAACTGGAGAAGAAAAAGCAAAGCACTCCAGTATCTTTGCAAAGAAAACCTTATGGACATTTGGTCCATGAGGTCCCAAAAAGTCTACACAACTGAATAACTGAACAAGCTTAAGGAGGGAGAGCACTAGCATTTAGGGGAATCAGAAAAAGGTTAATGTAGAAGGTGGTGCTTGAGCTGAGTTATGAAGGAAATAGATTCTGTGCTGAGGAGGTAAGGAAAGAATGCATTATAGGCATGGGGGACAACCAGGAAAAAGGTATGGAGAGGGGGGGCAGGGAAGCCATGTATGAGGAACAGCAAGACCAATTTGGGTGTGCTATAGAGAGTATGTTAATAATTATGAGACTAGAAAGGTAGGTGGGTGCTAAGTTTCAAAGATCTTTAAAAGTTAAATAGAGGAATAGATATTTTATCCTAGAGACAAGGAGTTACTGAAATTTATTGAGTAAGAGTGTGATATTAACAGATTTATATTTGAGGAAAATCTTTTCAGCTGTTACTTAGAAAATGAATTGCAATAGAGAGATGCTTGACGCAGGGAGTCCAATTATTGCCATTGCCCAGGCAATGAGAGGTGATGAGGTAGACTGTGTGAGTGATAAGAGGAGGGCAGATGTGAAAGATACTGTGGAATTGGGGAGATTTGGCAACCAAATGGATTTGAGGAATAAGAAAAAGTGAGGAGTTGAGGATAATACTAAAGTTCAAACCTGGGAAACTGCAAGGATGGGAGTGCCCTTGACAGAAGTTAGGAAGTTCAGAAGAGAAGTAGGAAAGATCATGAGTTCTGTTTTGGCCATGTTGAGTTTGGGATGCTTAATGGGACATCTAGTTTTAAATGTCCAGTCGGTAGGCGTTGATTCAGAGTTAGGTGCTATTTCCATTTTATAGATAAGGAAACTGAAACACAAGGTTAAGTGACTTGCTCAATTAATAAGTATCTGAGTCTAGATTTAAACTCAGAGTTTCCTGATTCCCAGTTCAGTCCTCCATCCACTGTACCACCTACCTGTAGCTGGAGGACACGTTACTGTGATCTGGATTGGGTGATGAATTTCAATAGAATAAGCTTCAAAGAGGGAAAAGTTCTTGAGTGATGTTAGCAGAATTGAACTGTGAAGGAGAAAAAGTACTGCGTAATTGTTAGCAAAAGGAAAGACAAAGAGGTAACAAAGAATAAAGAATATTGTAACTCTTTGGGGAGAGTGTAATGGGAAGATACAACTAGAGCCAAAGAGAATCACTGGGAATTAAGTGTCGTCTGGGGGGAATCCTATTTTTGTGAGTGCCGTGAGACAGGAAGAGCATAAGAAGAAGAGCTCTAAAATGAAGGGGAGTTTGTTATTTATGGAATGGCAATTCCAGATGAATTGTGAGGCAAGTAATGCAAATAGTATTTATCACCACTTTATAGATGAGAAAATTGAGACTCCAAGAGGTTGCCTTGCCTATGATCAAATAGCCAATACAGTTTTGAAAAGTGATTTGAACTCATATCTGATTCCAAGTCTAAAACTTGGAATTCTATACCATGCTGCCTTTTAAGTGCTAAGGAAGAGTTAATATAATCATTGTATTTCTTCTTAACCTACTATGCTTAGATATATTTATTCATTCCCTGAAAATAAAATGAACATGTAGCCAATCTTTGCAGTGGGGAGTTCAGGTTGTGGGAGTTAGTTGGGCTTGGCTGACTTCTATATTGTCTTTTAGCCTTAACATGATAATGTAATTCATCAAGTAGTTATTACATGCATATGTGTGCAGAATATTGTACTAAGCATTGGACAAAATGTAACATGTAGAGACAGTGTGGTCCCTGCCTTTGTGGAGTTTATAGTCTAGGAGAAAATAAGGCAGAATGAATGAAAAGCATTTATTAATTGCTTAATATGTACCAAATATTGTTCTGAGTGCTCGAGATAGAAAAGGCAAAGCAGTCCCTTCCCTCAGAGAGCTCATACTGTAGTAGTAGACTGTGCATTTAGGGGAGAGGTGAACAAAGAGATATGATTTGTTCACTGAAATCACAAGGATGGAGACCTAGAACTTTTGTCTGTTTCATCCTTTCTGGGAATGAAAGTGATTGCATGGTTTATTAGAAAGTTACAAAATGGACTTCTGAGTCACATGAGCAACAAAATTAAAGACTTGATATTTTTTTCCTGATTCCTCACTTCTCCAACACAAAAATTATACACCAAAGATAAAGCAACTTCGGTTGTCCCCACAGTCTAGGATATGCAGAATCCAAAAGACAGTTGATTCAATTTAAACACACACACACACACATGAACTGGTACTCACTGACTGTGAGTTCACTCAATACCCCTGCCGCACCTCTCATGCTACCACAGCATGGCTACACCAGGAAACCCAAAGAAATGACACAAGCTTGCAACAAAACCCACCCCCATGTATCAGTCCCCTCTCCTTCTTTCTAGTGACATAGAAACCTCAACTCCAAGCAGCAGAAATTTGCCCAGTTTGTGACAGAGAGCCAGTGTGGCTATTGCCTTTCAGGAATAAAAGCCTGCTGGTTGTCACAACCCCACAGTTCCACTACCACAAAGCTCTGAATTGCTGGTATAGCATCAAAGAACTGAGGACAAGAGGGAAAGAAGACAGGATACAATGGTTGGGGAGAGGGAAAGGGGAAATGCTCTGTAGCATTCCTCCACATCTAAGGAAAAGAGCACAGCACTCAGCTGGAGCCACACCTGATTACCCTATAGTCACTTGGGGCATAGTTATAGCTATTGAACTGTTAACTACCTAACATGGGAGAAGGCTGAGATGCTTTGAGAGCCAGTCCCCAAGAAAACTGCAATCAGAGGGGAGGGAGTCAGAAAATGAGCAATAGGAGAAAATAAGGGAGTAGGAGAGGGAGTCTGAAATCACTAAAGATTTCAGGAAGAAGAAAACTCAAAGACATTGAAGATAAGCAGATAAATCAACAGGAAAAACAGTAACAGTAGAAGGAAACATGGCCTTTAGAGCTAATAAACTAACTCATGTATCTATGAATAAATACTGCAGGACAAATGAAAATAATCCAACACTTGATGAGACAGAATTCTAGAATTCTACTAAAATTCTAGGATTCTATTAAAATTATTTTTTAAAAAACTTGAGTCTATAATAGCAAGCAATTGACTGAGAATTCAAATATACTGAAGCTAAAAACATTTTAGAAGAAGAGAAGCAAAAAATAATGTTAAAAAGGTACAAAATATTATGTAAGGTTTAAGGGGGAAAGAGGTAAGGAAGATGGAAAGAAGATCAAAAAAGTTTTCATAGAAGATATTGAGCAAAGATGGATAGGTAGTACGTTTATAAGAATACACAACAGCTAGAGCAAATGTATGAATGTAGAAGAGCTCAGAGCATGTTCAGAGGACAGAGAGTAATCCAATTTGACTTGATTGATATCCAGAACATGTAAAAGAAAACATTATGAGGTAAGGCTGGAAAGGGGTAATATAAGATTTTGGAGGGCCTTGAATGCTAAGTGAAGTAGTTTAAACATAGTTTGTTAAGTAATAGAGAACCATTGTAGTTTCTATCACTCTTCTGCTCAAAATCTTTTGTTCTACAATTCTATCCATTAACCATTTCTTCCACCTCTTAACATTTTGTGATGTAAGTCCTTTGCTTTAGAGTCTATTGCATTTCTAATGATCTATGCTCTAAGTACTCCTTAAGCTCTGACATACGTAACATTCTCTGTTCTAAAGCTCTTTCAACTATGATATTCTGTGCTTCTAACCATCCTGATGTGGAATGTAGTTGAATAGAGTAGGAGAATCTTTGTCCCCAAAGAATGATAACTGTAGCTTATATTTTTGTTGTTGTTTTTTCCTTTTGGGGAGCTTAAAGCCCATTATATGTACTGATACCTAGTTTGCAAATCATCTGTCATTGTACTGAAATTGACCTATACACAAAGGAGGTTGAAGGTAGTTCTAGTGTCCCTATCACTGAACCAGTAACAACAAAGGCTGAAGATGAGGAGGTACTGGTACTGTTTTTGGAACAGCCGTCTCTGTGGTGGGTAGTACCTAAACCCACTTGAGAGAGGGGAGTTCACTCCATAGGCTTATAGGATTTCTATTCCCCTCTTGCTTCTCAAGTCCAGAGTGACTTTCCCTTTCACATCTCACCTAAAACAGTTTGTAAATTAATGATACACTTAATTTAAAAATTTTATATTAATCATGATCGTTTTGTATCTTAACCTCCTTCTAAAATATAAGTTCTATGAGAACTGTGGCCATGTCTTAGCTAAACTTTATAATACCAGGCACAATGTTTTGCCTTGACAGATGTCTGTTAGGTAAATGAGTGAACAGCAAACTGAGAATTAGGAGACCTCAGTCCAGCACTTAGTAAGTGTCAGAACTTAGCAAAGTCACTTAACCTTTTCTAAGTAACAGTTTCCTCTTCCATTAAACACGGACTAATACTGTTTGCACTATTTAATTGACAAAAATCTTTGATCTTCATGACAACCCTGTGAAATTGATCTTATAAGGATTATTTTCTCCATTTTACAGATAAAGAAACTTCAGGGAGTGGAAATGACTAGTAAATTTAGAATTGGAATTTGGACTGAAGTCTTGCTAACCTTCGATACACCACACCACCTTTTGTCATTGCCCTTTGCTTTTATCATCAGGTTCTAAATCAAAGCATTTCTATACTGTGTGTGTTAACAGCCTTGGCTGAATTTGTGACTTCAGAGGGCAGGAAGTCAAGCAAGGTCCCCACTACAACATAAAGAGGAAAGCATTTTTTAATTAATGGGATCGATGTGGAAATGTCACATTTGGTTTTGCTCCTCTGTGCAGGAAATGCCAGTTGGGTAGCTAAAGTGTTTGTCCATGTGTGTGTGTTTTTTCATTGCTGAGAAGAACCCACAGCGGCTGGTGGGGGTGGGGTTTGCCTCTGGCAGAGGCCTTGGCATATGTTGTAACTAAAAAAGAGAGGGAATGTGTTCGTGGACCTAGCTACATGAGAGCTGTTGGGTGTTCTTCAGTACCAGTTAGTATTTTTAATTGGGTAGGGTTTCTGGGGGACGTTTTTGACATCTGCTCATATCTTTGCCGAATTTTCTTCCTCAAAGTAAGAAACACAAGCTGTGTGGATAGAGTGATTTTTAAAAAATAATTGGAAGCAAAGATGTATCTCTAAGTCTTATAGGAAGACTACTTTTTAAGGAGGCAAAAACTAACAGGAAAATGATTAGTCCAGTACCTGACATTCAAATGCAGATATTCTGGAGTCTTTTAGATCTCTGGCCTCCGAAATAGGGGCCAGGGGTTTCCTGGGGATAGCAGCATCCTCCTAGCTGACTGTGGACTAACTCCAAGGGGTGTGTGACTGACCAGTTGGAGGGTGGTATGATAGGTTGTATCCTACCCTTAACTGCAAAAGTGCTAATCTTAGGATTTATCTCAAACATCTCCATACCTATATTTATCCCTCAACATTTAACCCTCTCCTCTCCTCTCTGAACTCCCAGTGCCATACCAGCCTCTAGTCTTCCCCTTTCTGAACTGGTTGTGTTCACATGCCATTGGAATCACCCCGAGGTTTTGCACTTGGAGATAGTGACCAGTAAGAGACCTATCTTGCCCTTTTTCACTTTGGATGGAGAAGAATGAATCACACAGGGTGAGAAGGTGTTGATGAATTGTGATCTGGGTCCTGGATGTCATTACATTCTTTCCCTCCCCAAACCTACCCATCTTCCAAACTTCCCTATTACTGTCAAGGGCACCATCCTTCCCACCACTCACATTCTAACAGTCTTAATGGCTTTCCTTCCATATCTAATCAGTTGTCAAATCTTGGTTCTATTTCCACATCTCTCATATTCACCTGCTTCTCTTGACTCACACAGTCACTAACCTCATTCAGACCCTCTTCACCTCTTGCATGTACCATGTGGACAGAATTTATGCCCCCATTCTCTGCCTCCTGTCTCTCTAGAATAGATCACCTTCTAGTTGCAGCAGACTTCTCTCATTAGTTTGGGCTTTGCATTCTGTAGCAATGACCTGTGGATAAGAGCACTGCATCTGACCCTCCCCACTTCTTGTTTTTAGGTAGGATAAAATGAAGTCACACAGCATGAATAGACCTGGGCAGGTGGCATTGTTTACCTTACCTTTCCCTTATTGTTGAGAGCATCACCTTCAACCTCACCTTCCTCTCAGATACCCATTTTGAACCTTGGTGTCGCCCAAGGCTATCACCCCACATAGCCAGATCTTGTCATTTTTGCCTCCAAAACCTCTCCTCTCTGTCTTGGCTCTACACACAGTAACCACCTGAGTTAATGACATTGTCCTCTCTGGCTCTTGCACCATGTTTCTAATTGGTCTTCCTGCTTTCCTGCCATCTCCCTGTTCACTCAATAAACTCTAGTGGCTCCCTGTTGACTTTAGGATCAAATATTATTTCATCTTCATCTCATACTTTTAAATTTTTTCTGTTTAACATCTTGTGATATATATATATATATATAGTGATTAATACAGGTATTTTAGAAGGATAAATTATACAGTAATTTGTAGGGATGGGGCTAAGAGTGGACCTGTGATTTTACTAATATAAAAACTCACAGCTGAGGAATATCCCTGTACTAATTAATGCAGGTTGGTATATTCTCTGCAATTTATACTCTTAGAAAATTGCCTAGAATGCCAAGGGTCTAAGTAACTTGCCCAGAGACCTATTCAGTATGTATCAGAGGTGGATCTTGCCCAAAGTCTATCTGTTTCCAAAACCAGCTCTCAATCCCCTGTGATGCCCTGCCTCATAATATATTAATGGTCCATGTGTGAACATTTTTAACTGATCAGGTTGCATGATCAAAAAAATTTGGAGACAACTGTTCTTAATGACTAAATAGTGGCTATACTAGAGATACCAAGTACTTCCTTCCCTTACTCCTCCTTTGAGTCTTTTTTGTTTATGTTCAGTAACCAGTATAGAATCAAGCAATGACAGATCTCCTGGGGACCTTGGAATATGAAATGTTAGAGCAGGATAGAATCTTAAAACATTAGAATGACAGAACATTGAACACCAACTATGAAAGTAAGAAGAACCCTTAAAATAATGTTGAGCAATAAAGACTAATTCCTGTCAGCTGCTAGGGAGTAAAAAGTATTAAGTGACACATTTGAATATTTTTGCAACTTTGCAAAAGAGGCAACATGGTATAGGATGAAAAGCCCTGTATTTGGAATCATAATACTTCTATTTAAGTCCTTACTCTGAGACTTATTTGATGTGTGGCTGGGGAAAGTCATCTTAATACGATGATCCTCAATTTACCCACCTGCAAAATGGGAATATTACTTCCATTCCCTAATTCACAGAGGTTTATCATGAAAAGCATTTTGTGAATCTTAAGACAGAATTAGAAATATGTTATAATTATCATATTGCTATAAAATATGTGTTAATAGTTATTACTATAATTATGCATATATTATCATAATATAAGCCTACATCATATACCATATTATCATAGAAATGAATATGAGATGTCATTATTATTGGTAAATACAATCCAGATTTCAACATATTCCTTCCTTTACATGTGATTATTTACAGAAAGTAAGGACTATGGCCCTTGAAGATGTTGTGATCCTGAACGTGGATACTAACACTCTGGAAACTCCTTTTGATGATCTTCAGAGCCTTCCAAATGATGTGGTGGGTAAATATGTCTCTTGGGAAAGCATTAGTAACCCAATGTTATCAAGATTATTGTGATTTAGATACCATGCAACGAGCAGTATTCTGTAACCATTCTGATGCTAAATGAAATACTACTAAGGTTTATAGCAGCTCTTTTTGTGGTGACAAAGAACTGGAAATATAATGGGTGCCCATCAGTTGGGGGGTAGCTGAACAAAGGTATATGAATTAATAGAATGTTATTGTGTATTAAGAAATAGTGCAAGGAGTGGATTCATAGAAACCTATGGAGACTTGATATATAAACTTAAACAAAGAAAACAAAATTATACAATGACAGTAGTAATATTGTAAAGACAAAACCACTTTAAATAACTTAAGTACCATGATCAACACATTGACCAAGCATGCTTCCAGAAGATCAAGATGAAACATGCTGTCTATGCCCTGACAGAGAACTGGCAGATTCAGAGTACCAAGTAAGACTTGTATTTCTTGGACATGGCTAATGAAGGAATTAGTTTTACTTGACGAAATATTTGTTACAAGGATATTGTTTTTCTTTTTTCTTTTCTCTATTGAAGGAGAAAGTGGGAGTGAGAGAAAATAGATTTTGTTCATTTAAAAAACACAAAATTTAGTTTTAAAAGTAAATACTTCTATGGGCTTATTCTGCAGTAAACTGGAAATAATTAAATAGTTGTTCATTCTGGATGACTTTGAAAAACTAGTTATTATATAAAAAAAATTTTGCACCCAATCATTTTCACATAAGTTCCACTACAGAATTTAGTGGCAACCCTGGGATCTAAATACTTGTTATATTTTTCATGAGCATCTGGATACTAGTCTGTCACCTTCACTGATGCCTTTCACTGTTGGTAGTGTCCTCAAGTGAACTTCTCTCTTTGAAGGAAGAAGGTATGGGAAAAGAAGGCGTTTTTAGCTTAAGCAAATTATGAGTCAAGGATGATAACAAATGGTCCCTTCTATCCATGCCATTCCTGTACTTTGTGTTCAAGCATGTGGAAAATTGTAATACCTTTGAAGTAAGGCCTTTAGCCTTCGAGTTAAAAAAAATTAATTTCTATCTATAAATACAGTGACCTGAGAGGGGACTTAGCAGGAAGGAAGGAAGGGAGGGAGTGAATATAACATTTGATTGTTATATATGATAACTAACAATTGAGTCTTGTCTTGCCAGTACCAGGTGTCCATGAGCCACAGGTTAAGTTAACATTGAGGTTCTTGGGGAACTGTTGTTCAGTTGTTTTAGTAATTTCTGACTGCCTAATCCCATTTTTGTGGCCAAGATACTGGAGAGATTTGCTGTTTCCTTCTCCAGCTCATTTTGCAGATGAGGAAACTGAGGCAAACAAGGTTAAGTGATTTGCCCAGGCTCACGCAGCTAGTAAATATCTGAGGCCAAATACAGACTGAGGTCTTCCTGACTTCAGATCCAGTGCTCTATCCATTGTACCATCTAGCTACACTTTCCCTTGAGGAATTAGGGAGCAATTATTTCAACTTGTATTCTCCTGGGCCAGGGTGGAGAACCTGCAGCCTCAAGGCTACATGTAGCCTTCTAGGTCCCTGGGTGTGGCCGTTTGACTGAGTCCTAGTTTTACAGAACAAATCCTTTTATTAAGGGGATTCATTCTGTGAAGTTTGAATTTAGTCAAAGGGCCACACTTGAGCACCTAGAGGGCTACATGAGGCCACAGATTCCCCATCCCTGTCCTCAGCCCCACTAAATGTCCTCCACCAGTCAGAATGAAAACTAAGCTTTTTGTATTTCATTGTAATGCTATTGCCTGCCTATTCTAAGTGGCATGGCTATGGGGAAAGGGGGATGATTTATTTTGAAAATGTTTAAGTGAATGTATTTGTGTAAATATTGGGGCATTGTGAATTGGAAGGTGTCAAGATAGCAGAGTGAGAAGTTGGCACCTTTGCTTTAGCTCCCACAAAACCTCTTCTGCAACAACAGCAAAAATGCATCAAACTAAATTCTAAACAGTAAAGCCAAGAAAAAGTCACAATGAGTCATTTTTCTAAACCAGGGCAGCTTAAGAAGATAGAAAAGTCTACAGGCACTTGTGTGGGAGTTAGCCAGAAGTGGAAAGCAGCAGTAGAAGTGGCAACACTCAGCTGTAGTTGGCGACAGCAGAGCAGAGCAGCCCAGTACCCATGGGTGGTAGGGAGACTGAATATCTAGGTAGAAAGAGATCCAGGACACTCCTCTGCTAACACTAGGAACAGGAACAGGGACATTCTGGCAGCTGTACTATCCTTTCCCTGGTTCTGAGTCACAGTATCTCATGGCAGAGAGGAGCAGTCATGGTCACAAGGGAACAAGAGCCTGTATCATCAGCTTTGGTAGCTTTCACTCCAGTGATGGTGAGGGGTTCAGACAGCTGTTCAGAAAGAGATGACAGGAGATCCTTTGCTGGTACTTGGTACAGTACCTGGTTTTGTTTGGCAACTCTATTGCCCATATACAGCTCCAAGTCTCAGTTCCAAGGTAGAAGGAGTGTTTGTCAGGGTAGGGGCCCTGATTGAAGTTGTAGGGCAGAGAGGAACACTAGTGCTTGTAGCTGCAGGGGAGCAGGAGCCCTTCCTGAGTAAAGACCAGAGCACAGACCAGGATAACAGCAACTATACCTCTATATCTCTCTGTTGATTATACCACCTTAGAAGCACCAAAAATTTTCAGACCTCTAGAATTAACCCTGAAAGCAGCAGTATGAAAAAAATTGAAGGTTGGAGCAGTACCTCCCTACCCCCAAGTAAACAGAGCCCAATTTTAACATAAAGATCAGAGTTAAGAAATAGGTTGGGATAATGAGCAACCACCAAAAAAAGAACTTGATCATAAAAACTTACTACATTGGCAAAGATAACCAAAACACACACCAAAAGATGACAACAATGCAAAAACAAATACAAGCAAAACCTCAAAGGAAAAAACTACAAATTAGACAGAAGCCCAGCAAGAATTCCTGGAAGAGTTAAAGAGATAAGAGTGATAGAGGGAAAATAAATGAAAATGACAGAAGAAAATTATGAGAAGACAATTAACAGCTTTAGTAAAAGAGGCACAAAAAAATACTGAAGAAAATAACACCTTAGAAAAACAGAATTGGCCAAATGGTAAAAGTTGTACAAAGATTCATTGAAGAAAATAACACCTTTAAAAATAGAATAAGCCAAATGGTAACAGATGCAAAAAAAAAAAAAAATTCACTGAAGAAAGGAACTCCTTAAAAAGCAAAACTGGCCAAATGAAAAAAAAGGTAAAAACACTCACTGGAGAAAATAATTCCTTAAAAATTGGAATTGGACAAGTTGAAATGAATGACTCCATGAGAAATCAAGAAATATTAAAACAGAAGAAGGAGAGAAATTTCTCATCTGAAAAATGTCTTCAAAAAACAGACTGAGGAGAGATAATTTAACAATTATTGGACTACCTCAAAGCCATGATCAAAGAAAGATCCTAGATATCATATTTCAAGAATTTGTAAAAGAAAATTTCCCTAATATCTTAGATCCAGAGGGTAAATAGACATTGAAAGAATCCACTGATCACCTCCTGAAAGAGATCTCAAAATGAAAACTCCCAGGAATATTATAGTAAAATTCCAGAGCTGACAGATTCAGTGGAGCCACAGTCACAATCACACAAAATTAAGCAGCTTCCACATTAAATGAGTAGAGGGCTTGATATATGATATTCTGGAAGTCAAAGGAGCTAGGATTATACCTAAAAACAACTTACCCAGCAAAACTGAGTATAGTCTTTCAGGGGAAAAAATGGACATTTAAAGAAATAGAGGATTTTCAAGCATTCCTGATAAAAAGACCAGAGCTGAATAGAAAATTTGACTTTCCAATATAAGGCTCAAGAGAAGGATAAAAAACTAATTATGAAGGAGTAATCTAAGACATTCAATAAAGTTAAACTGTTTATAATTCTCTATGAAAAGATGATGCACATAACTTCTGAGAACTTTATCATTACGAGGGAAGTTAGAAGGAGTCTACATAGACAGAGGGCATGAATATGAGTTGATTACATTGAGATGATTTTTTTGTTGAAAAGGGATAGAGGGATATGCCAAGAGAAAGGGGGGAAGGAAGAAGAAAAATGAGGAAAATAATCTCACATAAAAGAGAGCTCAAGGAAAAGTTTTATCAGTGGAAGGGAAAATGGGGGGGGGGGGGAGGTGTTGAACAATATTTGAACCTCACTGTCATTGGAACTGGTTCAAAAAGGGGAGAATATATGTGTGTGGTGTATATATATGAAAAGATACACACACATTCAAACACATATGTGTTCAGTTGGGTATAGAAATCTGTCATACCTAATGGGGGTGGAGTATGATAAAAGAAGCAAGGGTGGACTAAGGGAGGCAGTACAGAAGTAAAACAGACCTTTGAGGAGGGACAGAGTAAAAAGAGAGAGAAGGATAAACAGAAGAAAATAGAATAGAGGGCAGTTAGTAATCATAACTGTGAATGTGAATGGGATGAACACACTCATAAAACAAAAGTCAATATCAGAATGAGTTAGAAACTAGAATCCAGCAATGGGTTGTTTACAAGAGACACACTTGAAACAGAAAGGCACACAGAGTTAAATAAAGGGCTGGAGCAGAATCTGTTATGCCTCAGCTGAAGTTAAAAAGGCAGGAGTAGCAATCATGATCTTATACAAAGCAAAAGCAAAAAGAAACCTAATTAGAGAGATAATCAGGGAAACCACATTTTGCTAAAAAGGTTCCATAGACAATGAAGTAATATCAAAAAATTTTACAGCAAATTTCTCTGATAAAGGCCTCATTTCTCCAATATATAGAGAACTCAGTCAAATTTATAAAATTAATCACTATTCCTCAGAAGTGGTCTATCAGACCTATCAGAAGTGACTGGAAGGGATGTAGGAAAATAGATATATTAACAAACTATTGATGGAGTTGTGAAGTGGTCTAATCTTCTGGAGAACACTTTGGAACTATGCTCAAAGGGCTATAAAACTGCATGCCCTTTGACTAGCAATACCAATACTAGTTCTGTATCTCAAAGAGATCAAAGGAAAAAAAGGATCTATATGTACAAAAATATTTATAGCAATGTTTTTTGTGGTGATAAAGAATTAGAAATTGAGGATATACCCATCAGTTGGACGATGGCTAAATAAGTTGTGGTATGTGATTGTAATGGAATACTGTTGTACCATAAGAAATGACAAGTAGGACGGTTTCAGAAGAAAACCTTTTAAGTTTTATACGAATTATTGCAAAGGGAAGTTAGCATAACCAGAACATTGTACACAGTAACAGGTATATTGTAACGATAATGAACTTGAAAGACTTAGCTTCTCTGATCAATATAATGATCAAAAACAATTTGGAAAGGACTCATGATGAAAAATGCTCTCCACCTCCTAAGCAAGAACTGATAAATTCTGAGTGCCAATTGAAGTATAATTATCTCACTTTTTAATTTTTCTTGCCTTTTTGAAATATTGCTAAGATTTGTTTTGTATGATTTCACATGTGTAATTGATATATTGCTTGCCTTCTCAGTGGGTAGGGAAGGGCCTGAAGGGAGGGAGGGAATTAAAAACTCAATTTTTTTAATGTTAAAAATAAATCAATAGTAATTTTTAAAACAAAATTTTAAGGAGGTAAAATTTAGCACAGTACAATTAGAACCATACATCAAAGTAATGCTAAAGAGTTTCCTGTCATCAGAAAAATAACAAGGGTTAAACGACTACATATCAGAGAACAATCTCTTTAATCGAGGGGAATTCTCACATATCTAGAAACTCAACTATATAACTTATGAGATAGTGAAAAGACAGACTCTAATTATTGGAATGGATCTCAAGAAGTCTTCTAATCCAGCCTCTACTGGAGCAATAATCCCCACTTTCAGCAAACTTGACTAATGGTCATCCAGCCTGTCTTTGAATACCGCCAGTGACAGGAAGCTTATTACCTCACCAAAAAACCCCTTCATTTGGATAATATTAACATTATGTAATTATTAGGAAGTTTTCTTTGTCTCCAACCAAAATCTGCTTCTCAGTAACTTCTACTCATCACTCTTAGATAAGCTCCCAGGGGGCAAGCAGAACAAGTTTTATCCATTTTCCACAATAAAGCCCTTCATGTCCTTGAAAATAGCTGGGCTTCTCTAAGGACTTTCTTCTTCAGGAAAAAGATCCTCCTCTTTCATATAGCATATTCTTCATGACTCATCATCCTTGTTGCCTTTTACTGGGCTTACTTCTTTCTGTTCTAAAATGCACCTGAAATTGAAGTATTCTGACCAGGACAGAAGTTAATCAACTTAATTAATATATTCCTTGTTCTGTACAATATGCCTCCCTTAATGCATCATAGAATATCATTAGTATTTTTGGTTGCCAAGTTACATTATTGACTTATTGAGCATGCAGCCTGCTAAAAACCTGCAGATCTTTTTATAGAAGGTATTGTCTAGATACATCTTTAATCCTATAATCACAGTTATTTTTTAGCTCAAGCAGAGAACTTTACATTTGTTCTTATTAAATTTCATCTTGAATTTCACCCCATCCATAATTCTAGCCTATCAATAGCTTTTCGCCTCCTGATTGTTATCAAGCATGTTAACTATACCTCTAAGCTTCATGTCATCTTCAAGTTTGACAGACATGACATTTGTGTCTTTATTGAATTCATTGATTTTTTTTTTTAAATTTTCTACAGCATGGGGCCAAGAATGGATTTTTTGAGGTGCTTCATTAAAGAACTCCTTATCAGTTGACATTCAGTGGCTAAAACCTGATCCTTCAGTTGGTCACTCAACTCTCTGTACAGTAAATTCATCTAACTTTATTATCATCTAGACAAGAAATGTCAAACCTATGGCCTACAATACTCCAGTAGAACCGCAAGCAGATTAGAATGTAATTGGACAATATTTAATAAAATAAAAACACAACAGAATATGTATAATGTTATAATGTTAATGTGTGGTTTTCAAAGTCGATATATGGTCCTCAGGGATCCATTAGTGACAAGTATTTCTATTTGCTTTTGACACCACTAGTCTAGACTGTTATCTTTTTTTCCTGGGTAATTAATAATTTATTAATTAGGCTAGCCCAAAATGAGTAAATTGATGGTCATTGGTTTCTCTTGGTAATCAAAGACCCGCAGTGGAGATCCTGAAATCCTTAAATATTTTTCTGAAAGAGAATGCCCCAGACAAGTGAAAAGCAGTCCTGATTGGTGGACATTTAAAAAGGAGATAGGCTAGAAGTCTTTAAAGCTCATCCTGTTGAGAATTTGATTTGATCGTGAGACTCAACCACATTCAGCAATCTGGACAGGGGAATCCATCTCCATCCAGACCTCTGTGCTTGGTTTTCTCCTTCATCTGAGTCATCCTAAGTTCTAATGTAGGGGTACAAGGACAGGGTCTCCTTTCTCCAGGATAAGCACTCATTCAGACTGGATTCTGATTATACTCTAGTCTAAACAGAAGTTAGGTCTTCTGGTTGGGTGGGGTCCTGCTCAAGATTGAAGAGCATCTTCCTTGAGAACCTCAGGTAATTTGCTCAATCAATCATGTCCTTCAGAGACTGACTTTAACAAAAGCTGGGCCTTAATGAGAAAACTGAGGAAAAAATTTGGATCCCAATTTAATAATTGGTTGTTAATATAATAGCATAATAATTTATCTCAATATCCCCAAAAGCTAGGCCCTCTTCTGTATCTATCCTTTTTCACTGGATGAGTTTATCAGTTCTCATGGGTTCAAAAATCATCACAATATAATCTCTTTTGCTTAATTAGTTTTATTTTGACAGGTAACAGTAGATACTGGATGGGAGCCTAATTTTTCAGTTCTGACTCCACTCCTATTCTTTTTTCTCACATTTAATAGTAAATTTTTTTTCAATTACATGTAAAGTTAGTTTTCAACATTTACTTTTATAAGATTTTGAGTTCCAATTATTTTTCTCCCTGTCCTCCCCAAGACAGCAAGAAATCTGATAGAGGTTATTCACATACAGTCATATTAAACACATTTCCACATTAAAGACTGCATCTTATTATCTAGCCTCCTCATTTAACATATGAAGAAATTGAGGCCCAGGGAGGTCATATAGGTAGCAGGCATCAAAGTTGGGGCACAAAACCAGGTGCTCTGACAACAGAGTCAGCATTCTTTCCTGTATACCACATTGACTCCCTATAAGGTGAAGTGACATCCAAGGTTATATAGAAAAATAAAGCTATCTAGAGAGAGAAGAGGCTGCCTTGCAAGGTATTTATCTCCTTTTCACTAGAGGCATTTAAGCAGAAATTGGATGACCATTGGTTAGCACAGTACTTTGTACGTAGTATTTAAGTAAATGCTTTTTTTCAACCAGGGTACCTACTCTTAGTCCCTGCCAATGCAGAGAGTATATGATCCCTTCTCATTGTTTGGTGGTAGTGTTCTTTGTATCTCTTTGGGCCTTGAACCATTAGCTATTGTGTCCCTTTGGGAGAATGATCATGAGCAGCTTGGTGATGCTTTGGAAAAAACGTTGAAATATCTTTATTTTCTGCCAAGTGAAATAAACTAGAGAATATCCACATGAGAGCAACCAGATTGGTGATGGGCTTTGAGTTCATCTCATGTAACATTATAACTTTCTTTTGTTATTTGAAGGGGTTATCTTAGGGAAGAGAAATGAGGTGCAGTGGGAATATTGCAGAGGGACAAACCTTAGGATTGATGTAAAGTTATCCACTTAAAGTTATCCAGAAGTAGGGTGAACTGCATCAGGAGATAGTGTGTTCCTCCTCATTTAATAAAAGATAGACAATTTTATGTCAGCTGGGTTGTAGAGGGTCCCTTTTTCAGGCACAGGTTGGACTACATGGACTCTGAGATCTTTTTGAATTCTGATATTTCAAGAAATCACAGTGCCTGGAAAATATTAAGCATTTAATAAATGTTCACTCTGTCTGTCTGTCTGTCTACGTCTATACCTACAGATTTCTGCTGTGTGGACTTTTGAAGCACATTCAGAATGAGGTTTGTACCCACATTGTTTGTGGTGAGAGGAAGAGAATCACATTAGACAGTGGTCATTGACACTGAGAAGATACATCTGCTAGTGTGCACTCTAACTGTAGACGAAGGGAGACTCAAGATTTCAAATTGCAAGGGAAATTGAGATTATTGGGTCAAGCTCCTCATTTTTAGATGAGGTTCAAATTGGTGAAAATGATTTGTTCAAGGGTAATAAGTAGCAGAACTAATGGGTCTTCTGAGTCTAAATCCAGAGGGGCTTTTACTCAGTCACACTAATTGTGGGAGAGGGTAGAAAAGGTCGAAAAGATCAGAGTGGTCTGTTTTTGAGTGGAAATAGCAGGTATTTTCAGCACATCATGGAGATATGAGTGTCTAGACATCTTCCTAGAAGGAATCAGGAGTGAGAGATGGAGAACAAGGATGAATAAGTGGAAGTTACAAGGAGGCCAAATTCAATGAACTGTAAGGAAGTACTTAACAATTCATAAAATTTAAAGCTCTAAGGGACTTCAGAAATCATGTAGTCCAATCCATTCATTTTTCAGAACAGGAAACTAAAGCCTAAAGAGGTCAGGTAACTTGCTTACAATATTCCATGGTGGCAGTGATGAAGGAGGTAATGATAGTGGTGGTAGTAGTGGCAGTGGTGATAGTCATAGTCTTAGTATTCATGGATTTTGTACTTTCTGCAGCAACAGCAACAATAGTAACAGTAGTAGTGGTGGTAGTAGTAGTAGTAGTAGTTGTAATAGTAGCAGTAGTAGTAGTTGTAATGGTAGCAGTAGTAGTGCTAATAGTGGTAGTAGTAGTAATTGTAGTAGTGGTAGTAGTGGTAGGAGTAGGAGGAGGAGTAGTGGTAGTAGTAGTCATAAACAAAACACCTGAGGTTCAGATGTAAGTCCTCTGATTCTAATTCTAATACACTAAACTTCCAAATAATTAAATGTCACATATGAAATGGACTGTGTGGGAACTTAGAAGATTCTCATCACTGGAAGTCTTCAGGAATAAGCTGGATGGCCACCCGAGGAATATAATAAGACCCAAAAGGTCAAGAAGAAACCCTGTGAAAGATGAGTGTGAAGAAATGCTCAATCAACTTGTCTTTATATCTGCCCATGGAAAAAGGGGCACCTTACTTATCACATATCTTATTTTGCTATGCTGCCATAGCTTTGAAAAACCATGTGTTAGAGCAGAGGTCCTTAACTTGAGGTCCATGAACATTTTTTTAGGGATCTATGACACAAAAAGATTAAGAACCCCTGCTTTAGAATCTCTAATATCTACCCTCACCTATCCACGTTATATACAACTTCTAAAAAGATCTTTCTAATTGAGAAATCTGACCATGAATGATGACTGAAAGGATTGAATTTAAAAGCATTTATTAAGCCCTTATGATGCAAATCTGTCTACAGCCCAGCAATCCTGGATGAGTATATCACAGCCTGGAAGAGGCAAGGGAAAGAAGGGAAGGATGCTACCACTGGGGTGCCAGTAGGCCATTCAAAACAGGTTTTAATGACATGGCAGGGGAAAGGTTGGCAAGAAAAGGAATATGTCCCTATTCCCACTGTCCTTCCTTCCCAAAGGGGTTTTGAGTGGCCCAGGGACAAGAGACTGTGTCACTCTTCTGCAAAAAACGTTTAGTGGCTCCCTATTGCTTCTAGAATAAAATACAAACTCCCCAAGGTGGCATTTAAGACCCTCCATAATCTTATTTCTAGCATCATTTTATAGCCTCCTTTTACTCTGTGCCCCTTGATGCATTTTACATTCTAGTCAACCTGGATGGCCGTGGCTAGTCCCCCTTATCTGCAAAATTAGCATATTAGACTCTATAGCCTTTTAGGTCCTTTCTAGCTCTAGACCTAGGATCATACTAGCTATTTTCCAATATTGTCTGTCTTTTTCCATTTTTGTACATTTGTTTAGGCTACCTCCTTTGCCGAAAGACTCCCCACACACCCCAGAATCATTCTCCTTGCATTCATCTCTGGTGCTATCTCATTTATGAAGCCCTTCATTTCCCCAGTGTTTCTTTTCCCAAATTCTCCTGGGACCTTGTGTCTGTATCTCTCTCCTTTGCCCTTATTATGCCATATCTTGAATCATTTGTTTGTGTGTGTATGTTGATATATAGATATGCACATATCTAGATAAATATACATATAGATTGATAGTGATTTATCTATATTCTTCCTACTATATCAAAAGCCTCTTAAAAGGAAAACATTGTTTTCCATTTTTTGTATCCCCAGAACTGAGGACATATTAAATCCATTTGTTGAAGTGAATTGAATCTACTTTTTTAAAGCATATTGGGTTTGCTGGCTTCACATTCCAGTTCTGTCACCTATTCACTGTGTAACCTTGGATAAGTGATTTAACTAGGTAATATGACATATTACCTAGAGGAAAGAGCAATGGCTTTGGAGTCAAGAGACTTGAGTTCAGTTTCCAAGTCTGGTTTTATTAGCTGCTTGACTTTCTGCAAATCATTTGTCCTCTCTGGGTGTAAATGTCCATATCATTAAACTAGGCAAGGTTATCTCCATGGTTCCCTTTAGTTTTAACATTCCCTAATTTCTTAATTCATTGATGCTGAGTGACTGCCACTTTGAATTTCTGTTTCCTTCTCTCTAAAATAGGAAAAATGTCTGTAGTGCCTACTTAAGGAAGAGCTGGGGAAAGAGCTTTGTAAACAGTAATGAACTATGGAGATGTGAGCAGCCAGGAATGGTAGTGGTATTAATAGCAATAATAATGCCCTTCCTTAGAAAAAATAAATAGCCCATCGTCTTTTTATCTCCCTCAGTGCCAGAGAGAATGTTCTCCTTTGGTCACACTTCATAAATGTTTAAATGGAATTGAAGTGAATGGTGAAATGAACTTTGAGTGGGTCACCCTTACCTTCCTGGAGAATTTGCCTGTCTGTTGATTTCCAGCCCACAATACCAAAAGACTCTAACTTGTTGATTCCACGATTTGGGTAAGGAACATCCCAGTGAAGTGAATCTGGGGTCTTGGCTGTGTGCATGGTTTGTCAACAATTGAGTATTTTATTAGACTTTATGAGACTTCATTAAAGAAGTCCAAGCAGGAGTACTGTAGAACATCAGAGGGTCCCTCACCAATAAACTCCCAAACTTCAAGCTTTGGAATGCCATAAATGTTTAAGACACTTCCTTCCTTTTCATTATTGACTTTTCCTTCACTTTTATACCAGCAAAGAGCTGTTTTTTATTGGTTAAAATTTCTTGATTCAATTTCTGCAGGTCTGTTTAAAAGCTCCATATTATCTGGGAGGATGTTTGGCGCATAGCAGAGGAAGTCCTGCCAGTGAATTCAATTAGCTGGCATAGCTTGCAGATATTGTACACGGTTTTCTGTGCTCTCCTTTTTTTTCACAACTACTACATAAACACAGCTGGGTTTAATATTTGTCGTAACAAAGATTTAACTGGGATCGTTTTTCTTGGGGTAATTAATGCTTGGAGCTGCTGCTGTGATGGTGCTGTCCCATTTGCAATCCTCCTTATTTCTTTTCCTTTGGTTATTCAGATAATGAAGGGTGCTCCTCCGGGTCTTTCCCTTTCCTTGAAACTGCTTAATACTTGGCTGTTACCACCTGAGAGCAGATGCATTTCATTGCAAGAATTGAATTTCTGTCAGTTCTCTCATGCATCATGTGTTGGGAACTGTAAGTGGATCAAGTTGTGTTGATCACAGCAGGGACACTGTGAAGCAAATCTATTATACATATTTCCCACTCCCCACCCCAACCTTCCCAGGAACAGAGATGCCCCTCCCTTGTGCTTGTTCTTTGTGGCTATGTTTCCGTGATCCACCATGGGGTCCAGCCTAGTGACATTACTGCCAATGAATATCTTTCTTCTTCATACCAGAATTATTGTTGAAACAAATTCCCCTTTTATCTGGGGAATCACCAAACACTTTATTAATTCCTGAATAAGCACCACTTTTCAGAGGCTAAAATAAATCCATTGAAGCCCAGACATAATGAATGACATTTATTTTGATGACATTTAGATTATTGATGCACTAGAAAATGCTAATTGGACAACCGTTTTTCCTTCTGACCTTTCTTTTTGTATAAAAATAGTCACTTGTCTACACAAGTCAAGGCAGAGTTTTTGGCTTCTAAATCTGACTTAGACTTATGGAAGAAAGTCAGTGATGAAAGTGATGTAAAAACTAGACTACATAGAACCTAGAATCAGAGCTGTAAGGGCCCTTAAAAATAGAGAATGGTAGAAGATAAAATGTTACAACCATAAGGGACCTTATGATATTAAGTATTAAGAGTTAGAAGAATCCTTAGAACATAAAATCTTAGAGCTGGGAAAGGACATTGGGACACAGAATTTAATATTTTATGTTAAAGCTGAAAGTGATCTCAGAACGTAGAAAATTAAAATAAGTAAATAAATAAAGTGTTACCACTGGAAGGAACCTTAAACTTTTAAGTGTTATGCCTAGAAGGAAAGAATCTTAGACCTTAATCTTAGTCCTTTGTTTTAGAAATGAAAAAACCAGAGCCTGGAGTGATGATGTGATTGGTCCAAGGATATGAAATAAGTCACTTGCAGAGCCAGAATTTGAACCTATGTCCCTGACTGACTCTTAAGTGTTCTTTCTAAAATGCCATAGTATCTTGTCATATCACATTTATGGTTCATGATTTGAAAATTTATGGAGTTGGGGTTTTTTGTTTGTTTCTTTGAGAAGCCAGTAAAAGATCTATCATGCTAATCATGTAGTTATTTTTTAAGTTTTTGTTTTGTTCATTTCTTTTTTGGGTTTTTTCTTTAAATTTTGGGAATTGCAGCTGCTAGTCATTTGAAAGACTGATGGATAAACATTTGAAGTACAAATGGCTTAGATTGGCTTACACAGGTTTGAAATATGCTGTGCTCTGAGGTAGAAAAAAAAAACATGTTTTGGTGGACTTTTTGTAGATATCATTTGATAAGTAGCCAGAGTTATTGGGAACATGTCATATATCTCAAGGAATCAGTTATTTATCTGTATATGTCATAGGATAAAAGATTGTGAGAGCTGGAAAAGACTTTAGAACATTGGAGCTAAAAGAAACCTTAGAGACCATCTAATCCAAAGTCCTCATGTAACGGATGTGAATGTATAAATTGTTTTTATATGTTAAGGAAGCCATTTATCTTTTGATTTATATCTTTGGTCATGATTAGCTTAGTTTGAAATAATTTCCATGCCCTAGTTAATTAGGATTTTTTTTTTGGTTGTCCATTTTGGTGTTGGAAGCTTATTTGAGAGAAGTGATGATTTTTTTAAGATATAAATTCTGTTTTTCAGACATTTCCATTTTTTCAAAGGTAGATTCCATTTTTATTTTTTCCTGTTGTGTTTGCAAGATGATGCTTCTTGGTTTATTCATGTTGACAACTGAAAAGGCTTGGACCTAATTAAAAGAATTTCCACTAGCACCTTTACTGAACCATTTCATTATGCTGCATTGCACAGATTGCATTTTGAAACATGGTGATAGTTTAAATCTGACCTTTAAACCTGAACTGCCAGAAATATGGTTGGGGGGGATTTCTTTTCAAATATTCCCAGAATATATACATATATGTATATATTCACACACACACATACATACATGCAGGCACATATTTGATTAGAAATAACGTTCATATTGAATGGCCACCTAGTTATATAAATTATACATTTACTTTTAAGCTTAAACTTCCCTGGCTCATTTAGCATAGGTAAAGGTATCTTTTATTTGCATTTAATTGTGTATGCTACAACTAAATTGTTTTTAGGGAAAACAAAGTAAATTTAACCTTTCTAAATAAAGCTGGAAGAAAATTTAGAATGTAGAATTTTGGGACATGGAATTTAGCATATTAGATCTCACAATTCTGCATGAACACCTCCATAAATAAGGAACTTACTCTTTCCTGAGGCAAACTGTTCCTGTTATAGATAAATATGAGAACTGGAAAGGGCAGTAAAGAGACAGGAGGCATTGAACATAGACACTTTTTTCTAAATGTCTAGAATTTTGTTTTACAACATTCAATTAATTTCAACTTTAGGCATCCTTTCTCTTTAATCTTCATTTTCTTCTTATTTACTAGCTCCTTACAGTCTTCCAACATATGCAGCTCTTCTCCATCCTTTAAAGAAAAAAAAAACTTCACTGGACCTTGCCATCCCCTTTAGCTGTCTTTCTCTTTCTCCCTTTCTTCACTAAACTCCTTTAAAAAGGTGTCCACACTCAGTGTCTCTTCTCCACCATACTTCCTCTCCTTTCCTGTTCTCCTTCTCAATTCTTTGCATTCTGGCTTCGAACGTGATAATTTGACAGCAACTATTCACTTCAGAGTTACCAATGATCTCTTAATGGCCAAATCTAATGGTCTTTTTTTTTTTCAATTCTTTTCTTACCCCTCTGTTTTACTTCATTTGACTCACTTGACCTCTCTCTCTTCCTGAATATACTCTCCTTTCTGGGCTTCCATAACTCTATCCTGATTTTTCTACCTGTTCTTCCTCATTCTCCTTTCCTGGTTCATCACCTATAACTTTAGGTGTTACCCAAGACTGTCTTAGGTCCTTACCCTCTTCCTTCTTTATTTTCACATAACTTCATCAGCTGCCATGAGATTATCATCTTCATGCTGCTTGTTCACAAATGTATATACACTAAGCCTGTGTCTCTTCCCTGGGCTTCAGTACTGCATCACTACTTGCTTTCTTTTACATCTAAAGCTCAGCACATCCAAAATAGCACTCAATATCTTCCCTTTCCACATGCACCCTTTCTCCAGACTTTCCTATTTCTGTAGAAGACAGTCTAGTCCCTCAGGTTTGTAGCCTCTGTGTTATTCTCAAGTCCACACCCTCCCTCATTCCATATTTCCTATCAGTTGCCAAATCGTGTTACTTCTACTGCCACATCTCTTGTATCTGACTCCTCTTTACTTACACAGCTGTCATCTTAGTTCAGGCCCACATCATCTTTCCCTCACATTTTTGCAATGGCCTCCTACTCCCATTTCTTCTACCTTCTTCAAGAGTCTCCCCACTCTAGAATGTATTCTATGCTATTGCCAAAGTAATTTTCCTTAAGCACAGATCTGACTGTGTTGCTCCCCTACTGAATAAACTCCCAGTAGCTCCCAATTGCCTCTAGGATAAAATATAAACCCCTCTGTTTTGCTTTTAAAGCTTTGCCCCCAACCTAGCCTCATTAGACATTACTCTTGCTCCTACGTTCTTCAGTGTAGCCAAATTAGCATTTGTTCATAGCACTCCATCTCCCATCTCCATGCCTTTATGCCCCTGTACCACATACCTTGAAGGCATCCCTTCCTCACCTCTGCGACATGGGATCCCTGTCTTTTTTCATCTCAAGGACTACATTCTATATGAAGCCTTTTCTGAGCTCTTTACCTGCTAGTGCCCTCCCTCTCAAACCACCTTGTATTTATTCTCTTTAGTAAATATATTTTATTCTATACATACAGACAGTTCTACTATTATGTGACATATATGTTCCTAAAAATCATGATGCCATACAAAATCAATCACAAAATAAAAAGTGTAGGGCTTATGAAGGGAAAAAAAAGATTGGAACCTAATAAAAATGGAAGCACAGTTTTATAAATGTTAAATGGTTAAAAAATACATAAATGCAACAATAAATAATGATGATGTTCACAACTTCAGGCCACTGCTTGGTCTGCATACCTCTCCCACAGTGCCTGAGTGGGCAAAGTCCAATTGTGGACATGATGGCTGCAACTCTGGCAGGATCTTGGCCATAGTGGAAGGTAGGGAAGGGAGGAGAAGTGGACCAGCCCTCCCCTGCCCATAGCTCCTGCTGTACCAGGAGATATACAATAAATATATCACTTTACCTTGAAAAAGACCTAAAGTTTACTTGGGGAAGTTAGCATTAGAAGGGTTGCAGCCTGTGAGGTATTGTGAAGTGATACAGTTTTGCACATTCATTGTTTCTTGCAGACAGAATCTCACATAAGCAAACACAGCATTTGTATTATGTTCAAATCCTTTCACTAATATTTCAGTCACATTGGGACAAATTTGCATTTTCAGAATAAGTATTATTGCAGAACTGACTGTACTTATATATGTACTTAATTTCTCTGGGACTTAAAGATGAATTTTGCCATTTTTAAAATGAAGGAGCCAGACTAGATGAGTTCCTGGGTCCCTTCCTGCTCTGAATTCTGTGATCTTAATATGGTATTTAGTTAGCTGACTTGGTCTGGGACTGAGCCCAAGTAGACTACAGTTGACAATGAAGTATAGAACAAGTGGCTGTTGTGCAGAGTTTTGTTTTTTGGGGAGGTATGGGGGTGAGTTTGTTGTGGTTGTCGTCTTTATTATTTTTTGAGAAATAGATGATTTTATAATAGCAATTCAGGATCAAGTGATTACCTCCAGAGATCATGATCTAGTGGGGGAAGTCGATATACAGATAGGCAAATAAGTATAATGTGATCTAAAAGATAAGTGGGTAAGAGGAGTAAAAAGGGATGTTATCCTAGATGCCCTTCTTTAAGAAAGGGATTGAATCTTCTTAGATTTCATCTAGCATCTAACACTGTGCATGTACCAGTAGGAACTTAATAAATGATCATCAAATGAATGACCACTATCTCTCTGAACACCAAATCCAGAAAGTCAATCCCAACCAAGTCCCTAGTTACTAGATATGCCTAGGTAATAAGAATTATAATGATGGTAGTGGTACCTAACATTCATATTTTACAAAGCGCTTTATACCCATGATCTCATTTGATTCTCACAAAAATACAGTAAGGTAAGTGATGACTATTCCATTTTACAAAAAAGAATATTGAATTTCAGTGACAAAAGGGACAGTAAAGATCAAAAAGTCATAGGATTGCAAATTTAAAACTAGAAGAGACCTTAAAGGTCATCTTGACCAACCCCTTTATAAAAGAGGAAAATGAGACTCAAAGAATTTAAGTGACTTGCCCAAGGTCACACAAAGTATCAAAGCCTAGATTTGAACCTACTTCTTCTTACTCCAAATTGAATGCCTATTCCGTTGCACCATGTTCTCTCTAGGACACCACAGCCAGTGCTATTTCCACCACAGTACATTAAAGAAGAAGCTAAGGCCTAGGAACTGGGCAAGATTACAAAGTTAGTAGGAGAACTAGGGCTTGGATTCAGATCTCCTGACTTATGATCAACTCTTAACACCCAGCTCCTCATATCTGTGTACTTATTGTCATTCACCTCTTTAACTAGACCTCCCCTAAGCTCCCCTTCTGTAACATCTGTTTAAAAGAAGGGAGCACCTTATGAGCTAGTATTTCCAACCCCCCAAAATTGCTACCGACAGGCCCATTTGTTAATGATTGGACTAGAGCCCTTGGGAGTTCAACAAAGCAAGTTAAACATTAATATGGGAATGGTTTATTTTAAAATTTTGATTCCCTCACTCTTTTGAAGAAAATACTGTCACTAACAATAGTATGCAGATGTCATCTCATTTCAGAAATTTCAAAGTTGTGGTGGCTAAAAGGAAAAGACAAAAAACCTTATTCGTGTGTGTTGGGAGGTGGGAGGCATGCGATAGGGACATGAGTTAAAGATTACTTACATATAATTTCTGGCCTAGATGGACCTGAGAGGCTGAGTTTCCTGAGGGATACCGAATGAAACTTGGAAGAATAGATGGCATGTCAGATGATGGAATCAGGGTCCAAAAAAGATTTTGACAAGCTAGAAAAATGGACCAAATCTAATAAGATAGAATTTAATAAGGATAAATGTACAATTACTCTAGCAGCCTGTTTCTGCTTTCTGAGAGGCAACCTACCTAAATTCCTATAGAATAATGTCTCTATTGTACCACAAATTCTACACTTGGTTTTTTAAAAAAAATCTTCATGGGTAAGATGTAGCTAGGCAGTCAAAAAAACCTGGGGTAGTGTCCAGACTAGAAGAGGTACTCCAGACACTATGCTATCTATCATCTGCCCTGATCAGACAAAATCTGAAATGTCTTGCCCACATTGGTGACCTGGATTATGTACAGAAGAGGCTAAGTAGGGTTGAAAGGAAGGTACTGATGATGATACCGTAGGAAGATATGTTGAAGCAAAGATATTTTGCCTAAAAAAGACATAACAGCATTTAATTGTTATCATGAAGTATTTAAGGACTGTCATAGGAAAAAAGATTTTATTCTTTGTTCTTCTTAGAACCAAAGACAAAACATGAAGTAGACAGTAGACATTACAAGGAAGAGTTTTTAGTCTTCAGTCAACTTCCTAACAAACAAAACTATCCCCATCACCAGATAGTGAAGCAAAGGCTAAATGCATCCTATAAGGGATATTTGTAGAGGATATTTCTATTTGAAACAGGAGATTGGATGAAACAATATAGTGTAATGAAAAGAGTTCTTGTTTTGGTGTCAAGAAAAACTTGGTTTCAGATATCCCCTCCGGTACTTTGTGACGTTGTGCAAGTCATTTTAGTTCTTTGAGCCCCAGCTTCTTCAGCTTTAAACTGGGAATAATGATACCTGCATTACCTACACAATAGGATTGTAGTAAGGAACATATTAAATTTGTACAGTACTATACCCACCTTAAGGCACTATATAAATGTTAATAATATTTATGTCATCTTTTTTTATATAGTTCTGAGATGTTACTACTCTCCTAGTATTCCTTTATAAAGTACTGCAGACTGTTGCACACGTGGATAAAATAATTGTCTTTTGCAATTGAATAGGCAAAGGAGAGGGAGGAAGGGAATAAGTATGTAGGACCCACTATGTGCCAGGTACTGTGCTAAGCACTTTAGAAATATTATCTCCTTTGATTCTCACAAGAACTCTGCAAGGCAAATACTGTTATTATCCCTATTTTACAGTTGAGAAAACTGTGTCAAACAGAGTCACACAGCTAGTAAGTGTCTGAGATCACATTTGAATTCAGGTCGTCCTGACTCCAAAGCCAACACTCATATGCACTATGCCAACTAGAAACCTGAATACATAGTACGAGGCTCTAAGTTTATCTCTTGGACAGCTTCAGTAGCAGGCAGGGACAATGGGAATGATATATACCTCCTCCTATCCCCGCATAATTTTCAGCTTTGTTAGGTGTCTATATTTTGAAAGCTTTTTTCATTCACCAAAATTTGTTAACTATGAGTATCTACTTTGGTTGCATCTATTTAAAACGTTATTTTTAAATTTTTGTGGATCTATATTATGCTTATGATTGTGGGCAACAGTTTTGTCTGTAATAATGTTCCAGTTCTGCTACACTTTATTTATTGAATTATGAAGTATGTTTTGAGGACTGCATTTATAGTATCGGGATTTATTGTTTGTTAGTTTATGAATGATAGGGAGCCTCCAATGATATATAATTCTAGTTATGTCTTGCTAAGTCACAAGATCACAGTTTTAGAACTGGAAGGAATCATAGAAGTCATCAAGTCCAACCCCTTAGTTTTATAGATGAGGAAACTGAAGCAGAATATAAACCCAAGTCTTTTCAGTTTTTGCAGCAAGCAGTGATGTTTGCACAGTTTCTAGCAATTCTTTGCATAATCTGCATTGATAAATAAATCCAGGCTCCCTGAGGATAACCTATCTGCAATTTCTGGTGACTGTTATCTGGTCCTGAATTGCCTTCGTAAACCCATCCCGTTCTGCAAACAAATCTGCATGATTCAGGCATTTGTTCAGCGCTTCTTTGCTGACATGTTATTAGTTAAATTAATATAAATGTCACAGCACGGAGCGCCCTTAGAGTCATTCTTGGATCTTAGCTGTTCACAGGCGTTATCCAGAGAGAAATGACTTTCAGTTACATTGACAAACCCAATGACATAGACATTGTTATATCCTTTACTTTTTTGCTCATTGAAGTGATGCCTGCTTGTTCCAAAAATGTTTCTATAGGTTTTTAACCTTTTTATCATGTGCTCTGAAAACATCTATCAGTTTATTATTCCCATTATAATCATTAATATTATCTCTCATCTTTTCTTGAGAGTTCATATAAAAGTAGTCTGAGGACAAGTCACTCCCCTGTTATTATTCTTTAATAGCTAATGTTCTTTAGATTATTACCAAAGTGGATAAAATGACTGGTTTTTTTTTCCAACTAAAAAACATAAGCTCACCTGCTTATTATACATCATGAACTGGATGTCCCATAGATATCTTAAACTCATGTCCAAGAGCAGCTTATTACTTTTCCCATTATATTGTACCCCTCTCCCAAACTGTCTCTTCTTCCTAACTTTCCTGTTACTGTAGAGGGCATCTACATCTTCCCAGTCACCCCAGACTCTCTACTCCTCACTCTCTCTTTGCCATATCCAATCCCATATCCAATCTGTTGCCAGTTCAATCAATTTGATCTTCATAACATCTTTCATATGCCTCCTTCTCTCCTCTGACATTGCTACCACCCTGCTGTAAGCTTTCATCATCAAACAACTGGATGATTATGATATCTTAATGATTGGCCTCCTAGTCTCAGGTATGCAGTCCATCCTCCTTTCATTAAACTCCAGTGGCACCCTGTCACCTCCAGGATCAAATATAATAATCTCTGACTCTTAAAGCCCTTCTTAAGCTTTTTTTCTCCTACATTTTCAGCCTTCCAACACCTTATTCCATCCACATAGTCTGTGATCCAGTGACACTGACCTCCTTGCCCTCCCTCAAACAAGATACTCCATATCCTGACGTTATATATTCTCTCTGACTGTCCCCTGTGCCTAGAACACTCACCCTCCTCATCTCTGCCTTCTGGCTTCCCTGACTTCCTTCAGGTCTCAGCTAAAATTTCACTTTCCACAGGAAGCCAATAACCAATCCCCTCATAATACTAGTACCTTCCCTGTGTTGATTATCCCATATATTCAGTTTATCCTGAATGTATATTGTTTGTACAAAGCTGTTTACATTTTGTCTGCCCCATTAGATCATGAGCTCCTTGAGAGCAGGGACTGTCTTTTACCTTTCTCAGTACTTACAATAACACCTGGTACATAAAAGGTATTTATTAAGTGTTTGTTGACTTGAGCTGTAGACTCACTAAGAACATCTTCTGAAAAACTCCACTGTAAACAGGATGATGGGGATGGTATATGCCTTGACCTGAATTGGTTTGAATTTTTTCTGCTAAGTATCTATATTTTTATAATTGTTATTTAACATGTTATTGTTATCATGTTATCATCACTTTTACTCTTATCTTTTTTCATAAGATTCCGATAGAGAAATGGTACAAGGACTTTCCTGCTGTTATTCTTGTATATTTAGTGTTCTGAATATGCTTGCACAGATAGATAAAATCTAACTTCTTTTTGTAATTGAATTAAGATATTGAGACATAAGCTCATCTTCTGAAGATTAATTAAAAGCATCCTTAAGATTATTCCAGTAACAGACAGGGCTTATGCCTTGTCCTATTTCTACACTGTTTTAATTTCTTCTGCTGTGTTTTTGTATTTTGAAAACCTTTCTTTCATTGTAGTTTCTAGTTCATTAGTATAGCAAGATCTAGTAAAAATATTATTCTTAAATTTTTATGGAACAGTGTTACATATAGCCAAATAATTGTGGACAATAGTTTTTTCCTCTAATAGTGTTTTGGTCCCAGTATAGCTTATTTGTTATATTTTCAAGAATGTTTGGGGGTTTGCATTTAGTCTAAATTGGTAGAGATTATTGCCTTACCAGAGAATTTCTTTTACAAATAAAATCACATGTCCAGCTAGGTAGTACAGTGGATAAAGCACCAGGCCTGGAGTCAAAAAAACCTAAGTTCAAATCTGGCTTCAGATACCAGCTGTATGACCCTGGACAAATCACTTAACCTCAGTGTCCTCAACTGTAAACTGAGTTTCCTCAACTGTAAAATGGGGTTAATAAAAGTATCCACCTCACAGGGTTCTTGTGAGGATCAAATGAGATAAGATTTGTAAGGTGTTTACCATAGTTTCTGGCATATAGTAGGTGCTTAAATAAATGTGTATTCCCTCCTCACCTCCATCCCTATTTGTGGTGTAGAGATTTTTTATCTGTTACTTTACAAAAGATAGTAAGTTTCAGGTATAGAATGGGAGCCACCTGATCATGTGTTTCTAGGTATCCAGTAGATGCTAAATTTTTGCAGTTTGCAGTGATATATTACATGGTTTCTACCACTTTGTATAATCTATACAACCAATAAGTCTAGGCTCCTTGAGGGTAACCTTTTTGTAAGTTCTGGTGGCAATGGCGTGATTATGATTTGTTTTTATAAAGCTTCCTGTTTCTATGACTGCAAGACTCTTATTTGTTCTATACTTCTTTGTCAACTTATTGTTGCCACAGTTCGTTTGGATGTCACCATGAAACACCTTCAGGATTCATTCTTAGATCTCAGCTGGTTCTGTCCAGAAGCAAACCATTTGTGGTTACTTTCAGAAAATCTAGTGGCATATAGCTGTTGTTAACCTTTACCATTATTTTATGAAGTGGGGAAGTTCCAGATGTATTTCTGTAGATGTTTAACTTGTTTGTCCTCCGCTCTTTTTTCCTATAATAGCCTTGGGCTATTGAGCCCTCTGTTTCATTAGTGTTGTACAAGTTTTTGTTTAGATACCTTCGAGATCTACTGTCATCCAACTAATTTACCATTCCAAAAGTGTATGTTGAGTGGTATTATGTAGGTATTAATTGCTCTAAATGTATTCTTCCTACTAAGCTATGAGTTCAAGATACTAGTCAAACTCTTAACATATGTAGCCACAGCTTTCTCCTTGATAGCATCATTCCTGGAAAAATCCAGGTATTTGTAAGTATTACTTTGATCCATTAATTTAATTTCAATCCATATTCAAGCCCAAAGTATTCAGTCTTTATTCTTACTTGGCACACATGAAGAGTTTTATAATTACTGAATCCAAATGATATTTTTATATCTTTAGAGAAAGTTTCCACGTGATGAAGTTACTATTTAGTGTGTTTTTCAGTGAGTGGAGCCATGTACCTTGATGTTATCCTTTTATATCAAGTGCTTCAAGCTCTGTTTTGGTACAACTTCCTCTTTGACTTGAAGGCCTTGCTCAGTTCTATTCAGAACAAGATCAGGTTTAAATTATATCCCTGAAAAAAGCCACATTTTATATTAATTGTTTTTTACTTTACTATGTAGTGGCATGCTTTGGATAGACAACGGTTTTCCATGTGGACATCAGATATCCTAGTATTCTCACTAGGTTTGGATCTATTTTATTTATTTGCAATACATGCAGTACATGACTAAACATGAGTGTGGAACTGAATCAAAGGTTTTGTACTAATCAATAGTGATAACATAAATGTTACAAATTTTTTTTTCAGTAAACACAAAATCTATAATGAATTCCTTTGGGTCTTTTTGAAATACCACTTTTGTCTCCTTTGCCGATATGTAGTTTTAATTTGTGTTTATGGGTTATTGGGTTTTTTTGGTTTGGGTTTTTTTTTTTTAAAGCAATACAGGCTCTGAAAGCATTATATAAAAAGAATAAAATTTTTGCAAAGCCTTTAACATATTATCTGATTTGATTTTCACAATAACCCTGTGAAATACTCTTATTACCTCCATTTTATAGACAAGAAAACTGAGTCTGAGAAAGGTTAAATGATTTGTCCAGGGTTCTAGCCACTGGCTTCCTCATAAAGTATGCAAATACATAATTGACCTGTATTTGAAGGAATCAATATTATTCTCATCTTTCTTGTAAATACATAATGTCTTTGGTTAAGGAAAATAAGATTGAGCTTATATTAGAAAAGGAGCTAGTAATTTGCTTTCTTAATAATTCCTGCACCATTATGAAACATTTACTTAGACATACCACTTTCCATTTTTATAGAGAAAGTAGTTTGTCACCTCACTTGATATAATCATTCTCTATTTCATTATAATAATATTTCACATTTGATCCAATTCATTTCTTGCAGCCAAAAATAAAAAGCATTAAAATTTCTTTGGGCTTCTCCCTGGCCTCTGATTTTTTTTTTTTTACTTAGTTCTGGAGCCTCTGTAGTAAAGTTTTTGATCAGTGTTCAGTTATGTATTTTGTTCTTTGCATTGTTTTGACTCATGTCTCTAATCTTTTTACTTATTTCCAATTGCTGATTAAGTGACTCTACAATTTCTGATATGATTTTGTTTTCTGCATTCCGTACCATATGTTTCTTTACATTTAGGCAGTTTGTTGTACGAGTTTTCTGTTGTGAGAACCGGTAGGTATTTATGTAATCCTCTACTATCTTTCTATAGAGCTTCAGTAGCTCTAGTTATTTCTTGTATAGTCATGTTTGGTTTGTATCCACATTCCTTTATTTATATAGTTCTCAGTATGAATGAATTAATTAAGCATTAATTCAGTGGTTCCTCTATACCAGCCATAGGTCTAAATGTTGAGGATGTGGATAGAAAAATGCAAAACATTCCCTTATTTCAAGATGCTCATGCTCTAGTTACAGGAGACAGCACATAAAAGAAAATTCAGCTACAGGGTGGACATACAAGCTCGGAAGTCCCAAGGGTGCTATTGTGGGGCAGATAACAAGGCCCAGAGGATGACTGGATTTACATCAATATATTATATGACAGTGTTAGGGGAAATCTGGAAAATCTAAGGGCAAGGCAAATAGTGAGACTAGGAGGACCTGAATATTTACCTGCAGGTCAGGTAGAAAAACCTTCTGATCTTCTATCTCATTGTAAGGATGGAGATTCCCATTTCATCCAGACTGTGAGCAGTCAAAAAGCCCAGATGGATTCTGGATGTCCTGGGCTGAGGGAAGGAGAGGGAAAGGTATACCTACTGGTGGAAGATCTCCTCACTACTTGGCTATTCAGAATGAGTTCTGAGATAGTTCAGTCCTGAGGAAAAGGGGAAGGGAAGGCTGGAAGAATGCCATGTTACCACAGCAATAGCTACCTCATAAACTAGTGTAATGCTTTTATAATTTGTTTCACATAGTGTGAAAGAATGTATCCATTCATCATCGCTGTAACAGATAAACCATCTTTTAAAAATTTTTTTGTATAGTTGGTCTGCTAGTTGGATTCATGCTGTCAAACTCAAAAAGGGATTTTTGGAATTCCAGTTTAAGTAGGCCTATCTCCTTTTTTAAATGATTTGCAATATTAGTAATATTTTTTATATTTATTTCATTTCTATATATAATTTTAGGAGTTTGCTGTAAGTAATCTCAAGGTTCTTCAACTTTTCCTTCAGATTTTAGTAGCTCCTTTATTTTATTTAAAGACATCTAATCTAGGTTTAGAGATAAAATTTGTTTTGTTTAATGATTATTCTTCACTGGTCACTAATACATTGCTGTGTGGCTAAGAGTATCATTGACAAAAAACTGTATGAAGCCCTTTCTTATGACTAGTGAAATCGGTTTATAGATATAATGCTGCATAATGAAAATATTCATATTTTAGTCCATTACAAGCAATTCCACCCTTCTTTAATCCCATGTGCTAGTCACTTGATCAGCAAAATGAAGGATTAGACATTTTCTCTAATCCTCACAACCTTTCACACTTCTACAGAATAGTAATTATGTACAAGTGATTAGGTATTTTCAGCTGTCTCCTCCAAGAATCCTAATAAGGTAAAAAACAAACAAAAAACTGAGGAAAAGCAGAGAATGCTAATCCTTAATGCCTAACTTCCTCACTCAGCAATCCCTTCTTCCCCAGCACCACACTTTGACAGGATTGCACAATCCAATCCAGGGGCTTGCTACAAAACTCAGCTATACCAGAATTTATGGCCTATGCAGCAGACAGAATTGCCAGGAAAAACTTGAATCCATTGTGACAGATCTCACTAAAAAAATATGAGAGAGAACAACTAATCAGGAATGCAAGTGTACAGAAATTAAAGACAATCTCAAGAGAAGCAAAAAGAAATGTTAAAAGAACACATGATTTCCACATTAGCAAAACATACTAGTCGCAGAGATAGGATGTGTAGTCAAATTAAGGATCGTAAGTGTTCCAAAACAACACAACAGTTGGGGGTGTGGTGGGGGAGGATGGACCTGAACACCATAGTATGAAAAATAATAGAAGAAAACTGCCCAGAACTTCTGAACACAAAAAAGAAAATTCCAATCATAAGAATTCACAGACTGGCGCCAGAACAAATTGGGGAAAAAACCTGTGCTTCAAATACCAAGACAAATTTGAGGTGGTTAAATTTGATAATTTCAATGACAACAAGTTCTGCAATTGAACAAGAGAAAGGTATAAAGGAAAAGAAATTCAAGTAACACAAGGTTATTCTGTATCTAACCAAAACTGTAGGAGGAAATGTCTTCTGAAGAGGAAAGAAGCTTAGGAATTGATACAAGGTGACATATTCCTACCAACCTGCCTAACCATAAGTGAAAAAGATTAACCTTTAATTTTTAAAAAGATATTCAGAGTATTCCTAGTAAGAAAATCAAGATGTGAATAAATTCTTTATTTTCCAAGCATCCTAGACAGCAGAAATACAAGAAAAGTAAACAAATAGACTATCTGTCTCTGACTATCTCTGATCATGCACAAGACTGTTCTAGACTGGTGTTGACTTTACTGGAAGCCCTAGTCCCTATTTCCTATGTCCTTGGGCTTCTGTCTGATTCTTTCTGCAGTTCTAGAATTGAAGAAGTTTCTTATTGTAATTTTTCAGAGTTCTTGATAAATTTTCCTTCTGGTGGGAAATTAAGGGTTTAATTTCAAAATGAAAATGAATAATAAAAAAAATCGGAGAGTCTAACTAAATGGTCCTCGAAAGTCCTTTACAGCTCTAAATCAGTGATCCAGTGTGCCTTACACATAGCAATGATATTTTTCTTATAGAATCTGGTTGTCTATCTGTTTGAAACCCATCTTGTGGTTGCCATTTTCTCTAGAAGTATCACAAATAATAGCATGAGTTCCTTCCATTCAAGCCAGACTCTACATCATGTTACTAGGACTCTTTTTCTTCTTAGCTGCTATTAACTTCTGTTTGCCTAAGTTAATCATATTGCCAAGATCGATAAGACACTCCATTCAGCATTTACCAACCCCTGGCTGAGACTTAGTCTCTGTCCATGTAGCATTATGTGGCATCATAGATTTAGAAGTAGAATACTAAATTTAGACTCAAAAATCTTGAGCATCCTTTTCCTCATCTGTGAAATGAGTAGATAGAACTAAATGATCTTTGTGGTAACTCCTTTTTCTGTCTATATGCTTGGTCCCTTCTTCTGTCTCAGACTAGATTAATGACTGCTTATCTCTAAGGAGTGTGAGGAGAATACCAGAAAACCATAGAGCATTATAAACTATAGAGCATTGTAGAAATAGGAGCTCTTATTATTACTGTTGATGAAACAGGTAAAGCTGTGACAGAATTTAGCCATGTATTAGGCCCATTAATAAATCAGCAAAAATTTATTAGATGCTTACTAGGTACAAGTAATGCAAAGATAAAAATTAAAAGATCATAAAAGGGCTTATATTATGTGGGAGACAATAAGTATGTATAAGAGCATGGAAAGAGAAAAAATGCAAGGTATTTTAATTCAAGATGATGAATTCACCAAGAAAGAAGAGACGGCCTAAAACACAGCCTCAGGGAACACCCAAAATGAGAGGGTATTATATGAATAATGGGCCAGCAAGGGAAACTAAAGAGTATTCAGACAGGTAAGAGAAGAACAGAAGATAGTAATGGCACAAAAACCCAGAGGGGAACATAGAGTAGACAAGAAGCGTACTCTCCCCAGCTCTGTGGTCAACAGTGTCAAAAACAGTGAAGAGATCAAAAAAGATAAAGCCTGAGAAAAGATCATCATATTTAGCAGTTAAGAGAGCACTGAGGTAACTTTGGAGAGAGTCATTTCAATTGGGTGATGAGATTGGAAACCAGATGGAAGAGGGTTGAGGAGTGAGTAAGAGGACGGAAGTGGAGGAATTGGGTATAGATAGCTTTTTCTATGAGTCTGGTTAAGCAGGGGAGGAGAAATATAGGACAATAGTTTGTGGGGATGGCAAAAACCAGTGGCTTTGGGGGAGGGAAATTGAGTTTTTTGGGTTTTTTTTTTAAGATCAGAAAAACTTAAGCATATTTGAGGGCAATATGGGAGGAACCAATAGACAGGAACCTGAAATCTCATTTCATCTTGGATCTCCTAAGTAGCTCAAGGTCTGTTACTTAATGCACAAGTGACCTTAATTCATTTACGTTCTCTGGCTCTCTGTTTCTTCAGCTGTTTAATGAAGGGATCAAATTCGATGACCCAATAAGAATGTAAGCTCCTTGAGTGCAGGATCTGCTTTTTGCCTTTCTTTTGTATCCCCAGTAAGCGCTTTATAAATGCTTGTTGACTAACTTCAGTTTCTCCTAGCTCTGATATGCTATGTGCTAAGGGTCCTTTGAGTTCTGACATTCTACACTTCTATGATGTAGAATCCAGCCCTTTGGTGATATCTTTGATTTTTCTGAATATCACTAAGAAATTGTCAGTTACCCGGGGGTTTTAATCAAGGCTTTGACCAACTGACTTATGCCTCCCTTTTTTTTACTGACAGGTTTCTTCATTGAAGAGCAGGCTAAAGAAGGTCTCTACCACAACGGGGGATGGTGTTGCCAGAGCCTTCCTAAAGGCACAGGCTGCTTTTTTTGGAAGTTACAGGAATGCATTGAAGATTGAGCCTGTGAGTAGACTCTTGACAAAGTCTATATCCTCACATTCAATCATGGTGTGATAGGGGCCGTGGAAAATTCGCAGAATCCCCTTGACTCTTGAATAAAGATAGAAATTAAGTATGCCATTTTCTGAGCCAAGGAGTCGGGGCTTTCTGTCACATACTTTGGTTCTTTGATGGATATATGATTTCTCTGGTGTGGACCCCTTCCTCTTGTGCTGACTACAACTCTCCCATAACATTTTTCTCCATGTTTTTCTATAAATCCTCCTTCTTAAATACTTCCAATCCATTAAAAAACTCCCTCTCAATTTTTTAGGATCTTCTGGGATTGAGTGGACCTCCATTGTCTCTTTTTTTACCTTCTGTGACCCACTTTTTTACTCCATATTTCTCTGCAAGTTGTCAAGTTGTCAACAGTCATCTTTCTATTTCCCTTTACATCATTTGTAATGTTAATTCTTCCAAGACTGTAGTGTTCCAGTATTCATAGTCATATAGCATCAATAGGAGAATGATGTTGTTTAAGAGAAGGGCTTTTGTGGCATCGAGCCATTTGAGATTGTTGAAAGCTCACTGCATTTTCCCAAATGCAATTCACACTGGCTTCTTTCTCCTATTCAGTTCTGTGCCTGGTTTATTATCCATTCCCATTGCCTATTTAAGATACATATATAAAGTATAAATTGATTGTTTCTTAAATAATTTCCATTCCACCATGTTTATATACTAAATTCCCTCCTTATTTGTGTAGAACACTGTGTTAGGAGCTAAGAAAGATACAAAGATAGATAAAACTAGTACCAATCTATGTACACTAAGCCAGATTCTCCCATTGAAGAAATTGCAATCTAATTTGGGGAGAAATATATGAAACAACTATAATCCATCTTACTTCCTTAGCTGATTTCTGAGAAGATACTATTTTGATTGAAACATTTTAGGTCAGTTAGTTCCACAAAGAGAAATTTTTAGAAATGAATTCAACTAACATCAGTTAAGCACTTATTATATACAAAGCACTATGTTAAGTGCTAGAATTAAAAAGATAGAACATAGCCCTTACTTTCAAGCTGCTTACATTCTAACAAGGGGAAAGGGCAAGAGCGCGCAGAACTATGATATGAAGGAGAGAAAGAATTCTGGTCCAAGTGTTGTGGGAAATTAGAGCACAGAGAGATCACTTTCATTGTTGGGCTTGAAGGCTGCGTAAAAGATGCAGCAGCTAAGGTGAACCTTAAAAGAGGAGAGAATGTGTACATTGATGAAGTTCTGGGAAGGGGGCAGTGATGAGGAAAGAAAAGTGTTGATTTCAAACATGCAGAATTGTGAGAACAAAGAAAAGATGAGAATAGGAAATAGAAAACAATTCAGTTTTAACAGTAATGGAGAAGACATGAGGAAAGTAGTATAAGATGAAGCTAGAAAGGTTGTAATAATATTTTGGAGAATCTTGAATTCCATTATCAAAAAAGTTGTCATGTTTTTTGATAGACAACATAAATGGACATTCCATTTAATTTTGTTATAATGACATAACTGCAAAATCATTTTGATTGGAGGATCCTGATGTAAGCCTGTACAGAGATCACGGCAATGTAACATAATATTGAAGTCACTAAGAAAGGCTCCTCAGAGAACCTTAAAGGATAGGTAGGATTTTAACATTAAGGAATGACAGATGGAGAATTTCAGATGTAGGGGATGGTATGATAAAGGTCTGAAGCTAGGAAAAGACAGTGAGTTGAGGAAACTCTTTTATCAAGTTGGGCAGGAGGCTAGAGTCTGTGAAGGTGAACAAAGTGAGATAATGTTAGAAAGTTAAATTGGAATCACATTGTGGGAGGCCTAGAAGTCAGGCTAGTAGTGATAAAAACTGACATGACTGAGTCACAGATATTTATCAGAGCTGACCTAGGGAAGCTTGTCCCTGAAATGAAACCATTTACATGCATCTAAGTGAAAGAGTGAAAGAGAAACCATGGAGTCTCCGTTGCTGATTGTTCCACCTAGTGGTTAAAAGGTAGACAATGACTAGGCAGACATGATTCAGGAACCATCCTAGTGGCCACTTTGTGTTAGTGGGGATGAAGTGTTTACCCTGGTACATCTGGACTCATAACTAATGAGCAGGCCTGACCTTGCCAGGCAGAGTCTGCCATCGGGGTTTATGAAGTATTTTAATAACATCTCATCATCACAGCTACACAGCATTTAAAACCTTAGGGACCCCTACCAAAGGCAAATAAGAGATCCCTTAAACCAGGACTGAAAGACCCAAGGTTTCCCTCAGGCTTCCACTTTTATAGAGAATTCAGGTTTCAATTTTATCTCCACCTTATTATTGCTTTACCTCCTAGACATTTGCCATCATATCTTCAATCCAATGTCATGGTAGTTTATAGCTGGGAATCATTTAGAGACAAGATTAGTCAGTTCTTTGATAGATGGCTTAGTCCAGTGCCCTCTATTTATAAACAAGGAACTTAAAGGCCAAAGGCATCTCTTTTTGCTCTAAGGTAACTTCGAGCTCAATCATTCTGTGTTCCAATGTGCCTACCAACTCTACCATCTTGTGTCCTTACTTGATTTGTCCTAAAGTCCATTCTTGCCCTATATTTTATTAATCTGTGTTATGAAATCTTTTCTTCTCTTACAGTCAGTAAGTTCTATGAACTTAGAAATGTACAGACATTGTATGAATATGTATTGGCAAAAACAAACAAATGCCATCCTATCCAAAGGCTTGTGTGTTTCTTCAGTCTGGCAGAGGGGAGGGCATTTCCAAATAATGAGTGTGCATTGTCTATTTATGGGTTACTCAGAGGAACATCAGGTGTGAAACCCAGGAAAATATAAGTAGAGCCAACTTCTTTCTTCTCCATACAAATGACAAATCTAAAACCCTCCTGGCAGCCCAATATGGGGTGAAAAAAAAACTCCTTTATCCATGTCAAGCGGTTGCCCAGACTTCCGTTCATTTATTTGGGCCTTTCTTGCTCTCTGACACGCCTCCTGCCTGTTGCCAGGCAACTCTTGGAGTAGCAGCGTGTGCGCAGCTCTGATGGGTGTAAGAGATTAACTAGTTAAGACTGGGGTTTTTTTATGGCTAGAAGGGGCAGGAAGAGACAAATAATTTAATTGTTCATCTGCAAATCATGTCACCTTAACTTTTAAAGACAGAGCTGTAGGTGAGAGGTCTAAACTTTTGGGAGTAGAGGGGGATGGGGGGGGAGAGGGGGAACAATCAGTTTCTTGAGTACTCTAAAATTTTCAAAATTCTTCTAGAGAATAAATGAGTTGAATGCGACACTTTCTGGCTTTGTATTAGTAATTACAGATCACATTTCTGTAACACTTTATCATTTATAAAGCATTTTTCATAACAATGATCTAGTGAGTTAAGCAGTTGAAAATTTTAGTATCACCATTTTACAGGTTCAGAAATTAAGGGTTATAGGAGAGCAAATTATTTGTCCATATAACTTATTATAAGTGAGCCTAGACTTCTGATTCTGTCTAGTGCTCTTTCTGCTACACCATGCTTACCTCATATACCATGATGCCTGTCAGTATCTTGAGATCTAAATGAAACTAAACCATCTTTTTGAAACAAATATCACAGCATAAATGCCTTCAACTGTAATCCTAAGCTCATTTAATCTTAAATTGTAAGAGAATCCATATGGGCCACATAGCAGACGGAGCACTGGACTTTGAATCAGAAACACCTGACTTCAAACTCTACCTTCCACAATTACTAGCTGTGGAACCTTAAAAAGTCACTTAAGGACTCTCCTACTTAATTTACTCATCCATGAAATGCGGTAATAATAGCACCCACCTAAACGTGATTCTTGTGAGGATCGAGTGAGATAATATCCTTAAAGTATCTTGCAAACCTTAAAATGCCATATAAAATTGATGATGAATATGAAAGAGCACAAAAGGTTAGACCTGGAAATGGCTTTAAAAAAGAGATTATTGGAACATAGTACGTTGGCATTTGAATGGAGTTAAGAACGCAGGATATTTGAGGAAAAAATGTAAAGTGAGATGGGACCTTAGGTGACATCTAGTCCAACCCCTATGTGGAGCACAAATCTTCTGTATATTCTCCAGAAAAAAATATCCAGTTTCTGCCTCACCAGCTTCAATAATGGGAAATTCACTTTATAATGTGATATCCTGCTCGCTTCTCTCATTGACTTCACAAACCTTTGCAATCTTGCTTCCAGCTCTATCACTCAAGTAAAATCACTCTTTTCAAGGTTAGAATGATTGTTTAATTGCCAAATCTGATAACCTTTTCTCGTTCCTCATCTGACCACTCTACAGTATTTGACACTATCTAGCACCTTTTCCTTATAGATACACTTTCCTCTGTGTGTTTTTATTGGTTCTCCCATGTCTTTGCATCACTTCTCAGTGTCCTTTGTTGATTCATCCTCCATATTTCACTTCCTAATCGTAGGTGTACCACATGGTCCTTTTCTGAGCTCTTTCTTTACCTACTTTCTTGATGACTTCATCAGGTCTCATAAGTTTAATTATCATCTCTGTGAAAATGATTTCCAGATTTTTACTCTATAGCCCCAGCCTCTCTCCTGATCACTGGTGCTATATCACCAACAACTTATTGGACATTTTTATTTCAATTACCCATAGTTACCTCCAATTCAGCATGTCCAAAGTAAAGCTCATTTTCATTACCCAACACCCTACTCCTCCTAAATGTGCATGTTTTTGTGGAGGGCACCATGATTCTCCCAGTCATCTAGGCTCCCAACCTCAGGGGCCTCCTCTCAATGTCTTGTTCTCCCTTGTTCTGCATATCCATTCAGCTGCCAAATCTTGTCAGTATACCTGCACAACATCTTTCTCATCTGTTCTTTTCTCATTACTGATACAGTTACCACCTTGCCTCAGGCCCTTACTACCTCTTAGCTGGATGATTTCAATAGCCACTTAACTGACCTCCCTGCTCCAACTCTCTCCCCTCTCCAGTAGATCCCCACATCCAAAAAAGCCAAAGTGATTTTCCTAAAGCTCATATTCAAGAATGTCACTTCCTTGATTGATAAACTCCTCCCTGATGCTTCTAGCATCATATATAAATTTCTGTGTTTGTATTTAAAGCCCTTCAGGGTGGAAAGGGAAAGAATAAGTATTTATATGACACCTTCTATGTGCCAGGCAGGCGCTGTAAGTACTTTACAAATATTCTCTCATTTGATCCTCCCAACAACCATATGAGGTAAATGCTGTTATTATCCCCATTTTACAGTTGAAGAAATTGAGACGAACAGAGGTTAAGTGACTTGCCCAAGATCACACAGCTACAAGGCTAGATTATTCAGTCTGAGGCTAGATTGGAATTTAGGTCTTCCTGATTCTAAGCCAAGTATTTTAACCACTGCACCATCTAGCTGCCTCACAACTTGACATCACCCTCTCCTTCTAGCTTTATTATATATTACTTCCATTCATGCAGTCTTTGGTTCAGTCAAACTGACCGTTTTTACACAACGACACTCCACTTGCCGTCTCTCCATTCTGTACCTTGGCATAGGCTTTCCCTTTATGCTTTGAATGTTCTCTGTCCTCAACTCTGCTCCTTAGAATCTCTAGTTTCCTTCAGACTCATGGCACCTTCTACATGGGGCCATTCCCCAGCCTTCTAGCTGTTGGTATCTCCCCTGCAAATTACCTTATATTCATTTTACATGTGCATATGTACACATACATGTGTAATGTGTACATGCACATATATACATTTGTACATGTGTGCATATACACGTTATCTATCTTTGTGGGCTGAGAATGTAAGCCCCTGGAAGGCAGAGGCAGCTTCATTTCTTTCTGTGTATCCCCTGCCATGCTACTGTGCTTGGTACATAGTAAGCACTTACTGATTTAATTGATTGATTTTTAAAGGTCATCTAGCTTCCGCCTGGAAAATTTCAATAAGAAGAAACTTACTTCTTGCATCATATATGCTAGAAGTGCTGCCTGTCTTTGCTAAGGACAGTGCGTGGACAATATTTGCATCTCATTGATTACCGCTTGCTCTCCGTATCTTCTATTCATTAGGACTGTGTACCCGACATGAAGCACAAATTAGGAGAAAGTGACCATTTTAGGAGAAGAGAGCCCTAAAGGGTTTTCTGTCACTCTGAAATTTGGAGATACTTATGTAGTTTTAAGGATATAAACCATAGCTTAAGAATACTTCTAAAGGTTTGTGATTTCATTGTTATAGGTCCTTAATCTAACAAAACAGATTGAAGTGCCTTCACATTGTAGAGATATTTAATAATTTGCTGTGGCAAAAAATAAATAAATCATTTCCTAGTAAATACAATTCTGGATATGAGTTCCTCTGTGTCTTAGTAGGGTACAGGAGATAAACACATAGTCCATGGCCAATTCTTAAAGATTATCTAGCTTGGTGTGACCTATTATATCTTGTATTCTGTTTGACATAACACTGATCATCTGCATGTCACAAGGCAGTTCAGAGGTAAATTGTACTGGAAGATTTTAAGAGGAGAATATCTGAATGAAAGCCAGATATCTAAGTGAAAATAAAATAGTAATTTTCTTACAGTTAAATAAGCTGTCTTTAGTGGTAATGAGCTTCTTATCAAAGGTGGTAATCAAGCTGCAGATAAATAATAGCAAAAGTGTTGGGAGATTCCACTGTAGTTAAAGTGCTTTGAATAGTAGGCTGGACTAGATGATTTCCAGTGTCCTTTCTGCCTCTGAATCTATAATTCTGTGAATCATAATAGAAACTATAACATGCTATAGATATTGAAGGGATATAATATCTTTTAGTTAAACGATTTCAAAGTGGAAATCAAAATGTAATGTCCTATGATAGAGTAGCCTCACATACTTTTCTGGGATCCAGGAACATATATCAGTTTCTATGATGCTTAAAGATTAAAATTGTGAGATTCTTCACACTTGAAAGGCTTCCCCTAGTGTTTTGCCATGCATAGTTTCATGTATTATAAATAAATTTATATTCAGTAGTTTGTTTTCTTCTCCAAAGTTAACTACTGTCTGTAGTGATCCTTAGGAACTAGCATGGGTTCATTAGAGTCAGACCAGACAAAGTCCATTTCTGTTCTTGAACAAATACTAGATGAGTAGATGAAGGAATACTGTAAATATATTAGACCTGGATTTCAACCAGTTATTTGACAAACACTCTCATTTCATATAATTGTAAAGAAGTATAGAAGTTGGTAGGTTTAGACAATTAGGAGAATTAAGAACTAGTTGAACCACCAGACCCAAAGAATACTTAATCATAGCTCAGTGTCAGCTGAAAGAGTTGCAATGCTAAGACTTTGTTCACTGAACCTGTCCTGTTCAAAATTGTTATCAGTGGCTTAACTGAGAGTATAAAAAATGTGGCCATCAAATTTGTGAATGATAACATGGGAATGGATAGCTAATATGTTGGTTCACAGAATTGGGAGCAAAAGCATCTCAGCAGGCTAAGATAATGAAAGTCTAAAAATTTCAAATTTAATAAACATAAATTCTTACATTTGCATTAGAAAAGTCACTTTTTTTGTCTCAGAGGTTCTAGAGGAAATTCATGACCTTTGAACTCCCTAGTCCAAGAGTTCTAATTCTGAGAGTCTTCTAGATCTTATTCAGTTCAAATTGCATTTATTAATTACCTTCTATGTGTAAGGCATTTTGTTCAGTGCTGGAAGTACAAAGACTGTAGTCTACAGAAATTCTAATAATAATGGGAAAATATCCTTTATAATTTTTTACAATTCATAATTTGGGAGCTTTAATATTAGATAGGTGACAGTGACAACAATGACAATAATAACTGATATTTATAAACCACTTGTATTTTCAAAATGCTTTGAAGATTCATTAGAGCCTTACAATAATCCTATGAGGTTGATAGTGGAAGTAGTGAGTGATATATCCATTTTACACATTAGAGAAATAAGACTAAGGAGGTGAAAAAAATCTGCCCAAAGCCACACAGTCTAACCAGTTGAAGAACTAGGCCTGAAATTCAGATATCCTCATTCCAAATCCAGTGCTCTTTGGAGTGGACTTTGAAACTTAGTAGATATGTGATTATGGGTGGGGTACTTTATGATTTTAAATCTCTCTTTCCTCCTCTGTAAAATCTGATGAATAACATTTGTACTTCCTACCCCATAGGATTGTTGTCAAGAAAGCTTTTTGTAAGCCATAAAACACTATTGAAATCTAAAAAGTTATTCTTATGCCTTGTTGTAAGCTTAAAGTCTTTAACTGCTTTCTACAAGAATGATTTCTATAAGGTCCACAATTTACTACACCTTGAGGGTATTTCAACTAAAGAAAAAGAAAATTAAAAAAAACCCAACTCTTAAGCTGTTTCCTTTTAAAACCCAATTTCTCTAATCTGCAGTGTTTCTTGACAAATGCAGGTTGAAGTAGCACCATTTGTAAATATTGTTGCCGGGGGAAACTGTCAAAATTTATTACATTCTTTTCGAAACATTCGTTTAATAGATAATTTTAATTGCCTAATATTTTGTTGTTTAAATATTTGATATTTATAGAGGTAATTGGATGAAAAAGTTAAGTACTTAGAAATTTGTCGCTCAGTATTCTTTCTCCTGGGGTGACACCTAGTGGTTAGCTCACTTTCTAACATTGAGTTTACTTTTGTCTTTTAGAAGATCATAGACTTAAAATATTAGAAAGGAAGAGACATTAGAACACGTAATGTGAGAGCTAAAGAAACTTAGTGAATAAAATGTTAAAACATAGAACATTGTATGTTAACAGTGGAAGGGCCTTAGACTATACAATGTTGGAACTGGAAAGCATCTTATACAATAGAATGTTAAAGCTAGAGGTGGAAAGCGATCTTTGAATTTTTCTAGTCTAAATCCCTCACTTTACAACTGAAACAACTGAGTGCCAAAAAAGCTAAGTGATTCCCTAAGGTCACATAGTTATTGAGTTAGAGATCTCATACTCAGTACCAGTTTTTCTACCTCTCAAACCCAGTATAATTTCCATTTTCATTTATACTACTGGACTTTTTAATTATAGTAACTTTCAGGAAAATTAAAGTACAATAATGTTGGAAAGTACACAGTAGGTCTGGATAGGAGTTCTTCCTAGCTTTAATCACCTAAATATTTGATTTCCTTGACTTTCCCCTTCTCAACCAACAGTTGACAACTGAGTCCTTTTCATTCACCATTTTTATCAGCACAACTAAAGGTAACATTGGTCTGAAGTACTAAAACTTCTTTACAAAGTGTTCTGTGCAAATAGAAACAAAATTACTTGAATTTTTGTGCCTTGTGATTGACTGGGCCTCAAACATTTGACAAAATAGGGAAACGCTATTGAATATTATTTGGTTATTGTAAAATTCAGAGCTTTAAAATGTCTTCCCTGGAACTGAGATAATCAGAAAAGTCAGCAATTCAAGTGGCTGACTGCCTGCTGATTGGCTTCTATGAACAACTTTGAATGTGTTGAAATCTTATTAGCCAAAGTCTTATTATCTTATCAGAGAGCACGTGGATTTTTAATTTGATCAGTCAGAGGTAAAATATAATTCTAATGGTAGCCTAATACCCTTTCTTGCATTTCTTTTAGTCTCTTCCTATAGTAACAGTATGATATAATGGAAAAATGCTGGATTTATATGTCTGAGGCCTAGATTTACATCCCAGCTGGGACCCTTAGTAGCTATGGGTGACAATGGATAATTCAATTCTTCTAGAGAATATGTAGTATGAGGAATATAAAGAGTTCTGAATTTATACTGCTGGATATATAGGATATATATGGGTTCAAATCCAGAGTCTATTTTGACATTTATTAGCAATGTGAATTTGGAAAAGTCATTTAACTTCCCTGGTCCTCATTCTCCTCGTCTATAAAATTAGAAGATTGGACTAAGTGGCCTTTAAGGTTCTCTTATATTTCTGAATCTGTGATCCTATGTTTCTTATCCAAAACTTTGGTTTCCCTGTCTATAAAAATAAAAGTTGGACTTAATGATCTCTAAATTCCTTTTTCAGTTCTAAAAATAATAATCACAAATTAACAAATATATTTTTAGTACTTTAACAATGCATGATTTCATCAATGTACTCTCTTCCCTAACACGTGTTGCAACCCCGCTATATAGAATATATAGAAAAATAGAATATATCCTTTGTAAATTGCTAGGTAAGATCTCATCTTTGTTTTTTCACATTCTGCTTTTTATTCTATTTATCCATATGCCTCTCATCTCCCCCTTCTCATCAGACTTAAAGAACATTTTTCATCTTTTTATACTCAGTATCTAGCACAGTACCTTGTATGTAGTAGGTGCCTAATAAATGTTTATTGAATTGAAAATGTGTAATGAATAACTATGTATTTATTACAAAGTATAATAAGATCATAGACTTTGAGTTAGGAAGCTGAATTCTTAATCTGATATTTACTAGTTCTGTGACACCAAACAAGTTAGTTCTTTTCTCCAGGCCTCAATTTCCTCCTTTGAAAAATGATTGCATTATGTCCCTCTTGGGGCTAATATGAAGAAATGCTGAGATATGATGGTAGTAAAGCCAATTTTACTCGTTAAACATTATAGAAATAATAATTAGGAAAAAATTATGTCTTTAAATGCTTTCATCAACAAAAGAGAGAAAGAACAGATCAAGGAATTTATCTGCAAGTGATTTTTTTAAAAAATTAGAAAAATCCCAGTTTTGAATTTTGAAAATTAAGATGATATTAACAAAAGTTAAAGAAAGACAAAGAACCATTGAATTAAGAAGTAAATCTAGGGGCTATTTAAAAAAATAACTAATAAAGTAAATAAATAGCTAATCTGATTTTTTTAAAGAGAAAGGAAAATCAAATAGTATCAAAAATGAAAAAGGAGAATTTGTAACAATTGAAGATGAAATCAAGAAAATTATAAGAAACTATTTTGCATATGCCAACAAAACTGATTACTTAGCTATAATGGATGTTTATGAAAATAGTAAATACCTAGATTAACAGAAAAACAAATATACAATTTAAATAACCTGTTATCAGAAAAAGAAATTGAATAAGCAGTAAATAAACCTTCTCCCTGCCTCCCCAAAAGGAAACTCAACCCACACTCAGGTAAATTTATAAATGAATTCTATCAAACATTCCAAGAGCAATTAATTCCAATATAAACTGTAAAATTGAGAAAGAAAAAATTTTCCAAACTCTTTCTATGGTACAAATATATGATACCTAAAGCAGAGAGAAAGAAAACCATAGACCAGTATCCCTAATTAACACTCACCCAAAAAAATTTAAATAAAATATTACCTAAGAAGCTACAATAATGTAATAAAAAAAATTATACACTATCATCAATTTGGATTTATGAAAGGTTGGTTCAAAATAAGGATAATTGTAAACACAGTAGACCATATTAAAAACAAAATAATAGAAGCACATGATTATAGCAATAAATACTGGAAGAGCTTTTGACAAAATCCAAAATCTGTTTCTCTTCTAAAACAAACATTCCACAGCATGTAAGTAAATGAACTTTTCCTTAATTATGGTTAGTAATATCTATCTTAGACCAAAAGACAACACTATATGTAATGGAGAAAACGTAAAGGCTTTCCCAGTAAGATAAAGGGTAAAGCAAGAATGTGCATTATCATTACTATTATTTAATATAGTGCTAGAAGTGCTAGCTATAGCAATAAGAAGAAATTGAGGAAATTAGGATAAAAGAATAACTGACTTTTTGCTGATGATATGTCAAACTACAGAACTCAAAAAAAAGTCACTAGAAACAATATCTTCATCAGTGTTTCAGGATTATAAAATAGATCCTCATACGTAATATACAGATTTATGTATATTGCTGAAATGTCCATGTCATTATTGTTATACTCAGGAAGACAATTACGTTCTATACGTGTAAAGACAGAAAATTTGACGTCACAGTAGGTAAAGTTGATGTCTAACCTTGCTGAAACATTTTCTCTTTCAGTTAATCAAGATCTACGTCCTACAAAACTGAAGTCAAATTTACTCAATGGAGGTATATTAGTGTCTTATGAAAGTGCTCAGCTGGAGATTTGTGTGGGGCTTAGAAGTTTTGGTTAGAAATTTGATCTAGGGGGTCATTATTTCCCACAGTTACAATTCATTGGCATTAATAAGTTATTTGTTGGAACCTTTCTTTCTGCCATTTTCCCTACTTAGGCACCATTTTCCTCACTTCTCTTGCTCCCAACTATAAATAAGACTGGGAATGTTGAGGTTATCCTGAGGAAGTTTATTGTTAATTTTAATATTTGTACTCCTTCCTTGAAAGTGAGCAGTTAGCATGAGTTCAGTGAAAATATATAGCATCTGTAGAATAAGGAGGTTGAGCTGTTTTGTCTTTAACTTCCCTTCTAGTTCTGATATTTTATAACCTATAAAATGTAAAATACTATGTAAATGTGTTTAAAGTGACTAATATCATTCATATTTTTTGTTACATTTTCCCTTCTAGCTCGAACATTTTATGTCCAATACACTAACAGTTGATTCTAAGAGATCTAGATCTAACATTCTGTGTATTATGTTTTTCCATTCTATGATCTAAGCTACACATTCCAGATCTAATATTCAGTGATTCTGTGACTTCCTCGAACTTTGAAGGAAGGTACTAGAAACACTAATGCATAGGTAAAATTTTCTCTAGAAATTTAACATAGATGACCCCCTGACATACACATTCACATAAGTGAACTGACCTATACTAGTGGTATACTAAGCTAACAGTTCACCTGCCAGTTAGAGGTCTTTCCCATCTTCCCCATCATATTATATAACCCCCAAGACAGGCACACTGTGTAGCACAAAGAAATCATAAGGTGTCAGATACAAAAAAAAACTCCAAAGCATGTGTCTTTCTGAATTTCCCTTACGTTGCAGAGATGCTGAAGGCAGCTTTTGATGCTGAGAAAACAGCACCCGAGTATAGTGACATATCTTTCTCACTTTTCTCCCCAGTGGAATTGAAGTGCTCCTCTAGAAAACTTAGTTTGGCCAGAGGATAGTGTAGTGTATTTGTATCTTTACATAACCACATTTGAGAGTGCTGACAGGCTTAAAGGGAACATATTACCTGCCTTGAAGTATGTGAAGGGCTGTAATGTAGAAAAGGAATTTGGATTGTTCCACCTGGCCTCAGAGGGCAGACCTAGGACCAGGGGGTGTAAATTAAAAGGAGGCAGATATTAGCTTGATGTAAGGGAGAACTTCCTGACAATCAGAGTTTTCTAACTCTAAAACTGAAACAGTCTTTCTCTGAGATTAGTGAGCTTTCCATCCCTGGTGGTATTCAAACAGAGGAAGGATTTAGAGATTCTAGCTTCAACTAAAGGTTGGAATAGATGAAATTTAAGGTCCTTTCCAACTCTGAAATTTTACATGAAGCATTTAATTAGTTTTATTTTGTAAACTATGTTTCTTTTCAATAGACTGCTGATTATATTAAATTAGGCAGATGTTTTCAGGACAAGAGTTTTTAAACTGTGTGATAGTGATGAGATATTTGTGTCATTCCATACATCAGAAAGTAATGGTAATTATAATATGTGTTAAGTGCCTCCCAAAAGTTGTGTGTTTAGTATAACTGGGGTACGGAGTCTAAACTCAAAGAAATTTCTTTGTAAATCACTTTTGACATTTAGTTTTTAAGTCATTCTATCCAACAGATTTATTGGGTGCCTGCAGTATAGAGAGTACCATGCTGCAGACTTAGGTTGGCGGGAAGAATAGAAAACACATAACCACAGCCTTTGTCCTTACTTAGTTTGTCGTTTAGCAAGGGTGCTAAGATGTGTGCAGAAATAGCTAAGAAAATTGATTCTCTGGCCCTCCTTTTGGTGACTGTTCCACATAACTTGACTTTGGAGTCAGACAACCCAGATTCAAATCCCACCCAACATCTATTGTCTTTGTGACCTTGTAAACTTTGCAACCTTCCCAGACCTAAGTTTCCTTATCTAGAAAAGAATTGTACTAGATGACTTCTAAATTCCTTTCCAGCTCTAATTTTATGATTCTCTGCCCTCTTCTTTCTTCAATCCTCTCATGCCATCTTATGCCTCCATCCTTTTTATTTAAGGATCACTTCATACTTTACTAAGAAAATTGAGGCCAATAATTGTGAGGTCCAATCTCAAAATACCTTGATATGCTCCCTTTTATCCATTTTTGCTACATTCTCTTGCCTCACATATTCAACCCCCCTATTTATGGCCCTGATCCCATCCTCTCCCATCTCTTCCAGCAATTTTCCCACTTAATTATCAGTCCATATTTTCTGATATTTATTTTCTCCATGTTACAGGTTCCTTCCCTAATATTTTACAAACAAGCCTATATCTCCCTGTCCTAAAAGGACTTTCACTTGATTCTGCCATTGTCTCAGGGTAATATCCTGCATCTCTTTTATAACCAGACTTCTAGGAAAAAGTTACCTGTACATACTTCTTCCACTTTCTTTTACTCATGCTTTGCAGTATGGCATCTGACTTGATCACTCAAATGAAATCTCTTAATTAGCAAATCCAATAATTTTTTTCTTAGTATTTATCCTTCTAGACCTTTCTGGTGACTATCCCCTCAACCTGGATAGACTCTGCTGATTCATCAGTCCTGTGCTTCCCTGAACCCATGTTCCCCAAGGTGGGGTATACCCCTTGGGTCAGTGCTGGACCCTCTTCTTTTCAGTCTCTGTACCATATTAGAAGGAACTAGGTAGTACAGTGGATAGAGTGCTATATCTAGAGTCAGGAAGACCTGAGTTCAAATCCTACCTCAGACACTTACTAGCTGTGTAGCACTTGACAAGTCACTTATATTTTGTCTCCCTCGGTTTCTTCAACAGTAAAATAAGGATAATAGTAACACCTCCTTCCCAGGATTGTTTTAAGCATCACATGAGATAATATTAGCATAGTCCCTGGAAAATAATAGGTAATTAATAAATGGTTGTTTTCTTCCATTTTCTAGGTGATCTCAGCAGCTCCCATGGATTCAATTATCATTTCTATGGAGATAATTCCCTAATCTGTATGTCCAGCCCTTGTCTTTTTCCTAAATCCTAGTCCAGAATCACCAGCTTTCCTTTGGACATTTCCAGGTGTATAGTGCTATATACATATCTCAAATTCAACATGTTAAAAGAATTCATTATATTCTTTCCACTTCTCCACACCAGAAAACTTCCTCCCTCTTCTCAATTTCCTTATTTCTATCCAGAATACCACCTCTCCAGGTACTAAGATTTTATAATCTCAGAGTCTTCCTCAGCGTTTTACTCTCCTTTACCTTTTATGTCTGACTGAATTTAGTTGATTTTACCTCTAGGTAACAATTCTCACATCTGGCCCATTCTCTTCCCTCACTCATATATCACTTATTTCTTATCGCTCCTCTTGACGTCTAGCACCTCATTTCTTTTGTCCAACTTACACAGAGTTGCCAAAATAATCTTCCTTGATCACAGATTTGACCATGTTGCTCCTCTATTTAAGAAGATCTAGTGACTATTTGTCTCCTCTAGATAAAAATTAAACTCCTTTCTTTGGTATTTACAGCCCTTTACAATCTGAGTTCAGCCTACTGCTTCAAGCTTATTGCTTACTACTTTCCTTTGTCCTCTGCATTCTAGCCAAAATGCCCTGTTTGCTCTTTCCCACATAAGACCTTCCATCTTTGCCTTGGTGTCTCTTCACAGATATGTGAAGTGAACACCTTGCATCTGCTTCTTAGATGGCCCAGTTTCCTTTAAGGCTCAGCTCCACAAAGCCCTTCCTGATACCTGTGTTTAAGTGTCTTAAGGGTTGTTCTAGGGAGGTATGATTAGATTTGTTCTTCTTGGACCCAGAGGACCGGTCTAATAACAAATAGTATTGGTTTGAAAGAAGTAGATGTTGGCTTAACGTAAAGAAAAATTTCTTAATAGAGCTATCCAGGGGTAGAATGGTGTGCCCTGGGAGATATTGGGGTCCATTTTACTAAAGGTCTTTAAGCAGATGCTGGATGACCTCTGTTTTGCTTATGTTGTAAAGAGAATTCTTGTTCAACAGCAGGTTTAACCATATAGCCTCTAAAATCCTGTAAGTTAGAGAGATATTGTGGCATAGTAGAAAGAGTGTTGTAGTCAGAAGAACCAAAAGTAAATTCTGACTCACTTATTGGCTATATAATACTGGGCAAATCATGTCATATTTCTGAGCCTCGGTTTCCTTGTTGATAGAAAAAAAGAGAAAGAAAGAAAGAAAGAAAGAAAGAAAGAAAGAAAGAAAGAAAGAAAGAAAGAAAGAAAGAAAGAAAGAGAGAAAGAAAGAAAGAAGAAAGAAAGAAAGAAGGAGCAGAGGGATAATAACATACTACCAACCTCATGAGAATTTGAAGCAGTTCTGTAAATGTGATCTATTGTCCTCTCCATCATCAGTACTCCAGTATCCTCTGCTGCCTCCTCATCTAGATTATAATTCTAGACTGTATTCCCCAAGGCTTTGTCCTAATCCTGCTGTTCTTCTCTGTCTGTCTGACCTCAGCAGCTTGCATAACTTGAACTATTATCTCTAATGACTTGCCTGTGTAGACACACACACATACACACACACACACACACACACACACACACACACACACACACACACACACACACACACACACCACCACCACCACCACCACCACCACCACCACCACCACCACCACCACCACCACCACCACCCCCGTATGTAGCCCAAGTCTCCTCACTAAACTTCAATCCTTCATCACCAATTGTTATTGAACATTTCAAATTGGATGTCTTGGTGACATCTCAGATTCAACATGCCCAAAATAAAGCTCATTTTCTTTTCCCCAAAACCTACCCATCCTACATTCTTCCCTATTGCTGTCAAAGACACCTTAATTCTTTCAGTCTCTCTATTTGTAACCTTTGTAACCTTGTTGTGTTCAACTAATCCTGTGTGTGCAATCAGTTGGCAGATCTTATCCTTTCTCCCTCTACAGCATTTCTTGCATCTGACTCCTTCCCTCTACTCATACAGTCAACACAATAATCCAGTCTTTCATCATCTCTTGTTTCGATTATTACAGTAGTCTCGTAATTGGTCTTCCTGCCTCATGTCTCTTTCTACTTTAGTCTGTCCTCTACATTGCTGCCAAAGTGATTTTCTGTAAGTATAGATTTAACCATGTCACTCCTCCCTCAGTAAACTTCACTGGCCCCCTATTGCCCCTACGATAAATAGAGCTTATATTTTATCTTAAGGGCAATAGGGAACCACTGAAATTTATCCCTATAAAGTGTGATAATTACTCTCAACTAGCCCAACTTAGTCCTGCCTTCAATTCCCTCATCTTTTCTGGCTTTATTCAGCCTCCACTCAGGTTGTTTCCCCCACTCTGAAACTACCGGAAATGTTCTAGATAGCCCCCTTTTCTTCAAAACTTCCCATCTCCTTTTCCTCTGTAGCTCATCTGGAAACAAGGAAGCATGCAGCAGAAACTGGGGAAACAGGAAAACAGAAACAGGAAACTGTTATCCTGCCAGGGTTCAGTATCACTGGGATGAGTAGAATACAAAAGGATGAGAGTATTACCACCCTTTGGGGAGTGAGTCCAGTAAGAGTATCAGTGGATGGGAGGAGTTCCACTAATGAGGAGACACAGTTAGAAGGTTAAAAGTCTCCAAAGGCAAAAGCAGAGCCTGATGATGTTATGTCCCAGGACTTCTGAAAGTCTGACCCCCAGGCAATAGATGGAAGTGTGGTAGGATCCAGCTGCTTTGCCTGACTCCTTCAGAGAGCCATTTCTCTCTTCATCATATGGAATATTAAGTTGCTAAGAGTTCAGATGTGGTAAAACACTGACAAATTTGTCATCTCATATCTCTTTTTCTCCCCTTCTTTTAGCTTCATCTATAAAAGCTCTTGGGAAGATCTGGCATAGTTGAGTGTTAAGCCAAAATGTTAGGCCCTGAAGTAGCCTAGCTTGAGATGATAGAGTCATAAATGCAGAGTTGAAAGGGACCATCTGGTCCAAACCTGTCATTTTACAGATGGAGAAACTGAGGCCCCGCAAAGTGAAGTAGATTAAATGACTTACCTATATCACTCAAATACTTACCTTTGTTGGGATTTGAACCCAAGTGCTCTGATTCCCAACCCGGTGTTCTTTCCACTGCATCTTGCTTACTTAGAAATTGATTAGGCTGTGCATGGAAGCTAAAAAGGGTGTGCACTTGTCTTTTATTGGCAGCAATCCCCTGACATATGATGGACCATCAAGTCATTCTCCTGACACTGGTAATGTGTGGAGTAAGTGTAGTTGGAAGATTGCCTTTGGCTGGTTGCTTATGACAACATGTTGCAAGCAGAGTGGTGACTATACAGAGGAAATGTATAGAAGCAGAAAGGCTAATTCATGTAAGTGACTATGAGTCAGTGAATATTTTAGTAGTTTTTATGCATCACTGTATGTGATTGTGAGTACGCATTCTGTGAGACTCTGACCAGTTTGACCGTGCATTTTGGCCTTTAGGCACAGATCTCTAGATCTGTCACCTCAGATGAACTTCCTTGTAGGGATCGATCATGGAAGTGATTGAGAAGTAGTACAAGTACCCCAGGCTGTGTCTAGCTAGCGGTGTTGAGGTGCATGAGATCTTAATCCTCATTGTCACAGAGCAATTTTAGCATTTGTGGATTGAGATAAGGATACTAGCTGGTGTAGATATCTGATTGCACAGTTCTGAGCCACCAGTAAGGGGAAAAAAGAATGTCTGGACATCAGTGCACCATTGGTGGTACTATGAATTGATTCAGCCATTCTGGAAAACAATTTGGAACTATAACCAAAAAGTCATTAAACTCTTTTAACCCCATATTACCATTATACAACTACTATGAACTGTTCCTCTCTAATATGTGGAAACAATATATGTATACACTCTAAACCCTATCATCCTCAGGGGCTATAGGGTCTAGTTAGGTGAAAGTGGTCCTCTTGTATTTTTGATGATCTCAAAAGAAAAATGTAGGAGGAATACCCTAGTGGAGGGGAAATGAAGAGGAAGGATGGAGAAAATTATCTCACATGGTTACAGGGTTAAGTAAAGACCATACAAATAAGGAGGAAGGGGTGAGGAGAGCCTCTGACACTTGAATCTCACCCTGTCCGAACTGGTCAGAAGAGAGAAGAATACACAAATATACACACACGTGTACACACAGAGTTGTGTTATTAAAACATTTCCATCAACAAGGAAATAGGAAAAGGAGAGAAGGGAGAAGGGGAAATTAGTGAGAGCATATATTAGGAGAAGGATTAGTCCTAAGCAAAACAAATTCTAAATATATACAAATATTCATAGCTTTTTTTTGCAGTGGTAAAGAATTGGGGGTTGCCTATCCGTTGGGAAATGGCTAAACAATTCATCATGTGTATTTTGGATGGAATGCTACTGTTCTGTAAGAAATGATGAAGGGCCTAGTTAGATTCAGAGAAACCTGGGAAGACTTATATGAACTGATGCCGAGTGAAGTGAGCAGAACCAGGAGAACAGTTTATACAATAACAATACTATAAGACAAACAGCTTTAAAAGGCTTATCAGCATAGTGATTAGCCATAATTCCAGAAGGCTTAATGATGAAATGTACTATTCACTTCCTGATAGAGGTAAAGGACGCAGAATGCAGAATAAGACTTTATTTTACATAGCTGTTGTAGAAATGGACTATCATTTTTGTAACAGAGGATATTGTTTTTTTTCTCAACAAAGGAGGAAGGAAGAAGACAAATTTTTACTATTGAAAGAAAAAAACAAACAGAGCATGTGATATAGGTTTAATTAGTTGCTTCATGCAACAGATAACTGATAGGAATTTAGTTTTAAGAGGGCTATGTGCAGTGTGTTCCTAATGGCAAAGGTTGCTTCTCTCACACAAAGTAAATTACTTTGTTGGAAATCTCAAATCTCCGAACAGGCTTACCTTAGAGATATTGCAAGTTCAGTTCCAGATCACTGCAATAAAGTGAACATCGCAATAAAGTGAGTCACACCAATTTTTGTTTCCCAGTGCATATAAAAGTTATGTTTACATTATACTGTAGTCTATTAAGTGTGCAATTGTATCATATCTAAAAAAAGTATGATACTTTATTGCTAAAAAATGCTAACCATCATCTGAGCCTTCAGCAAGTCATAATCTTTTTGCTTGTGGAGAATATTGCCTCAGTGTTGAGGGCTCCTAACTGATCAGGGTGGTGGTTGTTGAAGTTTGGGGTGGCTGTAGCAATTTCTTAAAATAAGACAATAAAATTTACTTTGTCGATTGACTTGTCCTTTCACTTGAACACTTAGAAACTGTTGTAGAGTTATTAATTGACCTAATTTCAATATTCCTATGTCTCTGGGAAATAGGAAGACCCAAAGAGAGGGAGAGAAGGAAATGGCTAGTCAGTAGAGCAATCAGAACACATACAAGATTTATCGATTAAGTTCATTGTCTTACACAGGCATGGTTTGTGACACCTCAAATCAATTATAATAGTACAATAAAGATCACTGATCACAGATCACCACAAAAAATATAATAATAATGAAAAAGTTTGAAATATTATGAGAATTACCAAAGCACGACACAGAGATATAATGTGAACACATGTGATTGAAAAAATAGCACCAAAAGATTCACTCTACAAAAGGTTGCCACAAACCTTCAATTTGTAAAAACAAAACAAAAACGCGATATGTGAAGCAAAACAAAGCAAAGTGCAATAAAACGAGTCATGCCTATGTAGATTTGGAGCAGCTTACAGCTTTGATTTTCAAATGGAAACTAGATCCCAAGGTCATTGTTCTGAATTAATTTACTTGGAAGTATTTAAATGTATGGGACATACACCTGTGATATCCAGGGCACAGGAATTATGATCAATGTGTCAGTACCATTTGTGGACACTTTTAGACTAGAAATCTGAATTCCTAAGTGGTTAGGGACTTAAAGCACTCTTGTTGTTAGCTTTAGAAACTTCAATTAAGGGGCAAGATGTCTATTTGTACATTTGACACCAGTATGATGGAGTGGCTTATAGGTGAGGTTGAAAGGAAATGGTAGAAGAGAGACAGATGGCATGTAAGCAGCCTAGAAAGCCCTTAAATCAAGGTGACTAGTTGAGAACCATATGGCAGACCCTATTCTTGGTAGCTCAGAGAAAACAACAATAATTTCCTGATAAATAAGTCTTGTACTTCACTAGGGTAGATAGAGATGAACAATTTCCTCTTCTTTTTGTAACCTGGAATGCTAGGAAATAACCTTTTCTGCTATAAAGATATTTAATTTTTCTCAGTTGTCATATTGAACTAAGATATATTTGGACCTATTCCCATAGATAAGAGTCAACATGACCTGCTGAGGAGCCAAGTTCCTTCATTGTCAGATTCTGACTGATTCAGGCAGATATTCCTGGTTCTTTCTTTCTCCTAAAGATAGGTACAAGCATATAGAATATCCATTCTCCTGGAACACACAAACCAGATGGCCTTTCTGAACAGACATAATCTGACAATAGCGAGAAGGATCTCTCAACCCTGAGCAATCAGGTTCCTGAGTAATGCAGCCCTACAGGTACCTGAGCCCAGTTACTAGGTTCTATTTGCCTCACCAAAGCAGAGACAAGTAGCCAGATCAGATTATCAGTGATAGGAAATTTTTAGTATTGTTTTTTATAAGCTACTCCCATTTGTAGGGGCAGCCAGGTGGCACAGTGCTTAGAACACTGAGTCTGGAGTTAGGAAGACTCATCTGCCTGAGTTCAAATCCAGCCTCAGACACTTACTAACTGTGTGACCCTGGGCAAGGCATTTCAAACCATTTGCCTCAGTTTCCTCATCTATAAAAGTGAGCTGGAGAAGGAAATGGCAAACCACCCCAGGAGCTTTACCAAGAAAACCTCACAAGGGGTCACCAGAAATGATGAACAACAACACTCCCATTTGTGAGGAAGAAGGAAAGTGGTCAGCTGATAAAAGCACATGAATTGTTTTTTCTTCCCCTCCCCTAGATTACATACTTGGAACTAGATTATATCTTGGTTGCTTTTTATCTCCAATGTCTGTTTTAGGTTCTCTTCCAGTTCTGACATTCTGTGGTCTAATGTACCTTGTGAAATCCTTTTATTTACAGTATACTATAATAGGTCAGATGCAGAAAAATATGAGGGTGTAGTCATTGAACAAGCATGGTTCTGCCATTTAGGATAGGCTCATAGCTCCACAGAAGGGACCTGAGAATCTATAGAATGCAACCTCCTCATTTTACAGATTGAGAAATTGAGACACAGAGAGGTTAAATGACTTCCCCAAGGTCATACAAGTAAGTGTCAAAAGTGAGATTTGAGCCTAAGACCTTTAATTCCAGTTCTCTTTGTACAGCACCATGTTAACTATTTGACCTTGAAGAAGGCGTTGGTTCCTCATTTGTAAAATGATATGGTGAACTAATTTGCCCCCAAGATCCTTTCTAGCTCTAGCATCATAAGATGCTTTGATTTTAGGAAATGAGTTGTGATAGCTGGGTTAAATAGTGGATAGAATATTTAATTTGGATTGAGGAAGACCTAAATTCAAATCCTGCCTTAGACATTTACGAGTTGTGTCCAAAAGTAGAAGTCATTATGTTTCTCAAAAAAATCCATGCTTCTAAACTTCCTGTTTCTGTGGAGGGCACCCAGATTTAATTACCCATCTTCACAATCTCAGAGTCATCTTTAACTCTTCCTCTTCCTCAATCCACTTATCTCATTAATTTACACAGTGTGCCAGTTCTACCCCTGCCTTTCTCACATCTGTCCCCTTTATTCCACTTAAAAGCCAAAACCCTAGTTCAGCCCCTCATCACCTCCTACTCTGACCATTCCATGGGTCTCCTAACTGGTTTCTGTGTCCCCAGTTTCTCCTCTTTTCCATCTATCCTTCACATAGCTGCTTAGATGATTTTCCAAAACTACACATCTGACCATATCTCTCCCTTACTTAGTGAACTCCAGTGGTTCTCTATTATTTCTCTTCTGTTAGGCATTTAAATTCCTATACAGCCTGGCCCCATTCAAATATCCCAGTCTTATTTCATATTACTCCCTTTCACACACTGTGGTTCAGCTAAACAGACCTTCTTGCCATGCCTTACACACAACACTCTCATTTTCCATCTCCATACCTTTGCATGGGCTGTCTTTCATACTTGGAATGTACTCCTTCCTCACCTTCATCTCCTAGAATCCTTCAAAGCTCAATTCAACTGCCACATCCTGCATTAGACCACTTCTTCTAATGCCTCCCCACAAAATTGCCTTCTGTTTATTTTATATATATATTTTGTACATATTTAGATGTGCATCCTTCGTCTCCCCTATAGAACATAAGCTCAGTTTTTCTTTTTGTATCCCTGGCACTTAATGTGGTGCATGCATACATATAAACGTACATATATATCAGGCTTTTCTGAGGACTGTCTGGGGTACAAAGAAGAATGAGACATAGTCTCTAGTTTCATGGAGCTTAAAGTCTAAAACAGAAAGATGATATATACAAACAACTTTAATAAAAAGTGATACACATATGTATGAATAAAAAGAATTTGTAGGGTGCCTTCAACTATGTCTGCTGCAGTTAATTTCTTAATGTTTGGTTTGAGGTTTCTGTGGCCCTTTATTCTGTTGTGTATATAAAGACATTTGCTTATTATTTTTTACCTACAAGTGTTATTCTTATTCACTGAGGATTATAAATGAATTGATGTTGAATATACACATTTATATGTAGCTATACCGATAATTAAAGCCTTTTTCCCCTTGTGATAATCTTTAGGAGAATTAGCAGTTGATCTCCTTTCCCCATAGAATCTGAGTTATCATTCACATGTAGAATCTCAAGGGAAAAATCCATGAGCACCTCCCTAGCCTTTTTTTCTTACTTGAGAGAGCAATTCAAGTCTATTTTTCTGGCATTGACCAGGTAATTTAAGAGGCTGAACTCCCTGGGCATACGTGGATCCATATAAATTGGCTGAGATGTGGCTTAACTATGTGAGTTTGGTTTGTTTCTTTTGAGTTTCTTGGTTTTGGTTTGGTTTGGGTTTTTTGTTTATTACCTTATTTTACTTTTACCTTTGAAACCACCAAGAAGATTTTCCCAATTATGATTTCATAGATAAGTGTCTATCTGGGATGAAACAGCCCATAATAGTGGACCATAAATAAGATTCTCCACATCACCCTTCTATCCAACCTTTAATAAATTGAGAAATATTCTGGTCCAGTATTCTAATCCTACTCCACTAATTATTCCACTCAAAAGATCCCAAAGTATGTACTTTCTTGAAGCAGAAGTAATAGTTAGCACCTTGTTTCCCACCAGTCAACATCCTGAAAACCCTTGAAAATGAGGGAGCATCTTTAACATACATAGAGATAGGACTTTTCCCATAAAAAGTGGGGGGGGATATCTGGAAAGCCATTTTAGAAGTTGTCATATCATCACCCATCGAGGACACAGATTTGGAGGCCACAGCACTCTTACCCATCTCTAACTGACATTACATAATATCCTCTAATAAATAAATTTTGGACACACAAATCTTTTGCATAGACTTTATCTTTTTCTCTTCCTTTGTGCATATGTTGGGTTACTACCACATCATCACTCACTTGGAGAAGTATTTGCTGCCAGATATAGGAATTAAAATAGGTGGGAATAACTGATCATTTAAAAAACCCTTATTCTAGTAGTGAGTAGCCCTAATTTATTGGTTCAAGCAAAGGGCTATGTGAGATCCAAGGAGGAAAGGTCACTTTGACCCCAGATCAGGGAAGATTTCCTGGAGGAGGTTGTCTCTGAGTTGTGCTTTAAAAGATTTTTGTGTGAGAGAGGAGGGAACAGAATGCATTTCAAATGCAGGGAAAGAGAGTAATAATTAGAATTATGATGGCTTATGTAGTGTTTTAAGATTTACAGAGCACATTTCTCATAACCCAAATGAAGTCGATTGTACAAGTATTTTCACCGTCTTACAGATTAGGAAACTGAGGCCTAGAGATATTAATTCATTTCCCCATATTCACATATGTGAGAGACAACACTGTAATCAAGAGCACTCACCTCAAAGCCAGCAGGCCCTGGGTTCAAGTCTACTCTCTCAATGATGACATGCCCTGGGGCAAGTCATGTAGTGTCTGGACAGCTCTCTAGAACTATGAGTACAGAAGAAGTACATTGCTGCATTGGTTAAGAGGGTTTCCTCGTCTTTAAGTGCCCTATATCAATGAAATCATGGCTCAAAACCCTCTTCTGTCCTTGGTCCCACAGCTGCCGTAGCACAACCAAGATTCCAGTACAGACTCTCTGACTCCAAGTCTGGTGCTCTTACACCAAGCTGTGTGAGCACAAGCGCCAAGGTAGCAAAGTCCACTACACATATGGAGAATGAGAAGTCATATAATTTGACCGAGAAGTGGAGAGAAGTCATATGAAGGAGGACCTACTGGAAAAGTGGGATTATCCCAAATTATGGAGGGCCTCGAATGCTGGGTTTACTCTATATGCACTAATTAGCCAGTGCAGGATCTTAGGCAGAGGAGCAGTATTGCCAAAGGATCATAGAATCATTTAGAACTAGAAGGAATCTTGGTGGTTATCTAGTCCAACCCCATAATTTTACAGAAGAGGAAACAGGTCCTGAGAAGATTAGCCTGGCAGCATGCAAAAGAATGGATTTGAAAAGGAAAGCAGAAGAAGGAAAAGCAAAGAAAGTTTTTTATGGGTTTTTTTTCAGGTGTTGGCTATATCTTGAAGCTGTTCTACTATATGTTGGTGCTGTTGCTATGGAGATATTTTTCTTAAGCAGTTGAATAGAACAGCACATAGTTGCTGCAGACTCCCTCTAATTGCTACCACATGGCTAGTTTCTTCATAGTGTACTTCTTTCACATGTATATTTCAGTAAGTACTGGGGTATTGTACAACTCACCTGGCTCTAAGTTCAAGTGCCATCAGGGGACAGAGTTCACAAAAACCAGCTCTCCATGGGAAAGGGTCCTTACTGATTTTCCTGATGGGAATAAGTACTGAAGGACCCCAATAGGAAAAGGGTAGGAGGTTTTTTACCAATAAGGACAGCATTTGGAGGGATGTAATTTCTTCTATACACTTGGTGCTTCTTTTTACTATTATTGTTAGTAGTGGTTAGGAATTGATTTATATTTTCTTAAAGCCGATTCATCCACAGATTCAAACATGTAGTGGTTGGAACATAGAACATTTGAGTTAGAAAGGGCCTTAGAAACCATGAAATCTAAACCTCTTCATTTTTATATGTTAGAAAATTAAGAGGGGAAGGGTTTTGGTGGCGTGATGTCATGGAAAGAGCATTAGGCTTCAAGTCAGAAGGCGGAGGTTCCAATCCCACAGTATTTACTAATGAAATAATCTTGAGCGAATTACTATATCTCTATGAACTGTAGTTTGCTCATCTCTAAAATAGAAAAGAAGGAAAAAACCCTTACTTCCTAACTTATAGGGTTGTTGTAAAGAATGTAGCTTTTTTCAATTATAAAGCACTATCTGGGCTTAATTATCACCTTTATGTAGAAGACTACAAGATCTCACATCACTAACTGCCTACTGAACATTTCAATTTGGACATCCCATGGATCCAAAACTCAGCTCCTCTGTTTGATTCTCAGAACCCTTCACAACTTGATCTTTGCCCATTGTACATTATTCCTCAGTCCAAACTTAGTAGTCCCTCCAAGCTGAGTGCCCCATTTCCCATTTCTGAACCTTTCTATTGGCTGACCCTGATAAAGAAAGCGTACTCTCCTTACCTCCATTTTGAAGACTCCCTTATTTCTTTCAAGACATAGCTGAACTATCCCTTTCTACACATAGCCTTTCCTGATCCCCGCAACTGCTAATGCCCTTTCTCCCCAAACTACTTTGTATTTATTTTGTGTGTGTGTATATATGTGTGTGTGTGTGTGTGTGTGTATATACATATGCACACACATACATATAAATATGTGTGTGTATGTATAGTATATATATGGAATGATCATTAGTAATAATAGATGACATATATGGCATTTCAAATTTCACAAAGTTATTGTCCCATTTTGACTTCATAGCAGCCCTATGAGTATATATGATTATTATACCCTTTTTTTAATATACAATTTATTTATTTTTCAGTTTTTAACATTCACCTCCGCAAGAATTTGAAATTTTCTCCCCATCTCTCCCCACCCCCCACTCCAGGACAGCATGTACCCCATCCACTACTTCCTCCAGTCTGTCCTCCCTTCTGTTACCCACCTTTTTTCCATCCCCCTTCCTCTCTATTTTCCTGTAGAGCAAAATAGAATTCTGTACTCCATTACCTGTATATCTTAATTTCCAGTTGCATGCTAAAACAATTTTTCACATTCATTCTTAAAGCTTTGAGTTCCATATTCTCTCCCTCCTTCCCCATCCACCCTCATTGAGAAAACAAACAATTCAATATAAGTCATACATGTGTAACAATGCAAAGCACTTCCTTAATAGTTATGTTGAAAAAGACTAGGGGGGAGGAGCCAAGGTGGCGGAGTAGAAAGACACACATATGCTAGCTCCAAACCCACAGCCCATAAAATATCTGTAAAGAAGGACTCCCAGCAAATTCTGGAGCAGCAGAAGCCACAGAACAATGGAGCAAAGGAGATTTCTGTTCCAGAGAGACCTGAAAACCTGATGCAAAAGGTCTGTTGCGTACCGGACCCGGAGCCCAGGCCAGCCCTGCCTTGGCCACGCAGCACTGAGAGGAGCAGATCCCAGCAGGCTTCAGGGACAGAATCTCCAGCAGACGCGCAGGTCCCTCCACCCACAGGTGACAAGGGGTGGTGAGACAGTCTTTTTGGGTGGCCGATAGGGGAGTGGGGTGTCCCCATGGCTCAGGCCCCCTCGGGAGGCAGGAGCAGGCGGTGGCGGACAGGGGCTCCCAAAGCAGGGAGGACCTCAGATCCATTGTTGAAGGTCTCTGCATAAACCCCCTGAGGGAACTGAGCCCATGAGGCGGCCCTGCCCCCACCTGAGCACCTGAACTTAATCTCACACTGAATAGCAGCCCTGCCCCCACCCAAAGCCCTGAGGCTGGGAAGCAGCATTTGAATCTCAGACCCCAAGTGCTGGCTGGGCGGATCTGGAGGCAAAGTGGGTGTGAAGAGAATACTCAGAAGTCAAGTCACTGGCTGGGAAAATGCCCAGAAAAGGGGAAAAAAATAAGACTATAGAAGGCTACTTTCTTGGGGAACAGATAATTCCTCCCTTCCTTTCTGATGAGGAAGAACAATGCTTACCATCAAGGAAAGACACAGAAGTCAAAGCTTCTGTATCCCAGCCCACCCAATGGGCTCAGGCCATGGAAGAGTGCAAAAAGGATTTTGAAAATCAAGTTAGAGAGGTAGAGGAAAAACTGGGAAGAGAAATGAGAGAGATGAAAGAAAAGCATGAAAAGCAGGTCCACACCTTGCTAAAGTAGACCCAAAAAAATGCTGAAGAAAATAACACCTTGAAAAATAGGCTAACTCAATTGGCAAAAGAGGTTCAAAAAGCCAAGGAGGAGAAGAATGCTTTCAGAAGCAGAATTAGCCAACTGGAAAAGGAGGTTCAAAAGCTCACTGAAGAAAATAGTTCTTACAAAATTAGAATGGAACAGATGGAGGCTAATGACTTTATGACAAACCAAGAAATCACAAAACAAAACCAAAAGAATGAGAAAATGAAAGATAATGTGAAATATCTCATTGGAAAAACAACTGACCTGGAAAATAGATCCAGGAGAGACAATTTAAAAATTATGGGCCTATCTGAAAGCCATGATCAAAAAAAGAGCCTAGACATCATCTTTCATGAAATTATCAGGGAAAACTGCCCTGAGATTCTAGAACCAGAGGGCAAAATAAATATTGAAAGAATCCCCTCCTGAAAGAGATCCAAAAAGAGAAACTCCTAGGAACATTGTGGCCAAATTCCAGAGTTCCCTGGTCAAGGAGAAAATATTGCAAGCAGCTAGAAAGAAACAATTCAAGTATTGTGGAAATACAATCAGGATAACACAAGATCTAGCAGCTTCTACATTAAGGGATCGAAGGGCATGGAATATGATGTTCCAGAAGTCAAAGGAACTAGGACTAAAACCAAGAATCACCTACCCAGCAAAACTGAGTATAATACTTCAGGGGAAAAAATGGTCTCTCAATGAAATAGAGGACTTTCAAGCATTCTTGATGAAAAGACCAGAGCTGAAAAGAAAATTTGACTTTCAAACATAAGAATGAAGAGAAGCATGAAAAGGTAAACAGCAAAGAGAAATCATAAGGGACTTACTAAAGTTGAACTGTTTACATTCCTACATGGAAAGACAATATTTGTAACTCTTGAAACTATTCAGTATCTGGGTACTGGGTGGGATTACACACACATGCACACACACATGCACACACACACAGAGAGACAGAATGCACAGAGTGAATCGAAGAGGATGGGATCATATCTTAAAAAAATGAAATTAAGCAGTGAGAGAAATATATTGGGAGGAGAAAGGGAGAAATGAAATGGGGTAAATTATCTCTCATGAAAGAGGCAAGCAAAAGACTTTTTAGTGGAGGGAAAAAGAGGGGAGGTGAGAGAAAATATGAAGTTTACTCTCATCACATTCCACTAAAGGAAGGAATAAAATGCACACTCATTTTGGTATGAAAACCTATCTTACAATACAGGAAAGTGTGGGATAAGGGGATAAGCGGGGTTGGGGGGATGATGGAAGGGAGGGCATTGGGAGGAGGGAGCAATTTGAGGTCAACACTCATGGGGAGGGACAGGATCAAAAGAGAGAATAGAAGCAATGGGGGACAGGATAGGATGGAGGGAAATATAGTTAGTCTTATACAACATGACTATTATGGAAGTCATTTGCAAAACTACACAGATATGGCCTATATTGAATTGCTTGCCTTCCAAAGGGAAGGGGTGGGGAGGGAGGGATGAAGAGAAGTTGGAACTCAAAGTTTTAGGAACAACTGTCGAGTACTTGCTACTAGGAAATAAGAAATACAGGTAAAGGGGTATAGAAAGTTATTTGGCCCTACAGGACAAAAGAGAAGATGGGGACAAGGGAAGGGAGGGATGACAGAAGAGAGGGCAGATTGGTGATAGGGACAATTAGAATGCTCGGTGTTTTGGGGTGGGGGGAGGGGATAAATGGGGAGAAAATTTGGAACCCCAAATTTTGTGAAAATGAATGTTAAATATATTGGGAGGAGAAAGGGAGCCAGACCCATGCCCCACCTCTCAACCCAGGTGAAAGAGCTTTCTTACTGACCTTTGAAGCTGTCTTTGGCGTTTGTGGGTTGAGAAATCTGGGAACTGCAGCTCCTACCCAAGATTCCGTGCCCTGAAGCCTGCTCCATTCCTGTCTGTGCAGTGCTGCCTGGCCAAGGCTGGGCTGCACTCCACTCTGAGCCCAGTGTGATAGACCTTTCCTGTCAGCCTCCCAAGCTGTCTTGGCCTGGAAAGCTCTTTCACTCTGTCATTTTGTGGCTTCTGCTGCTCTAGAATTTTTTTAGAGTAATTTTTTACAGGTATTTTATGGGCTGTGGGTGGAGAGCTAAAGCAGGCCGGTCCTTCTACTCTACTGTCTTGGCTCTGCCCCCCCTTCTTTTTTTTTTTTTTTTTACAAAGGAAGAAAAAGGATCAAAAAGGTCAAATTAGGTGCTTATTGTTACCTTAGACTCACATGGAGGATCTGAACCCAGGGCTCTCCTGAGTATATGTGTTTTACATGTGAAAAACCTTCCTCAAAATTACAGAACTTGGAGAGGTAGAAGAGGACATAGTATATTGGAACTATAAAAGACTTTAGAATGTAGAATGTTAGAAATGTAAGGGAGTTTAGAGTAAAGTATTAAACCTAGACGGGAACTTGGAATATAGAATATTAGACTATAAAGCATAGACTATTAGAATCATAAGGGATCATAGACCTCAGAAAGAGATCTCAGAATACAGAACATTAGAACTGACAAAAGCTTTAGAGACCATCTAACTTAACTCCTCATAATTTTACACATTAGGAGGGCCCAGAGAAGTAAAGTAACTTATCCATGGTCCTATAGTGAGTTTATGAGAAAGGCAGGAATAGAACTGAATTCCTGATTCCTGATTTCCTCCCACAAAGGGCATACTGAGTAAGAACATGCTGTATGAAAGCAGAATAACTGGATCATTCTCCCCCTCCCCCAGCCCCAAGCAGTCAGGAAAGCTGTGCCACTAGATGTGAGCCGTGGCAGGAAGGAACCCTGCATGAAAGCCTTTTTTCATTTAGGCAGTTGGGCCCAGCTTGGTCCTTACCATAATTGTTGCTCTGGATGAAACTCCCATCTTAGTGAGACTGATATTTTGAGAACTGTCATCTCTGCAGGACTATTTCAGCTGTGTAGAGTAGGGCTGTCTCTGCTTCTTTGTTTTATTTTTAACACATGGCTGTCTTTCTAATGAGCACCTTGTTTATATGGAGATATCAGAGTAACTCTGAATCTATTTTACAACTAAATTAATGATATCCAGGAAAAATTTATTTGGCTCCCTTTCTATTTATAAGGCCGTTACTAACTAATTGCCTTTGAATGTTCCCACTTACAGGGTCGCTAACGTTAGTTTGAAACAGTATTATAATCTACAATACTGTTCTTTGGTAACTTATGACTCGCCAAAGGTCTCTTTTTGATTTTAACAATGATAACAAATACAAAGTGCATTGAGGAGAAGACATCAGCCTTAAAACACAGTGGCCAGCTGGTGCTGAATAAATGTTTGTTGAATGGAATTGGGAGATTTCATTTTGATTCTCAGCTCTACCATTTTCAAGCCTGAGGTCAGGCTGGCAGATCCGGTACTTACTCTGCCCTGGGTTTCAGTTCCATCTTCTGTAAACTGGAAATAATGATACCTTGACAACAATTCGCATAAGGTTATTTTAAGGAAAGCACCTGTGTAGATCATAAGGCACCTTAGAAATGGGAGCAGATTGCTCGGCCTTTCCTTTACTCTTATGATGTCCTTTGTAACATAATTGTTTGTGTACAGCAGAAAGCTCAGTTATCTCTCTCTCCTCAAATTTCTCCAAAACATCTCTCACTTTTGCCCCCTCATCTCCACTTACAGTCACCATCCTGATCCAGTCCTTCATCACTCTGCCCTGGACAAATTTCAGTAACCTCCTAATTGATAAATCTGCCGCAAACATCTCCCCATTCCAGTCTATTCTCCACAAAGCTGCCAAAATTATTTTTTTAAAGCATAGATCTGGACTAACCCAACTCCAATTCAGTAAACTCCAGTGGCATTCTCCTATCCCTCGGATCAAATATAAACTTGTTTGTCATTTTAAACTTCTTTTCTTTTAACCTAGCCTCTTTCTGCCTCTCTAGTCTCCTTACACATTACTCCAATCCATTTATTCTACAGTCTGGCCATCCTAGCCTATTTTCTCTTCTTCATACACAATCCTTCATCTTCTGTCTTCATGCTTCTGTATAGGCTTCTCCTGTGCCTGGATGGACTCCCTCCTTACTTTCTACTTCCTAAGAGTTCCTAACCAATTCAGTGCCAATTTCAAATGCCAGTTTCTTCGGAAGGTCTTTCCTGATTCTCTTAACTGCAGGTGTATTCCAATCCAAGCTTAACTTTTGCCTGCTTTGTGTGCATTTTGTTGTTTGTATGTATATATACATATGTGTGTGTGTGTGTATATGTACATATATAGTAAATGTGGGGGGGGGAAGAGAGAGAGAGAAAGCATCTTCTCGTTAAACTTACACACAAAATGTAAGATCCTTGAGAGCAGGGACAATTTCATTTTTATACGTGTATTCCTAGTATTTAACACAGTACCAAGCATATGGTGATTAATAAATGCTTGTTGATTAGTTCATTGTAGATTTTGTCTTCTTCACCTTTATCCCACTTTCCCTTAAATTTTAATGTTTTGGGGGATTTCTTAGTATACATACTCTCCTCCACTAGTAGAGAAAGCAGTTGTATCTATACCTTCATATCTTTTGTGATATGGTTTTCTAAGCCTTTCCATACATCCTCCCCAGAAGATCTACATGGTGGATTGGATTTCTTACTCAGTTTTTTTTTTTTTAATATCTTGCAAATACCAGACCACTACTCAAGTTGCTCCTCCAATATACCTCATCTTGCTACTTGACCAGCCCTAGTCCCATGTAGTCTGTGTTATCTCCTCTATTTTCTCACTTGAAAAGTCATTGTTGATAACATACATAGTCAAGCCTGCATTATACCTACTATATGTCTTTCTTTTACCCATTGGGAGACCTGTAATTATGATTTTTCTTTGGTCTTGGTGTTCCATGATTCACAGCAATGTAGCATCACTGAGATAACATTGGTGTTAAAAAGCTAATTTTTTTTTGTGGCAGTAAGCAACTTGGCTGCATCAAGAGTGCTTCACAACTTCATCTAGCTCAGTCATACCCTCCATCTCAATTCTTATCTCATATTATTCCCCAGCTAAAATGCTTATATGTACTGATTGACTAACTTGGTAACTTGTTCTTTCAAATACATGTCATAATTTGGGTACTTTCCCCTTTATCAGCATTATTTATGTACTTTCTCACACTCAATTTAACAGTTTCTTAAGACAAGTGCCTGTGTCAAATCTGTCTTTATACTGAGTGCCTCCCCTATAGTCCAAGCTTAATAAATGTTTACTGAATTGCATTGAGCTGTTTAGAAAGGAATAATGACCATTGAAGGAAGGAACTCTCCTCAGATTCCATATGGCAACCACTGATTTTATTTTCTAGAGCTGAGCTAAGCTGCCTGCCTCTGGCTATGACCTTCACAATCAGCATTAACAACACTGTCAGCCTACTATTCTGATCCTTCTGGGTGGCTTTGAGAAGAGGAACAAAGTGTAGAGGATTCTGAACTTTCTTAAACCTGCAATACAGATTATACTCAGTGATGACCTGGACAAATCCTGATTTTAAAAAAGACATTAGATCCCAGAGGGAACTCAGCCCAGGAAAGACCCAGGGAGGGTGCTTGACCATAGTCATGTAACAGTTTAATCAAAGAGCCACACTTAGAACTCAAATGCCTTTCTCCTCATATATTATAACAATAATAATTAGAATATCTCATCCTGTATAATTCTTATGTATATATTTTTTTTCCATAAAATATCTATAGAAAATTCTCATGATCCCATGGAAGCCTCCTCCATGTTCTCTAGTACCTCCTGCAATATTATCTATACCACTAGAGCTGATTCCTTAAGTTGCATCAATTATTATTTTTTGTTCTTTTTGTTTTACTGGGTTTTTTGCTATTTCATCATCTGTATCATCCCTAATTGTGGTTGTTTCCCAAGGTTCTGTCCGAGAGCCTCTTCTTTCTCTAGGCAACCTCATTAGTTCACATGGATTTAAATATCATTTCTGTGCAATTGACTCAGACTAACAGAGAGAAAGAGACAAAAAAAGTGAAGATAGAGAGACATAGATTGAGAAGAAGAAAGAAAGAAAGAGAAAATAAAACAGAGAGAAATATGGAGAGGAAGGAGACAGGGAAGGAGAGACAGAGACAGAAAAAGAGGGGAGGAAAGAGAGACAAAGAAAGATCCAGTCCCAGGTTGTCCTCTAAGTTTCATTTCTGCATTACCAGTTACTTATTGGACACTTCTGACTCAACTTCTCACTCTTCCACATCCCATGTATCCAATAATATGTCCGTCAAATCTTGCCTTTCCTATCTCTACAAAATCTCTTACATCCAATCCCTTCTACTCACAAAGCTACCACCTTAGTTCATATCCTTATCACCTCTTACCTGTATCATTGCCACAGACTCCTGATTAGTATCGCCACCTCAAGTCTTTCACCATTCTATAATATCCTATACACTACTCACTAATTTCACTTAAGTGTATATCTGACCATGTAACTGCCATACTCAGTCAGCTTCAATAACTTCTTAATGCTTTCTGGTTAGCTTTCTTAAAAACTATAGTTTTATTCATAACTTTAAAACTAAAAAAGTGAAGACTTCTATATATACAGAATAACATACAAGATTGCATCTGGATTCTTCATTTTGTATCACTTGGGTTTTTTTAAGTATGTAATGATTCTGTGTTACTTTCAAAACTGTTCTGCTTGTCTGTGCTTCCTTCTGAGCTATTCCCTTTGAGTTTTACAAATGTTTCTTTGGTCCTGTGAGGTTTTTGGGGAGGCTCACTATTGTGAGCCCCCAGTGCCCCTCAGCAACCTATCCTCATTTAAAAACTGAGAATGAATAAAGAAATCCCATATAACAGACAAGCACAGCCAAGGAAAATGAACCTGCACAATGGCCATGTCCAATTATTTATTTTCCTTTATGTACATTTTTTCTATCACCTCTGTGATAGCATGTAGGTAACATACTTCATCATTGGTCCTCTTAGAGATATGATTGGTCATTACTTTGATCAAAGTTCTTAAGTCTTTTAAATTTATTGTTCTTACAGTATTGATGGCCTTCTTTAAATTATTCTCCAAGTTCTACTCCCAACACCTTGTATCATTTTGTACCACCTAGGATTCTCTGAAACCATGTCTTTCATCATTTCTTAGGCACAATAATAGTCCATTTGCATTCATATAACAGTTTGTTCAGCCATTTCCCAATTGATGGACAACTCTTTAGGTTCTAGGTCTTTTTCCCCACTCTTTCAATTCCTCCTTTGGGATCAAGAAATTTGTTTTACTTGTGAATATTTGCTTCCTGCTATTATTCTCCCTCTTAAACACTTCTCCCTCCCCCTGTCCCTGCTTGTTTCCCTGTGAATTTAATGTGTTTCTACACCAACTATTTTATGTGGATTCAACCTTCCTTTGTCTATTTCAGTAAAACTAAGGTTCATCTGATCCCTTCTTTTCTCGACTCATTCCTCGATGCTTGCATACTTTTCTTCTCAGACACCCAGATAATGAGAAATAGCAAACTCTATCCACTTCTTCCTTTCTACACTAGTATTCTGCCTCTTTTCTCTTCCATTCTTAAAACCTTCAAAAAAGAACATGTCCACACTCTGTTTTTCTTTATTTGATGACTTCAGTGTCTTTGAAGACATTAAGGTTCTATAAGGACACATATCTTTTCCATTAGAATGACAGCATTGTATCATCACATCATACAGCTCCATCCAATATCAAATAAAATTATTCTCAATGTTCCTTTTGATTCTTTTGTTTGTCTTCCAAAGTATCAGCTCTGATATTTTCATAAGAAATGACTTGTATGTCTTCCAATAAAGTCCAGTTTTTTCCCCTCTAGTATTATATTCAGCTTTTCAGGGTAAGTTATTCTTGCTTATAAGCTTATATCATTTTGCCTTTTGAATTATTGTATCCCAAGATCTCTTCACATCTGAAGCAGAAGCTTCCAGGTCTTGTGTGATTGCTGTAGTTCCTTGGTACTTGAACTTTTTTTTTCCTGGATACTTGCAGCATTTGTTTTCTTTAACGTGGGAGCCCTGGGTTTTGACATTTCTGGGACTTTTTTTTTTTTTAATTTCTGGAAGTGATTGGGGAATTCTTTATATTTTTACTTTGCCCTCTGGTTCTAATAGCTGAGGACAATTTTCATATGATTTCTTAAAATATGGTGTCCAGGCTTTTTTTTAAAAAAATTATTATCATGGTTTTCAGGAAGTTCAGTGATTCTTGAATTCTTTTTTCTTGATTTGTTTTCTAGGTCATTTGTTTTTGATATCAGACACCTTGAATTTTTCATTTTTCAGTGTTTTAAATTTTGTTCTAATATTTCTTATTATCTCACAGAGTCATTGCTTTCTGTTTGGCCTATTCTAATTTTCAGAAATTCTGTTTCTTGGGAAAGGTTTACCATTTTCTCTTCTGTATTATTATTTGACTTCCAATTCTTTTTTCTCCCAGTGGTCTTATTTCTCATTTAATTTATTCTAGATATTCATGTACTTTCTGTGGAAAATCCATAGGCTGCTGGCTTGTTTGCCTCCACAACTGCTCACTTTGGTAGCAGTCCCCTTTCCTATTGTCCTCAGGCATGAGGCTGACTTTTTGTATAGTTATGAGATGGAGTAATCTCCATAATTTCTCACTGGATTCCTTGAATATCATTCAGTCTGTTATCAATTTCAAGTTTGTGCTAGAGGAGGTATGTAAGAATTGGACTATCTGCCTCCACTTAGGTAGCCATATTGGTCAGAAATCTCTCTACTTCGTTTTTAAAGCCTGGCCCTAAACTAATAAGATATTTTCCCCTTCTTCACTCAGTGATCAAGCCAAACTGGCCTTCTGTTTCTCACGTGACATTCCCTTTCCCATATCTTTGCATTCCATCTCTGATCCCCATACTTGCATATACTCCCTCCTTGCCTCAATCTAATATACTCCCTCAATCTTGCCTCAGGCACCTTCTGCATGAAGCCTTTCCTGATTTCCTCAACTACTAGGACCCTCCCTCCCAAATGACCTTGCATTTAACTACTTTGTATTTTTCCAAATAACTATATAGAGTATTTATTAAGCACCTACTGTGTTCTAGACTATACTAGGCATTGCAGATATGAATACAAGCATTCAAGACAGTCTATCCTAGCAAGGAGCTTATATTCCAGTGGAGAAATAGAACACATAAAGGGGAGCTGGAAAGCTAGGGGTGAGAAACAGGGAAGGACAGATACCCACATGGAGGCCAGGGGAAAGAGAAGCATGACAGCTCAGGTCATGAGTGCAGTAAAATATGATTGAGGCTTCTCCTGAAATAGTCTGGACAGACAATCAGCAACCAGGAGAGCTGGAGTTCAGGGTAGAAGTTTTTCACTTCCAGCGTATTATATCCCATACCAACTTTTTTATGTTTGAATCTATATCTAGTATTCTAAAGTCTATTCCATCTCCAACAATTACATGTTTTAAGGTTCCTTCCTGCTTTAACAGTCTCTTTTCTAGGGGCCCTTCTACTCTAATAGCCAATGTCTTAAAGGTCCTTACAAACTCTAAGGTTCCTCCTCACTCAAAATTCTGTGTTCTATGAATCTCATGACTGAGAAGAATATTTTCACCTTTTCTCATTTGAATTTGAAAATCCTAGTTCTTAGGGATGATGTTCTTACCTGAGTGAGTCACATTTAGATAAATGCTCATGCTTTCAAAGTACAGTGTGTGTAGTGCTAGTGTATTCAGTGAATATATTCAGGGACCAGCCCCTACCGTGAGGGCCAGGGTCCCCACTGAAGCCAGACAGAAGCCGAGGTCCCTGTGTGGCCTGTTCTTCTGTGTTTGGGGAAGAACAAGAAAAGTTGCTTTATTCAAAAGCCTCTTTAAATCTCTCTATTATCAGGAAAGGGATGCACAGTGAGGAGTCATGCCATGATATATCTCCTATCATGTAAGAGGTTTGTATGTTTGAATAATCAATTATTCTGCTCTGACTTCTTAACCTCCATTTCACTCTTGCTGTTTTTATTGTCTTTTTGTTGTTCCAACACTTCTTGTTTTGGGCTTTTATTTTGTGGGAACATTTTGACCTACGATATCCTCTTTTCTTCTTCTCACTGTTGTTTTTTTCCCTGCTTCTTCTTCCCCTTCTGATTTTGGTATCCCTTGTAATTGACCAGGCACAACCTCAGCATGCTAGTGAATGAGCGCATAAGCCAACTGCAAGGAAAGCCATTGTATTTGGTGGAACTACCAGGGTACAGGGAGCTGTTAGACCCAGCATGGTGTATTGCAAAGAGCACTAGTTTGGGACTCAGAAGACTTGGGTTCAGGTTCAGGTTCCACTGCTGTCATTCACCAACAGATCAAGTTGCTTTCTTTTTCTAGACTGTAGGTTCCTCACCTGCGAAACGAGGATATACCAAAAAAACCATTATGTGTGAGCCCCTTTATATTACTTCATACCTTCTTCTGCTTATTGTTCCCTCCACCAAACACACCATTTTTTCCTACAACTATCAAATCTATACAGATGACTCCTGAATCTATCTTAAACCATGACTTTTCTTCTTAGCTCCAGACCCACATCTCTGCTTACCTCCACCTGAATGACTCCACCATCACCTCATATGTAGTATGTATAAAACTAAGCTTCTCATTTCTCCTGCCAAATCTTTTTATCCTTCTTACTTCACCATTATATAGTTTCCAGTATTCAAAACCTTCACATTATCATTGGATCTTGCCTCTCCATCTTTTAGTTAGTTAGAAAGTCAAGTTGATTCTGCCTCCAAAATGTCTCATGTGTCTCTCACCTCGCTTCTATTCCCATTGATACCATACTAATACAGGATGTCATTATCCCCCACATGGACTATGGCAATAGTGTCCAAATAGTTCTTCCTTCCTCAGTGTACATTATAGTTCAGCCAAACTGGAGCACTTTCTACCCGTGAACATGCCTACCCTGTCCTAACTCTGTAACTTTGCTCACATTATTCTCTATGCATAAATTGCCCTTCTTCTTCTTCCTCTTTTACTTTTTGAATTCCTCTACCAGACTTATAATCCAATTCAAACTTTTCTCCTCTGATTCCCACCGCATGGCCAGAGGCTTTTTTTCTTTGAAAGCACTTTGTTTTTCAACTCTTTAAGGTGCATATCATGTAGCATTTTGTGTTAGTCATCTGTGTTATTTTTTGAGCAGGTAAAAGAGGCCATCTTTTGCCTCATTTCTTTCCTACCCTGAATCATTGAATGGATGTTGCCTCAGGCAGACTGAGACCCAAGAAAGTCTTTAACTTAAAAAGGCCAAGATTTCCTACTGCATCTGGGCCATCTCCAGTCATCCTGATCTGTGTCTTGCCGCTGGATCCAGTTGACTCTGGAGGAGAGAGGGAAGCTGATAACACTGCACAGCCCTGCCTCACTTAAATCCCATTCATTTGCAAGTCAAGACATCACCCTCCTGATGTCTTTGAGAAAGAAGGACAAACAGTAACAACAACCACACTTCTGATCCCCTAGTAAACTGTGAGCTCCATGTGATTAGGGACCATGTCATGGGGAGATAGAATGAATAAGGGAACATTTATTAAGTGCTCTAATGGAGGACACATTGGAGAGGGCTAGAGAGAAGAAGTGGATAAGAATCCACATGAGGTCATGATGAGGAGACCACTGAAAAGTAGCCTGGAGGCCTGAGTCCTGGCAAGGTAAATCAAGGACTCATCCAGAAATCAGGAGTCCAAGAGTCTGACAGGAAAGGGATGAGTAAATGGCATGGTGAAATGCACCAGAAACTGGCATACAAGCCCAGGCCATAACAACATAAGAATTCATATTTCATATTTCTCCTGGCACAGAGCAAAGTGACATGGACAATTATGAGTAATTAATGAATGTTTATTGACTTGATTTATAACATTACATACGTTTTGCTTTATTATCATTCATTTAATTAATCATGCTGCTTACCATTTATGCAGTGCTTTTAAGTTTACAAGTTACTTTACTTACAATATTGTTTGATCCTTACAACAATCTAGTATTATAGGAACAGCAGGTATTATTCTCATTTTATAGATGTGAAAATGGGCTTAGAGAGGTTAAGTGAGTTGTTCATGGTCATATATCTAGTAAACATCAAAGGTTGAATTTAAAGCCAGATCTCTCCTAGCTCCAAGACTAGCAGTCTTTCCATTGCAATACAATGCCTCTTGACTTCTTGCCTCCCTTTAGTAACTTTAAGGTGATCTTGAATTCTTAAAGATTGGGCCATCAGATCCCCCCAGGCTACAAAACCCTCATGTATAAGTCTTCCAGTGGCCTGTGTATCTGCTGTTTAGAGATAGCAGGCATAAGCATCATGAATATCTGAGAGGCTTTATCAGAAGCTTGGCCAGCAAGGAATGAATTTTTGGGGGGGATGAGGACAGGGGAGGCATAGCAACTCATAGAGACCAAGGTGTGGAGGGACTGTGATCTCTGCAATGTGGGAACTGCCCTCACAGGCACAAACTAGACATGTTTTAGACTTTTGAAGTAATGAGAGTTCATATTTTTGTAACACTTTACGATGTAGAAGTGCTTGCTTAGTAACAACTCTGGAAGGTTGATAGTGCAAGTTTCACCATTATCCCTCTTTTTCAGATGAAGACACAGGGTTAGAGAGACTTGTTTAGCATCACATATAGTTAGTAGTTAGCTAACAGATCCAGGATTGTTTCAATGGAGAGAAACCTGGTTTAGAATCAGAAGACTTAGATCTAAATCACCTTTCAATCACTTAAAACTGTATGCCCTTAGACAAGCTTCCCAGTTTCTCTGGGACTCACTTTCCTCATCTGAAAAATGAGAGGGTTGTATTAGGTCACCTCTAACTAGAACTATATAACATAAATATATGTTAGTTATATATGAAACATATAACACTGTTTCTATGATCTTATGATTTCTAGATCAAAGTCAAGGGCTCTTTCTCCATCCCTTTGCTGCCTCTTGGCTCTGGTACATTTGTAATATTGGACAAAATCAAAAGTGCTTAGTTCTCTCTAGTATACATTATTTCCTTGTCTCTTCCAGCACAAGGAAAATCCTTAAATTTCATCATTGAGGTCTAACAAGGCAAGGCCTCAACATGTTTTGTTGAAGGTGTTTGCAATGGGATACATATCATTCTTCATAAAGCTCCTATGCAAATATTACTTCTGTTTTGCAAATTATGTAAGAATTCAATGTCAACTAGATGACAAATGATCTAGGTCTTTATGGGATGCAGGCTTGCCCTTTCCAGGCTGTCAGGTTACCTCACTGAGCTCTTCTTTGAAAATGTTATTCCTCTCTAGTTAAACTAATTTTTTAAAGGGTTTCTACTTTCTCATCTGCTTCTTACATAATTCTTTGTTTCATGTTGTGGATCTTGGCAGCAACAGTATATTATGACTGAAATGTGCATTTTGTAAGTCATAACTTTATGCTTTGTATTGAAATAAACTGCGCACACAGTGTGTGCGATTTATGCAGCACACAGCTGGAGGTATCCCATTCTGAATTCTTCTGGCTGAAAATGTCTTTTTTGAATATTGAAAATGTGTTGTGAAGTAGACACCATTATGATAATTGGAAACTCAGCTTTTCTATCTTCCCAGAATATGAATATATATGTGTGTATATATGTATATTTATATTTCAAATAATTATATATGCATACATATACACAGAAACAAGAGAAAAGGATAGATAGGTGGATAGATATTTTTAATATAATTAACACATTGTGTACACTTCACCTGGGTGCTCCTTGGTTACCTTTGACATCCCCTTGATAGTTATTTAGATTCATGGAAGTGCCTTGACTTTGAACTGAATAGGTAACAGAACTAATAAGTTTAAAATCAACAATTTCCAACATTAAAGTTATACAATTAGAGAATTATAGCCCCAGTGATGTCTGTTTGTCTACTTTGTTCTTTGTCATATGATCAAGGCACAGTTATGTGAAAATTCTACTGAGACTTGATTTCCATTGGATCAAAATACCTACAGTGAAGTTAAGCGACTTGTTTTCATCCGTTTTGTGGAAAGAAACCATTCACTAACCATATGGGGGGAAGGGAGCATGACATATATGGCAAATTTTATGAGTGTTATCCCCAAATTTATATTCCTGAATAATGCATTTAATTTGAAAGGATTCTCTCTCCTATAATAGGATTTGCTAACCTGGAATTCAAAGCCTGCCTTAGATCTGGATTTATTCTGTCTAGTGCAGAAAGTTTGATAGCATTGTCACCTCCACACATGAAAGGGAAATGTATTTTTTTGTCAAAAGTTGTGCTATTTTCCCAGTTTCATTTTAGGCTCCTAAGTCATGTAGAACATTGGCTCAGTGAATGCAGTCTCGCTGAGTTGGTGTTTTTCTCATTGTCTGTTATTCCAAAAAACTATGCTATTAACTATCCAGGTAGTGTTTCAAACAGAAATCCTAAGAATCTAGAGAGATGCGTATATAGGAATACAAGAGATTTTAAAAGAAGTTTGTTATGTATCTATATAATTTTCAAGGAATGCATTTTGATAAACATTTTTTAAGCTACCACTGTGTGACCTTGGAAAAGTGACTTCCTCTCTCCGGGCCTCATCTGTAAAATGAAAGAGTCACACTGAGTGATCTCTCAGTTCTCTTGAATCTCTTAACATTCCACTTTCCAACATTCCACATTCACCTAAGGTCCTATTCTTTGCTTTTTAAGCTCCTCTGAGCTCAAATTGCTTAAGCAGAATTTCCAGCTTGCTGCGGCTGTTGTTGTTTTTTAAGAGATTTTATTGAAACTCTCTGAGCCATCTCTAAATTAAAGAACCTCCAGTGTCACTACTTATGTGCATACTCTGGATTGAAGACTGTCAGCGGGAGAAGCTGGCGTCCATTTCAGAGAAGGTATTGGGGACATTTATATTTCAGGAATAATTTCCATGTATACTGGAAGATAAACTGGCCTGGGAGACAAGAGTCATTCCTTTTCCTAGCTCTGCCTTGTCTGTGTGATCTTGGGCCTGTATTTTCTAAAGCGAGGGAGTTGGACTAGATAACCTCCAAGGTCTAATAACCTGCGTCCTTAAGGTGCTCCAATGTTCTATGTTCTAACGATCTGTGTTCCATCCAGTGTGAACATTATTTTAGTCCACAGTGATATATTGTCCAAGGTGGTATGCTGAGACTTTTAGAGAAACCATAGTGGGCCAGGTCAAGCATATTTGCTCTACTGAAAATGCAATCCACATTTCGGAATAGAAACAAAACAATTTTTGACCCAAGGCCATCTGTGATCATCATATTATTGGGCAATCTTTAAATATTCTATTTCTAATTTTCAAAAATGGTTTTAGCTATATTTACAACATTTAACATATGAAAAATCTTTGGGAATGTGTTTTTTTTTAATGGAATGGTTGTGTAATGGAATATTTCACGTACTGGTTCAGCCATAAAGCTTAGGGCTGATAAACAAAGCGTCTCAAGCCAAATGGCCCCTCAGCTAACCCCAATTAAAATAAAGATTTCATTCCACTCTGTCCTGACAGAGGGGAACATATTGTTGCCTTTAAGGGAGTTTGGTTTAGTTAATGAAAGAATTTTATTTCCTTGTCCCCCCCATGCCCCTCCCTCAAATACAGTACCTAATTAAATAAGATTCAATTTGTTACGACTGCTGGTACAGAGATATTAACTCTTTTAAAGCTATGCTGCATCCACTAAGATAGACATAATATTTCTGAAGCTGATTCTCTACATGATTTTTAAAGAAAAAAGAAGTTACTTAAAAGCCAAACAGTCTTAAAGGTGTATCTGTTTCTATATAACTTCTAGTACCTTATATTTATTAAGAACTATGCATTCTACGTCTGAAACATAATTTCTGAAAATAATGTAAACGTAGAATCTTTCTGAGATATTCATTAGAACAAAGAATGTTAAAACATTCTACTTTATACCAAGAACATCATGCAGGTCCTTTCTTCTCTTGCCTCTATCTATGTGATCAGGTCCCATACTGGAAGGGATCATAAAACATACAATGTGAAAGTATCTTTGGAATATAGAATGTTTGGTCATTGAAATTAATGCCATAAGGAACTTAGACCCAAAGTGTTATCTATGGGACTATACACTATACTGTACCTTGGGACACTATGATTAGTAGAACCCTTATTGGGAGCTTATCTCACTTAACCCTTCATTATATACTGGAGAATTTAAGCAAATGACATATATCGCAAGAGCAGAGTGACTTGCCCAAGGATATGTAAGCTAAGGCTAGACCTCATTCTCGTACCTGGAATTCACTTCTGGTTCCTAGTTCAGTACATTGCTCATTCCATTCCACCCCATTGCCTCTTCACTTTCAAGTTTACGTAAATCTTTGTTTCCTCAAAGCATTTGTACTTTCACATATTTTAATTTGCTGATAATGTGAGCTCCATCCATAAAATATCTTTCATGCAAGAAGTTGTATCTGCTAAAATATGTTAGGTAACATAAGTTGTGTACGGATGCCAGATTATCCTGGAGTTCCTTTGGACTTATTGTGAATAAACATGTGAATGCCTAAGGAATTCATCATTTAACAGTAGCAGTGAACACCAGCAGGAATGCTTTTTTACTTTTCCATACACCGGTCTGTCATTGATTTTGCTATGTGTCAGCAAACCATCTTGGTTATTGGCTTCATAATTGTGGAATAATATTTCTTGGTATCAATATGAAGAAATTCTTTTAAATTCAGTTAGTAATTACGATTGTAGCTGACCCAAATGACAATGGAAAGATTCATAGTTGGTGCAAGCATGTTTCCAAGGATGATTTGTATTCAAAAAGTGGCCAAATATACATATATACACATAATATATATATATATGAATGGACAATGAGGTGAGTAAGGCACTTAGCAAGAGTAAAGGATAACCACTACATGTTGCATAGGTGTTCTTGAAGAGTAAAACCAGAGAAGGGCTTCCAAGGCATTGGGCAGTTCTTCTGTAGAGGATTTTTGTAAAGTTGTGGATAAAAATTGCATGATGAGAGAAATAAACTTGTAATCTACTCTAGAAAAATCTGTCTACTCTAAATATATATACTGCATCCCCTCCCAATTGCAACTCAATCCCTTACAGTCTGACTTCTGATGTCACTAATGAATTAAAACTGTCATCTCTGAGGTTACTAGCTATTTCTTAATTGCTGAATCTCACGGCCTTTTGTCAGACGTATCTTGGTCTTCTTAACTTCTTTGTAGCTTTTTCCATTGATTGGTTCTTTGAGACCAGGTGCAGTTTGGCCACCCCCTTCCCCTAGATACTCTTCCCTTCCTTGTCTTTCATGACACTATACTTTTCTAGTTCTCCTCTTACTGAACTAAATTTTCTTTCTCAGTGTCCTTTTCCATGTCATCGTCCATGTCTGACCTCCAAACCATAGCTGTACTCCGGAATTCTGTCATGATCCATCTTCTCTTTTTTTTTATCTATATACTTTCTTGATAAATTTTGTTAGCTCCCATAGGACTAATTATCCTTTTTATGCAGATGACTCTAAAATCTGTGTATTCAACCCTAATCCCTCTCCTGAGCTCTAGTTTCTTTTAAATAACTGCCCGTTAGACTTGTCTGCATGTATACCCATAGATTTATTCAAACTCAACATGCTCAAAAAGGAGCTCTTTATCTAAGCTACTGCTGCTGTCTTCTTGCCAGCCCCCTTCCATTTCAGTCTTGAACCAAAGACCATGCCCTGAAGGACTTAAGCCTTTTGACTTCAGAAATCCCAATCCGTAACTCCCACTACCCTGATTGGTGAGCGCTTCATGTAGCCCATTCTATCTCAGCAGCCCTAGCCATGCTTCACTTCTCTTCTGGGACATCTTCCCTGCCACTCCGCATGTATTTTCTCCCCTTTTCCCCTGACTTTCTAATTCTAGAAGCATAGTCAAATAAATATCATAATTGTTCATGGGAAAGGCCCGTCATTCTATTCCCCTATGGCTCTATTCACCATGCCTGTAATTATTTGAGCCAAAATAAAATACTCCTCTTTGGTCATCATTTCTCTGAACGTATTGTCACCCCCATCAGAATACAAGTCTCTTGAAGTCAACAATTGTCTCTGCTTTTGTATTTGTATGCCCATTGTTTAGCATACAAGTGCTTAATACATTCTTTCTTCATTCATTTGTTCATAAACCTGTCCTTTCTCCAAACTTCACTGTTTTTGTTGAGGACACTACTATCCTTCTACTTCCTCAGGTTCACAACCTAAGAGTTATCCTTGACTCTTCACTTTCCCTCTAGTCTCTCTTCTGAAATAAGAAGCTAAAGGGTAAAAATGAGCATACTTTATGAGGATTATCAAAGGGATTAGATATTTGACTTCCTTTAGACTGCCTTTGTCTGCCTCGTGGATATTTCGAAATACCAAATACAGCCTGCAGTTCAGAAATATCAAATAATGAACTACTGTAAATTCACAAAAAACTATTGACCTTATGTTCCTGTATCAAAGTATGGGGAAAGGGGTAAAATGAAAAGATTTTCTTTCCTTTAAGGAAGAAAAAGATCTCATTCAGAGCCTTCAAAAACATTCAAATTCTACTTGTCAGGTATTGGTAACTTAAAATAATGATGATAAAAATAATAGCTCATTTATATATCCTTTAAATGCTCCCCTCAGAACAACCCCATGAGGTAGATAGTAGAAGTATTATTATCTGCCATTTATGTATATGGAAACTGAAGCCCAGAGAAGCCAAGTGACTTGTCTATAATAACAAATAATTTCAGAGCCAGAGTGCAAATCCTGGATTCCTGATTCTAAATCTTGCACTCTCTAAGCCCTTCAAATTCTGGTGAACATTCTTCTTCCCTAAGGTTATCTTTGATATTGATATCCTGTTATGTGACTTGGTCAAACTTAGATAGCTGGAAAATGATAGAGCCACTATTTAAACTCAGATATTCTGACTTGGCATTAAACTTTCTTCTTCTTGTTCAGTCATTTCAGTTGTGTCCCATTTTTTGTTTCTTGGCAAAGATGCTGGAGTGGTTTGCCATTTCCTTCTCTAGCTCATTTTACAGATGAGGAAACTGAGGCAAATAGGGTTAAGTGACTTGCCCAAGGTCACACAGCTAGTCTGAGACCAGATTTGAACTTAGGGAGACAAGTCTTCCTGACTTCAGACCCAGGACTCTGTCCACTATACCACCTAGCTGTCTGGTATTAAACCTGGCTGCCATCCAAAAAAAAAAAAAGACAGTTTGAAGATTTTAGTACATAACTTTCTAACCAGCTCCAAGAGATATATCAATCATTTTGTTATAACATACACTTTATAGAAATTATATTCCTACTCCATAAAATGAACTGGAACCAATGTCCATTTCTCATCGGTGAATTAATAAATGAAAAAGTAAATCAACCCAACAAAGTTTTGGTTTGGATTGGTAACAGCCTGATTAAAAAGCGCCATTAAAAAGCACCTGGAAATAGAAGTGGCCTTATCATGTATGTAGAGTTAGAATGAATGGATAGATAGCCCTGTTGCTGCCCTGATACTTGTTTTTATGTATCTATAATCCCATGACGATGGATGTTCCCTCCTCCAGTTCAGACTGAAACCTACCCTCATCTTCTCCTCCTATGTGCTTCTTGTGGATGTTGTACCATAAATCCTCCAGAGACAATTGGCCCAGCATACCAGAAGATTCCTTCTGTCTTTTAATATTTTGTGAATAGTGGGGTAACACTTATCCTGTCCCATCTATCATCCTCTTTGAAAAGCGTATCCTATTTGAATAGCCTATGAATAGCCTATTTACTTTTCCTATCATACATGTCCTTGATAATGTGTTCTATACCACTTTATCCATGCAAGTCATCTTATTGTAAAAAACTGAGCCTCTTAATGCCTGCCATATTTTTTTAAATATTTTTACCAAACATATAATATACAAAATAAACAATAGCCACAAAACTCCCAAACTGCATAAAGTAAAGCAAATTAGCGTTTTAACAAGTGGTTATAAGTGATTATGTATCCCAGTTTGTACTTCTTATTTATGATTGATAAAAGAAACTAAGACCATGTTCATCATCTCTGAAAAAGTTAGGGTTATCTAGCATATTTGCCATGAATTCTGCTGCTGTTCAGTGCCATCTTCTTTTATAATAAGTCACAATATATGTTCTTATAGTTCTGCCTTTTTCTCTCTGTATCACTTCATATAAGCCTTCCCATAATTATCTGTATTTTTTATAATCATTCCTTATGATGCAATAATACTGTTACATTCGTGTACAATGGTTTATCCATTCCCCAATTGCTGTTCACATAATTTGTTCCCAGTTTTCTGTTATTTGCTGCTATAAATTTTTGTGCAGTTGGATCATAGGATCATAGTTTTAGAACTAGGAGAGTGCTCAGACATCTTCTAGAAAAATCCCCTCATCTTATGGATGACAAAATTAAAGACCAGAGGGGTTGTGACTTGCCCAGGGCTATATAGCAGAGTGGACATTCCAGCCTAGGTCCTCTAACTCCAACTCCAGCACTCCTTCCACTGTACAATATTGTTGTTGGCTTTTCTTCATGTCATGAGCCTTCTTTGGCTATAAATTTTAAAAATCCTCAGTGCACCTCTCCGTTGCCCTTTGTGTCGCCTACAATTTGACTGTCTGAAGATCATAGAGTTTGTGACATTATTTAGAGCATCCACAGAGAATATATTTGGTTGTTTTGTGTTGGGAGCAGCTTGGGATCATTGAAAGTGCTATACAGTTTCCCAAAAACAATCCAACCCTGTGTCCTCCTTTTATTCGCCAGTTCATTTACCATCTATGGTCCCTTTCCAAGTTGTGTGGATTGATGTTCTGACTCACTGAGTTGCACATTCAACTGTGTTCCTTCAGTCTGAACAACATGAACAATATACTGTATAAATTGATAAGGCTCATTTCTTTTCAATGACTAAGAATATCCCTGAGTGTGCATGAAATATTAAAAGAATCAGAGGGAGAGTTTAAATCAAGAGAGCACTGGACATGAAGTTTAATTACACTCGTCAGCTATGGGCAAATTCCAAACCTCATTGTTTATATAAAATGAGGGTGTAATGATGGGTGTGACAATACTTTGTAAACTGTAGTAATAACAATGGCAATAATAATAGCCAGCATCACATAGCAAAGTGCTTCATAAATATCACCTCATTTGATCTTCATAAATCTTGTAAAATAGGTCCTTCGGTTTGAACCATTTTATAAACAAAGAAACAGAGGCTGAGAAATTAAGTGTCTTGCTCAAGTCACATAGCTAGTATTATTATTATTACAACAGTATCAGCTGTTATTATTATGTAATCCCTGTTACTCTTTGGTTAAACCCATTTGTGAAGACTTAGTAACATGTGCATTACACATCTCTAATACCTGCCACAATAAGCCTTACATGTTACTCTTGAAGTTGTTGTTTTTGCTCAGCCTGTGCCACTTATTAGCTTTGTGACTATGATATGATATGACTATGATCTTCTCTGAGCATCACCCTCTTCGTCTATAAAATTGAAATAAAAATATTTGTACCATTTGCCTGCCTCTTATTAGATTGTTATGAGGAAAGTGCTCTAGAATTGTGAAATATTTTTATTATTGTTGATAGTTTTTATGTATCAACATATGTGTCTCCCAGCAAGATATCCCAACCAACTGGAAGACAAGGGCTCAAAGAAGAATTAAAGAAAGGAAGATACCCTGTTACCCTAACACTGTCCTTTCATCCTCCAGTTAGGTAGCACAGTAAATAGACTCTGGACCTAGAAATCAGGACGACCTGAATTTAAATCCAGCCTTAGATACTTGCTAGCTATGGGACTCTGAGCTAGTCATTTAAATTCCATCTAGTTCAGGTTCCTCAACTGTAAACTAAGGATAATAATAGCACCTATCTCCCCTAGTTGTTGCAAGGGTAAAGTGAAGCACTTTGTAGTCCTTAAAGCACAATTTAAATATTATCATTGATGATGATGATGATGATGATGATGATATCGATGATATCATGTTCTTTGGTTTTGTGGTAGCTTTGCTTAGGAAAAAGGAATCAAAGTACTACTTGACAGTTCCCTCACAGACACTTTCTTTCCATGGAGACCAGAGAAAAAGGGATGTGAATAGTGTTCTTGGCACATAGCAGGCACTTAATGTTTATTGATTGATTTATTATATAGATCTAGTATAACTGGATATCCCATAGGCCCCTCAAATTCCATATGTCAAAAACTGAACTAATTATTTTTTCCAAAAAAACTCTTCCCTCCACTTTCTGAATTTCCCTATTTCTGACAAAGGTACGACCAACCTTTTGGTCACCCAGGATCACAGCCTTGGTACAGATAGTGCCTTGTATATCCAAGCAGTTTCCAAATCTTGTCATTTTTACCACCAGTCTTATCTCTGGCATGCCCATCCCCTTCTCTCTACTTACATGACCACCATTGTAGTTCAGGCTCTCATGGCCTCTCACCTGTAATTTGCAATAGCTTCCTAATTGATCTTCCTGTCCCTAGTCTCCCTTCTCTAATTCATCCTCCACCTAACTGCCAAAGTGATTTTTTTTCAAAGTACAGGTCCTACTGTGCCTTTCTCCTACTCAGCAAACTCTACTGGTTCTCTTTCCCTCCAAGACCAAATATAAGCTCTTCTGTTGAGCTTTCAAAATCCTTCACAGCCTTGACCCCAACTTTAAAGTACATTGTTCCCATTCTCTCGCTCCAAGGTCTAACCATACTTGTCTTCTATTAGTTTTTCAGTCTTCTGGTTTTGTTTTATTGTTTCTTGATTTCTCATCAAGTCATTAGCTTCTATTTGCTCCATCCTAATTTTTAAGGAATATTTTCTTCAGTGAGCTTTTATATCTCCTTTTCTATCTGCCCAGTTCTGCTTTTTAAGGCATTTTTCTTCTCATTGGCTTTTTGGACCTCTTTTCCCAACTAATCTGTTTTTAAGGTGCTATTTTCTTCAGTATTTTTTAGTATGTCTCTTTTAGCAAACTATCGATTTGATTTTCTTGCGTCTCCTCCCAGTATCTCCTTTACCTCTTACTTGATTTTTGAAATCCTTTTTGAGCTCTTCCATGACTTGAGACCAATTCATATTTTTCTTGGAAGCTTTGGTTGTAGGAGCTTTGACTTTGTTGTTCTCCTCTGAGTATGTGTTTTGATCTTCCTTGTCACCATAGTAATTCTCTATAGTCAGAGTTTTTTCTGTTGTTTATTTTCCAAGCCTATTTCTTGACTTTTAACTCTTTGTTAAAGTAGGGCTCCACTTCCAGGGTGGAGGGCACACTGTCCCAAGCTTCATGGACCTTGTTTCAGAGATTCCTCCAGAGACTTGCAAATTTGCAGCTCCTCCAGGTGGTATGGTCTAAAGAGACATGTTTACTACCCTCCTGGCTTGTGCTCTGGTCTGTAAGTGACCACAAGTACTCTTTTCTGCCTTGTAACTGTAAGGAGGTTCCCCTCTCCACTGTGGCCACAAGCTCCGCTATGCTCGTGCTCCTCTTCACTCTGGGACTGCCACCTAGGACTGTATGGGCAAAGCAAGAGAGTCCTGTCTCAGTGCTAGCAAAGAGACCCCTGTAATCTCCTGACTAGTTGTTTGACCTCCTTACAATCTGTGAGCTGAGAGCTTCAGAAGCAGCCATTGCCCCTGCTGATTCAGTTACTCCTAAGGCCTGCTCCTGGTTTGCTAGAGCTGCCACTGCCTTTGTTAGCCTGTGTTCCTCTCCCATCCTGGTGCAACAGACCCTTCCTGCAGACTTTTCCAGTTATCTTGGACTGGAAATTTGTTTCACTCCATATTTTTGTGGGTTCCACCACTCTAGAATTTGTTCAGAGTCATTTGTAGAGATATTTGGAGGGGTTTAGGGGAGAGCTCAGGAGAGTTCCTGCCTTTGCTATGCCATCTTGGCTCTGCCTCTGTAGACTTGCCTTCTTGCTGTTCCTCATAGAATATTCTATCTCCCATTTCCTCACCTTTGCACTGGCATCTCCCATGACTGGAATGAACTTCTACCTCCTAGAATCCCTGCTCAGGTGAAACCTGCATGAAGACTTCCATGCTCCCCTCAACTGCATCTAGGTGGCACAGTAGATTAGAGTACTGGTCCTGGAAGCAGGAAGATGAGTTCAAATACAGCTTCAGACACTTAGTCACTGTGTGACCCTAGGCAAGTCACTTAATCTTTGTCTCAGTTTATTTAACTATGAAATGAGGATAAAGATTGTACCTATCTCTTGTTGTGAGGATCACATAAGGTAATATTTGTAAAGAGCTTAGCATAGTACCTGGAATACAATAGAGGCTTAATAAATGCTTACTCTCTCCTTCAGCTTGTAGTGCTGTCCTTCCCCTTCAAAATGTACTTTGGGTGTGTGTGTGTGTGTGTGTGTGTGTGTGTGTGTGTGTGTGTGTGTGTACATGTTGTGTTTCCTGGTAAGAATGCAAGCTTCTTGAAAGCAGAGACCATTTTTATTTTTGGCAACTTCTAGCACATAGTAGGTGCTTGGCAAATGTTTGTTGCTTTCTTGATGATCAGTTTAGCCAATCCACAAGGATATGGAAATAGCTATTATACATAGCACTTCTCATAATGATATTTGCTATACCATGATTTTATGTATTATCATTTTTCCAGAACTTTGGATATTTGAAAATATCTCCTAATAGTAAACTTACAAATTCTATTTAAATGTATCTTTATAATGCTTAACTTCAAAGTAATGAAATTTTCCCCTTGCACAGCAGTGCCCACAAAATCCTATTCTGATGTCTCATCCTGCCATGGAGGTGACCCTGTATGCTCAGAGACTATTCCAGCAGAGCACAAGCTCTTGGCAGATTCTAACATGCTGGGAAGGCACTGAGTATGGTCCTGGAAATAAACTATGCCTACTTTTTGATGATAGAACTTGCTGAGTTTAGAGAGGCTCACCATCAGTAGGCTAGCCACTTGGTGAGGAATTTTTTGTCCATGGCAACCCATGAAACAAAGAAAAACTTAAAATGGCTTCCATCTTCTGACGTTCCCTTCCATTTCTGCAGTGATGGTAGCAGTGTGGCAGGAAATGGCTTCAGAATCATACTTGGCTATAAATTCTGTAAATATGAAATCTTTGTCCAGTGACCATCAAGTGTGCATTCTACTAGTGGAGTTGGATCATTTTAGTCTTAGCATTCTTGATATAAATGAAACCAGAAGACAAAAGGAAGCTGCACAGTTCTTTTCATTATACTAAGCTTTTCCCTAAAACAGAGACCCATCCTATAAAAATCACTTTTCTTCCAGTGATATTTTATGGCTGACAATTGGAATGATGTAGCCTCCAGAGAGAGGCAAGTGCTTGGTGTGAGCAGGCTGCAACATGTTACGTAGAAGGAATTACACCAGAGAAACAGTGGAAAGGCTGTTATTAGAGATAGGAGAAAAAAAAAATAAGTTAGGATAACTGAAGGATAGCCCCTGTGGGTCTGTTGGTATCCATTTTATGTCAGGACAGTTACTAGAATAAGTTACTAGAAAGTTATTTGATGTTCTCTGTTTGGCAGACTCGTGGGAAGAAATGAGTAAAAGTTGTTCATAATGGATAGGCATGGTTAGGTTACAATCTGCAGTGTTGGAAGGAGTGCTACCTTCATCAATGAGATCATGGATCCATTGAAATATGATACTGAATATGCCATGTTCATGAAAAGCAATATGAAGCAAAGTCTACCTTTTGATGAAAGATTTATAAGAATTCATTATTTTTGTGGTTTTGCTCATGAAAACAATATTGCATTTCTTAAGAATCTAAAAATGTTGATTTGTTGTTGTACCTTTTGAGGTCTAGAATTTTTGTAAGGAGACAGGGATATAAAGAAAAGGTCAGTCAAACTAGTTGGAGTTTGTGCCAGAAACAGAATTGTGAGATACTACATTGTGCTTTCCTCTAGCCCAAACTCATAAAAATCAAGTGAACCTAATTTTTAAACCAAAAAAAAAAAAACACCACCATCCAAGAGAATATTTTTTTTAAAAATCAGAGAAAAATTTTAAGAATATTAATGTACAAATTGTTTTTATGGCTTCGCAGCCCATATTCTAAATAACTTGCAAATGTTATTTAAGTTTCTATTTCTGTCTCTAAGTTGGAAAGAACTACTTATATCCAAAAACAAATTTACATATCTCCAATTATATTAAACTTAATAGATGCCCTCCAGTTTGAATGAACCCACCAATATTTATTGGGCTTTTTTTTTTTTAATTTTTGAAACCAAAATTACCATAAATGGCTATACTCACAAAGTTTACCAATGCAAAGTGAACCGACCTTTGGAGGTCATTGCAAAATTTAGCCTCAGATTTCTAGATAATAGGTTCATCTATAAATGACTTATAACATCACTAAATGGTATTGTAACTTCATCTAATTAAAATTTGTCACAATGTGGAATTCACCATCAACCTGAAAAGTCTTTGGAACTGGTCGGATTCATAAATTTTATTGTGATGTTTTGTCAAGATTTGTTTTCTTCTCTGATTTTTCAGTCAAGCAAAAGTTCTCATTTGTGTAAAGACCCCTTGCTCTTCAAACTGAGGCAAGAAGGTTCAGAATCATACAGTCCACATCTGTATGCTTTAGGGCGAAATACAAGCCTGTAATTCTTAAGGTCGCTGCCCAATTGTATTAGAACAACAACCAAAAAAAAAACCCACCAGTGCTGAACAAAGCGCATTCAAAATGTCCTTCCAAAGACATCATTGTTGATGACTATTTTTCTTGGTTGGAACTGTGAAGTAATGGGAAAAGCCCTGGAATCGAAGTCTCAGAAGTCCAGAATCTGAGTCTTGCTTTTGCCACTTTGTACCTTTTTGACAACACAATGCTCCACATCTCTGGGCTTTACATTGTTCATCTGTGAAATGATCGCTGAGAACTGGTCCCTTCCAGCTCTAACATTCATTGTTATGTGTTCTAAGATTCCTTCCATTTCTAACATTTTGTGTGTGTGCATCCTTCGTTGTCGAAGAAGACCATGCCATCAGTGTAATAATGACATGACTTGCACTTGACTTTGTTTTGAGTGAGCAAGGGCCGTGCAGGTCACCAGCCTCATTTCTCCTCCAGAGCCATCTGAATCCAGGGACCAGATATTCATCAGGATGACTAGAGATGACCCAGGATGAGGCATTTGGGGTTAAGTGACTTGCCCAAGGTCACACAACTAGTGAGTGTCAAGTGTCTGAGGTGATATTTGAACTCAGACCCACCTGGTGTTCTATCCACTGCACCACCTAGCTGCCTCCTAACATTTTATATTCTAACAGTTGATAGTCTAAAGTTCTTCAAATAGCAGCTTGCTATTCGAATATTCAGATAATCTTTGTTAAACTTCTCATTCAGCTCTAAGGTTCTTTCTCCTGACCCTGTAAACCTTACTGAGCTATCTTAAGGATCAAATGAAACAGTGTTTGTGACAGTTCTTTATAAGCTGGAAAGTGCTATAATAAAAATCAGCGACTTCTCAGTTAAATACATTGGGGAGGGCCACAAGAGTTTCCAATCCAAGTTTTCCTTTTGAAATCTCCTTTTTTTGGCAATATTGGCTTAGCAGTTCTAAAGTTTGCTTCTTACCTTTACACCTCTGAACAATTGATTTTGATTAGCAACATTACACTCAGCATTTACTTTGACATCTCTGAGAACAAACAGTCATTTTAAATGCCTTTTTTTTTAAACCAAATCATGACAGGGACATCAATCCTTTCTCTGGTATATGAAGTCCTGTAATATTAATTGGCTGTCAGATTCTGAAGAAGTAGTGGATTAATATGCTTGATCGCAGCGCTCTGTTCAGAGACTGAAGTTTGATCCTGATGTCCCCAGTCTCTGTACTTAATGCAATTATAGATATGCATTCAGGACATTTGAGTGGATTGCATTTCATTAATATGATTTGAGCGGACAACATTAAGCTGCTGTCGGGCCCTTTCTGACAGCTAATTACTAGAATGAAGTGTGTATATTTCTTAGGAACAATGGCATACTCATTGGGACCATGAAAACAATACAGAAATAGTGCTTTAAAAGTGGGATATTACTTTTTGCACTTGTCATGGTTCTAAAGATTGGTATTTAGTGAGAAGTTGGAAAAAGGGAGGACTTTCAAACAAAATGTTAGAGCTAGAAAGGATCTAGACTCTGTTTTTAGAGAGAATGTGAAAATATAGATGTTAGTACTAGAAGAGATGTTAGGACAGAGTCTGAGAGTGACAGAACATGAAATAATAAGTAGCAGAACTGGGGCTAGAAACTAGGTCTTCTGATTCATAGGATTATAGATGAAGATCTAGAAAGAACCTAGAAAGGTCCCAGAGTCCAGCCCCTTATTTTACAGGTGAGATCATTGAAGCCCAGAAAGGTTAAGTGAGATGTTAACCTGAGTTAGCCTGAGGTAAGATCAAATACCAGTCTTCCTGATTCCATGTCCAGCACCCTATACTATGGCACACTACCTTTCCTCTCCCTTCCCACAGGCAGAAATAGCAGTTAATTGAATTTCAATCCTCATTTTCCTTAACCTCTCTACAGCCTTTGACACTGTTGATCATCCTCTCCATCTTGATACTCTCTTCTTTCTAGGTTTTTAAGATACCACCCTCTCCTGGTTCTCCTACCTATTTGACCATTTCCTCTCACTCATGTTTGCTGGATCCAGATCACACCCTCTAACCACAGATGGCCCACATGATTCTACCCTGGGTCCTCTTCTCTTATCCCTCTGTGCTACTTTACTTAATCTCTTCAGCTCCTATGAATTTAATTACCATCTCTATGCTAATGATTCTCAATTGTACGTATCCTGTCCCTACTCTTTGCCAGCCTCCAGTCTTACATCTCCAACTGCCTTGCAGACATCTCATAAACTAAACATTTCCAAAATGGACTTCATTGTCTTCCTCTCCCTTAATTCCCCAATTACTGTAGAAGGCCATGCCATCTTCCCAGGACCTAAGAATCCCAACCTAGGAGCCATCCTCAATATCGGACTGTCTCCATTCTGTTGCCAAGGCCTGTCAATTTGTAGCATGTCTTGAATATACCCCCTTGTCTCCACCCCATACAGCCACCACCCTGGTGTAGGCCCTCATCTCTTCACGCTTGGACTGTTTCAGTAGCCGGCTGGTGGGTCTGCCTGCCTCAGGGCTCTCTCCCAATGCATCCTTCATTTTTTTTCTTTTTGGGGGGAGAGGGAGATTTCATTTATTTATTTATTTAAATTAGTTAATTTGTTTAATTAATTAATTCTGCAATCACTTCTATATAGCTTAGATTTTTTTCCCTCTCCCTCCCCCTACATCCCCCCTCCCCCCTTCCTCCCTGAGACAGCATGCAGTCTTATATAGGTTCTACACATACATTCTTATTAAATACATTTTCACCTTAGTCATGTTGCATAGAAGAATTAAAATGAATGGGAGAAACCATGAGAACAAAACAAAACAAAGCATAACACAAGAGAAAATGGTCTATTTCATTCTATGATCAATGCATCCTTCATTCAGCCACCAAAAGGATTTTCCCAAAGCCCAGGTCTAACCATATCATCCACCATAAGCCTATCACCTCCAGGATCAAGTAAAAAATACTCTATTTGGCATTCAGAGCTCTTCATAACCTGTCCCCTGCTGCTTTTCTAGTCTCCGTACACCTTATTCCTCACCCTGTACTCTCTGATCCAGTGACATTGGCCTCCTTGATGTTTCATAAACAAGACACTCCATCTTTCAGCTCTGGGCATTTTCTCCACCTACTCACATCTCCAGAATGCTCTCTCTCTCATCTCCATGTCCAGGCTTCCCTGGCTTGGTTTCAGTACCAACTGAAAGTCTGTCTTCTACAAAAAGCCATTCCTAGTGCCTCCTAATACTAGTACCTTCCCTCTGTTATTTCCTGTTTCACCTATATATAACTTGTTTGCATATATTTGTTTAATGTTTCCCTCATTAGATTTTGAGTTCCTTGAAGGCAAGGACTGCTTTTGTGTCTTTTTGTATCCCTAGCTCTTAGTATAGTGCCTGACATATACTGGGTACTCAGTAAATGTTTATTGATTGATTAATTGGCCTCTACAATAAGAGAAATAGAGGGTGTAAGGGTAACACCATCATCCCATTTCCTCGGGCTTACAATCTAGGAGTCATCCTTGATTCCTCACTATCTTCCCTTACTTCCAATCTGTTACCAAGGGCTGTTCATTTCACTTTTGCTATATCTCTCCAATATGGCCTCCTCTCTCCTCTGTCACTGCCTCTGCTCTAGTACAGGCCTTCATGCCCTCATGCTTTGACTATTCTAATAGCCTGCTGAGGGTCTGTCTGCCTTAGGTCTCTCCCAACTCCAATACATCCTCCATCACACACACACACACGCACACACACACATACATACACACACACAGAGACACTACCTTAGGTCTCTCCCAACTCCAATCCATCCTCCATCACACACACACACACACACACACACACACACACACACACACACACACACACACACAGCCCTCTTGTATTGCCTCCAGAATCAAAAACAAAATCTTTTGTTTGGTATTCAGAGCCTTTTATAACCTAGCTTTACGTCCCCACTTCCCTTTTCAGTCTTCTTATGCCTTATTCTCACCACGTACTCTTTAATCTAGTGACATTGGTCTCTTTGCTGTTCCTTGAAGAAGACTAAACAAGAAAATCGGATTGAGTTCCTTAAGGACAAAGACTCATTTATCTCTTTTTATATCCCTAGCACTTAGCACAGTGCCTGGCACATACTAGGCATTTAATAAATGTTTATTGACTAAGGTAAAGAAAACTGGAACAGTAGGAGGGCATGGGGGACAGCCAACAAAAATACAGAGTTGGGAGATAGAATATCTAGAGTGAAAAACAAGAAGAAAAACAGGGTTATTGTATTGCAGAATATATGGAAGGTGGAGCTAGGTGTAAGAAAACTCAAAAGGTGGGAGAGGACCAGATTATAAAAGGCTTTATAAGCCGAAGGACTTTATATTTGATACTGAAGATAATAGGTAATGCTGATAGTACTGGCATTTACTCAATAGGGAAGTAATATGGTCAGACCTGTCTTTTAGGAAGATCATTTTGACAGCTATGTGAGATATGATTAACGAAACCAACCAGTAAGCTATTGGAATAGACCAGGCAGGAGGTGATAAGGGCCTGAACCAGTGTGGTAGCAGTGTCAAAGGAGAGCTAAAGGGGGTTATACAAGAAATGTTATAAAGATAAAATTCATAAAATTTGACAACAGATTGAATGTGGAAGGTGAGAGAGAGTGAGGAGTCAAGGAAGACACCAAGGCTGTGAGTCTTGGTGACTAGAAGGATGGTCATACCCCCACAGTAAGAGGAGAGAGAGGAAGACAGAAGGTTTGGGGAAAACAATGTGTTCAGTTTTAGACATGTGGAATTTAAGATGACTGTGGGACATGCCCATTACACACTTGGAGATGTGATTCTGGAGGTTGGAAAAGAGAATCATCATCATAAAGAAGAGAATTGACTCCATGGTAGCTGATGAGACCACCAGATGAAATCGTGTAGAAGGAGAAATGAAGAGGACCCAGGACAGACAGAGCCTTAGAGAACACCCAACATTAGGTGAAATTTTGCAAAGGATTATCTAATTCAATCTCTGTCCAATGTATGAATTTCTTCTCCAACATCCCTTACCACCTTGGTTCTCTAACTAGTGTAGGGACTAGACACTCACTTCTCCATGACTCTTACTTATCCTTCCCCACATTCAGTTTCTGTGTGTAAAATAGAATTCTAACTGCTTTGCATACGTTACATTTTTCTAAGAATCACAGGAGATCATGGATCCTGCCATTCTATGCCCTCCATGGTCTAATTCCAAAATAATCTTTCTTGCCTTACTGTTCTAATAGAATCAGAAGTGAAAAGGACCACATAGGATCATAAAATCATACTATCATAGATCTAGGTTTGTAAAGAACCTTAAAGGTCCTCCAATCCAACTTCCTAGTTTTATAGATAGGACACTGGGGTAGAGAGAGGTAGACTTGCCCAAGGTCACACAAGTAGTAAGTGTCAAAGCCTACTTAGCATCTGCTTGAAAAACTCCAATGTTGGGGATCCCGCTTGACCTCTCAAGTCCACCCATTACACTTCTGGATAACTTTCATTGTTAGAAAGTTATTTCTTACAATGACCATCAATTTGTCTTTCAGCAACTTCTCTCTGTTGTTCTCAGTTCTACCCTCCTATCCTATGTGTTACAGACACATAGGACTATTCTCTAGTCAGGAGAATCTGAATTCTGCTTCCAACATTTCCTTTCTGTGGTACCACAGGCAATTCTTCACTTCTCTCAGCTCAGTTTCCTCATCTATAAAATGAAAATGATGATAATAAGCAAATCCAGACATCTCCTTTCTGAACACCCTGCCATTGCCCTCTCTGAATCACCTTACCTTCTGAGATCACATTCTGGGTCACTTAATTCACCACCTTTCCTTGCTCTCCTGATTGTTAAGTTAACCAGCAGAAATACACAAAGCCTACATTATCTAGCTGATCCTACCAGGGGTAGAAACCTTTTATTAAGCGGATTTGTTCTGTGAAGTTTGGATTCAGTCAAAGGGCCACATTTGAGGACCTAGAGAGCCACGTGTGGCCTCCAGGTTGTAAGTTCCCCACCCCTGTGGTTCTAAACAGTTAATCAGTCACCCATCCTGGGCTTCTTTTTGCCATCCATTTTGCAAACATGTGCCTCCATTCCCACCGCACCCAACCCCCAGCTTATACCTTTTGTTCTAGAACACTAGTAAAATCTGTACTACCATTGATTCTGGAAAGGTCATGTCAGTTGAGTCCCCTATGGCTCCATTCCTTTGAATTCCTAAAAGAAAATACCCATGTCTGGCCACTGCTCTTTTTTATCTATCCTCTTTCTACTAGAATCTAAGTAAGTTTCTTGAAGGCAAAAACTGTCTCATTTTTTTATTTGTATCCCCAACAGTTAACGCTTTATTTCATGTATAGTGTTCAATAAATTTTTTCATTCATTCATGGCACTTTAAAGTTTGCAAAATACTTTATATGTGTTAACTCACTTGAACCTCACAACAACTCAGTGAAACATGTATCATAGGATATTTTCCCCATTTTGAGATAACAAATACTGCAATGTCGAAAATGGGAGGAAACAATAAAAAAGGAAATACCGTTCAAAATAAACATAGAATTCATAAAATATCTGGGAGTCAACCTGCTGAATCACATTAAAGACATATAAATTAAATAACTAAGCAGTCTTTAAACAAATAAAGACTACTTAAATAATTAGAGTGATACCTACTTACTGTTTGTGGGTGAGCCATGCCAATATAGTAAAAATGATAACATAACCAAATTAATTTACAGATTTCATGTTATACCAATCACACTAACAAGGGAATCCTTTATGAAGCAAGATAAAATATCAACATTTATTTGGAGGAACTAGAATCTCAAGGGAAAAGTAGTAATGAGGGGGGAGTAGCACTTTTGGACGTTAAATTATACTAAAGTAGTAATCATCACAACTACCTAGGACTGGTTAAAAAATATGAAAGTAGATCGGTGGAATGACTAGATAAGGAAGAATAAGAAAGGAACTCATTTTTTTCACTTCCTCTTGCTTTCCCTTTTATCATCATGTTTTCTATAGATAGCTTCTCAACTCCTGCTCTAATTAGATCATAAGCTTCTTGAGAGAAACATCTGTGTAATATCTCCTTTTGTATCTCCATCTCTGATCTTGGGGCCTTTCACATGGTAGATATTTAATAAATATTTATTCAGTTGAGTTTACTAGAATAATGTATGGGATGGTATTTTATGAGCTGGAAAACACACGTGATTGCTGAGCTATTGTCAATAATATGTGAAAGACCACAGAAAACAGGTAAAAGATTGAAGAAGGGTAAATGTCCTGATTTTTACAAAAGAAAAGAGATCTGGGTATGCATTCTTTAAGTCAGTGAGCTTGACTTTAATTCCTAGAAATATTCATCACTGATCCTTAAAGAGATGGAAAGAAAAGGAAGTAGGGATTAAAAAGAGCCCGCCTGGCTTCTTAAAGAATGGGTCATGCCAGAATAACTTTATTTCCTTTTCTGCTATCTACTAAACTAATAGACCAGAAGACTGTTGTAGATAAAATTTATGTAGATTTTGACAAAGCATTTGATAAAATATCCCATACTATTCATGTGGAAAAGATGGAAAGATGTAGACTACATAGTAATGAAAATTGATTGACTTGGAATTGAATGAATGACTGGACTCCAAGAGTAATTGTTAATGAGTTAATGTCAGCTTGGTAAGAGGTCTCCAGTGGAGTATCCCAAATACCTATGCTACATAGCAATATTTTTCGTTGGCTTTTAATGAGGGCATTTGATAAATGTCATGCTTATGGAGTTTGTAAGTGATAGCTAATATAGTGAATGACAGAATGCAGATCCAAAAAGATCTTACCAGTCCAGGGTTTCAGTATGAATCTAATAAGATGAAATTCAGTAAGGATAAATGTAAATTCTTATTGTTATTGTCATTAAGTCATGTCATTTGTGTCAGACTGTGACCACATTTGGGATTTTCTTGGCAAAGATACTGGAGTGGTTTCCCATTTCCTTCTTCAGTCCATTTTTACAGATATGGAACTGAGGCAAATAAGGTTAAGTGACTTGCCCAGGGTCACTCAGCTAGTAAGTGTCTGAGGTCAGATTCAAACTCAGGAAGATGGGTTTTCCTGTCTTCAGACTCAGTACTCTACCCCCTGTGCCACCTAGCTTCCTGTAACTTCTTATACTTGGGTTTAAAAAAAAATGAACTTCAAAAGCACAGAATGGGCGAGACATGGTTAGAAAGCGATTTGTTTCAAAAAAAGATATGGGTGAGTCATCAGTGTGATATGGGAGCCAAAAAAAGTGAATGTGATCTTGAGGTGAATTAAGAGAGGCAGAGCTTCCAAGAATAAGAGTGATAGTTGTGCTGTATTTTGCTTCATTGGACCACATCTGAAGTATTGTGTTCAGTTCTAGGTAACACGACTAAGAAAGCTATTGATTAACTGAAGAATATACAAGATAACAAACAGAATAGTACGCATTTAGTATATTGTAGTGGAGTTTCCCTTCAAATATGAGTTGGCATAGATAGCCAAAGAAATCCCTTCTAACCCAGAATTCTCCGATTTTGTGGTGTGTTTGTATGCATGTGTATGAAGTTATTATTTTCATTGTTTATTATTGCTATTGCATTGTAACCTGTGACTGACTGGACTTGCTGTATTCAAAGATACTGTTTAAAAGACCTATCATCCCCCAGTTCACTCAAGAAAACTTAATATGATAATAACATTCTCGTTACATAGGTCTTTCGAAGATTGTGATTCCTTTTTTACCTATGAAAAAACTAATGCTTAGAAAGGAAAGTAACTTACAGATTGAATTTGTTCTGCCAGGCCTGAGAATGCAGAAGAAGGATAAATATGTATGTAAAGATAGATTTACACATAAATCATCAATGGTCTTATATAGTCCCAAGAGAATCCAAGAGAAATGTCACTGAAAATAATAACAAACATCATAAAATAAGTATTTATAAAATACTTGGAAATCTGCATTCCAAGACACACTCAGGACTATGAACACAGTTAGAAAACATTCTTCACACATACAAAGACAGATCTAAATAATTGGAGAAATATTAATTGCTTGTGGTTAGGCTGAGCCAATATAATAAAAATGACAATACTCTCTGAATAAATTTATTCAGTGCCTTGCCATTCAAACTATCAAATTATTACTTTATAGAGCTAGAAGAAGTAATTTTTTTAGAAATTCATCCAAAGAAACAAAAAAGTCAAGAATCTCAAGGAAATTAATGGGAAAGTGGAAAGTGGGGGGTGGAGGGGTGGGCAGCAGTACCAGATCTCAAACTATACTACAAAGCCTTAATCATCAAAACAATTTGATACTGGGTAAAAGATTGAAAGGTTGATCAATAGAATCGATTAGGTATACCATATGCAGAAGCAAATGAACATAGTAGTCCAGTGTTTGATAAACTCAAGGATCCCAGCTATTAGAGCAGGAACTCACTATTTGACAAAAACTATTGAGAAAACTAGAAAGCAGTCTGGTAGAAACTATATGTAGACCAATATCTCACAACATATATGAAGACGAGCTCCATGTGGGTACATGATTTATACATAGAGGGTGATATTATAAACAAATTAGACTAGCATAGGGGGAAAAATTATGTACCAGATAAATACATAGGGGAAGAGCTATGATCAAATAAGAGATATAGAGGTGTAATAAAGAGGTTCACACTAGGTATAATGGACTATTTTGGTTACCAAAAATATAAAAGATTTTGCGTAAACAAAACTAATGCAGCTAAAATTAAAATAGAAGTGGCAAACTAGAGAAAACCTTTGCAGGAAGTTTCCCTGATAAAATTCTTTTTTTTTAATATATAGAGGGAACTAAGTCAAATCTACAAGAACAAGAACCATTCCCCAATTGTTTTCAGAGGCAGTAATCCAAGCTATCAATAAACTAATAGGGAAAAAATACCAAATCATTGATAATTAAAGAAATTAAAATTAAAACAACTCTGAAATACTACTTCACAACAGATTGACAAAGCTGACAAAAAAGGAAAATGGAAAATGCTGTCAGGGGCATGGGAAACCACATACATTGGTGCACTGTTGGTAGAGTTGTATAAACTACTTCAGCATTCTGGAAAGCAATTTAGAATTTTGTCCCCCCAAAATTATTAAGCTATACATACCCCTTGACCAGAGATGCTGCTACTAGGTCTATATTCCAAAAAGATCAAAAAAAAGAGAAACCCATCTGTTCAAAAATACTTATAGCAGCTCTTTTTGTAATGTTAAAAAATTGGAAACTTAAGTAGTGAGTGACCATCAGATGGGGAGTGGTTGAACAAGTTATAGTATATGAATGTGGTAGAATACTATTGTGTTGTAAGAAATAATGAAGGAGATGCTTTTGGAGAAACCTGGTAAGACTTGTATGAACTGATGCAAAGTGAAGTGAGCAGAACCATAAGAACAATGTTGTAAAGACAAATAACTTTGAAAGACTTAAAAATTCTGATCAGCACAATGACCTACCACAGTTCCATCAAACTTGTGATCAAACATGCCATTCACATCCAGATAGAGCTAATGAACTCAGCATAGACAAGACACTGGGGCTTTTTTTTTCCACGTGGCTAATGTGAGAATTTATTTTGCTTGATTACAGATTACAAATTTCTAACAGGTTTTGTTTTTGTTGTGAGAGGGAAGTGGGAGAGAAAGAATTCAGAACTGAAAATAAAATTGAATTTTAAAAAGCTAGATTTACACTTAATATAAGGAAAAATAAATAATAAATAGAACTGTCAAAAATAGAAGTTTTAGTGAAATAGAAGCACAATATATGCCAAAGTTTTATATTTCATCCATGAAAGGTAATACAATTTTGGGCTGCATTAACAGGGATATAACATCCAGGACTAGTGGTATAATAGTCTTGACTTTTGAAGCCCCATTTCAGTTTGGAAATTCTGTGACGTGTCTGTGATTATATAGCTTGTAGTAAATGTTGGAGCTGGGCTTTAAACTCAGATCTCCTTCCCCCAAACCCCAGGCCATTGCCCTTTATGTGGTACTGCATGATCTCTTTGTTTGGTCTCTTTAACATATAATTTCCTAGAAAAAAAAGTACCTCTAACTTCTAAGAGTCTCTGACTGCTTGCGCAGGCCCCTCTGAGTCCCAAGGGACAGATTGAGCCAAAACAGTCCCAGTAGTGGCTGAGAAGGATTTCCCTGAGAGGCTTTCACAGAGTGTTTTCAGAGTTGCTGTCTCTCCCCTGAGATACTCCATCCCTGTGACCACCACTGTTGTTGCTGTGGTTAGAATCTGGTCAGTGCTAATCTCAGGCCTTTTCAGTTCCCTTCCCTCCAGTTTTGTACTTTTCAACCCAAGGTGGAAGAGAGATCCTGAAATTGCACAAGGTAGGGTGTGGTCATTGTATGATCTTCAATTTTTCCACCAGGAGTTGAAACGACCTCATAGTATTTGAAACTAGAGACCGTTGGCAAAGATGGAATGATTCAGGCAACAGCATAACCTTAAATCCAGGGCCCCAAGGAAACCATTTTAGAAAGGATCATTTCAGAGATGAGAGGATTTAGAAGGCAAAATATAGAGCTGGAAGAGATCTTAAACAAATGTTAGAGGAAAAGGGTGGAGGAAAAAGGAAGAAGGCACACACAATGGAGGAAGAAAAGGATATGGTGCTAGGGGAAAAGGGAAGAAAAGAGAGGAAATTTGGCAGAGAAGAAGGAAGAGTAGAGAAGATTGAGGACAAAAAGAAAAAGTGATGCAAGGAAGAAAATGCAGGAGAAAAGGGAAAAGGAGAAAATAAAGAAGTGGAGAAGGAGAAGTTCACGTTTCTGTAGCGCTTAATGATGGATGATAAAGCACTTTGCCTCCATTATCTGCTTGAACCTTACAACAGCCCTGGACAATAGATGTGTAAATATTATTATTCGCACCTCACAGGTGAGGAGAAATCTCAGAGAAAGGAGCAGACTTGCTCAAGGTCACACAACTAGTTAAGAGGTGGAACTGGGACTGGAACCTAAATCTAAGCCCAGTGATTTTTCCACTAACCTTCTAGCTTCTAGAATAGTAATAAAAATCAGGACACATTCTACCAGCTGGCATGGGGACAGAGGAGGAATCTAGCATTTTTTTTCTACCATTGAAGCCCTCTCTATAGGAAACTTTTTCAGTTCAGGAGCCTGGAGGGAAGCTTTTCCTATAGGGCTAGCTAGCTAAATTGTAAGCGTTTGTGCTTTCTACTGGGAGTTTTGTCAAGCCCTCTATCCCTTTCTTTGGGGAGCCTAGATGAAGACAGCCACCACACGACTGGTTCTGTTTCATGCTCTCCACATGAGGGATACTCTTTTTAGTTACAGTTTATGCTCCCTCTCTTTTTGTCTCCAAGAGGAAAGAGTTTACTTTGTATAATGGTATCAGCTCTCTTGAACGCTGTTTCTTTAAGAAAATCATAGCCTACTGTTTTTATTTGGAGGTGAAATCCACAGTGATCCCTACATTGGATACAAGCAGGGCAGAAGTAAGAAATACTGTATTGGTCCAAGTGTAAGACCCACCTTTATAGTGAAGGTTCATCTAATTACAAAGTGTTAAAGCTGGAGAGAACCTTAGAGATCATAGTTCACCCTTTCATTTTACAGATGAAGAAACTGATGCTTCAGAAGAGAAATTACCAGTCTAAGGTCACATAGCTCATAAGTGGAAGAAATAAGACTAGAACCCAGGTATCCTGACATCAAGTCCAGCACCCTTTCCACTACAAGGGAAAATGTGTATTTAAAAAATATATGTAGATGTATATACGTATATTCATTTTAAAATGCTAAATGTAGACAATTTAATAAAAGGATTTAAGGGAGAAGGGAATATATAATAATTATAATGTTTTAAGATTTCAAAAATGTTATTTCTTCCATGTAGGTTTTCTCTTCACATACAGAGATCCCATCTCCTGCATATCTCAGTAAAGGTCTCCAAGAGTTGCTATGATCAAAAAAAAAAAAAAAAAGCATCGCCCCTACTGGTCAGCAATGAGTTATCAGCTTCTCCACACCAGTGTATCAGCAGACTAATGCCTGATGCCTTTTTAGCTTAGTCAGACATCCAAGCTTTTGTTCCAGTGGCATAGCCACCAAGAACTCAAGAAAGATATCAGTGAAAGAATACTACTAATCAAGTGGTGATGATGATGAGTGACCTGTATTTGGACCACTGTAGTATCTCACTTCCAGAACATTAGGGCTATGTCTTTTGAAAAATTAAAAGGGCAGAGGGGAAAGAGTTTACTATAAAATTAGTAGAGTGACTGAGATAACTATCATTGAGCAAGATAATAAATGTGTAATTTATCCATGTAAGGGCTCTCTTGATGAGTAGGGAAAGATTCTTCAAATTGGAGAATATGCTCTGTAATTGACTGAATTCTTGATCTGCATTCTCATTCATCTGCTGCAAAATGGTCTCTGTCATCAGGCATTGTCTCAGAGGAAATGACATCTCTTTTACATTTTGAATGAGATGAATACAGCAAATTCTGTATTTTACACATTTATTAACACTGCTCTACTTCCCTGTGGTCTTGTAAGCATTCACACCACTGAGCCAATGATAGTTCGTGTGGTGTCCTGGAAAGAGGTAGGGATTTCTAAGTCCTCTCCCACTAACACTCAGTGCTGTCACCTTTTGCTTTCTTAGGGCCCTTTCTAATATTCTTTGGCTCTGTGAAACTGTGGCTGGAGCCAAAACACCAAAGTCTAAGTACTGTCTCCACCACTTATTAGTTAAGTGATTTCAGGCAAGTCTTCTGAATCAGTTTCCTCCTTTGTAAAATGAAAATAACATCACACTCCTCTTAACAGGATTTTTTTTTTAAAGAAAGCACTTTGTAAAATCTTATCATCATGGTTGGAATCATAGAAAGCTAGACCTGGAAGTGACTTTAAAGTTCATCTGGTCAATAAGACTTTCATTTTAAAAATAAGAAAACGGAGGCCCAGAGAAGGGGAAGAACTTGCCCAGTGGAAGTATATGAGAGGGCCCAAGCTTAAACAGGTTTTGGACTCGAGGTCCAAAGTTCTTTTCATTATGCCAGAAATGCTCCTTATTACATTAGTACTACTACTAATTAATTATACCATTTCACATTTGTGTAGTACTTGACGGTTTCTATAACACTTGAACTGAGGCCTCTGATTCCTAGCCCAGTGCTCTCTGACTACCCCTTCCTGCCCCAGGCAAGTTTATGTTGCTATGAGGAAACAGATTTCTATCTGCTGTCACTTTGAAGCTTACAATTCATGGGCTGTATTTTGCTTTTCCAAGATACTTTCTGGTGTATGGAGGGTTAAAGGCATTTCCACCCTCCCCAAAAAAGCATCAGTCAGGTACTCAGGTGCTGAAACTATCCTCAGCCACGTCAGTCACCCAGGGGCCTGATCAGCTGTTGTTCCGGGGTAGAGATTACAGGGCTTAATGATTAGCTGCGATAAGCTGCAGCTGATGCCAGCCTCTACCCCCTTTACACCTAATTAGCCTCATTAATGAGCTCTTCTGCTCTCCACAGAGAGGGCTTCCTCTTTGGAATAAGAGGTAAAAAAAAAAATACCTTGCCCAGGTAGATGTGCTGAAACCTTTCATTATTGCTCACACCTGCAAAGCCGTGTGACTCACATTGAGTGATGTTGCTAAGCTGAAATCCAGCTTGTTTATGACCATGTGCCAGATATTAACTATTTCAAAACCTGTGTCTTAACGATGCATTTCCCAAATATTTGTTAACACTGTGCTGAAAAACAGTCATGTCTTAGTTATCTGTGTTGTCATAAACCCCTTCTATATACAAAGGTCTGTGAGGACAGTGACTGGGGACTTATCTAAATGTTGTATCTCCCTCAGCAGAGAACACAGCTTTGCACACAGTAGGAATTTAAATCTATATTGAATGTTGAATTGATGTCCATTCTGATGGCTCAGACCTAGCTGACTGAGGTGTTGAGTGCTCACAAAAATGAATTGAAGTGATACCTTTCCGAGAAGAGTCACAGAGGGCTGTGTAGAGTAGTGGACAGAGAGCTCCTACAGAGTGGAAGCCCCTGGGCCCACATTCCTCTTCTGACTGTATGACCCTAGATCAGTCACTTGTCAACCTCTCTGTGCAGCTTGCTGCCTGAGGGTGACATTTCAGGCCCCAACACCTTGAACCAGATTCAAATGTCATTGGAAAATATTGAACAAAATAAATAAAAATACAATAGAGCATAGTTAGTGCTAACATGTACTTTTCTAAATCGATGTGCAAAGGAGTTTCTTTGATCAGGATTTCTCTATGAACACCAATGAAATGACACAACCCCAGTATAGTAGAAAGAGTACCAGATATACCTTTAAGGGAACAGGGTTCAAGTTTGGCCTCTGCCTCTCACCAGCTGCAATGACCTTAAGCAGTCCCTGTCCTTGGAAACTGAGCCAGTCTTCTCATTTGTCCAGTGGGAACAATAATCCCCCCAAATCTCCTGGTAATGTCATGAGGATAAATTGGAATAATTCATGTGAAAGTCTTTTGTTAACTATAAAACTGTATTGTGTGAGGTGCTGTTATTATTATGATTATTATCATTGAAACTTTTCCACTAACGGCATAAGGATCTGAAGGCCAAAGTCATCCAAACATGAACATCCTGTGTGATAAACATGAAGAGCAAGAATACAGCTAATTTTTGGAGCAAAAGCAACCTAGTAGAGCAAAGCCTGTATGAGAAAAGGCCCTCCAGCCTTGATCCTTCTTTAGAATTTACACATTGCTGCTTCTTAAGCAAGTGTGGGGTAGTTGGCAGAGTATTAAATTTGAAATTATCATAAGGCTCAAGTCCCACTTCCAAATCCACTACTTGTTACCTGTATAATCTTGAATAATACATTTCTCTTCTCACTACTTTCCTTTCCTTGTCAGTAACATGGGGATGATAGGCTTGCACTGTCCTTCTTAGACTGGTACTGTGAAGAAAAAAGCCTTTCATAATCTGGAAAGTTCAATGTTTAGGAAACTTTTAAGTGTTGACCAAGAGAGAGCATGGCATTATGACTAGAGAATTGGCCTCAACCAAGAAGACCTGGATTCAAGTATTACCTTAGATGCACACTGATTGTGTGACCCTGGGCACATCCATTAACCTCTCAATACTTTCTAGGCAACTCCCTGAAACCGTACATGCTGAACTGCATTGTTGTTGGAGGTGGCTCACTTGGGAGGTCCCTATACCAATGAAATCACAAGCCTAGTCCCTATTTCTTTATTAAACATCTACTGTAGGCAGGTCTTTGGCAAAGCAGATACGAAAATGAAAATCAGTCATATAAAAATAAGCTGATGTCAATAATCAGAAAACATTTTCACAAACTAATAATTATTCTCATAATTTCACATAATAATAATAGTTCTTGTTTAAGAAGTAGATTCAGATCAGAATGAGTTGAATTAAACAGATTATTTTTAAATGGAATCTATGAGATCAAAGCAATAGAATATTAAACTTTGAGCTATTGGTTTGCAGGACAGAGTGATTCTGGTGCAAAACATTTCCCCACCTTATAACAAAGTAAACTTGATAATGAGGCAGTGTGATAGAATAGAAGGAAAATGATAGAATAGGAGAGCTGGAGTCAATGGCCCCAAATTCCAGTTCTGGCCCTGCCACCTCCTGCCTGTGTGATCACAATGAGGTTTGTTTTAGAAAGCCATTCCTTCCAGTTTGAAATCATGAGCCTTGGACCTGAGGGCCCTTACCAGCTCTAACAGCCTAGATTTCTTTCTGTGTTTCTCTCTCAATTATTCTCTCTTTCATTATTCATCCAAAGAAATCCAACATGAAAAATTAGTCACCGCAGGAAACATTCTTCGCTGTCACATGAAACATATGACAGACTCCCGCAAATGGCAGAAATTTGCAGGGTGGGTTCAGCCAAGGGCTGGTGCTATCTTTGGAAGCCCCATTGAGTGTGTGATGGAAATCCAACACTTTTCAAACTAATCCAATCGGATCTGTCTAAGAAAGACAAAGTTTTGGTCCTGTTTGGGTTTGAATCTACTCTGCATTCTAAAGAGAATGTGGAAGGCTGGGGATAGAGGGAAGAGCATTTCATTTGGAACTAGAAGACTGGGTTTGTGCCCAGGCTCTGCCACTCATTCGCTGTAGCACCTTGTCCATGACCCTTTCCCTTTCCAGGCAGCAGTTGCCTTTGGTGTGAGCCCTTTACACAGCTAACGTTCTCTGCTCTGAGGTTTCTTCAGCTTTAACCAGAAGGTTCCCTCTGCTCAGTGGGGAGCTTGTTCTTGCTCTTCAGCCTTTTCTCTTCTCTTCGATTCACTCCCCCTCCTCTCAGGGATTTCATTTGTTTCGGTGTCACCTCCATTGTTCCCATGTTTTTAGGTAGCTCTCTCAACTGTCCGTTCTATCTCTTACTCAGGCGTTGTTGTTTAGCCTCTCCATGCATATTTTATCCTTGTAATTTTCCTCCTGAATCAGCCTCTCCAGATCCTAATCATTTCTCTTTCTTTCCTCTGAATTCCCTCCAATTTGGGAGTTCAAAAGAGGTGCTTCTCTGCATGAACATGCTGTGAGTCTATTTGAAAATAGATTTCTGCTGGCAGCAGCCATCTTATTGAAAAGTGACATTCAAGACTGACAGTGGACAAGATTGTAAACAGGTTACCAATCAGGGAGACAGTCAGTGTTAAGCACATTTATATATACATTTTTATTATGAATATATATGTGCTTGTAATTGCAGTCTGGCCAGAACTCCTTCTGATATAGTCAAGACCTTGGGTATAATGACAGTTCTCATTTCTATAGCTTTTTACAGTTTTCCACAGCCCTTTCCTTACCACAGCTCAGTGAGATACAGATATGATTTACATTGTTATCCTTATATTTCAGATAAGGAAACTGAGGTTAAAAGAGGGTGATAATAATAGTTCCCAATTCTGTATTGTTTGTAAAGCCCTTTCCTTACCATAAGCTTATGCTGTAGGTAGTGCTGGTATTATTCTCCCATATTGCAGATGAAGATAATTAGGCTCAAAGAGATTAATAATGATAGCTCATAGTAGTGTAGGACTTTACAGTTCACAAAAGCCTTTCCATACAACAGTTCCATGAGTAGGTAGTGCTGGCATTATTTAGATAAGGAAATAAGATTTAGAGGTGTTTTATAGCTCCTGTGTACCTTCCTCACAAACAGAAGAAAACTTATTGTGATTTTACAGATGTGAGACTGAGGGACAGAGAGGTTCCCCAAAGCCAGACAGCTAGTAAGAAGTAAAACTGGACCTTGAACTTGGCCTTCTAATGACAACAGTGGAAATTCCCATTTCTTCTTAACCTTTTGCCATTTACAAAACACTTTGCTCATAACAATTCTATGAATTAAGTTGTAGGTGTGTCATGGTCCTGATTTTGCAGATAATTAAAGAAGCTTTTTTTGGTAAGCGTTGGCTATGTGCCAGGGCACTGTGTGTGCTAGGTTCAGATAGCGAGTCCAGGGCTCTTTCCTCTGTGCCATGATGATTCTCTTTCAGTACATTTGGATCTCTCTTCTTACTACCTGACAGTGGGTTTTATTTAAACCTTTCAGAAAACAGATTGGACTCACTAGACTCATTCTTACTTTGGAACTTAAGGGTATTTAAAGAAGTGTTGCTCCTTTCAAAAGAGTTTAAAAAAAAAAATCATGCTGGGTTCCACATTGTCAAAGTCAAAAAAAGGTGCAGGCCAGCAAAAAGCCCATATATCAGACACCCTATACACTGAAGGCTCCCTGGATTTGTTACCTCTCCATTCACCAAAGAGCTTCCCTACATCATATGTTGTCAGTTCCTCCAAGGACCTCAGCTGTCCTCCCTCCAGGGCAGAATGCTGAGCCACCAGACTGGGCAACAGGACCCCCACAGCCTCTCTTCAAGAAGGGTTTATTCACATGGGGCAAGGACTGTTTCAGAATGTCTGCTGGTGGCATGCCTCCCTGAAATCTGTCTTCGAGCAAGACTCCAATATGTATACTTTAAAAACAAGCGTTTGAATTTTAATTATTTAAATGGTGCTGTACTAAACATTATTTCAAAAACATATGAGAAAAGTAACACAGCTAACTTCAGAGGCACATGTAGCTCTAGAGTTTATGTATGCTGAATAGAACTAGAATTTACCTCTGTGTGTGTGTGTGTGTGTGTGTGTGTGTGTGTGTGTGTGTGTTTATGAGAAGATAATCAAAGTTGGGTGAAAGATCATTGGAGTCTCCTCTGAGAAATCTTAAGAATATAAGACAGTAGAACTTAAATCTGAAAGGAACTTTAAAAGATAGAATGTTCAAACCTAAATTATAGAACTGAGGAACTATAAGGGACATTAATGTTAGAACAAAACACAAAAAATATTGGAGCACAGAATATAAAATGTTAGAACCCTAAAACATGAAGTGTTCGAACATAGTATCAGTATCATTATTATTATAGACCAATAATAATATTGCACATTTATAAAACCCTTTGCTACAACAACCCTGCCAAGTAAATATTGCAAGTATTAATATCCCATTTTTACAGACAGGGAAACTAAGGCTCAAATTTCCCCAAATTCTTATAGCTAGTTAGTGACAAAGCTGGCTCTTGAACCTCCAAGTTCTTTTGATTCTCAGTCCGATGAGTATTTGACTACATCACCTTACCCTTCTGAGGTCATAGTTGTGATATTTCTATTCCTGTTAAAACAGCTATACTTAAATACTTTAATATCTAGAGTTAGCAGCCTGTATAATTTTTTCAGCCTTCCCTTTTATTTGGGCAACAGGAGTTGGGATAAAGGAAACACACTAAAATATACCCTCATTACAAAATTAATTAAATTAACATGCCCATCACTGATCCAGTGTCCAGTACTACTTGCATTAAGCTATTTCTAATGTAAATTTAAATGCTCTTTTGACAACGATATAGAGGACTTCTATAATGAAAGGCACCCAAATGACCCATTAAACAATAAAGTAAAAAAAATATTCCAACTAGTAAAATATTGGGCTAGATTATTGTAAAGAGCTTGGGTGGAAATGGGAGAGGCAAGGTGAGGATCTGTAGGTGAGTTTGCACCAATGATACCTTAGAGTGTATGAATAGAAATCTAGTATCCAGATTGAGGAAGGTGATAGTCATAAGATCATAGATTCAGAGAAGAGAACTTAAAGACCATCAAATCAAGCCTGACTCTCTCATTTTTACCTAGGAAGAAACTGTAGCTGAGAATCCTTAAATAACTTGCCTAGGATTATATAGCTAAGATGGTGTTTCTGAGGCAGGATGTGAATTCAGATCTTCCCGACTCTAAGTCCAGTACTCTGTTCACTTAGACTACATTTGGAGTATTATATCCAGTTCCAGGCATCGCTTCTTAGAAGAAAAACTGGAGTTATTCAAGAAGAGAGTAACTAGGATGGTGAAGAGGGTCTCAAAATCATTAGGATTATTTGAAAGAACTATTTGAAAGAATTATCTATTAGTCTGGAGAAAAAAACTAGGAATAGAAAAGGAAGAAAGATGTGATCACTCCCTTCAGACATCTGAAGGGCAGAGGAATTAGAATTTTCATCTTGGTCCCAGGAAAGAAGACAAGGTACAGGAGGTAGAAGTTGCAGGGAGGCAGTTTTCAGCTCACTGTAAATGAGCTGGTGCCCAACAGTATAGGAAAAATGACCTGTCCAGCACAAAGGTGGTAAAACTTATGGGTAGCTTCATATTAAACTGCTTACTAACCTACCTAATCTGGAATTCCATAAATATCCAGAATCTGCCAACCCTCAAATGGCTCCCTGGAGGAGACTTGTAGAAATAAATTGTCTCCCCAAATGATTGATTCACAGAGCAAGATTCACATATGTAGAGGCAGGAGCATTCATGCCACTCTCCAGCATTCTTTCTGGGTGACTCTTATAATTAATATTTACTTAAAACAAATCATTAGTCTCTGCTGGGCAACATTAAACCCATGTCGGCAGTATTTTCAGCAAAGCTTTCCCCAACACCTGTTATCATAAGTGTCTCTGCAGCAGCATGAACACCTATGGTGCTTTATAAATATGCCTTCCCTCAGCACCTGCATGAGTCCGTCATTCACATCCCTCAGTATCCAGGCCCATGAGCAGTACCAAAGTCAGCCTGAGGACTGATAGGTTTTGCATGGGATTGGAAGGGCTATCTTCAGTCACTTTCCCAGCGCTCCCATTCTCTAGATCATTCTTGGTGTCTAAGCCTACATCATCATTATTATCACCTTAATGAAAACAATACAAGTTAATATCTCCTATGATGGTGCTACCATCTGTACCATAGCCTAGACCTTTAAAAAAAAAAAAGAGGAAAAGACAGGTCATTGCAAAAGATATTGAGGATTTTTCTCTGGTTTCTTGTGGCAGTGTAGTAGTCTTATCTGTGCCATGTAGTAGGCACGTTACTTAATAAAGGACAGGGCTAGAAAAGACCTTAGACCATAGAATGTTAGAGTTGGAAGGAAACTCAGAGATCATTCTAAGACCAACTGTCTAATTTTGCACATCAAAAAAGTGAGGTCCAGAGAGGGAAAGTAGGTTATATAGTGTCAATCATTTGTCAGTGGATCCTAAGACGGAAGGAACGTCAAAGATCATCTGCCCCAACCCAGGCCTCCTAACTCACAATTCAAGACTCTCCTCACTACATTGTTTTGCCCCACAGGTATCTGTGGGCTTTTTGCTCTGTCTTAGTTTTTTAATAGTCATTTTCCCATTTTTGAAAAGATTTTTCCCATAACTCTACAATTGTAGCTATGAATTACCATGTTAGTTGGGAATTGGCATTAGCATGATGCTTACAGAGGACTAGGAATCAACAGATAATTTTTATGAAATTTTCATCGACTCTGAGAAGAGGTAAGAGAAGCAAAGAAATTTATCACACTAGGTCCTCCCCCCTCCTTCAAACTGGCTGCTTTTTCCCCAAAAATTTGGTAGAAGATCTCCTAGTTCCAATGGATCTAAGAACTACAAAACATAACAGCTTTAACACTGGTCCCCACACAAAAGGAACTTGTGGTTTCAGGGCATCAGAGAATGACTTTACAAGATGAAATGATCAGCGAGGGCACACAGGTCTGGAGGGGAGCAGAGTTGGCATTTTTTGGCCCTGCAAATAGCTGCCCATCTGCTCTCTGTCAGAATCTGTTAGGAGTGCATCTGGATTCATGCCCCTGAGTTTCAGCCCTGAGCTGGTCATGTGGTTGTCGCCACGACAACTCAAGGAGCTGTGTAAACTGCTACACTCTAAGCCAGATGCTTCTCTGCACATGTGGTCTAATTAGATGACATTCCCTTCCTTCTTCCTCCCTCTCTTCCCCCACCAGCTTACACACCACACACACACACACACACACACACACACACACACACACACAGAAATGTTGCACCATTTCTCCCATCTGAAATAGACTAGAACAACAGGAGTGGAGAGAGGGAAGTCACGTGGCAGGTTCATTTCATAATTATACAAACAGAAGAGCACTGGTTTATGCCAACTGGTTTAGGGAGCTCCGGGTAAAATCTGTACCTTGGATTAGTTTCATTGTGCCTAAAAAAATATATTCCCCAGACAAAGAAATGCTTTTATTCTGTGCAGTGTGTTGACCTTATCAGGAAAAGGTGTTAAAATTCCATTCAATGAATATTTTAGAGTTTTTCAAATGCTATAGACTAACATTTCCCAAACTCATTTGCCCTTAGAACATTTTTGGCTTTGAAATATATTGGCAGAATCCCTCAAGGCAGGGTAATCTGAGGAGATGGGATATTCTGGGGAAAACAGGGGTAAGAGAAAATTTGGAGCAAAATGAAGAAAATTAAGCCTTTTCTCAGGCTGAAAAAGTGTGCTACACAAGGAGTATTATGGCAGTTTGACATGGCTCCTGATTTAGAATCAGAAGAATGAGGTTGAGATCCCAGCTGTGTTCCTTACTACCCGTGTGACTTTGGCCAAGTCACTTGCCCTCTTTGGATCTTGGTTTCTATGTCTATAAAAAGAACAGATGATCATTTTGAAAATTCCTTCCCCTCTGCAATCCTATAATCTCTGTGCTGGGGGAAAGGGAGAAATCTAAAAGTGAAAAGTAAAGTAAGATGGACCAGGGCAATGGCTTTAGTATGAATAGTAATTTTCAAAGAACCTTACCTCAATCCTCAAAGTAGTCTTTTCCTAGATCTCAAAAATTGTCTCAGATGAAGTTAGGAAAGTGGCGAGGTGCTAGGGGCCTTGGTTGTAGATTCTGTAGTAGTACCACTGTCTACATAGCAGCTTCTCTAAAGAAGGATATTCCTATCATTTGGGGGAGTACAGGGCAGATCTGTTATTTTGTTGATGTTGAAAACTCCTAGTGAGGAATCATAATAGCATCTCATATCACAAAATGCTGTCCATCTTTACACAAACACTGACATAAACAATGCAAACATAAAGATCTATAAAATCCCCATTTTACAGATGTGGAAACTGAAATCTAGAAAGGGAAAGTGATTTGTCTAGGGTCATGCAGATAGTAAACAACAGCATCAGAGACTGGTATTCAATTATCTAACTCCAAATTCAGCACTCTTTATACTACAATCTAAGGATAAGAATCCTGGCATCAGAGGTTCTGAAGTTAGAAAGAATCTTGATCTCTAGTTGAACTTTGACCTTCTAAACACCCTGACCTCTAAAGTAACTTCTAATTTTGGGATTGTTGACTGTGTGGTGTATAGACCACTATTATAGCCAAAGCAGAAATGAAGAACATGCCTTTAGCAAGTTTATATTGTCTTTCTTTGCTGGTGTGTAGAGATGGTGATGCCCGAGTACCATTCTGGCTCTCAGTGGAACCCTTTTATTATTTTCACCAGCCTTCTTAGTTTCGTCAAAACATCTATTTCATACCAACCCACCCTTTCTGATTAGAATGATAGATGACAGTGGTAAAAGGGAAAGTGCAGCAGCCATCATCTTCATGAAGAGGAAGTTTTTTGACAATGCAATGGCCCAAACTAATGTTTTCTAGTATATATACCTATAAATAGTAAGCACATCTTTTTGTTTGTCTATTTTGCTTTAGGAGTCTTCCCAAGAGCCTTTTAAGTGTCTGGTTCTGAGGAGCAGGTTGAAGGAAGGAGTGCAAACCTTCCTTCTTTTCTCCCCAGACCAGCACCTTTGGTTAAGACATACATTCCCAAGGAGAGAATAGCTTTCATTGTCAAACAAGGATTTGCTTTTCTATAGGAATGGCAGTTTCTCTACAAAGTCCTCATAATTTTAATAGTCTTCCTACTGATATTGTACATATCTAAATATCAGAATAAGTTAAACAATGCTCAGCCAATCATAGAAGAAAGAATTACAAGGGACCTCAGGAGGAATCTGTTTTCATCTCTTACCTGATAGATAAATATCTGACAACACCTCCCAATGAGCTAGAATAAGTAGCAAAAGATAAAACCAATCACTTTGGGACATAAATGAATACTATACAACTGTCCCTCAGACCTAGAGATGTCTACTTTTAGCACTAGCAAGTGAGGCTATGAAGCCACAAAGGTGAACTAGCTATACTTTCATAAAAATGTATGGATTATCCATATTTCTTTTCCTTACTCTATGATGCCAAATCAGCTTCCTGCTGTTTACAAGGTTCTTTGTAATGGTAAACTCATCAGAGTCCCTTCTTGCCACTGTATTGGCCAACTGCCTTCCAGGCCTGTTGCCAAAGTGGATGTGCTTCCCTCAGTCTGAATTTAAGTTGGCTGGTTGTCTCAGGATCTCCCAGCAGTACTAGAAGGAAGAAAATGGCCTGAGACAATAGAAAGAGCAAGGGTCAGGAAACCCCCATCTTGTCTCTGAAATTCACCAACTGTATTACCTAAGGTAAATCACTTTACCCCCCTGACCTTCCATTTACTTATCTGTAAAATAACTAGTTAAATTAGGTAATCTCTGGCTGCTTCTAGTTCTAATGTACTATGATTCTTCTGATGTGCCCTAATAATTTCAGAGTATTACTCTTCTCTGCCGTGGCCCAGCAAAACTACATAGTTCCATATAGTTGTAACTTGTATGTAGATGGTGTGAAGCTGCTCAGAGGAAATGTATACACACCAGTACAATTTCCGTTAATTCTCAGAATTTGGGTACCAACATTTCCAGGCGGTAGAAGACAGCTGAGGGACCAATAAGATCAAGTGTGGTTAGAAGCAAATTTTTATTTGAGGCTAGGCCTGAGGCCAGATACAGCCCTAGGAGAGGAAGAGACAGACAGCCTCACCTTTGGGGAGACACTATCATTTGGGGTTTGTGGTTAACTTAAACAAGGTGACAACCCATCGAGTCAGATGTCTTCACCATCAAAATTGGCAGATATTACAGAGCATGGGTATAGGGAATATAGTAGAAAAGTATTCAAGTAGTAATACAAGAAAGTCTAACCTAATGCTGTTAATCAGTTTAGCAAAAATGTGGTGTTAGGCAAAACAACTTTACAGGAGGTAGTTAGGTCCATAGAAACAAAATTCCAAATGGAACAGTTAGGATCCACTTGAGAAAGGACCAAAGAATGTAGAATTTTGGTGTCGGGAAGGACCTTAGAACATATATTATCAGCATTTAAAGGAACTTCATAGATCACTCTGTTTGTTTAGCCCTATCCTTTTATAGATGAGGAAGCCAAGGCCCAGAGAGGCTAAGCAGTTTGCCCAAAGGCACATAGCTGGTTAGGGGCAGAGATGGGACTAGGACCGAGGCCTCCTGACTTCCCAGCCAAGATTCTTTCCACTCACTGTGCTATACAGACTAATGGCCATTTGATGTGTATATGTGGTAGAGAATTCTGGCTCAGCCATTTATCACCTGCGTGACTTGGAACAAGTGACACCCTCTCTCTGGGCCTCAGTTTCTTCAATGATAAAATGAGGAAATTGGACTACATGGTTTCTGATGTCCCCTTCCAGCTCCAGATCCCTTGCCATCTTTTAAAGGATAGAATTATCTTTCAAAGATACCATCAAGTACCTAGGTCCTCTAAGAAAAAATGGTTTTTCAACAGCAAGAAATTAATTATGAAACCTCTTTTCCTTTACATATCTGAGAACAAACTGTTTACACTTAACTTTCCCCATCAGCCTCCATAGAGTTGAGATGCTTGCCCCTGTTCTTCTATCTGCACTGGAAATGCAAGGTGTCTCATCAATGGTTTTTTTCCCTGGCAGTTCAGATTTAGTTCCATTATGAGGCTGATTAAACCTTTTGTCTTCTTAGGAGATGATCTGGGTTCAGATACTCCTAGATGATAAGAACGTTAATCAGCAGAGCCAGACGTGAGGATTGAAGCTTAGATCATATTAGCAGCGTTTTTTATCTCTGACCTGAAGGAGAGTTAAACTCAACTGCTTAACCCCATCAAGGACATAGTTACCAGAAGACAAGTTGTACTCCAGGATTATCTCCCTGACTCACTAAATCAATTGAAAACTCCATAGATAATGAATAGGGACTTTACAGGTGAAGTTGAAAATTCCAGAGGTTTGAGAGATTTTCAGGGACAAATGGGTTTGTTCACAGCAGGGTCCATCAGAATAAAACTGGAAGCTTAGGTCAGATTCTTTTACAACTTAACTTACTCTCTGTGGATCTTAACTACTTAATTCATTAAAATCATGAATTGTAGTGACTGGTGCAAGAGAGGATTCTGAAACATTTCTGCATCTAAGAAAACCTGAATTTATGGATGGGAAGATTTTGAGTTTGAGATATCTATGCACATAAATTTCAATGAGATTTAACCGATTATACATTCAGGTGGGAAGCAAATTAGACTAGGGACCAGAGGATCTGGTCCTAGCTCTGCTACTAGCTTGTTATGTAAATTATGGCAAGGCCTTTTGCCTTTTTGGCTCTCAGTTTCTCCATCTGTAAAATTAATTTATTGAACAAGATCAGGGGTTCTTAATTTTTTTTTGTTTCATGGACCCCCTTGGCAATCTAATGAAGGCACCTCAAAGTGATGCTCTTAAATGCATAAAATAAAGTATCTGGGATCACAAAGGAAAGCCAGTTATGATGTAGCTATAGGATTACAAAAGAAACCAATTATGTTTAAAGAAATATGTAATTTTTCCCTTCCAAGTTCACAGATCCCCTGAAATCTTTCCATGGACCCTATAGAGTTCCATTGGGCCCCACATCAGTTATCCCTTTTAGCTCTGACAGCCTATGTTTAGAGGCCCCTTCCAGTGCTAAAATTCTATATCCTAATGAACCGCCTAGTTCTGACAATCTAAGAATTTATTTACTTTTCTTACTTGTACCTCACATAGCACTTTGCATAATTCTTATCGTGTTCTGTTTTATAATATAATTGTTTTTCTGTGTAAGTCTCATAAGCTGCTGTAAGACTATAAATTTCTTAAAGACAGAGACCAATTCTTATTAACCTATCTCCTGTACAAGACAGTGGGCATATTCTTGTTTCTGGACACACCTATCTTAGAGGCCTCAGCCCAAATCAGTAGGTGAAAAAAAATTTACTTTTATCATGTAATCCACAGAGCCTCCAGACTTTTCTTGATTTACCCTAGTGATCTGAAATTTTACTGTCATGGTGGAATTAGGCAAGGAAATAGAGAATGAATAATTTGAGTTCAAGAATAAAGAAAATAGTTGTCATGTAAGTATTAATAATTGATATTTCTATAGCTCTTTAAAGTTTACAAATAATTTTCCCCACAACAGGCTTTAAGATAAGTAATCCAGGTATTATTATCCCCATTTTCAGAGGCTTAAAGAGGGGAACTGACTTGCCCATAGTCATACAGCTAGTACATAGCAGAGCCAAGGTCCAAACTGAATTATTTTGCTTCTTAAGTTCAACTCTCTTTATATAGTACCTTGCTGTCTCGGTACAAGGAGAGCACACACATCTATTAAACACCAGAGCCAGCATCCTCAGAACCTGGACCTCTTAGATTGTTAGAAAAAATCTTGTAGATCATCTAGTCCAATTCCTTCATTTTATAAAGGTGGAAACTGAGACCCCAAGTGCCATAGTGGCTTTTCCATGCTCATCCAACATCCCACTGTCTCAAATTCTAAGAAGCTATCTCCTAATTTTAGAAACACCAAAGGTGGTAGCTACCAATACCAATATTTCAACAAGTTATATAGCATGCTGTACTAAAAGCCCTACAATATACTAAGCAAGAAGATCTTGCTGACCAAGACCTTTCAGGTATTGTCAGAGCAATGACAAAGAAAGTTTCATAGCTTGTTAGAGCTGAAAAGGACCTCAGAACACAGAATGTTAGAGTATCAACCATAGAATGCCTGAGTTGGAACGGACCTTGGAGATAATCTAATCCAACACCCTAGTTCCTGTTATAGAATAGTGAACAGAAGGAAAGTGAATTGCCCTAGGTTTTACAGCTAATTAGTGGCAGAGCCAGAATTAGAGCTACTACAAATTTAGGGTTCTTTCTACTACACCAAGCATCCCCTCCTGGCTTTTCACAGAAAGAATAAGGGTCTGGGAAGCCAACAGGGTCCAATAAAGAACATTTGAAATTGGGGGGTCACTGCATAAGAGATAATTGACTTGTTCAGTTTATACTTGGAGTGATAAACAACCCAACCACAAGTATTGAGCAACACTAATGATGGGTAATCAGTGAGTTGTAGTTGGGACACAAGATGGCTCATTCTCAAATCTCTTGTCAAACTAGTATAGGAAAGGCACAGCTCTCATGTACTTTGGCAAGGAACTGAAGTTGCAGTTTTATTAGGCAATCAAGATTCGACTCAGGAATGGACGAGAGTTGCTTCCAACCTGGGCCCCCCTCACCTTAACGAGGCTTTAATGAAGAATCAATCTCCTGAAAGTGAGGCGAGTTCATTGTTAGGATGCCTCAAGTTTTGACAAATAGATGTGCCTAACAAGCGCTAGTCAAATGATTTGGATGCAACCAGAAGAGTAGAACGAGACCTGGTGAAAATTGCCTTGGTACAGTATTTACCCATTCTGCTCCTGTCGCCCTCATATTTACAGTTTCCCACATGCATTCCTGCTATATTACAGTAAAGACATTCAAATCACAAGAGTGCTGCTCGCCATGTGAGCTTACCCTGTGAGAGCAAAGATATCCTTGGTTTCTTCCCTCTGAGTTAACAAAGACAAGTAAGGGGAAGTCAGGAAATACTGATTAGTGTAAGAATATCCGATGAGCTGGGAGACACATAGGGGCAGAGATGACACAATAAAGTTGGATTGTCTCATGCATACAAGCAAAAGATTTCACCTGTAAATGACTAAACCATCTCTTCTAAAGGAAAAGTAGGGAGAATATTAATGGTAATAATCAAAAGACATAGAATGATTGAAATCAACCCCCATCCTATGTTGCTATCTATGATTGTCAGACTTTTTTTTTTAGGCAAAACAGATATTTGTTTTCCCCCACTAAAGAAAATCATTTTGGGGGACTCTTTGAGACTTTCCAATGACAAACCTACCATTTGTATCAAATTGAATACAAATTAGGATATATATCAAGCACTAACCATGGCCTTTAACAGTGTTAGTTATGTTTGCTGCTATTATTATCATCTCATTCTTCTCACCGTGGTGTGATAGAAACAGTCCTGGAACAGGTCACTGTCCTGTTATTATTCTTTTATATTTAATGTTCTATAGACTATTGTACAGGTAGATAAAATGCCTGCTTTTTTAATTTAATAAATATACTGGGATGTGAGTGTATCTTTTGTAGACTCACTGAGAGCATTCCCAGAGCAGCTCTAGGAGCCAGCAGGATGACAGTGCTGATGGGCACCTCATCCTCTTCCCATGGAACCTTCCTTTCTTCTGATACTTCTCAAATTTTGAAAACTCTTCATTTCATATGGTTTTGAGAATATGAATGTTTGATATGGTAACATCTATTAAAAACTTTTAAGTTTTTATGGATCCGTGTTATGTCTGGGCAATTCTGGGCGAGTTTGTTTTGTTATTTCCTTTTCCTTTACGGATAGTGTTCAGGTTATGATTTTCATTGACTTACATGTATATGACACTTTATATTTTACGAAGCACATTATATAAATTATCTCATTTGAAATATATTCACTCATTTAACTCTCACAGTGCCCTTGTGGTGTATATAGTGCAAGTATTATTATACCGTTTTATAGATGATGAAATTTAAGCTTAAAGCAGTTGTGCTTTCCCTGTTCTTTTCACTATAGTACAACTGCCTCTCTTAAATCATTTATTTAACTCAGAGTTTGAGGCACCAGTTGCTTATATATGTTTCGATTGGGAACTGACAAATTCTAATATTAACATTAACTGCCAAAATGAGAAACATAGAAATCTGCTAATAAAACAACAATGTGAAACTGGTATAAAAAAATTAAAGTACAATATAGTCACTTAGATGCTTCAGTCTCTCCTTTTCCTGACTCCTTCCCCAGTGACTTGCTTTCCACTGCCTAGAAATGAACCCAGGAGGTCTCCCCCAACCTTTAACAACAAAATCATCTCCATCATAACCTCAAGCTCTCATCTTCTGTCTCTTCTTTGCACAACCAAACTCTTAGAAATGATCATCTATACATGTGCCTCCATTTCTTCACCTCTCACTCACTTCTCAATGCCTAGCAATCTCTCTTGCTTTGTGGAACACTGAGCTTCTCACTCCCCAGCCAGCCATCCTAACCTTGTGACCCTGGTCTGACTGGCTGCTCTGACTGACCAATGACTCTCCAACCTGCCCCAACCCTCCCAACTCCCCAACCCAACAGAAGCACAGACACGTGTGCACGTGTGCACACACACAAAACACCTTTTATCACCCGGGAATGATTATCAATTCAACAGTTCAACAGGCCTAGGGTGTATAGCTACCCTTGTTGATGATGGAAGGTGAGTAAATCAACTGAGGACCCAAGACACCAGGCCTCTTACCCTTCTCTTTGCCAGAGCCAGTACTTTTACTTATATACTTAATTCTTCCCCTTGCCAAGGGAAAATAGGAAGCTTTCCTGTTTGCTCATCCCTTCTCTTTTTCTATTTTCAGTTTCTTTATATCCATTCACCCATTCCCTATTGCTTGTAAACATGTTCATAGCTCCCCTGTTCTTAAAAAGTCTTCTCTTGAACCTGCCATTCCCTTATGCTATAGCTCTTCTCTTTTTCACAATTAAACTTTTTTAAAAAAGGCATCTCCTCTATTTCTTCATCTAATGACTTCCTATGTCCCAAGACTCTGTCCTAGGCTGTCTATGTGATCTCAGTTCCTATAGGGTCACTTATCATCTCAGTGAATACTCTAGAGCACTTCCAACTCTGTATCTGGCCTTACTCTCTCTCCTAAATTGAAATCCCCCAATCCTGGCTGCCTACTGGACATCTCCATCTGCATGTCTCACAGGTATCTTAAAGTCATTATATTCAAAATGGCATTCATCATCTTTCCTCCAAAAACTTGTCCCTCTTTTTAACATCACTGCTTCTATCAAACTACCACCTTCCCGGTCCATAACCTCAAAGTCCTCCTTAATTATTCAGTCTTCCTTACTCGCCATATCCAATCACTTGTCAAATTTGCCTGTTCTACCTCTGCACACCTCTTATGTCTGTCCCCTTCTCTCCATTCACATGGCCACCATCCTAGTTCAGACCTTCATCATCCTCTTATGTGGACTCTTACAGTAGCCTCCTGCACCCAGGCCCTCCTCTCTCTAGTCCATCCTATACACAGCTGCCAAATGACAAAATGCTTTGACATTTCTTTTTTTAACTTCTTAACAGCCAATCAACAAACATTTATTAAGCACTTCCTATATATTCCAGGAACTGTGCTAGGTATTTGGAGGCTGGTATCACAGGAGTGAAGAATACATGGGGATGAGTCTAAGAAGACTAGAAGAGGTTATGAAGGGTTGTAGAATCCAAACAGGAATGTTTTATATTTCATCTTGGAAGCAATAGGGAGCCACTGGAGTTTTACTAAATAAGGGGATGGCATAGTCAGTCTTCACTTTACAAGAACTACTTGGATAGCTAAGTGGAGGTGGGAGTGGAGAAACACTTGAGTTTGGGTGACCAGATAGCAGGCTATTGCAGTAGTCCAAGGTGATGGCAGGGTCAGATGAAACCATGGGAGCTGATGAAATCAGCAAATGAAATAACAAAAAGAAAAGAGAAGAGGGTGCAGGACATAGTCCTGGGGTACTCCACAGTTAATGGGCACAACCTGGATGGCAGTTCAGCAAAGGAGACTTACAAGGAATGGCTAGATAGATAGGAGGAGAACCAGGATTGAGTGGTGTCACTAAGACCTGGAAAGAAGAATGTGTCAAGAAGAAGAGGGTGATCCTCAGTGTCAAAGGCTGCAGAGAGGTCCAGAAAGATGAGGATTGAGAAAATACCATTAGATTTGGCAATAAAGACATCATTAATAATACCTTTGGAGAGAGTAGTTTTGGTTGAATAATATTAGAAATCAGATTGAAGAGAGTGAGAGGTAAGAAGGAGATGGCGTCAACTATAGAGGGCCTTCTTCAGGAGTGTATCCACAAAAGGGAGGAGGGATATGGGAAGATAGAAGGGATGAATATATGGAAGATAGGACAGAATGGGATCACTTGTGCATGTAGAACGAGTGCTGTGCTTTGGCAAGGAAGAAGGTCCACCTCCTCATGTAGGACGGAGTGAAGGAGAAGATAGTGGCAGAAGGCATCTGATGGGAGATGAGAGGGAGAGGAGAAGAGGGAGTCCTTGGCAGATGGATCAGTTTTTTTCATTGAAATATTAGGCAAGGTTTTCAGCTGAGTGGGTGGGGGAGCTTTAAGAGGTTTGCGTAAGAATGAAAAGGTTTGGAAAAGCCACTCTCATGAGTAGGAAGGTGAATCAACTAGCGAAATATTTTAAAAAATTGCCTTGCAACAGTAAGCATCCAGTTGAGATGATAAAATTGATGCTATATTATATATAATTATATTAATTACATATAATATCAATTTATAGTGGATTCATTCACCATATTTTTATAACTTAATGTCATCTTTGCTATAGAGTTGACTCATCTCATTTTCCCTGCCTATATTCCCATGTACTGTCTCTTATTCCATGCCATACAAACAACATCTAGATAAAAGGAGGGAGCTTACCTTGGAAGGAATACTGGATCTTGAGTCAGAGTTTCTGAATTAGAAAGTGGCATAGTGGATAGAGCACCAGGCCTCAAGTCAGGAAGACTTGAGTTCACATCCAGCCTGTGATATTTACTGTGTGACCCTAGGCGGCTCATTTGAATTCTATTTACCTCAGTTTCCTTATATGTAAAGTGTGGATAATAATAGCACCTGCCTCTCAGGGCTGTTGTGAGGATCAAATAAGATAATAATTATAAAACACTTAGCACAGTGTCTGGCACATGGTAAACATATAACTGGTTGTTATTATTACTACCAGCTGGGTAAGGTTAAACAAGTCTCTTAACTACTCTGGACCTTAGGTTCTTCATCTCTATCATGAAAGGGTTGGGCTGGATCTATTCTGAAGTCTGTTCTAATTCTAAATCTATAATTCAATGATCCTAATATGTTACAGCTTATTTATGCCCATCATACTTCTCTCCCTTGCCACTGGGGCCCAAGGAATTCATTCATTCATTGAACCACTATAGAATAGACATTCTTCCTTGTATGAGCTAAAGAAAGAACACACTTAAGATCTTCTCTCTGATTCCATTCTCTTTAATTCAAAAAAAATTTATTAAATGTCTAATATATGCTAGGTCTTGTGCTTAGCACTGGCAGTACAAAGATGAAAAGCAATATTATCCCCACCTTCAAGGTGATTATGTTGCTGGTGGAGAATAGTGGAAAGACAACTAGAATTAGAGACAGAAAAACTTGGGTTTGAGTTCTGCCTCAGCTACATACTAATTGACCCTGGGCAAGTTATTTCCCTTCCCTTAGCCTCAGTTTCCTAATTTTAAAATGGAAAGAATGGGCTAGAGCTAGAGCTAAAAAGGGCCTCAGAAACTATTTAATCCAATCTTCTCATTTTGCATAAGGAAACTGAAACCCATAGGAGATTAAGTCATTTGCCCAAGTCACATAAGCAATGAGTCAGAAACAGGACTCAAATATTGGTCCTGTGAGTCCAGAGTTCTTTGGAAAGTGCCTACCATCCAGGCAGTTGTGAACAACAATAGCATAAACCATAAAGTATAATAGAAATAATATTATTGACATAGTGAGATGTACTGTTATAGTTCTGATATAGTAATTATTATTTTTAGCATGTTTATGTTTTCTCATACAAGGATGCTTTTTCCCCAATATACACTGTTAACTTATCTGAACAATTAGTGATTATGTGGACTTGGATTATGTATTTCATCAGTCAGTAAGGGAAGGATGAGTCTGACTTGAGAAAAGCCCTCTAACAAAGAGTACTCAGTAACAGCATCTCTCCAACTTAACACTCCCCCAGCAAATTCTCTGAAATCTATTCTATTAGTGTTGCTCATCACTGCAGCACCTCATGGAGGAAACACGTTTTCATCTTTTCTCATTAGTGTGTCCCCATTACAGATTTAATCATCTCAGTATGATGAAAGCAGTAACTACATTGGTTTAAGGCCTGGCGATGGCCACTTTTTTCCTATAGAATAAAAATAATTATTCATATTTATGTAGGGATTTTTATGGTTTGCAAAGCATTTTTCTAGATTTGGCTCTTCTGGTAAATCTCAGTGCAACTTAAAATCTAAAGTCATTTCAAGGCTGCCCCTTTACCTGGGATTCACTCCCTCCTTCTCTCTGCCTCTCTGAATCCTTAACTTTTCCCAAGAATTAACTCAGATACCACCTCCTTCCAAAAACCTTTCCCGATCCACTTCATTGGTAGTGTTCTGTTTTTCCTCAAATTACCTTATATTTATTTTTCTGCCTACATCTCACATCTACTCAGCAGAATATAAGTCAATGTTTGTTTAATTTAGGTGAGGGCAAAGACAGTTCCATTGTCATTGCATCTCTAGCACCTAATAACTCTTCCCTTGTTCATACCCAGTTAATAAGTGTATGTATGTTCAATGATTGAATTTAATTCTCTGGGCCTCAGTTTCCCTCTCCCAAAAGATGAATGGTCTAGACTAGATAATTTCTAAAATTGTCTAACTTTCTCCTGCAGCTCTAATGCTCTGAGTCTATAATTCTTCGAATCACTTGCCCCTGCCTGTCTCCTAGAAAAACACTACCTGAACTGTTCACCTGTTGTGCCAGGATTCTGAAGCCAAAGCTGCTCACTCTAGTTCAGATCCATAGACCAGAGATGGCTCAGGAACTGAAACCCAAACAGGCCCATGAATCCCAGCTGTGCTTTAGTCAGTCCCTACTGATTGGCATGCCTCCCACAGCTGCTGAACACAGAAGGTCTCTCCAGCCAAAAGGCTTTGAACATTTTGGTGGGTGCATTAAAAGAACTGAAAATTAATTTTACACAAGTCAAATCTTCTGGCTCTTTGTCACTGCTGTTTTTCTTATTTAATAAATGTCTCTCCTTGCTGAATTTGGGCTGTATAGATTTAAGCATGAAGGAAATATGTGGCCTGATGGCAGCTACACAGCAGACTTCAACATTAACATAACTCATTAAAACAAGATGAAAGTAGAGCTTCAAAACAATCTGCCTTTTGCCAACAAGGCTGGGAAGTTGGGGGGTGGGGGAGAGGTAGAAGAGATTTCATTCTTTTCAAGATATAAAAGTCTAATCTTTCTGAACTGAAAACACACCGCTGAAATTAAAGACTTATTTGTGTAGGTTAACCTTCTGAATCTGTTCAAAGAAGATTTAAGGTGTTGAATATACAAAAACAGAGAATTTTGTTGTATCATTTTATTGAGTTACTCAAAGTAGTTTGAAGAATCAAACTTGCTCAGCAAGGAGAGTAAGATTAGCAAAATGTTCTAGGGCTGGTGGGCTTTAATTTGGATCCCATTAGAATCATAGACATTGGAGATGGAAGGAAAGAACCAGAGAACTTAGAATGTTAGAACTGGAAAATACATGAAAACATAGACAGCAATGTGTTGGAACATAGAATGTCAAAGTATTTTAGCACATAGAACATCTTAACTCATAGGAGCCTTAGAACATAGAGGGCTCAAGATGGCGATGATGTTAGCATAGAGAATGTCTTGGCTCAAAGAGACTTTATAAAACACCTAATCCAATTCCATAAAGGAATAATTTGAGAGCCCATGAAGAAAAGTACCTTGCCCAAAATCATATGCAAGTTTGTGACAGAGTCAGGACTAGAATCTGAAGCTTTCTCTCTGGCTGTGCATTTTTTCACTGCATCATGATCTTTAGGAAGTATAGCTAGCTAGCTAGAAATATATGCATATATACATATGCAAATATATTCATATCTACATATAAAGTAAATATACACATAAACATATATGTATATGTGTGTATGTGCTTAGCTTACTACCATCTGTGACATGTAACTGGGTAAAATGTAGGTCCCTTCACACTGTTATTGTCCTTTGTGTCTGTAGAATGTCATTCCTATTTCACCATATAATGACTCAGCAGAATCTAATGTTTCTCTCCCCCATCCTTTTTTGTCCTTCCCTTCCCAGGAGGAACCAATTACATTTTCTGAAGAAACCTTTGTGTCCCATCGATCCAGTGCCATGAGGCAATTCCTTCAGAATGCCATACAACTTCAACTATTTAAACAGGTACACACAGTTCTTCAGGTCTTCTCTCTGTAGTAGTCTCCAAATACATGCATGCTGAAGTTATAGTCTTCCATGTTCCACCTGTTTTAAACTTTAAAAAATACATGAAATACTAAGATAAATCATTTAATATGTTCTAATAATGTCTTTATTTTTTGTAAGCAGCAACCATTTCTTTGGCTAGCACCTCATAATTTTTAAAAATAAAAGGACCATTGGATTTCAAACTGGAAGGGACATACCCTTAATGATCATCTAGTTTAACCCTTTATTTGAAAGAAAAGAAAGCCAATGGTCAGAGAAAGGGAAGCAACTTGCTCCAGATCACTTAGCTATGGAATAGAAAAGCCAGGGTCACTATTATGAAACCTTCACTCAGAGAGTCATATGGGCTATAACTTAGCCTATCTTCCCATGGCAAAGTCATACATTGAATGGGCCTTTGTGAAAATGCTTTAGGGCTTGATTTTCTGACTCCAAGTTCAGTGTTCTTTACATGTAAGTCTTAGAAGTTTTTATATATCATAAGTCCTGTGTTCATATATATGTATGTGTGTGTGTATTATATATAAATATATATATACACACAAGATTTGTATGTATGTGTTTTTATTGGACATTAAATCACCTTAGAAGGCCTTTGCAATCACAGAAGAAGGATTTTCTTTTGTCATCATATGCTGAGATTCAGTTCGGTTCAGCAAGCTTTTATTGAGCACCTACTTTGTAAAAGGTCCTGGGGGCCTATGTATTAGATCAGAGGTGGGTAACCTGTGGCCTTGAAGCCACATGTGACCTTCTAGGTCCTTGGATGCAGTCTTTGGAATGAGTCCAAGTTTTACAGAACAAATCCTTTTATTAAGGGGATTTGTTCTGTGAATTTTAGATTCAGTCAAAGGGCTGCACTTGGGGACCTAGTGTGTGGCTTCAAGGCCAGAGGTTCCCTACCCTAGATTAGATGATAAAACAGTCCAGTGAATTTAGAAGTGGTCAGATGGCCAGACTCAAAGAGTTGTTATTAATGGTTCAATGTCATCATGGCAGGAGATCTCTAGTGAAGGACCTAGGGAGCTGTACATGGCCCTATATGTTATTTAACATTTTTTTTTTCAGTGACTTGGAAAATGGCATAGATGGTATGTTCATCAAATTTGCAGATGACATAAAACTGGGAGGGTTAGCTAACACAATAAAAGTTTGAATCAGGAACAGAAAGGACCTTCACAAGCTAGGGCATTAGCCTGAATCTAATAATATGAATGTGGTGATAAATGCAAATTCTTGCACTTGGTACAAAACATCAACTCCATAGATATAAGATGGGAGAGACATGAATATACAACAGTTGAGCTAAAAATGATCAAGGGGTCTTAGTGGACAATAAGCTTCACTGGAGTCAGTGAGGCATGATGTGGCAGACAAAAAAAAAAAAATGAAAGCAATCTTGGGCAGAGATTCCAGGAACAGAGAAATCAGAGCCCCCTTTGTCAGACCTTGTCTGGAAGATCAGGTTCAGTTCTAAGCACCTTGATTTAGAATGAACATTAATAAACAGGAGGGTTTCTAGAGGAGGACAGCCAGGAAACTGAAGGGCCTTGAGTCCATGAAATGGGGATCAGTTGAAGGAACTCGTCATGGTTAGCCCGAAGAAAAAGAAAACATGGAGAGCCTACAATTGCTGTGTTCAAGTATTCGAAAGATTGCTGCATGAAGGAAGGATCAGACTTGTTCTGTTTGGCCCAAGAGGGTAAAGCCAAGAGCGGTGGGCAGAAGTTACAAAAGGTAATTTAAATTCAGTATCAGGAAAACTTCCCAATAATTCAAGTTTCCCAGAGGTGGAATGATGCCTCAAGAGGTGGTGGATGCCCCCTCCTTACAGATCTTCAAGCAGGAGCTTGGAATATGTTATGCAAGGAATTCCTTCATGTATGGGTCAGACTAGTATCTTCCTTCTCTTGATTATTTCCAATTGTGTATGTGGCTGGTTTGAACGTAGCTGTTTGCATATGATCTCCCCCATTACACTGGGACCTCCTTGAGAGCACAAACAGTCTTTTACTTTTCTTTGTATCCCCAGCAGCTAGAACATACAATACTGGCACTTACTAGGTTCTTAATAAATGTTTTTTTACTGATTGACTATATGATCACTGAGGTCCTTCAGAGTTCTCAGATTCTGTGATTCTATGAATGCAAAGATAAAAAATACATGATAAATAAATTTAAGGAATTCACATTCTACCAGGGAAATGAGGACATGTATACAAATAGCTTTAATGAAAAAGAAAAATGTATAAGAAAGATAGAGTGCTATAAGAAATCTAAGAAGGAAGAGATAGCTTCCAAATAGTGAAAAGCAGGGAAATTTTCATGGAAAGAGGTAGCACCAGTGAGGAGCATTAAAAGACAGGTAATATTTAGAACTGAATATTACATCCACTTCCTCTGGGTGCTGTTTTGTTTTTCTCCTTTTTATAGTTTATTGATGGCCGTTTGGATCTTCTCAATTCTGGAGAAGGCTTCAGTGATGTCTTTGAAGAAGAGATAAATATGGGAGAGTATGCTGGTATGAAGTGTTTCTTTTTCTCTCAGACCTGGTTAGGTAGTATAACATGAGAACTATATTCCAAGGTGTAACATGGCCTCCTTCCTCTGATGGAGCCTTATTTTCCTTCCTCAGGGCTTGTTATTATAGTCAAGTTCATATGAAATGACTTCCATTTAAAAATAGTACTTGAAAGGGTTAAGTTGATCCCTTTTCCATTTCTAGCTATAAAACTCATGTGTCAGACAGGGATTTGGATTAGATGACTTCTTAGAACCCTTTCAGGTTTCCTGTCATTCTCTAATGATACACAGAAATGTACCTCTAACTTATAGTAAAGTTGCTTTTATGTACTATATTTTTATTTAATATATTCAGTTGTTTTTCCTGAGCTGAAATAAAATCAGGTACTCTCAGAGCCTCAAGCATAAAATGAGCATAAAACGTTAGAGCAGAAATAGACCTCAGTACTCAGAATGTTGGAACAAAAAGGGCCCTTAGAACATAGAAGACTTGTTAGAACCTCTAGTCCAACCTTTTCACTGAGGAAACTGGGTCCCAGAAAGGGTAAGTGACTTGCTTAATACACAATGAATTGTTGACAGAGCTGGGATTAGAACCTAATTTTTCAAATTCCTATTCTCGCTCTATTTGTTGAATTGCCAAACTTTCAGGGAAACTCACTATCTCACCACCTCCAGTTCCTCCTTAACCCATCCCATGATTGTGAAAGTTCAGCATCACTGTCTTCTCTCTACCTTCCCCATCACTGTGTGTCTGGGACATACAGAATTTCCATGTAGTTTACCACATTGCTAAGGGTCTTGTATGAAAAAGGAAATGGAAAAGTTCTGAGAGTGACAACCCAAAAGATCCTTGGATCCAAAAGATGCGTAATTTAATCAATTGGGTGTTTCCTCTGCCCTTGCCCATCACCCTTCAGTAGACAGTGAATAAGTTGTGAGTGACTAAAGAAGTGTATCTGCTGCTAGCCAGCCCTCTGGTTATGAACCTTTCCAAACTTAGGTTCTTTTTCTGAGTACCAAACCACAGTCCACTCGGGACCAGTATTTGAACCCTCTCTGGCATTCACTGTAGTACCTGCTAAAACATGTGCTCCTGAAGCATGGCCTTCACGAGCACAGGGTCACCTCTGTGCCAGAGTGAGGAATTGGGGTGGGACTGTAGAGGATAATTAAGTGATATCTTCTTTTAATTCTCTTTCTCTCTAGGGAGTGATAAACTATATCACCAGTGGCTCTCTACTGTGAGGGTAAGTGAATGACCATTCCAGTTGATGTCTCCTTTCTCATTACCCCACTTTGTGAGTGTTTGTACTACCACTACCACCCACGAGCACATTGTTAGTATGCAGCCATCTGGCTCTTTAATCTGAAGTTGCTTTTGTTTAAAATGCCAGGTCATTTTCACGCCAGTTGGCAAGTAGAAGAATAGGACTCTCTGAAGCCATCCCTCAGTAGGGAGAAAGAAGAAATAATTTCTCAACTTTCCGTTAGAGAGAGTCCAGCTCAAACATGTTGAATGTGATGTCAGAGAAGAATTATGGGTGCTTGGTTGCCAGCTCCCAGTGTAATTATGTTTATCATGTGAAATTGTTTTATTAATTTATTAATTTTTATTAGTGACACTTTCTGGAAAGATGGAGGCCTCATTGCTCCAAGTGCCTATCTCCTTAATGTTGTTGCAGGCAGATGTTTGTTATTTTACTGGATAATATATTCTTTAACATTCCTTGTGTAATCTTAGAATATGTTTGTGAAATCCTAGAAGAATTCATTTTTTTTTTTACTGTGGTCTTCCTTTCTTTTTTAATAGAATGACAGAGTAGTATATCTACTTTGTATGTATTTTCTAGCTACATTTCTATTTTCTTGCCATTTCCTCCAATAGAATGTCAACTCCTTAAGGGCAGAGGTGATTTTGTTTTTAATTCGTGTTCCCAGAATCTTGTATGGTATCTGGCACAGTATAGGTAAATGTTAATAACTGTTTGATGAATGGTAAAGGCACTGGGCCATGTTTTTCTCATCTATAAAATAAGGAAGCTAAATAAAATATTCTCTAAAGTTTTTTGATCTTACATGTTTATCTTTTCTTCTGTACGTGGTCCAAGTTCTCCACTGCAGATATGGCCCACTCAAAGATGATATATCAGAGGCAGCATGGGGTAGGAGAAAGAGCACTAAACTTGGACTGAAGACAAGCTGGGTTTGAGTCATAGCTCAAACCTAGCTCTGTGACCTTTGGCCAAGTCACTGTCCCTCTCTGCACCTCAGTTTATTCATTTGTAAAATGTGTGAAGTTAGATTGATGTAAGGGAAAGCACTTTGTAAATCAAAGTACTATAGAAATGGAAATTATTATGGATAATACTGATAATAATGCTATGAGAAGAGTGAGAGGTAGCTGTAGGTAATAGAAGACACACTAGACTTGAAAAATGGAAGATCTAAGCTCAAGTCCTGATTCTTCATGAATTAGTCCTAATTCATGACGAATCAAGTCCTGATTCTTCATGAATTAGTCCTAATTCATGACGAATCAAGTCCTGATTCTTCATGAATTAGTCCTGATTCCTGACGAATCAAGTGCTGATTCATCATGAATTAGGCACAAGGTTGGACTATCTTGAGTTCATCTAAATCAGTCTCTCCCTAAATCCGCTCTACAACCTTCCTCATGTGCAATCATCTTGTCTCTGCTTAAAGGCCTCTGATGATGTGTAATTCATTACCTCCCTAGACAGCCCTCCACTGTTTTAACATTCCTTTTTGTTAGGAAATCTTGCCTATGTCAAGCTGAAATCTGCCTCCCTGTAACTTCTGCCCATTCTTCCTAGTTTTGTCCTTTGTACAGATACCAGATTTCTTCTTAGCTCAAGATTCTAGAGTTCCATGACCTTGGGTAAGGCTCTTTGACCTCTCTAGGTCTTAGTTTCCTCATCTATAGAATGAGAATAAAATTACCTGATTGGCCTCTCTCACAGGCGTTGTCATGAACATCAGATGGGACATTGGAGTCAAATATAATTGGCAGTTTGGTGGCACACTGGATAGCACACTGGTTCAAATTCAACCTCAGATACATATTAGCTGTATGACCTTGGGCAAGTCACTTAAATGTTTTTTTTTGCCTCAGTTTTCCTATCTGTAAAATGCAGATAATAATAATGACACCTACCTCCCAGAGTTGTTGTAAGAATCAAATAAAACAGTAATTGTAAAGCACTTAGCACAGTGCCTGGCACATAGCAAGTGTTATATAAATATTAAGTGTTATTATTAGTAAGTGGGAAAGCCCTAGTTAAACATTTTCATTCCTCTTTCAATTCAATACTATACTTATTTCATTGATCTAAGCACAATATTAGATCCAAGCAGATATTCATTCCATAAATACTTAATTGATTGATTGATGAAGGTGATTTTAATACTCAAATATTTTAACAGGCTGCCCAACTGTTTTGAAAACTAGGATGGAATGGATGAGTGGGTGGAAAATTTCCAGTCTAATTGTACTCCATTATAACACTTTAGGTACAGTTGTAACAATGTAAGCATTTTTCGGTTAAACCTCAGAATGCCTAATACAGGTTGGTATGTTAAACAGTATCCCTGCCTTCATGGAGGATGTGTTTACTTTATCTGCTGTAGAATTGTGTCTTTGTCTAAGAATAATAAGAACTCCTATTTAAAAACAGCTCCCTTCTATGCTTATGGCTACAAAGTAACTTCTTCACAACAACCTTGGAAGTTAGGAGGTTTATTAACTTCTACATAGAAGATAGAAATATGATTTGCCCTGGGCCATGCAGCTAGTGTTAGACTTGAAACTTGAACTCAGTTTTCCCACCTCCAAGGTCTCCTATTTCTCCCTGTAGAAGTGTACAGAGCACTTTCCCTTGGTTATTTTCTCTTGAGCCAGCGTATCCCAGTGGAAAGGCCTTAGGATGTGAAATGAGAAGATCTAGTTTCTAATCCTGGCTCTGTTATTTACTGCCCATGTAACCTTGGCCAAATCACTTCCCTTCTCTAGCCCTCAGTTAGCTAGCTCTTCTGCAAAATGGGAAGAGGGTTAGATGCCTAAGGAAATCTGTGGTTCTATGGCCCTGCCAACAACCCTGTGAGAAAAACAGGCAAGAATTATCACCATTTTTATAAAAAAGGATAACAGGCTGAATGATTAGGCAATAAAACTCGTCTTCTGATGCCAAGTCAAGTGCTCTTTACCATTTATTTTCTCAGAAGCTTATAAGGTAAATGACAAAAGTTTCAGCTGAGTATTAATACCCTATACCATTGTTCACACAGTGTACTTTGAGAATTTCTGCTTTAATAATAGTTAGATTTCATGATATATCCCTTCTTCCCTTTTTCTCAACATTTAGATGGTAAGAAAGGCCGCATTCCTGTGATATAAAGAACCCAGAGCAGGTAACCAGGGCAAGGAGAGTCAGGTGCACAGCAGAGGGTAGTGTATTTTCAGCCTGACTGTATAGCTTAAGTTAATCTGGAACTGACTTGTCAGCTCCAGCTATATGTTAGCAGGTAGGGTATTGTCTTCTACTTTTTTTAGACTTGTTCCAGGTATGTAGGAGCATTGTGAGAAGTTACTAACCAGTGGTGCAAAATACTCTCTTCAAAGAACTTTAGCAAATTCTGTTTATACCAAGGGAAGTGTGGTATATTGGAAAGAGTTCTGGATTTGATTCCTAGAGATTTGGGTTCTAGTCCCAACTCCACAACTAACTAGCTATGTGACTTTGAGGAAGTAATTTTCCTCCTCAAGGCCTTAGTTTACTTTTTCTAGCTATTAAATGAAAGATTTGGGCTAGATGACATCTTAGGTCTTTTCCAGTGCCAAAATCCTGTCAACCTGTGTTCTAAACATAGGAGATTCATAACTAAAGTTATTTCTGCCTCTCATCTTTATGTTCTGTGTTCTTACATTCATTCTATTTTCCAAGACTCTTTCTAACCAAAATATTTGACACTTAAAGGACTCCTCCAACTTTAACATTCTAACCCCTACATTCTAATATTCCGTGTTTTAAGTCCCTTCCTGCTCTATGATTCTTTGACTTTAAGTGGATAGTGACAAACCAAAACCCTAATCTCAGAGACCCTCCTAACCTAAGCATTAAAGCATATCAATGTTTCCCTCAAAATACCAAGTGTCCCTATTAACAAAGCCTATGAGTAATGCTTGAAGTAAATTTCCACTTAGGTGTATTTGTCTTATATCAAATGTTCTTGTAACTTGATTTAATTTGGTTCAAGATAAAAGATCAGTGTTGGTGTTGGCTAGATCTGTCTTCAGTAGAAATGGCTAATTGCTTTTTTCATTATAGAAAGGAAGTGGAGCAATTTTGAATACTGTCAAAACCAAGGCTAACCCTGCTATGAAGACTGTCTATAAGTTTGTAAGTACTGCTTTGGGACTTGGAAATAAAACCAATCTTTTTTTGACTTTGGGGGGCTCTCCAAGTGATAATATTTAAATATACATGATCCTTAATTGCAAAAGAGATTTCTCAAAGCTGATGTACTAGTTCTTGAAGAATTAAGACCATTTGGAAATATGAAACATTATTCTTTCATAAGCAACCTGTTGCTTTTGGGGTTTTCTTTTGCTTTTTTATTTTTTAAAGGGAGAATACTTATGGTTGATTTAAGACATAATCTTTCAAAGGATAATTGAAAAAAATAGGGCCCTGTGGTTTAGATTTTAAAACTAAACTTATGTAAGAATTATATGTATAGCCCAAATAATGTTTTTTCACAGTAATCTCACCTAATAATATTATTAATACATTTTGACCAGACCCCCACCATAAGGACATGGAACCCTACTGTATCATTTGATCTTTCACCCAAAATATATTTCTCTTAAGGATCAGCCTGCTTAAAACATCATTTCTCTGGGATTCACTAGCCCCTATAACACTATATTTTCCATGCAACCAATTAATAATATTAAAGATACGGAGTATCTGCCTATAATGTATTCCAGAGCCCCTGCAAGGAAAGAGAAAAGAAAGACTGTCACAGACAAAGCCAGACCTTAGTAAACCTTTTTCCACGTCTAATTTTTTATTTTACTTTTTCAAAATGAAGAAGTTATTTTGCAAGGTATTGAAGGCTACTAATTATGGAATCAAGTCTACTATATTCCTTTTCACCTTCTGGCTTTTTATAGCACGGTAAGAACTGTGTTGTTTCAGAGTCTAGTATCCCTCAGCCAGATGGAAATTGGAGACTCACTTAGATTCATGATCTTCACATCTCTTGTGAGGCTCAGACCTTTCCCCTGGCAGTCCCTCTCTCTTGCTTGGGTGATTGATACCCACCTAATTTCATTCATCCTTTTGGTGCCTAGTGAGTGGCTGAAATTGTGGTGGTTTTAACGTGAGCCCTGATTGCCTATTTTAACCATACCAAGGTAAAAAATGACATGAAGGCAAAAGCCTAAGCATCTCTGCCGTTATAAATTTCTGGAAAACAACCCTGCCTCGGTTGTTGAGGTAACTGCCCCAGCTTGCCACCAATGACAGTGTGGGATTGTCAGCTCTAACTTGGTGAAATTTCACTGGCATTGTAGTCCTGCAGAATCCTGTAGGTCCCCTGTTACAGAGAGCTGTCCCTAGGCAGCTGAGATAAATAATTAGAGCAAAAGGAGCTGAGCTTTGGTAGAGGGGGAGGGGAGGATGGATTATTAGTTGGGGGGGGAGGTATTTTTGTGCTGTCAAACCATAGAAAACAAAATCTTTGCAGTGTCTTGAAGGGATTTTTTTTCCCTTAACCTTTGAGCTCTGTATTTGTTTTTTTAACCATTATGTTTTCACCTGATCATCCCATTTTTCCCTTTCCCTGTTCCTAGTAATCAGAGAAGGTGGTTCATGGTGGACCAAAATCAAGCAGTCGCTGCTGGAAACAGAAAGGGATTTTTAACTTAAATTAATTTTTCATGCAGGCAAAAGATCATGCAAAACTGGGAATAAAAGAGGTGAAAAACCGCTTGAAGCAAAAGGTACTTGAAGTTCTTATTCAAAATGTATAAGCCCTGTGTATGAAATGCTTAGCCACAAAAAGCATTATGTGATCAATAGAGAGCTGTTTGATACAGTGTTGTTAGCACACTTCAAAATGCATTACCAGCTGTCCCGGATTTTTCACACTGTTATAAATATTCACAGACAAAAAACTGTCTTCAGATAACATTAAGACTTTGGCTTAAGCCTACAAAAGCAAGGAAGTTCAGAGTTCCTGCTGTCAGTCTGTCCCTGGCCTACTCCGTGGTGTCTAGGTAACAAAGGGCAGGCACATATGGAAATTGGCTTCTTCTACCTACGGTAACCATGCTGTCTGGGGCCCAGGTGCCTACCCAGACACTGTCCCAATGACCCCTTGGGCAAAGTAACACTGGCATTTGGAGTATAGATATCATTAACACATGTGACATCCAGAAACACACATGGTGGGTTTGGGGTAGCTATTTCAGTTTGTTCCCTGAATGACCTCACCATGGTGGATTAAATTAGAAAACCTTCCTTTTGTGTTGTTATTAAGAGAAGTAAGAGGGAAGACAGAGTAGAAAGACTATGTGTGTTCTTTCCCAGTGATAGAACTACATGAAAATAAAGGGATAATATGATGTAACATTAAAGTACTAAACTAAGAGACCTAAGTTCTGGTCCTAGCTCTTATTACTCCACCACTATATGCCCTGAGTTTGGCCTTCCTGATTCTGTGCCTTGATCCCCCAAACCATAAGGTATGTAAGATCTCTGAGGTTTCGAAATGGTGCTTATTAGACCCCCGTGTGTCCTAACAGCTAGACTGTCTTACACTTGATAATGTCAACATGCATGTAAAGGGTGCTTTAAAATTAGTTTAATTCAATTCCACAAATATTTACCAAAAATGAATACATAAGTGGCAGTGAGGTAGTACCTCAGAGTACTGGACCTGGGCAGAAATACCTGAGTTCAGATCCTCACTTAGCTATTTATTAGCTGTGTGACCCTGGACAAATCAGTTACCCTTCTAGACCCTCAAATTTCTTAATACAGAAGTGAGAATAATAGTGGCATCTACCTCACAGGATTATTGTGAGGATCAAATGAGATGACATGTGTAAAGCTCTCTGCAAACCTTAGTGAGCGTCTAGTGAGCGGAGTATGTGTGAGACATTGAGAAAGATGCAAAGTTGAGATAAAACGTGATCCCTGCTTTCAGGGTGCTCACAGTCTAAAGGTGAGGTGACTCTCAGTGCAGCACTAATACACAGTACTATGTAGGTACTTTTGAGAATTACAAAGTACTGCATGAAATCTGAGGAGCACGGTCATTACCAACAAGGAATCCTGGAGGAGGTGGTCCTTGCGTTCATCTTTACAAGATGGCAGGAATTCAAGGAAAGGCATTTCAAGCATAAAGAATAGTTCAGGCAAGAACATGTGGGATGTGCTTGAGCTACAGAGAGAGGTCAGCATGGTGAAACTGTCAATTGTCCAAGGTAGAGGAATGTGGAATAAGCCTGGAAAAGCAGTTTATTACCAGATTATACATGGCCTTGAATGTCAGGCAGAAGAGCTTGAACCTTGTTTTGTGGACAATGGGGAGCCACTGAAGATTTTTGAGCACAGGAATGACTTGAAAGATTTGTCCAGTGATGATATGAAGGAAAGATAAAGTGTTGACTCAGGATTGATGCTTTCATGCTTTTTAATAGCCTTAGCCTATCTGATTTGGAAAAATGTGTTCCCATAGATAATTTTGAGGTTAGAGTGAAAGAAGAATATTGGTTTTTTGAATCTAACTGTATCCTGACCCCATTGCAAAGCAAATTGTGTGTTCTTACTGCTGAATATAGGAGCAGTCTTCATTTTTAAAACTTCTCTTTGGGCTGATTTATTAGAAGCCAGACATGATGTCATAAAACACTGGGCTTGGGGGCAAAAGACAAGTTATACTCTGTAATCTTGAGAAAATTACTTCCATTTTTTGAGCTTCAGTTTCCTAATCTGCAAAATGGGGATAATATACTGTGGATTCCTAGGGCTATTATAAGGCTCAAATGAGAAAATATAATAAAAAAAGACAATTTTTAAAGAATTTTAAAATGAGGAAATGCATGTGATGGCATTATAAAATACTGTAGAGATGTGAACAGTTATACTATTTCATTGCCCATACATGAAATGGGCTACTCCATTCAATCAATGTCCTCATCAGGCTTCAATTTTATTTAGAATCTTAGTTGTTTTAGATGGAAACCAGTTTAAAGTTTTAAGTCAAAAAGGCCTCTAATTACCTTGGAACAATCAAATAAATTGATTTCTTCCATTTAATTGGAAGGTCACCTCTCTCTGACTGAAAGCTTATGGTCTTTGCTTCAGTTGAAAATGAATTTTTTAGCGGCCAGATTTATAGTCTTGAAATTTAGAAGCCAGGGATAAAAATGCAGAGACTCTTAAGCGTAGCCTATCACTGTTAGAAATTGGGGGCAGAGAGAGAAGGAAATGGAATATATCATTTGCCTGTTATTTTCAATCAGCCTGTGTGCTCTCCCCCCACACCCACATACACACCTCCCATTTTGGTGACTGACAGTTGAATTTGTTCGAAGATGTAAAATAAGGGTAAATTTCTTACTTCTAGCAATTTTTTCTTCCTCACCAGCTAGCTCTTTGGCTGTCACTGGCATTACACTATTACCTAAAATCATAAAAGATATGTTGCTTTCCCTAGAATATTCTTCTTGTGCAGAATAAATACCACCAAGTGGAAAAAGCCCAGGCCCAAGGAAATTCTGATTGGCCATTCTATTAAAAAAAAAAAAAAGACAGTAAAATGTCTTCCAGCTATTCCTAAATGTACAAGAAGACCTTATAGATCCATTGTTAGTATTATTTCACATTTCTATTAATAGCCAGTATTGCTCATAGAGCTTTTTTATTGTTGTAGAGGACAAGGGAAAAATAACTTGTTTAAAGAGGATGGATCTCCCTTTTAAAAATCCACCCCTCCCAAGCCCACATTGCAAACAGTACATTGAGTAAGGCCCCACTCCATTCCTTTCCCTCTTCCACTCCCCCCTCCAAGTTATTTCAAGATTCGTTTGGGGAGATAATGTTCTAGAGAGAGTGTCAGTACATATCAGGCACTATAAATGGTGAAACCCGTTTCACTAACCATCGGACATTTTATAGAAATGTGTCTTGTCACCATTGGACTGTTGACAGATCCATTAGTGTACCTTTTTCAATTTTCACTTCCCCTCCCTTGCTTTTACAGATTTTTGCAGACTTGATATTTTACAGTTTTTAGTAGCAGAGCTGTTTTGTAATTGAAACTCTGGCATTGTTCAGTGGGTACAGAATTTGGATCTACTGCAGTGTTTTTCTACTCTCTTTCCTGGGCCAATTTAAGGCTTTGCTCTGCCTGACCTTATTCACTGCAGCTGAAAATATTTTCTTGCCTTTCTTTTTCCCTTTTGTATGGCAACACATCCATGTGGAGCCCAGGAAATGTCTAAGCCAAATATCCCCTGTTCAGATTTCGTCATAGAATTAAAGCAGTTTCAAACTATTGTTCAGAACAATTCTTAACAGTGATATTGAAGAGGTAATACAATTCTGAACTATGGTGCAATTTCAAACAATTAAACTATTGTGAATAACAATATTTTAATCAAGATATAGTTCTGAACAATGATACCTTTCCTAACAATGTTACAATTTCCAAACAGTGATACCATTCCGATCAGTGTAATGAACACGAACCATGCATGATACAGTTCTGAACAGCAATACAAATCCTGACAATGATATAATTTTAAGATGCACCAAGCTGGAGATCTGCCTCCTGCCACTCTGCATAGCAATGATGACCTCTTCAATATAATCAAGAGCCCAGTTTGCCCTTCCTGGGCTTCAGCCTTGGGTTTGAATTGCAAATGTGAAATGCGGGGCTGACCTATTGAGAGGTCATCATGGTGTATGGAAGGTCCGTCTTTAATAGGATAGTGGAGATTGAATGGAGGCCCAATTTCTGTCCGTATTTCAAAGCAACTGAAATGGAAGTTTTCAGAGGATCCCTGTGACTGATAGCAAATAATTGTTAACAGACACTGTGGCATGGCTTTATTTCACACCTCCTGTACTTCAACCCCAAACTAATAATAAGGATGGGTGACTTATTTCTCTCCATCAGCGTAGCAAGATGGTTGAGTTCTTCTGTTACTTGGCCTCCTTTGAAGGCTAACTGCACAGAATTAAGAAAAAATGCCTGAAATACCTTCCTTGACTTTCAGGAGGGAGAATTCAGCACCTCTGAATCATCGCCTAGCCTTATGTAGCGCTGAGTACCTGGGCTTGCAGATTAAAACCAAATATATTCCCTGTGTGCAGAGCCCCTGTGAGGTATCTGGTGTCATTGCCCTTCTGGTGCCCCATTTTTTAATGTACTGCTGGTCCCCACAAATGTTGCCCCTCCCCCAGAGATGGCTGTTAAAATAGGTTCACATTAGACAGCGTTTCTAGCCTGGAGTGTAATTCTTGAGATAGAATTTTTTTTCTGTCTGGTAAAATTGACATAATTCAGTTTAATGAGCACAGATCACAGCTCTTTTGAAAGTTTCAACATAATAGTCCTCTTTCTAAAGTGCAACCGAGGCATATCAATTGCAATTTGGATCCTGGATCCAGGGTTCAAGGCCCCATTCTGCCACTTCCTGGTCATGTGGCTAAAAAAGAGCATTGATGGGATCATAGATTTAGAGCTAGGAGGAACCTCAGAGGTCATCTAGTCCAACCCTCTCATTTTGTAGATGAGCAAACTGAATGACTTGCCCAGGAGCACACAGGTATTAAGTGGGGAAACCAGTATTCACATCCAGGTCCTCTGACTTCATTTCCTGCACACCATGTTAAAGAAGAGTTAAGCTCTGATCAAAAGCTTTCCAATGTTCATAATGTTTCTCAAGTTTCTTACCAATATGAATTCTCCAAGGAAAAGACTACTGAATTTGGAATCACAAGACCTGAATTCACACATAACTATTACAAATGTGAGTTTGGCCAGTTAATTCCCTTCTCTGGGCCTCAGTTTCTTCATCTGTAAAATGTAGGGGTTAGGCTAGATGATCTCAACTTTCCTTTCTGTTTCTTATAATCATCATCTCATAGACCAGTGGTACTTTTATAGTTACAAAGCCCTTCCCTTTACAGTAGCTCTGTGAGATAGATATGGGCAAAATTAATCCTCCCCTTTTGACTGATGAGGAAATTTCAGATCCAGAGAAGTTGTGACATTCCCAGGGTCACACAGCTAGTAAATATCTAAGCCAAAATGCAAATCCCTATCTCCTAACTCCAAGTCCAGAGCTTTTTACATTATGACATGATCATTCTAAACCCCATGATCCTGGGAGCCCATGATCCAGACATTCCCTATCTTCATGGAATTTACATTCTACTACAGGTATACAATATAGTCATAGATAAGTAAATATAGTATGCATGTAAAATAAATAAAAGATGATTAGGCAAGACTAGGATCCACCATTACCTGGTCTTGTGACTTAAAAAAAAAACCATGAAATTAAGGATCAGAAGAACTGGGTTCAAGTCCCTGTTCCACCCCTTTCTAGCTGTGAGACATTATTATGCAAGTCACTTTCTCTCTTGGTGCCTCAGTCATACCATCTTTAAAATAGTGCTAGCTAGCAACGCTTTCACAGCTGATCAAGGCATTGTAAAAATTAATGTGAAATCAGAGTTCATATAGCATGACTGTGCTAACACTTTTTTGCCTAGAAAGCACTAGAAGACTATGAATTTCCCTGGTACCTTTGGCATTATGGAAGCAAATTTGCTGTTTCCATTAGCAAAGATTTTTATTTCCTGTCCTTGATTTTGTCTCTGTATGCTGGAAGTGAGAGAGTCTACTGATCTTTGGTTCTGTGGGAGAGTTTACATTGTATGTGTGTGTATGTGTGTGTTTGTGTGTGTATGTGTGTATAAGCTGTAGGTATGCACTGTATAGAATAACCATGTTCACACTTTGTCACACAGCTGTCAGTTCCTCCCTCTAAATGCATTAAAAATCTTGCTCTGGCTCAATCAAGGAAATTCCAACATTGCTCTCAATTGGGGATATCAATATTCATTTCCTAATTTGCATTTCTTTTCTTCAAGCACCTTGGTTGTAGATGTGTTAGGCTAGCAAAAGAAAGGGCCTCTCTCAGTGCAGGCGAGAGAGAGGGAGAGGAGTGAAACCACCCATGAGAAATCTGGGTCAGATATGCTGAGGGGGTTCCCTGGCTGCTATGGATTATGAAACTTTCTCCTACATTATAGATAACAAACTTGGAGCCAAAAATATTTTCCCTTTGACCCCTGGCTCTAGTTCTCAGGTGTGAGTAATACAAAACCTCAAGTATGGGAATTCTTCGCAACTAAATGCCTACTGTATACCAGCCAATGAAGTGGGTATTGAGAATACAAAAACAGAAATGAGACAGCTCCTGCCCTCATGGAGTTTACATCCTACTACAGATATAAGTGTGTTCACAGATAAGTTAATATAGTATGCATATAAAATAAATAAAAGATGATTGGGAGATACTAGTAACTGGAGGAATTAAGGAAGATCTTTTGGAAGTGGCACTTTAACTGAGCTGTGAATAGAGTTATGGGTTCCAAGAGATATAGGTGAAAAGAGAGTTCTAGGTACAGGGAACAGCCAGTGCCATGGCAGACATGGGAGATAGAATGCTAATATATGAAATATTGAGGAGGCCAGTACTTGACCAGAACATAGTATAAATGAAGAGTAGTAATGGAAAACCAGCCTTGAAAGATAGGCTTGAGCAAGATGACAAAGGGCTTTAAATGACAGAGCAGTTTCTACTGAACTGTGACAAGAACAAGAACTCAGGTGTCCTGAACAAGGAAGTGATGGTCAGATCTGTGCTTTAGGAATATCTATTTGGCAGCTGTGCATAGAATACATTATGAAAGGGAAAGAGGAGAGGGGAGACCAAGTAGAAGGCAATAATCCAGGCAAGGAAGGCTCTTTCCTCTTACTGTTGAGGACACTGCCATTGTCCCAGTGCCCCATGCTCACGCATTCCCTTTCACCCCATGTGTTCATTCTGTAGTGAGATCTTGTCATTTTTGTCTTCACAGCATTTCATCTATCTGTCCTCTTCTCTCCACTTACACAGCGACCACCCTTGTACATGCCCTCATCCCCCTCACCTGACCCATTACAATAACCTCCCATGTGGTCTCCCTGTCTCTCATCTCTACCCATCCTCCAATTGTTTCAAAGGTGTAGGTCTAATAATCTCCCTACTGTGTAAGCAAGTGACTCTCGATTACTTCTAAGATCAAATACAGAAGCTTCTGTTCAACATCGAAAGCCTTTTGCAGTCTAGCCCCTTCCTACTTCTCCAACCTTCTTACTCTTTCCTATCCTTGTGCTCTACAATCCAGATCTGACTTTCTGTTTTTTCACACGCAACCTTCTCCACCCCAGCTGCTGGAATATTCTCCCTCCTTACCTGTGCCTCTTCCCTGACTTCCTTCAAGACTCAAATCAAGTTGTGTCTCCTGCTTTCAGGAGGCCTCTCTTGATTCTCCCTCTTTCACCTATTACCCACCCCTGCTAATGTCTTCTCTCTGAAATTACCTCCCATTCTCTCTCTCTCTCTCTCTCTCTCTCTCTCTCTCTCTCTCTCTCTCTCTCTCTCTCTCTCTCTCTGTATTGTATCTTATATTTACATAATTACTTACTATGCAAATAACTACTACTGTTTACTGTCCCATTAGAATGTCTTGCCCTTAAGACAAGAGATGAATGAGAAGGAGGTGTCAGATAAAAGAGATGTTAAGGAGGTCGATCAAGAGACTTTGTGGTCATTAATTCTGTATGGAGTACATAAGAGTGAAGGACCAAGGAGGAGTCTGAGGTTACCTACCTGATGAGGACAAGGCACTGCACTCAACAGAAATAATATTAGAGAGAGGAGTGGTTTTAGGGGGAAACTCAATGAGTTCTGCTCAAACATAGAGTTTGAAGTGCCTGTTGAATATCCTGGTGTTGCTGTCTAGTAGGCAAGTGGAGATGTAGATCTGGAACTCAAAAGACAATATAGATTTGGGAGACATCTGCACAGAGGTTGTACTTGAATGCATGGGAACTAATGAGACCAATGAGAGAATAGAGTGTTGCATTAGAGCTGTATTATGTACTCACTTCTACTCGATTGTCCTCCACTGAGGGCAAGGACTCTGTCATTATCTTTATGTCACACACATATTCTTGCACAGGACCTCATACAGAGAACATATGGCAGAACTTTGGAATTATAAATAACCTTAGAACATAAAACAGAGAATGTTTGGTTTTGGCTTCATATCCCCAGAGATCATGCTTGTTCTTGGCACATATTAGGCACTTAATGAGTATTTTTAATTGAGTTTAATTAGACCTGGAAGGGAATTAGAACATCCACTATTAGAACATAGAACATAAAATGTCAACTGGAAAAAAAAAAGCTTTAGACTATTACACTAAGACATAGAATGTTAGAACTGGATAAAACATTGGAACGTAGACTATCAATGCTCTAAGAGATCTTACATTGAGAGACCCAGCCTTGGAGTCATAATGACTCCTGTTCAAGGTCTGTCAGCCCCTAACAACTCTCCAAAACTGTAAGTTACTGATGAAATCAGTAGAAAAACATCTTAAAACATAGAAAGCTATGATCCTGTGGACATTAAACCTAACAAGGACCTTAAAATATAAGATGTTAGTTATGAGATGTTAGAACTGAAAGACGTTCTATCGCCAGTGTTCCATGTTCCCTTCCAGTTCTGTCCTTTCATGCTCTATGTTCTTACATTCTTCATTCTCAAGTCCCTGGTGGCAGAGTGAGGCAGCCAGTAGTACAGTGAATAAAGTGTTAGGCACAGAATCAGGAACATCTGAGTTCAAACCTGGCCTCAGACACTTACCAGCTGCGTGGCTCTGGACAGCTTGCCTCACATGTAAAACAAAGATAGTAATAGCACCTGCTTCGCCAAGGATCAAATGAGATAATAGCTTTTAGGTGCTGAGCAGAGTGCCTTGGGGATGCTTATTCCTTTCCCTTTCCCTTCACCCCCTTCCGTTTTGGGTATTCTACAGTTTTGTGATCCACTTTTTATGACCACCATCTTCTTACATATTTCTCTTTTCACAATATATTGTCCCATACGTAGTACCCTGCACTATTAATTAAGTTTTTATTCAAAAAATTCACTTGGTCCACTCACAAAAATTATTTTTTCTAGATCATTTTAATAATTGCCTTGCTTCTTTTGCTTACCCTCCCCATTAGCACTACACACACACATTCATACACACACATCCTCACTTTGTCCCTGCCTGGGAAGCGTTGCATGTCACCATCTGGATCTAAAAAAGATCTCTTCTTGTTCTCTGGAGCAGACAGAGCCCATCCACCTCTTTGTTTTATTTGACCTAAGTACTTTAGGTCAGCCTATGTCCAAAAACCCCATTTCTAATTGGCTATCAGCTTACGTGTCTCATTATTGTACCTTACCAAGTCTAAAACTGGAGGGGCTATGTCAGGGGTCATCTGATCAAAGCAGGGTCTTTTAGTAGCCAACCTTCAGTCAACCTTGCAGAGCTATATGTCATTCTCTCACTATTGTTACCAAATGCTGCAGAGGTACATAAAGTTTAGGTTTTCAATTCAGCAGCATCTATTCCCAAAGAAAACTTGCAGTTCAGTTCAATAAATGTTTATTGAGCACTTGCTACGAGAAGGGCTCAATGTTCACCTCCTAGCTAGGGAGAAGGTACGTGTACATTAATGAACATAATATAAAATAGATGTAAATAGTTGGAAAGAGCCTTCAAACACCAAATATTAGGACATACAACATAAGATAGTTGAATTGATGAGATCCTAGAATACAGATTATCAGAATTTAAAGGGACATTAGAGATCATCTAGGGCAGGAGTGGAGAACCTAGAGGGCATAGGCCTTGAGGCCACAGGTTCCCCACCCCTGATCTAGGGCAACTGCCTCACTTTATAGATGGAGAAATTGAGGCTTAGATGTCGGAAATGACTTACCCAACACCTCTTAGTGGCAGAGCTGAGAAAATCCAAGTTTCCTGATTTCTAGTACAGTTTTCCATTCACCATGAAACCTCCTGTCCTCCTGTGTTTTATATATTTAGTCCTGTGTATGCCAAAGGTAGCATCACTGACCTTTTTCTACCTCACAGGATATTGCTGAAAATGGCTGTAGCCCAGCCACAGAAGATGCTTTGCCAAAGGCTGCTCCTTCACCATTGGCTGAAACAAAGGATTCCAAACTCCGAGAAGACAGGAGGCCCATCACCGTGCACTTTGGGCAGGTATGCACAAGAACCTTTCTTTTACAATTCTTCCAAAATAGACTATTCAGAAATATTAACTAGCCTGTCTACAATTCAGCTTGATTTTCAGAACTTTTTTTCCATGACAGTTTTCTCCAGTGAAAGCTGCTTTCAACTTCAAGTATTCAAAAGTATTTTTCTGTTTCAAAATCTCACTAAAGAAATTCTCAGAATTTGGAAGCAAAGCATCATGGCCATGGCGGTCAACTTTTTTGACTCTTCTATGAACTCATTAAATCCAACAGCTTCTGCTCTCACTACCTGAAAGTGAACCAACTCATTAGAACCTTTTAGCATGGTAGGCTCCCTCTCTGTATCCCCACGTAAAAGGCAGCAAACTTTGGCTTTAAGAAAATCAATTTGGTTGTTCTTTATTAATATACTCCCAGAAAATCCATATCAGAAGTCATTCTCTACAGGGTAAACATCCATGTTCTGATGCAGGCAATCCAGAAGTATTTTCATCTATTATAAGTGTTGGGAAAACTGTCTTTTTGTTGAATGTCTTTCCAAAGTTAAACATGGTACCATGACATAAAAAATTAACTTCTCTTTGTCAGTTTCTCACTATGATCATGCTTTTGTGCAAAGAAGGAATCTTGTCTGTTCTTCATCAGTTCCTTTGATTGAATTAGGTATTTTGTCTCTGAAATTCTTTTCAGAGCAAATGTAAAACGATTCCTTTGATAAAGTGGAGTGTTAATAAACCAGTCTTCTCAAGATACCATTGACAGAGAATGGGGGATAGGGTAAGACAAATCCAACAGCATATGGACACAACCAACACTGTGTCAGAAGAATGTTACTAATACATTACTAATATTTTATGTATTGGTGTCTTGTTAGTCTGTTAGACTGAGCTGCATGAAATAGGAACCTCTTTATATACTTCCCCCTACCATCCAGACACAACTACCTATTGCCTAGCAGAGTAAGCATGAAACAAATTTGTTGAACAAATAACCAGCCACATCAAAACAAACTGTGATACTCTGGTCTGTTGCCAGAGAAAAACTGGAGATGGTCATCAAAGATACCTCGGATTGAATTCCAGCAGTTTTAATATTCACCCCTCTGTCCTCCCACCTAACCCAGTATTAGTCTGCTTCCCTCAGCAATGCATCTTCCTAGGTGTGCATAAAAATGACTCTTACTAGAACAAACTGCCCTCTCCCCACATATACACATTCTTCCTTTTTAAGTTTAGTTTTTTATTAGGATTTTGATTAACATCAACAAAACGAACATTTGCCTGTGTAAAGAAGAACAGAAAAAGAGTATGTGAAATGTGCTTTAAGCAGCTCAGAGACTTTTTGCAATATGTATAAATTTTAATACGGGAATACCAAAACTATCCTCCTTGTCTTTGTCCCCTTTTGAACTTTCTTCTGCTCTCTTCTGAATATTTTGTAAATGTTTCATTGATGCTCTTTCTTTTTCTTTGAATCACTATCACTACCTCCTACACCCTCCCCAACCCACCCCCAAACTATAATTCTCTCAAATGACAAATAAGCATAATCAAGAATAATAAATCCATACACTGACCATGTCTGAAAATGTAGCTCCTTCTCTTCCTCCATTATATCACCTCTCTATCAAGGGGTGACATGCATGACTAAGTCTTCATCACACCTCTGGAGTCATGACTGGTCATTGCATTCATCAGAATCATTAAGTTTTTCTAGGTTGTTTTATAAATTATTCTACTGGTTCTATTCACTTCACTCTACATCAGCTCATACAAGTTCTCCCAGCTATTTCTGCATCTGTCCCTTTCATCATTTCTTATGGCACGATAATATTCTATTACATCCTTATCCCATAGTTTGTTTAACCACTACCCAGTTGATATGCACCCCATTTGTGTTTGTAAATCTGGGCTACAATATAAAATAGTGCTATAAAACATTCTTGTACTTATTGTCTTTTCTCTCTTTCATCTCTTTGGGCTATCTGCTTCGTAGTGGTTCTTCTGGGTCAAAGGGGTGACTTTCTGAGTATAGTTCCTAATTGCTTGTTAGAATGGAATGATTGAACCAATTTACTGCTCCACCAGCAGTGTATTAGTGTGACTTTCTTCTCACAGTTATTATCACTGTTATTATCAATCATTTGGAGCATTTTTTCTTATGGTTGTCACTTTTCTTCTTTTGAACTCCCTATTCATTTCCTCTGACCACTTATGTATTATGGAATGGCTCTTGTTCTCATATATCTGTATCTATTCTATATTCTTGATAACAGATCTTTATCCAACAGATTTGCTGCAAAAAAATTTTCCCACTGTTTTCATTCTAATTCTAATTGCACTGATTTTGTGCAAAAAATTTTCAATTTTACATAAGCAAATCATCTCCATACAAAATACTTTCACTGATGGACCTACTTTGAGGGAATCAATTACTGAAGTTCAATGGAATAAGCAAGCATATGTGCAAGGTTTTGTTGGGAGGTTTCCCTCAGTGCAGTATTCCTGAGGGCAAAATAAAACTGAAGTTAACTTAAAGCCAAATTTGCTAAATAATAATCATAAATTAACTATTAGATCAAAAGCTGGAAAGGACTTTAGAAATCATCTAGGCCAACACCATTTTACAGATGAAAAAACTGAGTCTCAAGTTAAATTATTTACCTAAAATCATATGGACTATATTAGGGCTAAAATTTGATTTCAGGTTGTTTGATTCTAAATCCAGTGCTTTTTCCATTGTAGTACCACACAGAAATAATTTTGAAGGAAGTTTCACTAAATTATTTCATTTAATGAAGTGGTCTTTAAGGTATTTTTATTTCAGTTTTATTTCAGCCTTAAAACACTTAAGAATCTTACAATAAAAAATGTTTTATTTGCCATAGGTTATTAGTTCAGGTGGCAAGTTTGCAGATAGATTTTTCTCATCCATCTAATGCTTGGTTTGAAATAGTCATGTTGCCTTATCTTTATGGTTTTTTTGGTTTTGCTATTTTATTTTATTTTTTTGCTTTAAAACTTAAAAGGGGAATATTCACTACAAAAAGAAAAGATCTGGTTAAAGATCACCTCAGAATGACATCATTTCTACTTCCCCATACCCTCCTACTTCTGAAAAATCCTTCTTCCCTCCCTCCCCCACCTTCCCTCTGGACATTAGCTCAAAGTTGGAACCAACCTGAATGACTGTCACTACCGTTGCTAACAATGAAAGCTTTGGGCACATAGTATATCTATGATGGCAGCCCCAGGCAGGGAAGGTGTGGGGGAGGGGGGCTCTTTCCCCAGTAGGCTTTGTCCCTCTTTCTGCACGCGCGCGCGTACACAGGCCCCCCCCCCCCCCACACACACACACACTCCCCTTCTGGGCAGATGCATTTTTGAAAATATGACACAGAGGTTGAAAAATTTCCTAGTGTTAAAAGTAAAGAAATCTTTCTCCTATTTTGTTGAGAATGAAGGACTGTTTTAACGTCCTTTTCCAATAAATAGAGAATAAATGTGTGTTTCTGTATGTACATAAATGTAGATAGCAGGTGTCTGAATGTACATGTGCCTCTATGTGTGTGGATGGATAGATGGATGGATGGATGGATAGATAAATAGAATAGATAAGAGGGGGAGGGGGAGTCAAATAAACAATTAAAAAGTCACCCCAAACTGTTGAAATAAGAGCTGTTTGTGCCTTCACAGGTCTGTAAACTAGGGAGGATAAAAGTGTCTTTTTTCTCATCTGTGATTGGCTTCACGTGTCTGCCAACATTATGCAAGTGTGCTAGGGGAAGACAGAAATTTTTAAAATGCATGCATGTGGATGAGGGTCAAGCCCCAAGTATCAGTAATGCAGTGGGCTCCCCTGTACAGCTGCAGCGCTGGAGCCTACCACAGCAACGAGATGCCTTAATTGAGACATGCTGTCAAAGTGACAAACACATTTGCATACAGTCTATTTATTTTCACCAGGGAAGGTCTACAGTCTGCCGTCGGTTGAACATTCTTAATCAGTTAGCTGTAAGTGAGCCGGCAGCTAGCTGTCCTGTGCTGGGAGCTTTTCTTCATTACATGACAGATTAGCTAAAGGGGGGATGGTCTAGGGAAGGCATTAAACCCCTTCATTTTAACTCTTTGTGGCTCACCCTGCACGTTAGCTTCTGGCCCTCTCCAGTCTGCTCACAGTTGTGACAGTCTTCATTATTCAGCCATTTCTTAAATACACAGTATCATGGTAAATTATTCGTAAGCACCCGTGTAGTACAGGCAGGGCCATGGAGCTCAGAAACATCAAGGTTTCAGATTCTGTGATTCTAAAAATGCTTGTGTTTCCCTGAGAGTTTTAATTATATTCCTGTGTGTATGGCAAAAAAAGATGTAATTTCATTCATTCAGGAAACATTTATGAAGCTCTTGTTATATGCAGTGAGTGCCCTATGCTCTGAGAAGGGAAGAATTCAAAGATAAATAAAACATTGCCCCATCATCAAGGAATTTTTATTCTAGTGAGGAGATGAGACTTGGACACAAAAGAGAAAGATTATAGTATGATGTGGGTTTATAAGAGAAGCACAGAGGGTTGCATGATCAGATGAGGGAGAGATCACTTTAAGCTGGATGAATCCAGGTAGGCTTCAGAGAGGTGGTAGCATTGGAGTTGGGTCTTGAAGGTTGAGTGCTGTCAGTGATAGGGGTGGAGAATTTGGGACAAAGGGAATAAATTTGCCTAAGCAAAAGCAATGGGGAGTGTGGGAGAAGGATGCAGGATGTGTTAATTATCTAGCAGATAATCCTATCCAAAAATCTCCTTTTCAACTCTAATATTTTATGGACTACCATTTCAATATTTTGAGGTCTCTTGTAGCTTTAATATTCTTATTCAAACATTCTAAGGTTCCTTGTACCTCTGACAGTTTGTGCCCTATGTTCTTTTAGCCCTGATGATAGTTGAGGAAACTAGTTCAAAGAAGAGGGAATTACCTGCCCAAGGTCATACATAGCATGATTAGTAGAGTAACTTGCGTTGTTCAAATCTCTTCCCATCCATCATGATGGATCAAGTCAGAGTATGGGTTTCAGATTCTGGTCTAGATTAATACCATCAAGGACGTGTGCCTCAGTTAGGAATTTTACTTGCTATTACCAGTCCTCCTGTTAGGAGGCAGAAAACAGAAATAAAGAATCATATCGAGGATCATGGGAAATGGCCCCAGGGTCCTTCTGCTTTGCATTCTCGCTTAACTGATTGATCTGTGGACAAATGAATCTCTTGCTTTCCACCCTGATGGATTCCAAAGGGCTTGTGTTGAAAGGTACCTCTTTTCCCCCCAAACTAAAAGAACATTCTTTAAGCTATTTAGTATAAAGTTCCAGAATTGAAATAATGCACCAGTGGAGTGAGTTGGAGCCAAAGCCAAAGATTCCAGTGGTTCCCAGAAACTTAGGATGGCAGTTGGTTTGAATACTTCCCAAATGCAGACTGTATTGGATGAGGAATTTCTTCATTTTTGTAGCACTTCTTCACTTTGTAACACTGTTATATGCTACAAACCAAGCCATCTAGGCTCATATTTGGTGGCTGTTTCAGCTACCAAGAATGCCCCTTTTTAAACCTTTTCCCATTTGAAAGTAGGGAAGCCAAAGGCTCATGTGCAGTGGAGAGACCAGTGAACTAGGAGTAAAGAAATCTGAATCCTAGTCCTCCACCCTGCTGCAACTCATTATCTGACCTTAACCAAATTATAACCCTTCTCTGGACTTTGCTTTCCTCATTTGTAAAAGGAAGAGGTTGAACTAAAAGATTTTGAGGTCCTTTCTACTTCTACCCTTCTAAGATTCTTTATTCTAAAGTGCTTTCAGTCTGTATTCTAAGATCTTTCCTAACTCTAGCATCCTGTATCCTAATATTGTCTATTCTAAAATCTCCAGCTCTGGCATTTAGTGATTCTGTGAAGTTTTATAAAATTACTGGATCTTAGTGATTCAAACAGAGAGCACTTTGTAGTGAGGAGGAGAAAGCACAAACTTGGAGCTGGGAAACCTGTGTTCATATCTCTGTGCCAGCATTTCCTAAATGTGTAGCTATAAGCAAGTGATTCAGCCTCCCTTTCTTCATCTATAAACTCATACTAATAGCCTGTCAAAATTATTGTGAAGAAAGCAGTTTATAAAAAAAAAAAACTTTAAAGTTATTAGTTCATTTCATCAAGTGCTAAGTGCCCTACTAGTTTTGTCACCATGTTTGTATTTCTTTTTGCTCGAATGGAGGAAAAAAATAGCAAATAATCCCTCTAATGGCAGAATTTCTAGTCCTGGGTAGTCATAAATCTGGATTTTTGTCTTCTCCTAGAAACACCTTTGTAATCATAGGAATTACACTCAAATCTTATTTTCCCTTAGGTACATTTTTATTACTAGATGAGAAGCAGATTTTCAAACAGAAGATCAGTGATAGGGAAGCATTGTGGTACATTTGAAAAGAGCTGTGGATTTGAAGTCAGAAGACATAGGCTCCAACCCAGCATTGATATTTACTGCTTTTGTGCTGTTGTGAAAATCTCTTAACATCTCTGGGTCTCCATTTCTTCACCAGGAAAATAAGGGCATTGGCTAGATCTTGATAACTTCTAAAGTACCTTCCAGCTCTAATTCTGCAGCTCTTTCTCTACTTGGCTGTGTTTTTGTCATTGCCCCTTGAGAGTCAGTGTGGTATAACAGAAAGGATTGACCTTTACTAATTATGTGACTGTGGGTAAGTCACTGATTCTCAGTGTCCTCATCTGTAAACTGAGGAGAGTAGTACTTGAAATTACTACCTAACAGGACTGTAAAGAGATAAAAGCAGAAGGTATTATTACTTTTCAAGAAGGTCAAGTTGATGGGCCATGGTTGGCCTTTTCATTGTCTAGTCACGTTGTCCTTTAGGCAGTTATCTGATGGAAACCAAAGTTAACAATCAAAGAAGCTTGCCTCTAAACATAGCCTTAGATTTAGGGGAAAAAAGAAACTGCCAATAGAAGAAGAGAAATGAGATTCAGGAACTTCACAAGTGCTGAGTTGAAAATTCAAGAGATTTTGATTAAAGATTCAGTGTTTGCTGAAATGTGTTTTGTTAACTTTGTAGATATCTTTTGTCTGTTTTCATTGAAATGAAGAAACCTAAATATCCTAGCCAACAACAGTCGAAATCAGAAATATCTTCCTGATACTGTATTTGGTAGACTTTATTTGAAATGTTTCTAGCCAAAGGAAACTCAAGATTCAACTAGCAATTGCTTTGAAACCCAAACCACTTATTCTTCATTCATCATGGATTGAAGATAGCAGAGGACAAGTATATTGAAACTGACCACAGACTCTTAATGCACAGAATGATAGAGCTGAACTAGATATTAGAATATAAATTGTTATAATGTAGAACACAATGTTGAGTCTGAGAGAGTCTTCCAAGTGGTCTAAAGTGTGGCAAGCACACTGGACTGGATGCTAATGAGCCTGAGTTTGAATTTCAGCTGACATAGTTCTGTGACTGTAGGCAAGTCACATGACTTCTCTGAAGCTCAGTTTCGATCTCAAGAAGATATAGGTAATCATATTTTGTACTACCTACTTTATGAGGAACAAATGCCATAGTATATAGTACTGCACTATATAAATCTTAAATGGAATTAGAGGAGAGGTATTAGAACATAGAACTGTTGATACTGAAAGAAGCCTTAAAACTTCTTAGAACCTACATTGTTAGAACCTATATTATATGTTAAAGCTAGAAGAGGCTCTAGAGGTCATTTTACCCAGTGTCCTCATTGAAGAAACTAAATCTTAGAGGGACAATTGACTTGTCCATAGTCACACAATGAGTTAGTAGTGGCCAGAGTGAGGACTTGAACCTGTGCCTACTGACTCCTGATAAGAGCATCAGTTCTTGAGCCACTCCACCATACTGCCTCTTTGTCTGAGACAACAACAGAAGCAGAATGGCCCCCCTCCAGGTTTATAGCACTCTATGAAAATGAGTTTCTTTCTGCCCAGTCCTTGAAGTATTCTGTGAGTGAAGGTGTTAATTAAACATTTCATCTACTTTGCAGTAATTTCAAACAAGATTGATATTTATCTTGTGACAGGCGCTTCTAGAGTCTCCCGATTTAGGGAGCTCTGTAACTTTGTGTTAGAAGTTAATGGATATAAGGGTGTTTATATCCATAAAGCATTATGTAAATGAGGAATTAGGATAACGAGCCATGCATTTCTATTGCTCTTAAACACTTGTTAAACTCCTTGTGGCTTAGTGGGAAAAACACAGGACTTAGGATCAAAAGGTATAGGTAGCTTACCCTAACCTACCTTCTCGCCTAGATTTCTATGATCTCCATTTTGCAGATGAGAAAACTGAGGGTTGCAACCTTTACAATACCATAATGGGGAAGAAGAGAGAGGCAGAGACAGAGACGTTTTAGAACAGAGATTGTTAGATCAATTTCAGCCCACACATTCCTTACACCGGGAGAAAGAGTGTCATTGTCAAGACACTAACCCAAGTCAGCCAGACCACGCCCAAAGCTACCTCCCAGGCTATGGTGTCTATGCAATAAATAGGATTCCTCCCTCCCTCCCTTCATTGTGGGAGGAGTCCTGGGACTTTATGACTGCAGACTTAGTTTGAATCCCAACTCTGCTACTCTTTAACTGATCTCTGATATTTAGTTGCGTTTTCTGTATAGTAGGGATAATGGTTGTGCTATTTAACCTCACACACTTGTTGAAAGAAGGGTGTTTCAGAGGACTTAAAGTGCTATGTAAGTTTTTATTACTGTGTCCACTTTAGGGATGGGAAAACTGAGACTTCACAATAGGATGCTAGGATTTAACATGGGCGGGGAAGACCTGAGAGAGAATCTTGTCCAACCACCTCATTTTACAGATGAGAAAGCTAAGATCTAAAGAGGGGAAGCAACTTTCCCAGGGTCACAAGGAAGAAGGAGTTGGAATCCAAGCTTCTGATTTCAGATCCAGGAATCTTTGCCCCAGAGCCCCCTGCAGTGATGTTCCCAAGGTCACACAGTTAATAAGAGACAGATCCAGGAAGCCAAGCCAAGTCTCTGTAAGCTGAGGATTATTTCCTCATGGCCACACTGCCCTGCTAGCCAAGCATCTCTCCTTCTCTTCTCATATGGGCAGACTGGATCTTTCCTCTTCTCTCTCCTGTGGTCTCCATCTGTTTTCCTTATGAGTCCCCCTTAAATTTGGGGGAACCTCTGATTTTTAGGAAGTTTATAGAATATCAGATTTGGAAAGGACCTTAGGAGTCATCTTGTATGATGCTTACCTGAAGTATTAATCCCTTCTGAAACAACTGACAAATGGTATGTCTTGAATACTCCAATAGTGGGGGTGCTCCTAGGGTAACCTTTTCTACTTTTGGAAAGCACTAATTAATAGAAAAATTGTTTCTTATATTGAGGCTAAATCTGACTCTCTGCAACTATTCCTCCCCCTGGTCATAGCTCTTACTTTCACCATCTGAAACCAAGCTGAATAAGTCTTATTCTTCTCCTAGCAATAATAGCTGACATTCGAAGGTTTGCCAAATCCTCTCTCACTGAGACCTGGCTTCCTCGTGAACACCCAGCTTCCCTTTACAACATTGGTTCTCTTTCAATCCTACCCCACCACTCACTGATCGTAGTGGAAGGATACTCCTTGGAATCCTCCTTGCTCCCCACTACCACATCCTAGGCAACCCTCTGCCACCATCACTCAGGACCTTCTACTTTCACTCAACCCATATCTACCACCCAATCAAAATTCTAGTAGCTCTTCTCTACTGACATCCAAGATACTCTTCTTTCCTCAATAAGTTCAATGCCTGGCTCACAGACTTCCTTTTCTCCTTAACTCTTGTGCTCATTCATATTAGTGGACTTCATCCTACATACTGATACTCCCTCAAATTCCTCCCAGTTCCTTACCTTACTCATTTCACATGATCTACTGTCCTACCCCATCTCAGCTACACAAAGAAGCCATCCCCTTGATCTTGCCATCACCCACAAATATTCCGTTTCCATGAACTCTGAAATTCACTTATGATAATCTGTCATCATTATCAGCTCCTCTCTCTCTCTCTCTCTCTCTCTCTCTCTCTCTCTCTCTCTCTCTCTCTCTCTCTCTCCCCCCTTACCACCCCAAACCCTGTTCTTTGTCCTCACTCTCACCTCCAATATCTTGATCCTTCATTTTTCCAGGTTATTACCCCTACAGTAGCTACACTTTCTTCCCTTCCCCATTTTGACCCTTTGGAAGCCAATTGAGCTCTACGCTGACCTCTTTTCTTGAATCGCTTGCCCCTTTATCCTGTTACTGATCTTGTGCTGCCATGCCGAAGCCTTGGATTACTCTACCATCTGCTGCCTTCACTATTATTCATATGCTGCTGAACAAAGCTGGAGAAAATCACAAAACTGCTGACAGGGTCCACTACAAATTTATATTACACAAAGTCAACTGGACCCTCACTGCAGCGAGGCAGTCCTTTTATACCCCCCTAATTAACTCACTAGCCCATTTACCACAGTGGCTTTTTATCCTTCCTCAACCCTCCTAAACTCTGCCCCACCCAGCTGAGAAATTTGCCTAATATTACACTGAAAAAAATGGAGATAATTTGTTAAGAACTTCTTCTTCATCTTGTATCACTCAGTTACCTTCCATCAGCATCACCCAGATACCTTTCATTACTCCTTTACCCCCATCTCACAGGAGAAGGTAACCCTTCTCTTTGCCAAAGCAAACCACTGTACATGCTCCAGTAATACCGTTCCATCCCATCTCCTCCAGCATATTTCCTCCTCTTTCATATGCAGTCTCTTACTTATCTTCAGTTTTTCCCTGTCTGCTGACTTTTCTCCTACTGCCTCCAAACATGCCTATATTTCCCCATCCTCTAAAAACCTTAATAGGGATCCATCCATCTCTGCTAGCTTATTGTTCCATGTCTTTTTTTCCCCTTTGTGGCTAAACCCCTTGGGAGGCCATCTACAGTAGGTTCTTTTTCCTTTCTTCTCACTCTCTTCTTAAGTCTCTGCAGTCTGGCCTCTGACCTAATCATTCAGCTGAAATTGCTTTTACAATTCTAATCTCCTTTTCTCAGTTCTCATCCTTCTTGTCCTTTCTTCAGTCTTTTACACTGTTGATCACCCTTTTCTCCTTGATACTGTCATGTCTCTAGGTTTCCATAGCACTACTCTAGCCTAGTTTTCCTACGTATCTGACTACTGTTTCTCAATCTCCTTAGCTGGACCTTCATCCAGGTCATGCTGCTAACATGGGTGTCCTCTGTGGTTCTTCCATCTCTTCTACTTCTGTTTTATTTTACTTGATGATCTCATCAGTTCCCACAGATGTTCTAATAATTTTCAGATCTAGTTTTCCTGCCCTAACCTCTCTCCTGATTTTTTCTCCTGTGTCTCTCATTGCCTATCAGATATCTTCAGCTAGATGTCCCATAGACTTCTTAACATGCCCTAAACTGAACTCATTACCTTTCACTCTAAATCCTCTCTTCTTTCCAACGTCTCTGTTATTGTCCAGGATACCATCATCCTCATCATGTAAACTGATAACCTACCTGTCATTCTTATCTCCTTCCTTTCTCACCTTCACATACACAATCTGTTGCCAAGTCATGTCTCTTTTTGCCTTTACAATACCATGTCACTATTCCTTCTTCTCTCCACTAACATTTCCACCACTGGTGCAGACCCTTATAGCCACATACCTGGACTACTGCAATAGTCTGCTGTTGGGCTTCCCTGCCTCAAGTCTCTACCTACTCCAGCCTTGTTCCACTTACCTTTTGAATTGATCTTCCTAAAGCACAGGCCTGACTGTGTTGTATTACTCAGTAAACTCCAGTGACTCCCTGTCAACTCCAGGATCAATATAAAATCTTCTGTTTAGATTTTAAAGCCCCTAATAAGCACACATGCATGTACTCACACATATACCTTTCCAGTCTTCTTACACTCACCCCCATGACTAATCCTATGACACTGTCCTCCTTGCTCCCTCCTTCAACAAGACACTGCCTCTTAACTATGTATTATCATAAGCGGACTCCTCTTCCTGAAATACTCTCCCTCCTCATCTCAGCCTCTTGGCTTCCTTGGCTTTCTACAGGTCCCAAGTAAAATCTCACCTTCTTCAAGAAGCCTCTCCCAATGCCCCTTAATGCTAGTACCTTCTGAGATCATTTCCAATTTGTCCTGCATATATCTTGTTTGTACAAAATTGTTTTCATGTGGTCTCCCTCCTAAGATAGTGAGCTCCTTGAGACTAAGTGCTGTCTTTTGCCCTTTCTTTATGTCCCCAGACCTTACCATAGTGTGTGGCACATAGTAGGTGCTTAATAAATGCTGGATGGCTAATCAACAAAGAGTACCTTGTTTGAGATGTATACTGTAGGTATTATTATCCCCATTTTACAGAGGAGGAAACTGATGCTCAGAGAGAGGAAGTGATTAACTTCCATTTTTTACAGCCATCCAGTCCTATACCATGAGTATTCATTAAGTGTCTACTTTTTGCAAGCTACAAAGACAAAATGAAAGCAGTCTCTGTCCTCCTCCTTACATTCTCCTAATCCGTCTAGTAAAGAGCAGAAGCAGGACTCAGACCCAGATCTTAACTCCAAGTCTCGCATTCTTGCTGCACTATCTTTTCATGACATCTCTTTAAAAACATGCTTCTCCTCCTCCACTTCCTCAGGCCAAACTTCCCCTGTTTTTCCATATTGATTGGTTTTGAGTTCCTTCACCATTGTGATCAGCCACCTAGACATGCTCTAGTGGGTCAGAGAACTTTCTAAAATGTGACTTCCAAAACTGAACATAACACTCCAGGTTATTGACCGAGCGGGGCACAGGATAATACAGCTATTGCCTTTCTCATGCAGGACATTATGTCATTTCAGAACACACAGATCAAAACTATGTCTGTAGCTTTGCAGAGGAAATAAGCCACCTCTAACAGGTAGTGATGTGGTGGGAGCTGCTTTTTGACTTTCCAGAGCTGTTGACATTGAACCCTCTTAGAGAACCTGTGCTGCAATGGAGAAAATAAAATGGACACTCTGAAGTAAAATATTCTTTCTTGGTGGATTATTTCTAGCACTTGCTCCCTCAACCTCATTCTCCTCATCAATGAAATGGAAATAGTAAGGCTTAAAGAGCTACCTGCTTCCCAGGATCATCTGTAAGGTTCTGTAAAGAGCTGTGTAAATGTGATCTAATGGTGGAATGCTGGTTTGGCATCTCTGCCTTGATGTTTGCTATGGGGACATGAGTAAGAATACCTTACATTTCTCTAGCACTTGAAGATTTATTTAAAAAAAAAGAAGCACTGCGCCCACCATCTTGCTGCCACAACATGTTGCTGTGGGAGAAAGCCCCTGCCTCACCTCCAGATCCACCAACAGCATGAATCAAGAGAAATTAGTCAAGCTTCAGGTTCAGGTCTGGATAGGAGGCAAGGGCACAGCACACCGAAAGAAGAAGGTGGTGCATAGAACAGCCACAGCAGACAACAAGAAACTTCAAGAGTTCTCTCAAAAAATTGGCTGTGAATAATATTGCTGGTTTTGAAGAGGTGAACATGATTAAAAATGATGGGACGGTTATTCATTTCAACAACCCAAAAGTCCAGGCTTCCCTCTCCGCCAACACCTTTGCAATCACTGGTCATGCAGAAGCCAAGCCAATCACAGAAATGCTACCTGGAATATTAAACCAGCTTGGCGCTGGCAGCTTAATGACTCTTAGGAAGTTAGCAAAACAGTTCCCAAGGCAGGTGTTGAATAGCAAAGCACCCAAGCCTGAAGACATTGACGAAGAGGATGATAATGTGCCAGATCTCATAGAAAATTTTGATGAAACATCAAAGAATGAAACAAACTAGAGTGCAATGGTTTTTGGCGGCCAGCATGGACCAGGTTGGAGCAAGGAACAGGCAGCTCCCAAGCAGTACAGTGGCAGAGAACATCACCTGTTAATAGTTCAGTAATATAAATATTTTGTATATTAATGATGCTGTTTATTCAGTATTTTTCTGTCAGTTGATTTTTCATTTTGCATTTCTCCCAGGATCTACTCTTTTGGTCAAAATACAAAGTACTGGTGCAGCCTTGAGGGTTTTTGTGTGTTCAAGAGTGCATTGTGTATGGTTGTACGAGCATGTGTGTTTGTGTCTGTGTGTGTGTGTGTGTGTGTGTGTGTGTGTACAATGGAAAGCAAATTGAGTAACAGTTCTATTGATCCTGCCCCTACCCCCAGTAGAAAATAAAAGAAATCTTTAAGTCTCAAAAAAAAAAAAACACAACATTCCTCACAATGATCCTGTGGTAAGCTTCATTATTACCATTTTACAACTGAAGAAACAGAGGTTCAGAGGGAACAAGTAACTTCCTTAGAGTCACACAACAAGGAGGCAGTGGAATCAGACTTCCTAATTCTATGAGCAGGGCTTTTTCCACTATGCCAAGCAGCATATCCATATCACATAAATTGGTACTTCACCTACAGATACTTCCTTACAATTTCACTTATTTAAGTACCTGATATTTCCTAATTTGGACATCCGGGAGGCACAGTGGTTAGAGTGCTGATCCTGGAGTCAGGAAGATGCCTCTTCATGAGTTCAAATCTGGTCTTAGACACTTACTAGCTGCATGATCCTGGGCAAGTCACTAAACCCTGTTTACCTTATTTTCCTCATCTGTAAAATGAGCTGGAGAAGGAAATGGCAAACCACTCCAGTATCTTTGCTGAGAAAATTCCAAATGCATGCAAAGAGTCAGACACAATTGAAATGACTGAACAACAAATTGTCCAATTAATGTTCTTGCCAATAACCTTTTTTCAGTCTGTTACAAGATTCTTCTTGTGCCCTATTTGTTTCCACTGTAGTCTTCCTCTGGTACTACCTTGGGCTGTAGTGGCATAGAGGTAACCAGGAGCACTTGAAAGTTCTGCCAGTAAAGCAGAAGCTATGACAAGTCAGAAAACCTTGATTCCCAACACTGCTGCTCACTAGCCGTGAGAATTTGAGCAAGATCCTTAATGCCACCAACCCTCTCTTAGCTTTCCTATAAGATGGGAATAATGATACTTGCACAGGAGGAGTGCTGTAAGGAAAGCACTTAAAAGCTCTTAAAATCCTATAAAAATGTGAGTGGTTGTTGTCATCATTGTTGTCGTATTACCAGCAAGATGGAAAGGCTTCAAGTACGGTCTGAGACACAGATCATGTCTTGTTGTAAATGGACCAGCCCAAGTAAGTGCAGAAACTCATCATCAGAATGTTGTCTGTTTTGGCCACAGCAAAAAAAGGAAGGAAGGAAGGGAGAGAGGGAAGGAGGAAGGAAAGAAGGAAGGGAGATTACTTCTACCAAGGGAAGGGCAAAGGTAGGGATTGGGGAGGAAAACCTTCATCTGCATTGTTAGAAGTGAATTCCCATCCCACTGAAATCAAGCATTCTTTGAGTACTGAATTAAAATCCATTTACATACCCACATACAGACTCTGATACAATTACCAAAAAGAGAAGATAGGAATAAAGGGTCATTTATTAAATTCCATTTGAAATGCAGATTTGGGCAGGAAGATTGCAAGGCATGGGAATTATTTATGTTTAATTTCAAAAATATTATAGCCAATTGATACCATTGTTGCAGCAGTCTCTTCAGCTGCACTGAAAGTACAAAGACCAAGCCTTTATACAGTAGCTTCCCTAGAGAAGACATTAGAATGATATGGTCGGCAGGGAAAAAGACAGAATTTCTAGATGTAATATACTAGTGGACAGAATCAGTATTTAAATGCTAGACCAACACAATGAGCCGAATCTAAAAGATGAAATTTAGTAGAGATAAATACAGTGCTGCCTTGGGTTCAAACAGTGAACTATACAGGTATACGACAAGAGAGGCATTGATAGAGGACAGTTGTGAAAAAAATGTTGGAGGCTTTGTGGAGTAACTGCAAGCTTACTATTACTCAACAGTGTAATATGGCAACACTCTCTCTCTCTCTCTCTCTCTCTCTCTCTCTCACACACACACACACACACACACACACACACATACACACACACATACACACACACACACCTACCTTAGGCTGAATTAAAAGACACATAGTGAACAAAGCAAACAACGTACTTCTACTTTACTCTGCTGTAGTCACACTGCATCTGCAATGTTGTGTCTACTTATAACTGTGTTGTACTGTTGAATACCAAACTGTTTATATGTATACTTTCTTGAGTTCCCTAATGCCCTCTATGCTCATAGCTCACATTGTCTCCAAGTCCAGGAATATAGAGTACTATGACATACAATGTGGCTTTGCCCACTTTTACCATCTTTTCATCAAAAGATGATGTACAATGTTATGTAAAACCACCTTTATGTACATCGCACATATAAAAACTGAAAAACACAACACTTCGCCCATGATGGATGAAGAAAATCTAGTTGTTCAGCAGACCTAGGGCTTTGTGGAAAGTCAGAGCAACTATAACATTCCTGTGTAGGGCTGCTTGTTACATGTATTACACAGAGGAGCCCATAAATAAATAGCAGAGCCTATCTTTCTGCACCAGTGCTTAAGTATGAAAATACAAATATGCTTTACACATAATACATATTTATAAAATAAATACATCAGTGGGTATAGGAATAACTGTATAGCCCAGATTGACAACCAGTGAAAAGCTCAGAGGGTCTTTGAAACAATTGGCTCCATCCATCAACCTATATCAGCATTGGAAATTGCCTCTTGTGCAACTAATCCAGCTCTGCCATCACAACTGATTGTAGTCATGTGTACTGAACTTTAGGCCCTTAACTAAAAGACTCAGGTTCCTTTAGCATTAACTAACATTCTCTGTTCTTACTTTGTATTTTCTTTTGTTTGTTTGTTTTGATGTTTTTTAATTTTATTTTTAGTTCTCTACTTCCCTCTACCTCCCTGACATCCAGGGAGAAGACAAATAATAGTTACTTTGTATTTCCTAAGGTCCTTTTCAGCTTTAGCATTCTGCATGTTAAAGTTCCGTATTTGAGGTACCATGTAACTCTTCTGTTCTCTCTGCTAACATTAATATTATTAGGTCCTTCTAGCTCTGACTTCTTTGTTCTGTATTCAAGAAGCAGCCTAGTATAGTGACTAGAGTGCAGAACTTAGAGTCAAGAAGGCCTGAGTTCAGATCTTACAGAGATCTCTATTAGCTATAGGAGTTATACCATTATAACAAGACAAATCAGGGAACCTCTCAGAGACTCAAATTTCTTCATCTGTAAAATGGAAATAATAATAGCAGCTCCCTCACAGGGCTGTTGTGAGAAGGAAATGTGATAATATATGTAAAGCCCTTTGCAAACTTCGTGGCATTATACTCCATTAAACGTCAGCTATCATCATTCTTATTCTTACTTTAAGATGCCTTCTAGTTCTGAACATTTTATATTCTGTACTCCTAGAAACTGTATGGTATACTGGCAAAAGTGCTGGGTTTTGGAATTGGAAGCCCTAGGTTTGAACCCTAGCTCTGCAGCTTACTTCTGATATTGAGCAATCAATACATTAATCAACAGTCATTTATTAAACATCTGCTTTGTGTCAGGTGCTATACTAAAGCAACAGACTGGAAAAAGATAAGCCACCTCTCTTCCTGGGACTTCTATTTCCTCATCTATAAAAGGAAAGGACATTAAATCATTTGCAGGCTCCCTTCTAACTATAAATCCATCTATGATCATATATTCCAAAATACCTTCTAACTCTTAATATTTTATAGCCTAAGAAACTAATATTCTGTGACACTATGAAATGACCCAAGTGGTGAAAACCCAGGTGGGATCACCAGCACATAGATCTCCTGAAAGTGTGCAAGATGCACAATGACTGTGTCCCTGCCAATGTTTTAGGGTCTGTCAGTTAGGAAGAATGCCGTTTAGTGCCAAGTACAACTGTTGCAGAATGCTATGGAGTACACATTCAGAAAGATGGGGTGACCAGGGTTGATGGTAGAGAAAGAAGGGCTTTTCTTATTATGTAGATTCCTCCTACAGGAGTCAGATAAGACCAGGAAGCTGAAATGTTGCCTTTTGTGACTCTCCTAAAGTGAGAGAGACTTGTTACTTTCAGCTCTCCCCCCCCCCCCCCCAAAGAAGGAATGGATTTTGAAAAAGTATGTTTCTTCATCCTTGCTCCCCCCACCCCGTCAGCCCCTTCTTGGAGCTCTGAGACTCAGAGATCTGTCTAGAGAATCTAATGTCAGTATCCAGACCTCTGATTGTCCCATAAGTGTGCTAACAAAATGGCCAGTTGAAATGGCACAGTTCTCTCCCCCCCTTCATTTTTAATGCCACATTGCTGGATTCTCAGATTTTAAATGAAAAATATATGCAGTTAGCTGTGCGCTGACAGTGTCCTTGAGGATTTGACAGTGAGATTTTCCAGCAGTTGCTTTTCGTTAGAATCCTGGTGGTGTTTAATAAGGCAGTCGAGCTGCTGGGACCTCTACTTCTTGTTTGTTCTCCGAGGGCTCCGGGGCTGCTGCGGTAAGCACATCGACCAGGGCTGATCATTACAAGGGCGTACGCCACCATGAATAAAAATGTCACACGTTCCCCCATCTCGCAGCAGTACAAAATGTCATCCCTGTCAGACACACATTGCAGGTAGCAGTGTGCAGTCACTACAAATTGGGGAGCTGCATATTCCCCCAGCGTTATGATATTCTTCATTTGAAGCCGAAGAAAAACAGTTGTTAACCTATTAGCTGGGATTTTAAACTCTGGTGAGGCGGCAGATGGGGAGACTTTCACACACAGATAGAAATGTATTCCAGGGGTCCAGGAATTTCCAAGCCTGTTTCTCTGTCCATTTGTATGGTAGAGGGGAGGAGGGAGGGAGAAAAAAAGAAAGAAACCTTCTCTGCTCTACAAACCTCTCTATCCTCTTTCAACAAGGAGACCTTTATACAGAGAAAACTTGGCTTATTTCATATTTAAACCTCCCCTTATTTTTTTAAACTATATTTTGCTTTTAGGGCCAATGTAGTATAATAGAAAGAGTATTGGACTTGGAGTCAGGAGATCTGAGTTCAGATCCTGGCTCCAATACCAAAACAGCATTGTGACTACAGAGAAGTCATTCTGTCTCTCTGAGTTTTCTTCTTTTTTTGTCATCTCTAAATGTGAATAATCCTTAAACCACCTACTTCACAGGTATATAGCAAAAGTGTTTTGTAAACTGTAAGGTGAAATAGGAGTATATTGTTAGGATCCTTATTATTATTCTGGGTAGGGAAGAAAGGTACATCTAGCCTGAACATTGGGTTCCTCTAGGACCATCTTGAGCTATTAATCAGAGGATGATCTAGAACTTTTTTCACCAGGGACAAAAATTATTTGGGAAGGAGATAATACAAAACATTGTCATGTCACCAGTGCAGTCAAGCCGAGAGAGGGTGTGGTCTAACAATCACGCCCTAAAGGGTTGATGAGGGTGATGATTGTGTGGTTCAGTGGAAGACAGCAAAGAAGGATCAAAGACAGCCAATACTACAGGGAAAGAGTGAATCCTCAAGGATCAAGTGCACTTGCTCCCCTCCCCCAAGATCTCAACACTCCAGAATAATGCCTTGGTTTTGCCCTGTGCTAATGCTTGTCCTACAGTTAATTTCAAATCCTAGTTCTTGGAATTTTTGAACTGGAAGACCTGGCAATCTATGGCAAACCCTTCATTTTATAGTTGAGGAAATGGGTCCAGAGAGGAAACGACTTGCCCAAGGATGTGTAATGTGTGAATGGTAGCACCCATACTCAGATCTCCTGACACCACTCCCTGTCGCTCCAAACACTAGCTTATTGGTCAGCAATCACCAAGTATAAAAGAGACTGAAGTCCTAGTACAGAGGAAACTGTCCATTTTTCTCAGCACCACTTATGAAAGCCTCAGCTTTGTTGTTTGCTCACCTTTATGTAACTTCAGCAAACCACTCCCTCTCTCTAGGTCTTCATTTCCCCATTTTGTGAAAATTAGAAGGTTATACAGGTTGATCTCTGAATTTCCTTCCAGTTCTGACACTCCACCGTCTAACATCTACTCCAGCTCTAATATCCTGTGAAAATCAGTAAAGGTTTTTTCAGGCTTTTTTCCCCTTAGAATGTTCTGTCTGGAGTGAACATCCTTTTCAGAGATGATGAATTAGCTTCTGTTTTGCTGAGCCAGCCCTGGCCCTTAAACGTACTGAACTCATCCTCATTGACCTGGTTGTAGTAGGCATGTTGAAATGTGCATGTTTGCAAAGGCAAACTCTCTCCTGAGTCCTTGGGCCTGAGTGGATTTTATAGGCAGAGAATTCTAGAAAACTAAGGAAATTGTCCCCTAAGAGAGAAACAAATCCAAGTTTTGCCAAAAGATGTTCCTGGCTTCTCTCCTACCCCCATTTTGTACGTCTTACAAACAACCCTGATACCAAATATCTGTCAGAGTTTCTACCTAATATCTATAATCTTTGAATTAGCACGCAAATACTCTTTTTCCATAATGAATTCATTCATTCAATAAAAATTTACTAAGTGTCTGCTATATGTATTGTACTTTTCTTGGTATTATGGGATTCAGAGATAAGTAAGAAATGATCCCTGCCCTCAAGGATCTTCTAAACTAGTAGGGTGGCCAAACATTTATGCAAACCTATAGCTATAGGGTAAGTTAAAATGTTATCATGTGCATAAGAATTGTAAGATCAGATGAGTTCATAGGGATCATAGCTTTTAAAAGCTGGAAGAGTACTAATATCCCCTTATTTGACAGATAAGGAAACTGAGGTTCAGAGGATGAAATTATTTGTTCAGGGTCACACAGCAGTGGCAGAGCCTGAATTCAAACCCAGGTCTTTTGACACCAACTGTAGTGTTCTCTCCTGGAGAAACAGAAGGCTTCCACATGGCAGGTAGCATTTTAGCTCAACCCTGGAAGATGAAGAAGATATTAATAGCATTTATATAATGTTTTAAGGTTTATGAAGCACTTTCATTATAACAACCCTTGGAAGTGAACAGTACAGGTAGGATTAGCCCCATTTTGTAAATGAAGAAAAAAACTCCAATATCAGAGACTTACAGAGGTAAAGTGATTTCTCCAGGATCCTATAGCCAGTAGATGGGGAGGCTGACTTTAGAACCCTAGCATTGTGGGCTGTGCCAGCATGCTTCTCTAAAGATGTCACGATTCCAGGTGTAAACTTTCCAGCCTGATCAAGAGCCTGGTAGTGTGCACAGCAGATGTATTTTCCTCTGGGTGAGGAGGGAACCTGGTATCTGTTCTGCTACAGTCAGATTTAGCTGCCCCTCAACATGCACCAGCCAGCGTTGCTCCCTTAAATGGCAGCAGGTCCTCTGAATGTAAAGTTCCAGCTCTGCAGCTGCTCCAGGTTAGCATCAGATGCTCCTCCCCTCCCTATTCTCTTCCTATGCCTCCCTTCCCCCAACTAGAACAACTGAGGTCCCAGGGCTCCTCTGCAATTCCTTTCAAGCCATTTCTGCCCTGCTTGTAGTTCAGCAGCAGAACTTGTTGCACAGGATATCATTGGGTATCCCTCAATGTGCCACTACAAATTCAGCACTTTTCACCATTGCAGAATACTACCCCTGTCAATGAGGGGGCCTGCCCTGAAACAGAGTGACTGCCCAGTACTCCCATGTAGCCCTGGAAGAACAGTCTGAGACTCAGAGGAAATTGACCTCAGAGTATGCAGAAATATCTCCCACAATCTCCCCGACAAGTGGACCTCCAGGCTTATAGATCTTTTGTGATGGGAAATTCACAACTATCTGGGGGCGAGTAATTGTATGAAAATTTTTCCTCATTTTGATTTGAAATCTACCTCTGCACTTTCCCCTGTTGCTCCCAATTCTGCCCTGCTAGAGTCGAACAGCTCTTTTCAGAAAAAAATCTAATCTCTTTTCCCCGTGATAGTTCTTTGAAGACTGAAAGACAAAGGTCATTTCTCATCCCCCACTCCCACCTCACACTGTGCCCAAGTCTTCTCTTCTCTGTGTTAAACATCCTCACTGGATCTTCTTATGCCGTGATCACAGTCCACTTACAATCTCATTCATCTTCCTCTGGACGTTCTGTTTTGTCAGTGTTCTTCCTGAGGAGAGGACAGTACTCCAGACATGATCTGACCAGGACGGAGGACTACAGAACCATCCCCTCCCCCTGTTAATGCAACTTAAGACCCTGGGCTACCCATAACAGACATGAATAAGAATATGACCTATTCTTAGTGGTCATGGTCAAAAATAATTGACCATGAATTTTCAATTCATTTCTTTTTCCAAAGATGGTCTGTTCTAACACAACCTTGGTGGTAGTGCCTGAGAGGATATGGAGGGGTTCTCTGCTTCAATTTAATATTAAGAAAAATTTCCTGACAATCAGAGCTATCCTAAGGAATAGGAGGCCTTTTAGGAAGATGAGTTCCCTGCCACTAGAGGTCTTTATGAGGAAAATGGATGACTATTTTTGATGATGTCGTAAAAATGATTTTTACTCAAATAGGAATTAGAGTAGATGACCTCTAAGCAATGCTGAAATTCTCTGCTTCTAATCCTGTTGCCTCATGCACGAATACCCCCATTACATCCCTGACAAATGGTCATCTAGCCTCTATGAGAACTTACAGGGACATGGAATTCACTGCCTCTTTAGGCATTCCATTCCACTGGATTCTAATCATTAAGATGTTCTTCCTTTATTGAGCTGAAGTCAGCCTCCCAATAACCTCCACCTGTTGGTCCTTGTTATATGCCCTCTGAGGCCACATAGAATAAATTTAATCTTTTTACACATGGAACCCTTCACATATTTGAAAACTATGATTTTAGCCTAAACTTAGCCTCTTTTCAGGATATACTTCCTCAGTTCCTTTAACTATTCCTTATATGACATTGCTTTCAGACTCTTCCTTATCATTGTCATCCTGCTCTAGAAACATCCCAGTTGGTCAGTATTCCTCAAAAAAGGTCTGACCTAGGATTTAACACAATATTCTAGATGTCCTTTGACCAGAGGAGAAGAAAATAGAACTAGCACCTCCTACATTCTAGACAGTAGTGAGTAATTTTTCTTCTGGCAACAACTTAAATTTCTGAGCACCATACACATGAATGTCTTTTTAAATTAAGTTACTTTGGGGTCCCCCCCCCTTTGGCAAATGAGACCAACACCAGAAAGTTAATCACCATTGCCTGGGGTAGTTTTCTGCCATCTCTTCCTACCCTGGACCTTTAGCCATAATGAATGAGCTTCCCAATGTTTAATGAATTATTTCTTGCAAATAATTTCCTTTTGTGTGGCTTAAAATGGACTTCTCAAGATAGCTGAATAAGAGATCATGGCTAATATCAGCTATTCTCTATCTCAAAGTAGCAAAAAAATGCACAAAATAAAGTAAAACGAACTACAAACATAGAACAGAGAGGATGGGGAAAAGCTCATTGCAAGAAACCCTCACAGAAGAACCAAGTAGAGTAAAAATGAGTAAACAATCAAAAAGACTTTCCAATATAATTAATACCATAGAGCAAAAGAAAACAATAAGAAAACCCCAGATGAGAGGGAAAATACCACAGTAATAGCTAAGAGACCCCTGGAAATGAAAATGTAATAAATGCAAGAACCTCCAGAATGGTTTAGAAGAGAGTAAAATAATTCAAGGATAGACTACAAATGGAAATAACTACAGAAATTAGAACTCTGAAAGAAATCTGAGGAGGGGGGGTAGAGGAGGTAAAACAAACCTGGAGAATCTCTCCAAATAGATTATATAAAAAGGAAATTATTAAACTAGGAACTAGTCAGAATTACTAGGGTGGAAGAACTATTGTCAGAACAAAATAAAAATACAAGCTTAGAAAAATGCCAGAGACCTCTGTAAACTAAAACAACTGAACTCAAAAATAGAATGCTCAGGGAAACACAGAACCTGAATGCCTTACTTCAGAAAAGTATACAAGAAAGCTGCTGAAGAATATCAAAAACAAATAAAGTTAACTCAGTAGACTGCACAGATTGCTGACTAAGGAAAATGCTGAGATGATCTTCCCCATAAACATCATGGTTATGCTTCACAATTGCAGCATTAGACAACAAATCTTGCAAACATCTAAGATGAAACCTTCACGTCCCAAGAAGTCACAGTCCAAGCCACACCAGAATTTTCCTTGTTCATAAGAAACAAGCAATAAATGCAATGATATTCAAAAATTAAGGGAAATGAGTATGTAGCCCCAAAATAATGTCCTACAAAGTGGAGCATAACTATTTTTAAAGCTATATTTTCAACAAGAGGAGAATTTTAATTATTTCTTCTGAAAAAGCCAGATGACTTAAAATGTTTCCAGGCCCCCCAAATACTGCCTCCATGGTGGGGCTTGAGACCTTGAATAAAGGGGGTTAAAAGAACTCAGGCTATTTAGCCTGGAGAAGAGAAGACTTAGGGGGCACATTATTCCCTCTCTTCACATATCTGAAGAGATGTCATGGGGAAAAGAGATTAGACTTTGGTATGACCACGGGAAACCTGGGTCATAGGGGCACCTCCCAGTGATCCCAAAGACATGAACCAAGCCAAGGACTTCACTTCTGGGTCTGTCCTTTGAAGAACACCAGAGACATGGAGTCATTTGATCTCTCTGTGTTGAGAAGGTATGGCAAGAGTCAGGGTTAGGAGAGGAAGAGTGGGAACAAATGACAGAAGTTGGGGAAAAAATAAGAAAGAACGTTGGGCATTTCAAAGGACACTACACACACACACACACACACACACACACACACACACATACACAGAGAGAGAGAGAGAGAGAGAGAGAGAGAGAGAGAGAGAGAAAGATCCTTTTATAAACTCCTTTTTTAGAGGTATATCAAACAGAAAAAGTTCTTTTATTTTTGTGCCTTGCATAATAGCAGGTTTCCAGTCCTGTTGAGCAAAAGAACCTTTCTCCAACCCTAAAGGGATCCTATATTGCCACAAAATCTTTGTCTTCCCCTCCTATTTCTCAGTGTTTCATTCATAGGTCAGAGCACTGATGTAGTGGCTGGCTAGAAAAAATTAACCAGGAGAACTCAATCTCTTTCCTCAATTAAGATAATGACAGAGTTTAATTGTGACCTCCTCTTTTGCTGTAACAACCCTGAGTTCCTTATATATCTGAGACTTGTATTCTTTGAAAGTGATGGCCTTTCCAGTTCTCCCTTCCACAAGATTACGATGCTTATTCCTCTTTCTCATCCCTGGGAAGGAAGCCGTTAGGAGTGGAAATCAGGACCAAAGTTGGAGAATGCTTTGCAGGCCTTTGTTTTGTTTCCCCCATCTCATCTGGTCCGTCTCAGGGAGCATCATCTTCTCGGTGAGGATGCAGAGGGGTATGGGGGAGGGAGGGGTGCGACGGGAACAATACTGATTGGTCTTATAATTCAGTAGGCCTGAGTTTGATTCCTGTCCCTGCCATTAATTACCTGTGTGGCTTCAAGCAAAGTTATTCACTCTCTGTGGACTTTGGTTTCCTCATCTATAAAAGGAGCAAATTGGAATAAATAATCACTTAGGCCCATTCCAGCCCTAACATTGTTTTCAGCCTGCCTTCTAGCCTCAGTGATCTGTGTTCTAATATTCCATGTTTTGAATTTCATTCGAATTCTAACATTCTGGGTTACCTGTTCTGAAAGTTGATTGAATGCACGTGACTTTGTGAAATCACTTCCTTTCTTTATATCATCTTCAGAATGAAGCAGATAACATTTGCATGTTCTGCCTCATGGGATTTTTGTAAAGAAACCAGCTCATAAATCCCTTTAAAAAAGCCTGGGCTGCTCTTCAGTCTGAGTCTCCATGGTTGCAGCTCATGGAAATCAGGATTTATAGCAACATATGAGAACTGACAGGGTATATATAGTAATTGTCTTAATTCAGCACTTTCTTTGTTAAAATATGTTTTACTGATACCTTTTGTTTTCATATCACAGTCACTCAGGGGAAGGAGAGGAATCTTAACCCCCACAAGATTAAAAGCTAAAAGATCAAAACAATCTAGCAAAAGCACCTAGTAAATTGGCCACATCTGACACAGTGTACAAATTCTGTCCTAGTGGTCCCCCTCCACTCTGCCATGAAGAGAAAGACATGTTTCATTATTTATCCTCCAGCACCATTATGCAACCCCATCATTTTACATATGAGAAAGTTGAGAAGATAATGGAACATGTCCTGTGCAGCAAGTTAGCAGCTGAGCTGAGACTTAACGGATTCAAATCTACTTAGTCACAAAAACAGTATGTCTTTTTGTTCTGTGTGGGTCTCTGAAACAATTCCTTTTCAAACTTGTAGTACTTCGCTCTTTGGGGAAAGTTCTCAACTTGGAGTTTAGATTTCAGAAAGTGCAAACAAATAATGACATTTTCCTTTACTCCCTTCACCACATCCAGGAAGCTGCAGAATTTTGTCTACCTGAAAGAAACAGTCCCATTCATTTCTTTGCCTAGTCCTACAGAGCTTTTAGAAAAACTCAGAGCTGCTTCCTGCTATTTACATAACTAGGATTTGCTAGTCTATCCAGAATCTTTTCCCAGTTTTCCCTAGTCTGTAACAACCTTCCCTTTGAACCTCATGTATCACTCTCTTTTTATCTCTTTAATGCATTTATTATATAATATTGTAGACAATATAGCAAGGCAGTTATCTGCCTTGTGTCCTTTAACGTTTTAGACTATACGCTCCATGACAGAAACCATGTCTTTTCTGAACTATAGATCTCCCGTGGTAAGGCACATTCAGGACAGTGCTCTGTGCATAGTAGAAACTTAATAAATGTTTATTGAATGAATGAATTTCAGATCAGTTCTGAAATACAATATAGTCAATCTTTCTGTGCTAAAGGGTCTGTTAAGGGTAATGTTCTTAATAAAAATTAGAGGCCCACTCCACTACCTCCTCATGGTATAGAAATGACCCTGAGTTCTTGAAGGCTGTGTAATCAAGGCAAGAGTTCTGGCAAGTCCCACCAACTTGGGAAGACTTCAAGTATAGACCTAGTGATGGACTGTGCCTGTCATGTGAGTACCAGTTCATTATCACCTTGGCCTGCGCATGAATTTTTCATTCATAACAGCTCAATAATGGTACCTGTTTACTCAGTCACAGAAAGGTTGTGATCTGTGTTGATGGACAGAATGTCCATGTCCAGTGAAATCTTGTGGGTACAAAAGTAACAGAATTTACAGAGTGCCTTCTTCGTGGTGACCAGTAAGGTTGGTGGTGCAAATATTATCCCTGTTTTATAGCAGAGGAAGCTGAGATGGAAAGTGAGTTGCCCAGGACCACACGGATGTCAAGTGGCCAAGACAAATAGGTCTCCTTATTCCAAATCTGGTGTTTCTTCCATTACACCACATTTAAGAAAGAGCTCTTTGATGCACCAGATCTTGTTTCACTGGGGAAAATATACAATTTAGATTTGTTCAATAAGAAAAAAATTGGATAAATACTTTTATTGTGAGAAGTCCATATACCTCTAATAAGCTCTTATGTTCACTTCTCTGTTGCTTCCTTTTAAAATGTTGTCATGAGGGTACCTAATACTGGGTACAGCTAACCTCTTTAAGTGTACTGCCTGCCCCCCAGCCAGGCCCTTTGCATCCAAGGACGTGGTGGTTGAATTGGTTGACCAACTTCTGAAGATGAAGAGCCGTGAGTGTAATGGGCATCAGAAGACCTGGTCTCTGAGAATACCTCTGCTACTGAATCAAGTTAGTTTCCTTGTTTGTCAGATGAGTGGTATGGACTAGGCAATTCGTAAAGTCAATTTCAGTTCTAAAATTGTATGTTCTCTGGTTCCTTCTAGCTCTGACACTCTGTGGCTCGCAGAGAGCCCAGGAACCTTTACACTGTAGTAAAGGCCTTATGCGTTGGCAATATTAAGGCTGTCCTAGAAGGATGATATAAAGGAATGGGTTAACACAGGACTCCTTTTGCCTTTCTGTGATGCACTCTCTGCATTCAAGAACATGCCTCATAATTTAGCTGTTTTCAGCAGCGCAGCCCTGCACGGTGTGCCCATTCATCCATACAGCACAGGTAATTAAGTTGATATTCCAACACGGCTTCCCCTACTGACCTTTTGGAAACAATGTGTTTTGCTGCATCAACAAATTAACTGCAAATCAGATGCTGTCCTAGTAAATATGATCTTCATATACTATGAATATACTTACTTATCCCATGCTGATGACAGATACCAACAGCAACATTAAAAATGAAGCACTGACAAAGAGCAAAGAACTGTTATATCCTAGTAGGACCTTCATGTCAATTACTTTTTAGTGCTTGTCCTTCCTCATGTTCCCATTTTACATACTTTACAACACTGATGCATCCACCATAATTATTTGTGAGGATGAAGGGAGAGACAAACCACCCTCTGGCCCCATCTAAGTTTCCTTCTGCTGCAGTGTTCGGAAACACATTCTTGATATGAATAGCCCTGCTTCTGTCCTAAAGCCCAGACTTTGTGAATGCTGATCACTTGTAACTCTGAAAGTGCAATGAGCAAAGAGTCAGAAACTCATAGAATGTTAACAATAGAAGGAACGTAGAGTTTTTGAATGGAGAAACATATGTTGTCAAAGTTATATGAAACTTAGAACATAGAAAGTTAGAGAATGTAATCCTAGAGGTAAGGAGAGAACTTAGTCATAAAGCATGGAATGTCAGAATTTGAAGGAAGAGACCTTACAAAATAGAACCTTAGCACAGGAAAGGACCTCAGAGGTAATATCATCCAAAATACTTATCTGAAGAATGAATTTCCTCTACATCTCTGATAAGTTAACTGTCTACACAAAGAAATATATACTGAAACTATTTAAAAAAAAATCTTAAATGCTACTCTATGAGAAATTCATGAAACAAAAAAGGAGCACTAACCCCTGCCATCCCCTATCCTAAGGGAAAGGAGGAGATGTTCTCCTTAGGAGTTTTATCTCTGGAGGGTCCACTCACTAGAGAGAAAAGAGAAAGAATGGCATGGGACCACAGCGCTAAGCTGCATTCCCACTGATTTTGAGAATAATCTGATGATAAAACACATGATGGTGACATCTTCCAGGGTCAAGACCAAAGGGAGAAAAGCAAAATCCCAGTGGGTAGGTATTAAAGACCCCCCTGGGACTATGGGGGGAAATATGAACTTCTCCACTAATTATCAGGACACCCTGCCATGGAATACACATCTCCTAGGGGACTCCAGCTGAGCCTGTTAACTAGCAGACATCTGGGCGATTAAAGCAGTATTTCACAGTTTGTGCAGAGAAGGGTTTCATGTTCTATCTAGTAGAACATTCAACCTGAGGAGTAAGTCTTTCTTTTTTCCTCCCTTCCCAAACAAGGAAGTGTTGAATGTTGATGTAAGATCCTGAGGGGAAATAGTGGAGGTAGAAGCTCCCAGTTCATTAGGGTCATAGATTCCCCAAGTTCATAGAATCATAGAATTTAGAGCTAGAATGGACTTTAGACATCAGCTAGATCACTCTCCTTATCTTACAGATGAAGAAATTGAGGCCCAGAGAAAGGAAGTGATTTGCACATGGTCAATAAACTGGAAATTAGCAGCAATAGGGGTTGAACTCCAGTCTTCTGGCTCCAGATTCAATGCTCTTTCTACCAGAACAAGCTACATAAAGAGGAAGGAGGGGAGTTCTCACGATGTAACAGGTCACATGATCCTAGATTTCAAGTGAAAAGAATCCTTTAACATCTTCTAATTCAGCATTTCTCAAACTCTTTGGTCTCAGGATTCCTTTACCTCTTAAAACTTATTGAGGACCTCAAAGAGATTTTGTTTATGTGAATTATGTCTATCAATATTTATGACATTAAACATAAAAACTGATTTTTAAAAAATATCTATAACTTATTTTAAAATAATAAATCCATTACATTTTAACATAATATAATTTTTATGAAAAGTAACTTTTTTTAATTAGTGAGAAGATTGGCATTGTTTTACATTCTGCATTCAATCTGTTGTGAAATGTTGTTTTGATCGAAGTATATGAAGAAAATCTGGCCTCACATAAATATGTGGTTGGAAAAGGGAGGAGTGTTTTAGTAGACAAATAGCATATTAGCATTACTGTGAAAATAGTATTGACCTCAACGACCTCCCAAAAGAATCTCAGGGACCCCTTGGGGTCCACGGACCACACTTTTAGAATTGCTTTTCTAGTCCAACCCCTTCAGTTTATGGAGAAGAAAACAGAACCAGAGAAGGGAAATAACTGGGCTAAGGTCACTCTGCTAATAGTAGCAGAGCCCTGAACAGGTCATCCACTCCTACTCTCTGCTATGTATCACCTTTAAGGACAAATTTTGGAGGATTCAGAAATCCCATGATGACCAAAATAAAGCTTATGTTCAACATAACATTACCATTTCAAGAATAGCATTTTTTTAAAAATGTATCACAGTTGACTAAAGAATATTCAAAGAAAGCCATACAAGAAGTAACCATAGTCAAGAGCATGGGAGTCAAGAGAACTGGATTTAGTCCCACTTTCTGACCAACAACATGCTATGAAGCCTTGGGCAAGTCACCTCTCCTTTCTGGTTTTCTGTTTTCTCGTCTCTAAAGTCAGACAACTGAACTTGGTAATACAGTCTCTTCCAGTTCTAAGTCCTATTATTTCATTGGGGCAGGAGGTCACATGCAACAGCAGTTAAACAGACCAGGAATCCATGATTCCCTAGAATTGCCAGTTATTTTCTAAAACAGATTTTTTTTTTCTATTTTTTGACTTTACGTCAGTCAGTCAATCAATAAAAATTTGTTAAGGGCCTACTCTGTTCCAGGCACTGTGGTAAGTGAGTGCTAGGGACACAAAAAGAAACATCATCTTCAATTCCCCCTGCATCCCTCCCATCTTTTTAGAGAACCATCCCTTACAAACAAAGAATTTTAAAAAGAAAAAAAAAAAAGCAAAACCAACCAATACAGCAAAGAAGTCTGACAGTGTTTCCCACCGTGAAACCCCTACATCTGCAAAGGAGTAGAGTGATATATCCTCTCATATTTCTTCTTGAGGGCCAAGTGTAATCATAATTTCACAACATTCAATTTGGATTGTTTTGTTGTTCTTTCCATTTACATTATTGTGGTCATTGTATCTATTGTTTTCCTGTCTCTGTTTGCCTTAATTTGCATCAGTTCATATAAGTCTTTCCATGCTTTTCTATATTCATCATGTTTGTTTTATTGTTTCTTATATCACAGTAAGAGTCCATTATCTTAATGTATCACAAATTGTTTAGCCATTCCCCCAGTCACTGAACATATTTTGCTTCCAATTATTTGATACCCCAAGAAGAGTTGCTACAAATATTTTGGTGTATATGAAAACTTTCTACTTGTCATTAACCTCCTTGTGGTTTATATGCCTAGTACTGGACTCTGGGTCAAAAGGTATGGACATTTAGTCACTTTACATAATTTTAAGTTGATTTCCAGAATTACCGATTCACTGTTGTACCAAAAATAAATTAGCCTGCCTGTCTTTTCAACACCTGTCCAACATTGACTATTTCCATCTATTTTTTTGTCATCTTTGCCAATTTGCTGTATATGAGGTGGAACCTCAGTATTATTTCATTTTGCATTTCTCTTATTATTAGTCATTTGAAGAATTCTTTCATGTAGTTCTCAAGTTTGAAGTTACTTTGAAAATTGTTTTGTTTTTTCATATTCTTTGACCATTTAGTTGTTTACATATCTTAGATATCAAACCCTTATCACAGATATTGGTTACAAAGACTTTTTTGTCCCAGTTGATTATTTCCCTTTTTGTCCTAGATACATTAATTTTATTTGAATAAAAGTTTTTCAGTTTCATGCATTCAAACTTGTCTTTATATCTTCTGTAATTACCTCTTTCTGTTGTTTAAGAATTTACCTCCTAACCACAACTGTGAAATAAATGTATGTGAATCTGCTTTTCTTCTAATTTTTATGATATTATTTTGAATATTTAAGTGTAGTACCTATATCCATTTTGAATATATCATGGAATATCAGTCAATCATCAAGCATTTATCCTTGACCACCTTCATTAAAGCAAACACTCCTCCTTTGAGATTCACACTATCCAGATTTGTCAACCAGTCTAGATCCTGATTGCTGCTACCCTTACTCACCCACCTGATAACCCTGTTTTTCATCTTTATTGTGATCTTTATTCCCCCTACCCTTTAGTTCTTCCCTATGTACACTGACTACAGTGTCATTTCCCTTGTCCACTTGTTTTTGAATGGTAATCTCCCCCCCCCCCTTTTTTTTAGTATAGCCTCTTGGATTTTGTTGTTATATAAAAATGTTGTTGATTTTGTGGGTTTATTTCATAGCTTGCAAATTGGCTGAAGTGGTTAATTTTTTTGATTAGTTTCTTTTCTGATGCCCTAGGATTTTCTAAGTAAATTATCGTGTCATTAGCAAGTAAGAATAGTTTTGTCTCTTCTTTGCTGGTCCTTATTCCTTTAGTTTCTTTCTCTTGTCTTATTGGTATTGCTAGCATTTCTGGAACTATATCAAATAATAGTGGAGAAAGGGGGCATCCTTGCTTTATTCCTACATCCATTGGGAAAGTTTTAGTGTTTTCCCATTGTATTGCTTGCTTTTGGTTTTAGAGAGATACTTTTTTACCATAGTAAAAGGTATTCCTCTATGCCTGTACTAAAGGACTTTTTAATATAAATGAATGTTGCATTTTGTCAAATGATCTTTCTGAATCTCTTGAGATCATCATGTAGTTTTGCATGTTATTGTTTTTAATATGATTAAGTATGTTAATCATTATCCCAATGTTGAATCATCTTTGCATCTCTGGTGTAAATACAACCTGGTTATAATGAATGATTTGAGAGGATAAAGTGCTGCAGTCTTTTTGTCCTTGTTTTATTTAAATCTGTATTTATCAATGATATTGATCTATAGTTCTTTCTTTGCTTTATCCTTTCCTAATTTACGTATTAGGACTACATTTATCTCATAAACAGAGTTTGGCAAAATTCTGATTTTTTTGAGAATAATTTGTTGAGTATTATTTATTGTATCACAGTTGAAGAATGCCAATGCTTAAAAGATCCCTAAAACATGGTGGAGTATTAGAATTGAATTGCACTTCTTTCTCTTCCCCCTCTGCCTCCTAGCCAGTTACAAAATACCATTCCTCTTTATAGGCAAAGGAGGCAAAAATTTATCACTTTTTGTTATTAACTGCCTGGCATTTTAGGTGGGGTTTGTGCCCTAGAATTGGAGGAGAAGAATGAACTGAATCACACTTAAGAAGTTGTGTAGTATTTCACTTTTCCTAAACTGCTCTCTGCCACAAAAGAACATTTTTTAATACCAGTATTGTCTTCATAATGCTATATACTTATGAATCATGGAATGCCATGATCTTAGATGGGTCAAAATTGCAGGTGACTCAAAGGCCAATAGAAAAATGCATCGTGGATATAATTTATCTGCCACTTAGTATCACTGATGACTTGTAAGAAGGTCAGATTTGGACTTGTATTTAGATGATTTAGATGTAAGTCCCAGTTCTGTCATTTGGAATATTTGATGCTTTGGGTGAAACAGTTCTTTCTGGGACTCGGTTTACTTATCTGCAAAATTAGAGGGTAATACCAAATGATACCTGGGGACCATTCTGGTATTCAAATTCTGTAGAATAGGAGGTGGGCCAATCATTTAGCAAGTATGAGGGATAACAGATGGATAGTCCCAGGAGTATCCAGTGAAATATTAAAGGGACAAGAGGAAGAACTCTAACAAATTTAGCTCTTCAGTGGAGCATTAGTGGAATAATATAGATAAAAATAACTTGAAATAAAAAGAAATGGAAAAATTACAATTCATACCAACAGAAGAGGAAAAAAAAGAAAGGAAGGAAACATTTATGTGCCAGGTACTATGCTGAGCACTTTATAAATATTATTTCATCTGATCTTCACAACAACCTTGAGGAATAAGTGCTATTATTATCCCTATTTTGCAGTTGAAGAAACTGAGGCAAACAGAGGTTAAGTACCTTGCCAAAGGTCATACTACTAGTAAGTATCTGAGGCTAAATTCAGGTTTTCCTGACTCCAGACTCAATGCTCTATCCATTGTACCACCAGCTGCCTTTGGAGAGAGTATCCATGCTAATGATGTCATACAGCCAGTAAAGCATGGACATATGAAGTTGTAGGGCAGAGGTAAAAATAATCTCTCTTTTGAGCCTCACCTTTCCCAAAAGGACAGTATTTCCTGGATATTTCTTAGTGAGTTCTACCATATTGTTATCTCAGTACTTAAAGTGTGGAGGATAGTGGAGAGTTAGGGGGAGAAAGAGAAATGGAGAGATGTAGATCAAAGGTATGGGAGCTGACAGTAGGTTTGATCAGTGTGTTGACCATCTCACTAGAACATCAGAAAATCTGTCTTTTTGTCTCAAATAATCTTTAGAGGTTGCAGATTGAACTAGATTTTCTCCAGTGTCCCTTCCCCCTATGGCATTCTGTCCTTTAAGGGCCATTCCCATGTTCCAAGATCCCTTCTAGCTCTTACATTTAAACCATTTCCTAGCTAAAAAAATATCAATGAAATGAAGACTCAAAAGTATTTTCATTTACAGTCTTTCCTTAGCATAGCATGAGGGAATTTAGGTCCTAAATTTTATACACACATATATTTTTATTTTATATACATACTGTGCATATATATATATATATATATATATATATATATATGCACATACATACATACATACATATGAGAAAGAGTAACTACTAACATTTAGAAATGTCCCAAAATCCTGCTGAACTTCCTCATCAGTGAAAGTGTTCAAATAAAGACTGACCAATCATTTGTTAGGGATGTTACATGTTAATATCTCAGGTAAAGTTTATATTAGGTGACCTCTGAAATCCTTTCCAACTTGGAAATGATATGATTTGAAATCGTGTCTTGACCTAGGGAAGAAACCTATGTTCTCCACTTTTTCTCATTACCTCTCATGATGTTAGAGAAAATAGACTGGTACGGTACAAAGAACGCAAGACCTACAGAGAGTACCTTGATTTGAGTTCTGATTCTGCCACCAACTTATGTCATATCTCTGGGCCTCAGTTTCCTTCTGTGTAAATAGAGGGAGCTGATCTAGGTCATCTCTAGCCTTCAGATTTAACGTTCTGTGTTCTAAGATCCCTTCCAGCTTGGAAATACTAAATTTTATGATGGCCAAAAACAGTGGGAGAATTGAGCGTCCCCAGACCCTTTGAGTCAATATAATATTGCCTAACTGACGGTGAAAGGAGATTAACAGTAAAGAGTTCAATGATTTCTTCTAGAATGTTCAGTGTCTCAAATTCCTGTCTGTTGATTCCTAGTCTGGTTACATCATAACAAAGGATCCCTTAAATACCAGTGAGGTACATTAAAAACACAGTTTGATTGCATGAAACTACACAACACTTTGCCAACTAGTATTCTGAAGGTTCAGTAACATTAACTTGACCTGTGTACAATACAAACAGCTCAATAGGACATAGTTATATTCCCATAGAAATATATGCCAAGCCAAGTCTGCTGATCACAGTATTATTTAAAGTACTTCTAATTAGCTCCTTTCAAGCTAATTAGTAACATTGTACATGGCCTTAGGTACTTACTAGCCTTACATGACCCGTGGCAAGTCACTCAACTTCTGCCTTATTTTACTCAATTGTAAAATGGGGATAATAATAGTACCCATGTCACAATTGTGAGCTATTGTGCGAATCAGATGAAATAATGTTTGTAGAATGCTTAGCCTAGTGCCTGGCACCTAATAGTTGTTTCATAAATGTTTGCTCCCTTTCATCTTTTTCAGTAAAGTTCAGATAAAAATGGTTCTGGTTCCAAAGTCATTCTGTTATTATTTTATATGTTTTTATTCTTTTACAATTAATGCTCTAAAAATTGTTAAATAAGTGGATAAAATAACTGCTTTTTGTAGTTTACTAAAAGTGTTAGAATACAAACTTATCTTCTATAAACACTGAAGTCTCCTTCAGGACTACTACAGTAACAAACAGGAAAATGCTTGGGTACTTCATCCTATTGAGCTCCTATGCTAGGTCTCTATTTTTTTTTTAAGTTTTTTATGCCACGTCACTCAACATGAACATTTAGCATGGTGACATCTACTGAAAATGTTCTAATTTTGTGTGAATGAATGTTATATGTAGGTGATTGTAGGCTTCAGTCTGTGAGAATATTCCAGATTATTAGCTGAGTTTTTCAGGATGTTTTAAGGTCTGTTTTCATAGCATGTGAATTGATCGTCTGTCCCTCCATGAGAGATAAGCAAGCTTCTGGTGTGTAATTCTAGTTAAATGTCTTATAAGGTATTCACAAAGTGCTAAATATTTACAGCCTGAAATGATGTGTCACATAGTTTCTACTGTTTCTTTGCATAATCTCCATTGATTCCCTAATTCCAGGCTCCTTTTGTAATGTTTGGTGTTGACAACTTGTGCCTGGATGCCGTCATAAATCTCTCCATTTTCGTAAACAAGTCATTGTTGTCCTTACCATCCTCGGTGTTGTTATAGTTGTTGCTGCTTCTGTTACAACTAGTCATTTTTATTCTGAGTTTCCATTTCCAAGGCAGATTGCCTACAGGAATTGTGTGGTATGGAAAGCATGCCAGACTTGAGAGTCAGCAGGCATGCATTTCAAACCCAGCCCCTCCCCGTACTGGCCTCTGCATCTTTGGGCAAATCATTTTACTCTTGGGGTATCAGGTTCCTCATCTATAAAATGGGAATAGTCATCTTTGCCCCACTTATCTCTCAGGGCTGTTGGGAGAGATTATGGATGTAAAGCGTGTTACAGCTATATAAAAGTGAGTAGTTTATGATAATTATGAGTGATAATAATTCCGTCCGTTTTCAGGTAGTCCTGGAAGGGATACATTGCCTGGCCCTATCAGTTCCCATAGGAAAAACTGAACACCTTGTTTAAATTTGCCCAACCTAATCTTTTTTGAAAACCCTGTGCTGAACATAAAGAGAATTGAATGCTCTTGGCGTGTACTGATGGTTTCAGTTTCCACTTCCAGCTTCAAAGACCATGTCATCCTCGGCCTCCTCCTCCAAAGATACACCGCTGGGCACAGCCCGTGAGTAGCTGGCAGTTTTGCCCCCCTCACCCCTGCTTAACACTGCCTGGACTGCACTCTTTAACAGCATTTATTACTAAGCCTGGGCGGTTTGGATTTAATCAGTCCCCTCCTTCTCTGTGTGGCACAACTTAAAACTTGCATTTCGGTTCTCCCCTCTCTCTCTTGTTCTTGACAAGTTCTGCAGGGCAGATGAGAAGGTGGCTGGGCTGCTGTGTGTGCTGTGTTTTTCTTGGCATGGGTTTTGTTTTGAACAGATCCTTGGAGTGGTGTAGTGGAAAGATCCCTGGATGTGGAGTGAAAGGAACAATCCCAGTTCTAACACTCAGTAGACGTGTAGGCTTAGGCAAGGCATTGGACTTCTCTGACTGTCAGTATTGTCCTCTGTAAACTGAATGGGTTGGTGAGAGAGTCATGTGGTACAATAAAATGCGCACCGTATTTGGAGTCAAAAGACCAGGGCTCATGTCTCATCTCTGCCCACTTACTAGCCTTATAACCTTGAATACATCATTTTCCCTCTATGTGCCTCATTTTCTTCCTTTGTAAAATTAGAAATGGGGGGAAAAGTTGGACTAGAAGGTCTCAAAGCTTTTCTTTTGCAAATCATATGATTCCCTGACTAAATGTTCTCTCAGATCCTTTACAGCATTAAATTGGGACAACATGGGATAGTATGGAGAGAACTCAACTTGGAGTCAGGATGCCTGGGTTCAGCTTCCAATGTATAATTCAAACTCTGTGCCTCAGTGTCACTGACTGTAAAATAGAGATAGTAACATCTAACTACCTACATCATGGGCTGTTCTGAAGAAAGTGCTTTGTAAACTTTAGTGTTAGACAAGTGTGGGCTGTCATCATTATTAATTCCTGTTGTGTTTTAGCCCATGAGTTTTAAAGCCATATATGAAAAGACTTACTTTTACAAAAGAAGCAAGAGTCTGGCAGCAGAGTCTATGATTTCTCCAGATACTGATTTGGAAATACATTCAATGCCTTCTGTTTTGTGGGAAGTAAGCTACATCCAGAAACTTATCAAGCCTGCTCAAGCATAAGCAGGCATTTCTTTGCCTTTAGGAGCAGTGCAGAAGTCGAATGAGCTTCATTTAAAATGCAAGCCAAGGAGCAGGGCGCTGTTATAAGAGGTATCAGACATGAATGTGGGGCAATAAGTTAGTTAGAGAGGAGGAAACCATTCATTATGACCTATATTAATAACCTGTGTTTGATTGCCCACTGTCTCAGGGAGGGAGGGAGGAAGGGAAGGATAGATTTTGGAACTCAAAACTTTAAAAAATATTTACAAATTCGTTTTAACAGGTAATTGGGGAAAAATTAAGTATATTTTAAAAAACTATGACCTACATTAGTCATTAAAATATTAGCTAGAACCAGAGGATAGAGTTGGAAGAGATCTTAAAACACATAATGGTACATCTGAAAAGAATCTTGGACTATGGAGTGCTAAAACATAGAACACAGAATGTCAAAACAGAATCTTAAACCCCTCCTTGGAGACCATCTAATCCAGTCCTTTCCCACTGAATGGGTGTGTGTGTGTGTGTGTGTGTGTGTGTGTGTGTGTGTGTGTGTGTGTTTTGATTACTCGCTTCCAGTTTGGGTGTTCCATTATCCATGATGCAGATGTCAGTTTCCTTTTTGTTCAGAGTATATGTATATATGTGTGAACAAGCACATTTTTATCATGATTGTACAGTGTGGGGGTAATGCTGGGTTGAATATGATGGAATTATAGATTATGTTCAACTAACTGGACACTAATCAGCTTTGCAAAGTGCATGGAACTGTGCATCAAAGTACTTGGGTTTGTAGCCTGCATCTGGTGCTTACTAGCTGGGTGACCTTAGGTAAATCAGTTAACTTATCCTGAAATCAATTTCCTTAGCTGTAAAATAAAATTTGACTAAATTATTCTAAAATGCTTTTTTACTCTTCTTCCAATAAACTGCTGCCACTAATTAACTTGAATGGTTCTGCCCCCTACTTTTAAGAAGCAGTAGTGTGGTGCAATGAAGAGCCAGATTCAGAGCTAGAAGGAACATGAAAGATTGGCTTATCCTCTTCTTTCATTTTGCAGATGAGAAAATTGAAGTCCCTACAAGGCTAAGTGACTTGCCTAGGGTCATACAACTGGTCAAATAACAGAGCTAAGATTCAAACCCAATTCCAAATTCATTGTTCAGAAACTTGGATTCAATTCCTGGCTCTAACGTTGGAAATTCACTTAACTCTTGTGAGCCTTAGTTTCCTCATCTATAAGATCAGAATAACAATTATTTTGTACTCCCTACTTCAAGGATGGTTGTGAGGGAAGTCTTTTGTAAATCTTAAACATTCTATAAATGTTTATTATTATCAAAATATCTTAGTACAGATAGTAACAATAAATAATAATAAACTTCATTCAGAGGACTAAAGGACTAAACCTTTTGCCAACTTTTGTAAGCCATAGTTATCCAATGAGTGGCCCTTTGGAATTTTACTCCTTGAGGTCTTTGTTAGTATAATCCCTTTAATAATCCTGGAGGTATGGAGGAGGGGCAGGGAGGCATCTCTGGGCAATGCAATTCAGTTGTTTCCATTTGAATCAAAGCAAATCTTGCTAGCTCTATTTAATCTTTCAGCTGCTGTACATTACAGCTGTTGGTATGATCTGTTCATGTCAACTGTTTCTGCTCCCCCTGTGATTGATAACAGGTTAGGAGAGTAAACATTGCCGTAAGAAAAGCACCAGTTGTATTTCAGCTGCTTACATTAAAGTGCTAGTGGAACAGTGGATTCTACAGGAGCAAACTGAGATGATTAGAACATGCTTCTGATACCAAAATATGCTTATGTTTACATGGACTCTTATTTGGAATTTACTTGTTCTGTCATTTGTCTCCTATCTCACATGCCCTTTTGCCACCCTGGGCAGTGTAGGCTGTATTTGATGGGGTGACCTTGGGCAAGTCACACTCTGGACCTTACTTTTCTCATCTTTAAAATGAAGAGGTTGGACGAGGTGGTCTCTCAAGGCTGCTTCTAGTTCTAACGGTGGGGCAGTGACCCAAAGTTGGAAGAAGCAAGAGTATGTAACTTAGGCCCCCAGATCTCCCAGAACAGAATCAGGCACCCTAGGAACCCTCACTGTTTGTGACTTAAATGGAAGAGTAAATTTATGAGAATCTTGGTAATAGAAACCCTTGGGGTTGCAGACAGGGCTGCACATGCTCCTTTGTCAAAGCTCCAAAGCTGTTATTGTATAAACATGATAAAAAGAAATGGGGGTCCATAAGAACCTCAGAGCTGGGGGGAACCTTTGTAATCATTATGGCCACCCCCCTCATTTTATGGATGAGGAAACTGAGGCTACAGAAGGAAAATGCTTTTCCCAGATCAAACAGGTAGTGATAGAGCTGGGAACGGAGCCTAGGTCTCCTAGCCCAATATTATTTACACAAGACCATGTCATCTTCCCTACTTGAACTTGTGGAGGCTTTGCTCTCACCAAACACTGAGGGTGCAAGTTTTACCCATCAAGGCTCATTATATAACATGCCCCTTTGGTAGGAGGGGCTGGGTCCACAGCCTTGCGGAGGGAGGGGGGGGCAGTTTTGTACCAAGTCACCTATGGTGGAAGTTCAGATGTTGCCAGGACAGTTGGGTTTTCTTTATTTAAAAAAAAAAAAGAAGAAGAAAGCATTGAAAATGTCATCTGTACGAAGGGCTAGTGGGGGTTGGGGAGGAGGGGGCAGTGAAGGGGGAAGGCTGACTCTCTCCTGACTGTGTGTGAAGCTCTTTATAAGCTTCGTATTTATTATTTCTCTCCCCCTCTTTCCCCATTAAAATCAAATGTACTCGGCGCTTTTGTATTCAATACACATTTAACCCTGCCGACTTAGATTTCTCAGGTTTTAAATCCAGTGGGGAATTGGCTAGTTTCCCAACTTTCCCCTGAAGTCCCCCTTGAACAGGGCTCTAAATCCTTCTTAGCATTTTCTCCCCTGACACTGCTGGTCTCATAACATTGGTGGGGCCATACGTGTGTGTGTGTGTGTGTGTGTGTGTGTGTGTGTGTTTTCCCCCAACCCCCCCCCCAAAAAGAAAGCATAGCCAGAAAGGTGAAAGTGTTCACAGCATGCTGACAAGCCAGCTTTGCGCATCATCTTCCTATTGCAGCTTAATTAAACACTTTTCCTCTGTGTGTATCTCCCTCTGTGTCTGTCTCCCTCTCTGTGTGTCTCTCTCCCACTTGCTTCTCTCCATTCTCTGCCCCTTCATTTCTCTATCCCTTTCCCTTGTCCACCGCCTCCTTTTTCCTCAGTTCCTTTTTTCTTTCTTTCCCTTTGTGCCCCTCTCTCCATTTCATCTTCATCTCTCCTTCCTTTCCTCTCCCTTTCTGTCCCCTTCCACTTCCCCCTTCCACTCTGTGTATCTCTTCCCTTCCTATCCCTGGTTATCTCTTATCCTTTCTTCTCTCTCTCCCCCTCTCTCTTCCTCCACCACTTTGTCCTCTTTTTCTTTCTTTTCCTCCCCTCCCCATCTTTCCCCCTCCTCCGTCTCCTTCTCTGTCCCCCTCTCCTCCGCTTCCCCCTTTCTCCCTCTCTCTGTCCCTCTCTGTCCCCCTCGCCTCTCCCCCTCTCTGTCTGTTTTATCATCCCTAATGAAGCAGTCTCCTCCATCGATCCCGCTGATTGCCAGCCCCATTCCTTTTGTTTGTTGGCACTGAGCCATTCAGCTGCACTCTGACAGCTCAGCTCGTCTAATTAGCTCTGTTGTTCTTTTCCCCATGTTTCACCACGTTGCAAGTTCAGTCGAAGTTGCCACAAACTTAATCCTTCCATTCTAGCTCTAAGTTCACATTCTTAAGCTGCCTTTATTGTAGAGAGGAACAGCCTTGTGTGAGGACTGATCCCCCAGACCTTCACATCTGACCTTTCCTGCAGCCTCCCCACTCCCATCGCCTCCAGGAGCAGCTGCAGACAGCCTCACCCCAAGGAGTTTCTCCATCATCCTGGCCCTCCACTCATCCTTTGAAATAATAACAGAATATCCCATTTCTACAGCACTTTGTTCACCACAACAGAGATTAATAATAATAGTTCCTACCTCTGTAGTGCTTTACCATGTACAGGGAGTTTTTCTCACCACAAACATGTGAGAGAGAGCAAGGAAGATAATCCCTATTAACAATATGGTACAGTGGAAAGAATGCTGAATTTAGAGCTCAGAAACCTAGTTTTGAATTCCAGCTCTGACACATATTAGGTGTGTGACCCTGGTCATTCAGACAGTTAACTTCTGGACAGAAGTCAGTTAACTTCTCTGAACCTCAGCTTCTTCTATATAGTGGGAATAATTATATTTGTATTACCTGCCTCATAGGGTAATTATGAATAAAGTACTTTAAACCACTATAGAAAGGTGAATGGTCATCCTTGTTATGTACAGGTGGAAAAAGCAAGACTCAAAGAGGTTTGATAATAACAATAATCCCGGTTGCTATTGCACTTAGTGCTTTCCTCACAGCAGCTGTGAGGATGCCAAAGCATAAGGATTATTATCCCCATTTTGTAGATAACAAACCTGAGAAGGTGTTAACAGAGTCTAACCATAAAATAAGTCAGTAGAAGGGCACTTTAACTCCAGACCGTACTAATTCCAATGCCATTGCTTTTTCCATCACACCCAAATTGTCCATCATTCCCAGAGTGTGATAATCCATCCCTGTGTCATTTCTGGACTTAGGTATACATATTGACAAGGATTTAATAGGATCTAGCCACTTTCTGGACTGGGAGAGTTTAGACACGGGTGTTAGAATGTACCTGAGCACATGGGAAAATCATCAATTCTAGGTTCACTTTTAGCATTGGTTGTTCTTCCTTTTAGTGGGGGGGGGGAGGGCAGAGAATGGATGCTAATATCATCGTAATTGTTTTCTTTCCATTTTCAGCCATCATAGTACAGTAGAAAGAGCCCTAAAATTTAAGTGAGCCAGAGTGGGTGAGAAAATACAAGAATAATAAAGATTTCAGGCTTGAGGTAGGGCAGTGGTGGTTATTTGTTGGTTGGTTAGTTGGGTTTTTTTTTTCTTCAGTAGTTGCATTTGGGAGAAAAGGAGGATCCAAAAAAGGAGTGAAACAGGGTGACTAAGATTCTTTTAACAAAGCATGGAGAGAATGCAGAGCCACTCGATTCTTATTTCACTTCTGTTTCTTTGCCAAAGAAAATGTTCCTAGTACTGGAAAGGACAGAACAAATATAGCTAATAAGCAGTTGAAATTGAACATAAATAAGAAAGTGCCAACCTGCCCTTAGTGAGTTCAAGCTACCAGAAACAGGTGAACTGCATCCCAGGATGGTGAAAGAACTGGTGGAAGCAATTGCTAAGCACTCTAAAGGACCTTCAGGTGACAGAGGGAAATGGGAAAGGTGGCTCAGGATTGAGGAAGAACAAATGTCTTGCTTCTCCAAAATGAGAAGAGAGTCAGTAGTTAATCCAGCAGTTCCTTACCTTTTTTTATTTTGTGGACCCTTTTAACAGTAGAGTGAAACCTGTGGACCCCTTTTCAGAATAATGTTTTGAATGTATAACATAAAATGCATATGAAAGAAACAAATCATATTGACATATGGTCATCAAAATTTTTTTGTAAGTGTCTGGACTCAGACTAAGAAGCCCTTTCTAAACTGTAGTCCAGTCAGATTGACTTTGTTTTCTGAAAAAATTCTAACTGGATTTTTAAAAGAGCAGTCAATGAACATCTAGAAGAGGAGATGTGATTACAAAGAACCATCACAGCTTGACCCAGCACAGGCCATGTGAGGCTAACTTCATTTTCTTTTTTTAACAGGGTTACTAGGATTAGAAGATCAGGGGAACACTGCAAATAAAGTTGCCTTGGTGTTTAGTAAAGTGTTCAACAAAATCCGTCACACTATTGTTGTAGACAATGTGGAGAGGTGTGGGCTAAGCAATCATTTGGGTAGGTGAGTTCATAACTAGTTGAATGACTGAACCTAAAGAGTAGACATTAGTGAGTCCTTGTCAGCTTGGAAGGACAAGCCTAATATATATACTCAGGGATATGTGCTATGACTTACATAAAGGCATAGATGGCATTCTTATCAAGTTTTCAGATGACCCAAAGCTAGGAGGCATAGCTGGAATGCTGAACTGAATCTAAGAAGATGAATTTAATTCTTACAATTGGGTTCAAAAAACTGACTTCATAAGTACAAAATCAGGGAAATGTGAGTAGATAGCACTTTGTCTGAAAAGAGATTGGGAGTTAAGTTTAAGTGGCCTTGTAAACTTAATATTAGTTAACTTACTGAATGAACTGGAAAACCGAAACTTAAAAGTTAATGTCATCTTAAGCTGCATTGGGAGGCGTTGTGACCAAGTGAAGGGAGATGGTCACACTTCTGGATGCAAGACTCCTACTCAGAGTGCATTGGGATCATTATATTCTGTTCTAGGAAGGACAAGAATAAACTGGAGCATATCCATAGGAAGGCAGCCAAGATGGTGAAGGTCTGCGTGGTCACACCATAGGAAGATTGGTTGAATGGCCTGTAAATGCTTAGCCAGAAGAAGACCTGCTGGGAGGAAATTATATTCAAAGTGCTGCCATATAGAAGAATCTGACTTATTCTACTTGACCCAAGGCAACAGAACCATAAACAATGAATGAAAGGAAGTTGCAGAGAGAGAAATGGAAGCTTAGAATAAAGAAAAACTTTATAATCATTTAGTCTACCCAGAAGTAGAATGGGCTACTTATAGAGGTCTTCAAGCATGGACTGGTTGACTGCTTGTCGTGAAAACTGCAGAGGGAATTCTTGTTTAGGTCAGAATGGAGCTGGGTGACCTTCAAGGTCCCATCCAGGGCCTGAAGATTTGGGGAGTTCTCTTACCTGTGCCACAGTCCTGTTTCTGCCATTTGCTGACTATATGACCCTGGGCAAGGCATAACATTTCTCTGATTGCCAGCTTCTCCATCCCCAGTAAGATGGGAGTAAGAATGCTTGTTCTTTCTCCCAGGGTGATTATAAAGAAAGTTCTTTGTAGGACTTCAAAAAAGTTATTATTGACCTCACTAAGCCTGAATTTCTTCATGCCTACAATGGTAAACTAATCATTGCCTTGCTACTGTATAGGGTTGGGGGGTTTTAGATATCATGTTAGGGGCATGTGTATAAAATTAGGTGTGTAAATATACACACATATATATGGTGCGTGTATGTGTGTGTATATTAGGTGCATGTAAAGCATATTCTATCTAAATTTCAACTATTAACATTACAGTTCTAAAAATGTTTCTCCTTCCCTTCTTTGCACAGCTGAGGGACTATGAGAGTGGAACACTGTATATATACTACTGTCAGATTTGGCTAATGTGTTAGTTCTGCTAAATTCTTTTTTCCCTCTCTTTCTTATTCAACTTTACAAGGAATGGCTTGCAGAGTAAGGGAGGAAAGAGATAGATCTGAAATGAATGTGATCCAAAAACAAGTCAGTAAGTTGGTTTTTTTTTAATGTAACAAAGGAGAGAGAGAGGAAGGGAGAGGGAGGGAAAGAGAGAGGGAGAGGGAAGGGGAGAGAGAGACAGACAGAGAGAGAGAGATTTTAATTTGGAAATAGTGGCCATATTGACCAGAGAGAAAATGTGTAGCTCTGCAGCTCTGTTATTTGACTACAATCCTTATAACTCGTTTCTGCAGTATTTTAAATTTTAGAAAGCCCTTTCTTCTCAACCACCCTGGGAGGTAGTTAGTGCAAGGATTATTCCCATTTAGCAGATGGTAAACTTGAGTCTCAAGGAAGTTCTCATAAATAACTGATGGAGCTTAGACTGGAAGCAAGGTCTCCTGACTTCCTGTCCACCACCACATTGATTATGCCATACTACCTCTCTCTTCCTTAATCATAATGTTAAAAGACAGTTGTTTCTAATATAAAAGAGTTTACTTTTTATCTTGAAATAAGGGTTGCAAATCATTTAGGGCACACAATGATTTGGAAACTTTATATTCTTTGTGAATTCCTAGCGAGCTATAGGGAAATCCTTTCTGAGGACAGCTGTTTCAGAAATGGACAGTCAGCAAAGTCTTCTTTCTCATTGCTGAAGACTAATGGCCGGCACTGGGAGATGAGATTGGAAACTTGGACGTTTCCATTTCTGATATTCCTTTCTCCCCTCCAACATTTTTTCCCTGGAGTTAAACTAGACACAACACTACCCTGTATTTCCAAAGGACATGGAGACAGGAAACTTGTTTCTGAATCCCAGTTAGTTCATTCACTAGCTCTGTCACACAATTCATCTCTCTGAGCTTCAGTTTCCCCACATGAAAAACTGAGACAGTAATCTTTGTACTGCTTTGTAGTGCTGTTATAATAATAACAAAATGCTTTTGTAAGCATTAAAGAAATTATCGTCGCCCTTAACACAAGCTTTTTTTGGCAAGTGACTCTGTCCACATCTCTGGCTATTGAATTTCTTTTCTTTCTTCAAAGACCAGCTCAAATGTGCCCTCTTCTATGAAACCTTGCTTGATCACCCCACCCAAACTCTATTCCTCATTTCCCAGTCCCTCTGACTTCTTCAGTCAATCATCCGTGAAGCATTTATTGTCTTACTAAGTGCCAAGCATTGTGCTAGGTACTGGAGATAGATAAAAATGAAACAGGCTCTGCCCTCAAGGAGCTTACATTTAATCAGAAGAAACAACACAGACACTCAAGTCAATAAAAAGTATGTCCACAAAGCAAATACAAAGTAATCTGGGTGAAGAAAGGAGCTCCAGGCAGGTGGTGGGAGGGGATCCAGAAAGGTCTAGTGCAGGAAGATGTCAGGAGCAGACTTTGGAAGAAAACTAAAGGTTCTGAGAGTCATGGGTGAGGAAGGGGTCCACCATGGCCAGAGGAGGGGAGTGAGACGTTGTCATGTATGAGGAACAGTAACAAGGCCAATTTCATCAGACTGTGGAATGCATCAAGGAGGAAATCACATATAACGTAGTAAACCTGAAAAGAGAAGCTAGAGTCAGTTTGGGAAGAGCTGTACCTTCTTGTCACATTCTACGTCATATCAGACTTTTTTTGTTATTTGTATGTTTCTCAGCTCCCTCACTACTAGATTATAAACTTCCAGAGAGTTGGGATTAGAGTTTTTTCCAATCTGTTTATACCTGGCACTGAGCATGATGGTCTGTAGAAAGGAGGCACTTTCAAAATGTTTGTTAAATTGAGCCATAGAACCCTTTCCCTTGGGCCGTCCTTGTCCACTGAGTGTGGACCAATTCCTAAAAATCCAAAAAAAAAGACCATTTTCTGCATATGAAATTTTGCATGGGGAGACATCATGAGCTTCCCCATAGCATGCTGAGTGCAGACCTATATAACTCTCTCACCAAGTCTATCTTCAGGGCTGAGGTGGATTGGTCAGAGACCTGCCAGAGCTTCTGCTTCAGATGGCCTTTGGGCCCAGGATGACCACTCACTACAGAGAGATGTTAGAGGAAGCCTTGAGCAGTCTTTGTTTTTTACACATCTCAGTTCAAATCGCGATGCTTTTATTCTCTGGGAGAAACGGTTTGGTGGCAAGAGCCCTGAACTGTAAGCCAGATCACTCTGAATTCTAAGGCTAATATTTACCATTGCTGTGACCTTGGACAAATGCCATCCCTGAATTCCTGGGCTGTTGTGAAGACCAAATGAGATGATAAATGTCAATGACTTTATAAACTTATAAACATCTAGCTGGCTATCCTTGCCCCACCCCCCCCACCCCCCCACCCCCGTTCTCTTTGTCTTTGTGACTTCTGTTGTTGATCTTTTTTCTTTTTCTTTTTGAGGGGAGAAGGAACCCAGTCTACCTATGATCTCATTAGTATAGTCTATTCCTGATGACCAAGTAATCCCCTCTTGAGTCTGTAACTACTCAGGGTTAGGAAAGACGATGAGAAGCTTGTCCCCACAGGAGGACAAGCTGGATGAGGAAGAACCCCACGATCATGACAGATGAGGATTGACTAAAGGAACTGGTGATGCTTAGCCTTAAAAAGATTTGGAGGGAGGAGACTATGATTGTTGTCTTTAAGTGTTTGAAGGGCAGTCAGGTGAAGGAGCGATTTGGCTTGTTCCACTTGGTCCCAGGGGGTAGAACCAGAGCTCCTGGCATCACCTGGCTGTTGTGAGGTTTAAGTAAGATAATAGATGGAAAGAACTTTAGAAGCCTTAAAAGGATATAAACATCTAAGCGACCCTAGGCTGTGTGTTTCACTTTTTTTAGGAAGGTACCCAGGGCACTTGCCAGATTTGAACACAGGTCCTTCTCCTCCAAGATCAGTCCTCTTTGCACTATGCCTTGCTGTGTGGTTGATTGCTTGTTGAGGATGATATCACAGACCACATAAGAGTTTTGTACAAACTACACCTGAGTAAAGGTCTAACCCATATTTGGACAACCCTAGGAAATTCCTCTTTAGTTTCTCAATGCCTTTGGCCTAGATGGCTGCTTCGAGAGCATTGCTACTGGGGGATAGTCTTTAGAAACATCACTGTCAAGGAAAAGTTCCAAGACCCATGGGAAACACTGAATTCCAGTTTATTGTTGGTGAGGTAGAAAGAGTGCTAAGTTTGGCATCAGAGGACCAGAGTTCAGATTCCAGCTCTGTTATATACTAACTCTGTGTAACTTTAGACAAGTCACTACCCCCTGCTGAGCCCTCTCTGAAGTGAAGGAACTGGACTAGATAAATCTCTAAGGTACATTCGAGCTCTAGATTTTATGGCCTTAAATGATGTAACATCTCTGAAATGGATAGCATCTTGCTGACATGCAATTGATGTGAGACGCTTTTTATTCATTGGCAGGTGAGCCATTTCAGATCTTGAGAGCTGTTGTCAGCCTCTGCATCTTCCTTTCCAGTATCCTGACTCACTCCTTCTCTGGCTATTTTCTCCTCCTCTGCATCTTAGGTCCGCCCCCCAAGACCTCAAGTTGTCAAGCGACCAAAGAGTAATGTCGCCATGGAAGGTCGAAGAACTTCAGTGTCAAGTCCTGACCAGTGAGTATGAAACATGTTATTGCCTTTGTCCAGCAGAGTGAGCGCAAACAGAGGCCAATGCTACTTCTTGTGGAGCACATCAATCTCCTTCCCCCCACTGTGTCCCACCCCCCAGCTTTCCAGTGAGGCCAGGCTGGGTGTTTCACAGAAAGGTCACTCTGGGAGCAGAGTTTAATCTCAGAAGTCTCCTGCTGGTTCGTGGTATTGTGTGGGCAGAAAGTCTAGAGATGAGAGCCCCTGGCAGAGGCCATCTCTATATGACACTCGGGCCCAAGTCTTTTGAGTTGTAAGACTCAAAAGACACTTAGAAAGAAATTCATTCAGTTTGAATCAGCTTCCACATCATTGTCTTGACAGTGCAGAGCAATAGACCTGGATTCTTCCTTCTATGGCCATAAACATTTCCCAAACCAGAGAAGGGACACAGAAAACTTGCCTAGATTGCAATGAAGATTCATGCTTTTTTTTTATGCTAAACTATACAGTAGCTCTTTAAAGTTTACAAAGTGTTTTCTTCACAACAAACTGTGAAAGAGGTAATATACATGTTGTCCTGCTCTTACAGATGAGGCAACTAAAGTTAAGAGAAAAGAAGTAAGCTTATATTTGCTGGATTTTGAATGGTAAGGGACCTTAGAAATTACATATTCCAAGGTCAGCATGTTTACAGATGAGAAAACTGACACCCAGTGAGGGGAAAGGACTTGTACAAGATCACATAGTTAGTGTCTGAGCTGGAATTTGAGCACAAGTCTTCAGCTGCTCTCTGGGGTCTACAGACACTAAGGACTTTCCAGGAAAGTTCTGGAATCTACCTTATGTTTGCCCTACCTTCAGAGACTTAGAGGTTTGCTTTGGACACCCAGCACTTAAGTAACTTGCACAGAGTAACATAACTGGTGTGTGTCAGGCCCAAATGAATATTAGCCATAAAATGGCAACTCTTCCCTGGCTGCACTTGTTTCTTTCTCTGAGCCTCCTTATTCTTCTCTATAGAATGGGGCCATCCTTCTTGTACTGCCTGCTGTGCAGGACTACTGTGGGAAAGAGAGGGCTCTGTGAGCCCAGAGCATGTTATAGAAACAAGGGCTATGGGAGAACTCAGGCTGCAGCTTGGGCTTCAACCCTGTAATGTGGTACAACTGCAATGACTACAGGCTGCCACTTGACATCATGACAGGTTTCAGGCCTCTCTATGGGCAGTGATAGACAATATCAGGAAGTTGTTGCCAGGAACGAATTCCGAGAGTTACAGGATTTAAAGCTATTAAGACTGAAAAGAATCTTAGAAACCAACCAATCCAAAGCACCCATTTTACAGATGAGGAAACTTCCCTTTTCCCCAGGGAAGAGAATAGAAAAAGGAAGAAGAGACTTGCCCAAAGTCACACATGTAGTAAATATAAGAGCCAAGACTCAGCCCAGGCCCAGTGCTCTTTTGACTACTTCTGCCCCTTTATTTTAGGGGAAATGCCTCATAACTTTAATTTGCAGAAGAGCATTTTCCAGCGCTATCCATTTGCTTCAACTTTCTCCAGATACACAAGCACTGTGGTGAAGGGGAAATTGAGTGGGGAAGAGGCAAGGGACAGAAGTGTTCAGATCACATCTTCAGTCCTACATAACTAGGCCACTTTTTAAAAGCCAGCAGCGACTCACAGGCCTTCCAGAGGTGGAATGAGATTGCCCCCTTGTGGATGGCATTCCTTATCGCCTTAGAGGACCTGAACCACCAATGACTTCTTTCTGTGCCTCCTCCAGATGAAATTGTTCTTTCCCTATTCTAAAGAACGGTCCTGCTGTCCAAGATAGATGTATTGATCCCAAATCAAATTCTTCTCACAATCAGCAAACATACTTCAAGCATACTGCACTATGGGACTCAGACTAGCCCAAAAGGATTCTGGTCATTGGAACTGCTGCCTTGAATAAATCAGATTAGCTAATCTTTTTTTACCCTTTTGCTAATCAAATAAATGCAGAGTTAAGAGATGAGCCTTTGGTGAGTCCGGGGTATCATATAACTATCAATATTTCATAATAATAACCATTTAGATAGTTATTTAAATGTTCCCTGATTTTTTTGTAGCATAACAATAGCTCTCTCTGATTGAGTTCCCCATCCTCTTTGATGACATGGGACAACCTTTGGTCCACAAAAGCTGTCCCAGCATAGCACAGGCTCTTATAAGTCTTACTGAACTAGAAAAGCTTCACACATAGGTCTAAGTAATAGCTTCTCTCTGTCATCCCAAGTATCAGGCCACTACATAGGGAAATATTTTTTTGGCTACAGCAACTCACAAAACCGTCCTCTAAGGCACAGAGTCACCCCCACAGACAAAGTCATGAATCCTTTACTTATTGAGGTCATAGTAGTTGACATTTATTTATAGTTCTTTATGATTGGTTATAAAATATTTTATGTGCATTATTTCTCTTCTCACAATATTTCTTTGAAGTCAGCAGATCAGGAATTATTCTCTCTATTTTACAGATGAGGAAACTGAGGTAAGAATAACTTGCCCAAAGGAACACTGTTAGTAAGTTGTAGAAATAGGACCCTAACCAGATCTTCTGACTGCCACACTATATGCCAGCTATATAGTGCCAGCCAATCCTACAGAGGTTTCGTAGAACTTGACTTTGTGTCTTTCTGGCAGTGAAATGCCCAAGCAAATCAAACTTGTGAAAGTGTGAGTATGAGCATACTGGCTCGTCAGGGAAGTGTCAGCAAAGGCAAGCAAGATTGCTAGGGCCATCATAGTCATTGATAAATTTTAAAATCCTACAGCCAGTTTAGGATAAAGGATTACATCTTGGCATTTTGCTCTGAGGGATGGTGTGTGTGTGTGTGTGTGTGTGCGTGCGTGCGTGCGTGTGTGTGTGTATGTATGTGTGTGTAGCTCTGTGTGGTTGTGTGGCTATGTGGTGTGTGGCTGTGTGTGTGTTTTCTCTTTTTTCCTTTTAAATGACTCCAGGAAAAATACCCAGCGCGCCCACTCTCCCATAATGCCAGTGACATTTTTAGTGCAGCCCCAGTGTTTTCCTAAGTGTCTCTCTCTGTCACCCTATCCTCCTCCCCCTTGCCTCTCCACATCCAAATGCCATGTACATCATAAACAGCCCTTCCATGTGTTTTTCTCAACTGTCACCAACTTCAACTTGGCAGGACCAACTCCTGCAAACACAGGAAGGATCCAGTGGGGGAAAAATATATTTTAATAAAACAGGCCTGCTATGAAATATTGTTCTAAAAACAACGACAACAACAGTCTGCTTGTATCATGCAGGGAGAATTGAGAGCTCAGAATGGCGGGAAATGAAGCCTAATAGGATCTGGCCAAGGCCGGTTTGGACTTACCCAGGAGAATGGCAATGAAACCTAACTAAAACTCCCACAGTCATCAAAGGACATCTTCCAGTTGGGAGATTTGGGTGGAAAAATGCAGTCTGAAATAGGTTAACACCCATGCAGATTCCCAGTACCACTGGCTTCATACCTCATTTCTAACTCCCCAGCAACACTTGGAGTAATTAACACTGAACTGGAAAGGAGAAAATAGATTAAGGACAACACTTTGGGTTCCCAGCCTTCAGCAGCAGGATTTTCTCCCCAGATCACAATCAGAATGGAGGCAGCATGGTACCAAGGAAAGAACACTGAGTTTAAAGCCAAAAGGCCAAAAGTACTAGTTGTGCTATTTACAAGCTATATGACCTTGGGCGGATCACTTCATTTCTTTGAAGCTTAGATTCCTTGTCTATAAAATGACAAGGTGGATGGTTCTTCCAATTCTAAATCTCTATAATTGTTTTCTAAAGTCTTTAAAAGTCCAAATTTGCTGAGTCTTCTTCCTCCTTTTACAGCTAATTAGAAAAAGTGGTCCTTGAATTCCCTGTTGAAATCCCAATTCTGCAATATATGGTCAAATACCACAAGGGAAAAAAAACTTTTCTAAAAATTCCCTTGTTTTTAATAGAAGGAATAGAACATTAGAAGTAGAACATACAACACTAGAAATAGACAGTGTCTGAGAACATAGAATATTAGAACACAGAATCTCAGAACTAAGAGGAACCTCAAGAGTTGTCTAGTTCAAGCCCTTCCCAAAGCAAGAATCCTTTTACAACATCCAGGAAAAGTGATGCTCACTTTGGTCTTCTCTAGGGATAGAGAGTTCACTGTCTCCAGAAGTTCATTCTTTTGTAGGAAAGTACTGTCTGTTGGGAAATTTTTCTTTGGTTCTGCCTTGGGGCCAATCAGAATAAGTCTTTAACCCCTTCTCCCCATGGCCCCATTTCAAATATTTGAGGACAGTTCCCCTGTGCCATCCTCCTCCACTCCTCCCTGTCCCTCTGGGGGTTTTTTTCTCCTCTAGATTAAACATTTCCATTTCATTCAGAATATCTTCTATTGTCAAAGTCTCTGTTTCTCTCACCATCTCAATCACTTTTCTCTGAATTTGTTCTGACTTTCCTAAAATGTAGTGCCCAGAACTGAATAGTGTACTCCCAAAGAACATCTAGACTTTCTCTAGATGCTGTGGCCTCTATTTATGGAATCTAAGAACATGTTAGCTTTTTTATTTTTTTGCATTTCACTAAATGAAAATTATGAAAAGCCATTAGAAGATGAAGAGCTACATTTTCAAATGCTGAGATGTTGTTCAGTCATTTTTTAGTCATGTCTGACTCTTTGTGATCCAGTTTGGGTGTTTTCTTGGCTAAGACAATGGAGTGGCTTGCCATTTCCTTCTCCAGCTTGTTTTGCAGATTGGGAAACTGTGGCAAACAAGGGACTTACCCAGGATCATACAGATAATAAGTATCTGAGACTGAATTTGAACTCAGAAAGATTAGTCTTCCTGACTCCAGGCCTGGCACTCTATCCACTGTTCCATATAACTGGCCATAAAGGCTGGGCTGCCATGCTCATATTTCATCCACTCTAAAACCCAGTCTCAATCCAGAGCCAAAACAGATAGCTTCATACAGAAATACCACTGAATTTGCAGTCATAGGACCAGAGCAAAATTCTGGCTCCACTGTTTTTTACCTCTGTGATTAGAACAACTCCTTTAACTTTTGTGCGTCTCATATGTAAAATGAAAGGGTTGCACTAGATAATCTCTTAGGTCTCTTAGCTCTAAACCTATGATCCTGTAATCATGTGGACCCTTTATATCAATTTTGCAGAGTTGAAGGTTACCCCAAAGATCTATGGAATGAAAAGAGTAACTGGATCAGGGCAGAAGATCTGAATCTGAGAACTGAATCCATTCTCAATCCCAACACGTCCTGGTTTCGTGACTATGGGCAAATCACTTCCTTCCCATGCCTCAGTTTCTTCATCTATAAAAGGGAGATAATCATCCTTCTATTTCTTCTCTCCTGAGAATTATGTGAGGAAAGATCTTTGAAACCTTAAATCATTGTAAAATGCGCAAAATTATCATCCACCCTGTACCAAAATAATGAATCTGCTACAACATCCCCTTCAAGTAATTCATTTAAAGACTTTGCCTAGTAGAGATTCAAATCTCATCCCTGCTAGATATGTGTTCTTGTCCAAGTCATTTTTCTTCAATGAGTCTTAGTTTTTCCCTCTGTAAAATAGAATAGACTTACTGATATAGGTCCCTTCCAACTTTAAGGCCTGTAAGACCTATGAAACTCATTGCTTCTCCCCTTAGACAGGTCATTCCATATAATATTCCTTGAATATTCAATCCCTTCCCAAAGGATTTTAGCTTGTGACCTGTACAGCCCAAGCAAAGGGCTGATTTGGGGTTGAGGTACATAGGGAGTGTCTGCCAGGATGGCCACAGGGTGTTGGCAACATCCGTCAGGCCTATTTATGTCACTGTTCAGCTCTAACCTCAATAAAGGTGGCCTTGTTAATCCTTATATGGGAACATTTCATCATGAGACAGGGGCCCTGACCCCATATCAATTATTTTCAAATGTATTCTTAATGTGCTCCCATCGGACCCTCAGTTCTACTCCACAGAGGCCTATTTAATTTTCTGACCATCTTAGATATACAATTAGGAAATAAAGAGGTGAACCATAGCACCACCCCTCCCCCCATTGCCTCATGCTCTCAGGGGCAAATAACAATCTCAGTAATAATTCTTCTCACTTCTGTAGTGCTTTGAGTTGTCCAAAATGCTTTCCTTACAGCAGCCCTGTAAAATAGGCTTTGTTAGGATTATGTTGTCCACATTTCTTAGAGGAGTTAGATGACTCACTTGAGGTCATGCAGTTGGCTTGAGCCAGGGCTCAAACTTAGATTTCCAGTGCGCTTTCCATAACACCATGTCCCCAGGAACTTCAGCATCCTGGAGACTGTATCAACCTTGGTACTCACACTTCATCAGTACCCTCTGCCCCTCCAGTTGGAAAGCTGGAGGGCAGAACAAAGAACACCTCTCAAAGACCCCGTTTAAAGAGGGCTCTCAGGCTTGCCCTTCATTTCCCACCCAGCTGTACTCCTTTGGATTGGACTCCGTCATGCCCATACACCAGCTACCCTCTCCTCCATACCTCTGATTTTCAGCTTCCTCTTGTGTGTTGTCTTCCCCCCATTAGACTGTAAACTCGTTCATCTCAAACCTTGAAAACTGGCAAAGATGACAAAAAATGACAGTAGCTAGTGTTGGAGGGGTTGTAGAACGATGGGCACATTAATGCATGATGGGTGGAGCTATGAAATGGTACAACCATTATAGAAAGCAACTTGGAATTATTCAGATAACATCACTAAAATGTCCATACCCTTTGAACCAGAGATATCATTACTGGCTTGTATATACCCCAAGGAAGCCAGGAATAAGAAGAAAGCCCCATATACACCAAAATATTTATAGCAGCATTTTTTATGATAGCACAGAAAGGGAAACAAAGTGGATGCCCATCTTTTGGGAAGTGGCTAAACAAATTGTGGTACATGAATATGATGTTTTATTACTTTGCTTTAAGAAGTGATGTATGCGATTAACACAAAGAAGCGTGGAAAGGTCTACGTGAACTGATTTAGAGGAAGCAGAGCCAAAAACACAATATATGCAATAAGTATGGCATAGAAATAGAAAGGCCAACAGACACAAAAATCAAAAATGAATGTAATAAAATTAAAAAGCTCGAGCAGGATTCCAGTGAAGAGCTGTGAGAAGAGAGCCCCAATCCATCCCTTCCTATAGAGGTGGAAGTCCACAGGTGTTATACATTACCTAGGTTTTTGGACTTTTTCCAATACATTCATCAGTTTGGCTGGATTTTTATCCTTTAAAAAAATATTATTATTTGAGATAGCTTTCTGGGGGAACAAAGGGAAAAAATACTGAAGATAAATAGGAAATAGGAATAAAAATTTATTTAAAAAAAAGAGCAAGAACTCTTCATATTTGTATCTCTGACACTTCGTACAGCACCTGCAACATAGTAGGTGCCTAATAAACATTTATTGACTGACTGACCTTGTAACCCCAAGGGTACCCTTTCCTGAGAGGCTCCACATACAGTTTATATGGACAGTGCGGGCATAGGGGTAGGGGCAGGAATGCCAGGTGTGGAGCAGGGGAGCAAACTCAGGACATTGTAGATTGTATAGGACTCTGAGCACTGCTTCTGAACTGTGGTGGAAAGGGTTAGGTGGCTCCTGAAAAGGCTTTCTGTGTTAGAAAGCCCCTAAATAAATAGGGGAAAGTGATGTTGCCAAGCAATATGTATGGAAGAAGTGTATACTTCTTAAATCCTTTCATAAGGATTCATATGGGAGAAAGTTCATATGGGAGATGGTATGTTGTGATTGAAGGAGTTCTGGCCTGAGAGAGAGAGGAGCCTAGGTTCTAGCTCTGCTGTGCCCTGTATTGGCTGCCTATATGTCATTGGTCTGGTCACTTCCTTTTCTGAGGGTCAGTTCCTCATCTGTAAAACGAAGGGGCTGGACTGGGTGGTCTTTAAGACCATTTGTAGTTCCAATATTGTATGTTCTATGTTCCAGCCCCAACAGCCAACGTTTCAAGGCCCTTTTGTCTTCAATCATTGCATTGTATAACATGCTTTTTCCAGATCTAACATTCTGTGGCCCCAGGTCACTTTCAGCTGTATCATTCTGTGTTTTAAGCTTCCTTCCAGTTTGAATGGTTTTTGTTCTGTGTTCTAGAGACCCTTCCAGCTCTAGCATTTTAGGATTCTATGATGCTGTGATTTCTAATGTAGATACTTCTCAAAAAAAAAATCGCTGAAGCTTTATCCACTTAGATTGTCCAGAGCAAAGAAAGAATGTGAAATAGCACCTCCTTCTACCCCACATCCTCTCGTTCCTACCATCTACAAAAAGAAGTTCTTATTTCACTCCTAGATGAGTTCCTTTCCCTCCCTCCCTCTGTTTGTCTGGGTCTCATGGTGTCAAGTGAGTCCCCAAGCTTCCTATTTGGATAAAATGGAGATATTGCTATTATAGGGACCTTATTAATTTCATACAATTCATCAGTTATTTATTAAGTAATTACTATATGCGAGGCTGTGCTAGGTGCTAGGAATTTAAGGATAGAGAAGATTCTTGAGAAATTTACAGACTAATAGGGTGGGTGCAGGGGCAGGGATTGACATGGAAAAAAAAATATGAGAACAAGAGAAAAGTGTAGAGGGGAGGACCAGGTAGAGTGGTAGGAGAAATATGAGGAGACTGCTACCATCTAGAGCAGGAATGGCTCATGGGGGAAGGACACCTGAACTGGACCTTGAGGGAAAGAAAACATTTCAAAAGGTAGAAATGGGAGGACAGGTAGACAATTTGGAGCCAGATGACAAAGGGATTTAAATATCAGACAAGAGTGAAGGTCTATGTGTGTGTGTGTATATATATATATATATATATATATATATATATATATATATATATATATATATATATATATATATATATATTCTACATATATTTTTTTGGTGCAGGGGTGAGGAGAGGGGGGAACAACTGAAGTTTCTGGAGTAGAGGAGTACCTTGATAATAACTCATGTTTCTGTAATTGTTAGGATTTACAAAGTTCTTCTCTGTGAGACAGCTAATTCAACTATTATCAAACCTATTTTGCAGAAGAGGAAAACTGAGACTCAGGAAACCTGATGTGTCTTGCCTAGGATCATTCAACTGGCAAGCATCACATCCAGGATTTGAACCCAGATCCCTAGATTCCACACCCAGCCTTCTTTACACTGTGCTATGCTGCTGCCTAAATGTGTTAGGAAGATCTACTGCACAGCGAGAAGCTTTTCCTAATGAGAAATGTTTTCAGACTTTGTAAGGTAGCATGATTGACATAGCAGCTGTCACCTTCAGGGAGGTTGTGTTCCCCCACAGAATCTCAGATTTGGAAGGGACCTTGGAATCCCTCTAGTCCAATTCATAAGTGAACTGGAATACCCTCTGTGTAACCATCCTAGTAAGTGGTCATTCAGGCTTTGCTTGAAAACCCTGCTATCTCCTGAGGTGATTCTACTTTGGGATAGAGCCAGTTGTTGGGAAATTTGTCCTTACGTTAAACCTCAATCTACCTCTCCATAACTCCGCCCCCCCATCCCAACAGTGCTCCTATTTCTGCCTCCTGGACCGGAACACATCAAGTTGAATTTCCATCATCCTACCTGTACTCCAAGCCTTTCCATTAGGAAAAGGGAAACCTTCTGGGGCTCATGTTCCAGGCTTCCAAAGGCCAGGGTTACCACTACATTAAGAAGAATCATTACAGGAAGTCTCTAGTAAAGGCATTATTCTATCACATGAATCCAAATCTATTCAGACAAGTTCCACATAAACAATACTTTAGTGATTACTCAGGAGAAATTCAAAATTGTGTGTTGTTTGTGCATTGTGGCTAATATGTTTTTGTCAGGAACCTTTGTTTATGTAAACATATGTAATTTAACATACATTTATATAAGCGAACATTCATGCTTAAGAAAAACACTATGACTTTTGAGATACCCACCTTCGGCTGTGGCATTCTACTGTTTTCTCTTAAGCTTTATGAAGACCATGATGAGTTTATTCTCATCTTTTCCCATCCCCCTACTCACTCAATGTGGAAGCCCCACAGGAAGCCACAGCTGGGACAGTACCCCAATGTAACTGTCAAGCAGCAACACCTCAGCAAACAGACAGACCTACATGCTTGGAGTCTTGCAGTCCCAGCCAGGACAAGTGGAATGTGTTGAAAGGTCACACCCCCACCTCCTGTCCCTCTGGTTCTCTGGGAGCATTTCCTACCACCATGGCCTAGAGTGTGTCTCCATGATGCCAGCTGGACCCCCCACCCCCATCCAGCACGGCAGGTCGGTTAGGCAGGAATACAACAGCCCATCTCTCTTCCAGGCCCTTGGCTGGCAGCCTTCCAGGGCTCGCCAAGAGGCTGCTGGTTAACATGCAAGAGCAGAAGGCCAGGGGGGCAATTAACAAGTCGAAAAGGTTTTGGCCTGGCTAAAGCTGCCATCACCTCCCCAGTCTCCGTGTGTTACTTTTCTGGAAATTATGCAAGACTTAACAGAAATCATAACGACACAGCCTCGGAGAGAAAGCTGCTTCTCCTGTGCTAGCCGAACTCATTAAACCAGAATTAGAACTACCTCAGCCTTTTGGCTTCATTGGACCGACAGTAGCCTCCAATTACTATGGCCATGGGCCCCAAGGTGCTGCCAGAAGGAAGGAGTTTTCTAGCACAGTGATTGAAAACCCCCAAATCTGTCGCAGCCAAGCAAAGAGCCGGCCTTGGACCAACAAGGAGCCAAATTCACAGATGACACAATGCTCGGCCGGATAGCTATCATGCTGGATGACTGAATCTGAATCCAAGGAAGATCAGGGGATTTAGAGCTGAAGAGGCCCATAGAGATCATCTAATCCAAACCCCTCATTTTACAGAGAAAACAGGACCACAAAGGTAGTAACTTGGCCAGAATGAGCATTCAAACCTCAGTCTTCTGCCTGCAAATCTAATAGAACAACAAAATAACAACACCCTGTCTCTCTTCAAGAAGCAAAAAATGATAGACTGAAGCTAACAAGATGAAATTGAAAGAAGAGGGATGGAAAATTCTTCACTTGGTCTCACAAATTCAGCTGTGCAAGTATAAGATGGGGGTGCCATGCTGTTCCTGGGGAAAGGACCCTAGACCCCTTTAGAGGCCTGCAAGCTCAATTGGAGTCAACTGGGGAGCACAGCTATCAAAAGAGTTAATTAGAAATTACACCAAAGTAATGGAAGCCTAATAGTGCCCAGAGTAAAGGAGGTCCTAGGGCATGATGTCAGGTTCTAAGCAGGCCATTTTAGGAAAAACGTTGCTAAAGGGCACAAATCACATCCAGCAGAGGCCAACTAGAATAAGAACTAACATTTACATAGTGCTTCAAGGTTAGCCAAGTGCTTTTTATCTGACATCCCTTTTGATTCTCCCAGCAATCCTGGGAGGTAGCTGCTATTATTATATGCCTGTTTTACAGATGTGGAGACTGTGGCCAACAGAGGTTAAATGACTTGCCTAGCAAGTTCCTCATTCCACCCACTGTACCACCTAGATGTTAGATTTTTAGTTGAAGAACCCAAGGATATTTATTCTGAAGATGGAAAGACATGATTTCTGTCTTCAAATATTTGGAGAGCTATGATGGGAAAGAAGAGTTAGCCTTGTTGTGCTTGGTCCCAGAAGGCTTAGTGAGGTGCAGTGGGTAAACATTGCACAGAGACAGGTTTTGGCTCACTCTTAGGAAAAAGAAGGCCTTACAATTACAGTCAACCCGGAATGAATAGGCTGACTCATGAGGTAGTGGGTTCCCTGTCTCTGGAGGAGTTCCAGTAGAGGCTCGATAACTACTTGTTAATGATACCATAGAACAGTTTCCTGCTCAGATATCAAGCAATTAACAAGCATTTTAGTACCTACTATGTGGTTGGCACTGTGCTAGACACAGGGCATCCAAGTACAAAGAATGAAACCATCCCTACTCAAAAGAAACTTACATTCTGAGGGGTTTGGGGGAGAAGGGAGGGACAAGAAGTACATCTATAAGTAGATACAACATAAACATAAAGTGAGGAAATACAAATAAATACAGGGTCTTTTGGAAGGGAGAACACTTGTTGTGGGGGAGACTGACCATGCAGAAGACAGTTCCTGGGTGGCACCTTAAAGGAAGAAAGGGACTCTGTGAGGAGGAAATAAAAAGGGTGCATTCTAGAGATTGGAGATGGTCAGGGCAGAGGCACAGAGATGGAAAGTGGAGTGTCATGTGAAGAATAGAGAGGCCAGTTTGGCTACATCTCAGTGTGAGAGGAGGAGTTTTGTCCAGTGCCACTGGAAAGCTATGTTTGGGCCAGGTTAAGGAGTTTTCAAAGCTAAAGACTTCATATGTATCCTGGAGGCAACCACTGGAGTAGATTGCTTAGAAATTAGACCAGTTGACCCCTAAGGTCCCTTAAGACACTGAGATTCTGTGATTCAGTAGTCAGTTGTAATAAGAGTAAGGTCTCAGGGAAGGGCCTCTCTCATTGCTTCAGAGACTCTACACTCCTGTGACGAGGCCATCATGGGGACAGGACTGCATCATCAGCCACGCAGGGCTCTAATCTACAGGAATTGGATCTCTGTTGGGCCTTAGCTTCTCTGTTGTGCTTTTGTCTCTGGGGTATAGAGAAACGTATCAGCAGCTTTCTTTCAAGGTACTTGGCTAATATCTAAGTTGGGGTTGAGAGAGAAGTAGAAACCCTTACCATTGTTTAATAATCATTCAATATCTATTAAGGACCTATTATATACTAGAGCCTTTGTCTTCAAGGAATTTGTTAATCTAATAAGAGGTCAGTCTAAGTCAAGTATGGTATAGGGAATGACTATACATGGAATTTGGAGTGAGGACACGGGTTCAGATCCTGACTGCTACTTCCTAGTTGTGCAACCCTAAGCAAGTCATTACACTTCTCTAGGCCTCAGTGTCCTCATTTGTGGCCTCCTTCACTGAGCTATTTCATGAGGAAAGGGCTTTGTAAACCATAAAGTACTCTAGAAACTTCTTACAAAGTGTGTCCCATTACATATCAGCATCATGAGCTACCCTCAACTCAGGAGAAACCTAGAATTATCCTAGGCCATTGTGTAGATTTTAAGCCCCAAAGCTAATCCTAGGTCCAGTGCACCAAAAAGGTCCTACAGTATGCCATAGGCATCGTAGTAGTCTGAAAACTAGACTATCTCCACTCACATCCCTGTTGTAACTAACACCTGCTAGTTGTATAATTTTGGGTAAAATGCTTCCTCTCTCTGATCCTCAGTCTTCCCCATCTGTAAAATGGGAATGATAATGCTTGCACTGCCCATTTTGTAGGGCTGCTGTGAGGAATGTACTTTGTAAATCTGAGAGTACATAAGAAATGGGAGTTACAAGGAAGATTCTAGAGGACGGGTAATCAGAGGGCAGCCAAAGTTGCTAATGCGTATACAAATTAAAGATTCCTCACAAGGGAATGAAATAATCCTTTTAAAAAAAAAATGATTCTAGAATCCCCTTCATTACTGCCTGAGACCCACCGCTCCCTGGATTTTTTTTTTTTTATCTCAAGTACATTTAAGTGTCAATTAAATTTGAAATACCTACATTTGTCAGCATTTCATTTCGGGCCAGTGTGATGTGCCGCCGATTTGTCCACGCATCCTGACACATAAAAAAACTCCCGAGATGCAGATCGTCCTCATTAAAAAATAAACCTGTGCGATCACGGCGCTGCCGAGCACCGCGGAGCACATCCCGGCTCGGTGGCGCTGTGCGGCTGACATGATATTTTAAAAGCAACAGCCGCGGCTGTCACTCCTGTCATATGCCGGGGCTAACGGGAGACATGTTAAACTAAACATTAGAAGGAGATCAGCAAGTCATCTGCATGGGAACTCGGCGAAGAGATTAGGTAGGCAGAGGCTGGGGCAGTCATGTGGAGATGATGAGGGTTGGCGCGCTGATGGACAGCAAGCTTTGCTTTGCCCCTCGAAGGCAACGGCAGCGCTTGCTGTGGAGCTGGGCTCCCTGTGACCTGCCTATTCACAGACAGCTCTTTGTGTATAAAATCCAAGCAAGTGGTGGGTGGCAGACTGCAGGGTAGTAGCTGAATTGGGTTAATGAGAGAATAGATGCTTCCTCCACACACACACCCTACCCGATTCCACTGCCTTAAGCTAATAAAAAATTTAAACTTGGCCGTCGTCAATGGTTCACCCTTTATCTTTGACAATATCTGACTGTAGGTTTTAGGGAGTAACACCGGGAGCTGGATTTAAATAAGCTGATTTTTAAAACTCACCTTGGTGTTAATGGGAAAGGGAAAAGCCCCACAACACTTCTCTCTTCATTGTTTTCAGTGCCACTGTTGGAATGTTGCTCTCTCTCTCTCTCCCCCCTTTCTCCACCCCACCTCCCCCCAAGGAAGCAGATCGAGGTGGGCTGACAATCACACCAAGAAAGTTCTTGTTTGGAAGCTAGCCTCCTCTCTGAAACCTTCCTTTCTGTGCCCCCTTCATTTGGTAATGACCTTCCCCTCTTATTGCACCCTTATTTTTATTCTTCTAAAATGCACCTATCATAGATTAAAATATATTATAATATAACGTATATTATATTTATAATATATTTTTATTATATATATTTATATATATAATTATATATAATATATAAAATATATTATTATATTTATATTATAATATAATATAAAAAAATATTTTGTATTTGTATCTTATTCCTCTAATGGACAGTAAGTTTCATAAGGACAGGGATTATATCCTATCAAAACTTCACATGTCCCTTAGCACACAGTACAGTGCTCTGCACAAAATGCACAATAAATGTAGAATGAATGATATGTATTATCTCTTGATAACCTCATTGTTCTTTTCCTTTCCCCTTCATTGAGTCATTTCAGAGCACAATTTTCCACTAACCTGCTCATAGTCTTGAACCACTGTTTCTCACCTGCTGGGACTGCTTTCCTCACCTATAAAATGAGGGGATTGGGATGTGACCCATAAGATGTCCAAATAGCTGCTTTGCTGCAAACTTCTCCAACCCTGAAACCTCAAAAGAAAGGAAGTATATGCCAAACATAGAGTGATTTTATCTAAATCCACCAGATGAGATATCAGAACCCACCCTACCCCCACACAAATAACCATTCCGTGAATTAATCTCAAAGAATTTTTATACTCAGAGTTCTCATTCAGTATCCTGTGAATCTGATGCCTACTGTAGTGAGTACTTTAAAGAACCATAAGCACATATAAGCCCAAAGGTTTATGATGCAGGGTCTGCCTATAAAGATGTCTCATGGTAGTAACTTTGCCTGCAACACCCCCCCCCCCCCCCCCCCCCGCTCTGTAAGAAGTAGCAAACACTGATTCTGCCCAATCATATGAAAGAAGGGAGGGAAGAGCATGTGGAACAATCTCATGGAGTTAAAAATATGTTGTGTAATAGCCAGAGCTGCAGGTTGGGGGAAATGTAGCATTGGTTCTACCTAGAAATACAGCTTGAGACAAGTCCTCTTTCCCTAGAGGCTACTCAGGGCAGAGAATAACAGGCCTAACTAACCAGCATATCCACTAATAAAAGGAAGCCAAGGCTTCCTAGCAGCCCAGCCTCAAAAGTCTGTACATTTATGAAAAGGGAGGGACCAAAGATTGAAAGATAGAGAATACAATGAATACAACTGAAACACCAAAAGAATCAAGAGGAAAGGCCTGAATAAAAGCAAATGCACGAGCCAGCAAACTAGCAAGAGGAAAAATGAGTATCACCTCAGAGAAAACAAAAACACATTTATCAAGTATGATGTGAAAGAAAATAAGCCAATGTTACCTGATGAAAGACCAAATCCTATGAACTCCTGAGATATCATGGATATGCAAGAAATTTCAGAATGATTCGAAAGAGAAACAAAATTCTTTTAAAAAATTAGAAATAAATGAAAGTCAAAAGTTAAGTGTTCTCAATACAGAATTTAAAAATTAAATTTAAAAATTAAAAACAATGCAGTACGAAAAAATGAATACATAAAGGAAAATCTTTCCAAAGAAGTGGAGGCAGAGAGAGGGAGAATAGCAGATTTGGAGAATAAAAATACTGAAATAGAGGAAAAATTGGCAGAAAAGGAGAAAAAGGCAACAGCCTTAAAAAATATGTGAGTTTTATACAAGCCTAAACAGCTAACCTTGAAGATAGGATGTGCAAAGATGATTTAAAAATTATATGTCTTCCTGAAGAACATAACAAATCAAAAAAACCTGTAACTGGAATGCAGAAAATAATACATGGAAAGTATCTGGAACTTCTAAATATAGAAAACAAAACATTGACCAAGAGAATCTACAAAAAAAAAGCAACAACACCAGGCTTCGAACCCTCCGATAAGCAGTAGTTAATGATTTCAATAACAACAAAATTTGCAGACATCTGGTAGTAAGACCTTCAGAGATGAAGGAAAGGCATTTCAAGTAATAGGATTATTCCACATTCATACGAAATTGTTGGAGAGAATGGAATACTGTATTCCAAAAAGGAAAATGAGCTCAAGCTAAAATTAGAGATTTGGACTGATTGATCACTAAGGTTCCTTCCCCTAAGGTTCTTTGTGCTAACATTCTGTTTTCTAAGATACCTTACAAGTCTAACATTCTGTATTTTAAGGTCTCTTCTAGCTCTCTAACATTCTACCCTGTTTTTAACAACTCAGCAAAAACTATAGCACTCAAACTGTGACTTGACCATCTGCCATAGCATTAGAAGAACAGTCTCTTTTTGCTTGTAAAGCAAACCATTGACTCTTTCATAGATCGTGGAGCACTTTCTTAGAATTATAGACTTTTAAATGTGGAAAATCCCTTGTAGGTGAAGTAGATCAGTCCTCTCATTTAACTGATGAGGAAACTGACCAAAAAAGAGGATGTGTCTTGCTTACGGTCCCATAGCAAGTTAGTGGTTAAGTCAGGATTAAACTGGCCTCCTGACTTCTAGTGCTCTTGCTTCTGTAATATACTTCTTCGCCAAAGTTTCCCTCTCCCATTGTCAGTCCATCTCAGAGTCTGAGGGAGAGTGTGGCTGGGTGATGCAGTGGGCAGAGTGGCGGACCTGAAGTCAGAAAACCCCCAATAGGGTCACAAAGCATTGGGCACAACTCAGGCTCATTACCTGCTCTGCCTTTGATCCAGCCAGGAGGATGACTCACAGTGAATGTGGCTAGATGGAGGGGATTCCATTATGTAGAATGTTAAAAGTACAAGTCTCCTTTCTCCTCAGTAGCAGAAAAATGTGGGTAAGCATGTTCATTTCTCTAGCAATCCTACACTTATAGTGCAAAATCCAATTCAACAGGAAAAGGGCTTTGCTCCTATGTTTCCTAAAATTGCTAACAAATTGAGTAGAATTTAGTGAATGTGTCAAGCTATTATTCACAATCAACCTCAAAACAGAAGGGAAAACTAATTAGAAAGGGTGCCCTGTCAAGAATGTGAAATAAATTTGAATCCTGTTGAAGTTTTTCATTTAATCTGACCTAACCTTGAATCATACATTCTTTCCTGAAGAACTGATCATCAGAGAAGGAAGTGATTTCAAAGGCCTGTACCAGAAAATCCCTGTGACACGAGGTCATGTCCCTGCCTCTGCTTGAAGACCTCAAATGACAAGGGACTCTGCTTTCTAATCCATTCTGATTTTGGATTGCTCTAATTACTAGGAAATTTTCTATAGTATCAAGCCAAAAATCAGCTTCCTTGTAATTGATAACCCATCACTCCTAGCTTTGCTTTCTAAGACTGAAACAGAACGAGTCTATTCTGTCTTCCATGACAACCCTTCAAATGCCTGTAGATCACTATCATGTGCCTTCTTAAATCTTCTCCATGCTAACTCATATGGCATGGTTCTGCATCCTTTTACTATTCTGGTTGCACTCTTGTGTGTTTTAATTTGATAATGTCTGTTTTAAATGTGATAGCCAAAATTAAATATAATTTACCAACTATTGTCTAATCAGGATAGATCACAACAGAATTTTAATCTCCCTTGTTCTAGACACTGCGTTTATGTTCATGCATCCTAAGAGCATATTCATTCATTCATTCAGCTATTATCTTTAGATCACCTGCTATGTGCAGTGCTATGTAATGGGTAATGGAAGAGATGAATTTGTCATTGATGTGACCCAAATAACTATAGTGGAGAATAAATAAGAACTCATTTCAAAATGTGAAACTGGACAACAGAAAGATTGTTTCTGACTGAGGTGTATCAGAGAAGGCCTCCTGGAATGGATAGCATTAGGATTGGATCTTGAAGAGTGAATCAGATTTGAAAGGTGGAGTGGGGGCTAGAGGGCATAAGGAACAGTAGGAGCAAAGGCATAGAGGAGGATCGCATAGTGCATGGGTGGGAAACAGCAAAAGTCAAGTTGGCCCAGAATACAACTTAACAGCATGTCCTAGTGGAATCAACACCAGACTTGAAATCTGAAGACCTGGGGTCTAGTACTGGCTCGTCACTTCCTAGTCATGTGACCTTGGGTGAGTCACTCCACCTTGTTGAACCTCGTTTTGCTTGTCTATAACATAGTTACAGAAATGCTCATATTGTCTACTTCATTGGCCTGTAGTGAGGAAAATACTTTAGAAACTGTATGTGCTATAGAAATAGAAACTATTGTTTCATACTTATGTATTGCATATTATTTCATATTTCATCAAGGAACCTTGATTTTTAGTCACGTGGGTGTTTCACCAACACAACTCTTCCAATCCTTGGTAGACAGTCCTTGTGGATTGTTTTGGCCAAAAATGTTTATTACCTAATGGCCAGTCCTCTAGTGGTGAATTTCTCCAGCTGGTCACTGGATGCCAAACAAATAGTCTGTCACCAGGCCCCTAGTGGAAGCCTTCCCTAATTGGTAAATGCCACCAAGGCTGATGCGCCATTGGCACAGCCTTTGTAAGCTAGGGTGATTGAAGATTTTAGTGGAAGTGGTGATGATTGTTGTTCTTATTCTTGTTAAAACATAATTATCTCAGAAGAGATTTTTGAAAACAGAAGAAAGAGGTGTTCTAACTCAGGAGCCTATGGTCTTCAGGCCACATGTGGCCCTGTAGGTCCTCAAGTGTGGCCCTTTGAATCCAGAATTCACAGAACAAATCCCCTTAATAAAAGAATTTGTTCTATAAAACTCGGACTCAGAGGCCACAAGTTCCCCACCTCTGTATCTAACTCCTGAAGGTTATCTCCACTCTGCCCTGTGCAAAGTCTCCTGAGACCCAGGAAATGCCTCAGAGCAGTTACAACAGGAGGTCACACTTGTATAGCACTTTATTTTTACAAAGTGCTTTACATGTATTATCTCATTTGATTTTGTCGCCCCTTGCCAAACCTCAATTACTTCTGCCACGTTCTTCCTCTGTACCTACTCTCATATGACTGGATTCTCTTGGAGAGAATCTCTCTTATATCAGCTGGCTTTATTGCAAATTTGTGCTATCTAACTTCAACTGGGCCCTCACTACTTCCTAAGTGCTTCCTGTCTTGTTCCCTAGTTGATTTTTGACTACTCTCTCCACAGCACTTTCTTTCCTCTCTTCAGACCTCTCGTCACCTCCTCCCCCGCTTCCTCTCCCACTAAACTTTTCCCAGAAAATCAAACTCATGCATTATGAGTTCTCCATTTCCCCAAACCACCCCTCAAAATTCCTTTTCACCAACTAGTACTCTCCTGTACTAGTCTCTGATGTTGCCAAGGCTGACTCCTTCATTTGTGCTTTCCTTTCTTTGGGCACTTGACCCTGAAAGGATCCTTCCCTCTCTTTCATCTTCATTTTCTCTTTATCTTCTGGCACTTTCTCCTCTAGACAAACAAACCCAGGTTCTCCCCATCCTTAAAAAAAAAAGTCTTCCCTTGACTTTGCCATTCTCTCAGACTATTGTCCTATATCTCTTATTCTCACAGCCAAACTCCCAGAAACCCTCATCACCTTCATTTCCTATTCACTTCTTTATCCCCTGTAGTTTGCCATCCAACCTCACCCCAACACAAAAGCTGTTTTCTACAAGGTTACCAACATTCTCTTAAACTGCTAAGTCCAATGGTTTGGTTTTTTTTTAATCAGTCCTCATCTTTCTTGACTTCTCTGGAATTCATACCACTGCTAAGTCACTGCCTTCCTCTAGGACTTTATCTCCTTCCTCCCTAAGCTTCTGTGATGCTTTCTCTCTTGGTTTCCCCCCCCCACCTATTTGACCTCTTCTCGTTTTCCTTTGCTGAATCGTCATTCTCCCAGCCATTTGTTTGGTCATATCTCAAGATTCTGTCCTGAACCCTCTTATCTTCTTTCTATATGGTTCTATCTTAGTGATATTATCTATCTCCATGGATTCAGTTATTATCTCTCTTCATATGACTCCTGAATCTGTATATTCAACCTTAGTATCTTACCTTAACTCCTCTCATATTACCAACTAGCTCCCTCCTGGACTTTTCAACCTTTATAGCTGTGTAGCTATCAAACTACAAATATCCAAAACGGAATTTTTCCCCAAAATCTATCCTTCCTCCAAATATCCCTATTTCTGTAGATGATATATCACCAGCCCCTCAGGATCATAGCCTTAGAATCATCCCTGATTCTCCCTCTCCCTCATCCTCCCAATCTAATAAGTTACAGATTTGTGGATTCTGCCTCTTCAATATCTTTCACATCTATCTTCTCTCCAACCACACTGAATCCACCCTCATTTATTCTCTTATCTCTCAACTGGATTATTATAATTTCCTAATTAGTCATTCTACCTCCATTCTCTCCCCTCTCCAATTCACTTCTTACAATACTGCCAAATCAATATTCCTAAAACATAGATTAGGCTGCATCACCCTCTGACTCAAAAATCTTTTAGGATGAGAAACAGCATCCTCATTCCAACATTAAAAGCCTCTGCCATCTGATTCCCATCTACCTTTCCAGTTTTATTTAATATTACTCCTTTTCTTTTCTTTTCTTTTCTTTTTGAGGGGGAAAGGCAAGACATTTGGGGTTAAGTGACTTGCCCAAGGTCACAAAGCTAGTAAGTGTCAAGTGTCTAAGGTCAGATTTGAATTCAGGGCATCCTGACTCCAGGGCCATTATGTGCTCTATTCACTGCACCACCCAGCTGCCCCTATTCCTTTTCTTATACTCTGTTCCAGTCAAAATGAACTGATCTGCTATGTGTTCCTCATACATTCCATTCCATCTCTCACCTCCATGCCTTTGAACTTGCATCTCTCCATGTTTGAAATGCAGTTCTTCTTCCCCTCCACCTCATAGAATCCTGGACTTCCCTCAAAGCGCAGGTGTGCCAGCACCTCCTGCACAAGTAAGGCTTTTCCTGAGTCCCCAGTTACTAGTGCTCGTGCTCTCTCCCTGTCTCTGTCTGTGTCTCTCCCTCCCTGTCTCTTTCTTTCTTGCTCTTTCCCTCTGTCTCCCTCTTCCACTCCCTCACTCTCTCTCTGCCCCCCCATATTGAATCTACTTTGCATTGTTCTGTGTGTGTGTGTGTGTGTGTGTGTGTGTGTGTGAAATCTCCCAAGTAGAATATAAATACCTTGAGGGTTTCATTCCTATCCTTATCTCCCCAGAACCTCACATAGCACCTTACACAAAGGAGGCTATTCATAAATGTTTGTTGAATTGAGTTGAACACCTCTGTGAGGAGAGTGCCATAGGTATTATTATCCTCATTTGTTAAATGGGTCTGAAACCCAGAAAAGGTTGCCTCTCGACACCCAGATAATACAGTCAAAGAAGGAATTCGGATTCAGGTCTCTGCTGAGTTCATCATTCTTTCCACAACCTAATACTGTTTCTCACATAACAGTAAACATTAAGAAAATGCTCTGAGATTCACAAAGCTCTTTGATCCTTACAGTTCTGTGAAGCACCATTACAGTGTTATCATTCCCATTTTACAGATGAGGAAACACATGCTAGAGAGCTAAATTGACTTGCCTATGGCCATACAGCTGGAAAGAGAAGTATGAGCAGAGTAGATGCTGTGGCTCTTGGGCATTCTGATTGAGGTAGGCATCTACAAGTGGACATATCTGTATCTATAGGAGACATTGGGTTAACATACAGCTGCCTCAGACCTGGGGTGGGGAAGGGAGGACTACCTCCAAACTGTGAATCTTGGGAGATCTAGTGACTAGAGTGGATGATGAAGGAAGAACAGAAAAACACCAAGTTATAATCTGGAACATCATAAATCAGAATGAGACAAGATGCTGAGAGGAGCAGAGCAAGCCAGATGGCCCAGCAACAGGATGGACAGCAGGTCTGGTGAAGCAGGCAGCTCTACCAGTCTGTCTGGGCATGTGGTCGAACAGGAAATAGGTTGTCTCCTGATAATATATGACTAACCTCCTTCTAATGAGTGCTGGCCCTACCTTCCTTGACCAGTTAAAGGAGAAAGCCTCATTAAGACCCAGCAAGAGGCTGTGTGGTATGGTGAAAAGACCTGCTTTCCAGCCCTGGTTCCTGCACCCAATCCATATAACATGGGATAGGTGCTGGGCCTCCTCAGCCCTACTTTCTTTGTCTACAATATGGAGATATTACAAGGAAAGTGGTTTACAAACTTTAAAACTTTGTTGAAATGTCTTAGCATTCATTGTTACTAGTGTAAAAGGAAGAATGTTAAATTGAGAATCAAAAGAACTGGGTTTACATTCAAGCTCTGCCTCTGCCACCAAAATCTGGTCAAGCTACTTATTCTCTATGTGCCTATTCACTTAAATGAGAAAAGATGAGGTCAGACTAGATCAAAGGTGTCAGATTCACTGCTCTCCAAATCCCAAGTGGGCCCCAACCAGATTAAAACGTAATTGAGAAATGTTTGACAAAATAAATAAAAATTGGACACAGCATAGATGATGTTAATTTGTGGTTTTCTAAATCAACCTGCAGCCTGCAGGGTCCATTTCTATTTGAGTTTGACATCTCTGGCCTAGATGATCTCTAAGGCCCCTACAAACCCCTAAGTCCAATGAGTCTGTGCCCCTGCTATTATTGGGTCAAACCCTTTCACTTCTCATTTGGCCTCTGTCACTCCTCCCTCACTCTGTACTCAGTCAGAAACATGGGCTGCCTCAGAGACAAAGAAAAGACCAACCAGAGCCCAAGTTCTCTCTTGTGTAAGAAGAAATGAGGTAGAGGGGTTTATAGCAAGATCCTTTCTGCTCAAAGAAAGGAGGAAAAAACATGCCCAATATTTCACATGACTATAATGGCTAGAAAATAATAGCAGTGTTTCAAGTATGATTAATAACCACAAAGTATAATCCCACATTTATTCTTCTTTACTTTGTTTTTATAGAACCTGGAACTGTCTCTGTCTCTAGGTCTTGGGAGTTGTGGGAGGGGAATACCTTAGTAAGTGTCTGACTTGAGTTCTGGTCAGTGTATAATTCATATATACTGTGGAGATATTTTATATATGCCGTATATGTGTTTGTGTTTATAGGTAGAGCTCATAGGTGGCTGACAAGGCAGATGTATTTTTTATAATAATTAATAATTAATCACCATATCACAGATGAAAAAGACTCTCTGAAGAGGCATCTGAGAGAGAATTCCAAAGAGCCACCACCAATCAGCAAAGAATTGCCTTTCCATATTCCTTCTCCATAGGGTTGGCTGTTTGTTGGTCTGTTGCTGTACATGTGCCACTTTGGAGTAGTACTTCTCACCAGATATTCAGGTTCTTTGTAATAAATTACTCCCCTTTCTGATGTCCAATTGACTGTCTTAGTGCCCTTTGCTCTCATGGAGTCATAGATTCTTAGACCTTGAAGGACCCTTGGAACATAGATTATTAGGGCTAAAAAGAAACCTTAGACTGTAACATATACTGCTAGAATATAGAATATTAGAGCTGAAAAATACCTTAGAGCATGGAATGTTAGCACATAAAGTATTAGAGCAATAAGGCACCAATAGAAACCTTATAATCCAACACCCTCACTTTACAGAAGAGGAAACGATGCCTTGTATGGTAATGTTGTAACACTTTGAGTATTCTAATTAGAGTTTATCATATGTCTTAATTTATCTTTAACCATATATTTTTGACATGTCATTGAATCTTGGCCCCCCCCCAAAAAAAAGAGGGTTTAAAAAGTACACCTATTTATAATATGTTTCTATTATAGTAGGGAAGGGTGACTCAAATTAAGAATTTCTCTTCACTGAGAACTTGATATGTGTGGCTGCCACAACTCTAAGGATTGGAGATGGGATGTAGCTTTCAAGGAAGTTTAGGCTACATTGGTGCCAGGGCTCGCAGAGTGGCCTTGAGAAGCCGAGACGTGTATTCCTCAAATGTGATGACAAGTTGCCCTCTCTCAATCCCAGGACTGGCCTCCCTCGGGCAGGTTCCCTGTATGGAAAAGGGGAGATAGGATTGCTTCTTCTATTCTGGATTTCTCCTCCATTTTTTTCTCTTTTCTTCTGTCAAAGATTGACTCTGACTAAGGCATCTTATAATTTCTTGTTGTTTTTTGTTTTCCCCTTTCCTTCAGCCTGGTAAAGCCCTTGAGACACTATACGGTGTTTCTCTCTGAAGACTCCTCTGATGACGAGCAGCGGGAAGAGGACCCTTTTTCTGGCTATTCTGACAACTTCTTCTTCTGTCCTCCCTTTGAATGGTCTCTCTCTCTCTCTCCCTCTCTCTTCCTCTGTGTCTTTCTCTGGGTTTGTTAGTATTAAGCATTAAGTTGTGCTTGATGATCCTGCTTGTGGTTTCTAATGCATGGTTTGGCCTTGCTGTACAAATCTAAAGCATGGAGTATGTGCATGGATGTTTTTCTGCCTCAGCCCTTCCATGAATATAAAGAGTTAATGGTCTGCTGCTAGAGCATGCTCCGCCATTTTCCAGTACCAGGGATAGACCCCACCCCCACCCCCACCTGCCTTCTCCCCATGATATTCATTTTTTTCAAGTTTCCCTCTCCCTCCCTGAACACCTTCTCACCATCCCCCTCTTCACCCCCATCATGGTCCATCATTCACTGCTACTGCCTTCCTAACATCCCCCATCAAAGACTCCTCCCCCTCCGCTGCCAGCTTTCAGCATGACACAAGCCTGGGCCACTCCACAAGGCATTCATCTCCTCTGTTAACAGTATTACAGCTTGTGATGTATGCTTTTAGTCATACAATTTCTGTACTGGCTTTGTTGGTTTAAACAGGAGTTTGGGGCTTTGTACATAGGTATCTTTTAATTTCAAGACTGATCTACTTCTCTTTGGCTAATCCGATGTGCTGTACAAATAACATTTGCTGCACTCACTGGGAATTAACAGACCTTTGGCCAGCAGCATACTCAAATCAGAATGTTGTGCCAAACCTCAGGATGTATTTTAGTGCCCATATGCAGAAACCAGCCAGTTTTGCCAATTGACCAACCCATCTCAATTACCTTAACTGAAAACCAAATTACTACTACAAACTTTTATAGAGTTCATATATAATTCATTAAAAATGAAGTCTGTAAGGAAATGGCATTGTGGCAAAAAAAATTAAATCCCACTGATTTTTATTGATATTGAATTCTATCTTTTAAAACAGAAGTGTGGACCTTAAAAATAATTTTTTCTTTAATAAGGGCTGTTTTCATCAAAATTTAGGCATATCCTTCCTTGGAAAGAAGCTTGCTCTGTTGCACAATAGCAGACTGTTGATTATGAGTCCTGATGTATGGATGAGAAAAGCTTTGTTTTGGGATTAGAGGTCATTGTACATTAGAGCTGGGGTGAAATTTGGAACAAAGATGGTTAGAATATGGAACACAGAATGTTACAGCTAGAACAGATCTCACAACATAGCCTATTATAGTCTAGCTAGATCTTAGCACATAGAAAGCTAAACCTGGAAGGGATCTCAGAACAAAGAATGCAAGAGCTAGAAAGGACTTTGAAACATAAAATGGTAGGACATAGACTATTACAGCAAGAAAGTGCATTAGAGATCTCAGTAAGTCCCTTTCCTTCTCTGTTCTTCATCTATATGATGAAGGGTTTGGATCCCTAAGGTTCCTTCCAGTTCTCACCTTTCCTGGTTCTAGATAATCTAGTCCTGTTGTTTCTCTCTACCCAATTTTTTTTGTAAGTTAGGAAACCAAGACCCAAAGAAGCAAAATAATTTGCCCAAAATCACACGATGAGTTCTTGATAGGGCCAGCTTCCTGATTTCTGGCCTCTTTCCATGATACCATTTTACCTCATTAAAGGCCTACTCTTGCTTCAATACTTTGCTGTGATCCATGGAAGTTTCATTGTAGCAGCAGATGGGCAGTAAAGAAGAGAAACCTTATTAGCTTGACCTTCCCCCACCCTCCAACAAACTTTATTCATGTTTGACTCCCAATCATTTGGAATATTCAAGTATGGTATATGTGGTTCTTAGTGTAGAAAGAGTGACATCATTTCTTCCTCTGAGAATTTTTAGTCCAACTTATGAACTGACAGTCTAGTCTGAAATCAGTTGATTTTTTTTCAATATTAAAGTCTCAAGGAATAAAGTATTCCTTTAATATGACTTTCAATCCAGGATAAAGTAGTAGTTAATTGTTTTTATCAAGGCACTTTTAAGTTTAATGCATTATTATATATTACTGACCAATTCTAAATTTCATGTTCTAAAAATGAGCCAAACTCATATTGTTTCTTAGATCCCATTTTCTCTTGGCTTTTAAACAGACTATGCTTGAAAGCAGTGAGACTTCTATTTCTTAATTTGTTCTATAATTAAAACCTTTCACTAAGTGACTCATATTAAAACTCACAACCTGGCATAGTGAATAGAATGCCTTAAAAATCTGGGAGTCAGGATTACCTGGATTCAGATTCCACCTCTGAAATTAACTGTCTGTGACCCTGGGCTAGGGACTTAAGCTGTCTGTGCCTCATAAGATTGGATGGGACTTGCTTATATACCAATCCATGGATGGATTGCAGTCTGTATTGAGAGAGGGAGTTTTCATATCATGAGTTCCCAATACTGACTTAATCTCAGATCATCTATTTTGGTAACATTCAACTTATAGATTGGTAGATCTATATGTAATCTTAAAACCTAGATTAGAATAAAGAACGTAGAATGTTAGAACTTACAGGAATCTTAAAGATTAATTTGTTCCCATCCTCATGATTGAAGTCCAGAGAGGGAAAATTTTCTAAATAAATTAACTTTTACTGTCATTCGTGACAAGTTTGAGTTTAAGTATCATGATGAGGCGTGTGACCTATTAAGATCACGCACAACTAACTGTCCAAGAAACCTGGGGAAGATGTAGAATCCTCGTGGCCAGAAGATGGTGCTGTTTCTAAAGTTCCCTGCCCTTGCCTTTTACTTCACTTCAGCTACAAGTAACTTCATTGAGGCCTCAGAACAATTGTAAGGCTGGATACAGTCTGAGTAAAGGGTTTGGAGCTTGAACTCTCAGGAGGTGACTCTACCTAAACTCTATACTTTGGGACTATTGCCAGGTAGCTTTAGAGGGCAAGAGAGAATCACAGAATTTTGAGAGTAAGAAGTGACCTCACCTATGTCAGCCCCTAAACAAAGGGAATCTCTACCAGAACACCACCACTGAGTGGTTACCTAGCCTCTACTTGAAGACTTCATGGAGGAAGAACCCACCACTGGCAGCTATCGCACCTTTGAATAGCTCTGAGTATTAAAAGGAAATGGAAAAGCCCCTGAACAGTATGAATGAATGACTGACTAAACAACAGTCATGAGGAAGGTTCTCCTAGCACAGAGCTTCAGTTTGCCTTTTTGCAGCTTCTACCCATTGCCCCACTTTGGACAAATGGAACAAATCTAGCCTTTCTACCATTTCACGTGATGATCCTGCAAATGTTTGAAAACAGCTGCTGCCTTTCCCTCTCTAAGTCCTCTCTTTTCCAAACTAAATATGCCCAATTCCTTCAGCCAATCCTTGTATGACAGACTCTACCATCCTAGTTGCCCTCCTTTGGATACTCTTTAGCTTCTCAACGTCCTTCTCAAATCATGGTCCCCAGAATAGTACAATATTCTGAACTCTCACCTCCCTGATTCTAAAAGCTGTGTCTGTCTTAATGTTATCCAAAATCTCATTAGCATTTTTAGTTGCCATATCATACTACTAATTCATAGTGAACTTGCCCGCTAAAACCCTCAGGTCTTTTTCAGAACAACCACTGTCTATCTATGCCTGCCACATCTTATACTTGTAAAGATGGCTTTTTGTACTCAAGTGCTAGGCTTTTCAAGATCCTATTGGATTTGGATTCAATCATCCAGTCTGTTAGCTAGGCATCCTTGTTTTGTGTCATCAGCAGATTTGATGAATATCACATCTATTCCTTTTTGTGAGTCAGAGATAAAAAATGCTAGACACCACAGAGTCAAGCAAAGATTCCTGGATATCTCCACTGGAAACTTCCCACCACGTGAACATTGAACCATTTACAACTTACTCTTTGTCTCCAACTAGTTCAGAATCCAGCCAATTGTACTATTGTTTCATCTGTTATTTCTCCATCTTCTCCACAAGAAGAGAGTATTTTATTAAAAAGCATCGCTAGAATCAAGGTAAATTGTATCCACAATATTCCCTCATGTACTAGTATAGTAATGATGTCCAGAAAGCAAATGTCCCAACCTGTGCTTGATGAAGGCTCTTCCTTTTTCTTTCTAGATGTTCAGCAATGATCTCTGATATTCCCAGGAATTGAAGTCAAGCTCACTGGCCTATAATTTGAAGACTATTGTCTTTCCCTTTGTGAAAATTGAGACATTTGCCCTTCTCCAATCTTGTGGCATGTCTCTTGTTTTCCCTGATCTTTCCTATATCACAGGGATGGGTCTGCAGTCACATTTGCCAATTCTTTCAGGACCTCAAGGTGGTATTCATCTGGGCTAAATGAATGACATTCATTGAGGGCAGCCAGGGACTCTTTTATAATCTCCTTACTTGTCTTGAATATCAACTCCCTGTCAGTCATTTTTGTTCTGTAATCTCTCGCACAGTGATCCATTTCCATTTCAGAGGAAACATACAAAATTAGCCATGAGCAGCTCCACCTATTCTCTGTTGTCAGTCACCATTGTCCCATCCATCCCAGCCCAAGGTCCTATCACTTCTTTGATCTTCTTTTTTCTCCCAGTAGAGCTTTAAAACAAAACAAAAAACACCTTTTTGCTGTCCTTTGCTTTTCTCATTCTGAGCATTGGCATTCCTCACGGTATTTTTTACAAGACCAGCCCATACTCTTATGTCTTATGAGACCTTGCCTCCATCTTTTGCATATTTCTTTTTATGATCTAAGTTGAGTTTGTGAGTTCTCAGTGAATCCATATTGATATCACCAGGCAAACCCCATTTTTCCTCCTGTTTGGAATTGTTTCCCTTTATATCCTCAGAATTTCATTCTTAAGCATCTCCTATACCCCTATGGCTGACTTCCCCTGAAGTACTTTACTCCATGGGATCCTACCTACATTTCCCCTGCATGCTTTGAAATCTGCTTTACCAAAGTCTAAGAGGCATATCATACTATTTCCATGTTTCCTCTCATCTATAACAAATGCTAGGAGTGGTCACTCCCCCTCCCCCAAGATTCTCATCATTTCCACCCCAATGACTAGTTCTTCCCTTGTTGATGAGAATCATAGCCAGAGGAGAATTTCCCCTTACTGGCTCTTCCACCTTTTGAAGGATGAAGTTATCACTAAAGCAGACAAAAAGTTAGAAGTGCTTAGAAATTTCATAAGAGCAAATGAGTTATAGACAGGCTTTTACAGAACCCGAGAATGTGTGTGCTGGGAGGAACCTGAGAACATAAAACATTGGAATACAGAATGTTGACACTGGAAGAGCACCTCAGAGCAATGAGTATTAGAACATAGAATGATAAAGCTAGATTGACCTTGAAGTCAAACTCTTCCAACCCTTTCATTTTACAGGTTGGAGAACTAAGTCCAAGAAAGGGGAATGATTTCCCTAAGGTCTTACTGGCATTCCTCTGATGGGATATGATGTGGAAAAGGAATAGAGTCAGGGAGGGAGACTGCACCCCATACACATATGCACATATAGTAAAAATGATATTGCCCCAATAGAACATGCCTCTGCAGAGCCTTCAGCCCCTTTGCCTTCCTCGATCTGTTTGTTGTTCCCTTTCCTTTCACCCTCCCCCCATCTCCCAGTCAAGACTCAGCTGCACAGCTCCCTACCTTCATGACCCTTGCCCTCAGCCTCCCTCAGCCCTGGGTCTTCATGTAACCATTAATGAGCTAGGACTGCTTGTTAGCCACCAAATGCCGTTGGAGGAGGGGGGGGAGCAGCGTGAGGGTGTTCAGTACAAGCCACCAGCGTTAGCTATGTGGCCCCCCTCCCAGCCTGCATCTGTTTATTGTTCCTCTGCTTGTGAAAGATGAACTCAGACACATTTGGCTCATGAATGTGTATGATTTGCTGCGTTCGGGGGGGAAGGTAGGCTCCTGCCACGATACCTTTCCCTTTTCTCTCCCTTCACAAATATTTTCCCCCTTAATCTAAAACCTTGTTTAAATGCCACAGTGAGACCGGCTGCCAATCAGATGCCAATCACCTCCGAAAGGCATGTCAGGTCTTATTGTTAATTGGATACACATTATACTGTTTCCCCTCCCAAGCGCATGCAAATCCCTTTGCGTTCTTCCTCTGTTTTGGTGAGGTGCCTGGGAAAATTGTGTGTGAGGAAACTATGCCAACTGGGTCCAGCTTCTCTCCATCCCATGTTATGGCAACTCTTCTTGATTGGATGCTAGCTCCAATAATGATTAACTTCCTAACATTTTGCCTGGACTTTGGGTCTTGGGCCCAGCTAGCTATACTGCATGATTTTATTGTATAACACCCTCTGTGAAGTACTCCCTCCAACTCATACTCATACCCATGCATTAGTTCCCCAATTGCTATTGGGGTAACCTTGTCAAGATCCACTTCTAACACTCATAAGTCATCAACACGGTACCTTCCACTAATAATCAGCCAGTAGATTCAATTAACTCTTAACAAAAACATTTACTAAGCTAGCATACTAAGAACAGTAGGTACAAAACATGCTCCCCAAAACCTAGGATACACTTTTACACAACTACACATAGAGTCCATGGGAACAATGGGTTCAAACCTAGAGTACGATGGTGGTGAAATAGAATACACACATGTGGCCTAGGCCGTTTACAACTCCGGATACTGCAGGGCCTGGAAGACCTCTCTTTGTAGAGTCCTAACATATCGTTCCCTAGGTACAGCTTCTCTGCAGAATGAACTGCTTAGTTTCATTCCCAGCATCTACTCCTCTTCATAATCCAACTCTGCTCTATTGCCAGGAGTCACACAGACCTTGGATGAGTGTTTCCTACTAGTAAAATAGCTACCCTTCAAAGCTACATGACTGATGGGGGGAAGAAAAGAAGAGAAATCTCTCCTCTTCTCTCATAGGCATCTCCCAGTACTTGTAATCTCTTCTACTCTGAAACTGTTGAGATTCTTCCAAAGCTTAGCTCTTTAAAAGCCACAGAGCCATCATTAATTTGTTTTTTCAGCCAATCATATTGTTCCCTTATTGACCCAAATGAACAGGTGCTTTCACCTCATAAATGAATCATGGTGTAAACAGCATCTTTACAATTAGTTTAACACCTCCTTAATACCTTGTAATTACATTCTTGGTCTTTTATGACTACACTAAGGTGGGGAGGAAACTCCTTCCCTTATGCTCTCGCCACAGTTAAATATTTGTGGTCACCAGCAAATCAACCAGGATGCTTTTTTGGCAAAGACCACATGGGATAGTTCACAAACAATCCAAAAATTAACTTTGTTCCACAAGGATACAGACCTCCCATAGCTGATGGGCCTGGTAATTACACGCACTTCGAAAATCACAGTTATACAAATTTATCAAGCAGACATCATTTTATAAAATTCTTGTAGGTTACAACTTATTCCAGTGTTTACAAAGGCCTTTGCCAACCCAAGAACAATAAAGAAAAGAATAGGAAAAAGAAAATCAAGCTTTCCATCTAAGAGGGAAACCCTGGTCCCTACAGAGTCTGATTCCATGTAGAGTTATCCCCACAAGCATTAGGAACCTGGGGCTACTGGAAGTCACCCCTTGCCCTTCAAGTAAGAAACCAGACCACTTTGGTTCTGGTGCTTGGGTAGCAACATGAACTTCCTGGAACAAGTGAGACTACAGGGCTAACCCTTTCCCTCTCTCAGGGAGGGGCCCCTCTTCTTGAAACCCATAGGTATAGAAGAGGAGACGGATTCCTTAAACATATAGGAAATCCAAATGGAGGTCCAAACTCATCCCTCAGAATGACAAACTGGCTAACTTAAAAAGGAAAACCTTCCAAAAGTCCCCAAGGGCTTGGGGGCTCCCCAAAAGATAACATTTACAGTTGATTACTCAAGATTTCTCAGTCTTCAGATAAACCCTGTCCTATGACCTGTAGTATATAAGGATCTCAGTGAGCTGTTTGGACTCACGTTATGATAAGGCAAGCAGTCTAGGTCTGCTCAAAAGTTTGGAAAAAAGGAAAAGTGACATTTATGAGCTTCCATGTTGTGCTCCCTGTGAACTACTAAACACCAACATTCTAGGGATACAAATCCATTCTGCTTGTATTTGTTTCCATACTCGTAGTGGTTGCTGTCATTATTGAAATGAATTGGCTTAAATAAACTGGTCAGATGTGAAAAGGAAACACATAAAAAATAGGCTATCCAATTATAGTCCATAACAGAAAAAAAAAACCAAATTTTAATTTTCTTTCAATGGATCCCTGCTAGGGCATCCAAGGAGAACCCCAGATAAAGAATCTCTCTTCATATTTCTCTGCAGATATATCGGGCATAAAGTCCACAAGCTTCACCATGCTGCCAAGGGAGCTGAGCAGCAGAGGCCCAGCCTGGCCCACAGTCCTGTTTGCCCTGCCTGAAGCAGGCAGATCAAAAAAGGACACAAAAAAAGACCAAGAACCCCTGCTCTAATGCAGCATCTTCATTTAATAGATGAGGAACCTGAGATCCAGAGAAAGATAAAGCTATCCAACAAGTTGCTAGTAGAGTTAAGATTTGAACTCCTTCATTTTGTAAAACAAGGGCTCAGGAAAGGGAAGCACTTTCCCCAACTTCACACAGCAAGTTCATGGATGGGCAAGGACTAGTACCCAAATTTCTTGAGTCCTGGTCCAGTGCTTTTTCCATTATCCCATGCTTCCTCTAATTTGTTCAGGGTTAAAAAATATATTCTTCCCCAAAAGGATACCTTAACTCAAAGTGTATCTAGTTGGAATTCAGACTTTGTCTCTTCTTAGGCCTCTGCCATACCGGGTCCTGAGAGAATCAGATAGTGCAGATGGAGAAGAGGTGGGGAGCCCAGAAAAGCGAGCAAAGGAAACCCTGAGTCCTCCACCACAACCACCTGACAGAATTGCAGATATCAACCTCCTGGAAGACATCTTCAGCAGTTTGGAGGTAGAACAGTTGCCTCAGCCCCTGAGCCAAGCAAAGAGCTTAGAAGACCTCAGACCAACTAAGGATCAGGGCGACCAGCCTTGCACATTTGATTACCAGGTATGGCCAAAGTTGGGGGTGAAGGATAAGGACTGTTGGCTGCCCCCTCTCCACTAATGACTACTCAGAATGAAATTAACATTGCATGGAAATGTCCTTCCTTCTATAGGCAACAGTAGGCATTGGAATTAGGGAATCTAGAATGTCATGGCTGGAAGAGCTCGTAGAACATTGAATGTTCCAGGAATATAGAACTATAGAACAAGAACTTAGACTGTCTGAGTTCAAAGGGATCTTAGAACATAGAATTATATAGCTATAAGGCATCCTGGAATATAGAATGCCATACATGGACAGGATCCTGGAATGTAGGATGGTACAACATAATATTTAGAGTGTCAGAGCTCAGAGGGACCTTAGAACATAGATTTTTTTGAATATAGAACTTTGGGTGTTGGATCTGAAAAGCACTTTTGAGATGATCTCATTTTACAAGACAGAGAAGCTTTCAGTATATTGACATTTTCTCTGTATCCGTGTTGTGAAACTCAAAATAGATCTTAAGCCTCTGTCTTATGTTCTGTGAACAGAGAATGGACCTGTGCTCAAGCGAAAGAAGCAGAATAATGCCTGGGCTGAAGCTCACTCATCCTTACAACAAACTGTGGAGCATGGGTCAGGATGACATGGCCATTCCTACCAAACATTCTCAGCCTTCCCCAGAAAGGCCCCTGGCATCTCTAGGGAGTACCCCATCTCTGCCTCGGAGACCCCGAAGCCGGGATAGCATCTTGACCCATGGAGACAAAGAAGAAACCCCCACTCCTACACAAGGCAATATCACCATCCCCAGGCCTCAGGGAAGAAAGACACCAGAGTTGGGCATTGTACCCCCACCACCTACAACCCGGCCTGCAAAGCTTCAACCCTTTATCACCACTGAGCCTGGGAAGATCCCAGGCCTTGGACCCTCCGACTCCACCTCTGAACTGATAGCTGAGGCATTTGGGAATTCAGCCCTTTCTAGGGAGCTGGAAAGTCGACCACCTCTCAGTTATCTGCCACCCCCACCAAGGCTTCTCCCTACACCTAGTAGTGCCACTGATATTCTCAAGCCAGTACGTGTGGTAACAGACCCTGCAGGCTGTGAGAGTGATTACCTGTTGACTCTCCTAGACCCTCTAAAGACCAGCTGGCCAGACAAGGCTCCCTCTGGCTCTGTAGCTCCCAATACAAGTGGCTTTCCTTGTGGTGTGGGCGAGTTTACCCCTGCATCCACCCTATTTGGGCCCAAACTGGGCTTCCCTTCAGCTTCAGCCACCACCCCATTCCTCCAGCCATCACTCAACCCCTTCACCCAACATGTGCCAACAGCTCTGCCAGTGTCTATGACCCAGTGTGTTGGAGGGCCATTTGCTCCCTCTCCAGCTTCCCTGGGCCAGGCTTTCACTCCCAGCTTTATGGCATCCAGCCCCGGCTTTTATACCCCACAGAGACCTCAGCCCAGCCTCTCAGCTCTCTCCATGCCTAATCTGTTTGGCCAGGCTCCCCCAGGGCCACATGTCAGCTCCTGCCCACCACCAGGCCATGGCCCCACCCAAAGTGGCCCAAACCAACCCATGCACTTGGGTGGCCCTTCTAAAATCCGAACGTTGCCCCTAGTGCGATCCAGCTCAAGGCCAGCCGAGGCCAAGCAGGGGTTGATCCTGAGACCTGGAGACCCTCCAGTGGTTCCGCCCAGGCCTTTCAATAGCCTAGAGCCAGTATCACAGTCTTCAGGCCCCAGAGAAACCAGGGATCCATTTGAGGATTTGTTACAGAAGACTAAGCAGGAGATTGCTCCCACTCAAGGGAAAGTGGAGCAACTTCGGAAGCGTTGGGAAACTTTTGAATAAGATCCAAAGAAGAACTTGAGGTTGGTAGACAGGGGTGTATATTTTTGGAAGATGTTTGGGGTTTGTCTAAATCCAAGAGTTTTGAAGCGTGAAGGATCAACTGGCTATTGTAAAGAAATAATACCCTCTACTCTCTCTTCTTCCTGTCTCCTCATCCCTAACTGATTTCCAAGCAGTTTCTATTGACAGAAATGAATTTTGACTCAATGATCCCCACTTTGTCCAGTTCTTCCTAAGGTTTTTGCCACTGCCATCAGAAGGGAGAATTAGCCTGCATTTTGGCCCTGTCTTTCCATGGGTTTCTGCACTGACCCCTTGATAATTAGTTTCTTCCTTCTGATACCACCCCCACCAGTAGGGGAGCCAATTTCTTTTCTCCTAGCCCATTATCCGGTCAGGTCCCACTGTACCCAACAGTTGTGGACTGGTAAGGATGTCAGTATTACCCATGGCCTTACTCAAGACAATTAAACCCAAGTTGGGTGTCAGAAGAGGCTCTTCCTACTCTCCCCACCCCAGTTCCTTGTCTCAAGATTTAAGTTCTGTTGTTCTTGGACAATCTTCATCTTAGACACTCTTCAAAATCTGCCTAGAAGTAGAGACCCAATCACGTAACCACGTTCACTTTCATAGGGAGTGTTGGATTTTTTGTTTGTTTGTTTGTTTGTTTTTTGTCATTCAACATGCTAGGGATCATTGATCCTTGAAATTCCTGTTTCAGGAAAACATAGCACAGAGCCAGCCCTGGACACCAGCAACTTTGAATTTTAGAAGATTAAAAAAAAAACATCAGAAGGAGTCATTAAGAGGAGCCCTTATATTATACTCTTGCTCTTATAGCGCTCTATGTGAATATGATATACAAGTGTCCTAAATGGCCATATCTGAACTGGATATCATTAGTAGCTTACTTTATTATCAAAGTCAGAGCCCAGATATTTCTAGCCTATCTATCCTGGGAGGTGGCCCTGTTCAACCTAAGTGGAAAAAGACTGGAGGTCAAAAGTCAAACTGAGTGTTGTCCCATGAAAACATCCAACTCCACATCTTAGCCTTTGGGTTAATGCTGCTGTTTTCCCTTACGTGGGATGGTCTTCCTTTCACACATACCCCTGCTTTCAGGGAGAAAGGGTTGGAAGGAAAGAGATCTAGGCAGGGAGGGAGAAAAAATGATTTTGTCCACATTAGATGTTCTTTGGCTACTTCTTGATGACAGAAGGGGAAAGTTATCCCTCCCTCCCTTCCTTCCCCTCCCCTCCAGCTAGAATCAGATAAAGTCAAGGGTTAGCTCTTAGCACAGCCTCCAATCTGTGCCTCTTCTCTCTAGGAGCAGAGCCAGTGCTCATTTTTCCCACACCTGAATTAAGTTAAAAATGATAGTTTTGATGTTTTTAATCTGTAATTTTTCCCTCCTTTATTTTATCCAATTCATTATGTCTTGGAAGGGGGCAAGCCTTGATGGTTGAACTGAAACTTGTTCAGGCTGTCTAGGTTTAAAAAAAAAAAAAACAGCCTTTGAGGACAAAGGAAATTGTTCACATTTCGACCTGGTCTTTCATTTCCTGATTTTGGATGAGCTGGCTCATCCATGAAGCCTACTGCTGTAGCAACCGTGTGCCCTGAATTCTGAGCCCCACCCAAGTAAAGCTATCCATAATCATGAAGATGTCCACAGCTCAGGAAGAGCCACATGGGCCTCATTGTTGTTCTTGACTTCTGGGAATGCTTGCTACTTTGGCAAACCAGATGGTCACTTCTGGATTCAGGGACTAAAAGTAATCTCTTCAAGCTTTGTCCTCAATCATAAAGTATATGTGATTCAGAAGGGGAAGTTGCCTCATCAACTGGAGTTGGATGAAGAACTTGAATCTTTGGATGTGTTCCTTAAGCCAGGCCAGACTGGACTCCTCAGCCCAAGACTGGAATGAATAGAAGGTCAATCACAGTGACCCCCAAAGCAATGCATGCCTAGATTTCCATGGTTTCATTCTCCCCTTAGTGGCATGTGCCAAGGATCAGCGCTGTGCCCGGGGACATATCAATGATGCCCAGGCACCCACAATACCCCTCCCCATCCTGGAAAGGCATCTTTCCACCCCCCTCTTTGATGTCTAGCACTGGGAGCCCTTCAGACTGAGGCTGGGTTAGAAGGGCACACACGAACAGCACGCTGAAGAAGCCAAGACCATTGTAAGGACAGTGGCTCCTATTTCATCTTGTGAACCACACTTGCAGAAATTGGGTGGAAATAGTGGTCAGTGTATTGTCTACATAGGAGCACTGTATGTACCTTTCTTCACTTACTGGATTGAATTTGCAAACCTGGGAATTTTCTGTGACAGCTCAATAAAATCCTCTTGGGCAGAACATCTTTTGTTTACCTGGTTGTCAAAGTACTTTCTGTGATATTCATCATGCCAGGCCTGGGGGGCTGAAAAAAGGGAGGCAGCTTGGTACTGTGGGAAAATCCCTGAGCTGAGGGATAATGGAGGTGAGCTCAAGTGTCACCTCTGCCAGGACTCTGGAAACTCAGACAAGACACTTCTTCCTGGGTTCATTTTCTCCTGAGTTAAAATGAAGAGGTGAGAGAAGGCAATCTCTTCAGTCCTTTACAGCTCTGACCTTTCATGTGTTAACACTGTATTCCATGACCCCTTTTAGCTACAGGATATAGAGCTGGCAGAGTTAGAGCTGATACAATTGGCAAAACCTGTGGGAATTTCATTGACAGTTTTCTGTATTCTGAAGTTCCTTCTAACTCTAACATCCTGTATTCCAGGGTCCCTTATAACTCAAACACTCCATGATGCTAATGTAGATGTGCTATACCAACTGACTGGTTTAGACCCTGGGTTCTGTATTTTTAAAGGAGCCCAACTTGTCAAAGCAGGTTCACACCTGTATCCATGCCCAGTTTTGAGAGTTAAAGGGAATACATCCTAACCAATTAACTAACACATGCTTCTGTATTGAAACAGTTGATCCAGTTTCTTCTGTGCATGCTTGGGAGCTAAGCAGACTGACTGGAGAAGCTGATCAAAACTAAAATATGTCATTACAAACCAAGAGAGTAACCATGATTGTGTTACTGTCCTGATAACGGTTACACTATACACTACAGAAGATCCTGGAACTGGGAGAAAATGCTGAGGCCATGTCTAGTTCTCTACCCAGAGAGTGGATCTACTTTACTGACAAGTGGGTCATCTGTCTATCACTTCAACACTCCCACTATGTGGAATTGGCTACCTCAAGAAGCAATCCATTGCTTTGTGGGCAGCTCTCATTATTAAGATTGTTTCCTGTAGGGAAGGTTCCTAGTTCTGCTCCTGGGACCTCTTTCTCATGGCGGTCCTTTAGCTGTAGAAAGGCACCAATTGTGCCACCACTTCATCTCCCCAGTTTTTCCTCTTCAGGGCCTTCAGCCTGTCCTTGCATGAGCGAGAAGAGAACAGTCTGGTTTGCTCAGGAAATTGCTCCTTGAGGTCTCTAGATTATTTGTTGCTCCCTCACCAGGGAAGAAATGATACAGGAGCTATGTTTGATGTAAGCTATGTAGCTAAGATGTAAAGTAGTGATTTGATTCCAGGTCAGATCAACAAGTATTTATTGAGTGCTGATTGTATGCTGAGTCCAGTCTGAAATGCTGGGCAGGATACCAAAGAAGTATGCAACCAATCCCAGACCTCCAGCCCCTACCATCTTTGAAAGCTGCTGTGGTACTGACAGCAGCACTGGGCTAGGAGTCATAACATAAGGATTCAAGTCCCAACTCCAACACTAATTATGTGTCCATGAGGCTTAGGCCTCAGTTTTGTCATCTTTAAAATGGAGATAATATTTGTACTACTAGCTTCCCAGGGATATTGTATAGAGACAGTGATACCAATAGTTATCTGTAGAAGGCCTCCGTAAGATGACGGCCTGAATGATCATGAACAATTATGCTTATAGTTGAAGAGATTAAAAGATGGCAAGTGATTTACTCAAGGTTATTCAGCAGAGTAGGTGACCCAATCTAGGTGTCCTGACTCCCAAAGAATGGTTCTTCTGATGACACCAATACTGCCTTAATATCAGGATATTAGTTTTTGAATCAAGATTATTCCACTGACTTAACCCATAGCCATGAAATTTCAAGTTAAAAAGGACCACAGAGACCATCTGGTCCAACCCTCTCCAGGAGGCCATCTCCAGTCATCCTGATCTATATCTGGTCCCTGGACCCAGATGGCTCTGGAGGAGAGAGTGAGGCTGGTGACCTTGTACAGCCCTTCCTCACTTAAATCCAGTTCACTTGCAAGTCATGACATCATCTTTCTGATGGTCCACTTCAAGAACTAAGGACAAACAGAAATCGGTGAGGAAACTGAGGCCCAGAAAGTGACTTATTTAAAAGCACACAATGTAAACCCAATCTTTTGACTACCTGGTTAATCCCCTCTGCTACTCCCAGCAGAATCTGGCTGGTTTAGTCTGAGCTTCCTAGATGTTGGGGGAATGGAAGAGATGTACTGCCCTCATCTTCTACTCCACACTGTCTCCCTGAAAGATTAGCCAATATTGTAAGAAACAGCATCAGAGAATCAGCTTCTTTAATGTTAATCCCCTTGAGTTTGGAGGGGTGGAAAATTCTCTCAGTGGGAAGTCTGGAAATATATGTTAACAAATCTCACCCATTAGCCTTTCAGGGTCAGATGAAAGTCTCTGAAGGCTACAGAACAAACAATATTCTCTGGTATCTGGATATTTTGAACAGATGTCTGGATCAAAGGCACACACAGAAACCAAAACAAAATAAGGAAGAAGCAGTAAAAAATCCAACCACCTGCCCAGCAGCAGTTCAGGTGCTGGGGTCCCAACTCCAAAGTTGGGGAAGAAAGACAGATGTAATGCTTGGTATTATCCCCATTTTATAGATAAGACAAGGGAGGCCCAGAGAAGTTGTAATTAGCCCCAAATCACACAGCAAGTGGTCTTGAATTGTCTCTTGTCATGTGATGACATGGACCCATTCCTACTCCCAAAGTGAGAACCAGAACTGACCAGTGGGAGACAACAAGTCTAGACTTCCTTATAAAATTTGCTTTTTAGTCCTCTCCTCAAAAATTTCAGAGGAGAGAAGGGGAGGGTAAACTCTGATAAACTCATTGGTGCTAAAGTAGGAGGAGGGACTATCCCTGTCTCCCTCCCAGGGGTTACAACTGGCAGTGTTCCCAGCTAAGAGAAACCACTGCTCATGGTAGACTGGGAGCTGAGATTCCCATGACACCTCAGAGTTTATGAAACACTTCATCTGGCGACCCCATGAGGCAGGGAGTGTATGCACTATTTCCATTTTACAAATGAGGAAATTGAGGCTTAAGGAAAGAAAATTTATTCCAGGATGCCCAGTTATTAAGCTCTGGGTTAGAATTTGATTCCAGGTTTCCTGACGCCATGGTTCTTTGCACTGTATTACACTACCTAGTAATAGGATCACCAGTAATAAGACTTCATAGTTACTGGGACTTGAGGGGCAGGAAAGTGGGGACCATGGAGTTAGCTAAATAGTCAATGGTTACTCCTCCCAATGTAGCTGATGTGAGGATGAATGGAGAGACCTGGACAGGGCCTGAGCAATGGTGGATTCATGATATTTCAAGCTTTTCCTCCACTTTTGACAAGGGATCTTAAAATCATAATAGCTAGCATTTATATAGTGCTTCAAAGTATGCAAAACAAGTCACAAATATTATCTCATTTTAACCTCAACCACCCTGGAAGAAAGATGCCCCCCATTTTAAAGATGAGGAAACTGAGGTAAGTAGAGTTTGAGTGGCTTACCCAGAGAAACACTAGAAACTGAGGCATGATTTGCATTTCTGACTCAAAAGTCCAGCACTCTCTCCTCTTCATTACCTAGCTATCTGTAGAATACAGGCTTCATTCTAGAAGGGACTTCAGAGCATAAGATGTTGGCAGCATAAGAATCCTTAAGACCTAGTCCAACCTCTGCATTTTACCAGTGAGGTTCAGAGAAAAGTGACTTGTCCAAAGTCACCCACCTAATAAGTAGTGCGGAAAATGGAACTAGGACCCAAGCCTCCTGATGCCCTGTTGAGGACCCTTCCTCTAGTTTCATGGTGGTAGGTGCTATAGGGGCTGTTCTTTGAGTGGCCAGTGTCCTAGATAGTCCAAGGAGGATCTTAGAGAGTGAACAGCTTCAGGGGATTGAGTCGACTCAGGCTAGGAAAAGCTTGTAAAGTCTGACTGGCATCTCATGCTGTATCTACACATGTGCAGATTCCATCATGTGGCTAGCCCTGCCTGTAGTTTGTCCTTCATAGTTAGGCTTCCTTTCTCTAAGCCTTTAAAATCTTGCTTTGCCAAGAGTTGGGCCCAGGTGAAGAGAAAGCCCCAGGAGGTCCCAGCCTCTAGATCGGGGATCTTTTCACTGTACTATACGTACAGTTTTCCCTCCTGGGCTGAAGACTGAATGTCAGAAGAACATGGAGTGACGGTGGGAAGGGCCTCCAAGAACAGGAATGGCCTTCATTTCCTGAGTGCTTTATGGTTTCCATAGCACCTTCCTCAGAATAATCCATGAGGTAGATAGGACCTGGCCTACGATATCCATCGTACAGGGTCAGAAAGAAATGAAGCCACCTTGGTGAGCGTCAAAGCCAGATCTCCGGGCCAGGGTACCTGAACACAAAACCAGCTCCTGCCGCTCCGTCGTAGCTTCAGATGTTAGAATAATGGCACCCACATGAGGGACCTCAGGTTCTGTTCACTTTAACTGGGCACCTAGTCTAACCTCCCCACATTTTACCACTGAGGCACTGAGAAAAGTGACTTGTGCAAAGTCTCTCACCTCGTAAACAGTAGAAGAAATGGGACGGAGACACAAGCCTCCTGAGGTCCTATTGAGGACCCTTCCCCCAGTGTCCTGTTGGTGGGTGTTGCAGGATGTATCAATCACCCCTTCGTTTTGTTCACAGGCAGAAATTTGAACAGAGCTATAACTAGCACTTCTGTCCCCTGGATCACATATACTTGAGAGGTCCACGGGAAAGAGACAGACTCCACCAAGGTGACTCACATCCATCTTCTCCACAACTACTAAAATAAACTTCCTACAGCAGAAATCTGGCTGTGTCATTTCCCCCTGCTCAGGAATCTTCAAAGACTCTTTGTGGCCTCTATAGTAAAACGCACATTCCTCTGTTTGACATTTAAAGTCCTCCACAGTCTGCCTCTAGCATGTTACTTTCCTTATTAACTCCTCTTTTCAGCCCATCTTGTCCTCTGACTATCTCCTAAACTTGGTATTCTGCCTCCCACATCTATGCCTGGGATGTACTCCCTCATTCCTCCTCCCCCAACTCATAGGATCCCTCACTTCTGTCCAAGGCTCTGACCATATGCTACTTCTTTCAGGAAGTCTTCCTCCCAGTTGTTCATTCCCTCTCCGTCCTCAATTTGTCATTTAAATACTTTTCTACTTTATATTGTATCCCCCAATAGAATATGAACTTCTTAATGATGGAAGCTTTGCAAGTTAAGTGCCTTGCACATAATAGGTCATGTGTTGCTGTTAAGTCTTTCAGTCATGTCCAACTCTTCGTGACCCCATTGGGAGTTTTCTTGGTAAAGGTACTTGAGTGGCTTACCATTCCCTTTTCATTTTATAAATGAGGAAACTGAGATAGACAGGGTTAAGGACTTGCTCAGGTCACAGAGCTATTAAGTGTCTGAAGCTGGATTTGAACTCAGGTCTTCCTGACTCCAGGCTCAGCCATCTATCCACTGTGCCACCTAGCTGCCCGAAGTCATGTGTACCTTACTCATAAAGCCAGCACCTGAACCTGGAATGTCCTGACACCAAGGCCAGTGCTTTTTCCCATGTAGAGAAAAGAGCACTTTTGTGCCAGAATGTTTTACAAGAGTTTGGTTGTGCTTTTGGTTTTTGCTGCTGGGTATGCAGTATGAAGGCAGATATGTAGAACAAAGGGGAAGGAATAGCACTGCCAATTTTACCTAACTATTTATTCTTGCCCCTAGATTTACTTGTATGACAATCTTTGGAAGCTAAGGATAGCTTTGTTGCCCTAGATACCACATAGTTCCTGTGGGGATTTTTGGATAGAGTGCCTGAAAGGGGATTTTGAGTATGCACACTGAGAAGCAGGGATTTAACAGGAGCTACAAGGAATTTTTTAATGCCAAAGAAGATAGAGACCTGGAGTCAGCAGCAGGTGAAATCATTCAAAAGAACAGAGCATTTTAGCCTAGGAGTTTCTGCTGGCTTTTTCTGGTTGCCTGGCTGGGATTAATGACTCATAGTCTTCCCTTACCATGTAGAGGCTTACTAGCCATTACACCCTAGCAAATGGTTGCAGAGACACCAGATGATATGGTGCCTCCACTGGTCTGTTGGTTGCTGACCAAGCACCATTACAGTTGAGAGAGAGGACAACATACAAGATGAAAATCACCACCTCCACTAAGAACATAAAAATAATACATTACAACCAAAAGCAAGGAAGTCAAACAGCTATGTTAAAGTCTTTAAAAGGCACTTCTGGGCTCCAGGCTCCAGGGCTAGAAAGTTCAGTAGTGTAATTCATGTCTTTAGCTCCAGTGTGTGTGACTTGTCCTATCTACTGGGAGGGAGGTGCCACTGAAATTCCTGTGAATTGGGAAGATGCTCACAGGCTTGATTAGATTTCTGTATCTTGATTTCCCCGCTGCTGCACAGAAAGTATTCTGAGAATAGGAAATTCTGCATCCTATGGATCTGTTCCTTGCTCAACTCTAGCCAAGCCCCTAAACAACACAAGGAAATCCAGAGACGTGTGACATACAGACTTTCCTTCCTCCCCTTCCCTGATTTGGCCTGTAGATATGTGCATGCACAAATGTGCTTTGTACACACACTTGCATATACATGTGTGTGATATGAACACATGCCTGTATGCACATAAAGAAAGGCATGTATGATATAACTACGTTTGTACTCATAGAAATTTTCCCCCACACAATCTCTCTCTCTCTCTCTCCCTCTCTCTGTCTCTCACACACACACACACACGCACGCACACACACACACAGCCTCAGCCCAGCTGAAGCACAATTCCTTAAATAGGAATACATGGGTACAAGAAGGAAAGAAAGGGCAGGGGGAGGGTGGTTTCTATCTTTCTTGCATTATTCCTGTCATTCAGGTTTGGTTCCCTGAGTTCTTCCCCATTTCCTAAGCATGACCCAAAGGTGGTGACCAAGTTAAGAAGGGGAGATGCTGTCCTCAACATCATTCTTCATACATGCTTCCTGCCCTTGGTCCCATGTAGGACGCTGCCATGGGCATTAGGGGAAAGAGACAGAGGTCCAAGCATGGGAGACACTGTGCAGAATTCCCTCGGAAAATCCATGGAAGCATCCAGAAGCTGAAAACTCTTCTTGAGACTGAGCAGAAGGAAATACAGCTGAAGAATTCAGCACATCCTGGTATACTCTGCCGGTGGCCATCAGGAAGCCTCTGGTGAGGACCCTGGACAGGCAGTTTCTCCCTGGTCCTAGAGCCCCACTGGGCTATTGTTGCCTATCTCCACCCCATCCAAGTGGGTACAGTGCTGTCAGGGGTCAGGTTTAAGGAAGAGTCGCCATGGGAAGCTTTCTGCCCTGTTCCTAGCATCAAGAGAGAAGATACCCAAATGACCTATCAGTTCATTGGATAAAGTTGGAAGGACCCTTAGAAATAATCTAATCCAACCCTCTCAATTTACAACAGGGAAAACTGAGGCAGAGAGAAGGGAAATGTCACATAGGGAATGAATAGCAGAGCTAAGATTCAAACCCAGGCCAAAAATATGACTCCAAATCCAGAGCTTTTTCTGCTATAGCACAGTCTGTGACCCTCTCCTTCCTGAATTCAGGCACTGCCTGCCCAGGGATAATGGGATCTGGGCATTGAACAGAAGTTCTAAGCTCCATTGAGTACCAGGGGAGGAAGAAGAAGGACCTTCTTATGACATGGCTCCATTCCTGTACCCCTTTATAGTTTGATTTAGTGGACCCCATGTGGCCTCACTGAGTCAGATAGACCCTAAACTCCCTGCCCTGGGCCAGCTCATCATCTGAGCCTTGATGGTCCACAGTCCCATCAGTGGCCTGGGATGTGGATGTGTGTGTGTGGTAGGGGTTGAAGGCGAGGTGTCATATCAACCGCTCCTCAGGTGGCACCTTGAGGACACTGTCCATTTCTAGCCGGGCTCCTGCCACCTCCTGTTGGCTGGGGCTATAAGTTCCCTCTGACTGACGCCTTTTCCGGGCTGCAAGGACCCCTGAGAGGAGGCCAATGAGGAGCAGCAGAAGGCAACCGCAGGCCACTGGTACAACAACCTCAATCAATGGGAATGGAAATAGTGTGACTGGAGGCCCCTTCTGCAAAAGACATTAATAGGAAGAAGAGAGACATGAACCTCAGTGAGGTACCAAAGGCAAGAAAGAATTGGCCATAGATTATCCAGTCTCCTTGGGCCTTAAGAGTCATAGAATCATAGACTTTTACAGTTGGAAAGGACTTCAGGGAGCATAAAATCATGCCCTCTCATTTTAGAGATGCAGAAACATGGACCTAGAACTGTCATTTAATCCAGCCCCTCTCTTACAAGTGGTCAGCTACCCTCTGATTGGTGGGAGGCATCCACTGACCTCACAAGGCAAGTTCATTCCATCTCAGTTCATAATTAATTATTAGGAAGTTCTTCCTTATACTGCATCAAAAATCTGCCTTCCCTTTAACCTAGTTTTCTTTTTCTTCCCTCTGAAGCTAAGTAGAACTCCATGAGATAGGGTTTGAAATATATCTCTGTGATAGGACTTGAAATATATAGACAGCGATGAAATCCCCCTCAGAGTTTTCTGGTTAACCAGCCGCTGTGTTTTCTTTGAGCAGTCTTGGATAGTACAGTGTCTCATCCCTTCTCTGTCTGAGTTGTCCCTCTCTAAACAAGCTCCAGCTTGACAACATCCTTCCCAAAATATGGTGCCCACAATCAAACTGGTTCTTGAAATAGAAGTCTGACAAGGATGTTGAGACTATCATCTCAAGCAAGACACTGTATCTCAGTCTATACAGCCTAAAATCCCATTAGCTTCTGCAGCTGCCAGACTCATTTTGAACCTGAAGTTCACTAAGACCCTCCAAGCCCTTTTCACATGCCTTCTCTGCATAGACTAGGGCAGATGTGGTTCACAATTACACCCCTTCAAAGCAAGTCAGAAGGCAATGACCAGTCTGGTCTGCTTAGATACATATTTATTTCCTCTGCCTCCCTATATCCCACCAGAAGAAAGCAAGATGCAGAAAAGTACAAATTATAGTCAGGGCATTCCTTAGTCTGTCCCCAAGAGTCCCCAGAAGTCACTGAATATTAGGGCTGGAAGGAATCTTGGGAAAAAGAATGGCATTGTGAACATGATTCTTAGGCCAGGGCCTTTGTCCTCACCTTATAGCCAGGAAGGAGGACACAAGGAGGCTTTTTTAAAAGTTCCTGTTAAAAGGGAAGAATTCCAACCTTCCCCACCAAAAAGGGGGCATCCTTGGCCAGGCTCAGACCCCACTGAGAACGACATGTCCAATTCTGAGCACCACATTCTAGAAATGACATAACAAGCTAGAACCTGCCCAGAGGAGGAAACCGTGTTGGTTGTCCCATCCTAGAACATTCCGTTAAAGGAAGTGGAGAAATTTAACCATTTAACCTGGACAAGCTACTTCAGAAGGCTATCGTGGGACGAAGGGATTAACTTGCTCTGCTTGGCCTCTGAAGGTCGAACCAGAAACAGTGGGGGAGGGGAGAAGTTATCAAAAGGCAGATGCTAGCTCAGTGTAAGGAGCCATTTTTGAATCCTTAATGCTGTCTCAAAGTTAAATAAGTAGCCTTGGGAAGGAGGACGTTCCCCATCTTCAAGGTGAGTCTAGCCGACCACTGTCAAGAGTGATAGAGGGCATTCCCACTGGTGGGTAGGTTGTAATGCCCCCAGATATCCCTCCTAGTTCCATGATTCTGTGACTCATGTTTATAAGTACAAGTTATTTGAAGACCCAGAAGAGGAAACCCCTTCTCCTAGATGTCCAGGGTATTTTCCTGTTATTCCTCTGCCCTCTCCCTTTCCCAAATTCAGGCTCATGCCCTCCTCCATCTCCGCTGGACCCCCTCCCCTATGATCCTGAGTGTTCTCCTCCCCTTTGCTTGGGTTCAGACAAAGTCCTGGTCCCTCCAAAGATTGTAGTGCCGGCAGCTGGGACTATTGGCCAATTCCCTCCCCTCCTTCCACAGTGAACATCCAGAAAAACCAGATTGCTGCCAAGCCAATATATTAACTTCTCTGAACATTCCCACTCCCACTCCCACAGCTCTCATCAAAATTATGCCAAATCCCTCTCACCCTCTTAAGGTTTAGAAACCAGGGCCCCCAACTCACAGCCACATCACAACGCCGGCCCCCAAAACTGCTACTGCAGATACATTCAACCTCACTCCCAGATGCTTGGCAGGTGCCACCATTCTGGCAAGGGTTGGGTTCACACTCAGGAACTCGAATTTGACACCTGGAATGAGGAAGAAAGCAAGGGCTAACAAAGTACTCTATACCTCAGGACTAAAGTCAAATCCAACCCCAATGCCCTGCCACCTTTCCTCCTTCCAGAAGACCCCCTAGCAGACAGAGCTATCCTAAGTGGACTTTGAGGGAAAGTGAACTCCCCATCCCTGAAAATGTTCAGGCAAACTTTGGATGACTGATTGTCAAGGATGTTAGAAAAGGAGTTATATTTCCAATAAGCTAAGTGCCCTTCCTGTGCTAACATTCTGTGCTCTAATAGTCTAAAGTCCCTTCCAACTCTTACATTATGGATCCTAAGGTCACTTCTTACCCTAAGACTATTTAATCTCATGTTTCTAAAAGGACCTTTCACCAAGAAAGAGGGAACAATCAGCATCTCAAACCCATGGCTCTTGCATGACCCTCCTGGCTTTGGAAAGGAAAGTACCAAAACCATAAGGAGTGAATTTCATATTTGAAATCTGAAGAGGACATTAGAGATCATGAACTACTCATTTGACAGATAAGGGATGTGATGAAAAATGACCTGTCCAAGGTCACACACCAAGTTAGTGTCAAGTCTCAGACTGAGAAGATGTCACAAGATCATAGACTTAGAGCTGGAAGGTACTTTACAGGTCATTAATCCAACCCTCTCATTTTACAGAGAAATGAAATGGCCTGGCTGAGGTCCCACAGAACTCGAACCCAGGCCTGCTGGCGTTTTCAGCAGCACCATTTAGATAGGGCTTTGACCAGTGGATTTCTACCACTATTTGATGAAATTTTCCCATCTACGTAGATATGCCTGAGGACTCATTTGTGGACGTGTGAATCTAATGTTTATATCTTCATTTTTTCTCTTCACTCTGTATGAATATATTAACTGACAGCTCCACTAACACAACCAAACTCCTTTATCCCTCTGACAAAAAACCAAACAAACAGCTTTTCCCCATCCCCAGTTTCTGCTGTTGTCTCAGGACCCTGCTAGATGACCAATGCTAATATTTTAACATTCATTCTCCACGGATCTTGGAAACAGAGTACTCTTAGTCCAAAGGAAGGAGGAGCCAGTGGCAGCATGTCCACACTGGGACAGGCTAATTGGGGATGTGCTTCAGAGTGGGGTAGGTCTAGTGGGGAAATTACTGGGTTTGGAGGCAGGGAACTTACTGCCTTAGTAACTGGCCAAGCCCTGTCCCCTCTCCAGGCCATAGTGCTAGGCCAAATGACTGCTAATGCTCCTTACAGTTCTAAATCCCATAATCCTCTGATCTCATGGTCCCTCCAGTTACACTTCAGAGGTGACAACTTGCCCTGACTGAGCAAGGCAAGTTTTGTTTGTAAGCATTTCAGAGGCTCATACAGAACAGGGTCCCTTTCTCCTTCAGCGAGTAGACCTCAGCTCAGATTCTTCTCCTCCTGAGTTGGGACACTGAAATATATATTCCCTTACTTTATCATCAGATACTAGCAGCACTGGTACCCAGGCTTCCCCTTTAGTTCTCCCACCTCAGGCCTGTGTAGCCCATTGGGCAGGTACAGTTGGCTCCCCAGGGCCCATCAGAGCAGCGGCCTCCATTCAGGCAAGTGAAATTGTGGCCACATTCATCTGGTGGGAAGGACCACCTAGAACATAAGCATGACATCAAAGAACGTAAGCTTTGGAAGGCATTTTAGAACATAAAATGATAGACTAGAGAAGATAAAAAGTCAATTGGAAGGGATTCTAGTACCTAGAACAGAATGTTGGAGTGGGAAGAGGCCCCAGAACATGGAATGTTAGAATATAGAAGACAAGATGTTAGAGCTGAAAGGAATCCTAGAACACAAAATGTTGGAGGAGAAACAACAGAATGTCATAGTGGTAAGGAATGCTAGAACATAGTAGCAAAGAGAAGGCAGGATGGTCAAACTGAAAGGGATGTTACCACAGAATGTTAGAAGAGAGAACACAGGCTGTTAGAAAAGAGAACTCTAGAACATAGAACGTTAGAAGAAAGAAGACAGCATGTTACAACTAGAAGGGACCCTAGAACATAGAACATTAGAACAAAGAGGAGATAAGGTCCCAGATGTAAGGGCTCCTAGAACACAATGTTAAAGCAGAGAGCACAGAATATCAAAGTTGGAAGGGGCCTTAGACATCAGCTAGTGCAACCCCCTTGCTTTACAGAGGAGCAAACTGAGACAAGAGATTGAAGCCTCTTGCCCAAGGCCACGCATCTAGAAAACAGGAGAACCGGAAGCAAGACTATGGCTGAGCACTAGACTCCAGGCACCATGTCCTGAGCCTCCCAGCCCAGGTACCTACTGGCATAGGGGGCCACTGAACTCAGGAGGGCACTGGCAGGAGTAGCCCAGGACCCCGTCCACACAGGTGGCCCCATGCAGGCATGTGTGCTGGAAGCAGTCATTCACATTGGTCTCGCAGTCCCTCCCCGTGTAGCCTGGGGTGCAGTGGCACTGGTAGCTGCCCGGCAGGTTCCCACAGTGGCCATGGACACAAGGAGCAGAGCTGCACTCATCCACATCCACCTCACACAGAGGGCCATCCCAGCCAGCCTTGCAGGCACAGCTAAAGGCATTGAAGAGGTCCTGACAAGTGCCCCCATGGAGACAGGGTTCCACTGAACACACAGGGCCACCATGGCAGCCCAGATCGATGTCGTCTCCACTGTCCAGAAGGAACTGCTCTGGCTGGGGTAGAGGCACAGTGAGGCGGGTGAAGGGCAGATCAAGGCCTCCAATAGTCACACGGCCTAGGCAACCAGTGAAGTTTTCTGCCAAAACAACCTGTGCATGGTTGCGGAGGAAGTCCAGGCTCCCTGCCTGTCCCCAAAGGGTCATGTTCCTGGCCCCATCCAGCTGTAGCAACCAGCGAGAGACAGAAGCTGCTGGCTCCTCCATGGTCAGGGTGACCAGGTGCCAGCCTCCATCAGAAACAGGCACCACACCTCTGAAATTGGCCCCCTCAATGCTGTTCCCACTCTGGATGGACATGGATAAGGAGCCATTGCGGATGGCCACCCACAGGGAGGCCCCCTCCCCAGCTGCCCGCAGCAGGACAGCCTCAGGGTCCCGGGTACGGAAAGACAAGGAGAGAGCTGCAAACTCCCGTTTGGCTGACACATTGTAGCTGATGAACACGGCAGGTGGCTGATCTTGGAATGTAGCATTGGCCAGACCTAGGGGATAGGCACAGAGCTCTGTGAGCAAGGGTGAGCCTGGGGGCCAGAGCTAGGGTCAGTTCCCTACTTGTTCTCAGACAGCCAGGGGTTGTGTCCAGCTGGGACAACCAGCTGAAAGTGGAGAATGGGTCATCCTTAGAGTGAATGGGACTCAGACATTCCCTTGTGAGGAAAGGAAGACCTAAGAAATCCATAGCCTTCTGGATGTGTAGACTAAGGATACCTTTGAGTAATATTTGACCTATTGGGCTATGCCAAAAAAGAGGGCATGAGGGGCCCAGTCACTCTCTTGGGACTGTGAACATGTTTGACCTAGAGTGCCTTAGGAATTGTAAGGTCAAGATCATCCTTGGGATTGTGGTACCCAAACTATGCCCAGGCATGTGCATGGCCCCGGAATCTCCCCAGTCAGTATGGGATCCTTTAGAAGATATGGAGAACAGGCTGTTCCTGAGGAGAAGAGGGTCCAGAGAGTTCAGGACATTCCTAGAGGGCTAATCCTTGGGGCTGCCCCTAGGGGACATGGAGTCTAAGCTGTTGTTCCAGAGAAAGGTAGGAGGAGATGGGCATTCCAGACTCCTTGACCTGACATTTAAGGCCTTCTACAATCCATTACCACTCTGCTTTTCTAAGGTTAATTCATATTACTGTTTTCTAGACTCTGCGCTCTAGTCAAACAGGGACTGTCTTTTACCTTTCTTTGTATTTTTGTATTTCCAGCACTTAGCACAGCACCTATACACTGCAGGTGCTTAATAAATGTTGATTAATTGCCTGACTCCTGCTCACCCTCAAATACACATTCTGTTCTCATAATCCATGCCTTTGCTTATACTGTTCCCAATACTTAGCAGGCCCTCCCCTCCTGCTCTTTGCCACTTGAATTCCTAACCATGCTTCCAAATTGAGCCTGAACACTACTTCCTCCATGAAGTCTTTCTTATCCCCCTCAAGGTGGACCTCACTCCTCAGATGTCCCACAGCCCTTTGCCCCTCTCTGCTGCCTTCATCACTAGGGTCAATGAGAACTCCCATGTGTCTTTCAAAGTCCTCTCAATGTGGCAGCAGCCTGTTTTCCCACCTTCTCAGACATGACTCCCCTTCCCACACTCCACGGGCCTCTTGCTACTTCTCATCCATGACACTACATCCCTGCAATTCCATGCTCTCTCATCCCCTTCTTTTAGCATGCCTTGTTTCCTTCAAGATTCAGCTCATGGGCACCTTCCAGAAGACGCTTTTTCTGATCCCCTCAGCTTCTATTTTTGTTTTTCAGCTGTTTTCAGTCATGTCTGATTCTCCATGACCCCATTTGGGGTTTTAGCAAAGATATTGGAGTAGTTTCCCATTTCCTTCTCCAGCTCATTTTACAGATGCAGAAACTGAGACAAACAGGATTATGTGACTTGCCCAGGGTCACACAGCTAGTAAGTGTCTGAGGCATTTGAAGATAAGTCTTCCTGACTCCAGCCCTGGTGCTTTATCTGCTGTGCTGCCTACCTGTCCTTTCAGCTACAATTGCCCTCCCCAAATCACCTTGTATTGAGTTTGTATTTACAATAATAAGAATGGTAATTACTATTATTATCATATCTAGCATTTTTTAGGGTGTTAAGGTTTTCAAAACACCTTAAGTGCATGCGATCTCATTCAGTCTTGTAGAGGTACATATTGTTTTACCCATTAGAACATAAACTCCTTGAGGGCAGAGACTTGTTTTTTGTCTTTGAATCCCCAAGGTTTAGCATAGTGCCGGAGACATAGTAGGTACTTAACAAATCTTTGGATGATATAATATTAAATATTATATTCTGTGTTTATGTTGTATCCCCTGATTAGACTTGAAACTCCATAAGGTTAGGAACTATGCTATCCTTTGTCTCTCTCCCCACCCCCTCGTGTTGAAGATAGAGCTCTGCCTATAGTGGGGGTTTTTAATTTGTTTGTTGAATAGAAGGAATGAAGGAATGAATGAATGAATGAATCAAGTGTAGACTTTAGGACATTCCTAGAGATGAAAGGATGGGACAAATGGTTGTCTCTACTCACAGATGTAGCCATCAGGGACCTCAGCACAGGTAGTAGGAGGAGGACAAGGTTGGTCCTGACACCATAAGCGCTTAGCACACGTGGGCCCCGTAAAGTTGGAGGGGCAGCTGCAGATGAAATCATTCCAGGTCACAGTACACGTCCCTCCATGGTGACAGGGTTCAAGCTGTAAGACAAACAGAGTAGCTGCTCCCATTTCTGTGGAGCCCAAAGGTGTGCACAGCACCTTTGTCACACCCACCCGGGAAGGGATGCAAGGGTTTTCAGCCCCATTGCATAGAGGAGGAAACAGAGACCCAAAGAAGGGGTAGTCCTCCAGCTAATGCATTTGTTACTACGTCTGAGAAGTACCTCCTCAGGCCCTGAACAGGAAGCTTAGGGTTGGGTCACTGACCGAGGACCAGGGAATCCCCACTCCGCAGAGTTGGGAGGTCTCTGGGTGCAGAGGAATAACCTGTTTACAGAATGAATGCTAGAACTAGACATTAACTTTAGACAAACTTGGATCTTGTCAGAGAGGTTGTTGAGATAGATTCCTGCCTAGACAATAAATAGCAGCCCACGATTCTATTGTCCTTAAAATATTTACAAAACACTCTCCACACAGCAACGTTTTGAGGCAGGTCATGAAAATATATCTCTATTTAATAGATGAAGAAGCTTGGGCTCAATGAGGGTTGTGACTTGCCCAAAGTCAAAGAGCCAGTCAGAGGGCTAAGAGGCAAACCCAGGGCTCCATACACCAAAGTCAGCATTCTTTCCACTTCATCACCCTACCTGTTTGTTGTCCAGGGTGCCTTTCAGCTCAAAGAATGCTCAGCTGAAGGAAGATGTCCTCTGTTTGGTGGGATCAGCAAAAGCAGTCACCCCTACCCCCACCCCACCCCGCCCCCAAGCAGAGATAGAGCAAAAGGTTGGGCTAACTCCACCCATGAGTCCTAACAGAGTGAGAAGACCAGGAAAGAGTCCAGGCCTGGGTGTTCTCAGTCTCTGACACTGAGCCTGGACTCTCTGGCTTAGTCGGTCTTTCTTAGACTAGGAGTCTGTGAAGACACACCCACACCTTTCTACCAAGCCAAGCCAGGTTGATGAAGATGAGTCTGATAAGAATGGCGGTGTAGACTTGCCATCTGCACTTTGAACAAATTCATTTCCCTAGACCTCAGTTTCCTCATCTATAAAAAATAGGGTGTAGACTAATAGTCTCTAAGATCCTTTCCAGTTCTAACATTGTTTTTTCTCAGATTCCTCCCAGCTCTGACATTCCGTGTTCTTTGTTCTAACATCCCGGCTCTTCTAGCTCTGACATTTGATATTCCATGTTCTGATGTCTGAGTTCTAATGTCTCTTCCAGCTCTGATATTCTGTGTACCAAAGCCAAAGAACCCTACTAAGTGGTTCACTCTCCCCAGAATGTATACATGTGCATGTGCGCGCACGTACACGCGCACACACACACCCACACACCCACATCCCCCCACACACACACACACACCAACCATCTTGCTCACTCACCCTGCAAGTATCTTCTGAGACACAGCCCAAAGTAAGGTTGCTGACCTGCCCTGCATACACTTCCCCAGAACTGGTCCAGTTGCCAGGATGAAGGAGAGGGAGGAAGTCCAGGCGGAGGCTGTTAAGACGGATATCCTGCAGACAACCTTTAAAGTTGATGCCCCAGGGCTCAGCTGAGGCTGGTGGGGCCACACCGCCTACATGGACTTCATAGCTAGGGCCCAGAGGGGGCCCTTGAAGCTGACCAGAGCCTAAGCTGAAGGTCACCAGGTGCCTATGTCCATCATCCACGCGTCCAGGAAGGGTCACCATTGAAGTATAAGCTGTCTCCACATGGACCTCCCCTCCAGCCAAGAATACTGTATAGGTGGGTAGTGAGCCATTGGTCATCTGCAGTAGGAGGCCCGAAGCCTCACGAGTACGCAGAACAAAAGATACAGTGAGGTTGGGGCTTGGTGCATCTCTAAGCAGGAAGGAGGCCATGCTGTAGGAGCCCCCCAGGCCGAAGGTCCATGCTGGTGGCTCTGCAGAGAAAGGAGACAGCAGAGGAAGCGTCAGCAAGCTGGAATGGTCAACCTGGGGAAGGATACCCCAAAAGGGAGTGGGGCCTAGCCTTGGGATTCATAGAGATAGTCTCCACCCTTGAGATTTGAAGTAAAGAAACTGCCCTCCCTTGGGACAATACTAACATCCTGGGGACCAAGAGAGATAGGGAGGGAGGTAGCCCCTGGCCTCAGGGATCCTCTGTCTGAGGTGGGAAGATATGGCCTCTGGACTCAAGGAACCCCTTAAACCCAGTATTCCTTGAGAGTAGGGGCTATATCTTTCCCACAGACCAAGGGCTTCTAAAACTAGTCTACAGTTGCTTACCCCCGCCAACTTTGGAACTCACCCTGAGAACATGTGGGACCTTCATAAGGCCTAGGGCAGTCACAGTGGAAGGTTGTCCAGAGGTCAACACAGGATCCCCCATGGTCACAAGGCCCTGAGCTACACCAATCAGTATGCTCACAGCCTAGCTGTACTCCAGGCCGGCCATCAGCAAGATCCTGGGGCACTAGCATATGCCCATCCATACTCACGTCCTCCAGGCAGCCCACAAAGCTCGGGATGGTCCCAGCCCCACCACCCACATGGAGAGTTAGGAAGGCTGGAGAGTCAAAGGCTACTTCTTCTACCAGGGGATGGCTCTTCAGGCAGGGCCCATTCCCACAAGCCTCATGCCACAGCCTCAGCTCCAAGGCCGAGTGGAGGAGGATTACTTCAGCCTGGTGCCAATGCCCATCACTCAAGGATGGGGTGCTGAGGCTCAAGGGGAGCTCAGTGCCCTGACTCCTCAGTGTGGCCCACAGGGTGCCCTGAGACAGCTCCAGGGTGAGACTTTCAGCAGTGTCTCCTCGGGAGAACAAGAGTCCATTGGGTAGTGTAGTTCGAAACCGCAGTGACATAGCTGGCTGCCCAGACCCATCACCCATAGGCAGTGCCACAAGCAAGGAGCCACCAATTGCCAGGGAAAAGGTAGTAGATTGGGAGCACATGGGTCCATGAAAACCTGGCAGACAGTGACAGGTATAGCTATGGGCCCCTGCCTTGTAGATGGGCATGCACTGGGCCCCATGTTGGCAGCCATGACCTTCACATCCAGTGAGCAGGACAGAGCAGTCCTTCCCACCCCAGGTTGGGGGACAGTGGCACACATAGTCATTTACACCATCTTCACAGGGCGCACCATGGAAACAGGGCTCAGACGCACAGTCATCAACATTGACCGTGCACAATACACCTGTAGAGAGAGAGTGTGTGTGTCAGCCCACAGACATGGAACTCCAGAAAAAGCCCCCTGGAAGCATCTGAGCCATCTATAACTCCAACCTTCCACCCAGTGAAGTAATCAACTCCAATCAATCAATCAACCAACATTTGTTAAATACATCCTATATCCCAGAAACTGGGGATACAAATTTTAAAAACTGAAACAAGTCCAATTCTCATGTTACCATACTCTCCACAACATCACTAAGGTAGTCAGATATTGTCGGCTTGAATAATAAAAATAACAATTTTTTGTTTTTAATTTAAAATTTATTTTTAAAAATGTCTATTTTAGTGGTAGCTTGGGCTGAGGAACCAATAGACTTGTTCTAATTATCTCTAGGTGGTTAAAAATTAAAATTTATCTAATAATAGAAATAATCTTCATCCATATAATATTTGAAGGTTTACAAAGCACCTCGCAGCTTGATGAGGTAGGAAACGTAGGCATTATTATCCCCATTTTATAGAGGAGAAAACTGAGCGTTGGAGAGACTAAGTGACTTAGCTGCAGTCACAGAGCTAGATCCAAACCCAGGTTTCTTCTCACCCAAAGTTGAGTTCTTTTGCCCCTATACCATTCATTAGCCACCAAGGGAGTGCCAATCAGCACTAATTATTAGGAAGTCATTCCTTTTTTCACCAGACTTATCATTTCATTGTTATCATAGGCAACAGCCAGTGTGGAAACTTTCTTCACTAAAGCAGATCAGTATGTCCTCCATAACTTAGAGGTCTAGAGAGCTGTCCAGGGGCACTAGGAGGTTAAGTGTGACAGGTGGAACTTGAACCTAGGTCTTAACTCCGGGCTAGCTCCCTTATCCAGGACACCATCCTGTTGATGCATATCAGGCAAAATCTACCTCCTTGTAACTTAATCTGAAATGTTTTTGATGATGTTTCATGGCAAAGTGGATAAAGAGAAAGACCCAAGAAGTTCAGTTCCCACTGAAGATACGTAGAGGCTGTGTGACCCTGGGCTCTTACATTGTGCATTGACTCTTAGAAGGCATTAGCCAAACTGTACCTGGCAGAGGGTGTTTCCTCACCTGGGAATTCCCTATGTCAGTGGAATCACAAGTCCAATTCTTATCCCTGTCCCTGTTTTTAGAATTATAAAAGCTATTAGAGTTAAGTCAGCCAATAAACATTTATTAGATGCCTACTGTATGCCAGATACTTCGTTAAACACTGAGGATATAAAGAAATATAAAACACATTCCCTGCTTGTTAGAGCTCAGTCTAATTAATAAGGTAGATGCCTGCCCCTCCCCTGCACTTTACAAATGAGGAAACTGGAGCCCAGAGAGAAGTAACTTATCCAAAGTCACAGAATTAAGTGGCAGATTGGGGGAAAATAAAATGCTAAACAAAAGAAAAAAGTGACCGAGCCTAAATTTGAACCCAAATTTCTGACTCCAGTTCCCTACACATGTTGTTCCTTCCTCTGCCCCCTTGAGATAAACAGAACAAGTCTGTTAGGTGCCCAGCCTAAGCCGCCATTAAAAACCCTCCTGCCCCTACCCCTGACATCCAAAGTCAGGAGCCTGAGTGGGGTCTCACCACTCTTGAGGGGTTCAGAGCCCTGGTAGGGGGCTGGGCTGGGCTGCTGTGCTGCTCACACAACACCACGGCTCTGCCCAACTCGCACCAAGTCCAAACCAAACCTGAACACAGATCACAGGAAAGGGTACTTTTAGAGCTGAAGGGGACCTTAAAGATCATCTAGTCCATGCCCTTCATTTCACAGATGAAGAACTGAGGCCCTGAGAGGGGAATGACCCACCTAAAGTCAGATGGGTAGTGACTGGAATTGCTTTTATTTAGTTTTTGTTCAGTTGTTTCAGTTGCGTCTGACTCTTTGTGACCCCATTTGGGGTTTTCTGCAGCTCATTTTACAGATAAGGAAACTGAGGCAAATAGGGTTAAGTGACTTGCCCAGAGTCACACAGCCAAGCAGTGACTGAGGGCAGATTTGAACTCGCGTAAATGAGTCTTCCTGACTCCAGGTCTAGCATTCCATCCACTGCGCCAACTATTTTCTATTGTCATTTCCTGTATCACTTTAAAGCTTACAGAGCCCTTTCCTCACAACCACCCTGGGAAAGAAGAAGTAGAAGTAAACTGATGTCCATTTTATAGATGAGCAGACTGAGAGCGCAACCAGTAAGTAGCTGAGCTGGAATGTGGACCCCCCCATTTTGACTCCTGACCATACATGCCTCCCTCTGCACCAGACTGCCTCCTTTCAGTCCCCCTCCATCATCTCCCAGCTCATTCAGCCTCTGCCTGAAGACCTCAGTAATGGAGAAACCACTATCCCTCAGGCAGATCAGTCTACTTGAGAGCATAGTTCTGGTTGTTGGAAAGTTCTTTCTTGCATAGAGCTAAATTTTGCCTCCCTCTCTCCACCTCCCTCTTTACCCCATTCACTGCTCCTGGCTCTGCCCGTGGACACCAAATATAAGAACCCCAATGCCTCTTTCCATGGTGTGATACCCAGGAGTAACAAAGGGGCTCTTCCCTCCTCTCCCATCCTCAGTCTGGTTTATACAAAGCTCAGTGCCCTTCTTCCGCCCTCCCACCCTGCTCCACTAGCTCATTCCCATTCATACCTGCCAGGAGCAGTAGGCTCCCCAGGACAGCCCCCAGGAGCAAGGATGTCATCTCACCCCCTTTGCAGACATGGGGGCCAGGAGGATGAGGTGACTGCCTTGATAGGGCATTGGGCTGCGGGTCCAGCCAAGTCAAGGGAGCTAAAGGCCAGGGCAACTGCTCAACAGGAGCTGAGCTGGAGAGAAGGCTAATCCAGCTCCCCTTGACCCGCCCCATCCCTCCCATCTCCACCCCAGCTGGCTCCCATCAGCATTGACAGACATGGGAATGTTCAGTTTAGATCTTCCTTCCTCCCTCCCTCCTCCTTCCTCCCACCTCCACATGAGATCTGCCCAGCCCCAGCTGAAGGGGGACCGAGGCAAGGGGCAGTGAGCAACATAGAAAAGCAATTGGAGACCCTTTCACTGTGCCCATCTCTAGAGTAGGAGCAGAGCCCAACCCCTGCCCCTCGAGCCATGCAAAGTGGGAAGCTTGTGACATTTTAGTGAGGCCTACGAACTTCTTCTTAGAAAAATGTTTTTAAATATATATAATAAAATACCAATTATTGTGAAATAGAGTTATCTATGTATCTATATCTATTATCTATCTTTCTAGTCTCTCTCTCTGTGTCTCTCTGTCTCTCTGTCTCTCTCTCCCTCTCCCTCTCTGTCTCCATGTGTGTGTATATATGTATGCATATGTTCCAGACCCCAGATTAATATCAACTACTTCTACATCCATAAAGCTTTAAGATTTGCAAACCACTGTCTTCACAAATTATCCTGTGAGGTAGAAAATACAGTTACTATAGAACTGCATCCAAATTCCATATCTGATGTTTATTACCTGAGTGACCCTGGGACAGTCACCTTCCTCCCTGGGCCTGTTTCCTCATCTGTAAAATGGGATTGGACCAGATAACTGCTGAGGTTCCTTCACCTCTAGATTGTTGATCCCCATTTTACAGAGAAACAGACTGAGACTCAGAAAGAAGATATGACTTTTTCAGGGTCATACAACTAGTAAGTCACAGAAACAGGTTTAAGAGCTGAAAGTCCTCTAACTATCTTATCCAATCCCTTTATTTTACTGATGAATAAACTAAGATCCAGAGATGTTGATCGTTAAATAGACATCAAAAGTCACACTGTTAATTAGAGGGACAAGAAACCATGTCTCCTAAGACCTTACAGATAAGGAAAATAGGTACAAAGGGGAGCAGTGCCTTCTCCAAGCTCATAAAGGTAGCAAGTAGATGTGCTGGGATTTGAACTGAGGCTGCCCTAGCCTCACGCCCTTGAGCCTCAGCCAGAAGCCAGGTCTACCCCAGGTGAGACCAGGAAATGGAACTTCTCCACATCCCTGCCACATTTCTCCACATCCCCACCACAAGACTCCCTGGGGCCCATACCCACTATCCCCTGATGTAAGAGTAGCAGAGAGAGACAAAGACAAAGAGAGAACCAGAGAGAATAAGAGATTCAGATACACAGAGGGAAAAAGAGACAGAAACAAAGAGAGAGAGAGAGAGAGAGAGAGAGCGCCTCTGCCTATGACTGCCAAGACCTGGTAAGAAACTGAGGACAAGTGGAGGAAGCAGGTGGCACACAGCTCCCAAGATGGGTTCTCATAATCTCATTAGATCCCCGACCTTATTACGATCTCATCCTCTTACCCTGGAAAACTCCACCTTTCAAAGTACTCCCCCTCTTCTCCCACCTGCCTCAATCACTACTCTCTGGGAGACGTGGAGAATACCCCTGACACCTCCCAGAGCAGGTTAAGAGACAATTAACATGGGAAAGGACATCAAGCATGATGAAAAAAAAAAAAAGAAAAATCCTATATACCTCAAAATATTTATAGCGGCACTTTTTTTTAGTATCAAAGAAATGGAAACAAAGCAGATGCCCACCAATTGGGGAATGGCTAAACAAATTGTATTATATGAATGAAATGGAATATTACTGTGTCATAAGAAACAGTGTGTAATAAGGCATAATGAAAAGCATCAGAAGACTTGTATGAACTAATGCAAACTGAAGTAAATAGTGAAATAAAATCTAGAAAAATAAACAGATAAATATATATGGGCACACTCATAATGACTATAATAGAAATCAATCTAGCAAAACAGTTGGAACTGAATGCTATGAAGTTCTAATGATCAAGTTTGGCCCCAAAGAAGAGATGTGAGAATTCACCTCCCTCTCTTTTCTCAGAGGGCAGTGTGGGTATGGAACGCTATCTATCATGTTAAACTTAGTCAGTGTTCTGCTATTTCATTTATTTGCTCTGTTTTTTATTCTTTTTTTTAAGAGAGAGTTCTCTGGGAGGGAAATGAGAGCAGGCTATATTGGGAAGTGAAAGTGATATAAAAGCAAATTATATCAATACTTCTTTAAAAAAAAAAAAGACATTTATTGACCAGAACACACCAGAAGAGGGTAGCCAGGATGATGGGAGCCATTTAAGAATCGGATGAAGGAACTAGGGATCTTTGACCTAGAGAAGAAAAGTCTTGGGGAAAGGGGGTGGTGGTGGCATAGTCACTGTCTTCCAGGATCTGAAGGCCTTTCCTGAGGAAGAAGGCCTAGAATGACTCTGCTTGGCCTCAGAGGCAGAACTAGAAGCAAGGGGTGAAAAAAAGACAGCGACAGATTTCAGCTCAATGTAAGGAAAGGTTTCCTATCAAGCAGAGCAGTCCAAAACTGAAATAGAATACTTCTTTAAGTGGTAATTCCCTAAAGATCTTCAGATAGAGGCTGGATGACCATTTCTCAGGGGTGTTATCCAGGGGATTTTGCCTCAGATATGTCTTGGATCAGATCCCCTCTGAGGTGCACCCTCAACTCAGATTCCCTGAGAAACTGGTTGCCTTGCCCCCCATTCTTCCCCTGTCCCCACCACTCAAGACCTCCTTCCTGTGCATGTCAGATCCCAGAACAAACATGGTCACAGGGAGAATTTAGGGTTGAAAGAAACAGGCACTTTGGGCGAGATCCTCTAGTCCGGGGGTTCTTTACATTTTTTGTGTCTTAGGCCCCTTTAGAATTCTCGTGAAACCATAATGACCACTTCTCAGAAGAATATTTTTAAGTGTATAAAATAAAATACACAGGAGCATAAAATACAAAATAATTCTTAAAAAACAAATTCACCAATCCCAGATTCTAATCTAGTCTAACCCTATCCTTTTACAGAGGAAGAAACCGAGGCCCAGAGATGCACAGTGGTAAAGTATATTATTAACCTGGGATTTATAAACTTTTAAAAATATTTTGATAACTGCATTTTTCTGAGTTCACATTCCAGCTTGGACATTCTATGTACATTCATCTTTTGACCCCAAATCCAGCCTCCTCTTATCCTTCTATTTGAATACCACTATCTGATCTCTGAATAAATACCTCCATAGATGGTGAATTCGCTACCTCCTGAAGCAGATCAGAAAGGCTTCAGGGACCTGGAAGTAGCAGGGACTGGGAAAAAAGGCCTTCCCTCAGTCTAATCACTGAATGAAACAGTTAGGTACAGGGCCTGGGACAGGGAGAGGAGGTTAGGTTCAGAGGGAGGAATTTGTACTGGAAGTATGGGGTGGGGGTGGAGTGCAGAGGACAACATTCCAATGGAAGGGGTAGGAGTGTTCATTGGAAGGTACATGTAGCTGAGGATGCGCACAAGCATGCGCAACTGTGGGCCACAACACCAATTAGAACTCCCATTTCTGTGCTTCATTAAAGCTGACGCATTGCAACAACTCTGAAGGAGGTGGTGCGGATGTTATTATTCCCATGTTACAGATGAAGAAAGGGAGGCTAAGGGAGGTTTTGTGACTTGGCCAGGGTGTGTGTGTGTGTGTGTGTGTGTGTGTGTGTGTGTGTGTGTGTGTGTGTGTGTGTGTGTGTGTGTGTGTGTGTGTGTGTGTGTGTGTGTGTATGTGTGTGTCTGCCTGTGCTCTCGGATACACAGAGCCACCCAGGTCCAGCCCAACATGGCTTTTTGCTGCCCGTGCTCCCTCATGTCTTCTGACTCTTCCCAGGATCCAGGATTCCCCCTTGTCCTCTTCTGCCTGCTCAAGCCCTCCCCATCTTCAAGGCCCAGCTCCTCTGTGAAGCTGCCCCCTCACCAAGTCCTGAGGACCTGTTGCCTTGTTCCAAGAGGGACTTCAGCAAGTCTGTGACCTAGGGCCCTGTACTAGGATTTGAACCCAGTTCCTATGACTCTAAATTCACTTCCTAGGTTCTAAAGGCTCCCAAACCAGGCACTGGCTCTTCAGTTCTCTTCATACAATTACAAGGTTAGGCATAGTGGGGATGCTTGGGAAATGCTCAGAGAGGGAAGGAAGACAGGGATGAGTGAGTGGATAATGGACTCAGTGAATGAATAGAGTGAATAAATGAGCAAATGAATGAGTATATGATGGCAGAAATAAGGAAATGCTTATCAATCATTACTCATAACTCAGTGCCCTCAGATTTATGAGTGAGTGGATAAATGAATGAATGAAGTAAATGAGTGAGCTAAATGAGTGACTAAGTAATGAAGGAAAGAAAGAAAGAATGGATTGAGTTAATAAATACCCAGAGACCAAAGGACAGCAGACATCCCCTATCAGTGCCAAAGAATTCAGATGTTAGGAGCAAGGTGGGGCTCTCTTCCTGAACTGCCCACCTCCTTCTCCAGAGAAGAAGTGTCTCCAGAGACACTAGGACCCAGGTACTAATGGCACCCACTTAGATGGAGGGCACCCCACCCCAGAACCCTCCTCCCATCCCCCCATCAAGCACCTGTGTACCCTGCCAGGCAGTGGCACTGGAAGCTGTTGGGAAGATCTTCACAGGTGCCTCCGTTCAGGCAGGGCTGGGACTCACATTCATTCACATCCTCAGAGCAGTTGTCCCCTGTGAGCAGAACAGTTAAGAGTCTTCAGTCAGCCCCAGACACAGAGAAGGAAGCAATTCCCTGCCATAATGCCCATGAGGTCCCTTAGACTGAGAGCTCCCTCATGAGCTACTGGATACCAGGGCTGAGAAGCTGAGGAGCAGAGGATGAGATCCTAGAGAGGATCTGGTCCAACCCCTTCATTTACATGTGAGAAAATTGTGGCACTGAGAGGTGTCCAAAGTCAGCTGGTAAACAGCGATAAAAAACAACATGTATGAAGGATACAGAAAAGCATGAGAAGATTTATATGAACTGATGCAAACTGGATTTGCACCTATGTCTTCTGACTCCAAATTCATGCTTTTCCCATTGTACCACACACAGTCTGGCTCAATGCCTCTCTAATACCTGACAGGTCAGAGCATGCCTGCAGCCAGTAGCGCTCAATAGGCATTCAAGCTTGGACCAGAACCTAGTCTCCTAACACCAGCCTCAAGCCTTTTTCCACCACTGAAACCCTCCTCCCTAGCCTACTATCTCTGAAGTCCTCAGTCAGATGTTCCAGATAATAGGGCCAGATACAGGTGGGGAAAATTGGGCTTCCCAAGTCCCACTCACCTGTGAATCCAGGAAGACACTGGCACATAAAGCCAGATGCTGAGCTGTAGCTGAAGGTCCCAGGAAAGACAGGCTGGGCTCCCCCGTAGAGTGACTGATTAGATCTCTGGAAACAAAGGCCCCCATGGAGGCAGGGGGCCCCCACACACTCATCCTCATCCATCTCACAGTGTTCCCCATGGTAACCTAGGGCAATATCCACAGAGAATATCTACCTACCAATACCCTTATAGATTTACACAAACATGCACATACATGCCACAAATAAACACAAACAAAAGTTCCCTTATACATACAGAAATGTCCATGGGCTCTAACATGAATGATTGATTACATGCACATTGTTCATGAAATTCCAAATTAGAAAGTTAGAGACCACTTAATGTAACAGAATGGGAAACCAAGACCTATGCAGAAGGTGACTTACCCAAAGTCAGAGAGGTGGGAAAGGCAACACTAACACAAGTGCCCTGTCTCCTGAGGTCTTTGTACTAGGTTATGCTGAGTTTTTGGAATAACAATTGCACATGAGAACCCTAAGAAAGCCGATGGGGCTAATGTGGACCTGTTAGCCAGGATGAACTGGAGGGGCTGATGGGAGCGAGGGGGGAGTGGAATAAACATGGACACACCAGCATGGGGACACACACGCACACACGTACCTGGCAGGCAGACACACGTATAGTTGCTCTGCCCATCCAAACAGGTGGCATTGTGTAGACACGGGTTGGACAGACACTCCAGCACTTCGACCTCACAGAGAGCACCCTCAAAGCCAGTCCCACTGCAGTTACACTGGAACCTGGGACAGATCCAGCACCCAGGGGTCACAGACCCCCAGAAGCCACACTCCACAGTCCCACCCCACATCTAACCCCACTGGAGCTGAGTGGTAAACTAATCTAATCCCATCATTTTTCAGAGGGGAAGCCTCTGCAGACCAGATAGGGGAAGCAGCTTGCTTAATGTCATACAGTCGCCAAATCCAATTTCTGTGAACTAAAAGCTGGAAGAAACCCTGGAAATCATCTAGTTAATCTCCACCCCCTCCCCCATTTCACAAAGGAGGAAACCAAGGCCAGGAAGGATGAGGTGGGTTTGCCCAAGGTCACACATGAAATGAATCAGGATTTAAACCCGAAAAAATCTAGGGTCTCCTATACCAGGCTGTTGTATGTCATTTACCTTAATTTTAACAGTTCACTTTGTAAATTCTAAGTTTGTGAGGTGAGTGAGCTGGACTGGAGTCCTCGGGGCATATCCTGACTGAGCCTGAGCAAGTCACTTTATCTCTTGGTGCCAGAACAATCCTCTGGCCCTGTAAGCTGCAGACCAGGCTCTGGACTGGAGAGGTAGGAAGTTCTCTGCATTCCTGAAAACACTGTTCTGATCCCTGCCAAAAAGCTTCTTATGTGTGTATCCCATCTCCTTTCTGGCAGCCCAGACTTGGTAAGGGCAGGGAGCAGCTCTCATTTAGGTTTTCAATGTCCCCTCATTCTAAGATCCCGGCCTTAGGTGTTAGAGATACTTAATATGGCTGGTGAATTCAACTTTCTGCTTTCCTCCATCAGCCTCAGACCCCAGACTTTTTGAAAGCAGGGGCTGCCCTTCTCCCTCCCCCAAGGATTTCTGAAGAGCTGGGCCTCCAACTTAGAGCTTCTGAAGGTCTTGGACCCCATCCTCTTGCCTGGTCTCTATCACAGGGCCCAGGAGGGACCTAAGGTCAGCCCAGCTTTCAGCCTGTCCCCAAGGCTAGTCTGTCCCTAGGGCTCTCACCTGTCAATGAAGTTGTGGCACATGCCTCCGTTGGCACAAGGCTGGCTCTCACACTCATCGATGTCCACCTGGCAGTTATGTCCAGTGTAGCCAGGAGAACAAAGACATCGGTAGGAGCCTACACCCTCCAAGCAGGAGCCCCCGTTCTGGCAGGGATCTGACTGGCATTCATCTATGTCTGTCTCACAATTCAATCCTGAGTGAGAGAGAGAGAGAGATTAGAATAAGTATATGAGATTTCCCGGATTTCCCACTGGTTTCTTTTATCCCAATGTGGCTTCCTGAAGACCCAGAGCAGGCCTCAGGTCTCAGTGCTGACCCAGAGATTGATCTCCACCCTCAGCAATTTGAAGACCCCAGGTAACCCCTGCCCAAGTGATGAGGGGCCAAAGTACAGGGTCCAGGATTGGAATGAGGGCCATGAGGACAGTCGAGTGAACCACTTCAAGGCAAAGTACCTACACACAGACAGACATCTAGAGTTCACAAAGTATTTTCTTTACAACCTTGAGAGATTGGTGGTTTTCTGCATAAGAGGGAACTGGGCATCAGAGAGGAAATGGATTAAAACTCATGAGCTTCAGAACTAGAAGGGGCCTTCCAGATCATCTAGCCAATCCCCTCAATGTACAGAGGGGAACATTCAGGCCTAGAGAGGGGATTAACTCAACAGAAGTCACAGTTAACAAACACAAGGAAGTAAACCCAGGTCCTTGGATTCTCAATCTCCTCATGGCGTTACACCAGGCTCCATCCCCGCGTAGCACCCCCACCACCCCCAACCCCCACGCCCCACCAGGCAGGCTTCCAGAGTCTATGACTCAGAGAAGGAGTTGCCCACTGCTCCTCCCACCTGGTGACCCCAAATTCCTCCATAGATACATCCTGGCAGGCCCCCAGCTCCTCAGGCTCCCGTGCCTGCCGGTGCTAGGGGAGGGAGCTGGCCTGAATTCCAGGCCTCACTACCCTGCCTGGGGAGGGGAACTAAAGGGAGGAGGAGCAAAGAAGAAGGAGAAGGAGAAGGCGGGAAGAGAAGGGTGCACACTCAGAGACACGTACCAACACATTTATACATGCATAAACATACTTGTGCATGCATGTTTTCCTGGGCTTCCACTGGTGTGCACATGGGTACACACATATGGTCACATAGAAGTACACACACCCACACTGACAGACATGCAGGCGCGCACGCGCGCGCGCGCACACACACGCACACACTCTCTCCCCTCCATCTTCCAGAAGGCCTCATTCTACAGCGATAGGACAGGGAGCTCTGAAGACCCCCACAGACCTCCCTTCCTCTGGTGTCCTCCCTGCTCAACTATTTGTTAACTGTGTGACTTCAGTTAATCCCCCTCTCTGACCCTAAATTTACCCCTCTGTAAACTGAAGGGGCTAGCTTAGGTAGTTTGTAAGGTCCCTTCTAGTTCTGAAGCTCTTGAGTTTTAATTCAATTCTCTGATCCTCAGTTTCCTTTTACACAGAAGGGGGATGAGGTTTCCTCCAGAGTTTTTCTACTCAGGCCCTTACCCTGAAACTGCCTGGACTGGGTCCCTTTTCCCTTGTCCCTGGGGTGGGTGCCTGTCTTCCTGCCCCTCGGGTGGATCTCTGTCCCCTTGCCCTGGAGTGGGTCCCTATACTCCAGCTCCTCTCCCACTGGGCTGGGTCCCAGGGACCTGCCAGGCCTCACCTGTGTAGCCAGGGGAACATATGCACTGATAGCCATCCACACGATTGACACAGGATGCCTCATGTTTGCAGGGTCTAGAGGCACACTCATCGATGTCCAGCTCACAACGTGGGCCCTGAAAGCCTGGCACACAGTAGCACAGGAAGCTACCTGGAGCATCCACACAGAGAGCCCCATTCTGGCAGGGGCCTGACATGCACTCATCTATATCTTCCTCACACAGAGGACCAGTCCATCCTGGAGGACAGAGGCAAGCAAAGCCATCTCCTGCTGTAACGCAGGTACCCCCATGATGGCAAGACTGTGCAGTACAATTCCCAAGACAACCCTCCTCCCCACAGTCTGTCCAGCTGCAGTTGGGACCCCAGAAGCTCGGAGGACAGTGGCAGGTGTGGTTCAAAGCCCCTGGGGCTGCATGGCATGTCTGGTTCCCAGGGCAGGCCTGCTCAGAGCAGGCATCATAGAGCTTCTCACAGAGGGTCCCCACGTAGGCCACCGGCTCTGTGGGACAGACACACAGGAAGCCACCACTACTGATGTTGTGGCAGGTGCCCCCATGGGTGCAGGGGTCTGAAGTGCAGCCACTAGAGCCTGCAGAGGAGAGAGAAAACAGTGTTTCAGGGCTGGAAGAGACTTCTGAGGTCACTATGTGCATTGGGAACTGAGGCCTAGCAAGTAAGATGACTCAGGGCTCACAACCAGTTCCCGAAGCCCCTCGTCCTGTTGTCAGATTTTGGCAGCCACACAGGTGGGTCAGGCTCGACCATTCCCACATCCACAGCTAGGCCAAGGAGTTTCCAAACTTAGCACTCCACTCCCTACCCAAACATTTCCACATCTTTATAATCCTTCCCTCCTCTAATCCTTCCTCACCTCCAATCCATCCATCCTTTACACAACTACAAAATTCTGCATTGTTCCACACAGATCTGGTGAGTCCCCCTTGCTGGCAGAATAAAGTTCCACTCTCTCTATCTGGCATTCAAGTTCTCTCATAAGCTGGAGCCACCCTACCTTCTCTACCTAGTCCATGCTCCAAACAAAGCAAAGCCTCAAAGCCATCCTGTGCTTTCCAGACTCTGTCTGGGCTCTCCTTGTTCCTCAGCTTGGAATTCCCTCCTTCCCCTTCTTTGCCTGATGAACCCCTCCCAGGCCTTTAGAGTTCAAATCAAGTACCACCTTCTCCATCACACTATCAAAGGCCCCCCCACCCTGGCCTGTGGCAGCCTTCAGACTCGGCCCTCACAGGAGCATTTTATTCTGCACTTCCCAAATGGATTTAGGGTATCATTACAAATTATTGCTCTCTGCACCTGTGTCTTATTCTTCAATTAGACTACAAGCTGCATGGGGCCAGGATTTAGGCTCCATACTTCCCCACAGCCTAGAAGAGCTTTGCACACCTTGGGGGGCTTCAGGAAGTCTCGGGATCTCTTGCTTTGTAAATGCCAGGGCGTGAGCAGGACAGGGAATATGAATGGGACAAAGTGTGTATATACTTCAGAAAATGCACAGGACAAGGAAGACCTGGGTTTGTCTGCACTCCAGAACTGGGATAGGAGCAGGTGTATCTACACTTCAAATCTGGGTCAGGACAAGGATCATTTAAACCCCACAGCACAAACAGGACCAATTCCATCTAGTGCAAGGCCTACACCTACTCTGGAGCAGGTGAATGAAGGGAAGTAATGTAGTACCAGGACTAAAAGTCGGGAAGACCTGTGTTCAAATCCTGCCTCTGGTTCTCATTAGCCAGGTTGCCTTGACCAAGTCACTTAAAATCTCTGAGCCTCAATTTCTCATCTGTAAAATAGAGATAGTAATGCCTATAATACCACCCTCACAGTACCAGGGTTGTTGTAAGGATAAAATGAAATAGTGCTGTTATCCCTTCCACTTTGAGGGGGTTAGGGGCATTGTACCCCCATGATCTGGAAAATCCACACAAAATTTTTTGGTGCTCCCCTTGTACCAGAGAAAAACTCTGAATCATTATGGTATTAAAAGATACAATATGTTGATATTATATAATACCATACCTATATTTTATTCATTTCCAAGTTTCTAAACTTTTTCTGTGTTGTCTACTGTCCTTCAAGTATTATCTGTGGCTTCTGCAAAACTTCCCCCCGAATTCCCATTGAATTTCTTATGCATAGGTTGCTATGATATATCAAAATGAGATAGGGAAAGTCTAGACGTCTGTGCTCATAAAGGGCTTTGTAAGCCTGAAAGCGCTATAGAAGTGCTAGCTGTTGTTATTATGAGTCCCTGGTGGATTTTGCTCCCGACCCCTGACCCCTGACCCCTGACCACCACCCAGGATGGACTTTGGAGGGGGATCTTTGTAGTCCTGGATGTGGACAGCCTCCCTCCTTCCTCTCTGGACACACCTCCCTCCAGAGTTCCTCCAGGAGCCTCCTATGAGGCCCTGGGAAGGGCACTGAGTGAGGAGAGGCCTCTGACTTGGAAGCTCTGTCTCCTCCCTGAACAGCCCCTGGCCCTCAGGAGAGCAGCAGCAGAGTCCGGACAAAGAGGATCTCCAGTTTCAGAGGGAAATGGAGCTGCCAGTTCTCCCACCTCCACAAAGAGAAATAATAACAATAACTCCAATTTTTCTAGCATTTAAAATATTATGAAGTAATTTTCCCTACCAGAGTCTTATGAAGTAGATAATGCAAAGATAACTCCTGAACACAACTAGGAAGCAGAACCACAACTGGTTCTTAAGATCTGGAGCTTAAAGGACTTCGGAGGCTACCTAGTCCAACTCTTTTATTTTACAGGGGAGTGAACTGAGTCCCAGGGAACTTACACACCACGCCCAAGGTTACTTAAGTTGTGCCAGCAGGATGCTATGAACCCAGATCTTTAGGCTCCAAAGCCAAGCCTCTGTCCCCTGGATCTCCAGAATCAGGACAGCTGAGAGCCTTCCTTCCACCCCCACACAATAAGTCCGTTCTGGGAATGGTTCCCTCTCTGCAATGGGCATAACTTACTTCAGATTTCTCCTTCTTGGGGGTTTGTCCACTTTTGAGTTCCCTACACAGAGAAGTTTTCATCAGTTTCTTGGACAATTATTTGATACTTTACCTGGAAACCAAGATGAATATTAATTTTATCATGTGAGAGCACTAATTGCCAACCCTTTATCAGCACATGGATCTCCATTCTTCTGAATGGCTTGTGTTTGACTGATTGATCTAGGAGAAGCAGGGGCAGTGAGGGTGTGGAAAGAGCAGAGGACTGGAAGACAGGAGACCTGGGTTCTAATTCCAGTTTATGTTAGCTTAGCTATGTGACCTTTGGCAAGTTACTTGATCTTTGTCAGTTTTCCCATCTGTCAAATGGGTTTGATATCCCTTACACTACTGACCTCATAGACCTGGTGTAAGGAAAAAGCTACATAAAGTGTTAAAAGTTATGGAAACAGGACCTGTTCTGATTCTTTCTTTTCCAGCTGTTGCCTCACTGGATACTCATAATACTTCCAAGAGGGAGACAAGACAGGGCTTATTATCCCCATTTGTCAGATAAGGAAACTGAGGCCCAGGAAAGGGAAACGACCTACTCTAGGCTAGTAATTAGACTTGGTTGTAGAGCCCAGGTTTCCTACCTTCCATTCCTGAACTCTTCTCTCCTCTGCTCCAAGACCAACTCCTCCAGACTTCCATCCTGGGACTGTCCTCCCTTCTCCCTTCCTGCCCCCTCCCCCTCTCTGCCCTGAATTCCAGACCCTTGTTTTCTGCCTGAGTGCCTGGCATGAAGGGAGGGAAGAGCTGATGTTGCTGAATTGCTGGGCATCCCACAGAAACTGCTCTTGCCCAGCCCTCAGTCAGAGTCCTGACATCCTAGGAGAGATGGGGCAGCCTTTCCCATAGGCTGGAGGTGAGAGGAGAGGTTTCTGGGATTCCTTTCTAGGGATTAACATTGCTGGAAGCTCAGAGATCTTGGTCCACTTCCCTAGGACCCAGAAAGAGCTCCCAAAGGCTTGAATGGAACCCTGGATGGCTGAGAGTTAGACTCACAGAGTGACCTTTTTTTTAAGGTGGAAGAGACTTTAGAAACCATCTTATTCAAATCTCTTCGTTTTATATAAAACTGAGGTCCAAGAAAGGAAGGCGACTATTCCAAAGTAATAAATTAATTAATGCCCCAGTTGGGACTAGACTCCAAGTCTCCTGAGAGTCCAAATCCAGTGCCCTTTCCTCGGGGGGAGGGGGGGGGGGGGCACATCTTGACTCTCCCTGTCTTGCTTGAATATCTTCAAGGGGCAGAGGGCCCAGCAAGCCTCTGCTCTCTACCCCAGCCCACCAGCTCTCTTCTACTGCCCTGCCCTTCCCCCAGCCAGAGATGTCACCCAGACATTAACCAGAGAGGGCCTGGTCCCTCAGATTTCAAACCCTTAGCACTGGCCCCTCCATAACACCCCTAACTGATAACTTTCTGATGCTTTGCCCACTCGTCACATTCCAACGAGGGTCAGGGGCCAGAGGCCAGGGCCTGGATCATCAACCAAGCTCCATCTCCTACTAATGGAGAGTAAGGGTAGGGGGTAGAGCCCTTGATGTTGGGAAGGAGAAGGAAGGTTGATTGGTCATGTCCTAAAAGGGAAGGAGAGACAGAGAATGACAGGTAATAATGCCCTTACAACCTGACATTTCTACAGCCTTCCCACTTTCCAAAGAGCCTCACATGCATTGAGTATCTAAAGAGATGAGACAATTCTATGGAAAGAATCCCTAAATGGGATCAGGAAACTGCAAGTGAAAAGCCAGCTCCCACCGCTCTTAGCTGTGTGAGCACATGTAAATCACTTAGCCAGTCTGAGCCTCTGCACAACTGAAATGGCACCTCGTAGTAAGGAAAGTTCTTTAGTAAATCTAACGTTCTACATAAATGTGAAGCTGTGTTCTAATACAAGCTCATCTAGCTTCAACAGTTTGTGTCAAACATTCTGTATTCTGGGTCAGAAGGGATCTTAGAACGGAGACTGTTAGAATATATTAAAATTGGAAGGGACTTCAGAGCATAGAGTGTTATAGCTGAAAAGGACCTTAGAACATAAGATAGTAGAAATGAAGAAGGGTCCCTGAGAAGGGACCAGAATGTTAGAGAGGGAAGGGACAATAAAAGAAGCTGGATCTGGAAGGAACCTTAGAATATAGAAGGTTAAAGTTGTAAGGGACCTTAGACAATACCCTGGAAATTATCTAGTACCATCCCAAGTAGTAAATTCCCTTTAAACAACTGAGATGTTAAAGGGTCCCTTCTCAGAATCATGTTTTTAAATGCATAAACTATAATTCACAAAATTACAAAGGAAACCAATGGCATTGAAATACGATTATCAAAATAGTTTTCAGAAAACAAGTCGGGTGCCCTCACTTTGGTCCACTGACTGCTGTTAGAAAGTTTTCCCTTCAAACATTGAGAACTGCCTGTCTGCAGTTTCCCCACCCCCCTGATCTGAGTTCTGGCCTCTGGGGTCAAGTAAAACGAGGGTAATCCCTCTTCCACATGACAGCCTCTCAGATATGTGAAGACAATAATACTGCCCCTCCTCAGTTTTCTCTGCCCTGAACTAAATCTCACCAGTTCTTTCAATAAGTGCATTATCTTAGGGTGTGAAACAACAAAATAGACACCCAACACTTCAGGCTGGGGTTCAGCCCCGTACCCCTATGCTCCCAGTCCCTGGAGGCCCTGGGATAGAGGCCCTAGACAACATTTGCTTCTCCCAGAAACGAAGAGACACTGAGATAAGCTGGCTCTTTGCTTGGACTTCGGAGCCAAGGGCTGAGGAGCCCGTAGGGGGGAGGGTAAGGGAAGAGAGGAAGCATCCCTGGTCGTCGGGGATGGCCAGATTGGGAGGTGGCCTGCTGCTATGGCAACAGATCTGCATGTGCTTACATTAGCAAATCCCTTGTGACCTCCCCACCTCATTCGGCTTGACCTGAGCAGGCCACAGGATTAGCAGAAGGGCCCAACCAGAGCCCCAACCTGTCCCAAAGCCTGAGTGGGGGCGGGGGAGGCCTTGGGGGTCAGAGGGTTTTAAATCTGAGGGGAAGAGATCATCCACTCCACAGTCTGGAGGAAAGCACCTTGGACCTGGAGTCAGGAGACCTGAGTTCTAGTCATCTAATAGCTACATGATCCTGTTAAGCAGGTTGTCTACTCTTAGTTTACTCAGCTGTAAAATAGTATTGATAATACTTGAGTTATAGAGGACTGTTTTGAGGCACAAATGAGATAATGCATGCACAAGTTCTTTGTGAACAAGATATATAAATGCAAGCTATTATTATCTTGTCTACCAAAAGCAAGCTCCTCCTCCTCCTCTCTGAGTCTCAGTTTCCCCACTTGTAAAACAGGGATAACAGTACTTGAGCTATCTAACTCATAGGGTTGTTAGGAGCAAAGGGTGGTAAAACCTTAAAGAAATAGAAATGGGGGTCGTTATCAGCATCTTCTAAACAAGGGCCTTTTGGAGATAATTACTACTGATTGTTTGGTCCTTTTATCATAGGGAATAAATTAAATAAGATAATAAAAAATGCCTAACCCCAGGAATGCAGGTAGTCTTGGTCAGGCCAGCAGAGCACAAGCTGGTGAGAAGAAGCCCATGCCCAATATTAGATGGGTTGGTTTTTAAATCAGCCAGGATCAGGGATGGTGAAAGCAAAGACTGACATACAAAAGTCAGGGAATTTGGGAACTTTAACCCAGAGAAGAGAAAGCTTAGAAGGGGACAGGTTTTCAAGTCTTTGAAGGCTGTCCCATGGAAGAGACTTTTCCTGCTAGGAGCAAAGGGTGGACATTGCAGAGAGGTCTTAGATAAGGGCTCAAAGTAAGGAAAATAATTCCTAACCATTATAGCTTATCTGGAAGTGGGATGGGCTATAGGAGAAAGTAATGAGTTATCCACTCTTGAGGTATACAGGTGGAGGCTGGAGGACCCCTAATCTTCCACCTCGTAGTTTTCCCAGGCTGCCTTCAAGATTCAATACAAATTAATGAAAAATGCTATCCATTTGATGGACTCTGAGTGCAAATGGAAGTATATTTTTTTCACTTTTTTTTTGCTTTCTTGCCTTTTGTGACTAATATGGAAATAACACTTTGCATGATTTCACATGTACAATTGATATATTGAATGCCTTCTCAATGGGTGGGGGAAGGGCTGGACAGAGGCAGAGAATTTGGAACTCTAAATTTTTTTAAATGAATGTTAAAAATAAATGAATTTGTTCCCTTTCTCAAAGAAAAAAGAAATGCAAATATTAAAAAAAAATTTAAAGACTCACAATGGACGCTTCAGGAAAATGTCTTCCCAGTCCTCAGCATAGTTGCTAGTGACTTCCCTATGAGATTAGTTCCTCTCTACTCCATACATATCTTTTATGTACTGAGTTATAACCTTGGTCTCCTCCATTGAAATGTGAGCTCCTTGAGGCAAGGGACTGCTCTTATCTTTCTTTGTATCCCCAGTGTTTAATATGGTGCATGGTCTGTAGGAAATGCTTAATAATTAATGCTTGTTGACTGACTGGCTATATGAAGTCCTTCAAAGTCTCTTCTGAACCTGATATTTTGTGAACTTTTTTGGCCTTAGCCACTCATGGAATTCTCTAAGGCAAGGAACAGATTGTGGTCCATGTCAGTGAAGACAGCATGAAATCAGAGCTCTTTTAAAGTGCTGAATTATAGTAATAATTCCAAATCTATAGCTATTTCCAATTTAAAAAGCACTTTCCCCAAAAAAACTCCATGAGACAAATAGTACTAGTTTTATTATCCACATTTTCCAAACCAAAATTCAGAATAGGAAGTAACTTGCCCATGGCCACACAGCTGTTGAGTATCAATCAGAGCTGGGATTTGAATTCAAGTCTCATGATGCCAAATCCAACACTCTGTCAATCAAACCATACCATCCCTCAAATATATCAGTCAGGAAAGACAAGTTTAATGTAAAACTTCTTTGATATAAAATTTAAAATATGAAATATATTTATCTGGGACCTAGATCTGTGATTTTACCCTCTGAGAAATTCTAGCTATAAACTTTCCACTGACATAGATTGGCAACTAATTTCAAATATTTCTTTTTTTAAAAAAATTTTTATTAATTTTATTTATTTTCGGTGTTCTACAATCACTACTACATAACTTTGATTTTCCCCCCTCCCTCCCTGAGATAACATATAATTTTATATAGGTTCTACACATACATTCCTATTAATGTATTAAATACATTCCTATACACCTACATTTTCACTATAGTCATGCTGTGTAGAAGAATTAAAATGAATGGGAGAAGATCTACAACAAACCAAAACATAATACAAAAGAAAATGATCTGCTACATTCTGCAACTGAATTCCATAGTTCTTTCTTTGGATGTGGAAGGCATTTTGCCTTAAAAGTCCATTGGGAATTTTTTTAAGTCCCTGCATTGCAATGAAGTTCCAAGTCTACCAGAAAAAACTCTCACACACTGTGGTTGTTGCTGTGCACAAAGTTCTCCTGGTTCTGCTCCTTTCACTCAGCATCAGATCATATAAATCACGCTGGATAAAAGTGTGGCGGAAACTAGGCATAGACCAATGCCTGACACCATACACAAGAATAAAGTCCAAATGGGTACGTGATCTAGGTATAAAGACTGATACTATGTACAAATTGGTGGAGCAAGGAATAGTGTATTTATCAGATTTATGGAGAGGGGAAGAATTTTTGACTAAAGAAGAGATAGAAAGCATTATGAAGTACAAGATGGATAATTTTGATTACATTAAACTGGAAAGTTTTTGCACAACCAAACCTAATGCATCCAAGATTTGGAGGGATGCAGAAAACTGGGAAAGAATTTTTATAGCTAGTGTCTGTGATAAAGACCTCATTTCTAAAATACATAGAGAAGTCAGTCAAAAGTACAAGAACACAAGTCATTCTCTAATTGATAAATAGTCAAAGGATATGAATATGTAGTTTTCAGAGGAAGAAATTAAAGTTATCTATAGTCATATGAAAAAATGCTCTAAATCACTACTGATTAGAGAGATGCAAATCAAAACAACTCTGAGGTACCACATCGCACCGGTCAGATTGGCTAACATGACAGAGCAGGACGATGATAAATGCTGGCGAGGATGTGGGAGAGTTGGAATGCTAATTCATTGTTGGTAGAGCTGTGAGCTGATCCAACCATTCTGGAGAGCAATTTGGAACTATGCCCAAAGGGCTACAAAAATCTGCATACCCTTTGACCCAGCAATATCTCTTCTAGGACTATATCCCCAAGAGATCATAAAAATGGGAAAGGGTCCCACATGTACAAAAATATTTATAGCAGCATTCTTTGTGGTGGTCAAAAACTGGAAATCAAGGGGATGCCCATCAATTGGAGAATGGCTGAATAAATTGTGGTATACGAATGTAATGGAATATTATTGTGCTATAAGAAATGATGAACAGGAAGACTTCAGAGAGGCCTGGAAAGAATTTCAAATATTTCTTGAGATATCTGAGTGATTAAGTTTCTTGTCAAGGGTTATATGGCCAGTATGTGATAGGGGTAGGATTTGAACAAGGCCATAGAATCATAGATTTAAAGATTTAAAATTAGAAAGGACCTTAGAGGTTTGTTGACAATCCTTTATTTTGCAGATGAGGAAATGGAGACCCAGTGAGCTTAATTGTCTTGTCAGAGTCACACAGTCAAGTGTCTGAGGCAGGATTGGAACCCAGGTCTTCCTAATTCCAAAGTCTGGTGTTTCTAACATCTATGAGTATGAAATAGTCAGTTCTTCAAAATGTTAAAATTAGTAGTCCAAGAACATTAAAAAGAACAGTATATATGAGTGCAACAATGTAAAAGGAAAAAACAACTAAAAGAATTCAAATCAAGGTTGCAAAATTACAAAGTATGAAAGTGGCGTCTAAGAAAAGATATGAGACAAACAGAGGTTAGGTAATTTGCTCAGGGTCACACAGTTAGTGTCTGAGGCTGGACTTGAACTCAGTGTATCCTGTCTGCGGGCCAGTGTTCTATCCACTGAGCATCCAGCTAACCAATGGAGTGTTACTGTGTCTTAAAAAAACAACGGATAAAAAGAATTCAGAGAAACTTGGAAAGACTTCTGTGAACTGAATCTGCATGAAGTGAAGCAAGCCAGAACAATTTGTAGGATGACCACAATACTGTAAAGGAAAACAACAGTTAAACACTGAGAACTGAATGAGGCAGTGAGAAAGTTGTGGCTTCAGAAGACTAAGGATAAAGCAAGCCTCCTCCTTCCTGTTAATAAGAAGGGGGTGGGGGATGGGGGGATGGACTAGAAGTCACAACGAGGTGCAGTGGTAGATTTTATTTTATTTTTTTGCTCACCTATACTAATTTGTTTCCGGGGAAGGTTCTATGTATGAAAGGGAATTAGGGCTAGATAGTGGAAAGTGCTAGTGACAGAAAAAAGAGCATCCATGAATTAAAAAAAAAAAAAAAAGGTTGACAACACCTGGCTTGATCCAAGCAAGCACCTGAGAAGGAAAATGAAGCACAGATAGTGAAACTGATTTGCCCAACTTCACACGTTAGTAGCAGAGCCTTTGGCTTCTGCCTTGCCTGATGCTCTTTCTATGCTGGAATTACAGTATCTCCACCCTCTGCTCCTTTATCCACCTAGAATCTCCTTAAGCAATAGTTCACACCCCATCTGATTTACGCAGGACTTACTCATCCATTGACTGTTTCAGACTTTCCAAAGGACCTCTCTATGGAGGACAATTCTGATCATTTCCCCCTTTCCCTCAGTGAGTAAACTGAAGTTAAGTGACTTAGGAAACAGAGCTACCACAATTTGGGAGTCAGTGCTTCTGTTGTCTCCAGTCAAACCATTTTGTCTCCCACTGCAAGAGATTACGAGGTCCAGGTACTAAAATCCTCTGTTCATAGGAAGGTCAACCCATAAAGCCCATCCCACTTTCAAAGCTCCTGATCATCACTCACTACAGCAGTGGACATAGCACTGGGCCTGGAGATAGACGGAACTGAGTTCAAATCCAGCCTCAGACACTTATCATCTAGTTGTGTATCCATGAGCAAGTCACTTACCCTCTGTCAACCTGTTTCCTCAACTGTAAAAATAGGGATAAGAAAAGCACCTACCTCCCAGGGTTGTTGTGAGCATAAAATGAGATAATGCTCGTAAGTATTTAGTAAGTGCTATATCGAGTGCACAGTGCTTGCACAAAGTAGGTGCTTAATAAATGTTTGCTTCCTTTCTTCTTTCAAAACCTTACTTCATGCAATTTTCATACATTTTCTCCTATAGATTTTCTGTAGAAGACTCACCCATGAAGAGTTCTCTCTTTCTCTGTCTCTGTGTCTCTGTCTCTCTCTCTGTCTGTCTCTGTCTCTCTTTCTCTCTGTCTCTCTGTCTCTCTCTCAACTTTTTAAAGGTACCAGCCAAATATCTGAGTTCCCATCTGTTCTGTTTCTAATGATACAAGGTCACCTCTTTCAAATGCCTATCATACATGCCTTCAATGAGGCAACAGGATACAGTAGAAAAGCAGCTGACTGAAGTCAAAGAACTTGGGTTCAGATCCCACCTTTGACCCCTTACTACCTGTGTGATCTTGGGCAAATGACTTAATCTCTTTGGGCCTCAGTTTCTTCATCTGTAAAAAGAGGGGGTTGGACTAGATTGCCTCTGAGGTCCCCTCCAGCTCTAAATCTGTAATCCTTTATATTAAAGCCTAGGTCATAATTGGTAATAGACAGTAGCTTCCTACTCAGCCTATTTGTACACAGTTTGCACACAGATCTAAGAAGCTGTGTTATCTAGTTTCCAAGCTTGAATGAAGTTAGAAGAGAAGCAGAGGGGACTGCTCCCTCATAATGTCACTGAGTCAAGTTGCTATACAGAATTATAGGCCTAGAGCTAGGAGGGACCTCAGGGGTCATCTAGTCCAATCCTCTCATTTCACAAATAAATAAACTGAGGTCCATTGAGGTTAAGTGATCTGTTCAAGGTCACATAAGAAGTAAGCAGTCAAAAGAGGTATTTGAACACAGTACCTCCAGAGACAGTTTATTATAATTATCACCAGTGGTTATCATTACCAGGGAGCAACTAGGTAGCACAGTGGATACAGTGCCAGTCCTGAAGTCTGGAAGTCTCATCTTCCTGAGTTCAGATCTGACCTCAGACACTAACTGCGTAATGGAAGTCACTTAACTCTGTTTGTCTTAGTTTCCTCATCTGTAAAAGGAGCCGAAGAAGGAAATGGCAAACCACTCCAGTATCTTTGCCAAGGAAACACCAAATGGGGTCACGAAGAGTTGGACATGACTGAAAACAACTGAACAACAATCATTACCAGTGCTGCAGGCACAGAGAGGCCCACAGAGGCAGGAAATAGTGAAATTTGATAGATTCCAAGAGATTCCTTCAAAGAAGGTACTATTTCATTTTGGACTCTATATTCCCAGCATGGTGCCTAGCACTTAATAAATGCTTGTTGATGTACTGACTGAAGAAGACACAGGATATTTTGCATGAGGGTAAGTGGGACTAGTCTATTCTGAGGAATCAGTGTGGTACAGAGAGGGGAAAAAGTACTGATTCTAAAGTCAGAAGTCGGGGTACAAACTGGATGCATCTTGGTCAAATCAATCCCCTCTCTGAGTCTCAGTTTCCCCCTCTGCAAAATGGGATTATATATGTATTTTTTAATATTTTTTTTGCTCTCCCTACTTCACAGGAAGGTCATGAGGAAAGCCCTTGGTAAACCTAGATGTGTGAGCTACCATTACAATCCAGTACAATCATTAAGATTGAGTTTGATTGCCCTCAGTCATCAAGGAAAAGGTAGAAGCAATTCAGTAGGCAGCCTGATGCCACAGTGCCAACATGGATTCAAATCCTGCCTCAGGCATTTTCTAGCTGTGTGACCCTGCGGGCTAGTTATTTAACACTGAATCTGACTGAGTAGTGTCCAGTGGAGACCACTGGGAGTTGGCCCACTGGGAGCAACAGGATGACATTACTAGAAGACATCAGTGGCCTTCAGCACTGGAGATGTGGCTGGAGGTGCATTCTTAGCAGCCACAGCTACTGCAGACCCAGAAAATAAACTTCTCAGCATCAAAGTCCTTGGCACTCTCAGTAGTTCAACATCAGAGACGGACATAATTTTATCAGTGGAAATGACATTAGAGATGAAGCATTATCACCTGCTTTGCTGCTGCATCCTAAGGACCATGAGACTTTTGCCTCTGACTCAAAACTGAAACTTCCTATAGATGTCTTCTCCCCACTGACAATTAGAGCTCACCGACACCAGGGAAGGTCTATTCCCCCCTTCTGTTCTCATTCCCTACACTTAACACAGTGTTTTGCATATAGTAAGCACTTTTTATTAATAGTAAACTTTTCATTAATTCAGCTCAGTTTCCTTATCTGTAAAATAAGGAAAATAATAACATCGACCTCATAGGGTTTTTATGAGGCTCAAACGTGGTCACATATCTGCGATGATTTGTTAAGTAATCTACATAGACACACAGAATCCCTTCCATCTCTAAATACAGGCTCCCATTGCCCCCAGAATCTTATCTACTTCCCCATGTCTATTCAGGTAGGCTCTCCTAACTGCCTTCTCTAACCTCTCAGTCTGGCATCCTCCTTCCCTACTTTCTCACCCCAGGAGCCTGAGATTGGGGATTGAAAATGAAAGGACCTCATGTCCCATTGTGTAATGGCATCCTCCCCTGGTCTGGCAGATTTACAGAAATACTCTGGACTTCTCCATGGAAACCGTTCAGGCCTCTATGGTGAGTATGAGGGAGGAGGAAGGAGTCTGCAAGGGAAGGGGGCTCAGAAACTGGATGGCTCTAATTTAGGGATACATGCCCTGGGTCATATCAATAAGATCCTGGAAAACCTACCATAACAGGACTGAAATCAATTGATCTATCCACAAGGTTCAGAACCTACCCCAGTGTCAATATCCCTCACCTCCCATGATCAGAGAGAGAAAGACACACACACACACACACACACACACACACACACACACACACACACACACACAACCTCCAAATTCAGCTTCCCAGCTCAACCTGAAATCTAATTCTAGTGATGTCATTTGCTAAGTAGTACAGTGAATAGCTCACAGGACCTGGAGTCAGGAAGACTCATCTTCAGGAATTCAGATCCAGCCTCAGACACTTACTAGCTGTGTGACCCTGGGCAAGTCACTTAACCCTGTTTATCTCAGTTTTTTCATCTGTAAAATGAGCTGGAGAAGGAAATGGCAAACCACTCCAGCATCTTTGTCAAGAAAATGTTAAATGGTGTCCCAAAGAGCTGGACACAACTGAAACAAATGAATAACCACAATATGTATATGTATATACCTGCATGTATGAGTACATGTGCCTTGAGACAGTGTGTGCTTATATGTATGTATAGCTGTCTGAGCATGTAAACGATTATGTGAAACATGACTGTTTTAGTGTGTCCATGAATGCATGTTGACATAAATGTTTATCCATGGATGTGACTTTGTTTATGTGATTATATCTATGTGTGTGATGGTACATATCATGGGGAAGTGTAAATGTGGGTGTGTAGATATCTACATACAGGTATGTATATGGCTATGTGAATGAGAATGTAGAAATGTTACTGTCTCACTCATGACAGTTAGCATGAACCTGTATCTCTGTGACCGTGTCCTGTGTATATGATAGTGAGACCCTTACATTTAAATAGTTCTTCTTGCTTTTTGCAGTGCTGCACTGATATTTACAAAGTATGTCTAAGATGTTTATATTTGCAAGTATATGTCATGGGGACAGACTTGTCTCTGAGAGGTCCCCAGGTCCTCTATGACCTAGGGACCAGAGTTGGAAGGGAGCCCAGAACACAAATTTATGCCCTGAATGACTTTTAGCAGAAGTGAAAAAGGCCCTTTAGACCGCAACTCTCAACTCTTAATCCCTCAGGAACCTCAGAGATGGGCTGGAACCAGTTCAGGTCATACTATTAGCCCAGAGACCTGAGTTTCCACAACTTCTCCCTCAGCCTTCCATCCAGCTTTCTGGCATGTACTCCCCACTCCTTTTCACCAATGATGGAAGGTCGAGGGGAGGGGAGGGAGGAGGGATGGTTAGGGACCAACTAACAGTGGTTTCCAGCTTGGCAGTTGTAGCCATAGTGATCCAAACAAAAGCTACTAAAGGCCTGGGCCTCCCTGGTTTTCCCTCTTCAGGGAAGAGAAATTCCAGGCCCCAGGAGCCAGCTCACCAGACAAAAGGGGGAAGGGGAGGAGGGGAGTCCACTTTGCTTCAAAGTTTGAATGCTTTTCTGAAGAGAAAAGAGGCCCTTAATGGACAGGGGCCTTGTCAAGGGGCTCCAATCAATCTCCAGACCTAGATGGGGGATAGGAAGGACAAAGATAGTCTGCACTGGGGGGAGTTAGGGGAGGGAAGGATTGAGTGCCTAGGATAGTGTGTACGACTCTATGTGTGAAACTATGTTGGAGTGTGTGTATGACATAATACATATGTCTGTGTGATGGTGTATAGGCACTTATGACAGAGTATGTGACTACCACTATGTGACTGTGTATAAGTGTGTGGTTGCATGCTAGAGAGTTCCCTTTAGGACCTCCACAATATTTCTGAGTGCCCACCCCACCTCCCAGGACACACATAGCTTCCCAAGACGATACACACCCTCTCATACACAGCTTCATCCTCATCCTGGGACACTTTCCTACCCTAGAGTTCTTCCAAGGTTCCCATCTTTCCCTTTCCAATACTGGGGGAAAGAAAGGAAAAGATGTTTTCTCTTTCCATTTTTCCAGTGGAGCCCAAAAGACTCAGCACACAACACCCCACGACTTACTTTATGCCACATATCTCACAACTCACAACAGCTTCCAAGTAACACCCTCAGAGAACACCCAGCAGTTCACAGCTACATACACCAAAACTAATACCCCTCCCCACTCTACTCCAACCTATCCATACACATACACGTTGAAGAGTGATGTACTGAAAGAGACACTGGACTTGCAGATCAGGAAGACTTTTGTTCAAATCCCACCTCAGACACCTTAGCAATGTGATCCTAGGTAAATCTCTTAATCTCTGTGCCTCAGTTTCTGCAACTGTAAAATGAGGAAGTTGAATTAAATGGCCTCTGAGGTCCTTATTGCACATGAAGCCCACAACTCACCCCCACTATACAACATCTCACAATTCACATCTACAAGTACCACTCCAGCTTATACCACATGTAGCCCCCCAGGTCAGATAACCAAAATCACCACATGCCCCACCATCTGGGTTGCCCCACAACTCATGCTCAAATTCAGTATCTCCTAGAGGATCTGGTACGCCCCACTCAAAGCAGCACACAACCCTCACCCCTCATATATATCTCTCTCTATCTCTACATCACATACATCTACTCACAACTCCCTCACCGCCCCTCTCCGCCCTCCCCACATCCACACAGGACAATTCAGTTCACACCTGTACACAGAATAGTCTCAAAGGGCACTTAACCGCGTCCCTCTTCCCTATTCCCAGCGCACAGCTAACATTTCCAGCAAGGCGTAGACTCACCCCACAACGCAACAGCTACTCAGGTAATAAGGGTGGGGGGCAGCCCTCCATCCTACTCCTTCCCCTGCCCCCCAAGGGACCCAGGCTCCAATGGGCTCCCCTCTTCCGCCTCCGCGGGTGCCCCCAGTAGAGGGTCGGTGCCCTCACTGGGAACCAGTCTGGACGCCCCTTCTCTACCCCCCTGTTCTCCAGCTCGGAAAGCCGCAACTCACCCGAGGGTTCCCGCGACGGCTCCTGGGGCAGAGTCTGGGACAGCGACAGGGGCAGTGACAGGGGCAGGGGCGACAGAAAGAGCAGCAGCAGGAGAAGGGAGCGGGAGCGGCGAGCAGAGAGCTCCAGCTCCATCACCTGGCTGCGCTGGGGCGCTGGGGCGCTGGGGCTGGGGGCTGCTCCTGCCGGCTGGCGGGGCCCCGCATGGTTTGGGCTCCCGGTCCCTTGTCCCTTCCCCCTCGCTGCCTTCCCTCCCTCTCCTCGTCCTTCTTATCCCCTCCCCCCTCCTTTCCCCCTTCCCCTCCCTTCCTCTCCTGTCCTACCCTCACCCCCCTCCCCGCCCCTTTCAGGGAATAGACCGGCACTAATTCGGTGGACGTTGTCCCAGCCCCTCCGCCGCTAAACCCTCGGTGGTGGGAGGAGAGGGGAAAGCTAGAGACCCAGGCCAGCCCAGGCTCTGGGGGAGGGGAAGGGGAAGAGCATCAGGAGACGGTGGGGGTGTGCACGGGAAGGCTTTCCCCAAATCTCTAGACTCTTAGGGACAACCTTCTAAGGCAGGTGGGGAGGGAGCCCAGGTAAAGCAGCACCCTTCCCACTCCCCAAACAGGCCTCCCAAGGGAGAGAGGCTGCCTTCTCCCTCCCTCTGAAACCCCTACTCCGGGACCCCAAGCTCTGCCTGTGTCTTCTATCTGTCTCTAGATGAAGGCTTAAGTCTGAATATTAAACCTGCAAGTCACTGTCTCTCCATTCCTCAGTTCAGGACCCTGCTTCAATTCAATTCCTTCCAGGCCAGCATTTATTTATTAACGGTTCCTACAGAGTCAGGCTTGGGCTTGGCCCAGCCACAGAGACATGGCCTACCCCAAGCACAAAATCTTGTGGAAGGATTATAGGATTGAGAGTAAGAAGGACCCTTAGAAAACACTTAGAACAGAGGTTCTTAAAACCCTTTTTTGTCACAGACCCCTTTCTGAGTCCGGCCAAGCCTAGGGACCCATTCTCAGAATAGCGTATGTGATTTTCAATTCAAAATGAAAGGAAATGCTTATTTTCATTTCAAGATGAAAATGTAATTTTTTTTCCTATTGGTGTTTAACAGCTACCCTGAAATCTATCCATGGGGTCTGTGGACTTCAGGTTAAGAACCCTTGATCTAATGTTACCCCCTCATCTTATGTAGAAGGAAACAGGCCCAGAAATATGGCTACAAGGAACTGCTGAACCAAAATAGTCTGTGTATACCTAGGTGGAGAGCTACCAGTCAAATGCTATGACATGTCCGAGGAAGGAAATATTCCCTACTAGAGAAAATTCACAGGTAGAAAAAGAAAACACCCATGGAATGAAGTTAGAAGGGACTTTAGAATTCACCTAATTTAACCTCCCTCTCCCTTCCAGAATCCTTCCCCTACACACACACACACACACACACACACACACACACACACACACACACACACACACACACACACAAACACTTTTATGGAGGAGGAAACTGATGCCCAGAACAAGGAAAAGATTTGTCCAAGGTCACACAGATTCTAAGTGACCAAGCTGGGACTTAAACCTAGAGACCATCTTCTTACTCTAGAAGCAGTGTTCTTTAGCCTATACCAAGAAGGGGCCTGGGAGCAGGGGGGCCTTGAAGAATGGGAGGTGGGGAGAGTGGAGCAAGATGCCAGAGACTCAGAGGCAGGCAAGTGTATAAGGTGGCCACCCACACTGCCACAAGCTGCCTTACATCCTTAGTTCTTTCCTCATGGTATGCCTCTTCAACTAGACTAGTTGCTCCTGGAACCCTGTTTCTAACCTCTGTTCCCCTCCCCCAAAGTAGTTCTGAATGAAAGCAAGAAAGGGAATGGGAGGGCATATACCAGCCTTTAGAGATGCTGCTTGTAGAAGATAGTGAGCCTCAGGTTTTAGGATTGTAGGGGTGTGGTGGGGAGGGGTGTCCAGGAGCTGAAATGCCAGAGACAAAAAGGGCCAGGGTGCTAACCGTCTCTTCTGACCCCAATCCTAGGGCAAGGGCATATTCTGAGGGCAAAGGGAGGATTCCAATGATGTAGAAAGCACTAACTAGAATGTTAGAGCACCTGGCTTCAAATCCAGCTTTTGATACTACTTGTAGAACAAAGGAAAACTGAGCCTCAGTTTTACTCATCTGAAAAATGAGGGAGTTGGACAAAATTGCCTCTGAGGTCTGTTCCAGTTTTAGAGGCAATGATCCTATGATCTTTCCTAGATTAGAAAGACCAACTGGCCTAATCAAAAACTTTCTAGGCTTAGAGGCGGAGGACTCAGATTCTAATTCTGGCTCTGCCACTGATTCAGTAAGCAGTAGTGTAAATCTCCTTATTTGTAAAATGAGGATAATAGTAGTTGTATTATCTGTTTCACAGGGCATGTTGGGAAACTTATTTCAACAGACAGTTATAAGGATCTATTGTATGCAGAACACTATGCTATACTAGGCTAAACTTGGGAAATACCAGGTTTAAATAAGACTGACCCCCTGGAGCTCCCAATTTAGCAGAGGATACTTCACAAACACAGATAATTGTACCATAGCACTTCAAGCTCCTTAATTTCATTTGTGTCTGAAGATCAGCAGTCCTCTAGAACTCAGCTGGTGGTCTTCCAGACTATGTGATCAGAAAAATTCATCCCCTGCCTCCAGTGCAGGAGAAAATGAGCCTCAGACAACAGTCTGTCTCACCCAATCATACCTGAATCCTTTCCCAGGTTGGTAGCATCTGCTGGATGGAGTTTGTCCTCCAATAGCATGGCCTCTGAGGGCCCGAGGTACGTGACCTTCAAGCCCTGATGAGGAATGAAACACTTTCGTGAAATACAATACCATATGAAATTAAAGGTGTTTCTCTTCTGGAGAAAAGAAGGGAGGAGCGGGTGTATGTAAGTAGGCAGACAGGATAAGCTCTTGTGTGGAGTAGGGATTAGGCTTGCTCTGTTTGACCTTAAAAGATAGAAGAAGGAACAATGAATGGGTGCAGCAGAGAGGGAAATTTAGATATGGTATCAAGAAAAACTGCTAACCTTTAGAGGTGTTCGAAAGTGGAGTGGGCTTACCTTGGAAGGGAAGGAAGAGAGGGAATGAGGCGGGGGTAGGGGTGGGGGCCAGAAAGGAGGGTTTCCCATCAGTGGAATTCTTTAAGAAATGAGTAGATGAACATTTGTCCTATATTTTGTCAAGGACATTGTTGTCTAGATATGGTTTGGATCAGAGGATCTCTATTTTATTTTTGTATTCCCAGTTCAGTGCCTTACACATAGGGAGAGGGATTACCTTTGTGATGTCTCTAGATGGGGAACTGCTAGGTTACAAACTCCTTTACCAAGGCTGCTTAACCTCTTCTCTTTGCCTTACAGTCTTGGAGAGCTGTCCAGGACACCAGGATGTTAAATGGTTTGTCTAGGGTCATACCCAGCATATGTTGGAGGAGGTACTCTGAGGCCAGCAATCTCATCACCAGGTCACTGATGTCTCTATCTTGGACATAGTAGCTACTTAATAAATGCTTGTTGAATTGAATTCAATTGAATTAAATTGAGATCCTTGGCAGAAGTGATGCAATTTTGAAACACTGAAGGATAGATTCTCAAATTATCCAGAAAAGGAGAAGATACCAAAAGTCTGGGAGTGGGGTGGAGTGAATCATGGGCTATGATCTGTCGACTTTCAAGAAAAAGAGAGAGACCACTACATCTAGTGCACTTCATACTTCTTTTGCATGTCTATAAGAGAATCATTTTCTTCTCTAGATGCTCTCAATGTGCTTCCTAGAAAGGAGTCTCCAGAACAGAAGACAATGCAAAGGACAGAAAGAGACAAGCGTCTATTTCTGCTTCTTTATGCCTGGAAGCTATACCTCTCTTAATGCCACCCCCTCATAGCTAATTAGCCTACTTAGGGCGTAGGGAAGGGGGAAAGTATTTATTAAGACCTACTATGTGCCAGGCACTGTGCTAAGTGCTTTGCAAATATTATCTAATATTTTACAAATATTATTATAAGTATTAGCCACTTATCTCATTTTTTACTCCTATTGAGTTTACAGACCACTAAAACATGTATCTTTTTAAGACAAACTCTTATCCAACCATACTTCCCTTGTCTTGTCCTTGTGAAGTTAATTTTTAAAAAAATAAAAATGCAACTGCATTTATCCCATTAAATTTCATTTTCAGATCAATGTTCTGGTACATCAGGATCTTTTTAGAGTCTGATTTTGTCGGATCTGATTTGATCATTCTAACACATTCTAAGTGTGTTAGCTATTTAAGTTCAACAATGTGTAGTTGCTTCACAGGGTTATTGTAGGCAACTAGGAAGGATTTTTGCAAACAATATTCTCCAGCAGGCCACACCTTCCCAAGCACGCAACTGATCCAACATTGCACAACCTCCGAAGTGAAACTCACAACTACAGAAACTACTCCACAATAAAAAACTAATAGATGAAGAACGATTATTATCCTTACTATGATATGCATTTGGATGGATGGTCCATTAGTGCATACATTTGGGGGCATGCATTGCTGACAGAAAACAAGCTGGGGTAGGTCTAGAATTACATAGTTGGAAGAGAGAACAGACAGCCTGGAATACATATGGGAAACAGTGTAGCATTTTCAACTATCCCAACTTGCTCCTTGAAACAAAAATCCATCTTTTCCCCACCAATAACGTCCTGCTGATGATGTGTTTTAGCAAGTCTGAATACTGCATTCTCCAAAGAGTGAAACTTGGATGTGACCCAAGGATCAGTAAACAAAGGTATACTTGATATAAGTAGCCTGCAGCATAACACCAAAAAGATTTGCACAGAAGTGATTGAAAGATATTATCTAGTTCTTCTTTCACAACTTGACTAAGGTGGATATGTTTATATGATTATACATGTATAACCTATGTCCGATTGCTTGTCCTCTTGGGGAGCGGGGAGAAGAGGGAGATAGGGAGAAAAAAGCTTAGAACTCAAAATCTTATAAAAGTGAATGTTGAAAACCTTTTTTACATGTAATTGGAAGAAATAAAACGCTGCTTTAAAAAGAAAAACGCCAACAGCTTAAAAATAAATAGATACTTGATGGTTGAAAAATAAAGATGTCATCTCTAAGACATATATGATTACAAGATAAAGTGGGCTGATTGTGTAGTGAGAACGAGGGTAACAGGAAAATGCCTCAAGGGCTGTACTGGTGCCCAGGTAGCATTCAGTATCAAAATAAAGTCTTATCCCATCGATTGGAAAGGACGTGGAAAAGATATGACGCAAAAGATATGTGTATGTTGAGATCTGATCCTTTGAATGAGTGTAGATAAGATTTTTGCATACCCTGAAATATTGATTAATAGAAGGACAGACCTTCAAGCCAGATGGCATTTGAAAGAGGTCGTTTCACTTGGCAAGATCACACAGCAAGTAACTGCCTATGCTGCCCCACCCCACTCCAGCTTTCTTCCCCAAATGGGACTAGTCCTAACTTCCTAACCTCTAGGAGAATTCTGGAGGCTTGGAAGGGGAGAGGTTTTCCCAGCCCCACTGTTCCCTGTCCCAAACGAAGCTCTTTCTCTGAGAACGGACAATTTCAGGGGAACAGGAGAAGTAGTCTTTCTTAAAGGCTACCTTTTGGCACCACACTGCCCCCCCATATCAAGGAGAAAGAGGAAGCCCCTAGGTCCAATGACCTTCAGGCGCCCCTTTGTGGTCACATTTGAAAATAATCAGAGGACTTGGCTCAGAAGAAAGTTTAGGAAGTGTATGAAGTGGGGGTGGGGGGTGGGGAGGGGAGGTAGATAGTATTTGTGGGGAAAGAAATTAGTCCGGGACAACTGGGGTTCAGAAGGGTAAAGGTCTCTAATCAGACCTTTGTTGTGTCCTGGACCCCTTTGTCTGGTGAAGCCTATAGACGTCTTTTTAGAATGTTTTTAAATACATAAAATGAAACACCTAGGATTATAAAAGAAGCTAATTTTATCCAAATAATGTCTTTTTTTCCCCATCCAACTTCACCATTTCCCAAGATTAAAACTCTTGCTCTAGAAGGAGAAGAGAAGGAGCCAAAAAGAGGAGTCCCCTTGCTTTTAAACTGCTTTTGCTCACACTACCTGGCCATTCCCTCTCTCCAGGTAGATGACAAATTTCTATTTTTCCAAAAGTGTCAGACCTGCAATGGCTCCTTTCATCAGGTTTATGCAACCTGGATGTCAAGTGAGGGAGAGAGGGGAGAGGAGAGCTCTAAAGGTAAACTTCCCCGAAGGAGAGCACCACGGTCCTGATAAAAACTGAAGAAAGACCTGACACTCACAAGCAACATAAAACAGACCTACCCTTCCCCCCACCCTGGGTTTTCTCCTCTTGTTCTTTGGCATTAATATGAATCCCAGCCCAGAGCTGGTGGATCATTGGTCCCTTTTGTATCTCTAATGACCAAAGAGACCAAATTCTCTGTGAAATGAAGGGGTGAAGTTCAGTTACGTTCATCTCTAAGGTTCCTCCCAGATCCATTATTCTAGGTTCCAAAAACTGGTTGTTCTAAGGCACCACTCAGTCCTTACATTCTAGGAACCTTCTCTTGTCTCTAAATATTCTTTCTTTAAATGATTTCATCAGCTTCCATAAGTTTTAATTAATGTGATTCTCAGATCTGTAGTCTCTCTCCTGAGGTTCAGGTCCCACATCACAAGCTACCTATTGGATATTTCTAATTGGATGTCTTTTGGACCTCTCTAATTTATCATTTCCAAATCAGAATTCATTATCTTACTACTGTTCAGTACTTGAGAGGCAGGGCAGAAATTGTGTTTTTTTTTATCCTTGTAGCCCACATACAGTATGTGACACAGGTGGAATTTATGGCCAGATATTTCAATCTTTGTATTTATTTCCCCATTGTCTAGCACAGTCCCTTGCATTAAATAGATGTTTGTTGATTGACTGATTGATCTCATATTTTCATACTCTCAATTTACTTTCAACTCTTTGACTTATTTTTAGATCTATTTCAACTCAAGCATTCTGAATTGGGTTCTCTCCTAGTATTCTATATTCCAAGTTTCCATTAAGCTCTGGCATTCTATGGTCTAAGGCTCTTCCAACACTAACATTCTATGAAAGGAAGAAAAGGACACAGCAAAGAAAAAGTTCTCTAGCTCCTGTTTTATAGATCATCCAAATGGGGTAACACCCATTGTGAGGAAGGATTCCTTTTGGAGACCTGGGAACAGAACCAGTTGGGAAGTAATAATACTTCCCAACATTAGCTCTCATGTAACTAATATTTTGTAAAGCATTTTTTCACTTCAGTCTTATACAGTTGACATTATAACTTCGTGGAATTTAGAGCCAGAAGAAATTTTATAGACCAGCTAGCCCAACCCCTTATGGGAAACAAATGGGAAAACTAAGACCCAGGGAGGATAAGTACAGGTTGACCTAGAATCTAGGTCCTTTTATTAAGAGGATTTGTTCTGTGAAGTTTGGATTCAGTCAAAGGGAGGCACTTGAGGTTTTCCACCCCTGAGTCCTAGATGATTCCTTTCAACTCTAAGATTCTGCAAGAGATTTTCCCAAGGTCAAATGACTAGTTAGTAGCAGAGACAGGAATCTACATCCTCTGGCTTCATATCCCTTATGCAATGTTTTGTCTCATCAAGTCAATTTTTCAACACAAGCATTAGTCCAAGATAATATTGTGAATCAAATCTCAAATTCTGGGGTAGACTTCCTAACATTTTTAACTATTTAGAATAGTCAATATGTGAATTATGGTATGTGAATGTAATGGAATATTATTGCATTATTTAATATTTGAAATTACTGCACTGTTGACTTTAAGAACTCAAAATCTGTTAAAAAGTGAATGTTGAAAACTAAAAATAAATAAATCAATTGAGAAATAAGGAGTATGGTGAATACAGAAAAGCATGGAAAGATCTATGTGAACTGATGCAGAGCATAGTAAGCAGAGCCAAGAAACAATATACACAGTAGCTACAACAATGTAAACAGAAAAAAAAAACCACACACAAAAATAAAAAAAATTTATTGCAAAATTACAAAGAACTAGCATAGCCAGAAAGAAGAGATAAGAAAAGACCCCCTCCCACTACATACCACCTTTGTAGACGTGAGAGACCTACAAATATTGTCCATTGCATATATTTCCAGACTTTTTCAATATATTGATCAGCTATACTGATTTTTTTCTCTTATTTTTCCATCTTCAAGCAAAAGTGAGGTAACATATTGTCAGATATATTGTAAAGGAATTCTTGTCTAGGTACGGACTAGACTAAACAAGGTTCCTTCCTATTTGGATATTCTACAAATATTAAAATAGTTCCCATTTTCTAGAAGTTGAAACTGAGCCTCAGAGAGGGAAAATGACTGGTCAAGGTCACATGGTTGGTAAATGGTAGAACCAAGGACTCAAACACAAGTCCATTGTTTCAGAGATGAGGACCTGAAATGTTTTCCCATATCTCCAGGGCAGCTAAGCCTCCTCTTTTTCCTGACAGAGCAAGGAGATGGCTTCTGGCACAGACTCTAATCCCCGAGTAGTCTCTAAGAAAGGGTTTAGACATTCTTCTACTATAGAAGGATTGCCTTCTCAGTCCCACTAGAGGGAGCTCTGAGATCAGTTTTGGTCTTTGAGCTCCCAACCTACCTGATGTCCTACTTTGATGGTTTCCCAATGATGGGCTCAAGAAATTTTCGAACATACGGTGCAAATGTTAAAAACTGAAACAGGCCTTGGAGACTGGCTGTTTTAATTTCCTTTTACAGAAGAGGAAACTGAAGATCCAAGAACAGAAGAAACTTACCTAAGGTTGCCCAGTGAATAGGTGGCTAAGCTAGGATCTGTATTATGATTCACAGTCCAGAGTTCTTCCCTCAGTGTCCTCCATTGTTTCAAGTAACCCTTACCTCCACCCTCCTTCTTGACCCTGGACAGTTCTCCTCTGGCTGTCCCAGGCACGTTTAGCTGTGATGATGCCCAACTCAGGGCCCAATGCACTGCACAGTCCTTTGTAGATTAGAAATTATTGTATATTTTAAGGAAAGAAAATAATATCTAGAGTGATTTAAGGTTTACAAAGTAATTTTTTCAACTCTTAAGGAATTTTGAGGACAATTATCCCGATTCTTCAGTTAAGAAAACACATTTAAAGAAATGAAAGGACTTGCCCACAGTCTCACAACCAGAGTTAGAGCTATGGGTTTTGGGGAGAGGGTGTTCTTTTTGATTATTCAAGAAACATCTATGAGGTACCTACTATGTACGAGGCAAGAGAAAGTAGTGACAAAATGGATAGAGTGTTGGGCCTGGAGTCTTTCTGACTCAGTCTTCCTGATCTTGTCTTCCTGAATTCAAATTTGGCCTTAAACATTATCTGTGTGACCCTTGACAAGTCACTTACCCCTGTTTACCTCAGTTTCCTCATCTGTAAAATGAGCTGGAGAACAAAATGACAAGCCATTCCAGTATCTTTGCCAAAGAGTGAAAATAAAGAAAGGAAAAGAGAGGAGATAGAGATGAGTGAAAAGAAAGGAGAGATGTTAGAAAGAAGTGAGGGAAGACAGCAGGTCTTCCTGTGCATGGTGGACCAGAAGGGACCCATGTGACCAAGCTGGCCCTAATGGCTGCCAAATAAGGCTAGAGGGAGGCAGGAACATTCTGGTTTTTTCTGACCCCTGTGGCCCAGATCAGAGAAGAAAGCATGGAAAAATCTTCCCCCAACCCTGTGCCCTCCTTTCATATCAGACAGAGTTTTTGCCCAGGTTTATTACTCCTTCTTTAAAGCACCCAGAGAAGTAGAAATTCCAGGGTAATATGAAATAGTTACATGGCCTCAAGAGCAGAACAAAGGCCACTCTGATAACAGTTTCCTTTAAAAACAAACGATCCAACTCTGACTTCACCAAGCCCAGCCTCAACTGCCCTCCCTTCTTGCTCTAAGAAACCAATTCTTCTTCCAGAAACTGTAGTAACTGCATGGCTTGGCACTTGTGCCATGACGATCCAATTTTGGAATCAGGAGGCTAAGGGTTTGAGTTTTTTGAAAAATGTTTTTCCAAGTACATGTAAAAACAATTTTTAACATTCATTTTTTAAAAATTTTGAGTTCCAAATTCTCTCCCTCCCTCCCTACCCCTCTCCTTGAGACAGCAAGCAATTTTATATAGATTAAACAGTGCAATCATACAAAACATATTTCCATATTAGTTAAGTTGTGAAAGAAAGCACAAATAGATGAATGAATAAGTAAAAAATAGTATGTTTTGATCTGTATTCAGACTTCATGTATTTCTCTGAATGTAGATAGCTCTTTCCATCACGACTCTTTTGGAATTGTGTTGGATCATTGCATTGCTGAGAAAAGCCAAGTCATATAATCGTACAATATTGCTGTTCCTGTGTACAATATTCTGGTTCCACTCACTGTACTTTGCATGAGTTCATGTAAATCTTTCCAGGATTTTCTAGAAGCATCCTGTTCATCATTTCCAATAGCACAATGGAATTCCCATCACAAATATAAACAACTACTTACTGAATCATTGCCCAATTGATGGGCATCCCCTCAATTTCCAGTTCTTGTCAAGAGGCTAAGGTTAGGATCCTAGCTTTGTTGCCTGTTTCCTTTGTGACCTTAGGCAATGCCCCACTCTGGTCCTCAGTTTTCCTTTCTGTAAAAAGAGTGGATTAAACTAGATGATCTCCAAGGTTCCTTTTAGCTCTAGACCAGCTAAACCTTTGACTGTCTTTTTAAAAATATTTTTCATTTTTACTATGAACTTGAATTGTCAAAAGCCATTAGTATTTCAATATATAAAAAGCAAAAAGGAGTGCTTATGAAGTCTATGGCTTTCTTTAATGTATTTTGGTTTTGAAAAGTATATTCAGTTTAATAAAGTAGTAACAATATTGCTCTGTGTCCACTTTCTGAACCTCTGTTTTCTTTTTTGTATCTTTTAATGTCTTATTGATATTTTTGTCTTTTTTTCCACATTTCTGTCACTTTCCATTCACTCAACTCCCCGGTTTCCAAGCTCTCTTCACTTTCTGAAGCTCTTTCCCAACCCTTTATCTCACAACAACCTCCCCAAAGTCCTGTGAGTTGGGGATAATAGGTTTTATTATACTCTAGAAGAAATGGGAAAACTGAGTCCTAGAAAGGTGGAGTGACTTACCTAAGGTCAAATATTAAATTAATAGAATTACTGGGTGAGGAGAGCTATTGTACTATAGTTGTAGGATCAGAGGGACTTATGGTAAAGAGGTCTTGGTTCTAGACCCAGTTCTGCCTTTGGTGACCTTGGGTAAGTCATCTCACTTTTATAAGCCTACATTTCCTCAGTTATAAAATGCTATGGGGGAGAGGAGTGGAAGTGATGACCTCTAAAGTCTCCTCCAGTTCCAATATTCTATGTTTTGAAGTTACAGAATCTCAGAGCTGAAAGGAGTCTTAGAGATCTAACCCAGTCCTTAACTAAGCAGGGATTCCCTCCTAAAACATCTGTAGTTAGTAGTCATGCTTGAAGACCTCCACTGATGAGGAGCTCAGTACCTCCCAGGATAGCCCATACTATTATGGGAGAATTCAGCTTTTAAGATTTTCCTGATATCAAGTCAAATCTGCCTTTCTGGGAACTTCCCCACTCTATTCCTAGGTCTCCTCTCTGGGGTAAAGCAACACAAACATAAACCCCTTTTCACCCTCATAGGAGTGGTCAGTGAGGGCCCAGTCCTAGGAGCAGGTGAATGCAGAGAACTAGGCCCTTCTACTTGTTGCCATCACACATCTCCAGGAGGCTCATCAAAGATGGATACTCCCTGGACTGGGCCCTCATTGATTAACAAACACCCCGCTATCAACTTAACCATTTGATTTCTCCTTTGTATCAATTAACCAGTTAAAAATCAATTAGAATTTATAAGGGGATATTTATTGAAAGCTTTAGCAAGAATCAGAGTATGAAAACATCCCTTCAATTTAGATCAGACTCTGCCCCATGCCACCTCTGCCACTTGGGGGTGGGGTGGAGGGAACGTAATCATATTTGAAGTAGTTCTACAAAGCCTGTCTAAATATGATGTTGCCAATAGATAGTCACTCCTTTGCTTACAGGACTGGCTACGAGACTAATCCTTTACTGGCCTGGGTCAGGTAGGTCACTCATGCCCGGCTCCATCCTGGGCTCAGCTGCTGAACATCTAGTGACCTTGAGACCTTTAGAGATCTTACAAGTCCCTGTACCAAAGAAAAGAAGCAGTAAATAGCAGGTGACCCCATCTCAGACATAGGTTTGCTTAGGAGGCCTTGAGCAGAAAGGCCCAGTCAGAGGGAAGGGTATCTTTGGAACTCAGAAAGCTATCTCTAAACATCGTGATCAAAAAGAATGAAAAGGACCAAAGTCTGTTAGGGCCTTTTGAAAGCTTTTTTGACAGGCACCCAAAACTCCTCTTCAACACCATGCAGGAAGTAGCCAGGAAACTGTCACAGAATATCCACCTGCACATTCTCTGAAGTGAGCCACCCCCTCCTTTCCATTTAATCATGCATTTCTAGAAACAGGCTCACCAAATGCTAGTGCTTCCAAGACTGGGCCTTCATTGGCCAGTCTTCTCATTAAACACATAGCAGTCCTTCAAATAAATACTTAAAAGATAATATTTGTGTCCTCTCTCTTTCTCTCTCTCTCTCTCCCTCTCTCTCTCTCTCCCTTTCTCTCTCTCTCTCCCTCTCTCTCTCTCTCTCACACACACACACACACACACACACACACACACTCACATATGAGAATTTTTTTCTTTTCCAGGCTAAATATCCTCTCAGTTCCTTTAGCTGATTCTCATAGAATATCATCTTGATTCCTCCCACAATCCTGATTATCCTCTAGCTCTAGCCTGTCAATGTCATCTTTAACAATTCCATGCTTCAAGTCCCCTATCACTCCTAACATTCTATATTTTCAGATCCTCTCTCTCCAGTTCTAACATCCTACCTCTCTGTTAAAGTCAAGTCTTCTAACTCCCACTCCTCCCGATACTCCAGGCTGCCTTCCCAAAGCAAACTTCCCAGGAACCAAACATCATGTAAATTATGGCCCCTGGGACCTCAAAGAGAGGTTTTGTGAAATCCCCAAATCTGTGGGTTTTTTTCTTGAAGGGCATGGTAGGCCAAGGGTATGATGCTTCTCCACTGGACAGCAGGTGGCTCCCAATGTCCTAACACCAAGCCTCTCAGCTCAGCTCCCATACCCTCCCCACTTTCCTTCCTCCTCTGGTCTTCAGCAGGATCATAAATGTAGAGAATTGGAAGAAGCTTTAGAGATCATCTTCTCATTTTACAAACAAGGAAACTGAGTTCTGGAGAGGCCCTCTGAGGTCTACGTTTTCTGGCTCTGAAGGAAGATTTAGGCCCAAATAGGATGCTGGCTGGCCACTGGGGGCCAGAGTAGTTTGTAATTTTCCTGGGTCTGATGCTTTGCCCAGTCCTCCAAAACCATCATTTCCTGACAGTTTGGTTACCTGGCAATTTTCTACAACAGTCATATTAACATTCACATAGTTGGCTGAGAGATTCAGAGGATACAAAGTCTTGCTGTTTCATGTTTTTTTTAATTACAAAGAAGCTTTTGACTCAGTAGACTAAGACTGTCTTAAAGACCGGTGAAACAAAATGAGACAAACACTTTCAGACACGGCCAGCATGTGGATTTGTTTTGCCTGACTGTATTTATTTATTTCAAAGGAGGAATATTTTAGGGGGCTGGGGACAGGAGGAAAGGGAGGGGATTTAAAGAAATTTAAATGGTGGATGATTTGGTCTCAGGGAGGAAGAAGAAAGAAAGAGAGAGAAAAAGAAAGGAAGGAAGGAAGGAAGAAAGAGAAAGAAAGAAAGAACCACATGGGAATCATTTAAAAATACACAGGACGGAGTAGACAGAAGATCAGAAGGGAACAGAGGCAAGCAGGGCAGTGTTGGTACTTGCATGTTCAAATGGAATTTATTCCTTTTAAAAAACCAGGCTGTACCCAGTGAAGGTCCATGGGTTCATATGTAGTCTTTTAATTCTCTGTACTAGGAAATGTTCTTGCTTGTTGATGTTTGTCAAGTTTATTAGGATAATAAAAAAAAAAAAGGGAAAATGGTCTTTGCCAGACACAGCCTCCGCCAAGGCTTTCCCCCAATAACTTTTCTCATGCATATCTTTAGATTCAAATTCTTTGATTGATGCAACCATAGAGATGACTTTGTTCAATGATCCACTGGGTGTCAGCATCACCAGAAGCATAAAACAGAGAGAGAGATGAGCTCACTGAAGTTGTTTTCCTCTGCTATAATGTAGAGTATCCTGCACAAAGTCCAACTAGAAGGGGGTTTCCCTGTAGATTGTAGAGTGACAGATTTAGAGATGAAAGGGACCTTAAAAGTTCTATAGTCCGTCTTCACTTTATAGATGAGGAAACTGAGTCACAGAAGGAGGGATATGGCTTATCCAAGCTCTCACAGCAGTGTCAGCACTGGGATTCTAACGCTCTGGCTCCAAATGCAGTCATGTAATGATCAGAAGAGTGGATAGCAGAGGCTGCCCTGCACCATGCTGCTCCTCATAACAACAAATTGCTTCAGACCCCAGAACATCCCAAGACCTCAGTGAAATTCACAGGGTGTCATAAATGATGGACATAGACATCCACATTGGAAAGACCAAATGGATGAAGGTTATAATATGCAATTAGAAGGATAACTCATTGAATTAGTCCATCAGTAAATGGTGCGTAGTATTCCTGGACTTAGATTAAGAAAGATCTGAGTTCAAATCCTGCCTCAAGTATTTACTAGCTGGGGGATATTGGTCTTTTAACCTCTCAGCCTCAGTTTCTTGATCTGTAAAAATGGGGATAACTATAGCACTTTCCTTCCAGGGTTGTGAAGATCAAAGGAGAAATTGTGTCAAGTGCCTTGTAAACCTTGAAATCTTGAACACGCCCCCAGATGTATGGGGGTGAGGGTGAGGGTGGGGGCAGAGATGTGGAGCTCAGAGTTGAATGGGGAGGGAAGAGGAGAAGGAACAAGCTCCAGGCACTGTGCTAAGCACTTTTACAAATATTATTTCATTTAATTTTCAAAAAAACCCTGGAGGGAGCTGCTATTATTATCCTCATTTTACAGTTGAGGTTTAAGTGACTTGCTAATAGTCACACAGCTAATCAATGTCTGATGCTCGATTTGAACTGGGGTCTTCCTGACTCGATACCCAGCACTCTATTTGCTCTGCCACCTCACTGATTGGACAGGATCCCATTTAGGAAATTATGTAATGACTTTAAATTATCCCAAACTGATCCTTGCTGCCTACTCGCCCAACCACCCCTTGCATTTCTTCTTTCCTTTTATTGAAAAAAAAATCATTTAGAAAATGGTAGTTCATAAGGGACACATAAAGCAGAAATTAAGAAATACAAAAAGAACGAAAATGACTAATGTGACTTCATACGCACATAAAACCTAACATGCAGAAGAAGGCTCTCTTTGTTCCCTTGGTCTGTTTTCAAGAAACTCACCTGTGGGTATTGTATAATATTACTTTATAAAGTCACCCTCCCCTCATTCAGTCAAATGAATATAAAACTAAAAGAAAGTAGTCCTGCAAGTGAATGATGTTGTCCCCAAGTGTTTTGTCTTGAATCCCTAAAGGAGATAAAGAAAAAATTGATAAAAGAGTCAACAATAGGGGGAACAAGTCATAAAATAAGATAAAATAAAAGTATTGGTTGTGGTAGGAACCTATGGTGTGTAGAAGTAGATATGCAGGTCTAGTACAAAGGTGGAAATCTTATAGCTCTCAAGCAAAAACTCATTCCAAAGTTCCTTCATTAAATCCACCCTTTTTTTTTCTTCTCCAAATTACAGTTTGGAAACAGGCAGGCAAATTGAGTACAGCAGCCGTGCAGCTACAACCTGACCTAGCTAGCTAGAAGGGAGCTCCTAGTTCTTGGCTCCACATTAGGAAATCTTATCGATCCAGGAGGGGATAGGATTTCATGACAAAACATGAGACATTTTTAACATTCTTTATTTTATTCTGTTTTAGTTTGGGGCCTGCCAATTGTTTATTTTTATTTTCATTTTTTAAGAATAAGTATGTGTTTTATTTTCCATGGTTAGCAATTATCTCAGCACACTTAATTTGTATTTATTAAGTGCCTATCATATGCCAGACACTATGCTTAATAGTAAACGAAAGGCAAAAAAATCCAAACTCAAACAAGAAACTCATCGCCACCCCCCAAAAAATAGTCCCTGCTCCCCAGGAGCCCACAGTCAAAGGCAATTGTTTCTTGAAGTGATTATTTTATTTCTTCTCTCCCTTACCAGGCTTTTTATGGAGATTTTTAATCTCAGGTTTAGAAGACTCCATGACCAGGATCCCATTGTTATAAAAAAAAAAAAAATGTAGTGATGGATTTGGTGAACTCTGCTTTCCTCTGTGGTTTGGTTTCTTCAGTGATGCCTCAGGGTGTCCACGTCATCAAATTATTGCAAGTTGGATGAGCCAAAGAGCAGTTTGCCCCATTCCTGATAAAAGTTCACCTTGCACTAAGAGAAAGAGATGTATTTCATCCTCAGGATCTTCATCATGATGACACTTCAATGACCTCAAGTGTGCTAGAAAATTGGCCAAGTAGTCTCAACCCAAAGCCACAGTGGCAAAGAAGCAGTCAGCCATTAACCAGATCAAACTCTCCATCTAATTCTAGTTTTCAGAAGTACCTTTGGGGCTGAGTCATCCAAAATAATCCTTCAACGCTGACCCAAACCACATGTGGATTTTTCCAGATTTGTCTTTCATCTTCCACTTCTCCAACAACCTGCTCCTGTTGCTGCCAACTCACCCCATTGACTGACATCACCCCCTAAGCTGTCACTAGCTGCTTCATCTTATCCCCACACTTCTCTTTTTAAGCCAGTATTCTCCAGAAGCTCTTCAAATCATGGGATGCTCCAGTCTCAGAAAATACACCTGCAGGTGGCTCAAGAAGTCATGTGTGGTGTGGTGGAAAGATTCCTGGATGTAGAGCCAGGGGAGACTTGGGTTGAAAGTTCACCTCTGATACTTGCTAGCTGTGTGTCCCTTTTGGCCTCCATTTCCTTATCTGTAAAAAGAGATACTAATACATATAATATTTCTTTCAGAGGGTTGTTTCCAGGAACCAATAAGTGAATGTCTGTTGATTGCTCTGCAGGCTTTAAAACCCAATGTAAATGTTAGCTGTGATGATCATGTAAAGACAGATGGTGGGTCCAAGCAGGTTTCAGCCTGTTTCCGATGCTGAACTGGGTGTGAGGAGCTATTGTCCTTATTCGGAGGCAGCCTGGCTTTCCAGGGGGGCTGAGGTCTGGGAGAAGCTGGCCACCTGCTGTTCCCAGAAGGCCAGGCCTCAGAGATAAGTATCCAGCAGCTTTGGAACTTGCTGCTTCCTGCTTCCCTCTCTCCCCTTCCCAACCCCCAACCCCCTCGATCCTCATTACAGTCCCCACTGTCCCCTATGGGTTTGCCTTGTGGCCAAAAGCAAGGGATAGCAGATGGACGGCCTGAGTGCAGCCCTGGAAGCCATGAAATATTAAAAGGACTGAGGGAAGGACTCTGTGGAGGATTTATAGAGGGATGGGAACAATCATTGCCCAAGATGAGGATGAGAAGGCTTGGACGGGCTGCCATCTGCTCCACACCGATGAGATCATAATCCATTGAGGAATTGGAGTATTCGGCACTTAAATGGGGGGAAGGGGAGGCAGAGTAGGGAACGAAGTCCTGCAGGGGAAAGTAGGACCTTTAATGTGTGTTTGTGTGTGGGAGGTGTGTTCTGGGGAAAGAAGGAACCAGCGCTTGACCCTCCTCCCTAGGGCCTTGTCGTGGGGGTGAGGTGGGGGAGGCTGGCGGAGAGGACGCTGACCAGACCCTCCAAGGCCCCTCGACCCCATCTACCCTGGAATAACTCTCATCAGGAATAAGCATTCACATCAACAAAACCTTCAAGAGTCACAAAGCGTTTTCCCTCAGAAGCCGGATGAAGGATCATATTAATAATGAGAGCATTCCTTTCTAGAAGGCTTTCAAAGTTTACAAAGTACTTCCCTCCCAATTACCCTGCAAGCTAAGGTAGTGGAAGTATTGTTGTCTCCATTTTGCAGCTAGGGAAGTTGAGGTTCAGTTAAGGGAAGAGTCTCACAACCCCACAATTGACTCCAGGTCTAATCTTCTTTGCGCTCCAGTGGGTTAGAAAAAATAAGCCAGACACATCCTTTCTCCTTCCCAACCCCTAAAAGATCTCCTTGTCCCCAAGACCAGAACAACATCAAACGCTCTCCCTAGGACAGGCTAGTTTCACACCATGCTCAGTGCTACCATCTGGGCACATTTACACATAATCCACCCAAATCAGATCTTATCTTTGCTGAGAATGCAGTGGACATTTGGACTGGGCAGTGATTTCATTGGTAGGATGAACTTCCAGGTCAGGAAATTCCCTCTACCAATTCAGACTGTGTGTGTGCCTGATGACTCCACCCCAATTGTAATCTATAGTTGTTTATTGAAAATTTATAACGTTAGAGAGTAGCCTAGGACCCTGAGAGATTAAGTGACTTGCCCAAGGGGATCATCATCCCTATGTGTCACAGGTGGTACTTAAACCCAGGCTTTCCTGATTCAGATACTGGTGTTAGATTTCCTTTCCAAATCTCAACTATTTTTCATGAACCTGTGATTCTATTCAGATTGCAACCCCTCTGTGACTTCATAGATGGTGTTTGAGACTAACTGTGATTGAAAAATTCATCCAAAAATGTGATGAGGCCCTTTGAATTTACCTAGATTGGTCCTAGGTAAAAACAAAATGAAAGCAGGCACCCTGCCCATCAAGTACAGTTGAAGCCTTTGAAGTTTGAATAGACCAGGCAGAACTTGTTCAGCTCTTGTGTTTGTCCTGGACAAACCATGAGGACCATGACATCAGGGAAATGATGATACACTTGCAGTTGACTTTGATTTGAGTGAGAAAGGGCTGTGCAAGGTTACCAGTCTCACTTTCTCCTCCAGAGCTATCTGGGTCCAGTGGCCAGATATGCATCAAAACGATTGGAGATAGCCCAGGATGCAATGGGAAACCCTGGCCCTTTTAGGCTGAGGCTCTTTCAGGTTCGCACTCTGAGTGAGGGGATGCTTATTCAGTGAATAGACCAAGGTCAGCTCTAGAACCAGGTGTACATCAGAGTAAGGCATTAGTGAAGAATGATATTCAAAACCTAGAACTATTATAGAATCCTAAATGACCCAAGAACATAGGATATCAGAGCTGGGAATGACCCCAGAGTGTAGAATTTCAGAGTTAGGAAGGTCCCTAAAATGTGAGAATGTCAGAGCTAGAAAGGACTCAAGAATATAGAAATATCAGAGCTAGAAGGGACTTGAGAACATAGAATGTCAGAGCTAGAAAGGATCATAAAATGTGAGAACCTCAGACCTGGAAAGGATATGAGAACTTCAGATCTGGAAAGGATATGAGAACATAGAATGTCAACCTTGAAGGAACCCAAGAACATAGAAAGTTCAAAAGCAGAACTTTAGAGCTAGATGCAATCCAAGAGATTTCAATTTAATCCTCTTGTTTTACAGATGAAGAAACGACACCTCTCTCTCTGGATTGGGCTTGTAAAGAAGTTTAATCTGAAAGCAGAATGGCAGAGGACATACCAGGTGGCATCTCAGAGTTCAACCAAATCAGGGCTCCTCCTGATTCTTGGATCATAACCTAAGGGTCATTCTTGACTATCCCTTTTGATCTCCCACCATCCCTCATCTAATTCATAGATAGATCTCATGGATTCAGCCTCTCTGATAATCCTCACATTGACCTCTCCTCTACGCTAAAACAGCCACCACCCAAGATCAACCCTCTTCACCTCTTCTCTGGAGTACTATAATAGCCTTCTTTTTTAAAAAAAAAAAAAAATTGTTTTTAGTTAATAATAATTAATTTTTCCCATTACCCTGGCAATTATTGAAGAAAGAAAAACAAAAACCAAACCAAAAAACAAAAACAAATATGTGACAAATATGCATAGTCAAACAAAACACATTTTCACCTTAACAGTATCCAAAATGCATATCTCATTCTACACCTGTAACAGCCTTGTCCTTGATTCCTGCTTCTATCTCTTCCCTCTCTCATCCTATACATAGCTGCCCAAAAAACGTTCCTAAGAAACATGCTTGTGTCACTCTTCCACTCAAAAGCCTTCTATGGCTCCCTATTTCTCTTAGAATAAAATATAAATTTCTCAGCCTGGCATTTAAGGTCCTCCTTAATTCAGCTCCTACCTTCCTTTCCAGCCTTATCTCTTTCTTTTTCTTTTTTGTTTTGTTTTGTTGTGGGTTGTCATTTTTTTAATCTGTGACTTTATTGGTATAGGGAGTTCTCTATAAGGAAATTCCTACCCACACAAACCTACAATTGTTCTGCAGTTTGAAGGCTTAAGGAGTTGCTTAGGATGCTTGTGTCACATGGCCAAGATGTGTCAAAAACAGGACTACAATCTAGGTCCTCTCATCTCTATCCATTACCTCTATTTCTCTCCTTGTCTGAACTCTGTGTTCTAGTCAATGTTGTCCCCCACTCAACACTCCATATCCTGCCATCCTCCAAGCCTAGAATGTATCGCCTCCTCTCTTCTCCTGTCAAAATCCCCATCCTCCTTCAGGCCTCCTCCCAGGTGCTACCTCCTCCATGAAGTCTTCCCTGACGACACCCACTTGTTAGTTTTTTCTCCTTCCTCCCTTTGTGAGCATGCTGTTTCCCCACAGAAGAATGTAAACTCCTCGAGGGTAGGGAGAATCTGCTTGATCCAAGATTAAGCAACCACTTAGTGTTTGTGGAATGGAATTGAATCCCACCCTCCTGGCTCTCTCCTCTGGGGTGACAGAACTCTTGTCTTCTATATTATGCAACTGGATTTAAAAACTTAATTACCTGAGTACAGGATAGGGAGAAACGGCTAGACAGTTTGAAAAAAGATCTGAAGATTTTAGTGGTCAACAGTGTGTCACAGAAACCAAAATAACTAACACAGTCACAGCCTGTACTAATGCAGTGAGGATGTACTAATGCACTAGGATAGAGTGAACACTGGTAATGGAATCTGGAAGACCTGAGTTCCAATATGGCCTTAGACACTTACTAGCTGTGTGATGTTGGGCAGATCACGTCTGTCTGCCTTAGTTTCCTCGTTATCATAATAGCACCTACCTCCCAGGGTTGTTGTGAGGATCAAAGGACATAATATTTGCAAAGCACTTAGCATGATGATGGCACATAGTGGGTGCTTAATACATGCCTGTTCCCTTCCCTTCTCCAAGGAAGGTATAGTACGCCAAACAAAAAGGGAGATAGACAGTCTTGCTGTCCTCTACCCTGCTCAGGGCACAACTGGATTATTGAGTTCACACATACCACATAATAGAAAGGACATGGCCCAGTTAGAGAGCATCCTGAGAAGGATGACCAGGATGAGAGACGGAGGCCAAGAGGCCAGGCCTTACAAGGATTGGCTAAAGAAATTGAAGATGTTCAGTCTAGAGAAAAGAAGACCTAAGGGAAGACCTCAAGGGCTGCTATCAAGTCTTGGAAGAACTGTAATACAGAGTATATTATAGATATATAGAATAATATAGAAGACAAGAGTTCTGTCACCCCAGAGGAGAGAGCCAGGAGTTACCAGTACAAACTGCAAAAGCATGTTTAAGTTGAATGCATGAAAGAAAAAAACATGGTAATATTTAGAGCCATCCCGAAGTGGAATGGGCTGCCCTGGGAAGGAGTGGTTCTGTTCACTGGAGAGTTTTCATTTGGAAGGTGGATTATGGGTGCTCAGGAACACAGGAAAGGCAATCATTGCTCACATGAAGCATGGACCAGAGGACCTTCCAACTCTGGGATTCTGGGGTTCTGTCACACTCAAAACACTACCCCTTTTCTCTTTTTTTCTTTCTCTCCTTTCTCTGTCTCTTTTTTTTCTGTGTTTCTCCTATCCCTGTCCCTCTCTTCTCTCTGTCTTCCTCCTTCTCCTCTCTGTCTCTCCCCTCTCTTTCTCCTCTCTCTGTCTTTCTCTCATCTCTCTCTTTCTCTGTGTGTATCTCTCTCTGTTCTCTCTGCTGCTGGCAGAAGTCACAACAACCTCCCTCATCTCACTAAGTGGGAGGTCCTGTTCTGAAGGCTTTAGTTCTCAGGCTCTTAACCTGTTTTTTTGTTTGTTTGTGGGGTGTGTGTGCGTGTGTGTGCGTGTGTGTGCGTGAGAGGCAGAGGGAGAGGGAGAGAGAGAGCCTGAGAGAGACAGAGTGTGTATGTGTGTGTGAGAGACAGAGACAGAGACAGAGAGAGAGCGCCTGAGAGAGACAGAGTGTGTATGTGAGTGTGAGAGACAGAGGGAAACAGAGAGAGAGAGAGAGAGAGAGCCTGAGAGAGACAGAGTGTGTATGTGTGTGTGAGAGACAGAGACAGAGGGAAACAGAGAGAGAGAGAGAGAGAGAGAGAGAGAGAGGGAGAGAGAATGGTGACCTTTTCAGCAGTGTGAAGTCTACCCTTTCCCACAATACTGTATAAAATAAAACACACAGGCTTACCAAGGCCATCAACTGCGGTGAAATGCAGCTCCTAAAATATTGAAAAAGAGCAAGGTCAGAGACCCCAAGTGAAGACCCTTTGCCCTAGAACAAGCTTTACAATCCTCCCCACCCCCAAGCTCTGGCCTTGGTAAGCAGAAACCCAGAAAAATGCCATCCCCAGCTCGCGCCTTCCTTCTGTCTCGGAAAGAGATGAAATGGATCCTTCTCGGATTTGCAGTCAGTTCTGGGCACAGGGGAGCGAGCAGCCCACCAGTGGAGCCAGGGTCGGCCTCAGCAGCCCCAGGCCTCCTGTGACTGCCAGCACTGAGGTGGGAGGAGCCAGGCCTAAAGATGTTTGAACTAGGCCAGGAAAACGGGGAAGAGAAGGTGGAACCCGAGCCTGGGAGGCGGGAGCCGTAAGCTCGGATCCCAGCTCTGCCCCCCGCTTGCCGTCTGACCTTATAAACTGCTTGTTTTCTCTGGCCCTGAACTTCCTCTTCTGTAAAATAAAGGAGCTGGACGTCACTAGAGGATCTCTAAGCTTCCCTGGCTTAAAGTTCTGTGGTTTAATTGTGGGCACTGTCAGAGTCAGTGAATGTGGGGGTGCGTTTCCATGAATTTCTTTTTCTTTTGGGTATTCTTTGTCACCTGCAGCTAGGTGGATAGGGTAATGAGCCTGTAATCACGAAGACCCGAGTTCAAATCCGACATCAAATACTTCTTAGCTGTGCGACTCTGGGCAAGTCATTTTCCCTTGTTTGCCTCAATTTCCTCATCTGTAAAATGAGCAGGAGAAGGAAATGGTAAATCCCTCCAGGATCTTTGCCAAGAAAACCTCAAGTTGGGTCATGGAGAATCAGGTACAACAGAAATGACTGAACAACAACTCTTTGTTTTCAGAGATGGTTTGCTGTGTAGGGAAGAGGGGAGGACATATTCAGAAATGAAGCGGGGTGGAGGAGTGGGGATGGAGGGATGGGAAGGTAGAGGAGGGGGACATCTCCATCTGTAGGACCCAAGATCACCCCCATTACAAATGTAAAAAAACCAAAAACATTCTAGGTTTTGGCATCTTGTTATAAGTTGCCTTAAGGTTTTAACACTTTGTAGTTGTACTGGTATAGTGGAAAGATTTGGAGTCAAAAGAAATGAGTTGGGTAGACTTAAATTAGATATGACCTTGGGGGAAGTCACAAACTTTTCGGACCTCAGTTTTCTAATTTGTAAAATTGAGATACTAGTGGTTAGCATTTCTATAGTACTGTACTATCTCCATGATAAGGATGTGGAGACAAAGCGCTTAAATGTCTTGCCCAAGGTCACACATCTAGTAAGTAGCTGAGGCTAGATTTGAACTCAGGTCTTCCTGATTGCAGATCCACCTAGATGCCTCAAGAATCCTTGCCATATGTACTTTGCATGGTTGTTGCAAGACAAGCATTTTGTAAACCTTATGTATGCCATGAAAAATGAGAACCAGCATCCTTAGGTCAGGCTCTGTGTTGGCCTCAGTTTCAGCTTCAAGGAACTGAGGTTAATAAAACCTACTCTGCCTCCCTCTTAGGGTGGTAGCTGTGAGGTTAACAATAGCTTTAACAAGATAGTGCCCTCATTAAATGTCAAGTGCTAGACACAGGTAAAGTATCAGAGTTATTATTTAGTCTGAGCAAAGGCCTACAGGATGGTCCAATCACAGTGTCTCCTTGAACCACAAATGTCCCTAGAGGGCCCTTAAACTTAACATCCCTCCTCAGTTATGCCTCCCTCCCCCCTCCCCAACCATCCACCACCAGCAATGGCTGTTAAATAAATAATCCATTAACAGGTTTCTCCTCCCTAGAATTGGTTGCACATCTATTAATCATGTTGTAAGAGATAGAAATCACCTCCCAAGGCCCAGTTACAAGATAAGGGCTGCCCACAAGATGCTGCTCCCTTGACTTGCCAGTTCCTGGCAGGGTTGGGGAGGAGCCTGAGGTCAGAACCTGGCTCTGAAGGCCTCAGCTGGCAGCCTGATTTCCCCTGGGATCAAGGCTAAAGGCGTTTCCTCCCCTGGAGCCACTTACTTTCTAATAAGTTTTTTTTTTTTTTATATGACACCTCAATCTGTATCTCCTTTTCCAGGGACTACCCATCAAACCAGCTTCAAAGTATGTCCACAGTTAACTTCTTCATCCATGAACACTTGAGAAGGTTGGCCCTGAAGGGGATCTTTTCTTATGAAAGTGAGAACATGAGATGTTAGAACAAACTTTTAGGGCTGAAGATTACCTAGTCCAAATCAACCCCCTACATCCACATCCACATCCACATCCACATCCACATCCACATCCACATCCACATCCACATCCACATCCACATCCATATCCACATTCACATCCACATCCACATACGTCCACACACACATCCACACACATGCACATACACACATGCACATACACACATGCACATACACACACATACACATACACACATTTTGCAGATGAAGAAACTGAGGCCCAGAGAAGTCAAATGATTTGCTCAATGTCACGCAGCAAATTTGGGACAGATAAGGTAGGGTCAGCACTAGACCTCTGAATTCGTTTGGTACAGAAAATTCCTGGGCGGGGAAACCACCTCTGCTAATGTATGCAAGCCGCCTTCGCTGCTACTGATAATCCCAAAGAGTTGATCAGAGCAGTGGCATCAAACTCCAGTAGCAACAGATCCGTGGGGGCTGCCAATAATGACTTAGAAAACTATCTATCAACATTATCTATGATGTCCTGTATTTTTATTTATTTTGTTAAACATTTTCCAGTTATATTTTAATCTGGTTCTGGCCTTGCTTGACTTGTGGACCCTCAAGTTTGCCATCTCTGGCTTAGAGTACCGAGAGAGTGACTTATCCAGGGTCACAGAGACAGTAGATGTCAGAGACAGGATTTGAACTCAAGTCTTTAAGGGAAGTTCTCTCTCCCTTACACCATTGCTGCTTCCCTACCCTCTGGATAACCCACAAAAAGAATGAGATAATTGCATTTTGACCAAACTGAGCTTGGGTCCCCCTAGGGTTTTCTAGGTTAAGGTCTGAAGTTTCCCCAGACCTAGGCCTCCTGATCCACTCTCCCTCAGGTCTCTCCTTGAACCAGTTCCCCTACACCTTCTTCCATGTCATGCAGTTTGGACTTACTTCCTAAGAGAGCAACCTGGTAGGTGACCTCCTCCTTCCTGTCCATGCCTGGAGGGATGGGCTAAAGTTGAAACTGGGTGGATAAGTGGTGGGACTTCTGGGTTTTCCCTTCCCCAATGCCGTGCTCCCAAGGTAAGAATGATAGCTCCCTGCAGTGGCGCCACTGGAGTACACTTTCTAACCGGATTTGGAAGAGCTCTCACTCTCTGGGCTGTCTGACTGCATCAAGCCAGCTGTATCATTTCCCTTTAAATTATTCATGCACCTTTCTGCATCCCCCCTCCCTTCTTCTTTTCCCTCCCCCTCCCCAAGGGCTGAACCCACAGGGTTGTTTTTTGCAGGCCTGTCAGAATTTTTTCTGCTGACTTTTTTTTTTAAGCTCTGCTGGCCTAAGAAAGACCCTGAACAATTTTCCCTTCTCCAGGATTGGGCCAGTATAGTGTGGCACAAAAAAAGCTGCACTGTGCCAGACCACACACACGGCCTGAGTGTTCAGGTGTCCCTTTGGTCCTTGAGGTGGCGAGAGCATGATTCTTGGAATCAGCAGATCTGAGTTCTAATCCTGGTCCTGACTTACTAGCTATATGACAAAATGACTTTACTCCTCTGGGGCTCAGTTTGCTCATCTATAAAATGGGGATAGTAATGCTTGTATTATCTGCCTCACAGAGTTGTTGGGAAGAAAGTGCTTTATAAACCTTAAGCACTACAGAAATTTAAGTTTCTATCGTGATTGTTCCATGAGCTTCTTGACAAACCTCTAAAGACTGAAGAGATTGATTGGAAACTAGCAAAGTATTGCATCTTTGCTTCCTGATGGAGAGAAGACCAAGCCCAGAGATTCTGCGACACCCTGTCCTTCCTGCCCACACAAGCTCTACCCTCCCCTGCCCTCCACTGCCCTTCAAGGGATGCTGAGATACAGGAAGAGCAGACAGTACTGCTATGAGAAGGCAGTGTTTCTGTGCAGTTATCTAAGGAGGAACTGGAGAAACGTAACCACCAAAGCAGGTCATGATGGCTGAAATTTCACCTTTGTGCAGTCTGTGATGTTTGCTATGTTGGATGATATTATGATCCTATGTCTGAATCATCTGGGTTCTGGCATATAGGACCTTAGCATCAGAAGGGATGCTGGAATATGGAATGTTAGAACATAGAATGCCAGGGCTGGGAAGGACCTTAGAATATAGAATATCATGACGAAGAACAGAAAATGTCAGAACAGGGTGGGGCTTCAGACATCACCCATCTAATGCAGCAACCGCCTCATTTTATGGAGGAGAAAACTGCCACCCAGGGAGGAGAAGTCACGCAGTTATTGGCACAGTCAGCTCTAAAGCCTGGATTTCTCCTTCCTCTGGTCCAGTCCTCTTTCCACTGCATCACGCTTTCAGCTGGGCTTTTATCCAATTGAATCTAGCAACAGAAAGATATAGACTTACTTCCACTGTCCTAATTCTCCTTCTCTGAGATAACCAGACAAGTTGTGCTCCCCATGGCATCAGAAGAAGAGCCAAAGGATGTTGACGCCACTTTTATTTCAGTCCCAACACCTCAGGGCCCCGGCCTCTTTCTCATTCAGCCATCGTTTGGCAGGAAGCTGGAGTTGGTGGAAACTTTCAGCTCCTGTCAGGGTATTTATAGCTATGTTCTCTCAAGCAGTTGGGAGGTTTTTTGGCTTTTTTTTTTCCAGTTTCATATAATTTTGCACCCTTCACAGTAACACAAGGTTTTTTGTTGTTGATGTTTTAAAAAAAGAAAAAGCGGAAATAAAAAAAGGCATATGGGAAGATGCAGAGAGGAAGAGACTGGCCTTTACCTTTGAGGTAGAGACAGACTGCAAAAGGTGGGCAGGCATGGGGGCTAGCAAGGTTGGAAGGTGAGATGGAATGGAGCTGTATCTCAGACTGGTTTGGTTCATCTCCAAGAAGATCCCATAGCTCTTTCTTAACCCAGTTTTTAACTTACCTGGCACTGAGGTAAAGAAAAGGATACCAGGAGGGGGGCCAATAAACTAGGAGATTTTCCTTTTCTAGACCACATCTGGGAAAGGAGCTCAGAGTGTGAACAGGGAGCCAGGGCCAGTGAGTTGGGGGCTTAGGGACTAATTCCTGGAGACAGCCTTGGAAGTTGGAAGTCAAGAACCAAGGGGAAGAACCTTGACATAGGAGACTAAGGCCCTGAAGTTCATGGTCTGGGGTTTGATTGGATATTAGGATGAGACACTAGGATCAGAGAGAGTTCAGGGGGGGCTGGGATGACAGAGATTAGAGGTCAATTGAGGGCCAAAATCCTAGAAGCCAGCAACTGAGTGTCAAAGTCAGGATCAAAATTCCAAAGCATGTTACCTTACTCCAGTAGGATCTAAGATCAACATAATAATTCCTGAAACCCAGTGATAACAACTGAAATGTAGCTCTTCATCTAAAATTTAAAAAGTTTCTATTTGAAAACTAGTCAAGGGAAACATTGTCTTCCTATATGGTACAGTACAGAGACTATCAAACTTTTTGGTCTCCGGACCTCTTAATACTCTTAAAAATTATTGAGAATCCTTGCAAGGAACTTTTTTGTTTGTTTATGTGGTTTTTATCTTATGATATTTGTCATATTGGAAATTAAAAGTCTTAATATTATCATGAAAATAATTTTGATCTCACTGACTGCCCTAAAAGGGTCTCAGGAACTCCCTGAGGTCCCCAGGTCCCACTGGGGAGCCGCTAGATAGTGTAAAGAACACTGGAATGCCTGCTAAGAGCAGCAGTTAGAAGATGCTGTGAACAGAGAACTGTACCTGCAGTCAGGAAGACCTGAGTTCAAATCCTACCTCAGACACGTACTAGTTCTGTGACCCTGGGCAAGTCACTTAACCTCTGTTTCCTCATCTGTAAAATGGGCATAGTAATAGTGCCTCTCTCATAGGGTTATTGCCAAGATCACATGAGATATCACAAATCTTGAAGTGCCATATAAATGCTAGGTATTCTTTTCTCATCCTGGTTCTGTGAAGTACCATTACTGTGATCCTAGTCAAGATAATTCCCTGTTCTGGGCCTCAGTTCCTTCATCTAAAAAATGTTTAATTTTACAGACTCTATGGTTTTTTCCTGCTGTTATCTTCTGGGTTCTAAGGGTCATCCTAGCTCTGATGTTTTATGTTCTAAGAACCATCCCAAATCTGATGTTTTATGTTCTGAAGTCCATCCAGCTCTGATATTTTATGTTCTAAGGTCTCTTTCAGCTTTAAAATTCTATATTCTGTGGTCCCTCCTACCCCACTCCTTTCCATAAATCACCCCTTACCAACCAAAACCTGTCATATATACAATATTTGCAGAGCACCCACTTGAGAAAACATGGTTATTTATAAACTACCAGGAAGCCTCTAGGAGGGTGGGAGACTGCAGCCTAACAAAGGATCTAGCTGAGAGGGAGCTCTATTTTTGGGGGGAAGCTATAGTCTGAGGCATACTCCCATCTGGCCATTGGCTGGGGAAGTGAGTATGAACGATTTAGCAGGAGTCAGCCTCTTTCCCATCATTCAAATCCCCTCTTTCCTTATTTAATCAACAAGTTTACATTCACTATTATGCTCTTAATGCGTGTCATCATCCCCTTTCTACAGATGAGGAAACTGAGGTGCAGAGAGACGAAGCTACATGCCCAAGACCAAACAGCTGGGAAATGCAATGGAACATAGTGCAAAGAGCACTAGAATTGGAACTAGGAAATCCGGGGTCAAGTCCTGGTTCTGCCACTAGCTGTGTGACTTTGGACAATTCATTCTACTCTAAAAGTCTCAATTTCTTCGATGGTAAAAGGGGCTAATAATAACACCTACCACTCAGACTTGCTGTGAGGGCCAAATGAAAAATATTTGCACATACTTACTGACATACAGTAAGTACTTAATAAAGACTTCCTTTTTTTTTCCTTCCTTCTTTCCTTCCTTTCTTCTGAATGTATGCTCCTTAAAAGTGCAAGGTTTGATTCATTTTTGTCTTTGTAACCTCAGCATCTAGCACAGAGTCTGGCACCCTACTAAGCACTTAATAAATGCGTGCTGATTGATGAACTGATCTCTAAAATGGGAAGAACAATTCCTGTCCTGCCAAGCTCCCGGAGCTGTTGTGAGAATCAGATGAGATAATGGTTGTAAAAGCACTTTGTAAAGCACTATACACATGTGGATTATTACTTATGCTCCTGAAAAGCATACAGATTAATTCCTCCATTGTACATTTGTCACGCTGAGTAAAGAGAGAAGTAGAGAAATGTAGCTCTTTACCCAAAGAGCATTATCCAAAACTCTTTACCCATTTAATCAGAACAATTCCGTTGTGACTGAATTTCTTTTGTTGCCCTGATTTCTTGTATTTCCTCCTGGGACGGAGGCAATGAACGTGGTGACAAATGAGTCAAAGACCATTCAAAGTTGTCCAAGAGTGAACACATTCAGCATAAACTAAGATTACTAGTCTAGAGGCAGATCCTGATTTCTAGAAGCTAGCACTCTGGATCAGAAGACACCAGCCATAGATTAATGACCATTTGGGGGGGGGGGGGGTAGGGGGAGACAGGAGGGCTAGTTGGTTTTTTTTTAAATCAAGCCTGTGGTTTCAGTGGGGGTAGAGAAGTTCCAGTAAGGAGCTCCCACCAATGCAGGTCAGCACCTGCTCTGTCGCTGTGTCTTAGAGTGTTGCCTGGGGGCCCTGAGGGGTTCAATGATATATTCAGGGTCACGGAGCCAGAATGTGCCAAAGATGGGATTTGAACCCAGGCCTTCTTGGCATTGAAATGAGCTCTGTAGGAAGCTAAATGACACAGTTGATGGTACAGTGGAGATGGCACAGGAAGACTAGAGTTCAAATCCAGCCTTAAACATTTATTTAAAAGCCATATGACCCTGGACAAGTCTCTTAACCCCTATCTGTCTCAGTAACTGTTAAATGGGCATAACAGTGTCTACCTTACGGAGTTGTAAAGATCAAATGAGATAGTATTTGGAAAGTGCCTGGCACATAGAAGTGCTTAATAAATGCTTATTCCCTTCCCCCTCACTTTCTGAGCACTACACTACTCTGCCTATAGAATGGTGGTTGTACTATTAATATTATTGATTAATATTGTTAATCAAGTTTCTATAGCAATTTACACAAAGCATTTTACATAAATCGTCCCATTTGATTCTCATAACAACCCTGAGCTTGACGATGACTGTGAGGACATTGCCAGCCTGTAGTAGTATAGTGGAGTGGGCAGAGTCCACTGTTTTGGTCTTAGTTCTAATCCCACATCGGAAATTTACTAGTTTAAGTCAGTTAATCTCTCAGAACCTCAGTTTCCTCATCTGCAAAATGAGGATAATTATTCTTGCACTATCTACCTCACAGGGTTGTTGAAATGAAAATAGTACGTAAATACGGTGGTGTTATTGTTGTAGCTGTTACAGAAGAGGACACAGAAGCCCTGAGACGGGAGTCAACTGGCCAAAGTCACCTGACTAAAGTGACAGAAGCCAGGACTTGTGTCCAGACTTCCTGATTCTTAACCTAGGGTTCTTTCTGGACTAGGGAATGACATTCCTTCAGATTTTCTCCCAGAGATGGGGCTGACTTGGGCCTATTAGTGGGATAAACCCTGAGGGGAGGAGAAGGAAAGATCCTTAACTGTGGGCTGGGGGTCTGGCAGGCTTACCTATTTTGGCTCATCTGGATTTTTCCTCCTTGACAACACCATAAGCATACTCTAGTCAAGTCACTTCTCTCTGTGGCTGTTTCCTCATCTTTCAAATGAGGCACTTGGGCTATCTGACATGAAAATCCTTTTCCAGCTTCAAGGCCTTATCATCCCATGACTCTCTTGCCACCATGATCTGAAATAAATTGGATTTTACCCAACAGAGACCAGGCCATGGGCAAAGTGGGTATTTTGTGCACTCCCTACAGGGAAGACCAAGATGAGGTAGGCATTGTGCCAACAGGTACAAAACATTTGAGGTGTTTCTTGGGCAGCTGGTGGCAAGGTGAAAACAATAGTAACCATTTCCATGGAAATCTGGCACAGATAGACTGAAGCTGGTACTCTCAATTTGGTTTCAAATCCCAGGTCTGCCTTCCTATATGACCCTGAGCAAGTGATTTTGATACTCTGAGCCAGTTTCCTTATCTATAATGTGGGGGCTTAGATGATCTTAATCTTCTATCTCCCCTTTTCTCAGCTCACCCAAACACCTCCCTTTCTTCTGTCCCATCCCCCAAGGATTCATGCTGGGAAACTCACCCAACCAGTTGACCTAGGGAGAAGAAGAGAGGAGAACCTGCCATTGTTCGCAATCTCTCCTGGCACCAGATAAAGATACAGAGGTTCGTAGATTGCAAGAGGTGGAAGGGACCTTAGGATCAGGTATCAGGGCCAAAATTTGAACCCAGGTCTTCTGTTTACAAATCCATTTTACATTCCATTGCACAAAACTACTGCCTCCTGTCCCTCCCCTCCCCAATGCATCAATCACTCAGCTGCTCAATAATCTTCCTAATGTACCACTCTGCTCATGCCCATCCTCTGCTTAATAACCTTCCTTGGCTCTCTGTTGCTGCCAAATAATACATAAATTCCTTTCCCTAGCATTCAAATTCCTTCTTGGTATAGCCCTAAGCTTTTTCTACAATCTTATCCTGCTCACATAGTCTATGTATCTATCAGCCAAATTGGATCATTCTCCTCCTTCTAGTTTTATCTTGCCCTCTCCTATCCCCTACTGCCTTTGCTCATAACATTTTCTTCATCTGGAATATGCTCCCTCTCCCCCTCATCTCCTATGCCTGGAGTATCTTCCTCTACTTCCATCTCTGTCCACTGAAACCCTTCTCCACCTTCCAAATCTAACACAAGTGCCACCTCTTTCCTGAAACCTTCTTGGATCTGCTTCCAAGTTTCTCAAGCTGAAAAGTCTCTCATTCTCCTCACATTTTTGTAACATTTTTTATGATCTTCTCCTTTCAATTACCTCAACCTTCTTTGTAAAATTATCTGTGTACGTATCTTTCTCCACATCAGTTTGTATGTCAGAGGGAGCTAGGTGGCCCAGTGGATAGAGTGCTGGGCTTGGAGTGAGGAAGATCTGAATTCAAAGGCAACCTCAGAAATTTACTAGCCCTGTTATCTTGGGCAAGTCACTTAACTTTGTTTGACTCAGTTTCCTCATCTGTAAAATGAGCTGGAGAAAGAAATGGAAAACCACCGTAGAATCTTTGCTAGGCAAACCCCAAATGCGGTCACAAAGTGTCTGACGGAATCGAAATGGTTCTACAACAGCAACAATATAGAACTTCAATGTTTGTGAAGCACTTTGTACATTTGACCTCCTTTGAACCTCATAATAACCCTGTGAAGTTGATGCCATTTTTGCTGCCATTATACAGACGAGAAAACTGAGGCTGGGAGAGGTACATGGAGAACTCAGGGAGCCTGCTTTTGACCTCATGTAATCCCTGAAAAAGCAGGGTTATGAGATCATGGTACCCAAGTGCCTGCAGAGGCTGGATAGACAATTTGATGGCAGAGGAAATCTATATTAAGTTTCTTGACATGAAGGAGAAAAGGCCTCTGGTTGTATTACATTTGGAAAGGGTCCTCCTGTAGGTGGTACCTATAGAACCAATGGATGGTATTAAATCGGTTCAGGCTCAGGTTCAGGAGGCCAACAGCATTGGTTTATGATAAAAAAATATACCACTGATTGAAATGCCAGAATTGCCTCTTGGTTACTTAGAGTTGAGAGCCCTGGGAAAGAAATTAGACATGAGAATAATAAAGTGAGATAAAGATTGGTTTTTAAAAAATGGAAAAAGCCAGTTCCTGCTGGTTCCGGCACATCTCAAGATGCCAAAGAAGAGGCCTTCCTGGATCCAGGATGGTGCTTGAAGCAAGCCTGCTGAAAGATGGCACAGTGTGTGGTGTCACTCCTCTTTCAAGGACAGAGAAGTTTAGAATCAGACGTCAAGACAATCTGCTTTAGAAACAGATCCAGAAGAATGCAGCCAAAGAAGCTGTATTTTACTGCAACTGCTGGTTAGATGGAGCAGCTTGGTGGCACAGTGGATAGAATGCCAGGCCTGGAGTCCAGAGGAGCTGAGTTCCAATCTGATCTCAGACACTTAGTGGCTATGTGACCCTGCACAAGTCACTTAACCCTGTTTGTCTCAGTTTCTTCATCTGTAAAATGAGTTAAAGAAAGAAATAGCAAACCATTCCAGTGCCTTTGCCAAGAAAACCCCAAATGGGACATAACTGAAAAACAATTGAACATCATTGGTTAGATGGAAGACCTCAGGCACTATCCAAAGGAACAAAAGCCCTGTAGTCCATGACCTCCGCCCTACACAGAGTGCTATGGTCTGTCTGCTAGGCAGCCAGTGGCTTTTAGTGTTGAACTTATATAATTGGTACCATCCAATCTCCATGGCAAAAGAACATAAGAAGATGGTTTTCCATTGGACAGTTTGAGCGCATGTCAAAAGAAATTTCTGGGGCACCTTCCATTTTTAATGGCCCATGAAAAGGTCAGTTGGTGACATGAACTACTGAGAAATGTTGGTATATATATATCTATATATCTATATCTATGATATATACATATATAGATATATATACACATATATGTATATATACATATATATACACATGTATAGATATATACACATATATAGATAGATAGATATGGCTATATATGTTGGTATATATGGTATATATATGTATATGTACATATATATGGATGTTTTGATTTTATTTGGAAAAACTTTGGAAGAGCATGAGGAAAATCTAACAGTCCTTCTTTGTTCCTTTGTACACAATGTTGAATGATGCTAGTGGGAAATGGTTCAACCAACTAATACTTACAAATACTTATTCAGTGCTGACTTTGTTCTTAATAACTTCTGAAGTTCTAAATTCATGATTTTTTTCTCTATCCTTATCTATATTTTGGGGTGTATTGTGTGTTCAAAGAGAACTAGCACCTCTAGTGTGAGGGTTTACTGAGGCCTTTGGTTCTGGTTGTTGGTTTATTTATTTATTTTTAGTTTTCAACATTCACTTGTATAACATTTTGAGTTCTAAACTTTTCCCCCTCTCTCCTCCCTCCCCAGGATGGCATGCAATCTGATATAGGTTGTACATGTACAATCATATTAAACATATTTCTACATTAGTCATGTTGTGAAAGAAGAATCAGAACAAAAAGAAAAAACCATAAAAAAAAAATACAAAAAAAAAGAGAAAGAGAAAATAGTATGCTTTGGTCTGTATTCAGACTCCATAGTTCTTTCTCTGGATGTGGACAACATATTCCATCATGAGTCTTTTGGATTTTCTTAGCTCATTGCATCACTTAGAAGAGCTAAGTCTATCAAAGCTGATCATCGAACAATGTTGCTTTTACTGTGTACAATGTTCTCCTGGTTCTTCTCACTTCACTCAGCATTAGTTCATGTAAGTCTTTCCAGCTTTTTCTGAAAGCATTGCTTATTATTTCTTATGGAACAATAGTATTCCATTACATTCATATACTACAAGTTGTTCAGTCATTTCCCAATTGGTGGACATCCCCTCAATTTCCAATTCTTGGACACCACAAAAAGAGTTGCTCTAAATATTTTTGTACATGTGAGTCCTTTTCCCTTTTTTATGATCTGTTTGGGATACAGACTTAGTAGTGGTATTGTTGGATCAAAAGGTATGCTCAGTTTTATAGCCCTTTTGGCATAGTTCCAAATTTCTCTCCAGAATTCTTGGATCAATTCACAACTCCACTAACAATGTATTAGTGTTTCAAGTTTTCCATATCTTCTCTAACATTTATCATTTTCCTGTTTTGTCATGTTAGTCTATCTGATAGGTACAATATGGTACCTCATTGTTTTGATTTGCTTTTCTCTAATCAATAGTGATTTAGAGCATTTTTTATATGATTGTTGATAGCTTTAATTTCTTCCTCTGAAAGCTGCCTGTTCCATATCCTTTGATCATTTTTCATTTAGGGAATGACTTGTATTCTTATACATTTGATTCAGTTCTCTATATATTTTAGAAATGAGGCCTTTATCACAGATACGGGCTGTAAAAATTGTTTCCCAGATCTGTGCTTCCCTTCTAATCTTGCTTGCATTGACTTTGTTTGCGCAAAAGCTTTACCATTTAATGTAATCAAAATGATCCATTTTGCATTCCATAATGCTCTCTATCTCTTGTTTGGTCATAAATTCTTCCTTCCTCCATAGGTCTGACAGGTAAACTATTCCTTGCTGTCCTAGTTTGCTTATAGTATCATCCTTTATGTTTAAATCATGTACCCATTTTGATCGTATCTTGGTATATGGTGTAAGATATTGGTCTATGCCTAGTTTCTGTCATATTATTTTCCAGTTTACCCAGCAGTTTCTGTCAAATAGTGAGTTCCTATCCTAGAAGCAGGAGTCTTTGGGTGTATCAAACAGCAGAGTGATTACTATAGTATTGACTGCTGTGTCTTGTGTACCTAACCTATTCCACTGATCCATCATTCTCTTTCTTAGCCAGTACCAAGTAGTTTTGATGATTACTGCTTTATAATACAATTTTAGATTTGGTATAGATAGGCCACCTTCCCTTGCATTTCTTTATATTAATTCCCTTCATATTTGGGGCCTTTTTTTCTTCCAGATGAATTTTATTATTTTTTTCTAGTTACTGAGCCCATTTCAGGGTTGCCCATCTACCTTTGGTGTCCACCTTTCCCCCAACTTTCACTTGTGTCTCCAAGAAGCTGTAGCATGCATAGTAGGCACACCCTGGCAAAAACCATTTCATCAGACCAGCCAAACCAGGTGGAGGGTAACTGACAAGCCATCAGTGAGTTAGGGGGGTGTCTACTCCAAGCATGTGAAGACTTCCCCCAGTGAAATGGATGAATAAGAACAATTTGTTCCAATGGCCACAAAGGCAGCTGTGGAGTATGTAGAACTTGATCGGACATTAAAGATATCAAGGTCATACACTGCATCACAGGCCATCACCAGTCATCCTGACTTTTGCCTTGCCACTAGACTTTGATGGTTCTGGAAGAGAGAACAAGGTTGATGACTTTGTGCATCTCTGTCTCATTTAAATGCAATGCATGCACAAGTCAAGATATCACCCTGTGATGTCGTTGATTCTCATCAAAACAATGAGCAAATGACAACATCCATATTTTGCATGTACTTATATGTGCATGATTTTCTGTTCGCAGATGATTGTGCACTCAATGCAGTCTCTGAAGCTGAGATGGATCAATTCTCTGCTGCTTGTACGAATTTTGGCCTAACAATTACACCAAGAAAACACAGGTGCTCCATCAGCCACCACCACACCATCTATATGTGGAACCATCAGTTATAGAAAATGGAGAAGTTTTGAGTGCTGTGGATAAGTTCACTTACCTTGATAGTGTACTTTCCAAGGATGTATACATTGATAATGAGGTTGATGCACACATTGCCAGAGCTAGTTGAGTGTTTGGGAATCTCTGAAGGAAAGTACGGGAGAGAAGAGGTATTAGATTGACTACCAAATTGAAAGTCTACAGAGCCATTGTTGTATGCCTGTAAAACCTGGACAATGTACCAGTATCATGTCAAGAAACTGAATCACTTCCATTTGAATTATCTTAGGAAGATTCTGAAGACCACCTGGCAGGATAAGGTACCAGACACGAAGGTCTTTACTTGAGCTAAACTGCCAAACATTCAAACTCTGCTTCAGAGAGTGCAACTCCAATGGGTTAGCCACACTGTTCAAATGCAAAATGTATGCTTGCCAAAAAGACTGTTTTATGAAGAACTCACACAGGGCAAGCTTTCACATGGTGGTCAGAAGAAGCGATACAAGGACACTCTCAAGGTCTCACTTAAGAACTTTGGAATTGATTGTGTGACATAGGAGACACTGACACAGGACTGCTCAGCATGGCATGCCTGCATCAGAAAAGGTGCTATGCTCCATGAGCAAAGCAGAACTGAGACAGTTCAAAGGAAACTCAGGATGCACAAATTTGGATTATCCACCCCAAATGTTCACATGGACTGTTTGTGCCCGATCTCTGGTAGAGCATTCTGAGCTCATATTGGTCTGATCAGACACAATCAGACACGTTGAAACTTGACTCTAGCATAGTGATGTCATGTCAGTCTTCTTCAAGAATGAAGGACAACAACCAACCATATGTGCATATATTGTTTCACCTGATAAAATATAAGCTCCTTAGAAGCAGGTACTGTTTTATTCTTTGTATCTGTATCTCTAATACCTAACACACTGCCTGGTGCATAATAGGGCTCAAAAAATGCTCAGGATTCATTGATTAATTCCGAGAAGATAGAACCATATTCAAAGATTTTTTTTTGAAAGCTAAAGACTTTTCTAGGATTTGGTAACTTTAACTGGACACCTGTGAAGATTTATGCCATTGTCACTCTACTTCTCATTGACTTCACCCTCAAGTGCTGGATTTGGTGTCAGAAAATCTAGGTTCAAACACTGGCTCTGTCATTTGTGTGACACTTGGTCCCTATGGGCCTCAATTTCCTCATTTGTAAAATGATGGGGTTGGTTTTGATGGCCTTCTAAGCTCCTTTCAGCTCTTACAATCTGTAATGCTATCCTAGCAGACAAAAACTAAAAACAGAAGGATAAAAAAAAGACCCTCTGATCTGACTCCTCAGATATGATTGATAGACTACTGGGAAGAGAAATGAGATCAAGTCTTCTAGGCCTTGGTCAACTGCTTCAAGCAGTGGTGTCAGCTGTGGGTGTCAGCTAGTGCTGACAAGTCAGTTATTTGTGTTATACCCAGCAAACAGCTTCATAGACTCAAGAATCATTAGAGCAGGTCACTGACACTACCAGAAGTCTATTACTTTGCAAAAGAGGACTTGCTGACAGTGGGACACTTTATTCCACTCACAGGTAAACTATGGCTTTGAAGTGGTTTTGAAATGGACTGTCACTGAGAAGTTCTGAAGTTGTGTTTATAGAGCTTGATTTCAAGTAAAAATCAGTCACAACCCCTGCCATAATCTGACTAGCACTAATAGTACAGTGTTTGGCAGAGACAGTTAGTGTCATAAACCAACTATGAGTTCAGCATACTTTACCAATCAGGAAAGACAAATTGGGCTCAGTACTCTGTCCTATAGGTCCTGTATTCCCAAAGCCTTGGTAGTATTATGAAGGAATAAAAGTTGTCTGTGACATGCATGAAAACAGGCCCACGACACATGAACGTGGTTGAAAATAAGGAACAGTATGCCATTGGGGATAGAAATGTTGTTATGTTGGACCAATCATCCCTGCCTTGGTTGTCCTCCCAATGGTGAGACAACTCAATGATCAAAATCAATGAGAAGCGATAGAATCCAATATATATGTTACACACACACACACACACACACACACACACACACACACACACATATGGATCTGAACCTTGGGGGCTCAAGTTTTGTTTCCCAGAGGGCATCCTATTGCGAATACAGCAGAAGATGGAGTTCTGTGATAAATGAAGTACTGCCCAGAGGAGAACTGATCTAACATGAGGTGTTCTTCCAGATCCATTGCCCTAGGACCACAAAGCACTACTAGACAGTTTTTGGTCATTTGGGCCAAGAATAAACTATAGATCTGGTACAAAATAAATTCTACTAACACAAGATGGCAGCCAATGTCTGCAGGAAGTATGAGACTTGTACTTGATATATTGAAAGGAAAGTTCTGTCAATTCATACTGTTTATTTGAAGAATTTAAGTATCGGTGATCCTTTGGAGCTTTTGTGCATGAATTCTTTTTAACCCCTGGATGGTGATAAGAAGAATATATGCAACAGTTTGATGGTGGCAGACAATCTCACCTGGTATGTGCAAGCATAGCCAACCAACCAATTAATCAACAAGTATTTATTAAACACCTCCCAGGTACCAGACACATAAAACACAAAAGCTTCTATGGTTGCCAAGGTGTTGTAGCAAATGTATTTCTTGGGATAAGGTTTCCCTGCCAGGACCTCTCTGGCAAAGGTCAAGATTTTGAGAGCATACTATTCAAGGAGGTGTTAGCTTGGCAAGGACCAAGAAATCTAGAGCTACGCTTTACCATTCTCAAGGAGATCTAACGTCAGAACATTTTAATCACACAATGATGAATTTGTTGGGAAACTTGAAAGCCAAGCATAAAGCTCACTGGAGTCAGCATGCGGCATTTTGAGGGTATGCTTATAATGCCATTAAGGATGACGCCATAGACTTTTCCCCATACTTGCCGATTTTTGGGTAAGAGCCACATTTATCTATTGATTTTTACTTTGGAGCCTCAGAAGATGGGGAAGACAGGGAGACTTGTAACCACTATGTCTCTTGGCTGAGATATTGGCTAAAGGGTGCGGAGTGTCTAGCTATGACTTCCACACAGAAAGGCTTAGAGAAAACAAACAACCACCTTATGTTCAAATTCATTGTCAGAAACTCTAAATTAAAGTCCTGCTAACAAACCTTAAGTGTCAATAATTTAGACCAAGTAAAAAAAAATATATTAATGAATTGAAAAAAAAAGAAAAGAAACCTTACAGTCCAGGAAAAACACACACTCAGACCAGTAGAGAGCCATCCATATCATAATTGAAAGACTGCACAATTTGCCAATCTATAGAGTAAGGGTAGGGTTAATTTATTTATTTTTGGTTTTCAACATTCACTTCCACAAAATTTTGAGTTCCAAATTTTCTCCCCATCTCTCCCCTTGCTCCACCCCAAGAAAGCATGTGTTCTGATTACTTTTTGTCCCTCATCTGCCCTCTTTTCTATCACCCACCTTTCTTTTATCTCCTTCCCTTCTATTTTCCTGGAGGGCAAGACAGATTTCTATACCCCATTGCCTACACGTCTTATTTCCCAGTTGCATGTAAAAACAATTTTTGACATCGTTTTTAAAACTTTGAGTTCCAAATTCTCCCCCTTCTTCCCTCCCCACCCAAGAGGGCAAGAATTTGATATAGGTTATACATGTGTAGTTATGCAAAACACTTCTGTAAGAGTCATGTTGTGAGAAATTAACTATATTTCCCTCTATCTGTATAGGATACCCCCATTTATTCTGTTCTCTCCTTTGACCCTGTCCCTCCTCAAAAGTGTTTGTTTCTGATTACCCCATCCCCCAGTCTTCCCTCCCTTCTATCATCCCTCCTTCTCTTATCCCCTTTCCCCCTACTTTCCTGTAGGGTAAGATAGATTTCCATACCCAACTGAGTATTATGTTATTCCCTCCTTAAGCCAAATCTGATGAGAATAAGGTTAACTCATTTCCTCTCTCCTCTCCTCCTTCCCCGCCAATGTAAACGTTTTTCCTTGCCTCTTTTATGTGAGATAATGTACCCCATTCTACCTCTCCTTTTTTCCTTCTCCTAGTACATTCCTCTCTCACCCCTTAATTTTATTTTTTAGATATTATCCCTTTATATTTAACTCACCCTTAGCACAGGGTGTTTTTAGAAGACTGGGAGAATCTCATAAAAGGAAGGCATCCGAGAACAGAGATAGAGATAGGACACTGGAACCCAAGGACACTGGAAACTAGAACAGACAATGGCAGAGAATGGAGGTATATGCAGCAGCGGAGAAGAATCAGGCTTAACTGCGAGCTTCAGACAGATACCGGGAGAGATGACAGAATCTGCTAGACTGTACATCTCAGACAGTCAATAAGAATTAGAATGGGAAGAGCTCAGCAGAAACACTGCTACAGATGTTGATCTGTAGACTGCCCCATTTCTCTAGGCTGGGGATTCAGGGAGAATGGATTTAGAGCTTGCATTCCCAAGAGACAACTAGAGGGAAGCAACTAGAGTGCCGTGAATGTTGCTACTGAATTCAATAGCTTTGATCAACCCTTACTAGCCTGTAGTGATTAAATGTCCTTTTTTGCCCTGATGTCATGTGCTTCCTGCTGGATTGGTCTGGCAGGGCGACAATGGTAGGGGCAAATGAGTCAAAGAGAGTGACTTGTAAGAGGTTGTCCAAAAGTAAAACTGGTCTGTATAAACTCAGAGTTGGGCTTCTGGACCTCAGATTATGTAGTATGCTAAAAAATTTATATTTTATCCTATATGGCAATAGGGAGTCACTGAAAGTTTTTTAATAAGGAAGTGGCCTGGACAGACAGACCTATGCCCTAGAATGAGTAACCTGACAGTGGTAAATAGAATGAATTGAATAGGAGAGATTGGAATGAGATGTTAGTTAATAACCTGCTACTGCAAAAGTTCAAGAGAAGGAATAAGGAGGACCTGCATAAAGGTTTTGGCAGGGGAGGTGAAGGAAAGGGGACAGATGGGAAAGAAATCTCAGAGGCAGAATTGGTAAGATTTAGCACTACATGAATCCCACTGGCCAGCTCTCTCTCTCTTTGACTGCTCTTACCTGGAACAAGGGCCAGACTAAGAGGGGTGTGTGTATATGTGTGTGTAAGAAAGAGGGAGGGTAAGAGAAGAGAGAGAGAGAGAGAGAGAGAGAGAGAGAGAGAGAGAGAGAGAGAGAGAGAGAGAGAGAGAGAGGAGAGAGGGTGGAAGAGGGGAGAGACAGACAGGCAGGCAGATAGACAAGAGAAAGAGAGGAGACAGACAGAGAGAGAATGACAATGCTGGTGAGTACAGAGATCTGGAGGCCTCTGGGAAGTGCTGGGATATTGTGCCTGGCTCCCTGCCTCTGTCTCTACAACAGAAGCCCAGCTCCACTCAGCCCAGACACTTTCCAGGCAGTTCCACGTCAGGTCTGGTTTTCTCCTGTTTTTCCCCTTACTGGAAGGTTGGCTCTTTTTCTCTTCTTCTTCTTCCTCCTCCTCATCTTCCTTCTCTTTGCCTAAACAACTGCCTGTGTCTTCAGTGGATAGACTTCCTTCTAATACCTCTGGAGCCATTAGTTCTCACTCCACAAGCTCCACCGAGAGTCATTTGGTTTCAAAAATATAAATTCTCCTCTGGCCTCCTGTTCCCTGTCTTGTACCGCTGTCCTCTCTTCTCCTCTCTCAAGTGCCAATCTGAAGAAGCAGGAAGCACTAAACTGAGGAAGGCCCAATTTTCCCAAACTTTTTTAAAAGTCTCTATTCTCAGAGATGGGTTATTATGTTTCCCAGACAATCATTTGCTCCAAGTTGGCCCAAGCTTTCCTGGCATCTCCAACAGATCCTGGAGCTAGAGAGAGAGGCTGCAAAGCTGTGCAGGAAGGGGATCTCTGGGATGAGGGGATAGTAACAAAGATGAAACCTCTTGGGGACCCTCAGAGCCCGTGGGCTCCCAGTCTACCCCAGAACCAGGCAAGTGAGAATCTATCTTCTGTCTCCTCTCCTTGCTTGGTCTCAGAAATACCCTAGGAAACCAGTTGAGGGAGAAGTAGGCAGCCAAACATCCTGGAGGAAGCCTGGTTGTCTTGGCCCAAACGGGTGAAGGGGGAGGAGGGGCTCATGCTGCCACTATAAATATGGAGCAGAACAGTACAACATATGGGCTCCACTCCCTCTCCCACCCTCTCAGCATAGAACTTTGTCTCATACTTTACGGAGAAAATAGAGGATATTTGCTGTAAGTTCCATCTTCTGCATTTTAAAACCCATGGCACCCCCTCTCTTTCTCTTCTCCTTTATTCCAATTTCTGATGAAGATATGACTCCCATCTCAAATGCCAGTCTTTCTGCTTATACACTTGATCCTATCCCCTCTGATGTTCTCCAACAGAGAGCCCTCACAATCATCTATTTCCTCTCTGTATAAATTTCTAGAGATCTATTCACTTATTTCCTGCAGCCTACAGATGCACCCAGATCATCCCATTAAAAAAAGTCCTCACTTGACCCTATTATCCCCTCAAACTATTGTCCTAAATCTTTCTTCTCTTTCATATCCAAACTCCTAGGAAAAGCTGTCTATATTTCCTCCACTTTTTCTCCTTTCATTCTCTTCTTGGCCCTCTGTTATCTGGCTTCCAACTTCATCCAGTGTTATCAGTGACTTCTTAATCCTTAACTCTGATAGCCTTTTCTCTAGTCTTCTTGATCTATATACAGCATTGACACAGTTGGTCACCCATTCCTCCACTTTACTCTCTCCTGTCTATATTTCTATGACATGTAATACACATTCTTAGTTCTTCTCTGACCTAATTGCTACTTTTCAATCTCTTCTGCAGCATTGTCCTCCATATCCTACCAATTGTGGATATACTCCAAAGCTCTGTATGACCCTTTTCTATTTGTACATTTCTTTCTTGTTGACCTCGTTAACTCCCATAGATTATGGAATTATCTTTATGTAGATTATGTGCCCAGAATTATGTATTCAGTCATAGTCCCATTCCTAAGCCTAATTCTCACATGAAATCAATTGCCTTTTGAACATTTCCAACTGGCTTCCCCACAGACATGTCAATCTCAACATGTCCAAAACAGAATTCATTACCTTTCTTAATTTATTTTAATCTTTCAACTAACAAGCATTATTTATCTCTTTTCCATCCACTTCCATTTAAAAGAAAAAAGGGAAAAAAGCTTTGTAACAGATGTGCACAGTTAAGCAAAACAAATTCCCAAATTGTCCATGTCCAAAAATGTGTCTCATTCGTCATCTTGAATCCATCACCTCCCTGTCAGAAAATTGGTAACCAAATTCATCATCAGTCTTCTATATTGGTCATTGAATGGATCAGAGTTATGTCTTTTAAAGTTGTTTATCTTTCCAATGTTGTTGTTACTGTATAAATTGTTCCCTTTACTCTGCTTACCTTGCTCTGCATCAAGAACTCATTATCTTGGGAGTCAAGATGTAGAGTAGGAGGAAGAGTACAGTTTTGCTTCCCTACCAAACCCATTCCACAAAGATCCAAAAAATACATCATACCTAATTCTGATTGGGGACACTAAGAAAAATTTAGTGAGGAATTTTTCCAATCCAGGGCAGTTTAGGGAGACTAGGTTGTGTCTGTCCTTGGTTCTTGAAGAAGATCATGACATCAATATGATGACATGACTTGCAGTTGACTTTGATTTGAGTAGGGAACGCTGTGCAAGGTCACCAGCCTCACTTTCTTCTCCTGAGCCATCTGGTTCCAGTGACCTGATATTCATCAGGACCACTGGATATGGCCCAGGATGCAATGTGAGACCCTGGCCCTTTCAAGCTAAGGTCTTATCACATTCTCACTTTGAGCGAGATATACCCATTCAATGAATAGGCTTCTTTAAGTAGTTACTCAAAGGATGGCCCCTTTAATAAAAAAAAAATCAAACTGAGGAGAGGAAGACCCTCAGGGTTCCTGGGTAAAAGAGAAACAATTTAGTAATTATTTAGTAATTACATTCACTCTGTGCTAGGTGGATGGGGACTTGTTGTCCAGTCTATGAGCTCCAACGTGGATTGGGTTTTAAGGTTTGATCTTTGAGCAAGAAATGTAGCCTGTAGTGGGAGAGCTGGAACACTAATTCATTGTTGGTGGAGCTGTGCACTGATCCAACCATTCTGGAGAGCAATTTGGAACTATGCCCAAAGGGCTACAAAAATGTGCATACCCTTTGACCCAGCAAAACTGCTTCTAGGACTGTATCCCCAAGAGATCATAAAAATGGGAAAAGGCCCCACATATACAAAAATATTTATAGCAGCACTCTTTGTGGTGGCCAAAAACTAGAAATCAAGGGGATGCCCATCAACTGGGGAATGGCTTAATAAATTATGGTATATGAATATAATGAAATACTATTGTGCTATAAGAAATGATGAACAGGAAGACTTCAGAGAGGCCTGGACTTATATGATCTGATGCTGAGTGAAAGGAGCAGAACTAGGAGAACTTTGTACACAGCAACAACCACGGTGTGCGAGGATTTTTTACGGTAGATTAGAACTTCATGCAATGCAAGGACTTAAAAAATTCCCAATGGTCTTTTAAGGCAAAATACCTTCCACATCCAGAGAAAGAACTATGGAATTCAATTGCAGAATGTGGCAGATCATTATCTTTTGTATTATGTTTTGATTTGTTATATGATTTCTCCCATTCATTTTAATTCTTCTATACAACATGATTATGGTGAAAATGTATTTAGTAAGAATGTATGTGTAGAACCTATATAAAATTGTATGCTGTCTCGGGGAGGTAGGGGGGAGGGAAGGAGAGGGAGGGAAAAATATCTAAGTTATATGGTAGTGATTGTAGAACAGTGAAAGTAAATAAAAGAAAAAAAGAAAGAAATGTAGCCAGTTAACCCAAAAGAAAAAAGGCAGCTTTGGTCATGAAGTCTATTAGGGAGAAAAAGAGGTCTGGAAGCCTGAGGACAGAATCTGGCCAACACTGTGTGTACCAGTGCCCAAAGACTGAAAAATATCTAAGACTAAGCAACAGGGCAGGAAGCACCTGGGTAGGAAAAGATCCCAGGGGATCCCATCTTGCACTAACTGCCTAGTTCCCAGTCATACTGAGGGGACACAATCCACAAATGGGAGTGGTGAACAGGATGGGCAACTCATGGGCCCCCACTATGTACTGGGCAAGGAACAAGGCAAGTGGTAATGTGGCTCTGATCCCAGGAGAAGAGCCGGGTCTTGAGTCTAGCCTTTAGCCCAGGGTGAGAACTTTCAGTGGAATAACCAGGGCAGGCAGGAGACCTAGATCAAAGGAGAGCCTGAAGTTCAGTCACTCTGAACCTGGAGCACATCCCAACTCTGGACTCAGTGGCTGAATCCAGCAGTAGTCTGCTAAAGCCCTTAACTAGGGTCAAGCTGAAAGACCCAAACTTGGATCAGGAACACGCAGAGCTCTAAGCAGGAGGGCAATGAGCAGAATCACCCCAGTCTCATACTTTGGGAGTTCTAAAAACTCATGGAAGAGTTAAGGAGTTTTGTTTTTGTGTATATTTTTGTTTTTTATCTAAAAATGATTTTAAAAAACAAACAAGAACAGTAGAGGAAAAAATGAGGAAAGAGATGAGATACATGGAAGAAAGATTTTAAAAAGAGAAATAATAGCTTAGAACAAGATACATGAAATCTTACCCCCTCCCCCCCAAAAAACCTCCTGGTTCTATGAGATAATAAGAAATGATAAAGCAAAGTCAAAAGATGGACAAGATAGAAGAATATGTGGGGTTTCTCATAGTAAAAACAAATGACCAAAAAAAAAAAAACTGAGGAGAGATAATTTAAGAATCACTAGACTACCAAAAAAAAGTGTGTGTGTGTGTGTGTGTGTGTGTGAGAGAGAGAGAGAGAAAGAGAGAGAGAGAGAGAGAGAGAGAGAGAGAGAGAGAGAGAGAGAGAGAGAGAGAGAGAGAGAGAGAGTTGAAACATCATATTTCAAGACCTTATAAAAGAAAACTGTCCAGATCTTTTGGCAACAGAGGGAAAAATAGAAATTGAAAGAATCCACTGGTCACCTCTTGAAAGAAAACCCCCAAATTAAAATTTCAATGATATTACAACCCAAATCCAGAGTTCATGGATCAAATTTAAAAATAATACAAGTTCCAGAAAGAAAGAATTCAAGTACCAAGGAATCAGAGTCAGTATCTACAGGATCTACACATGATTTAGCATCTACCATTTGAAAGGAGCAGAGAGCCTAGAATGTGATATTCCAGAAAGCAAAATATCTAGGCTTACAACAAGAATAATTTATCCAGCAAAAATGAATATAATTTTGTAAGGGGAAAAAATAGACCTTTAACAAAATAAAGTACTTCCAAGCATTCCTGACGAAAATAACAGAGCTGAGTAGAAAACTGACAGACAAACACAGGAGTCAAGAGAAGCATAAAAAGGTAAATATGAGTGAGTAATCATAACAGACAAAGCAAGGTTTAAAAGGTCATAGCGAGAGTTTAGACAGAGGGTCCAAGAGTGTTTTTGTTATGTTTTGATGATCTTAAAAGAAGAATGGAAAGTGTGTGGAAGATGAATACTCAGGGTGGGGGTGGGAGGAGGGAGAGGAAGAATATGAAAAATTATCTCACGTAAGTGGTATACTAAAATAGAAATCAACAAAGAGGAAAGAGTGTGGGGGTGGGTGTAATGAGTTAAATTTGACCCTCATTCTCATCTGAACTGATCAAAGGAATAGGCATATTCATACAGATGGGTACAGAGAAACAAGAGGAGAAGGGATTTGGAGAAAGGAGGGGAAATAAGAAGGAAAATAAATTAAGGGAGTGACTAGTTAAAAGGAAAACAAACTCAAAGAGGAAGCTGAAAAAAAAAACAAGGAAAAACATGAGAAAATAGGATGGAGAGGAATACACAACTAACAATCATAACAGTGAATGTAAATGGGGTGAACTTATCTATAAAATGGAAGAGGATGGAAGAACTAATTAGAAAATAGAATCCAGCAACATGTTGTTTACAAGAAACATATGAAATACAAAAAACAGTTAAAATAAGGGTCTGGAGAAGAATCTAGCATACTTTTGCTGAAGTGAAAAAAGGCAAGGTAGACTGGGGTAGAAGTGAGTGGGGAACCTCTATTTACCCCTCCCAGATCTAGAAAAATTTAGCCAAAAAAAATTTTTTTAACGAAGGACCTAAAAAGAATTTTGGAAAAGTAAGATATTATAGCTCTCCGAAGAATATTGAATGGAAACAGAAAGGAATGTACCTATTTCTCTGGCACTTTTAGAAAAACTGACTACGTATTAGGGCATAAAACCTCACAAACAAATTTAGAAAAACAGAAATGTTAAGTGTATCTTTTACTGACATAAAGCACTAAGTATTTTATTCAATAAAAGGCTTTTGAAGCAAAGATTAAAAATTAATTAGCAATTAAATAACAATCCTAAAGAATAAATCCTAGAAACAATCAATAATTTAATTAAAGATAATAGCAACAATTAGACAACATACCAAAATTTGTGGAATACAGCCAAAGCATTACTTAGGATGAAATTTATATCGCTAAACATTTTCATCAATAAAGAAAGAAAGAAAGAAGAGATCGATGAATTGAGTAAATAACTTTAAAAAAACTCTAGGAAAAAGGGACAAATTAAAAACTGCAATTAAACATCAAAATAGAAATCCTCAAGATCAAAGGAGAGATTTTCAAAACTGAAAGCAAAAAAAATCCTATTGAATTAGTAAATTAAACTGAGAGTTAAAAAAAACCTAGTAAAACAGATGAAACATTAGGTAACTTGATTTTTGAAAAGAAAGAAGAAAACCAAATTACCAGTATTAAAAAAAAAAAAGGGAATTCAAAACCAAAGAAGAAGAAATAAAAGCAATTATTAGGAGCTGTTTCATCTAAATATATACCAATAAACCTGACAATGCAAATGAAATTAATGAATATTTAATATATATGTATATATACATATTGCTCAGATTAACTGAACAGGAAATAGAGTATTTAAATAACCCTATTTTAGAAAAAATTGTATAAACCATAAATGAACTCCCAAAGTAAAAAAACTCAATACCAGATGGAGTTATAAATGCATTTCACCAAACATTTAAAGAACAATTAATTGCAGTGCTATATAACTTCTTTGGAAAAGAAAAGAAAAGAAAGAATCCTATCAAATACATTCTATGACAGAAATATGGTCTTGATACTTGAACAAAGGAGAGTCAAAACAAAGAAAGAAAACTAATGAATGATTGATGAAAATTTTGAATAAAATATTAGCAAGGAGACTCCAGCAGCATATTAAAAATATCATATATTATGATCAAACTGGATTTATTATACCAAGAATGAAAAGCTGGTTCTATATTGAGAAAACTAGAAGCATAATGGACCATATCAATAACAAAAATAGCAAAATTATTTGATTATATCAATTGATGCAGAAAAAACTTTTGCCAAACTACAATTCACATTCCTATTAAAACACTAGAAAACATGGGAATATACAGAGCTTTCCTTAAAAATGATAAGTAGTTATCTATTTAAAACTAAGAGCTAGCTTTATATGTAATGGAGATAAGGTAGAGGCCTTTTCAAAACGTTCAGGATTGTAAAGCAAAAATGTCCATTATCACCATTACTATTTAGTATTGCGCTAGAAATTCTAGCTACAACAATAAGACAAAAAAAAAAAAAAGAAAGAAAGAAATTGAATTTTGTTGTTGTTGCTGCTGTCATTCAGTCATTTCAGTCATGTCTGACTCCATGACCCCATTTGTAGTTTTCTTGGCAAAGATACAGAATGGTTTGCCATTTCTTTCACCCGTTCATTTTACAGATGATGAACGGAAACATAAATGACATAGCTAGTAAGTGTCTGAAGTCAAATTTGAACTCAGGTCCTCCTGACTCCAGGACTGGTACTCTATCCTCTGTGCCATGTAGTGGTGAAGAAAGAAGCACAGGCAAAAAAAATATATATTAGTTTTTACACATGATATTTTGTTTAGAGAACACTAAAAAGTCCCCTAAAAACTAAGTGAAACAATATCAGCAAATTTTCAGGATTATAAAATAAACCCAACATAAATCACCAGTATTTCTGTATGTTATAAGCATAATCTAGCAGGAAGAAATTAAAAGAGAAAAACCATTCAAAAAATTATAAAATGTGTAAAAAACTTGGATGTCTACCTGTCAGGACACAGACCAGAATTAAATGAACACAAATAAAGACAGATCTAAATAACTGGAGAAATATTAATTGTTTATGAGGGGGCCAAGACAATATAATAAAGATGATAATATTACCTAAATTATTTATTCAGTACCATGTCAATCCAACTACCAAAGAATTACTTTATAGAGCTAGAAGAAATAATAATAAAATTCATCAGAAGGAACAAAAAATCAAGAATCTCAAGTGAATTGATGAAAAAAAGTGAGGAGAAAGGGATCCTAGCAGTAGTAGACCTTAAACCACACTACAAAACCATAATCATCAAAGCAATTTGGTAGTCAATAAGACAAAGAGACTTTAATCAGCGGAAACTGATTACATACACAATATAGAAAAGCAAACAAGCCCAGTTTTACAAGTGCCAAGATTCCAGCTATTGGGACAAGAATTCACTATTTGACAAAAATTTGGGGGAAAACAGGAAAGCAGTCTGACAGAAACTAAGATAACATTTCATACTGTCTTACCAAGAGAAACTCCAAATGGATGAATGATTTAGACATAAATGGTAACATCATAAACATAAATTAGGGGAGCATAGAAGAAATTACCTACCAGATCTAAGGATAGAGGAAGGGTTTATTACCAAACAAAAGACAGAGAAGCTCACAATGGACAATGGACAATTTTGACTACATAATATTGAAAAAGTTATTTTGTACAAGCAAAACCAATGCCGCTAAAATTAGAAGAAAACAAGAGAAAAGAATATCTTTACCACAAATTTTGATAACAGTCTCATTTCTAACATATATAGGGAACTGATTAAAATTTCTAAGAACAAGACCCATTCCCCAACTGATAAATTGTTAAAGGATAAGAATAAGCAGTGTTAAGAGGAAAAAATCCAAGCTGTGAATAGCCATATGAACAATGCTCTAAATTACTAATAAGTAGAGGGATACAAATAAAACAAGTCTGAGATGTTGCCTCACACCCATCAGATTGGCAATGTTAAAAAAAAAAACAAAAAACCAAAACATAGCAGTGGTGGGGGAATGACAAGAAGAGCTAGAAGGATTGGAAGAAATCAAGTAAATTAGTACACTACTGGTGGACCTATGTCTTGGTCCAGCCATTTTGGAAAGCAATTTGGAACGATAGCCCAAAGGCTATTAAATTGTACTTACCCTTTGACCCAGAGATCTATACATCAAAGAGATTAAAGAAAGAGGAAAAGGGTCTATAGTTTACAAAAATATATGTAACACTTATTTTTATGGTGCAAAAAATTAGAAACTGAGAGGATGCTCATCAATTAGGGAATGACTGAACAAGTTATGGCATATGAACATGATGGAATACTATTGTACCATAAGAAATGATAAACGGAATGTGATGATTTCAGAAAAACCTGGGAAAACTTGGATAAACTCATGCAAGGTGACGTGAACAAAACCAGAAAAACAATTATAAGTAATAACAATAATATTGTAATGGGGAAGTAGTGTCCCAAGCTATATATCTAAGGCTTAATTCCCTTCCCACCAGATTTTTAGTTCCATAATGAACACATAGAGCAAACAACAAGTAAACTCATTTATCCAAGTCAATAACAAAACAGAAATCGGAGAAAGTATACATAGGAGAATATATACCTTATAATGCAGAGAATGAATAAGCTCTCCTTTTGGGACTGAGATAACTCAGTCCTGTAGGAGAGTTCCATATCTTTCCTAAGGGAAAATTCCCCAAAGTCTCTAGTGTAGTAGTCTGGAGATAGGGACATGTTAGTGATTGCCAGATCCTCAACATGGAGGGTTCTTCCCAAACTCTTTCTCCTCATTCAGGGACCTAAAGAGAGACTGGGATGGCATATCTTTTCTATAGAAGCTAAAAGCCCTGAAAAAGACCAAGATATCTCTTCTTTCTAGGACTCCCTCATGCAAGCACTCAGTATTGAATAATTAATCTCTACCAATGAAGAGAAAATTCTGTGCAAATGGCTTTTGAGCCAAGGTTTACACTTTTTTATAGATATATTATCTCCTCTGATTGAACATAATCTCCTTGAGATCAGGTATGATTTAATTTTTTTCTTTGTATCCCTAGCACTTAGCACAGTGCCTGGCAAGCTATGCTTGATAAATGCTTGTTGATTGATTAGTTGGGGGGAAAGGGAGGAAAAGAAGAAGAGGGAAGGAAGGGTAGCTTGGTCAGCTAGAACTGTAGCAACTCACCATTCCTGATGGACCCTGTCATTGTTTACTCTCCTTGTCCTGAAGGGAGCAGAGGATGTCAGAGCTTGGAACACAGAACATGAGATCTGGAAAGAATCTTAGAACTCAGAATGTCATGGGGCATTGAATATTAGAAGTCAAAAATTCAAACTCAAAAACCAATAATTAAGCCCCCAATGAGTGGGCAATCAGGTCAAGCAGTGGAGAGAGTGCTGGGCCTGGAGTCAGAAAGATTCATCTTCCCAAGTTCAAATCTGGTCTCAGACATTCACTTGCTGTGTGACCTTGGACAAATCACTTAACTCTGTTTGCCTCACTTTCCTCATCTGTAAAATGAGCTGGAGAAAGAAATGGCAAACCACTTCAGTATCTCTACCAAGAAACTCCCAGATGGGATCGCACACTGTCAGACATGACTAAAAGCCCCTATTAAATTCAATTCAACAAATATTTGTTAGTCATATTCTCTGTACAAGGCTTTATATAAGCACTGGAGATATGACCAAAACAAAGCACTACCTGCCTCAAGGAACTTGCATTTTATTGAATTATAATAATATCCATTTACATCTACAATAATAAAATGTTTAATACTTTATAAATTTATAAAAATTTATAATAATAAAATCCACATGGTTAAGTAAATATAAAATAATTTAAAGGGAGAGAAAACTAGCAACAAGGGATTTAGAAGACTGAGTGGTGGAGGTGGAAACTGAGCTAAACATTGAGGAAAGATAACAATTTTGACAGTCAGAGATGAAGAAGGAATGCATTCTAGGTGGAGTCAGGGTGGAAAGATGGCTAACATGAGTGAGAGCCTGGAAGTGAGAGTTGGAAGAATGGACTTTCAGAAACGGCTTAGTAACCCAGTTTGGCTGGAGTGGAGAGTTCATAAAGGAGAGGAGTAGAAAATAAACGTGGAAAGGTAGGTTTTAGTGAAATTGTAGCAGGCCTTGAATGTCCATCTAAAGAGTTAGTATTTGATCTTAGAGGCAACAAGGACCCATGGGAAGATTGTGTGTAGGGCAGTTACATGGTCAGCCTTGTGTTTTAGAAAGATTATGTTGGCTTGAAGAAAGGACAGACAGGAGGTCAGGGAAATCAATTAGGGGAGTCTTGCAACATCCCAAGCAACAGATAATGAGATGTTAAACTATGATGGTGGCTGAGAGTCAAGAAGGAGACAGGAGGAGAGTCAACAGGACTTGAAAACCAATTGGACATGGGGGTTGAGGGAGACTGAAAAGTTAAGGATGATTCTGACATTAGGAAGCTAACTGATCAGATTAAAATCTCCGTCAGAAATAGGGAAGTTTGGAGGAAGGTAAGTTGGGGGGGACAGGGTGAAGAAGAAGATGAATTGGACTTTATAGTATAATTGAGTTTGACATCTAAGGTGAAATAGAAACACCCAGCTGGACTGACTAGGAGTGACTGAAGGATCTGTGCGATGAGGTAGAAAAAAATATTGGATTTCCACTCAGATGTCCTGGGTTCAATTTCACCTCTGTCACTTGGGAAACTTTATTCTCTTTAGGACTAAGTTCTCTTGAGGGATTGGGATAGAATGCTGTTACAATCCTTTCTAACCTTAAAGGCTATGAATGATTGCAGCTGCAGAAAACAGGTACTTTCTGTCTGCTAGAAATGAGGACAGAGGACTGCTCAGAGACTTGGGGGAGGAGGGGTAAAGAGGAGATACCAAGAAAGGCCTACTGGGAGGTTGATCTTGCTTGGAAAAGCACAGCTCACTGCTCATCTCTACTGGGCTCTGCTGAGGCATATTTTTAGCTTCCTTCTGCACAGGGCCTCTTCAGGGGCTACCCTCCTTCTAGCCACCCAGAAGCACAGGCATTCCTCAGACCTCTGATTGAAGCTTTCACCAACTACCAGCCTCATGGGGCAGTCCCTCCCTCCCCACCTCACTCCCTCAGGAGACCTATTTAGTGATTTTTATGTCCTTTGAGGGCAGTCATAGGCACATTAACAACCTTCCTACTCACCCTCACCCCCAACCTTCCCTTGTATCCCTGGGGAAATCCATACAGGCTCCATCTGGAGAGCCCTGCCAGATGGTTCTTTCAGTTGCCAATAAATAAAAACTATCAAAAAAAAAAAAAAGCTTTCCAAAATAATCCAGATAATTGACCAAATTTAGAGAATTCTAGATTCACTAGATTCCAAATATATCAAATTACAAATTCTTTAAATTTCAAATTTTAAATTTCCTCTGACACGGTCGGAAAAGAAGCCTGGACTTTGAGGCAGAAGGCCTGAATTCCAGTTGCCACTGGACTAGCTGTTACCTTGGATCTCTGAGTCTCAGATGGGAATAACAACCCCTTACATTCCTGTAGCCCTTCTAAGTTTACAGAGTATTTTCTTCACAATACCCTGTGAAAGAGTATTGTTATAGTTGTTGCCCCATTTTACAGATGAGGAAATATAGGCCCAGAGGGATAAAGGGACTTGTCCATGATCACAAAGTACTGGATTCAAACCCAGGTCTCCAAACGCATCTCCAAGCCCAGGGTTATTTCTGCTTTACCAAACTACCTCTAAGTTAATGACAGTTCCTCCTCTCTCACTGTCTGAGGTTCAAACTCCACAGTGAATACTTGGAAAACCCATAAAAGTCCCAGAGAACAGACAACAGAAGAAACCTCCCTGTCCTCTTGCAGCAAGGAGGCAGAGGACTGGCCAATGGGTCAGAATATTGTATACATTGTCAGATGTGGACGTTGCATCAAATAGTTTTTGCTTCACTTTTTTTCTTTGTCACGAGACAGAGTTCTAGCTGACAGAGTAAAAACATAAGGTTTGACATGGAGCACTGATTAGTCTTTTTAAATGTACCTAGGGATGATTCAGCAGGCATGTGAGAGATTTTAGAATCCTAAGACATCAGAATAAAGTAAGAGTAGTCAGGTTTTCTTTGGACAGTATGTTCTCAATGTTATTTTTGTTTTAACATCTAGAAAAGGGGTCAATTTCTCATTTCAGTTTTTAGATGAAATATTGGGGGGGAGGTAATAAGTTGCTCATTTGTCTGTGAACTTTTAGAAAAGTTGTAGTTTTGTGAAAATACCATATCTTTGCCTAATCTAATTTTTGCATTTACTATATTTTAATGTATTTATAAATGGTGAACTCAATTTCTGAGATTAAACATTTTATTTGCAATTTGAAAAAAGACATAAGGTTCCATAAAACTTTTTTCAGCACATCAGAGAGGAGCAAAACAAAGTACTTTGTGAGGTCTGCTTGGCATCTTCAATTACCTTTCAGACATCTTGAATCGAATGTCCAGTAGACATTTTAGACTCAACATGTCCAAAACTAAACTCATTATCTTTTCCCCTAAACCCTCTCCTTCCTACCTTTACTGTTACCATAGAGGGTAATATCATCCTCCCTCATGTTCAACACCTAGGAGATCTTCACTATCTCTCACTCCCCATAATCCAAGCTGTTGTCAAGGATTATCTGTTTCATCTTTGCAACAAGTATCCAATATACTACCTTCTCTTCTCTGACACACCATCCCTCTGGATCCCATCTTCTTGTGCCTGGATTATTGTAATAGCCTACCAGTGGGTCAACCTACTTGAGTCTCTTCCTACTACAATAGATCCTCCATTCACCCACCAAAAGTACAGGTCTGACTATGTCACTCACCTACTCAATAAACTCCTGTGGCTACCTATTACCTCCAGGATCAAATACAAAATATTATGTTTGACATTCAAAGTCTTTCATAACCAAGCTCTCCTGTCTAGTCTTCTTACACTTCACTCCTCAACACATACTCTTTAATCCAGTGACACTGGCCTTCTGGCTATTCCACTAACAAGATGCTCCATTTCTCAGCTTTGGGCATTTTCACTGGCTGTCCTCTATGCCTAGAATTCTCTCCTTCATCATCTCTGCCTCCTGGATTCCTTTAAGTCACAACTAAAATCCCCATCATTTGTAGGAAGCCTTTCCCAACGCTTCTTAATTCTAGTGCCTTCTCTCAGTTAATTATTTCCTATTTATTCTATATATAGCTTGCTTTGTTTATGTTTATTTGCATATTATATTCTCCATTAGACTGTAAGTTCTTTGAGTGCAGGAACTGTCTTTTGTCTCTTTTTGTATCCCCATCATGTATTACTGTGCCTTGCACATAGTAAGAGTTTAATAAATGTTTATTTAATGATTGATTGATAGAGAAAGGTCATTAACAATGGAGTGGGGAGGGAACATTGAAAGACTTTCTGATGGAAGTGGCTTTTGAGTTGGTTTGTTAAGGATTAAGAGAAGTATAAGAGGAAAGAAAGGAGGAGGGAAAGTAATCCAGGCATAGTGAGCAGAATGGGTCACAATATAGCATATTAAAAGGACTGTGAACACACCTAGGATTATGAAATTTAGACCTGGAACAATAGGTAGGTAGCATTCTATGGTGCTTTAAGGTTTACAAAGTGCTTTATAAATACTATTTCAGTTTATCCTCACAACAACTCTGGGAGATAAGTACTATTAGTATTCCCATTTTATAGATGAGAAAATTGAGGCAGGCAGAGGTTAAGTGATTTGCCCATAGTCATAAAGTAGTAAGTGTCTGAGGCTAGATCTTGAGACTCAATCCCTAAAGAAACCACCATCCAAGGGGAGGGAGTCAGGAAGTGAGCAATAGAGGGAAATAAGATTGGGGGAGATTGAGGTTATCAAAGATCTCAGGAAGATGAGAGCTCAAAGACCTTGAGCACAAACAGATAAATCAATAGTCCTACCTGGAAGGGTTGGTGTGAGTGGAAATTGTAAGGAGAAAGTAGTTGACACTCCTGGGGCAACTTGTCAGGGAGATAGAAGCTTTTGAGGAAAATGGGAAAAGAAGGTAACCACAGGGAAAGTATAAATCAGTGGTAGACTGCATAATAAGGGATGTTGGTAGAGGGGTGTCCTACCATGGGGCAGCATCCTTATGTCATCTTCAAGAATTGGCATCATTATTGGACAATAGAAAAGGAGAATCCACAAGATAAACTCTACAAGGTAGTGACTGAAACTGCCTAGAGGAGGGAGCTCAGAATGGATACCTGGGAAGTTTTGATTCCATGAGGGATGCATAGAATAGAGAAGAGCTAGACAATTATAGGAGTCATGAACCAGAGAATGAGGGTGTAGACTACCCAGAGAGGATAGATAATGAGAGAATGAGAGAAATTCCCCCCGGAAAGGGGTGCAAAAATGAAATTTTAAAAACTAATGAACAGGACTAGTTGAAGGGGAAAAGAGAAAGGGGGAATCTACTTTACTGAGAGAAAAAAATAGAGGAAAAAATAAATAGCCAGACAAAACAGGAAAGACAAAGGAACTAATAAGCAAAACTCCAAAGAGAAAGAGATCAGGGAGGAGGTAAAGCAAGCTATAGAGAATGCAGCACTTTAAAAAAGATAAACTAAAAATAAACTAAAAAATAAAATGACAAAGTATGAGACATAGTACTGTGTTTATAACAGAAGAGGGGGAAAATCATAACATTAAAGAGGAAAAGGACCCATTGTAGTGGTTATTTAAATGGGAAGACCTTTCCCATTCATTAATAGGACCATGTGTCACGTGGAAGTCTGAGTCACATGAGTCTAAATCACATGGCGTGGGAGGGGGTGAAGAGGGAAGGGTGAAACATGAAGAGGTGGAGCTACAGCAGAACTAAGAGGAAATTTGGTCAGAGAGGAGTCAGAGCTAGAAAGGATGCAGACAAGTAGGCAACTGGCTAGCTTGAATGAGAGAGGTTGTTTGTGATTTTGATTGAGGTAACTGGTTTGTGGGAAGCCTAGCAGAGGGAAGATTTGGGGCGGGTGTTGCCCTCTGCATTGTAATTGCATATAGATGTCTTTGTTACTTTGATGGATTTGGCTTTCTGTCATCTGAATAAATGCTTTGGTTCTATCTTCCACGTGGAGAGTCGGTTGTATTTAGCAATTCAGAATTGCTCCTGGATATTCATGGCCAATGTAGGAGCTGTGAATATCACGTTGGTGCTACAAAAATATTGATAGTAGCTCTTTTTTTGTGAAACTAAGAAAGTATCCATCAAGTGGGGAGGTGTTGAACAAATTACAGGATATGCATATCATGGAAAATTATTATGCCACAAGAAATAATGAAAAGAATGGTTTCAGGCAACTCTAGGAAGACTTGTGTGAACTAATGCAGATTAAAGTGAGCAAAAGGGGAGGAGAAAGGAAGAGAATAAGCATTCATATGACACCTATCATGTGACAGTTACTATACTAAGTATTCTACAAATATGATCTCATTTGATCATCACAACAATCCTACAGGGGAGGTGCTATTATTCTCCCCATTTTACAGTTGAGAAAACTGAGGCAAACAGAAGACAAGTGACTTGCCAAGGGTCACACATCTAACAAGTGTCTGAGGCTGAATTTTGAACTCAGATCTTCCTTACTCCAGATACAGCACTCTATGCATTGCATCACCTAGCTACAACTAATTGTATTCCCATAACAATGACAAAGAATGATTCTAGAAAACTGCTGATGAAATATGCTATATGCCTCCTTACAGTGAGGAGGTGAGGAAGTCAAGGTTGCAGAACAGGATACCTTTTCAGACAAAACCAGTATAGGAATTTGTTTTGTTTAACTATGCATATTTGATACAAAGGTTTTGTTTTTCTTTCAATTTATTTGAATTTTCTTTTTAATTTCTTTCCCTTTGATTAGAGTTGGGAAGAGGAAAGTGAAAGTTACCACAATGCCAGAGAGAGAGACAGAGACAGAGACAGAGACAGAGAGAGAGAGATTGGAAAAGAGGTTCCTTGAAGCATTTTAAAAGTTCACAGAAGAGAAAAGAAGGCACATCAGTAGGAAACAGACAAGCAGGATAACTTTGAAGAAAACATTGAACCATGACCAATCACAGTTCCAGAGTTCTCATGATTGAACAGGCTATGAAGAGAGTGAGAGAAATCCTCTGTGGAAAGAAATTTTTTAAATGAAATTTTTAAAAACTAAGAAACAGGATTAGTTGAAGAGAAGGAGAAGTAGGGGGCATCTAGTTTTTAGATTCTCTTTACTGAGATCTGTTTACTGAGTCTGATAGACTTAGACTGCAGATTGAAATATTTTTTTGGCTCTGACCAATATGGGAATTTCTTTTGCTTGATTTTGCATGTTTATAAGAGGAGGTTTTGTTTTTCTTGCTTTCTTGAAGAGAGGAGAAGGAGGAAGGAGGAAGAAGCTATCTCTTCATTTGAAAAAAAAGTAAATTTAATTTTAAAAAAAGAAAATAGCAAGCTGAATTTGTTGAATATTTGGGGAGAGAAGCAGGATATACATAATGTAGGTTTGTGGCTACATGTACAATCCTCATTTTCTGCTCTACTTTCTGTATGGAAATGCTCATCTCATTTGTGAAAAGTTATAAATAAAAAAAATTTAAACTAGAAAAAGAAAGGAGGAACTGGATACAGACTGATTACAGCAGCAGACCCATCAACATAGTGGATCTGTGGAGTGTTGGAGAGAGAGAAGGGGACACCAAAGCTCTGAATCCTAGAAGGAAGAAATAGAGAAATTAGGGAAGCGGTAGGAATGGGGACAACACAAGGGAGGGGAGAGAGCGAGAGTTCCAAAAGAAACCCTTCCTATTGTCCAAAATGACACCTTGATGACACTTCCAGATTAACTTTACCAAAGCAGAACTCAGATCCCTTCACTCATTGGCTCAGACAAAACAAAACAAATAAAAGTCCCAAACCACCTTATCCTCCAGATAAGGTTCAGACTCCTTATCCTGGCTCTTGGGTCCCAGCCTACCTATCTTATCTCTTGCTGCTCCCCTGCAAGGACTCTCTATGTTAGTCAAACTGTAATTCAGTTTTGGGGGGCACACCCTTGCCCTGCTGCCTCTGGTCTGTACTTTGGGTCAGAATTCCTTCCCCTCACCAGCAACTCCACCTGTCAAAATCCAACTCATCCTCTAAGGCCAGCTCAAACACCACTTCCTCCAGGAAGCTTTCCTTGTAGCCTTCTCATTCACTTTTCATAATTGTGAGTTCCATTGGGGGGGGGGGGGAGGGGGTAATCATTACTCATATGGACCCATTCCTTTCTGTAGTTCAGTCATTTGAACTCAGATTTGAACTTAGTCATTTGTTGTTCAGGAAGATTTGAACTCAGAAAGATGAATCTTCCTGACTCCAGGCCCAGCACTTTATCCACTTTGCTGCCTAACTACCCTGAAGTCAGGAAGACCTGAGTTCACATTCTGCCTCAGACACTTACTAGCTGTGAGACTGAATAAGTCACTTAACCTCTGTTTGTCTAGGATGCAGCTAGGTGTCTCAGTTTTTGCATCTGTAAAATGAGCAGGAGAAGGAAATGGCAAACCACTTCAGCATCTTTGCCAAGAAATCCCAAAATGAGGTCACAAAGAGTTGGACACGGCTGAAAAACAACAATAATTTCCTGACTCTAGGCCCAGCACTCTATCCACTGAGGTACCTAGCTGCCCCATATTCCTTTTAGCACCTACTTTATAGATACTTGGGACCACAGAATATGCACAGAGATGCAAGTTTTATTAACTATGTGTTAAATGAATGAACGAACGTTTGTCAAATAAATATTGTTGAATGAAATGAGGGAACTGGTTTGTAGATGATCTACAATCCTGAATCCTATGAATGAATGAAGATTTGCTAAATAAAGGAATGAGAGATAAACATGGACCAGGTGGCTTTATTCATTAATATGACCCTTTTGGCATCACCCTTCAGGGGAGAAATAATAGTTCTCAGATTTCTAAAGCACTTTCCTTATAGCTCCCCTGTGAGGAAGACAGTATAAGCATGACTATTCATGATTTACAGACCAGAAAATTCCCAAAAAGAGAAGCAAATTGTTCAATCTCATTCAACTAATTTGGGAGTCAAGATTTGGACCCAAATCTGCAGACTCCAAGGCCCGTGCTATTTCTACTACACAATTCTGTCTCTTAAATGACCCTGGAGCTGGGGGTAGAGAGATAACTGGGGTCAGGAGTCCCTCATGCCATACACCAGTTGGGTCCCCCTCCATTACAGAAGTGTCAAACATGCTACATGCAGTCCAAGCATTCCCAAATGATGCTGAACTAGATTAAAATGTATTTGAGAGCTATTTAACAACAAAAATACAATAAAATATAGATGATATTACATTATAAAACTAAGCCAATATGTAACCCTCATGGATCTTTATACATACGCTGACCTTTTGAGCATGTCCAGTTTGGCTAATATGGAGCCTGCTGAATGCCTTACTATGTGGGTAGAGGTAGACTCCTTGATTGGTTGCTTGAATTTTTAAAAGTGACTGAGACTGAGTGGTTAACTCTTTTTTCTGCCATCTTTTCATCTTTACTGTCTGCTTGTCCAGTGGAAGCCATGAATTGAACTGGTGAGAGAGGAAAGATTGGTTTTCCCCTGCTTACCTTTCTTTTACCACTGGCTCATAGGAAAGGGTCTGGGTGTGTTTGTCTCTGTGATGTTTGTCCTCAGTTTCAGGTTGGGAAGGTGATCTATACCAGACTTGGAATTTATAGCCATGGTGACCTTGCAGCCGGACTTGCAGGTGGGGTGGAAACCTTGAGAAGCCAGGGTGGCTGGGACTTGAGCCCAAGGAATGCTTTGGACTTGGAACTGGGACTGTGCTCTATGAGAATCCAGGCCAGTTATGAACCTAATCCCCTTCCCCTCTGGAGAGCCTTGATTTCTTTTCACTAATTCCCTTGATATTCTGGACCTTTTATTCTTCCAGATGAATTTTGTTATTGTTTTTTCTAGCTCTATAAAATAATTTTTGATAATTTGATGGGTATAGCACTAAGTAAGTAAATTAATTTAGGTAGAATTGTCCTTTTTACCATATTAGCTCAGCCTATCCACGAGTAGCTGATATTTTTCCAGTTATTTAGTTCTGATTTTATTTGGGTGAAAAATGTTTTGTAATAGTGTTCATATAGTACCTGGGTTTGTTTTTGTCAGGTAGACTCCAAAATATTTTATAATGTGTACAGTAACTTTAAATGGAATTTCTTTTTCTATCCCTTGCTGTTAGGCTTTGTTAGTAATATATAGTGATTTATGTAGGTTTATTTTATTTCCTCCAACTTTGCTAAATTTGTTTATTATTTCAAGTAGTTTTTATTTGATTCTCTAGGATTCTCTAAGTATATCATTACTTCATGTCCAAAGAGTGAAAGCTTTGTTTCTTCTTTATCTATTCTGATTCCTTCAATTTCCTTTTCTTCTCTTATTGCTAAAACTAACATTTCTAATACAATACTGAATAACAGTGGTGATAATGGAATCTGATTTTTGTACCTTTTGAAGTAAATATTCCTTTGTAAAAGGTCCCCTGTGTTGCATATAGATTTGTTGTTTAGTCATTTTAGCCATTTCCAAATCTACATGATCCCATTTGGGTTTTCTTGGCAATGATACTGGTTTGGTTTTGCTGGTTTCCTTTTCAACTCATTTTACAGATGAGGGAACCAAGGCAAACAGGGTTAAATGACTTGCCCAGGGTTAACAGCTGGTAAATGTCTGAGGCTGGATTTGAACTCAGGAAGATGAGTCTTCTGGCTCCACTATACCACTTAGCCTCCTATGCATTCAGATTAGTGACCTCTGTTTCTATTGGAGTTTGATACCATCACTCTTCTTGTGCGTAGACCAGAAATCAACACTTCCTAGTCCAGGACTCCCATGAAAGGTTGTTTTCATCCCACCAGGCTCCCTCCCAGATAAGCCTCTAAGGGAAGACTTCTTAACCTTCTTTGTATCATGTACCCTTTTGGCAGAGTGGTGACTGCTTTTTGGAATAAAATTTGCCAATTTACAGAACTGAAGGAAATGCTAAATTTCAGTTAGAGGTCATTGAAAATAAAGATGTAAATATTTTTCCATCCAAGTTCATGAGCCTTCCTGAAATCTAGCCACTTGGGGTCTGTGGACCCCAGGTTAAGAACCTCTGGAGTTCTGTAAGGCTCCAACCTTAGGCTCCCAGAAGGGGAAGCAAATTGTCCAATCTCAACTAGTTTTGGAGTCAATTGTCAATCCAGTTGATAATAACATTAACAGTAACTCAAATGTATATAATTTGCAAAAAACTTTGCAAAACAGTATATAAAACATAGTAAATGTTTGCCTTCATCCATCAGAGAAGGAAATGGCAAATCACTTCAGTACCTTTCCCAAGAAAACCCCATGGACAACACTGACCTGCTATGATCCATGGGGTCATGAAGAGTCACATGCAACTGAAAGACTGAACAACAGCAACAAATGCTTGATAAATTCCTGTTGATCAATCGACAGAAACAAAAATAAAAAGCCTAGGTTCTTCTCTTATGAGGCCAGGCACCTGCAGGACTGAACCTGGTGGAAAACTGGAGGATCCTTAGGTGGTATGTCAGTTCTTTGGGCAGCAGAGCTATCTACACTGATAACTGGAGGAGGAAACATATTAGGAAGCCAACCTCTGGGTATTTGTGATAAAGTGTAGAGGAGGGGAAGATGGGAAGTTAGCATTTGACTTGAATAATGGTGATTCTGAAGCTGAAGGAGCTTTACTGTGAATGATGGGAGGAGATATTAAATATACCAATCTCTGGGCAATTTCAGGAGGCTTTTCAAGATTCTTGGCATAAACTCTCAGAGCTCATTCTGTTCTCAGAGTGTGACAAAGAATCTTGAATTGTGGGTATATGTAGAGAAGTGGATTCTGGATCCGGCCAGATGTCCTCAGGCCATGGAGATTATTTGGTCCTGGGTCCTAGGGCCGATTTCCAGAGTAATACCAGCATTTGGGAGCAGTGAAGGCAGGCCCTGAAAGATGCTAAGAAACCTGAACAATTCTGAGCTCTAAATGGAGACAGGCAGACAAAGACAGAAAAACACACACACAGAGATAGACAGAGACAGAGAAACACAGAGAGAGAGAGAGACAGAGAGACACATACACACAGAGAGACAGACAGACAGACAGAGATGAGAATGGAAGGAGAGGAGGCAGTTAGGAGTGGACCTAGGGCCACAGCTGTAGAGTGCTCATGTCAGGGTATCCAAGTGCATGTTAACCCAGATCCAAGGTGACCTAAGACTAGGCAAGGTCTGCAGTGCCTAATTAGCAGAGGACTCCATAACTTCTCTAATGTCTCTTCCAGACCTAACATTATATTTCTGATTTTCTAGCATTCTCTTATCTAGAGGTCTCTTCAAGCTCTAATAATCTAGGTTCCGTTTTCTAACATTCTGTAGTTCTAAGGTCACTAACAAAATTCACACGCTATTCCTCAAAAATAAAAAACAAAAAAACTGGAAAGACAAACCATAGATAGATTCTTTAACCGTGTCTCCTTCTTAGAGAAAAATGGAAAGCCGAATCACTACCGAGCCAGTAAGCAAAGCAGAGAAATTTCCCTTCCGGCCTGAAGGAAGTAGGAATGCAGATGTTTGCTAATCTGTAGGAATTCCTCTTCCCCTGGTTCCCTACGACTGGAAAGAAGAGGGTGGAACCGTCCATTATCTGCTGAGGGGAAGGGGGCACTTTGCTCAGCCCCTTGCTTCTCTTTCACTAGTCTACCCTCCAGTAGAACTCCAGAGACATCATAAAGCTGCTACTCCTATCTTTTTAAAGGCCAGTGCTTTTTGATCCCTTCTCAAATTCTCAACTGGGCATAGTAGAAAAACCTTTGGGAAAGTTTCAGGTTAGAGTCTCCTGCTCTGCCTCTTCCTACCTTTGGGGCTTTGGAAAAGTTACTTCATTCCCCAGTTTTCTCATCAGCATCATCTGTAGATGAAGGCAGGAAGGCAACAGGCACTGTGCTAAGTGATTTATAATTCTCACTTCATCTGATCCTCACAACATCTCTGGGAGCTAGGTCCAATTATTATCCCCATTTTACAAATGAGGAAAGGGCAGAGGTTACGGGACTTGCCCAGAGTCAAGCTAATAAATTTCTCAGACAGAATTTAATAATAGTAATAACTAATATTTGTAGAGAGCTTCCCATGTGCCAGGCACTGTATTAGGCACTTTACAAATATAAGCTCATTTGATCATCACAGAAACCCGAGGAGGTAGGTGCTATTATTATCTCCATTTTACAAATGAAGAAACTGAGGCAGAAAGAGGTTGAGTGACTTGCTCAGGAGATCACACAGTAAATTTCTGAGTGAGGATTTCATAATAAGACAGAGTGATTACTACATTCCAGGCAGTGAGTTAGGCACTTAATGATTACTATCTCATTTGATCCTCACAACAACCCTGGGAGGTCGATGCTATTATTATTTCTATTTTACAGATAAGGAAACTGAGGCAGAGATTGGTGAAGTGACTTGCCCATGGTCACTCAGCTAGGAAGTGCTTGTGGCTGGCTTTGAAGGTCCAGAGCTGTATTTCCTGCCCTACCTAGCTGAATCCAAGGTTGTAAAATGATCATAAGATTCATAGCTGGAAGGAACCTTAGGAAGGTCTGATTCCTTCATAGTATATGGGGAAACTGGGACCTAAAGGTAAAGGTAAAGAGACTTATCCAATGTCACATTACCAGGATAATGCCAAGCTGAGATTTATATCCAGGCCTCCAAACTTCAAATCCAGTACTTTTCTCAGGATATCATAATTCTTCTTTCCATTTATGCAAATCCCACTGCCTAACCTTCAAACCTTAGTTAAGCCCTCTTCCTTTCAAGAGCATTAGAACTGGACTTAGTACATATAGTAGGTGCTTAAGAAATGCTTATTAACTGACTAGGAGATCATATAATCCAATCCCTTTATTTCACAGGTAAGGAAATAGAATCCCTCAAGAAGAGATTCCTCATCCAAGGTCATTCATCTAGTTGGTGGCAGAGATGAAACTAACAAATAATGTTGAGTTGTCATGTATAGTCCTTATAATGTTTGATATTTGTGTTTACGATATAATAAACTTTGTGAAAGGTCTTACACATATTATTTGATTTAGTCCCATAGAAAATGCCCTGATTTTGGAATCAGACGACTTAGATTCAAGTCCTACTTCTGATTCTTGATTTTCTATGTGACCTTGGGCACTTTACCTATCTGGGCCTCAGTTTTCTCATCTGTAAAATGGGGGCTTGAACTAGATTGCCTAAAATCCCATTTTACCTTAAATCTAGGATCTTCCCAACAATCCTGTCAGGTAGATACTTTAGAGGTCATTATTTTTGATTTTTTTAGATAAGGGAACTGAGGCTCAGAGAAGTTTGCCACTGCTAATAATAGTAGTAGTAGTAGTAGTAGTAGCAGTAGTAGTAGTAGTAATGATGGCTAGTATTAATATAGTACTTCAAGGTTTGCAAAGCAGTTTACAAATATTATTTCATTGTATCTTCACAACAGCCCTGAGAGGCTGGTGTTATTATTATCCTTATTTTACAGATGAGGAAACTGAGGCAGACAGGTTAAATGAATTACCTAGGACCACACAGCTAGTTAGTGTCTGAGGTCAGATTTAAACTTACCCCTTCCAAATCCATGGCTCTCTCTCCAGCTTTATCCAGGCTAGTCTGGAGTTATATCTTCTTGACCCCATGTCCAACACTTATTCCCTAAGTCTTTTGAATTATAATCTAGGGCACTTACCTCTTCAATAAAACTAAAGAATTTCAGATTTGGAGGGAACCTCAATGATCATTCAGTCTGAACTTGATGGTGTTGATGGGGCAATGAGACCCCTAAAAGGGAAAGACCCTCAGTCCTTGAACTTTCTCACCCATTTCAGCCCCATCAAACTCATACAACAAAGAATCACTGCTTCAGTATAACTGACAAGTGACCATTCAGTCTTTCCTGAAATACTTCCAATGAGGGGAAATTCATCACCTCCCACGCCAACCTTTTCCACTTTTGGTTAGTTCTAATTGTCAGATTTTTTTTTCTTAAATCAAACCTAAAATTGCCTCTTTGCAACTTTGCACCCACTGTTCCTACTTTTGTCCTACGGAGCAAAGCAAAACAAATCTAATCTTTCTTCTCTGGGGTCAGTCCTTCAAACACTTGAGGACAGTTCTCACATCCTTCCCCCTCAAACCCCACCCCCTTCTCTTCTCCAGGCTAAACATATCCAGTCAGTTCAGTGGATGCTCTCTTTTCTTGACCTTGAAACCCTTCATCATCCTGGTTGCCCTGCTCAGGACAACTCTCCAGTTTATTAATATCCTTCCTAATGAAACACTTTCCCTATGAGTCACACTGAGTGTGAACAAGTCAATGTGTTTCTCCACTAGGGATGTAGATTGGAGCAGCTGCTGCTGCAGGATGCTATGTCTGTAAACTACCAAGTGATGCTGGAAGCTTGATCTGCATCAGCTCGTTCTCAAACAAACCTGCAGAGGAGTGCCTCAGTCCCCAGGCTTTCCTGAGTGCCTATCCCAGTGCTCCAAATTCCTGTCTAAAGAGTATGAATAAAGTTATAGGGGAAAAAAAAATCACTGATGATTCTTTTTAGCTTGTCACCCACAGAGATGACCCACAAGGACCGATTTTAGTCCTGGGTGAGTCTGCCCCCAAAGAGAAGGGATCAGGCTATTTTTCTTCCCATTTCCTGGCTCATTATATCCCCATCCCAAAGTATAGGTGATAATCTCTTTTTTAAAATTTTATCTTATTTTTAATTTATGGAATAAAACAAGCATTTCCATAACATAGTATAATAAAAAGATGATTGCACATAAAACTGCAAATCTGCTATGTACAACTTGCTATTCCGTTTAAATATATGTTATTATGTAAATTTCTTTTTTTTCTTTTTTTCTTCCCTCCCCCTCTAGCTCTAGAGATGGCCACCATTAGACACAAATAGGTAAATATATATATATATGGATATATATATATACACACACACACATGTATGTATATGTATAGATAAATCCATCCATATATATATAAAATTATTCTATACATACTTCTGTTTATCAGTTCTTGCTCTGGATGAGGATAGCATCTTTCTTCATATGTACTTTACAGTTACATTGGGTATTTATAACAATCAAAATAACTCATTTGCTCAAAGTCCTTCAAAAATCTCTTAAATAAAGCCTAGGTTTGGTTCATGTCTAGGGTTTCTCAAAAAAAAAAAAAAAGATTATCAAGGTCCCTTCTAGAAAGACACTCACGGTACTAAGTCCTAGATATCATATATAAGACAGTTATTTATTTTCTCTACCACAAAATAAATAATTAAAGTCAAAGACTCATAAGCCTTTTGAATATGTGAACTAACACATTTGATGTACTCTTCTCTATGAAACACTTTGTTTTTATCTGCTGAACAGATAATTCATATTTACTTCAGATCTGTATTCTGAGGAGCTCACCCAGGCAAAAATCCCCTGACAAGTCGGGACGTATCTCGAGCTTTAGCCCAAGGCTCAGACTCCTCTTGGTGGTTTCTCCTGGAGGTGGCTCGTCTTGTCTCACAGAATTGTTGTAATTACAGAAACTGCCTCCGACTCCAGTCAGTGCCTAAGAACTGACCTCCCAGACTCATAGGGTTAGCACCCGTCTCTGGGGACCACTTTTTGGTCACTTGTATTCAGAGAAAGAATAAGCAGACAAGGTTGAGGTCCAGTCCCCCCCATGCTCCCACATGTATATAGCTGCCATCGCTACTGTAGCCATCAAACAGCAGGATCTTCACCACCATGACTCTATCTAGGAGGAGAGCCTCAGATACTAGGCTCAGCCTCCTAGGAGCCAAGCCAATGTTCCGCACTCACATCTTCTGGATACGTTTTACCCATGAGTTCAGTTGGGTTCCTGAGCACTGTGTATTTACCAACTCAGACACAAACCACTCTCCCTGCTGGTTCAACTTGGTGTGTGAGAGAGAACACAAAGTCTTATTGAGGCTTATAACTCCAGTGAGCTGAAAAACATGGATGTAGGTGCTGATATATGTGGGGGTGCACATGTGTTTATACGGAAGGTCCAGCTTCAAAACCACAAAATATAACCAGTAAGCTCTCACCTCCTGCTAGGTAAAAATACTTTTCCCCTGCTACCAAGAGAGACCCACTCTCTTATCCTTGTTCATCTCAGTCCTACCTTTCTTCAGTTCCCATTCTTCTATTCCCTGTCCTATTTTATTTGCCTCAGTTTCCTCAGTTGTGAAATGAGAGCAATAATAGCACCTACTTCACAGGATTGTTGATGAAATTATATTTGTAAAAAGAATTTAGCGCAGTATCTGGCACATAATAGGCACTATCTACTTATTCCCCTCTCCTTGCCTCCTTTTCCCTTCCCTTCCCTTCCCACACTGTTTCAATTATCCTCTCTAGTCCTGACTCCCCTCACCACAATTTCATTGCTAATAAATGTCCTATCATCCTACATTTCTTCCTCTAACACTTTTTGAATCTTCTTGTCCTTGTTCATCCCCTTTCATATCTACATATTCACTCTCTCATGTCCTTTGAAGTACTGACTAGGAGGAATGCTCTGGCTTCCTTCTCTAAGAGTCAGGCTTGCTATCTCTCTGGTCCAAGGTTCTAGGGTTATTCCCTAAGGAATTGGAGTGTCTCTAATGCCATGAACTCAAACCTCCAATCTTGGAGATTCCCAGATGCCTCACTCTCCTGACCTTTCAAAACTTAGAAACTTGTAACCTCCCACTTAATCTCTGTCACTTTAAAAGAACGAACAAAGCAGGGTAGGCTGTCTTCTTGCAATATTGTCTCTCACCAGACATTGTCTAACAGGGAGAAGTCAGCCAAAGAAGAGACCGAACCAAGGGAAGGAGAGGCCCTTTGAAGTTACCCCTTCACCCAGTTCTGGTTTGGCAAATCCAGGCACATTGAAGAGGCTGCCTTTCAACACATGGTTGGTAGACCGGAACTGGTTACAGAATGTCTGCACACACTCCTAAGACTTGCCAAGGTACATCCATTATGCATCATCGCAACTCTCCTAGAATCAGGTTCCCTGGGTCTTGTTCACATAGGGAATTATATAAGCACACTTTGGACCTTTCTCCACTGTACAACAATTCTTTCATTCTTTGATTCACTCTCAACCACACTTGCTGTGGGAACTGTTCTAAATGCCTTCTCTCCTCCAACACTCGATGCTCCCTTCCAATGCTCCCTTCCAATGCTCCCTTCCAATACCCTTCAGAAGAATGAATACCTCTCCTCTTTCTTTAATGAAAGAATCCGGGTCAACTGAGGCAAGCTCCTTCTCCCACCTGATACCTCAAATCCTTCTACATTATCCCCTATTGGGGATTTCTTCTATTTTTTCCTATTGCTCCTTCTCTGAGAGAGAGGAAGTTCTTTTCCTTGCAAAGGCCATCTTATCTATTTGTACTCTCGATCTCAACCTTTTCTATCACTTTCAGGAGCTTGCTCACCAACCCATCCACCCGAGAATGCTCTACCTGATTCTAGCCAGCCACAAGTATGTCTTAGCATTGAAGTATGCCAGAGATGACAAATTCCCTAGCAAAGACCACAAAAGCTCAGGTTTCTAGCCATGTTGAGTCCTACGGCTAAAAGGACTTGGTGTTTTGGTACAGTATGGCAGCTCTCACAGGATAGGGAGATTACCGAGGCACCACTGCAGGTTTATACCCTACATTCCAAAACATCACAGGGGCAGACTCAGCCAGGGAGTTCTTCATCTCCAATGCACTCAAACGCTGAGTCACACAGGTTGGCCAGAAGCAGTGAGGAAGTATCTATGATTGCCGGGAGCCAGAGAAGGGGAGGAAGGTGACTTTCACTATTCTCCTTTGATAATTTTTCCCTCTAATCTTCAGTCTCTCCTTGTCTATCTAATTGTTCCATCTCTGCTATATATGGGCATGTTTATGTCTTTCCCATCATTAAAAGATTTCACTTGAACTTGCCATTCTTTCAAGCTATATATCTATATATCTTCTCTCTTTCATAGACAGAGTTTTATCTCTTTGCTTTTGCACATAGAGATGCCTCCCTGACAACCCCCATCCCTTGAATTCACTCCATTCCCATCTCTGCCTCTTAAACCTTAGATTCCTTCAAGGTTTATTTCAAAGTCCCTTCTTAGCATTCCCCATTCCCATGGTATTCTTGAGCCCCACTACCACCACTGTCCCACAGTTGTTGCTACTACCTTCCTCCTCAAACAAAAGAGTTATTGTTTTTACTTATCTGTGTATATGTTGCATCCCCCAATAGAATAGAAGCCCTTGAGCACAGGACTATATTTTTATGTTTGTATTCCTAGTGTCATGCTCATAGTAGGTGCTTAATAAATACTGACTGAGCTGAATCTAACAGTCTGTGGCTTCTGATGTTTACATTTCTATGTCACTTTAAAGTTTCTGAAATCCTTTGCACACATTAACCCTATAAAGGAGAGAGTACAATTGTTAGCATCCCTGCTTCCCAGATGAGAAACCACAGCTGAGAACTTAGATGTTTTACTCACATGGCTAGTAGGAATTGCAGCAGGTACCCAAACCCAGGTCTTCAGGCTTTAATAACCCAGATTCTTAGCACTGTATCATGTTCTTAAAGACTAAGCCAACCTCCCAGAGAAATAGATTCTGGGTTATAGGGCATCACCCACAATATCTAGTGGACTGGGGACCCTGCACAGGTACCTGGCCTTGGGACACAGATGAGAGGCAGTGGATGGGGGAGGGAGGGAACGTGGGCAGGGATGCTGGTGTGGGTACCAACAACTCCACGGTATTTAAATCGGCCCATAAATATTTCACACTGAGCTTAGGCTAAAATAAACCTTCTGCTTGGTTATTGCAAAGCTGCAGCGGCCTGTCTGCTTGTCTTAATTTGTAGGCAGCTAGTGGGCTATTTGTGTGACATACAATTCCGTTAAGCCTCCCAGCAGAAACCCAAGAAATCAATGGCTTTAAATAAGTAATTAGAATTAGCTGACGACATTTTGGTTATCAAATAGCAAATGGTATAAATAAAAACTCATAACCCTGTCCTTACTGCTATATGCCTGCTACGTTTATTTGTCAGGTCAAGTGGGGGACACAGAGGCTACCATACAAAAGATTCAGAGGAGCAGGGAAAACTGTGAAAGACGGACAGCTGGGAGCAGGGAGAGAGCCCTGGGCTTGGATTCCTAGGACTGGATGCAATTGCTGACTCTTCCACTTACTTTCTGTGTGACCTTGGAATTCATCTGTTTCCTCATCTGTAAGATGAAGGGCCTGGATTAGGTGATCTCTGAATTCCCTCCCAACTCATAAACCCTCTAGGATCCTATGATCTCCTAAGTATGGTCAGGGATTATTGCAACATGAAAATGGGAGCTGAGTCTTAAGAAAGATGCTTCATCATCAAGAATGAACAATATTTTCATTTGTTCAACAAGCAGTTATTAAGGACCTACTGTGTGTAGACCTCTCCGCTAAGCCTGGAAGGCTTACAAGATAGCTCATGGTCCAGTGGAGGGAAATTAAGGACAATACACAAATTTACTTCCTAAATGCATTAGAGAGGTGCAAGAGATGACTACAATGCTATCTGATACCTGAAGTGATGAGTCTTTACAGACTGGAAAAAGTAGATAAAGGTTTCTAGAGGAAGTGTGATGTTTGTGATGCACTTTTAAGGAGAGGCAACCTCAGTGGAAAGAGAATTAGATTTGGAGTCAGAGGGACTCACTTTGATTCCCTGTTCTCCTACCTTACACCAGTGTGACCTTGAGTAAATTACTTAATGTTTCTGAGCCTCTATTTCCTCCCCCATAAAATGGGTGTAATAATATTTGTGCTAAATAAAAAGCATTGTGAAGAAATGGCTTTGTAAACCTTAAAGTATTATAAAAATGGGAGATAGTATTATTAAGGATGGATAGGAATTCAACAAGTGGAAAGATGAAGAGAGGGCATTCTGGACATAGGAAATGACAGGAAAAAAGGTATAAAGGTAGCAGAGTATAGTGTATTTCCTCAGGTAGAGAGCTATCCAGTTTGGCAGGAGTATTAATTGAGTGCTTATAGATAATAGTTGGCATCATAGTGCACAAAGTGCCAGACCTGGAGTTAGGAAGACTCATCTGAGTTCAAATCTGGCTTCAGACACTTACTAGCTGTTTTACCTCAGGGCCTCAGTTCTTCACCTGTAAAATGAGCTGTAGAAGGAAATGGTAAATCACTCCAGTGTCCTGGCCAAGAAAGCCCAAATAGGGTCACAAAGAGTCAGAAGTAACTGAAATGCCTGAACAACAATTGAATAGACAAGTGATATAATCAGATCTACATTTTAGGCAGGAGGCAGCTAGGTGGCTCAGTGGATAGAGCACTAGGCCTGGAGTCAGGAAGACTTGAGTTCAAATATGGCCTCAGACACTGGCTAGCTATGTGACCTTGGGCAAATCACTTAACCTCTGTTTGCCTTAATCCATTAAAGAAGGAAATGTCTAACCACTCCAATATCCTTGCCAAGAAAATTCCAAGGACAGTAAGTTTCACAGGGTCATAAAGAGTTAGACATGACTGAACAACAACAACATATTTTAGGAAGATTAATTTGACAGCTACATGGAGGATGGATTGACAGGAATAAAGACTTAAATGAGAGAGACCAATCACTGGGCTATTGCAATATTCCATGCATAAGGTGATGAAGGGCTATACCAGGGTGGTGGTAATGTCAGAGAAGAGAAGGGGGTACATATGAGAGATGTTACAAAGCTAAAATCTACAGAACTTGGCAATAGATTGGATATGGGGGATGAGACATAGTGAAGAGTCAGGAATGACACGTAGGTTGCAAGCCTGGTAGACTAGGAGGATGGCGGTGCTCCCAACATTAACAGGGAACTTAGGAAGAAAGGAGAGTTTTGGCATAAGATAATGAGTTCATTTTTGGACATGTTGAGTTTAAGATGTCTCTAGGACATCCAATTCAAGATGTCTAAAAGGCAGTTGGAGATTGAAGACTGAAGATCAGGACAGGTCCATAGGGCTGGACAAATAGATCTGAGAATCACCTGCATATCAGTGATCACTGAAACCATGGAAGCTGATGAGATCACCAAGGGAAGTTATAGAGAGGGAGAAGAGAAGAGGGCCCAGGAGAATGCCTTGGGAGACTCCTATTGTTAGCAGGTGTGACTTGGATGAAGATCCACCAAAGGAGATGGAGAAGGAGAGGTCAAAAAAGTTGGAGAAGCAAGAGAGCAGTGTCAAAAGCCTGAAGAGAAGAAAGATTCAAGGAGAAGAGGGTGATTTTCAGTGTCAAAGGCTGAAGAGAGATCAAGAAAGAGGAGAACTGAGAAGAGATCCTTAGACTTTACAATTAAAAAGTTTGATAATTTTGGAGAGAGGAGTTTCAGTTGCAAGCCAGATTGTTAGTGGTTAGGAAGAAAGTGAGAGAAAAAGAAGTAGAGGTACCTGCTATGTAGCCTTCTCAAGGGGTTTAGCCAAAAAAGGGAGCAGAGATATAGGACAATAGTTAGTGGGAATGGGCAGATCAAATGAGGGTTTTTTGAGAATGGGAGAGACAGGGGTATGTTTATAGGAATTGGAAAAGGAGCCATAGACATGGAACAATTGACTCTAAGTGAGACTGGAGGGATGCTCTAGGGAGATTTCCAGAACGAGAGATCTTGTGTCTTGGCAAAGAGAAAGACTTTGACCCAAGAGCCACCAGAAAACCTTCCCTGTTCATATCTCCCTCAACGTGATTTCTTACTCCTCTTACAGGAGGAGAAAGGAAGTGAAGAATGAAAAGAGCACTGGGTTTGAAGGGATAGGACCTGGGTTACTGGAGTTTGGACCTATGACTTGTTCCCTTTGGGAAATGACTTTGGGTGAATCACTTATCATCCTCCAGATCACAGTTTTTCAATTTGTCAAATGGAGATAATTACAATGAGTTATTAATGAATTGCTATAATAGTAATTCTTATTATTGCTTTCCCTCTTTGAGCCTCAATTGCATCATCTGTCATTGCCACATAGAATCAATTGAAAAGACATCATTAAGTCACCTGACACTTTGTCCTGGGTTGTTTGCCATGGGGCAGCTGAAGGGGTGCTATCTAGCTCAGAGGGTTGTTATTAGGACCATACAACATCATGAGTATAAAGTACTTTTTAAATCACAATGAACTCTACAAATGTAACAATAATAAGAAGGACACTTACTTATGTAGCACTTTAAAGTTTCCGCCTCTCTAGAGAAACTAAATTAAAAGTGGGATGATTACTTCCACCTCTGTGAGTAGTGAGTTCCCTGTCACTGGAGGTATTCAAATAGAGACCAATCTGTCATTGACCATCTGTCAATGATATTATATGAGGGATTCCTAGTCAGGTCTCAGTTGTACTAGACAACCTATGAGGTCATCTTCTAATCTTGAAATTCATTAGAATCAATGGGTAGAAGTTGAAGAGAAACAGATTTTAGCCTCAATTTCCTCATATGTAATATGGTGATAATAATAATTGGGAACCTGTAGAGTGCAGTATAAAAAGCCACTGGATTTAGAGTCAGAAACCCTAGGTTGAACGCCACTTCTGGTAATTATGGCCTGGGACCAAAGTTTTGGGTTTATAGACTGGATTGACTCAATCTTTGAGGGTTTCTTACAAAGGTTTCCCACAGGAAAAACTCAGCTTTACAAAGCAAAGATTCTATGGTTCTGGGAAGGAGGAAGACAAGAGAAGGAAGGGCAGTGAATGAAGGAAAGAAAGAAGGAAGAAAGGAAAGAAGGAAGGAAGGAAAGGGAAGGAAAAAAAGGAAGAGAAAGATGGGAGGAGTAAGGAGAAGGAAGGAAAAAAAGGAAGGGAAAGAAAGAAGGAAAGAAAGAAGGAGGGAGGGATGGAGAGAGGAAGAGAGAAAACCTAGTATTTCATAAGGTGCAGGGTATTTTGGTATTAGGTTTAATGGGGCTGGTACCTAGGAGTTCCAAGGGGTGGTGAGCTGGAGTTTGGGGAAGATGGAGGGGATCCTGTGCTGTGAGTCCCCACCATGAGGAATCAATTGAAAAGTCATCATTAAGTCATCTGACACTTTGTCCAGGGTTGTTTGCCACGGGACAACTGTAGGGGTAGGGGAAGGACTCATCCCACATGAGCCCAGATGCCTAAGCAGTACAATGGATCAGACAAGGGATAATCCCTGCCTACTCCCCACACCTTTATGGCCTCCCAGGGGCTTGGGCAGGCCCCACTGATCCCATTGATTTCCCCCATGGTTGGAAGGCAGTGGTCAGCTGCTGACCACAAGGGTAAATTATTCAGGATCCCCATGATTAAAAAGAAACAGAGTGAGGGAGAGAGAGAAAAACCATTTACTTAAAACTATGCATAATCATATCCCCTGCACTAGCAGATCAGTGAGGGGAGGGACCGGTTGGTTAGATAGCTCCCAGTAGACATCAAGCCTGCCTGGTCCAGGCCCTGGGCTTGGAAACCTAAGCCCTGCTGGTACACTTGATCACTCTGTGGCTATCTCTGCCCAGTGCTTAAGAACTCTGGATTCAGTCAGGCATTGGGTTAGAATTCTGGTTCTGCTACTTCCTTATTGTGTATCCTTGGGTAAGTCACTTCTCTCTGGATCTCACTTTTCTCCTCTGTAAAATGGGATAGGTGGGAGGGGAGTGAACTAGTTAATTTTCTGACTCTAAACCCTAGGATCCTATGATTCCAATGGCCCTACCACCTACCACCTCTATCCCATCAAGATAAGTCTGGGACAAATCATGGAATCCTAAAATTTTAAAGTTAGAACCTCAACCTGTGCTGAACTGTCCTCTACAACATAAGCATAGAAGCTAGCATTTTACATAGTGTGTTAACGTTTACACAGGACATTACAAGTATTATCACATTTTATCCTCACAACAATGCTGGAAGATAAACGCTATTATTGTTCCCATTTTAAAGATGAGGAAACTGAGTCTGACAGCGGTTTTATGACTTGCCTGGGGTCATACAGCTACTACATGTCTGAGGTCAGATTTGAACTGAGGTCTTCCTAATTTCAGGCCCTGTGCTCCATCCATTTTACCACCTTCACCTCAACATCCCTAACAAAGCTTCTCCCTGATCACTTCTAGAGACCAAGAATAATTCACAATCTTCCAAGGAAGTCAATTTTGCTTTGGGATATCTCTAATTGTCAGAAATTTGTTGTTAGAAATCTTTCTTTCTTATTCCTGTTTTGAGATGCAAAGTTTCATTTATAAAGATACAGGTTCATAGAATCTCAGAGTTGGAAGGGGCTTCCAAGGCTATATATGTATAATATATATATGCATATGCATATGCTTATGTATATGTATATGCCTATGTATATAGCATGATCCTTTTCTTCAACAGGAATCCCTCCCTCCCATGATATACTGACAGGTGGGCAGTCAATCTTTTCTTGAAACTCTTCAGTGATATGTTTGCATGGTTTCACATGTATAATCGATATCATAGAGTTTGTCTCCTCAAGGAATGAGGGAGGGGTGGAAGAGAAGGGTGGAAGAGAATTTGGAACTCAAAATTTTTTCAATGAATATTAAAAGTTTTATGTTATTGGGAAATATTTAACAGAATAAATAAAATATACTTGATGCAGGCTGGAAGGTGGTGAGCATACAGGAACTCCAAGATTGGAACTCCCTGCATGAACCATCTGGAGAGGAATTCACAGACTCAAGCACTGTTGAGTTCAAGTAAAGATTTATTACGCTTTTCGGTGGGCACAAGTTCTTAGGGAACCTGTGATTTGAATGGGATACAAGTAAAATTTATATAGGTTATTCTATAGTGAAACATGTGCCAAACATGCTAACTAGGGGATTCAGGGCGGGATTAGGGAGTGGTTAAGGAACAGGAAGGGAAAACACAGGTGCTCCATCAGCCACCACCATACCACCTATAAGTGGAACCATCAGTTACAACAAATGGAGAAGTTTGGAATGCTGTGGATAAGGTCACTTACCTTAGTAGTGTACTTTTCAGGGATGTACACATTGACAATGAAGTTGATGCATGCATTGCTAAGCTAGCTCAGTGTTTGGGAGGCTCTGAAGAAAAGTTTGGGAGAGAAGAAGTATTAGACCGACTACCAGACTGAAGGTCTACAGAGTCACTGTGCTGACTGCATTGTTGTAGGTCTGTGAAACATGGACAATCTACTAGTGCCATGCCAGGAAACTGAATTGCTTCCATTTGAACTGTCTTAAGAAGATTCTGAAGATCACCTGGCAGGATAAGGTACCAGACACTGTGCTCAAGCTGAACTGCCAAGCATTCAAACTATGCTTCAGAGAGTGCAACTCCAATGGGCTGGCCACATTGTTAGAATGCAAAATGTACGCTTGCCAAAAAGACTATTTTATGGAGAACTCACATGGGGCAGGTGATCACATGGTAGTCAAACAAAGTGATACAAGGACATTCTCAAGGTCTCTCTCAAGAACTTTGGATTTGACTGTGTGACATAGGAGACACTAACACAGGACTGCTCAGCATGATGTGCCCACATCAGAAAGGTGCTGTGCTCTATGAGCAAAGCAGAATTGAGAGAGCACAAAGTAAACGTGGGATGCACAAATTTGGAGAATCCACCCCAAATATTCACACCAACTATCTGTGCCCAACCTGTGGTAGAGCATTCTGAGCTCGTATTGGTCTGATCAGCCACAGTTGGACATACTGAAACTTCACTTTATCATAGTGATATGATTTTTGGTCCTCTTCAAAAACGAAGGACAATAATTAGTTCTTAAAGGAACCTGCACTTTTGATATCTACTGTGCAGGTATTTTACCCAGAGTTCATTGGAAAATAACCCAAGGAGGGGCTACATGGAGGTGTGGTTTTAGGCCTGAAATGTCACTAAGTCAACCAATGGTCAGGGCTGACTGAGAAAAACCCAGGCTGCTCTACTCAGTGTCTTGTTAGACAAGATAAATGTAAGGGAACATATGTATGTCTAAGTCTAGGATACATAGGATTGGTCAGCGAGTAGTAAATGTCATTATGACCCAGTGCACAGCCCATTCAGCCAATATATAGCTGGTTCAGACTAATTGTTTCTATAGGTGCATCTGGCTACTGTACCAGAAAGGGAGATAACAGTTGTTGCTGGGGCAGACTGTGTCCTTGGGCTGGGGACAAACTGCCTGGGATAGGGTTTTGAGTCTAGGGAGAAATGTGATTTTAAAGAGAAATGTGATTTTAGAATTGGGGTCCAAGCACATGCACTCAAACACCCCATCATACTGAGTATCTCCAATGATGGGGAGTTCACTATTTTTCAAAGCTATCTAGTCCAGCTTTAATTGATATGGATGTCCTTCTTGTTTTGAAGCAAAATATACTGCTCCCCTCCCTCCATTGCTCTGAATTCTGCCCTCTGGGACTGAACAGAATAGGTCTAATTCCTTCACTCCTAAAAGTCTTTCAACTATTGAGAAAACTATCATATTCCTTCCTAAGTCTCATATTCCACAGGACAAATATTCCTAGATCTTTCAGCTGATGAAGTTCCAGCGTCCTAGTTATCCTTATCACTGGTGCTTTGGCCAAACACTGAGGACTCAAAGATTCAGAAAAGGAACCCTAGTCCCTTTCCCTTACTTTCAGTGTAGTGCTCTTTCCTTCTAAAGGACAAGGCCATGGACAATGTTACACCAAGGCAAGAATACCCTTGAGGATATCAGGGCCTAGTCCTAGTAAGTTTTTCCTGAGTCCCTAGATGCTTAACTCTCTAGCTTGTCTTGCTTGATGTATGGACCTAGCCAACTACTGAGGGAAGATAAGGTATGGCATGCTACCCTGCATTTCTCACACTTTATATTATGGTTGGGGGTCTTTCAAATTGCAGAGACTTTTTGTGCCCTCTCGCCAAGAGCTAGGCAGTCCTATCCTGCTTCTCCAATAAAACCATTGAAGAGGATATTCTTCCAGAAACTGCTTTCCAGAAACAAAGGGCTGGAGGACAGATGACTTATCAGTGTAGTACAACATAATGAGGCATGACTATGGAGTCAGAGGATGAACATTTGAACCCCACCTTTACTCTATGTGATTTCACATTCATTTAACATTTTTGGGTCTCAGTTTCCTCATTGAGGTAGTTGGGCTAGGTAATATCTGAGATCCCTTTCAGGTTAGGTCTAAGAGGTGGCCCTTTATTTCTAACATGATTTTCTAGGCTGCCTCCCAAGCTTTAAAAGTCTACGGCTCTTCCAATCCCTAACATTCCATGTTCTAAGGTTTCTTTCAATTCTGACATTCTGTATTCTAACATTCTTTGTTCTAATGTTCCTTCCAGCTTTCTTGCTCTATATTCCGAAGATTCTTTCAGATCTGACAGTCTATGTCTGAAGGCTTTTTAATCTTCCCTCCTAGTTCTAATTTCCATAAAGAGAAAGCAAGGACTGCGATAATAAGTCAGCTGAGTGAGGTCCACATTTTGTTTTAAGTTCCACCTGGGCTGTCCTTGAGAAATGGAAACAGAAGTGGCTGTCTCAAACTGCTGTCCCTGCCACTTGTACTACATAGGGAGTCCCACCTGTGTTGTTTTGTTTTGGGAAGGGAAAAACAACTCCCGCTGCAAGATGGACCAGAGAAGATGTGCTCCCATGAAAAATGACTTTGAATGGCTTTTATCTATAGGGGCTCCAGGGAAAAGGCCAGGCACACTGTTTGGAAATCAGGAATGACAATGAGACTGTTTTTTCTCAAGTCTGAAATAGTGGGGAAAACATGGTGTAAGGAAACAGGTTCTGCCTCCTCCGACACCTGTGAAACTTAGATAAATCATTTCACCATGGTGTAGTATAGCAAGTACTAGTCTTTATCTAAGAAGATATGGGTTTAAATCCTGACTGTTGCATATTTGCCTTAGACAAGTTACTTAATCTCTCTGGGTCTTAGCTTTATCATAGGTAATGTGGAGATACCAAGTCTTGGAAAAATAAATGATATAATGGAGAGAGTCACTCTATTTGGGGCCAGAAGACTTAGATTTCAATCCCAGCTCTGATACTTAATGACCTAAAGCTAAAACTGTGGGTTTTCACAGATTGGGTTCAATTATGGGACTTCTTACCTAACTCACAGTACAAATAGAGAGTAAGGATGAGGTTTGAACCTCCATATTGTGCCTCTATCCCTTGGTGCTACTTGGATCCAACTTCTACTTGGTTCAGGAACGAAGTACCATTCAAAAACTTATCATCAGTGTTCAGGACGTTTGGTCCTAGAATTCTTCTGATTGTTCACCATTCCACCATTAATACTCCATTGCTGTCGCCTTGAGTTTTTTTAAAGGCTGACATGACCCAGGAGCTCCTTACTGTTGTACTGCTGCCTTTGGCCACTGCCATCTCTAGGATCATATGGTTTTCTCTTTTCATCTGGCCAAGTTCTCCCTGGAGGCACCTCAAAGATATGTAAATTCTCCCTCCAGCAAACTGAGTCCCAGTCTCTGTGTGCATCTCCTCTACTATCTATCTTTCTCATTATCCTGGTTCTCTCCAAGTGTTTGTGTCTTCTCTTCCTTTTTAAGGCCAAGGCTGAGGATTTGGTTCAGCTTTATTCCTTAATCAGTTGGGTTCAAAAGTGGTGGATGTTTCTACCTGGTATGTTCAATGCAAACAAAGCTCTCATCAGTGTGTGGCAAGGAAGATCTTAGAATGACAATGCTTGGGTATGCGTTCCTTGCAACATTTACTTGAGTAACCTTAGCCAAGTGGCTTCCCTTTTCTGGGCCTCAGTTTCTTCATCTGTAAAAGGAATGGGTGGGACTAAATGATCTCTTATAATTCCCTTCCAACATTAAATCCTATGATCCTCTGAGTCTTAGTTTTTTCTTCTACAAAATTAAAATACTTGTCCTATGTCATTGGAATGTTCTGAAAATCAAATAAATGATTATAAAACATTTTATAAACCATGAAGTGCTATGTGCATATGAGTTATTTCTGTTTCAATGTGAAAGCCTTTGATTTAGAATCAGAAGACCTGGGCTTGTTATTTCCTGTGTGACCTTGAGCCAGTTACCTCTTTTCTCTGTATCCTCCTCTGTAACATGGAGTAATAATACTAGCACCTCTGAGGTTGTTTCAGGGAAGGAATTTGTAATTTTTAAAGTATGCAATAGGGATAGCATTAGGGAGGGGAGAGTGGGGTTTGGGATTGTGTTCATTTCTCCCTTTCCTGAGTAGAGCCAGTTTTTCATAGGACACCCAGACCCTCCCAGTTTGAACTTCTTTGTGTTTCTCTTCCTCAAAAATTCCTCCAAACCACTGACCCTTCAAAGAACAAGATAATCATTCCCTGTGTGACACCAACCAGGAAAATAATTAAATTGAAAAATGTCAGAGCTGGGAAGGAACTTAGAACATAGAATGTCAAAGCTGGAATGAACTTTAAATTGTGGGATCATAGAGCTTGGAGAATGTTAGAGATCACGGGGTCAGCCCCTTCATTTCATAAATGAGGAAAGTGAGGCTAGGAGAGTTTAAGTGACTTACTCAAAGTAACAAAAACTTTTTGTGTAAGTTCCAGAGTAGTGAGGTCCTCTGACAACGATCCAAAACCATTCATTTACTCTAATCCTTTCATGTTACTGAAAAAGAAATTGGAGCCTAGGAAGGGTAGGTAGAAAGAGTTTTGGACTTGGAGTTTAAAAAACATGGGTTCAAATCCTGCTTTCATCCATAACTAACTGTAATCATGGGTATTATTTACACATAGTATCCTCATTTATAAAATGGGAATCAAGCAATCAATCAACAAGCATGTATGAAACACCCAGTATGTGTTGGGCACCGTGCTAAGTGATAGTGATACAAAAACAAAAATGAAACAGTCCCTGGCTTCATGGAGTTTACATTCCACTAAAGGGGAGACAATATGAACATAACAAATATAAATAAAATTAACACAACATATTTTGGCAAAAAGATGGAGAAGGGCAACTAGGTGGCACAATGGATAGAGCACTGGTCCTGGAGTCAGGAGGACCTGAATTCAAATCTAGATTCAGACTCATGACACTTACTAGTCAATTAACCCCAATTGCCTTGCAAAAAAAAAAAAAAAAAAGGAAGGAAGCACTTATTAAGTGCCTACTATGTCCAGGCACTGTGTTAAGCCCTTTATAAATACTATCTTTTTCCTTTTTATACTGTCTATATAGCACCTACTCTGTGCCTGGCACTGTGCTAAATATTTTACAAATATTATCTCATTTGATTCTCATAACACCCCTGGGAAGTATATGTTATTATGATTTCCATTTTACAGATAAGAAAACTGAGTCAGACAAAGGTTAAGTGACTTACCCAGGGTCACCTTGCTAGTAAATATCTGAGGCTATATTTTAACTCAGGTCTTCCTAGCCCCAGGCCCAGCACTCTATCCATTGCACCACCTGGTGGGGAGAGTACTAATAATGGGAGGAATCAGGAAAGACTTCATGTAGAAGATAGTATTCAAGCTGAATCTTGAAGAATATGAGTGACTCGAATAGGCAGAATTGAGGAGGGAATACATTCCAAACATAAAGATTAGCCAGTGCAGGGGTGCCAAGATGGCAGAGTAGAAAGATACACATACACTAGCTCTTCCCCCACAGCCCATAAAATAAACTATAAAAAATGACTCAACAAATTCTAGAGCAGCAGAAGCCACAAAACGACAGAGTGAAAGAGATTTCCAGCCCAAGAGAGCCTAGAAGGTCAACAGGAAAGGTTTATCACACTGGTCACAGAGCTCAGTGCAGCCCACAGAGCCCAGCCTAGCCTTGAGCTTGACACCAATAGGAACAGGATCAGAACAGGCCTTGGGGGCGGAATCCCCAGCAGCAGCAGTTCTCAGATTTCTCAACCTACAAACACCAAATAAAGCTTCAAAGGTCAGTGAGAAAGCTTTTTTATCTGGATGAGAAGGGAACACTGTCTAGCCCCACTGGTAGCAACCGCTGCAGTGGCAGCATCCATTTTTGGAGCCCTCTGCCTAAAGACCCTGGGGGAATTGAGAGCTGATTTGAATCTCAGCCCTGAGTGGTGCCTGAGGGGGAGGAACTTTAGTTCCTTGGAACTGGAGAACATTGTGGAGAGGAAATTCTACTACTTGCAGATTCTGGGCAGAAAATTTTTGGTTGCTCCCAGACCAATGCACAGGCCAGGAGAGGAGTAAACTCCTCTCCCTTGATTGTGCCACCTTGGAGGAACTGAGAACTTACAGGTCTTCAGAGTATACCCTCCTCTTGACAAAGGGCTCAAAAGTCAAGTAACTGGCTGGGAAAATGCCCAAAAAAGAGAAAAAGAATAACACAATAGAAGGTTATTTTCTTGGTGAGCAGGTGTTTTCTTCCATCCTTTTGAATGAGGAGGAACAATGCATGCCATCAGAGGAAGATCTAAGGGTAAGGGCCTCTGCATCCAAAACCTCCAAAGTGGATGTGCAGTGGTCTCAGACCATGGAAGAGCTCAAAAAGGATTTTGAAAATCAAGTAAGAGAGGTGGAGGAAAAACTGGGAAGAGAAATGAGAGCAATGCTAGAAAATCATGAAAAGAGAATCAAGAGTTTGCTAAAGGAGACTCAAAAAAATGCTGAAGAAAACAACACCTTTAAAAATAAGCTAAATCAATTGGCAAAAGAGGTCCAAAAAGCCAATGAGGAGAAGAATGCCTTAAAAAGAAGAGTTAGTCAAATGGAAAAGGAGGTTCAAAAACTCACTGAAGAAAATGTTTTTTAAAAATTAGAATGGAGCACATGGAAGCTAATGACTTTATGAGAAACCAAGAAATTATGAAACAAAACCAAAAGAATGAAAAAAATAGAAGATAATGTGAAATATCTCATTGGAAAAACAACTGACCTGGAAAATAGATCCAGGAGAGACAATTTAAAAATTATGGGATTACCTGAAAGCCATGATCAAAAACAGAGCCTAGACATCATCTTTCACGAAATTATCAACGAAAACTGCCCTGATATTCTAGAACCAGAGGGTAAAATAAATATTGAAAGAATCCACCAATCACCTCCTGAAAGAGATCCAAAAAGAGAAACTCCTAGGAACGTTGCAGCCAAATTCCAGAGTTCCCAGGTCAAGGAGAAAATACTGCAAGCAGCTAGAAAGAAACAATTTGAGTGCTGTGGAAATACAATCAGGATAACACAAGATCTAGCAGTTTCTACATTAAGGGATCTAAGGGCTTGGAATATGATATTCCAGAAGTCAAAGGAACTAGGATTAAAACCAAGAATCACCTACCCAGCAAAACTGAGTATAATACTTCAGGGGAAAAAATGGTCATTCCATGAAATAGAGAACTTTCAATCATTCTTGATGAAAAGACCAGAACTGAATAGAAAATTTGACTTTCAAACACAAGAATCAAGAGAAGCGTGCAAAGGTAAACAGCAAAGAGAAATCATAAGGGACTTTCTAAAGTTGAATTGTTTGCATTCCTACATGGAAAGATAATATTTGTAACTCTTGAGACTTTTCTCAATATTTGGGTAGTTGGAGGGATTACACACACACACACACACACACACACGTATAGACAGAGAGCACACAGTGAGTTGAATAGGAAGGGATGATATCTAAAAAAATAAAATTAAGGGATGAGACAGAGGAGAAAGGGAGAAATAGAATGGGGCAAATTATCTCACATAAAGCAGGCAAGAAAAAGCTTTTTCAATAGAGGAAAAAAGGGAGGAGGTGAGAGGGAAAAAGTGAAACTTATTCTCTTCACATTTGGCTTAAGGAGGGGATAACATTCTCACTCAATTTGGTATGAAAAGCTATCTTACACTACAGGAAAGTAGAGGAGAAGGGGACAAGTGAGGGGGGATAATAGAAGGGAGGGCAAATGGGAGGAGGGAGTAATTAGAAGTAAACACTTTTGGGGAGGGACAAGGTCAAAAGAGAGACTAGAATAAATGGGGGGTAGGATAGAATGGAGGGAAATATAGTTTGTCTTACACAACATGACTATTATGAAAGTCTTTTGCAAAACTACACGTATATAGCCTATATTGAATTGTTTGCCTTCTAAGTGGGGATGGGTGGGGAGGGAGGAAGGGAGATAAGTTGGAACTCAAAGTTTTAGGAACGAATGTTGAGAATTGTTTTTGCATACAACTGGGAATTAAGAAATATAGGTAATCGGGTATAGAAATCAATCTTGCCCTACAGGAAAAGAGAGAAGATGGGGATAAGGGATGGGAGGGGTGTGATAGAAGGGAGGGCATATTGAGGGAAGGGGTAATCAGAATGCAAGGCATTATCGGGGGGAGAAGGGAGAGATGAGGAGAAAACTTGGAACTCAAAATTTTGTGGAAATGAATGTTGAAAACTAAGAATAAATAAATAAACATTAAAAAAAAAAGATTAGCCAGTACAAGAGGAAAAGAGGTAGGAAATGACGAACAGTAGGAAGGCCAGTCTGACAGAATCACATAGTGGGGAAAGTGGAATAGCATATAATAAGAATGGAAAGGCAGACTGTGAAGGGTTTTAAATGCCAAACGGAAGAGTTCATACTAATTCCTATGGGTAATAGAGAGTCACAGAAGTTTACTGAGTAAGGGAATGATGGTCAGACATGGGAAAATCACCTGGGCAGCTCTATGAAGGATGGATTAGAGTGGGGATAGGCTTGAGGTAGGGAGACCAATTAGGCTATTGCAATAGTTCAAGCAAGAGATGATGAAGTCCTAGACTAACATGGTGGCTACATGAATGGAGAGAAGGGGATGAGTGTCAGAGATCTAGAGTTAGAAATTACAAGATCTGGAACATGTTGGATGAGTGAGAACAAAGAATTAAGGATGACCCCGAGGCTGTTAGCCTGCATGATTGGAAGAAAGGCAGTGTCATTAATAGAAATAGGGAAGTTTGGAAGAGGAGTAGGTTTGGGGAGAAAGATAATGAGTTCTCTTTTTGGCAGATTGAGAAAGTAATGTCAGGAATGTAGCCCATGTAAACTCCTAGGAGCCATATCCCAAGTTTTACTCCCACCCACAAGCTGACTCCTCAGAACTTGTCTAGCTACATTGCCCATTCTGGGGTCCAGGGTACCCATGAGAAGGAAGGGATTATTCTCTAATAAAATTGTCTCCAACCCCCATGGGTGTGCTTTCCTTCCGGATTATCAACTGAGAATCAATATTGTCAGCCAACCTTATGAAGTTTTTTTTTAAAAAAAGTATTAACTAAGTTATTATAATGACAACATCTGGTACAAAACCTTTCTATGATGCGTTTCCCCCTACATGCACACAGGGTTCTGGGAATAGTGAGCTCAGGTTTAGAGAGCACATATGGCCAAGTGGTAACTCCCAGCTCCAAGGTGCTAAATATCCTTTCCTACCATCTGTGAGGTACTCATGGTATAGTTTCTTTGCTGTGCTTCCTGCAATCATACGTCCCATCTTTTCTGAGCACCTCATATGGACACTGCTGTTTCTGGTAGGGTAGGGTAGGAACAGGGAAAGAGGCTGAACCACCAGTAGGAAAATGAGAAGTCCAACACCCTCTGGATCCTTCAGAGCTCTCTAGATCATCCTCCAGCAAAAGGGATGCGGGGAGATGGAGACCTGGTTAAGGGCAAAGCCAAGTCTCCTGTCTCCCAGATAGTTTCCCTCAGGGATGTCCTGCTTGCTTGGATTCAATTCCTTCTCAACTCAACCTTTTGGTGTAGCCAAGTTTCCTCTGTACACTGGAACAGGATTCTTGAGGAGTATTGAAGGCCTGTAAGTGATTGATTGATTGGCTGAGACATGTTCTCACCTAGTTAGAGTTGCTATTGTTGTTGTTTCACTTGTGTCCAGCTCTCCATGACCCCATTTTGGGTTTTCTTTATAAAGATACTAGTTTGCTATTTCTTACTCCAGTTCATTTTACAGATGAGGAAACTGAGGCAAATGGGATTAAGTTTGCCCAGGGTAACATTGCTAGTAAATGTCTGAGGACAGATTTTAACTCAGTTATGCCTGACTTCTAGTTCAATGCTCTATCCAATGTGTCGTCTAGTCAGGATAACAAAGCTAAAAGGGGGTTGGATGGTTTCCCCCCAACCCTTACAGGAAAACTCAGAGAGGAAAGAATGTCCAGGAGAAGAGGGATATCCACGGTGTTTAATGCCATACAGAAGTCAAGAAGGATGAAGAAAGAACACGGGTCGTCACTTTTGGCAATGGAGAGAGGATGGGATAACTTTAGAGAGAGCAGTTTCAGTTCACCGATGAAGTTGAGAGCCAGATTGTAGGAGGTTTAGGAAAGGAAGTGGAGGCAGGCAGGCACCGGGTGCTGGCAGCAGGATAATAATACCTTTAATTTGTACTTCACAGGATGATTGTGAGAATCAAAGGAGATAATTTATGGAAAGCATTTTGCAAGACTTGAAGTGCTATAAAAATGTCAGCTCTCAGTATTGTCCCACGATTACACGAGTAGCACATGATATAAGCAGGATTTGAATCTGTTTCTTTTGACTTCCAAGTCCAAAGACCTCCCTATGGTGCATACTTCACACTCTGCCCTGAAAAAATCCTGCCTTTGTGGGAGCAAACAGTATGCTTTGCAGAAGCATCCCCATCCCACCCCACCCCCCAACAGCTTCCCAGCCCCGTTTATTTTTGGTGGTAGCAAACAGGTGGCCGCGTGGGCTGCAGCTGGGTTGTCTCAGAGCCCGGCCTGATGGCACTGCAGAGGAATCTGAGGGTTTCTCAGGCATTTTACATTCAAAATTGTTGGGGGTTTTTAAGGGCTAGGATTTGCAGCCTTCAAGGATGAGAGACTGGGGGTAACGCTTACGGGGAAGTACTCGTGTGGTTATTGCAGATAGAGACCCATAGAGTGAGGAACCAAAGGTAGGGACCTTGGGGGTGGAAGTATCATAGGCAGAAAACCTGGGGATGGAGGAGGCTTAGGCAAAGACCCTGAGGATTTAGGGCTGACAGATAGACCTTGGGGATGGATGGAAGACAGGCAGAATTCCCCGAGGTAGAGTTAGGAGCACAGAGCTTGCTAGAGCCATTTGTTAAATCTTCAGGGTGAGTATTTACTCTTCAGAAATAAGGAAATGCTACAAATCAGGGCTTGGTTTATTGTTTTGTTGATTACCCAGACTTAAGAAAATGGTAACATGCACATTAGGCTTAGACCTGTGCCATGTATAATTTTTTTTTAAAGAGTCAATTGTTAAACATTAAAAAATAAAAAAAAAATAAAAAGAAAATTACTGAAAAAAAAAAAGAGTCAATTGTTAAAAACATTTACTAACACTTCCCTGGATAGAGGGATCACGTGCAGGAAACTTGGGACAGGAAGAGTTAGAGGCAGAGATGCTAGGGATAGAAATGCTAAAACAAGGCCCCTTGGTTCCGGCAGGTAGCATAGGAAAGGCCTTGAAATGGAGGAAGTGCAAACAGAGACACTGGGAATGGAGAAGGAAAGTGGTGAAGGGGAAGTCACAGACAAATGTCTTGGGAATAGAGAGACTAGAAGAAACCCAATCCAATAAGCATTTATTAAGGACCAACTATGTTCAAAGCACTGTATGATAAAAGGACAAAATGGAAAGCAATCTTTCCCCTAAGGAGCTAGCATTTGAAATGGTGGGGCTTAAGATGTAAACATACACATATTTATGATAATCTGAGGAGAGAAGCTAACAATCACTGGGGTTAAGAAAGGCTTCCCATAGAAGATGATACTTGGGCTGAGAAACTAGGGATTATAAGAGGTACAGGTAAAGAAAGGAATGTGTTTCAGGTGTGGCAGACAGTCTGTGCGTAGACTCAGAGAAAAACAAGGAATGCCAAACCTGGGAAACAATGAGGAGACTGGTTAGGTGGGAATGTAGAGTGTGTGAAAGGTAGTAATATGTAATGATCCTAGAATGATAGGCTGGCATCCAATTTTGAAGTGCTTTAAACAGGAGTTTGTTTTTGGCAATAGGGAGGCAATAGAGAGTCACTAAAGTTTCTTAAGCAGGGGAATGATATAGTCAGACTAAAGTTTTAAGAAAATTAATTTGAAAGTTGTATGGAAAGTAGATTGAACAGTTTTCAATTAATAAGCATTTATTTTCTCTTCCTTCTACTTACTCCCCCTCACTGGAAAAAAATAAAATATTTTTTAACAAATATACATGATCAAGAAAAAAAATTCCTATGTTTCTCCAAAAATGTATATCTCACTCTGCATCTTGAATCCATCAACATCCTGTCAGGAGAAATGGGTAGTATGCATCATCATAGGGCCTCTGGAATCATAGTTGGCATTTGATCAAAGAACTTAAGTCTTTCAAAATTGTTTATCCTTATAATGTTGTTAATGTAGACACTGTTCTCCTGTCTCATTGAGATTACATAACAAATTTGTGATGAATCCAGTTATCACAATTGTATGACTTCCTCCAGTGGAGTTCAGCAGCATTTGAGTTGAAGAGAAGGCAAATGGGGTATGTGAGAGGTGTGGGTAAGGATTGGGGGAGAATAACCCTAGGATTAGAGTTTGAGAAAGAATGATAATAGCACAAGACCTTCAAGAGTTGGGGACAACCTATGGATCATAGGATATATATACATATGTGCATGTACCATATGTGTAACAATAATGACCTCTTCTAGGTCTAAGACTGGACTGCTATGCCCTCTCCCACTTCACTAAGGGACATCTCTGCTCTGGACCTATGAACACATTAGCAAAGTTCAGTCCCAAAGGGGCTGACCTCTGCTAAGAGGGGTTAAGCTCTTTTTCTTCTACTCTGAATCTTTTGCAACCTCTACCTTAGAGCTCTAGAGGAAAATTACTTAAACCATAAGTAGGGCTCATGTCCAGAGCCTTCCCAAATCAGGAAGTAGAATGGTATGCAGTGTATAGTCTAGATTAGTTATAGGACTGCTACTAATTCCTCCAGACAAAGGAAATGCTAAAAACAAAAGTTTCACAATTGATGGAAAAATATCAAGAAGCAGCAGTTACTCAATTATGGTAATACTCTCTTTGGAGGTTGATGCTTAAAGCTTGTTTGCAGAATTATTGAATAGTCATTTTACATTTCACTTTGGTTCTGCACTGTCCAAACAATTCTTTCTAGATTAAAAGCTAGACTAAGAGTTGAGCTCCTTTCTCAGTTAGTAGTGATCCTCTCCAATACAGGAACTCTCATTGCTGCCAGTCAACTCCAAATAAGGGACTTTGGACCTCCAACCTCTCAAACTCAAAAGATTTTCTCCAAGACCAGATATATCCATCTCAGGATCACTTTTTAGTTACCTGTGCTCAGGGAAGAAAATGCAGACTGGGTAAGGTAGCCAGGATTATGAGATTCAGTCTCAGGATGGCCTAAACCAGGTAGGGGAACCTGCAACCTTGAGGCCACATGTGGCCTTCTAGGTCCTTGGGTACGGCCTTTTGACAGAATCCAAGTTTTATAGAACAAATCTTTCTATTAAGGGGATTTGTTCTGTGAAGTTTGGATTCAATCAAAGGGCCACAGTTGAGGATCTAGAGAGCCATATGTGATCTCGAGGTCACAGGTTCCCCACCCCTGGCTAAACTAGCTGCCATTCATTTTCAGTTTGCTGTTTCTGCTAGGGTGTGGAAAAGGATGAGGTGTCCCTTCTTGGGGAATCTAGAGAGAGAAAATTATTTGCCTTACATTCCAAAGACAGGAAGGAAGAGGAGGAGTCAGAGGTTGTCTCTATTTTTCAAACTGATTCAGCCCCTCCCTCACATCTGTCAAAGGGCTAAAGGATCAATAAGATGATTTCTTTTACATTCCAGTACTAGAGTCCTTTAAGGAGAGCACCTCGTCAGCTGAAAGTACAGCTATTCTGTGCTTCATGGGATTTGGTTCCTGTTACAATAGCATCATAGACTATGAAGGGAGGAAAATGAAGCCAGAGAAGGGATGAGAGAAGGGAAGGGTGGAGTTCTGGAGGCAAAAGCCCTGGGGATGAAGAGTCACAAGCAGAGATCCTGGTGATCTCTGGTGATGGGGTATGAAGCATCCCCTGGGGATGGAAGAGTCACAGGTAGAGGCCCTAGGCTCAACTTAGGCTCTAGGTGAACAAATTGCTGTACCATGGGAATTCCTCCCTCATTACCTAGCCGCAGGCTGCAAGACCTCAAAGTTGAATTGTCCCATCCTTGTCCTGATGCAACCTACAACCAAAGAAACCCCAGTCAATCCAGGGATCTGTGGTGAGAAACTTCTGTTGTTGTTCAGTCATTTTCATTCATATCTGACTCTTTGTGACCCCATTCGGGGTTTTCTTGGCAAAGATCCTAGAGTGGTTTGCCATTTCCTTCTCTAGTTCAGTTTACAGATGAGGAAACTGAGGCAAACAGAGTTAAGTGACTTGCCCAGAGTTACACAGCTAGTAAGTATCTGAGACCAGATTTGAGCTCAGGAAAATAAGTCTTGCCAACTCTAGGCTCAGCACTCTTTCCACTGTGCCACCTAGATGTGGTAAGAAACTAGGGGCATTTCAAACCTCTCCCTTGGCAGCACTGTGGAAAACACAGGCAAAGGGAAGGTACTGCTACAGAAAGGACAGTACCATCTGCACATATGTTTCCTCTTTCTATTTTTCGGGTGTATTTTTAGCTCCTTTTCTTCTTGGTTTTCACTCAGCTAGCCAAAGGTATGTATGCCTCTGAGTATTTTTCAGGTCAGCTCTTTATCATCTCTCTGTTCTCTTTTTCTTTTAGAATATCCACATTACCACTCTTTGTTTCCAAACTAGGTTTATTTTCCAGTGGTGAAATTATTGACTTGGACTCAAAGACTCATAGGATCACAGGGTCATCGATTCAGAACTAGAAGGGACCTCAGAGGTCAGTCTAGTCTAACATATCCTCAATTTGCAGATGAAAAAACTGAGATCCAAAAAAGATTAAGTGACTCTTTTCATTTAAAAAAAAAGTGCTTTATTGATGACTTTTTCACATTGCTGTCACTTTTCAATGACCTCCCTTCCTCCCAATAAAATCCTCCTTTGAGACAAGAAGTATAGTTAAGCAAAGTAGGCCAGTGTATTGGCCATGACTGATGTGTGTCTCACTGGGCACCTTTAGGCCATCACTTCTCTGCCTAGAGGAGGGAGGTAGATTTTGTCCTTGATCCTCTGAAGTCAAGCTTGGTCATTGTGTTACTCAGAGTTCTGATATATTTTCAATATCGTTGTCCTTTACATGATGGAGGTTACTGTGTAAATTAATCTCTTGGTTCTGCTTTAAGAAAAAAATAAATGAATGTTTTCTTTCTTTATCTATATATGTACATATTCATTAATCCATTCACCTGGTTATTGATTGCTTAGAGTAACTTTTCCAACATATCTAATTAGTGGTAGGTTTCAAAGAAGAATCCAGGTCTCCTGTCTTCTAATTCATTGCTCTCCAGTTGCTAATATCCTTTCCCCCCTCAAATTAGCACCTTTAATTAAAAGGAAGTCATACTATGAGTAAGTATAAAAACCAATATTGGTCCCAGAGAAGAGATGATGAAATATACTTCTTTTGACAGAGAAGCAAGGGATTATGGGGACATAATGTTGAATGCATTGTCAGACACAATATATTGGTTGTTTTTGCTTAACTGTTTTTCTTATAAAGGAGAGTTCAGTTCTGGGGTGAATGGGGTATATATTATCCAGAAATTACTGTGATAATCAAAATCAAAATCATCAACATACCCCATTTTTAAATGTTTCATGCATATACTTGTGTCTTTTCAGGTTATATCCCTCTACCTCCCAAATGAATGTAAACTCCCTGTGGGCAGAGATACATATTGGTTTTTGTCTTTGTATCTTTAGAGTCTTTAGTACGCTGCCTTGCAAAGAGAAGGTGTTTAATAAATGCTTGTTGGCTTATATTGGAAATATGAAATTTAGACAATGGTGTCATTAGACGAATTGATTGTTAAAATTGGCTTTTTGCCACAGTCTTGTAGTCTGAACCCACTTAGCTTGCTTCTTGTTTGAAGCTAATGGGTTTTTCATCCTGGGAGGGGTTGGATGGGAGGGATGCTGGATGCTGTTTGTCTTCCTGGCTTTCACCACTTTTTTGCCACATCCTGTCTGGCACTTAGTGCCCTCTCCTGGATGATTATTCCAAGGTAAACTATTTAAAGCTACTGGAATTCAATTCAATTCAATAACCTTCTAGAAACAACCCTTGTTTAAGTCAATCAATTAATCAATTCAACATTTACTGATATCTGATATGAAAATGAATAGTAACTTGGTCCCCAATTGATAATGTACTCAGCCCACATTAGGCCCTCATGGTGCTTGCTGTTTGATTGATTTTTTAGGCTCCCTTTCCCACCCCCTGGCTATTTGTGTGACTCTCCTTCTGGCTCTGTGTCTTCATATGTCAAACAAGGGAATTAGATTACAGGATCTCTTAATATTCTATGTTCTTACGTTCTGTTCTATGGTTCTTTCTAGGTCTAAAATTCTATGTATTAGCTCTTCCAAATTTAACTTTCTGCATTTTAAGGTCCTTTTCAGTTCTCACACTTACATATCCTATAAGGTCTCCTCCAGCTCTAACATATTAAGTATTATGCTCTAGCTTTCCATATTCCAAGGTCCCTTATAGCTCTAAGAAAATGCATGTAAAAGAGATAATGCATGAAAAGACTTTTATGATCATACTTCTTATTCCAACACTTCAAGAGAGCCTTGATTTCATCTTTATTGATGGAGATCACAACTCCCTCATGATTTTGAAATGGGATTTTATGAGTTCATATGGCCTCAAACCACCAACATGGTAATGGGCCAGACTGATTCTCCACCACAAAGAGCACTTCCATGGATAGATACTCTACAGTTTGGTGGGAACTGTGCTCTTGTTGACATAACCTTTGAAAAACTATTTTTTATCTCTTTGCAATAATGAAGCATTGGGGAAGGACTTTAATGGCACTGTGTAACTTGTACAAAGTTATAGAAATGGAGGATGATTTCAATTCTATGCATGCATATGCCTTAGAACCAACATAATAATAACCAATAAGAAAAACTTAATACATCTCCTTGTATATGATTCTGGGAGTTGTACTAAGAGAACAATATATAGAAAAAATATTAAAGCTTGAGGGACTTTAGTAGTTGACCTTGTTATATGTTTTAAGCTAAAATTTCAAAGTTGATGGGCTGGCAAATAGATTGGATAGATTCAAGTATCCATTTTAGTTTAAGTAACTGTGAACATTAAATCTAGAGAAGAGAAAGCTTAGGGGATGTCATATTGACAATTCTCACATATTTAGAAGTTTGTTATGTAGAATAATGGACCTGGAGGATAAAAGGAGTAAATAAGGGTAATTCCAAGGAGACAGATTTGGTGGATACACACACACACATGCACACACACACACATACACACACACCTTTTCTTTTTTTATTTCAATTTCATTTCTTTTTTTAAATTTTTTGCATGTATTTTTAATTTTCAACATTCACTTTCGTAAGATTTTGAGTTCCAAAATTTCCACCCAAGACAGCATGCAATCTGATATAGGCTATGCATGTACAATCATATTAAACATATTTCCGCATTAATCATGTTGTGAAAGAAATCAGAACAAGAGGGGAAAATGACAAGAAAGAGAAAAAAGACAGAGAAAATAGTTTGCTTCGATCTGCACTAAGACCCCATAGTTCTTTCTCTGATGTGGATTGCATTTTCCATTTTGATTCTTGGAATTGTATTAGAGCATTGTTTTGCTGACAAGAGTTAAGTCTATCAAAGCTGATTCTCCCTGAGCATCATTGAACATCGTAGTTGAACATCATTGCTGTTACTGGGTACAATGTTCTTCTGGTTCTGCTCACTTCACTCAACATCAGTTCATGTAAGGAGACCTTTTCTAACAATTCAGCTATTAGCAGTGCGATAGACCAGCTTTGAAGGTAGTGAGCTTCCTATCATTCAACATTTTGAAGAGGACGATGGATGGATCACCACTTGCCCAAAATGCTGTAGAGGAGATTCAGGCACTGGGTGGGAAGTTGTACTGGATGACATCTGAGGTTCCTTTCAGCTCTTCAGTTCTAGGATTTCTGCCTCTCTGCTTTTGCTCACATCTTCTCCAATATCTTTCCCTCTGTATTCTACTTACCCAAATCTTGGTTCATCCTCAAAGATCCAGTTCAAGTTCTTCCTCTCCAAGAAAGCCTTCCTTGACTTCTCTAGCCTTTAACAGTCTATAGTCTCCAAACTCCTACAGTACTTAGAATCATACAACTTAGCATGCAACTATCTACTATTTTGTGTCATTAGATCTATACTTTAGGAAGATTATTTTGGAATCTGTGTTAAGAAGGAGTGAAGAGGCGAGGAGAGGTTAGAAGTAGGGAGACCATCACCAATTACAAAATAATCGCAATAATATAAGTGAAGGAGAGTGGTAGATATGTGTTTGGAAGAGATAAATACAAGAGATGTTGTATAGTTAGAATGGATTATACTTGGCAACTAATTGGATATGGAGAATGAAGGAGAGGAAATAATGAAGAATCAGTCTGAGCTTGCACTCTTGCATGACTGGAAGCCTGATTGTGCCTGCAACAGAAACAGAGAAAGTAGGAGGAGGATTTGATCATCCAAATGGAGGTGTCAAGTAGGAAACTGTTAATATAAGATCAGAGTTCAGGAGAGGGATGAGGGCTGGATAAGATTTGGGAGTCCTTCAAAAAAGAGATAATAATTGAATTCATGACAACTGATAAAATAATCAAAGAAGGGTAGGGACCCAGGACAGAGCTTTGGGGTACACACATGTTTAAGTGTTAGCAAATGAATGATAATTTCATAAAGAAGACTGAGCAATTGGACAGGTAGAACAAGAGCTAGGAAAGAGCAGTGTCATAAATGCCGAGAAAGATCATTTTCTTTTGTTCACCCCACATATCCAACCATTTGCCAGCTCTAGTCATTTTTTTCTTTACAATATCTCTAGTAATATGGTCCTTTCTCTTGGTTTTCACAGTTATCATTCTAGTTCAAGTCTCTTATGCCCTCTTACCCGGGCTATTGCAATAGCCTTCTAATTGGTCTTCTTGCCTCAAGTCTTTTCCACGCTAGGATGCATCCTCTACTTGGTTGCTGAAGGTAAAGCACAGGTCTGAACATGTAACCTCTCTGCTCAAATGACTCCCTATTACCTCTGGGATGTGAAGTCCTTTATTTCCAATCTTCTTATGAACTCTCTATCCCCCTTGGGGCTCACTTGCCTAGTTTTTTTAATCACTGGCTGGTTAGGTTCCTAGAGTGGTGCTATTACCATCCCCAGTAACTCTATGTGTATCTAGCCTTCTAAATGCTGGCTCTTGGGCCCCCACTGGTATTTTGTTTGGTTATTTTTCAGTCATGTCAGACTATTCATGACCCTATTTGGGGTTTTCTTGGCAAAGATAATGGAATATTTTGCCATTTCCTTCATTTTACAGATGTGGAAACTGAGACAAACAGGTTTAAGTGACTTACCCAGGGTCACACAGTAAGTGTCTGAGGCCAGATGTGAACTCATGAAGATAAGTCTTTCTGACTCCAGTAAAAGTGCTCTATCCACCTAGCTGCCCCTCTGCTTCCCCTTAATTACCTAGAAGACTTAGTTCTTTAATTAGTTATTTATTTAAATGGCTTAGCAAGAACAACTGTTACAAACCATTTCTACAACACTATGGCCACAGTTGCTTACAAATACATGCAGAGTCCAGGAAGGAGGAAGAATGGTTATGAATCCAGGTACAATGCTACCTCCTCACCAGCTTCTGCTGCCAATTGGCAGTGCCAGACAGTTCTGCAGGTGGCTGTACAGCTCCTCAGCAGGGTGGGGTGTCTCTGCTGGATAGACTGATCTGCTGATTTCTTTGTTCCTCAATGGGCAGTCGTAATTCTTTTTTCCACCTTCATCGGGGGGCTCAGAATAGCAGTACTGTGCTCTCTTTACCCAGCTCCTTCCACTAGAGAAATAATCCTTAGCTTTCCAACTAATTATTTCTGATTCAAATTTTCCTCCCTTCCTTAAGCCAATATGGTGCTGACTTGGGATGATTAGGTTCATTTTAGTCCTTTTTCACCTCCCATCCTTCTTGATGAATCTTACATTGATGAGTAGCTAGGGACAAAGGTGTGAATGTAGTCTATGCTCTAGAGGAATACTCCTTGTCTTTCTGATCTCTTCATTTGCAGTTAAGGTACTCACACTTCCCACCTTTTCTAGGGATGCCTCTGTCTTTTAGTCTCTGCAAACCTTCAGGTTTTGCTAAAGTTTCCCTGGGTTTTTCTTCCCATCACTCATTGCTCGCAGTTAGTTCTCAGGATCATAGGCTGTATAGTGGGAAGAGAATTTAGATATTATTTGTCCAGAGGTTCTTAACCTGAGGTTCACAAACTTATTTGGAAAGATATCCTTTGTAATTTTTTGCATTATTCCATAGGCTTCACTAGGCTGCCAAAAGGTCTATAACACATAAATAAAAAGGTTAGGAACCTCTGAAATAGATAGTCCAACCTTTTTTATAGACAAGGAAACTGAGACCCATAGTGGTCATAAGAATTAGTCCAGAGTCACTCACATAGTAAGTAGCAAAATCAAGATTTGAACCCAGGCCTTCTAGTTCCAAATTCAGTGTTTAATTTAATACACTACCTAGGGCAAAGACATTTTTCCTTTCCCTTTCCAAATAACTGTTTCTCCTGAGAGACTCTATTTACCATGTTCTTCTAGAACACCAAATTTGATATGGTCACTAGACCTGTTTGACTTCTTTCTTATTTATGATTTTTGGCTCATTTCCTAGGGTGCTTCCTAGAATAGCTTCTGATCTTTCTTACTCACAAGAGCAGTGAAACCAAATCTCCCTCCACTAACTCCTTAGGCCATTGGCAACTTTGTCAATGTAAGCCTTTATTTCACTCAGAAGATCTAGCCCACTATACTTTTATACTTTATGGACTAATGTACCTTCCAGCTCTGCCATTCTGTGTTCTTTTTTTTTCTTTTTCTAAATTATTATTAATTTATTTGTTTTTAGTTTTCTACAAGCACTTCCATAGCTCTTAGATTTTCTCTCCTTCCCTCCTCCCTCCCCAAGATGGCATATAATCTTATATGGGTTCTGTACATACATTCTTATTAACCACATCTTCACATTAGTCATGTTGCATAGAAGAATTAAAATGAATGGGAGAAACCATGAGAAAAACCAAAACAAAATAAAAGATATGTGTTCTGTGTTCTAACATTCTATATTCTAAGACCCAGGGCCTTCTAAGGTTCTAATATGCTCTTTTCTGGGTTCTAACATTGGGTTCTAAGATTTCTTCTAGCTATAACTTTCCATATTCTATTTTCTGAGGTTAGACTATGAGGTCTTTAAAAGCAGGAATCTGGGGGGTATTTTTGCTTTCTTTGTATTGTTAGCACTTAGTACAGTATGTAGCACATGTTGCTGCAGTTCAGTCATTTCTGACTCTTCATGACCCCCAATGACCGCACATCTCTACATTGTTGTCCATGAGGTTTTCTTGTTAAAGATACTGGAGTGATTTGCTGTTTCCTTCTCCAGTAGATTAAGGCAAATATAGTTTAGATTATTTGCCCAGGGTCACACAGCTAATAAGTGTCTGAGGTCACATTTGAATTCAGGTCTTTCTGATTCCAGGATCTAACACTATCCATTGAGCCACCCAGTTGCCTGAAATGGCACATTTTCAGTTTCCTTTCAATTATATCTGACTCTTTATAACTCCATCTGGGTTTTTTTTTGCAAAGATACTCATGGTTTGCCATTTTCTTCTCCAGCTCATTTTACAGATGAGAAAACTGAGGCAAACAGAGTTAAGTGACTTGCCCAGGGTTACACAGTTAGTAAGTGTCTGAGGTCAGATTTGAACTCAGGAAGATGAGTCCCTCTAACTCCAGGTCCAGCACACTATCCACTGTGTGCCAACCAGTTGCTCCACATAAGTGCTAGTTGACTAAGGTTTCCTCTAATACATTTTTAAAAGATGCTGGCTCATTCTGAATAAAAATTCTTGATTTGTTGACTATTCTTCTGGGATAGCCCATTTGTTTTCGTAAATCTTTTTGTTTAGATCAATAACAGTTGGGTACCTATAATTGAAGGTTGAGTGTGGTCATTTATTCTTTAATGGACTCTTTCTATACCTCTGAATGCTTTGTTTTTAGAGTAGCAATACCCCAATCGATCTTCTGATTAATTTATTGTTTTGAAATATTATTTAACTTCCCCATCAGTGCATCCTTTCCTTTGATTAACAGAATTTGTACATATAATCATCATGAAGATAGAACACAAAAGTCAGGCACACTGACTTTATAATTGTAGTTATAGTATATCTATGTAGCTGGGGCAAACTTGTTCCCCTCTCTGAACCCCACTTTACTTATCCAAAAAATAAAGGTTGTCTCTCTGGCTCTTCCTTTACCAAAATTCGATGGTAATAACAGTAATGTTTCAATACTTTAAAACATCCATGACATCATTTGTTTAGGTCTGCCTTCTGCTCCTCAACAAAACATGACTTGGTAGAGAAAGTGTTGGATGGAATCAGAATCCCTGATTCTGAATTCTGCCTCATAACTCCTAGCTCTGTTATCTTAGGCAAGACATTTAATCCCTCTGGGTCTCAATTTCTTCATCTCTTCCACCGCTAGCATTTATATTGAACTTTAAGGTTTGCAAAGCACTTTGCAATTATATATGATCTCATTTGGTCCTCATAACAACCCTGAGAATTAGGTGCTATTAATTGTCCTGATTTTTTTTAAACAGATGAGGAAATTCAGGTTAAAGAACTTCCTTGCCTACAGTCACACAAATATTAAGTGTGTGAAGCCAATTTTCATCTCAAATCTTCTTGTCTCTAAGTCCCTTGCTCTATCTACTAGATTGTCTAGATGCCTTCTGTAAAATAAATACACAAATAAATAAATCTGTAAAGCTGTAATAATATAGGGCATTCCAAAAGTGTCAAGATGGTTTAAAGCTTATTAGAACCCTATATTACCTGTAGTACCCTCCTTGCAAGGTTAAAGGGATCTTGATTTATTAGTGTCTGTAAAGCACTTTGCACATTTTAAACATTATATGAGTGTCAGTTATGATTATATCTCAATACATTGTTTCATGACCTGCTGTGGCCAAAAACAAAAAAGTAAAAAACCCACAAACATACATGTCCTGATAGCCAAATGACTTAATCTTCTCTGGACAGACCCAGCGTACCTCAAGACTGTGCTCCAAGTTTTTCCAGTTTAGTTGTTGCTGTTCAGTAATTTTTAGTTGTATCCAACTCTTTATGACCTCATTTGGGATTTTCTTGCAAGGATACTGGAGGGGTTGGCCATTTCCTTCTCCAGTTCCTTTTACAGATGAGGAAGCCGAGGCAAAGAGGGTCACACAGCTGGTAAGTGTCTTGAGGTCAGATTTGATACTCAGAAAGATGAGTCTTTCTGACTCCAGACCTGGCACTTTATCCACTGAGCCCCCTAGTTGTCCCTTCTAGATTGGCAGGACTTGCCAGAACTGCTTTCCTGGTGGAGCCTCCGTGACTCCATGGTCACATCTACATCACTAAGGTTCAGCAGTGACTATTAGAGGATTGTAATAGTAATACAGGGCTTACAAAGCAATGCCTCATTCTGACAAATGTCCTGTTTTGAGGTCATTTCCATTTTCCTCCTTCTACCATGTATTTAATTTTTAAATTGAATTCAACAAACACTTATTAATCCTCAAGTAAGTATAATTCCTTGATCTAGTAGTGGAGACACAAAGATTGATAGCTACAACCCAGGCTCTGTCCTTGAGTTTACAATATAACAGGAGAGAAAGACACAAATGCACAAAAAACAGTGGTACAAAGGTAGGTGAAATGTGGATAGAGGAAGAAAAAGGTGCCAAGTTAAACTGGTTACCTGGAGAATAGGGGATGGTCAGGGAAGAGGTAGTACCTGAGTTGGGCCTTGAAGGAAAGGAAAAATTATAATAGATAAAGATGGGGCGGGGCATTGGAGCAGGAAGCTCATTCTAAGTGGCAGGCAGGGGGAGGTGAGGGTGGGATGGTTTTGAGTAAAAGTACATAAATAGGAGAGACCTGGACAAAGAATGGAAAAAGAGAGCTGGTAAGTTTGCTTGGGGTATTGAGTATGTGAATGAGATAAAAGTAGAAAGTTAAGCTAGAAACAGATTGTGGAGAATGTGGAGAACCTTTGAATGCCAACAGAAGAAGAAGAAGAAGAGGAAGAAAAAGAAGAAGGAGGAGGAGGAGGAGGAGGAGGAGGAGGAGGAGAGAAGAAGAAGAAGAAGAAGAAGAAGAAGAAGAAGAAGAAGAGAAGAAGAAGAAGGAGAAGGAGAAGGAGAAGGAGAAGGAGGAGGAGGAGGAGGAGGAGGAGGAGGAGGAGGAGGGAGGAGGAGGAGGAGGAGGAGGAGGAGGAGAGGAAAATAGTGGTGGTAGTGATGATGATGATGATGATGATGGTGATGATGATGATTCTGGTAGGCTGTGAGGAGTCACTAAAGATTTTTTAATATGAGTAACTTGCTTAGACTTGTGTATTAGGAAGATGATTCTGTCAGGAGAGAGAAGAACCTGAAGAGTGAGGTAGGAGGCAGGCAATAGTCCAGGTAAGATGAAATGAGGGTCTGTACTTGAGTAGTGGGGATAGGGAGTGGGGAGTACTCAGAGATGGATTCCAAAGAAATGGGACAGGTAAAAAGGAGTACTGCTGCTCCAAAGTTTTCTCTTTCTTTTCTTTTTATTTAATTCAAGAAATATTTATTGAACATCTATTCTGTACAAAACATTGTGCTAAGTGGTGTACTACGTATTAGGAGGGATAGAAAAATGAACAAAGCATTGTCTGTGTTCCTAAAATGACTTCTCTAAGTAGGAGAAATAAGATAAGGTATAGTAGATGATATGAGAGGTGCTCTGATGTTTTCTTGAGCTCGCAGTTTGTACTCTGTATGCATGTGTGGTTACTGGGTTATATAAAGGAAAGCCCTCTTTCTGCAAAGCCCATCACAGACCCTGACTTTTGACCCAATAGTCTTTTTTTTCTGCTATACGTGAATAGAACTTGGGAAATCCTCAGATGTTGAAGCAAGCATTTTTCTGAAAGTGATTTTCCTTCAAAGCCACAAGTGCATTTTTCTTTTGATTTGAGGTGATACTGTCCTTCATGTGATGGATGAATTTGAAGGTACAGCCCAAAGCTCTGTCTCGCACTCCATAAGCTTCAATTCTAGATAAGGAGAACAGAGAATTTTCTCCACTGTTTTGGAATGTGGATTGCTGGACAAAGCCCTCCTGCCCTATACAATTATTTTTCATTCCTCTTTAATACAACTTACAGTAATATAGTTGACAAAATAAAAATAGTTGATCACAAAGAGACAATATTTAACTATAGAAATGATGGCAGAAGATGATGGCACACAAAGTATATGAATAAACAAATTACAAAACATAAGTAAAGTAACTATAAGAGTTACTTATTGCATATTCTTTCACATAAAAAGTCTCCTTGCTAATGCTATGCTTTTTCCTTTTAAAGAAAAACAAATGGCAAACAGAAACATTAGGATTATGCTCTGTTTTGTGCTATACATCGCAGGGTGCCTCTTTTAGTGGATAGAGAACTGGCATGGAAGCCAGGAAGATCTGAGAAGACAGACAGGGAGTAGCCTACCTGCTACTCCCCTTTACTAATTAAATCACAGTTCTCGTTCCTGTGCCTATCACTCCATTTCTTCGTTGAGTGATGTGTATTGACTTTTCCATGCTTTCTATTTGGAAGAGGATCCTAAGGTAATAGATCTAGAGATAAAAGGAACCTCAGAGACCATCTAGTCCACCCCTCTCATTTTACATATGAAGAAACTAAGGCATAGGAATGTTAAGTGATTACCTAAGCTCATATGGGTTTTTGTTGCTGTTAATTCGTTTCAGTCTTGTACTTGTTTTCATGACCCATTTGAGGTTTTCTTGGCAAAGATGCTGGAGTGGTTTGCTATTTCCTTCTCCAGCTCATTTTACAGATGAGGAAACTGAGGCAAACAGGGTTGAGGGACTTACCAGGGGTTACGCAGCTAATAAATGTCTGAGGCTGGATCTGAACTCAGGTCTTTCCAGTTCTAGGCATCTAGCTACCCTCATATGGATACTGTCAAAAAATGAATGAAATCTTTATTTTTTTTTCCTTAAAAATACTTCTTTTGTGTAAAAGGGAAGTCCCAGACCAGTAAGGTATGTCTAATGAAATGCTAAACGGAAATAGCTCTTGTTTGGTAGTTAAGTGACCTGGGTTTATAATGGTTTTAGAGATCATTTGGTCTAACTCTTCATTTTGTAAGACAAGAAAGCTGGGGTCAGGAGAGACTTAGTGACTCACAAAAGATGATGCAGGTCATGTGGCAGAATTAAAATTCCAACTTCAATCCCAAATCAAGTTTTCTTCCCACACTACTTTGAAGTCCCATCTCTGTGACTAACCAGATGTTGGACTTTAAGAACAGTACTCCCCTTCTCTGAGACTGTTTTGTCTTCTTGTAAATAAGTAAAGACTCAGTTCACACCCACTTTTTGCAGCAGGCTTTTCCCTGTCTCTCCCACCACTGCTAGTGACATTTCTCTGAAATTGCTTTCCATCTCTTCTAAATATATCTTATTTAGGTTTGTATATTGTCCCCACCATTAAAAATATGAGCTTCTCGAGAACAGGAACTATTTTTTGCCTTTCTGTGGATCCCCAGTGCTTAGGAGAGTGTCTAGTAGTTAGTGAGTGCTTAATTAAATGTTTGTTGATTGACTGAATGATCTTCTGATGGCTCAGGAGAAGAAAGTGAGGTTGGTGACCTTGCACAGCCCTCCCTCACTCAAATCAAAGTCAAGTGCAAGTCATGTCATCATCTTGATGTCATGGTACTCTTTGAGAACAAAAGAAAAACACCACCTGTGAGTGAGTAGCAGTTCCTCTCCTCTCCTTTCCCATACTATCCTATCCCATTCTATCCTATTCCATCCCATCCCTTCCCTTCCCTTCCCATTCCATTCCATCCCATCCAGTGTAGGGTGTGTGCAGGGAGGACCATTACCTTTGGTGTTATGACTGCCAAGCCATTTTCAGGACTCTTTCCACCTTTGGTGTCCACCTGTTCCTCCTAACTCTCACTTGTGACTCCAAGAAGCTGCAGCATGTGCAGCAGCCACACCCTGGTAAACCGTTTCAGTTTGGTTGCCCAGAGAAGTTCATCAGTATTGTACCTCAATTTCATGATGGCATGTTTTCCTGGGTTCTGGATAATGGACAATGCTCTCGTGCCTTCCCAGTCACCAGTGGAGTAAAACAGGGCTATATGCTTGCTCCCATGCTTTTTAACATGATGTTTTCAGCCATGTTGACAAATGCTTTCAATGAGGATGAACACGGCATCAAGGTCAACTATCGTACTGATGACAAGTTCTTCAGTTTGAAAAGGCTACAAGCCAAGATCAAAGTGGAGGAGTGTTAGTGCTTGATTTTCTGTTTGCAGATGATTGTGCACTCAATGCAGCCTCTGAAGCTGAGATGCAACAAGGTATGGATCAATTCTGTGCTGCCTGTGCTAATTTTGGCCTAATAATTAACACCAAGAAAACACAGGTGCTCCATCAGCCACCACCACATCATTCATGTGTGGAACCATCAGTTACAACAAATGGAGAAGTTTTGAATGCTGTGGATAAGTTCACTTACCTTGGTAGTGTACTTTCCAGGGATGTACACATTGACAATGAGGTTGATGCATGCATTGCCAGAGCTAGCTCAGTGTTTGGGAGGCTCTGAAGAAAAGTTTGGGAGACAAGAGGTATTAGACTGACTACCAAGCTGAAGGTCTACAGAGCTGTTGTGCTGACCTCATTGTTGTATGCCTGTGAAACATGGACAATCTACCAGTGCCATGCCAGGAAACTGAATCACTTCTATTTGAACTGTCTTAGGAAGATTCTGAGGATCACCTGGCAGAATAAGGTACCAGACACTGAAGTCCTTGCTCGAGTTGAATTGCCAAGTATTCAAAGTATACTTCAGAGAGCACAACTCTGATGAGTTGGCCACATTGTTAGAATGTAAAGTATATGCTTGCCAAAAAGACTATTTTATGAAGAACTCACATGGAGTAGGCGATCACACGGTAGCCAGAAGAAACGATACAAGGACACTCCCAAGGTCTCTCTCAAGAACTTTGGACTTGACTGTGCAACATGGAAGACACTGGCACAGGACTGCTCAGCGTGGTGTGCCCACCCAGAAAGGGTGTTGTGCTCTTTGAGCAAAATAGAATTGAGAGAGCACAAAGTAATGCAGGATGCTCAAATTTGGGATATCCACCCCAAATATTCACATGGACTATCTGTGCTCAACCTGTGGTAGAACATTCCAAGTTCATATGGGTTTGATTAGCTACAGTCAGACACACTGAAATTTCACTTTATCATGGTGATGTCATTTTGTTCCTCTTTAAAGATGAAGGACAACAACCAATCCTATCCTATCCTATCCTATCCTATCCTATCCTATCCTATCCTATCCTATCCTATCCTATCTTATCCTATCTTATTCTCTGGTGTTCTAACCAGGAAAAGGTACACTCCATGACCAAAACCTGCCTTATTTCCTTTGGGTTTACAGGCTAGATTTCTTGCTCAAAGACCAAGCCTTAAACCCAATTCACTCTGGAGCTCATAGATTGGACAAGTCCCCACCCACCTAGCACAGAGTAAATGTAATTACTGAATAATAATTGTTTTTTATCCAGGAATCCTGAAGGTCTTTCCCTCCCAATTTGATTTTTTTTTTTTTTGATTAAAGGGGCCATCCCTTGAGTAACTACTTAAAGAAGCCTATTCATTGAATGGGTGTATCCACTCAAAACAAAGTCAACTGCAAGTCATGTCATCATCTTGATGTCATGGTCCTCTTTGAAAGCAAAGGACAGACTACAACAACAACAACAACAACATGTTCCAAATCCTCCTTCCAGTTCTAACAAAGTTCTAATACATCACCTTCTATAGTTCATTCCACCTTTAACATTCTATGATTTCATTATGCTGAAATTTCAAGGAAAAAGATAATATTAACCCATGTAGTATAGACTGGATAAAGGTTTTAGGCTAATATCTGTCAACCCTGAATTCTTCCCATACAGGTAAGTTGACAGATATTAACCTATTAATTGAGGATGAATATAATGGCTGAAAATATTTCTAGACAGTGGAAATTCAGAAGAGTTTCTGGCTCTGTTGATCCATATTGGAGGTGTAACTCCAGGACTTACACAGGCTATTCCCCCAAGTCTTAGTGCAGTTTTAACCTTTAATACCTTAAAACTGAACTAAGCCTTTCAGGACCCCTTATATAACAAGAACATAAGAGAATGGAGTTTAGGAAAATTCTCTGGGGAGGGAATATCAATTTTGTTTGTATTTCTATATGTGCATGTTGCCTCCATTGAGAAATGTAAGCTGTTGAGGGCAGGGACTTTTTCTTTTGTACTATCAACACCAAGAACAGCACTGTCATGTAACAAAAAAATACCTGTTAATTGATTGGATTGATTGATTGAAGTAATGTCCCCTACTTCTCTCCTCATAACCCAAATACCACATTTAATAACTACATTCAAAACAGTGTATACGTGGGCTCCTTGTTAGACTGGGGAGCATCTTTAGTAATCACTTTGACCAAAAATTCCCAAACTTATTTGGCATACTGCCCCCTTAAAAAAAAATTACAGAGCTCTCCTGGAAATCTATTTCCCTTAACTGCTGATGCTTGCTGGGCTTTTCAACAATGCACAGTATGCTCACCTGCCAACGTTTGCTTGTTAAGAGTTATTGGCGGATTTGACCACTGATCCTTATAATTTGCATTTTGTGTGTTTATTTGGAAAACAATGTAATCAGTATGACTTTACCTGTTTCACAAATGATGAAACATGAATGGTTTTTCAAAATTTTCTTCTCTTCTCTTCTCTTCTTTCCTTATGCTTCTATGTATGTATGCATTCTTTTTATGTATGCTTCACAACTTTATTTTTATTCAATGCCCCCAAGGCTGCTAACATCCTTCCCTGCTATTGTTCCAGCATCCCCCAGGGGATGGTATTGAACACTTTGGGAATCTATGGAGACCAATCTTCTCGTTTTACACTTACTAGCAAGGCCCATTTTCAGGGAGTAACTTGCTCAAGGTCACACAGGGAGTCAGCATTAGAAGTAGGAGGATAGAATTCAGGTTTTGGTGTGTGTGTGTGTGTGTGTGTGTGTGTGTGTGTGTGTGATATTTAGAATCATTAAATCATAGAATGTTGGAACCAGAAGAGACTTTAGAGCATAGAATGTAAGAGATGTTAGAACAAAGATGTGGCATTGAATACACGGAGGAAATAAAGCTACTGAAACAGGTGAGTTTGAAAGGGAACACACTGGAGATGCTGCAGAAAATGTAGGCTTGGATTAGGTTATGGAAACCCTTCCACGCCAGACTAAGGATGTCACTTCCTATGGATCAGAGAAAGGAGAGAGCCTTCTTTTTAAAAGAACATGAATGTAGTTTATGTCTTTTTGCATAAGATTTTCTCGCCTCTCTACTGTAAAGTGAACCAAGAGGGAATCTTTTTATTAATTAACTAGGGTTTTATTAATCACCTTAGCACTTGGCAGACAGCAATCTGACCCAGCTATTACAGGGACAAAATTAGATAAGAATTCATGGGTTTTAGTTTAGATACTTTTCCTCAAACAGTACTGTGAGATTGGTAGGGTGGAAATTATTACCTCCATTTTTCAGACAAAGATCAGTGAAGGGAAAGGACTTGATTAATTAGTCAAACAGCTAGTTAAGTGGAAGAAGTCAGTAAACCCAAGTTTACTCTCTCCAGGTCCTGGGTTCTCTCTAAAACAACGCCCTGTCCTTCTCAGGGAGGTTATGCTCTAGCTGATGATATGTAAAGTTAATTAAAAAGTACATGACAACATTGTATTTACCCACTAGTGAGCTGAAATGATTTACTGAGGGTCAGAGTTGCAAAGGGAGCTAGCATTAGGACTCAGGTCTTAGCCTACAGCTATTTTCCCTACATGTACTGCAGTGGTTTGCCATCACCTGGGATATCACTGGCCTTTTTCAAAAATGAAAGATGAACAATGACATCTTCACTATATCACAGACTTTGAGACACAGGAAGGGTAGCAGTGGAGGGTGAACACAGAGGCCTAAAAAGATCCCCTGGGCCCTCAAACTGGAACTAAATAGTAGTATAGACAATAGGGTTCTGTTTCCTCATCTTTAAAATAGTTGTGCCTAGATTATCTTAAAGGGTACTTTCCAGGTCTAATATTTTGTGTGAGAACATTCTGTAAGCTTTAATGGTTTCCTATTGTTTACCAGGTAAAGTTCAAACCCCTTTGCCTGGTAATCAAGGCTTCCTACAATCTGCTGTGCATCTTATCCTTCCTTCTAGCATGATTTCATCCTACATTCCCCCCAACCTGTTATTACCCTCTTCCTCAAGTACTTGTCTTGCATTTTCCCACCTCTATATTTTTGCTTATTCTGTTTGTCATGGCTAGAATATCCTCTCTCTGTCCTATATTCTCCTGTTACTTTTGTTATTCTTTAAAGCTCAACTAAAATATCAATTCCTTCAAGAATTCCCTGACACTGACCCCTTCCCCTTCAAGTTGGTAACTATTGTCTCCAACAGGTGTTTGATCAATGAAATGATGGATCTCAATTAGTCCTTTGTACTTCTCTACTATAGTATATTATCATTTTCTGTATACCTCTCCAACTTACCTTGTAACTAGACTGTTTTCTTCATAAGTACATGGACCTTGTCTTATTGTGGTATATTGGAAAGAGCACTGGAGTCAGAAAATTTGGGCTCAAGTCTCCATTCTGTGATTTATGTATTAATTATGTGACCTTGGGCAAGTCACTCTATCTATTCAGCACTCAATTTAGTTATCTGTTAAATAGGATTAAATAAATCCTCTTATCACTTTCCTCATAAGTTTGTGGTGAAGGTACCTTATAAACTTTAACATTATATACACATTAATAACTTCCTTTTTATTTGTCCCTGTCCCTGTCCCTGCACAGAACTATGATCAATGAATAAGAAGCCTTGTCTGGAAACAAAAGAGTGTCATATGGGTGCTTTAGCGTGGTATAATGAATAGAACATTGACCTGAGGTTAGAAGACTTTGGGCATGCCATTTTCCTTCTCTGCTGGTGTTATGGAAAAAATGATAATGATGGGGATGGGATCTGAACCCCCAAAAGGAAAAGACCTTGTCTTTGGAATCTGGAAGGGAAAAGCCTATGAACTTTCACAAGTGGTCTAGGTCCCCGATCGTTGCCTGGGACAATCAGTCCTTCCCAATTAATTAACTGCCCTTTAATTGTCTGCACCTGGTCTCACCCTAGGTGCCCCTCCCTTAATTCCATCTAGACCCCTTCTCTGTACCCACAGTCTTCTGTATAAAAGATCCACAAGCATGACAAATGCTCAGATACCTTAAGAGTCTGGCCAATATGGCAGATTTTTTAGAATCACGTTCACTCTCTGTCAGTGTTTTAATAAACTTTGTCTTTACTGAAAGAAGGTTTGGGTTGAATGCATTTGGGCAGGACCTATATGTCTCTATTTTGGGGTCCCAGAACCCTGAAACTTCAGCACTGCCACTGGAATGAAAAAGCTTGAGCTCCAAGATTTATTTGCTATGAGCCTCTATGTGAGTCACTATACATTATAGTTTTCTCACCTCTACTAATGCCTGCACTACCTATCTTATAGGGTTACTTTGAGGAAAGAGGGTGTTCTGTAAATCATAAGTACTGTGAGTTATTATTCTATACGGATTTGTAAGCCATGGAAGGATGAGGGGGATGGTCATTGTTTACAATTTAACTTAGGAAACAATGGGATAAATTGCCCCTAGAGGTAATGGGTTTCCTTTCACTTCAAGAAAAGATTGGGTAACCATTTGTCAGGTAGATTGTAGATGGAGATTCTTGTTCAGATGCATTAATTGGTTTACAAGGTCATTTCCGATTCTGAGATCTTTGATTCTGATTCACTGACAGGATATTATCATCATCATCATTGCTAGCATCTATGTAGCACTGCAATATTTGCAAAGCATTTCACACGTTATTTTATTTTATCCTCACAACAATTCTATGAGGTAGATGTTATTTTTTCCATTTCACAGATGAAGAAATTAAGAAACACAGAGATTAAATGACCTGCTCAGGGTCACACAGTAAATACCTGAGGCAGGAATGGAACTCAGGTGTTCCTGATTCCAAGTCCCATGTTCTGGGGGTGGAGAAAAAGCAAGGAAAATAAGACCTTAAGAAATAGACTAACCCAAATGGCAAAAGAGATCCAAAAAGGCAATGAGGAAAAGAATGCCTTAAAAAGCAGAATTGGCCAGATCAAAAAGGAGGTTGAAAAGCTCACTGAAGAAAATAATTCCTTCAAAATTAGAATGGAATAAATGGAAGCTAATGACTTTATGAGAAATCAAGAAATTATAAAACAGAACCAAAAGAATGAAAAAATAGAAGACAATGTGAAATATCTCATTGGAAAAACCATTGATATGGAAAATAGATCCAGGAAAAATAATTTAAAAGCTGTTGGACTACCTGAAAGCCATGATCAAAAAAAGAACCTAGACATCATCTTTCAAGAAATTATCAAGGAAAACTGCCCTGATATTCTAGAACTAGAGGGCAGAATAGACATTGAAAGAATCCACCAATTGCCTTTGGAAAGAGATCCCAAAAGGAAAACTCCTAGGAATATTGTAGCCAAATTTCAGAGTTTCCAGGTCAAGGAGAAAATACTGTAAATAGCCAGAAAGAAACAATTGAAATATTGTGGAAATACAATCAAGATAACACAAGATCTAGCAGCTTCCACATTAAGGGACTGAAGGGCTTGGAATATGATATTCTAGAGGTCAGAGGAACTAGGATTAAAACCAAGAATCACTTACCCAGCAAAACTGAGTATCATACTCCAGAGAAAAAATGGAATTTCAATGAAATAGAGGACTTCCAAGTCCCATATTCTATCTACTGTGCCATTTGATTGTGATGCATATAGAAACATATACATATATTATTTTCTAATAATTTTTAGGTACCTCTTTAGGCTTTACATAGTATTTATACACTCACACATATACATATTTACAAACATATACATAAAAATATAATTTGATCCTTAAAACAGTTTTGTGAGTAGTGTATTATTATATCCATTTTACAGAGGTGAAAATCAGAGCTCACAGAGGTGAAGGGACTTGCCAAAAGTAACCCAGCTAGTAAGTAGGGGTACCAAGATTTGGACATTGGTCTCGACTCCAAATCCATTTTATTTAAAAACAAAACAAAACAAAACTTGTTCTGAACTTGGACATCAAAAAAAAAAAAAAAGAGAGAGAGAGAGAGAGAACATTTCCATACACACAGCAGACCACAAAAAGAGGATGCATAAGACATCTGAATCTTGCTTTCATATTGCATGCTTTTAAATATAAATTTAAAAAATGTTAAATTTATATATAAAGAAATTCTACACATTACTTTCAAAACTGTCCTGCTTGTCTGTGCTTTTTTCTGTTTTCTTCTATCTCCTAAAAAAAAAAAAATTAGAATGCTCCCTCTTTTCCCCCTCACTATTGCCAACTTTACCTACTTGCCCCTCCTATTAACCTGGAGTTAAAAAAAAAAAAAACAACTAAAATCTTGTAACAAGTCAAGCAAAATAAACCCATACAATGGCTATATCCAAATTTACATTCCCTTGCTCCTTAAATACAACATGCCCATCATCTGCGCTACAAGGTGGGTAACGTGCTTTATTATATAGGTCCTCTAGAGACATGGTTGATCAGTGCTTTGTTACAAGTTCTCAAATCTTTCAAAGTAGTTTCCTTTTACAATGTTATTGTCCCTGTATAAATTGTTCTCTTGATTATGTTTACTTCATTCTGCTTCAGTTCATAATGTCTGGAAAACAAAAAATGAACAGCAAGGGTTTTCCATGAAGTCTGTACACAGAAAGAAGGACTTCCAGAGTAGACATTGTGAGTTAAACCTTGTCACGTATATTTCTAAAACATGTGCCTCACAGCAGCTGTGATGGTCTAAGTTTAAACATACTCCTTGCTTTGTTTTGTATTAACTGGATTTACCATGTTATCTAATGACTACTATTTAGTCATTGTCCTCTGGGGACCAAACTTGCCATTAAGCAGAAGTTGAGGAATGCTGTTATTACTTCTCCTCCTCCTCTTCTTCTATGCCTTCTTCCTCATCCTTTTTTTTTTTTTTTTTGCAAAAAAGCTGGAACAATTTACTTTTGGTTCTTCATGGTTTTTATTCTTGATTTCTTGAAATATAGCTCTGAAAAGATAGGCTTTAAAAAAACTCATAGTCTTTTCAATGGAGTTATTTGACTTCATCTTAAAATCTAAATCCCTTTTACTTTCATTGAATGGCCAAAAATAGCCCCAACCCAAGCCTAGATGGCTCACTGATGACTTAGAATGAGTATAAATAGCAATTCTTTTCTGTAGCAGCCAAAAACTCAGAGGATCTTCCCCTCCAGGATTGATATCTTTGTGATAGTAAACTGAGCCAAGTTTTGTCTCAACTCTTACTTAGCCATTAGTCTTTGAATGGGTGTGGGCTCAGACAAACTGAGACCTAGGAAAAGCTTTAATTTAGAAAGGCCAAGGTCACCACTGCATACTGGGCCTTAGCCAGTCTGTCTTGACCTTTGTCTTGCCATTGGACTTTAATGACTTTGGAGGAGTGAGGCAGATGACTTTGTGCAGCTCTGGCCTACTTATCCAATTCATAGGTGAGCCAAGACATCACCCTTGTGATGTCATCAGTCCTCTTCCGGAATGAAGGGTAAATAATTATATTGTCCAGTATTCTCTAAAATCATCTCTCTCACCATTTCTTATGGAGCAATAATAATCCAATACCTTCATATACAATTTTTTCTGCCATACTCCTTATGCTTTCAAGAAGCAATCTATAGCCCTCACTTAAATTCTAGTTTTCTTTCTTTTTTCCGTTTTCAAGAATCAGGAAGTTTGTTTTCCTTGTGATCATTCTATCCCAGGTATTATCCTTCTTCTTTACCACCTTGCTTCCCTGTTGAGTTTGGTGTATTTTTACACCAAACTCTCTCTGTGTCTCTGTGTGTCTTCAATTCTTTTTTTGTTTGTTGTACATGAAGAGTTAGGTTCATTTGATGGCTCCTCCCCCATAACCTTCCTCCATGTTTCTATATTTTTTTAACACCCTCCAATTATAAGAAGTAGCAAATTCTAATTCTTTCTTCTTTTTACAATAATGTATGTCTCCTTTTACTCTCCTTTCTCTTCCTTCTTAAAACCCTCAGATTGGAACCAATCTCCCACCTCCTCCCTGATTTTCTTATTTCTTTTAATAGTCAACCAATAAGCATTTATTAAGCACCTACTATGTACCAAGCATTGTGCTAAGTGCTATATAAAGAAAGCAGTCCCTGTCCTCAAACAGTTTATAGTTTAGTAGGGGAAGACATACAAAAGGAAAGTGAAAAGGGTTGGGGGAAGGCACTAGGCATGGACATATAACAGAGAGGTCCAAAAGGAGTGTAGCTGATGGAAAATAAGGAGCTGACTGTTCTGGGACTTTCCCCTTAAATGGTAGTTTTAGAGCTCATGGCTCCACCCTCTGATCAGGAGAGCTATGGGAACTGATAAGATGTGAATACTAAGACTAGTTCTGATTTGATCTTACAGGCCTATGAGATTTCCCAATGATGAATGCACAATAGAGAAATAAAAAAAATATACCCTTTGAAGACATTAAAATATTGAAGAGATGCTTGTGTCTTCTCTGTCTCTTAGAATGTTAACAGTATGTCATCATACAGCTCCTTCCAATTGCTGAAATAAATTTACCTTTATAGATTTCCTTGGACTCTTAGATTTGTATTTTAAAGTTCATATTCAGCTTTGGTCTTTTAGTCAGAAATGCTAGAAAGTATTTTATTCCATTAAAGATTCAATATTTTATTTCTCATAGGATATTACTAAGCTTTCTAGAGTAAATTGTTTTAGGGGTAAGCCTATATATGTATGCGTGTGTGTGTGTGTGTGTGTGTGTGTGTACATTATATGTGAATATATTTCTTTATCTTTGGTGTTTGGGAATATCATATTTCAAGATCTTTTTTGATTTTTTGTAAAAGCTGCCAAATCTTATGTGATCCTGACAGTAATTCCTTTGTACTTTGAACTGCTTGTTTTTGGATACTTAATAGCATTCTTTTTCTTTGACACAAAACCTGCAAGACATGAGTTTTGGCTATGACATTTCTGGGACTTTTCTGGTTCATTTCAGGAAGGGACTGGTGGATTTTATTTCTTTTTGGGGGGGTCATGGTTTTCTTTTTTTTAAAATTTATTTATTTAACTTTTAACATTAATTTTCACAAAATTTTGGGTTACAAATTTTCTCCCCTTTTGTCCCCTCCCTCCACCCCAAAACACCGAGCATTCTAATTACCCCATCACCAATCTGCTCTCTCTTCTATCATCCCTCTCTGACTTTGTCTCCATCTTCTCTTTTGTCCTGTAGGGCCAAATAACTTTCTATACCCCTTTACCTGTATTTCTTATTTCCTAGTAGCAAGAACAGTGCTTGACAGTTGTTCCTAAAACTTTGAGTTCCAACTTCTTTTCTTCCCTCCCTCCCTACCCCTTCCCTTTGGAAGGCAAGCAATTCAATATAGGCCAATCTGTGTAGTTTTGTGAATGACTTCCATAATAATCATGTTGTATAAGACTAATATATTTCCCTCCATCCTATCTTGTCCCCCATTACTTCTATTCTCTCTTTTGATCCTGTCCCTCCCCATGAGTGTCGACCTCAAATTGCTCCCTCCTCCCCATGCCCTCCCTTCCATCATCCCCCCCACCCCGCTTATCCCCTTATCCCCCACTTTCCTGTATTGTAAGATAGGTTTTCATACCAAAATGAGTGTGCATTTTATTCCTTCCTTTAGTGGAATGTGATGAGAGTAAGCTTCATGTTTTTCTCTCACCTCCCCTCTTTTTCCCTCCACTAATAAGTCTTTTGCTTGCCTCTTTTATGAGAGATAATTTGCCCCATTCTATTTCTCCCTTTCTCCTCCCAATATATTTCTCTCTCACTGCTTGATTTCATTTTTTTAAGATATGATCCTATCCTCTTCAAATCATTCTGTGCACTCTGTCTCTATGTGTGTGTGTGTGTGCATGTGTGTGTGCATAATCCCACCCTGTACCCAGATACTGAAAAGTTTCAAGAGTTACAAATATTTTCCTTCTATGTAGGAATGTAAACAGTTCATCTTTTGTAAGTCTCTTATGACTTCTCTTTGCTGTTTACCTTTTCACGCTTCTCTTCATTCTTGTGTTTGAAAGTCAGATTTTCTTTTCAACTCTGGTCTTTTCATCAAGAATGCTTGAAAGTCCCCAGTTTCATTGAGAGACCATTTTTTCCCCTGAAGTATTATACTCAGTTTTGCTGGGTAGGTGATTCTTGGTTTTAGTCCTAGTTCCTTTGACTTCTGGAATATCCTATTCCATGCCTTTCGCTCCCTTAATGTAGAAGCTGCTAGATCTTGTGTTATCCTGATTGTATTTCCACAATACTTGAATTGTTTCTTTCTAGCTGCTTGCAATATTTTCTCCTTGACCAGAGAACTCTGGAATTTGGCCACAATGTTCCTAGGAGTTTCTCTTTTTGGATCTCTTTCAGGTGGTGATCTGTGGATTCCCTGAATACTTATTTTGCCCTCTGGTTCTAGAATCTCAGGGCAGTTTTCCTTGATAATTTCATGAAAGATGATGTCTAGGCTCTTTTTTTGATCATGGCTTTCAGGTAGGCCCATAATTTTTAAATTGTCTCTCTTGGATCTATTTTCCAGGTCAGTTGTTTTTCCAATGAGATATTTCATATTATCTTCCATTTTTTCATTCTTTTGGTTTTGTTTTATGATTTCTTGGTTTCTCATAAAGTCATTAGCCTCCATCTGTTCCATTCTAATTTTGAAAGAACTATTTTCTTCAGTGAGTTTTTGAACCTTCTTTTCCATTTGGCTAATTCTGCTTTTGAAAGCATTCTTCTCCTCATTGGCTTTTTGAACCTCTTTTGCCAATTGAGTTAGCCTATTTTTCAAGGTGTTATTTTCTTCAGCATTTTTTTGGGTCTCCTTTAGCAGGTTGTTTACTTGTTTTTCATGCTTTGCTTGCATGTCTCTCATTTCTCTTCCCAGTTTTTCCTCCACCTCTCTAACTTGATTTTCAAAATCCTTTTTGAGCTCTTCCATGGCCTGCACCCATTGGGTGGGCTGGGATATAGAAGCCTTGACTTCTGTGTCTTTCCCTGATGGTAAGCATTGTTCTTCCTCACCAGAAAGGAAGGGAGGAAATACCTGTTCACCAAGAAAGTAACCTTCTATAGTCTTATTTTTTTCCCCTTTTCTGAGCATTTTCCCAGTCAGTGACTTGGCTTCTGAATATTCTCTTCACACCCACTTTGCCTCCAGATCCTCCCAGCCAGCACTTGGGGTCTGAGATTCAAATGCTGCTTCCCAGCCTCAGGGCTTTTGGCAGTGGCAGGGCTGCTATTCAGCGTGAGATTAAGTTCAGGTGCTCAGGTTGGGGCAGGGCTGCCGCACGGGGCTCAGTTCCCTCAGGGGGTTTATGCAGAGACCTTCAACAATGGATCTGAGCTCCTGCCTGCTTTGGGAGCCCCTGTCCGCCACCGCCTGCTCCTGCCTCCCGAGGGGGCCTGAGCCATGGGGACACCCCACTCCCCTGTAGGCCACCCAAAAAGACTGTCTCACTGCCCCTTGTCACCTGTGGGTGGAGGGACCTGTGCGTCTGCTGGAGATTCTGTCCCTGAAGCCCGCTGGAATCTGCTTCTCTTGGCGCTACGCGGCCAAGGCAGGGCTGGGCTCAGCTCCAGGTCCAGTGCACGAGGGACTTTTCGCTTCAGGTTTTCAGGTCCCTCTGGAACAGAAATCTCCTCTGCTCTGTTGTTCTGTGGCTTCTGCTGCTCCAGAATTTGTTGGGACTTCTTTTTTACAGATATTTTATGGGCTGTGGGTTTGGAGCTAGTGTATGTGTATCTTTCTACTCCGCCATCTTGGCTCTGCCCCTGGGGTCATGGTTTTCAAGGAGATCAATGGTTTTTAAATTTTTTTATCTCAGATACCTTGTATTTCTATTTTTTCAAATCTTTCGATTTTATTTTGCTAATATTTCTTGCTGTTTTATGGAGCCATTGATATGTTTGGTCTATTCTAGTTTTCAGGGATTACATTTCTTCAATAAGGTTTACTAGTTTCTCTTATGAGAAACTTATTCCCTTTCCAATTCTCTCAAGAGCTTTAATTTTTTTTTTTTAGGTTCTACATATACATTCTTATTAAATACATTTTCACCTTAGTCGTGTTGCATAGAAGAATTAAAATGAATGGGAGAAATCATAAAAGAAAACAAAATATAACACAAGAGAAAATGGTCTGCTTCATTCTACTATCCAATCCCATAGTTCTTTCTCTGGATGTGGAAGGCATTTTGTCTCGAGTCCACTGGGAATTTTTTAGGTCCTTGAATTGCTGTGAAGGGCTAAGTCTACCAGAAAAATTCCTTTCACACTGTGGTTATTGTTGTGTACAAAGTTCTCCTGGTTCTGTTCCTTTCACTCAGCATTGGTTCATGTAAGTCCTTCCAGGCCTCTCTGGAGTCTTCCTGTTCATCATTTCTTATAGCCTAATAGTATTCCATTACATTCATATACCACAACTTGCTCAGCCATTCCCCAATTGATGGGCATCCCCTTGATTTCCAGTTCTTGGCCACCACAAAGAGAGCTGCTATAAATATTTTTGTACATGTGGTACCCTTTCCCATTTTTATGATCTCTTTGGGATATAGTCCTAGAAGTGATATTCCTGGGTCAATGGTAGAGCTTTAATTTTTTTAAAAATAGTTTTAGTATTTGCTCCATTTCATTTAGGTTATTCATGTAGTTTTTTTTCCTTTTTGTATCTGTTTGCAGTTGTTATTGAGTTAGATTTGCAATAACTATGATACTAGAGGGTGATTTCTTGTATTTATTCATCTCTCCACTTTTAGTTCTTGATTTATGGGCTTTGCCTCAGAACCTGACTGCTCCCTCTTATACTTTTGGATACAATGGTTGGCTCTGCTTGGTCTCACTCTGAGTTCTCTGGATTCTTTTGCTGACTTCCAACTTCCAGGCTTTGGCCCCTCTGAATCATTGAGGTTTAGATGTTTGGATTTCTATGGGTTAGGGGCTATCATCTCTTTTGACTTCCTCAGTGTAAGGGAAATTTTTCTTATGGAATCTTAGGTAAATATTTGTTCATCCAGTACTGAGTCATGACAGAGGTGTGTTTCACACTTAAACAAAAGGTTCAGATGCTATTTTTTACACTCATATAACAAGTTATTTTTAAAATTTTAAACTTGAGAAAACTTAAGACAAATATGATGACCTTTTGGAGAGAGAGATGCTGATTGGAAAATTAGTATATTTGATTTTTGCAGCAATGTTTTAACATGTTGGAGAGCACAGTTTAACTTCAAGAGATAAAGAGAGGAAAATTTCTTACCTTTGCCACTAACTTATCGTGATTCCTTTCTTTCTCCATGTGTTTCCTCATCAGCAGACTGAGAGGTCAGAGTAGATGACTTCTAAGGTCAGACATCGTGTTCTTTGTACTAACATTCTGTGATCCAATGTAAAATCCTAATGTATTTTATTTATGTTCTACATTATATCCTACTCACAGTTCTCCAAAATCAGTATTGTATATTCTACTTCCATGCCTTTGTATAGACTATCCCCATTTCTGCAATGCATTCCTTCCTCATCCCACATCTTAGAATCCTTAGTCTACTTCAAAACTTAGCTTGGGTGATAACCTCCAATGGAAATCTTTCCTGTTCTCCTTACTTGTCATTCCTATTTTCTGCTTGATCTTGCTCTTTTGTTTTGTTTTACATACTCTGTCTTCCAGTAGAATGTAATCTCAAAGTCAAGGACTGTGGTTTTTAAATTCTGTATCCCAGACTCTGGTACCTTGTACCTTGGACACAGTAGCCACTTAATGTTTCCTAAATTTTCATATTGTATGCTTTGATGCTTCTTTCAGCTCTATGACTGTGTGACTCTATGATACTAAGTCATTCATTTTACCCTGGCTATCTGATTTTCCTCAAATTAGAGAGTATATAGCAATGGCCCTAAAAAAGTATTACGGTGGTGGTGGCAGGAAGGCCTTAGAATATTCATGTAACTTTCTTCAATTCTGTCTAAAATAGGTTTTCAAGCTTCTATGTCCCCAGGGACAGACTCAGGGCATCTGGATAACAAGTTTGACAAAGGCGTAAACAATGAAGAAAGCTGAATTTTTTGTATAAAGCTTTTTGTCCAGTGTCCACATATGAATCAACACCCCAGCTTCCCACTTTCAACAATTCAATTTGAACCAACATCTTTATGCATCCATTGTGTGCCAGTCACTCTATGCTAGGTGCTGGGGATATAAAGAGAAAACGACAATCTCTGTGCTCATGGAGCACACATTCTATTGGGGGAACACAAGAGTACACAGAAAATTCATAGAAAATATTAGAAAAATATTCACAGAAAATTTAAACAAAATATATGCCAAGTATAGAGGCTATAAGGTGTAGTGGATAGAGAGCTGGCCTTATAGACAGAAAGTTTTCTTTAGACGCAGGAATCCCTGGCTCCAAGTCTTGCCTTTTATGTATTGGCTCTGCGCTGAATAAATCACTTAACCTCTGTGGTCCAAGACTATAAAATACATTGCAGGTGTCAATCTGGATTGGTAGAGGGAATTTCCTTACCAGAAATTCCTTATACTGTTGAAATCATAGATTGGGAAATAAAAATACAAGGAATTTTGGGGGGGTGGGGTGTGTAGTGGGGAGAAAGGGAAAACATTAACCACTTTGGAATCCGAAAAGGCACTTGAGTTGAGCATTGAATTCTAAGAGGCAATAGAGAGAGTATTCTGGGTCAATTCCAAGTCAACTTATTTTGGAAGTACTTTTCATATTAGTTTGTGAACTCCAAGGATACAATAAGGAATTCCACATACATAGTAGGCACTTAATAAATACCTGTTTGGCACTTATCTAAAAAGTAACACCAATGGGCTCCTTCACCACTCATTAGCTTTGTAACTAAGAGAAAATGTAGCATCTTGAAGGGAGAAATTGTAGTGTATCTGATTCCATTCCCCAAATAAGAATTTAACAAATATTTGTTGAGTTGAATTGAATTGACAGAGATACCAGACTAGAACTTTTGATTCTATTTACTAGACTGGCCAGACCTATTCTCTAGCAGCTTCTGGTTGGGGAAACAGGAAGCTTATAGGAAACTAAAGGCACAGGGGTCTCAAGAAAAGGGCCTAGTGAGAAGGATAAATGGATATATGGATGTGGATAAATATATATTGGAAAGAGAACTGGATTTGGAATCAGAAGATAATATGGATTCAAATCTTAGTTCTTCCATTTACTACCTGTATGACCTTGGGAGCATTTAGAGTCCACAGTAGTTGAGATCACATCTGGCCTGACATTTACTGTCTGTGTTACTTAACTGTTATTTGCCTAAGTTTCCTCAGTTGTAAAAAGGGGATAATAATAGCACTTTCCAGATTATTGTGAGGATCAAATGAAATATTGGTAGAGTACTTAGCATAGCATACCGCATGGGACATTGTGGGTACTTAATAAATGCTTGTCCCCTTCTCCCCTTCCTCATGTCAACCTCTGTAGGACCCCATTTGCTTATCTTTTACAGAGAAGGAGGCTGGATTAAATGATCTGTGAGATCCTTTTCAGCCTTAAATCTATGATCCCCTGTGACTGCGGGCAAGTCTCTCTGAACTCAGCTCTAGCTCCAAGGTTCTATAACAACTGAGGTACAGTGTACTCTTCGTGCAAAGTGAAGGGTAATAAAAGAAGTGAGAATGCACGTGTTTTAGTGTTTGCTGACAAAGTGCCAGGAGCGGATTCTCCAAGGTGCTCACCAAGGTTGAGTCACTAAATCAATGTATGGTCTTAGACAAATCATCTTATTTATCCTACCCAATTAGAATGTAAGCTCCTTAAGGGGAGACTGTTCTTACCCCCCAAGTGATGAGCACATTATTAAACGTATTAAATATTCAATTACCGCCGGGGGGGGGGGGGCGGCGGACCTCTCTTCTCCAAAAAAAAAAAAAAATCACAAGATCATTCATTCATTTCTCCAGTTCCGATTTGTTTTGTAAGAGGACAGGGTTTCCCATTATCACAACATTTCAGAGCTGAGACTTGGAGCCCCTACAGTCCATTTTCCTTCCTCATCTGACGGAAGAGGACGTTGAAACCCTGAGGAGTGAAGAATTCTTGTGCTCTGCCCTTGTCCTAGCGCATAAAGTAAAGAAGCATTTACTGAAGATTTAGGTAGGACTGAAAGGGCTCTAGTGGAATCTCCCCATTTTACAGCAGGTGGAGAGCGATCTGCCCTCCGCCAAGGTCACATACGGTAAACCGCGGGGAGGGGACTCGAACGCGCGACCTCGGGCTCCGGATCTCCTGCTGGCTTCCAGCAGTGAAGCTGGTCATCCGTATACCCGGCCAACGTCCCCGCCCCGCCCCCCAACATTTTAACTCCCTCTTCTCTCCTGGTCGCCACTCTCTCCTTTTGCCTGGAAACAGACCCAATGAGCACCGCAGGGAGCGAAGGCCGGCCGGTAACGGGCCAGACCGGCTCCTAGGGAAAGAATTCGGCGGCCTCCGCCTCCTCGGGGAAGCGTCGGCGTTTCCGCGCCCCGAGCACGCACCTGGGGCGCGCTCCAAGGTCCCCCGCTCCGACAATGGCGCAGCGGGGCTCAGGTGTAGCCCTGGGAACGTGGGGGGAGAGGGAAGGGGAGGGGCCGGAGGGAAGCTCGGAGAGAGTTTCGGTCCCTCCGGCCCAGGCAGGTGCGGCCGGCCGAGTCGGCAGTTCCCACGCGTGCGCACTAGCGCGCTCCAGGTGCGTAGTCGGCGCAAGCGGCGGCGGGCGCTGGCTCAGGCTCTCAGGTGCGGCACCACGGGCAGGAGGGGGAAAAAGAGAGAAGGAAAGGGAGGGGGGAGCGAGGCGAGAGCGAGGGGCGGGCTTCCGTTCCTCAGCCGCAGCGAGGCCCGCCCCTTCCCTGGGCCCACCTATGAGGGAAGCCTAGAGAGGTCACGTGCTCGCCGCCGAAGCCCCGCTCGCCGCCAGAGCCCCCGCGGCAGCAGCAGCAGCAGCAGCCGCAGCAGTAGAAGCCGGAGCCGCCGCCGCTAGACCGAGGAGCCGGGGCTGAAGAGGCGGCGGCGGCGGCGGCGGTGCGGGGAGCCCAGAGGGAGCCTGGGTTTGGGCCCGGCAGCGGGAACTGGGCGCCGGCTCGGGTAGGCGTCAGGGGGCGGGCGGGCAATCGGCGGTTGGAGGCGGTTGACTGCGGCCGTTGTGGCGGTTGGGAGCCGGCCGAGCGCCGCTCCGCATTGTTTATTGTGTGTGTCCTTAGCAGCCGCCGCGGCCGCGGGGAGCCCCGGGGAGCTCGGAGCCAGGGCAGGGATCCCAGCGCCTCCCCCACCTCTCCCGGGCCCGGCCCCGGCGGGGAGGATGGGCGGGCTTTGTATCCGCCGCCGCGGCCGCCGCGTCCCGGGAACGACAAGGGCAGGACGGTACATTCACCTTTGGAGGGGGAGGGGGAAGAGGACGAAGATGGAGCATGGGATATGTGTGCGAGAGAGAGCCCGCGCTCAGCCCGACCAGATCCGGGAAGGGGAGAGGCTGGTGGTGGAGGATGGAGACGTGTGTGTGTGTGTGTGTGTGTGTGTGTGTGTGTGTGTGTGTGTGTGTGTGTGTGTGTGTGTGTGTGTGTGTGTGAAGGGGGGCGAGGGAAGATGGGGAGGGAGTGAAGGGGGGGACTCGAGAATGGAGAGAGGGTGGGGAGCTCTGAGAATAGGGAGAGGATGGGAGGTGGGAGTGGGGGCCTAGAAGGTGGGGGGGAGAGGTGAGGCTCGAGGAGAAAGGGAGGGAGGGGGTTCGAGGATAGGATGAGAGGGTGGAGGCCGAGGATGCGGTGAGAGTATTGTGGGGGGGGGTCGAGAATAGAGAGAAGAGGCAGGGGGGTGGTTAAGTGAATGTTAGAGAAGCAGAAGGGATCAGTAGAGTGAGTTGGGGGGCCCACGGGATAATAGTGAGGAGAGAGGTGTACCCAGAGGGAGGTAGTAAATGATTTGGGATCCGTATTCTAAGGAGAAAGACTTTGGGTTGTGGGTGGGGTGGGGAGGAGGTTTCTTTTTGGTAAGGTGAAGCACAGCAGAGAATCCTCTGGGTAGGTAAGGCACTGATAGTGAAGATAGACCGTAACTTACCTGATAGGTAGGGCAAGGATGTGTGTGTGTGTGTGTGTGTGTGTGTGTGTGTGTGTGTGTGTGTGTGTGTGTGTGTGTGTGTGTGTGTGTGTGTGTGTGTGTGTGTGTGTGTGTGTGTGTGTGGAGGGTAAGGGGGAATAGGTACAGGGGAAGTAATGGAAATGATGCAAAATTCTTGAGTTTGGGTTAGGAATAGAACAAGAAAAGAAGGGCAGGATTGTTTGAAGAAGATATCGGAAGGGGCCTAAGTTAGGTGATTAGAGGTAAAAATAGGATTTTTGGTTAGAGAAGAAAGTGAAAGGATGGTAGGGTGCTAGGTTTGTGGAAAATTGATCAGGTTTATGGATTTGAGGTTAGAGTAGAGGTAATATATTGGAGACAAGATTCCAGTATTCATGATAATGAAAAGTTGAAGGGCAAATCTCCCAAGATGCAAAAGCATTGGTTCCCAGGGCAATGGAGGTAAGCTGGATGTAGGTTCTAGAAACCTTAGAATGAATGGGGAGGGGGCAAATGATAAGCAGCTTCTGGTAGGCTTTAAGTTAGATGATTTGAGTTTAAGCTTTGATACTTACTAGCCGTGTGAACGTCATGGTTACTTGAGCTTTCTGAGCCTCTGTTCTTATCTGCAAAATTCTGAAAAATAATACTTGAACTATCTCACAGGGCTGTCAGATTGTTTTGGAACCATGAGTGTAAGTAGTACCTAATTGTAAAACTGCAAGATTAGAGGAAGCATGGAAGGGAGGGTTGGGGAAGGTTTTGAGATTGTGGGGCAACTTTCTGCATTGTTAGGTGTGTGATGCTTAGGCTAAAAGTCCTGAACTTAGGAGTGCCAAGGATGTTGGACTGGAGGATAGGGGAATGCTCAAATTTCTCAGGTAAGGTATAGCAGGAGGAAAGCAGAAAAGAGGAAGCTACTGTCTCTACCTAAGTGTAGGTAGGTCATCTTAGACTGGAGAGCCAGATCTGGGCCTCAAGCTCAAAGGGACCCTGAAATTTCATAAAAGTCACAGAAAATTAGCACTTTGAGGTCCTCTGTTCCAACCCTTTCATGGAGGTGACTTGCTCAGGATCTCATGAGTAGTCATTAGCAGAATTGAGATTTAACTCAAATCTTCCAATTCCATATTCAGTACTCTTCCACTGCATCATTCTGTCGTTCTAATTTAGTATGTAAAGAACTCCTTTGAACTGTGGCTGCCTGAAAACTGTTTTGCTATTGTGCTTTTAGACACAAAAGTCCAGTAAAGCATTTGTTAAATTAAAAATTCAAGTTATTGCACTTTTTCATTTTGTTCTTCTGTTGTCACGTATCTGTTATGGCTCTGGGCTGCAGGCTTTCTGTGGAGATTCTGCAAATATTGTGTTCTGGTTAATTGGGGTTAGTTTTTAGGTAGAATATATGAATTTTATCCTGGTGACCTAGTCACTGGGCTAGAGTACTTGGTCTGTTCCAGTTTTATAGGCCTGCTCTCTGAGGCCTCACGGGGAGAAAATAGGTCTGGAGGAATTTATTTTGCCTTTTGAGCCTGGTTGGGTCTATTCTCTGGCATCCTGCTGGGCCGGCCTGGCTTCTTCCCTGGGCAGCTAGCTTTAGAACTGTTGAAGAGAGCAGGTTCTGTGGCTGGTGCAGGCATTGTTCCATTAGCCTGCCAAACACATGGGGAGATAACTGTTAGGGGTTTGAGAACAGACGTTTTAGTGCCATTCCCACTCTGTGTTCTATGGCTAGTGTTACATTCTTTGGGATTTGGAAGGATCAAGGAAACTTGCTTTGACTACCTCAGTAACCTAGGTGGTTACCTAATAGGCCAGTGAAAGGTGGCCCTACTCAACGTCCCTAAATTTAGTCCATGTAGACAGTTTAATGGTTAATTTGATCATATTCATTAGAAATGGTGTTGCTTCTCTGAAATGTATACTGTTCCTTGTGTGGTTTTAAAACAAAAAACTAACTTCTGAGCTTTCTGCACAATTATTCCAACTTTTGACAATCTAGAAAATATCTGTGAACATTTTTAGTTAAGGATATTTTTATGAGGTCTCTCCTTTGAGTGAATTTTAACTATAAACAGGCAGGCTAAGTGGAGAGCAGCTGAGCATAAAATAATTTGAATTTGTAAATGTGCACGTTTTGAATTTATTATTCTATTAGAATAAACTATCTTTAGCCTAATTGATTTTTTAAAATCCAGATCATGAAATAGTAAATTAAGAGAATACATATATTCCATGTTCTCTTTTTGAGAGGGGGAAGGATGTGATTTGCCACAGATTTCAGCTGTACATACTGTGACACCTACTGGAAGCTCTGTTGAGGTGTGATAAGCCTATGGAATACTGTTATCGGCAGTGATGTTTGACCTTAATTTTTTGGCAGCAGTTGAGCAGTTTTGGACAAGAAGAGTGGGGGTAACCTTTGAAAATTGCTATCAGCATTGCCAATTTTTTCTTTTGCATTTCCCATTTTTTTGTGTGAGACCATTTGAGTGATCTAGTGCAGACGAGACTCAAACTGATTGTTAAGAGCTGGGAAGAAAATGGTCTTAGAACTTAGAATGTTAGAACTGAGGAGAGAGACTTTAGAAACTATCTACTTGTTCAGCACTTAAGATGTAGGAAATTAGGTCTAGTACTCTGTACGTAATAGTGCAGTTTTAGCATACTTGTTATACTTCAGAACTTTATAAAGTGCTAGGGCTCAGGACAGTCTTTTCTGGATTCTTCAAACTATTCCAAATTTACGAACCTGTCTGAACTTAGACCTTCTCTTGAATACTTCAGACTTGGAAGTCTGCATAACTGGGTTCTAGTTTCTATTTTCCCAGTGACTTGCTGGATGAGACACTTAATCCCTTTATATTCCTTTCTTCTACTGAAACCTGATCCTTCGCTATCTCAAGGGAATTGAGATGGTTTATATTAAGTAAGTTTGAGTCCTTTGAAAGAACAATGCTAAGTAAATACTGGTCAAAAATGTTATTTCCTTCTGTCCTTTTCCATCCCTTTTTCTGCGGGTTTAAAAAGTAGTTAATGCTTTCTATATTGTGTCATTTGGGTGTGCAGTGTGCAGTAGCAACATTGGATGGAGGAGAAATTCTGTTTCCTTGAATTGTAGTTACTCTGCAAAATGAGGCTATCTCTTTTGCTGTACAGAACATGTAGTTGTATCATCATATATGCAATATTCTGTTGTTCAGTGCTAGGCTGGTCTGGATTCCTCAGTCATAACTGCTTATGAGGGACATGTATTTGCTTAAGATTGTTTCGACAGAAACTAACATAGTCAGTTTGGGCTGCTAAACACCTGGGTAATAAAAACAGATAATGGCCCTTTGCAGTAAGTTTTGCGAGTATTTAATCAAAGTTGAATTTTCATTGTCTTTTTTAATAACTTGAGAAGAGAAATGGCAAACCCCTCAAAGTAAGTGCATTTGATTTGAATGCTTTTTCATTTTTTAAAATTTCTGTACTCCTAGATTCAGAGAGTGAGCTTATAAAATAGAATACCAAAATATAGAATGTTAGTGCTAGAAGGAATTTTAGAATTCATCTGCTCTTGTCCTTCTTTTATAGATAAAGGAACTTGAGGCCTTGGGAAGTGAAATGATTTTTCCCAAGGTCACCTGAAAAATTAGTTAGAGATTCAAGAGGAGAACCCAGGTCTCTCCAGTCCACTGCTTATCTCCTCTATACCATGCTGCTGTCTATTGAGATGCTGCTGTATGATTTTTATTCCCGTTAACAATTCGCAATTCTTTCTGAGGGAATGATTTTCAGTTTTGTGTGTGTGTGTTGTAGTTTAGTTTTCTTAGTTTTGAAAAGCCTCTGAATGTTGGTTATGATAGACATGGCAAAATGTAAATAGTAGATTGCTTTACTAGTCATTAATTTATTTCACCAGAGGGTTGTGACATTGAGCTTCATTCATTCATGGCAGAATGTAAATAGTAAATTGCTTTATTAGTCATTAATTTATTTCACCAGAGGGTTGTGACATTGAGCTTCATTTGTAATTTCTCTTTATGCTGACTGAGAGGATTCACTAGCTTGTGAAACAATTGAGGTGTCTTGCATTTTACCTCATTTTTATTTGCTTTCACATAGTTTTTTATTGGAAGATTTTTTTTTTTTTGGAAACTGTTCAGCTATAGAAAAGCTATTGCTGAATAGGTAATTATAAAACTTCATTGTCTAATCTAATTTTAGAAAACTATTTAACATCTATTGAGATGTTAAATTTATATGGCAATTAAAATTGAAAGAATGAAGTAATGAGACCACATTAGTGGTGATATAATCAAATATTGGTGTGAAATTAGAGGATCTATAAGTCTGTAATATAGGTTCCTCTGCTTAAATAGTGAGTTGACTAGTTAAATTTTTATCTCATTTATACTTAATTTCAATATTTTTTGCTTCAGGGTTATAGAATCATTCAAGGTCTTACAGTCATAGAATATTAGACTCAGAAAGGACCTGAGTACGTAGAATGTTAGAAATGGAAGAGAATTCTAAAATTGTCTTGTCCATCCCCGTCATTTTAGAGAATGGAGGAAGCTCAGGCCCACAGAGATGAAATGCCTTTCTCAAGGTCACACAGCAAGTAAGTAAATGTAGTTGGTGTTCTTGTCTGGTGCTCTTTCTACTATATGATGGTGTTCTTTAAGTGTAACCCCTATTTGACAAGTAGCCTAGGGATCCAGGTGTTTGGTTTCCTGGTTATATTTAACATGACAATACTATTTTATTAGAAATATTATATTCATTAGTTTATTCATCTTCAGTAGAATTCAGATGTGTCCAATTGTTTGTCTCAATAATAAAATCACAGCCCTTTTGCATTGTGTGACTTCATGGCTCATTTCCATTTGAAAAGTGAGAATTCTGCAGCAGGTTGTGTAATAAATCCCCTGGCATTTCTAGGTCACTGGTTAGGTGTAGCTTTTTACCGCTCTACACCTGCAGTTTTTTTGCTCATCTGCAGTATATTTCCAGGTGCCAGGGCTTTGCATAATCTCCCACTGGTCTGCTCAGCTTTTGTTCATTGAAATGAATTTAACGATTTCAAGTGTAGGGAACCACTGTCCTAAAGTCAATGGAGAGGGAAGGATACATATAATTTTGGAAGGACTTTAGCTTCTATGTATTGTTTTGTCTCTACTGTCATAGTGTCCTAGAATCATGGAATGTCACAGTTGTAAGAGACTTTACAACACAGAATAGAATGTTAGAACATTGGAGCTAAAGGGACTATATTAGGGTTCATCTAATTCAGGGCTTTTTAACATTTTTTTGTGTCACGGACCTCTCTGACAGTCTGGTGAAATCATTGGACCCCTTCTTAGAATATTTTTAAATGCATAAAATAACATAATCTTATTAAAGAAACCAGTTATTGAAATACATATCACAATGTTTTGAAACAGGTTCATGGACCCCAAAGCTACCTTATCTAGTCTGACCCTTTTCATTTTAAATAAGGATGAAACTGAGGTCTAGAGACTTGAAGTGACTTGCACAAGGTCAGATACCTAATTAGTGACAGTCAGAATTAGAAAAAAATGTCTTCTGTGTGTTTTTTTCCTCTATAAAATGATGCAGGATTAGATGACCTCTGAGGCCCCTTGCTCTAAATTTATGATTTTATAAATAATATGGTTTTCTCATAGAATAGGTTTTTAAATGGAATATTTTGGAAATGACTAATATTCTGTAACTCTCTTTCCCCTCACACCCTTCTATCAGCTAGGAGCCACTTAGGTACACAGTTTTTGCAAATAGTAGTCAGTCAGTGTATATTATTTACTTTGTAAAGTGTAGGAGCATTGCTCATTTATATTGGTATTTGATGTGAGTACAAAGACTACCACTTGTATTGCTAATGTTATTTTATTTTGGGTTCCTATCAACTTTGTTGAAAATGAGAATTCTTGGATTTATTAAATTAAAAGGGAGTGAGAGAGGTCCTTTGTGAAAGGGGCAATGTAGGTGCTTCTTCCACTTTTCTATTTAGTTACAAATGAACCTGGAACTCACCAAATATTACGCATAGTAATCAGTTTTCTTCCTGGTTAAACAACGAGCTGTATTACAACTTAATGAGGTTGTGAGGTATGTGGAAAGAGCAGCCTTTAGGAATTAGAAGGCCTGACTTCAAGTTGTGGCCCTTCACTCATTTTTCATATGATCATATACAAGTCATTTCCTCTCTCTTGGCCTTATCATTCTGTTGTGATAGTTCTATTTTTGTGGTAGACAGGAGCCTTTTGTGCTTACTAGCTATGTGACCTTGAAAGTCGTTTAACTTTGAGTCTTAGTTATCTATAAAATAGGGATAACTTGTACTGCTTACTTTATAGGATAACTGGGAGGAAAGTACTTTGTACATCTTAAAAAGCTATATGGAAATGGGAGTTACTATTATGCATACCTCTGATCCTGACATTTTTGTCTGCAGAACCATTCAATGGCTTTCTGTTGTCTATGATAAAGTCCAAACTCCTTAAAATGATATTCAAGGTCATCCTTACTTTGTCTTCACTCAAAAGCTTTCCAAATTTTCTCTCCGGTAACCTTGTTCCACATGCCAAAACTAGATGACGTCCAGTTTCTTCTCCTAGGCTGTTTTAATTCATCTTTGTTAACAGTCTTTCCCTTGCTTGGTGTGCTTCTTCTCCATCCTTGACTATCAAAATCTTGTCTGTTCATTCTCATTCTTCAAGGCCTAGCTTAAGCACTATCTTCTCCAAGAAGCCGCCTTTCATTCCTTACCTTCCCATTTTTCCCCAGTGAGGTTGCTTTCCAAGTACTTTGTACCCTCAACACATTTACTCTATTTTCTGCACTACAGGTTTTCCCTCCTGTGGTATGTTTGTGCTTTTTTTTGTTGTATCTCTCTTTCTGGATTACAAAATACTTCATGAAGGCAAAGATTGTATTAATTATCTTTTTATCTCCTCCAGGTCCTACCATGGTTTTTGATATAAAATAGACATCTAAATGGTGGTGGAATGAACGAGAGAGTTGTGCTAGATTCCATGACAACCACAACCATATAGGTTTTCCTTTTTTTTTTTATTCTATAGCATCGTACATGATATTCTGCATCAGATAGTCCTTTAATAAATTGTTTTGAGGGCAGCTAGGTGGTCCAATGGATAGAACACTGGCCTTAGAGTCAGGAGAACCCAAATTTAAATTCAACCTCAGACACTTATTAGCAGTGTGATCCTGGGCAAGTCACTTCATCCCGATTGCCCTCCTTCCTCCCAGCCCCCAGTTATTTTTTGTGTGAAATAGATATGATGCTGGCTTCTGAATTCCATTCTTAGCTTTATATTTATGGTGTTCTTTAGTCCATAAGTTCAGAGTTCACATATCTGTTCGATATTGTTTATGATATCCATGTAAATGAAATGTTCCTATATTTTTTTTACATATGTAGAAACTAAGATATAAGGAATAGGTGTTAGCAGCCTTTCAGAGAAAACTTATCTGAAGTGTTGTGCCAAGTTGCTGATTCTTCAAGGAAAGAGTACCTGATTTGAGGTTAGAGGCTCTATAAGTACCAATACTTCTACTAGCTGTGTAACTTTGGACAGTTCATTTAATCATTTAAAAAAAATGTTAAGCACTTCTCTTTTTCTGGAGGTGCAAATTGGTTAATTGGGTTATGAGAATGACACTTGAGGGAGTTACTCTGGGGTAGCTTTAAATTCATTCGGCAAACATTTACTAGACTCCTATTTTGTGTGAGGCACTATGTTAGGTGTTAGGGATGCAAAGACAAATATCAAATAGCTCCTTTCGAGGAGTTTACTTATCAGAACAGACATGTGCAAATATAAATATATTCAGACTACATTCAAAATAAATATGAGGTAATTTTTAGGGGCAAGACATTGGAAACTTGGGGAATCAGGAAAATTTCACAAGAAGTGATTGTTGAGATGAACTTTGAAGGAATTTAGAAGTTCCAAGAGGTAGAAGCAAGGAGGGAGTATATTGCAGCCAAAGGGGACTATAAAGAGGCCACGGTCATGCACATGATCGGATAGTGACAGGAGATAACACTATTGTGTGGAAGGAACAGTAAGTAAATCAGTTTGGTTGGACTACAAGATAGAATGCAGGAAGGGGAGTAACTTTATAGTCCCGGAAAAGTAAGTTTAAATGCCAGACAAAGAAGTTTGTATTTCATCTTGAGGCAGTAGGGAGGTACTAGAGTTTATTGAGAAAGGGAGTAATTATAATCAGATCTATGTTTTTAGGATAATACTTTTGCAACTTTGTGAAGGGGGGATTGGAGAGGGGAGAGCCTGGAAATAGAGGCTAATGAGGAGACTATTGAAAGAGTGGATGAGGGTGGTATGAGCTGAGAGAAGAGAAGAGGTGAAAGATATTGTGGAGATAGACAAGATTTGGCACTTACACATGGGGGATGAAGGAAAGTAAAGAATTGAATATGATACAATTGTGAACCTAGGTGACTAGAAAGATGACCCACAAGAGAAATAGGTAAGTTTGGGTAGGGGAGAAGATGAATTCTGTTTTAGACATGTTAAGTTTGAGGTGCCTGTGGGACATCCACTTGGAAAAGTTCAATAGACAGTTGGTGATGTAGGCCTGGAATTTAGGGGAAAGATTAGGGATGCATATAGAGATCTAGTAGTCATCAGTGTAGAGATGGTAATTGAACTTCTGAGAATTGATGAGGTCACTAAAAAAGAATATGAAGCAAAATTTCTTAACCTGAGTTCTGTGAACCTTATTTAATTTTTTGAGGCAGTCAGGGTTAAGTGACTTGCCCAGGGTCACATAGCTAGTAAGTATCTAAAGTCCAGTTTTGACCTCGGTTCCTGTTGACTCCATGGCTGTTACTCTATCCACAGTGTCCTTTTGACTCTAGGGCTGTTACTCTGTCCACAGTGTCACTTAGTTGCTCTGGGTCTGTGAACTTTTTAAAAAAGTTTTTTTCAGTTCTGAATTCTCCCTCTCCTTCCTATCTTCTACCACTTGAAAAGCAAGAAAAACAGAACATGTATGTATTGCCATGCCTTTCAAATTCCCTTATTTGTCCCCCATATTCCCCTTGAAAATATGCTTCATTCTGTGCTTGAGTCCTTCAGACTTTCTATCTGGATAGCAGTTTCAGCGTGAATCCTTTGGGCTTATAATTGGTCATTATGTTGATCAGAGTTTCTAAGTCTTTCAGAGTTGTTTATCTTTACACTGTTATTTTTATTTCATGAATTGTTCTGGTTCTTACTTTGTATCCGTTGTGAATTTGTTTTTTAAAAATATTTTAATGTATTTCAGTGTTTGTAATCCTATGTATTTTATTTTATGCATTTAAAAATCTTACTCTAAGAAAGGGGCCATAGGCTTCACTAAAGTGACAAAAGAGGCCTTTGAGACAGATGAATGGGGTCACACACACACACACACACACACACACACACACACACACAACAACAACAACAACCTGTCCATGACAGGTAAGAATCCTTGGTTTTTAATAGAGAAGAGAGCCCAGGATAGAGTCTTCGAGTACACTCAGAGTTAGGAGCTGAAATATCCAGTAGAGGAGACTGAGAAGAAGCAGGCACACAGGAACAAGGACCATGAGAGAAAAACGAGAGACCACATGAAAACCTAGAGAGAAGAGAGTGTCCTAGAGGAGAGCTTATCTTGGAGGATAAGGGTATTCAAACTGTCAAATGCTGTAGAGAGGTCAAGAAGGATGAATGTTGAGGAAAAAGCAGTGGAGTTTGGCAATCTAAAAGATACTTGGTAAATTTGGAGGGAGCTATTTTATTCAAGTAAGGAGGTCTAAAGGTAGATTGCTTGTAGTTTTTAGAAGTAAGAGAGTAAGTGGAAACAAGGAGAATGGATAGCTTTTTCTAGGAATTTGGCTTTAAAAAAGGAGATCTAGGACTTTAATTTGAGGACTTTATAACAGTCAAGTAAAATGTTTTTACGTATGAAGTATACCTGGGTGGTTTGTAGGCAGCAGGAAGTACACCAGTATTTATAGAGAGATTGGAAACTAGAAGGAATGATTTGTGGGGAATCAAGGTTAGAAATTCTCAGTGAAGGAATCTCTCATCTGATGAAATACAGTACTTGAGATGGTAGAACAATTGTTGATCAATGGTGAGGACCTAGATGAAGTCATACTCCATGCCTTTGTAATGGTTAAAAATGTTTCCTCTTCTACAGAGTGTGGGTGGTCTTTGTACTACTTGCTTTCCATTTATTTGTGAGGAAAGTGCTTTGTAAACCATAACATGCTATAGAAATGTGAATCATCATTATCATAAACATGTTCAAGAACAGAAGTGAACTCAGGGGCAGGCCAGACATAGCAATGCTCTTTTAAACTTTTCCAGAAGTTGATGTGTCCCAGGGAAAGCAGAATGAACCAGAGAGGGCAGCTGGCCCACCTGTAAACATGTTTAAAACCTTTTCCTGCAGCTTGGGCTGCGTTGAATCTCTGAGTTTGTCCCATGTGCCATAGGTTAGTTTTCTCCCTATTCCATTCAGCAAATATTTATTAAGTCCTTTGTGCAAATGATTGTGCTAAGCACTGGGAGAGATATAAAGTTTCTATAAGGTATATATAGTCCTTTTATTGTGTTGAATGATACCTAATATTTTAATAATGCTTTAAGGTTTATGTTATCTCATTTAATCTTTTTAGTTCTCTTGTTGATACTATAAGGTATTATTCACATTTTACAGATGGGAAAGCTAAGAAGTTAAATGATTATCAGTGCTTATGCAGCTAATAAGTATCAGTCATCATATAAACCCAGCCTATCTAGTTTTCTTTCTAGTGTGCCATGTTGCCTAGTACCATACAATACTGGGGATGGGGATGGGAATGAGGAGGTGATGAAGAAACATCTTGTAGTGAATACAGAGCTAGCCTGGGAGTCATAAAGACCTAGATTCATGGGCAGGTAACTTAGTCCTTCTCTATCCTGGGCAATTCTCTTAAGACTGTAAGTTGTAGAATAATAGTTGCTGTTTTGCTTTGGTATAGGTAGCTTTCTCACCAGGTGTTCCCTACACTGGTGATTTGTACCCATGTACAAAAGTGTGTCATGTAGGTACAAAATACATCTGAGAGTCATTACTAACTTTAGAGGTCACTGAAGGCTTTATAGAAAAGATCCTGTATGAGTTGTGCTTTAAAAGAGTAGTAGTAGTAAATTCAATAGGTAAAGAAAAGGAGAGAAAATGTTGCAGGCATAGGGACAGTGTGAGCAAAGGCATGGAGTTGACTTCTATCCCAAAACTTCACAAAAAGTCACCCAGAAGCCTATGTGCAAAAAGAAAGGGAACAGACAGTAGAGCCTGATGCCAGTTCAGTCATTCAAGTCTATGGCCTTCTAGTGGACCAGAGATGTATGTATCCTGCAGGGTTCTCTGTTAGGAGGCAGTATGACAGGAGGACTCCTCTGAGAAAGCCCCAGGGAGGTCAGAAGGTTGGGGAGGGAACAACAGGAATCATTCTAGGTGTGGTAACATTCAGACTGGAACAGCCCAGACATCCAAGGGTTCTTAGTTTCCAAAACTCTATACTGAGATGCCATTGGTCTGTGAAGATCCAGTGCTTTTAACCTCAAAAATACTAGAAGGGGGGCCCTTAACATTAGGAGGTAGAGATCAGAATAAGAATCCAGGTGACCTGGGATGAGACTAAGCAGGACCAACCATTCAACCCCAAGAACATAGCAGGGGGAAAGACCCAATTCAGGAATTAATGCTGGAAAATGAATAAACTAATGAAGATACCAACCAGTGTAAAAAAAAAAAAAGTTATTGCAGATCTATAGATGCCCCAATACAAGGAGAAGGTAATTCTCCTGTAACTTGTGAGCAGGAACTCAAAGGGAAAAAAGTGTATTTTCCCCAAGGATTACATGAATATATGTAAAAAAAAAAAAATGAAGCCAGAAATTAAAACAAACAAGCTCTGGAGGAGAGAACTGAAAGAATAGAAAGGACAAATCTTACCCAAACCAAACAAATCAATGAAAAAATGATAAGTTTAAAAAAAATAATAGTGGAAGAGATATAGTAGCAAAAATATTTGATCTAGAAAACAGATCAGGAAGAGGTACACTTTAAGGATCAGTCATTGAAAACCCCAAATTGTAGAAGAACTTTGATACTGTATTTTTTTTTTCAAATTTATTTATTTTCAATTTTCAACAGTCACTTCCATATGTTTTAAATTTTCTCCCCCTCCTTCCTTCTTCCTCCCCAGGATGGCAATTTTGTATGGGCTCTACAAAAACAATAAACACATTTTCATATTAGTCATATTGCATAGAATTAAAACAAATAGGAGAAAAGCATGAGTAAAACTAAACAAAACCAAATATAACAAAAGAGAAAATAGTCTGCTTCATTCTGTGTTCTGAGTCCATAGTTCTTTCTTTGAATGTAGATGGCATTTTGCATCATGAGTCCTTTGGAAATGTTTTAGATTCTTCCCTTGCTGTGGAGGACTAAGTCTATCAAAAATAGTCTTCGCCCACTGTGGCTATTACTGTGTATCATGTTCTCCTGGTTCTGCTCACTTCACTCAACATCAGTTCATATCAGTCCATCCATGTATTTCTGAAGTCTGCCTGTTTGTTATTTCTTATAGCCCAATAGTATTCAATTACATTTATATACTACAACTTGCCTAGCCCTTCCACAGTTGATGGGCATTCCCTTGGTTTCCATTCTTGGCCACCACATAAAGAACTGCTATAAATATGTTTTTGTACATGTGGGTCCTTTCCCCATTTTCATGATCTCTTTAGGATACAACCCTAGAAGTGGTGTTGCTAGATCAAAGGGTATGCACATTTTTCTAGCCCTTTGGGCATATAGATACTATATTTTAAAAAATCATAACTGAAAACTCACATCTGTTAGAGCTTGAGGACAAAGTGAAGATAGAATCTACTGATTACCTACTGCAGAGATGTCAAAGATGGTCCATAGGCCACATGTGGCCTTCAACACTCTGAGTTCTAAACCAGATTAAGATATAATTGGGAAATATTTGACGTAATAAATAAAAATACAATGAAACATAGATAATATTTTAAAAACTAAGTCAATATGTGGCCCTCAGGAATCCTTATGTATGTATTAATGGCCCTCATTTCTGCTTGAGTTTGATACCACTGACCTACTAAAAGAAAGCTGAAAAGAAAGACTGAGGAATGTTATAACCAAAGTTTTGAGCTTCCATGTCACAGGAAAAATATTGCAAGAATCCAGAAGGACTTCAAGTACAAGAGGCATTATCAGTATTACCACAAGACCTAGAAGTTTCTACAGTAAGTGAGAGGAGATCTTGGAATACATTATTTCAAAAGGTGAAAGCAAAATCTTCCAAATGAAGAAGAACTTATTTTGCAGTATAGTTCTCCAGGGGGAAGAATGGATCTTTAATGAGATAATAGAGAACTCTTCCCTCCCCTCTTTCCCATCCCTATCTTCTCTCTTCCCCTTCTTATCCTTCTCTTTTCCCTCCCTTTACCTTTCTTACCGTCCTCTCTTTTCTTCCCTCCCTCTCTCCTTTCCTTCCTTTCTTCCTCCATTCCTCCCTCCCTCTCTTAAACATGGAATGTTCCCCTCCTTCCCTTCTTACAAATATTTATACTCAAGCAAAACACGTTTTTGCATTGACCATCTCCTCTTCCCCACTTTTGTCTTACTCTATACTCTGAGATTCCTTTACCTTTCTCAGGAGGTCATCGGGAATCATGGTTGGTCATTACACTGATCAGAATTTCTAGGTCTTTTCAGTTTCAATTATAGTTGTAATAAATTGTTCTCTTGGTTCTGTTTACTCTACATCAGTTCATATATGTATTCTCTGAAACTGTCCCCTTCATAATTTCTTATAGCAGTATTCCATTATATTTTCATACTGTAACTATGGTTCATGCTATAATATACCATTTACCAAATGATTCGCCCTCCCTCCTGCCTCGCCCAGTTTCCAGTTCTTTGCTATAGCAGGAAAGAAGTGTTATATTTTTATGTATCCTTAATTTGTTTTGCTTAAAACTAATTCTTCTCTTAATCTTCCCTTCCTCTTATATATCCTCTTCTTCCTCTTGGTTATTTAATGAAATATATTTCTGTATTCAATTCTGTGTTTGTGTATGTATATTCTTCTGAAAGTGTGGTTCAAGTGTTACCTGTTCTCCCCATTCCTTTCTCCTTCTGTATATATGCTTGCACACTTGGATTATATGAGATAATTTTCCCTAACCTTCCTCTCCCTCTCCTTCACTAGTATATTCCTTTTCCCTTCGGTATTATCAAGATATAACAGAACTACTCTTAGGCCCTCTTTTGAATTAGATGCTCTTTATGACCCCTAATGGATGATAGGGTTTGGAGGGGGGAGAGGGGAGAAGAATGGAGCATATACATCATTTTTCTGTATTAGAATGTAAATTGTTTTTCTTTGTTTAGTCTCTTATGATCACTCATGTTTACCTTGTTATGTTTATCCTGATTCCTGTGTTTACATTTAAAAGTTTCTATGCAGCTCAGGTTTTTTCTTTAGTCACATTTGAAAGTCCTTGATTTTATTAAAGGTTTAGTTTTCCCCTGTAGAATTATATTCATTTTTGCTGAATAAGGAATTCTTTTTGTAAACTTGTTTATTTTTTGCTTTCTAGAATATTGTATTCTAAGATCTTTGCTTCTGTTTGTGGCTGATAAGTTTTGTGTGATTCTTATTATTTATTGGTACTTGAATTCTTTCTTTATGTCTACTTTCAGTATTTTTCTATGACATGAAAACTCTGAATGTTAGCCACAACGTTTCTGGCAGTTTTTGTTTTGGTGTTTCAAGAGGTGACATGATGCTTTTGTATTTCTACTTGGCTTTAGTTTTAAGAGATCTGGGCAGTTTTCTTTTTACAATTTCTTGAAATCTGATGTCTAGGTTGCCCCGCATTCCCCTCCTTTGGTCAAGGCTTTCAGGTAGTCCAATGATTCTTAAGTCTCTCCTTGGTCTTTTTTTTTTTCCTGTCTTTTGACTTCATTTTAATATTTCTTGTTGTCTCATGGAGATATTAGCTTCTAGCTGATCCATACTAATTTTCAGGGAGTTTTGTTGAGTAAAATTTTTATACTTCTTGTGCTAAACGGTCACTTAACTCCAATTCTTTTTCCCATACCTAATTTCTTTTCCAATTTTTTACTCATTTCATTTATAAAAACATTTTACTAAAAAAACCCCAAAACCTCTTACATCTCTTCCTGGAATTCTACTTATGTATGTTTCTATGGTTTATTTGTCTTTGAGGCTTTGCTCTTAGATGTTTTGAATTATTCTCTTCTGGGTTTGTATCTTCAGCATCTCTGTCACCATAATAACTTTTTATGTTGTATTCTTTTTTCTGAATACTCATTCTTCCCAATTTAATCCCTGATTTCAGAATTAATGTTATGGCCAGGCTCTGCTCACTTATGTAGTGTTCCGTCTGTTGCTGCTGATATGCCAGGCTGAGGACTTGGAAAAGTTTTCAGATTTCCCAAAGTGATCTGATCCATCGCAAAACCTGATTGCTACCACTGTGATCTGAGTTCTGCACGTTCATGATCTGGATTTGGGTAGGAATAGTACTGTGGGTTTTTCGGATTAGGAGTTTCAGTAGGTTGCTGCTGGATAGCCATCTTTAAAGTTCTGCTTTTTTGGGACAGAACAAAAGACTTCCTTTTGAAACTGAGATCCAGTTTTGCTCCTTGAGTTTGCTTCTTGCTCCTTTTTTGGTACACTGTATAAGGCCTAAGATTGCTCTTCATCCTGGAATGCCACCATTACGTGCAGGTCCCCTTCTCAGTCTGCCCTGCATCTATAACCTGGAACTGATAATGAGTGACAGAAACCTCCTCTCTACACACAGAGTGTTCCTCTACTCTACACACACTTAGGCCCTCTATATTGGATCTGGGACCTCTTATTTTTTTGGTGCAAAGCCTTTCCTGTACTGGAATACCGCCTGCCTGTCAGTGCTCCTGGCCAGACCTCATCCCCAGCGTCTTTAGACCTCCATTTCCCAATGCCAGTTTGAGCTGGAGAACTGATTGTGATTTTTATTGGCTTTCTTGATTTGGATTTTGTCTAGTGCGTTTTCTAGATCTGTTTAGAATCATTTGGTGGGAATGTAGGGGATGGTACCTTGTTGTACTTTTTCTTGGTACTCTTTCATCCTGGTTTTGTTCTGGAAGAGAGTACTTGGAAGCATTTGTGATGAAAAGACCAGAACTAAATTGGATTGGAGCTTTGAAATATTAACAAGAGAGTAGAAGGTAAATGTATTTGAGCAACTAGAAGTACCTGTGTAATGTAGTATAAAGTTAGCAGTCAATTATTGAGCACTTACTGCGTACCAGGCAGTGTAATAAGCTCTGGGGTTGTGTGTGTATTCATCCTTCGTTGCCAAAGAAGACCATGCCATCAGAAAAATGATGACATGACTTGTACTTGACTTTGTTTTGAGTGAGGGAAGGCTGTGCAGGTCAACAGCCTCACTTCTTCTCCAGAGCCATCTGAATCCAGTGACCAGATATTCATAAGGATGACTGGAGATGACCCAGGATGAGACAGTTGGGGTTAAGTGACTTGCCCAAGGTCACACAACTAGTGAGTGTCAAGTGTCTGATTTGAGATTTGAACTCAGGTCCTCCTGACTCCTGCACTGGTGCTCTATCCAATGCACCACCTAGCTGCCCATGAGCTCTGGGGTTACCTGTTCTTGAGACGCTAACATTTTAATACAGTGAGAGGAAACAAGTGTCTTTTTAGAACTTAATGTCTTTTAAAGGGTATTGAGGACCTCAGGACCTCAGGAAGGGATTGGTTTTATTCTGAGTGTTGTAAAAGTTGAAAGAGAATGGAGGATGAAAGGGATATATGAATGTAGAAGGGAAGAAGGAGGTGAAATTTGCTACCTCTCATAATTTGAATGAATGAGAAAAGTATACAAATGTGAAATCAGGAGTGGGAAGGTTTAATCTGATGAACCTCACTTTCTGAAATAAATGAGTTGACAATACATAGCAATGTAAAAATACGTAACCTCAATGGGAAAAGAAGATAAGGATGAAAGAAAGGGTTGAGAGGTAGGACAATAAGAGGGGGGAATAGTTTCAAATGAAATTTCATAATCTATAAGTAGGTATTAAAAGGGGTGTGTGTGTGTGTGTGTGTGTGTGTGTGTGTGTGTGTGTGAAATACAAAAAACTAAATTTTACAGGGGAGATGCAAATAATTGGTGAATAGCCGAATAAATTGTATATGTAATGGTTTATTATTGCACCACAGTGAATTATGAAAGAAACAATTTCAGAGATTCCTGGGTAGTATGAACTGAAGCAGAGTGAATTGAGCAGAATCAGAGAACAATTAAAGGACAGCAACAATGTAAAGGAAAACACGTTTTTTTAAAATAGTGGATTTTTTCCCAATTATTTGTAAAGATAGTTTTCAGCATTAATTTTTTTAAGATTTTGAGTTCTGAATTTTTTTTCCCTCCCATCCCTCATCCCCAAAATGACAAGCAGTGTAATCCTGTGCAATCATGTAAACATATTTCCATGTTAGTCATGTTGTGAAAGAAGAAACAGAACAAAGGGAAAAGCCACACACACAAAAAACCCACAAACCCCTCAAAAGTAAAAATAGTATGCTTTAATTTGCATTCATTCAGACTCCATAGTTCTTTCTCTGGATGTGGATAGAATTTTCTTTCATGAGTTTTGTCTTAGATCATTGTATTGTGGAGGAGTTAAGTTTGCCATAGTTGATCATCACATTATTTTGCTATTACTGTGTACAACATTCTCCTGGGTCTGCTCACTTCACTCAGTATCTGTTCATATAAGTCTTTCCAGGTTTTTCTGAAAGCATCTTGCCCATCATTTCTCATAGTGCACTAGTATTCCAGTTACATTCATATACCATAGTTGTTCAGCCATTTCACAGTTAATGTGCATTCCCTCAATTTTCAGTTCTTTGCCACCACAAAAAGAGCTTCCATAAATATTTTTGATCATGTGGGTCTTTTTCTCTTTTTTATAATTTCTTTGGGATACAAACCAAGAAGTAGTATTGCTCCATCAAAGGGTATATGCACAGTTTTTAGTCCTTTGGCTATAGTTTCAAATTGTTCTGCACAGTGGTTGGATCAGTTCACAATTCCAACAGTGCATTCGTGTCCCAGTTATCTCACATCTTCTCTAACATTTGTCATTTTACTTTTGTCATATTACCCAGTCTGATAGGTATGAGGTATGATACCTCAGAGTTGGTTTTAATTTGCGTTTCTCTAACCAGTAGTAATTTAGAGATTTTTTCATATGATTGTAGATAGCTTTAATTTCATCACCTGAAAACTACCTGTTCATATCCTTTGACCATTTCTCAATTAGGGAAGGACTTGTGTTCTTATAAATTTAATTCAGTTCTCTATATATTTTAGAAATAAGACCTTTATCAGAAATACTTTCTGTAAAAATTGTTGCCCAGCTTTCTGCTTTCTTTCTAGTCTTGGTTTCATTCGCTTTATGTATGCAAAAGCTTTTTCATTTAATGTAATCAGACTTATCCATTTTAGATTTAATTATGGTCATAAATTCTTCCCTTCTCCATAGATCTGACAAGGAAACTATCCCTTACTCTTCTAATTTGCTTATGATATTACCCTTTATGTCTAAATCATGTACCCATTTTGAACTTATCTTGGCATATGGTGTAAGATGTTGGTTTATGCCTAGTTTCTGTCATACTATTTTCCAATTTTCCTAGCAATTTTTGTCAGATAGTAAGTTCTTATCCTGGAAGCTGGAGTCTTTGAATTTATCAAATAGTAGAGTGATTACTGTAGTCGTTGACCACTGTGTCTTGTGTCCTAATCTATTCCACTAATCCAGCATTTTTATTTCTTAGCCAGTACCAAATAGTTTGATGATTACTGCTTTACAGTATAGTTTTAGATCTGGTATGGCTAGGCCATCTTCGATTGTATTTTTTTTTCCATGAATTCCCCTGATGAACACCTTTTGTTCTTCCAGATGAATTTGTTGTTATTTTTTCCAGTTCTATAAAATAATATTTTTGGTAGTTTGATTGTTATGGCACTGAATAAATTAACTTAGGTAGAATTGTCATTTTTATTATATTACTTGACCTATTCATGAGCAGTTGATATTTTTCCTGTTGTTTAGATCTGACTTTATTTGTGTGAAAAGTTTTTTGTAATTGTGTTCATGTAATTCCTGGTTTTGTCTTGGCAAGTAGACTCCCAGATATTTTATATTATGTATAGTTATTTTAAGTGGAATTTCTCTTTCTGTCTCTTGCTGCTGAGCTTTGTTGGTAATATATGGAAATGCTGATGATTTATATGGGTTTATTTTATATCCTGCAAGTTTACTAAAGTTGTTAATTTTTTCAAGTAGTTTTTTAGTTGGATTCTCTAGGCTTCTCTAAGTATACCATCATATCATTTGCAAAGAGTGATAGTTTTGTTTCTTCATTGCCTACTCTTAATTCCTTTGATTTCTTTTTCTTCTCTTATTGCTAACATTTTTAGTACAATGTAATAGAGGTGATGGTGGGCATCCTTGTTTAACCTCTAATCGTATTGGGAAGGCTTCTAGTTTATCCCCATTATAGATTATACTTGCTGATGATTTTAGATAGGTAGTACTTATCATTTATTCCTATGCTTTCTAGTGTTTTGTTTAGTATTTTGTTTAGGTGATCATATGATTTCTGTCGGTTTTGTTATTCATATGGTCAGTTATACTGATAGTTTAAGAAAAAAATTTAAAAGACTCAACTCTGATGAAAACACTGATGAACCATAGCTGGAGAGGTTTAAAAGATGTTATTCACTTCCTTACAGAGCAAGTGATGTACTCAAGGTGCAGTTATACATTTTTGGACATTGTCACTGTGTTGATTGAGTTCTCATTCCTATGCTGATTTTTTTATTTTACAAGTTTTTTCCCCCAGCAGTTTGTTTGTTTTTTTTTGGGGGGGGGAAGTGGGTTGGGGGAAATGGATTAGAAAGTAGTGTTGGACCTACTCCCCCCCCCCCCCCAAAAAAGGTCATTGAAACATCTTAAAATATGATGAAGACTGAGGAGCAGAGGAGTGAGGGAAAGAGAGAGAGGGAGAGAGAGGTGCTTTTCATGATGAGAGTAAGTTTGAAGGGCCATAAAAATCAGGAACTATTGATAAGCTTGGGTACGTGAAGCTGAACATGATAGAGCATTGTAGAGGTCCGTGCGTCCCAAGTTAAGGATTGAACTTAATTCATTAGACCTGGAAGGAATGTGACTCTGCTTGGTCTCAGGACATAAGTAGGAGTAATGGATGGAAGTTGTAGTGATGCAGATTTTATCTCAATTTAAAGAAAAATTTCTATCAGTTAAACTATGTCTCTCCAAAAAAACTCTCAAAAATTGTCTTTCCCAGTCCTTGAGGACTTTTACTGAAGGTTGATTGACCACTTGTTAAGGATGCTGTGTTTCAGATTTTATTTTGACATCGCTTCCACTTATGAATACAGTATAACCCTCCTCTTTCCCCTACTCAGAAAGCTGTTTCTTATAATAAAGAATATTAAAATAAATGGGAAAAAGGCAGTTTAGCAAAGCAAATCAATATATTTCAGCAGTACCCCACCTATATAAAGAAAGAAGGGAAGTATATGTTCTCATCTCTTCTTTTGGGTCATGCTTTGTCTTTATAATTGTAGAGTTCAGCTTTCATTATTATTTTTTTCATCATGTTGTTATTATTGGGTGTATTGTTTTTCTGGTTCTGCTTGCTTTTCTTTGCCCCCGTTTGTATAAATCTTCCCATGACTTTCTGAATTCTTCATATTCATTGTTTCTTACAGTGTAGTAATATTCCTTTGCGTTCATGTAACAGCCTGTTTAGCCACACACACAATTGATGGACATCTACTTTTGCTTTCAGTTCTTTGCTACTGCAACTAGAGGTGCTGTAAATATTTTTTTAATATATAAAACTTTTTTTCTATCTCAGACCTTCGTGGAGTATTGCTTAGCAGTGAGATTCTTGGGTCAAAGGATATGTAGATTTTAGTTATTGTCTTATCATAATTACAAATTGATTTCCAGAATGGTTGAACCAATTCACAACTTCATCAGCAATGTATTAATGTACTTGTCTTTCCATTTCTTTTATTGAGGGATTCCTGTTTAGGTATAGATTGGTTTGTAGATGACTTCTACAATCTCCAATGCTATATTTCTTTGATTCTAGAAATCATTTACTTTAACTCCTTCATTTTATAGATGAAGAAACTGTGTAGTCCAGAGGGTTTTAGTGATGTATTCAGTAGGCAGGCACATAAATAGTAACAAGTTGAAGTAAGTAGAACTGAGATTCAAACCTAGTTTATTCTGACTCCAAAACTACACAAAGGTTTTCATTTAAGATGAAAACCAAGAGTTGGTGGTGCCATTTGCAGAGAGAAGGATTTGACATAGAATGATAGAATATAAAATAGCAGATACAGAATGATCATGTACTTTTAAAATACATGATCAGAAATTTGACAAATGTGGACATGTTATTCCTATCTTTGACCCACTTGTTGGGTTTTAACTAACTGCTTTTCACTATCAATATCAAGATAAAAGGTCTAAATTCAGAAGTTCTTTCTGGAAAGGTGCATCTTTGGATTTCATAGCATCATTCGATCTAAATAAGTTTTTGTAAATAGCTGGGTTCTGATGTACAGATTCAGAATCTAGGTAATTGACTTAGAAGACTTTATTTTCATAAAGCCTTTGAGAACTCCATGTCTTTGTCTAAGTATAATTTAACTCGTGTATATAAAGTTTACCAAACGGAATTGCAGTTCAGGCATTTCTGAATATATTAATGGAACTTGAAAATAGTGTCTGTTCCCCTGAGTACACTTCATAGTTTGACTCTTGAATGTAGATCTGTATTGTGTGATCACATCTTTGAAAGCAGCAGATGAAAGTTTCAACTAGAAATCTAACCATTTGAGGTAAATAATGCTTTTTCTTTTAAACCAAAAGGAATTCAGGTTCATACTCTTGGAGCTTCCCTCTGCTCTGCTTCTTTCTCTGCTGCTTCCTAACTATGTGACCTTAATTCGGTATGGTCTCTCTTTCTTTCTTTCTACAATGAAGGAATTGGAATAGATGACTATAAGGTCCCTTAGGTCCCTTTCAGCTGTGCTTCATGCCCTACTAATTTCTGTCCTGAGAGTTCTTCCTGCTATGATTGTTTTTGTTACTCTTCTGTGATCTGAGACTAAAAGGTGGCTGTGCAATTTTTTGTTCACCCATTTGTGTTTCTTGATTCAACTCTGTTGGGCAGCCATGGTATATAGTACAAAGAGTCCTGGGTTTTGTGTCATAGTATCCAGCTTTAAAATTCTTCTGTTGCTTACTTCATGTAACAATGAGTGAAACCTTTAATCTAAGTCTCACTTTTCCTATCCTAAAATGGAGATAAAATACCTATAGTTCTCCCTACACAGAGTTGTGAGGAATAAATGAGATAATGTATGTTAAGTGTCTTGTAAAAACCTTAAAATAAAACCTTAAAATGCTATAGAAATTTTAGTTACATACAGGTAGGAAGTGTCTGAGACCACATGTGAATTCAGGTCTTCCTGACTTCAGGTCCAGTGCTCTAACCATTATATCACCTAGCTGCCCAAAAACACCATTACTATTGGTAATTTTGAATTCTTCTATTTTTTCAATGGTTTTAGTTTATATGGATTCTGGACACTTATAATTTAGGATCAATATGATCAAAATATATTAAGAGGTCAATTTATCAGTGAAGAGCCTCTCTGAATTTAGTTAAGTTCTCAGAAAGCGATCCAAGGCTGTCTTAAAAATTCAAAAACCTGTAAAGTTTCAGTACTGGTAGTACTAATCATCAGAAACCAAGCCAATCTCCAATAAGAGCTTAAAATCGAAGTAAAGGCTTGCTAATATTACATGAATGGGGCAGCTAGGTGACACAGTGGATCAAGTGCTGGATCTGAAGTGAGGAAGACTCATCTTCCTGAGTTCAAACCTGACCTCAAATGGGGTCAAGAAAACCTGGGTAAGACTGAAACTACTCAACAACAATACTAAATGAAGACACTTGTTATTCTTAGGAAACTGCCTGCTTGCTGCTCTTCAAGCTAGGCACTCTATCTGACAACTATGATCATTTTAGAGAAGAAAGGAACTGGGTCAAAAATCACAAAGAAATTAAATGGCAAAGATAGGCCCAAAATTCAAGTCTTCTGATTAGTTCGATGGTAAAGGAAAAGAAAGATTCATTTTAGATTTCTTTAGAGGTTAAGGGAACTTCAGGCAAAGTAGGATTCAGTATTTATAGTGCCTAGTTTGAAGAGCAGCAAAGACTTGTTACTGGAGTCGTATACTTAGAGTAAGAAGACCAGAAAGATAGGAATTGGTGAAATTATGGAGGGCTTTAAGAACCAAACAGGGGAAGGGGGGCCGGAGCCAAGATGGCAGACCAAAAGCAGGGACCTGCTTGAACTCTTCCCCCAAACCCTTGAAAATTCCTATAAAAAATGACTTTTCTAGAGCTGCAGAACCCACAAAGTGATGGAGTGAGGCAAATCTTCAGCCCAGGAGGGCCTGGAAGATTGATAGGAAGCATCTGGCCCAATACTGGGCTGGAAGTGGAGCGCAGTCCAGCATGGGACATGATGGGACTGGAGCAGACCTTACGAGACTGAATCACTGGCAGCACTGACAGTTTCCAGACTTTTCAATTCATAAATGCCAAAGACAGCGTAGAAGGTCAGTGGGAAAATTCTGTAGGAACTGAGTGGGGGAGGGACGTGGTCCTGCTGGGGTCCAGCCTCAGTCCCAGGGCAGAGCCAGGGAGGTGGTGCTGGCAGTGACAGCAGCAGCTTCCAGAGCTCTGGGCCCACACGTAGACAGTGGGGGATCAAGCAACTGAATACAAAACCCCTGAAGCCTAAGACAATACACCCACTACCCGCCCCTACTAGAAGCAGAGTCCTACCTTGACTAAGAGATAGAAAGTCAGGTATTTTACTGGGAAGATGAGCAAACAGAGGGAAAAAAATCAGACTATAGAATTTTAAGTTTGGTGGCAAAGAAGATCAAAACATACAACCAGAAGACAACAAAGTCAAAGCTCCTACATCCAAAGCCTCCAAGAAAAAGATGAATTGGTTGCAGGCTATGAAAAAGCTCAAAAAGATTCTGAAAATCAAGTAAGAGAAGTAGAGGAAAAATTGGGAAGAGAAATGAGAGTGATGCAAGAAAATAATGAAAAACGAGTCAGCATCTTGCTAAAGGATACTCAAAAAAATATTGAAGATTATAACACTTAAAAAACAGACTACCCGAAATGGCAAAAGAAGTCCAAAAAGCCAGTGAAGAGGAGAATGTCTTAAAAAGTAAGATAGGCCAAATGAAAAAGGAGGTCCAAAAGTTCACTGAAAAAATAATTTCTTCATAATTAGAATGGAGCAAATGGAAGGTAATGATTTTAGGAGAAATCAAGAAATTATAAAACAGAATCAAAAGAATGAAAAAAAATAGAAGACAACGTGAAATAACTCATGGGAAAAACCACTGACTTGGAAAATAGATTCAGGAAAAATAATTTAGAAATTATTGGACTGCCTGAAAGCCATGATCAAAAAAAAAAAAAAGAGCTTAGACATCATCTTTCAAGAAATTATCAAGGAAAACTACCCTGATATTCTAGAACTAGAGACATTGAAAGAATTCACCAATTGCCTTTGGAAAGAGATCCTAAAAGGAAGACTCCTAGAAATATTGTAGCCAAATTCCGGAGTTCCCAGGTGAAGGAGAAAATACTGTAAGCAACCAGAAAGAAACAATTTGAATATTGTAGAAATACAGTCACGATAACACAGTATCTAGCAGCTTGTACATTAAAGGATTGAAGGGCTTGGAATATGATATTCCAGAGATCAAAAGAGCTAAGATTAAAATCAGGAATCACCTACCCAGCAAAACTGAGCATAATCCTTCGGGGGGAGGAAAAATTCACATTTGATGAAATAGACGACTTTCAAGTCTTCTTGATGAAAAGACCAGAGCTGAATAGAAAATTTGATTTCCAAATACAAGAATCAAGAGAAGCATGAAAAGAAGGTAAACAATAAAGAGAAATCATAAGAGACTTGTTAAAGTTGAATTGTTTACATTCCTACATGGAAAGATGGTATTTCTAACTCATGAGACCTTTCTTAGTATTAGGGTAGTTGGAGATAGGTAGGTAGATAGATAGATAGATAGATAGATAGATAGATAGATAGATAGATAGATAGATAGATAGATAGCTAACACAGGGTGAGTTGAATATGAGAGATGATATCTAAAAAAGAAAATTAAGGGATGAGAGAGGAATATATTGTGAGGAGAAAGGGAAAGATAGAATGGGGTAAATTATCTCATAAAAGAGACAAGAAAAATATTTCATAATGGAGGAGAAGAGGGAGGAGGTGAGAGGGAATGAGTGAACCTTATTTTCATTGGATTTGGCTTAAGGAGGGAATAACATACACACTCAATTGGGTATCTTACCCCCAAAGTAAGGGTGATAGAATGGAGGGCAGATGGGGGAAGGGGGTAGTCAAAAGCAAACACTTTTGAAATGGGACGGGAGCAAAGTTTAAGATAGAATTAGTGGGGGGCAGGATAGAATGGAGGGTGATATAGTTAGTCTTTCACAACATGACTCTTATGGAAGTGTATTGCATAACTACACATGTATAACCTATAATGAATTGCTTGCCTTCTCAATGAGGATGGGTGAGGAGGGAAGAAGGAAGAGAATTTGGAATTCAAAGTTTTAAAAACAAATGTTAAAAATTGTTTTTATATGCAACTGGGAAATAAGATACATAGGCAGTGGGATATAGAAATCTATTGCTTTGCAAGAAAGTAAGGGGGAAGGGGTTAAGAAGAGTAGATAAAAGAGAGGGCAGATTGGGGGAAGAGGTAATCAGAATACATGCCATATGGGGTGGAAGGGAAGGGAGAGATGGGGAGAAAATTTGAAACTCAAAATCTTGTGCAAATGAATGTTTAAAACTAAAAATAAATTAAAAGAAAAAGAACCAGACAGGATTTTATATTTGATCCTGGAGGCATTAGTGAGCCACTGGAGTTTATTGACTAGGGAAGTTATAGTTTGACAGCTTAATGGAGGATGGGGAGACCTGGGGAGATACTTGAAGCAGGGAGACCAACCAGGTCATGGGGTCAGTATCAAAGGAGAGAATGGAGTTTATATGAGAGATGTTATGAAGGTAGAAAATGACAGGACTTAGCAACTGATTGGGTATGTGGAATAAGAGAGAAAGTTAGGAGTTTAGGATGATACCGGGGTTATAAGCCTGGGTTAATGAGAGTAGAGTGGTACCCTCTAAAATAATAGAGAAGCTGAGTGGTGGGGGTGGTTGGGTGAAGGGAAAAGACATACTATGTTAAGGTTGGAGGTTAAGTTGTCTGCAAGACATCTGTTTTGAGATAGCCAATAGGCAGTTGGAAATGTGAGACTGGAGGTCTATTGAAGCCTGTGGACGTCTTCTCTTTTTAAATGCTTAAACTACAAACAGATTATAAGGGAAACTACAAAAAAAGTTCATTGATCCCAGTGTAAGAACCCCTGTCTATAAGTAGTGAGGAACGCTTGAAGATATTGAATAAAAGAGGGATAGGGTCCAAAGTATATAGTTTGATCTAGTATAGGATTATTGAGTTTGGAGGCAGAAAGCCCTGAGTTCAGATGTAGCCTTTTGCTTTTGTTAGCTGTGTGAGCAAGTCACTTAAACTTTCTGAACTAGTTTTCTTATCTGTAAAATGGATATGATAATATTTGTGAGGTTGTTTTGGTCAAATGAAGTAACATTTAAAGTGCTTTACCAACTATAAGTGATATGTCAAAGTTATTTATTTTTTATCAAGTATGTTATCTTGGCATTTGCACAGCCTGGTGGTGGGGAGACTAGTTAGGAGTTTGTCATAGTATTGTAGTTCAGGCAAGAGATACTGAGAACCTGAATTGGAGTAGACAGTGTTAGTAGAGAGGAGGGAGTTGTACGTGAGAGATTACAAGGTAGGAGCAGTGAGTCTTGGCAATTGATTGTATATGGGAGAGTGTGGTTATGGGGAAAGGATAGTTAAAGGAGAAGAAAGATTACAAATGACTTTGAGACTTTGAACCTAGGTAGGTGATGTTACCATCATCACAACTAGGGAAATCGGGAAGAGGACGAACAGGCTTTGGGCAAAACAACTTAAGTTTTAGGCAGGTTTAGTTTGTTGTTTTTTTTTTAAATTTAAATATTTATTTATTTTCAGTGTTTAACATTCACTTCCTTGAGTTTTAAATTTTCTACCCCTCCCTCTTCTCTACCTCCCCAGGTCAGCATACAGTCTGATATGAGCTCTACACATACATTCCTATTAAACACATTTTCGTATTAGTCATGTTGCATAGAAGAATTAGAATGAATAGGAGAAACCATGAAAAAGAAAACAGGACAAAAGAGAAAAGTCTACTTTACTCTGCAATCCAACTCCGTAGTTCTTTCTCTGGACATATATATCATTTTCTATCATGAGTCCCATGGAAAAGTTTTAGGTCCTTGCATAGCTAAGAAGGATTAAGTCTATCAAAATCAATCTTTGCACACTTTGGCTGTTACTGTGTACAGTGTTCTTCTGGTTCTGCTCACTTCACTCAGCATCAGTTCATATAGATCTTTCCAGATTTTCCTGAAGTCTGGCTTAGGCAGGTTGAATTTTGAAGTGCCAGTGGTATATCCAGGTGGAGATGTCCAGAAAGCAGATGAAAACTTGGGACTGGAGTGGAGGTTTGGAGAGAGATCAGGATAGAATAATAATAATGTAAGCTATAAAGGAAAAACATTCACTTATAATACATATCCAGTTGCATTTTAATTGCCAGGATATAAACTCAAGCAGATGGAAAAATTGTTCAGTTTGTAACCTGAAGAGACCCCAGTCCTCAGTCTCTAAATCAGGGGTAGAGAATCTTGGGCCTGTTGAATATGGCCCTTAGCTTGTTTTTTATAGCCTCTTGGAGGATTAAGTCTGGCCTGTGAAGGCCTGAGAATAATTTCTCTTCAGTGGATTGCTGTCTTATTTTTGTCAATAACATGCTGTTTTGGGCCACCATTTCCTCATTTTTCTCTCACAAGAACCTTGGACTCTGCCGCTGTCTCTCCCAGTTCTGATGAATGAGCTTTTTATCTTTTCAGGGCCCAAGCTTCCATAGCTTTTCAGCTGTACTCACACTGTCCAACTACATCATCTCTCCCTGTCTTCCTAGTTCCAGCACCCATTTATGTCTTGTTTTTCTCCATTAGAACCTAAGTTTCTTCAGGACAGGGACTATTTTTCTGATATTTAGGCCCTCATTACTTAGCACTGGAATTGAAGTGTTTTTAAAAACGATTACCTCTATTTGTTGAAATAGGTTCAAGTTTTCTATTTCTCATTTTTAAAAATTAGCTGACACTAAGTTTTTATATTTTTGGTGGTAAAAAATCTCCCAAACCTAGTTAAGGTCTCTCTTGTGTCCTAATGGTCTGTGCTTTTGCTCCTACAGTTCATAATGCTTTTAATGTGCCTTATGCTTCCTATTAATATTGAAGATGGAAGATTCTTGTCATTTTAGTTTTCCTGGAATTACTTGTATATATTTATAGCATTTCTTTTAAGTCTTAGAAAATAAATAAAAGGGATTCCGTATTATTTGTGTTGATCCTTGATCATATAGGGTTATCTGTTTGGCAAAACTTTTTGCTTATAATTCTGCAGTGGGATAGCACTGTAAGGACAGCTATATGTCAAACAAATGATTAGGAATTGAAGTTCAGAGAGGTTGTAAAATTTGTCCAAGGTCACACCTAATAAGTGTGTCAAGAGTTTGTATTTGATTCCAGGTGTCCTTGGACTTAAAAGTCTAAGGCTTTTTCCAACCTCCTTTGCTATCTCCTGTATGAAATGAATGTGGTAGGCAATAAATGCTGTGAAGGAATTCAGAGAAAGTTAGAATTTATATAATAGTCCTCTTGAAGGGCTTTCCAGATAGGGGAAACCAGTTGATAAAAGATATTGTTGTGAAGGGAATACATCGGGACAATGATTAGACCAATTTGACAAGTGCTTATTTGAGTATCTTGGACCTGCAAAGTACCCTGCAAAATTCTTCCTTAAATAGTAATAACTAAAAACACAGTTCCTAGACAATATATTAACAAAGCTATGTAGATAGATGTGACCTTTTCAGGTGTGAGAATTGCCATGAGTTAGTAGGGTGACTCTTGGGGTTTCCTAACTATGGTTGTTTTTGGAGCAGTTTCGAAAGAAACAAAACCTACTGTCATAGGGTTCTGATCTCAATATCCCTTTGATTATTTTATTTTATTACTTAGCTCTATGTTACCTGTTTATCATATAATCGTAGAGCTAGAAGTTTCCAAAGCCTACCTTAGATATCATCTAATCTAGTGTCCTCGTTTTATACATTGAAACATATTAGGGCCTAGAGTGATTCCTACTGAACCAAAGAAATATGAATGTTTTATTTATAAACCATATGTGGGTCTTTTTATTGCTCTGAGGGGAGGAGATGCCACATCTTCTTTCTCTCTTGGACCAGACTCCAAATGATCGTTCAGAAATTGCCTATTTAAGGTGGTATTTTGTAACATTTTAAGTTGTCCTTCTCCTGTATAATGGAGAGTCTTAAAGCCCCAAAATGTAAATATTGGGCCTACCAGGTAGTTTGCTATAAAAGTTTCATGTCTTGTGAAGATCAAGAGTTTTGAGTCAGGTTATATTTGTTATGTAGGTAAACGCAGTGTTATATTGGTAAAACGGAATATTTCCTAGTCCCTTAAGAATCGTGACTTGAAAAGGATTTTTGAACATAAACTATTTAGAACAAAAGACCATGGAAGGTAAGAACTAGAGGAACTTGAGAATTTAGTGTTAAGGCTAGAAGTGACTTTACAGAAACTGTACTCCAGCCAATTCATTTTACAGATGTGTAACCTGAATCTTAGGCAGGAGGATTTGGATTGCTCAAGGTTGCACAAGAGGCAGAACTATGAATACAACCCAGGTTCCCAGAATAGTGCTTCTTTAACCATACCACCCTGCCTTTGTTTTCATTCCTTTCTGGATATTTCTTTCAGACTTCTTGATGAATGGAAATTCTAGCTTTTTAGGCATTTCAGAAATATTTGTTGTACTCAGCTCATGTTTATTCACCTTCCTTGGAGGCCTTAAGGAAAATAATAGGGGATCAAAAGGAGGATGTGCCCATCAGTAGGCTCTATAAGCCACCTCATTTTGTTAAATTTCAGCTTGGGGAGGGAAAGGAGAGTAAATGCAATGCATACACTCATAAAATTTTACTTGTTTTGAACACACCCATCCCAGTTTTATGGGGCAGCTGGGTGTACAGTGAATAGTGATGGTCCTGGAGTAGGAAGGACCTGAGATGAATTAGCTATGTGACGCTGGACAAGTCACTTAACCTGTTTGCTTCAGTTCCTTATCTGTAAAATGAGCTGGAGAAGAAAATGGCAAACCACTCCAGTATCTGTCAAGAAAACCCCAAATGGAGTCATAGAGAGTTGGACATGACTGAAACAACTCAACAAAATACCCCAGTTATAACTGTATTATTTTGGGCAAGTTAGTCTCATTATGTTTCAGTTTCCTTATGGGATTATCAAATAATGTTTAAAACAGCTTTGCAAAAATTAGGTTAATATATTGTAAAATGTGAACTATTATTATCAGTAGCTTGATTACAAATAGAAAAATGAAAGATCATAATACATATGTGGACTTTAATGGCAGGATGTTCAGTTCAACTGGTGGTACACTTCACCATGTTGCACATATTAGTAATGTTTCTTTCCAGTTTATTGTGACTTGGAAAAAGTAAATTTGAGCAGAGAGTACCAAGCATTTCAGTAATGTCTTGGAGGTTTACTACTATTTAAAGTATATACATCTGAAATTAGAAATGAGGAAAATTGTGTTTTTTCTAGTCCCTGTTTGATCACTAACTAAGATGTGTTATATATAATTTTATTTTGTCATTGTTCAGTTTGAGAAATCTGAGACTTAAAGGGATTTGTGGTGATTTCTAAGTCCTTTTTCAAGCTTTATCATTTTATAATAATGACAAAATAATAGTTTACATTTATATGCTTTTTTTAAAGTGACCAAGAACTTTCCTTTCTTGTGAGGGAAGTATCTGTATTTTAGTGATTAGTAAGAAACTTGCCTAAATTTGCACTTGGGCAAACTGAGACTTGAATTATGTGACTTAAAATACAGTGATATTTCAACTGTATCAAGGTGCCCCAAGGTCTTACTATATCCATCTCTGATTTTCTGTATTTTTTGGTTCTTTGAGATAAATTCTTCTTCCTCCAGTCTTATGATCGTGCATATATATTATTCAGTTCTTTATGTATATTGGATCAGATTTGGTTTCCAACGTTTTTGATTCTGTGATTAAAAAAATGCATATGTATACATACACAGACACTTTATAAAGTGATGAAAGAGGAGTGTGGGCCAGTTGGAGACACCTTTTCTTTCCTTTCCTCAACTTCTTTCCAAAGTAACATTTTTTTTTTTTTTGGCCTTGAGTACAATATTTTGCTGGAGAAAGGTTGTAGGGGTTTCTTGGCTTTTTTGTAGGCTTACTGTTTTCCCTTAGCCTTTAGTTACTGTTACTCTGTTAGCCAAAAATTGGCTACAAAAATTTTCTGTTTAACTTTTTGGATTGAATAATATGGTTATTTTTTTTTTTTGTAGAAAAAGCCTATTGTGGCATACAGAGCTGACGGGGAAAGGATATTTATATGGGCAGTCAGCCAACATTTTATAAGCTACAATTTCCCTTTGAATAGCTAGTGGTTTGGTAGGTCTGTAATTTGTGGTTTTCTGAACTTGTAAAATGATTACATGTATTTAAAAATGACCTTATCATTTTAAAGCTTTAAACAGCAGATGAATGTCAAACCTTGTTATATCAAGTCCATTGTGTGTTGCTACATTTTTGAAGGTTTTTTTAATCCCATGATTTAAATTAATTTGCACCCCTGATTGAAAAGATAAATACTTTCAATCTTTGATATCATCAGCACAGTTGAAGGCAAAAGAAATATGGACTTGACCACATAATTTTGTCAGAATTCCCTGTTAACCATGTTGTATTCCTTAGCCACAGCAGTCAGGATATGTTGTTATTATGTAGTGTGTGGGTTTGTTTGGTTGTTTTTGGCATCCTCTATGATATTTAGTGGAGAATGTGGTCATTTTCATTTGATGGAGTTAAATGTCTTTTTTAAAGAGTTCAAGTCATAGAATGTCAGAGTTGCAAAGGTCTCTAGAATATAGAATATAGAATGTTAGACTTAGAAGGGGCACAGGCAAGTCTAAAACTTAAGTTTCCTTATTTCTAGTCAGTTATCTTTTCCTTTTTAAAATTTAATATTTTATTTTTTCCCCAAATACATGTAAAAACAATTTTTAATATTCATTTAAAATTTCTTGTTGATTTTCAATTTTTCTTCCTTCCCCTCCCCCTGTCATTCAGAAGTAAAACAGTTTGATATAGGTTATACATGTGTAGTCATGTGAAACATTTCCATGTTAGTCATGTTGTGAAAGGAAACACAGACAAAAAACCCCCAAGAAAAATAAAGTAAAGAAAAAGTATGCTTTGATTTGCATTCATACTCTATCAGTTCTTTCTCTGGAGATGGATAGCTCTTTTCATCATACGTCCTTCAGAATTGTCTTGGATCACTTTACTGCTAAGAGCAGCTAAGGCACTGACAGTTGATCATATGGTGTTGCTGTTACTGTATATAGTGTTTTCCTATTTCATGTTGCATCAGTTAATGTAACTCTTTCTAGGTTTGTCTGAGAACATCCTGATCATCTTTTCTTTTAGCACAATAGTATTCTATCACAATGACAACAATTTACTTATTCAGTCATTCCCCAATTGATGGACATCCCCCCAACTTGCAATTCTTTGCCACCACTAAAAGAGCTGTGATAAATATTTTTGTACTTTTAGGTCTTTTTTCCTTTTTTTTTTTATCTCTGGGATGCGGACTTAGTATTGGTATTATGTGGTCAAAGGTTATGAATGGTTTTATAGCCCATAGCACCAAATTTTTCTACGGAATGTTTGAATTGGTGTACAACTTCACTGTACAACTACATTAGTGTCTCAGTTTTCCCACATCATTTCCACCATTGTATCAACAAGGACCCTAACATACACAGGAGGACCTGCTGTACAGTTCTTAGATCTGCTTTTCTAAAAGGAAAGCAACTTTTGAGGGGTCAGCAATCACTTTAATCAAGCACATATATTATTCACTTAGTTCAGGGGAAAATGTCAACACCCTGAACTTCAGAGAAAACACAGAGAAATCAAAATCCACAGACAGAGCTTCTAACTGTCTCACAGTAAGCAATACATACATCATAGATCAATAGACAGATAACTCTCTGACCATACATACATAGTTACCAGGCAGAAACACCAACATCTGGGTTTTCAAAACTGGGGGGGAGGGGACACTACTTAGCTGCTTCGCAGAGCCTCATCTGGCACACAAACCTTCTTCCAAAAACTAAACTCCACAGTAAAACTTGACTTCAGAATATTTATACATTTTTTCAGATCCAGAAGGCATCACAACCCTTGAAAACCAGAGCATTTGAAATTAACCAAAGGTGTGGGCCTCCCCTAATCAAGTTTCCTTAATGGGAAGTCCCCCTAATGGGTGGGGAAGATCTTTAACTCTCTGATTAGCATTATAAATATTCATCATTTTCCTTTTCTCTCATATTAACCAACCTCATAGATGTGGGATGGTAGCTAAGAGTTGTTTTAATTTGTTTTTCTCTAATTAATAGTGATTTATAGCATTTTTCATATGACTACAGATAGCTTTGATTACTTTATCTGAAAACTTCTGTTCATACCCTTTGACCATTTATCAGTTGAGGAATGACTCTTATTTTGGTAACCTTGACTCAGTTCTCTATGTATTTGAGAAATGAGGTCTTTATCAGAAAAACTTGCTGTAAAGTTTTTTTTTCTGCAGTTATGATTGCTCTGTATTTCTCTCCATACTATTTTCCCCAGAGTGCAGGAATCAGGAGGACCTGAGTTCAAATCTTACCTCAGACACTTGACACTCACTAGCAGTGTGACCATGGGCAAGTCACTTAACCCCAGTTGCCTCATCCTGGATCATCTCCAGTCATCCTGATGAATATCTGGTCACTGGATTCAGATGACTCAGGAGGAGAAGTGAGGCTGGTGGACCTACACAGCCCTCCCTCACTCAAAACAAAGTCAAGTGCAAGTAATGTCATCATTTCTCTGATGGCATGGTCTTCTTTGGCAATGAAGGATGAACACACACACACATTTTCCCCAGTTTATCCTACTTTCTCCTTTCACCCTGTTCATTCTCAAAAGTGTTTTGCTTCTAACTCCCCTAATTCACTCTCCCTTATATCAAGTACTTCTCTCCCCTTCCCCCCCCTCCCACTTTCCTGTAGGGTAAGATAGATTTCTATACCCAACTAAATGTGTGTTATTTTCTCTTTGAATTCCAATTGAGAGTAAAGTTCCATGCTCTCGCTCTTCCTCCTCTTGTCCTTCCCTCCACTGTAAAAACTTTTGCACCCTTTTTATTTCAGTTAATTCATTCCATTCAGTCTCTCCCTTGTTCTTTCTCACCTCTTAATTTTATTTTTCAATCATCCTATCATATTCAACTCCTATCTGTGCTCTCTATGTATACATATAACTGCCCTAGTAATGAGAAAATTTTTGGGAGTTATAGTAACATCTTCCCATGTAGAAATGTAAACAGTTTAACCTTATTGAATCCCTTCTGTTTTCTCTTTCCTGTTTACCTTTTTTTTTTTTTTTTTTTTTTTTGCTTCTCTTGAGGCTTGTATTTGGAAGTCAGATTTTCTATTCAGCTGTGGTCTTTTCATCAATGCTTGAAAGTCCTCTGTCTCATTGAATGTCCATTTTTCCCCCTGAAGGATTATACTCAGTTTTGTTTGGTAGGTGATTCTTGGTTGTAATCCTACCTCTTTTATCCTCTGAGATATTATATTCCAAACCGTCTGATCCTTCAATGTAGAAACTGCTTAATCTTGTGCTATTCTTACTGCTGATTCCACAATATTTGAGTCATTTCTTTTTGGTTGTTGGCAATATTTTCTCACTGACTTGGGAGCCCTGGAATTTGGCTGTAATATTCCTGGGAGTTTTCATTTTGGGATCTCTTTAGGAAATGATCACTAGATTCTTTCCATTTCTATTTTATCCCCTGGTTCTAGAATATCAGGTCAGTTTTCCTTGATAATTTCTTGAAAGGTGATGTCTAGGTTTTTTTTTGTTGTTGTTTATTTTTTTATTTATTTATTTTTTTGAATCATGGCTTTCAGGTAGTTACTTTCATTGCATTTTTGTGCCTCTTTTACTATTTGGCCTATTCTTATTTTAAGGTGTTATTTTCTTCAGCACTTTTTGTGCCTCTTTTACCAAGCTGTTAGTTGTCTTTTCATAATTTTCTTGTATCACTTTCATTTCTCTTCCCATTTTTTGCCTCTTCCTCTTACTTGATTTTAAAAATCTTTTTTGAGGTCTTCCATGACCTGAGACCAGTTCATATTTTTCTCTGAGTCTTTGATTGTAGCAGTTTTGACCTTTTTGACTTCTTCTGACTTTGTGTTTTAATCTTCCTTATCGCCATAGTAACTTTTTATAATCACAATCTTTTTCCACTACTTCCTCATTTTTCAAGCCTATTTCTTAACTTAGCTCTGTTCTAAAATGGTGCTCTGCTTCAGGAGTGGAGGGGTCACTTTTCTAAGCTTCAGCTTTTTTTGTGCAGTTGTTTTCAGAGGTAATTCTAGGGACCTGTAAGTTTTAGGTTCTTCTAAGTTAGTGTGATCTAGGGAGACGTGTGTTGACTACTCTCCTGATCTGTGAGTGAGCACACTTTTTTCTGCCCTAAATCTGTGACAAATGTCCCAGCTCTGCATATGAAAGCTCTGGTGTGCTAGTTGGTCCTCCTTGCACCAGGACTGAGACCCATATCCAAGCTTGAGCAGTGCAACAGAATCCAGCCCCTGGTGTCAGCAAAAGGACTCCTGTAATCTCCTTCTGACCAGCTGCCTGAGCCTCTTACTGTCTGTGGGCTGAGAGGTCAGAAAACTGCCACTGCCATGATTGATTCAGTTGCCTCCAAAGACTACTGCTGGTTTGCTGGGGTATACTCCATTTCCACCTAGGTGCAACAGATCTTTTCTGCTGACCAAATTGACTTTGGCTGGAAAATTGTTTCACCTCATCCTTTTGTGGGTTTTGCTACTCCAGAATTTGTTTTGGGGAATCATTTCATTTGTTTATTTATTTTTAGTTTACAACATTCAGTTCCCCAAGTTTTTGAGTTTTAAGTTTTCTCCCCCTCTCTCTTTTCTCCCCTTCCTAAGATGTCATGCAGTCTGATACAGGCTCTACAGATGCATTCATATTAAGCATATTTTCACATTAGTCATGTTGTAAAGAAGAATTATAACCAATGGAAAGAAACATGAGAAAGAAGGAACAAAACAGAACAAAAAAGAGAGAGCAAATAGTATGCTCTGGTCTGCACTCAGACACCATAATTCTTTCTCGATGTGGATAGCATTTTCCATCATGAGCCTTTTAGAGTTGTCTTAGAACAATGCATTGCTGAGAAGAGCCAATCTATTCAAGTTAGTCATTACACAGTGTGGCTGTAACTGTGTACAATGTTCTCCTGGTTCTGCTTTGGGAGATTATTTAAAGTTGTTTGGAGGGATTTTGGGGAGAGCTCACTCAAGTCCCAGCTATTTCTCCACCTTCTTGACTCTGCCTCCTCAGTTGTCTTTTCCTTGGGAGATCATCATGGGAGTTTTATAACTTATTTGAAATGTTGATGTTGTACATTTCCAGTTATATATTATACATTTGTTCATATTGTTTGTGAATAGTATAATTTATAAATATCGTGAATGGGTTCCCTTTTTATGTTTGGATTTAGGTCACTTGAATCCTTGAATGGTAATATTTACTTAGCAAGATTTTTCATTGCTGACCAGATAAATTACTGCATTTTATAATTATAAAAATTTAACTGATAAATACATATTTATGGACTTTTCAACTGATAACTCAACCCCTTCAAAGAGAAACTTTTCTTAAATATAAAAACAATGTAGAATTGCCTTCTCTTGCTGTTTGTTAGTTTGATCTGTGCTTCAAAGAGGTGGGTGAAGTTTGAGTTTAGGTTTTCCTTTTTCCATGGGAATATTTCTGCGGAGAAAGATGTTAGCAAAATTGTTAATGGTCAGATCCCTTGCATTTATTACAGAAATCTACATGACAGCTTCTCTTAAAGTACATTTTATTTTTGACTGTTTTCCTCATGAAAATTTGACAAGCAAACTCTGAGGGAAGTCTTTGAATTCTGAAGAATATATCTTTACAATTGTATTTTAAAAATTGAAATGAAACTAAAGATATGTAGCTGTCTGAGGGAACACTCTAGCTAAGTAAAGTTAGCCTCCAAAGGATTTGTTTGGCATTTAGATAAGTAGTTAAATTTCGTAAAATTTTTATTGTCTTTGTCACCAAACTCTGTCTTCATTTCATAAAATTTTTTTTTATTATTATTGTCATCAAACTTTTGTCTTCATTGATTTGTGATATAGAAGTGAACTTGGGTTCTTGGAGGCTGTACCAATAAAATAAAAGTTTTAGTAGACACTTCTAAGCTGATTTGAATACTGATCATGGCAGCTTATAAAGACTAACCTAGATTCAGAGAGTCTTATTACCAGCCTTCTGGACATGGTTTGGAGATGGCAAGGAAGTAAAGGCCAAAATCCTAATTGGATAAGGTGTGAACTGACCTTTCAGTGCCTACGGTGGTTTCAGGGTATGGAGTTGAAGAATCCACATCTTTGAAATCATTGATCCTTGAGGTCACCATAGCTATGGAATGAACATTGATCTGACAAGCCTGCCCTAGTGACATTGAAGTCACCACATTTTTTTAGACTTCTGTTCTTTCATAAAATGAAGAGGTTAAAAATCAGATAAGAATCAGAGCTCTGTTGGAAAAAGAAGGAACTGGGAATGTTGAAGAACCTGGAAATCTTTAGCCTGGAAAAGAGAAGTTTTGGGAGTGAGGATGTTAAGGAAAGGGCAAAGGACCTGACCATAAACAAATTTGCTAAGATCATCTTTGGGTATTTGAAAGACTCTTATTTGGAATAGAAATTAGACTTTTTCTTTGAGGACAAAACTAGGAGCAGTGAATGGAAGTTTCAGAGAGGCAGGTTTAGGGTTGACATGTAATAATGTTTTTAAATAATTGATGGAAATGATAGATTTTAGATAGAGACTAATGAAAAAAAGATGTAATGTTTTTAAATGCATAAAATAAATGTGACAAAAGAAAGCAATTATATTGAAATCATATTAATATAAAAAAACCAGTTTCTCAGACCCCAGTTTAAGAACAACTATACTATTGCATATTTCAGTATTAAAAGCTCAGCTGTGTAACAGTCAATGCTTTTTTTGTTCTTTTGACTTCAAAGGCAGATAAGAAGGGATTATTGGATCTTGGAAAAGTAACTGAAGATCTTAGGAACAGAAGTAGTATTTTCATTACCACTACTTAATTGAAGGCAAAAGATTCAGAAGAGTCAGATTTAAGTAATGAGCAGCTAGTTAAGAAAATAGTATTTGACAGGTACTAGCAGTCATAATTACTATAGTAGAAGGTTTTGCTTAAATGTTTTGGGGGAAATTATCCTGTGGGCCAGTAGTTTGGATATTTGCAAAGTATATGTGTCAAAACAAAATACCAAGAAAAATCTGTCTGTCCACCAGATTAGATATGATAGTAGCTACAGTATTAAAGAAGAATAATAGCTGTAGAGATTTCCAGAAACCTGGAAAGGGAATCCTAGAAAAGGTCTTCATATACCTGTAAACAAATTCATCAAGTATGGATAAAAAGTAAAGTAAAATAGAGAGAACTGAATGCAAAGAGGCAAATTTGGCCTTGTAGCTGACACCGAGCCTTGGTTAAATGAGTCCTATCATGGAAGTAGATTGTAAAGGAATCAATCAAAAGCAATGGTGTAAGTAAAAGGTGCAGGTTAAATAGCATTGTATATTATGAAGCTATGCTCATTTGAGAGAATCCCGTGACCCGAAGGGAGTGAGTTGAAGACAGAGGATTGAAATAAAGTGTATTCAAACATCAGTAAGGTAGAGCTTTTGGGTGAAGATCATTGCCGGAAAAACAGGAACAATGTTACCATTGACACCTGAAGAGAGGAAATATGTAAGTTTAGGAAACATTGTAGTGATATAGAAGAATTCAGTTTCCTATTAAGTCTGTTAGAGTACTTTCACTGCCAAAAGTTAAGCAATTAAATAATTTCTTGACTTGCTTTAATAATAATTTTATCTTTCAAAAAATAGAGGGACCAAGAAGGGAAAATTCTATTCTGGATATGATTCTCATCAACCAAAAGGAGCTAGTTGGCCAGAGTGGAATGATGGGAACCTTGTATTGGGAGTTATGACCACTCTTAGAATTTGTGATATAGAGGGAGAAAAAAAAAGTCTTTAATTAAATTTTTTTCCAGTGAATGAAAATGCTCCTTCATTCCCTTCTTCCTCTTCCTCCATTCCCTTCTCCGTCTTCCTCCATTGAAAAAGAAGGAAAAACAAAACACTTGTGGCAACTATTTAGAGTCAAGCAAAACAAATTCTTGAATTGTCCATGTACAAAAAAAAGTCCCTTTCTGTACTTTCAGTTTACCTGTCTTTCAAGAGATGGATAGCATGTTCTATTATGAGTCCTTTGGAATTGTGGTTGGACATTGTGTTGATCAGAGTTTTTAAGTCTTTTTAAGGTTGTTTGTCTTTACAGTGTTTTTGTTACAGTATAAATTGTTTTCCTGCTTCTGTTCACTTCTCTCTGCATCATTTCATTCAAGTCTTCCCAGGTTGCTCTGAAATCTTCATTATTTCTTACAGGAAAATAATAGTCCATAACATTTATATACCATAACTTGTTTATTGAATGCTCCATTTGATGGACATTCCCTTGTTTTCCAGTTGTTTGCCACCACAAAAAGAACTGTGATAAATATTTTGACATATATGGATCCTGTTCCTCTTTCTTTGATCTCTTAGCTGCTATAGGATCTCTAATAGTGGTATCATTGGGTCAGAGGATTTGTTGCTGTTGTTCAGTCATTCAGTTCTATCTGACTCTTTGTGACCTCAAATGATCATGATTTTTGCTAAGATTAATACAGTTATGTTTAATAGTATTAGAAACATGCTTGACACTAATAAGGTATCAAGGAAAATTTGGTCAAAGCGGGCCCCCACCCTCTTTTCGGGAGGAGGGAGCATTGAGTACAGAAGTGAGATGAGCTATATACTGCTAGTTCAAGACAGATCCTCCCATCAGGAGATGGATTGGTCAGTCCTCCATTAGGTCACTAGCTTCCCTACATGTCCATTTTGTAACCCCCCCAGTATGATCCTCCCCTCCCAAACATGTTCTAACATGGGACCCATGATCAGAAAATGGAAGGATAATATTATGCGGGGTGTATCTGCTTATATGTATGAAGTTCATTAAGCAAGCGCAGTGAAGAAAAGCCTTCTCTAGGTAACTCTGCGTCATTTTTCTTGGCTTGCTCCACCTAGCTGTAGATTTGGTTCCTTTATAAAAAACTTTGTAATTTTCTGAAGGCCACTGTATCTCTCTTTTGATTGGTTGAGTCTACCTGCAGTCTGGTGGCCTTCTTACTATCTAATTTATTCTCAGTAACTTCATCAATTAACAATAACTTATTGTGAAAACTTAACGTTTGCTATCTCTCATAGTTTTCCTAACAGTTGAATCAATTATGCATTCCTGGTATAAATAAATCCAACCAGATCTTAGCTTATAATTTTTGTGGTATTTTACTGTAGTATCTTTGCTAACATTTTACTTAACATTTTTATATCAGTATTCATTAGGAATATTGGGCTATAGTTTTCTTTCTCTGTTTTGACTCTCCCTGGTTTAGGCATAAAGATCATATTTGTATCTTAACAAGAAATTTGGTAGGATCCGTTCTTGTCCAGTTTTTTCAAATGGCTTTGGTAATTCTGGAACTGATTTTTCTTTTAAAGTTTATTACATTTTATGTGCAAATCCATCTGGTTCTGGGCTTTTTTTCTATGAAATAATCACTTAAGGCTTCTTGTGTGACATTTTTCCCCCTCTGAGTTGGGTTAAGTGTTCTGTTTCTCTTTGTATTAACTTAGGCATCTTAAATTTTTGTAAATATTTATTCATTTCTTTAGATTGTCAGTTTTATAGGCATATATATATATATGCCAGTATGTAATTTTTTTATTCATTTATTTTGAATTCACCTTTTTCATTTTTGATATTTGTAATCTGATTTCCTCTTTTATTGTTAACTGATGGTGTATTGCTTTAAATAACCAGCTCCTCAAATTCAGATTTGTTTTTGCTTTCAATATTATTAAATCTTCTGCTTTGGTGTTTAATTGGTGTTTTAAAAGGCATTAGTTTTCTGTTTTAGATTTTTAAAAAAATTGCATGTCCGGCTCATCTTTTTTGTTGTTGTTCTCTCTTGTAGATCTAAGTGCTTAGAGATAGAGATTTTCCTGAATGGACTTCTTTAGCTTCATCCCACCAATTTGGGTATGAAGAATAGATTTAGGAGGAGTAATGCATAGGACAGAGGTGGAGGAGCAGGAAATTTGGGTTGGATGGAGGAATTTCAGATTTCATAGGTTAAGGAAAATGTAATACTTAGTGAGTGGGTCATGGGGAGGATCACTGTATATGTGTAACTGAAGTGTAGTGAAGGTGTATAGGTTAGGAAAATTTAGGTTTCTGAATTAGGAGATTTTGTAGGATATAGTCTCCTGACTCTCACCATGATGAGCATACTCTACTATATGTCCTCCAATTTTTCCATGTTTTCAAAGTGATGTACTCCATAGATGAATACATTGCTCCAGATGGAGACTGACTTTGGCAGAGGACAGTAGAGCTCTTGATATATGACTAACCCATTTCCTTTACACATTTGCATTTCATTTATCTGAGTTATTTCTCATGCATATATTAAAATTGGTAATGTAGTTTGGTAATATACTGCAACCTTATTTTATCTACTATGCATCTTTTATTGCCTATTGTATCATGTGAAAGTATGATACTTCTCATATGGTAGTATTTTTTGATCGACTTAGTGGTAGTTGTGATAATTTTACAAGGTAGAATATGAAAGTATTCCACAAAAGCAAAATCAGTTTTCTAGTGGGAAGGATTTCTTTCTGACTTGAGGGGGAGGGGGAGGAGGAGGGGGAGGGAGGCAGGACGGATGGGAAGAGAATGTCAGAGAGAAATGTTAAGTGCTAAAGTGTAGTATTGACTTTTTAAAGAAACATGATTTCAAAGAAGGCAGAGATTAATATGGGCAGAGCATTCTGGGAAATCTTCTTGGAAGATAATAGTCTCTTGAGCTGTTGAATAATAATTCATGTTTACTTAAGATCGTACTGTAGATCTTGAGTTGAATGGACTGTTAGAACCCATCCATTCAACCTCTCCATTGTACAAATGAGGAAACTGAGGCTCATTGTTTAGATTTGACCATGTTCTTGTCAGAAGTGGTATTTGGAGCTAGGACTTCAGATCCCAGTAATGATTATTTCCCCTTTACTACATTTCACTAGCGTTTTATACCTTAGTTCCTTACACTTCACTAGTGTTTTATACCTTAGTTCCTTACAACAACCTTGGGGTGAGGGATGGTGTGAATATTAATTTGCTTTTTACCCTGACCCATGTTGACTTGTCCCTTCTTGTGTGAATTCTCTATCCTTTGGGACCAAATAAAACAAACCTAATCCTTTCATGCCTTTTAGATACTTGAAGATTCTTTTCATTTTCCCCCCATTCTTTATTTTTTTGAACTTAAAATATCTCCCATTATTTTAATCTTTTTTATAGTTTGGTTTCTGTTCTCTGATCGTTCTGATCACCATCTCCTGTATGTACTTCAGCTTGTCAGTGTCCTTCCTAAAATGTTGCTCATTTTTTCTCTATTTTTGGAAAAATGAGGTGATAGATAGGATGATCCTTTCATTTTAACAATATTTTAAAGAGATGCACTTAGTTCTTGGAACTAGAAGAAATATTCAAAAGTTAGCAAGTCTACTTCCCACCTAAAGCAGGAATTTCTTCTACAGGAAATAGGAAATTAGACAGAAGGCAGAGTACTATATAGGAGCAATTTTACTTTTATCATTTGATCTCTCCCAACAATGAGCACAATGCATTACACATTTTTTTTTTTTTTTGGTTTACAGTTGGATTTCATTATAATAAGGAAGTCTTAGGAAACTCCCTTTAGTAATGCAGAATGGCACATTTTAATTTATAGTCTTAGTTGCCTGGGGTCCTGATTTTAAGTGACTTACTGAATCACTTATGACAGTTTGGACTTGAAACCTGGTCTTCCTGACTTAAGCCAGCCAACTCTCAATCCACCATTTCATACTGCCTCTTTTATTGCATATAGCAGATGCCTAATACGTTTTTGAGGAATGTATGATCATGTCATTCTTTGGGCATTAGACATTTACATCCTTCTCTATAAGATGCGTAAAGTTAAATTTTAAATGAATGTTGATACATTCAAGCACTTAAGACTCTGAATAATTGGATTCCAACTTATTTTACTTATCCCTGGTAGACATTATACACTTTTTGTACATTCATCCTGGACTGTTGTGTCTACCATTCTCAGTCTTCCATCTCTGTCTACCTGTTTTCATCCTCATATTTGAAATGCACTCTACTTCTCTCATTTCCACCTATTGAAATTTCTTCTTTTCAGGTCCAATTCAGACATCTCCTCCTCCATTATTATCTCCGAAAAAACTTTCTCTTGTCCTTCCAAGTGAAAGTGATTTTTCCTTCAAATTTGTCATAATATTTTGCCTGCATCTTTCTAATGCTTGTACCATAGTATAATGTGTCATGTTTGGTATCCTGTTGCCGCATTAGATTGGAAGTGCCTTGAGGGCAGACTCTCTATTGTGAGAGCTCTTAGTTTCATCTAATGCAGAGGTTCTCAAAACCTTTCCAGAGGGTCTGTGAGGTCAAGACTACTTTCATAATAATGCTAATGGTAACACATTTAAATTTCTGATATGGTAAATATTAAGATATAGTCCACATAAAAAGTCTTCTGAGTTCCTTAATAATTTTTAAGTGTAAAGGGGTCATCCTGATACCAAAAAGTTTTCTCAATTGCATAACACAGCCTTGCTTCCTGCATGTTTATTGAATTGAAACCATAAGAGGTCAATCTTTCATTTGCTTTAGTAAAGATGGAGGTGTATTTTTCTTTAAAAACTGCTCACATGTCCATAATTCACAGATGGTTATGCTTTACAACATGAAAAAATACCATTTTAGTGCATGCTGCTAAAGACGTATTAACAGCCTTTAAACTTTAGAGCAGCTGCAAAACTTTTCCTCAGTTGCTTTCATCAACTTGTAACCTCTGTCATTCTTTGTGCTTGATTTAATGAAGTAGTTTTCAATGCTTTTATTTACTTTTGGGCGGTTGATCTGTATCTGCACTGTTTGAGAGCCTCTGACTCAGATTGAAAATCCCCTGTCTCTTTGGGGAAAATGGTAGTTTCAGGATCGTTAATTGTACAGAAGCACTGAGCTGGAAGTCAGAAGGGGTTCTACTCTTACAGCTTGGATATGTGATAGTCTTGAGTAAGTTATTTCTCTGGATCTCTACTTTTTCCTCTCAAGGAAAGAGGGAATTAGATTAGATGACTTTGAAGGTCTTGAGGTCCCTTTTTGTTCTGATGTTTTGTAATTTATGAAACTTGACAGCTTAATAGTGGTGAGTCTGTTCTAGTTGTCTTTATTTACAGTTATCATTTATTCATTTAACAAACTTTAAATTTACCAATTGTGTGCAAATCATTGTGCTCAATAGAGATAAAGATATCTAAAATATGGGAGAGAGATAAAAGAACAATAAGATATATGAAATATATCTAAAATAGGGGAGAGAGATAAAATAACAAGATACATAAAATAGGGGAGAGAAATAAAAACAACCTACCAAATCTTATGCTTCCTACTTCCTAATTCCCAGTGATATGCCCTGTTGCACCCTCCCCTGTAACCAGAAAGCATATGTGAATAAAACGAAGCCATGCATTGGCTTTGTCTGAGAATGTATAGCTCATTTTGCTACCACATTCCACCACCACTGTTCTCCAGAGAACAGGGAAGCATGTTTACTGTTAGTGACTATTTTACACGAATGTCACATGAATGTTTTATATAAATGTAGAAGATGTGACATATGTCACAGTTTCTTGGGATAACAAATTGTCTTTTATTGGATTTCCTACCCCAAAACTTAATTTAAGTAAATAAACTGCTATTTATAGTTTCAGTAGGTGGAAAAAGCATATAAACTTGATACTCTGGTGTCTTTGTCATCCTTTCTCCATTATCCTGAAAGGAGGACATTCAAATGAAAAATATCAAATCGTTTCTAGACATTGACAACATGGAGAGCTCAGGGATGATAGTATACCTTACTGTGTAAGCCATACCTTAAGTGACTTAGTCTTTTCTTAAATTTCTGTTTATAAATTATCTTTAGAAGTACAATAGTTATTGAAATTCTGAGCTATTTTTACATTACCCAAGGTCAATACTGAATTACTGCATAAGTCTAACGTATCTGTGTCTTCCACAGTTCATTATTTGGTATATTATTTAGTATTCATTATCATTATTTGGTATCTAGGTGTAGACTCTGAAAACTTAAGTAATAAAAGGTTTATAGTCTGTGAATAAATACTAGCGTCTGGAAAACTTGTAGGTTCTCGCAATCTATTTCGGACAAGCCTTGATGAGAAGTATTTTCTTGAAATTCTATTAGTGGTTTTCTGTACATTGAAGATGATGGGACATTCTCTTCTGGGCAGTTTTGATGAAGTTATTATGGTGAATTACAGTGGGTGATTTTTGAAAATTGGTTGTAGGAAATGAGACTTAAATGGATATTTAAATTGGGGAATATTTTCTATAAATAAAAAGAAAAAAGCCACTTCAAGGTGAAATGAACTCATCTTAGTACAATTTTCTATTCCAAACCTATATACTAACTTTTCCAGTGACCGACCATAACCTATGATTTTTTTTTGCTTTATATCAGGTGAAAGGTAAGAGCTATAAAGAGCTATAAAACTTTATAATTTTATGTAGTTCACTTAATGCTCTGGCCCTTAATTTTCCCCCATGTTTAAAAGTAGAAATTAGCAGTATATATAACATAATATGTTAATATGGTTAATAGAGCTAGGAAATTGAACTAAGGTGATCTTTTAAAGGTCTTTGCTAGCATTGACATTCTCTTGTTCTAAATCTTTTATTCTTAAAAATTCTTTGATTCATTTCATGATTGTAATTATGGTACCTTGATCAGTTTAAAAAATGCCATTCTTAAAGAACACTTGTATTTGTTTCGTACCATACAGTTTAGAAGACAGTTTTCATATATAATAGCTGTGCCTGTTTTTAGAAAACCTCACCAAATGATAAAATATCCAAACTGGGAGGGGACTTTAGAGATCATCTAGTTAATTTCTCTCATCACTACACCTTTGTGAAGTAGGATAAGTCTTAGGATCTCCATTTATAAAAGGGGAACTGAAAGTTGAGAGGATTGTCTTTTCTCAAGGTCACTCAGTTTGCCAGATAATAGTGTGGTGTTTGTAGTAGGAAGTAGGTAATTTCTGTGCTATTTACAATTTTATGGTGTTTTTTTTTTTTGTTTGTTTGTTGTCAAATTAGTTTTGAATACATAAGGTATTGGGGAAGGTAATAGCTATTTTCCACAAGAGTAATTTTTGTCTCCTTGAATTTTTAAACAAGACTGTACTGGTGCTACTGGCAGGACAGTATTTATTCTGGCTCTGGAAAGATAGTGAAAGGCAAGATACTTTGAAAAGCTAATGTTCAGTGACAAGAAATCTGCTTTACTTACATAAAAGTATTTGCAGCTTCCTTTTCCAGAAAGAAGCTAAAGAGCAGTTGTATGACTAAAGAAGAATTTGTTACATGTGGAATTTGATGTTCAGTATATTGCTAGTTTCCACTACTTTTTTAAACTTAAAAAATTGTTAGCACTTATGAGGAGTGATAGGCTATTCCTTGTACTAGTCTTAGTCTCTTGCAATAGAAATATGCCTGAAGTACTTTTTCCTCAGTTGAAAATACCACAAAGAAGCTGTGTCAGGAGTTTAATGACCTGGATCTCTATTTACATATTAGCCAAGTCCTTATCTACTGAGTTGGAGGTGATTTTTCCATCATTTGAACTGAATAGCATTTTGTTAATATACACTTATATTTAATCTGTGTGTCTGTTTTGTTTGGAAGATTGGAAGCTTTGGGGGGGGGTGACTTTTCTTAGGAATGTAGGATTTAGAGTTGTTCAGGATCTTTTCATTTTACCTTTTGTTTTACATATTAAGGAGAGATTTACTTGAAGCTTCATAGGTAGTGAAAAATAATAGGGCTAGGATTCAGACTGTATAATTTGATTCCAAATACAATATTCTTTCCATTATATGGCTGTCTTATGTCATTTCCCCTCCTTCAGTACCTTGAATGCAGATATTTACTAAATGAACGAAGGAACTAGAGGTAATTGTTAGACTTATGATTATTTCAATATTATATTTAAAGAGGTAATATGGAAAAGAGAGACTGACTCTGTACTCTGTTTTCTGTTGGCTTTCCCTGAACCTTCAGGTTGCCTGTGAGTTTAGCAGTTTCTCATTCTCAGAAAGAAAGAAATGTATTTACTCCTATTCATAAACTTCCTTTCTAAAACTTTCCATACAACTCTAAGAGTTCCTTTCCTAATTTTTTGATAGGAGGAATACTCCAATGGGGATGGCTTTTGACAAGGCACTTGTCCTCTTTGAGGCTCCATAGTATCTCTTGTTTTATTTTACCCAGGTACTTTTATAGTCTTTGTGGCATTTTTTTCTCTGAAGTTCTTTTTAGGCTTATTGTGGATTTTTTTCTCTTTTGGGCTTATCCCTTGGATTTCTCTTAGTCCAAACTATTCATTATGTTAAGAATTTTTTTTTCCTGTTTATTCATCTCTCTAGCCTTACTTTCTGGGTTGGGGGCATGAGGTTATGCTTGGGTCAAATAATGTTCATATACCCATGAGTTCAGTGACCAGCCCCAGGCCCTGCCTTCTGCAGGAATTGTCTAGCAATGTTTTCTGCTGTGGTTCAGTTCTTGGCTGCCAGAATGCTGGATTGGGCCTCCCTAGTTACTGAATCAGGCATAAATTACTTGAATGCTAGTCTAGGCCTGTCTCCTATTGGATGGAGTGGAATGGGTATGTCACCTCAAGCTAGGTTCTATTCTGTCCTTGTCTTCTTTCTCTTGTCAGACTAGGCAGCTTTACATTATCACTTTCTACCTACCCTAGCTTATCAGGATTATAGTAGTACTTTTGTGCAATCTTGAACTGGATAAAGGGGTTTATAGTTGATTTTCTTTATCATTGTTCCTTCTGGTGCATTTTAAAAGCTTTAATGGAATATTTGCGGTACAGTTGATCTCCCTTAGGTCCTAACATGACATCATTTCCCCATAATTCTATATAGTTTCTAAAGTTTCTTATAACTCTTATATTTTGATTTATATTTCATATCCATTATGTCTGAGACTTAGGAACTGTATTAACTTTATATCATCGCTATTAATGCATAGCTATTAAAACTTAGAACTGCCTTAAGACTTTTGGGACCCTCTGTAAGAGGTGACCCTATGGCTCATGAAATGATATTGTTGCCTTTGGGCACATGATAAAAGCAAATTGATATATCATTTAGCCCAGGCCCTAAATTCTCTGTGCGTCATCCCCCCCGCCCTTTCTTCTTTCATCCTCCCTCTCCTCCATTATCCTCCTCCATCATTAGCACAGGTTTTCCCTTTATTGCCCAGGCTGGAAGGTGCAGTAGTTTCTTATGGACCTGATTCCATTATTAATTGCCACAGAAATTTTCATGTACTCTATTTCTGACTTGGATCAGTTTGCCCCTCCTTAGGCAGCCTGGTGGCTTGCCACTCAGGTGCTCGCCCTATTGATTCCAGAGTTAGTGTGGATACTCTATCAGCTTTAGCCCATTGCAGTTTAGAAATCCAAAGCTCTGGGATTCGCTAGCCTCAGCATCTCTAGTAGCAGAGATGAAAGGTATGGTATGTTCAATGCCTGACTTAGCCTCTTATTTTACCAAATATTTTTGGGCAACCTGAGTGGGAATAGTAACAGAGAAAAAAAACAAACAACTTTCCTCACATCATCTCTTTCAAATCTATTCCCAAAATGACCCTTTCAAATCCATTGCCAAAATGAACTCGGTAAATACCATTTGGTGGATTTGGATATTGTTAATGTGAATTAAAGATTCATATTATTTAATTACTTCCATTCACAGCTCCTTCAAGCCGCTTTCTGAATCTTAAACGTCTCTGTTAAGACAGCAAGCTAAAATGTTCCCTTCTTTTTATATATTTTACCAGCCACAGTCAGACACACTGTAACTTGATTTTGAACACAGTGATATCATTTTGGTCCTCTTCAGGAGTGAAGGACAACAACCAACCAGTCCATATCTTTTAGTTTTCTAAAGGCGGTCCATTTCAGGAAGATTTTCTTTTCTTTTAATACATCATAGATACCTTCTTAGGAGTAGTATGGTTGTAGTAGAAAGTACCATATTTGGATTTAGGAGACATTGGTTCAAGTTATGATATTAATTGTGTGACTTGGGACAAGTCATTTAACCTTTCCTTATCTGTAAAGTTGGAATAATAACTATATACATCATACTGTGGTTGTGGGAGGAAGTGCTTTGCCAAACCTTAAAACACTATAGTAATGTGAGTTGTAGTTGTGGTTGGTGGTTAGTTGTTGAGGAGTGAAAAAATGATCTAAATAATAAGACATTACCCCTCACTTTGAAGTGCTGAGAAGTATTTTGAAGCATTAGGATGGTTATTTTAAGCCAATAGACTAGTTATTTCACTGTTTTGATAACATCTTAAGTGAGATACGCTTACCTTTTTTTGGTGAGGTTGAGAGAAGACCTACTTTTAAGTAGTCTTGACAGGAAGAAAGAAAGAAGAGCAGCATCCTCTTTGAAATACATGTCCTACTAATACACCATTGATGGATCTGTGAATTGGTCCAACCATTCTGGAAAGCAATTTGGAATTGTGTCTCAAAAGTCATGCAACTACTTATTGAATATCTCAAACTGGATGTCTTGTAGACATCTTAAACACTTGGCTAAAATTGAACTCATTTTCTTTTCTTCCAAATTATCATCAAGGGTATCACCATACTTTCAGTCACCCAGGCATACAACCCTTGACTTTCTCACCCTCCAATCCAATCTGTTGCAAAGACCTGTTGTTTCTGCCTTCTCTCTTCTGATGCTACCACCACCTTGGTGCATGCTTTTCTCACCTCACATGGACTATTTCAGTAGCCTGCTGCTTGTTTTCTCTGCCTCAAGTTTCTCCTTATTACACTCCCATCTTCCACTTCCTAAAGTGCAAGTCTGAACATATTGTCTTCCTATTCAATTAACTCCCGTGGTTCCTGTTACCTCCAGGATTAAATACAAAATCCACTATTTGGCTTTCAAAATACTTCATAACCTGGCTCCCTGCTACCTTTTTAACTCTTTTTTTTTTTTAATACCTCATTCCCCTCCATTTACTCAGAAATCCTGTGACCCTGTCTCCTTGCTGTTCATGTTCCTTGTAAGAATCTGTCTTTAAACTCTGGGCATTTTCATTTACTGTCCTTCATGTCTAGAACTCTGTCCTACCACCTGTGCCACCTGGCTCCCTTCAAATCTCATCTAAAATTTTTTCCTTTTGAAAAAAAAAAGCCTTTTCTAGTCTTAGTGCATTCCCTCTGAGAGAATTTCTAGTTGTAGATGTCTTGTGTGTATCTAATTGTTTGCATGTTTCCCTTAGTGAGCTCCTTGGAACAGGGACTGGTTTTTTGTTTTTGACCTTTTTTTGTCATTTTCAGTGCTTAGAACAGTACCTGGGACATGGTGGATGTATAATAAATGCCTGTTGTACGAATATCCTTGGACTCAGCAATACCACTGTTAGCCATATGCCCCAAAGATATCAAAAAAAGAGGAAAATGGACCCACATATACAAAAATATTTATAGAAGCCCTTTTTATAGTGGCAGAAGAACTGAAAACTAAGAAGGTGCCTATTTTGGATAATGTTAAAAACAAATTTTGGTATATATACAGAGTGGGATATTACTCTGCCATAAGAAATGACAAAATAAAGTTTCAGAGAAACCTAGTAAGATGATAAAAGTAGTACAGAGTGAAGTTCTACCAAGCAGAACTTGGGAAGCAATTTATATAATTACACCACTAAAAAAACAAAACAAAGCAACTTAGACTTTAGAATGCTGGTAAATGCAGTGGTGTACCACAATTCCAGAGCACCAAAAGTGAAACATGCTGCATATCTCCTGACAGAGATGTGATAAATAGATTGAAAATGCTGAATGAGATGGAACATTTTTGGATATGGCTAATGACGAAATTTGTTTTGCTTGACACATATTTGTTATGAGGGTTTTCCTTTTCTTAGAAATAAGATTTCTTTGATGCTGAGGAACAAGTAAGGGGGAGAGAAAGCATCCTTGTTAATAAATAGAAACATAATAAGATTAAATATAAAAAGAAAAGAAATGCATGTACTATTAGATAGTGGGTCTTGATAGGAAAATAAGGTTGCCTATATAAACTTTTTATTTCTTTTAGTCTCATTTGTCCTATGTGTTGGGAGATATCTGTCCTGACTTCAAAGATCCTATTCTTACCATGCCTTTCCTCCCTTTTGAGCTGATTCATCTAACTCTTATTTGAGATTTTAGTGGGTCTTACAGTATACATATAGTTTTATAGTATAATACAAACATTTCTCAGTTCAATTCAATAAGTGCTGGTTAGATACCTCAATTAAAATTATTGACATAGATTTTATTTTTATATCACCTAAATTTTCTCTTGTATTCTTTCCTCTTATACCAGAGAATCTTGAAAAAGTTAGTTATATAATATTCCACACTTATAGACCTTGACTTCTGAAGAGGGGTGGGGTAATATCTTCATGTATCTTCTTTGAGGTCAGATTCTTTATAATTTTATGACAATGAGTTTGATTTGTTGTGTGGTAGTTTTTCCTTTTACGTTGTTAAAATCAGTGTATATTTTGTCTCTTTAAACTTCACTTTGTATCAGCTTGTATAAGTCTTTCTGTGTTATTCTGTATTCTTTGTGGTCATCCTTTTATTTTTTAAATTCAATATTATTTTCAACTCTGAATTCTCTCCTCTCAGTGAAAAAGTGAGAAAACAACAAAACTGTTTACAAACATGTAGTAAAGGAAAACATTCCTGCATTTGTACAGTCATCTTCAGTCATGTGTGACTCTTCTTTACTCCATTTGGGCTTTTCTTGGCAAAGATACTGGAGTGCTTTGCCATTTTCTTCTCCAGCTCATTTTACAGATGAGGAAACTTAGGCAAACAGTATGACATGACTTGCTCAGAGTCACATAGCTAGGAAATGCCTGAGGGCGGATTTGAACTCAGGAAGATGAAGTCTTCCTGACTCCAGGCTCAGCATTCTGTCCACTATGCCACTTATCTGCCCATTCCCACAATAGATACGTGTAAAAAAATTAAACATAATGCCTTTGTCTTCATTCAGAGTCTATCACATATTCTATTTCTAGAGGGTAGTGTAACCCCAGTGCGATACCCATAGCTGCTGCTATGAATATGCAAGCATATTTCCAGGGGAAATTCACAAAATATAAACTGTCTTCCTCAAAGATGAAACAAAGATATTTATTCAGGTAATAGAAAGCCAATTCCACCACAGTAACAATAAAGTTTGTATATGTTACTAATAAAGGGAGCTCCGCCATCCCCAAGCCTTCCCTCTATCATGCCTCTCCACAAACAAGTTCCCTTAGCCAAAATTACCTCCCTCTCACTCTCTCTAGCTGCTTTGCTTGCTCTCTCCCTCAGCTCTGCCTCATTCTTAGCTGAACCCTTTTTGCCCCACTCCTTCAGGAGAGCTCCTCCCACCATAGGCTCCATGTGACTCAGGCTGTGTGGGCTGGTCCAAAGCTCAAAGCAGGTCACATGAGCCTATTAAGAGGCAGGGAAGATCTTCAAATTTCCTTAACATTACAGAATCTTTTGGAATTGTATTGATCAGAATTCTCAAATCTTTCAGTTATTTGTCTTTACAGTATTATTGGTATTGTGTAAATTGTTCTCTTAGTTCTATGTATTTCATTTTGTTAGTTCTTATATTTCATTTTGTTCATATATTTTCCCAGATGTCACTGAAACCACCCTCTTTTTAGAAGGTTTACTCCTAAGTGTTGTTATATGTTTCTCTTTTTTTCTTTTCCTGCTGGATTTTATTAATAATTTATAGAAAAGCTGGCAATGTTTTTTTTTAAATATCCTACAATTTTGCTGAAGTTGTTTTGAATTATTTTTTTAGATGATTTTCTAGGGCTCTCATCCACAAAAAAGATTTTGTTTTGCTTTTCATGCTCATTATTTCTTATAGTAGTAATACTCCATTGCATTACATTCATATATCACAATTTGTTTAGTCTTTTGCCAATTGATGGCACCGTATACTTTGTTTCTAGTTGTTTGCTACCACAAAAAGAGACATCTCCTATTTGACATAGAATTTTAAATCCTTGAAGAATCTATGATCTAGCATTGTGGATGCTGACCCACATAGATATTCCTTCATCCTACCCCACCCCTTTAGTGTTTTTTATGATTTTCTGTGGCCCCTGAATGCATCTTTTGGTGCTTTATTTTTCTTCACTTAGTAAGGCTGACCTTTTGATTTTATGTATATATTTATATATGCATCCCCGGTCCTATACAGGATTCATTTCCAAACTAATAATAGTACCTCTTAGAGCCAGCATGTCACTCATCTATACTTTGATATGGAGGAACATAGTTTTCATTCATTTACCAAATAGTAGTTGAACAGCTTGTGTGTGTGTGTGTGTGTGTGTGTGTGTGTGTGTGTGTGTGTGTGTGTTGGGGCAGGAGGTGAAGATAAAACAGTTTCAGTTCTAGATAAATATAAAGTGCACAAGAAGAATTCCAAGTTCACAAGAGGGAGAAATCTTTTCCAGTAAGGAAGATCTGGGGAGAGGATGACACTTGAAGGATAGTTACAACTCAAAGAATCAGAGATAGGAATAGAGGGCATTCCAAATGTACAACAAAAATATAGAGGCTAGAAAGTGTGGGCTATGTTTTGGGAAGGTAGAGTATATGACAGAGGAAGGTAGTATGTAGTAAGGTTGAAAGGCACACAGTGTGTGCCCATTGATGTTGAAGTTATGGATGAAAAGACCAGTTCCTCCCCTCAAGGAGCTTGGAATTAAGTTTTCTAATGAATGAAACAGGAAGTGCTGAGAGAAGTCAGAAAAAGGTGAGGATATTTCATTTTAGTCAATCATTCAATAATCATTAAGTTCTTAGTATTTGCCAGTTATGCTGCTAAGTTCTGGAAAGTTAAAAAGAAAGACCAAGGATTTCACATTTTTAAGGGGGAGAAAACACACATAAGGTAGCTATAATAAGGGTTGAATGGGAAGGTACCAGGGGGTGGGCTGGGGGTTTTGGAGCATGATGGAGGAGTCCAGGATTGCAGTCTGGTGAAAAATGAAGAGATGACTGGCTTAGGCCATCCAACTTAAATGGAGGTTATGAGATGAGCCATCCAGTTAGAGAGAAGAACAAGTGGACTGAGGGGTACTTCCTAGGTGTAAGTTCTAGGACTGAAGTGGTCTTTTAGGATGAAGAATTTAGTGATGCAATCTGAGAAAAGGTGCCATGTCAGGTCCAAAAATTTATGTTGATGATGTATATGACAGGAGAGCACCCTGTCTAATATAGTAGAAAATAAAAATGTTGGATAGGTGAAGTGTGATCAGATTATGGAGGCCTTGAGAAGGTTGAGGAGCTCTGGAACTTTATTTTTTTAGGCAGTTGTGAGTTAGTCTGTTGATACTTTTGATGGAAGTGGAACATTTGGAAGTTTAGTTTGCTGGAAAGGGTGGCATCAGGATGAATTTTCCCATTCAGATTTGACTCCCCTGGATAATGATTTTACATGAAGCATGCAAAAAAGGTATAATAGCCAATCTATATAATAAAATAAAACATTATGCATAAATATGGGTAGATAAATAACTGGATAAGATCAGAAATACATGGGTTTAATTTCTTCCTCTGCTTCATACTGTTAGCAAATTCCTTAAACTCTGAATCTTAATTTCTTTATCTGTTAAATGGGGAGAACATCATATATTATACTTACATACCTATCTATATATCTGTATCATATATACCTATAGTACCTACCTCAGAGAGTGGTTGACAGGCTCAAATGAGAAAACAAATTGTGAAGTGCTTTGTCAGCTTTGGAGGACTCTCTCTCTCTCTCTCTCTCTCTGTGTATATATATATATACACACACATATATATATGTTGTAATTTGTTGTAATTATGTTTTTCCCATCTTTTGTGATGAGGTTCAGATAGAAATGATCCCGCAGTAAGTCAGCAACTTACTATTTCTTTATATTCTGTGTTATGTTTCTTATTGCACAGGTAGATAAATCAGTTGCCTTTTGTAGTTGAATATAAATATTAGTTTGTAAGCTCATCCTTTCTAGGCTCACTGAAAACATCTTTGGTATGATACCAATGGCAGACAGGACAACAGGAATGATCTGTATCCCATTTTATTCCAACTTGATTTTAGTCTTATTATTGTACTTTTTGTAGCTACATGTTTCATGTAGTTCCTAAAACATTCCTTAGTTAATGGTCTGTTAAGAAAAAAGTAGTTTACCTTAGGAGAACGTTCAGTCTGGATTAAGAATATAAAATCTGATTATAGCAGGGGTTCTTAATCTTTTTTGTGTCATGGATCCTTGCAGTCTGGTGAAGGATAGGGAATTCTCAGAATAATGGTTTTAAATGCATAAAAGAAAAATGCATTGAATTACAAAGGAAACCAATATTGATATATAGTTCACAAGATATTTTGAAAATAAGTTCACATGCCCTTGAACTAGAGGTATCGATACTGCTAGTTAAAATCATTATTGAATGAGTTGAGCATTGAAGAGGAAATATAGTAAGGGAGGTTGCTAGAGTAAAGGTATGGGAATTGTAGAAATCTTAGCTGAATTTAGAAGCAGTCATAGTCCTAAATCTTGAAGAAACCTTAAGAAAAGACTTGTATTTAAACATGTTTGTTTTTCAGTCATTTTCAATTACGTCAGATTCTTTGTGACCCTATTTGAGGTTTTCTTGGCAAAGACGCTGGAATGGTTTGCCATTTCATTCTCCAGCTCGTTTTACAGATGAGGAAACTGAGGCAAACATGATTAAATGACTTGCCCAGAATCACATAGCTAATAGGTATCTGAGGTCAGATTTTTTAGTCTTAGCACTCTATAAATTGCTTCACCTAGCTGCCCCGTGTTAGAACATATAGTCTTAGTATTAGAAAGAACCTCATAGAATAGTGTATTAGGACAAGAAGGAATCTTACTAGTAGTAAGATTAGTAGTGTTTGAACATAACGTAGGCATTGCTTAATTTGGTCATTTCTGGAAGCTATGATTATGGCTGCTAACCAGTATCCCTTGAAAAGTAAGCAGTGAAAAACTAGCTTTTGTTAAAATTTTATTTCTTTGAACTCATATGAAGCCATTGAGGCCTTAGGACTGCCAGCCTTGATGAAGTTCATTAAAGCTAAGTCTCATTAATCTTTAACAGGGTGAAAAGCAAATGTATAAGTAAGTAACCAGTGTAGATTGCAGTATTAAAAGTGTCTTCAAACATTTTCAGGAAAGGGCAATGGGAAATTATTTCAGAATAGAAACTATTGATAAATTCCTATTAAGAAGGGAGAACTCAATAAAATAAGAGAAATTGAATGCTTCTTTTACTCCTTGCTAATTATATTTCAAAATGTGGTTTACCTAGAAAAGTATCTATTAGAATGGCTCAAGTGGAGAAATTTTTTAGTGACCACAACAATAAATCAAAAGCAATATGTTCTCAAGGATTGAGTATTGGATTTGGTATTAAGGAGCGTGGGTAACAGTAGGGACCTGAGGCTTGGGGTACCATTCCCCATATCCTGGGGCTAGAGTTGATTATAATAAGAAGCTACTAAAAATAAAAATGAGTAAGCGAAGGAGAAAAAAACCCAAACCAAAAATAAGCTACTGTGGGGATAGAGAAGATCTGGGTTCATATTCAGAGGAAGATGCTGAAGTAAAGTAAGCCACTCCTACCCCAAAAAGCAATGTCAAATGGTCACAAGCCCAAAAAGAGTTCTTGGAAGAAATTAAAAAGATCTTTAAAAATTAAACCAGAAGCGTTGAGGAAAAATTAGAAAGAAAAAAAACAATCCAAGAAACCTATGAAAAGAAAGTCAGACAACTGGAAAAAGAGATCTAGAATCTTAAGGAAGAAAACAAGAATTGAAAACTAGAAACTCGTTTTGAAAACTAGAATTGGGCAATGGGAAGTAAATGATGTTAAAAGACATCAAGAAATAATAAGACAAAATCAAAATAATGAAAAAATATAAGAGAATGTGAATATCTCATTAGAAAAACAACTGCTCTGGAAGACATTGAGAAGAGATGATATAAGAATTATTGGACTACCTGAAAGTTATAATCCAAAAAAGAATCTTGATACAACATTGCAATAAATAAAGAAAATTGCCCTGAAGTTCTAGAACCGAGAGGGTAAAGTAGAAATAGAAAAAAAAATCCACCCATCACCATCTGGAAGAAATCCCAGGATGAAAACCTGCAGGAATATTATAGCCAAGTTTCAAAACTCCCAAGTTAGGGAGAAAACATATGAGCAACAAGAAAAAAAATCAAATACTGTGGAGCAACGATCAGAATTACGCAACACCTAGCAGCTCCTAAGCTAAGAACCATAGGTCTTGGAACACTGTATTTTGAAGTGCAAAAGAGCTGGGGTTGCAACCAAAAATAACTTACCCATTAAAGTTAAGTATAATCTTAATGAAAAAAAAAATGACCGTTCAGTGAATTGACAGACTTTCAGGTATTTGTCGCAAAAAGATCACCAAAAGGGAAAATTTGACATGAGATCCAAGAAAAATATATAAGTAAACATCAATGACCTCAAAATGTTTACTACTTATATGTGAAAATGTCATCAGTATTCTTAAGGTTGTCATCAGTATGTAGGTAGAAAGAAAGGTTGGAGCTGAACTGAATTATGATGAGGTGTTTCTAAAAATAAACTTGGGTAGGAAAAGGTAAAAAGGAGCAATTATCTCCTACAAATGAGGCATGAGAGGAAGAACTGATAGAGAAGAAACAGGTGGAGGTAGAGGGCGGGTAGTGCTAGAACCTTGCTCTTATTAGAGCTGGGTTAAAGGGGGAACAACATATACATCTGGAAGAGTATAAAAGTCTTAAATTTATAAAGCCTTATAAATTTATAAAGAAATACGAGGCTGAGGGGACCAGATTGGGTCGGGAGAATTTTTAGAAGGATATGTAAACTTAAGATTTAGGAGGGTGGAGGAAAAGGAAAAGGTAGGGACTCTTAGAGTAGTGGGTAGAATAAGGAATAGGAGGGTTGGGGAGAGGATGAGGGAGAGATTTTTTAAAGGGGTGTGGATTAGAGAGGTAGTGTGGTTAGAAGTAAAACTAGAGGAGGGGTTGAGTAAAAAAGGCTGAGAAGGACAATAGTGAAGAAAAAGGATGGAGGGAAATACACAGTTTTAACTTTGTGAGTGGGATGAAGTCATCCATAAAATGGGAAACAAATAGAATAAATTAAAAATCAAAATCTGACATATTGCTTATTCTCAAGAAACAGATTTAAAAATGAGAGATAAACAAAGAGTTAAAATAAGGGGCTGTAGTAGAATTTATTATGTGTCAGTCTATGTAAAAAAAGAAGTGGCAATCATGTTCTCAAAGTTGAAACTAAAATAGGTTTAATTAAAAGAGACAGAATTACAGTATGATAAAAGGTACCATAGATAAGTAATATCAACACTAAACCTATATGCACCAAAATACTCTAGCATCTAAATTTTTAGAAGAAAAGTTAAATGAATTATAGGTGGAAATAGATAGTAGTACTGTGATAGTGGGGAACTTTAATCTTCTCCTCAGGAAAAGATAAATGTAACTAAAAAATAAGTAAGAAAAAAATCAAGGAAGTGAATAGGATTTTAGATAAACTAGATATTGTCTGGAGACAATTGAATGGGAATAGAAAAGAATATACTATTTTCTCAGCAGTACATGGCACCTTTAACAAAGACTGACCGTATATTAGGGCATAAAAATTTTATAGCTCAAAGCAAAAATATTAAATGCTTCCTTTCTAGACCACAATGTAATAGATATTGCATTTAATATAGAGACCATGGAAACAGAAAAAAACTAATTGGAGACTAAACAATCTAATCTTAATAAATGAGTTAAAGAACAAAACATAGAAACAATTAGTTTCATTAAAAGAAATGACAATGAAACAATGTGTCAAAACTTACAGGATACAGCAAAAGCAATAATCAGAGGAAAATTTTATCTCTAAGTATTTCAATAAAGTAGAGAAAGAGCAGACGAAGGAATTAACTATTCAACTAAAAAAACTAGAAAAAGAAAAAAATCCCCGGTTAAACACTAAATTGGAAATCGTAAAAGTTAAAGGTGAAATTAATAAAACTAAGTGTAAGAAAACCATTGAATTAATAAATTAGACTAGGAGTTGGTGTTAAGAAAAAAACAAATCATTGTTTGATGTGATTTTAAAAGAGAAAACCAAATTACTAGTATCAAAAATGAAAAGGATGAATATACTAGTAACAGTGATATTAAAGCAATTGTAAAGAGTTATTTTGCCCAATTAAATGCCCAAATACTTATCTTTAGCTTTGATGGAGTCCTAATAAAGCTACAGCCAGTTCCAATATTCTTACTTCCTTATGGGCTCCCTACTGAATAGTAGGCATGTCCTGATTTAACCACACAGTGTAGCTCTAGCCATACCACAGGTCCCCAGACTCAATCATACTACCCACTGAACTGCAGCCCCACTTCCCCTTCCTAGTCACCGCCCCCTCCCACCCTCAACTCACTATCCTAACTTTTTCATATATGCCTCACTGCTTGTTAGAACAACAGCGTGTCCATGAGCTCATATTTCTCACAGAAATAGCAGGCATGTCCATGTGATGGGATTCCAGCCACTGCCTCAAGCTAGCCATTGCCCCCAGGCTCATTCTTCATAATTCCCACAGGAACAGCAGGTATGTTCATGCACTCAATCATAACCACATCTATCTAGTCTTAGGGCCACAAGAGTCAGCCAATCAGAAAGCAATACCTCCAAGATGCCCTAGCAGGATGTAGACCCCAAAACAATAGGAAGGACTTTACCTAAGTAGGCTCCTTTGCTGTAATAACAAAAGCTGTCCTTGAGGTGAATTTAGGACAGAGTGAGCCTTATTTTAATATCATTATCATACATATCCCCCCAATGGGTTTTTTTGTACGTATTGTGGGTAATCCTAAATGCAGTTCTAATGAGGCTAGGACTCCTCCCCTATTACCTAATTCCTTAACAAACTCCTCCTGCCTTTGTAATATTCATAATTTCTGTTATGTAATTGCATCTTTGCCCTATAAAAATCTGTCTTGCTTTCATTGCAGTTGCTGCTTCATGAGAAGCATCAAATGTCAGAGGTGGTCTGACTGAATTTTTTGAGACAGTTCCACCATAAGACATCATGGAATTGCATCAGCTTCATTAAAAAAATCTACAACCCTAAATATTCAAAGCATCATCTTCTTAATTTTTTTACTCTTTTGTATTTTGAGTAACTTCTTAAAATTTGTTTTTCATTTTCAGTCTGGAAATATTTTGTATGGAAACATAATTTGCCTAATTTTATGACACCTTATTGACCTTGTCAGAGCATAGGTTGGAAGGTAAAATGTATCAGTTGTTGAGAAGTATAGGAGATACAAGTTTATAATCACCTAGAATTTATGTTCTCTTCTCCTTTCCCTCTTGTTTCCTAGTGTTATGATCCTTTTCTTTCTTTTCCTCTCTCTCCTCTCTTCTTTCTCCATTCCCCCCTTCTTCTTCCAGTAATGTAAGAAAACAAGAATCATGGAATCAAACTAGATTTGTCAAAGACCTTAAGTCATAGTCATAGAATGTTAGCAATCAGAAACATAGAATGGTAAAGCAGGTTGGAAGGCCCCTGAGAGAGTTCTATGCCAAGTCTCATTTTACAGATATAAACTGAAATAAAGAACCAAAGCAGGAAGGATCGTTCTGTTTTTTGCTGGAACCTATAATTTCATCAGTGTAGACAGCTCCTGGTGAGTAACTCTTTCTAATACAGGTTGGTACCTGCTTTGCAGCTTCTGGTCATAGAGAGTTACCTAGGCATCGTGAAGGAGAAGTGACTTTCCAAGAGCCGTATGCATCTGTCAGAAGTAGGATTTCACCCCACATTTTCCAGATCTTAAGTCCAGTTCTCTGACCTCTGTGTTGTACTGCTTTCTATATTACTCCCAGAATATTCCATATTACCTAATGCATGGGTAATAAATACTTTTGTGTTCCAGGAAATGCCACTGAGTAGTCATTAATGAATTCTTACGGAGGAAGTTTATCATGATAGGTGAAAGAGTGTCAGACTTGGCATCTGAAGATTTTTATTTGACTCCTGCCTTAATATTTGCAAGGTTATAACATTAGACAAATGACTTGAATTGCTTTGAGCCTCAATTATATCATCTGTGAAATAGGAATAATAAATATTTACATGCTTCGAGTAAATTATTTTTCCCTCTTATAATATGGGCAATGCTGAATATGTAATATAAATAGAAATGTTGGTCAGTTAATTTTAACATTTGTAGTCACAGTCTTAATTCGGAAGAATGGATGGAGCATTATGCAGTTTACAGCCACAGATTGGTAAATTTCTTCCTCTGAAATTTATTTTAAAAAAATTAAAGTTTTATAAATTCATCATTATTTCATTTTGATTGTTGATTCATAATACTTCTCTTCCTTTGGGCCACAAGCAGATCTATGGTTTGAAATGATTTTCAGTTTTAACTAGTATACATTGTACTAAGAATATGGTAAACTGAACAATGTACAAGATATTTTGAAGGAACATTTAACATTTTCCATTTTGTCAGTGACTTACGGTGTTTAAACCAATTCTTTTTATGCTAATCTTGTTGTATTATTTATTTAATTTTTGTAGATTTCAAATCCCAAGTCATACTTTCTTGCAATGAAGAAGTGTTTTTAGTACCTCCTCTCTTTCTATAGGATCATAGCATTTAGAGATGGAAGAGACCTTAGATATTAAATAGTGCAACCCCTCATTTTACATATGAGGAAATCGAGACAGAAGGGGTTAAGTGCTTTGCTGTAAGGTCACACAGAGGTATTAAGAAACAGAAGGCGGGATTTGTTCTGCTTCCATATTCAGTGCTCTTTCTGTCACATCACTCATATTTGAAATACTTCAAAGATTTTTAATTTATTCCAATTAGAATACACTTTATCACTTATTAGATGATCCTTAAGAGTTGCTGTGACCCCTAAATTTGTTACCCTGGTGACTAACCTGCTGATCAACCCTTCATTTAGGTAGGCTGGACCTTACACACACACACACATACACACACACACACACACATACACTCACACACACTCACACACACACTCTCTCTTTCTCTCTCTCTCTGTCTGCCTCTCTCTCTGTCTCTGTTTCTCTCTCTCTCTCTCTTTCTCCTACAAGCAACATATCTGGGAGAAAATCTATGCTTCCTTCAAGACCATTGCCCGCGCGCATGTGTGTGTCTCTGTGGCTGGGGACTAAGGGAAGGGGCATGGTGTTGCTACACAGTGCACTGAAACTCTGAACTAAGAATTCTTCAAGTATGCTAATAGAATCATAACCAGAAGGGACCTTTGTTGTTATTTAGTCATTTCAGTTGTGTCTGACTCTTTGTGATCCCATTTGGGGTTTTCTTGGTAAAGATACTACAGTGCTTTGCTGTTTCCTTCTCTAGCTCATTATTGCAGATGAATAAACTGAGGCACACAGGGTTAAGTAATTTGCTCAGGGTCACACAACTAATAAGTTTCTAAGACTGGATTTGAATTCAGGGTGATGAGTCTTCCTGACTCCAGGTCTGGTGTTTTATCTGCTTCACCACCTATGTTTATCTAGTCCAACTCACAGTTGTTGGAGGGATTCCTATATAGCCATCTCTGACAAATGGTCATCCATCTTTTCCTTGAATACCTCCAGTGATGGGGAATTCATTAGTCTGCAAAGATGTCCATTCCATTGTTTAACAACTCTGATTGTTGGGAAGAGCTTTCTGCTATTGAGAAAATGTAGTTTTCTCTGTCTTCTGTTATTATCCAGCTTCTGTCCTTTGGGTCTGAGCACAGTCTACAAGCTTCTGCCACCAATTTTCTTTTCTCCAGGCTCTAGTTCCTTCAGCTGTACCATAGGGCATGATTTTGAGTTCCTTTCAGTATCCCTTCTAACTTGCCAGTGTCCTTTTAAAATGAATTCATTCAGAAGTGGACACACTATCCAGATGTGCAGTGCAATAGATACATACTAATTCTGGTGAATTCCCTGAGGCTAAAGTGAAATTTTAATAGAAGTTGGTAGGGATGAAATTTAGAATTTCCTATTTAGAGTTCAGTTTTGCCTCCTGACAGCAAAAGAGCGTTGAGTGGAAACTCTCAACAGCTTTGGTTGTATGTAACCTAAGATTTGAGAGTTAGGGGGAATGTGGGTTCAGATTTTCTCTTTGGATTCTAATTTCCATGATACTTTTTTTTTCTCCAACGAAAAAACATTTAAGAGCATACTAGTGTCAGGCACTGTGCCAAGCACAGAGGATACAAAGAAAAATTTTTCCTCTTCTCAAAAGAACTTAAATATTTTTTAAAAATTAATTTTTTAAAATTTTCAGTGAGCAAAAATCAAGTTACCTCCTTCCCTCCCTCTTCCACTTTCCCCCTGGTTTCCAAATTAAAAAAGTAAAAACATAGTGGTTGGTCATTAAAACAATTTGAGTTCTTAGGTCTTTCAAACTTCTTTAACTTTGCAACGTTGTTGTCTTTGTATATATTGCCCTCCTTGTTCTGTTTATTTCACTCTGTATCAGTTCTTGTAAGTGTTCCTAGTTGTTTCTGCCTTTGTCATTTCTTGCAACATAATAGCATTCCATCAGTGATTAATCAATAAACATGTATTAAGTACCTGTTATGTGCCAGGTACTGTGCTAAGTGCTGGAGATACAAAAAGAGACAAAGGATAGATTTTTTTGCCCTTCCTCCCTCCCCCTCGCCCCCCTGCCTTCTGAAGGCTACAATTAAGTGTGGATATATTACTATATTAACAAAGATATATACATACACATATGCATATATATACATATATATGCTTATGACATATACTTTCTCTAACAAATTCTATTTCTGATCTTTGTTTTTATGTTTGTACATATTTCTTGTTTCCTATCCATCTTGACTCCTCTGCTTTTCTTCTATCCACTACCTTGCCCTCCTGTTACTTAGTCTACCCTCCTCCAAGGATCCCTCCCGTATCCTCCCATTCCCATAAATCTAAACACCCTTTGGTAGCCCCCTTTAACCTATTCCCTCGCCCTCCCCTCTAGAGATCCCTCCCTTGTCCTCTCCCTTCTCCCTATCCCCTTACCATTTTATTTCTTCTGAATTTAGAAGACTTTTATGCTCTTCTAAATATATATTTATTGTTTCCTCTTAAACGCATTACCAGTGAAAGCAGTTACCAGAACTACCAGCCTTCCTCCCCCTTCTAATTCCTCCATATGAATTCTTCCTCTTGCACTTCATTTGTATAAAATAATTATTCTTTTTAGCTGTTCCTAAATAGTTTTACTTTTTAAAGTCATATCATACGCAGGTCTACCCCAGTCTTTCTTACAAACTAACCAATTGTTAGTGATAATCTTAAGACATATATACATTTTACATATATAAAAAGTAAATGGTCTGTCCTTATGGAATCTCTTGTCAGTCTTTAGTATGTACCTTATGTTTCTCTTGGCTCTTATATGTCAAATATTCTAGTGTTTGTTTGTTTTTTAACAAAGTCTTGAAAGTCTGGCAGTTGATCAACTGTCCATTTTTTCGTTCAGGATCATGCTTAACTTTGCTGGGTATGATATTTTCGGCCAGAGCCCCAGTTCTTTTGTTCTTTGATATATTGTGTTCTAAGACCTGTGGTTCTTTAGTGTCTCTGCTGCTAGGTCTTGTGTGATTTTAACTGTAGCACTGTCATATTTAAATTGATTTTTTCTTGTTGCTTTTAATATTTTATCCTTTAGCTGAGGTATATATAATATTTTATACCACTTCTAGTCTGCAATGCATTGTTAGTAATATGGTTTATTTGTGCTCAGCATGTTTGTCTCTCCCTTATCCTTTTTTATAAACTGAAACTTTAATTCTTCAGAAACTGTGCTATTAATGTGATTTGTAGTTATATAGTGTCATAGTAACAATATAGGTACTGAGAAGGTGGACTCAAAGAGATGATAGTGACTAATTAAAAGCACTGCCAAGTTTTCCAGATGAATTCCAGGTTACTCTCTTCCTCCTATATAATTCTGGATCCTGTTTAGTCTCTATCTTCAATGCTTTAAAGTATGTGTACTGATAGATTAGCTATATAAACCTTCTGTCTAGTTGTATATCATAGTCTGGACAATAAACATTTTTATCTATTGAATAGATCAAGTAAGGTAGCACTATATAAATAAACTATCACCATTTCTGTATGCCAAGAATAAGTCAGGAGTAATTAATAGAAAAATTCTATTTGAAAGAAATACAAAAATGAACAAAGTATTTGGACACATTTAAAACTTACGTAAATAGTTACAAAATACTTTATTGTAATAAGGACAACTTAAATAATTAAAGATGTGTTCATTACTCATAGTTGGGCCATGCCAATATGGTGAGAATCATGATACTGGTTCATTTAATTTACATATTAGACTTAGTACTCTACCAATCAAATCAACAAAAAGATTTTTAGAACTACATTAAAAAAAAGTAGAATTCATTTAGGGGAACAAAAAATCTAGACTCTTAGGGGAAATAGTAATTCAAAAAAGAAAGAAAGGGAGAATGAATGAAAAAATCTTAAATTCCTACTATATACTCTGCTAAGGTATGAGCATCCAAAGTGATAACAGTCTCTGTCTTCAAGGAGTTTACATTCTTATGGGGGGGACATAAGTCTTCTATGAGAGGGAGTTGTGGCCTGGAAAGGGAGTTGTATGGAGTGATGATTAGATGATCCATAGTGTGGTAAATTGATATGTCTTTTCCAAAAATGTGTAATCATATTCATTTTGGAGGTGTTTTTTTTTCTGATAGTTTTGCACAAGCACAGTGGCTGGCACGTTGCTGGTGATTAATATTTACTGACTGATTTTCTGGTCAGTTCCAGAGGTCCTGTTCTAGGTAGTGAGAGGCAGGGTAGCAGCATGTTAGATGGCATAATGGTGAGAATGGTCAGCTGAATAGGGTGTGAAGCACTTTGAGTGAATAGCACTTCTAGACCTCAGTTGCAAACCAGTCATTGTCAAAACTATTTGGTAATAGTTAAGAAACAGAAAAGTTGATCAGTGGTGGAATTGATGAGATAAGCAAAAATCAGAAAGAAACTCAGTAGTCTAATGTTTAACAAATTACAAACTTTAAGGGCAACTTCCTGCTTTGATAATTCTGGGAAAACTAGAAAGTAGTTTACATCTTTCCTCTCCCAATGGGCTTAGACTGGTATCTCACATATACCACAGTAAGTTCCAAATGAAATTGTGACCTAAATATAAAAGCTCACACAAAAAATACGTAGAGAAAAATAGGGATGTATCCTTTACAACTGTTGCTAGGAGGAGAATGCTTAATCAAAGAGGGAATAGATGTAATGGTAAGAGATAAAATTAGCAATTTCAGTTGCATAAGATTTCAAAAAAGATTTTGGATGAACAAAATGTAGCTAGGATACTTGACGGGGAAAAAAAACCTTTGCATGAAATATCTGATAAAAAGGCACCTAGGTTTTTAAAGCAAATATAGGCAGTTCTGCTATAAAGGAGCATAATCTTTTTCAAAAAGTACTGTGCTTTATGCAAAATCCTGCAATAAAGACCATAGAACTTTTGGAAAAATAGGTCTTGGGCAAAACACTCTAAAACTTTGTCAGTGACATAAAAAAGGTAAGAACTAATAAAAGGTGATTGCAGTTTATCTATGTTAAATAATTAAGAAATACATATATAATGCAATAAATAGTAGAGGTGAGGAGGGTGCCTTGAGCTGCTGCTGTCTTAGCATCCTGGGGAAGCAAGTTGACCAGCCTCAAGAGGCCATGGAGAGGATCTGGGAGTAGTACTATGTATCAGTCCTGCTTGTCCCACAGCTCCTACAACAGCAGTAGATATATGATGGTAATTTACCTTGACAAAGACCTGATATTTTCTTGTTGAAGTTGGCCTCAGCTTGTATTCTCATTTTTTCTCACATTTATGCTTAAAATGTTTTCCAATCCCTTTGGAATATCAATCACATTGGAACAGTTTGCATTTTCAGAACTTATAGCACAACATAGCCATTTTCCCAGTAGATTAGTGGTTCAAGGATATGAACAGTTCTCAAAGGAATGGCAGTCGTTTAACCTACAGATTTCTCTTAATCGCTGATAAGAGTAATACAAATCAGAGAACCACAATGCTTCAACTCAGTGATTTAGGAAAGATGACAAAACATGGAATAGCCTTATGTGGCCAATACCCGCATGGAAGAAGTGTTGTTGGAGGACAGTAAGAGCCTTTAAAATCGTGTTTTGCTTTTTTTCACTCACCATGAGTATCTAGAATTTAGATTCTTCACATCTTGAGGGGTGACTGTAAGGACATGGTTTTTGTAGGACATGCTTTGCAAAAGCCTAGTTGGTCCTTTTTTTTTTTTCCATCAAGGATGCCTTTAATAAATGGATCTATTATCCTCTTAAAGAATGTGCTGAGAGAGTAAAAGTAAAGCATATAGGGGTCAGGAGTTACTGATATTTCCTCAGTTGTCAGATTCTCCCCCTCCCCCAAACTCCCACCTATTTGCTCTTCTCACTTTCATATTTCTTGAGTATGTATTTGATATCCCCACTTTCATTTAACTTTTTCATCGTTCTCAAGATTGTGCTGCCCCACGACATGGATTTTTATTTGTTTTTTTTGTTTGTTTGTTTATTTGTTGGGTATATTTCACCTGCTGTTTTGGTCTTTGCTTTCTTTAGTGCCATTTCTTTTTCTTCACACAGCCTGTTGGGGACTGTTAATAGCCCAAATGTGGTTACATTGTCATCAATGATCGTTATAGGAATGTTGATAGAAGAAATCTGACTTAAATTGAGTTTCTGGTCAAGCTTTCTGTGAACTTATTTTGCCTTTTCACACACACACGCACACGCACATACACATACATTTAATGTAAATATTTCAATTTATTTCTATTTCAATCAAGAAAATTCTACCTTTCCCCCACTTCCATCCCCACCTACCACTTTGAGAATGAAAGAAAAACAAAACCCTGGTTACAACCTCATAGTCAAGCAAAACGAATTTCTACACTGACCATGTCCAAAAAACATTTCTCATTTTGTATTCTGACCCCTTAACCTCTGTCAGAAGGTGGGTAGCATATTTCGTAATTAGTTCTTAACCAGCATTGATTAGTTCTTAGGCTAGCGTTTATTAGTACTTAGCTAGCAAAACTGAATATAATCCTACAAGAAAAAAATGAATCTTTAATGAAACATAGGTTTTCCAAAGATTCCTGATGAAAAGACAAGGGCTATACATAGAAATGCTGAAGTTCAAATGAGAAACATAAAATACTAAACCTAAGTGAATAAAGAAAATGGATTAAACAACGATAGCCTGTTTACATTTTAATATGGGGAAATGATATCTGTGTCCCCTCCAAAACCCTGTCATCATCAGGGGTCATGAAAGGGATATAATGAGACAAGGCCTAGGAGTGGTTTTGTTCTATCATGATGATCCTAAAAGGATGGAAAGAGAATAGGGGACTTGGGAGGGAGGAAAAAAGGGTTAGGGAAAATTATCTTACATCACACTGTGCAAATAGACAACTATTCAAACAAGGAGGAGCAAGGGTGAGAGAAACAGCTGACTCTTGCACTTCACTTTCATTTGAACTGGTCAAAGAAAAGAAGCAAATAGATATTCATTTTCTCTCTAGAGAGAATAGTGATTGGTGATTATGCTGAGCAGAGTCTTTAAAAATTGTGTATGTTTACCAAATTGTTGTCATTGTATAAATTGTTCCTTTGGTTTTGTTCACTCTACATCAGTTTATAGAAATCTTGCAGGCTTCTCTAAAACTATCTCTGTTTCCATTTCTTACAGTGTAATAGTGTTCCATCAACTTTACGTACCATAACTTTTGCCGTTCCCCAGTTTATGGACACTCCCTCAGATTCCCATTCTTTGCCACCTCAGAATGAGCTGTAAATATTTTGTACATCATTGGTTTGTTTTGTTTAGAACCAATCCCTCCATAAATCTATCACCTTCTAAGTTCTCTTTTTCACTTTTCCTCTTACCCTCCTTTTGAAGTGTACTTCTGTACCAAATAGTGTATATCAATATGCTTCATTCCACCACTAGAATATAGGCACCCTGAGGACAGGGACTCTGATTTTTGTCTTTATATTTCCAGTTCTAACATAGTGCCTTTTCAAGGTGCTTAAATATTTGTTGAATTGAATAGAATCATGAACATGATATCAATTTAAAATATCCATTAGGAATAATTTTTTATTTTAAGAAAATGAATTTGACTGAAATTTTGAATTTACTGAAAAGATCACTTAGATCTTTGGGAAGTGACTTAGATGATTAGTTACGTTTTTAAAAAAAAAATCCTTTGTTTTTACTAAAGTGTCTGCTTCTTTTCTCCGTAAAGTTGTAGTATGGAAATGACGATTGGTATTAGAAGGCTGTACCAGATTCTACTCAACTTCAAAGGACTTCCATTCAGTGTAGGCCTAGTAAGGAATGGTATGTGCCAGCCCAGTCACATAGGAGACTCTCATGACCAAATTCCATCTCTTCTTCAACATCATCTTCTTCTTAACATTGTCAGCTCATAAGACTTGAAGGATTGGTATATATCTGTATACATTTCTTTTAAAAATAGAAGTATTCTGTTTTTAAATAGTCACAATGATAATATCTTCTAATTTTTTTTAAAATTTTAAATAGTAATAATGATAATACCTTCTATTTTCATAGTGCTTTAAGTTTTATAGTGGATCTATGTGTGTGTGTGTATGCGTGTACACGTGTGTACATGTGTACACTGAGTCTCCGTATCTCATCTAGGGTAGAAGTATAATAGCTACTCATGGGCCTGATCTACTCCTGATTAGGCCTATAAGCCTTGACTTTTTTTCCTGACCTGAGCCTGTTTTCCCTTCTTTAGGCAGCCAGGTGAGCCCCTGCTCTCAGCATCTCCCCATAGTGGTGCAGGACTTGGTATGGATACCCAGTTTGCTACCTCAGCTTTCCTTTTAGCAGAGATTACAGGTGTGTGCCACTATTTCATAGGCTACCAAGTTCTTTTGTCACAATATTCTTTTTTGCAGGGGGGCAACTTATGTTAAATGAGACTTGACTGTGGTTACATAAACTTGTCATGAGCTCAGATCTGAGTTTATATACCAGGTCTGCTACTTAATACCTGGATGGCCTTGGGCAAGTCATTTCTCTTTGGGTTTCAGTTTCTTCTTCTGAAAAATGAAGGAATTAAGGTAAATCATTCTTAAGGTCTTTTCCAGTATGGAAACCTATGATCCTATGATAAATTTCTAGGTATACAGCCCTTTATAGAGGTAAAATTTCCATATTTTTCTTCAACCATTTCTGTTATCAGTTTGCTTGATTTTCTAAATATTTAACTTTATTTCAGTTTTTCTGTCTGTTATTGCAAAGAGGTTTCTGAAAGGGTGGAATTATAATTTTCATACTGATGAAGGTATGAAAGTGATGAAGGTACTGAACTCCAAAAAGCAACTTGTCTTTTCTGACCTAGATACAGTTTCCAACTGTGGTAGATGGTGCCAGACAGTAGAGTGTGTTGGCAAAGACCCAGAAATAAAATGATTATATTAGAGAAGGACCTAGCGTATTTTTTTTTTCAAGTAGTTTCTGTAGTGCAGTAGGAAAAACATTTCTTTGTGCTCCATCTTCCCTAATTGAAGGCATATTTGAAAGCTGTGGGCTCTCATTTGCTAAAATGAGAAAAGCATTTTTGTTTTATTAACAAAATTGGGATATCTTAGCTTCCTTTTCCACCTTTCCCCCCACTCCAGTGCTGTTATATAACAAGATTACCAGCCAAACTCATCTTTCAAACTTAACTAATTAAGAAATAGCATCTTGTCCTTTCTGTTTCCATATTTTAATTCCTTTCACATAGTTACTCAGTTCTGTGGAATAGCAATAGCTGATCTTTTGATAATAAAAGGTGCTATTTAAAGACTGTTTACCAAGGTACCACTTTCTTTTCCGGTGTTTGCTGCCGGGTTTTGTGTCTCACATAGCAGACTTAGATAGTTAACCTTTTTTTTGGGTACTTAAGCCTTTCCTCTTTCATATAATTGTTACAAGATCACAAAACTTGATAGACATTCAGGAACAGGAATACCTAAATCAGCCTTAAAATAAAAACAAAAATAGTTACTTTGAAGGGTACAGCTTAGGTACTGTTTTCCTTTTCCTTTTTTTCTTTCCTCATTGGGTTTTATATTACCAGAGCAATGCAAATAAAATCACTGTAAAGAGTCAGCAAAACTCTGGTCAAATATAAGAGTCATTTTGCATTTCTTATTTGTGTTAATTTTTGGTGGGGAGGATGTGTTCTTTGTAGGGTATTTGTTTAGAGTATTTTTGGGGGGAAGTAGCTATTTAGTCTAAACAGGGTGTCAGTAAATTAAAATTAGAAGGATTTTTCATTCCATCAGTGTAGGGAACTCTTGGCAAGGGGAGCTTCCTGTACCAAGAGATCAAATCAAAACTCATCTCTGATTTAGTAGATATGTCCTAGGTCTCAAGACACAGAGTTGAGACACAATGACTTGCCTATGTTTGAACAGCTATTAAGTATCAGAGGTGGGATTTATGACTAGGACTTCCTGAGTCTGAGCCCAGTGCTCTTTCCACTAGATCATTTTGCTTCCATAGCAGTAAATTAAATATTAAATCAGACAATCTGAAGATACCCTAGAAATTATCTACTCCAATCTCATTTTGCAGATTTGGAAACTCTGATCCAGAAAAGTGAGGTGACTTGCCCAACATAGTAAGAGACTGAACTAGGATTTGAAAATGGGGGGAATCTTTAGTGAAAAATTGCCATTGTTAACTATTATCATCTTCAATATTATCAGTACTAATTGAAACAGCTTTCATTTATTAGAATCTAGACATAATTGAGATGAATTTGCTAAACTCAGAAAATTTGAGTGACATGGGTAATTTTGCTTGTGGGTCATAATTGGATTATCAGTTGTACACATGTGCAAATGTATTTGGCATATAAGTAACTGTATTTCTTACCCAGATCCACTGAAAAAAGGAGGACAGAGCAGCTATTGGTTGAATTGTTGGTATTCGTCTTGTGAATATCTTTTCAATAACACTATCGCTACTAACAGAAATAGTGTAGTCAGGAGGAATACAGTTGTCAAAATATTTAAAAAAAAAAAAAACAACTAGTGGACCCCAGGTTAAGAGCTCTTGGTTTAGATGAATTCTTTTATTCAGCAATATTTTTTAATACAAAATAAAATAGGGCTTAGCTGCTTTGAAGCTAAGGAACTTGAAAGTCAATGTGCTTCTGATCCAACCATCCCAGCAAGCAATTTGGAACTATGACCAAAGGGCTATGAAACGGCATACACTTTGATGTAGCAATACCACTGTGAGGTCTGTGTCCCAAAGAGATCACAAAAAAGGGAAAAGGGCCTACGTGTACAAATATATTTATAGCAGCTCTTTTTTGTGGTGGCAAAGAATTAGAAATTGAGGGGATGCCCATCAGTTGGGGAATGGCTGAACAAGTTGTGGCATATGATTGTAATGGACTATTACTGTGCTGCGAGAAATGATGAGCAGGTAGATTTCAGAAAAACCTGGAAAGACTTATACGAATTGATGCGAAGTGAAGTGAGCAGAACCAGGAGAACATTAACAGCAATACTGTACAGTGATCAACCATAAATAACTTAGTTATTCTCAGCAATCCAATGATCCAGGACAGTTCCAAAGGACCCATGATGGAAAATGCTATCTACCCCCAGAGAAAGAACTGATAGAAGTCTGAATACAGATCAGTGCATACTACTTTTAACTTTCTGTGTTTTTTGGATAGTTTTTTCTTTCCTTTGGATCTGTGTCTTTTTTCACAAAATGATTAAAGTAATATGTTTTGCTTGACTGATATACAATCTATGTCAAAGTGCTTACTGTCTCAGGGAGGGGCGAAGGGAGAGAGGGAAAGTGAAGATTTGAAACTCAAAATTAAAAAAAGAAAGAATGCTAAAAAATTGTCCTAACATGTGACTGGGGAAAAAAGAAAAAACATTATTTAAAAAAGTTAATGTGCTCCCAAAATAAAAAGTCAGAGGAAATTCAGAAGAAATTGGCTCTTAGAAATCTAATTTCCAATTTTCTTAATCTACAAACTTCTTTAATGAAATTTTCTAAAAGAGAGTATATAAATTTTAAAGTTTCACTTACTGGTACATATTTTCTTTGTTTATTTGAATTACAAAGATTTCTCTAGCTGGGTAACTCAACTCCTCCTCTCCTGTTTGCCTCCCCCTTCCCTCCCTTCTCCTCTCCACAGGATGGTAAATTTGGATGGCTAAAAGATGCCAAGTTGACTTAGCTTTTACTGGCCTCTTTTCTTCCCTTGCCTTTTTCCTGTTCTGTCCTGTCCAATCCTCTCCCAAAATCTTAAACTTTCTGCCCTCTGAAGCTGGGATGCCAATGGGCCCCTGCCTAAGAGCTCTTCCGTACCCTCCTAGCATTAGAGTGATTATCTATAGGAACTGTTGCTGTTTCCCACCCAGGTTGTTGTCTTTTTCTTGACCTCATTAAAGGGACCATGCCCTGGCTACTTCTTAAACAGGTCTATTCAGTGAATGGGTGTTGCTTCACCCTAAATGAGTGCCCGCAAAGACCTGGGCCTAAAGGGCCCAAGGTCTCCCAGTGCATCCTGGGTCATCTCCAGTCATCCTGATGGATATCTGGTCACTGGATTCAGATGACTTTGGAGAAGAAGTGAAACTGGTGACCTGCACAGCCCTCACTCACTCGCAACAAAGTCAAGTGCAAGTCATGTCATCATTTCTCTGATGGCATGGTCTTCTTTGGCAACGAAGGATGAACACAATCTTTTCAATGGAGAGGTAGGGAATAGAAGGGAAATGTTTTGAGTTAGGTGATAAACAGTTTTAATTACTCCCTTTGTGGCCTCTGTGACTGAAACACCTGTTGTACTTTGGTGTTAACTCTCTAGGCTTGTTTTGTTTGTAAACTGCATGGATTATATATAATGATTTCAGAATTGTTTCACTGATGCTATACATGGTCACATATTTTTCTAAACAGAATAAGTTGGTTTCTGTAGAGGTTGTGCTAAATAAATGAAGCACAGTGGTATTGGGACCTCATGGAAGTTAAATACTGTCTTACAGATGTTTGCAGATCAAGGTCTTAGAATTGTGAAAGTACCTTGAATTTGGTTCATTCTCTGAAAACTGGGCAACGTGGTAGTGACATTTGCCATTTTATAAATGAGAATACCGATATTAAAATATGTAAAGTGACACATCCAGTGTTAGCTTGTTATAAATGAGTCTGGAGAAAGGATTGCTTTGTGTCATGGGAAGAATCCTGAGCTTGGAGTCAGAAGACTTGGGTTTAAGTCATTGTTCTGTCACTGAGTAGATCTTGGGAAATCACTTTGATTCCCTAAGTCTTAGTTTTCTCATCTGGAAAATGCCATGATAATTTCTGCACTGCTTACTTTTTATGATTATATGAGAAAATCACTTCGTAAAAGTTTGATAGAAATAAATTCAAATGATATTTGAATTTATTTCTAACACGTGAATTTCTGCTCAAACAAATTCAACTAACATTTAGTCATCTATTATCTATAAGGCAGGGGGGGACATAATTTTTTTAAAAAAGAATCCTTATTCCCAAGGAATTACTTTGGGAGTTGGAGAGGAGAATGGGGTAGGATGGTAAGGAAGATAAGACATGTATATAAGTGATATAAAACAAAGCAGGTTGGGATGTGGGGATGTAAAAGGGCAGGTCAGGCAAACTATTCTAGGAAAATGTGAGGAAGTAAGTTATATAATTGTAAAACAAATCTCTTCTGAGATTTCTTTTTGATAAAATGGGAATAATATACTGCCTATCTCCACAAGTTGATTGTGAAGTGTTACAGAAACTTGTCTAAGCACTTAATGTATGCTTCCATTTTTCAGGTATAAATATCTTAACTGAGTTCTCCCATATTATGTAAGTCCTGAAGTTTACATTTTCTGTGACTGTATCAGTTTCTTAAAAAACAAAACAAAAAAACCCATGATGATTTTCTTCCCTAAAACCTCTTTAATTTGTAGGATTATATTGAGTTAGACAGTGACTTTATAGTAATTACAACTTCATGTTTTAAAAAATTATTTTTTCCTATTCCTCTTTCAGGTGTTTTCCAGAGAATAGTTCTTGGGGCATCTTTGTCACATTAACTCAATCTGTCAGGGGACTGAAAGGCTTATGAGGAGGTTCTGTCTCACTCAACAGTGTCTATTGAAGACAACAAGGAAGAGGGAAAAAGAACGGGAAAAAAAGAAGCTAAAACATTTTAGCAAACCATGGTAGGTAATTCCCTTGATCTTAGTCAAAGTATTCTTTTAACTTGATATTGGAGAAGTTAACATTAGAAGAAGGTGTTAATTTTTTGGCTCTAGTGCTAGGACAAAGATGGCACTATGCTGCTATTTAAGCAAAGCAGATAAGGTATAATTTATTATAGAGTCCTTTAAACCACAAAATGGAGCCCTGTGAGCCTGCAGGCCATGAATTATTAAATTCAAATGAGAGAATCTTCATAAATAATGTTTTCTAATAAAACTGGCAAACTGTCGCAGATGCCTAAATGACCTTGAACCGTAGTTGAAATGAATTGCTTCCAGACTTTGACTTCAAGGTCAATTATTTTTTCCCCTTAAAAACGTATACCTCCCCTGATGTTTTCATTGTGTCATGGAGAAATTTCAGGGCACAAAGACTTTACCCATGGAGCACAAGTTCTGCCAGGTCCTACCAACCTTAAAAGGTTCAAATATTGCCCCTGCAGCAGACCTTGTGTTTATTGTCTGAGGACAGTGAACAAGTTTCTTTCCCTTTCTGGGCCTCAGTTGTATCCTTTGCCAGTGAAAAGGGATAGATGATCTTAAGTTTCTCCTGTTCTCAGATCTCATCCTCTGTCACAGTTAAATGGAAAGAGCCACAGCTGAAGATTTGGCACTGGGATGTGGCAGTGTGAGGAGGGAGGGGAGAGGAGAAAGGGTAGGATGAGTAGCTCTTTTATACTAGAGGTGCAGAAGGTCTGGGACTGTTCTGTACATTACTTGTTACAAGTACTGTTACTTGAGATATTGAAGTGAACACTTCTTTAGTAACTGGACTATAGTACCTCTATCTTTTATTATCTGAGCCACAGCAATTTTTCAGAGGCAAAATTATCAGGTATGTAAGTTGTCCAAAAAAGGATGATCCCGTTGTCACTTAGTCTTTGTTTTACACTTGCTTCATGAACTTTTTGTCAAGTCATTTAACATCTGTGTGACCCAGATTCTGCATTTATGAAATGTGGTCAGTTCTTTTACTTCTCTCTCCAGAGAATGTTAGGTAGATCTATTTTGTAAATCCATTTCTTGTAAGTCAACAATGATGAGAGACTTTAAGATGTTTTAATCCTTGGACAACAAACACAAAGATAGTATTAATCAATGTACTAGAGTATATTGATTAGAGGTAGCATGGTGGTTTATTAAAACAACTATTGTAATTTGAATCTTGGCTTTATTGTAACCTTGTGACCCTGGAAAAAATCACTTCACTTCTTTGCAGAGCTGCAGTTTTCTCATCTGGCAAATGAGGATAGTTCGCCCTGCTTCCCTCCCACGATTGCTTTGTAATGTGCCAGTTATTATTAATTTTACTGTTATTGTAGTACAGTAATAGCATTATAATATTTACCTGTTAGAAATTGTAACTTATAATGATCATAATAAGTTGCAGTGTGGTGGAGAGGAAAGTAATTTGAGTTTTGGATCATGAGTTCTTGGGTATACTCACTGCTTCAGCACTTGATTGCTTGTGACCGTGGTCAAGTCATTTCACCTCTAGGTGATACTGTTTCTCCATCTGTCAGAATGACTGTGATAATGCTTATATTTACAGGTTTATGGTAGGGAAAGTGCATTGTGTACTTTAAAACAGTCTGCAAACGTGAGTAGATGATATTCTTTAATGCTTCATGAATCGCTGATTTTGTTAGTATGGGTTCTTCTTATGGTGATTTTTGCACTTCCATAGACTAAACTACCCTGACCCAAAGAATTTATCACCAGTGGCCAAACTTTTAGTGATGAGTTGCTCCAAATTAACTGGTGTGGCCTTGGGATGATAAATGCTCAATCTGATTGGTCCATATGCAAATACATAGTTTGAGAGAATATCATATTATAAATTCTTGTTAGAACTCCATTATGATAGAATTCCCCTCTTCCTAATCCTGCTCCCCCAACTCACCAATGGATTTAAGTAGTTGTTGTAAGGTCTTTGAAACTGCTTTCAGACCACAAAACTTGAGATCTTTCTCTAAGTTACTTTATGAGCTCTAAGACCAATATAAAATGGACTGCCATTATCCCTTCTCAGCAACCATGACAGTGATATTATAACTCCTCCATAACTCTTTGAAAAATTGAAAAGGTAAATTGAAATGTCTTTAAACTCTCCTTCACTTTTGGGAAACTATTTTCTATAGTTTTATTGATAGCTTTGGCTTCAAAAAGATTTATCTTACCCAATGTGCCTTTTCTTCCCAGAGTCATCCCTCATAACAAATAATAAAAGGAAGGAAAAAAAACCCTAGCTCAGTAGAACTAACCAATATATTGAAAAATTTTAACGTGTGGTGTTTCACATTTACTGTCTTCTGCTTCTGAAAAGAAGGCAGAGAGATGATTTCTCATACCTCTTTGGGATGAGATAATTATTCATATAATTATGCAGCATCCAGTTTGCATTGTTTTTGTTGTCATTACTATTATTGTTTTAATACTTGTTCTTGTTTTTCTGGTTCTGCTTGTTTCTGCTTTGCATCGGTTTGTATAATTTTTCCCCTGATTCTTTTTGTTCATCGTGTTTGTTATTTTTTACAGTGCAGTAATATATCATTTCATTTACCATGATTTGTTTAGCCGTTCCTCAATCAATGGGCATTATTTCCAGATCTTTGCTACCACAGAAAAGTGCTGCTATAAATATTTTGATGTATATAGGTCCTTTTTAAACTTTGTTGACCTCTTTGAGGGAGTATATACCTAGCCGTGCATTCCCCTCAGTTAAACTGTGTGAATATTTTTGTCATTTCCTTAGCATGCTTTTAAACTTCTTTCCAGGATCTTTGGACCAATTCATAGCTCAATTAACAATGCATTAGTATACCTATTTTCTAACATTTTGTAATCTTTATCAGTTTGCTTGGTGTGAAGTAAAACCCCTAGAGTTGTTTGGGTTTATATTTTCAAAATTATTATTAGTAGTAATTTGGAACATTCTTTTATGTTTTTCTTCAGTAGTTTATAGTTCTCCTGAAAATTGTCCATATCTAGAGGCATTTTAAAAATGACATTTGGGCTAATCTTTTCAGAAAATTTCAAGAGACAGTACGTTGTATTAGAAAGAAGTGAGTCCTTAAGAATCAGTTGGTCCTTTAGTTGGACTCATGGCTCTGATCCAAAAAAAGTTTCAACCTTTTATGAGCTTCTGTTTTTGCATTTGAAAAGTTGTAATGATATTTGGTACTGCCTACTTTTTGTAAGTCATAAAGCAGTATAGTAATGGGAGCTACTGTTATTATCTCAATCTAGTAACATTTTTTCCCTTATTTTTCTAACAGAGATCTATCAGATCTTTTGCTAATGATGATCGCCATGTTATGGTGAAACATTCAACAATTTATCCATCTCCAGAAGAACTTGAAGCTGTCCAGAACATGGTATCCACTGTTGAATGTGCCCTCAAACATGTCTCAGATTGGATGGATGAAATGAGTAAATCTGGGAAAACAGAGGGAGATGTAGATATGAAAAAGGATGATGCTGGAGAAAACTCTGCCAAGTGAGTGAGCTGACCTTTATAGTGCTTTACTGTGCAATATGTTTCTTGATATATCTGGGCATTACTAGGAAGTAACTGGGTATGAAAGTTGGTCAGTCAACTGCTAAGTGATTTTCTGACAGGTGAATACTTTGAATTTAGAAAGAAAAATAATGGTTAGTAGACTCTAGAAAGGAGACCTAAAACTACTTAAATAATTCTCATTTATGTACGTCTTGAAAGTTCACAAAGTTTATTCCTTAATGGCAGTCCTGTGGCAAATATTTCACTGTCCCATTAGTAACTGAGACACAACACTGAAAAATCTCTTCATTCTTTAAAAATATCCTCTTAGAAAACATCATCAGATTTTTTTTTCCCTTTCATTTATTTGAAATGACTAGTAGCATTTCTTGGAGAGAGGATGATAGACATTGTACTATAATAAGTCATGTAAAATCTCAATAAAGAGTCAACATTGCATGAAAATAAATTTAAAATGTAGATGATTTCAGTGTGAATAGCACACTGAAATGGAACATATGAACTGGAAGCTAGTAGACCTCAGTTCTGGTCTGTGCTCTTCGACCTTAGCAGAGTGATTTCACCTCTCTGGACCTCAGCATTTTCATTTGTCAGGTGAAAGGGTTGAAGCAGATGATTTTTTAAAGAATTTTAATTTTTTTTTCAGTTTTTTTCATTTATATTACCTTTGCTTCTGAATATGTCTTTTCCCCCAACCTTTACTTAGCCATCTTTCCCTTAAGCAAACAAATAAAAAACAAGAGAAAGGAAAAAAAAAAGTAGCATGCCAAACTAACCAACACAGTAACTGAATCTGAAAGTATACATCATACTATCTTTTCTAAAGGGGTAGTAATATTTCATTGTTTTCTTGCACTGCGATTTGTTTAGCCATTCCTTAATTGGTTTATAGTTTTTTTTAATCAGAAAAAAGTACTGCTACAAATATTTTGGTGTATATGAGATCTTAATTTTTGTCTTTGACTTTCTAGCAATAAGATTTCTGGGTATTTTGTTGTGAATATTTCTTAGTTACTTCTTAGTATAGTTCCACATTTCTTTGCAAAATCGTTAGACCAATTAAAATTCTACTCTGTATTTGAGAATTGATTATTTTTATTGTCTTATGTTAACAACATTAAGATCCCTTTATCCTAAAGTAAAATATTTCTTTACTTGATGGTGTCCTATCTTAGAATCACAGATGTGGATGGGCTTCAAAAATCTTATTGTACACTCCATACGATAAATTCCTTTTGCAACATTCCTAACAAGTTATCATCTAGCATTTGCTTGAAGACTTCCAGTGATGGAGGAACTCCCTCTCTGGAGACAGCCCATTCCTTTTTAGGACAGCTTTGATTTGTTAGGCTTAAAGTGTAAGTGGCCAAAATACATAATACAGAATGTTAGATATGGATTGGATTTTAGAATGGATAATGTTAGGGCTGGAAAGATCTTAGTCTTATTTCTCAGTCCCTTGGCAATATTTCAGTTCCCTTCTAATATAGATAAAATATATGATGGCTTTTAAAAATGTTACTCGTGAATTCACGACTTATGTGAAGTCTTAATGAGATCATTCAATAACCTCTTTTTATTTCCCTAAGTTTATGTGTGTGTTGAATAGTTCTGCCTCCAAATTTAGAGTGTACTTAAGTAAGTAAATGCCTGGGTTTTCTTAACAAGTCTTATCTTGGAAGATGTTTTTACACAGAACTGGCAGGTCCTGGAAAAGCTCTCCAGGTGACTATCGTTTTAAATTGGTGACGCCACTGTATTTTAAAGATTTTTTTAAAGGTTTATGAGCCTCAGAATTAATTTTGGATTTTGTGACACAGTTGGACATGTTAGTAAAGTCAATTCTTCACTGGCCACATACGGATAATGCAATTTGTGGAATAATCTCTGTAAGTATTTGAACCCAAGCTGATAGCATCTCTCCCTAGCATTCTTACTGGAGATCAGAAATGGTAATCCCGGAAGGGCCACAAATTGGAATTTGTTAGAGTTTGCTCTGGAACTAGCAAGGTACATGACAATGAGTTAATGTCTCTGGGTCTCAGTTTTCACATATATCAAGGTAGATGCTACTTCAGATGCTACTTATTTCTTTCATGAAGCCTTTCTTGAGCTATGTAATCAAAAATGATCTTCTTTCTTCCTGAATAATTTTTTTATACTTTTCAAGTATTTTTCATTCTTCATTTTGTATTATCTGTGTATATGTTAGATCTCTCTACTTGAGTGTGAATTTCAACAGAACAGGGAATTTAGCTTTCATCTTTGCATCTTCTGATGCTTAATACAATGCTTCTGTACACATTAAGTAATCTTTAAGGCAGTTTCTAACTCTTAACATTCTATATTCATATATACTGTGATGTTTATATTTTTATATTGCGTGATCTAGTTCTGATGTTGGATGATGTAAGATCTCTTTCAGTTCTGATAGTATGGAATTCCTTTCATGACCTGCAAACTGATGTTAACATCTGATCAAAATAGAAAGGTCAATTTGTTGGGAAGGGGGTGTGTGTTTATAAACCAAATGATTCACTTTCCTCCTCCATTAATTGCTATTTTGGATTATTAATGCCATCCTTTGCATTTCTTGGCTTAGATAACCAGGAGTGACTATAAATCAATTAAATATTTCAGCATCATCTCCAGTCTCCTTTCTCAAGGAGTAAAACATTTTATAATCGTTCATTGCTAGGGAAAAGATCTCCTTTTGTAGCTCACATTCTCAGGAGAGAAGAACAAACGTAGGACTCATGAACTATCTTCCTTTTTTTACTTCTAGCAGATAAACTGTTTAAGAGTTTTTTGTTATCATACATATGTTTTTAATGAGTAAAAGCAATTTAGTATTCACAAATCTTTCTGATTAGAGGGTTTTGTAGTCATCTAGGTTGGAAAACTTTGAACCACCTTCAGTTCTTCCTGCTGTTACCTATATCTAATCATTCATTAAATTCTTCAGATCTTTTTTCTTAAGATGATGCATTTTGCCTCTTACATTTATCCCTTACCAATGTCATTAGTCTTTGAAACATTGACATTTCACAGGAGCCTTGTAAATGCTTTCTCTGGTCCTTTCAGTTTATCCTACATGTTGCTGGCAGAGTAATAATATTAGAAGCTTTGATTATTCCCCTAATCATCACTTTTTCCCCATTCTACCTTCTTTGTACATGGGATCAAGTTTATGATCTTAGTTTAGCATGCAACTACTTTTACACTGTTCTCAAAATCTTAAGTTTTCAGCCTTTTATCTCCTAGGATCATGTATTTAGTGTTAGATAATCAGAGTCCAACTCTTTGTAGAGGAGGAAACTGAGGTACAGAGAAGAAAAATGACTTGGCTAAGGTCATAAAGTAAGCACCAGAACAGGGATTCACACTCGCATTCTCTGCCTTGAAATCTAATAGTTTTTCTCTTGTAGATTACTGCTTCTGCTTGCCATTGTCTGCCTGGACCTGGTTGGCCTGTATTCCTACTTTTTGTCACAGCCCCTCTTGAAATACTTTTTTCATTTAAATGAGTCAAATCTCTCCTCCTGTAGGAGATGTTCTTCCATAGTTTTCACCCATGTTGATAATATTTTTTTAGACTCTTACGGCTGTTGATGTTTGTGTCACATGGCCACTTTATGTGTTTCAAGTGTTAATGATGCTTCCATTCCTTTACTACTGTTAAAAGAATTTTTCACAATAGATATGTAGTGCAAGTATTGCCCTTTCTTTATAGATTGGAAACTGAGGCTCAAGGAGGTTAAAGTGTTGTAGTTTATATCTTGTTTTCCCAGTTAGCTTCTCTTGAGCAAGAACCACGTCTAAGCTTTTCTCCCCTATTTAATGTTCCCACAATGTTATCTGTTCAGTAGTTCAGAGTATTCTTAGAACCACATACTTTTATAACTGAATAGGACCATAGTTGAAAGCAGTGCAGTACTTTTTTGTGGTTTTGAGTACTGTCTTTTACTAACTCTATAACTTTGTGTGACAAGGTTATCGTGGGATAATAGAATTTAGAGCAAAGAGAACTTAGAGATCATTGGACATTTGAGAAACCAGACCCAGGGAGGTAAAATGATTTGCCCCAAACCATCATGTGACTCAGTGATAGAACTAGAACTCCAGTCCTAGGACCCTAGTAATATTTTCTTTCCCCAAGGCAGTAATATTGTAGAATGAGATTCTTAAGAGTTCTAAAGTGTCATGAGGTTGTAATGATTTCCAGGGGTACTGATTCACATAATCTCTGAATAGAAAAGACCTGGAAGGGCCCTTAGGAATTAACCATCATTTTTCAGGTGAGAAAACTGAGCCCCAGAGTGGTTAAATAACTTATCCAAAATCATTTGATATATATTCTGCAATAGTTTATATTGATATTCCACTTTTGGAGTCCTTTATCTTGGGTTACTTGTTTACCTTGGAGCTTTAGTTTCCTCATCCATAAAATGCATATAATATTTCTCTTTCTTTTCTGTTACATGCATAGGAAAGCAGAATTTTTAGAATTTTATTCTTCTCTGCATCTACTTATCTACTCTTTAGTTGTACTTCCAGACTGGAATAGTCTAGTGTAAATGTGTAGAAATAACCATTCAAAATTTTCTTTTAAAGGGATCAAGGTGGCCGGACACTCTGTGGTGTAATGAGAATTGGCCTAGTTGCAAAAGGCTTGCTGATAAAAGATGATATGGATCTTGAGCTGGTTCTGATGTGCAAAGATAAACCCACAGAAACTCTATTACATACTGTCAAAGACAATCTTCCTATTCAAATTCAGGTGAGTTCTGTTGTAAAATTACCCTGTCAGGTAGATTTTACATAGGCAAATGTAATTACTGTCCATTCAAGTAAAAAAAGCATTTGTTATACATCTACTATGTGCCAGTCATTGTGCTGAGCTCTGGAGATAGAAAGAATGACAAACATTACCCCTTCATTTCCTGGTCTCATGGAGCTCACAGTCTAATGAGGGACATAGCATGCAAACAGCTATGTACAAACAAGATATACAGGATGTCTCAACAGCCTTAATGCAATTTTAAGCTGTAATTGTTTAAATTCATTCATTAAATAAGTTTAGATAGCTTAAAACTCCACTAAGATTTTTAGGACACCGTGTATGCAAGATATATTAGAGATAATTTTGGAGGGAAGTCACTAGCATTAAGGGCCAGGAAGAGCTTTTTGCCAGAGATGGGATTTTAGCTGAGACCTGAAAGAAGCCATGAAAGGCAGAAGGTGTATATATAGATAGTGAGAACATGCCAAGTATGAGGGACAGTCAGTAAAAATGCCAAGTCAAGAGATACATTATCTAGTTGGAAGAACAGTAAGGAGAGCAGTGTCTGGATTATAGAGTATATGAAGGGGAATAAAGTGTAAGAAGCTGGACAAATAGGAGGAGGCTAGGTTGTGAAGAGCTTTAAAAGTCAGAGGATTTCTTTGATCCTGGTAGTAATAGGGAGCCACAGAAGTTTAGTGAATAGCAGGATTATATGGGCAGGCCAGTGCTTTAGTAAGATGACTTTGATAGCTTAGTGAAGGATAGACTGGAGAGTGGGGAGACCAACTAGCAGGTTTTGGCAGTAGTCCATGTGTGAAGTGATTAGGGTGTATACGAAAATGGTGGCAATGTTAGAGAAAAGAAGAGGGTATATAGGAGAGATACTTTGAAGGTAGAATTGACAGGACTTGACAACCAATTGGTTCTGGGTGGGTTGAGATAGTGGGGAGTTGAGGATGACACCTAGGGTCGTAGGAGCTGGGTTACTGGAGAAATGGTGGTGGCCTCAGCAGCAATAGGGAAGTTAGGAAGAGGGGAGGACTTTTTGGGAAAGATATTATGTTCAGTTTTGAACATGACTGAGTGTAGTATTTCTCCAGGATATCCAATTCAAGATGTCTGGAAGACAGAGATACAAATGAGTGAAGGTTAAGAGAGACATTAGGCTAGTCAGATCTGAGGATGACCTGAATAGAAGCGATAGTTGAAACTGTGAAAGCAGATAAAATCAAGTGCAGTAGTGTAGCGGGAGAAGAAAAAAGTGCCCAAGTCCCACCTTGGAGAGACATCCAAGGTTAGTGATGTAACCCAGATGAAGATACAGTAAAGGATACTTGGGAAGGAACAGTCAGATAATCAGGAAAATCAGGAGAGAAGTGTTGTGAAAATCAAAGAGAAGGAAAAATCAAGGAAAAGAAGATAATTGACAGTATCAGTGAAGAGGTCAAGGATGAAGACTGAGAAAAGGGTTATTTGATTTGGCATTTAAGAAGTCATTGGTAGTTTTGGAGAGAACAGTTTCATTTGAATGATGAGGTCACAAGTCAGACTACAGAGAAAACAATTATTTTAAATATAGATCTGTGAATAAGGCATGTGACATAAAGGAAAATTGTGGTGATGAAAATGGAGAAAATGTTTGCTAAACTAAAGTGTATACTAAATTAACAACAACAACAAACCCAAACTTCCTTAAAATAGTTCTTTTGGAGTGAACTTGAACTGTGGGCTCTAAAAAGCTGGAAGGACTGGTGGGATGATTCAAAGTAAACTGAAAGGTGTTTTAAGTTCCTTGAGGGACTTTTATCCTTGTTTCTCCAGAACTTAGTGTGATGCTAAAATAAATGTTTGTTTCAGTCTACCTGAAATTATCACTTAACCTTTGGAAAGCCTAGAAGACTGGCGATTTTTTAGGATAATAACGTATTAGCACTTTAAGTTTCACTGGGCACTTTCACCGCAACAGTGGTGTGAAGTAGGGATCTCACATATTCTTTCCATTTTACTACTGAGGAAATGGAAGTGAGAGAAGGAAGATACCTTGTCGATGGTCACACAGCCAGTAAGTATTAGAGTTGGAATTTGAATGTAGGTTTTATGAAATCATACTTTTAGAGCTACAAGAAACTGATTCCAGTGCTCTTTTACATCATACAATGCTACTTCTCCTGAGTGATAATGCACATTTTCTAGAGTCCTGAAATACTCTAAAATCCCTTCCTCATTCTTTGAGGTCAGCAGACTTATTCCTGTTTTACTGAGTATTTTCCTGTTTTGTAAAATTATAAGATTAATAAAAAGCATGCTTTAAGTTTCCTTTAAAGAATTAATGCATTAATTTAATGACAACTTCATTTTTTGTTGTAAAGGTAATTATAGAATATAAAAGTTTCCATTTTTGAAACTCTGGAGTAATAATAATTCCTTTGGCTTCTTGTTAAATTATCAAGTCAACAGGCAATTTAGATTAGTTGTTTGCTAAAGTTCCTTCCAATTCTGATATTTAGTTAAGTTTATGAACTTGGCATCCTTATGTATCAGATGCTCATGATTTCAAAGCTGATTGTAGTAGTCAACTCTTCAGTTATCTTTTACCATTAAAAATGGGAAATAAAACTCCAGAAAGCATAAATCATAAAATTGTTTTCTAGATTTAGTGTCTCAGGACCTTAGTTTGAATCCTGGCTTTGTCATTTTCTGTCAGCATGACATTAGGCAAGCTAAGACTTAAATTTTGTGGGCCTCAGTTTTTTAATCTGTAAAATGAGATTGGACTAGGTAATCTTTAAAAAGGTCTGTTCTGCCTAGAAATCCTGTTCTATTCTTAAGAATCCCTTTTACAAGAATGAACATAGCTAAAATTTATGTGAATATGATTTTCCCTCACATTCTAAGACTCTTAAGTTATAGGCAAGTTGCCAGTCTGCATCGTCATAAGGAATTTCTCTATCAGGAATTCTTTACGTTGATGAAAATCCCAGATCCAGGCCAGAACAAAACAAAATTAAAAATTCTTTTTACTACTTCTCTTCTCTGATGTGCCTAGGGGAGGGAACAGGCAACAATGTACTTAGTTTTTCAGTCCTACCTTTGCGTTTATCATCTAAGTGACAATTAGGAGAATATTTCACTCTTCTAAATTTGTCTTCTGTTCCCTCATCATAGCATTGTTGTGAGGAAAGTGCTTTGTGAAATGCAAAGCCTTTATTATTTGTACTATCTTCTTTCTCTTTTATTCTCAGGCTGCTAAATGCTGCTGGAAGAAGTCAAAGAACATTGGTGACTGGGCCTACTACAAATATATCTAATCTTAGTTTTTCCTTTGCTACAAGCCATATTCTTTCCTGATTGATTTGCACTTTCCACAGTTTCTGTTCCAGATCTTCTCTTCTCTCCTCAAACCCCCCTATATTAATTACACTTAACCCTTAACCTCTCATCAGAGGACCTTTCTTGAATGAAAAATTTTGAGGTCATGCTTTGTAATTTCTTTCCTGAATCTATAGCTCAGATACTTTCAGCATCATCCACCACTCTCTCCTCTTTTGTTCTATAGTCTTGGAGGAAAAATTGTACTCCTTTCCCAGGTTAACCACTACACTCTTGATTTCTTATGCCATCTCCTGAAAGCTTCCTCTGAGCTTTTCTTCTATAATTTTCTCTCTCTCTTATCTCTTGGTTTCTCCCCTGCTATCTACAAACAGCCAGAGATTTCTCCTGTCTTTACAAAACCTTGGTTTGATCCTGCTATCCCCTCAAGCTATGGAGCAGTTGTATTTTATACCTCCCTTTTACTGCCAAAATAAAGTTTTATTTTGAAAAGTTTTCTGTCTTTATTACCTCTGCTTCTCATTTTCTACTTCCTAATCCCTTGCAGTGCACCACTACTCTGAAAGTGTTCTCCCATAGCCCATGAGTGATCTCTGTATTACTAAATTCAGCAGCCATTTCTCACTTCTCATCGTTTTTTGATCTAACTGCGTCATTTGACTCTGTTGACTACTAATTCTTCCTGACTACTCTTATTACTGTGTTTCCTTATTCTGTTCTCTCCTGGTTCTCCTATCTGCTAGTTCCTCTTCTATATCTTTTGTACCATTGTCATCCATATTCCATCCCTAACCAAAGGCTCTGTCCTGACCTACTCTCTCCCAAATCCCCCCGCCCCCTTTTTAGAATAATTATTGGTTTTTTGGCTTCACATATCATCTTTGCAGATTACTCCAGGATCTCTATATCCAACTCTCATGGTCTTTTGAACTCCAGTTCTACTTAGCCAACTAAAAGTCCTTTTGGACATATTCTTCTGGTCATATCCAACTGGATGTCCTGTCAGATAGACTTCTGAAACTCTACATGTCCAAATAGGGCTTATGCTTTTCCCTGAGCCAAACTGCTTCTGAGCTTTGCTATTTCTGATGAGGATACCAGCCTGTGAGTCACCTAGGTTTTTAAGCTCTAGAGTCCTCTTCAACTTGTTCCTCTCCCTCATTTTCCATATCTAGTCGGGTGCTATGTCTTGTTTCTGCCTTCAGAATATCTTTCACATCTCTCCTCTTCTCACTTATGTAGCCATCACCCCAATTTAGATCCTTATCACCTACCTTAAACTATTACAATTATCCTCCTTGTTCATCTGCTTTGATCCAGGTGCTACCTTCCCTCTTCTCTTTCCCTCCCCAGTCCTCTGCCTAAATTGGTATTCCTACCACAGAGCTTTGCCTTTCAGAGCTGTCTTTGATGTCCTTGTCTTTGATATCATTGCCTCAATTTGGCTCTCAGTTACTCATATTCATGTTGTTCTTTGACTTATCTCCTTGTATTCATATTGAGGTTTTGACTTTTTTTTAAGACCTTATTAGATATCCTTCCTTGTTTTGCCTTATCTTTTTGTACTCTAAAGTAATTTTGCCAGACTCATCCCTAATAAAATGGACAAATCTTTTTCTCCCTGGATTTATAATACAAATCTGGACATATTTGATCATTTGTTCAGAGCCAAAAAAATCCATTGATTGGTAGAAACTATGGAGTATAATAAAACTTTGACTCGTTGAGGAAATGATGGGTTCTAATTAACTGGTGGGAATATACTGTTTTGTTTCAATTCTTATTTTCTTAAGTCTAAAATATCAAGCCCATTTTTTCTCTTACTATTATGATTTATGGATTTTTTTCCCAAGATGATCAAAAATTTTAGTTTCTCAGAGTTAACATTCTGAACATTTGAGAGTGTGATAATAAGGATAATGCTTTTGTTAATTTTAAACGCAGAGTCAGAAATATGGAATCAGTGAGTAAATACTGAGTCAGATATGAAATGATATAATTATAGCAACTCACATTTCCATAGCACTTGAGGTGTGCCAAGTGTTTTTTTCTCACAAATTCTTTGAAATAGATTATATAAATATTAACATTACTATATCAGTGATTTTTTGTCAAGTGGTTTTTGTCAAGTGAAATTATTTGTCCCAGTTTGCATAGCGAAGTAGTTTTTATAATTGGATTTTGACTGGCTACCTGACTCCAGGTAGTTAGTATAGTGTAATGGAAATAATGTTAGACTTTGAATGGGGACACCTACATTTTAATGCTGGTTCTCATGCTAACTGCCTATATTATAACTCATTTCATGCATCTGAGCCTCAGTTTCCTCATCTGTCAAATGAGGGCTAGATGATCTTTGAAATTATTTCATCCTAGCTCTGGTCTCTGTAATTACTGTGTATGGTCATATAACTTAGTTTTCCTGCCTCATGCATGTAGTATACATTTGTGGAGCTGTCTCATAAGACATTTTTAGTTCAGAATCTTTGATTCTTTTGATTCAGTCTTTTTGTCAAATGCTTTCGTTTTTTCTTCAGTAGAGCAAAGATATCCTACCTCATAGATATAAATATTACTATATATACTAGACCTGGAGGGACCTTGGAGATTCAGTTCCCTTCCTTCATTTGGAAATGAGGAAACTGAGGTCCAGGAAAGTAAAGTGACTTTTCCAGTTCCAGATAGCTACTTAAATTAAAATCAGGACTTGCACCCTTACTTTTTAAGTCCAGTGTTTTTTTTTGTGTGGGTGTGTAAGAAGTACTAAATGTCACAAGCATGCCTTTATAGTTGTAATACAGTATAGTAATTGGTAGGTGATTGCTCTGCTGTGCCAGGCCCTTAAATTATAATGTGATTATACTGTTAACATACAACATAATCATGTTTCCCAGTGAATGTCAAATGTCTTGTCCTGTAATCTTGAGTCTCACCTGTCTCTCAGCTTAAAAAGGGCATAGTGACTGACTTATTCATCTGCTGAAAACAGATCACTATGGTTCCCTGTTCTTATTCATGTTGATATGCTTTTCTTTAAACACACACACACACACACACACAACTACAAAATTGTTTTTATGAGAACTTAGAAATTAGTAGTTAAATGTTTGAGAGGATCCATCCAGGTGGCTTAGGGTACTCCCCATGCAGTTTATTTTCCAATAATGCATCTACAATAGTTAGAAGTAGAGAGTTCCCTCTTTATGTGTAGAGCCTTGTTGTGGTGGAAAGAACACTAGACTTGAGTCATAATCCTTAGGGTTTTAGTTTTGATGATGTTACTATTTGTGTAACCGTCGTTAAGTCACTTTGCCTCTTTTGGCTCATTTTGTCATCTTTAATTTAAACTAGAGATAGATTTTCATTGCGTTTCTTACAGATTGATGAAAGGAGTAAATGAGATGATGTATGTGAAACACTTTGTAAAGTCCCTTATAAATGCCAGTTATAATATTGTGAGCTGTTTCTTAAATAGTAGGTTGCTATTTAGTTAAAAAAATGTGAATAACGTGCTTTTAATGTTAATAATTGTTTCCTTCAAAGCACTATCTTTTGTCAGCCATTCAATTTGTACCTCTGGCAGTCAGGCAGGCAGGCAGTCATTTATATAGAACCTACTATGTGCCATGTTACTGTACTGTTTTTACAAATACTGTTTCATTAGATCCTGGCGAAGGCGAAGTAGGTACTGATATTATCTCTGTTTTACAATTGAGGAAACTGAGACAAGCTGGTTAAATGACTTGATCAGGGCCACATAACTTGTATGTGTCTGAGAATGGATCTGAACTCAGATTGTCCTGACGTCAAGATCATCACTCTTATCCACTGCATCACCAGCTACTACTAAACACACACACACACACACACACACACACACTATTTGTTTTTATTTTGTAGTTAGTAATTTAGAAGAAAACTGAGAAGTTAGATGTCCATTGTTGATTAAACCCAATAACATCATTAGCTCATTGTTGCAATTTGAAATCCTTTTTACATATAGTACAAACATTCCTTTTTTATGTGATTTGTAATTCTAATTTATTGGACATTTTAAAGATCTTATTTGGTGACTTTCAGAAACTTACAGAAGAGAGATATGAAGTGGAGCAGTGTATAAAAGAGGCATCTATTATTATCCGAAATACAAAAGAGCCCACGTTAACGCTGAAGGTGATACTTACTTCCCCTCTAATTAGGGATGAATTGGAGAAGAAAGATGGAGGTATATAAAACTTTTCTTTCCCTTTTAGTTTTTTTTACATAAGACTTCTGTCTCAGATGTTATGGTGGCTGTCATATAGGTTTAAGCATATAACTGTTCTCTTTTGTCTTGTGTTTGTAACATTAAAAATAACCAAATGTGTATTCTTTTATTTGGTAAAAAGTTCAATGTAGAAATGTATATATAGAATGTTTAATCTATGAAGAACTCTGTGCATATTTTTAGAATTCTTTCATGAGTATTATAACTTTAATAGCATTTGAGGACCTTGCCTTGCTTTATTATATTTTGGTGATTTCTTAAATAAGGCTTGTTTGTATGTCACCCTTTCAAAATTGTAAATACTATCTTCTCAGCTGTAGCTTAGATCCCTTTGGTATCTAATCATATATATGTACAATTCTACTCAATGCATGATTATTTTTTTAATGTCAAAAATCCCACTGGGGGGGGGTGAGTTGGAATTTATTTCTAGAATTTTTTTTTTTTTTACACATATTACACTCCATGTAGTGTTCTGAGTTTATCTACAGAGATTATGCTTCATAATACCTTCCTAGTGTTTTAATGCCTACCATGTGTTGGATATTGGGGGACATCCAAAAGTGACTCAGAACAAGAAAGATTGGGAATTGTTAACCTCGAAGCTATGTGATTGGCCAGGACTAAGCAACATATGGCCCTTGGTATGCTGTACAGGTCTGTTTTACACCCTCTTCATTTTTCGTAGGCTGCCTGAAATTCTTTGGTAGACTGCAAGTGGCCTGCAGGTGTTAGTTGTGCGAGCCTTTTTTACATGCTCTGCGTTTCTTGAGGGCTACCTGAAATCCTTTCATGGTCCACCCAAAATCCTTTTGCAGGCTGCAAGTGATGTGCAGGCTGAATGTTGTGCAAGCCTGTGATAGGCTGTTTCCTTCATTACCTTCTCTCTCCCAACCCATCCCTTCTACCCTTTCAAATTCTTATCCATGGAGATGATCCTGGGATTTCAAAGATTATACTAGTGAGTTCAAACTGGAATATCTTTGAATTGGGGTTCAGTAATGAAATGTGTCTCTTGTTCAAGAATCATTCTTGCCCACCATAGAGTTAGCTGAATGTAAATGTTAACAGATTGACCACCAGGTATTGGAGCTTTGTCACAAGAATTCATGAAGACTTGCTTCTGATTTGTGGAGAACTTTTGATCTGGGTTAGTAGCAGGAATGTGCAGAAGGATGAAAAGATTCTTTTTGATTTGAAGGATTTTTTATTTTGTCAATTTTTGTTTCTTACTTCACTCTCTGTCCCCAGTCTTGTTCCTAGAATCTTGTTTTGCAGTATTGCTCTTTGTCAGACCTTTGATCAATTGGTTATTTTCTGTCATTACAGCATAGGCAGTTGAGTTCATTTGGACCAATATAGGGAACTCTTGTTGCTTTCCCATCTGTACATGTGTCACATATCTTTTTGCATGCTTCTCCACCCCAAATCCCAATATAGTAAAAAAAAAAAAATTGGTCAGTTTCTCATTCATTTTCATATAGATGGTGAAGGCAGCGGAGATTGATTTCTCTAGTTATATTAAGCATTTAATATTTTTAGTTATGAGTCTTGAGCCATATATGTAGAGTTAAGTGAAAGTCTTTGAAATTTGAAATCTTAAAATGAGCTTTACTCTAGTCAATAAATATAAATCAGTTGCATTTTCTGAGTCATATTTAAAAGTTTTGGCATTACCATAGTTGCTGATTTAGATTTATCTGTGTACAGGTACATTTCTTGCTATCAATATCTTTAGAATCACTTTTAAAACTTTTGTTAAATGATTATTTTTTTTTTCTATTAGCTTTGCAGTTCCTCATGAACACCAGCCATGTAAAAAATGTATCTGCAGTGTCATAGTTTTTATTAGCTCTGGGAAACTGAGAGATCTGATGAACATTGTTAAGTCAAAGGAGTGACTTTGTATTTTTGTTTTGGGATCCATTCATTGAATTCAGAGACTATCAGATGCTATCTGAGGTTACTTGAAAGCTAGTAATTTTTGTCTTCAGTACAGAATTAAATGGCATGGCAATGGAGCTTTCTGTAAAATCTTACAAGTATGATTGTCTGTAGAATCTTAAAGTTGAGACCATGAAGGCTATGCTAAAACCATGGAGTTGTTTCCTTTTACTTTGACTTTCAAAGATCTTTTTGAAAGGTCTTAATATGAAGAGAATATTATGGCAGACAACTCTAGATTGGGAATAAGGAAACCAGAGTTTGAACTGGTCTGCCATTAAAACTGTGTTTGAACTTCAGCAAATCACTTTTCCTTTCTGGGCTGCAGTTTTCTCATTTGTCAAATAATGGTGTTTGTCAAATGATTTCTCAGGTCCCTTCCATGGTCTAGTCTATTTCTTCATAGACAGCTAATATTTAAGTTTCTGTAAAACTTATCCATACTATATTAGATATAGGGCTTCCCCACATACACACAGTGTGATGTAGAACAGAATTTTGTGTAATTGTAGGCTTAAAAACTCCTTCCAAGAATACTAGTTTATTAAAGAGGTTCAACATGCCTACTTTTAGGATGATTTTACCTTTGTACTCACATTTTTGTGGCACTTAAATGTGAATAAAACATATTTGCAATGAAATAGTGAGTCCTGTGCTTGGATAATCAACAAGAACTGCCTATGGAGTTGTCTGTGTAGAAACCTTATATGCCTCATTCTATGGTAGTTCTTTTCATATTGGTAAAAAATTAAAATTAAAAAAATATAGTTAACCTTGGAAAAAAAAACATTCAACAACTCTGAGAAAGGTAATGCGGGTATTATAGCCATTTTGAAGCTGGGGAAATTGAAGCATAGAGAGGTTCAGGTGACTTTCTGAGAGTTACCCAGCAGTAACTAATTGGAGCTGGAACTCATTCTTAGGTCTTCTGGACCAGTGTTCTTTTTTCAGTATAAGACCCTATAGGAGAATTCTTTGAAATGTAGAGAGCTTAGGGCAGCATTTTAGTGAGAGTACAGTCTGTTAAGAAAAACTTAATCCAGAGTTGTTTCTCCTGATAATCTTTGGAAATGAAAAGAATCCTTTCTTTGCCATTTATAAAAATTGTCCACAAGCTGTGCCCCAATTCTCTTTTGTTACTTTTTGTGTCTTTTGTGATTTGGTTGTTGTGGAATTTGAATTTCTCCAGAGGTGACTCTGCTCTTTGGCAGGGCTTTTGGAAGCTCTAAACCAACTTGGAGGATTTAGAGTGATGGAGTTCGGGGGAGTTAGAAGGAAGACTCAAGAGTTTTCCTTTAGGAAAACTTTTATTTAGGAACCCCTTGTCTCATTCGTGGCATAATTTCTTTCAGCTATTAGAAATATATAGACACGAAACCTCTCCTTTCGTTTTCAATACTTGAGAGTTCCATGATTCCATAGACCATTTCCCAAGTCTTTTTTTTCTCTTCTTGACTTCTCCATAAGTTGTTTCCCATTAAGCTTGATTTCTCCTCTTTTCCCTCTTATCACACACTTGAATGAAGTCTGCATCCAGGGAAACAGTAAACAAAGATTACTAGAATGTTATTAGTTTTAATACTATTATATATTTTGGTTTAATATAGGGAAAGATTTCCCAACAAGCAGAGCGGTTCAAGAGTGAGACAGACTGCTTACACTGAAAATCAAAATCTTTTGAATGTCAGTTAGATGGTCATTTATTGAGAATGCTAATAATGATGGAATTGTCATATAATAAGCTCACAAGAGAAGAATGAGGTTGAATGGTGAGAAGATACAAAGAGGTAGATTTTGGTTCAATAGAATGAAATGTATTGTTTATTGATTGAGTTTTCTGAAAATGGAACTTAACCTCTTGTGCTGGTGGTGGGTAGGATATAATAATATGGACATACAGAAGCACTGCTGCAATGTAGAATCAGGCAAAGGAGAGGTCAATGTAATATGGAGGCATTAGGAGGAGTTTTATAGATGAATTGTTATCTTACCTAGGGCTTGAAGTCATTGCAAAAGTAAAATGCAAGAGCATTAAGTTAAAATCATAGATGATGATTTATTGACCCCCTTCAAAGCATGGTACAGTTATAAGCCAGACATTCGGAGAAGCTAGGATGATGCCTGTGGTTTGGGTTAGAATAGAGTTTATCCATTATTGGATAGTGTAGATTTCTAAAGGTTTATGGAAAAGTTGACTGAGTAAATCTGACTTGAATTGATACCTGGTAGGTTTATAACACTAGCGTATGGACCCTTCCTAGGGTTGGATGGCAGTTCATCCAAGTCCAGGGGTCTTGGAGACAAAATTTACCACATTATTCTGTCTTCCAGTATTTGCAGCAGTTGATAAGGGAATATTACAGCCATTATTTCTAAAAGACCTTTTTATATCTCTCTCCTGGGTGCAGATTATCTAATATTGCTTGAAGTAAAAGTCTCATAGTAAGATAAGTTGCGAAATAGCAGTTGGTATGAAAAAGTCCTGGATGTTTTAACATGAATTGTAGACTGTTTAAGTTGATATTATGATGGTGACAGTAAAAAAAAAAAAATTGGGATTTTCAGTTGCTTTAGTAGAAGTCTGGTATGCAGAATTGAGAGGTCAAGGTGGGGACATGTTGATGATTGCATTGCCACCCTGTGTGGTAAGCAGTATAAGTATTCTCATTTTACAAATAAGGAAACTGAAGATTAGATAGAGAGGCTAAGTGATTTGTCCAAGATTGCATAGTTTGCATTTGTCATAACTGGCAATGATAGCTTCCCATTCTGGCCTTTGAGCTAAAAGATTCTTGAATCCCTTATTGGTTGTGCTAAAAATTTGTTACTGGTATGAAGTGTTAATAATGTTTACTTGCATATTCTTTGTCTCTGTATCTCTGGAATAATGTGTTTGGTTCTGGATGCCACATTCTGGGTATTTTGACAAATTGGAGTAGATATCCATCACTTTCAAAGTACTAACTTAAGATAAGTTGAAGGAAGATAAATTGAAGGAACTCAAGTTATTTAGCATTAGAAAAGACTTTGGAGGACTATGATAATGTTTTCATGGACTTAAATGCAACTAGATTTATTTTGCTTGTTTTCAGGAAACAGACAAAGAACTTTGGTAGATTTATAGGCATGAAAATTTCACCTATATTCAAAGAAGAGCTTTCTAGAAGAGTCTTGTATTTGAAAATGATCCTTGAAACTATCTAATACAACCTACATCTGAACTAGAATCTGAGCTTTCCAAAAATGAAATTACTTGACATTAGAGAGTTCTTTGTAGGTATTAAAGCTGAGGCCCAATAACTATTTGTTGGGTGAGTCATACTTCAGTTAGGATTTAAACCAATCTCTTCCAACTTTGAGGTTCTGTGAGAAGATAATTGTTCTCTCTCTGAATTCATCTCATCACAATTTTCTTGCTATATTCAGTTCTTTGATATTTTCTCTGTTGATGCTATATACATACACATGTATGTATATATATGTGTCTGTGTATATGAGAAAGAGAGAGTATATGTAGGGGAGAGAATGTAAATGTAAACATACACATGTATGCATGCCTGTATATATATATATGTGTGTATATATGAGTTCCTTGCACGTAGTAAGCACTTAATCAATGCTTTTCCATTCATTCATAGTTGGAAGAAATCTAATCATTTCTCTCCCTAGTCTGAGCTAGTTAGTTCCACCCAGTTTAGGAAACATTAAACCCCTGTTTATATAGAGAGCTGTCTGACACTGAGTAAGATATAAATTTAGGAAAATGACAGTCACTTTTCTCTTGGAAGCTTATAGTTTAAAACATTAACTCTATACAGTTCAGTTTATTTTAAGTTGTTAAGGAGCCATGGAGAGCCTAGCATGAGTGAACAGTTCATTTTTGGACAATACAGGCTACAGATGTGTTATGCTTTATTTCTTCTTATTCATAACCTGGCATTTTCTTTAGGAGAGCCAAGTAATTAGCATTCATGAAGGGATTGAGAGAAACTGACCAAGGTTTTCTTCTTGTATGATTTGATTCTAGTGATTAATCTAACATCTAACTAATTAAAACATGGTTAGGCATAATGGAATTCTTTTTCAGTGCTCACATTGTTCATGAATGTGTTATGTGCCTTCATGCACTATCCCTCAGGTTGTTGAATAATATTTCTATACCTTTTCCCCCACTCTTCCCCATCTTTTTTTTTTTCTTTTTTTTGCTTGCTTTTAGTATGGTTTTTCAAGATAAAGTCCAGGGTGAAATTTCAGGTGAATTAGTCATAATAATAACTCACACTTAAATACTTTCCTCAAAAGTACTCTGTGAGTCAGGCAGTGTAACTATTACTCTCATTTTAGAGATGAAGAAACTGAAGCTCACAGAGGTTAAATGACTTGTCCAAGGTCACGTAATTGGCAGTTTTCAGAACTTACACTAAAAATTTCTCTTTCTGGGGATTGAATTAAAAGACCTTCACTGGTTATGTTAGAATCTCTTTGTAGACTAAAATAGCAAGGTTTATACATGCATCACCAATAAGCATTTATACTCATGACTAAGAAGCAGTTAAGATTTAATGGACTGAATGCCGAACACTGAATTGCATCAGAAGTCCTAGGTTCAGTTCTATCACAGCCATTCAGCTGCATGACTTTGGACAATATCAATTTCTCTCTCTCGGGCGTTCAGTTTTTCTTTCCTATGGTTGTATTTGGGTCCTTTTTTCCTCTTTCTCTAAAATCAGGGTTTTGAATTTAGCTAATCTCTAAGATTCCCCTTAGTGTTGAAATCATAGCAAATTATGTTGTGATCCATATTTCTGTTTACTAGTCATGGAAAAAGGATCAGTAGATGATAGTTTTAGTAGAAAATCTCATTAATAAAACAGAATTCTAGAGCTTAGGGGAAATATTTGCCATTTTATTTTTTATCATCTCATTTAATAAATGAAAGCATCCCAGAGATGGAAAGTGATGTTGCCTTGGTCACACCCCCTAAATTAACAGAGTCAGGAGTAGAATTCAGCTCTCCTCATTTTTGCCGCATCATATTGTTTCCTCACTAATAATTCTTTGAAGTTGTTTTCTTTCTTTTAGAAGTTTAGTTATTCTGGTTAGAAAATTGAAACATCTATTTAGAAACTTGTTCAGTAATGCAAAATTGGAGTCATTAGACATGTTTTGTTGGATTAAGCAACAGTTTTCATAGTAATTGCTTTTTCACAATCGTTTTAAAGAAGTTTTCTTTAAGAACTCATACAGACTGTTTAATTCATAAAACAAGTAGTCAACAACCTAGGCACATGAAATTTTACTATAATGTTACATTGTTCAAACTAAGTTAGAAGCTCATCAGACTGCTAGTGAGACATTGTAGAAAGTATGTTGGATTTGGAGTTACAAGACCTGAATTCAAATCACAGATCTGCTACTTATGTTGGACATGATTCACTTCTCTCTAATACTCAGTCTTCATATTTGTGAAATGAGAGTTGAACTAAATGTTCTCTACAGTTTCTTCCCTTTTTGAATTCCTCTAATTTCAAAATCATGGCAGTCTCTCTTTTTTTTTAATGGATTATGGTCTCTCAGTTTAATAGCATCTTAGAGATGAAGGATCTGAGATAACATGGATTTTATAGATGAAAAAACTGAGGGCTAGAATGATGAAGTGACTTGCCAAAATCACAGCAGGTGGCAGAGTCAGAATTCTAATCCAGGTCTTCTGACTCTTAAATTTAGTGTTAAACCCTCAAATGGATTGGTCCTATAGAGAGACCTTATAATATTCTCTGTGAAGAATAATAGTAAGCAGTTTTTTCTCTTAAAATGAGGTACTTGGACCAGTTCAATTTTTGTCAGCCCAAATTATACTTTGAACTAGTAGAATATAAAATTTCTCTTCTGTAGATGACTTTCCCTCCCCCCTCCAACCTCAGTGTGATGGCCTTATAAAGTGTGGCACTTTGGAGAAAGAATGAACGGATCATTAGAAGTTAGAGAAAGAGAATTGGGTTAGTTTGTTTTTTCTTTCATTTATAAAGTTTGGTTTTAAAATGTAAAGACCTATTAGGTAGCCATGATATAATTTGAGTACAATCCAACAAACGTTTATTAAGTATATTGTGGGTAGGCATTGGGAGTATAAAGAAAAAATTAACCAGTAGGCATGAATTAAAGTGCCAGGTGCTGTGTTAAGGTGATAGGGAAACAGTGCAAAATAGTTGAGAGTACTGGCTTTGGACTCAAAAGACTTAGGTTGAAGTGTGTGACCTTGGGTAAGTCACATTCTTTTCTGGGCTTTATTTTCTCATCCCCAAAGCAATTATCCATATAGTACTTCTTCCCCTAGGTTGTTAGAAGAATCAGATGAATAGGTTTACATAAAACATTTTGTAAACTGAAATGCTAGGTAAATGTTAGTGCTGTTATTATTAAAAGTTTTGTGGATTAGTAAAAAAATTTTCCACAGACTGACATTTGGGAAACACTGGACCAGATGATCACTTAAGTTCCCTTTCAACCCTAAAATTCTGTAAGTGTAAGGTAGTTATCTGATGCAGAATGTATAAAGTATTTTAGAAGCCAGTAGCAAGGGAAAATAAGTAGAGAGAGAATTAGTAAATATCCTGTTTTATTTGCTGGAATTTGACTATGTAATGTTTGATTAAAAAGAACTTTTAAACAAACATTTACATGTTATCCCCCTCTTATTTAACTGAAAAATGAAACTAACCACCAAACCACAACCTCCCAAATATACTGAAAAATCTTGAGTAGTTCACTTCCTGACTGGCAGAGCATGAAGAAACATGGCCATTCTGATGATGGTGTAAAAAGGAATATAGTCTTCTCTTCACTGCCTTTTCCTTCCTTCCTTCCTTCCTTTCTTTCTTTTTTTTTTTTTTTTGTAGAATCTTGCACCAAATGTTGACTGTCTGCAACAAAGTCATGTAAACATTCTCTAAGATGTTGAATGCTTATACTTTGGGGATTGAATGTGATATTTATGTGAAAGATATTTCTTTTGATTTTTGTTTGTTTTTTTTTTGTTTGTTTGTTTGTTTTTTTGGCATCCTGGTGCCAAAATTCCTTCCAGGAACAATAAGATGTTAAAATTGAGTGCTGACTGTCCACAAAGCAGCATGATAACTGCTTTCTAACATCATTCAGCTATGAAGTGAGAGATCCAAGAATCAAATCTGAGTGAGAATGTAGACTCATAAGACCTTTATTTGATTCCTGGCTCCTCTATTTCTTAGTTAACTTGTCTGTGGGCAAAATACACAACCTCTGTAGGCCTCAAATGATTCTTAAAATAGAGTGACTAATTCTCCCATCATCTGCCTTTCCAGGAGTATTTGGAAGAAGCTATTTCGTCAACCACAACATGCATATACAAATTTAAGATGCAGTTATTATCCTTTGGTTACTGAGTGAAAATTACCTTCTAGTCCCCCACTTTGACTATAATCCTAACCCCTCCCCTCCCCCAAAAACCTCTCCATTTGGTAAAATAATGGGTGCAAGCAGCTTGTTTAGAGTACTATTTTAATATGTTTATGATAATCATTATTATTAGTTGTAAAACTGTTTAGCTGGAATTAGAGGTAAGGAGTGGATAAGGTGATTTCTGAGGTCCCTTCTATTTCTGATATTCTAGGCCTCTAAAGTACTCTATGATTTATTTTTGAATAAACCTTCAGAATGTTCAGGTTCAAGTCCCCTTTGATGGTTTAAACTACTTTGCAGTCAGTCAACTTTTGCCATTTCTAACTTTTCAAAAAATTCTAATTACTCATTCATAGTAGTTGTTTTACTTGCTGTATGAGCTTTTTTTGCAGATGCTTGCATGTATTGCCCACAGTTGTATTTTTAGGTACTAATGCAACCAAGCTAGTACAAATGCTCCCTAATAAAAGGAGGCATTAAAAGATTTGGGTCTTGAATCCCAAGAACCAAATGTTAACCAATAAAATTTTGCAGGCAGTGGAATTTCCTGTTAGGAAACCCACCTATGTTAGGAAACCCTACTTTTATGGAAAAGGGTTGGAAGTCAGCCCTGCGTGGTATAGTGGGTTACATTGCAACGAATGATGGGAACACATGCAAATATCTGTTTTTAGGCTCACCAGGTCAGAAAATAAGCATGTAGCACTTCATCCTTTGGTGAACATAACTAGCTGATTGTACTACAAAATGACGAAACCACTGAGAAGTTTATTCTCTGTAGCACTTTACAACTTAGCTTTTACTCTATTATTTTTTTGATCTGTGAAGATACACATTAGATTTGCAGTAATAATTTTCTCAGAACACTGTCGGAGGTGGAGATATAAGTGTTAAAATAACCCTACTTATACTCTTTTAAAAAAATAGGGATTTGTAATGTTTTTTGGGGTGGTGGTGGTGAATGGGTCATGGATGCTCTTTGACAATCTAGTGGAGCCTATTTTCCTCTTAGAATAGTATTTTTATATGCATAAAATAAAATTAATAGAATCACAAAGGAAACCACTTATGTTGAAATATAATTACTGAAATATTAAAAAGTAAAACAAAACTAGATTCATAGACCCTAAGTTAAGAACTCCTTGTGAGATCCTTCTGTCTCTCTATCCCCCTTGTCCTTTTCCCTCTTACTTCTCCCTTCTCCTTTTTGCTCCCACTCTTCTTCTCTCCACCTCCTTTTTCCTTTCCTTTTTTCCCTTCTCATTCCTCTTTATTTCTGTGTTAGTGGAAAAAGTTTGAATGCAGCAACTGAGCTGCATAAAAATGTAACTCCCAAAAGATGAAAATAAATAACAATTATTATGATTTAGGTCAGGTAATGAGCTGGAAATTGACTTTATAGGGTCTATTTTGTGTTTCCAGAGTCCTCAGATTTAAAAAAATTAGTAATTTTGGCATATGTGAAGGAAATTTATTTACCGTTTGACTAGCATGTACTAAGTTCTTGATATGATACCAGGCTCCATATTACACTCTGGGGGAGATGAAGAGATAAATGTCTATAAGGGGCTTATACTTCAGTAGGATGGAGAAAGTATGTTAACTTTAACTTCGCATTCTATGTCAGCTATGTATTTCCTTTTCTCCACTTAACCAGATTGCAGCTATTAGAGACAGTGTGTTATAGGAGAAACAGCACTGAATCTGTTGCTGGAAAACACTAATTTGAATCTTATCTAATAATTATTAGTCACATGAAGCTGGGAAATACTAAAATTATCTCTTTGACATGTTAATATCATTAATAATCATTTACGTATTAGACATTTCAGTTCCAATATGGACTTAGCTTCCAAATTTTAAGCAAGATAAATATTTGTTAATCATATTATTTTAAATGGAAATTAAAAATTAAATATGCAGAAAATTTAACTTTTCAAAACCACCATGATTTAAAATAACTTGTTTTGAGAAGATGCTGAGGCACACATCCCCTAGGTGACTTTAGGGATTAATCTTTGTGTTCAGTGGCCCACAGTTTTGGTTAATAAGTAATTTTACATAACTACGGAGAAATTAGCCAATCTTTTTTAAAGTAAGCTTTGGTTAAATGTGAGCTCCCCGGGAGCCAAAACCCTTTTTAGAAAGAAAAATTACTATTGCTCAGTAGTTCCTACCTGTTGTCTTTGGATTAAAAGGAAAAAGTGCTACATCCTTATTTTGTGATCTCCAACAATGTGTTGTTATACATTTTTAATAAGATCCCAGACTGTATGTAGCAATGGTCATTGATCTGTGTACTGAGTGAATGCCTTTCTGCTATATCTTATACATGTGCACATTACTACTTTTAATGGCTGTTGAGTTAAATAACTCCGTGCACTCCTTAAAACACCATTAAACCTTCTGGGAGTCTTATTAGCTCACTGAGATGCTGCTGCAATCTTTTGTTTTGTTTTTCTTTTTGGTAATGTGACAGAAACCCCTTGGTCAAATTGTATCTGTCTCTTTTTATCCCATTTTACCAGTAGAAAATGTTTCGATGAAAGACCCTCCGGACTTATTGGACAGGCAGAAATGCCTGAACGCCTTGGCGTCTCTCCGACATGCCAAATGGTTTCAGGTTGGCTATTTGTTCTTACCTCATTGTTATTGTAGCCTTATGAAGGTTAGATTGTCAATACTGACTGGAATGGCTTAAGATGGCAATATAGTTTAGGAGAAATACACACTAGCCTGAGAGTCAAAAAGATTTGGTTCCACAGACCTTGGGCAAGTCACTTATTTTCTCGAGTCTTAATTATTCCATATTCTGTAAACTAAGAGTTGTGAGGTATATGTCTTCTAAGGCTCCCATACAGCTTAAATTTTTTTACAGTCTTTGATTCCATATTTCTCAAACAGTCTGTGTTCTAAAGTTCCTTCCCTTTTGAACACTCTTGTACCAAAGCCTCTTTTAGGTCAAATAGCCTATGAATCAGTATTTATTTGATCTCTAGTTCTTGAAATTCTAGTTTGAGCCAAAAAAACCCCCAAAACCCCAAAACAAAACAGTCTGAAAAATGTGAAAAAGTTATAGATGCATAGATAATTAATGGGTATCTGGTTATCATGAGGCTACAAAAGCAATTTTAACATTATGCTTCCTTCTTTTACTTTTGAGCCTGCCTTTCTAAACACAGATCTTGCTTTTTTTTTGTTGTTTGTTTGCATGAATCTGATTTATTAACTGGCTAATTAGTAATCATTTATAAAGGACCTATCCAAGGCCAATGTGCATAAATTGAAGAATGGATTTCAGTAGGTGTATTGGAACCCTTTTGTTTGTTTTAGGCAAGGGCAAATGGACTAAAATCATGTGTAATTGTCCTCCGCATTCTGCGTGATTTGTGCAACAGAGTACCCACATGGGCTCCATTAAAAGGATGGGTAAGTACATAAAAAATGGCTGATGGGTAAACTGACAAATGCTTAGACTGCCGTTTTTTGTAAGCCTTCAGAAATTCCATATTCCTGCTGAATTTTAATACTCCTGATTTTGTCTTATTAGGAAGTAGTTTAGAAATGCATTATCAAATGCTCCCTTTTCATATATGAGCCATATGGTTCCATTTGAAGTCTTGCTACCTGCACCTGACACTTCTCATCTTGTCCATATGGATGTTATGGCTTTATCTCCCAGTATTAGTGTTGTGCACATCCCTGGTTTATTTCTTACCATTCACTCAGAAATGATTTGTTAAGTTCTTGCTGTGTGTAGTGCTCTGTGCTACACAGCAAGAGAGATAACAATGATAATTACAACAAGGTTCCAACTCTTGATATTTAATATAGGTGTAACCTTCTTCAAATACCTTCCCTTCTTTGAACCTCAGTTTCTTCATCTGTAAAATTTGAGTATTAGACCTGGTAATCTATAGGTTCCCTTCCAGATCTAGTCTTCCAGTCATGGAGTTTGTAATCTTAACAAGTAATCTTAACCAATCAATACATGATTGCATTCTGTTGAGGTGAATATAGGGCTTACCTGAAAATTTAATCCCTTTGAAAGGAAGAGCTTGTATATGTTCACAAGTAATATACCAAAATATATCAAATAACTGTGAAAGGTGTTTGTTTATTTTAAAACTATAAGAACATGTGTTATTAACACATTAAATAATACTAAAAGGTGTTTGTTTTTTTAAGCTATAAGAACATGTGTTGTTAACACATTAAATAACATTGAAAAGCATTTTTTTAAGCTATAAAAATATGTGTTCTTATTTGTCACCACTGTTCATTGCTTTGAGATTATAAGCTCCACTTAAATTTTATACCCTAAGTTGAGAGATACTCAATCTATATTCTGAATAACAGTACTTTAATGCAAAATAGATCCATCCTGTCATTCTCTTTGAAAGACTATTTTGCTGTCATCTTTTGTTGAGTGTCTTGGGCAAATATTTCCAAAAGCCATTAAAGTATCTCCTACCCTTATGATAGAATGCCCTTAGAAATGCCATTAAGCCTCGACCTTTTAAAATTACTTTTATTCTTTGCAGTTGAGACTGGTTGACTCTGATTTCTTAAAAGATATAGCCTTTTTTCTATTGAATTTTGAAATTATAATAAATACACTTGAATTTATCATAGTGAATATATATGAGATAATGTGTGTATGTATATTATAGATACCCATATAACATACACACATACATATATATGTAGTGAATTTATATTTAGTACATGATGTTTATTGGAAATGTTATTCGATGTGGGAATTCCCATGGGACTTCATCTTCTCCTTTATTATAGATCCATTGGAATAAAAGGTCATCTCTAGCAACAGCATCAGTATAATACTAAGCAGAAATTGAAAAGAGAACCCACAAATTGTGATCAAGAAAATGTTATCTTTTTAATGACCTGATTAAGCTGTCCACAATCACTATGAGTATCTAATAATATTAAGAATGGGTACACGATATTGCTCTTTTACATCTCTTTTAAATGCTTGGCACAGGCCACTCTGGACAGTTTCTCCTTGTGATGTTTGTGATGCTGTTTGCTGTTTGAATGCTTTGTCCAGCTAGCTATGTGACCTTTGGCAAGTCACTTCATCTTTCTTGACCTCAGCTTCCTTATTTGTAAAATGAGGGGATTGAACTACAGGGTCTCTAAGGTCTTGTCCAGTGTAATATTCTGTGTTACATGGTTGTGCATTCTGATTTTCTGAGGTCTTGTCCAACTTTAACATTCTGGAATCTAACATTCTATGACTAAGGCACTTTCTAGTTTTAACAGTCTTTGTTTTAACATCTTATGTTAAAAATGTCCTTGCCTTCTGTTGTTCTATGAGTTTGTGAATGTTAGAACATAGTACATAGAATGTTAGAACTAGAAGTGACCTTATAGGTCATCTAGTCTAATCCCTTTATTTTATAGATGAGTAAACTGAAACCTAGAGAGAAGTGACTTGTCCAAATCCTCATAGTGAGTTATTAGCTCACATTTTAACTGGATTCCTTTTTAACACTTGATGCATGTACTAATTTGTAATTTAATATCTTTTAGCCACTAGAGCTTATATGTGAAAAGTCTATAGGTACCTGTAATAGACCTTTGGGCGCTGGGGAGGCTTTGAGACGAGTAATGGAGTGTTTGGCATCTGGAATACTTCTTCCTGGTAAGGGTTTCAAACTCTGGGAGCAAAAAAATAAGTAAAATCTCATCTGTCTATTTTGAAAATGTCTGCTAAATGTGTGCTCTGCACAGTACAGTAGTATGGGGGAGGCATTCCATTTGGAATTCTTAGCTAGAAGAATGAAGGAATTTGAAGAGCTGCATTGGAAAAGCCCATCTTTCAGTCATTATAATCTGAGTTTTCTGTTTACTAACACAAAAGTACTAATAATGCAGGATGCCAATTGTGGTATTGCTTTACTTACATCTCTGTGATTGGAAAATAAAGCCTTTTTTGTTTGTTTCGTGGAGGTTGTTTAAAAAGAAATCATGAGATATTTAGCTATGACTATATGTATGGGCAGGTAAATCATGCTCTTATTTTTGTATCATGGTTCCTTCAAGGATTTGGGGTTTATATGGGGAGTGTAAATCATGTTCTCTTTACATATGTGATTCCTTTATAGGAATATTTGGGATGGGGGGCAGGTATGTTAAATAAATTTTGTTATTTTTTCTTTTTAGAAAGTTGAAGTGATTCATCTTAGTCTTTCTACCATAAACTTTCTCTGCAGTCTTAGGCAAATTATTTTCCCTATGGGCCTCACTTCCCTTCCCAGTAACATGAGGGGATTTGACCGGCTCTCAGGTCCCTGTCAGTTTTGAATCTCAAAAACATATACTTTTCAAAATAAGATATAATTTTGGCCTTTTCTAAACTGTATCTATTAAAACTCATGGTACTAGTAGTAGGCAAAGAAGTTAAATGTGAGAACATGCAGTCCTTCCCCTAACTCTTAAGTGCCAACTTGAATCTAATTCCCACGAACTTGAGCCTCATTTTGAATTATACCTGGGGTTTTTCTTTCTTATAGGAGGACCTGGTCTCCATGATCCCTGTGAGAGGGATCCGACTGATGCATTGAGTTATATGACAATTCAGCAAAAAGAAGACATTACACACAGTGCCCAGGTAAAATACGTTAATCTTAAGGACCTGGATTGAGCTGGCATTTTGTGACTAAAAGTAGAATAAATTCTTTGCTAATGGCTTTTTGGGAAATATTTGAGTGAATAGAGAGTTCTAAAGAAATTTCTGCCCATGTACAAGATGGGGGAGGTATTAGCTTATATTACAGTTCATATGATAAAAGACTTTGAGGTTTCAGTGGATCACAAGATTAATAACAGTAAAACAATATGATATGGCAACCAAAAAGCTAATGTGCTCTAATAAACTATATAATGAATGATGTCCAGAGTGTTTAGTGTTCAGGGTCAGGTAGGTATAGGGTTACTATTTATCTCTACTTTACTCACACAACCTTTGGAGTGTTGTTTCCAGTTCTGGAAGCCAAACTGTAGAAGAAGCATTGATAATTTAGAAAGCATATAGAAAGAGGTTTCCAGGTTGGTGGAACTGGAAAACATGTTGTACAAAGAACCTTACTGAGGAAATGGAGAGGTGACAGCTTGTGAAGACTCTGGTCTTCAATTGTTGGTAAGACTGTCATGTGGAAGTGGAATTAAACTTTTTCTACTTGGCCTCAGAGGGCAGAACTGGGAATAGTGAGTGAATGTTGGCAATAAGAGAGAGGAATAACTGACTAACAGGACTATCTAAAAGTCTACTGGGTTTACATGGGAAAGTGCTCAGTTACTCATCACTGGAGGTGTTCAAAGCAGAGGTTAGGTGAGAACTTGTTTGGGAGGTTGTAATGGGTGTTTCTGTTTAGGTTAAGTGGTAAACTCTGATGAAATCCTAGACTATGATGCTATGATTCGGTTTTGATGGTGAATATTATTCTCTACTATGTTAGTCTTAGATTTTTGGCTTCCTGATAAGGTGTCTTAACTATTTATCCTATATCTTACTGGTGGTTCAGGGCTTTTCTTTGGGGGTGGGGCTGCGTGTTACTGAATGTGAATACATGAAATTTTTTTTTCCTTCAGCATGCACTCAGACTATCAGCTTTTGGTCAGATTTACAAAGTGCTTGAGATGGATCCTCTTCCATCTAATAAACCTTTCCAGAAATATTCCTGGTCTGTTACTGACAAAGAAGGTGCGTAATGATTATTTATTTGGGGTAAAGAGGGAGCGTGGAATGAATTTTCAACACTTGGGCCTGAGGGATCTTCTAGAACTAACATTATCTATTCTATATTCTATTGAGCTCTTAAAATTTTGTATTCTAAGTGATAGGAGTAATAGAAAGAGTGCTACGAATACCAGTGTTGACATTTATTACCTTATGTGACCTTGGGACTCAGTTTCTTTTCTGAAAGTCAGAGGAGCTGAGTAGATAATCTTGTAAGATTCTTCCAAACTTTACATCTATCTTGCTTTGATCCTTTCTGCCAGTGAAATTTTAATGCTTATCTAAGGCACTTGGAAGAAAATAAGAAAACTCTCCCATTTCTTTGAATCCCTACTCATGGCCTCATCTTGGTGTTCTTAAAAAGGAAGCTTGGTGTTAGAGGAAGAGATTTTAATTATAAGTCAGGAGACCTGGGTTCACATGGCTTTCCTTCAGAAAGTCACTAGATCTCTCTGGGTTTTTGTCCTCATATCTGAGGGAGTTGGATTACATGATCTCTAAAGTTCCTTCTGTTTCTAACAGAAATGAGTCTCTGAGAGAACTTGTCTGTTACCCATGGTACTTAGCACAGGGATTTGTCACAGTATACCTTCAATAAATGATTACTAGAATGAATTAGTAATTTTACCTGTAATTTTATACTTGGTTTTACATGGTATAGTTAATCAATTTTCCAGAAATATGGAAAAACATTCCTAAGAATGAAAAACCTTCTTGTAGTTCCTCGACTGTGGAAGAGATAATGGGTGCATACTTCACCCAGTTTTCCTAAAGTAAGTTTATTTGCCTTGGACAAACATTGGATCATTAACATTTAATTTGCCAGTACTTTGGATCCACATTAGGAGAATAGCATTTGTTAAATCTTCCTCAATCAGTGCCTCTGATACATCAGGTTCCAGATTCAGTCTATATCATTTGGTGGTGGAATCTCATGGGTCCAAAACAAATTATTGTTTAGCTAATTTTAATAGACATGCAGTTGAATGGAATTAATCATTATGTATCTTAATTTCAGTTTTCTAATCAGGAAAATGGTAGGACTGGACTAGAAAATTAATGTCTCAGGTCACTTCTAGCTGTAACTTATAAGACTCTCTGCAACTATAATGTACTAATATTCTGTGTTCTAAGGTCCTTAAAGTCCAACTCTGACGATGTAATAAAACTAATAAAAAACGTTTGCTTTTAATGCTTTAAGGTTTACAAAGTGCTTTCCTTACAACCATCCTTGGAGGTATCTGTTGTAAGTAGTCTCCTGATTTTATAATTGAGGAAAGAATATATTGGAGGGCTTAAGCAAGTTACCTAGGATCACCTTGATAGTATCAAAACAGAGACTTAAACCCAGTGCTCTTTTAATATACCATAAATTCTTTCTGTGGGGTTAAAAACATCTCTACCTCTTCTCCCCACCCCCCCATTTTTATGAAGATTATTAATAGAAAGATGTTTGGTAAACTCATTAGTAGAGTCTTTCTTGATTCTCTTTTTAATGTAGTCTAAATAAGTTTGATATGAACATTATATCCTGGGGACAGGAAAATGATATGTGCGTAATAATTGCTAAATATTTGTAGCCCTTTATTGTTTAAAAAGCAGATTCCTGCAATTTATAAAGATATGAATTATAATTTCATTTTTCTGTAGCTTACTTTAATGTACATTATTATACTTGAGTTTTCTAGTGACTCTAAGGGTTACACAAAATACCTAGTATATGAAACCAAATCTTTACCTTTTTTGATAAGACAAACATTTGTAATATCCACTCTGTTCTAGGCATTCTTCTGAGGGATACAGATATAAAACTACCTTCAAGGAGCTTAAATTATACTAGGGGATGCTGCATAAGATGAAGAAACAGACTTGGACAGGCTTATGATTGTGAACCCAGAAATTTTTAACTTCTGTTTGTCTTCATTAAATTTTAATATGTTGCTACTATCTTATTGAATAAAAACCTGTATTTTTAAAGAGAATCACTTCCATTGATATTTTAAAAGTATTTTTATTTTTCAATATTTTAAAAATAATTATATTTTATATTTAAATGTCTTCTGGCACATTCTTGGAAAGTGGCAGCAATAGTGTAAGGCAGAGCTGGAGAACTTTTGACCTCGAAGGTCCTTGGGTGTGGCCCTTTGACTGAGTCCAAGTTTTACAGAACAAATCCTTTGATTAAGGAAATTGTTCTGTGAAATTTGGATTTAGTCAAAGGGCCACACTTGAGGACTTAGAGGGCTACATAAGGCCTTGAGTCTGTTAAGTTCCCCACCCCTGGTAAAGGAGATAATGCTCACATAATCCTTTCTACAGGCCTTTTTTCCCCTCCTCTGTAAAATGAAGTAGTAGTCTCCTTTGTGTTCTGAAGTTTATGGTTTCCTTGGGTGATTTGTTCACAACAGAGAAAGTGGTGCCCATTGGCACATCATTTACATAGTTGTGCAACAAGCTGTTTTAGTTTAAGCCAACTTATGAATTCTAGGAAGGCTGGAGGATGCAGCTTTTTATATATTTTATTGAACCGGAGTGTGATTGGAACAAACCTTGTTTCCTCCAAATCTGCAGTCTCCAAGCCTGGCACTCTCACCATTTTATGTATTGTATTTGATTTGCATCATAAAGCATATATTACTTTCTTATTGGAATGAACTTCAAGATTGACCTGAAGTGGGAGGATTGTCTAATGGAGTAGCTGAAGTCAGTATTTCCTCCAAGAGACAGTAAATCTTGGTGATTACAGAATGTGGAGTTAATCTCTGTATCGTTACAACCTTTTGTAAAAAACATGTGCAGATGTTTCTATTGTGGTATCAGTTTATTGAGTACTGAAGAATGGTATGTAAAGGCAAGAGCCCTGGGCTAGAAGCCAGCAAACCGACGTTCTCATCCTGACTTTTTTACTATCTGAACTTTGGCAAATCACTTAACCTCTTTGGCCTTCATTTTTCTCTTCTTAACATGATTAGCTTGCATTGCATAGTCTCTAAGGCCCCCTTACAATCTATCCATCTGAGATCATTCTGTGAATCTCTTCTCTCCACACTCCTCACATCCTTGGCACCCCCGTTAAACAAAAATATTTGAATTAGAATTGTTCAGCTTCTGAATCATGGAATTTGTTGAAGTCATCTTTGAACTTGTACGATAAGTGATTTAGAGCACTTGAGTAATCAGAAGACATGCATTAAAATCTTGGTTTTGCCTAGTTATTCTATGGTCCAAAACTAAAATGAGGCCTCTTACCCCTTCTAAACATAATATAAATGTATAAAATGCCAGTTGTAGGTGATATGAATATTGCTTATATTTGACATTAGTTTATTAAATCTGAAGGTTTTATAAAATTCACATTTGCATACAGCACATTTGCATCTCCTTGTACAAGGAGATTTTGGGAATAGGATATCATAATGGTTGTAATGTATGAACTTTATATCTCTTAGGCAAGATCACTTCATATCTCTGGCTTCAGTTCCCTTATCTTTAAGATAAAAGGGTTTCAGCATTATATCCAGTGTCCATTCTTCATTACTCTGAAATTCATGGCTCTTGCCTATAAAATGTGGGACTATTAATGCTTGAACTGTCTACTGCTAAAGGGTTGTTGTGAAGAATAATAGTTTGTTTAAAGTGCTATGCAAATGGACGCTGCTATTTTTCCTCTCAGAAATACAGTTTTTGACTTAGTCTGATCTTTGGTAGTTTCGTCCTATTATCTGACAGATTTTATTGAGTACCTACTATAAGCTCAACTTTTTGCTAGGCATTAAAAGGAGATGTGACTTCCGGTTTTCAAAGAGCTTCCAATTGCTTTGGAGAAACATAATATAGTGTTGTTGCTATTCTGATTGAATAGAATGACATACAACTGCATAAGATAAGTACCCAAAATGTGTAATATTGAGAATAAGAGCTACAAAAGTGTAGCTCAGGAAGATTCTCTGGAGCAAGTGGGTCATGAAATAAGTATTGAAGGGAAATTTTTTTTGTTAAGTGGAGACAAGGGATACTATGGACTATTTGTAAACAGTTTTGTTTAAAATCCCAGACCCAGTTCATAGACTTTCTTAGAACTTGGATGGACAATACATATGAGGACACTAAAAGAGGTAAAGTTATTTCCCCAAGGTGAAGATAGTAGCAGGATGTTTTGCCTATTTGTGCCACACTTCAATCTGTGTAACTGCAGTTTTATTTTTAAATCAAATGGCACAAATATAAGCAGATAAAAAAATTTTGCATAAGAAATTCTGTTAGGCTAAGGGTTGTAAAGTTGCTCTTTCAGAATATTTGTCTTATTTGAAAGAGAAGAGAAAGAAGCAGTTAGATGTAGTGGAAAACATATTGGAATTGGGCATTAGCAAAGATGGAGTTGAATTTTGACTTTGGCACTTGGTACCTTTTTGAATTTGACTAAGTCTCTTCACCTAAGCCACATTTTTTTTTCAGTCTGTAAAATGAAGATAACAGCACCTTTTACTACCATTTTCATGAGATTGTTTGGTTGACAATGTTTTGTATATTATTTAGAGTGACAGCAATGTGATGATATTTTGTAATTATTCTATTTTTGACTAATAAATCCATTACACTATTTTCTCAGGTGCTGGTTCCTCAGCTCTGAAGAGACCTTTTGAAGATGGATTAGATGATAAAGATCCCAATAAAAAGATGAAGCGAAACTTAAGGAAAAGTATGTATAGATTGTATTCCACATCTTCAGTTAAAATAGATGTGATCTGGAAAAGAGTCCTAGTATTAAATAGGAGAACAAATTCAAAGATGAATTCTGGAGTTTGGAGAATATTGAAAGGGAAATTTTGTGTTTTGGCTAAGAGGTGGATGATACTGATGATATTTAATACAATGATGATCTCTTGAGTGTTTGGCCTAATTTCCTAAGTTCATTGTAGTGTTCATGAGCAATATTGCAATATTTTTCAAGGTTAGGTTGATAGTTTTAAAAGTAGAAATTATCATTCAGGTTAACCCTTTGACTAAAGTCATCTGCCCCTGATTCATCATGCTGTAAAAGTGAATCTTCACAAAAATTATGCCTGTGTGGTGCACCTGATTTGGCAACTCCTAGTATGATAAACCAGCTTTGAGTCTAGCCTATAAGCTAATTGTTTGTCTTATTTAAGGTTTATCTTAGAAAAGCGTAGAGGCTCTTCACAAGAAAGTTGACCACTGGTGACAAAATTTTTTGGAACCATAGATTTTCATGAAGACCACTTAATAATTTGCTGTTTATGTCAGTGGAAGGAATAACCCACTATAGTGTAATGACAGTTCCTTAAAGTAATGAATTAAGTGAGAATAGTGAGAAAACCTCCATCAAAGACCTACCGTAATGCTTCATTTGGGGTATGGAGATGAGTCAGGATTCTAGATGGGCTGTTACAGTCAGCTACATGCATTGGTAAGTCCTTCAGAAGGGGAGTATCTTCAAGGGCTCAGGCCAGCCAGCCTTGCTAAGAGCAGGAAGGTTCTTTACCATCGAGCTCTTGGCTATCACCTCATGATTGTTTTTTTCCAGTCACAGCCACTGATGGAGCTGTTGACTTAGTTGTGGAGGGACTGTGATGTCTAATAATGGAGTAGGTACCTGCACCAGTGAAGTGCCAAATTTCAAGTTTTGAATTAACCATTCAGCATACATTATGATGCCTTTCTTGTGTACCTGGCATTATGCTCTGAACTGAGGATACAGAGAGAAAAAAAAAAAACAAAACAACTCCATGGTCTTTGATTGTAAGGAGCTTACAGTCTATTGCTTGTACACCTCTAAATGAACAGAAAATATATACAAAATTAATACAAACTTTTTTTTTTTTTTTTGAGGAGGGGGCACCCAGGAAGGCCCCACCTCAAATAGGAAGTGACCTTGAGCTGAGCTGTGAAGAAGCTTAGAATTTCTATGAAGTAGAATATGAGAGGTGAAAGCAAATTGTTGACCAACTTCATACCTTGCTTATCCCCTTTTTTTAAACCTAGTGCTGCTTTTTTGGAGCAAAGATCATTTATCTTCAATGATAATAAAGCTTTTCTCATTCTTTTTTCTTCTTGTTCTTCATCCTCTTAAAGTTCTGGACAGTAAAGCAATAGATCTAATGAATGCTCTTATGAGGCTCAACCAGATCAGGCCTGGTCTCCAATATAAACTCTTATCCCAGTCTGGCCCTGTTCATGCACCAGTCTTCACAATGTCTGTAGACGTGGATGGCACAACATATGAAGCATCAGGACCTTCTAAGAAAACTGCAAAGCTTCATGTAGCAGTGAAGGTAAATTTCTTGAACTTATAAATCACTTAACTGTTTAATTATTTATGTATATTTGTTCTTACATAGAATCTAATAATTAAAAATTTGAATATATTGAATAGGGACTGTAGAAACAACTTGGGGATTGCATTTCTGTCAGTATCTGAACTTGATTTCTCTAATGTGTAATTTCCAGTTGTAGCTGTCTCTCCTCCAACAATAATTACAGTATAACACTGGTTAACCTAATTTTTTTCACTGAACGAAATGCAATATAGATGAAGGTAAAAATTGAGCTTCGAACTAACTATACTCTGGTGCTTCATGTTTTCTTTTAAAGTGTATTAATTTTAACTATATTTTGCATTTTGTTTTTATTGATGTAGGTTTTGCAGGCAATGGGCTATCCAACAGGCTTTGATGCAGATATTGAATGTATGAGCTCCGATGAAAAGTCAGATAATGAAAGCAAAAATGAAACAGTGTCTTCAAACTCAAGCAATAATACTGGAAATTCTACAACTGAGACCTCCAGTACCTTAGAGGTATGTTTTTGTTTTTATTCAAAACCTGGAATGTGACAAGATTCATCAGTAACATCTACAGAGGGTCAATGAAAAGCTTTATTCTTACTATCAGTTGGGAACATTTGCAGTATTTGAGTAATGTGATTAGCAAAGGGTAGTTTGGGTCACTGCTAAGATGCAGGGAAGTAGAGACAGATAGGAGAGGCAGCATGGTATAGTGGGAAAAGAATGATGATGAATTTAAAATCAGGAGAATTTGTATCAAATTCTGATGGTTGATAGTCACAGACTGACTAACCAAGGGTAAGACATTTTACTCCTGTTTCCTCATCGGTAAAATGAGAATTGTATTTATACTATTCACCTTATAGTGCCATTGTGGGGAAAGTGCTTTGCAAAATACTATATAAATGTGATTTTTTATTATTTATTATTATAACATGTGGTTTATATTTATTACAATAATAATATAATTATTATTTTTTACATTATCCTTTGTCATTGTTACAGGTTTGTTGAATGAAAAGAGCACTGCCTAAACTTTAGATTTAGAGCTTTGAATTTGCCCTACCTCTAGAGTGCCTATATTGTCTGAGTATTTGATGGGTTTTTCAGTAGGTGTAATGAATATTAGTGAGGGAGTTGGCATTATGTAAGAGACTAAATTAGGAGTCAGTAGACCAGGGTTACATTCTAACTTTTTACAACTTAATAGCTATGACCTTGAGTGTATCTCCAAACTTGAGTTTCCTTATCTGTAAAGTGGGAGGAATAATGCTTTGTAAAATATTCTATGGATCAAATGATGTAGAATACGTAGAAATACGTAGAATATGAAGAAAGTGATTTATAATTGAAAATCCTATATAACTCTCTGCCATTATCATTTTGTGAGCTAAGAATAAGAATTTCACATTATTCCCTCTGAAGACATCCCTCATTGAACTTAAGTCATTTGGAAAACTTAGTTTCACATTGTGTAGATAAAGAACTTTGTACTGTCTTTGTTTTGACTGAATATTCATTATCAACAACACAGTCACAACTTTATTGGAGTTTTGAGACCTGTGCTGTGTCCGGTTCTTTTAGACATTCTGGTTGCAAGAGAAATATAAGGTATGATACCTTCCTACAAAAAATATTTAGCATCTATCTGGGGGGACGCCACAAGAATAGAAAGTTTAATAAACAAGTGTTTCATCCTGAAATACTGAAATTACTATACAATTACAAAGCTGAAAGGGTATTCTGAGATGCTAACTGTGATACATGAGAAGGGGAGACTGGTATGGACTGTGATAATATGAACTACGTATGTAAGGATACATTTATTGGGTTTTAGATTCAGTGTAACTTTGAGTAAAGAATAATTTATGAAATAAACGAACATATCTATGAAATAGCAGCATTGTAAAATATAAAAAGACAAGGGTTTTCTCCTGTCCTCCTCCCCTCCCCCCCAAAATAAAACCCACACAAAGAAACAAAAACAAAGCAAAAAGAAGTAACGCCAGCATTGAAACTTGGTACATTTTTGAAAAGTAGTCTTAGACCTGATTGGTAGACAAGGTAATAACCATTTAATATTTTACTTTGATAGATCTTATTGATATGGCTGGGTTTTTTTCTACACAAATAGCACCCCTAGGAATGGTTCCTAGCCTGTGAGTAGTAGACTACTGGAGGTCTGTGGAGTTTTGAAAGGGAATCATGAAGCTGTATGTGTACCAAATATTGCCATTTTTATTACCACATATAATAGCTACTACCATATGAGGATCTGTGAAAGTTTGACCTAAATAAAGAGATTATCATATTCCTTAAGATTGGGAACCAGAGCTTTACTTCAGTAGTTGCTGTGATTATAAAACATTTTTCAATGATGATAAGGCTATCTATTCTTAAAGTTATGCTCATCAGGTAACAGGCATAGTCCCTTGGGCCCATGTGTGAAGCCTTTCCACCTTGGCAAAAGTTGTCAGAGTTTGTGCTCCACTGTGGCACAACCTTCAGGAAGCACTAAGGGCATGACCTCCCTACATGGGAGCAGAACTTGACTGCGTGGAGGCAATAATAAAAACAAGTTATTTTTTGTCAGCTTTTACAAATTAATCTTTCAGAAACTGGAATGCAGATTTTAGAAATGTGGATGGAATGTTCTGAAGTGAAAATGGTTCCTACTAAAGAAACACGAATATTTGTTGAAATTGAACTTCCTGGACTCTTCCCCAGACTATGATAAGATAAATCATTTAGCAAGCACAGGCTGGCTAATTAAGAGACTTTTGTCTTTTTTCCCAACCTAGATTGGAGATCTGTGCTCCCTGTTTGATTGATTAGTTTTGTGGTCTAGAAAATAAGGATAATTATAATTAGTTGTAGGCCCAGGCGAGTTGTGTATTAGTATCAGTTATTTCATTTGTAAAATGGAATAATATCTTCAATCCCTGTCAGCCTATAGAGAGGAAAAGTCTTTGTTAATGCTATAGATCTGGAACTTTTTATTAATGATGTACAATGTTTCCTCTAATACCTGGCTACTTTATACACCTTTCTTAAAGCTGTAGTGAAACCTTCTGAGATTGTGGATATTGATGAATAGTCTCAGAGGTGGGAAACCTGTGGCCTGGAGGCTACATGTGGCCTTCTATCCTCAGGTTCGGCCCTGTGACTGAATCCAAACTTCACAGAACAGATCCCCTTAGTAAAAAGATTTGTTCTGTAAAATTTGGATTTATTCAAAAGGCTGCACCCAAGGACCTGCAAGGCCACAGGTTCCCTACTCCTGGTAGGTGTAGCCATAGTGACTGGAAAGTTATTCTTCTTTTTTAAGAATGGAATAATTTGGACAGGTAGCTAAGAATGAACACCGACTTAGGAGTCTAGAGACCTGGATTGTATACCTCTCCCTAATAATAATAGCCAACATTTTGGTAGTGCTTTATAGGTTTCAGAATCCCCTTTAACATCTTCTTCTAGAATGCAGTACCTTGTTGTGATGAGGGGGTAACTCCGGGTTTTTGAAGGTTACGCTAGTGCACCAGAAGCTTTGGCAAGTGTTATGAAATGGAAAGACCTCAAGTTTGGTCAATGAGGGACCATCTGTCTGTTATCTGAGGACCAGCCTAATTAAGTTCCAAGAAGCTCTATCACCCTGTTGGATTAATAGTCACACATTATTCAACCATAGCAATTCATGAAGACTGTTGTCTAGGCATGGAAGGATGTTATAAGGGAAAGGGAGGATGGACACGGATAAAATCTTAGATCCTTAGAAAGTCAAAAAGTTTTCTAATGTTTACATAGTACTTTAGCCACAGTAATACTGTGAAGTGAGGTAGTGCAAGTTATTATCTCCATTTTCCAGATGAGGAAAGCTAATGAGTGATTACAGCTCTAATTTATGCTCATCCTTTTGCTTTGTAGAATGTATTCCCATCATATGTGGTCAGTTGTGCAGAGGTTGTTACTTTGTTTTTGTGCGTGATCAAATTGAGCCTCAGAAAGGAAAGTGACTTGCCTATGTTCACAGGGAGAGTAAATTATGGAACTGTAGTTAAACTCAGGTCTCTTGACTCCAAGTCTAGTGTTGTCCTTCTACTCCACCATACATTTCTCAGTAGGAATGTGACCTTGGACAAGCCATCTTGCTTACTATTGGGAATATTTTTGTTTCTCCTTTGTAAATGATTTCCATCTCCAGTTCTGCCCTTAGAAACCATCTAATAAATAAACAAGTTGGTTTATTAAGTCTTTTTTGTCTGCTAAATGTGTTTCTTCGTCTGTGTGATGGGCATAACAATATTTGCATTTGCAATACAGTTTTGATTTCTAGCAATTAAATCATACATTTCAGTTTGTTAAGTTTTCCTAGAACAAGTAACTTTCTTGAAATTAGGGAGTCCATATTTCTGGAATTTATATGATGTGATATTTCCCCAAGTTAATGTTTCCTTTTGTTTTCTCAGGTAAGAACTCAGGGCCCTATCCTTACAGCAAGTGGTAAGAACCCTGTCATGGAGCTCAATGAAAAAAGAAGAGGTCTTAAATATGAACTCATCTCTGAAACAGGTGGAAGCCATGATAAGCGATTTGTTATGGAGGTGCGTTTAGTAAGGACTGAGCCAACCTTTGAGTTATTTCAAAGGGATTGCCTCCCTGGAGTGTTGTGGCTTTAAGTTTCCTGAACCCACTATTTAGGGCAAAGGAGGTGACAGTCCCGTTTTTCTCCCACCTTCCTTCCATTATATTTGGAGCATTGTGTCTGATTTTTGGCAGTACAGTTTAGAAAGTGCATTGAAAGTCTGCAGCGTGTTTGTTTGGCATACTTTGGGTAAAACTAGGACTAGCGGGTGGAAGTTAAAGGAGAAGCAGATTTTGGCCTAGTATAAGATAAAAACTTCTAATAAGCATCCAAAAGTGGAATGGGATGCCTTGGAAGATAGTGAGCTCTCCTTCACTGAGTTTTTTAAGTAGAGACTGAATTACTACCTGTAAAAGGTTTTTCATTCTTTTAAGTCCCCTTCTAACTCTGATATTCTGTCTGGACAAAGATGAGTAAGATGATGAGAAGGAGTATGAAAGGAACTGTGAATTTTTGTGTAGAACACAATTAGGAGAGAGGTTCTTGCTTCCTTTACATTGCTGAAGCACTACCAAAGGGAAGAAGGACTGGATTGATTCTTCTTTGTTCCAGAGGGCAGAAGTAGGAGCTCTGAAGAGAAATTGCAGAAAGTCATTGTTTGGCTAAATGTACAGAAAATTTTTGCACAAATCAGATCTCCCCAAAAGTGGAATGGGCTGCTTCAGGTACTATGCAGTTTTCTCCCATCACAAGTCTTCTAAAGCTGGCTAACTGTTTGTCTGGGGTGCTGTAGAGAGCATTTGTGAGGTGTCTCTGAGATTTCTGATTCTTTCCCTTATTTTGTTGTTTTCAATATATTTCATGCTTGCTTCTTCCTTATGTCAAAGTTATCATTACCACTGGGGCTGAAAAGCTTGTGGGTGAAAGCAATAAATGCTTTCCTTTTATCCTTTGTCATAAAGAGAAAAGGATAAAGGGAGGAGGGAAGATGATCAAATATCTCTTTGACATTTATAGAAATTAGAAGAAAAAAAATAGAGGATTCTCTCACCCAATTGAAAATAACTTTTTGAGGACATCTTTTAACCTATGTTTCTTGTGGTGTCTGTTGTTTGTACTATTAGATAATTTCATGTCCTGGCATTGGGGGGAGGAGACAGAATTTCTTCCCAGATTTAATGTATTTCTCTTTCAAAACCTTAGTGAATTAAATAAAATATGGCAGCTTTAATGGGTAAAAGTGCAACTTTTTTATTTCAGGTAGAAGTAGATGGACAGAAATTCCGTGGTGCCGGTCCAAATAAGAAGGTAGCAAAAGCCAGTGCAGCATTAGCTGCCCTGGAGAAGCTATTTTCTGGACCCAATGCAGCAAATAATAAGAAAAAGAAGATTATTCCTCAGGTATGGTCTGTTGTCTTAAATTTTACTTTAATTTGCCAAATTTTGCTGAGTTTCCAGTTAGGAGCCAGTCCCTGTCCTGTGCATTTTGTGAAATTATTTCTTCAGGAGATTTTAAGATTTTCTTGTAGGAAGTTCTCATTCCACTATACGAATCAGCCTCTTTGTAACTTAGCAGATTTTTTGTGTGTGTGGTATGCCCTGATGAATGACTCTTAATGGCCGTGTCTTCTCTTAGCTAGGTTGGTCCTCAGTAGTCTATCATATAATCTGTCCCTAGTTTCTACTTGAAGACTTTCTGACTTCTTGTAACCTGTCAGAGTTTGTGCATTTGAAATGGGAGAGGAGGAGTTTTGCAAAATACCCCTGGCGTTTGTAAGAGGGGATTCACATATTTTTCACCATGATAGAATGTCAAATTCAACACACCTAATTCAGGTCCTATTATGACCAAATCACGATAGTAAATTTAGTAGAAGAGAAACAGCCTTCATTCCCAAGGAATGAATTAATGGTCTACTTGGAAAAAGATAATAACTCATATTTCAAGTATACAGTACGGGGGCGGGGTGGGGGAGCAACACATCCGAGGAAGAGCTTACTTTTGGTTGGCTGAGCAGTAGGGTAAGGAAGTCTTCATGGAATTGGTCCCTTGATGCTGTTTGAAGAATGAGGAACACTTTAGTAGTTTATAGAGCTAGGAAGAGAAGATTAATTCTAGGTGTGTAGGAAAGAAAGGATATGCAGATGAATAGTTTGGAAAGGGCAGGGTGATCTTAGGAAAGGGTAAGTAGTTTAGCTAGAGCTGGGAGTGTGAGAAGATGACATTCTGCCTGACAAAATCCTACTTAAAATTTGTTTTATTTCCTTTGTCCTTTGTAAAAACTGAAAACATTGTGTTGTCATGTTTTCATGACATCTTTTTCTTAGGTCACTGACTTTACAGTTTGTGGACAAACATAGTAATTTCTGCTATTTAAATTATGATTGGGCATGAAGAGCTTTTAAAGTCATTTTGTTTAGACCGGAGTTACCAAACGTTACAATATTTTCTTATTTTACTTTTAGCTCTGTTTTCTATTTCCCTTCCCTTTCTCTTAAGTTGGATTTTGCTTGGGAATTTTATAGTTTTACCTGCTGTCCTACTTAAATGTTGGTAATTATAATAGCTGTTATACTTAAAAACTTGCAAAGTTTTTATCTTACAGTATTTCAGTAAGGTCAGCGATGCATATGTTATCACCATTTTATAGAAACCAAGCCTCTGAGGGGGAAGTCATTTGTCTAAGAGTCACACAGTTTGCTACTCTGAGAGCTTGGATTTAAATTTAGGTCTCCTAAAGATAAAGGACCTTGAAATCATTTTTAGTAACAATGATTTCAGAATCCTATGCTGTTATATTTTTCCAAATATATATTGAGGTAACTTGATGATGGGTCAGCTTTTGATGAATTGTCATTCTTTTGTGATATAGCACGCTATAGTAGAACTCATAAATTTATTTATTTATTAGTTTTAACTACCAGACTTATTGTATAAGAGAAACAATAAAAGCTGTAGCATCTTTTGCACTCTATAGGATTATTAGCTTTATTTTAATACTGTTTATTTTAATCCAGATTGGTTTGAATGCCACTTTTATTGACACGGATCATAACTCCCTCTATACCTTAGTTAGACATTTTCATTAGTTTCTGTGTTCAGCTTTCTGATGATGAGCTTTTGTACTTAGCTTGTCTCTTTGGATGGTAGGCATAATGTCTGCTGACTCTGGGCTTATAATAACACATGTAGGTGACCTTGAGTTCTTGAAGCTTATGCCAATGGAGTGCAAACTCTAGTAGTTCTTAAATTGAAAGAACTTTGAATCCAAGGACTCATCTACCCATGGTGAAAATGTTCATCACCAGAAAATTGGTGATGAGTTAAAAAAAGAAAAAAGTATTATTATCTTACCATGAGATAGAAGGATTGGGATTTCTGTCAGTGGAAGGAATAGATATTCTTATGGAACTGTAGGTCTTTTAAAGTATCTCGGTATGTGTATAATATGTGCATTGAAGAGGTAAAATGATGACATTTCCAATTTCTATAAGTAATGAACAGTGTGTCATTGGTAACAGGCCAAGGGTGTAGTAAATACAGCTGTGTCGGCAGCTGTCCAGGCAGCTCGGGGGAGAGGAAGAGGAACTCTTGCAAGAGGAGCTTTTGTTGGCGCTGCAGCTGCCCCTGGTTACATAGCTCCAGGTATGTAGCTCCAGGGTACCATATTTGGGGTGGGGTGGGGATAAGCATTTATTAAGTGCTTATTATGTGCCAGGCACTGTGCTAACAAATGTTTTACAAATATTTCATTTGATCCTTGCTCTGCTCCCCAAGTTACAGTTCCGTAAAATGGAGGTGGATGGGAGAGATTAAATTAGCTTGCCCAGAGGGCAAATTTGAATACAGGTCTTCCTGATTCCAGGTCTAGCTTCTTACAAAAGGTCTGACTTTTCTCAACTGAACTGAAAACTAAACCCCCAACTCCCCCTGCCCTCCCATCTTTGGAGTGTTTAAAACAAAAACAGCCTCCCAATTCTCTAGCACTAAATGGTTTACAGATCACATTTTTTACACTAATCCCATTGGACAGATGAGAAAACTGATTGAATGGTGAAGAGATTAGTACAGGGCCACATGACTAGTAAGTGGAAGATCTGGGTCTGTGCTCACATCTTGGATGCACTACATTGTGCTGCCTGCAGATACACAAAAGAAGAAAACACAGGCTATTGTCCATAAACTCCCTCTTCTTCTTTTCATCTCAAGAGTTACTTGATGTCACTCTCCACTCTCTTTTCTTTTTGCCTAGATTCCAATAATGAGGTATCCTTCATTCCCATTTCCTCACTCCCTCCTCCTCTCACTCTTCCCATTCATTTTCTTCCTTCTTCAGACTGTTCTGTATTTAATGGTTCCTTCCTTACTGTCTTCAGATATTCTCAGATTTCCCCCCTTCCTTTAAAAACCTATACTGGATCCTATCAACCTCTCAATGTGTCCTCCTGTTAAAAGCTATCTATACTTGTTGCCTTTACTTCTCCTCTCCTACATCCACTCCTTAACCCTTGATACTCTGGTATCTAATCTCATCACTCATCTGAAACTACTCTTAAGTTACCAGTGATGCGCTTAAATGCCAAATTTGATAGCCTTCTCAATTCTCATCTTTCTTGACCTAGCTGAAACCCAGGTCTGATCATGTCTGCCTCAAAGCCTATTGGATAGCCCATTGCCTACTCATTCAATTCCACTGCCTCCCTGTTACTCCTAGGATGAAATATAAACTCTTTTGTTTAGTTATTAATGCTTTTTATAGCCTCATGGTCCCCAGAATTTTCTTTGTAATCTCATTTGACACTACTACTCTTGCAGTCTATGATGCAATCCCCTCTGGTCTTCTTTGTGTCTGTCATCCATGCCATTCCATTTCCCACCTTTGCACTGGCTTTCCCCCACCCTTGGAATACTCTCTGCTTATTCCTGCCTCATCTCATTCCTTTCTTCTTTCTACATACCTACATGAAACCTTTCCTGATTCCCCTCAATTGCTAGTGCCCTCACTCTCAAACTACCGTGTATTTAGCTAGTTTGTATTTTATGTTTAATCTGCTTGTGCTTTTCTATGTACTTGCTGTTTCCCTAATTAGCCTGTGCATTCCTGAATAGGGATTGTTTCTTTGTATCCCCAGCACATACCTCATAGCACAGTTTCATTCACATAGTAGGCAATTAATTAATGCTTACTGAGTGATATAAATGTGTATAAACTGATTAATGTGAAATCGTCCTGTAACATGTACCTTTTTAAAAAAATCATCTAATAGGGTATTTAGAGGAACTAGAGCTAGATGAGATTAAATATGAAAGGACTTCATGTTCTGGGCATTGTTTTTATTGCTTGTTAAGAGACATGTTCTTGTATATATGGGGGGGTTTTGAACTAAATTATTTCTAGGAAGGTTCATTCTGGCTCTGAGGTTCTCTGATTTTGTTTTTTCTTTAGAAATCTGCTTTCTTGTAACTTCTTAGTTCTGCTTTATAGTACAGCCCTTCAGATACTTGAAGACAGAAGATGATTTCTATCATCTTCTGTTTATCCTCCAGTATTTTTCTCTAATTCTTTGAGTTGATGATTGTAATTTTTAGTCTTCTCTAACTCTCTAAGATTTCTAAAGTGCTTTACTAACAGTTACCTCATGAAGTAGGTACTATGTAAACATCTGCTGATATTACTACTCCATGTTTTACCTATGAGGAAACTGGCACAGATTATAAATTGCCCAGGGTCTCTTTCAGTAAGTACTAGAAATGGGACTTGAACCCAGGTCTCCTAGCTCCAAGGTCATTGCTGTTTCCATATTTATGGGCTATATTAATGCCAGCCTTTGTTACCAATATGTGTACAGTATGGTTACCAGATCCTTTACTATCCTAGTTGCTCTCTTTTCTGGAAATTTTAGCTTATCACTGTCATTCTTAAAATTGTGGCAATTGCATTTGGACATTTCACATGTGATCTAACTAGGGCAGGGGACATATCCTTTCTGTTCTTGACACACTCCTTCCATTATGCAGCCTTTTGTAGCCATTATCTTTGAGGGACTATTATTTTTGATCATTATATTGCACCTGTGGGACCTCACATTTCCTCCTAAAAAGGAGCTGACAGCATTTTTTTTGAGGGGAGAGGCAAAAGGAGCTTGAATTTATCTTCATCTGTAAAATGAGTGGTTAGATTAGATGGCCTTGAAGGTACTTTCCAGTTCTAGAGCTATGATTTTATACAGCTAGTAAGTATCAAGGAAATGACTTTACCTCATATCTGTTGTCTCCCAAGTCCTTAGAAAAATATTCACTGTATTTTCCTATAGCTCAGTTCTTCCTAGTGATCTGTTGGGGTTTTTTTTAAGAGCTCCATTATGGGAAGCTGGCATACCTTGAATAGTATCTTTGTTGGCTGGCATGCCGATATAATTGAAAATAACTACATGTTAATTGATTGTCACATATTTGCCTGAGAAGTTAATACTTCTGGAGCTAGGCTTTCTCTTGTTAAGAGTTATTTCGTTTCTTCTGACGTATTTTTGTGTCTCATGCTTGCCGTTCATGTTCACTACTTGAGTGGGCTTGTGTTGAAGAGAATTCCTTCTGTTAATAAATTTATATAGCACTTTTTGGTTAAAACTAATCTAACATTCGTTTTCATCGTCTACCTACCTTATTATTATTACTGATATTTTGTAGATGAGGAACCTTTCCCCCTAACATTGAAGTACACTTCCCAAGGTCAAAAAGTAGAGCCATGATTCAAGTCTACTGCTTCTTACATCCATAGTTTCTTTTTCCCACTAAACCATGGTGCTTTTCCCTATTATAAGATTAGGACATAGAATGACTTAACCAAAAGGCCTTGGATGCATGGCTGTTGTGTGGAGGCAAATGCCATGGTTTGAAATGAGAAGACCTGAGTTAGTACCAGTCATTGATGTGACCTTGGGAAAGTCATTTTATCTTTTGTCAATATCTGTGTGGTAATACCTGTGTGATCTTGGATAAATCTATTCCTCTCTCAAGCTCACTTTCTCCATCTGTAAAAATGAGAAGATTGTATTAAGTGATCTCCCAAGTTCTTCTTTTTCAATCCACTAATCCTTTCTGATGTTAATGTTTTATCATCTCTAATTCAGAAATGGTAAAACATGGCCAAGCCTCTCTTTTAGGGTCACACGTGAGATGGATGTGAATAGGGTTTGTTACCCCAAAGTGTTTTATAAATGTCAGCTACAATTATTATTTTTTTCTTTCCCTTGATTTAAATTTGTTGAATAATTCATTTTTAGTTTTGTTTGTGTCTGTAGTATACTTGGTACCTGTTGTCTTTCACAGATGCTTACAAATGAATATTGGTTTTCTTAAGGCCTTAAATAAAAGTTTGCAGACTAATATTAGTGCTGCTGTTCAGATTGCTGATCATTGACTTAATAAGAGAGGTTAGCATGGTGATTGGAGCCCTGTACCCGGAGTAAGAAGGCGTGGAGTATAGTCCAGTTCTATCATGAATTCTACATATTTTGGACCATTTATACTCTAAGGGACTTTTCAGGGATAGAGGGAAAACAACATGGTGAAAGGGAAATTTGAATTTGAGCCTTAACACTGTAAGGAATTCATTTCTCACTCTGTTCCTTTGGGCAGATAATTAGACCCCTCTGGACTTTCAGTACAGTAAAATGGGACAAGATTGGACTGGACTGTATGATCTTTAAGGTCCCTTCTGGTTCTAAATTGTATTGTGTAGTCCAACCCAGTCATTTTTATAGGTGAAGAAAGCTGAAATTTAGAGATGGGATGTGATTGTTATGACCTTAGAGTGCTAAGAAATGGCAAAGCCAGTTAGTACTCATACTAGGGTCTCCTGACTCGAGGTTTACCAGTCCCATGTCTGTGGGCAAATCACTTCTGTTCTCTGACTCAGCTGCTAAAATGGTTATGATAATCATTGCTCTTTCTTGATCCCAAGCAATGGGTTTGTAACCTATAGAGAATTATAGGAGTGAGAATCATTACTGTACAGATATTTTTCTAAGGTCCCTTTTCTGACTGACATGTTTTAAAGATACTTCCACCTTTAAAATTGTTGCAGCTCTAACGTTCTATGTTTTAGTGGACATGCTTAGCCCATTTTTATGAGTGCTTAGTGCAGGTATTGATTTTAATTTTTCAAATCTTGATCTGTTATTTCATTGTTTGCTTTAGGTTACGGCACACCCTATGGCTATAGCACAGCTGCTCCAGCCTATGGTATGTACAACCTCTTACTGACCTCTGCCATTCCTGACTCTATCCCAGCAGTTCAAACTCCAGTTTGATTTCAGGGTTCGTATCAATTAACTAGAAGGGACCCTAAAAAACTGAATTAGTGATGGTGTTTAGTAACTGAATTAGTTAGTAATGGTGACCACACTAAAATTCATTTTGAACAATGCCATAACCTTGTGGTTCTTGGTTTGGTTGGAGTAGCTTCCTTCCTTTGTTGCTTTTCCTGGTTATTGAGGACTGCTTATCTAACTGCTTGTTTTCTTACCGTATTGAATTTGACTATTTTAACAAGTTCTCCTTACAGCCAAGTTACACTCTATTCAAAGACAACCTAAGGGCCCGAGCATCATCTGATGTAGGATTGAATTCTGGGGATGTGCAAATTGTATAGGCTACTCTCAATTGTTGGTAACACTAATTAGCTGTAACACTGTACCTTATTGATAAGAGTTAGGGGTGTGCAATAAATAACATATAGGAAAAGTATCCGTCCCTTCATTTCCACATGTGTTGCTTTGGGAATTCATTGCTCCTAGAATATAAACTGGGAGTTAAATCCCATTATAGATTAAAGGACTAGAGAATAGGGGTGACAGTATAGTGTAATAGAAGTCATTCTGTCTTGGGAGTCAGGACACGCAGATTTTAAATCTGGCTCTAACTAAATCATCTTCTGACACTGGGCAAGTCAGTTTTTTACTTTCTGAGTTTCAGTTTCCTCATCTGTCAAATGAGGCAGTTGAACTCAATGATTATTAAGGTTCTTTCTAACTCCCCATAATCCCACTGACTGACTGTTGTAAAGAGAACCTTACAGTTCTAGGGAAGATTTCAGTTGGCTGGATGGAATCTTCTATTACCACTGTGTGAACAGTAGAAAGACTCCAATAGCCAATCATGGGTTTGTCCCACCTGGCTCTTTTGGTAACTTTGAATGAGTCTTATGTGGTAATGGAGGCAGAACATTTTGGAGTCAGTAATATGGTCACACATATTTGCCCTGACTTGGGCGCTATGTTTTTGGAATTAGTTGTTTGAAAGGGGGAGGGGTGTGTGTGTGTGTGTGTGTGTGTGTGTGTGTGTGTGTGTGTGTGTGTGTGTGTGTGTGTGTGTGTGTATTATACTTTTGACTTTAAAGTACTGTCAAATGGAAACCTTGCTTGACCTGTTATATTTGTCATAACTACCATGGGAAGTTGTTTTAATATATATTCCCAAAAATGAGAGACTTGCATACTGGTAGAATATAGTAAAACCTAAATAGGTTTTAGATATTCCTTCAGGCATCAAGTGCCATGTTACCACACATTACACCTCAAGTCAAAAGACCTGATTTTGAGTCATGACTTTGCCACCTACTGGCTGTATGACCTTGAGGCAGATCAATGACATGGGGATGATAAATACCATGTTATAGCAATGAGGTCTTAGAGTCAGAAGATTTGAGTTTGAGTTCTGGTTCTTCTAGCACTTACTAGTTTTACAACTAGCTCAATTTTGTCATCTGTAAAATGGAAATAATTACAATAAGGATGATGATGATGAAATCACTGACTTTAAAACTTAGTTGTGAGGATAGTATTTACATTGAGCTATAGAAATGTGAATTGTTACCTATCTCATATGCTTGAAAGGACTGGATGAGATGATGCATATAAAGCTCTACATGTAGATAAGTTTTTGCTCTCCTTGAGCTCTTTCCAATGAAAATTTTAGTATTCAGCAATCCATTTTGGTAATCATTTATTAGCTGTGTCTTGTTTAGAGCCCTGTGTTGTGTTTCATTTTAATTTAAGGTTTCCTGTTCCTATTCTCCCATTTCTTCCAAACTAGGGTGTGTAATGAGTATTTTTTTTTATTGTTTTTCCTTGACTCATATGATATTGCTGGCCCAAGGGCAGAACAAATTGTAACATAGATAAATGAAAAAAAGTGATTAGGGTATAGAAATTAATATACTAAATTCATTAATTCTCTTTTCATAGGTAAAAGTTCTGTATTTCTCTTTAAGCTTACATTTTTGAATCTCTTTTATTGTCTGGTTTTTAAATTTCTTCTACTTCCTAATTCTCTGCTAAAAATTAGAAGTAGTAATTAATGAGAACAGAAAGTTTCAAAGCTAAATGCATACATTCTCATTTGATCCTTGTAATACCCTTGCAAAATCAGGGAAAGTAATTGTACTCCATTTTACAGATGAGCAAACTGAGTTGTAGTGACTGGTTAAGTGGTAGAACCTAGTACTTAAATCTGGATCTCTGTACTCTTAAGCTAACTATATAAACGCTGATTGAATGATTACTATTTAGTCTAGAGGTGGCACACACTTTTTATACATGCTGTGTCCAAACTACATTCCTATTTCCCTCTATTGCTCTTTACCTAATCACTATTCTCTGTCCTCTGTTAACACTGTGCTTCTGTCCACATAGAGCCTGACTTGCAAATGTTCCCATCCTCTTTGTCCCATATAACTGACTTCAAAAATGTGTGATATTAGATGCCCCCATTTTTCTGCATAAAGAAGTTTTTTTTTTTTTTTTAAAGAAATGTTCTTGTGATGCAAAACTACTTAAATGGCGCTTTCTTTTGGCTGTAAGGGAAACATGTCTTTTGGCCTTTGTAAAGCTGTTGCATGTTGGGAAATGTTCCTCTGATCATCTGGTGCTCTGAAATACCTGCTGTTGCTGCTTTGTGATTTCTATATAGGTTAAATCTGAGCAAACAGAAACAGGAGCCGATTTTCAAACCCTATCTGAGTATGCAGAAGTTTGCGAGGCCACAAGAACTGATTTAATCATGACATTCAGCAAGCCATTAATCTTTCCAGATTTGCCATGCCAATATTACCATTATATTGCCCCCTCCTGTGTTAAGGATTCTAGTGGTTGGGGCTTTATTTCAGCATTCTTCCCAGTTGGCTAATCTTCTGAGAGCAGAGTTGGGCTTAACTTTCATAATTTATTTTGGTCCCATAAAATGCATACCACCAGACTTCTAAGAAAAGTCATTTGTATTTTGAAAGTAATTTCATAATTACAATCCATCAGCATTATTCTCGATCTTTGGCTATTCATAGTTAAGATCTTTACCTAAGTCTGTTTTGGGGGAGGTGGGGAGAAGGGGATGGATTAGAACCTTCCCAAAGCAATTATTTTTAGGCAAAGTATCGTACATAACAAAAGAATAATTGGTGATGCTTCTTGCTGGACCTCTCCTGAAACCAAATGCATTGACTGACTAATCTGGAAAGGGTTAATAATATTACTGTTAAGACTTTTTAACCTGATTTTTGGATTGTTAAACTCATTTGGAGTCCTCTCCGTTTCTTCTCTCTGTAGGTTTACCCAAGAGAATGGTTCTGTTGCCCGTTATGAAATTCCCAACCTATCCAGTTCCCCACTACTCATTCTTTTAGCAAATGGCTGAAGCTAATTCCTATTGATTGAGCAACAATCCAGTCCAGTCCCGAATATTAGAAGAGAGAACAAGCCTTTTTATCCGGTTTCCTTTGAACATATAACTTGCGCAAAAATGATTTGTAAAGAACATCTTTTCCTACTTTTGATTTTTTGATTTTAAGAAATGCAAATTTAGTTCTCTAAAACTTGAAAAAAAAATACACACAAACCTTCCATTCCCTTACCCCCAACAAAAAAACCTAGTTCTGTGAAACGTTACCTCATTTTCCGATAATAACTTATACCAGCCCTTCTGTTCTAGGGGACAAACTAGCCGCTCAAAGTTTGTTTTAAATGAAGTCTCAGATTATGTAAAATTAAATTTGTGAAGGATGTATAGAGTATAAAACAAGGATCACAAATAAACTGTTTTTGTTGTAACACAGAGTAATGCCTGGTTCCTGATGCAGTCATCTATTCTTGGCCCAGGGTTAACTCAGTTCAGGCTGCAATTATTTATTTTTTAGTATGAGAGAAACTTAATTTAATGTCCAATTCTGTAAATACTAAGGTGTGTAATCAGGCCAGTGAATGAAATTGGGGTTTGGTATAGTGTTTTAGCTTATTTTTTACACTTGCTATCTGAGCACACTTAAAACTTCATAGGGCTTAAAAATGAAGGACATAGTCATAACCCAGTGCTTTATAATTTAGTAGGGTAGGAATGGACCCTTACATCCATAAGCAGATTGCTAAATAAACAATAACAAAAAAAGATGTTATTAATGGTAGATGAGCCCTTAAATTTTGTGAGTCTACTTTGACCAAGGACTAATACCCTCTTTCTCTGTCCCATTCTGAGTTCAAGACTGTTTCTGTAAACAGAGGATTGCTTTTAAATGTGGATTTTGCCCAGAGTTGGGAGGCAGCGAGGAGAAGAAATGTAATGGTTTTTGAGTTCAAGGCAACTTGTTACAGTGGAAAGAGCCCTGAACTAGGAGTCAAGAGCCTTGGATTCAAGTCATGGCTCTGTCATTTAATGTGTGTCCTTGGGCAAGTCCTTTATCCTTTTTAGGCCTCAGTTTCTGCCTCTTGTCAAATGAAGGTTGGACTAGACCATCTTGAAGGTCCCTTCCATTTTTAACAATCAGTGAACCATAAAAGATGACAAATCAAGCAATCAGCCCTTTTGTTCTTGTGGCCTTCACTCTGTAAGCTACTGTGTTCACTCCTGGGACTTCACAGGCAGAGCTGATTAGCAATTTTCCTTGGATTCCATGAGGGGTTTCCTTTTTCCACTTTAATTCTTGGAGATCAAAGCAGCAACAAGGTCCCCATGAAAACTTGCTATTCAATTGTCCCAATTCTTGTTGAGTGCTGCTGTGGAAAGTGACAGATTTCAGCCATAGGTCAGCATTTCTTCTCAGGCTAAGTATCTGAGCTGGTGCAAAGCAGCAGGGTGAGGGTAGGCAGCCTTGAGGCACTCCACTTCTGTCAGTGGTCACAATGAGAACTCATGCCACTGTGACTAGAAAAATAGTGGCTTGTTTGATTTAAGAAACTCACCCCCTTAAGAAGCCAAGAGATTGGGCCTCTGAGGCTTCTCAGGAATGGGTTGATTGTCTTCTTGTATTCCCCATTCTTCAGAGTCAACTGTTGTGGCTTTCTAAGATCTATAAGAATGAGGTTTTCTTCCACACTCAAATGATTGATCTGTACACATGAAAGTTTTTTGATGCGTATGATGGTAGGAAGTACATGATAGGATATTGGATCATTACCATTTAATGAAAATATTTTACTTTCAGTAGCCTGTAGAGCCTTTGGAATACGGATAAAATCTATAAGTCTGCCCTTTCTTTGCCTTCACTACTGGTGGGTGATACTTTAATCAAACATAATATTTTTGTTGAAAATGGACCACAAGGGAGTATAATTGCAAAGGGGAGTTTTAACCATGGTTTTTGATCATATTCTGCTGACCTATGGATGAAATAAAGCCATCACTGAAAAGAAAAAGCATGGCTGGTAGCATCCAGTTTTTAAAAATTAATCATCCATTAGAATTATGTCTTCTCTTTCATTTTGGAGTCCTACTAATAATTGATGTCTGCAGCTATACTGTTATTTGAAATTGACCGCCCAGTTATTTGAAATTGACCATTCAATTTGAGTTCCAAGTTTTAATCTCTAGAAAATTCTTTGACATAGCTCACTTGGTGTACTTACCAGAGCCCTCTGCAACTCCAAGAAAGGGAGCTGTGCTCTTTTCCAACATGATGGCAGTCATTTCAAACGATTTCTACAGAGTCCATTCTCTTTCTTTCTTTTTTTTTTAAATTTTGTTGTTTGTTGGGAGTTACTAACCACACTGTAAACTTGCCCAGTTGCCGCATTACTTTACATTTCTCTGCTTTTACTGAAAATGAATGAGCTGTCAGTTTCCTGGTAGAAGTGATAATCCTTCTGTAAGTTCGAACTTTTGAGAGACCATGATGAGTTCAAAGTGTCCTCTTCCTCCCTCCATTTTGTAATGAAAATTCCACTTACAGCTAAAAGAGCAGAGAAATCTAAATGGAGCCCTTGGCTCCACCAAACTGCTGGAATTAACCGGAAATTTTCTCTACTCTTTTCCCTGTTGTAGGTGGTTTTTTCATTGACAGCCCCTATTGTCAGCCTCTGAGCGTCGCACCTTTTATTATACACTTGGGCCCTCAAGATTTCTTCTCTGACTTCTAGAACCATCAGGTTGTGTGGCTCCAAATGGCTATTTCTCTGTCTTGGTCTTGAGAGCAAATGTGACTTAATGCAGCTTTCAAATCCACAGCTTGGGTATCTTCCTTTTGAAAGTGCTGACTTGACATGAACTCAGATTTTTTGACGGAAGAGCAATACTTTGACTCAAAGCCATGGGGGTTTCTTTCCTCTTTTGGGAAACTTCAGCAATAGATGTATATACAGTACTTCTTATATCCTTATAGCTTAGTTTCAAGTTAGGAAGTTACAGACTTACGTAGAATTTGTAGTTAATCTGTGAGCTCCTGAGCCTGTTAACCTCTGCTGGTTTTTGTTTGTTTTTTGTTTTTGTTTTTTTGTGTGTGTTTTTTAAAGTTTTTTCTCACAGAAACCGAAGAGTTGAATTCCTAACGGCGTAAGTTAGCACCAACAATTCAGCAAACGTTTGTCAAGCGCCTGATTGCTGTGTGCAGAGCACTGTGCTAGGCGCTTGGGGGAGGTGGGAATTTGATAAGTATTGTCTAGTCCCTATCCTAATGAAATTTTCTGGGCTAGTGGGGTGGGGTATGGTAGAAGGGATCTCATTATTTGTCAGTTCAAAGCAGGTATCTTTCTTGAAGCCATTTCCCCTGCCTGTTGGACAAGATACAGACTATGGTATTCAGCAGGTATCACTTGAGTCTACTAGAACTTGGGCAGTGACTTGTTTCTCACTGAGATTAATTTGATCCTTTAGCTTCTGAAGGTCACAGAACCTCACAGCCTAACAGTACATTGCAGTGCCAGGAAAAATGATACAGGATGGTTTATGTTTACATCTAGAGTGAGAGAAGTCATTCCTCAGTTAGGTCTGGAATTGTGGTCTTCTGTCCCTGGCAAAATGAGTTAGCTGCCAGGCTTTGTGGACTATGAGATTGTTCTGGGGAATAATTGTGCACATACTTGAAGATCATAACCTAGTTAGTTAAACTACAAACGGCAGAAGCACTGAGGAAATACCTCTTGTATTTCACTCACATACTCGTGTTGGCCCCTCTCTGTGTTGCAGGTTAATACTTTTAAGCAGTTTTCAGCCTGTTTCTTTGTAAATCTTTATTCGTGTTCTCCTTGGACCTTCGTAGCCATAGACACTTGTATAAAATAGGCTGAAATGTAGTGACTAAGCTGTGATCTCAGTATAAACAGGTAAGACTTTTTATTTTCTGATTAAAGAGAACATGCAACGTTATAAAGCACCCACTTGCATCTATGACAATCATACAGGATGCACTTATTTATTAATCTATTAGGTCTTAGAGATGTTCAATCTTTGTAAATGTCATGGTCTGAATGTGTGATATTTAACTTTTCCTTTTAAAGACATGCAGTTATTTTCTTTTGAAGATAGATAAATTCCCCATTTCTGGGGGTGTGTGTATGTACATATGTGTGTCTACATATGGAGAAGTGTGTATTCACCTATTTGTATAGATATGTAGATATAAAACTGTACATGTGCATATACACACATATAGTATGTTTGTATATTCACACACAAATGTCACAAATATGCATGTAAGACACGTGCATCTATACATGTATATATGTAAGTAAAATATGTGCACTTGCACGTATATCAAATATGTATATACATGTCTATGTATACAATGTATGTTTATGTAGTTACATATATGTGTCCTAAAAATCTCTACATATATGTAGCCAAAGTGTGTGTATATGCATGTATTTGTATCTCAAGTGTGTGTGTGTGTGGGTTTATATGACATTTGTTTCCAAAGTTATGTGTGTACATATACATATATACAAAATGTACATGTGGTTGTACATACATATATGTATAATGTGCATGTAATTAGATACATGTATGTACACACCTTTAAAAAGAATTGTGAGATGGTAAGAGCAAACTCATTTTCCGGTGGTTTCTAATATCAGAGCACTGTTTATAGTCTGCATCCTGCCATTTTGAAAACTGGAAGGTCAGCCTTGGTGCTCAGAACTGCCTCCTTTCCTCCCTTACATGTAGTACTACATTTCTACACAGTGAGGCTCAAATAACCAGTTTCTTATGGGGCAACCAGTTCTTTGAGGAATGAAAATCCACGTTACTCATTGCCTATATCCATGTGGTCGTAGTAGGAAGATAAACCTCAGTAAGAACTATAGAAACAAGAAGTTCTAGAACCTGAATGTAAAGCCAACTTTGGAAGACTTTCACTGAATCAAGTGACTCATGCGGTTGGCCATGTTGGCTTTGCTGAGACTTAGAATAATGAAAGTTCATTCTGTAGAGAACACCTAGATTTAAGACAAAGAAATTTGTCATTAACAATTTTGATGATTTATTTTCCATTTTAATAAACTAGCTTGGTCTTACTTAAAAAATCTGGGGATTAGACCAGATGTTTTAATAAGTATTTTTTTTAATTTCAAGCATTTCTTGTAGACTAGCGGTTGAAATGTATTTGATATGTATAGATTAAAATGAACTTACGTTTTATATTTGCTTCTAAGTAGCAATTTTATTTCTATTATGAACTGTAAAGTTGCTGGGACAACTTTTTTTTCATACAGAATCTGTACATTTTATATGGCTTTGAAATTCAGCATAGTTTCTTATCCTAGCATAAGTTTGGGACAGCTGGGTAAGAGACTTAATACTTCCTTATAATAAACATTGGTCTGTATGATATCTGGACACAGCAGATTCTGGGGCAGCTTCTTAATTGATTGGTCATGAAATGCAAAAGAAATAGGCCTTTTGGAAACAATTCTCAGCTAAAACATGCTTATCATGGGCAAGTTGACACTTCTTTTTTGTTGATTATATTGATATGATCATTGTGCATGCCCCTAGCCTTTGAGAAATCTGATGTAACAGTAGCTAGTAAAGATATTACTATTCTAGTATTTAGTCCCCAGTTCATTGGTAAATCAAGAGCAAAAAGTTTACCAAGTCCAGAGGTGTTAATCTGGTTTTGAGTTCCTAAAACTACCACTGGTTCAGATAGACAAGAATCCAAGTCTGGGAAATGATTTTAAAATCACTTAGCAATAAGACATTCTTAAGAGACGTAAGAACACATTAGTAGTACATTCTCTTGACTGTGTGTTGTGGCGTTAGGAGTTAAAGTGCATTGAGGTGTCGAGAATTGCATCTGGTTGGGAAGGGGATTACTGTGTAGGCTCCTTCTTGCGCTAAGATTCAATGATTTTTTTCCCTTTGCCCTTAATATGCATATCATGATATGCATACATTTATCTGTGTGGGGGTTTTTCCAAATGTGATACAGAGTGGGAATTAGGCCTCTAGAATGAGTTGAAGACAGTACTGAATTAGATATGTCTAGCAAGAAGAAATAGGTAGGCCTGCCTTGGAAAATTGAACAGAGATTCAAAATCACAGTGTTGAGAAATGTTCAGACTAAAAGTGCTTGCTTAGAGGAATGATGTCTTCCTAAAAATTCCCATTTCATCTTCTCAGTACCTCTTATTAGATCTTTTATCTTCCTTTCCCCTAATCAAGATGACTTTATTGAATTCAGAACCTTCATCTAAAAAGATGAGCATTTGGTATTGGACACTGGCTCCTTAGTATAATGGTGGTGGGAAGTTAAGTACTAGTGAACAGTTTATATATCATTGTAGTAGGTCCTCCTTTCCCACTGCGCTTGTGTGAAGGATCTTTTTCCAGCAATTATTTATACAGAACTTCAGCAGCTATCTTCTTTCTGTATAAACAAGTTAACTTTTAGTGGCTTTTCTTCTTCATTGCTAAGTAAGGTAAAGAAGTTTTATCGGTAGAAAGCAAATGAGTTGTACCCAAAGACCCCACTAAACCCTATTTCCCCAGGATTTATTCCTCATAATGGCTCATGACATTTCACTTGTTAATTAGATTTTATTTTCCTTTGATGCAATGAATACAAATTTAGTAGTGATCCTAGGAAGTTTTGCAGGAATTGAATATTTTTGAGAGAGATGAATGTGAGAAAAAGAGAAGGAACATGAAAGGGGGAGGGGAGGAGAGAGAGAACACATCTTTAAAGGATACAAATTAATTCTTCATGTTTATTTGTTAAAGAGAATGCATTTTAAATTGACTTTTTAGGATCATAGTCTTTGGAATTTATGCCTACCTCCTCTTTTAAATGAAGATTGAAGTAGGGCCATGAGAGGTTAAGTGATTTGCTTAATGTTATACACAGGTAATAAGTGGGTAAGTGGTAGTGCCAAGATTCAAAACACGTCTTATTTTAAAGTTAGTGTGGTTTTGTAGATCTCCCAAATCTAGAAAAGGAACATGAGACCAGTTGTTCCAGGTCCTCAGGTTTTAGCTTAGAGTAACATAATCTGGTTCTCCCTGAAAACAGTGAGATTAGATGAGGATCCCAGGGAGTGCCCTGAAAAACTCACAGTAGCTATTGCCTGGTTCTTGGGGTTTATGTCCTAAAGCTCAAAACTTGCAAAGTCAGCAGGTTTGGGTATAGGTGTTATATCTAGTGATTTCTTTTATTCCAACTTCAGAGAGAAGATATTCGAAGTAGATATTTGAAATTTCAAAATATGTACAGCAGCAAAATTGAATTTGGCTAACTCATTTTACTGATAGAAGCTAATAATGACCTTTGTGTTTGACTTCCAACCTCATTAAGACATGCACTTAAAATACTGCTTTAGCTTTCATGTGGGAATGAGGTTAAACTTCACATACTTCACCAAAGAGTAGAATTAGTACCAGTGGGTAGAAGTTTGAGAAAAACATTTTGACTCAAAATATGGGAAATTGTTTTCTAACAATTGGTACTGTCTGAAAGTGCGGCGGACTGTTTGGGGGCTATTGTGTTCCTCATCACTGAAGACCTGAATTCAAGCAGAATTTGGATAAATACTTATTGAGAATGTTGTAGAGGAGATTTCTTCTCAGGTACAGGTCAAACTGGATGACCTCTGGGATTCATTCCAATCCTAAAATTCATTGATTTAATGAATTCTTTTAGATATGTTTTAGTGTATTATATGACATAGGCAATCAAAGCCATATGTTGTTCATTTGTTTTAGTCATGTCTAGCTCTTTGTGATCACATTTGAGGTTTTCTTTGCAAAGATACTAGAATGGTTTGCCATTTCCTTCTCCTGCTCATTTTATAGATAAAGAAACTGAGGCAAACAGTTAAGTGACTTGCCCAGTGTCTGAGGCCAGATTTGAACTCAGAAAGATGTCTTCCTAACTCTAGGCCTGGCATTTTATCCACTGCTGCACCTAGCTGCCCAAGCCATATGTTAGACCCAAAGTTCTTTTGCCTAAAAAAATCTCTGAATATATTTGTGTTTGGAAGGACATATTGGAAGTCACTGAGTAAAGATTAGGCAGAGATGTTCATGAACACTGAATCTGGATTTTGAAGAACTACATTGCAACTGGGTACTGATGAACAACTCTGTACTTAAAAAAAAAAAATCCACGTGTTTTTAGAAATTAGACAATGTCTCCATCTTGAGGGAGTATCCTTTAGTGTAGAATAGTAGAAACAGCAATTAATTTGTAGTCAACAGGATCCAGGTTCAGATTGTACCTCTGCAACTTATTACCTGTGTAACCTTAGGCAAGTCGCTTACCTCTTTGAGCTCCATGTACCTCATTTTTGAGATGAGGGGGTTGGACTATATGGCCTCTGAGGCCTCTTCCTGCTCTAAGTTTATGATCTTATTAACCTCTTGGTGCTAGTAGGTTTGGTGCTAATGTGTTTTGAGAATAATACTTCTTCCCTTGAGAGGTTAACAACAGTAACAAGAAAAACCAAAGACTCAGTGGAAAATAAATGCTGGGAATGGCTTCTGAATTAGATTTGGAACTCATTTGTTCATGAGTTAATTCTGGCATGACATTTGAACAGTATACCAGCCTTATGTGTGTTAAGTGCTTATATGTTGGATTTCAAGAGAAAAAAACTGCTTTTTAAAAGTAGTGAATTCTTTGTCATAGAAGTGTTCAAGTTGTGCCGAGGTGGTGACTTGTCACCAATGCTGTAGAGGGCATTTGTTTTTCAGCGGACTGGATTAAATATACTTCAGTAAACAATTGGCAAGGTGTTGTGCTGAAGTACGGGGATACAAAGACAGTTGAAACAATCTCTTCCAAGAAGTTTATAATCTGTGGTGGGGTAGAGGAGTGGGGAGATGATATATAGACAGGATAAGTACAGTACAAAGTAATTTGAGGAGAGAGAACACTCACAGTTAAGAAATACAGGAACATTTCACTTGAGGAGAGGTAGAGGGTGAATGGAATCCTGAAAGAAGATAAAGATTCTTACTGTTAGAAAGGAGGGAGTACATTTCAGTCACGGAGTACAGCTTGTTGTATTATGGTCTATAAAAGCTGTGTTTTTAGAGTTCTTTCTTTTCACATTTGTTTATGATTTTTATGAATTCCTGATGACCTAGCATGTAATCAATCTTGTATAAGTTTCATAGCAGCCTGATAATATATTTTCTAAGATCCTGTTCAGAAATTTCACTAAATCTATCAAATCTGTATCCCACCCCCCAATTCAGTTCAAGTCTATAATTTACAGCTCCTTTACTTTTGTATTGAATTTGCCAGTCTCTGATAAGAATATTGGCTAAAATTTGTGTCTTAACTAAACAGGTATTTTTGTTAAAATTTCAGTTAAGTTTTCTTTTAAGAACTTGATAGCTATGCCATTTGGTGCATATATTTAATATTGAAACTGTTTTGTTATCTTTAATCAGAATATAGTTTCCGTGATTATTTATTTTGATGGCATATGTTTGCACTTAACCTTATCCAAAATTAGGATTGCAGTTGCTGTTTTTTGTTTGTTTTTGCTTTGGATCCATCGACATTTTGTTTTACTTCCTCCCGAGATTCTTTGAATGTTAGTATAAATCATTATGTTTTGATCTGTTATTATGAACAGCACATTATTGGGTCTTGTTTTCTACTTTCTTTTGCAGTTCTCTTCCTTTTTATTGGTGAATTCATCCCATTAAAGTTCAAGATTATATTTTTAAAGTTGGCTTTTCCTCCATTTATCTTATTACTTATACTTCTTTTTATAAACACCAAGGACTGTATTTTCCATTTTATTTTTAACAGTTCATTCATGCCATTTGTACTAACCCCCACACATTTTATCTTACTTTCTAATCTCCAGTCTTAATCATCACTCCCTCCTTTCCATACGTATTATTAGAAGACAAATCTCAGGATTCTTTTATGACATCATTTAAAAATTTTTATTTTTACAGTGCATAAAAATATTTTTTCTGTCTCCTCCCCCTCTATGGAAAAGAAAAACAAGATTCCTTGTAACAAGTATTCATTCTGACATTTCTTATGTCAAAAAAATATACTTCTCAATACGTACCCTAAGTCTGTTATCTTTCAGGGAGTAGGCAGTATGTTTCATTTTATGATAGAATTTCAAATTTGTTTTTCCTTTCCTAAAAGCCATTTAAGTGTGGCTTAGGAGTCACCCATTCTCCCACCTCATTTGGGGTTCCTGAATTCAAGAAATAATATTTCTTATTTTATCTTTTTCCTTTTGCTCTTTTAAGGGAGAACTTGTGCGTATGCAATAAGAGAAGGCCTGAGATACAGTATTGAGTTGGCTTAATAGCTGGTAGTTAAGTTTGACTCAAATGTGTCATACATTAAGGGGAAAAATATGAAGTAAGTCTGGAAGGGTAATTTGGACCTCGAGGAGAAGTCAGTGCCAGGCTAAGAGTTAGCATTTTTTAGTAGAAGCAGAAGGGAGCCCCTGAAGGTTTTTGGGCAAGTGAGTGTTGTAATTAACTGTAGGGAGGGTGGTTTGTCTGGATGGTAGATGTGATCAGAGGTCAACAAAAAATGCATTAGGTACCTGTTTTGTGAAGAGGGTTGTATTTGGATAATAAAAAGCAGAGGTAAACAGTTCTTACTTTTCTGGAATGCATAGCCTAAATGGAGGATAAGGCTCAACTATACATAAGTATGATGCATGGTAGTTCTTGATAAACATATTGGAGCATTAGAAAACAACTTAAGAGATCCTAAGGGGAATGCCATTATTTATTGCTAAGGATAGGCTACCAGAAAAAGGGGGCAATTGATTTGGGTTTTAAAGGAATGGTAGGAAGGAGAGGAAAGGAGGACATTCTAGGAATAGGAAACTATTGTGAGCAAGGGCACACAGGTGGGAGAGCACAGGGCATGTTTTGGGGGCAAAAAGCTCTCAAGTTGGGAGGGGCAGAGAGTGTGGAAGGAATTAGGATAAGATGATGCTAGAAAACTTGGGTGACATCAGATTATGGAAAATCTTGTGAATGCCAGGCAAAGAAATTTGATTATTAATCCATAGAGAGCCACTGAAGAGTTTTAAGAAGAAAATGTCAGTACCAGGTCAGTAGAGGCATTTTGTGAAGAATAGGTTAGATTGGAAAAGGGAAATAGGGAAGAGTGAGGAATGTGGGGAGGTAGGATGCAAGTGTTGTTCCCTTTATTGTTCTGTTCGGCAGATGTAGTTGACTTGGCATTTGTAGTCAGAAGTCAGGGCATCTCTTCCTGTGATAGAGTTGGGGTTCTTGTAAGTTCGTTTAACATGCAAAGGCCAGCCTCTGCACCCGGGGCAAAAACAATAACAGAAACCCCAAAAAAATCTTGCAAAAATAACAATTTAGTTTCAGCCAAGAAGAGATAGATAACTAAATGAAACTCACAGAAATTGCAATCCTCCTTGAAATAGTAGGCAGCACTTTCTATATAGGTTTTAGTTTCTTAAGAGATTAGATAGAGTTTCTTGAACTTCCCGACAGTCCAAACCATTCAAAAATGATTGGGGGTGAGAACCCTGTTGTCACAGAAGAGCTTTAAATCTGGGTGGGCAATTTTCAGAGATGCTATTGAGAGGAGGAATTATATGACCTTAGAATTTAGAGTCAAAGGTAATGTAGTTGAATCCCTTCGTTTTACAAATGAAGAAATTGAGAGGAAAGGATTTTCTGAAGTTACAAAGATAGCAAATTGCAGAAACAGGATTTGAAGCTAGTGCACTTTCCATTAGGTTCATGTTTCAGGTAGTGGTTGTTAAACCTAACTTTTATGATCTTTTCCCTGTCTTATTGTATGATTAAATTGGTCCCTTTTCGGTATATGGCCATACTGAGGTTTTTTCAGAAATTAGATACAGTGTAAATTCCCCAAATGAATAGTGAAATGAAGAAGCAGGAAACCAGTACTGGACATGGGGGGAACAGACTTTGAAGTTAAGAATTAAGAGTCGGGGATCTTGTAACATTTGGGAATCAAGGTGAAACTGTGAAGACCAGACAGGCAAAAGCAGATACGATGTTATGGGGAAAGGAAGACCTCAAAATAAGGCAGGAAGCTTCTTAACATTTTTTCTGCTGACTGACTGAGGTGACTGACTGAGTTAGTTTTAAGAGTTTGGCCTGCCTAGTATCTGAACTTGTGAGGGATGTGTAGAGGAGATTCTTGTGTAAGGGAAGTAACTAAATTGTTTCTGAGGCCTTTTCTAATTCTGAAAATTCTTTTTCAGTTCTATGCTTTGTTTCCTTGAGACTTAAGTGTAAAGTGTTAAGTGCCAAGAATAAGTGATCCTTCTTATTAACACATTCCTAGGGCTTTGGGGCGTTGGTATTGCCAACTCTCAAACAACTTTAAGCAGAGAGACTGAGAGCAAATGACTTGAAACAAAGGGAACTTGTTAAATTGAACCTTCTTGGGGAAGGGAGGAGAGGAGGTCCTTAATACCAATGAGAAGAGAATGTTCTGGAGATCAAGGATGCCTGTCTTAGACCTTATTGGAGCTTCCCTTCTTTCAGCAAGCATGTATTCAGTTTCCATTGTGTACCTTACTCTTTGCTCTATGGGCAAAGATAAGAAAAAGTCAGTCCCTACTTTAGAGGGAAAAGATGGCATAATGCAATAGAAAAACAACTTGGACTGGGAATCAAGTGACCTACTTCTCATCCCATCCTCCTATCACCATCATCATCTCCACTAGGTAATTTCTCTAGGAGGGTTGCCTTTTCTTGAGTTCTTATTCAACATTCTATGTTTTAAGACTCCTCCTAGCCCTATCAGTCTCCGGTTCTTTATGGCCCAGGTGCCTTTAGCTTTCTAGCTATTTCTTCTGGCTCTAAATCTATGGTTCTAATTACATAGCCATAGTTAAATGGGTCAGAGAATTCCTGTAGTTATCCTCATCCTAAGAACTGAAGAACCTTGCCCACAGCTAGTTTTTTTCATTACCCATAATAATGAGTTATTAACTGGAAGATACCTACTATTGCCTTTCTCCCTGACTAAGGTAAGTGAAATTTCTAGGTTGCAGTTTGTATCAGTCTGTTCACCAGAGTTGATTCGGTTTAACTTGCCTTTCTTCCTAGGATCCAGAAGAGTTGAGGAGTCAGTGATAGGAAAAGCCTACCCTGTCCTAATTTATAAGAGGAAAAAACCGTCTACCTTATAGTAAAAAATTGTTAGTGCTGGAAGTAATCTTAGGTCTAGAAGAACAAGGTGTTTTGAACTAAAAAGGACCCTAGAACAGAGAAATGTCAGAACTGAAAAAGGCATTACAAATTAATAGGGTTCATCTTCATTTGTTAGGTGGGGAAACTGAGACCGAACAAAATCTAAGGGACAGATCATCTATTTGAGGCAAGATTGACTTTTTGTAGCCTACAAAAGGCCATTGGCTCAATAGTGAGAGAGTCAGTACTGTTAGATCCACTAGATAAGATTTCACCTTCCAGCTTCCCTGATTCATTAGGCTAGCTCACCACATCAAACGATGACAGTTGAGAAGATATGGATGTTATTAACGCTCCTTTTTCTTTCTAAACAACTTTGCTCATTTCTCCCCCACAAATGATTGGAGTTGGATGAACCAGATCTGTATGTGGATGACAGTCTCATTACCATGAGAGAGATTTGTGGCTTGAGAGAGGGTGTGGCTTTTTGTTTTTTGTTTTTTTAAGGGGAAAAAAGATTCTTTGACATTACCTTAGATGTTACTAGCAGATTCCTTACTTTGGGCCAGAGGCAGAGTAGAAAACAAATAGGAAGTCCTGTACTTAAATTGAAAAAACTACTGCATAAATACACAGGAGGGGTTTTGTTGTATGGTTTGATGGCAGTTCGTGTACAGCTCTGGTAAGTTTGACAGTGTCATTGTCAAATAGGTAGCTCAGAGGAATACAGAGCCATAGTATAAATAGACTTCTGGAAGGCATTTGACAGAGTCCTTCAGGGTATCCTTGTGGAGAAGATGGTTGAGTGACAGGACCCAATAAGTAAAGAGGTGACATGGTATTAATGGAACGAATACTAGATTTGGAGGGCAGCTAGGTGGTGCAGTGGATAGAGGTCCAGTGCAGGAGTCAGGAGGACCTGAGTTCAAATCTCACCTCAGACACTTGACACTCACCAGCTGTGTGACCTTGGGCAAGTCACTTAACCCCAACTGTCTCATCCTGGGTCATCTCCAATCATCCTGATGAGTATCTGGTCACTGGATTCAGATGGTTCTGGAGGAGAAGTGAGGCTGGTGACCTGCACAGCCCTCCCTCACTCAAAACAAAGTCAAGTGCAAGTCATGTCATTATTTCTCTGATGGGCATGGTCTTCTTTGGCAATGAAGGATGAACACACACACACACACACTAGATTTGGAGTTGTAGGTTCTGAGTTTGACTCCCATTTCTGCTGTTCACTGCTGGTGTTACCCTGGGCGAGTCACTTAATCTTTTTGGACCTCATTTTCTTCTGTAAAATCAAGAGTTTGGATTAGGTAATTCCTTCAATTCTTTCTGGTGTAGTATCCCAGGGTTGGTTCTTTGTCCTGACTGTTTAACGTTCTTAATAATGACTTGGGTGATGGTAAATGTTTACCAGATTTGCAGATGAAACAAAGCTTGGAGGGGATAATTAGCATGTATGACAAGAATAAGGATCCCAAAATTTTGATGGCCTACATAAAATGAGATAGAAATAAAGAAGATACAATTAGGACTGATGGAAATTATAAGAAAGTAGAGTTGGTTCAAAAAGGAAGCATGTACTAACAATTCATGTTGTCCCACAATAGAATGATAATATCTCAAAAAAGAAGTGAAATCTGTCTTTGGAGGCTGCATGACTGCTTGTTTAGAACTGCAGAATCTTTTCCTTGGTTACTTAGAGGGTGTTCCTTGTCAGGTTGAATTGGATGAACTCTAAAAGTCTATGATTAGATATGCCCCAGCCCTCTACCATCAGGGTGAGAGTCTTCTCAAAGTTTATGGCTTTTCTGTATATTCTAAGTGGATGGAGATGTGTCATATGAGTAAGATATCTTTAGCACATTCATTCACTCAGCATGTCTGCTCAGCCAGGTGATAGTAAATTTAAATGGAGAGAGCCCACTCATGGTAAGGGAGTGGAGAGAAAAAAGCCACCCCAGCCTCTGTGTCAGTTAGTTGGTATTGTTTTTGAACAAAATGTTACTTTACATTCCATCCCTTCTGTGCAACTTGGGCTTTCTGTTCTAGTATTCAATGTTCTAGGATTCTAGTTTTTAACATTATGTCTCATGTGCTTTGTCTCTTGCTCATTTTCTGTGAAACACACAATTTGCCTAAAAGAAAGTGCACACAGATATTTGAGTGTGGGGACAAAACGCACAGACACGGACACACAGACACACACACACCCCTCTCCCCCAGTTCCCAGATGGCAGGGACCTTTCTAGTTGTTAGTCATCTGAATTCCAAGGCAAATGAGATTGTAGCCTAGAAACCTGATTCTGATGGAGAGGAGGCTCTCTAGCTTAGGATCAGTGTTTGGAGAGAAAAGAATAGGAAAAAGTTTTGGAGGTGAATCCTCCACAAATAAATATTGGTGCTTTTGAGAGTATCAGGAAAAGTAGCTAACTGCCCTGAAGAATAATGCAGGGCCTTGAGAAGTAGCCTCAATTGTTGGGGTTCTTGTTCCCATTAAGATGTCATGTTATCTAGGGGTGGGGTAAGATTGGAGGGAGTTATCAGAGGACATTCACTGGACTGCAGAAAGCAGGATTTCCTATACTCTAAGAACGCAAGGCCTCTTTCCTATTAAGAGAAAGTCTATTTCTTCCTTTAGAAAAACAATTTGGGTATTTATCCATTCTGATAGTCAGGAAGTTCTTTAACTTGGACAATGATTTATGCTTCAAGAGTTTTTTTTTCCCCTTGTGCAGATAGAGAACAAGCTGGTCATGATTATTTTTATATAGCATTTTGTCATAGGTGTGAAAACTTGTTAGACTGTTTCTTTTCAAAGTAATTTATCTTCAAGTATGGTATGAATTTCACAAATTCTTAAATCCCTGAACCATTATAACTAGCCCTTAGAACATGGAATGTTCTGGGAAGGGACATCAGAGTATGAAGTCAGAGTTGAAAGAAACCTTAGAGATCATTTAGATCAGCATTTCCTTTTATAAGGAGTTACAGAGAAAAATGACTTGCCCAAGGCAACGCAGTTAGTATATGAAAGAAAATGTACTAGGTTTTGTTGATTTTTGAGTTGGATCTTCCTTTCCATTTCCTTCAGCCTTTTCCAATAAGTTTTCTTTAAATTATGGCATAGTGGAAGGAATAATGGATTGGGGGGAGGATGGGAGGTGGTCAGAGGACTGATGTTCAAACTGTGGTTCTTCTATTTATAGGTCCTTCATTATACCCTTATGACCTTGGGCAAGTCACTTTCTTTCTCTTGGCCTCAGTTTTCTCATCTGTAAAGTGAGATTAGAGAAAATAATTTCTAGGGTCCCTTCTGACTAGTAGTAGTAGTAGTAGTAGTAGTAGTAGTAGTAGTAGTAGTAGTAGTAGTAGTAGTAGTAGTAGTAGTAGTGGTAGTAGTAGTAGTAGTAGTCATCCAGGATTCTGAGAGGCACTAATCATCAGACTGAAGATTAGCTTGGTTGGTTTGCCCTGTTTTTCTACGTAGGATTAGCTTTAACACAGTCTGTCCTTCAGGATCTAGATAGTTTATGGTATCTTTCCACAGCGCAGTTCTAAAACCATGTCCTTCTCTCCCCACCCCTCACCCCCCAAAAAAAGAAAGAAAAAGCTTGGCTTGTTTGAAGTCTGGGGAAGCCAGACCTTCCTTGTGTGGGTGGGGAGTATGGGGACACATACATGAAATACTGGCTATATAACTTGCGGCCCTTAGTGTTAGCCATTGTAAAGTTAATTTCCAGTTCTTGAATCATTCTTGGAATCTGGCCACAGCTTGATTTCCATATTAACACAACCTCTTTAGTCTTTTTCATTTTTAGATGTTTTTGTTTATATGGTCTACATGTGTGACCAAAGGAAAGCCACTTAACCTCTCTAGGCATGTTTTTTTTTCTTCCAGCGGTAAAATTTTTTGGTGAGATCATATTATCTCTTAAAATGTTCCCTTTAGTTCTGAAACTGTGTACTTACATTTTGTAAGGTCCTTTGCATCTCTAAATCCTTGGTATTTTGTGACAACTTTGGGATGTATTTATGACAAGTGATATTAGTCCCATTTTAAAGAGGAGGGGGGGCGCTTTTGTCTTAAATTGAAGAAAGTAGGATAGGTGGTATGAACAATCCTAAGAATTATATAAGGGGGTTCATGCTTCAGGTATGACTGGATGATTTCTGAGGCCTTTTCTAGGTCTGAAATTGTTTAATTTTATAACATTTGTTAACAGCATTAGCGTCCATGGTACTTTATCATCCCATCAGCTTCCTAGCAAACAATATGCTTTACTGCTTCACCCACAGAGAGAGCTCATAATATACTCAGTCTCTCTGAAAGTTTTTTTTATTGATGAGGCAGATGGATCTGGAACTGTTGGTTTGACTGGTTCTAGTGAGCTGATCTTTCAGTCTCTGAAACAAAGTTGAATTCTGTGTTCTGTGGTCCCTTCTAGCTCTTTCATTGTATTTTTAAAGATTCAGCAAGCTCTAACGTTATATTTCATGGCCCCTTCTAATTCTAATATTCTTTGTTGGTCTGACATTCTGACTCAATGAAATTCAACTCTTAGATTTTTTTTCAGCCTCTTTCATGGTAGCATGTGTTACTGTAGCCACAGGTAAAGAAGAATTATACTGTACTAACACTGCACTGTCAAGCACACAGAAAAATCCCTGTTGGATTACAAGCTACATCTTTCAGTTGGCCATTCTTATGTGAGATGTAGCTGAGTTATTGTAATCTATTTTTTAAAAATTGTTTTGTTTCTCTGAACATGAAATTGTAAATACTGTAATTTGTGGTGGAAAGTCATTTGGCAATAACCTTCATTGTTTGCACTGCTGAAAAAGAAAAAAAAAACACCACCAGCCGAGGTGTATTCTCAGTAATTTAATATATGATTGTACTTTGGGGATTGCTTGTACCATGGAATTTTTAACATGGGGTAATAGACTTTATGGCTCCAAACTGTGACTGTGAATTTGACTCCAATGCTGTTTTGTATCAGATCTTGCCCCTCTTTCCTGCAGACTTGTATGTTCCTTTTACCCAGTGCTTTCATAAGAGGTTTCTTTGCCAAGGTTCCTCAGTGGAGCAGGGCCTCTTGGGAATTGCCCATCCAGGGGACACTGAGCCTTGGCTCTGCTTCTCTCCCATTCCTGCCCTGTGTTCTCTGCCATAGACTGTCCTTTGGTTCTGCTGTTGTCTTTGTAATACCCTGCCAAATTATGTTTCCTTTACTTAACTTTAAATAAAAGCTTCTGGCTTAAAAAAAAAAAGAAAAAGAAAAAGAAAGAAAATTGGGTGAGTTATTTCATGAAGATCTGGATTTTCAAAAAAAACTTGTGAAGAATCATGATGTTGGAGGTCCTTTCCTATTTGGGGTTTCTTCAGTTCTAAAGATAATAGTAGCTGCCATTTTGATAGTGCTTTTGTGTTTTACAGAATGCTGTCCTTATCATTTATTTCCTTTTCTTTATCCTTTGAGGTAGATGGAAAGTTATCCCTACCTCACAAAGAAGGGCCTTTGAGGCTCATGGGGAAATGACTTGCCAAAGCTAAGAAACAGCAGTTTATGGACTCACATTGAGGTCTCTTCTCTAATTTTTCTAGGACTTTTTTCTGGATCATTATGTATTTAAAAGAGCCTTAGATTTTAGAGTTAGAAGACTTAGCTTGAAAAAAAGGTCCTTTTTGCTACTTCCTAGCTGTGTGACCTTGGACTACTCACTTGAACCTCCTTGATCCTATTTTCTTATCTGTAAAATGGGTATAGTGACTCTTATATTCCCTGCTTTTCAAGTGCTGTAAGGTTCAAGTGATCAGGAAATGCATACAATTCGAACATTTATCAAGCACCCACTGTGTTTAAACACAGTACATTAAAGCACTGTGGCAGACATCTTTGAGCACTACCAGTTGTTATACCACATTGCCTCTTGACTCTAAATCCCAGGCCTCCTTGTTTTGTCTTGGTGTTTCCCCTGGTAATGTCCCTCAGTGACTATGAGTTTGAGTACTTCATTTTTCCTTTCTAGACTTAACTGACTATAAAAAAAGACTACACAATCTCGAAGTCTCCTTTAAGTTCTAATTTTACATTATCTTAAAATCATAAAGGGCTGACTTCCCTCTGGTGAGGCCTGAGGTATCTACACAAGGCTGACGCCACCAACTGGTATAGATTGAAAGGGAAATTGCAGGGTCATCAGTGGGACAAGGGCTCTTTACCTAGGACTAGTCTTTTGTTTTTGCAAAAATTCCCCATTATCTTGAGAGCTGCTTTGTGTGCCTCCTTATTCTCCACTGCTAACCTATTTTGTTTGACATTTAGGGAAGTAGGCACATGATAGAAAATGATTTGTAGGCTCTTTGAGCTTGCCCTGCACTTTCCTCACCTCCAGGCTGGGTCTTCAGGCTCATAGAATGTCTCAGCGAGGGCATTCTGATAGAGAACTCATGGAATCAGGAGGCCTGGATTCCAATCCCAGGTCTCCTGTTTTCCTCTCCTTTCCTTCTCTGGGTTTCATGTCCTGTAAAGAGGGATAACACTTGTTTTTCTTTAGCCTTGGAGAAGGGTAAGCAGCAGTGTGAAAGTTGCAAAAAGGCAGGTTTCAATTTAGGAAAAACTGGCAACAGGCAGAACTGTCTAAATCAACAAACATTGATTAATCTCTATGTGCCAGGAAGTGTGCTCACTTTGGGGGGCGCAGGTTTAAAAAGAAAAAACAAAAATAACTCTAGCCCTCAAAGAATTTACATGCTAATGAGAGAGACAACATACATAAGTTAATATGCAAGATCAGTACAGAACGGAGGGAAGATAATGGTAAAGGGGATGGCAGGAGGAGCTGGTGGGATCAGGAAAGGTCTAGAGGGGCTTAGTCTTCCAAGAAGCCAGAGGATTCTGGAAGTAGAGGGAGCACATTCCAGGCCTTGGGACCAACCAATACAAAAGCATGGAGGTGGGGTAACATTATGAGAAACATAATGTAGATCGCTGTGGCTAGATTGTATAGCGTATGGAAAGGAACAGAATCAAACCTGATTGGAAGGATGGAAAGGGGCCAGGTGTGAAGAACTTTAAATGCCAGAAGGTTTTATATTTGGTCCTAGATGTAATAGGGAGCCACTGAAGTTTATTGAACAGAGGAGTGATGTGGTCACATCCACTTTTTAGGAAACTCGTTTTGGCAGCTGTGCAGAAGGTGGGTGGGAGTGGAGAAAGACTAAAGCAAACTAAGGTCAGGGACAGTCATTCAAACTTGCCTGTTATTGTATCTCCTGCAAGTAAGACAAAATATCATTCTAAATTTGAGGACTCATGCTGAAGACTGAGTTTGGCCCTCTAACTATAGTTTGCTGACCTCTGAGCAAGAGGCAGGGGGACCAATTAGAAGGGTATTCCAATAGTCCCAGTGAAAGGTGATAACTGAACTAAGTAAGCTGTGTGAGTGGAAAGAAAAGGAAGTATGGGAGAGTTGTTTTAAGGACAGAATTAATATTTGGCAGCTGATTGGATATATGGGTAAGGAGGATGACATTGGAGTTTTGAACCTGGATGACTGGAAGGATGTTGGTGTTTTTAAAAGTATGAGAAGAGGGGAGAGGTTTGGAATACGTTCTATTTTGAATATGTTGCATTTAAGATACTTACGGAGCATCCTTTTTTGAAATGTCCAACAGGCAATTCATGAATCAGAGACTAGGGCTAAAGAACTGGGAATCATCTAAATAGAGAAAATAATTGAACCCAAGGGAGTTGGTGAGAGACACAGACAAAGAGATCTAACATTTTATTACCCAGTTAGTGCCTAAGAGGCCAGTTGTGAAGGGGGGGTGCACTGTTCAAGGGGCTTCTTTGCCAGGGAGACCTTATTTTGTAGCCCATTCTGTCTTTGCTGGAGAGAGAAGGTATTGTGCTCTTTGCTTCTCTCTTTGGAACACATGGGGCAGGGTGGGTACCTGATTACATGATGGGAGTGGAGGGCATTTGTTTCTTTGTGGACTTTATAGGCCTGTCTCACTAAAACATACTATTAAGAGTTAGAGGGGAGTTCCCCTTCTTATTCTATAGCCATTTCCCTTTTCAAAGTCTCATCTTGAAGAGAGTGTGACTTTTTGTAAAGAGCCCTGGATTTGGAGTTGGAAGACTTGGGTTTGAATCCTAGCATTGGTCATTATATGTGATCATGGGCATTTAATCTCTTCCTGGGACCTCTTCTATAAAGTAAGGGGGCAATAAGGCCTCCTGGTTTTTCTTTGGCCAGTACTAGAGGAGAGTCATAGTCTTTTCCCTCTGAGGAACTACTGTGAGCCAAGGATCCAGGTTCAGTCTCCCAGTACTTAATAAATGCTTATTGACAAGGGAATATTTGGTGGCTGTACTGGGCATGCTTTCAGGGAGACCTGTGGCCCATCTGGAGGTTTCAGGAGCCAGGCTAGGAGGAAATGAGCTACCAGTTAATTTGGTAAAAGTCTTCCACAGTCCCCTTAACTTAGCCCTGAAAAAAGCCTCAGTTCTGTCCTAAGTTTACTTTCCTACTCCACAAGCAGTTGAAAGCTCATGGCATGAGTTAATCTTTTGGGGCAGAAGGGGTGTTGAACACTGAATCAGTTTAGGAAGTCATTGCCTAGTGGGAATTTATTTGGAACCAGCACACTTAGTATTCTGCCTTTGGCATTAGGATGTTCATCCCTGAGAAATGCATAGGGCTCAGATAGCTGCTTTCTGAGGCTTCTCTTAGCTTAAGAGTGGGCTGCTCTTATTCTAGGAGGTGGGTTGGGAAGTAGTGTGTAGTGAAGAGCACTGGGTCAGGAAACCCAAATTCTAAGAGTTGGCCCTGTTAGTTGCAAGACAAGTCACTTTACTGTCATTTTCTCTTCTGTGAAAAAAGAATTAAAACAAAAATGAGTGCCTACTGCTGGGGATCCAAAGACAGTCCCTGTCCTCGAGGAGCCTCTATTCTATACCATCCTAGTATCACTTGCACAAGGATCTTTTTTTTTTTTTTTAATTTTGAAAACCTTAAAGCATTATAGAAACATGCACTATAATTTTCAAATGAGTATTCTAAATACCTGATTATTGGGTGGGGAGAGGTGTGACCTACTATCAAAGTATCCCTTGAGCCCCCATTCTAGAAGGATCCTGTGGAGAAGGACAGAAAGGATTCCCATAAGCAGCAGAGTGTAAGAAAACCCTCTGTCCATAAAATTGGAAAATGGTATAATCACTGTCCCAGTAGAAACAACTATAGGAGAAGCAGCTTCAGCGACCTGGGGTGACGATGCCTGGAGGAAATCTGCTTTTTTGTATCTGTCCCTACTCTGGACCTGGTTTCAAATGCCAGCTCTATTGCTCACTGCCTTTGTCAGCTTGGGCAAGTCACTTCCTATCTATGGACCTTCAGTTTCCTTATCTCTAAAATGAGGCTGTTGGACTAGTACAGGAGGTATAAGCCTTGGGTCTGTAAACATGTTAGGAAATTTTAAAAGAATGAATTTCAGTGTAACTGGTTTCATTTGTAATCTTCTATATTTTGTGCATTTAAAAATGTTAATTCCAAGAAGGCTTCTTCTTTTCATCTTCCACAACACAGATCAAGGTTAAGCTTTCTAATGTTCCAGTTTTATAACTGTCCTACTACAACCACCCTACTTACTGGAGATCCTTATAATAACCTGACATGGACAGTAATAGCCCCTTAACAGGCCCCATGTCCTCTGCTCTTCACGTTGCCTGAATAAGCTTTTATTTGTAGACTTGGTCATTTCCCTTCTTTGCTCAAAAATCTTTAGTGGTTTAGTGACCTGTTATTACGAGATGAATAGAGTTCTGAATCAATTTGTTTGACAGCCAAGGCCTTTTTCTTAACCTTCCTAGCCTCATCTCCTAATCCTGTTAACAAATTCTACAGTCCAATAGAACTAGGCATCTCTTCTCAACTTCCCACCATCCTCCCCAATATACAATTTACATTCTCCATGCCTTAGCTCATGCTATCCCTTATTCTTGGAATGTCCTCCCTTTTGCCTGTTCAATCCTTACCCTGTCCCAACCTTTTAAAACCCAAGTCATGCTATTTCCATGAGACCTTTCATCTAAAATAACCTTCCCCCCAACCACCTTGGAAGAGTGCTGTTTTACACATCCCCAATGCAGTCATCTTGTTTGTATATATAGTTGTTTGTATTTTATTCCTTTATTAGACTGTGAGCTCCGTGAGGGCAGGGAGCATGTCTCATCCAGACTGTATATCTCTCCGAACAGTAGGTGCTCAATAAATAATTAATCTCAATCTTTGCTTTTGGTGATTTCTTCCATGGTGCGCTAAACCTCAATAACTGAAGGGCTCCCAAATGGAAAAGGGATGATTTTTCTTGTAACATTAAAGGAGGGAACTGAAATAAGCAGAACTTAGAGATTTGGACCCATGTACACGGAAGAACTTAAAAGCTATTCAACAATGGAATGTGTTGTCCCCTATATTTGAGTTCCTATCACTGTAAGAGTTTAAAAGGAGACCGATTGGAAGACTAGTGAAGTCACACGTAGGGGAGAAAATCACAGCCACTCTGTGGGGAGTCCCCTTTAACCTCCAGTTTTAGGATCATAGATTTAGAGATAGAGGGGATAGTTGTCTTCATCTTTTCTATGAAGAAGGAGGCTTAAGGTCACGTGTATGGCAAATAGTACCACCGCTGGGATCTGAACTTGGGTCCTTGGATTACAAAGTCATCGTTCTTTTTAGATGATCTGGCAACCACAGAAACCAGCTATGTTTCTCTACCATCCAGATAAGTTTAGAGTGAAGAACTCAATAGAAGCACTGAATCTGGAGTTAGGAGTCAGATTTAAATCCCCACTTAGCTTATTTTAGACAAGTTACTCCCTAACCATCATTCTTCTGTGAAAGGACAGTGCCACCTATAAACTACCTCTTCATAAAAACAGTGGTGTAAGAAATGTGAGCAGGATAAGGATGAAAGCAGCAGTGTCCGGTATAGAAGAACCAGCTTGTGAAAGATAGCCCCAAGGTATAGGACCCCAATCTCTCTTAGAGAGAGGATCTTTAGGCCACTAATACAGTGCAATTGAAAACTTTCTGATATATTGTTAATGACACTGCAGATTTCAGAAGACATAGAAAGTGCACAGGATGTAAGAGAAGCCTTGCTTGGGCTTTCTCTCATTTCCTATATTTTTTACCTTTCCACTTAAAGAGGAATAAAACTCATTTGGCTTAAAATAGGTATCCACTGCTAAGTCTCTTTTGGAGTAGCCACTACGCTTCTAGAATCTGGGGAACAAGCAGATCTGAACCTGTAGTTCTCTTTTCCCTCAGGCCCACAACATGAGATTATGGCCTTGTATCTGCGTTCATGACTCATGGAAACATGAATAAATCCATTAATTTTGATGAAGCTGGTGTCAGAGGACCTGGGTTTAAATTCCAGTTTTGCCACTTACTAAAAGTTTTTTAGATTAGATGGATACCCCCCAACCCCCAATTTGGTCCTCACATTCCTTATCCGGAAATGAGCTCTAAGGTTCCTTCCTGTGACCAGTTCAGTAAACTTTTATTAATTATTAATCATTAACTATATGCAGAGCACTGGGGGAAATAGTTTAGATAAGATACTGTCCCTTAACGGAGCTTAAAGCCAGGACGATAAACAAAGACATTCATATGCAGTATTATTGGAGTATGTTAAAAAGGTAACAGACTAAATTATGATATCTGTTGGGCAAACCTTCCTGGAAGAGGTAGCATCTGAGTTGGGCTGTAAAGGCTGGTTAGGAATTTATCAGGTGAAGGAGAATAATTTGGGATTTGAACTCGAATCTTCTGATTGCAAATCTAGTTCTCTTTCCACTGCACCTTGAAGAGATTTCTGGCTTTGGGAGCAGCAGGAAGAAAGCAAAGAGCATGTCTGAGCTTATGTCCAGTGCAGCCGAGGTGTAGGGCACATGAAAAAGGGCTGTAATCCTATGGCAGAGGGCCTGGACAGTCAGACTAATCCTGGACCTGGAGTCATTGAAGTATTTTGAATAGGAGCCATATAACCAGACTGGCATTATTAAACCAAGATCTGTCCTGAAGAGCAGAATGAGCTCACCAGCCTATTGGCAAGTCTCCTGCCACCTCCTCTTGGAGGCCTTATACAACCCTCAGCCTTGGCTTGTACCTTCCTTGTACAGAAGATACAAGTATTATAGCAATTTGTTGCCTCCTAAAACTCCTTGAGAGCCAGAACCAAGGCTGTGTCTCACCCACGGCTGAAAGGTGTGAACGGGATTATGTTGGAAATGATCTCTGAACCAACCCAAGGTCAGGACCACATTGTATTTGTGCCTTAGGCAAGGTTTGAAAAATGTGTTATCTAAGTCCGTTGGTGGCTTTGAGTCTTCACTATAAAAATATCATTTAGTGGAGAATAATGGAGTTTTTTCAGCACTGAATCCATTTCAGAACATTTTTAATCCTTAAGTGATGGAAACCATTCTTTAAAAGGGGTAGAGCCACAAGAGGCCTCCAATTACTGATATCATTGAGAGTGGGGAGACTTTCATTTAATTCTTCATAGATAGCCTTCATTTAGCTGAGTAGAGGGGACTGGCCACTTGTCTACGCATTACTCTGCTGGGGCTGGGAGAGAGAACGGGGCATGGTTGGGGACTGGCTAATGAAAACTTGTGGCAAAATGATCCAGGAATACTTCAAGAAGAGCCATAATTTTTCATACCTCAACACTTTTACCATCTTAATGACTTGAATGAGTTAGTTTGGTTTAAAAAAACAAAAACCAGAAAAACTTCATTGCCCAATGGATAACCTTTGGTGACCAGCTTCTCCAAACTGTAACAGACTGGTCCAGGACAAAAGACACACAGTCTGTTCCTGGGTCTCCTGAACTTGAAGGCTTTCCAGTTTGGTAGGAACTAACCCAGCTTATGCTCACTGGAGCTTTCAAGACAAATGTCAATGGAATGAATGCCTATGCTTATTAAAATGAAATAAAACTGAAGAAATGATAATAATAATACAATGTTACTGGTTTATATTTCAATTCATAAAGTTTACACACTGAAACTACCCCAGCACAATGTCCACACAACTTAATACTGGACGCACTTAGAGTTGTTTGGGTGATTGATTAAACAATTAAGATGATGGAAGCAGTTAAGGAAAGAGTTTGGGTATACAGCTGCATGTCACCTCTGTCATCACAGGTCACATTAGCGAGCGTTAGTACAGTCAACAAGAAAAGAAGTACAAAATAAACCAAGTATCTTTATATACAAACCAGTGTCTCTTCTTGTAACCAGCTTGCTCACACTGCACACAGGGTAAAGGAAAAAAAAGTATCCACTGATACAAGAGAGATTTGTCAGCACAACATAAACCATTATAAATTAAAAATGAAAGTGAAAATAACAATCTTTAAAAAAAGGAACAAGGTGCTAAAATCTTCATTCCATAGCTTTCAAGTGAGAACTTCAAGCCAGTGTGAATGGGGAGAGGCCCACGCATAGGAAGTACTCTGAGAACAGGGCTCCTGAAACCCGGCTCACAGATCCAGAGTCTGAGCAGGTGCGATGTCCCGGAAAGTCAGTGAAAGTATATAGCTGGTGAGTCCCAGAGCACCACTACCTTGCTGCAAGTGCAGATAAACATACATACACATCCCAAAAAGACCAACTACATGTGTACAATTCAGTTTCTCCTCATTCATACATAAGTGCAAACTAAAAACCTTGATGTTGGGGAACTCATCTTGCCATGGGGGAGGGGGGGGAGAGAAGAAAAAGAAACAGCCCTCAAACGGAATCAGTTGTCCAAACAGCCACATAATTAGTTACACGTCAGTCCTGGTGTTGGGATCCCAACATGGTTGATTTTGTGTGGGCTTGGGAAAGACTAGTTAGATCATATGACATAAGTAAAATGACATTTGCCCCAATTTTGATTATTTCACATCTCACATTCAAAGACAAGTCACCCAAGATGGAACTATGAAGTCATTTGGCAGCTAGTGCTTTAAAAAAAGAAAAAAAAAGAATTGCATAGAATTGATTAGAAACACATAAATGATGCCAAACAGAAAAATGTGCGGTGTGTTGTCTAACAAAAAACCAGATGGTGCCAACTATAGTCATGAAACCCTTTTTTTCCTTTAAAAAAAACTCCCCGGATCCTACCTGGAAGGACCCCTTAGAGACAGACTTGTGTTCTTGGTTAGTGACATTCCACCCCTGCCATGCTCTATATGTATACATACATACATACATACGTGTGTGCAAATATCTACACACATATATATACATGTGTGCATACATGTATATACACAAACGTATATGTATGCACACATGCGCATGTATGTACACACACACATGGACACACACAAATTAAGGTAAAAAAGTTCCAAACTGACCAAAAGATGCCTACACCTGTAATGTAAACTTGGTGGCAGGGTATGTTAAGTTTTCATACCTACTTTGACTGAAAAAGGCCTCTTAGGGGGTCTCAATAGAGTGCTTCTCTGCAGAGTTTCAATCTAGCTAGAACACCTGTTAAATATCAGTAGTATGGAGAGTCCTACACAGGAAGCCTTGTTTTGCATGTTTCCATCCACTTTATCATTGATCTATTAAAATCCTGACATGCTGCTGTGTTTCTAGGTTATATACATTCTGGTCCTCTGACATGTCACAGAATCAAACATCTGGCCGAGGAAGGCAGCCAAAGGTGGTGTGTGTTAAGAAGAAGGTGTCTCTATCTGGCAGTGTTGCCTCAACAAGTCTCTTTCCCTTGGACACCAGTCACTGTCTTTATAGAACTGATGGTTCGGTTGAACCAAGTCTTCTTGGCAGCCTGGACCTCATTTAGTGCGAGACCCAAATGGTGTTCCAGGTCCTGAAAGAGAAAACATATAACCCACAATTACATGTCTGCTACTGCCACCAGCCAAATGACCTGATGAAGCTAGGAGACTTGAGTGTAGCCTTCCGCTGGCTTGGAGTCATGAAGCTCTGAGTCCTCCTCAAGACACCTACTTAACTGAGTAACCCTGGGCAAACCATTTCATGAGGCAGCGTGGCCTAGTGGCTGGATTAAGGAAAAAATGAGTTCAAATCCCACTTTTGCCACATCCCATTTGTGTTACTCTGGGCAAGTCACTCTTTAAGTTAGGAGAAGGGGACCACCACTATAGCACTAGTAGAGGAGGTTCTCCCTCTACAGAAGCAATCACAGGTCTACTTCTCAAGGTGGATGGGAGGCTAAAACGAAGGATTATACCCAATGGGCTACGCATATGTTAGGAACTATTATTGTTACTGACGTTGCTTTACAGAATCATAGGATATAGGTATTGGAAGGGACCTTAGCGATAACTTAGATCAAATGGGTCCCATAGCAGAGTTAACCCTAGGTCCTTTTACTCCAAATTCAGCTCTCTTTGGTACACTATGCTACCTTCTAACATTAAAACCCCGCACTATAAAGCTGAGTATTTTTTGGCCAACTGCTTATTTTTAACAACATTCCTATATAGTCAGCTATTGCCCTGTAATATTTTGCCTAAAGTTGTTTCTTTCTAGTGCCAGCTGAGCTCAAATGCCAAGATCTTGGTCCTTAACATCTTATTAATTAATTCTCTGTCACATTCATGTACTCAATTCATGCAATGAATCTTCCATTCATTCAGCTGAAAAGGTCTTTTGTGTTCAAGACACGGTAGAGGACACAGAAATGGAGAAGACAATGCCTCTGCCTTGATGTCCAGTAAGTCTTCCTTTATAATACAGGAGAGATAAAAAAAGAAACGTCCAAGTAACTCTGAGATAGCACACAAATCTGAATCGAGCTTTGCTTTCTCTTCTCGACCCCCCCCAAATCTGGTTTGTAGAAAAACTTATGTACATCTTTACATTTTTTCCTTTCAAAGAAATATCACTTTAAGGATGTGGCTTACAATGCTACCAATATGAGTAAAAGACAGTCATGACAAGGGCCACGTAAGTACAGGATAAAGTTTTGTTGCTACATTTCAATGGCATTTAAACACCTATCCTGTGACATATTTTGAAAGAAAAAAGCCCTCCAAACTTTCTTTGGTCATAGAAGGAAGGGGGCTGGGAGATAGTGGATAATACTTTTCTATCTTGAACATGAAAAAAACCACAGTGCATTTGATCTGGCTGATCATCTTGTACCTCTTTAATGTACCTCCAAATCATTCCCCTAAATCTCTAGGGCAAGTCTTGAATGTCTTCCCCTAATAATTCATACCAAGGTGCAGTTTGCTCCCGCATCTCCTCACCTGGATTTTGCATTCTGCTTCAACTAGCTGCAGTTTGGTTTGTGCTAATTCTAGCTCCATTTCCCTCAGCTGGTTTTTTAATGTCTCCTTCTCTTCATCCGTGTCTTCATCTGAAACCTCTGTGGCTGAGCTGATGACCTTCACACGCCCTTCCTTGTTGAAGAACTCTCTGCAGCGCTCACAGTCGTCCACCTTATGCTGAAACCAGAAGGCAGACAGTTAAGGGCAGTGTCATTGACTGGCCCACAGGCAAGGAGGGATTACTTTTGTCCCCCTTTAAAAAAAAAACAACTTATTACTGGTATTTTTGTTTCTTACATCACCATAGTTATCCCACGTGTTCCCCACCCCCCCCCCAAACCTGAGAGCCATCCCCTATGACAGTATTTTCATAGAGAGAAAAAAGAAATCAGCTCAGCAGATCGCTTCATTGTTTAATGTTAGTGGGCCTCCCCACTTCACAAAGGGGTGTATTGGGGATGTCCTCTCATATCTCTTCATTTCAATCCTGCTAGATCTTTATAGTTTTGTTGCATTCACTTCTGGTGTTCTGGTTTGTGGTTATTTCCATTTACTTTGTTGTAATTACTGTGTATGCTATTTTCTTGCATCATTTCTCCCAGTACAGTAATGTTCCATTACATTCATGCACCACAAATTTATTTAGCCATGCCTCAATTTGTGGACATCTACTCTGTCTCCCAACACTTTATAGGTATTTTGATGTATATGGAAACATTTTACAGAAAGCTTCCTTGCAGTAATGGAGTCTGGGCATTTCAGTCACATTATTCGCAAAATTCCAAATTACTTTTCAAAATGGCTTTAACATTTCACAGCTCCACTAAAATATATATATTATATATACAATATTATATTTATATATATAATATATATACATGTATATATATACATGTACATATATGTTTAGGGTGCTTATCCTTCCACTACCTCTCCTCTTTTACCTTCATGAAACAGCCATACAATGTAGGAAACGTCTTTAAGTAATCTAGATCAGGTTTTGATATAAACTGTAGCAATAGGTAATTTCATGTAATGAGGCCATTTCTGTGTTTTAGGTAACAACTTCTGAAATCGCTATGGTTAGTGATAAAAAAGCTTTTGGGCAAGAAATCCTGTATATCACTAAGATTATGAATCCTTGCAGTAAATGGAGAATGGAGTATTGCTGGAAGAATATTTTACCCAGAATTTTGTGCATGAAAGCCGCAAAGGAAAATTGAACACAGATCATAGTATATAACATAAGGCAGGAAGAGACCTTGGAACAGAGAATGATGGAGCTGCAAAGTACACTGGGACAAAGAAAGGCAGAGTTGGGCTGCCCCCGTGCTTACTAGGCACTAAGTTTACTGATTAATTGCTACCACATAGTTAATTCAATAGAGTTGCTGAAGAAGTAAAAAAAAACGGAAAACTAAACTAGGTGACCGAGAGAACAAGAAGCTTTTCATCTAGGATCACTGCAAAAAAAGTGACCGTTGGGAGTTATACATAATGGAGTCTCCTGGTAAGTTAGTTTTCAAAGGCAAGGCTAAGTGAGAAGCCTAGAACGTTTTGAAAGGGACAGTCAAAGAAAGTTCCGTGAAAGTGCAAAATTGCAAAAGCGTAAAAAAAGGGAGACATAGAGTACGTGACACTGGATTCAGACAGGATCATTCATGCACTTGGAACCTAAACTAAATTAAGGCCTTGATTTCCTAATTCTGCCGGGGAAGTAGAATAATGAAAACCACGGGCTGCAATGAGAGTTGGCCCAGCATGTTGAACAGCTGACTAGCTGCTGAGATGGGGGATGAGGTGGTGGCGGTGAAGCTGTTACTAATCTGTGTTGGGCAGCATTTATCTGCAGATCAATACTTTGCTCTTGGTACTTAAAAAAAGACTTTTAGGGCTGGAAAGAACAGAGTCTTGTAGGGTCATAGATTTAGAGGTGGAAAGCCCTTCTGTGGCAATCTAGTCCAAAGCCTTCATTTTACAGAAGAGATAACAGAGAGAGGGCCAGTTATCTAACTAAAGTCAAAGAGCTGGAGACCACAAGAAAGACTTAAGCTCTGGATCTGCCATTTGCATTGTCAGCAATATTTTAAAGAAATTCTTTGTTCCCATCTGAATTAGGCCAGACCCAAGGCCCTTGGAGCTCAAAGGTTCTGAGTCCTTGGGACCTTTCCTATGATTGCACAGCCCTGCAGGAAGCAGTCAGCTGAGGACCCCCCAATTTAGGAAATCTCCTCAAATCAGTACCATGATTTAATGAACCTGTCAACTTTCCTTCTGCAGGGATCTTCTTCCTATAGCCTTTTGGTATGGAGGTGACTCTAAGTTCTTGGCGGCTCTACAAAATACAGTGTGAGCACCAGCAAGTACTCATGAGACCACACTATCTTTTTTTGTCAGAGAAATAGAAAGATGTCTGTATGTCTGTAGCATGTGTACACACACACACAATATGCCCCTTCATACACTAGTAACAGGTTCCATTTCTAATTATCACGTCTGATATAGCAATGTAACATCCTTTTGAGTTCAATAAAGTGATTCCACCTTATATGAAAGTCTTTTTCTGATTTGTAATAGAAATTACAACTAGAAGGGATCTTACAGGTCCTTTAACCCCTTCTTTGGATAAATGAGGAAACCAGGGAAGTGACTTATTTGAGGGTACTGTGAATTTCTGATGGAGCTGGGAGTTAAACAGTTCCTGACTGCTAACCCAATGGAAAAGAAAGATGAGTCTTTACCTACAAGAAAAGAACTCAAAAGAAAGCATGAAAGAAACTTAAGTGCTTGTTCTGGCTCATAACATTCATCAGCTGTGAGACCATGCATGGGTAGCTTAGTACTTCTAAACCTCTGGTCTGTTAGGAGAACTGCACTTGCTCCACCCTGATGGGCCCTCAAGCCACTTCCATTCCAGAGTCTAACACCTTCTCCATCTTGAACAGTGTGTTCTGTGTTTTACCATGTTATGTTCTCAGGTCTATTCCTTTTCTAACATTTTGTGATTCTGCTCCTCAAGGGCCTTATAACATTGCAATCCCTAACAGTGAAGTGAAGTATTCATGGTCCTGCCCCATGGGAAGTAAGATTTACATACAATTTTCTCCATTTTATTTCCATTCCACATCCCTGGAAAATGTCATTGCCATTGTCTGTCCTGTCTAGTAGTTTATAATGATTAAAGTGCTGTAAATAAAACTCGCAAATTAAAAGCAAATTATACCAATACACTAAAGAAAGCCACTTACCCGAATTTTCTCAATTTCTGCTTTATTCACTGACTGCTGCTTTTCCAATCTCTCACTCAACTGGGAACAAATCTAAGGGAACACAATCCAGGAGACACTTGAATCAGTACAGTCATCTATGCAAGCTAAGCTTATGACTCACTTAAGGCCAAAGATGGGCAGTGGGACATTCAGGGATAATTTGGGGGGGAGGGGAAGGATGACTGCTATTTAGGGGTGCCAGGAGGGCCACAAAAGTTGGAACATTCAGAATGTTAAGTTCCCTTAGCTGTGTTAACACTACTCTCATGTCCCCTAGGGGCAAGTGCTAGCTGATCCCTGAAAATATGCTAAACATACAAAGCTGAATGAGGAGGCATGGCACAGGAGAAGACAATTACTACTATATATTCACGTAAATCAAATCAAGCCAGTCCAGAGGGAAAAGACAACATCTAGTAGTGACAAAGTTTCAAATTCTAAGATTCTACCCCTAGACGTGTGTCTAACTAGTGTTAATAGAAAAGAGATGGGTAAAGAGTTTAAAAGTTGAGACACAAGGGACAATGCAAAGAGCACTGGATTTAGAGTTAACAGGCCTATGTTTGAATCTCAGGTACCAGCATTAACTAGCTGTGTTACCTAGGACAAGTCCCTTAACCCCTCTGAGTGTCAATCTCACCATCTGTAAAATAGAGATAATAGTAAAAATTACCTAACAGGATTGTTGTGAGGAAAGCTTTTGGAAACCTCAAAGTATTATAGAAATAGGAGTTATTACTATTACTTCAGAACTTAGGAGAGAGGAATAGGTTTCCCCTAGAAAAACATCTGCCAATATTCTCTACAAGTGAAGGTAGTATACGTGGACCAGTGGCACATACCTGCTTGTAATCACCAATGATGGAACTGTTTTTTTTAATCTCTGACTCTGCTTTGTCCAGCTCCCGCCGGCACATTTCTTTCAGCTGCAGGAAAAAAAAGGAAAAAGGGAATAAGCAAAGTCCTGAAATATAAGCACCACCAAGAACTGTGTGACTTCTTTTGCAAGACTCTAGAGAAAAAATCTAGAGAAAGACTCTAGATTTGGAGAAAGATGACATGGGACTGAGTCCAAAGCCCACTATGGAGCCTAAACAGATGGTCACTGCATCCTTGGGCTCCAGTTTCCTCACCTGTGAGACTGAGATGATGATAATAATTGCATTTATATACTTCCATTTTGAAGGGAAAGCACTTTGGAAGTCATTATTATTCATAATAATGATGGTGATAATACTCTCACTACCTAAGGTCTGTTATTAGAAAAACTGTCACATACCTTCAAACACCATGGAAATGGGTGTTATTATTATCAATTTTTGGTATAACCAACTATCCCTTTCCTTAAGTCAGTAGAGGGGAAAGCACGAATTAGTTCAAACCACAGTCAGTCAGTCAAGAAACATTTATTAAATGCTTATCAAGTGCTAGGGATACAGAAAGTCTGCAAAAGACAGTCCCTGTCCTCAAGAAACTCATAATTTCATGGGGAAAACAAATATGTAAAAACAAGCTATAGAGGCACAATAGAATAGGAAAAATAAGAAAGAAGACATTAGAATCAAGAAAAGGTAGGAAAAGTTTCCTTTAGAAGAAGGAATTTTATTTGGGACTTGAAGGAAGTTAGCAGGTGAAGATAGGGAGGGAGAGCATTCCAGACATGGGGGAAAGTCAGAAAATGGCCTGAGCCAAGAAATGGAGTATCTTATTCAAAGAAAAGCAAGGAGGTGAATGTCACTGAATTAAAGAGTATGTGTTGGGGAGAAAGATATAAGAAGACTGGAAAGGTAGTAGTGGTGGTGGTGAGGGCTTATCCTATCCTTTGAATGCCAAATAGATTTTGTATATTTGTGGATGCAACAGGGAGCCACTGAAGGTTATGGAGTAGGAGGGTGACATGGTTAGAGCTATGCTTTTGGAAAATCCCTGGTGGCTAAATGGAGGATGGCATGGAGTGGGAAGAGACTTGAGGGAGACAGATCCGTAAGAAGGCTATTGCAATAGTTGAAATGTGAGGTGATAAAGGACCTGCATCAGAGAGGGAAGCAGCATCAGAAAAGAGAAAGGGGTATATCTGAAAGACATTGTAGAAATAAAATTGATAGTCTTTGGCAACAGCTTGGATGTGAGGTATTGAGGAGTCTATGATGACACCTGGTTTGCAAGCCAGAGAGACTAGGAGGATGGTGTTGCCCTTCACAGTAACAGGGAAGTTAGGAGTATAGGGTTTATGGGGAAAGATAATGGATTGGGTTTTGGACATATTGACTTTAAGGTGGCTTCTGGTTATGCAGTTTGAAATGTCTAAAAGATGTTTCAAGAGGTTAAGATGGTCAGCAGAGAGGCTGAGAAGAAATAGATAGTTCTGAAAATCATCAGGATAGAGGTGATAAGTAAATCTGTGGCAGCTGTTGAGATCACTAAGTAAAGTAGAATAGGGGGAGTAGGCGGCCCAGGATAGATCCCTGTGGGGCACACTCATGGTAAAAGGGTGTGACCTGGATTAAGGATCCAGGAAGACTGAAGAGTGATCAGATATGTAGGGGGAAAAGCAGAAGAGAGCTGTGTCCCAAAAACCCAGAGAGAAGAAAGTATCCAGAAGAATGTGATAGACAGTAACAGAGGCTGAAGAGAAGTAAAGGAAAGTGAGGTTGAGAAAAGGATATGGGATTTAGCAACTAAGAAATCAGTGGTAACTTTGGAGAGTGGAATGATGAAATTAAAAGCCAGACTGTAAAGGGGTTAAGAAAAGAGTGACACAAGAAAGCAATGGAACACACTGTAGATGGGCTTTTCAAGTTTGGCAGCTAGAGATAGAAGAGATATGGGATGGTGTTTCATGGGGATGGAAGGATCAAGTGAGGGTTTTTGAGGATGACTGAGATAGGCGTATGTTTGTGGTGGTAAAGAGGAGCCAGTAGGGAAGGAGAGACTGAAAATAAGTGAAAGAGTGAGGATGCTAGAGGGGTGATCTGTTGGGAGGGGATGGGAAGGGTTGGGATAATGCAGAAAATCCAAAACTTTGCTTCAGGTTTTGGGCACCATCCACAATGGTCCATGGGTTGTCCCATGCTCAGCTGTACACATCAAATTCTAAGGGACGGATACAATGAGGCTGGTATTTCATTTTTTTCCCTCTTCTCTAGATTCTCAGGAGATGTTAATAAATGAAGAACTAGCCAAGAATGAGGATGGGTAGCAAAAGATATTTTACCAATTAGTTACACAATGTTATGGTGCATCTGTGTGAGGGTGAACTCTGAAGAGTTTCTCAGAGTAAACGAATGTTAACTTGCACATAAGAAGTGATATACAAGATTGATTTTCTATGAGACGTGTAATCTGAAAAGATGGGACAGTTATGCAGGAAGAGTAGACTGAAGGAGTTGACAGCCTGAGTGCTGTTTATGTATATATATGCATCGCAAGAGCCTTCAAAGAAGGCCTCAGTATGTCTGGTGGGGTTATAGGAGGCCATGAACAGAGAAACACAGGAGAAGGGACAGAGGGGCTGGGGTCTACACTGCTGGTATCAAAGATGTGTCCCCTCAGCCAGATCAACAAGGATTCCTATGTCTGTCTTTCTGTGTAGCTCTCACAGAATCAGAAATGCCACTGTTGGGAGGAACCTCAGATATCACTTAGCCCAAATTTTATGGATAAAACAGGTCCAGAGGGGTGGGGTAAGACTTGCCCAAGGCCAGTCAGATTCATTCACAGAACTAGGATCCAAGTCTAGTTCTGAAAACCCCTAGTACACTGCTTGACTTCATGTCACTTCCCATAAGGCTCTAGAAATCAAACATTGAGTTATAGTAATTCTTTCTTGCCATATCAAAGAACGGACAATGACTTAGAGTATCTTTTAACTATTAAGGACCATTAGGCTTTAAGCAGTAAATAAACAGAACCTTTGGAGAGAAACATAACCCAGCTGTCTCAGGTTTTTTCCATGCCACCAGGAAATACAGCGTTTGCCCTCTGATTTCCTTTTAGTCCTCAGTTATAGTATGACAGTGTTCAAATGCAGTTTTTAACACCTGAGAGGAAGCTTAGAGCTACATTCTTAAGGGTAGACAAGATTTTGAAACCAAAAATGTTTAGAAGATAGATTATCAGAGCTAGAAATGACCTTGGAAAGCACCTAATCCTATTAATTTCACAGATGAGGAAATCTGAATCTTAGATTGGAGAAGTGACTAGCACAAGTATCCATATGCAGGACTTGAACCTTGTCCCTTGTCCTCAGATACAATGCTTTCTCTGCTCTACCCTATGCTGCTCCCACATTCCTTTGCTTTCCAGGAGCAGGAAGGCTGGGAGCAGGGGAGAAGAGGGAATTTGGGGGCCCCAAGACACATCACCTGAGCAGACTCCTCTTCCAGCCGCCTTTTCTCTTCCTCTGCATCGATCAGCTTCTGTTTGGTCATCAGCAGCTCCTTGTTCAGCGCATCTGCCTTTTCTTCAGCCTGCAACACAGACATATTACACTGGGGGTTGTCAGAGAATCTTGGGGAGTTACAGCTGAAAAATCATCTCATTTAGCACTCGATTTAAAGATAGGGAAACAGAAGCCAAGAAAGGAGAAGGAAGTGCCTGTTGCTGAAGGCTGCACAGCTGCTTAATGGCAAGGCAAGGGTTAGATCTCAGGTATCCTGCCTCTGTGCAAAGTAAAGTTTTCTTGACTTTTGCCTACTGAGGGGATGGTCCCATTCCTCATCATCCAGGAATGACTTCTCTTGTTCTGGTGATTTCTTCCATCTGATCATGAAAGGATCTGGGACTTTTTATTCCCTGGGTGAAAAGTTGTATCTTTTTACTTTCCACTTGAAAGTACTCTGCTTGAAAAAAAAAGAACTTTGCATGTGGATATTCAAGAGCTGGCACCAGAATGAATCACTGAACAAGTTTTAAGACATCAGAAAAAATTATTATTGTGAGAAACTGAGCCTAAAAGATAGTAGGCCTTCATATAAAGGCTGAAAATGACTAAGTATGCAAGAGAGAAAGGCTCCTTCCTGAAATGAACTACAAATTGTACTTGCACCTATTGGAGGGGGACAGACAGTTGCAGCGACAACTGAATGGTAATGGACTGGCAGGAATTCAACAGACACAGGAGGGGAGGAAGAGCATTTTATGTGAGGCAAAGGGGCAACAGCAAGCACATGAGGATGGGGAGGTAGTGTGTGTGTGTGTGTGTGTGAGTGTTAGTGAGTATGTATATGTGTGTGTGTGTGTGTGTGTGTGTGTGTGTGTGTGTATGTTTAGATGTGAGACAGAGGGTAGTTCTATCTGGCTTGAACATAAAATATATGATGGATACTTGGCAATAATAGCATTGAAAAGGTAGGACTGTTCCAGATTGTGGAGGTCTTTGAATGCCAAACAAAGGAGTTTGAACTTTATTTCACTGTCAGTAGCAAGCCACTAAAAAAATTTGAGCAGAGGAATGGTATAGTCAGCTCTTTCCCTACATAATGAAGACTGGTCTAAATGACAAACAGAGAGCCCATCTGAGTAGGAAGAGATAAACAGAAAGACCTATTGGTGGACTACTGCCAAAGTCTAGCAGTGGAGAAAGACAAGGTGCCAGGTGCAAGTTCTATTATGGAGACACAAACGGGACTAGGTAACTAGACATGAGAGGTCAGCGAAAGGGAAGAAGTGCAGGGAAATCATCACAGGATACAAGCTATTATTGAAAAGGAAATGAAAAGAACCTGAAATCAAGGAAACATCAGCCAGAAGGAAAAAGTTCTGCTCTCTTTTGCACTCCAGACCCAATACGTTACCTTCCTCATGTAATGCTGAAAGCTGCCTAATTTCATCATGAAATATCTGTCCTAACCTGGACCACTGAAGCCCACTTTCTGGTGTTTAGAAAACTTGCTGAGATAAAAGGAGAAACAATCAAGAAATAACCATGACCTTTGGGAACAAAAAGCCTGCAGCAGTGAGCGCTGTCCAATAACCCCTAGACTCTTCTCTGGTATCGAGCATTTCCAAAGGCAGACCCCACAGCATCCCACTGAAGGCAAAGTGCTGATGAGAGAGCAAAGCCTCTGTGAATACCCTCGTTGGAAGGGGATGCTTTTCTCTTTCTCTGTTAGTAGCATGGCCACAAGTCCCTTTTCTAAATGTCAGGATCAGAGGATGCAAAAAACCAAAACAGGCTGACTACTGAAAAGAGAACTTCAGCTGATGAATGCCTTGAGAAAAACAAACCCCCAAACCTTCAGATCGATGAGAATAATTTCTCCCATCCCAGTAACATAAATCAGTTCTTACCTCAGAGAGAAAAGTATACATTGTTGGGAATATGCCAAAAAATGGTGATGGCTCCCAAGGATCAATGTACATGTTGCACAGATGCAGACTCATTACTGTCCCAAGGCTTTTAAAGATATTCAAGGAAAAAGTCAAATAGCAGCAGATCAGATTTTTATAGTACTTGAGGGTTTACAAAATACCTTCCCTACATTGGTCCTGCCATATAGGTCCCATTTAGAAAGAAAAGTTGAGACTCACAGAACCTATGTGATTTGCCTAACATAGTGATAGATATGAACTTGGGATGTAAATCTGGATCTTTCTACTATATTCACAGTGCCTTTCCTCCTCAGAAACAAATGAGACAGAAATGACAAAAGAGATGGAAGATGATTTTGCTAATCAGGGAAAATTCCAGAAATCCTTAACATCAGCTAGTTTTCTGCCTTTTGGAAGTAAGGGAGTGAAGAGAAAAAGAGAGGAGACAGAATCACTGACTGACATGAGTAACAAGAAAACTAGATCATCTTGGAAGAGACCTCATCTAGTTTTCAAATAGTTCTGAGACCCCATTGACTGAACTATGCATAAGAAAGTGAGAGGAGCTCAGTATCCCCTCTCAATAAGAGGGGAGGATGAATGCATGTATTTTGAGGGATATAGGTTGCTGTCCCTTTAGCTCTGCTTTAGACTTGAGTAAGAATCAGCATTGAGAGATTTCCTCCAGCTTTTCAGTGCTCCTGATTTGAAGCAGAGTGAGGGGACAAGGTACTGACGTGAGGAGAGCCACGAGCTCAGGCAGATGCCCCTCTGTCTGACTCACTACGATGTCTTTGAGTCAGAAATGAATGATCATGCTGCTAGAGTATTGTGGGTATCTTAGGGATAAGATAATTTCTATTTCTCATTCAATCTTACATAAACAGCTCACAGCAACTTTGCACATATGGCCTCTGATGGATGATTCTCTGTGACTCTGGCATTACAAACCAGCCAGCCAATTAACTAACCTTTCTGAGCCTTAGTTTCCTCACGTTTAAAATGGGTATAATATTCCTCATGACTGTTACTGGCTGGTAAGGATCTGGTTTATGCAGGTACTCCCTCAAAGGCTGTAGAATGAAACCTATCCCACGTGCTCTGTACACTGGAATCCTTATGATGTGAGATATTACTGTTATACACTGATGAGATATAGGAGTGTTGTTAACTGAACTCTGTACGGGATGCTAGGAGCAGAAAATCAGGGGATTTTTGTTTGTTTGTTTTGGGGGAGGGGTGGTGGTGTTTTATTGCTTTGATTATTTCCTTCTTTATAGCAATGGAAGATAAAGTTTTAGTCACTGTCTAAGAGTAATATCGCCCTCTTGGGATCAGTATAAAAACTTGGAAGTATAAAAACAAAAACACTCTTTTGGCACAGAAGTCAAGAACAAAGTCTTCAATCTACTTTTAATATGGTGGGATGGTAATGTTACCATTAGACTGTCAATTTCTGGCCAACACACAATGGCTCAAGCTACTTCCAGCTGGAACCAAATAATAAACTGCTTGTTATATCTAAGAGGCAAAGCGCACTCGCTCAAGAACAAGAGTTAACAAGAAAGAACACCTTAGTTTATCTACCCATGGAACATTTTCCACCACCCTGTATGTTAATAATTAGAGATACAGAAAACTGCTTTGAGACTTCCATTGTGGGATACAGTGGGAAAAACTCTGGTCGTGGAGTCCCTCTCATTATTCTTACTGTCTGCATGACCCGAGGAAAATCACTTCACATATCTGAACCTCAACTTCCTCATGCAAAATAGGAGTACTAATGAGGAATCAAAAAGAGAAAAAGTGCTGTGTAAACCTAGATAAGTCTAAGTTCCCCCATATTTACAAATGAGGACATCGGTTCTGGGAGTTCAGGTCCTCTCTCCTGAGACTCCATGGCCTCCCTAACCACACACTGCTCAACACTCTCCACTGACCTGCTACCCCTTCACACCACTCACTAGGCTAGGCAGGAGTCCAAGAACCTTTCTCCTTGGGGTGCAGAAGTCAAGATCACCATACTGGGAATTAGCCCAATCAGTCACAACCTTAAACTAGGGGGTAGTATCCTGACATATGAAGCAACATCCAGGGGTCCAGTGACACTGAGAATTCCACTACTGAAGGTACTGAGGAAAATGCAGCCCTGGCAACACAATTTCTGCCCCCCTGGCTCCATGCAGATGTTGCTTCGAGCGGTTAACAAAACAGAATAACCACAAGCAGCAGCTACTATTTGAAGGCCTCCAATTATTGGTACAAGGAACATGCATAGGTTTCCCTAGGCCTCTTTCCTTGAAGGTCCAGGTTGCTAAGGATCCATTTTATAAAAGTGGAGTATAAAAGAGTATAAAAGTAATCCTGGAAACATGACTCTATATCCACAATCATAAGAGCAACTATATTCCAGAGGAGCTTTTTGCTATATGTGGTCCACCACAGTGCCCAAAGTGCCACCATTGGAAGATGGTGCAAAAAACAGGGGGGAAGGGAAAGGTAAAGTCTCCATCTTGCCAAGAGAAGCTACTAGAGCCAATTTCCACCTGGCAGGGCAGCTGACTGTAGTCTACTAGAAAGCCTTACTTCATCAGCGTACAGCAGGCGGGGTGAATGGTGGGCTAAATGTTTTCATCCTCAGGAGCCACCAGTGTGGAAGGAATTCAGGAGATAATGATGATGAATCACTCAAACCCAGAGTCCCACAAGGGCTGATTGGAGAGCCTTACCGATTTTGGTAAGACCCTGCAAGGCGTAAAGGCTTGGAGCGGATTTGGAATAGACAGTGTGTCTGTTATCCAAGAACCAGCATCGATGAGATAGAAGGATGGCCACCAGCTGATGATTTTTTTCCATATTAACATGAAGAGTATGTGAATTTTGTGTGGAAATATTATGATGTAGAAGAAGCACTTTAGCCAATGAAGTAATGGATCCTTTTAAGTACTGACAATTTTTATTGGTAATAAAATATGAAACCAAAAAACAATACATAAAAAAATCAGAGAATAGGCAGCAAGGTTAGTTATGTAGGACTGTATGCAAATCAGGGGGATGGGATGCATTTAAGTTCCAAAAGGATGTATCCTGGGAATACATAATGCAATATTTTTCAAACTGGGCTAGGAGCAGGAATTTAACTGCTCCTACATAACCAGATAAGTAGAAAAATTGTTATAGTTTCTAGTAAGAAGTCATTCAAGGATTTAGATAAGTTAAAAAAAAATCCCAGAAATAAACTGTACTAAACCTTTTGATACATGCGGATTCCATACATTGGTCAGACTTACATTATCCAGGTCCTTACGCAGTGCAATCTTGCTAGTCACTAGCTCATGGGCCAGGTCATCATTTTCTTGCTCCAACCTCATGTTAGCTTCTTGGAGGCGCCTGTTTTCCCGCTGGGAGGCAAGGAGATATATGAACACACAAATGGCAAAAAAGGAAAAGTTTCTCACAACTTGTTCTATATTGGGAAAATCACTAAAACATTTCGTGAAAAGAAAATCATTTCCAGCTCCTATCAGAAACCTGCCTTATCCTGGAGGGATTCCGAAGAATAAGAACCACTTCCCTTTTCCAATTTTCTACTTCCAGGAAGAAATAATTAAGTCAAGTGACCTTGGTCAAGTAGCTATTTATTATTACTTAACTACGATAGGAAGGTCAGTGAATTCTAAGACTCAGGGCTGTTGGCTGATAGATTCTTGAAAATAGATACTTGAAAAAGCTGAACCTGAAACCCAGAAACAATACACTCTGGACACAATGACAGTTGTGACTTGAAAGACAAAACAGGCACAACCTTATAAAATGAAACATACAAGGCATGTTAACTGGACCAGGTTTTACACTGAGTTTCTTAGAATGATACCTCAAATCGCTCAATGGGGTCTTCCTGCTGGGCCTGCTGCTCCCTCATGGTATGATATTCTTTTTCATACTTTTTCAACTTCTTCTGGCTAATCTATGAGAGATCAAAGGAAAAATGTACAGACATATGAGAAAAATAGTATACAAACATATCCTATGTTTGTATGGCAAAAAAAGGCATGGAAATGTTGTGAAGTGGAAGCTCAAGTCCGCAGTTAGACATGGCAGCCCCAAATGCTCCGTCTTCTTCAGCTCTGAGCATCTATCCAAGTGTAGCATCCAGAACAAAGGAAATGAGAGTCCTGCTCTCCTCTGTTCTGGTCAAATCATATCTGGAATATTATATTCAATTCTTTTGGGTGTTTTATTTTGGCAGGGGCATTGACAAACTGTAGTAGGTTCAGGGGAAGGTAACTAGGATGGTAAGACATTTAGAGTCTGCCATAAGAAAATTCACTGAAAAAAGTGGGGATGTTTGCCCTGAAGTCCATCAACACGTCAACAAATAGTTATTAAGGTCTCACTATGGGCCAGGCCTGGAGAAGAAGACTGCAAAGCACTCGAGTATTTTTGCCAAGAAAACCTCATGGACAGTGTGGTCTATGTGGTCACGAAGAGTCAGATGTGATGGAACGATTGAACAATGACATGGGCCAGACACTTCATCAAGGCTGAAAATACAAAGGCAAAAAAAAGTCTTTGTCTCATAGAGCTGACATTCATACAAAAGTCTGCACCTTTACAAGATATATATATATATATATATATATATATATATATATATATATATATATATATATGTATATATATATATATATATATGTGGTAAATTGGACATAGTCTTAGAAGGAAGTAGTATTAAGGGAGCCTAGGAAAGGCTTCTTGCAGAAGTGGGGATTTTAGCTGGGATTGAAGGAACATGGATGTGTGGAGGGAGAGAATACTAGGCAGGAGGCACACCCAGGAAAGCACACAGCTAGAAAATAGTGTATTGTGCAAGGAACAGCAAGGAATCCAGGGTCACTGTATCACGGAATGTAGAGTGGGTTAGAGGAATAAGGTGTAAAAAGACTGGAAAGGTGGGAAAGGAACAGGTTATGGAGAGCTTTCAAAGTCAAACAGGATTTTAAATATGTGACCTTGGAGGTAATAAGGAATTGCTGGAGTTTACTGAATGGGGGAAAAGGGAGGATGGTGGGGAAAAGAGTGGGTAACATGGTCAGATATGACTTTTAGCAGGTTCACTTGGGCACCTGAGTGGAGGATGGCCTGGAAGGGGGAGAAACTTGAAGCAGGGAGATCAACTGGAAGGCTACTGCAATAGTCCAGATGTGAGGCAATGAGAAAACTTCAGAGAAAGTATGATGACTCTTTTCAAGTATCTGAAGGGCTGTCATTTGCTTGGTTTGACCTCAGGGGGCAGAACTAGGAGCAATAGGTACAAATTTTAGAGGGTATATTCTGGATCATCATAATAAGAGATCAACAGTAATAACAGCTCTCTCAAAGTGGAAGGAATGCCTCCTGGAGGTTCCACAACACTGACTCAAGGTCTTCATGTGGAGGGTGGATGACCACTTGTTAGATATGCCAGAGAGCATATTCACGTCCCAGCTTGAGATTGTGTGATATTCAGATACAAATGGAAGAAGAATTTTGGCCAGCCTAGGAATCTGATTATAAAAATGCCTATTGTTGTTGTTGCTTTTAATTCTGAGATGACATTAGGATGATCATATAAGCAAGAGTCTGAGTATCCTGACCTACTAAGTGTGTTTATACGGAGGGTTTCCCTTTCATTAAAAGCAGTTTACTTGGTGAGATTTCTTTCCCAACACTTTTGCTGTAACTATAATAACTTCAACAAATACTGTTAAGACATATATACCCTTTGGTCATGCCACCTCCACTTTGAATCCTATCCCTTTTTATGTTATGTGAGTTGCTGTTTTCATATACCTCCTCCCTTCTCCACTACCTTTAATCTCTCCACTGGCTGTTTCCATTGTGCTGTCAAAGACATATCATTATCTCCTAACTTTAAGTAAATGTAGAAAAACTTAAAATTGACTCTTTTTTTCTGTTTTGCTTTTTCCAAGTAGGCAACATGGTACCTTAGGTAAGGTGCTGGATTTGTAATCACAGGGTCTGGGTTTGAATTCTTGTTACCTGTGTGACTTTGGACAAGTCACTTAATCTGTCTTTTCTTCTAACTTAAGTCCATGGTTCTCTAACCCGTGCATTCCCTTTAATTCTTTATTAACTTTAACAGAAATAAGTTCAGATGGGGGCTGGTTTTGGGGAAGAGGCAATGAATTCTCTTTTGGACAAGTTGGATTTGAGAGATTTATGGGACATCCTGTCTTGCAACGTCCAACACTTTTGAAGTGTGTTGGAGTCATTTGCATAGAGAAGGTAGTTGAACCCATGGGAGTTGGTGGGGCATCAAATCAAAGTGCAGGGAAGGGAGTCTTGGGAACACCCAGTTAGGGAATTGCCAATGCAAAGGGATGTAGTGGGTGAAACAATCTTTGATTCCCTGAATTCAAAATGCTACTACCTTACTTTGAATTGCTATGTTAATCACACATCATAAAACTTGGCACCTGATCTGTTGTCATAAACTATTCCATGATTCATGTCTATTCAATCTTTTCTTCACCCAGTGATATTTTATTCAGACATAGTAAGGTGTGGTATAACAGAATGAAATTCTGACTTGGAGTTGATAAGTCTTTGGATTGGAGTCCTTGCCCTGCTCAGAACTATCCTTTTCACTTTGCTGCTAGGAGCCTCAATTTCCTCATCTGTTAAATGGAGATAATACCTGGATCATCTATCTCACAAGCTATCATAGGAAAACTGCTTTGTCAATGGTGAAGTGCTACAGAAATGTGAAACACTGTTACAGGGTGGTAACGTTCCGCACACTCCTCTCACCCAGCACTGCTGCTACTATCTAGACCTGCCTCAATCAGGACTTCTATTAATGGAGTCTTGGATTCTGCCCAAGCAGTGTCAGTCAAGAAAAGAACATGGCTTTGGTTCTAGGCTGTAGGAAGACACCCATTAAACACTTCTGGGGAGGCCACAAAGCTTAAGGTGTAGGTCAGCTTTAAACCCTCATCTACTGCGGTTTAAGGCCAGTGGCTGAGTATTTATTGAATTTCTAAATGATACCCAGAGAAAGCACCTATATAAAACACTTCTGTAGTTGGTAAATGGATAAACAATCCTAACAGATCAATATGGAGGAATGGAAAATAAATGCAAACAAATCAGAATTGTGGCAAGAACACAATTTTTGCTGTAGTTTGCGATTAGTCTTGGAAAGGGGGGAAAACCAGGGATGAGGCTCCCCCTAGTGAGAAGCATGCAGCAGTGAACTCACCATGTTCAACATGACCTAGCTTCCTCAGCGTTCAGATCTAAAACTGAAGAATTACAAAATCTCAGAGCTGCATGGTATTTCTGGCTTCATCTATTTCAAAGTGTCCCTGTGACTTCCTACAACATGCCAGAGAAGTACATAGCCTCTCCTTGAAGACATTCGGTGATGGGGAACTCACTACCTCAGAAAGGTACTTGTTCCAATTTTTGATATCTTTGATTATTAGAAAGTTTTAGATAACAAGAGCTAAAACTGGTAGCTTCCACCACTGGTCCTAGTTCTGTGCTTTAACACCTCAGAACCCAAGAAACAGCTCTACTGTTTAAGACCCTCTAACTTAAGTCAGTGAGAATTTCAACTTTTAAATACTCAGATACATAAAATGGGTCCCTATAATCTGCCAAAGGTCACCCACCTTTTCTCATACTTCCTAATTATTCCTCTAAAGGACTACTAACCAAAATAGTCGCTAAAAAATGGCATTTCTTAAAAGAATCAAATCTTTCCTTTCCCCTCAGTATCTTCTCTGTGAAAAGGATCTAAGGAGACAGTAATGTGATTTGTCAGGTTCCTCTACATTAAAGCTAAGACCATACTTGTTCCACTGGCCAGCAGACCTTGAACTCCAAGTCAGTCCTGTGGGTCTGCAGATTAGACCTGGAAACTACTATAGTTCTTCACCATGACAGTATGATCCCAGTGAAATGGAAAGTCAAAATGGATATCTGGATAAGAGAGTCAGGTATAAGTAGCAAATTATAAGAATTCATTTTTCATTTTTCCTAATTAAACTTCTGGATTTCAGAAATGAGACTCCAAAACAAGCCTCCTGCTGAAAGTCACTTGTGAGATTGATCTTAAATGGAGAAGATTCTGGGAAAGGACACCATGGGGTTCAATTGTGCTTTGTGAATGAATAAGGAGGGGAGAGAGTCCAAAGATTTTACTCATGACAGTAAAACACATTAGGCAGTTTGGTGGGACAATGGACAGAACACACTGGACTTGGAGTCAGCAAGACCCGAGTTCAAATCCAGCCTCAAGTACTGTGTGAACCTTAGCAAATGATTCCGCTTGTTTGCCTCAGTTTTCTCTTCTGTAAAATGAAGATAACTATTTGCCTCAGGATTTCTGTGAGGCTAAAACAAGATACTATTTGGAAAGGGCTTTGTAAACCTTAAAGTGTTATATAAATGCTATTATTATGATTACTTTCTCCCTTCTCTTCCCTCCCCACCCATTCCCATATGATCCTGGAAGGGAGGTGGCCTACTACCAACATGACATACTGACCAAAAAGGCCAACATGACTTTGGACTGCATTAGTAAAAGCATGGGGGAGGCTGGTGACACAGTGGATAGACAGCCAGGACTAGAGTCAGGAAGACTCGTCTCCCTGAGTTCAAATCTGGCCTCAAACACTTGCTAGCTGTGCGACCCTGGGCAAGTCACTTCACCCTGTTTGCCTCTGTTTCCTCATCTGTAAAATAAACTGCAGAAGGAAAGGACAAACCACTCCAGTATCTTTGTCCAGAAGATCCCAGACGGGATCACAGAAAGTCAGACACGGTTGAAATGACACAACAATAACCACCACCATCACAACAAACGCAGGTGCAGACTTTGGAGGTCAGGAGTAAGAACGGCCCCTGCTCTGGTCAGAACACATCTGGAGCATCATGTGCATTTTCAGAGGGGCAGTGTCAAGCTAGAGCACATCTGGAGGAAGGCAAGTGGTTTGGTGAGAGGACTGGACTTAGGGGACAACAAAGGACCAGCTACTAATAAAGCTAATATTTACACAGCACTTTGATGTTTACAAAGTGATTTACATGCATTACCTTATTGAAACCTCATCAAAAAAGGTAACGGGACACAGATACTAAAAGTATCGTCTCCACTGTACAGATGAAACTGGGGCCCAGAGAGGTTAAATGTTTTGCTCCTAAATACCAGAGGTGGCATTAAAAAAAAACCTGGGTTTGTCCAGAATTGAAGGCTTTTTCCACTCCACTAACTTGTGTCCCTGGAAGGATTTTTAAACTTGGAAGGGAGCTCAGAGATCAACTACAATACCTTTTTTAAGAATGAGTAAACTGAGGCCCAGAGAAGTTAAGTGAAGTGTATAAGGACACATAGGTAAAGAAGAGGCAGTTCTGACAATCTGTCAGGCTGAAGGAGGACTCTGTTCTGTCAAGCACCACTGGGCAGAAATGTGAGTACCACATGGAGTTGTTCCTAAGGGAAAAGGGCTTCCTCAGGAGACAGGCTAGATGACCACTTGATGGAGGGGTAAAAATGAGTATGTTCTAAGGCTCCTAAGGATCAAGGGATTTTGGAATGCTCTCATGTACCTGGCTGACTTTTCCTTCTTAAGAAGCTCACCCCTCCTCCACACACTTTTATGCAGCTGTGATGTTCTGTCATGCTTTTGTTGTGTCTTTGTCTTCCCGATTTCCACAGATCTCATTACTGAAGTTCGAAAGAACTAAAGGGCTAAAATCATGTCTAATTTCTATTTGTAGTCAATCTACTGTCCTGCACGGAGTAGGTCTTAAGTGACCATTTGAGCAAGGAAGACTGATTCCTTCCGTCAGAGGTTGAAACACTGGATTCTCTCTCTCTCTCACGTGTGTGCACGCACACACGCACACGCACACATCCTCCTTTATACATGATTAAAATTTACACCAAGCTTTTTTCTGCTCAAAAGTACATATGCATAAGAGAAAGATTTCTTATGACAGGAAAGGATTTGTAGTTTAGAGCAAATGAATGACATACCTCATTCTAACTAGAGAAAAAGAGAGGGCTGGGGGTAGGTACACACTAGTTTAGGATTTTGGCAGCCAGCAAGTGTTTGCTCCAGACTACCTCTTTGTTTACCTTCTTGTTAGTTTCTTTCAGGTGTGACTTATAAAAAATTCTACATGCCTATGTCCTATCAATTACCTTCTTCATGCTTATGATACAAAAAATCAAGCCAGGACCAGTCAGATTACTCTTGGGGAAAGAGCTGGACTTGGACTCAGGAGTCCTGGATTCAAAGCTTGACTCTGAAATTTACTAGCTGTTTGACTCTGGACATGTCATATAACCATTCTAAGCCTCAGTTTCCTCATCCATTACAAGGAGTTAATAATACTTATAACTACATACTTTACAGACCTTCCATGGGGAATGAATTTTGTAAGCCTCTTAAATGTTGCCATCATATTTTTTTGAAATATACTGTTTAAAGACTTAGGTTAGGTGGTTCTGATGGCCATAAATATATCAACAATGACAGTCTGTGTATTTTCACTGTCCTGACTCATCCTGACCCTTTACGAAACATATAAGTAAATTAGAAATAGATCTAAAACAAAGGTTAAGTATGCCTCATATCTAGTCTGTCTCAAAAGGGATTAAAAGGATCCCTTCTAGGAGAGGATACTGGATATTAATATTCAAGATAGATATTTACTATACAGCCTACACCTCTGACTTCACTGATATGGAGAAATTCCCAGTGGGGGAACTCACTCTACCAATAGTATAGGTGCTCAGCACTCCCTAGGTAACTCTTTAAGACTATATGTTGCAGAGAAAGTTACTCTTAGAGAATTGCCCAGAGCACTGAAAGGGTTACACAGTCACTAGGAATAAGAGACTGGATTTGAACTCAAGTCTTCCTGACTCTAAGTCCAGTTCTACCCACTACAGTCTCCCTCTTATCAAGATGTTAGACAGCTATTTATTTATTTATTATTTCACAAAAGAAACACCCACAGACTTAAAACAGCCTTATAGTCTTTTTAACACAAGGATGGGAGTTCCACTAATTATCCCACCTCAGGGATAATTACCTTTGTTAGTTAAGAACTCTTTTTGATTGAATCAGTCTGAACTAAGTATGAGATCCCTTCTTGAATCAATTAAAGGCTTTGAGGCTTGGTCATGGCCTGAGGAGCTTGCATAAAAAGGAGGAGCTATTTCAGAACTAGAGATCTCAGGGACTAGCTGAGGAAAGAATGTGATCATGATGAGAAGAGAAGCAAGAAAGCAGCCTCCATCAAAGAAGGAGAGGAGAGAGAGGAGAGGATCAGGCTGTGGCAGGTAAGGGATATCAGGGCCATCAGCTACAAGGCATCTTGAAGTAGAAGACTCAGGCTGGCAGAGCCAGCTCCAAAAAAAAGGACTGGTTTCCCCCCAATTTCCCTTTCAAGTTGCCTGTGTATACATAGAAATTTCTTCCTTGCTTCTTAACCCAAACTTTTCTAGTGATCTGAATTTTGTTTCAATCATAAAGAGACTAGGGGTTAAGTTTTACCTATGGGCGTTATCTCACCCTGAATGAGTACCAAACAGGCCTTGGCCTAAAGGTGCCAAGGTCTCCCACTGCATCCTGGGCCATCTCCAGTCATCCTGATGAATATCTGGTCACTGGATCCAGAAGGCTCCAGAAGAGAACTGAGGCTGGTGACCTTGTACAGCCCTCCCTTGCTCAAAACAAAGTCAAGTGCAAGTCATGTCGTCATTTCTCTGATGGCATGGTCTTCCTTGGCAATGAAGGATGAACACAACAGCCACAAATAGATGATCATGGCTCTTGACTGGGTGCGGCTCCCACTGCATGCTAATACCCATTCCTGGAGTCCCTGATTACCAACTGAAGCCCTAACCCAGTTTCTGGTCCCATTCAGGAAACTCCCCTACTGAGCCTGGTTACTCAGTTACTCAGGCAATTTCCCCATCACTTCTTGGTCTGATCAGGAATGTCCCTTTCTCCATCTGGCATCATTTACCTGTTCTCAAACATGCTCATCTTTAAGGACTCCACTCCAAGTATATACTCCCACCAAGATCTTTGCCATAATACATGTCTTCCAGCCTCATAGAAGTGATACTGGCCTTGTGTATGTTGCTGAATCTCTATTGTATTGTTATGTGGTGTGTATACTGGTATGCTTACTGTGCCAGTGTAGCAATGCTCATCTTTGTGCTACTTTCCAGAGTACCAAATTTCTTATAAATCCTTGAACTCAAGTTTTTGCTCTAACCTGAGCTTGAGACCAAATATGGCAAACAGTTACTAAGAAAACTTTAATTCCCTATTAACTACTGAATAAAGTATAAACACTTCATCTAACATTCAAGGTCTTCTAAGATGCGCCCCCAACCTAATTTTTCAACTTTTTCCCCTTATATTCCTTCTCTTCATTTACCCTGGGCTCGAGCCAAATCAGATGACTTGCTGTATTTCAAATGTGCCCCTCAGTTTCTAGTCTTTTTGTGTCTGCTTATGTTGTTCACAGGATTATGGATTTAGAGTTTGGAGGGATCGCAGAAGTGCTCCACAACGTGAGGAGTGGAGTGTTTCTCCAAGCCAACCTTGACAGTAAAGTAGCAGAACTGAGATTTGAATATTCTGACTTCAAATCCAGCTGTTCCCATTAAACCAAGCTAAATCTTCCTGTAGTCTTGGAAGCAATCAGATTCCTCCTTGTCCTTTAAATAAAGTAGCATATATACTTAAGGACTTAAAAAAAATTAGGTGAAGAATCTGGACTTTATTCAAGAGATAAAACAAGGTCACTTGATGTTTTGAGTAACACTAAACACACTCATCTTGGAAATTAAACACAATATTTATTCTGCCACGGGTAAGTAAAGCACTATGTCAAGAGTACTGGATTGGAGTAAGGGATTTGGGATTGGTTTAACTGGTTTTTACCTGTGTGACTTTGGGTAAGAATTAGGTTTAACCTTTCTGAATCTTGGCTTTCTCATCTGTAACATGGGGGCTTAGATTAAATATTTAAGCCCTTTCCAGGTCTAAATCCTATGATCCTGGGATATATAAGTACGGGGAAAAATTGAACTGCTTCAGGGTTTTTGGAAGTCAGATGGCAAAAAATTATCAGACATTTTTACTACAAACATTTTAGTGGTACAATAAAGATATGACATTACAACTTCCATTCTCTCCCTCCCCAAGAGCCCTGGGAATGTTTCAGTTTTCTTCTGAGAGGCAACATGGAATAGTATAGGGGAAATAAAGACGTGTCTGGGGTTGATCGATCACTAGCTGAGTGGTTTTGGGCCAGCCATTTAATTTTGTTGAGCCTGAATTTCTTCATCTGTGAACTTGGGGAATACCATTCTGTAACTTGTAGAACTATGACTAATGTACACATTTGCTGAAAGAATCACATAGGAAAATTCATTTAAAGGGCTTTGTAACCATAAAGCTCTAGAAATTTAAGCTATTATTACATAATAATAATTATGATAACAAACAGCACTTTATAAGAAGTCTGCCAATGCAATTCCAGTCACTTGAGAATCTATCCAGGATAGGAATGATTCCTTAAACCACATTTTTCTATCAAGGGACAATGACCTGTGGGACATGGAGTGTGGGAACTCAATCCAACAAATGGCCAAATGATTGCCTACAGTAATAAAGATGTCTTATTCCCACAAATAACAAATAAGAATGGTTTACCTTTTTGCATTGCTTTCGCAACAGCACTATGACTAAGGGTAAAAAGTCTCCATTTTAGAGGATTCTCATCAGGGAAAATGGCTTGCCTACAGTCACATAACTAATGAGAGACAGTGGCAGAAAGAAAGCTTTCTGACTCTAAGTCTAATGTTGAACCATACCAAGTCTCTAAAAATCTGAAGATCTGATCTTTTTACATGAAATCTCACTCATCAGTTTCCTGGTTGAACTCATTTCTATGATATTACTTTCCTTCTATCTGTCTGACTGCTTATTCGCAGGCCCCACTCTCAGCAAGGGTGGCCTGTCTCACAAGGCTCAGCCCAGGGTCCAATACTTTCTCTAGGTATATGTAGAGATCCAGCTTCAGTGTCTCCTGAACTGCACCTGCATTACGGATGCCTGCTGGGTATCTCTCAGGTGTCCAATCAGTATCTCAGATTCAACATGTCAAACATCGGGTTCATCTTCTCCCTAAGCCTGTTCCTCCTGACTTCCTTCCTTCTGTTGATAGTATCACCATTTCCTAGTCATTCAAGTTCATAATCTCAGATGCATCTTTAACTGCTCTTCCTCTCTTATCCCTCACCACAGCCACTAAGTGGTCAATGCCAAGGATTTTTTCCCTATATTTCTCATATCCTTTCTTTTCTGTCTCTCTACATGGCTACCACCTTAGGCGGGGCCCTCATTATCACCAGCCAGAACTACTCACGAATCCTTTCCCTCTTTTCCTCCTCCATTTTACTGAGAGCATACTGATATTCATGTGTATCCTTTAACTCTCCAAGGGCAGGGAATGTTTTCTCTCTCTTTTTTTTCTATGTATCCCTGGTGTGTAGGATATTGCTTTCCACATAGGAAACAAAATAAATATTTACTGAATCAAGTTTGTTGAATTTTCATAATAACAATCAGTTTCACAGAGAATCACAGAGAATCCTGACATTTGATGCTGTCTCAACGAAAGCTGCAAACTGAAACATAGTTCACCTGACATTTTACCCATTTGTATAATAACTTTTCAAAGCAAGAAGTACCTCTAAGTGATGTGCCTTCAACTACTAACCTAGCTCTAACCCATTAGCCCAAGTCAAGTTTGCCTAGGAATCAATTTGGATTAAATCCAAATCCAACAATAGTGATACAGGACACCTTCCATTTGGATTCTTCTCTGAAACTAAGACTATCAAACGGTTTCAAGTTAATGGGAATTCAAAAGGGGCTAATATGTGCAGTTACACTGATTTCTCTTCAGAGAGGTAGAAAAGGAGGGCAATTTAAGCCATGCTGCTTGATCTGCTCCTGTCTATGAACTCTCATAAAAAACCTGTCTGTACTATTCCTGGTACACATCTATTTTCTATTACATTACTGACATACTTATCTTATTCTTTCCTTACTAGATTTTAAGGTTAGGGAGCATTTTCATTTTCCAGTGATCCCTCCCCAATAGACTGCAGCCCAGAATAGGTACTCAATAAATGTTTGATGAAGACTAGAAATGGAACCCTTCTATGCCTTATCTGCAAAATGAGTATAATAACTGTTTGCACAGAGATGTTATGAAAACTGAGTAAGTTAAGAATGTGAAAACAATCTGAAAATCATTTAAGTGTTACACAAATGTAAGAGATGAATATAGGTCTTCTTGGTTTTGCTACTTATATGACCTTGGGAAAGTCAGAAACTCTGTGCTTCAGTTTTCTCATCTGTAAGAAATATGAATAAGATAAATTCCAGAGATCTATTCCAATTCTAAATCCTATGATCCCATTATTATACATTTAGTAACAATGTGCTCTCTTGGAAGATTCACAAACTTCTACCAAGGCAGTTAGGTAAAACCTAGCAGAGGAAAGGGAAAGGAAAACTTAAAATGGATAAATTACTTTTTACCTTCATATTGCAAGCTAATTCCATTAGCTTTTTTGCATTTTCTTCAGAGCGATATCGCTTAGGAAGCTGAACCCGAAAGAACTTCAAAGCCCCTTCAAAATCTGTCAGCAGCAGGTCATCCTTGGAAGTCTTCAAAAAGAAAGCACATACAAACATAGAAACATTTACTATAAAAATGCACAAGGGGTATCTGGATAAACCTAAATACAGTGACTACACTAGTGCTTTCCCCTTTTCGTGTCTTTGCTTGAGCAATCATTCGCTAAGCTTGCAATGTCCTCCTTTCTCCTTAGCTATCAAATCCCTACTCATCCCTAAAAGTTTAACTCCAATGCTGCTTTGCCCATGAAGCCTCTTGGCTCCTGATGCCACCCAAACTCCTTCTTCTGTGCCTCCCCTTATCAAATGCACTTGGTTTGCTACCTGTCTAATGCACCGAACACATATCATAATTATCTATGTGTCATATCTCTCTACTGAACTAGAAGATTTATGAGGTAAATCTCCTATTTTTCTAGTACAAGTAAAGGGTTTGCACTTAGTATATACTTAATAAATCTTTGTCAAAAAAGGTCTCTTTAAGTTTTTATCAGATCCTCTTCTTTCAGTGTAGGGCATTGCAGCACCAACATGTGAAAGCACTGACATTACAGTAAGGGGTGGCTGTTTAAAGTTTACTTTAAGATAAGACTAATTACCATATAGGACACAGAACATGAATGAAATAAAAGTTTGTCAGAAAAGCTTACCTTTAATAAACCCAGGGCAACGTTAAAAATAACACTTATTCCCTAGAAGAGAGACAAAATGAACAATTTTAGTACTTGGGTCTGGTTATCATATCTGCTTCATAAAAACTTCATTTGATTTCTGAAAAAGTGATCTACAACATCTTTTCCATCTCTAAATCCTAGGAACCATTAATTAAACCAGAGAACAGAATCTTTGGGGAAAGGGTAGGACCAATGCTCTGTACTGACAATCTCATTTGAACTGTTGTCATCTCATGTTTTCCTGAGAAAGGATGCCTCTTGTCCTACTCTCACATGACTCCCTAAGGCTAATTTCCTAAATGGAACCACATGATTCAAAATAAAAATTTTACAGACTCTTATCTGTTATGTAGTAAAATATGTCAAAACTTCCAGATATATTGCAAAGACTTCAATGCTTTGTTGGCAGTGTGTCACACTTGGGGCACCTCTGTCCAAACAGTTGATGTACCCTTTCTTACTCCCATGAACTGAAGTAATAGAACCTCTGAGGTGGAAGAGCTCTCTGAGGTTCTCTAACATCCTGAAGAGGAATCCCCTCTACAACATCCCTGACAAGTGGCCAGCTACCCTCTGCTGAAAGACCTTCAAGACTGGGAAAGCTACTACCTTCTGGCAACTCACTAGACCTGTGGATGGCTCTAATACAAAGGACATGTACGCTGAACTGCCTCTCCATAACTTCTACCCATTGTTCCTTGTTCTGTCCTGTGGGGACGAAGCAGAGTAAGGGCTCAGTGGAAGTGGTCTTTATCATACTGTCTTCTCTCAGGAAACATGAAACAAGTCTTTGGCTCCTAATGTAATAGCCAGAATTTACTGTGATGGTTGGTGTCATTTGGCATTTTGTCACAAGGGAGGACTCATGATGAGGATTCACTATTTCGACATGACCATGATATGAAAATAAGACATTAAAAAGAATCAGGGAAGTAAAAACCAAAATTTCCATAACCTTTACCAGTTTTTATAAAGCCTTTTTCTCCCAAAAGTTCTTTTAGATCAATGTGATCCTGATGTTACAGAGTAGCAAACAGACCATCAGAAAGGGAAAGTACTTCATAGACTTTTGTAGGAGTAAGGGAGCTTAGAAGTTATCTGTATATTTTAAAGATGAGGAAACTGAGATCAAGAGGGAGAAAGTGACTCACCCAAGAAACACAAAGCTACTGCTAGAACTAAGATTGAAATTCACATCTTTTCATTGTAAGTTCAGTAGTCATTCCAGGATACCACACTGCCTTTCAGTCAGATTCATGTGGTGACTAAGAAACCACTTTAAGGCCTACATGTGTACAAACCTTCCTCTTTTCTCCTCCTTCCTTATAATAGTATTCTTTCCTGGACCTAACATCCCTCTCTTGTACACCTGAATGGCTTTGTCCCACTCCATCTCTATAAGTGCAATGGAGAGCTGACAAATTTATGTGGATCACTGAATAAGAAACTAGGAAATTCCTTTGCCTTTGCTTGCATTGAATACAAAGAACACCTTTTGCCATTCTCTTCACTTCATTTGTTGATATCCTACCTATCCTCCTTTAAGGCTCCTTTATGAAACTTTTACTGATCCCCCCATCTGGAAAGGACTTCTCTCTCATCTGAACTCCTACGACTCTATAATCCTCTTACACATTTACAAAACCTAATTTACATTTCATTCATTTGTGAACATCTCAGTTTCTACCCCTTTAGACACGAGACTGTAAATTCCTTGATGGTAAGAAATAATTCTTATTTTCTGTGTCCTCCCCTGGGATCCAGCAAACTACAAAGTAGAAGCCAGTGTACTGCAGTGGAAAGGAGCACTAGACTTGGTAGGCTGGGTTTGAATTTTGGCTTTTTGTACATAATCTCAGGCAAAACTGACACCATTAGCCTACAGCTCCCTCTTTTCTCCTCTTCACTCCACTTTACTCAGATCTATTTTCCCTCACTATCTTCTGCTTCATCTGCGTCATATGAGGAGATGGCCCTTCTCCTTGCCAAGGCAAACCCCTCTACACTTAGCCTTTATTCCTTCCATTCTGTGGTCTCCAGAAGATTGCTTCCTCTATCATCTCCCCTCTGTCACTAAACTTCAATCTTTCCCTGTCTACTGGTTGTTTTCCTAAAACATACCTATTAGGCTGTTTCTCTGCCTAAAAACACACTTCTATCTCCACCATTCTTAAAAACTCCTTCCTTGGTTCGAACATCCTATTGTCAGCACTCCACTTCTGAACACTGTCCTATATCTCTCCTCCTTTTCATGGCCAAACTCCTTGAGAAAGTTAGCTATAATAGGTGTTTCCTCCCACCTTGTCCCTCCCTCTCATCTTCCCCTCTCTTTTTGCTTGATTGTAAATCCTCAACAGTCAGGTTTCTAGCCTCATCATTCAACTAAAATCCGCTGTCTCCAAAGATCCCTTTTAAGGGTCAAATCCAAAGACCCTTTCTTTTCTTTTCCCTCTATACTATTTCATCTGGTGATTTCATTAGTTCCCATGGATTAAATGACAATCTCTATGTCAGTGTTTCTCAGATTTACTTATTTAGCCCTAAACTCTCTCATCTTCTCCAATCTTGTATCACCCTTTATGCCTGTTGGCTATCTCAATTTGGATCTTAAACTCAAAATGTCCAAAAGAGAACTAACTCCAAACCCTTCTTAATTTCCCTTTTACCCATGCTTGTAAACTAGGTGTCATCCTCAACAACTCCTGACTCGCACTTGTTCCATATATGAAATCTGTTGTCAAGTCCTTTGAAACCTCTCCTGAATACATCCCCTTCTCACCTCTGATATAGCTACCAGTCTGGTGAAGGTCTTTTCATCTCACACCTGCATACTGCAAGAGCCTACAAGTTGGTTTCCCTGCCTCCAGTCTCTAGTCTCTCTCTGTCCAATCCATCCTCCACTTAGCTATCAAAACGATCTTCCTAAAGTTTAGCTATGACTAACCTACTTGATAAATGCCAGTGCATCCCCTCCTCTTCCACCCAGCTGATGTGCCTGGTTTTCACTAATGTCTCTAGTAACTCCTTTGTTACTCTGAAACTTACTACTTTTCATTACTCCCTAACTCTGAGAACCCTCTTTTCCTCTGATGGAGGGTAGATAGTGTAGACTCTCCCAGATCCTCCATTTAAGGAGGTGACCCGGTCTAGACAGCTCACCACTATCCACAGCTGCAGGTCTTCAACATGCACCTGTACTGGGGACTCTCCTTCCCCCATGAGATTAGGAGATCCTCAAAAGCATGGGTTGCCTTTTGCCTTTGTATCTTCACTACTTAGCACAGAGCCTGGCATATACAGCAAGTGTGTAATAAATGTTTACTGGCTGGTTCCCTATTACCTCTAGGATCAAACATCTTGTTTAGCTTTTAAAGCTCCTTAAAATCATGCCACTTCCTACCTTTATGCTTTACACACTTCCACATACTTTATGATCCAGCAACATTCTTTTTGTTCCCTGTACAACAACACTCCATGCCTGCTCACTGACTACTCCCTACATTTGTAACACTTTCCCTCCTTTTCTCTACCTCCTAGCTTCCTTGTCTTCCTTCAAGTGCCATGTAAAATCCATCTTCTGTGGCTTTTCTTGGTCAGCTTGGGGAAGCTTTCCCTCTGTGATTATCTCCAATTTACCCTGGACATTTTTGGTACATAATCATTTACATGTTGTTTCCTCCATCAATCTGTGAGCTCCTTGAGAGGACATTTTGGTCTTGCCTTTCTTTATATCCCCAGTGTTGAACAGGATTTGGAGTTAAAGGGTTGTGTAAGTTCCTTGAAGTAGACTGTTTTTGCCTTTCTATGCATCCTCAACACTCAGCACAGGGCTTGGTGCATGGTAGACATTTAGATGCCTGCTGACTATTGACTTTTTGACTTCCCTTCCCTAAGCCTTAGTTTTATCACCTATAAAATGAGGGAGTTGGACAAAATGATACATATGGTCTCTTTCACTCTAATTCCTATGATCTTATAAATTTTTTTCTCTCTCCTACTGGATTTAATACAAGTATGTCTTACTCAAATCTGTCTGCGCCACAGCCTCTTTCAACATGGGACCTAGGACAGTCCACTGCATGTGGCCCTGGCAGGAGGGTGGAGAGGGAGCACCAGCAGACTTAGCCCTGGCTTAAAATGTTAGTTCTGCATATATGAACTTCGAGACCTTGGACAAGTCATACAATTACAGACTATCTGAACTGGAAGAGATCAACTAGTCTAATCTCTTCATTTTACAGATAAGAATTTTGGAGCTCATAGAAATAAAACAATTTTCTTAAGGTGACTTGTAAAATGGGAATATCTGGCACAGGAGAATTATTTGTTACACCTCAATTTGCCAGCTCTGAACAACAGTTAGGAAGACAATAACCATGTTATCTTTGAAATGGTGGAAAGAAGACTGAAAAATACAGACAAAGTTGTGTGGTCATGGATACATACCTCACACAATAGCAGGTCAATTATATGGAAGACCATGTAGAGAGGGAATTTCGCAGTGAAGAGTGTAAGAAACCACTGGGAAGCGTACATATGTGCCTCAAGGCTTATATCCAAGAAGTGGTTGTACAGGTCGGGAATGTATTCCTGAAATGGAAAACTAATTAGTTTGGGGGATAAATGCAGCTGTTGATTCACACTCTGAACACTCTTAAATCTGCCAGGAAAAAGATAAGAAAGTCACATACTCATAAGAGTTCTCTCTTATTTTTTCCCTTCAAAGCAGTAAGAACAGTCACTGAGAAAATATAACATCTGGAATTCAATTGGAGCAAAGTCAGTTCTCTTGCTATTCAATTTATGAACTTGTTCTGAATGAAAAGAGTCCCTCCCAAATAATGCCAAATACTTAAGAAATTAATTTTCTCTACCAGGTTAGGATATATTTAGAAAAGCTGACTTTATTTCTAGTATAAGAACCATAAACAGAAAAAACAAAGATCTCTGTGAACAACATTTCTTGACTGATTTTGTTGTGATAAAGTCCCTTGAACATCATTTGACCTTTGGGATGTTAATGAAAATAGAAAGAGTTCACACACATCAGGATCATACCCCATTAACTTTTATACCATTAACATGCAAAAAGAGCTGCTAAACAAAAAAAATAACTTCATGTGGAAATGTATGACAAAATTAAAATCCTCTCGTGGTACTTCTCCCACCCAAATTATAGAAACTTAAGAGTTGGAAGGGACCCTAAAGGTCATTCCTTCAGTCCAAGGCCTAACATGTCTCATAAAAAAAGTGATTTTCCTCTAACAGAAAGCATTTCAAAATAAACACAACTCATTTCACTGTTTGATATCTCTGGTTATCTGGAAGTTTTTCTTATATTGAGCCTTATATTGTGCCCTTCCATAATTTCCAATTGTTGTCTCTAGTTCAGTTCTCTGAGTTCAGGCAGTTCTCCTGTTCATTTGTCCTTCCACAGGATTGCCTGCCATCTGTACAGCAGGGGCTACAGTCCCTTCCAGATCCTGGCTGCTCTTCTCCGGATTTGCTCTGGACTGAGTATTACACTGCAGACATGGTCTGCCTGAGAAAAAGCACAGTGACAATTACCATTTTTTAAATGCAGTTTGATCCTGTACCTGCATGAGGCGCTCCAACTGGTAAAATTTGCAATGCAAATCTTCAAAGTTTTGCTTGAAAAGTTCCCTGAGTCCATAGTCAAACATGATTTTGACCAGAACACTGAAAGCCTGTTCCTCAGGCATCTATTAAAGAAAAGATAAAACAAACAAGAAAACAGATTTTGCAGCAGTTTTTCTTCTTTTCAATATATGAAGCTCATGCCTCCATGTCCTCATCTGGATGACAGGAAGCAGAAAGGCAGAAAACAGAGATCTGCATTTACATTTCCTACCTTGTGTCAGATCTGACAAGAGAAAACAAGCCTCTCTTCTTTAAACTCAGCCAAAGAGGCAACATTAAACCCCAATGTTGTAAAGAGCTAGCACGATTTTGTTAATTCTGTTTTTTTGTGTGTGTTCATCTTGGGAATGAGCATAAGACATGGAAAATAGAATTTGTCATTTTAAAACTAATCAACTCAAAAGAATGTCAGGGCAAAAACGGACTTTGTATTTTCCATTTAAATTCTCATCTTTCATTTTATGGAGGGGAAATCGAGGTCTTGAAAACAGAACTGACTTGCTTAAGGCATATTTTATAGAGACTTAAAGAACTAAACAGGGCCAGTTGGGTAGCACAGTGACTAGAGCAGCGGCCCTGAGCTCAAAACCAACTTCAGACACTTGACACTTACTAGCTGTGTGACCCTGGGCAAGTTACTTAACTCTGACTGCCTCACCAAAAACCAAAAACCTAAAAAGAACAAAACAACATCAAAACTGGAACTAGAACCTCAGTCTCTGGATTCCTGATCTAGTATTTTTCCTTTTATGCTGAGCTGTCCCTTCTCACATCAAGTATCTAATCCACTGAAGCTTCCTTATTGTCAAAAACGTTAACTCTCCTCTCAACAAGAAAAGACATAACTAGCTAGAGATTGTTTGCCTTACTAATGAATGACAATTATACTGTAATTAAACTCCTATAAAAATTTTACTTGACTTTTTATAAATTATTTATTATTTATTTGTAAGCATTATTATTTATATATTAACATTAGCTATTAATGTAGCAATTAATATATTAATTATCAATATATTCTGTGTATTCTATATATAATATAAATATATCATAGAAAAATTCTATTATAATATAATTATTATTATACATTTATTAATATATTTTATATATGTAAATATTATATGAATACATTATATAAGTAATATACTAATATTATTTATATTTAATTTGTTATTATTATTATTTATAAATTGTTTATTATTATTTATAAATTGTTATTTAGGAATGGCAACATTTATATGAATACTCCAGAATGTGAATCGCTGATCATTAAACAAACACTTATTAAACATCTACAGTGCATGCTGTTCTTGGTGTGAATGGGAGGAGGTTCAAAACTTAGATAAGACAAACTCCCCAAGGTCAAGGAGCCATCAGGAAATACACAACATCACATGCCAAGTGCATTGTAAGAATCAAATGAGGACCCAGCGGATGCTTTTATTACAGAGGAACAGAATGAAGTGCCATACGAGGTAAAGCGGGAAGGCTGATGTGGAGGATTAGGGAAGAGTTTCTAGAGAGGTGGGATGTGAGTTACATTTCACAGGAAGGGTAGGAATGCCAAAGGCAGAGGAATGTGATATACTCTGCCTCAATAAACTCAGGAGAAAGAGTTGGCATCATTTTAAATGATGACACTACAAGAGAGCTAACAGCTTCCATACAGCCAACATGGCAAGCACCAGCATCCTCCCAGTGATTAAAACTCATACATTATGGTGGGGGAGTTAACTATCCACCTGTTTCATAAAGGGACCATGATTGCTGCATCTCTTATTTTAGGAAAAACTAATATGAAGCACAACGCTAAGAACAAATCAATCAAGATAATTTTGTGAAAACCCTGAAATCTGATGACAAATGTAAAGCTGGAAAGGGCAGGAAAGAGTACAAGACTGGGAGTCAGGTGAGCTGAGTTTGAATTCTGGCTCTTGCTACTTCCTAGGTGTATGTGTCCTTGGACAAGTCACTCTCTTTCAGTCTCAGTTACCTCTATTGTAAAACGAAGAGAATGGATAATATGAGCTCTAAGGTTTCTTCTAGTTCTAAATTTTATATTCTTAGAATTTCCTGTGCCTATAACTACTCTTTCCTTTTTTAAGTCTGTCAGAGGCTCTCAGTCATAAAGACAAAGTACAAACAGATTTCCTGGCTGCCTTACTTTTGCAGTACTCACAAAGTTCGTCTTATCGACATGGAAGTGATTATGTAAGTAAATTTTATGGAGAACTTTATTGATAGTGGTGTGAAACTGATACTGTTCACTTCTGCCAAATTCAAGAAAAAATCACATAGAAATACAAACCCAGACTAAGTTTATATGGGTACACTACGTCTGGTAAATTCAGCCTGGCATTCAAGGCCCCATGAAATCTGGCACCTCTCTACTTTTTCAGCTTCATCTAACACTACTCCCTATCATGAAGGTGACAATCTAGTTAAACTGGGTTGTTTTCTGCACCAGGATTTCCTACGTTTTTAATCATACGATTCCATGTCTAGAATATACTTCCCAACCCTCCAAAATCTTTTTCCTTTTGAAATCCTACTCATCTTTCAGGACCCAGATCAAATGTTGCTTCTTGCAGAAAGTCTTTCCTTGTCTTTCCTTTATCTTTGCAAGGTATTCTATACCATTCTTATGCTTTTATCATACCGTCTTTTACAGTACAACTGATGGCTAATTTTTGTACATGAGGGTATCATAATAGCTAATATTTATATAGCGTTCATTGTGCACCAGCAACTGCGTTAAGTGCTTTACAATCAATATCACGTTTGGTCTCGACAACAACAGTAGAAGGTAGGCGCTAAAACTCCACTTTATAAATGAAGAAGTGGAGGCCAAGAAGAGTAAAGTGACGTACTTAGGGTTACACAGCTAGTAAGTGTCTGAGGCTGGATTTGAACTCAGTGCTTCCTGATTCCAGGCCCAGTGCTCTAGCCACCTCACTGCATGTATTTTCTCCCTTTTGTTAGACTGTTAGCTCCATGAGGTCAGAAGGCTTAGCTACCTTTGCATCTCTTCCTGGACCTAACACAAGTTATCAAATGATCAATACTTAATAAATGGTTGTGAATGAAAGGGCTATGTGTTGGAATAGAGAAACTCTGGTCACCTACGTGCAGAAGTAACACAGCAGCAAGGAACGACTGGCCCTGGCAGTAGCCGATCTCTTCATCATATACAGAATATGCCTGGAAAAAGAACACAGATTTTAATATGCCCAATCACCCACATATCAAGGAAAGCAACTGGCCCTGCCTGTGAGCAATGCAGTTGGTTCAGGAGATTGGGAAGCAGGGGAAGGACACAGTGTCATCCTGCCCAGCTCAATCATCTCCTAGCCTGTCGGTTGGAGCTGGGAGGGCTCGGAAACATTGTCCAATCCAACAACCTCATTTTACAGATGAAGAAATTCAGCTGAGTCAGAAGAAAGGATTCATCACATCAGCATCAGACAGCTCATTAGATCTAGCATGGATCCTAGACCTATTCCTGCCCAGTTCACTGAGAGCCAATGAGCATCAAACACCATGCACCAGAGAGAGGGAGAAGCTTGGTAAAGCTGATTTCATTTTCTTCCTCTGACTGGTAGGAGGGGCACAGCCATACCTAAGACTCTCACAGTAATACATTTTTGATAAAGTGATTTTTTAAAAAAAATATTATATTTGAAGGTTTGACTGGCTGTCATTCCTATCTGTCTTCTCAGATCCTTTTCTTCTAAAGTACACAGACACCCAGCATTTCTCAGTGTTTTAGTCTTTGGCTTTTTTGGCCTTTTCAGCTACTTTTCAGGGCTTTATAAAAACAAAAAAATTTTTTTTTAGTTTTCATGTGTCAGCTCTACTACAAAGGAGAATTTCATATAGATTTGAGATGTTTTTTTCCTGTCTAATAAATTCATTTCTAAGGAGGCTTCCCTTTATCCCTTCCTGTTTATTTTTCCACTTATTCCTTATTAGGATCCTCCCAATTCCAATAAAGCAAACATATGAATATGTTTGGATTTTAGATCTCCCAGCATAAGATTCACTGTTCGATGACAGTGCTAATAAAATAAAATTAGTTTTAAGAAAAACTAGGTTTAAAAATTGGGTTAAGAAAAACCCACCTGAGTTTGAAAGTTTAACATGTGATTAAATTGCATACAAGTTTTTTTTTCTATTACATCTTAATTGTACTTCCAGAGGTTTGGATCCAATTTTTCATAATCCGGTTACATAAATTTAGGAATTATGTATTAAATACTTAACACTGAATTGCTCAAAAATCAAATGTCTGCCTCCAGATTTGTGCTCTGCAATTTAGAAGCACTTTTCTCACAACTGCACTAAAGTAATGTAATATAATCTCACACTCAGCTGCCAACTACTACCTGAGGCTTTTCCTGATCACCCTCTGTTAGTACTCTCTCCTCCTTGAAATGACTTAAAATTTTACTTCATATTTACTTACGTGCATCTATATTGTATTTTCCCTATAAAATGTGAATTCACTTAACGTAGGGCCTGTTTCATTTTTGTCTCTGTATTTCTAGCTAGCACTCTGTGCCTTACACCCAATGGATGCTCAATAAATGTGGAGTGAACTGAATTTGCTTTAGTTTGCCATGTATGAAGCCACTTGTTACGTGTCAGATGCTGAGTATACAAACATGAAAAATGGCAACAATCCTTGGCTTCAAGGTATTTACAATGCAACAGGAGAGATTAGATACTGAGTGTCTCACTCCAAATCCAGAATTTTTTCCCTACACAAAGTGGCCTTACTGATCAATCTGATGAGGTACAACAGGAGAAACTGAGTCTGTATGCTAACAAAAGACAATACAGATTCATGTGAAGCTTTAACGTTTTTATTTCTTTTTTGGTGAATTCTTAATAATTCTTTTTCTGGAAAAGTGGTCAAAGAATTGATAACTGTGTAAAGTACAAATTAGAGAAAAAAGAAGACTGGCTTAAAATAATTAGAAGAGAAGAATACGATAGAAATGATCATCTTAAGCATCTGATGAAGAGATTAAAAATAAAAGAAACTCTAGTTTGAATACCTGTAACACAACAATTAGTATCACACAATTCAGCACTTAAAAGGACCTGGATAAATTTTTTTATTATTTATTGAAATCCATCCCCTTCTTTCAAGGTTCAGACCAGGTGCTACCTTCTCCATGAAACCTTCCTTGACAGGAAAGTTCCTTTCCCTTCTCACCTTTTCCATAGTACTTTGCTTGGACATCTCCTGTGTGCTTATCAGTCAGTCAATAAATAAGCATTTATTAATTGCATACCAAATGCCAGGTACTGTGCTAAGTGTTGAAGGTTACAAAAATGGTAAAAGTCTTTGCTCTCAAGGAACTCGATCTAATGGAGAAGACAAAACATACAAACTATGTACAAACAAGTCATATGCAGGATAAATGGAAAATAATCAACAGAAAGAATGCATAAGGAGGATCTGAAAAGGCTTCCTGTAGAAGATGAAATTTTAGCTGGAATTTGAAGGAAGCCAGGAGGTGGAGATGATGAAGAACAATCTGGGCAGGAGGGACAGCTAGGGAAAATGCCTGGAGTCAGGAGATGGAATGTTTTATTTGAGGAACAAGAAGCCAGTGACACTGATGAACTGCAAAGTACATGGGGGCTGGGAGGTGGAGGAGATGTAAGGTGTAAGAAGACTAGAAAGGATGGGGGATGGGCAGGTTATGAAGAGCTGTGAGCACCAAAGAAAAAATTTTACATTTGATCCTTTAGGGATCCCTATAGGGACAGGGAACCACTGGAGTTTATTCAGTAGGGGAATGACATGGCTTTAGGATGACCTATGCCTTAGGAAGATCATGTTTTGACAGCTCATAAGAGGATGGACTGGAGTAGGGAAAGACTTGTAGCAGGCAGATCTGCTGGTTATTGCACAGTCCAGCCATGAGGTGATAAAGGCCTGCATCAAAGTGGTAGCAATGTCAAGAGAAGAGACAGAGGCGTATGTAAGAGATGTTTCAAGAGTAGAATAGACATGATTTATCAACAGACTGAATACGGGGGCAGGGATGAGGAATGAGGAGTTGAGGATGACAACTAGGTACACCTAAGTTGTGAGCCTTGGTAACTGGGAGGATAATGGTACTTTCAAGAGTAAGAGGGAAATCAGGAAGGGGGGAAGGTTTAGGAAGAAAGATGAACTCAGTTTTAATCATGTTAAGTTTAAGATAGGACATGCAATTTGAAATGTCCAATAGGCAAACAAGTGATGCAAGACTGAAAATCAGAAGAAGTTAGGGCTGAATAAGTAGATAATGAGAATCATCAGCAGAAAGATAATAATTGAATCCACATAAACAGATGAAGTCAGAATGGAAGAGAAGAGGGTCCAGGAAAAAACCCTCAGGGACATCCACAGTTTGTTGTTGTTCAGTTGTTTTCAGTCGTGTCTGACTCTTTGTGACCCCTTTTAGGGTTTTCTTGGCATAGATACTGGCGTGGTTTGCCATTTCCTTCTCCAGATCATTTTACAGATGAGGAAACTGAGGAAAACAGGGTTAAGTGACTTGCCCAGAGTCACACAGCTAGTAGATGTCTAAGGCCATATTTGAACTCAGGAAGATGAGTCTTACCAATTCCAATCCCATGCTCTATCCACTGTGCCACCTAGTTTGCCCTAACATCGATGGCTAGTGGGTGCAAACTGAATCAAAAGCCAGCAAAAGACTGAGAAAGAGCGGTGAAGTAGGAAGAAGCAGCACTAGGAGAGCATAATGTCATGAAAACCTAGAGAGAAGAAAGTATTACAAGAAATTGAATGAGTGTCAAAGAGAATGAGAATCAAGAAAAGATCACTAGATCTGGCATTTAAGAAAGCATCAGAAACTTTGGAAACAGCAATTTTGGTGGAATGATGAGGTCAGAAGTCAGACTGTTGAGAGTTAAGAGAAAAGTGAGAGGAGAATAAGTGGAGGCATCTTTGTAGATGGCCTCCTAAAGTAGTTTAGCCACAAAAAAGGAGAAATATGGGATAACAGTTAATGGAGATAGGTCAAGTGTGGGGTTTCTGAGGATGGGAGAGACAAGGGGATGTTTGTAAATAAAAAAGCAGACAGCAGACATGGAGACTGATGGAAGAAAAGTGTGAAAGTGAGGATAATGTGCTGGAGAATATGAGATGGAATGAGATTAATGGTATATAAAGAGGGATCTGCCTTGGGAAGGAGAAGGGCTAACTCTTCATGAGAGATGGGAGTAAAGGAGGAGATGGTGGCAGAAGGCATCTAGGTGACGTGAGATGAGGAGTTGATATTTTTCCTGGCTGCTCCACAGTGACTAAGTATATAGAAGATGTCCACTAATGGCTTGCTAACTAACTGAAAAAAAGAATAATAAAGCACCAAAATGCAATCTCTGGTTGCAGGAACACTGAAAACCTCTCCTCTGTTCCCAGCCTTACATGTTTCAGGAAATAGGTTTGAATGTAAAGTACAGAGTATAAAACTCATTGTAACAAAAGTGGGTAATGTGCCCCAAACTCTTAACAAATTGTTACAATTTAATACACTATTATCCCATTTCACTGCATTTGATATTTTATAGAAATAAACATTTACTGCCATTTGCATTTATACTTATTTATTTACATTTTGTAAAGATCTATGTTTATTTGTCTCCCCCATTAGACTGTAAGTTCCTTGAGTGCAGAGAATGTTTTTACTCCTTTTTGCATCTTTAGCACTTACCACAAAGCCTAGCACATAATAAAGACTCAATAAATGATTTTTGATTGATTTACCACATCTTGGGTGAAGGTGCTAAATGAACACACCTAGAGAGACAATAATCATTTCAAAAGAGTTCATAACCTTTCAATAAAAATGAAGCTTCTGAGATATAAAATATTTCTTAAGAATTCATCATCTATCGGAAAAAGCTCTGGATGTTGATTAAGAGAGAGGGCTTTGAATATCCATTATGTTACTTAAAAATTGTCTTACCTGGGGCAATAAATGAATAAAAAAAATCATTTATATAGTGTTTACCAGGGGCTAGCTAGCACTGTGCTAAGTTCAGGGGACACAAATACAAAAGAAGCTGACATTCTAACAGGGGAAGACAACATGAATAAGGGAGTGGTGTCCAGGGAAGGGCATTTGGGTTTGGAAAGTGACAAGGATGGTGGGTGGACTCACAGATTGACAGATATATCCTCATATCCTGTCTAGTGACAGTGGCAGTGTGGACTGGATTGTGATTTCAGAACTGTGAGGGGTTGGGAGGCATGAAGTGAAGCCGGCAGCAGAAAGCCTAGCTGTGGTGGACCATGTGAGGCACTCATCAATCACACCTTCATATTGTCACTTCACCTTGCTAAGCCTCAGTTTCCTCATCTGAAGAGGTGATGGACTTGATGATCCCTAAGATCTCTTTCTGCTTTAAATTTTTTGAAATTAATTCAGGAAGATTTCTAAATGTAGAAGTGGAGCAGAAAACAACTTGAACCCTGAAATGCTCTAGTCGGACAAAGTATTTAGATCATAGAGGAGAAAAATGACAATTTGCTAGTAATCTCTGGTATTTAAAAAGTAGTTTAAACAGATATTCCTCTTGTCTTTGCTTCCACTGCTACTTAAAGATTCATAATTAAAATCAAGAACCATATCCAAAGAGCTGGCTCCTTATTACTGAGATCCTTTACCACAATTTGGGCTGTGATTTCTCAAAACTTATTACGAAACTGAGGTACCAATTTGGAAGTACCTTTGATTTCAAACCCACTAAAAAAACAAAAAACAAAAACAAAAAAAACTTTGTTTACCTTGCATATTTTATATAAGGAATCTTGGCCATCTCCTCCTGTGTCCTTAAAGTAATCATGAGCCGGGAATGTACGGTTAATATCCCTAGTGATAGCACTGTCCTGGGGAGATTCCTATGGAAATACAAAACAGAAAAAGTTTTCATTATTAAGCAGTCAAATGGTATGGTTTGCAAATTGCTAATTTGCGGGCCTTATCTCTCTGAGGTTGCTTCGTGTTGATGGGGTGCTTGGGTGCATGTGCTTGGACCCCAATTCTAAAATCACATTTCTCTTTAAAAAGCACATTTATCCCTAGCCTCATAATACCATCCCATGGAGTTTCTCCCCAGCCCAAGTACACAGTCTGCCCTAGCAAAACTTTCATCTCTTTTCCTGATACAGTAGCCCAGCTGCACTCATAGAATTTATTAGTCTGAACCAGCTGTGTACTGGCTGAATGGGCTGTGTACTGGGTCATAACAACATTACTACTCACCGACCAATCATATGTATCCCAGACTTAGACATACGTATACTCCCTTACATTTATCTTGTCTAACAAGACACTGATGAGAGCACCCTGGTATTCCTTAGTCAGTCCTGACCTCTAGTTGACTTAGTGACATTTCAGGCCTAAAACCATACCTCCATGTAGTCCCACCTTGGGCTATTTCTGGATGAACTCTAGGTAAAATACCTGTACAGTAGATACCAAAAGGGCATGTTCCTTTAAGAACTAATCACTTCTTAGCTACTCCCTAATCCCATCCTGAATCACCTAATTAGCATATCTGGCACATATTTTACTATAGAATATCCTATATAAACTTTAGCTGTACCCTTCTAAGGTTGCAGGTTCCCTAAGAACTCTTGACCGCTGAAAAGCATAATAAATCTTTACCTTGACCTCAAGAATGCTTGAGTCTGCGAATTCATTCCAGGAAACCTGCCCCTGTAGTCTGGTCTTTGCGGGGATCTCACTCCATCCCTCTTCCAACCCTCATCAACGGAACTGTTTTTTCATCAGTATGGGTACCCCCACCATAATCCCTCTACAACTTGGTAAATGCAGAGATGAAGTGGATGAAAAATTTATCAACCTATGGTCCTCTTGGCTTGTGAATGTCCAAATGTAGCTAGGTTGGTCATTGGACTACCCATCATTAGTCCCTTTACGGTTTTCCATCTTAGCAAGACACTTAGAGCTTACACTCTATTGGCATAGAATTCTATGTCTATTAGGATGGGGTATTAGAGTCCTTTAAGTGAAGGACTATGACAAATAATTTACAGCCAGCGTCCTGTCTGAGAGCTCTAGAATCAGCAGAAGTTGTGATAGACCAACCCTTTCACCAAAACAGCATTAATGCCTGTCCTGCCCAATACTGTACCATGTCTCATATCCCCACAGCAAAAAACTGCTGTTTCTAAAAAAGAAAAGGACTGGTGACCTTTTGGTTTGCATGAGGGAAAAGGAGCTTTCCAAAACAAATTTCCCATAGGAATTAACCTAACCTAATGTCTCAAGGGAAGAGGTGAACAGTCAGCATATTCATGTCAGAAAAGGTTTGTTCTCCCTTACTGCTTGTGACTGCCAAGAAAGTGGAGTGGGGGTGGAGAGGCTGGGCAATTGGTTCCACAGAGGCTTAAATGACCCCTTGGCACAAGGCCCATATACCAAAGCTTGTACATGGGAAGGATGACTCTTGAGTGTCCTAAAGGCAAACATGGTAAAAATGAAGATCTGCTCACAGATAGCAGTCTGCTTACTGTGGAAACTGAAGTGCTAAATGCCAGAGGGACTCAGCCAAACAGGATACGGGAAAAGATTAAGATGAAATTTTCCTGTTTTGGTCAAGGAGTGAAACTCCAGGGAGGGTTAGCTATCCTCACCCCAATTTTAACTGAAGTGTAACAAATATCAGTATCCATCTCTCCATAAGATTTACTGGGCATCTTAGTAGCTTCAACATTTGTTCCTTTATGTAGTTTATGTATGTGTATATGTACGCATACATGTATGTATCTATCTAGTCACATGTTAAGTGCCTACTGAAGCTCAGCAGATTGTTTTGCAATCTCTCTGAAAAGACCACAAAATTTATCTTCCCTTATAACTTCATTCTATAGTCAAAATGAAACCCAAAAGCCTGTTCCAACATGAACTGACTTCACATTATTCTTAGCTTATTCATCTGTAAAACACAGATAAGACTAGGAATATTTGCCTCACAATGTTATGAGGAAAATGATTTGTAAACTTTAAAGGGTTAAGGTAGGGTGATGCTTTCCTCTGGCTTCTCTAGGAATGTTCTTGTAGGCTCAGAAATAATTTACAGGTGGGTTAGTGTAAAACACTATGGGATTTCCTTTCAGTATAATCTAAACTGATGGATGCAAAGGGAAGGCAAGCTGAGAAAAATCTGTAAAAGTGTTAATTTTCCCATGTTTATCTTCAAGGTTATTTTGAATATCATCTTACAAATGCTTTCTTTACATCTGACTCTTGGTATAACTGTGGTAAATACACATTTAGAAGCAGGAGGGTGAAGAGAGAAGCAACACGATACAACAAAACAAATGCTAGACTTGGAGGCAAAAAGACCTGGCTTTGAGCTCTGGATGTTTTTAGTTACTAGTTTATGATCTTGGACAAGTTATTTAACCAATCAAGATTTACGTCTCCTTATCTGTAAAGCGGGAATAATACCAATTTAACACAATGATACAAAATGGCACTTAAAGAACAGGGAGAAAAAGGTCTTCAGAAGTACACCTATTTAAGACTGTTAGCTATTTTAAAAAAAACATAAAAAAAATTAATGCCATGGGTAACATACTTTATTCAGCCAGGCCATAAAGCAAACAAATGGAATACATAAATTTTAACTAACTTTAACTGACACACAGGGAGATAGGATAAGAACAAAGAGATGAGAGAAAACAGTAATACTTAACAACCTACTCTTCCCATAAGAAATTTAATGTCTTTGACTCTTATGTACCATATGACCAAGAAGTTAAAGACTCCCCCAAATCCCTTACTGTAATTCATCATGTTTTCAGCATGCTGTTATATAGCACTTTATACTCCCTGTAGTCATTTATTGTATTCTGATATGAATTTTATTTATGTCCTACCTCCATTATATTGTTATCCTTTTAAGGGTAGGGACTGAGTCTTATTTATCTCTGTATTGCCCTGAATTTCTAATATATGAAACCCCGAACTTGTAAGCTGTTAAATAAATGTTTGTTGAATGAATGAACATTTATTAAGCACAAGGCACTGTGCAAACAATGATGAAAATGACAACTTCTGACTTCAAGAATCATTCTAAGTGCAAAGGCACAGCTAAACAGGGAGGCATGAGAGACTGAGGAAGGAGGGATCACTTGTAGATGGAAGTTCACAGAAATCTTTATATAGGAGAGCAACATTTCAAGTTGAAGCTCAAAGGAAGGAAAGGATTTCTAACCAACACTGAGATGTTCATTCAAGGCCTATGCAAATGTACAAAGAGGGAGAAAGGTCAGAATGAGATCAGGGAACCACAAAGTAGTACAGTCTGGCTGGAATAACTTCCCTAGGTCGAGGGTTTCACCATCTTTCTGTAGGGTACGTTTGTAACTTCAGTCATCTTCAAGTCTTTATTTTATCTCACCCTACATATCCAGTCAGTTGTCAAATACTGTCAAGTCAACTTCTACAACTTCCCATCTGTTCCCTTCTCCCTCCTCACACAGCCACCACCCTAGCTTTGTTCCTTTTCACCTTCTGCATCACCCCTACCTCTTAAGGTCAGCTCAAGTGCCACTTTCTACATGAATCTTTCCTATCTTCCCTCTTGGTCCCCATGGGCCACTACTGCTTCCCTCCCTCAACAACAATTATCTTTATTATTTACTTATTGGTGTACATATTTCCTCAGATAAAACATGAGTGCCTTGTCAATTTTACCTCTGGTAGGGTCTAGCACAAGGTCTGGAACACTGCAGGTGCTTAACAAATGGTTATTTAAAACTAGACTGTATAAATGTGGGAAATATAAACAAGCTTGTAATCTTCTTTGGGTCAAGGATTATCTTTTCAACTGGGTTCTAGTTATACCATTTGGGAAATACTGGGATTCTCCAAAATCCTTTTCACCTCTTTCATTCCCAGTTATAATATATTCTTTCTACATAGTCCTGCTCATATGGAACTTATAGTCTAAGAGTATCAGCACTAATATTTCAACTCTGAGTGAAGTTAAAGATAAAACTGGTTGTGCCCACATAGGAAGGGCAACAAAGCTTATACTCTGATCATACTGTTCAAATAATATCTAGTCCACTATTTTCACTGTGTCCTGTTCCTGATGTCTCTTTTGTGTGCATAACACAACAGAGAGGAACAGAGAGGTTCGCTTGTTTCCTGGTGCTCTACTTCACATCTGTTAAGGCTGCTGGTAAACACTTTGTGCAGGGAAAAATCTAAGGAAATGATAAAGTTAGGACCATGTTTGTTCTTCCCCTAATCCTGGCTCTGAAAGATGCCTGGTTAGTACAAACCCTTGCAGCCCCACATTGTGTAACCTTTTTTTCTTGTGGGCTATTTTTATCCCTTGCTGTGAGAATTGGCCTGCTGGGTAACTTCTCAGCATTAGCAGGGCACTGGGAACAGGAGGAAACCCTTTTGAATACACACCCTTCCATAAACTCAGGCTGAAAAACAGAAAGCTAAGAATGGCAGGAAGAAAAAGGAAGTAAGACTCAAAGAAAAAGCAGTGGAGGAATGCCATGAGAAATAAGCCAGTCTTGGAAAGAATAGCTCTCCTAGAACAGCCTGTGGCTGAAATGACAAAGATCCCTTTTCTCATGATTCCTATATACATGCATTCAGTGTGATCATGTAATAATAAAAACAAAACCAAATTTTACTGAACTATACCTATCACAGCACTAAAACACCAGGATGGTTTTCTTTGCTCCATTTCATTCTCTAACCTAAAACAAAACTAGAATATTAAAATAAAGAAAAAGAATGGAATAGGAGTTTAAAAGGTGCCATGCTTAGTAGGCAACGGATGTGAACGAGAAACTTCTGAAGTGAAATGTTCTTTCAGGAGAGAAGACCATGAACATGGTCCAAGCGGACAGAGGACTGGACTAGAATCAAAAGATCCGGGGTCCAGTTCTACCTCTCTTGTGGTCTGTGTGACCTTGAACAAACCACAAAAGCCTTTCTTTGTGTTTCAGTTTTCTCATCTGATTCAGAAGTGTTTTTCTCTAAGGTTTCTTATAGATTTGATATACCAACGTTCTATCCTACAGTCCCCTGCAGCTCTGTCATTTATTCTACCTGAGTCCTTATTACCTATGTCCTAAAGTTTCTTCCAGCTTTGAAATTTTACATTCTGCTAAGTTCTATTAAAAGATCTATTTCAGCACTGCAATTCTGTGGCTTTACCCTATGTCAGTGAATAGTGTTATAAATACAATAAGTAAAAAACATATGTAGTTCCTGGTGTATAAAGAGCTTAAAATTATAGTTTTTATAGCAGGTTACAATTTGGAAAGTTCAGAGATGGGCTGGATGAAATGGGAGCTTAGGTAGCTTCTGATACTGTCATTCTGTGAGTTAGGCAATGTAAATGCTATGATCCCTGGTCAAAGAAAACTGAGTTAACATTAAGCAAGGTAAATTGAGTTAACTGATGCCATAAGACAGGTAGCAGAGCTGAGATTCAACTCTGAGTCTTCTAATTACAAGTAGAGGATTCTACCCATTGTCCCATTCAAGAACCTCCTTCATTTCATTTCAAGAACTACATATGATATTGAATTCCTTTAGAGTAAACAAAATTAGCCATTTTAAAAAGTGCAGGTAGGTAGTATCCAGTGATAAGTAAGGGCTGGACCTAGATTTAGGAGGATATGAATTATTTTTAACTGAGCTTTTATTTTTAATCCCTTGGTTCAGAATCATAGAATCTCAGACTTAGAACAAACCTCAAAGGCTATCTATCACAACCCACATTTAAGCAAAAATTCCTTCAATACCACATAGGACATGGGTGTCTGGATTCCATAAGCAGAATTTCCTGAGACTGCTCTGGGTCCCTGATTTGAATAGTACATGTCATTCCATGGCCACCCACCACTCCCTCTAGCATTCTCCTTCCCATTCCCCAGAGTATCTCTTCCCCTCCCTTTCCATTCTTCTTTTAATCATCAAGATATAACAGAACCACTCTTAGGACTTCTCTCTAATTAGATTCTCTCTAGGACCCCTGATGATGATAAGGTTCAGTGGGGACAATTATCAATTTCCCATATTATAATGTAAGCAGTTTATCTTTTTTGAGTCCTTGATCAATGTTCATTTCATATTTGCCATTTTATGTTTCTCTTAACTCCTAGGTTTGAAGTTCATGCTTGGAAGTCCTTTGTTCCATTAAAAATCCATTTTCCCCTGTAGGATTATTTTCAGTTTTGCTAGGTAAGTTATTCTTGGCTGTAATGTTTAGCTTTCTGGAATATCATATTCCAAGCTCTCTACTCCTTTACTGTGGTGCTGCTAAATCATAGGTGATCCTGACTGTGATTCCTCACTACTTCACTTTTTCTTGGCTTTTGCAGCATTTTCTCTTTGAGTGGAAAGTGCTGGATTTTGACTGTAACGTTCTTAGGAATTTTCATTCGGGAGTTTCTTTCAGGAGATGAATGGATTTTTCCTTTTTTACTTTGCCCTTTGGTTCTAAGATATCTGGGCAGCTTTCTTATTTTTTGAAATATGAGGTTTAGGTGTTTTTTCTTGATTATGGCTTTCAGGTAGCCCTGCAAGTTTTTTGAGATTAAATTTTTAAAAAGTATTTTTATTTCATTAAATATTTCCCAGGTACATGTAAAGCTCTTTTTAACAACCATTTTTAAAAATTTTGAATTTCAAATTCTTTCCCTCCCCATCACCTCTTCTCCCTCCTTGAGAAGGCAAGCAATTTGATATCAATAATACATGTGAAATCATTCAAAACACATTTCCATATCATCCATGTTGCAAAAATAAAAAATAAAAAAAATACACACAAAAAAAAAGTAAAGAAAAAAGTAGAAAAGTATACTTTGGTCTGCAATTAGAGTCCATCAGCTCTCACGGCTCCTTTGGAATTGTCCTGGATCACTGTCCTGGTTAAGAATAGCCAAACCTTCCACAGTTGATCATTATATAATATTGCTGTTACTGTGTACAATGTTTTCCTGGTTTTGCTCACTTCACTTTGCTTATGTTCATATAAGTCTTCTCAGGTTTTTCTGAAATCACCCTGCTCATCATTTCTTATAAGCACAATAGTATTCCATCATAATCACATACCACTGCTGTTCCCCAGTTGAGGAGTATCCCCTCAGTTTCCAATTCTTTGCCATTGCTGCTATAAATATTTTTTTGTACAAATAAGTCCTTTTCTCTTTTCTTTGATTTCTTTGGGATACAGATCTAACAGTGGCACTGCTGGATCAAAGGGTATGCACAGTTTTATTTATTCTTTGGGTGCAGTTACAAATTGTTCTCCAGAATGATTAGTCCAGTGATTCTTAAACGATCTCTCCTCTGTTTTTCAGGTCACTTGTTTTTGCTATGAGTCATTTTTTAAAAAAAATTATTTAACTTTGTTTTAATATTTATTATTGTCACATGGAGTCACTAGCTTCCATTTGGTCGATATTAATTTTCAGAGAGTTTGTTACTTGGGCAAAATTTTGTACCTCTAGTCTGAGCTGATAATCCCTTTTCCAATTCTTTTATCTATAATTCTGGCTTTTCATCCAAATTTTTTACTCCAACATTCTTATCTCATTTATAAAAACTGGTAAAACTATCAAAAAACCTTGTTTCATCTCTTCTGGGAATTTTAACTGAATTTGTGCCCATGCTTGGTCTTTCTCTGAGACTTTGCTTGGAGATGTTTTGGAGTCATTCTCTTCTGAGTTTGTGTCTTAGGCATTTCTATCATCATAAAGAGCGTTTAATGGTGAGATTCTTTTTCATCTGTTCATTCTTCTAGCCTACTTCCTGCCTTTGGATTTCATGTTAGGGCCTTCTGGAGGGAATGTCTGGAGTGATCTTAATGCTGTAGTACTGAATATTTTGTTACTCTAAAATTGTAGGAGTGGCTCAGGCTGGGGATCTGAAAGTTTTTAGCTCTTTCAAAGTGGTCTGATTAAGTACAGTCTGATGGTTGCTCCCCTGACCTGAGCTCTGCAGGTTAGGACTGAGCAACAAGATGGTGGGGTTGCCTTGTCTGGACTTTGAGTAGACTGTCATTTGACCAAGACACTATGAGGCACTTGGAAAACTCTGTTCTGAGAAATCGAACCATAGGTTTTCCTTTGCTCTGGCATTCCTATACTAGTTATTTCTTTGTAGGCTTCAGAATGGAGTGAAACTGAGACCCTACTCTGCTTTCTAGGGCCAAAGCCACACAGTTACTGCTAGCTTCTGAACTTTCTCCTTGCTTGGTACAAACACTAGGGCACTCAACTGCTCTACCTCCTCGAACGTCCCTGCTTGGCACAAGTCCCCTCCTTATTTTGCCCTGGATCTCTGACCTAGAACTGGGTCAGTGTTATTACGTGGCACATGGTCCTGTACCTTACACATGTTAAAGCCCCTCTGTGCTGGATCTGGGACCGATTCTCACTCTTCCTCGCAATGGGATCCTCGTTCCTAGCCAGACTCTATCACCACTATCTGCAGACCTCTGTCTGTCTTGCTATGAGAACCTGGGCTGGAAAAACTACTTACAGTACTGTGGCTTTTTTCTTGGCTCTCATGATGAAGATCTGGTCTCATGTTTTCCAAATTTTTTTGAAGAAATTGGATTGTTAAGGAGGGGGAGTTCAATGCACTTCTTTCTGCTATTTGGTCATGTTGGCTCAGACTTCATATCTTAATGGAAGACCTGAATAGGAATCTTGATTAGGAAGAGGTCACATGGTCAGAATTGTGCTTCTGGAAGATCGTTTTGCCAGATGAATAGTAACGACCTTCATCTTCTTATTGTGCATTATTTTGCTCCATATGCTCTGTGGTCCAGCCAAATTGGCTTTGCTATTCTTCATAGAAAAAACTCCATCTTCCATATATCTTTGCAATGGCCATCCCCAGTATTTAGAATACACTCCCTTTTAAACTCTGTCTTTTATTGTTGTTCAGTCATTTCAGTTGTATCTGACCCTTTGTGACCTCATTTGGGGTTTTCTTGGCAAAGTGATTTGCCCTTTCCTTCTCCAACTCATTTTACAGATAAGGAAACTAAGATAAACAGGGCTATGTGCCTTGCCCAGTGTCATATAACTAGTAAGTATCTGAAGCCAGACTTGAACTCAAAAAGTTGAGTCTTTCTGACTCTAGGCCCAGGGTTCTATGCACTACGGCACTATCTAGCTGCCTCTGACTTCAGAATTCTTAATTGCCTTCAAGGCTTAGCTCAAAGGCTATCTTCTATATGAGGCCTTTCCTAACATCTCCAAGTAGGAGTACCTTATCATATCCCTCAGTTATCTTGCATATATTTTGTCTATACCTACTGCATATACATATACATGTTACCTCCTGGCCTGACTCTAAGCTCCCTGGGGTAGGAATTGTTTTCCCTTTTGTCTTTGTATCTCTAGTATCTGGCACACAAGGATGACTTACTACTAAATGCCTACTGAATGAGGGAAGAAGTATTATTCTCATTTTACAAATAAGGAAACTAAAGTTTAGGGAGGTAAAGTGGCTTGTCTGAGGTCCATAACCGGGTGTGTGCCTGGGCCCTGGGCCCAGACCTTTGGCCTCTAACTCCAGTACTCTTTTTACTATCTAGTGCTGTCTCTAATAGCATATTTATAACTTCGGCAGTGAGGTTAAAGGTTTTGCCTTTGTATATTTTGATATCTGGTACTCAGGCCTGCCATAAGGCATCATCTTATTAAGAGTGGTAACAATGAATTTATATCATGTTCAATTTAAATGTTGACTGTACATGATATTGAGTAGTAGAGAGAAAATGGGCTTGGAGTTAAGTGATCTGGGCCTGAGTTCTGGTTTGGACACTCACTGACTGTGCGAACATGACCAGGTTACACCCTAATTTTCAGTTTCCTCACTGATAACTGGGATAGTAATCATTACAGTGTCTTTTCCAGGAAACCCTCTCCTGTGAGGTTAGCACTCTGTCACTCTGAAAAGTGCTGGAGCAAAGGAGTTATTAAAGAGTCTGAAACAAAATAGGTGACCATCAATTGGAGAATAGCCAAAAATACAATGTTATATGAAAGTAATAGATTATTACTATTATGTAAGAAATAATGAAAATAGGGAATCCAGAGAAACATGGGAAGATTTGTGTGAAGAGATATAGAGTGCAAAAAACGAAAATAAAAATGTATGCAATGGTAAGACAAACGAATTTATCACAAAGAGGAAGCTAAATGCTGAGCAAATAAAAAACTACTGATGGTCTCAGAGAATGGATGATGAAACACACTGCCTTCTCCCCTCCCAGGAGAGAGGCAGGGGACTTCGAAGAATGAATTGACAGGTGTTCGCTGCAGTGGATATTTTTTACTTATTGTTTTTCTCTGTTACAATGAAAGATTCTACCTGGAGGTGAGAAAAAAGACTTTTTCTATTGACAAAATGTGATGTAAAGACAAAACGCATCAATAACTTATTTTAAAAAAAGGCAGCTGTTCCCATTATTGCTTGTGGGACAGCGTGAGAGAGTAGAAAGAGAGGAAAAATTAGAGCCACACAATCTGAACCTGATTCCTGTCTCTGAAACTTGTGAAATTCACTTAATTCTTCTCTTGCTCACACTTGTCTGAGTTTCCTGATCTGTAAAAAAGAGAGACTTAGACAAGATGTACTACTTCTAAGATCTGTTCCATCCCTAAACTTATGACACTATAACAAATCAATAAGAATTGATGAAGTACCTATTATGACCAGGTACCACGCTAGTTGCTGTGGATAAAAAAACAAAAATGAAATTATCCTTGGAACAGCCCTTTTTGAGGAAGTAGTATTTATACCTCATTTTAGTCCAGAGGAATCAAAGTAAGAAATGGAAAGCAGGCAGCCCACACTGTGAAATTAAACAAACAAAAAAAGCCAACCCCTATTTCTTTAGCACTTCATAGTTTAAAAAGCTTTTCCTTCACAAACACTACCAAACAGCAGGGAGGGCAATGATTATTATCCTCACTGTACAAATGAAACTGTCAAAGGGCAGTTTATTTGTTTGCATGGCAGGTAAATATCAAGGGTTAACTTTCACAACCCAGGTTTCCTGACTAAAATCTAGTGCTCTTTCCACTACACCAATACTACACTGTTTTATATCCTACTAGACATCCATCACAGACTTAATTACTATTTCAATATCATTTCTTTCTCTGTTATAAAGCTGCAATGGTTTTCTGAAGCACAGTGTTCGTTTCCTTGAGAAAACAAAATAACCAAGATTTTGGTTGTTTTTTTTTTTTATTATTTTTTTTTATTTTTGTCTCTACCCAGAAATATCAAACTACCTCCAAACAGCCAAAAACCCTACAGAACCCAACCCTGCTTCCAAACTACATACTGAAACTGGAGACCTGCACTTTATCTGTAATACAAAAAGAGCCCTCCAGAACTACAAATATACACTGTATGTTCCAGAAATATTCTTACTGCTTCTTAACCTTATAAGTATTTCAAAAACTATGTTATTTAGGATTCATAGTTACATAAACACTATTACGTATGCTGAACTGAGAATATAAAGCACATGCTAACATTCTAGATTGATATCTTCAAAAAGGACAGTGGTTTATTGAAAAAAAAATTGTGCCCTGATATCACATAATTTCCATCCAAATATGGCATTATAGGGCTAGGCTAAAAATAGATATGAGCCCCTTGTGATATGCAGACCTCTAGTTAGCTATGTTCATTTCCTTTTAGGGCTCAAGTTTCCCACAGGAAAATTATTCAGTGTTTGGCAAAAGTGTCCCACATCATGTATAGATAAGGCATAAATACTAACTTCACTGTCAACTTTTTCCTGCCTTTGCCACTTCTGATTCTGCTTTTCTGAAGAAATCTGTTCTGGGAGGCCCACCCAAGGGTCAGGAAGTGTTTATGTGGGAGGATCCCCCTGAGGTAGAAGTGACCAAAGTGGCATTCTTACAAGAACGAATTTTAAGAGTCAAGTAAAGAAAAACATAAAAAGGAAAATAAGCCTTTTGCTCAAAACACTTAAAGCAGCTGGGATACTACTGAATTACTTCTAAAGGCATGTATTTATTGTCTTAAGCTGTTTTGTTTAAGTAACAACAAAGTAAAATTTCTCAACTGATATCTCTTTCCAATGCTTTTTTGTGGTGTGAAGTTGACTCTGGGTTTTCAACTATATCCAAATGAAATGATTATGAGCATAAATGGGTGTTGACTATACTGCCTCTCATCTGAAGATCTTCCTAGGGAAGCAGAGAGGTTCATTATCAGATGGTTTATTTTTTGTTGGTCACAGCAATTCACAAAGAAACACTTACCCAAATATGGAGAAGGGGAGATCTCTGTTATCAACCCAGGAGGTCCCTGGGCTGAAAAAATCAGAGATCCCTTTTTTAATTGTGAGAATACTAAGTGAAGTTAACATGTAAAATGTCCTTGAATAAATGTATGGATTACATAATTCATTACAATAGTAGAGGATTAATAAAGCAAAATTTACTTTGAATAGAATCAAAAGCTGTTCATAATACCAATAAACAACACCCTTTATAAGGGTTAAACATTTTTGTGTCCTGGCCCTTTTTGGCAGTCTGCTAAAGCCTATGGACTTCTCAGAATAACATTTTTAAATGCATAAAATAAAATTCCTGTGATCATAAAGGAAACAATTAAATAGAAATACGGTTACCAAAATATTTTTTAAAAGGTCATGGACATCAGGTTAAAAACTCATGTTTCAAGAAACTTATGATTCTATATAAACCAAAGAAATGAATACAATTAGGAATTTCAAGAAAATGTTTAAAGGCATTTCATTATGCTTAAACAGTTTGCTTAGAAAATCTAGTTTCCTATGAGAAGTTATTAATTGACCATTCAATCAATAAATCAACAAGTAAGTATGAAGCATCTACTATGTGCCAGGCAGGGTGTTAGGTGCTGGGAATAGAAATACTTAAAATGAATGAAACACAATCCCTATGCTCAATGAACTTAGATTCTAAAAGGAGAGATGACAACACACACATACACATTTACACACACATATAAATTTGTCTCTCTGTATATTTTTACTGAATAGCTGCTTTCACCTTTGAAGAAGAAAGGGATTCTATGAGGCTGTGGTGAGGATGAAGTCCAAGTGTGAGAGGGACAAGCCAACACAAAGGCATGGAGATGGGGAAATAGAGTGCCATGAATACATAACGGCCAATTTGGGTCAACTGCAACGTTCAGGATGGGGTAAGTAATGTTCAATGAGATTAGAAAGATAATATGGGCCAGGTTATGAAGGGATTTGAAAAGTAAGTAGTACTATTTGTATTTGATTCTAGAAGCAATAAGAAAGTCACCTAAGTTTATTGAGTAGAAAAGTGACATGATTAGATCTGTGTTTAAAGAGAACTGACTGAAGTAGGGAGAAACTTCAGGCAGGAAGACCATTAGTAGGCAAAAGAGAATGAAGACCTGAACTAAAGGTGGTTAACTATGCAAAAGATCAGACTTAACCTTGGATTGGACCAGTTTGGGGGCACTGAAAACAATTTTAGATCCTCAGCTTGAGCTAAGCCTGAGATCCTAGAATAATCTAAAATTCAGTAACCCCAAGAAAGCAACAACAAGTCTAACCCAGACTTTCACTCCAGAAGTACAATGTGCCTGGCCCTAATGTAAAGTCTGAAGTCAGAAAGTAGGCTGAAAGAACAAGCAAACATATTAAGAAAAAATACCACCATAAAAAGCTTATTATTATGGCAACAGGTATACTTAAGAAAGGGAAGCTGAGGGACAAAGTGGATAGAGTCTTGGGCCTGAAATCAGAAAGACTAGAGTTCAAATTTGACCTCAGACACTTACTAGATCTGTGACCACAGGCAAGTCACTTCACTCTTGCCTGCATTAAAAAACAAACCTGGAGAAGAAAATGGCAAACCACTGAAGTACTTTTGCCAAGAAAATCCCATGGACACAGTTGGTCCACAAGGTCATGGAGAATTGCACATAACTGAATGAATGAACATTGAGATACAAACCCAGTAGAAAATAATTCCAAAACATCTACAAGTAAGCCTCAAGGAAAAAAAAAAAACCATAGCATGGGTACAAATTCAACTAGAATTCCTAGAAGAAATGAAACAAGTGAGAGAGAAAAAGTTTTGTCACTGAAATGAGAGCACTAGAGGAAAAAAATTGGAAAAGAAATGAGAACTATGGAAGAATAAATTAGAAATGGAACTATCAGTTTGTCACAAGAGGTATAAAACCTTGCCCAAGCAACAAACTCCCTAACAATAAAAGATAATGATTCCATAAGAGAACAAAACCCAGTAAAAGTAAAGGTAAAAAACTGAAAAAAAAAGTAAGGTATCTTGTACTAGAAACCTGGAAAACGGACTGCGGGAAAAAAAATTATGTATAATCAGACTAACTCGAGGACATGACTAAAAACAAGAGCTCAGACATCATATTTCAAGAGATCTTAAAAAAAAAAAAACCAAACAAATAAAAAAACTGCCTACATCTTAGAACTGGAGAGCAGAACAGAAAAAGGAAATTACCAAGAGCATTACAGCCAAAATCTAGAGCTACCAGGTCAAAGAAAAAAAAAAAAACAACACTGCAAGCAAACACAAAGAAAAAATTCAAGAACTGCTGAGCTATAATCAGGATCACCGATGATTTAGTAGCTACTACTATAAAGAAGTGGGAAAGCTTGGAATATGATGTTCCAGAAGGCAGAAGAGATAGTCTTACATCTAAGAATAACTTACCTTGTAGAACTGAAGATAATCCTATAGGAGAAAAACAGACTTTTAATGAAATAGAAGACTTCCAAGTACTCTTGATAAAAGGCCTCTAGAATCATAGAAACTTTGCCATTTAAACACAGGAGTTAAGAGATACATAAAAAAGTAAACACAAAATAAATAATAATCAAGGACTCAAAAAGGATAAACTGCTCACATTCTAATATGAGGAATTGATAATTGTGCCCTTCCTGACTCCAGGCCCAGCACTCTATCCAATGTACAACACAGCTGCCCTAAATATGCTATCAATAAAGAGGCCTGGTCCTCATATTCCCTTGCTGACTGGAAAGCAGAGAAAGGGGAGTGATGAGCATTTATCCATCCTGTACGGGGATCTGTCCTACAAATGACTTAGTCCTGTGTGTAGGATCATGCTAGTGTTTGACTTGACCATCAAGTGAAAGTTTCATCTTTCAAATATGTTTTAATTTCATGAATCTAGATAGTTTAAAGCAACACAGAAGTTTAAGTGTTTTAAAAAAAAGAAAGTCTCTGTAATTAAGTGTCTGTGTATGTGGGAAACAATACAGAATGAAAAAGAGACTAGCTTATGTGCGTATATATAGAGGTGCATTTTTAATGCAACAGTCAGAAAACTATAAAAACCCCATTGCAAGGAACCTTACAGATCATTTAATTCGACCTGTATCAGAGTAGAACATGTTCTATACTATTCTACCAGTCATTCTGTTTTAGTTCGAAGACCTCCTGTGATGGGATGTCCCCTCCCATACCTTCTAAGACTTTCACTTCTATTTTTTATCAGCTCTGGGGGTTTCTTGATATTGAGCCATCATACCTGTATACATAACTCATATGACTTGCCAATGACCTTCCTTCAAAGTGGCAAAGAAAACTGAATACAATATTCTAGATGTGACCTGCCCAGAACAGAGGACAAGGGAGATACCACTTTATTCACATGGAACCGTATACTTCTGGTGATTTGGTTTAAGATCACATTAAGTTTTTTGAATGCTATGTCACTTTAGTAACTCATATGGAATATGTCGTTCACATAGCTCTTTTTCACATAAAACTGTAAAAAAGAATACAAATTCTAGGCAGTTTATGACACTGCTGATCACTCCCTCTTTCTAGATTAGATTCTCTTTCGTAGTTTTATCCTGGTTACCCTCCACATATGTCTGGCTACTCTGATCTCTACCTTGCCTGGATCATCTATGTCTTGCTTTCCAAATGTGGGTGTCCCATAAGGCTCTGTCCACGGCCTTCCCTTTATTCTCTGCACCTTTTCTTGGTGATTTTATCTTCTTCCATCCATTCAATTATCTCTACACAGATATATCCATACATTTAGCCTTGATTTTCCCATGAGTTCTAGTCTAATACAACCAACAACAGACCTCTCCAGCTGAGAGGCATTTCAAAGGCATTTCAAACTCAAGCTCAACAAGTCCAAAATTAAACTCTTTTATCATCTACCCTAAACCTAGATTTCCTCTAAACTTCCCTATTTCTATTGAAGGTGCCATTAACCTTCTAGTTATCCAAGTCTGAAATCTCAAAGTCATCTTCAACTCTTCATTTACCCCCAACTCAAATTCAATCAGAGGCCAATTCCTGTCAATTTTGGCACCACAACATCTCCTCTGTCCCTTTCTCTCTTCACAGATTGCCATGACCTTTCATGTCATTAACTTTTCACCTAAACCATTGCAAGTCTCCAAGTTGTCTCTCCTCTTTTATCCATCTGTCTTGTACACAGGCACTTAATAAAAGCTGATTAAAGTGAACTAAATTTTACAGTTTTTGTACTAGAAAAACTTATTTACTAGAATAACTAGTATTCAGAAGGAACCACTGTTAGGAATGAACATAATCTTAAGTAGGAATCTAGTCCCACAATCTACCTCATGAGAAAAGAAAAATTAAATAAAAGGAAAAAGGCTTATTTGATCACTTAATCTGCTCTCTAGGGAGCAATAAAAACTGTAAACCACAAATATCCTTTTTAAGAGTTTACCTTTTTTTCTTGATGAGATTTTAACAGCCCAGGCAAGGGGGCCTTCCTGGAGGAAATTTCACAAATAAATCTAAGACATCTTAAGGTTTCCTTCAAGTACCATCTCTGTCTGTCTCTGTCCCTCTCTCTTTCTCTCTCTCTCTCTTTCTCTCTCTCTCTCTCTCTCTCTGTCTCTCTCTCTCTCTCTCTCTCTCTCTCTCTCTCTCTCTCTCTCTCTCTCTCTCTCTCTCACACACACACACACACACACACACACACACACACACACACACACACACAGTTGGAATTCAGAGACTAAGAACTTCTCCTACAACATCCCCCAAAAGTGGTTATTTAGTCTTGGTCTTAAGGGGTGTGGTGTGGAGTGGTGTGCAGAAACCTTTGCTAATTCTGAGTCAGTTCATTCTACTATTACACAGCTCTGATTGTCAGGAAGTTTTTCTTTATATGGAACTGTATAACTCCCAACTGTTTTGTTTCTCCCGGTTCTACCCTCTAGAGCAAGCAGAAAAATCTAATCTCTTTTCCACATGTCCATGATCACGCTCCTCACCATTTCTCAGTTTTTTCCAGGCTAACAATCCTCATTTTCTTCACTGATTCTCCTAGGGCAGTATCTTAAAGATCATCACCATCATGGCCACTGTTCCTCTATGGCTTGTCAATGTCCCTTCTAAAATGTGGTTCCCAGAACTGATCACAAAATGGGGTGTGATCAGGGCAATAACTTCCCCAGTCCTAGGCACTAAGTTTCTATTAATGTAGCTTAAATCTGCACTTGCTTTTTGGCCAGTCTATCACATTTCAGACAATTTGCTGATTAGCTGTGTATCCCTATCTTATACTTGTGAAACTAATTTTCCCACCATCTTAAAGCTACGTTTATATACATTCTTTACATACCCTTACTTGGGGATGGGATATGGCACAGAGTGATACTGAATCAGGTGCTAGGTTGGATAAATGACTTATGAGGCTCCTTCAATTTTAAGATTTTATGATACTTTATATATACTTTTTACTTTGCAAAGTCATTTAATAACTACTATTTTATTTGAAAATTGTAGGGTAACAGAGCTCCTTTTGTGTAGCTTTCTTAACCCAGATTCACTTAGTACTAACATCTAGGAATCATTTTCACCATTTTTTGTAGCATAGTCATATTTCATTACATTCACGTAGGAACAGGTACTAGATCTATGATTTCATAGATATAGAGAATCCCCAGATGAGGACATTTTTTCTATCGATGCAGGTTGCCACTTCCTCTGAAACTTAAGCATCTCAGACAGTTGTCTAGAACACTGAGAAGTTAAGTGAGTTGCTCAGAGTCCCACAACTATATGTGTCAAAGGCAGAACTTGAACTTCCTGACCTGCCAAGAAGTCAACTCTCCTTGCTCTACTCCATGCTGCCACATTCACAGCCCATAACTTAATTTAGCAATTCTACAACTGATGAGCATCTCTTTACACTTCTTTACTACTACAAACAGTGCTGCTATAAAAACTTTGGTGTATATGGTACCTTAAAATTTCTTTTGTACTCCTCTTGGGTATATACCTAGCAGTGGAATTTATGGATCAACAGTTAAGGCATTCCTGAATAAAAAGTCATTTTATTTGCATAATTCCAAATCGCTTTCCAGAACTGTTGGACCTGATGACCTGAAAACCAAACTGTTACCTTAGCCAAAATTTAACATTTTGGGTTAAACTCTGAATACTTCTGAAGGAATTGGGGTATATTATGCTCTCTGTATTAACAAACCTTGTCATTTTGTCATTTTTATTAAGGGTATATTTTTTGATAGGAGTGCCCTGAAACTTTTTATGTGGGCATCAGAATTTCAAAGTTACAAAGAAGCAAATATGAAGTATCTTTTTTTCACTACTTTGGTTAAGATATTTTTTGTGTTTTGTCCAGACCTATAATAACATCACTGTGGGGATTATATCTGTTCTGCTTGATCCTAGAGGTAAGAACTAGGAATAATGAGAGGAAGTGGAATGGAGATAAATTTTGGCTCAATATAAGGAAAAAATCCTAATAATTATAAATCTTTATAAGTGAGATTGATTACCTCTGGAGAAGGCAAGTTTCCTATTACTGGAGGTCTCTGAGTGGAATTTGGATGACCACAGGTTGAGGATGTCCTGTTCATACAGACTGGGTGGCCTCTCAAGTCCCTTTCAACTCTGAGTTTCTTTGATTTTAATATGAAAGAGAGTGGGAGGAGGGCAGCCTGGCATTTTCATTTTATTTCTGGAGAGAGCAGCGTGGCATAAAATCTTTTTCCTCCCCCGTCTCAAGTCTGGAGTGTGGGAGAATAAATCTAGTGGAAAGCTTTTACTCAGTCACTAACAGTTAATCAACCATGATTTGAACTGAGAGATGAATTACTTTAAATGCCAGCTCTATTCTAAAATTAAATCAGATTTTTTTCATTCTCCTCATATACATCTATCTTTTATTCTTCATCTAATTTAGTCTAATTTGTCTTTCCTTTTTTTTTCTGGCTTGTGTTTTTCATGATCCGGTCTCAGCTTGGTACGTAACTCAGTTGTAAACAGGAAAGCAATTACTTTTCATTCTTTATCCCCAAGTTCAGTGTGATTCTCAACACAATCAGGCCCCAAATTCAACTTCTCTAAAACTGAACTTCTCTTCCTACCTAAGATTCCATTACTGACTTTTATTTAAGATACTACCACTGTTTCAGTCTCTGGGCTGAAAAGAGGTCCTCAATGTCTGTACTCTTGTTAATAATCACTTACTAATTATTGCCAGCTCTTTGACATTTTCAAAGATGAAATTTTCTATCTTTGAAAAAAATCAAAGTTCTAGAATAGGCCTTACAGTATAAAATGTTACAAATCAGAATTTTAAAATGGAGGGGATCTTGTGGATTTTCTAGACCAATTTTCATCTTTTCCACTTAAAAAAACAAAATAGCTGCAGCTCAAAGAAAATCGAGTGCTCAAGGTCACACAGCAAACTAGTAACAGAGAGGGTTCTAGAACCATTACCTCTTTCCTTTTTTCTACTATACCCTGCTATTTCTTTTCATTTTCTCTCCCAAGACCCTAGTTCTGTACTCAGACACCATAGGCTTAGAATGTAGCAACAACCTCCCAACTAGTCTTCCTTGACCCTATTTTCTTGCCTTTTCTGATCCATCCTCGATACCATCACCAGATCAATATACCATTTTGTATTCTTTGCCCAGAAACTTTCAATGGCTTCCTGACATATACAAGGTAAAGTTCACACACCTCAGCCTGGCAATTGAGACCTTTCCCATTCTATATCTGTAGACCAATTCTCAAACATTCCCTAGATGTTACTTATATGTTTATGCCTTATATGATTCTTTCCCAGCATTAGGGGATGTGTGTCCTCTGCTATATTCTTTTCACCCACAGTATCCTTTTACCTATTCCACTCTAACCTAATGATGGTTGAAATAGAAAGAGCATTACAATGGGAGCCAGAAGCTTGCTTTAGTTTCACAGGATCATAGTATTATAGATTTAGAGCTAAAAGGGACCTTAGAAGCCATCTGGTCTTCTCCCCCTGCTACATTTACAAAGGAGGAAATTTTGCCCCAGAGCTTAAATAGCTTATCTGGGGTCACCCAGGTAGTACATGATAGAGGCAGAATTTAAATCCAGGTCCTCTGGTTCTAGAACTGGTGTAGTTTCAACTGCAGTATGATTCCTCTCATCATCTTCCTAATCTATTCAGTAGGGATAATCATACTTCTATTTCTCTTCCTCTCATTTACTTATCAACCCTTTGTAATCTGGCTTCTGACTTTCTCATCACTTGCCTCAAACTGCTCTTTCCAAGGTTAGAGATGGTCTGTGAACTGCCCAATCCGGGAAGTTCTGCTCAATCGTAATCCTTCTCAACCTCTCTGCTGCATCTGACACTGCTGATCATCCTTTCCTATTAGATACTCTCTTCTCTTGGGGTTTTTATGACATTACTCTCTTCTGCTTCTTAGCTGCCTGACTTCTCCTCAGTCTCCTTTCCTTTTTCATCATCCTTGTCTTGTACCCTAACCAGGAATGTTCCCCAAGGTCTGTCTTGGTCCCTCTCTTCTTACTCCTCCTCACTCTTTCTTGGGAACCACATCAATTTCTACAGCTTAACTCTCATCTCTATGCTAATGACTCCCAGAACTACATATCCAGTCCTAATCACTGTCTTGAACTCTGGTCTTTCATCACCAAGTGACTATTAGACTTTTCAAACACGATGCTCTGGAAACAAATGCGACATGTTCAAAACCAAATGCATTATTTCCCCCAACTGTACTCTCTGCCCCTACAAAAACAAAACGAAAAACTCCCCCCCTTTCAAAATTTCTTACTTTTTCCAAAGACATCATTCTCTCTCCATTATTCCCGCTACACAACATCAGCATTACCTTGATTCTTCACTTTCTCCATCTTCACATATACAATCCGTTGCTAAATCATGCCATTTCTATCTTCACATCTCTTGCATCTGAATTCTTTTCTTAACTCACACAGCAATCACCTTAGTTTAGGCCCTCATCATTTCTCATCAAGGTTACTGCAAAAGCCTCCTAAAAATGGTCTTCCTCCCTCACGTCTTTCATCACTTCAGTCTATTCCCTATGTTGCTGGCAAATTCATTTTCCTTAGGTACAGACCTGACCATGTAATTTCCCTACTCAATAGACTCTGGTAACTACCTATTGCTTCCAGAATCAAATGTAAACTCCTCTGTTTAGATTTTTAAAGCTCTAAAACCTTTTCTATCTCACTGGACAGCACTTCTCCTCTTACCCTCTGCAACCCTGTCAAACTGGCCTTCTTTCTCTCTTTCTGACTCACAACACCCCATCTCTCCCATCTATGCTTTTACACTGGTTCTCTCCCATCTTGGAAAGACTCACTCGTTATCCGTACCTCATAGTCTCTCTCTTTCTTTAAGATATAGCCCAAGGGCCATATTCTGCATGAAGCTTTTCCTTATTCCCCCACCATCTTTCTCCTTCCCGAACTACCTTGGATTTAATTACTTTCTATGTATTTGTATTTATACACTTAATGTTTATTCTTGATACATTTTTACAAGTACTTGTCTCTCCATTAGAACATAAGTTCCTTGAGTAGAGATTGCTTTAGCCAAGTCTGGGACTTGCAGTCCCAGAAGCAGGCTCAGTGCCTGGTACATAATAAGCACTTAATAAATACCTATTGATGGACTGATTGGTCATATCTGCTTCTCAGGGAACTTATGAAAAAAAATGCTTTGCAAAATGTAAAGTGCTATTATAAATACATTACATAAATACATCTTATCTTTTTTTTTCTATAAGGCTCAGAAATAACAATGAGGCAACAGGCTCTTGATTAAGATGTAAATCAAAGGTCCAAAGAGATCTTTTTCTTTGAGGTTTTCCACATCTTTGATTTGGCGTCCTTCTTCCGTTGCTTGCTGGACCTGTGTGGAGCTAAGAAAAGGCATTCCCCCACACCCTACTCAACATAGCAGTTGTAGTTGCATGGCAGCTGTTTGATGCTCACAAGCTGTGATGGTGGACTTGTTGGCAATAATGTCATTTAGAAATGATAGTACTCCCTCTCCTACCTTCTTTGTCCTTTGCTGTCATGGGCTCTCATCTAAGCATCCCTTTACAGAACCACAGGGTTTGGTCAGAAGGGACATTAGACAATCTAGTTAAAATCCCTCATTTACAGAAGAAAGTGAAGTTCAAAGAAGGGTACGTGACTTGTCCAAGATTACCTAAGTAGTAAGTAGCTGAGCTGGGATTCAAACCCAGATTCTTCAAGTAGGCCTTCATTGCTACTAGACAATCCTACTAGCCCTCCTTTAGCAACTTACTATTCTACTCTCCACAGGAGCTCTTTCAAACCTTTTCATTCCTCCTCTAACCTCGCATGGCTCCCTATTCCCCCCAACTCTCTTAGCTGAGAACCTTGCCTCTTATTTTACAGAAAAAACACTGAGACCATTTGCTGTAAAATTTCTCTTCTCCCTTTTTCCTCATCTTCTATCACTCAAGTGCCTTCTGCCATTATCTCTTTCATTCCTGTCTCCCATGATGAAACGGTCTTACCCTTTACCAAGGCTAACCGCTCCACTTGCTCAAATGATTCCATTCCATCCTATCTTCTCCAACAAACTGTGCTCTCTGTCTTCTCTACTCTTTTACTTATTTTCAATCAGTCTCATTTCCTGCTTTCTATAAACATGCCTATGTCTCCTCCATCCTGAAAAAAACCTTCACTTGATTCTTCTGTCTCTGTTAACTATTACTCTATATGTCTTCTGCCCTTTATAGCTAAACTCCTCAAAAAGGCCATCTAAAGTAGATGCCTCCACTTTCTTTCTCACTCTCTTTTTACTCCTTAAAAATCTGGCTTCTGACCTTATCATCCCACTGAAACTGCTGTCTCCAAAGTTATCAATGATCTCTTAATTGCTAAATCCAATGGCCTTTTTTCAATCCTCAGTCTCCTTGACCTTTCTGCAGTCTTTGATACCACTGGTCACTCCTCCCTGATACTCTCTTCTAAGTTTTGGAATACCACTCTCTCCTCAGTCTTCTCCTACCTATTTGATTGTCCCTTTACTGTTTCCTCTGCTGGAATCTTTTCCAGATCTTGCCCTTTAACTGTAGGTGTTCCTCAGGGTTCTTGTCTGCGCCCTCTTCTCTTCTCCCTCCATACTACTTCACATGGTCATCTCAACAGTTCCCATGGATTTAATTACCATCAATTACAAATCAACCTATTCTGCTTCATCCTCTCTGCTGACTTCCAATCTTCTATCTGCAACTGCCTTTAAGACATCTCAAACTGGATGTACAGTAGACATCCTAAACTTATTATGTCCAAAATGAAACTTGTTCCCTCTTCCTCTGCCCCCCTTCCCTATTACTGTTGAGGGCAAAACCATCTTCCCAATTCCTCAGACTCACAACCTAGGAATCATTTTGGATTCCTTATTATCTTTTACCCAAAGCCATTCACCTCTGCAAAATCTCTACAACATGTATTCTTCTCTCCTCTGACACTGTTACCATTTTAGAGCAGGCCCTCATCATCTCACACCTGCATTATTACAATAGCCTGCTAGTGGGTCTGCTGACCTTAAGACTCCCCACCCCAATCCATCCTCAATAACATGATTCTCCTGAAGCTCAAGTCTGATCATGTCATCTTTCCACTCAATAAACTACAGTGGCTTCTTATTGCCTCCAGGAGCAAATACAAAATGCTTTGTTTGGCACTCAGAGCCCCTTGTAACCTAGCCTACCCTTCTAGTCTTCTTACAACTTACTCCTCATCATGTACCCTTCAATCCAGTTACACCTGCCTCCTGGCTATTCGAAGAACAAGACACTTCATCTCGTGACTATGGACATTTTCTCTGGCTGTCCCACATGCATGGAATGCTTTCCCTCCTCTGCACCCAACTACTGACCTCCCCAGCTTTCTTTAAGACCCAACTAAAATCTCATCTTTTACTAGAAGCCTTCTCCAACCTCTCTTAATTCCAGTGCCTTCCCTTTGTTAATTATCTCTTATTTATCCTGTATAAAGTTTTCTTTGTATATACTTGCATGTCTCCTCCATTAGCTTGTAAACTCCTTGAGGGCAGGGATTATCTTTTATCTTTTTCTATATCCCTCGCACTTAGCACGGTGCCTGGAACATAGCAGGAGCTTAATAAATGTTGACTGATTAACTCAAAATTATTTGCCTCTACTATGCTACGTTATCTCTTATACTGAAGATCAAACTGAAGATGACCAGGAAGACCCTATACATATCATTGGGCTACTTCTAAAGAATCAATTACCTTCCTGACTTAGAGAAGTCACTGGTGCACTCCTAGGCAAAAATCTGAAAACTGTCCTTCCATGCATTTGAAAATTATTGCACCTGGGTATTATTCCCAATTGCAACTTCAAAACTTTACTGTTCACTTCTCTAAGACAAAACACTCACATGCTACTGAGTATAAAATTTTTTAGCATTAAAAAAGAATATTACAAAGATCTCTTGTGTACTACCTCACCCCATTCTCTTAATCATGTTGTGTCCTGATTGGCTGTCTTCTTTGTCTGCCTCACTTCTGGCAATGTCCTAGCCCCATTAGCAATGATGACCATGGTTACCCTGAAGAAAAGTGAGTGGGGGGGGGAAACATGGACCATATGAAAAGAAGCAAATGTAGGTAATATTATTTTCACATGAAAGAAGAAATATATTGACCTTCCCTACCTTTCTCAGCTTGCTAACTTTAGGGGTCACATGCTACTGGGTGGCATGGAGAAACAACTTAGTACTGAGTTCTGAATTTGAGATTGTTCATGTTCTATATATTACCCTAGAGCCAAAGGATTATCTTAAAGATGTCTGATTTCAACCCCTCAATTTTATAGATGAGGAAACTGAAGCCTGGAGAGATCAGGCAACTTGTCCAACAACATATAGGTAGTAGTAAGGGACAGAACTGGGATCTGAAGCCAGGTTTTCTGATTCTGAATTCAGTGCTCTTTCCATTGTATTATCCTACCTCTTACACCAAAGAATGGCAGGAACACTGACCTACCTCTTACCGAATTATGAAGAAAGGCAAAGTGAAATGTTTACAAATTTTACTTTTCTATTGAGAGATTTTCTGTGGCTTTCTACCAATTAAAATCTAAATTACAGATTCTGGCATTCAAGGACTTCTACAATCTTGCTCGAGCCTACCTATTTAGTATTATTGTAACACTTTGGCCTTTCATATACTCTTAAGTTCATCCAAAATAGACTACTCTCCTCTCTCTAATCTCTATGTCTTTGCTCCTCACCTGGAAGGAATGGCTACTGCAATTCTTGGTGTTTCAAAGTTTCTCCCACTCTTCCAGGCCCAACAAAGGAGGAAGCCTTCTGTGATTCTTCAGTTCAAAATAGTTTCTTCCTCTTAGATTTCATATAGCAATTTACCTGATACTTTCCTTTGCACTTACAGTCACTCATATACGTGCTTTTTTCTTCCTTGAGGGAAGTTTCTTTGTTGTATTTACTTTGTATACCCAGTATTGAGTTCTTGTATGCTAGTAAGCACTTAAGTTTTTTGAATCTCTGAGTAAGCTGATCAAATTTTGAGTAATTATTTTTGTTTTTATTATTCTATATATTATTTTATTACATATCATTTATTATTTTCCTTCATGTTATCTGAAATTGGAAAAGTGTGTAAAAATCCACTTGGAGGATAATGATTCATTTTAAAAATTCTTACTTCTTACTACTAATTCATACTTAACTGTAAGAAAAGCTTCTTACTATAGTTGTCTTCAAATTCTTCCAACTCTTTGCAATATAGCAGAAGGTCTCTGACCACTGCAAATTTAATTTGTATTTTTTAATGATTAAAAAACCACACATACTGTCATATAAACAAAGATATCTCCTACACAGTCAACTTCTATTAAGTCTTTTTTTTTAAGGAGGGATGGGGATGGTGGAGAGAATTAAATCTATAGAGAAAACTGAAAATATTTTGCCCAATCTGAAAGATAAAAAGAACCCACTCTAGAAGGCCAGACTGACTTTACATCAGGTCCTTATTTTTTTACTTCAAAGCCAGGGAATGATGCATTTCTAATGTGAAAATTCAAGATTTGATGTCAGTGATTTAATGAATATTACTCAAGTCAACTATTTTTACAGATGCTCAGCAAAGAAACCTAGAGAAACTCTTTTCATAGATGAGGTTTTGAATCAGAGTCAATAACTCCATTTAAAGTGCTCTCAAATATCCATTCTCTTTTAATGTAGTTGATGACCCTTTTCAGGAAAGCAGTTTAAAATGCGAAATATGTGGCCTTTGCTAATCACTGTCACTCACCACTGCTATCAAACAACTAAGACTGAACTTTAACAAGACCGTTAGAAGGAATTGTAGGAAGGAATTTTTAAATATGACACCTTAAAATAACTTTATTTCCAAATTTGCTATGGAAGAATTTGCCATTATGCCATGTTGTTAAGTCAGTGTTGCCAACTAACCAAAAAAAAGAATATAAGCGTATGTCTCTCCTGAGATCTAGCAGCTACACGCTGTATAAAGTTAAATGAGCTGTCCTGCAAGAATATATGCTAATGGAGTCTAAAAATATGTATGTATATTTTCATTTTGAACTATGCAGTCTGGTATTTGAGCTGTATATTATCAACTGTGGCATTAAAGACACTTAAAAAAACTGGAAAATAAAAAGACGTTAAACAATAAGATACAAGCAAAGAAGATTGTTGCACAAATAAAAGGAACCAGTGGCATGTGAAGAATATTAGAACTGTAGAAGTAGAAGGAACTTTAGATACCCATGGAAATAAGAGGCACTGACTGCATGAAGAATTAGGAAATTCCAGTCAAGTTATTGTCTTTAAAACTTCTTGTTTGACTCAATTTCCCTTCCTGCTAACTGATAGCAGTCTTACATAAAAATACCTCCTACAGAATCTGAATTTGGCACTAGAAAAAAACTTGGTGTTAATATATTAACTGAAAGAAATTTATAAAAAGCCTCTTCTTGTTCATTAAGAGAAAGGCAGCTTATTTTGGCATTACTAGGAACTTAATATTTATCAACACTTATTTCTCCACAGCATCTCTTCTATCCATCTCTCACTGCTAATACAGATCCTCTTGCCATCTGTCTGGAATATTGCAATAGCCTCCTGACAGCTTTTCCTACCTACACTCTTCCTCAACAATCCACTCGTCTCATTAAAGGCTAGATGGAGTTTCCTTATACATCTGGTCTATCACTCCTTTATTCAAACTATTCAAAACCCTCAAACCTGTTAGCCTGGCATTCAAGGGCCTTCATAGTCCATCTTTATTTCAACCTAGTCCTAGCCATTTTATCCATGCTTCAATCAAAATGGTTGGCGTTTTTCTGTCTCTGTACTTTTGCCTATGTGCTGTTCCAAATTCCTGAAAGGCCCTATTCTCTTCCTTCTAAAGCCCACCTGCTGAAGTCTTAACCATCTTTTAAAGTCCAACTCAAATGTCATCAGTTCTATGAAAATTTTTATTTCCTTCCATCAATAATGACCTTTCTCCATCTCAGACATCATAAGCTCTAATTTTTTTCCACTCTCACATACTACATCATTTTCCATTATAGTTACAGTGTGGCACAGTATAAAACACACTGGATTTAGAGTAAGAAGATCTACATTGGCACTTTTGCCAATTTTGCTGTTTTCTCCTTATGTGACCGTGGGCAAGTCATTTTCTTTCTGTAGGCCTTAGCTTTCTCATCTATAAAAACAAGGGGAATAGGCAAGTACTCTTTACAATCCCTTCTGGCAGTAATACCCATGATCCTATTGGTGGTCACATTCTGTTACTTAGCTGAATGCTTCTCAAGGGTAAGAACTATATCTTATCTAAATTTGATGTCTCCCTTAGTTCTATAAGTGCAGTGCTCTTTACACAGTAGGAGCTAAATAAATGTTTGTTCAATTAAAGAGAAATTAATTCTTGCATGAGAAACTTTTCTGTTAGAAAAAAAATTATAGGTTTTGAGAACTACCATAAACAGGAAGGAAACCTATCACCTATTCTGAAATCTATTTACAAAAATTGGTTATCTCAAGACTCCAACATTTACTAATGGAAATTTCACAAACATATTATATACAGATCTAAATAAACTGCATTTCTGCCTAACACATGGGCAAAACACAGTGGCTGTTCATCCTCCAGGGTCTTCACCTTTTAATAACTAAAAGTGAGAATAGTACAATATAATAATACTGTCTTAGAAGGCAGAAAAAGGTAGTGGCGGGTTCTGCTCAGTGCTGATTTCATATAGCTATTTTTAATACAATATATGATTTAAGGACAAGCTTTGAATAGTAAAGAAGTTCAAAATCAGATTAAGAATAAACAGCAAGCAAGCTACCATGGAGAACAAAGAAGTTGAAATCTAGGTTTTAATAAATACTCAATCATTTAAGATTTAATTCTGAATAACAGCACAGTACAGACTATAAATTGAAACATGCCATATATATTAAGTTAAAACAACATAAAAGTCTTATAAACACAAATGTGCTATTTTTCTGGAGGCTCTAAGAATGCTGGCAGAAAATTAAAAAAAACCCCATAAAAAACCTGTCTACATATTTTATCAATGTCCCACTTTCTTAGAGCTGTAAAATAATTCAGATGCCTACTGATTCTATCCCCTCCCCCCTTTTTCTTCATCACCTTGAACACCATCAACAGAGATAGAGGCAACTATAGTACTGGAAGAATCATGAGACAAAGTCAGAAGAGCTAAATTCGAACCATGGATCTAACTATCACATACTGATTTTCTGACATTACACTTAATGTCAGTCACTTAATGTCTCTGAGCCTCAGTTTTCTCATCTGTAAAACTAGAATGATATTCACATTTACTGATATCTCACAGGATGGTTTTAAGGAAAGTACTTTAATAGTAAAACACTACAGAAATGTGAGTTGTTTTTATTATTATTCATACTATGTTTAGCCAAATGGCAGCTATTAAACACCCTCTTTGAAGACTCCCTCCAAAAAAAAAATAAAGGAAATACAGCAAAGCACTTAGCTCCTAGGGAATGTTCACTCTCCAATGAGAATGTACCTTCTGCTTCCTCTAATAAAATCCTTTTCTGATTCTGAAATGTAGTATGGAGGCGGTCCTGAGTTTTCAAAGGGTATATCAGCAGAGCAAAAGCTCTAGGAGGCCCTACTAAGAATGAGACTGGTGACAGACTGTGCATCTGTTGTCTAAGAAACCAGTATAGTTAAATGCAAAAGGGCATCAACAGAAGCTTGGTCACAAAAAGACAAATGTTTTGAACCACTGTAACTCATAAAGACTAAAAAGTAAAAGGTTGCTGTAAATGAAGGAAGCACCCTTTATGACAAAACTGTGAATCCATTAAATATCTTGTTCATAAAACAACTAGGTTTAAAAATCAAACCACCATATGTCAATCCTTTAGAACAGTAGCTCTAGAGAATCAAATTCCAAACCTATGGTTGTTAATACTCTGGCTAAAAGGTCAGTTTTTAAGAAAATAAGGCGCCCTCCCCCCAAACCCCTGCCATATAAGCAGAAAAGCATAAATCAGCCTTTGCTTACTTGTAACTCTCTGTCTTCTTTTCAAACAAGGACTACTTAACACCATTTTCTCAAAATGAAAATTTATGATATTATTTAACTAGCAACAGAAGTATCTCAAAAAAAGAATTAGCTGCTGTTGTATTCATTGTCTAATCATAACTAAAAATAAGCCTCAAATAAGTGCTTTCAGTTCTTTTTAACTCTCTAGGCTAAAATATAGTATCTTTTCCCCCTCAATTTCTGTCCTTTTCCCTGATGTTCCAATAGATAAGATCTCAAGTCTTTGGATAAAACGACCAAGACATACATCATTTCTGATAAGATTTTAACAACACATTTGTTCAACTTAACAACATGATCAAAACTGCAGCCACAATTATGTCAAAGATAACTGTTTCTTAGCTTGTTAAAATACATTTTATTGTAATAGATATTTTTGGCTGAATTCAAACATTCACAGCACACACACACACACACACACACACACACACACACACACACGTCAAATTCTGTAAATTAAATCACATCCCTGCACAATGGTTCTCTAGAGAGTTGTGATGCAGGGTACAGTGCTGAGGCTAGCTCAGCTTCCCATCAACCTCATGACTTGATTGCATGATTATTGCATGGCTCATCACAAATTTATAAAGTTAATATTCAAGGGTTCACATTATTCAGTCTGTGGAAAGTTCTCACTCCAGGGAAGAGAGACATAAAAATCTGCCACTCTCCCTACCTTGGCCCAATTGACAGTGTTGAAACTTGCAGTGAAGTTGTACTTTGGCAAACATAAGGATTCCTAGAATTCACTGCCAGGGTTGGATATTCCTGGTCCATAGAAACCATTTACACATATAACACAAATAGCTAGAAAGACCAGAGTAAAACGAAGACTCTTCCTCGATGCTGAAGCTACCCTCTATCCAGATGTAGTCATGCCAGCCACAGAGAAGTGCTTGACATGGCATGATTTGCTTGAAAACCAGAATAACTTCCTTGACATTTCAAAAATTGTATCCAACAATTTATGTTCATTGTTTTAATTTTTATGGCCCCAAAACACTGGTCAGAAAAATCTTTCGAACAAAGAAGTTAAGTTGATATGATTTTTGTTCCAAATTTCCTAAATGACTAAGAAATACTTGGAAAGAAAAACACCCAGTAACACAAACATGCTGAGAGCCATTTCAGACATGGCATCCATTTAGGGGTCCTTTGCTCTTAGGACAAAGATCCTTGGCTGTTGCTGGCCTTACACAGGAGGTACACACAGCCCCTGAGAGTCTCTTCAGCCCTTTCTGGAAAACACTATTGGAGAGACTGTAAATGACACAGTTGCAGAAGCTGTTACTAATGGCAAGCCAGGTTGTCAAGAAGGATGCGGTGCGGTTGCTAAAACCAGCAGAACTCTCTAGCAAGAAGTAAATGATGTATGGCAGCCAGAGGATGTAGAAGACACTGGTGATGCGGAACAGCACCATGGCATAGCGTTTATCTGGACAGGACTGTACCTCCCCAGCTTCTCCACTCTGGCTACTGAAACGTGCTCGCCTTTCACTAATTTCTTTGGTATGCTGCTGGCAGATGCGGAAAATGTTGAAGTAGGTAAAGCACACAATGAAAGCTGCAGGAGCATAGAGCATCATCACAATGAAGAGGGTGAAGTAAGGGTCAGTGGACCAGTATTCAGCACACCACTGATACACATCTCCATGATATCCAGGTTTACCCCAGTGGAAGAAGGAAGGCAGGAAAACCAGGGTAGAATAGAGCCAAATCACCAAGATACAAATTCGGAGTCTCCAGGGTGTGACTAATGTATTATAGGTCAAGGGTTTGGTGATTGCTATGTACCTGTCAATACTGATGCAGGCCAGAGAAGTCATAGAGACACTCTTTAGCACCGACACCACATAGCCAAAGATTTGGCAGGTCAAGGATTCCTCCAATGGAAGGGGATAATGGAGTAATGATAAGGAAGGGACTAGGCAGCTAACTCCCACCAAGAGGTCAGCATATGCCATAGTCTGGATAAAATAGCTTGTAGTGTGGTGGTTTAGTAAAGGTGCACAATGAAAAACAAAAATCACAATTATGTTGCCTGAAATTATCAGCACAGTTAAAAAAATAATGATTATTACTTCCAAGAGGCAAAAATTGATAGTCTCCAAATAGTTAACTGCAAGAAGGCAAAAATGACGGCTGCTCTGATTCCCCTCCAAGGTGGAGTTCATCTTGAGGGCTGCAATAGCGTCTTCACTTCATGCTCCAGCCTCTCAGGGGAATAGCTGCTGTCATTATCATGGGTTGAATGGGGAATGACACCAGAGGAGTCTTGATCCACTTACTCCAGATGCTGCCCTCCTTGTGCGTTTCCTGCAGTGTAATTCCCCTTTAAATGTGACTGCTCTATGCCTTCCTTGTGGCATCCAGAGCCCACAGCAGCTTTGTGGCCAGTCCTGGTAATGGCCATAGTGGCAACTTCACTTTGTACATAGCACCAGGGATGAGACCAACCTCAGGGACACTTTCTTCAAGCCAAGTGAGGGTAGGGGAAAGGGGCAGAAGAGAAGGGAAGAAGGTTAGGGACTTCAGCAGGAGTTGCAATGTGTCTCCTCTGAGTAGCTGATAGAAGAAAAGGAGAGAGCATTTTACGTTTCAAGTCTAATATGCTGGTATAAAAACAATCACCCCCTCATCAAACACTGCTGCCTAGGACTTCACTTCCTTAATAAACCCTTTGTACCACCCCACAAAAATCAACCTCCAATGCTGTAGAAAAGACATAGGGAGCAAAGCCCTTTAACGACTAACACACAACAGGAAAGATCTAAATGAAGTAGAGTACAAATAGATCTACCTCCATCTGCTTTCATCTGATCAATTTGTGGGGGAGAGGGAGGCAAGGGGACTTGATTAAGTTAATTATTATACTTGGGGTTTTGAAAAACAATTTTACACTCTTATTTATAGAAATGAAATTAACATAGTTTTAGTCAATTTCTTTTTTAGTTCTAAGACAGTTTTCCTGCCCCAAAACATCCTGACAGAATGCACTTGCCTAAGCTTAGTTTTCAAAGCATTACCTGAAATTTCCGTATGTTTCGATCCAAACAAAAGCCATAATAGATCCCCAATCAGCAAGCCCTGTAAAGCTCGAATGTGCTTCAGTCTCGTTTACTGCAGAACTGAGACGCTGAGAAAGGGAGAGTACTGAGGGGGAAGGGAAACAGGGAGAAGGAAGGGGGGGGGGTTGGGAAAAAAAGGGAGGGGGAAGGGGAAGGAGGGGAAAACGCACGCGCATATACCCTGGTATTCTTCAGCTCATTTTAATGCACCAGCAGAGATGCTCCTAGCGTTCCAGACTGAATGGGGGGCAGGAAGGAGGAGAGGAAATTGACAAGAGGGATTCTTCAGTCTCCAGAGCAGCTTGTGAAGCAATGGTTTCAGCCTGTTTGGAAAGGATTCCTGCAAAGAGCTCTGGAATTCTCCCCTTTCTCCAGATATACCAAAGCAGAGCAATACTGACATTGTGAGAAGGTCCTTTATCATGACATTGTCTTCAGAACTGGACCAAAATACACTGCCAAACGAGACAGTATTGAGGAGAGGAAATTCCTGTTCACTTACTGCATTTTCCCAGGGAAAAAAAAAAAGCAATATTCCAAAAATGAAAAGCATTTTAACAGTACATGGCAACCTAAAGACCACAATTCAGCAGCACAAGAAGTTCTGAGGCTAAAAATTCAAAGCAATGTTGCTCATTCATGTTTTACTTGAGTACTAACTAATAAATGTTAAGAGAGATGGTCAAAATAACTAGTGGGTTAAACAATAACAGCAAAAAAATCACCACAAACATTTTTTTGGCAGCAGTACCACAAAAAACTTTACCCTCCTCAGAGCTGTGAAGGAGAGCAAACTTAAAAAGAACTATTGTATACTCAGATTCAAATGTAGATACACTGAAGAAAATGGCATTGTTATACACATCAGTGCTTTCAACCTTCCTTCATCTTGCTAAGAGTCTTACTCCAACAAACAGCAGCAAAGAAGGGAAATGAACGCACCCACATCCATGCCATCCTAGTTGGAGAATTAGAGGAAGTTTCACGGGGCAATTTTGCTATTGTTCATTGCCTTACTTTTGGTTTGAAACAAGATTAACAAAATGAAACTGGTAATGGTAGAAATGACAACTATTTTTAGCTCACTTACCAGTGAACAGCATTGCTCAAAAATGCCAATTTTAGGTAGCTTACACTTTTCTGAATTCTTATCCAATTCAATTAGGGTCTGTACATAATTTTCAGAAAATGAAGCAAATAAGTAGTAGTTTTTTAACATGCCAAGAGGTCTGCAGGCTTGGCTGATGCTATATATGTAACATCTCTCACTTTTCATTTTTCTTTTGCTTCCCATATTTCTTTCTATTCATCCTGGGTGACTGCTTGCTTTTGAAATGTGAAAAGCTACCATTCACTTTATGATCAATTCATCTGGGAAATGATGTTTGTCCAATTAGGAAAAAAGCCCCCAAATTCACTCAAATAGATCACATCACAATAAGTTGAAGGCTATACTAGAGACCAGAACTAAGAGAGAGCTATCAATTCTCAGGACTAGTGTTGGAGGTGAGTAGACTAATTTCCTGTCTAATAGATGAATCCTTTCTAACATATCGCCCATAAGTGCCCCCCTTCATCTAATTGAGTAAATATGATTAACACAATATTTCTAAAATGCAGTAAGTCAGACTATTTCCTCAAAGTCAACTTTGCTCAGTATCCTCCTATGTATAATAAGATGACTGCTAAGGTGAATTAATTAACAATAATTTAACACAATTCAACAAACATTTCAAACGCAAAAATTCATTAGGCACCTGTGTAAAGTAGGACCTGTGTTGAGTACTGCTGAGTATACAGTCTGCTACAGAAGATGTGTGGAAATAGCTCTTACCTTGACAACAGAAAGACCCGGATTTGGCTTCAACACCTACTAGACTGTAAAAATGGACAAATCAACTAAAATTCTTAAAACCTGTTTCTTTATCTATAAAATGGAGATGATAATACTTATACTACATATTTTACAAGGTTGTAAGAAAACTGTGGAATAAATTTAAAGAACTATGGAAATGTGAGTCATCAATATACAAAGATTAATAACTAATAATAATAGCCAATACTTATATAGTGTCTACTATGTGCCAGGCACCGTGCTAAATACTTTAGAAATATTATCTCATTTGATCCTCACAATATCTCTGCAGGGTGGATGCTGTTATCCTACATAGATCCTACCCTTCAAGGAACTTCCAACATAGCAGGAGAGCCAAGACACATACACAAATAGAAACATTGTAAGTATACAGAGAACTCTGATGAGGAACTGATCATTTCTGATGGGGAAGGGAAGACAGGAAGACTTAAGCAGCACTTGAGGTAAGTATTGGCAGATGAATAGGATAACAAGTACAGATTAGGGAGGGAAGAATCCATTACAGGTGTAGGGAATAATGGGAACAAGAATACTTAAGTATGTTCATGGAAGCAGTTCAATGTGGTTAGAGAACCACAGATTTCAATGAAAAGTACACCTGTCCTTCATTTGTAAACATATCATACTACTCGTAATTATAATTATGATCTCTAGGTGTGGTAAGATAAAGTAAAGTAAGGTAAGTAAAGATCCATATATCTATTCCACAAAATGTCCCTATTGATTTTATTAGAGAATCACAGATTTGGAAATGAAAGGAAACTCAGAGGTCATCTAGTTCAATTTCATAATTTACAATTAGAGAAAATAAGGCCTATGAATAGTAATTAATTTTCCCAATGTCACACAAGGATTAAATGTGGCAGAGTTAGGGTTTGAGTGCAGGTCCTCTGTCCCCAAATTCAATAGCCTTTCCACTGCACCATGGTGTATATTTCTAGCAGAAGAGAATGAGAAGGCAATGGATGTGGCTAATACTGAATAACACAACAAAAAATGAAACTGCCTAGAACCTGATATGGATTGCTGATATGGATGTCATACTAGAATTAGAATCAGCTGTTTGTGTTCAATCAGACCACTGAGTAGTTAAAAGGAAGGTAAAAATCAACTCAGATTAGAAGATCAAAGATGAGAAGCCACTATGAACAACTGCAGCTCATTTAGCCTGACCTATTCACATGAGCTCCTGTTGATGTAAAAAAGGCAAAAAAGGGCAAATATATAGGCCTCAATTATTACCATTTCCTGAAAAAGTTTAACTGACATAAAATAGCTACCATAATGAGATGATAAAAAACTCAGAAACTACTTCTGCCAGCAAATCCTTAACTTCCTTGTTTGGTGATGAGAAGGTCATGCGATGCACAAGTCTTCAGCAGTAAATGACCATTGCTGCTGCTGTTTCCAACTCCATTCCTCCCTAGGACTCCTTGTCAAGTGTGGTGGTCTGAGTCTACTCTAGCATTAAAGTCACCCAGAATTATAAGCTTGTACTCTTTTCGCACATTGATGAAAAGGGTCTTTAGGTCTTCATAAAATTCTTCTTTGTCCTCATCAAGGTTCGTCAGGGTAGAAGCATAGGCACTGATGGCATGGCATTTTCCTGCAAGTGGCAATCACTGCCTGTGCTAATTTTGGCCTAATAATCACCACCAAGAAAACACAGGTGCTCCATCAGCCATCACCACACCATCCATATGTGGAACCATCAGTTACAACAAATGGAGAAGTTTTGAATGTTGTGGATAAGTTCACTTACCTTGGTAGTGTACTTTCCAGGGATGTACACATTGACAGTGGGGTTGACACACTCATTGCCAGAGCTAGCTCAGTGTTTGGGAGGCTCCGAAGAAAAGTTTGGAAGAGAAGAGGTGTTAGACTGACTACCAAAATGAAGGTCTACAGAGCTGTTGTGCTGACCTCATTGTTGTATATGGACAGTCTACCAGCACCATGCCAGGAAACTGAATTGCTTCCATTTGAACTGTCTTAGGAAGATTCTGAGGATCACCAGGCAGGATAACGTACCAGACACTGACATCCTTGCTCAAACTGAATTGCTAAGCATTTAAATTATGCTTCAGAGAGCGCAACTGTAATGGGCTGGCCACATTGTTCAAATGCAAAATGTATGCTTGCCAAAAAAATTATTTTACGGAGAACTCGCATGGGGCATGCGATCACATGGTGGTCAGAAGAAGTAATACAAGGACACTCTCAAGGTCTCTCTCAAGAACTTTGGATTTGATTGTGGGACATGGGAGACACTGGCACAGGACTGCTCAGCAAGGTGTGCCCACATCAGAAAAGGTGTGCTCTATGAGCAAAGCAGAATTGAGATAGCACAAAGGAAACGTAGGATGCGCACATTTGGAGTGACCACCCCAAATATTCACACAGACTCTCTGCACCCAATCTGTGGTAGAGCATTCCAAGCTTATACTGGTCTGATCAGTCACAATTGGACATATTGAAACTTCACTTTATCATGGTGATGTCATTTTGATCCTTTTCTAGAATGAAACCAATTTCCTTGTTTAGAAATAAAGTCTAAAACAAGTCAATCTTAGGGAGGTGAATGTCAAATTACAACTGACATCACCTTATAAAATAGGCAAAAAGTGCAGGTGAATATAAACATCTCAAATTTAAAATGTTCCAAATTAAGTTTTTTGCTGTTTCCCTCAAGCCTGCTGCTCCTTCTGACTTTATTTATTATTTCTGTCAGCAGTAATACCATCTGGCTAGTCCCAGGTTCAAAACTTTGATAACCTTCTTTTCTTCTCTTTTCTCACATCTTTTATGTCTGACCAGTTAGTCATATTGATTCTACCTTCACAATCCATCTCACATTTTTTCTTCCTCTCCACTGCCACCTTCACCATAGGCATTCATGACCACCTTTCTGAAACAGGTTCTTGGTAGTGCTTTTTGACTTTATTTTCTCTTTGTTCCAAACCATCATATCATACACTGCCAGACAAATCACTTTTGTGAGTAGATCTGGTAGTGCTCTCTTCTGCTATATGGAGGAAAGTTCAAACTTACTTGCTCAGTATTCAAGGGTTTCCAAAGTGTGGTGCCCTTTATTGTCACGGGACATTCTCACATCCAGGTTCTAGATTAGTTGGCTTCTTTTTGAGCACTTTTATTCTTAAATTTTTGCTTGTGCAGAAAGGTTCTTGTGCTTAGCATCTGTAGCTACACACAACACTGTCTTTTGGTCTGATAGTTGGACTGAAGCCCAACAGCAAGCCCAGCAAATTGGTCTGTTAGTTACTAGGCTTTTCCAGATGTTCACTGTTCTAAGATATTGCTTAGGAGTTGACTTTAGTATATTTTTACTTCAATTCAACATTTACGGTAAGGTACCTATTGTGTGCAAGAAAATGCAAAGAGTGAAAATTAAACAGCCCTCCAGATGCCTTGGAGGAAACATACACAAAGAAATATAATGTGTGGAAAATTGAGAAAAGGGTTGAACAATAACAAAATAGGGATTTAGGGAAGGTTTCACAGAGGAGGTCAGACCTGAACAGAACCTTCTGAGAAGACAATGATTCTGAGAGCCAAGAGAACAGCAAGAAGTTTGTATGAATAGGTGGAAGCAGAATTAGAGCTAAGTTCTAGGAAGCAAAACAGTCTAGTTTGGCAGCGACATGGAAGGACAGAAGGAAATAAGATTAAAAAAGTACAGATAATAGGAAGTTTTAAAGCTACTATTTATAATTTATCCTTATAAACAGTGTAGAGCCACTGAGTTTTTGAACAAGGGAATGATATGGTTAGATTTAGGTCTTAGGAAGTTTACTTTGGTAACCTTGTGGAGGAAAGGCTGAAAAAGGAAAGCCTGGAAACAGAAGAATGGAGATGACAGCTCAGCTTGAGTGGGGAGCCTGTGGTCAGGGAGAAGGGGAAAGATGAAAGAAGACCTAAAACATTTGGTAATTAATTGGGACATAGACGAGAGAAAAGTTGAAGATGACTCCAGGGTTATAAACCTGGTTGACTAGAAGCACAGTGGTACTCATAATAGAAATAAGGGAGCTAGGAGGGCAAGTTGGGGGTGGGGCTAGGGTAGGGAAGAGGATGAATTTTGCTTTAGACTTTGTGATTTGAGATGCTTGGGAGCAGATGATGGTATGGGACTTGAGGTCAAGAAAGAAATAGACACTGGAATATATATATACATATAAAGAGAGAGTGTGTGTGTGTGTATATGTATATATACACACACATATATATGCACACATACAAACATTATCATATATGACATATTTCATATATAGATATATTCCAAAATATGTGTAATTGATATTCAAAATATGTATATGTATGTATATATACAAAGACACATATATTTTGGAGCCATCTCTGTACAGATGATATTTGAACCTATGGAAGCAATCAAGATCATGAAGAAATAAAGTACAGTGAGAGAAGAGAAGAAGACTGCCTAGGATAGAGCTTTAGGGGACAGCTGAGTGGCCGTGAAAGCTGAGAAGACAGGAGAAGCAGAAGAACCAGGAAAGGCACTGTGGTCAAAGAAGGAAAAAGTATCCTGGAAGAAGCAGTGCCCAACAATATCAAAAGCTACAAAGATTTCTAGGAGAAAGAGGACTAAGAAAGCACTAACAGTTCTCTAGCTAAAGATCACTCGTGACCTTGGAAGAGTTTCTGTGGTGGAGCTGGGGAATCAGTGATGGAGGTAGCAAATACAGACACATGGCACATAAAAACTTCTCCAACAAATGTAGAAAAGCAAGACTATTACAAGGTGATCACAATGCAATAAAACTTTTACTCAATAAAGGTTTGTTGAAGAACTGATTAAAGTTATCTGAAGACTAAATTTTAAAGAACTGGTGGGTCAAAGAACAAATCATAGAATGATAATTTCATTAAAGATAATGACAACAATAAGATAACATATCAAAATTTTTGGACTGCAGCTAAAGTACTCCTTAAGTGAATATTTATAGAGCTAAACAATTTTTATCAACAAACTGGACATGCAACTTAAAAAAGGCTAGGGAACCAACAAACTTAACTCCCTCAATTAATACTAAAATAAAAATCCTGAAAATCCAACTAAAGATTTCCCGTATCAAAAAGGAAGAGGGTGAATTCACCACTAAAGAAGAGGAAATTAAAACAACCATTTGGAAATATTCTGCGCAGCTGCATGCCAATAAATCTTACAATTTAAGCAAAATGAACAAATAGTTACAAAGACATAAATTACCTAGATTAATAGAAGAGAAAATAGAACACTTAAAATACCCATCTTAGAAAAATAAATTGAACAAAGCATTGATGAACTCCCTAAGAAAAAATCCCCAGGACCAAATGGCTTCACAAGTGAATTCTACTAAACATTTAAAGAACAATCAATCTAGTACTATATAAACTATTTGAAAAAATAGGGGAAAAAGGAGTCCTACCAAATTTCTTTTATGACACAAATATGGTGTTGATACCTAAACCAGGAGAAGCTAAAACAGAGAAAGAAAACTATAAATCACTTTCCCTAATGAAAATTGATACAAAAATTTTAAGTAAAATACTAGCAAAGAGATTACAGCAATATATCACAAGGATCACATACTATGACCCAGTGGGATTTATACCAGGAATGTAGGGCTGATTCAATATTAGGAAAACTATCACCATAACTGACTAAATCAATAACAAAACCAACAGAAATCATATGATTATTTCAAAAGATGCAGAAAAAGCTTTTGACAAAATACAGCACCCATTTCTATTAAAACACTAGAAAGCATAGGAAGAAATGGAGTTTTCTTTAAAATGATGTGTAATATCCATCTAAAACTGTCAGTAAGCATTATCTGTAATAGGGATAAGCTAGAAACCTTCCCAATAAAATCAGGGTCAAGTAAGGATGACTTTTATCACACCACTATTCAATACTGTAGTAGAAATGTTAGTTATAATAATAAAAGAAGAAAAAGAAATAGAAGGAATTAGACTAGGCAATGACGAAACAAAACCATCACTCTTTGCGGATGATATGACACATTTTTAGAGAATCAACTAAAAAACTACTTTAAATAATCAAATACTTAAGCAAAGTTGTAGGACATAAAACAAATCTACATAAATCATTATTATTTCTATACATTGCCAATGAAGCTTAGCAGCAAAAGATAGAAAGAGAAATTTCATTTAAAATAATTTTAGACTATATGAGCTGGACATAAAGGGTGATACTATAAGCAAATTAAGAGAGAATAGTTTACTTGTCAGATCTAAGGAAACTGGAAGAATTTATGACCAAAGACAGAGAACATTATGAAATGCAAAATGAATACTTTTTATTAAGTTAAATTAAAAAGTTTTTGCACAAAGCCAATGCAACCAAGATTAGAAGGGAAGCAGAAAGCTAGGAAACAATTTTTATAGCCAGTGTCTCTGATAAAGCCCTTATTTCCAAAATTTATAGAGAAGTGAGTCAGATTTATAAGTCATTTCCCAATTGATAAATGGTCAAAGGATATGAACAGGCAGCTTTCAGATGAAGAAATTAAAGCTATCTATAGTCATATGAAAAAATGCTCTAAAATACTATTTAGAACTCAAAATCCTATAAAAGTGAGTGTTGAAAACTTACAAAAAAAGACAACAGGAATTATATATCTAAAAAATAATTGTAGACAATATAAAATGCTTGGGAGTCTACCTGCCAAGAAAAACCAAGAACTATATGAATATGATTACAAAACATTTTTCACATAAAGTCACATCTAGAAAATAGGAAAATCAATTACTCATTGTAGAACCAATGTAATAAAAATGACAATTCTACCTAATTTATTTTTGAAACGATTAAGCTTTATTAGAAGAAATATTCAAATTGATAAAATCAACAGAGCCATTTCAGTATTTGAGTCTTCTGATTCCAGGCCTTACACTCTTCCCATTATTCCATGTTTTCTCTTCACAAATTTGCATGTAATCCTTTCACAGAGGCCATGCTAATCTTCTCTGTACTGTCACAATATTAGAACATATGTTGCCAAAACACAACACCATGTTTTCTCTTACATCTCTGAGAATGTTCATCCACTTAGGCCCTGCTCTAGGGCCTAAGTAGCCCACTTATCCCACTTTATCTCTTGGTTGTCCTTGGATTCCAGACCATGCTTTAGTTCAAGACATACAACTATTTACTTCCTCAGAACAAGGATCCCTTCTTGGTCCATGCTCTTTTATATGTAATTTTGTCTCCTTATTAGAATTCTACATAATTTATTTATTCAGTGTCATACTAAACTACCAAAAAACTATTTTGTATAGCTAAAAAAATTTATCTAAAAGAATAAAGAGTCAAGAATATCAAGGGAATTAAAAATGCAAAGGAAAGTAGCCTAGGTGTACCAGATTTCAAACTATATTATAAAGCAGCAATCATCAAAAATATCTGGTGCTGGCTAAGATATAGAGTGGGGGATCAGTGGAACAGATTAGGTACACAAGAGAGAGAAGTAAATGACCATAGTAATCTAGTGTTTCATAAACCCAAAGATCCAACCTTCTGGCATAAAAATTCACCATGTGACAAAAACTGCTGGGAAAACTGTAAAATATTATGGCAGAAATTAGGTATAGACATTATATCACCCTGTATACACAAAGATAAGATAAAAATGGATACATTGTTGTTGTTTGTCCTTTGTTTTTAAAGGGGACCATGACATCAGGAAGGTGATGCCATGACTTACAAGTGAATCGGATTTAAACAAGGGAGGTCTGTGCAAAGTTATCAGCCTCACTTTCTCCTCTGGAGCCACCTGGTAGGATATAGATCAGGATGACTGGATATGACCCTGGAGCAGTGGGATACCAAAGCTTTTTAAAGCTAAGGTCTTTCCCAGGTCATGATTTAGACATAAAGGGTGATGTCATATGCAAATAAAGAGAGCAAGGAATAGTTTATCTGTCAGAGAAGGGAAGACTTTTTGATCAAACAAGAGATAGAGCTATAAGGGAAATAAAATGGATAATCTTGATTATAATAAACAGTTTTTGCATTAAAAAAACCCAGTGCAACCAAGATTAGAAGGAAAACAGCTGAAAAACAATTTTTACAGCAAGTGTTTCTGATAAAGGCCTCATATCTCAATTATATAGAGAACTGAGTCAAATTTATAAGAATGTAAGTCATTTCCCAATTGATAAATGGTGGAAGAACATGAACAGGCAGTTTTCTGATGAAGTCAAAGTTATCTATAATCATATGAAAAAATATTCTAAATCATTATTGATCAGAGAAATGAAAATTAAAACAACTCTAATGTACCACCTATCAGATTAGCCAATATGAGAAAAAAGAAAACTGATAAATGTAGGAAAGGATGTGGGAAAATTGGCACACTAATACATAGCTGGTGGAGCTGTGAACTGATCCAACTATTCTGGAGAGCAATTTGGAACTATGCCTAAAGGGCAACCAAAATCTGTATACTCTTTGACACAGCAATACCACTACTAGGTCTATACCCCAAAAAGATCATAAAAAAGAGAAAAGGACCTACATGTACAAAGATATTTATAGCAGCTCTTTCTGTGGTGGTAAAGAATTGGAAACTGAGAGGATGTCCATCAATTGAGGAATGGCTGAACAAGCTGTGGTATAAGATTGTAATGGAATATTGTGAAATGATAAGCAGGATGATTTAAAAGAAATAACAACCTGGACTTACATGAACTGATGCAAAATGAAGTAAGCAGAACAAGAATATTGTACACAGTATAGTAATACTGGTATGATGATCAATTATGAATAATTTAGCTCTTCTCAGCAATACAATGATCCAAGATAATTCCAAAGGACTCATAATGGAAAATGCTATCCATATCCAGAGAAAAAACTGATATAGTCTGAATGGAGATTAAATCATACTATTTTCACTGTATTTGTGTATGTGTGTTTTTCTTTTGGGTTGTTTCTTTCACAACATAACTAACATGGAAGTAGACTTCATGTGATTGCACGTATATAACCTATATCAAATGGTTTACTGTTTTAGGGAGGTAGTAGGAAAGGGAGGGAGACAATTTGGAACTCAAAATTGAAAAAAAATAGAATGTTAAAAATTGTCTTTACATGTAACTGGCAAAATAAAATACTATCACAAAAACAAAAATTCCCCACTAGCTAACATCCTGTATCTTTCTTTCCCTTTTGGCCTGAAGTCTCAGAGAAATTTTTATTCTAGGTATTTCTGCTCCCTTGCCTATTACTTTTTTCTAAACACTCAGCAGTATGGCTTCCAACCCCATCAATCTACTAAAATTGTTCTCTCCAGTCACCAAAGATTTCACCAGTAATTTCTTGGCTGTCAAATTGAATCACTTTTTCTCAGTCCTCGTCTCTGCAGCCTTTGACACTGTTGATCGCTCTTTCCTCCTTTGTACACTTTTCTCCTCTAGATTTTTTTGGGGGAGACTATTCTTTCCTCATATTTCACATCTCCTGGTTCTCCTTATATCTGTTTGACAATTCCTTCTCAGTTTCCTTTGCTGAATCTTCAACCAAGTCACACTCACAAATCATGACACTCCCCAAGACTCTGTTCTGGGCCCTCATCTCTCTCCTGGAGTCTAGTCCCACATAACCAACTGCCTTTTGAGAATTTCCTATTACATGTTCCACATGCATCTCAAAATTCAACATAGCTAAAACACAACTTATCATTTTTCTGCTCCAAACACTTCCACTTCCCAACTTGCCTATTGCTGTTGGGGGAACCACACTATTCTTGTCACTCAGGCTTGCAACTTTGCTACCATTCTTGACTCCTTACTCTTACTCATTCTACATACCCAAGTTATTATAAAATTTTGTCATTTTTATTTTCATGACACATCTTGTATACATTCCTATTCTTCCACTCACTAACTACCACTCTTGAATAGGTCCTCATTACTCTTCATCTGGACTATAATTACTTTATAATTGTTTTCCCTGGCTCAAGTCCCTCTCCAATCTGACCCCATCCTCCAATCAGCTGCCAAAGTGATTTTCTTAAAGAAGAGGTCTGAGAATATTACTCTCTTACTCCAACTCCAGTGACTCCTTATTACCTCCAGGATCAAATGTAATCTATCCTGATTAGCTAAGCTCTTTCTACATTTCCAGACTTCTTATACTGTAATCCCCTTCACACTTTTACAATCCAGTAACACCAGCCTGTTTCAGGCACATGAAATTCCATCTCCTAACTCTCTGCTTCCCTTATACCTGGAAGGACACTTCCTTCTTAATCCAGACTCCTAGGTCTTCTGGCTTCCTTCAATACTCATCTCAAACCTTATCTTCTGTAGGACATCTTTTCCAGTCATTCCCTCCTTACTATCCCCATCTCTGCTGCTAGTTCCCTCCCACACAGACCACCTTCCATTTACATTTTGTATGTCTTCTTATACCTTAAACTTCTCCATGAACCTTGTAATCCAGTGAAACTGTCCCTCTTGCTGTTCTTTGAAAAAGACTTTTCATCTCCTAAGTGCAGGAATTGTCACTAATGCCTGGAATGCTCTCTCTCCTCATGTCCAACTCCTAGATTCCCTGGCTTCCTTCAAATCCCAGCAAAAATCCAACCTTTCACAGGAAGCCTTTCCTGATTTCTCTTAGTTCTAGCGTCTTCCCCCTCTTTATTTTTATTTATTTATTTTTGTATATATTTATTCTGTATATAATTTGTATGTACTTAAGGTCTCTCTGAAGAAATTTGATATTGTGAGACATAGGAGACACTGATACAGGATTATCCAGTTTGGCGTTTCCACATCAAAAAAGGCACTGTGTTCTATGAGCAAAGCAGAATTGCAGTAGATTAAAAGAAACATGAGATGTGCAAATTTAGAGACATCTCTTTCCCAAAGGGTCATATGGACTATTTGTGCCTCAACTGTAGTACAGCTTTCCAAGTTTGGACTGATATGATCAGACAGAGTCAGATACATTGTACACTGACCCTGATGTTGTGATGTCATTTTGGTTCTCTCTGAGCATGAAGGCCAAACAAAAACAATTGTTTGCATACTGTCTCCCTCATTAGACTGTGAACTCCTTGTGAGCAGGGACTATATTTGTACCTTTATATCCCTAGCACTTACACAATGCCAGGCATATAGGAGTTTAATTAATGTTTATTAATTGATTATATGTACATACTAAATGCATGTTGTCACTTCTCTTAGAATGTAGAGTCCTTGAGAGCAGGGACTGCTTTTAGCACAGTGATCAGCACATAGGAAATAAAAATTTGATGACTGAGTTTTAGCAACTATAATCCACATAGACTTTTCTTTAAATAAATGCTGATGCTTCCTTCCCTTTGCAGAGGAGGATATAGATATGCAATGTACACAGTTAGTTTTGGTTGATGGGTTTGCTGATTTTTGATGAATTGCTTTTAAAATTTTTATTCTGGCTAAGTTAGAGAAATATATTTGAGAATGAAAGAGATGTAGAAACAAAATTTAAAATATACTACTAACAGGACAAAAAAGTGAAGATAACACAGAACCTACCTTTTCCTTAAAACAGAAAGATGCACTTAGAAAGTGCATTAAGAAGTTCCAGACATATGGAAACAGTCTCTAAAAAACACTTGCTTTCAAGCTTTGGTTCTTCATTTTAGAATGAAAAGAACATCTGATGTGGAACAGACTGTGGAGGGCATTTGGTTCAGTCCTTACCTGAATTATAAGCATTTTGTGTGTGTGTTTGTGTGCACGCACACGTGCACGTGTATAGGTATGTGTGCATATGTATATACACATACACACATACATATATATAAATGTATATCATGATAAATTCTTTTCTATGACACTATGAAAGTTCTGAGACATCATTTGGTTCTACTTTCTGATTCAAAAGTGGCTCTCTGTTAATCATAGTTATTTCTTCATAAGAACATCTAATTTCAAGCAAGAAAGGATCGTGGAGATTATATAATTCAACTCCATAATTTTAAAGTGAAGGAAACTGAAGCCTCAAGAAGTTGAATGCCTTGCCTACGGTCATATAGGATATGAACTAAGGTCTTATGATATTCTAAGTTCAGTGATTTCTTTACTATATCACCTTTGTCACAATTATTGAAAAACTATAATACTATAACACAGGATAAGGTAGATTTAATAAAAATAAAATTTACCAGGAAAAAGGCAAGGAGGAAGAAGGAAATGAAGGGGAAGAGAAAAAAGATTCACAAATATATATCCTATTACTTTCCTAGTAAAGGGCACAAGTAGTATAGGTAAAAAAGTGGAGGCAGATCTAGTTTTTCTTGTATTCTGAATGTAGCGATTGCTGCTTACGAGAGTGAGTGACTGAGCTGGAGGTCAAAAGCTAAATCCTTTGATTCCAAATCCTCTACTTTTTCTACTATCCCACATTATTCCAGACTTTTTTTATATATGATCCCAGATTTCCAGACACCACTAATGACAGAACTGTGGTGTCTTAGGAATTGGGGAAAAAACCCTAATAATTAGAAACTTCCTAACAATTAAGGGTCCAGTCAAGTGAACAGTCATTTATTAAATACTTATTACATGCCAGGTACCATTGCAAGCATAAGGGATACATAGAGAAGCAGTGTTGATCACCACTTTCAGAGATCTCATAATCCAGTGGGGTAGACAACACAAAAACAACTGTATACAAATAAGACATGTCCAGGATACACTGGAGGTAATCACAGAGGGGAGGTTAAAAAAGGATTCCTACAAAAGGTGGGGTTTTAATTGAGACTTGAAAGAAGCCAGGAGGCAAAGATGAGGGAGAGAATTACAGGCATGAGGGACAGCTAGTGAAAACACATGGAGCCTGGAGATGGATTGTCCTATTAGAGGAAAAACTAGAAGCACAGTATCACTGGAATGCAGAGTGTATACAAGGGAATAAGAAAACTGGAAAGGTAAGAAGGGGCCAGGTTCTGAAAGGCTTTAATAGCCAAAGGGAGCATTTTATATTTATCCTGCAGTTAATAGGAGCCCACTGGAGTTTCAGTTGGAGTGCAGTGGGGAGAGTCTTGAGGCAGAGCAACCAACCAGAAGGCTATTTTTGTAAGGACAGTCCAGGAATAAGGTGATGAGGTCCTTCATAAGGTGCTGGCACTGTCAGAGGAGAGAAGTGGACATATGTAAGCAGTATTATAAAAATAAAATCAACAGAACTTAGCAACTGACTGCACGTGCGTGTGTGTCCATGCACGCACAGGGGAGAGTGAAGAGTCAAGAATGATATTTAGGTTGTGGGCCTATTGGGAGGATAGAGGTGCCCTCAGTAGTGATATAGAAGTTAGCAAGAGGGGAGGGTTTGGGGGAAAACATAATGAGTTTAGTTTTGGACACTAAGTTTGGGGTATCTATGGGATATCCAGTTTGAGATGTCCAATAAATAGACAACTGAAGATGTGAGTCTGGAGGTCAAGAGAGAGGTTAGGGCTGGATAAAGAAATCTGAGCATCACTGGCAGAGAGGTGAGCTGATGAGATCAAGAGAAATAGTTTGAACAGTTGATGGACATGAATTGGATAAAACTCCAGCACAGGAAATTGGGAAGGAGCAGTCAAATAAGTAGAAGGAGATTCATGGGGGAGCAGTGTCAAGAAAACCAAGAGAGTATCAAGAAGAAAAGAGGTCAAAAAGGAAGAGGCTGGAGAAGATTCTGGGAGGATGGTGGAGGAAGTCAGAAAACTTTTGGCTCTCCAAATTTTCTCCACAAAAAAAAGAAAGCATCACCTGAGAGTGAACTTAAAGCAGCAGAAATAAACAAGAGTTGGTGTAAAGCAGTTGTCCTAAGACAACTTGAGAAGACCCTAGGAAAGACTCAAATCTCCTCAGAGTTTGGCCTAAGTGCAAACACCTCCAGGCTGACTCCGTCCAATCAACAAACAACAAGTCCTGGGGGTAGCTGGGTTGGAGACAGCCTCAGGAACTTTCAGCTCAAGGACAGTGTGAAGACCTGATGGCTGAGTAGGAGAAGACTGAAGGACCTTCCACTGTGAAGAGACACCGAGCACAGTTGTGCTGACCTGACAGAATCCTGGGTTGGAGATGCAGGGGTGAAGGAACTAGCAAGAACAGCACCTGGTGAGTGCTGTAGCAGAGGGGCAGGGACTCGGTTGGTTGTGGGTACTTTCTGGAGAGCAGAGTCCCTGGTTTCAGGTCCAGGGCAGAGAGGAGAGTTGTATTTGCAGCCACCAGAGGGCCCACAGGGAGAAAGATAATTTGTGGGAGAGAGGGACGGTGTCCCAGCCGTCACTTAGGGGTGAAGAGGAGTGCCCAAGGTTGGTCCCCAGAATAAAGGTCAGAAAATAACTGTAATAAAGACCTGAGGGTTGGGGCATCATTCCCCACACCTTGGGACTAGAACTTGATTATAATAATAGCTGCTAAACACAAAATAAAACTAAAAATGAGTAAGCAAAAGAGAAAGAACCCAATCATAGATAGCTACTATAATGATAGAGAAGGTCTGGGTTCATATTCAGAGGAAGATAGTTGAACTAAAAAAGTCATTCCTTTTTTTCAATGAGAAACATCAAATGGTCCCAAGCCCTCAAAGGGTTCTTGGAACAACTTTAAAAACACTTTAAATATCAAAGAGGTAATCAGAATGCACACTGTCTTGGGGTGGGCAGAGGGGAAAAGATGGGGAGAAAATTTGGAATTCAAAAGCTTGTGGAAGTATCTCTTGAAAGCTAAAAATAAACAAATTTTAAAAATCAAATAAAGAGAGAATGAAGAAAAACTAGAAAAAAAGATCAATATAAGAAAATCAAAATTATAAAAAGAAAATAAACCAACTAGAAACAGAGAATCAAAAACTTAAGGAAGAAAAGAATTCCCTGAAAACTAGAATTGGGCAAGGGAAATCTAATGGCATTATAAGACATCAAGAAATAATTTTTAAAAAGAGTTAAAAAATAGAAGAGGACGTGAAACATCTCATCGGAAAAACAACTATCTGGAGAATAGATTAAGGAGATACAATATAAGAATATTCTAGATATTTTAGGTATTTATTATTTATTATTTAGGTATTTATTATTTAGGTATTATAGACTACCTAAAAGTCACAATAAAAAAAAAAGAATCTTGATACAATATTACAAGAAAGTATCAAGGAAAATTGCCCTGAAGTTATAGAACAAGAAGGCAAAGCAGAAATAGAAAAAAATCCAATTACTACCTGAAAGAGATCCCAGGAGGAAAACTTACAGGACTATCATAGCCAAGTTTCAAACCTCCCAGGTTAAGGAGAAAATAGTGCAAGCAACAAGAAAAAAATTATTTGAATATTGTGGAACTACAGTAAGGATTACATAAGACCTATTAGCTACTATGTTGAAGGACCATAGGTCATGGAATACTGCATTTCAGACAGCAAAAGAGCTGGACTTAGAAACAAGGGTAACTTACTCAGCAAAGTTAAGTATAATCCTGAATGAAAAAAAGTACATTTAAGAAACTGAAAAACTTTGGGAAGGAAAAAAAATAAAGTAAAAAGTGCACAAAAGAGAGCAAAAGAAAACCTAGAAGGAAGCAAAGAAAAGCTATGTAGCTTGGAAAACAATATGTAGTATTTATCATACAGGTTTTCTTGAAATGCAGATTTCTTATTTTATATTGAATCCTTTCTTATGTTCTGCTATGTACATGGAAATGTTTTTTTTTCATTTTATATTTAAGTTTAAAGTGAATAAAAACATTTTCAAAAAAAAAAAGGATGAAGCTGTTCAAAAGTGGAATAGTCTACCTTGCAAGATTTCCTCTGCTTTGAGGTCTCCAAACCCTAAAATCCTTTTATTCTAAAAAAGTAACTGCATAAAAATGAAATATAAGCACTGATGAATATTTTTACAATTAGTATGAAAAATGCTTAATGAATGCATCTGGATTTGGCTATAATAATGGAGGCTGATGGTAGTATTTATGTGTGTATGTGCTCATCCTTCATTGACAAAGAAGACCGTGCCATCAGAGAAATGATGACATGACTTACACTTGACTTTGTTATGAGTGAAGGAGTGCTGTGCAGGTCACCAGCGTCACTTCTCCTCCAGAGCCATCTGAATCCAGTGACCAGATATTCATCAGGATGACTGGAGGTGACCCAGGATGAGGCAATCGGGGTTAAGTAACTTGCCCAAGGTCACACAGGTAGTGAGTGTCAAGTGTCTGAGATGAGATTTGAACTCAGGTCCTCTTGACTCCTGCACTGGTACTCTATCCACTGCACCACCTAGCTGCCCCTAATATTTATGAGTTCACAAGCAAATAAAAAATGTTGCCCAAAGCACTTATGATAAGCCTGGTAGAAACCAAAAATCAAAGTTTTAATCAAATCTAAAGCGACTTAATTGCAACTTCTACCCACTGGCCCCTTTGGGGCCAAACAGAACAAACCCAATCCCTCTTCCACATGACAATTCTTCAAATACTTGAACACAACTATTACCTCTCCCTCTGAGGCTTCTTTTCTCCAAGTCAAACATTTCATGTTCTTTCAAGTAATACTCATGTATCTTCAAACTCGATGCCTTTCACCATCCTAGTTGTCTTCCCTTGTAAGTTTAATTATCCATCTTATCAATGTCCTTGTGACACTTTGGTGTCCAGAACTAAATATAATACTCCAAATGAAGTTTGACAAAAGCAATGTACAGTAGGATGATCACTCCCCTGTACCTGGAAGCTATACTCATCCTAATAGAGTCCAAGACTGCATTAGTTTCTATGACTACTACAGTACAGTACACTGATGATTCGTACTAGAGTACACTAACCCCCCAGAAAATTTTAATACAACAATTGTGATTTATTTATGCCTTTCACATCCTATATTTGTTGAACTGATTTTTCTGTACTCAAGAGCAAGACTTTATATTTATCCCTAATGCATTCCACCTTATTTGATTAATCCCAATGGCCTAGCTCGTACCTGTTTACTATCTCTCCAGGCTTTTGGTCACTGAAAATTTGAGGAGCATACCATCTATATCTTTATCTAAGTTTCTGATAAAAATGTTAAACAGCATAGAGCCAAGTACATTTCTCTGGGGTACTCCACTGGAGATTTGCCATGCTGACCATTAAGAACTATTCTTTGAGTTTGGCTACACAACTGGTTTTCAAATTATGATTGTATTATCATCTAAATTATCTCCACAATGATAGTATGAAAGTCCCCTTGCAGGTAATTCACTCCAATTCCCTCAACATGTGGATTAGGGAACTGAGGATAACAGAAATGATTTGCCTAGATCACATAAGCTAATTAATGGCAGAGATGTAGAATTCAAATCTAAGTCTCCTGACTTGTCATCCAGTGTTTTTTCCATGAGACTACCACTGCCTCTAAGGTCACATCATTAAGATGTGAAGGAATGAGAGCCAGTTCTTTATGACAGAAGGCCTTTAAAATTATGCTGTTCTCTCTCCTTTCAATAGTTTCCATAGTTGTAGGTGATGGGGGAAAGAGGGATACACAGGAGGACTGGATAATTTCTTTTATTGCACTGCAAAATGTAAATTATACTGCAGGCATATTTTGCATTAACAGATGAATAGAAAAAGAAAAATACATAAAGATTTTATGTAATTACTTTACCTTTGTGATGAGGAGTCGATACTTCTCAACCAGGTGGTCATTGTTGTGGCATCCTGCAAGAAGCTGCCATACTTCTCCACGAAGAGCCTCAGGGACACCACTTCTTACTAAGGATGATAACTGCTTTGGTCTCACACTCAGGTTCAGATGCCTGAAAATGATGCCACAGTTTATGATTGGGGACTCAAGTACAAAAAAGGAACATATGCTATAACACACAACACAGAATACAATTACAAGTATAGAAAAAAGAAGTATTCCGTGAGAATTTAAATTTGTTTATTACAAAGGGTTTTAAAAAATGCCACTCATGCCAAGATTCCATAGGTATCCAAACAAAATTTTAAATAATTCTATAAAATTTGTTAATCTATTTAGCATCAAATACATAAGCAAGGTTACCAAGGAATACTTCTACAAACAAGAGGCCAAAGCTAGAATTATTTCAAAATCCAGTGAAATCATATAGTCCAGCTGATAAAAAGTTTAATTTGGTACTGATTTACACTATTCCCATCCGACTAGATGCCAAACATTTAAGTTACTACTTCAATACCCAAATAAAATTTACAAATGATTTTCTGAGTTCAATTATATAATTTCTGAATATAGTTCAACACTATACAAAGCAGGTATCCACAGTCAAGCTTTCAATAATGACATCTTACTACGAATAAGAAGAGCAAATATTAACAGAACATCTATCCATAAGGCAATCTAGAGACAAAAGTATTTGTCTCAGCTTGAACACAACTGCAGAGCAATGAAAACCTTGGAAGTCATCAACCTGAAAGACTCTAACAATAGTGATAAGTACATATCAATCTCTGTTCTCATAGACATTTAATGTGATCATCATACTTTAAGAAAAACTCAGCACATAAACATGGCTCTAGATAAACTTCTTTGTTGTCATTTTTCAGTATTTGGCTATCCATTCCAAAATGGCTTTTAAAAGCTATGTTTTTCAAATAACCAATCAGAATTAGTACATGGGGACATTTAGCAAATGAATGTTACAGTGATGACAGAAAGCTAATACCAGAACTTTAGCACTATTGCAATAAACATTATTTTTGTTTATATACAAAATTATTTAAAAGGAAAAAAGTCAGAAAGAAAAAGTATAAATGATTGTAATAACTTAGTTTATATTTATAAAATTATTTCTATGATTCTCCTAGCAAATACAGTGGACATTTAATCAATGTTTGCTAAATGAATGACTGTTTACTTTAAGACTTGATATAATTCTCTGCACACAACAGGTGCTTAATAAATGTTTGTTAACTGAATTGTCATGCTGTCTACTTACCTGAACACAATGTGACTTTAATGCATCCTCTCAATGTCTCTCTATCTCATTTTTTGTACATTATATTTAAAGTAGATGGTAATGTGGTATAGTGGGGAAAAAACGAGATTGAGGTGAAGAGACATGGCCTCCAGTTTCTATTCTATTTTAACCTTACACAAATAACTTCATTTTTTTTGGATCCCAGTTTGTTCCTCTATATAATGACAGGGTCAGAACAGGTAATTTTTAAGGCCCTTCCAGATCCAACCTTCTACAATTCTCTATCTCTTCTTATAGGGATACATATAACAATAACATTTAAAATTGTGTTTAATTTTTTTCTCTGCTCTGTTTACTTGTGCTCAATTAATTTTAACAGCTTTGCATAGACAGGATAACATATTGTCTTTGTAGCTAGCTGATTATGATACTGCTTATCATAAACAGATATGGCAGAATGGGAAAATGGTGTGCCACATTTGTAATGGTGGGCCAATTAAGGTAATGAATTCCCCATCATTGGAAGTATTCAGGCAGTGACTAGATTTGTCAGGGATAATATAATAGGGATTTATGATTCAGGTAAGGATTGGGCTAGATTTTTTGCAGTCCCTCCCAAATCTAAGAGTCTATGAAGGGTTATCTTGCCACTGGACTCTAACTCACAGCTATGTCAAGACATCACCCTTCTGATATCATTTGTCCTCTTTGAGAACAAGGGGAAAACAACAAATAACAAGAAGAGCTCAGGATTCAGTCCTTAGGTTAGAAATAATAATGAAGATAAAAATAATTAACAGCATTTTATGGTACTTTAAGTTTTGCAAAGTGCTTTATAAATATTATCTCATTTTATCCTCACAATGACCATGAGAGGTAGATGCTATTAACTGAGGCAGTTAAATGACTTGCCTAGGGTCACTCAGCTAGTCTGTAGCAAGATATAAACTCAGGTCTTTTTGACTCTGGTTTCAGTGCTCTATCAATGTCTACAAAGAGATTTGCTCACAAAAATCTTCTGAGGTCAGTTGAGGAAAATAACTCCTCTATGTTATAGTTGAGAAAACTGATGGTCACAGAGGAAAAAGGACTTACCTGGTCACATGGTTGATGAATATAGGGAGGGTGGCCTTAGAATATGCTTTCTGACTCTAGCACACTTTTTATTATAAAATATTGCCTCTGATCAGAGGCACTAAAATCTGATCAGAGATTTAAGTGCTACAAACTACACCTCAGTGATTTTTAACTTATTAGGCAAATATAACAAGGCTAAATTTGATTTTTAAGACAATTCAAAGACATGAAATATTTTCATATTTGCCAGCATTAGTCCTCAGACACTTGAAAATCTACTCTGAAAACAGAATTTTAACATGAATGTTTTATCTCCTGGTAAAGAAGGAAAATCAAAATATATGAAACTATTGTTTATCAGAGAGTTGGTATGTGGGGAAGGAGGAACAGAATAGAGATTTTTCAAGTCTGACTTTGACTTTTCTATTACTAGAGACAAACAGTGCCCTATGCTACACATAGTATATGCTTAGTGAAAAGATTGATGAATGAAACCTTAAAAAAACATATTTGTGAGGAAACAAACCAAAGCTTCTCTCTGACATTTCCCAGTATATCCTGGAAAAGAATATTTTATTGAAATGCTGAGTATCCTGAGTATTCAAAGCAGATGCTATCCATTTATAGTTCTATCCTCCAAGGGCACAGAGAACTTACTTTAAATTCTGAGATAGACAGAGCAAGATATTGTTCAGCTAAAAACAAAGTCAAATGCTCCTGAATTCCACCTTCTAAGACAAATCACAACAGAAAGGAAGGAGCTTGTCAAGAACTTATGTGCCAAGTCTAATAACTAGACAGAGGGGAATCAAGAAGAGTCAAATCACTTTTCTTTTCCCTCTACAAAATGTGCATATCTTCTAAAAGTAACTAGATAAAAATATATGTTATAATCTCATCATTCTGACTAGTATCATCCTTTCTCATAATATTAAGAGGGAGCTAAAGGAAATATTCTTTTAGAGTAAGTCTGACTGCCTAGGGCAGTGCTTTCTAAACTTGCTAGCAGACCCTTTTCATCAACTTAGATGAAAGGAAATAAAGATGAATGAATTTTGTTAGGGCCAGAAGAACCCTAAGATAACATCCAGGCCAGGCCCATTACTTTGCCAATGAAGAAACTGAGACTCAGAGGTCAAGTGATTTGTCTGAGGCCATATAGCTGAAAATTACTAGAAATAAGATTTCAATTTCTATCTCCTGGTCTGAGATGCTGTGTTCTTATACTACAGCTAGTTGCTTCTGACTAGGCTCAACTATTCTTTCCAATATGGAATTATTCTGCTAAGATAAACATCACAGCAAACAAAATGAATTTCCGGAAGAAAATGGAAGTTATTATTATAAAACTTACCATCTTGACAACAGTTCTCCCCAAGTTTCAAGAATTTTTTCAGCACATTCTTTGGACACATCCCCTGATCCACTCAAGAGAGGTTCATCATTATCTTTAACAAACAGAACACAAAGATAGTATGATAAAAGGGACAGTAATAAGTAGAAAAATGAGTTAGGTAGTAATTTAGAGCTGCTTGGTTCATATTACAAACTTATAGGCTTTGACGAGCAATAATATTTGCAATAAATCTGACTTATGGCCTTGTACATACCCATCTCTGTGTATATCTAAATATTCTCAATTAGGGGCATGGAGGGAGAGAATGGAGTTGTGGGAGAGACATGAGATGTCTGGGGAGGTTTAGCGTCAAAAAGTTCAACATTTTATTCTATTAAATAGGTAAAAATATAAGATCAAAATGGTACTGAGTTAAATCCTAGTTCTAATTAGGAAGCTACTGCAATTGTTCAGATGAGAGGTTAAATGAGTCTGAATACAGAAGGTGGCTATGTGAGTAGTGAGAAGGGGTCAGAAGGGAGAGAAGTTGTGAATGGTGAGACAACAAATTTTGGCAACTGATTGGATATGTGGGTCAGGTGAGAGTGAAGAGTGGTGGATAAAAACAAGATTGTGAACCTAGGACACAAGAAGGACAGCAGTGGTCTCAAAAACAGCACAATTCAGAAAAGGCAGGGGTTTGGGTATGAAAAACAGTGAGTACTATTTTGGACCTACTGGCACTAGATTTGGAGCCAGAGTATCTCGATTCAAATTTCATCCCTGTCATTTACTCTGTCATATATTCACTGTATAAGTCATTTAAGTTTTCTGAATCTCAGTTTCCTACACTAAAAAATGAGAGGAGCAGACAAAATGGCTCCCAAGGTTCTTTCCAGTTTTAAATCTATGGCCTTAAGATCTGACTTCTATTGTAAAGAGAAATAAACAGAAAATGGTAGGAAAGCCATATTCTCCCTTAAGAACATTATTCCCTTTTATTGCAGACTCAGAAAAAATCATATTTACTGAGCTTTCTCCAACTGGTAGAAAATATTTTATGGAGAAGATAAACCTATATAAGTTCATATAGAAGCTAGGCAAATCTTGATGAATTTAAAGAATTCAACAAATGATAATACAGATTATTTGCAATCATCTCCATTCCTGAATAGTGTTTAATATATAAAATTGCTCTCTTTTAATAGTTTTAATGCATAGGTTTTATAGGGAGTCTTTCTTATTGCATTTTTTTCTAGGTCTAATGACTATATAAACATAATTTGCCTTAGAGCAGTGGTTACCAATCCTGGAGTTATGACACCTAAATTACTTGCTGCATAGTCAACTTTGTCCATAACTATGAAGACTACGACATCACTACCAAGATGATATTATTTCAGAGAAGACAACCTTGGATTTGTTTTTACACAATTACTGAGCAACTACTATCTGTTAGACCTTTCGTTATGTGCTGAGGAGAAAATGATGATTAACAAGACCAAGGTCTTGCCCTTAAGATCATCCATTCCAGTAGATGAATGAAGTCAAATGGAAGTCTGTATGATATAGTAAAAGCACTCATGTGAGAATAATATAGTTCTGACAGTACTCCTGGTCCACTGGCTGTGTGACCTAGGTAAATCATTTCACCCCTTTGGACCTTTTAAGTCATCTGTGAAATGACATGACTCTCTTAAGTGATTTCTAAGCTTTCATTCGCTGCAGGGAAAGGAAAATCTAATAATTCTGTATCTGATAGGAAATGGACTGGCTAGGTCTCAGAAGAAAAAAGTTTTATTTAAATCAGTGTATTCAAAATGTAATCAAATCATGTTTTTTTTCAACTCTAATACTTAAACATTTTATGACTGGGAAAGAGCACTGAATCTGGAGAAAGAGAACCTAAGTAACTTAATCTTTCAGGTCTCAATTTTCTCATCTTTAAAAATAAGGGGCCTATACTGGATGGTATCTTTTAGTCCTGAATACTATTATATCAGGAAAGTCACCTATATTCCCAATTGGCTCCTTTGTTACTTTAGAGTTCAGTTTTTGTGAAGTACTCATCATCTTGAACTTCCCAGCATCAATAAATCCTTCTTTAAATGCTTCTTTAAAATGCTTTAGAATGCTAATGCTAAAGTTTTATTCAGTGGATATGGTGGCAGCAACAGAGAGCTGTTAGGGCTCACTCAAAATTCTAAAAAAACCAAACCAAAAGACCATAGAACATATGTGTATATGTATGTATATATGTATATAAACTAACAGGTATAAGTTTTATTTTTGCCCCCCAGTATTTTCCATTTTTTCCAGTTCCACTTCTAACTGGAAAATAATACCAGATAATCCCATGGCAACTGAAGTCATAACATAAGCTTAGCTTAAATCTTACCTTCCTCTTCATCATCTTCTGGAGGAGAAGGTATCATTGAACTCTGGGACCCTGACTGCGGCAGGCGAAGGGAGGGACTGGCCGTAGTTTTTCTCCTTTCTCTTTCTGATTCACTCTCCAAGCACACAACTTCATATAAAGTGTCAGTGTTACTTTTTCTGTCTTTCTGTTTTATCTTTAGGAAAGAATGATATGAATTAGACCCATTCATTAATCTGTGCTTTTGATTTGATGTAGCATTCAATTCAGCAAGCACTTAAGCATCTACCACGTGCAAAACATAATGTTGACTCTGCATGTAAAAGAAAAAAAAATAAAAGAAAAAAATGGCCCTTGCCCTCAAGGAACTTATTATGTTCTTTTCACTTAGAGTTAAACAACATGTACACACAGGTAAATACAAATGTGTGTGTGTGTGTGTGTGAGAGAGAGAGAGAGAGAGAGAGAGAGAGAGCGCGTGCGCGCAGTCAATGGGAATCAAGGAAGTAAGGGCAAGAACTGGAGGCCAAGAATGTAGACAAATTTTTAATAGGACTTATGTTGTGAAATAAGAAAGATATAAGGTTATAATGTGAGGACAAGATTAAGTGAAGGCTTTTTAAGGATAAGAGAAATCTGGATATGTGTGTAGGTAGCAGGGAAGAGCCAGTAGACAAAAAGAATATGATGATTAGAGGGTGGGAATGATTAAAGAAACAAGCTTCCCAAGGAGAAAGGAAATGATGAAATCATGAGTACAGTTAACAAGGGTTTGGCCTTGGAAAAGAGAAAAACCAAGTCTTTTACTATAGCAAAGTAAGAGAGAATGGTCCGTGATATAAAATGGCTATGAGGCATAAGCCAGGTGACAATTGAGAGCTCAAGATGGAAAGCTTTCTCAATAAAACAGAAGCTGGGGGATGGTTGCATAGGGGGCTTCAGAAAAGAGGTTTGAAATAGCTGCTTTGGGAAGTACAAAGCAACATGTGAGGAAATAAAGCACCAAAGTTACTATAGCATACATACATGTGTACATATATACATGCTATGTTTTTAACAGAACAAATGGGGCTAGGGAACCAGGAGATCTGGTTTTGAGTTGAGACTCTGCCACTCATTTGTTGTGTGTGACCCTGCACAAGTCATTGCATCTTACTGCACCACAGTAAAAGGAGGTATTTAAACATATCACTAAAGTTCCTTTTAATTCTAATATTATCTATTCTAAGACCCAATACAGCTCTGATTATGTTCTAGGATCATACCTCCTTTCTCCTATATTCTAAGGATTCTGCAAACCTAAAGTTCTATGAATATCTAGTCTATCTTCTATGTACTGTTCAGAAACTTTGTCTTCTGTCCACTTCCTTCCTATTTCCTTTGATGGCATGCTAAAGGGACTAAATGAGGACTGTTTTCATCCCATCAAAACTTAAAAAGGTACTTTTCTAAAGCTGTACCATCTAAGGCTAATTAATAATCACCACAGTTGGGAATACTTCCGAAAAAAGGTACTGAGATTTTACATTTTATTTTTTTGGGGGAGGGATGGGGGAGAAGGGTGAGTTTGAGGAGAAGGACTGAAATCAATGTTGAATATGCATGTTTAAACATTTGCAGAAATTATTGTTTTTCTTTATTTGAAGAGCAAAACATTGATGACCAAGGTAAGTTTAGTGTCTATATCTCCCTCTTTCTAAAGGGAAATTTTGCCCTAGAAGGAAAACTTCCTAATGCTGAGGCTAACAAAATTTTAAAAATGGAAGCATTTTTGTGCTTAATTTTTGGCAAGCAAATAATAGAAATACCCTTACAACCCAAATTAGAAATAAGAAAAAAGAACACAACAAATACAGAAATTAAGAAAACTATTAGACACTGACCAAGATTATCAGTTCAACAACCAGTTATTCACAATTAATCATTAGTCAGTTACTGATTTCATTAAGCGTTGACAGTATGCCCTCAGATATCAGAATGAACACTTCACTTTCAGAGATATACTGTACTACAGGTTGAAAAAATCTGAGAATTTAAGAGAACTGGATGAATATTTACAATACTATAAAATGTTCAGCTGACAAAAAGAAGAGTAAAGCAAAACAAACAAATCTCTGAAGTAAAAGAACAGATCATTAGTTTTCTGATTAAACCTGATAAAAAAGGTACTAGGATCATATGGACGACTTAATAGTCAAAGAATGTATAAATTTAATACTCTCTATATAAAATGTTTTGAAATACAATCATTCCTGTGAATCAAAAATCACTAAAATGATGATAAAAGTTACAATGTGTACAAATTTGGTAAAATAAAAGATATGTTGTTGATTAAGGCAAACTTCTAAAATTTTTTCTTTTCAGACAAGTATTTGAGGCTTTTAGCATTAGTTGTTGAAATCTTCCTCATTATATTAAAAAATAATTCATCCACCTAAGGAGAAAAAAGGAAATAAACTTAGGATATTCCTTCCTTCATTTCTGCTTTATTGTCAGGGAAATATAAAACTACATCACCTTTACTATCAGTATGCCACTTAGACAGAATGGGTGTAAAACAATCTAGCAGGCTCATTTAAAGGTTAGATTTGCAGTAGGAACGTGTTTAACTCTGTATTCCATCCCCTATGAAATTATTTTCGGCAAAGCGATCCTAGGTTAAAAGAAACTGTGTTAGACAAAGTATTATGCTAAAATATTTTATGAAAACGTGCAGAATTCAGTTCAATCTTATCCACTTTGAAACCCTACAGGTCTACATGGATTACAGAATATGTACATGTGGCTATTTCATAAGGGACTATAGATATCAAATGGAGAGAAGTAACAAAAATCTGAGGAAGATCAGAACACATTTGGTATTTTGAGATGTAAAAAGAGAATCTTAGGTAAAAAGACTACAGCACAGTTCAGCTACTGTATGAGATTAGGTTAGAAGTAGAGACATGTCTGATGTGACTCCTCACAACAATCCTGTAAAATAGGTAGTATAAGTCTTATTATTTCCATTTCACTGAAGCAAAAACTCAGGCTGGAAAATGGGAAATGTCTTGGCCGAGGTCACAGAGAAAGAGGCAGAGTCAAGACTCTGATATAAGTTTCCTGATTATCAAGTCTAGTAACTCTTTCACATGCAAATTTGTGAAACAAAATGAAATCACAATAAATAAACAATAAATAAAATTAGCCAGTTCCAGAAGATGCTTATTCTAAGGTAAATAATTCAAGTAGATCTGTGATTTCATCAATCTGAACATTCGGTCCACTGATGCAGATTATGACACATTCATGCCATGCCTGTTTATCCCGTGCAACTCTTGAACTTGTCCTTCCAAGCAAACTTCAAGGCATTTTACCCAATGTACTGGCGGAGGGGGTTTCTGAGCACCTTGAGGATGCCAATGGAACAAACAAATTGTCCACTGGTTATTCCTAGCTCTCACCATGTCTTTTAAAAAAAATTATACTTATATTTTATGACATCTTTTCTCCTGCTTCTCCTTTATAATTCTTTGTAACATGCTGCAGCCTGTTTTTGCCCACCACATACCTCTTGATTGCCCTTTGACAAATTCTGAACTTCAATCTTTGAAAACTAGAGTGTTTCATAATTTGTAGCTATATAATATCAATAAAAAGAATAATGCTATTAAAAAGACGACATTTTGTGTCAGGGAGAAGCTTAAGTTGTTAACAGAAACTTGCAATTTCCCTAAAGTAATCCAGGAGGCTCTCTTCTCATAATGCACTAACTTATTCATTTGCAACTCTCTAAGCTACATGTGTTTAACAGAAAAGATATAGATTGCCTATCTAAGTGCATATAGGTCTGGACAATAGATATTCTTTATCTACCGATTTTTTCTTTCCAAGTAATCAGGATTAAGTAACTTGCCCAGGGTCACACAGCTAGTAAGAGTCAGAGGCTGGAATCGAATTCAGGTTCTCCTGATTCTAGGGCTGGTGCTCTATCTACTGTGACACCTAGCTGCCCCTTTACTGATTTTTTCTTGTGTGGATAGTTAAACTCTTTTGAGTGATTATGGATCTTAATTAGGAGCTCTCCAATGTTCCTTCAGGTAGTTACCTAGCTTCCACTCTGTGTCAGACACTATGTTAGAGAAGGACAAAAACAGTCCCTGCTGTCAAAGAGCTCACTGTCTAGTGAGATGACAGCATGCAAACAACTATGTACAAACAAACTCTATATGGATAAAACTGGAGATAATGAACAGAGGGAAAGCACTGGCGTTAAGGTCGATGAGAAAGAGCTTCTTCTAGAAGGGGGGACTTTGGCTGAGACTTGAAGGAAGCTGTGATGTGGAGAAGAGGAGAGAGTGCCAAGCATGGGGCTAAGCCAATGAAAATGCACAGCTGTGACATGGAGTGTCTAGTGAAAGGGGCAGCAAGGCCAGCGCTGCTGGATCACAGAGTACGTTGAGGGTTTGGCGGTGGGGTGTGGGCGGTGAGAGGAAGGGGGGGGGAGAGGGAGAGAGAGGGCGGGGGAGAGGGGGGAGAGAGAGAGGAGAGACAGAGAAAGAGAGATAGAGAGATGGAGGGAGAGGGAGAGGGGGAGGGAGGGAGGGAGAGAGACACAGAGAAAGAGAGAGAGATAGAGAGATGGAGAGAAAGGGAGAGAGGGAGAGAGAGGGCGGGGGAGAGGGGGGAGAGAGAGAGGAGAGACAGAGAAAGAGAGATAGAGAGATGGAGGGAGAGGGAGAGGGGGAGGGAGGGAGGGAGAGAGAGACACAGAGAAAGAGAGAGAGATAGAGATGAAGGGAGAGGGAGAAAGGGAGAGGGAGGGAGGGAGGGAGAGAGGAAAGAGAGACACAAAGAAAGACAGAGAGATAGAGAGATGGAGGGAGAGGGAGAGGGGGAGAGAGAGGGAGGGAGGGAGAGAGACAGAGAGAGAGACAGGGAGAGGGAGAGAGAGAGAGGGAGGAGCTTTAGGAACATTGATTTGACAAGTAAACTTGAGGAAAGGAGACCAAACAGCAATAGTCCAGCTATGAAGTAATAACGTTTCACACCAGGGTGGTGACAGCATAAAAGAAGAGAAGCTGAAGTTAGAAATGATAAGAGCTTGTTCTGGAGCTTAATACAATTAGAATAATATCACATGCAAATAAGAGTATGTGAAAGGCTACCATTTCTAGGGAACAGTCCTTTAATTTAGACTACTGTGACAGTTTACACTGCTACAAGACAGCAGCAAACACCTTTGGTGAATGTGTCTCCCTGTTTGAATCCTCTTTTGATATTAATGACATGAAGGTTATTGAAGAGGGTTAGCCTAGTTATCTCTTTCTAGGAATCTTGCATAATGTTGATGGAGAGAGCGTTTAAAGTGGCAATTTGCTAACTAAATTAAATGCTTTTTTACATTCAACAATCATACTACTGATGAAATCACTAGGGAACAGAATATCTTATTGGTTTTCATCCAGGAAACAAGTCTCAGAAACCTCAAGGAGGCTAATAAGGTAAGCTGGGATCTAATTAAGTGTGACTTATCTGAGGCAATGTGGTCCTAACAGAATGAAACCTTAAAAAGGTGATCCAAGGAGTGAGGTTTTTTTCATTATCTCCAGCACTACTTAGGGGGTATAGGATGTTTTGGTTGTTAAGTACCCGTTATTCTGGCACTTAGCAAGGGCAGAGCACATGGTAATGTTGTATAAGTGCTTGTTGACTGATGACTGTCATGTAATCAGAAATATCATAGGATTTTTGCATCAAATAGAACTCTAGAGGTCATCTAATTCAAACCATACCTGAGCAAAATTCTTAACAATATACTATTCCTGACAAGGATATGCTAGAAAATCCCTGGTAAAGGGGAACCTTCTGAGGAAGCTAATTAAAAATTTACTAGCAGCTCTAATTATCTAAGTGACAATAGTGAAAAATATGCTGAAAAATGATTCAAGAATGAGAAATGAGACTCCAAATACTTTCAGACTACAAAGAAGCTTCATACCTCTATATCCTGCTATCTTTTGAAATAGTCATAAGGCACTGGATAGGCAAGTGTTCATTAAAAATGAAATGAACAGTATGCTAGACAAGAAACAACTAGTTACCAAAGAGTGAATCATTTTTAATGAGTGAGATCAACTTATTAGAGCAGAGATCAAAATGATCATCAAATGAGAAAAATATGCCATACAACTGAGACAACTCCAGCCTGTCTTATTTAAATAGGCTATAGATATGAAATAAATGGGGAATAGGTAAAAGAACAATTATAGAAAAATGACCACAACTTTACTAAGAAAGGTTAACCAACGTAAATCAACAACCCAACATAACACAGAGCCCAACAAGCCTACAAAAGTTTACTCTCCTGATCAAAAGGAATACAGTAACTAAGGGCAATATCAGTTTAGACAATAAACTAATTTAGTAAAAATTATAGAGGAAGATGGTAAAGGACATGATCACAATCACCTCATAAAGCAGATGATCCCAATGACATGAAATTTGAGGGAGCAAGATGAACAATCAAAAATGGAAAAAAATCTATAAGGATTTCTCTAACAATCTCTTACTAATCTAAATGAAAGTACCACAATTGGACCACTGGACTCTTAAAATTACAGGCCAGAAAAAGGAAGGAGAAATAACACTAAACAAGCCTAAAATGGGAAAAGCAGTTAGAATAAACCAAGCAAGTAGGGAGAAGATGTATGTTGAAGGTGAAATGATTTTAAGGATATTAAGGACTTTTTCTGGGGTACAGATTGAGAAAGTAGGCAAATAGCCAGGATTTCTTAAGCTATCTAGAAAGGTGGAAGTTAGTAAAGGCTTACAAAAAATTATTATCAAAAAGACACATGACTACCATTGATAAGGATGTTTTCCTATGACATAAAAAATTTTTTAGACCAAATTACATAGACGTGGAGGACATCTTGATGAAGGTTCAGAAAAGACAGCAGGCTTTCATTAGTAATGTTAAACAGAAGAACACGTTTACTGTCAGATAACTAAGAAGAGAAAATATAAGATTCCACTAAAACTTGTTTACTGTAAAAAAGTATTTGGGTAGAGCAAAATGACATCTTAAAAGATATTCCCTCCCAACAGGTTGTCAATCATGCAAATGTCAGTATCATACATGATTCTTGGAAAGAGGTAACAATATAGATAACACTGCCCAGTGATCTTCTGATTATTACTATCAAATAGTCATAAAACAGAGCTATTTCTCACTAAAAGTACTTGTCACTTTCATGGAGAAATTCTAGTAGAGAGTTAAAATCAAAGAGAGAGTCCCTATAGATGGTGAAGTACTCCAGAAGATCTGGTTGGCAGATGACATTGTGTTCACTGTATCAAACTACAGAAGTTTATAAAGCTTCTAAGTAAGATCTTATCAAAATACTTTCTTAGGGAAAAGCCAAACAGATAAAGAATTTTTATTATTGAGACTAAGATATACATTTGGATGGACAACTCTTCGATTTGGTACATTAGTACCTATTTCTTGGGCAAATGCTCTGGCTAGACAATAAGCTAAAATCAGAATTTTAAAAGTGTAAGAGAGCAGATGGGATTGCTCAGGAAGCTGTACAGGCTTTTTAATGATTCCTAGTTTCTTTTTAAACATCAGTAATCTTCTAGTGAGCTGTATGGCTGTGAGACACTGAATAATGTCTCTGTAGAATTAAAGTAAAGGGTCACCTAAAGACAATGGAGAGGTGCATGGTGGGCATGAGCAAGTTATAGAAGGGAGGATTCTGGAAAGATGGTGGAATAGATCAGAAAATTCCAACTACTCCAAATTTCCTCGACAAAACAAGACAAAATGGCACCTCAGGGTGAATGGAGAACAGCAAAAATAAGCAAGGGTTGGGGCAGAGCAATGGTCCTCCTCGGACAATTGGAGAAGATCTGAAGTAAGAACCGGAACTTTCAAAATCAAAGACTAGGCCCTTGATACTATTCACTTAAGGTTCTGATTGAGAAACGAGGCAAACTACTCAGTGTCCTTTCTTTTTATCTCATAACTGTAACAGTATGTTTCTAAAGGTCATATATAAAACAAAATATTGAAAACAGCATTCATTTAGGTAGCAAAAAAAATGGTAAATATAGGGTATCCTTCTACTGGAAAATGGCTAAAGGGAATGGCTAAAAAAGCTGTGGTACATGCAAAATTATTTTACCGTAAGAAATGATAAAAGTACAAAGAATTTGGAAAGAAACAAGAAGACGAACAATATGATACATAGTGGAGAAAGCAAGACTAAGAGAATAATATGTACAATGACTATAATAATACAAATGATATTTTAAAAATGCAATCAAACTCTGATGAATAGTGAAACACTGGCCTTAGAGAACTAAAACAGAAACATTTTCCTGCCCTCTGAAGAAAGGTGGGGATTATAGATATAGAATGGCACATATTTTCAGATGCAGTTGCTGTGTCTTTGGTTGGCTTTGCTTCAATGTTTTTCTTCATTACAAGGAAAGGTTTCAATGGGATGGAGCTAAGGGAAATTGATTATGATGTAATAAAAAAGGCAAAAATATAATTTAAAAAATAAATGAAATAATGGGTTCCAAGAGACTATACCTTTATCAATTTTAGTAAATAATATTTTAAATGTTTTACTTTTATCTTCTACAAAATGCAGATAATGTCATTTGTATTACTCCATTTCGCAGAGCTATTGTGAGAAAAGTGCTTGGCAAAATTTCCAGTACTAGAGAAATGTAAGCTCTTATTACTTAAGAAAAACATTTAAGCCATCAACAAAAACCATGATCCCAAACCCAAGAGCAAACTTCTGAAAGGGACAAAATTAGTCTTTATCACTCCATACATTTAAAAATATAGATATCAGGAAATAAAATGAGTATCTCTAATTTTAGGGTGTTAGATCAAATAAATGCCTTTGAACTGAAGACAAGTCAGTTCTAGATTTATTTTTCACTTTAAGTATTGTGCAGATGGGATTAATACCTGTTTTAGCTTCAAAAAGAAGTTTTCAGTAGTGCTACGTTTGCTGAAGGGCCAGAATAGCCTCTCGTTAGGTGAACAAACTCGTACTTTTGTCTCCAGAAGAAATCGGACAGGTTCTTGTACTTCTGTTATGACCAAATCAACAGCTGCAGTCATGAACAGCACTTTGTCTAAAGACAGAGAAAAGTATAGCAACTTATTTGCATGCTTAAAACAAATATGTTCCTCTTAATTCTGTAAAATAAACTTTAGCAAATTTTGACACAGAAGCATATAATAAAATAATTAAAATAAGTCTCCATTAAGGAAATTATATATCTTAGAAATATCAACAAGAAGATGAATATGTAAGGTAAGGTAAACTGTGTTTTAATTAACTGTAATATGTCTGAAACAATCTTCTTCCATCAAGATAAAGAAAAAGACTGAAATTCATGACCAAAAGTCTTTTCCAATAACTTTATACCTAGAAGAAATATTAATTTGCTCACAGCTCAAATCATATTTCAACAAATTCCAATAGATTGGACCTTGAAAGGAATGTGGACATTATTTGGTCTACCACAAAGAACTGAGGTAGCAAGGTCATAATTTGGTCATTGTCACTAAGCAGAACCAGGAGTAGCTTCTATTAGAAATAGGCTATCTCAGTTACAGGCAATATGTGGGCTTGAGGGCTTGGATTTAATAATGTTGAGTTTCTGTTGTTGTTGGTATTTGCTGTAACACAATCTGAGCTATGTCGACCTCATGCCAATGATGACAACAGTCTGAAGGGCACGAACTAGGGGCATGAACACAAACATCTGTGAGGGAGAAAATACCTTTTGGTGTTTCTTCATTTACAACCTGGAAGTGTGGGGATTTAGGGTTCCAGCTACCAGTAATGATGTAAGACTTCCCATCTGAACTTTTTCCCATAGATTCCTAAGAAAAAGAGTGAAAGTAAGCCTATGCCAAAATGAGACCTAGTGATAGTTAAAAGTTCAAAAATAATAGCTGATATTTATATGTTTATTAAAACTTATGAAGCAAATCACATATTCTCTTGATACATACAACAACCCAGTGAGGATGGTAGGATAAGGATTAACAATACCATTGTGTAGATAAGGAAACAGAGGTATAAAGAGGGTGTAATTTGTCAGAGGTCAAATGGACTTTATTGGATGGATCTGAAATTGCAGTGTAGAGACACCAAGAATAGGGCTCTTTCAACTGTACTGTATGTTCTCATACAAAGAGCTACATATGTGAAAAAGTGAGCTCAGGGGAGTAAAGGTTCAAGCCCTTTGCTTTATGAACTTGGTGAGCTGCTGAAAAGTTACTTTTAAAAGGAATGGCTTTAAAATGAATAAAGTTTTAAATATAGTAGAGGAACTTAACACGTAAAGACATCCTAAAGTGTATCCATCTTAAAACAAAAAACCTTCCTTAATTTATCTGTTTTGTAAATCTGGATTTTCCCATCTCAGGTTAGCTAAAAGTAGGTTGCAGAAGTATTAGTGTTAAACAGAGACTCAGTGGTTTGGAAAGACAACATTTTGCATATGGAAGGAAACAAGGTACAAATGTTTAATTCTAAAGAAGAGTCCTTTTACCAATAATAAAAGAGATCAGTTATGTTGATATAGAAGTTTGGAGTATAAAAAATCCTTTTACATACATCATCTCATTTGATTCACAGAATGTTAGTCTGAAGGGCTCTTAAGAGAATACTCAGTGTGATTCTCTTCCCTTTATAAGGTAAGAGATCAAAGGCCAGGAAAGCTGAATAATGTGTCACTAATAAGCTACAGAGCATGGTGTAGCTGAAAAGTGGACTGGGCTTGACCAGCTGTGTGACCTAGGATAATGACACACCTGTAAAATTAATAACAGCTGTAGGGTTGTCAGCAAAATTCAATGAGATAATGTGTATAAAACATTTTGCAAACCTCAGGCATTATACACGTCAGTTATTGTTGTTGCCAGTACAGTAAAAAAAAAAAACAAACAAGTTAAATAACCTCACTTCACAAACACTTGATTTCTTTGCAAAGCAACAGTACCAGTTCATTTTGAGAGTACAAGAATTTTGCAAAACAATATGGTGAATGATAACCAAAGACTGTAGGCAATACATTCTCATAAAACAACAAAATGCAGGTGAAGGAAAAAAAAATAAATCTACTGCACAACTGATATTATTCACTTCAAAGAATATACATTGTTGACATGGAAGGGAAGAGAACCAGGAATCTAATGAAAAAGACTCCCAGAATTTCTATAGACAACTCTTCTCAACTGCACTGAGGGGAGAACTCCCACATCTGGACTCCAGCATTGCTGTTATGCTGCATGAAGAGGGTGGTGGTATTCTCATTCATCTTTCAATAACTGAGCTTCTCCTATGTATGCACCAGACATTGTGCAAACAACTGGGTATACAAAAAAAAAAAAACAACCCCAAAAAACAACTGACTCTGCTCTCAGAAAGTTCAGTCTAATACGAAAAAAAGAAAAAATGAGCTAGAGAAGAACAAAGCCATGAAAAGGCTATCTGTGCTGGAGGCAACGCATGTTTTAAAGTAGCTCAAGATTCAATACTTAAGTTATCCTCCAAGATGTAATTATCTGGCTCAGCAAACACCTCTTGGTTTTCAAGGTCATCAGGCACCATGAAGTATTCCTTAAAAAAAGAGAAGTGCTCCAGTGTGGAAAGTTAGGAGTAAATGAATCTGAAGAGTCAGAAGAGCCTCATGATCTGGGTCAGAAGACTGGTGGGGAAAGAGAACCCTAAGAGCTGTGCAGAGTACCAGGGGTAAAAAAAATTTCTGAGCAGGTCCAACTAAGAAATAAATAGGAAAGTCCTCCCAAAAAGGGAGTTCGGTACTCTTTGGAGGAAGCACCTGTTTGTTGTAGAAGGAATGATGATACAGATCCACAAGTACTGACAGGTGGATCATCAGCCAATAAAAGTCAGATGGAAGAAGAGGTAAGTAGTGTAGGTGGATGACTCCCTGTTACGGGATATTAAGGCAGCTATCTGTCAACCTTAGTACAGATGACTACTACCCACTCTTGTTGGAAATTCATGGGGACATAAATGACGTTGCCAGAACAAATCTAGAAAGCATTGCTAAAGACTGTGAAGTCTTGGAAAAGAAACTGAGGACCATATTAAAGGTAAAGATGATATTTTCATCACTACTGCTCATCAAAAGTGAGGGATTTAGAAGGGAAAACCAGACTTGAAAAGCACCCAATTAGTTTAGAAGATGCTATCTGAAAAAAGGGATCTGGATATCTGCACCATGTCATAAGATACAAGAATGAGATATTCCTGGGCAAAAATAGAGGACACTTAACATTGGCTGGTAAGAGTTTAATTGCCTAATCTTGCAATCTAATCATAAGGAGGAGAGAGGGATGAAATTTCTTGCATACATCCGAGCTGGATACTACTGAGTAGCTATAACATGGGAAGAATACAAATGAAATACTTGAGTTCACAAAAGACAAAATCCAATGAAAGAGTCAATAATAAAATCTATGGCATAAGATGCCTATTATTCAAATATACGAAGTATGACTAATAAACAAGAGGGACTAGTGATCCTGATTCAAGTAAGCAAATTGGACCTTTCGCTCAGAATTGGTAAAATGAGACCTTTAAGCTACAACATGGCTCTAGATTGTTATATTTTATTCAAAAGAAACTGGAAAGGTAAAATAAAAAAGGTCGAGTAGTAGCAAAGAATATTAAAAAATAAATTCATGTAAAAAACCAGAAACAACAGGAGGGGAAACAACAATTAATCAATCAACAAGACTTTATTAAGTGTACATGTTTGCCAGGCTTTGCTTTATGAGTTGGACGTAAAGACAAAAATGAAATAGTCCTTGCTCTCAAGGTGCTGACATTCTACTGGGAGAGACAACATATACATATATAGATATATACAAGATAAATAAATGGAATTTTTTGAGGGGGAGGGTAGGAGGAGAGGTGAGAAGATAGTAAGAATTGCAGAATCAGCAAATGACCATTATGCTAATCACTGAAAGAAATTAGGCATTCTAAGAGGCAGAAATGAGAGAGTAGATTCCAGGCACAGAGGTCAGCCAGTGAAAAGGAATGAAAATGGGTGATGGCATATTATATGTGTGGAACAGTAAACAGGTCACTTTAGTTGAACCAACTAGTATGTGAAGGAGAGTGATATATAAGGCTGGAGCTATACGCTGCAGCCATGTTCTGAAGGACTTTAAAGACCAAACAAAGGATTTAGTGTTTGAACCTAAATGAATCTGGGAACCACTGGAGTTTATTGAGTACAGAGAAATAACATGGTTAGACCTGTACTTTCGGATATTTTCTTTAACAGCTCTATTATAGAAATGGGACCAATTTGAAGGATATGGGGCCAATCTAGACAAATTGGTGATAGGGGACTATGCAAACAAAAAGACTGGGACAAAAGCAAGAAATACTGCGCAAGCAGAATATACAAGATGTGGCAACACTGAATATTTAGGGTGAAGAAAACATTTAAGTTGAAGATAATTTCAATGTTGTGAACCTGGGAGAGTAAAAGGACAGTGGTTCTCTTAACAAATTAGAAAGTTCAGAAGAGAAGTGAATTTTACTAGGTCTGTATCCCAAAGAGAGCATAAAAAATGGAAAAGGTCCCACAAGTTCAAAAATATTTACAGCAGCTCTTTTTGTGGTGGCCAAGAACTGGAAATCGAGGGGATGCCCATCAATTGGAGAATGGCTGAATAAGTTGAGGTGTATGAAATGGAATACTATTGTGCTATAAGAAATGATGAACAGGTAGATTTCAGAAAAACCTGGAAAGACTTATATGAATTGATGCTGAGTGAAATGAGTAGAACTAGGAGAACACTGTACACAGTAACAGCAACATTGTGTAATGATTAATTTGATAGATTTGATAGATCAAGATCTAAGACAATTCCAAAAGACTCATGATGGAAAATGCTATCCACATACAGGGAAAGGACTATGGAGTCTGAATGCAGATTGAAGAAGACTATTTTCTCTTTTTTTTCCCCCCTCCGTTCTGATTCTTCTTTCACAAAACAACTAATATGGAAATATGATTATTTTGATTGTATAGGTATAACCTATACCAGATTGTTTGTTGTCTTAGGGAGGGGAGAAGTGAGGGAGAAAAAAAATGTGGAACTCAAAGTCTTATAAAGATGAATGTTGAAAATCATCTTTACAAGTAATTAGAAAAAACTACTATTAAATGGGAGGTGGGAAGAAAGAAAGAAAGTGGATTCTGGGGAAAGGATGAGTTTTGTTTGGAGAATGTTGAGTTTGAGGACATCCATTCTGGAATGTCCAATAGGCATATGGTAATGAGGGACTAAAACTCAAGAGAGCGACTAGGGTTAGATATATAAATCTGGCTGTCACCTGCTACAGTAGGATCATAAAGGATGAGGACTGAGGAAAAAGCTAATAAACTTGGCAGTTAAGAGATCATTAGTAACTTTGGAGAGAGTAGTTTCAGCTGAGTGAAGTATAAAGGACACTATAAAAACATGAAAGATCAGAAAATGAGGTGAGCTGGTCATGTAATAAGAATGAGAAGAGAGAACAAGCAAGAGATATCCTGGCAATATTCAAAAACAAAAAGAACAACAAGTTGAGGATTCAGGATTAAGTAGCATGGAAGGATAGAGATTTTCACTGTGTACCTAACCACTGAATTGTTAGGTACACACATCCTCTTTTATGTGGACTAATCCAGTAATTTCCTAAATGAGCTTCTTGCTTCATGTCTTTCTCCTTCTACATCCACCAAAGTGACTTTCCTAAAGCACAGTCCTAACCATTACTCCCTTACTCCATAAATTCCAGTGGCTTTTATTGCTTCCAGAATCTCCTCTATTTGATATGATCCATTTCCTGTTACTTAACAAGATTAGGGAGTTCATGAATCTGTTTTTAAAAGTTAATTTTATAATTGTATTACAATACAGTTGCTTTCTTTTGTAATTTTATGTGTTTAAAAAATTATTTGGAGAAGGGGTCGATAGGTTTCATTAGACTGCCAAAGGGGACCAAGATACAAAAAAGGTTAAAAACCCCTGGACTAGATGACTTTCAAGTCCCCCTTCTACTCTTTTTTTTTTTAAATTATTATTTTTTAATGTTTAACAATCACTGCCAAACAATTGAGATTTTATCCCCCCCCACACCTACCCCCCACTACCCCCTCTCCCTCCCCACGACTGCATACAATTCTGTATAGGTTCTACATATACTTTCCTATTGAGTATATTTTCACTATAGTCATGCTATGTAGTCAGACTAAAATAAATGAAAGAAATCATATAACAAATCAAAACATGATACACAAACACATACACATGCACAAACATGATCTGCTACATTTTGTGAATGACTTCCATATTTCTTTCTCTGAGTGTGGAAGGCATTTTGCCTTGAGAACCACCTGTGGGATTTTTTTTTTTTTTAGAAGAAGTTTTTGCGTTATTACAAAATTCCAAGTCTACCAGAAAAAACTCTCGCACACTGTGGTCGTTGCTGTGCACAAAGTTCTCCTGGTTCTGCTCGTTTCACTCAGCATCAGGTCATATAAGTCCTTCCAGGCCTCTCTGAAGTCTTCTTGTTCATCATTTCTTATGGCACAATAGTACTCCATTACATTTATATACCATAATTTATTCACCATTCCCCAATTGATGGACATCCCCTTGACTTCCAGTTTTTGGCAACTACATAGAGTGCTGCCATAAATATTTTTGTACATGTGGGACCCTTTCCCATTTCTATGATCTCTTGGGGATATAGTCCTAGTAGCGATATTACTGGGTCAAAGGGTATGCACATTTTTGTAGCCCTTTGGGTATAGTTCCAAATTGCTCTCCAGAATGGTTGGATGCGCTCGCAGCTCCACCAACAATGAATTAGTGTTCCAACTCTCCCACATCCTCTCCAGCATTTATCATTTTCTTGTTCTGTCATGTTTGCCAATCTTATAGGTGCGATGTGGTACCTCAGAGTTGTTTTGATTTGCATCTCTCTAATCAATAGTGATTTAGAGCATTTTTTCATATGATTATAGATATCTTTAATTTCTTCCTCTGAAAATTGCCTGTTCATATCCTTTGACCATTTATCAATTGGGGAATGACTTGTATGATTATACATTTGGGTCAGTTCTCTATATATTCTAGAAATGAGGCCTTTATCCCCGAGCTTAGCTGTAAAAATTCTTTCCCAATTAACTACATCCCTCCGGATTTTGGTTGCATTGGGTTTGGTTGTCCAAAAACTTCTCAGTTTAATGTAATCAAAGTTATCCATTTTGCATTTCATAATGCATTCTATCTCTCCTTTAGTAAAAAATTCTTCCCTTCTCCATAGATTTGATAAATACACTATTCCTTGATTCTCCAGTTTATTCATGGTATCAATCTTTATACCTAAATCATGTACCAATTTGGACTTTATTCTTGTGTACGGTGTCAGGTATGGGTCTATGCCTAATTTCTGCCACACTGTTATCCAGTTTTCCCAGCAATTTTTGTCAAACAATGAGTTCTTATCCCAGAAGCTGGGGTCCTTGGGTTTATCAAACAGAAGGTTGCTATATTCCTTGCCTACTGCATCTTGAGTGCCAAGTCTATTCCACTTGTCTACCTCTCTGTTTCTTAGCCGATACCAAGTGGTTTTGATAATTGCTGCTTTATAGTACAGTTTGAGGTCTGGTAGCGCTAGGCCACCTTCCCAAGCATTTCTTTTCATTAGTCCCTTTGATATTCTGGACCTTTTGTTTTTCCCAAATGAATTTTGATATTATTTTATCCAGCTCTAGAAAATAATTGTCTGATAGTTTAATTGGTATGGCACTAAATAAGTATATTAATTTAGAATTGTCATTTTTATTATATTAGCACGGCCTACCCATGAGCAACTAATGTTTTTCCACTTACTTAAATCTGACTTTATTTGTGCAAAAAGTGTCTTGTAATTGTGTTCATATAATCCCTGGGTTTGTTTTGGCAGGTAGACTCCTAAGTATTTTATACTGTCTACCCTAGCTTTAAATGGGATTTCTCTTTCTATCTCTTGCTGTTGGACTTTGTTGCTAATATATAGGAACGCAGAAGATTTGTGTGGGTTTATTTTGTAACCTGCAACTTTGCCAAAGTTGTTTATTAATTCAAGTAATTTTTTACTTGAATCTCTGGGATTCTCTAGGTAAATCATCATATCATCTGCAAAGAGTGATAACTTAGTTTCTTCTTTGGCTATTCTTATTCCTTGAATATCTTTATCTTGTCTAATTGCTACAGCTAACATTTCTAGTACCATATTGAATAATAGTGGTGATAATGGACAACCTTGTTTCACCCCTGATCTTACTGGGAATGCATCTAGCTTATCCCCATTGCATATAATGCTTGCTGAAGGTTTTAGATAGATACTGCTTATTATTTTATGGAAAGTTCCCTTTATTCCTACGTTCTCCAGTGTTTTTAGTAGGAATGGGTGTTGTATTTTGTCAAAAGCTTTTTCTGCATCTATTGAGATAATCATGTGGTTTTTGTTAGCTTTGTTGTTGATGTGATCGATAATGCTAATAGTTTTCCTAATATTGAACCAGCCCTGTAATCCTGGTATGAATCCTACCTGATCATAATGTATTAATCTCGTGATAAGATGCTGTATTCGTTTTGCTAAAATCTTATTTAAAATTTTTTCATCTATATTCATTAGGGAAATTGGTCTATAATTTTCTTTCTCTGTTTTGTCTCTTCCTGGTTTGGGTATCAAAACCATATTTGTATCATAGAAAGAATTTGGGAGGACTCCTTCTTCCCCAATTTTCAAAAATAGTCTATTTAGTATTGGAATTAACTGTTCTTTAAATGTTTGATAGAATTCACTTGTGAATCCATCAGGCCCTGGAGATTTTTTCCTAGGGAGTTCATTGATGGCTTGTTCAATTTCTTTTTCTGAGATGGGGTTGTTTAAGTATTCAACTTCCTCTTCTGTTAATCTGGGCAATTTGTATTTTTTAAAATATTCATCCATCTCATTTAGATTATCGAATTTGTGGGCATAAAGCTGGGCAAAGTAGTTTCTAATTATTGTTTTAATTTCCTCCTCATTGGAGGTGAGTTCACCCCTTTCATTTTTAATATTAGTAATTTGATTTTCTTCTTTTTTTAAATCAGATTGACCAAAGGTTTATCAATTTTATTAGTTTTTTCATAAAACCAACTATTGGTTTTATTTATTAATTCAATAGTTTTCTTAATTTCAATTTTATTAATCTCTCCTTTGGTTTTCAGTATTTCTAATTTGGTATTTACTTGGGGATTTTCAATTTGTTCTTTTTCTAGCTTTTTCAACTGCAAGCCTAAGTCATTGATCTCTTTCTTTATTTATGTAAGCATTCAAAGATATAAAACTTCCCCTAATAACTGCTTTTGCAGTATCCCATAAGTTTTGGTATGTTGTCTCACTATTGTCATTCTCTTGAATGAAATTGTTGATTGTTTCTATGATTTCTTCTTTAACCCAACCCTTCTTTAGAATTAGATTATTTAGTTTCCAATTGATTTTTGGTTTCTTTTTCCATGGCCTTTTATTACATGTAATTTTTAATGCATTATGATCTGAAAAGGATGCATTGATTATCTCTACCTTTCTGCACTGGATTGTGAGATTTTTATGTCCTAGTACATGGTCAATTTTTGTAAATGTTCCATGTACCGCTGAGAAAAAGGTATATTCCTTTCTATTCCCATTTAATTTTCTCCAAAGATCTATCATATCTACCTTATCCAAAGTTTTATTTACCTCCTTAACCTCTTTCTTGTTTATTTTGAGGTTAGATTTATCGAGTTCAGAGAGGGGGAGGTTGAGGTCCCCCACTAGTATAGTTTTGCTATCAATGTCTTCCTTCAACTCCCCCAACCTCTCCTCTAAGAATTTGGATGCTATACCACTTGTAGCATACATGTTTAGTAATGATATTGCTTCATTGTCTATGGTGCCTTTTAGCAGGATATAGTTTCCATCCTTATCCCTTTTGATTAGATCTATTTCTGCTTTTGCTTTGTCTGAGATTAGGATTGCTACTCCTGCCTTTCTTACATGAGCTGAAGCACAATATATTCTGCTCCATCCTTTGACCTTTATCCTATGTGTATCCCCCCGTTTCAAATGTGTTTCTTGTAAGCAGCATATTGTTGGATTATGGCTTTTAATCCATTCTGCTATCCATCTCCGTTTTATGGGAGAGTTCATTCCATTCACATTCACAGTTATGATTACAATCTGTGTATTTCCCTCCAACCTCTTTCCCACCATTTGTGCTTTTAGCTCTCCCATCTCCCTACCCCTCCTCAATAGTATTCACTTTTCTCCCCCTCCTCCTGCAGCCTTCCCCTCCTTCTTTTAGCCCCCCTCCCTTTTACTCCCCTTTACTCTTATTGCTTCTTTCCTCCCTTTTAGCCACCCTCCCCTTTCTTCTCCCTTCCCCTCCTACTACCTATAGAGCTAGTTAGGATTATCTACTTAAGATTATTGTTCCCTCCTTTAAACAAATCAGATGAGAGTACCTCTCAAACAACGCTCATCTCCCTCCCCTCCTTCCCTCTACTATAGTTTTGTACTTCTTCCTGTGATATAATTTGCCATTTTCTGCTTCCCCCTTTTCACACCTCCTATTACAATCCCTTCTCATACTTAAATCATATTTTTGACATGACATCATTTACTTTATACCCGTTCCCTCTACATATATCCCTTTTATCATAATAGCTGCACAGTTCTCAAGATTAACAGGTATCATCTTCCCTTATAGGGAGGTAAACAGTTTGCCCTAATTTAGTAGCAAGTTTTTGTTTTTGTTTTTTCCCCCCTGTTTACCTTTTTATGATTCTCTGGAGACCTGCATTTGAAGATCAAATTGTCTGTTGAGTTCTGGTGTTTTGGTCAGGAAGCTCTGGAAATCCCTTATTTTGTTGAATGACTTTCTCCTTGCCTGAAATGTTATGCTGAACTTTGCTGGGTAGTTGATCCTTGGTTGAAGTCCCAACTCCTTTGCCTTATGGAATACTGGGTTCCAATTCTTTCGATCTTTTAATGTAGAAGCTGCAAGGTCCTGTGTGATCCTGACTGTATGTCCTTGATATCTGAATTGTTTCTTTCTGGCTGCTTGTAGTATTTTCTCCTTTACTTGATAGCTCTGGAATTTGGCAACGATATTTCTTGGGGTTTTGAGTTTGGGATCCCTTTCGGGAGGGGAATGGTGGATTCTTTTGATGACTATTTTGCCCTCTGGGTCTAGTACTTCTGGGCAGTTTTCCTTGATGATTTCCTGGAAGATGTTGTCCAGACTCTTTTCTTCATCATGGGTTTCTGGCAGGCCAATAATTCTTAAATTTTCTCTCCTGGATCTATTTTCCAGGTCAGTTGTTTTTCCAATTAAATATTTTACATTTTCTTCTATCCTTTCATTCTTTAGATTTTGTTTGACTGATTCTTGTTGCCTCATTGAGTCATTAGTTTCTACTTGCCCAATTCTAATCTTCATCGTATTGTTTTCTTCAGTTAACTTTTGCATCTCCTTTTCCATCTGACCAATTTTTCCCTTTAAGGAGCTATTTTCTCCATTTAATTTTTGTACTTCTTTTTCCATTCGACCAATTTTCCCAGTTAGGTTTTGTGTTTCCTTTTCCATTTGATCAATTTTCCCAATTAGGTTTTGGGTTTCCTTTTCCGTTTGATTAACTCTTCCTTTTAGGGAATTATTCTCTCCAGTTAATTTTTGAACTTCCTTTTCCATTTGTTCAATTTTCCTTTTCAGAGTGATGTTCTCATCAGTGAATTCTTTTTTTATAATTTTAAAATCATTGGCCAGTTTTTCTTTTATTTCCTTCTTCAGCTGTTCCAGGTAATCTAGTTGAGCTTGCGAGAAATTCATAGTCCCTTCTGAAGTTTCAGATGGAAGTACAGTCTCAGCTCTGACCTCTTTGGTGTTTGTGTTTTGGTCCTTATCCCCATAGAAAGATTCTATGGTTTTTTCACTTTTCGTCTGCTTTTTCCGATTCATGATGTTGGCTGAGTGTTGTAGCTTCTGGTTCTTTCAGTCAGAAGGTACAGATCTTTGTGTTGAGCTGATGTGTGTCGAGGCTAAAAGCAGGTTTTTGTTTTTTGTTTCCCAGATCAACCCTGGGGTTAGCTTGTTAGGTGTGTGGGAGGGGTGGTCTCGTCTCAGGAGATCTCCTCAGCTGACCTGAGGCAAAGGCAAGGTCAGGGGATGGCGATCCCAGCTTCCCTATTGTCTTCCCTTTTCCCGTGAAGGGCTGGGGCACGCCTAAATGCTAATGCGTGTTCCCGCCCCTCCTGGGGCTCGTCTCCTGGCGCTGAGGCTTGCCTGGGTCTCAGTGCGAATCTTCTCTGCCCTGGGTCTTCTGTCCTTCCAGATCGCCTCCGCCACAGTAGGAAGAATCCCCCTTTGCTATTTTTCTAGCCTCTGGTGTTATGAGACTATTTGCCCCCTTCTGCTGTTCCCGCTGATCCAGGATTTATCTGGGGAAATATTTTATGTTTCTTTCACGGTCATCAGGGGAGAGGAGAGAGCATTTACTGATCACTCCGCCATCCTGGCTCCCGGAAGTTCAAGTAGGTGACTTACCGAAGTTTAGTCTTCAGGCTGAAGGTTTCAAGGGCTGCTGCGCTGATATCTGGCGCTCAGCGGCTCTCACCGGCTCGGTTTGGCTGGTCTCCTGCTCCGCTGGTTTCGCCCGCCACTCTCGGGCTTCTCAGGTCCCTTCCGCCCTGCTGCGCTGACCGCGCTGCGCTGTGCGCTGGGGGCTTACCCCAGCGGAACAGATCCTTCCCGTGGACCTTCCAGTCTAACCTGGGCTCTGAATCTGTCAAAGTCTGTCACCCACTGGATTCCACACCTCCAAAGTTTGGTCAGATTCTCCTTTCAGAGATATCCAGAGGAGTTTGTCCAGGAGCTTAGGTGAGTCGTTGCTTTCACTCCGCCATCTTGGCTCCGCCCCCCCTTCTACTCTTAAATCTTTTTTTTTTTCTGATGAAATCCAATTATTTAATAATTTAATTATACCTCACTTTACCTTGCAACTGCCCTTAAGAACATTCCTTCTACTTCCCTGTGTTATTCACCCCCCTTGCCCACTCACAAGTTCTTTTCCATCAAAACCTGGAACAGAACCCATATCTCCAAGCCAATATGAATCCCCCTCACACACTGTCACCAATCAGGTGAGCTCTGGCTCTGATTTTTTTTTTTAAACTAGTATTTAAAGGGCCTAAGGTCTGCCCTTCACAGTTCACTCTTCTGGGGCAAGCTATGGCCAGACGACAGTTCCTGCACCATGCATTGCGGCTGAGCCACTCTGCTCAGAACATGCAGAGTGTCACTTGTTGCTGTTTTTAGGCCAAATTAGTTTCTCAATTTTGTCCACATCCACTAGGGCCAGGTGAGACAGAGACTGTTCATGCATCTGTAATACTTAAAAGTCCAAAGCAGCCACGAGGCTGTCAGACAGCTTTGTGGCAAGTTTATCTGCTCTCTTCTGCACCTTTTTTTTCTCTTGCAGGCTGCAGCTAGGCCCTGCCCCTGATGGAGAGGATCCAGGGCCCAGATTTCTTCTAGTTTGGGAGCTCGGGGCAGCTTCTGTTCAGCCTCCGCTGGCTTCTTGCTCTTAGTGCCTTTCACCTCCACGGTGATGGCACCCAACTCAGCATCTCTGTCTTCATCCATGAGTGCCTCGAGGTCTTCTCTGGCATCCCAAAACTCCTCCTCCTCTTCCCCTAGCATCTCTTCTTCCACCTCACTGGTGAGGTTGAAAGGCTTTTGGATGATGCTGATGGGCCCCGTGGGCATGCTGGCCAAGGCTTCCATGCTGCCCCGCTCCAGGGCCTCGAAGTCAAAGCCTTTTCCCATCTTGGAAATGATCTCGGCGTTGATGTGTGTGGGCAGCTTGTGTGTCTCGGGCGGGTGGGTGAAGTAGTTAATCTTCCCGTTCATCCAGTTGGTCAGCATGGCCTTGCCTGCCTTCTCCTGGTCAGGGGCCCCTCCCTTCTCCAGCCTCCCCAACCTTCTGGCCAGCAGCATCAAGAACTCGGTGGTTGTGGTGAAGTCGGGGATGCTGTAGTGGCGGGCCACCTGCCCGTGGCTGCAGTGGCGCAGGATGGCCTCTACCAGGGCCCTCTACTCTTAAATCTTACAAAATTACACATTCTGTGAATAATCTAAAATTTAAAAGATATGGAGGAGGAGCCAAGATGGCAGAGTAGAAAGATGCACATACACTAGCTCTTCCCCCCATAGCCCATAAAATACCTGTGATAAAAGACTCTCAACAAATTCCAGAGCAGCAGAAGCCAACAGAGTGAAAGAGGTTTCCAGCCAAAGGTAACCTGGAAAGCCAACAGGAAAGGTCTATCTCACCTGGCACTGAGCAGACCAGAGCCCAGCGCTGGCCACGCAGCACTGGGAGAAACAGGACCTGAACAGACCTCTGGGGCAGAATTCCTAGCAGCAGTAGCAGCAGTCTACAGATCTCTCAACCCACAGATGCCAAAGGTCAGTGAGAGGGTTTTTTCAGCTGGCTGAGAAGGGAGCAGGATATTCCCACAGCTCCAGCCTCAGGCAGCAGCAGCAGCTCCCACAGCAGCCCACATGGCATTCATTGTTGGATAGTAAAATCCCTGGGGGAACTGAGCAGCTGATTCTCACCTCAGCCCTGTGAAGCAGCCCTGCCCCCACCTAATGCTCCTGGGGGAATTGAGCAGCTTATCTGAATCTCAGGCCCCAGTGCTGGCTTGGTGAAACTGGACACCAGGTGGCTGTGGAGAGGAAACTCTACTACTTGTAGATTCTGGGCACAAAAGTTTCTTCTTGCTCCCAGACCAATGTACATGCTTGACTGTCCCACTCTGGAGGAAATGAGATTTTACAGATCCCCAGAGTATACCCTACTCTTGATAAAGGACCCAAAAGTCAAGTAACTGGTTGGGAAAATGCCAAAAAAGGGGGGAAAAAATAAGACTACAGAAGGTTACTTTTTTGGTGAACAGGTATCTTCTCCCATCCTTCTGGATGAGGAAGAACAATGTTTACCATCAGGGAAAGACATAAAAGTCAAGGCTTCTGTATCCCAAACATCCAAAATAAATAGTCAATGGTCCCAGGCCATGGAAGAGCTCAAAAGAGATTCTGAAAATCAATTAAGAGAGGTGGAGGAAAAATTGGGAAGAGAAATGAGATGCAAGAAAATCATGAAAAGTGAGTCAACAACTTGCTAAAGGAGACCCAAAAAAATGCTGAAGAAAATAACGCCTTTAAAAATAAGCTAACTCAATTGGCAAAAGAGGTGCAAAAAGCCAATGAGGAGAAGAATGCTTTAAAAAGCAGAATTAGCCAAATGAAAAAGGAGGTTCAAAAGCTCACTGAAGAAAACAGTTCTTTAAAAATTAGAATGGAACAGATAGAGGCTAATAACTTTATGAGAAACCAAGAAATCACAAAACAAAACCAAAAGAATGAAAAAATGGAAGATAATGTGAAATATCTCAATGGAAAAACAACTGACCTGGAAAACAGATCCAGGAGAGACAATATAAAAATTATGGGACTACCTGAAAGCCATGACTAAAAAAAGAGCCTAGACATCATCTTTCATGAAATTATCAAGGGAAACTGCCTTGATATACTAGAACGAGGGGGCAAAATAAATATTGAAAGAATCCACGGATCACCTCCTGAAACAGATCCAAAAAGAGAAACTCCTAGGAACATTGTGGCCAAATTCCAGAATTACCAGGTCAAGGAGAAAATATTGCAAGAAGCTAGAAAGAAACAATTTGAGTATTGTGGAAATATAATCAGGATAACACAAGATCTAGCAGCTTCTACATTAAGGGATCTAAGGTTTGGAATATGATATTCCAGAAGTCAAAGGAACTAGGACTAAAACCAAGAATTACCTACCCAGCAAAACTGAGTATAATACTTCAGGGGGAAAAATGGTCTTTCAATGAAATAGAGGACTTTCAAGCATTCTTGATGAAAAGACCAGAGCTGAAAAGAAAATCTGACTTTCAAACACAAGAATCAAGAGAAGCATGAAAAAGTAAACAGGAAAGAAAAATCATAAGGGACTTACTAAAAGTTGAACTGTTTACATTCCTACATGGAAAGATAATATTTGTAACTCTTGAAACTTTTTTCAGTATCTGGGTAGTTGGTGGGGTTACACACACACACACACACACACACACACACACACACACACACACAGCACAGAGTTGAATAGGAAGGGATCATATCTAAAAAAATGAAATTAAGGGGTGAGAGAGGAATATATTGGGAGGAGAAAGGGAGAAATGGAATGGGGCAAATTATCTCTCATAAAAGACGCAAGAAAAAGACTTTTCAATGGAGGGGAAAAGGGGGGAGGTGACAGGGAAAACATGATGCTTACTCTCATCACTTTTGACTCAAGGAAGGAATAAAATGCACACTCATTTTGGTATGAAAACCTACCTTACAATACAAGAAAGTGGGGGAGAAGGGGATAAGCAGGGTGGGGGGGATGATGGAAGGGTGGGCAATGGGGGGAGGGAGCAATTAGAAGTCAGCACTCTTGGAGAGGGGCAAGGTCAAAAGAGAGAACAGAAGAAATGGAGGGCAGAACAGGATGGAGGGAAATATAGTTAGTTTTACACAATATAACTATTATGGAATTCATTTGCAAAACTACACATATATAGGCTAGATTGAACTGTTTGCCTTCCCAATGGGGATGGGTGGGGATGGGTGGGGAGGAAGGAAGGAAGAGAAGTTGGAACTCAAAGTTTTAGGAAGAATTGTTGAGTATTGTTCTTGCATACAACTGGGAAATAAGAAATACAGGTAATGGGGTACAGAAATTTATCTTGCCCTACAGGACAAAAGAGAAGATGGAGATAAGGGAAGGGAGGGCAGATTGATGCTTGGGGTAATTAGAATGTTTGGTGTTTTGGGGTGGGGGGAGGGGAGAAATGGGGAGAAAATTTGGAACTCAAAATTTTGTGGAAATGAATGCTGAAAACTTAAAATAAATAAATTTTTTAAAAAAGAAAAAAATTAAAGATAGTCTCACATAAGACTACAGAAAGCTAAAGCTGGAAGGGATCTTAGAGATTATCTGGTTCAATTTCTTCATTTTATGGTGAAAAGGAAAAACAAACAGGCCTAGAGAAGATAAGGAGGCAGCTAGCTAGCTTAATGGATAGAGCACTAGGTCTGAAGTAAGGAAGACCTGAGTTCCAATCCAGCCTCAGACACTAGTTGTGTGACCCCTGGAAAATCACTTAACCTCTGTTTGCCTTAATATACTGGAAGGAGAAGGAAATGGCAAACTACTTCATAATTTTTGCCAAGAAAACCCCATGGACAATACTGATGTGATAAGGTCCATGGGGTCACAAAGATCCAGACGTGACTAAATGACTGAACAAGAGAAGATAAATGACTTGCCTAATGTCACATGGGTAGTATGTAACCCTACACAGGCTGCATATGAACCTACCAGTCTCTCTCAAAGCATGGTTGTAGGGAGGGGGAGGGGGAAGAAGGGTGAGCTATTCTTTCTTGAGAAAATCAAATATAAACCTGCCATCAAAACATGATCATACCAGATCTAATAAGTGCATGTCACTATTCCGCACATCTTTTCCAGGGCTAAGGAGAAGGCCAAAACACCTGCAAAAAATAAGTACCATTATTAGCTTGGAAAAAGAAAACCACATGTAGTAAATAAAATTTAAGATACAAAGCAACTGATCAATTTATGATACTCTGAAAATTTGAAGCTTATTAAAACTGTTAGTCAATTGCCTTCTAACCCTTCATAGATGTCTTCCTTTAATATTTCACCAAGACATGCAAGTGATCCAGGGTTTTCAAAAGCTATGCTCAGCAGAGTGAGAGATATAGTAGTTACAATTAAATTAGGAATGGTTCAAGGACAGGGTCAAAAATGGATAATGTGTCATTCAAAGACCAGGCAAGTGACATGCAGAGTGATTCATCACCAAAGGGTTTGCTACAAGCTGAATATTTTGATAATGGCAAAGCACCTAGACAATACACTAAAGCACAGAAGGGCAGCAATCAATATTGGTGGAAAGGATACTCATACTAACAAAATTGCAGATTCCTAAAATGTTAAATATTTCTAATCTCACATATTTATGATTGGTAAAAATGTGATCCCTGTTTCTCAATGAAAGCAAAAAAGATAAAAAAAACCTGAAAAAGTAAGGTCACATTTTATTTAGTAAGAATATAGCTCTGGCAAATATGCCAGGGCAAAATCCAGGGGAAATTACTGCAGGTTGGAAAGAGTTACTAAAATATTAAAAAAAACTGTCAAAATTTCAAGTAGAACAATTAATTTTATATCCTTCCTATCTTCCCACCAGTTCATACAATAGTGTGCACTAAGGTAGCTGCTATTTATATGTGTTTGCTAAATGGTTAAATGAGACAAAGGTGCCACCTTGGCTCTAAAAGTAAAATGGGAATTTTTACTCTCCATTAAATGCTTTAAAAAATCTCAAGTGATCCTGAAGTTTCAAGCTTTTGAAAATGCTTACCTTTCAATGATAAGTTCTTTGTTACTTGTTTGTTGGACATAAATGACAATCTTCTTATCAATTCCCTGTCGAAGTTTGAAACATTGCCTGTCCTTGTCTTTAGGAACTGCACTATAAACCCCATCCCCCCCCAAAAAGGATTCATTAATTTAAATAAAAGATTATGAGCTTATTATTAAACACCAATACAACTAAGCAAACTTACTTTCAAATTTATACGTTATTTCACTATTTTATATTTCTCATACTTGGCAATCATAATTGCATTATTACAAAATTATACCAATATGACACAATTTATTTAACTATTCCCCTACTCCAGACATTTAGGTTGCTTCCAGTTTTTTTTTGCAATCACAAATAATGCTGCTATAGCAGAAAATATCCGAATAGAATGCTATTGTGTTTGTCTTTGTTAACATTTTCAAGGTATCCATTATCAGGGCAAAACGAATGATTATTTTTATTAACAGGTACTGTCAAAAGTGCTTTCCAAAGAGTCTACAAAGTCTGCAACTCTACCAGCAATATACCGGTTTCTCCACAATCCACAAGCAAAGAGTTTGAATGTTTTTGATTATTTTTGCCAATTTGATGGGTATGAAGATTTAAATTTAAGTAATGAGATTTTAATTGCTTTCAAAATTGATTTAATTTGTATGTTTTAATAATCATGAAGTTGTGCACTCCTTCCAGTAACTATTAAACCTATGCTTATTTTTTTGAAAATTATCTGAGTGCCAAGTCTATTCCACTTGTCTACCTCTCTGTTTCTTAGCCAGTACCAAGTGGTTTTGATAATTGCTGCTTTATAATACAATTTGAGATCTGGTAGCACTAGGCCACCTTCCCTAGCATTTCTTTTCATTAGTCCCTTCGCTATTCTGGACGTTTTGTTCTTCCAGATGAATTGTGATATTATTTTATCCAGCTCTAGAAAATAATTATCTGATAGTTTAATTGGTATAGCACTAAATAAGTAAATTAATTTAGGTAGAATTGTCATTTTTATCATATTAGCTCAGCCTACCCATGAGCAACTGATGCTTTTCCACTTATTTAAATCTGACTTTATTTGTGCAAAAAGTGTCTTGTAATTGTGTTCATAAAGTCCGAGTTTGTTTTGGCAGGTAAATTCCTAAGTATTTTATAGTGTCTACCCTAGCTTTAAATGGGATTTTTCTTTCTATCTCTTGCTGTTGGACTTTGTTGCTAATATATAGGAATGTGGAAGATTTGTGTGGGTTTATTTTGTAATCTGCAACTTCGCCAAAGTTGTTTATTATTTCAAGTAGTTTTTCACTTGAATCTCTGGGATTCTCTAAGTATATCATTATATCACCAGCAAAGAGTGATAATTTAGTTTCTTCTTTGCCTATTCTTATTCCTTCAATTTCTTTATCTTGTCTAATTGCTACAGCTAACATTTCTAGTACCATATTGAATAACAATGGTGATAATGGACATCCTTGTTTCACCCCTGATCTTATTGGAAATGCATCTAGCTTATCTCCATTGCATGTAATGCTTGCTGAAAGTTTTAGGTAGATACTGCTTATTATTTTATGGAAAGTTCCCTTTATTCCTGTGTTCTCCAGTGTTTTTAATAGGAATGGGTGTTGTATTTTGTTGAAAGCTTTTTCTGCATCTATTGAGATAATCATGCGGTTTTTGTTAGTTTTGTTGTTGATATGATTGATAATGCTAATAGCTTTCCTAATATGCTTTTATAAATTTTGAATGGCATTTTCTTGATTTATATATATATATGTATGTATGTATAATGTAGCATAACTTTTAAAATGATCTCAAACTCCAAGTCTTTGTACTTTTTTTCTTCCTTTGAAAAAATAACGAAGTTCTGAAGGGATGTTCCCTTTGCATCACTATTATGTTAGCAAAATATAATACGAATCCCAGGGTGGAATAGTGGAAAAAATGTTGGATTTGGAATCAAAGGATCTGTGTGGCCCAGAGTAAGTCAAATCCCTTTGGGATTTAGTTTCCAATAAAATGAGGGAAGTGGATGGATTAAGTGATCTCTAGGGTAGCTTCCATTTCTAAATTTGTGAACCTACCTTTTAGGATTTTAGAGTTGAAAATAAGCTTGGAGATCACTTACTTCAATCCTCTCATGTTACAAATGAAAGTGAGACTTAGAGAAGGTAAATGACTTGTCTAAGGTCAAAGATGTAATAAATGGGAGAGCCAGGATTTGAAATAAGCTCCTGATTCTAAAACTACTACTCTTTCTATTATAATAATGCTGCACTTAAAATAGTTTTAAATGATAAATATCCTAAAAAGGAACCAATAATATAGCTTGAGATGGATTCGTTAAACTGGGCTCAAGATCTGAACCAGGAAACACTTGCCCTAAGCCCGAAAAAGGCCAAAAAAATAAAATAAAATAGCTGTGATCTTTGCTTCTCTTTTTCTCAGTTTCATTTGTTCAACGGAATAAATGACATAAGCAAAAAAAAAAACCAACAAACCCAACTAATAGAGAGTTTTTAGAATGGGGCATATAACTATTTCTTCAGGAGGATTACGGTGAATAATTTAAAGGCATATGATTCAGAATGTACACTGATTTGAGTTTAATAGTGATGTCAACCTAGGATAAGAGACAGGCCACCACATTTTATAATTATCTTTTATGTACCAAATTAACCCTCTATTCTTCAATTGTAATAATGTTAAGATAATCCTCCATTAACATCTGATCCTGGCATGGAGGGTCTGTGCTAGTAGAAAACTAATATATACACACACACACACACACACACACACACACACACACTAACAGAACAATACACTAGTGTGTATATGTATGTGTGTGTGTGTGTGTGTGTGTGTGTGTGTGTGTGTGTGTGTGTATATATATATATATACATACACACTAACAGAACTTAAACCTGGCAATACACTAGGTGTCTGTTGTCAGAAGTTTGAGTTAGCAAAATTGAGAGAGGTTCATCACCTGAAGGCTAACTATCATGGAATGAACTGTTACTTGGGCCACAATATATTAGGAAGACTATCTAGTGAGGCATGATGATGATGTAGTTTGCATCAGTAGAGAACACACCCAGGAAGTTGAAACTCTTTTGCAGTATGATCACCGTATTCTCCACTTAAGACTTACTTTCCTATACTTAAATGGGGATGGAAGTGATAAAGGGTTTTCAAAAGCTATATAGCAGCATAGTTCACATTCTGTTAGGTCCCATCAAGCTATAACAGTTCTATGGGCCATACAACATTTTAGAACCAGCTTAGTTCAGTTCAGAGAGACATCATAAAAAAGACTGGCTACCAGGTAATGAAGTTGGTAAGGTCAATTCATGAAACTATTGAGTAAGCCACTGTCATATGCATTAGGCAGCAACTATCCACAAAGACAAAATCAACGATCTTTAGAAGCACTAAAGCAATAAACTACACTTTCATGACATTTTTCTGTCACAGTGCTTTTATATTCATAATTTCATTTGATCTTCACAACAGCTTTGGGAAGTAGTATATTTGATAAATGAGGAATCTGAGCCTCAACAGATCACAGGATTGGGGATTTAGAGCTGAAAGGGACTGCAAAGTACATCTAGTCCAAACCATAACTGAGCCCTAGACATGAAGTGTCTTACCCAAGGTTCATGTAGCAAGTACCAGTCAGGCTTTGAACAAAAGTTCACTAAATCTGTGTTCTCCTCCCCCTCCCCCCATTAAACCAAGATGACTCAGGTTCATATATTAGAGGTGAATACAAGACATTTTTCTCTGTTACTGAGAAGGAATAGAAAGAATTCTTTCCTTTTTTTCCTTTTGAACACTGATCATTTAATAAAACCACAGAATTTTAGAGTTAGGAGGGACTTTGGACATGTGCCTAAATTCACACACAATGAGGAACTGGAGAGGGAAACCTGTATTCCAGGTCTTTTAACTGTAAGACACAGAAGAGCAGGGGGGAGGAGGGAGTGTTGGGTTGGAGTTTGGGAGTTGTCTTTACCTGGAATCTCAGAACTTAAAGAAATACACTGACAACTGTATTTCAATATAATTGGTTTACTTTGTAATCTTAAGTATTTTATTTTATGCATTTGAAAACATTATTCTGAAACAGGGTCCTTAGACTTCCCCAGACTATGAAATGGGTGGGGTATATGATACAAAAAAGGTTAAAAATCTTTATTCTAAGCCCAGTGACCTCACAACTATATCATTCTATTTTAAAACTAAAAAGGATTGCAGATTCTGTAATTACCTTTTGGTATTTTTATGACTCCTTAAATAAAGTGAACTTATGATTATGATTAGCAATTAGATCAACAGTCATGCTAAACTCTTAGAAGCTTTTATATATACAAGTAAGAAGTGAACTTATCATGAAATCTATCCTACATATTTATCATAATGATAAATTAATGAGTTAATATCAAAACTATATTTAAGAAAATTTTAGATCATCAGAAAACTTTTATCTGTTATTTTAAAACCCATTAAAAAAAAACAGGCCACTAAACCCACACTAGTACTCCTGGGTGTTTTGATCTTTTTTTAAGAAGAATACCTATCTCTGTCCAGATCTCAACATATCCTTTAAATCTAAAATAAATCTGGCTATTGCTCAACACTATGCAAAAACAACACAACCATCAGAAGATATTATAAAAGACTACATAGAAATTCTGACAATCAAGATGCATAAAAAAATGCCTGGGAAGAATTAAAATTATATAATTTGGGTTCAAGAGCATATAAATATCAACTACTACAAGAATATTATAAAATTTAAAATTCTAATTCTTCCACAAAAATCATCCTCCTGTGCCTTATTACAGCATGGAAGCAATCTTGGGTTTTGAAAAACTATGCCAGTGGGCTATAAACGTTGGCAAATTCGATCAAGTTAGAAAGTTTCTGCATCTGTTATTTGGAGACTGGCCTCACTAGGTGTAGAGAGGTTCGCCACCAGATGATGAGTTTTTCTGGTCACTGCTATAAATCATTACGTCAAGCATGAGTATATACTGGTACTGGTATAGAGCATATTCAGGTTAATGCAATCCCAGTTATTTTGAAGTAACAAAGTAACATCTGTATTAGAAAACTGAAGGGCACTACTCAGCCAAGGTCAGAAGGGACAAATATTTGTAAATATTACTTTGGCATAGAAAACTGAAGTTTAAAAGGCTGATGGAGGAGGAAGTAATAATCTAATGGGAATGGCAGACTGATTTTCTTGGTGTTTGAGATGGCCATCTTGTCTGGGTACAGAAAGGTTTCTTTGAGGAATCATGGGAACAAAACTGTTTTAATAGCATGTGCAGGACCTTTTCCTGAGAGATTTCTGAGGCTTACAAAAAATTTCTAATACCTTAGGCTTCACAGAGAGAGGCCAGACATATACAAGTATCTTCAGTTAAATTCTAAAACATTATCTTAAGGTTTAAAGACATGACCCTACCAAAACCAGTTCAAAAAGTCCAAATCTTTTTCCTAAACATCTGACAGAAGAACATTTCCAGTTTTACCAAATGAGTGCACATTAAGTACAATCCATTTTCAAAGTTTTCTAGTGAACTGGCCAGCAGAGGGGGCTGAAATGTCAATTTCTTAATATAAAAACGGCAGCTAACATTAATATAATGTTTTTGAATCCACAAAGAGCTATTTATGCATAATATCCCTCTGAATGTAGTTATTTCCATTTTACAAATGAGGAAACTGAGGCTCAGAAAGGAGAAGTGACTTGCCCAAGATTACACAGCCAGGATCCCAACTCAGACTTTCTACTAATCTAGTACTTCTTTTACTTCCCCGAGTAAAAATGTTAGCCCTGAAAGGCAGTATATTAACTAGAAAGAAGATAGTTATTACTATCCCCAAGGAAAGGCACAGCCTTCAGAGAAAACCCACATCTCTCTTTTTCCAGTTTGTTCAGATAGTGTTATTTATAATTTGGACCCATGATTTCATTAGTGAGGGCAATTCCCTCATATGGGAACTCCCTCCATAAGGTGAAGACTGGCAATTTATCTTTAATGTATAGTGTAGGTAAGTTGCTAGGGGGCACGGAGAGAGTTAAGTAATTTGTCCAGGAATATACAACTGAGGTTTGGTCCTTCAGATGTCAGGCCACACTGTCTCTCATGGTTTAATTAGAAAACTTGACTTCAGTTTTAAGAGGCTCTTTATGTTATAGCAAGCCAAACAAATATATAAATCCAGCTGTCTTAGCTTCCATGTACTTCAGGATACAGGTCAACTGTATGTTGTTTAATTTGGCTTAAAACAATAATGGTACCAAATAGACATTTTTTTGTTCCAGGGAAGAACGTTCTTTGATTATTTTCCTTTGATACTTTCAAGTAAGATAAATCCTTAAATTCTACCTTTTAAAAGTAGCCCAAAACATTCCCTTGAAACTTTTTAAAAAAATTCTAACAAAGGAGATATTTATGTCACAGAGCTCATTTATGACTAAACATTTTACTTGTTTTACTGCCCAACATTGATCATATTAATATAGATTCACAGCAAAAGAATAAAAGGATGTTCTCTACCTAAAGTAACCTTTACCATCATCTTCTTTTATTTCTAAAGACACGGAGAAGGTGAAGATGTCACTGTCAGGAGTCTGTGGTGCAGCTGTGGCGGAAAGCGGGGTCTGTTTGGCAGAACGGCGGAAGGCAGTGGCAAAACTGTAGAGAATGCGACTTACCTGAAGTCACAAAGAACCAGACAGGTTAGGGGAGAAGCTTCTAAAGAAACTAGCAAATACACTTCTACAATGGGAAGGCTATTGCTTCTTTCTCTACAAAGTGTGGGAAAAGAGTCTGGGACCTGTGATTGCTGGCACGTAGCATGCTTAATGAGGCACTTTACATTTTCTCTGCAGATTTACAATTGTTTCTCCTTTCTCTGGTTAATACCCAATTTTTTAAAGTTTTCAAATGAGATCAATCTTAACCAAAAAGGACATTTTAAGAAGAGGGAAGTAGTCAGAAAAATCTGAATTACAGAACATGAGAAAGTTCAAGTTGGAAATAATTTTGTAGAGTCCCTAGTCCCAGAGCTTCAACATCATCAAAATAACAGCCCTTTGAAAGCTGTGGCCAGCTAGATCTCAGGGTGTCATCAGACAGATTCTAAGGAAAGACACCCCCAACAACAAAACTTATCTAATTAGGTAGCATAAAGACTTATAAGGCTATTAGAACCAAACCAAGCACCTGCTATGACAATTATGAAACTGACTGCTGCTGGGTATCATGTGAACAGACTTCTATCAATTAGGAATTGTAACAGAAGTAGAAAATATTTAATCATAAAATTAAATCAAAGGATTAGGGCTAGAAGGGTCTTTAGAGAGCCTCCAATCCCCTCAAAGAGCACTAGAGGGTCTTCTGGGACTCAACCGCTGAGAGGTTCTAAAACCCCAAATCCAATGTCCCAGGGCACAAGAGTTTCCATGGATATCCATACTATGGTTTTCAAATGATGCAGTTCACTACTGAAAAAAATTTGGGTACCCTGGTCTAACCCCTCATTTTACAGATGAGGAAAATGAAGCTCAGAGAAGTTAAATTACTGAAGATCACACAGCTAGTAAATAGCAGAGCAGGGATTAGGTAGAACTCATATTTATCTTTCATTCCATTGTTCATGCTTCTACACCTACCTCCATATGTATTTCTTACATTAACATAAAGCAGAACACCTGCAACAGCCAAATTCAAAACTGGCTTTCATAATCAAAGCAGGCTATGTCACTTGAGGCCTTCAGGTGGCATAGTGGATAAAGTGCTACACTTGGAGTGAGAAAGGTCCAAGTGTGAATCTTCCCTTAGACATTTACTAGCTGTGTGACTTTGGGAAGTCACTAAACTTCACTCAGCCTTAGTTTCTTCACTCATAAAATGAGATAATGTCTCAGGATTATTGTAAAAGTATGAGATAAAATGCTTAGCAAACCTTAAACTGCTATGTAAATGTTATTATCACCTATTATTAACACTGCTATTACTATAACATCCACCTCTTGTTTCTACTGAAGATTCAGTATAGCTGCTTACACTGCTAATATTCCAACCAAATCCTTTCTACACCTTTTCTCAGTTTAGACAAATTTTTGTTCAGCTCAAGGTATGAGAAACTTTTGGTTTTAATATTTCTACCCATGAACACAAACAAATAATAGGAATAAAATTCAACACTATCTTTAGAAATGTTAAGAAATGCCGTAAGCAGGAATCTCTAACAACTTACATAGTAACAACTCAATTAGCCAGAGATGTTCCACTAATTGTACTTTTACAGGGTTGGAAACCTAAACTTTTAATTATGTGTTACATAAGTATTTCAAGAAAACAAAATTGTTGAATTAGATGGAAAATCTTTTTCTTAATGCTTGCTGGAAAACTTGGGAAAAATCTGCCACGATGTTCTTCTGCTTTGGTGGAATTCAATAAACGTACACTTCATGAGGGCAAAAATTGAGTCCCCTGTCTTTTACATCGTTACAGCCTGCCACAGCACATGGAACATTATGTGTTTAATAAATGTTTGTGGCTGAACTAAGCACAGGAGTGTAGCTCACGCAGGGGAAAGGTGTTGTGAGTTAAAACACCTGAGTTCAAAAATAAACTCTACCACTTACTGTCTATCTGGAGTTGGGCAAGTCACTTAACCTTGGTATCTTCATTTGCAAAAAGAAGGGCTTGAACTACATGACCTTCAAAGGCCATCCAATTCCAAATCTATGTACATAGAATGTTCCTTTGATGACCTTGAAGGTCATAGAGGCAAGGAATTAGCCTGATTTCACTGACACGGGATTTTTGGAGGAATCCACCAATGTAGATCAACACCTTCTCTGCAACTTATGGTTTTAGAGAGTTACCTCGAGAACTGAGAGGTGAAGTGACTTGCCCATTACCCAGGCAGTAAGTAGCAGACCTAGGATTTGAACTCAGATCTTCCTGGTTCTGAAGTCAGCACTGTTTCCACTATGCCAAGTTGTACTCTCAATGTAGAGTACTGCTGATAAAATAATCACTTTAAACTTATACAGGTGGTAAATTACCTGGTGATAGTACTGAACTGATCAAAACATAATTATTTAGCGTATCTATGGGTTTTTTACATAATCACACTTGACTCTCTCAACAAATTTATGAGACAAGCTAGTATCTTTATATTTTAAAAATGATTGTGAGCTTCTTAAGGGCAGGAACGGGCTCATTTTTCTGGGTTTTGTATCACTAGTGCCTAGTACATATTATTCACTTAATAAAATGCTTCATTAATTAATGAAAAACTGAGAATCAGAAAGACTAAGTATAAATGACTTAGCTACTACATGGTGGAGCAGACACATTAGAACCTGAGGCTTTAGAGTCCAGGCTTCTTTACACACTGCACTACATTGTAGAAAGTGATGAATCATCATATAGTGTCAGAGCTGGGAACTGTCTTCAGAAAACTGAATTTTAGAACATAAAATGTGAAATGTTGGAGTGTGAAAGGTCCTCAGTCTGTGCAATGACACAACACAAGATGTTAGAGGGGGAGAAGACCCTCAGACACAAAGTGCTAGAATCAGAAAGTGCTAGAGACATCATTTTGTCCAACTTCTTCATTCTGCAAAAGTGAAGACTGGTGATCTGGGCAGAGATGAATCAGTAACAAACCCAGGATAGACCTGGGGAGTTGTTTTAAAAAAATAACTCTGACATGACCTTGTTTTCTTGCACTTGACTTTTTCTCTTAAAAGCCTAGTTAGAAAGAAAAAAAAACAGGTTAATTGGGAAGTAGGGTGTGTGTATATTGGAGTTTGGTTAATTATGACCTAACTATATCTTTTTCTAGTCTTAACAGACAGTAAACAGTGAGCACAAGCTCAAATCACAGTCCATTTGAATATAAGTGAGCATTTTATTATTTCTAGAAATTCTGGAAGGTCATCTAAGATTCTTGCACTCAGAGAAAAGGACTTCAGTTGCAGAGGCAGCTGTCTTAAGAGACTTACAGCTTCTTGTATCTCACACCGGAAGACGTGTATTCTGAAGAGTTCGGCATTGTAGTGACTTTCTGTGAAAGCAAAGCAGTCGCTTTCTGGAGTTCCATCATGCCCTCTAACACAGAAGAGAATTTTATAGATGGGGTAGTTTGCAATCTCTGTATTTGTTTGAGGATCCAAAAGTCTGTTTTATGATATAAAAAAAATCAGAAGAAAAGATCAGAATGTTAAAATTCTATAATTTTGGCATATGAGTATGAATTTCAAGATGTTTCAATCAATATCATATGACCTGCCTTAAGTAATATTGCCATATTTGTTTTTAGTCTTTCTATATAAAAAACATATGTGGTCTCCTGAAGGTACTGTTTATAGGAAGATAGTGTGATGTGTGATGTGAAAGGGGTATTAGGCTTGAAGTCAAGAGACCTGGGTTTGAGTCTTTTTATGATATTAACTAGTTATGTGATCCTGGACAGGTCACTTATATTGAAAATTACTACAGAAATTGATTTTTTAAATATTCTAAACAAATTGTGATTTCAATGGTGTGGTCCTCCTTGCACTTATTGCTCATTACTCCTTTAGGAAGAGATAATTTCTTGAGTGTAGCTATGTTAAAAAAAAAATTACACCTCTTGATAATAAATCAAATGGTGAGACTCCAATCAATACATCAACAAATATGTATTAAGTGCCTACTCTGTGCCAGGAAACTGTGCTAGGTGCTGGGGAAACAAAAAGAAATAATAATAATAATAGCTAGCATTTATACACAGCTTTAAGGTTTGTTAAGGGCTTTACAAATCTCATTTTATCTTCAAGGCATCCCTGGAAGACAGGTGCTATTATTATCCCCACTTTACAAATGAAGTAACTGAGGCAGAGAGAGGTTAAGTGTGTTGCCCAGCATAAGATGGCTATTAAGTGTCCAAGGTAGAATTTGAAATCAAATCTTCCTGACTCCAAGTCTAGTGCTCTGTCCTCCGTGCTACCTGGCTGTATAAATGAAAAACATGAAAAAAGTCCTGTTCTAAAGAAGTATACATTCTATCTGGGGAGACAAGTACATATGTAAGTATACACAGAATAAACATAAAAAAGCAGAAGGTAATTATAGAGAGGGAAGATATGCATAGTTGGGGGGGAATGAGGAAAGGTTTTGTGAAGATGATGGTATTCAACCTTCCTCTTGAAGAAAGTGATGGATTCTATGAGGTAGGAATGAAGAAGCCTATTTCAGGTATTGGGGATGGCAAGTGCAAAGTCATAGAAAATGAAATGGAGTGTTATGTGTGAGGAGTAGTGAGAAGGCCAGATTGGTTGGACCCACAGCATGTGGGAAGGGGAAAAATATATAATGAGGTTGGAAATATAGGTTGGGGTCATGCTGTGAAGGATTTTAAAAATCAAACTGTAAAGTGTGAGGCAATAGGGAGTCACTGGAATTTAATGAGTAGAGGAAGAGCACTGTCAGAAGAGTGCTTAAAGCACTTGGCCTTTTAAGCTGCATGGAGGAGGTGATAAAGTGCAAAAAGACTTGAGGCAGAGTGACTCATATGAGGAAAGACAAGGGGATATGTGAGAGATGCTGGGGTAGTAGAAATGACATTCAGTCAGGATACCACACCCTCTAATTGTAGGTGTTCCCCAAGGTTCTGTACTAGGTTCTCTTCTCTTCTTTCTCTACATTATCTCCTGGTAACCTCATCAGCTTCCATGGGTATAACTGACATATCGGTTCAGATGACTCTCAAATCTCTATCTCTAGCCCTGGGCTTTGCCTGAAACTTTCAGTTTCACACCAAAAATTGACAACTGGACATTTCAAACCGGATGTCCCAGGGACATCTTAAAGTCAGTATTCCCAAAACTGAACTCATTCTCTTAAATGATAAACCTTTCCCTGCTCCAAACTTCACTCTTTCTGACAAAGACACTTTCATCCTTTAATGCTAGTGTTATTCTTAACTCCTTATCCCTCATCTCACATATGCTATCCACACCTTGTCATTTCTATCTTCACAACCTCTCTCACATCTGACCCTTTTCTTTTCACACAGCTACTACCCCTTAAGTGCAGCTGATCACCTTTCACCTGACTTACTGCAAAAGCCTCCTAATTGGTCCCCCTGACTCAAACGTCTCATTCTTTTAATTGATCCTTCACATTGTTGCCAAAGTAATTTTCTTTAAATGAATATCTAATTGTGAACTCTCCTACTGAATCAATTCCAGTGGCTTCCTATTGCTTCAAGCATCAAATATAATTCCTCTGTTTATCTTTTAAAGGCATATACACCCTGGTCCCAACCTATCTTTCCAGACTCATTTGACATGTCTCAGCCTCCTGTACTTTGTGATCAAATCAAAATGGCTTTCTACTTGTTTCTCTTCAACAACACTCCATTTGCTATCTCTGAGCCTTTGTCCTGGCTGGAATGCACTTCCTCCTGACATCTGCCTCAAAGACTTGTTTGCTCTTTGTTTAGGATGCAGCTCAAGGACCACCTTCTGTTTAAAGCCTTTGTGGATCTCCCTAACTCCCTTCCCATCTATACTGTATTTATCTATTCTATTCTGAGAAGGTTGCTGGAGGCCAAAGACTGCCAAATAGTCCATGACATAAAAAAAGGTTATGGGGCTTTGCTGTGATGAAGCATAAGGGTAAGACTTTATTGTAAATTATTATCAAATAAAAATAAAACTTACAAATGTTATAGCTATCATTCAAAACAAATAATATACATATACTTTCCCCATATGCCTAGAGTTACACTGTCTCTTGTTTTGTATTCATTTTCCCTTTTTTTCTTGCATTGTTTTAGTTCTGGTTCTGCTGATTGTGTTTTGCATCATTTCATTTAGGCCTTTTCATCTTTATGTTTCATAATGCTTTTATAAAAAATTACACCATACACATAAACCATTATATATTCAGTAATTCTTAGTAGGGTTCATCCTTATTACCTTCAAACATGCTCAAGTCTTCCCCCATCCTTAAAAATCTTCAATAAATCCTACCACTCCCTCAAGCTAGGATTCTTTCTTTCTCAGCCAAACTCATGGAAAAAGCTGTCTACACTCACTGCTTGTAGTTCTCCCCTCCCCTCCCTAACTCCTCAACTTTTTGCATTCTAGCTTCTGACCTCATCACTCAATTAAAAGTGCTCTTTCTTGTGGTATCAATGATTTCTTAATGGACAAATCTGATGGCCTTTTAAAAAGTTTTATTCTTTCCTGACCTACTGACTGCATTTAACACTATCAACTATGATCTCCTCCTAGATACTTTCTCCTCTCCAGGATTTCTTGACACTAGTCTCCCAGTTCATTTCCTGCTTTCTGATCACTCCTCAGTCTTCTTTTCTGGCTCATCCACATCACACTCTCTAACTGTAGGAGTTCCCTTCAGTTCAGGCTTAGGCTTGCTTCTTCTAGTCTCTTTTCCCTTTACAATCTCTCTCTTTTAATCTCATCAGATCCTATTTCTCTGATTCAGAGATCTATCTATCCAGCCTGTCACTATCCTCAGCACCAATCTCCTGAGCATCATCAATTGCTTATCTGACATTTTAAAATGGATGTCCTGGAGCTATCTTAAATTAGACAGATTCAAATCAGTTCATTATCTTTTCCCCATAATGCACCCCTCTTCTAAGCTCTCTTCTTTTTGAAGCACAACCATTCATTGAATATTTGAAGCACAACTAATTCTATTTTGGCTTTATCTTCAAATTATAATACTCCCTCACTCAAAAGAGGTAATCAGTAGTTAAATCTTGCCATTTATACCTATAGAACATTTGTTAAATCTGATCCATTCTCTCCACTCACCCTGTTATCATCTTGGCTTAGGTCTTCATCACTTCTCACCTAGATTATTACAACAACCAACTAACTGGTCTCCCTGCTTCAAGTTTCTTCACACTTCTGTCCACCCTTCAAATTGCTGCCAAAATTATTTTCTTAATGACTGATCTATGTCATTCCCCTACTCAATAAACTTCAATGGCTCTGTGTTCCCTCTAGGATCAAATGAAATTCCTACTTAGCCTTTACAGCTCTTCACAAACTTCCTCCACCCTATCTTTTGACTTTTGTTATGTTTTTGTCCCTCCTGAACTCTACAATCTAGCCAAAATGCCTGGTACACAGTAGGTACTTGTTGAATTGTTTCTCATAAGGCACTCCACATCACATTTCTGTGCCCTTTATACTGGCTGTTCCCTATGCTTAGCATGTAGCCCTTCTTTGCCTCTATCGCACAGAATCTCTTCTTTCAAGATGCACCTCGAGCACCCCATTCTACATGAAGCCTTTCCAGATTCTCCAGGACTTCTGGCGCTCTCCCTCTCAACCTATGTTTGATTTCACTATTGCGTACTTATTCTCTTTATATTTATAACTGTTTTTGTAGTCTTCCCCCATTAGAACATAAGTTCCTTCCGAGTAGGAATTACTTCACTTCTTTGAATTTGTATCCCTAATTCATAGTAAGAAGATCTGGCATATAATTAGGTGTATTTTAAGTGCTTGTGAATTGATTTAAAGTATGTTATTTTCTACTAAAGTTGAACTGTTTACATTCCTACATGGAAAGACAATATTTGTAACTCTTGAAACATTTCAGTATCTGGGTACTGGGTGGGATTACACACACACACATGCACACACGCACACATACATAGAAACAGAGTGCCCAGAGTGAATTGAAGAGGATGGGATCATATCTTAAAAAAAAAAATGAAATCAAGAAGTGAGAGAGAAAGATATTGGGAGGAGAAAGGGAGAAACTGAATGGGGCAAATTATCTCTCATAAAAGAGGCAAGCAAAAGACTCATTAGTGGAGGGATAAAGAGGGGAGGTGAGAGAAAAGCATGAAGTCTACTCTCATCACATTCCACTAAAGGAAAGAATAAAATGCACACTCATTTTGGTATGAAAACCTATCTTACAATACAGGAAAGTGGGGGATAAGGGGATAAGCAGGGTGGGGGGGATGACAGAAGGGAGGGCATGGGGAGGAGAGTGCAATTTGAGGTCGACACTCATGGGGAGGGATAGGATCAAAAGAGAATAGAAGTAATGGGGGACAGGATAGGATGGAGGGAAATATAGTTAGTCCTATACAACACAACTATTATGGAAGTCATTTGCAAAACTACACAGATTTGGCCTATATTGAATTGCTTGCCTTCCAAAGGGAAAGGGTGGAGAGGGAGGTAGGTAAAGAAGTTGGAATTCAAAGTGTTAGGATCAACTGTTGAGTAATGTTCTTGCCACTAGGAAATAAGAAATACAGGTAAAGGGGTATAGGAAGCTATCTGGCCCTACAGGACAAAAGAGAAGACGGAGACAAGGGCAGAGAGGGATGATAGAAGAGAGAGCAGATTGGTCACAGGGGCAATTAGAATGCTTGGTGTTTGGGGGGGGGGAGGGGATAAAAGGGGAGAAAATTTGTAACCCAAAATTTTGTGAAAATGAATGTTAAAAGTTAAAAAAAAAAATAAAGTATGTTATTTTCAAAAAATCTACTTTTGTAAGGTTTTCCTTTATGCATTGTTTCAGGATAATTGGGTAAACATAATTGTAAAAATAATACACTCTTAATTTGTATAGCACAATATAATAATATAAAACCCTCATTTATCTCTTTTAATGCTTTCTGTGTTGAATTAAATACTGCCAGTATCCATGGACACAACTCCCACTTGCAAATTTTAGATCACTTTTCCATTTTTATTAACCCTTTGTTGAATTAACTAGTTCCTCTAAGCAATATACTGTTGAATTCTGATCTGAGCCATTGCTATAATTCTTTTCTTTTACTGGGACATTTACTCCATTTATATTTAATATTACAGCTAATGGTTTTCTTTTATTTTTTTCTCCAGTCACTTTCATGAAAGGAAAAACATACTTTATTAATCTCACAATTTTATTAATTCAAATGTAACAAAATTATCTTCAACAAGGTTCTTTTCTTTTACAATGATAGGTTATTTTAACTTGGCCTTACTATCTATCCAAGATAAGTTCTTCCTTCTAGGATGACTGTATCTCCTTCTTCTTTCAACTTCTGAGTCACTCTTCTTCCCACCTTCTCTGAAAACTTTAGCAACTTATCTGATATTTGAAAGTTCTCATATTTGTTAACAATACCCTGATGCTTCTCTGTAGCAATATGAGAAATTGTAAGTTCCAACTTAAAATTATAACCAAGAATAACCTACTGAGCAAAACTGAGTATAATCCCATAGGGGTGAAAATGGATATTTGAAGAAATGGAGGATTTTCAAGGATTCCTGATGAAAAAAATATACATACAAACATGGCTGGATATAGAAATTCATTTTTCTCAATAGGGAGGTAGAAAGGAAATGGGTTAAGAGAAAGGTGGTGGTGATAGGTATAACAGGGAGGGTAAATTAAGGGAGGCAGTGGTCAGAAACAAAACAGCCTCTTGAGGAGGGGACAGAATTAAAAAACATTTACTCTAAACGTGAATGGATGAATCACTCATAAAATAGAAGAGGATAGCAGAATGGATTAGAAACCAGAATCCAACAATACACTGTTTACAAGAAACATACTTGAAACAGAAACATATATACACAGTTAAAATAATGGGCTTGGGCAGAATCTATTATACTTCACCTGAAATAAAAAAGGTAAGCACAGTAATCATGACCTCAGAGAAAGAAAAAAGCAAAAATAGACTCGATTAACAGAGAAAATTAGGGACACTACATTTTGCTAAAAGATACCATAGACAATGACTTAATATTGATACTGAACATATATGCACTAAATGAAACAGCATCCAAATTCTTGAAGGAAAATTAAAATGAGTTATAAGAAGAAATAGGAGAAAAACCATAATAGTGGGGAACCTCAACTCACCCCCTTGAGACTTAGATCTAACTATAAAATAAATAAGAAAGAAGTTAAGGAGATGAATAGAACTTGATAAAACTGGATAGGACAGATCTCTGGAGGTCTAATATTAACATTACCTTACAGGGTTCTTGTAAAAAAAGAAAACTTCATAAATATTAAAGCTCTACATAAATGTGAATTACCAACAAAGCAAACACTTCGGAAGCACCTGTCATGGACAGGGCACTGTACTAATAGTTAGGGGCACAAAAATAGAACATAAGTCCTGCTCTGAAGTTGCTTGAAACTTAATGGAGAGAAGACCAAAACAAACAATTATGATACAAAGGACAGTAAGATAAGTGTAAAAGAGATATTCAGCGAAAGTGTTAAGACAAATTTGAAGAGGGAGATATAAGAAACTAACTATAAAGTATGTTTAATAACTACAAAAGGAGAGAAGGGAAACACCAATGTGTATCTTAAGAGAAGCCTTCAACATGAGACTTGAGCTGCGTTCTGAGGCATCCTAGTGTAAAGTATAGATACAGTATTATAACAATGACTCACATTCAGATAGCACTTTGAAGCTTACATGACATCCTTCTTGAGCATGGTCATGTGAAGAATGATGTCTATTTTGTTCTCCCCATTTTACAGTGATGAAATGAGTTTTTAAAAGGTTCCATGATTTTGCTATGGTTACACAGTTAATGGTGGAATCAAAATTCAAAACCAGGTCTCCTGACTTTAAGTATAGACTCTTGCTTTTATTCCTCAAGTAGAAAATGAGTAGTGTGGCATTTTGATTCAAACTTGAGCAAAAGCATGAAATACTAGTATAACAAGAAAGAACATTTTGTTAGAGAGTTAGGGGAAAAAAGGATTAGAAAGAATACTATACCTTAGAGAGTTAGGGGAAAAACAAATCAGCAAGAATACTATACCTTACAGTTCCTTCAGACACATTTGGCACAGAAAGCGTCACATTGAGAGAGATCTGGCACTGGCCTCGTAAGATAGACATCATCCTTAGGGCCTCTACTTCACTTCTCGGAGCATTCACTGAGGCACAGCCCAAATAAGTAAGTTTGCTGAAGACCACACTGTCCTCATCTGCCACTGGTGTAAAAGGACTGGATTCTTCAGAATCTGAACAAAAGAAGGAAATAAGTCTCTGGTCAATTTTCACATTCTGTTTGTGAGAATATATTTTGTGCAAAAAAATCTACAAGCAAAATTTAGGTACTGAAACTGTTAAGTGTTAAGGAGAACATGTGATGCAATCTTAGAAAGTAAGACCAAGAAACAAAGCCAACATACCACTTGGCATGTTATTAATTTTTAACATTGACTTATTTTAGGAATTGCTTATCACTTGCACTCTGATTCCAAAATCTGAAGCAAAGCCTGAGGTGCAGTCAAAATTCATAAAACTGTCTTCTTGCTTTTATTTCATAGTTTTTAATCAGATTAATTCAATATTATATGCTAAGCTCCATGAGGTCAAAATCTCATCTTATCTAAATATTATAACTCCCCCAGCATCTTGCACAAGAATTTATATCTTTTCTCCCTTTTACTACTAATCTGTTAGAAAATGTAGCCTCCTCTTCTTGCCTTCTACTTTCCTCTCTCTTCACTCCCTTCTCATACCATTGTAATAAGGTCTGGGACCTCGATCAAATGAAACAGATCTCTTCCCAGTTATCAGTCTTTCATGGTATGCTAAATCTGATATTTTTTAAAAAATCAGTTCTCATCTTTTTGCACCTTTCCATAGTATTTCCCACCGTTTACCATCTTCTCTTTCTGGACACTTTCCTTATTCTGGATTTTTATGACAGCGCTCTCGTAGATTCCCTCCTCTAGGTCTGACCATTCCATCTCAATGTCCTTTGCTGACTCATCAACCATGTCATGTCTACTCACTGCTAAGGCTCTCTTTTAGAACCTCTTCTTTTTTTTCTCTTCTCTTTTCTTTCTACATACTTTCTTTTGGTGACCACATTAGCTACTATGGGACTAATTAATATCTCTCTTCAAATGATCCTTGGCTTTTAAAACCTTTACGACTTGGGCCTTATCTATTTTTCCAATGTACACGAATCCTTTTCTCATCCTCTATAATACTATCAACCCAGCCTTCTTTCTGTATCTCACACATGGCCCTCCATCCCCAGTCTTTGCACTTTGGCACTGGCTCTCCCTTATAAGTAGAATGCCCTCCCCTTTTTCCTGGTTTCTACTTCACAGAATCTCTCACTTAAATCTTAGCTTAAGCACCATTTTCTATATGATGACTTTTCTGAGCCTCCCAATGGCCAGTGCCCTTTTCCTGAAATTACTTTACAGAACCTATACTATACATATGGATGCACATGCACATACACATGTGTACACACACACACACACACACACACACATGCTGTTTTCCCTCAACAGAACGTGTTTGTAAGTAGGGACTGTTTCATTGTTTTCTTTATATCCAGGCATAGCACAGTGCCTAGCACAGAGCAGGTATTTATTAAATGGTTGTTGATTAATTGATTGATGACTGACAGATTTATCTATTGGGTTCTAATCTCCTTCTTGAACTCCCGTCCCACATCACCAACTACCTATGAGATATTTTGAACTGGATGTCCCAAAGGCATCTCAGACACTAACATGTCTAAAACAGAACTAATTATCTTTTCCATCAAACCAATCCTTCTTCCAAGCTTCTCCATTTTGACCATCCTTTCAGTTCCCTCTCCCTTACTTTATATGTCCAGACAGTTGTCAAGTCTTGATGATTCTTCCTCTAGTCTCAGCCTCTCTTGTATTTGTCCCTTTTTCTCTACTCACAGATAACACCCCTTTCAAGCCTAAATCACCTCTCACTGAGACTATTGCAACATCCTCCCAATTATTTTCCCAATCTCATGCCTGCCCCCTCTCAAATCTATCCTTTCACACATTTGCTGAAGTGACTTTGCTGAAGCAGAAGTCTTAAGAAGTCTCTACTCAACTCAGTAAACTTCAATGGTTCCTTACGACTGTTGGAGTCAAATGCAGATTCTTCTTTTTGGTTTTCAAAGCCCTTAACAAACTTGATCCTACCTCCCTTTCCAGCCTTATTATACCTTAAAATCTAAACTGCATTAAGACTTTTGGGATACTCTGTATATTATTTTCCTTCATGTAGTCTACAGTCAATTCAAACTGATCTGTCTCTATTAATCACAAAAAATTTTGGTGCTTTTGCACAGGCTGTTATCCATTTATGGAATCTATTCCCTCCTCCCATTCATATCTCATAACTCCTACTTTCTTTCAAAGCTCAGTTCAAGTACCATCTTCTCCATGAAATCTTTCCTTATTCTCAAGGTATAAGTGCTCCCTTCCTCTATCAAATTACTTTTTATTTATGTATTTATTTTGCATACACACACATTTTTCCTAATAAAATGAAAGCTGTTTGAGGGCACAAACTAATTCATTTTTTTCTCTGTATCCCCAGTGTCTGGTATATAGTAGATATTATAAAATACTTGTGGACTGGATAAAGTACAAACCAGATTTCTGTTGAATGCATAACTTTTCATCATTAAAAATTGCAAACTACCACAGTAGATATGAATACAAGAAACTTCTGTCTCCTATGAATTATAGATATGCTTTTCTTCTTGCAGGAAGCTTCTCACATTCCTTTCCTACCTAATACATTTCCATAGTTAAATTCTTTGTCTAGGCCATGGTCACCTTAAACCAGGATTACCACAGAATCACTTTTTCTCACTATTCTATCTTCCTTCAACTATGCTGCAACAAAAGTAACTTTTCTCACCCCTCACCCACAGATGATTCTTCTTTGACTTCTCTATTACTCAGGGCAACAACTACCTTTTAAGCTTCTTCTTATCTTCCATAGCCCTTTCCAAATAAAGATTTTCCAAAGAAAAACAATAGTTTTTAACTGCCTGTGTGAAAAGCATGGTGCTTGATTGCTAGGAAGGACATGAAGTTTAGATACGACACTAACAACAGATAGTTATAAAACTAAGAGTTACTTTAGGTCTATTGTGGAAAACAATTGACTGAGATGAGGGAAGGTACTGCAGAGATTTAAAATGAATAAGCCTCCAAGAACTAAAATCAATTCAATAAGCATTTATTAAACACCTACAATGTGCAAGGCATTGTGCTTAGCAACGAGGATAAAAAGACAAAACAAAAAATAGTGCTCGTGGAGTAGATGTGATACTAGGGGAATGATGGACTTAGCACACCTTGTTAAATATTTGTTGAGTGGAATTAAACTTGGATTTAAGCTTCTCTACCTCTTCTCCTGAAAACAGCATTTTCCTTCTTGTCCTTATTTTCTACCCACTCCTTTCATTCTTCTTCTCCTTCTTTCTATAAAGGGGGACCACAAAGGAATCCTACTTGCTATTCAGTCAAATCTTCTCTCTCAAATCCTCCAACCTTTTTCTCACATTCTTCCTGCTCTTGAACACTTATATACTAGGAAAGTTGACCACCTGGTAATGAATTTATTTTAGTCACAGCAATTCCTGAAACCACCTTCAAAGTTAGGGAGAGGGTTTAAAAATTTGTATTGCTAGACGCAATCAATGGCCACACAGATAAAATTATGGATCTGCTGAATTACTGAAGTAGATAAAGGAAAAGATAAGTGATGCTAGAAGAGATCAGGTAATTACTGTTTCACATAGCTGCCAAAATAATCATCTAAACCACTAAAAGGGCAAGCAAAGTAGGATCTTTTGCTATTTTTTTAGTATAATCAAGAAGTATAATACCTCTGATTGAATCTTGTCTTAATCAACCAAGAGTCCTTACTAGGAATAAAGTACAAATACAAGAGTTTCTTTAACTAGAAACAGTACATGTATTTGTACTGTTAATATGATTAAGGATCTTCCCCACCCATTAATGGGCTTGCCCATTAAAGGGAGTTTGATTAGAGTCTGTCTGTGTCCATCCTTTTTAAGAAGATGACATGACATCAGAGAAATGATAATATGACTTGCACTTGACTTGGTTTTGAGTGAGGAAGGGCTGTGCAAAGTCACCAACCTCACTTTCTCCTTCTGAGTCATCTGGGTCCAGTGATCAGATATTCATCAGGATGACTGGAGATGGCCCAGGATGCAATGAGAGACCTTGGTCTTTTTAGGCTGGCCTTTTCAGGTACTCACTTAGAGGGAGGTAACACCCATTGAGTGAATAGGCCTCTTTAAGAAGTAGTCAGGAGGTGGCCCTTTTAATGAACAAAAGAAAAATAACTAAATCAACAGACACTGTTACTAAGTGATAATCACTCTAAGCCAGCCATTAAATGGAGCTTGGGCAGGGACCTACTGTTGTCTAGCCCATGGGCTTCAGAATGCACTGGGTTTAAGGTTTTGGGAACCAGAAGGGGAAAGGAAGGGAGGAAGGAAGAAAGGAAGGAAGGGAGGGAGGGAGGGAGAAAGAAAGAAAGGAAGGAAGAGAGCGAGGGAGGAAGGAAGGAAGGACATCTACCCAGTAAACTCCAAAGCCCCAAGGGAAGGGGAGAGGGAAACAGAAGGGAAAGGATGAGCAGGATTACCCAACTAGCTGGGTCCCCACTCAGGCAGTTTGGTTTACTCACAGTCTGTGTTCATCCTTTGTTTTTGAAGAAGACCATGACATCAGAGAAATGATGACATGACTTGCACTTGACTATGTTTTGAGTGAGAGAGGGCTGTGCAAGCTCACCCACCTCACTTTCAACTTCTGAGCTATCTGGATCCAGTGACCAGATATTCATCAACGCATCAGGATGACAGGAGATGATCCAGGATACAATGGGAGACCTTTGCCTTTTGAGGCTGGCCTTTTCAGGTATTCATTTAGAGGGAGTTAATGCCCATATAGGGATGTAAATAGTTTGCCCATATTAAATAACAAATTTTCTTTTTCTTTTCTCTTCCTGTTTATCTTTTTAAGCCTCTCTTGAGTCTTTTTTTTGAAAATGAAATTTTCTAATGAGCCTGGCCTTTTCACAGGGAAGGTCTGGAAATTCCTTATTTCATTGAATGTCTGTCTTCTTGTCTGAGACATTATGCTCAATTTTGCTTGGTAATTGATCCTTGCTTGTAGTCCAAACTCCTTTGCCTAATGCAGTATCTCATTCCAATCCCCCTGATCCTTTCATGGAGAATCTGCAAGGTCCTGTGTGATCCTGACTAGAGTTCCTTAATATTTAAATAGTTTCTTTCTGACTGCTGGCAGTATTTTCTCCTTGTCCTGATAATTTTGGAACTTGGCAACAATCTGCTTGGTGTTTTCAATTTGGGATCTCTTTAGGGAAGTGATAATGGATTCTTCCAATGACTATTTTGCTCTCTGGATCTGGGACCCCAAGGCAGTGTTCTTTGATGATTTCTGGGAAGATACTGTTTAGCATCTTCCCAGTTTGGAAGCGCTGTCTGTTGATTTCCTGAACTACATGATTGATATATAGGCTTGACTAAAGGAGATTGTTAACCCTCAAAAGTTGCTTTCCTTTTAGAAAAGCAGATCAAAGAACCTGTGAGAGCAGGCTTCCCTGTGTATGTTGGGGTGCTTACTCAACCACAGGTCAGAGGATGTCATTCTCCTACTTAGAAATCCCCTTTCAGTGATTCCCTCTTTCTTCCAGAATATAATAGAAATTCCTTAGGCTTTCAAGATTTGTCTTTAGTTTAACTTTTCAGACTTATTTTGTATTACCCTCCTTTATATACTCATGTCCTAGCCCACCCAGCCCTCTTGTCATTCCTCCTTCCATGTCTTTGCATGGGCTGCCCCCCACATCCTAAATGAATTCTTTTCTTACCTCTACTTTTTATAAGTTTTAGCTTCCTTTAATGCTCAGGTGTCACCTCTTAATGAAATCTTTCCTGATCTACCTGGTTATTAGTGCTTTTCCCTTCTCCCTCAAACAATTTTTAATCAATTTACATTTTGTATCCCTAAGGAATCTGAATTCCTTAGGAGCAGAATTTTTTTTTTTGTTATTAATCTCAGCACCTAGCAATGTGTTTTGTACACAGGAGGCATTATTAAAGGTTTGTTTCTTCAACTGATTCAATTAGAAATAAATTCAAAAGGAAATTTAGTTGACACATTTAAATCCATGAAGACCTTAGAATAAAAGTTCCTAGAAAGCAGGAACTGTATTTGTAACCATTATGAAAAGAACAGAGTACAGAGTAGATATAAATATGAAAATAGCATCAACTGTGCCTGGGGGACCCAGGTGCTGGTTTTGTTGCTAACTCTCTATGTGATTTTGAGTAAATAACATCAATTCTTTGGGCCTCAGTTTGTTTCAATGGATTGGACTAGCTAACTTAGTTAACTTAGATAACTTATCTCTTTCAGAGAACAGAATATCAGGCAATGGAACAGTCCTAACCTCCTTGTCCAGGTTTCACTGGCAGGCTCATCTCTGGTTTCTGGAGTCCTGCTAATGACACTGGGTTAATAGTAGATGAAGTGGAGAGTTCATTTGCAAGAGGCCCATCTCCTTCTCCGTCAATCTGTGTTCTTTCCATGTGTTCCTTGTCACCATCTTCCATTGGTGGGTCCATCAGTACATCCTCTAGCTCTTTCTGCAGCTGCTGTTCACTTCCATTCCCTACAATCTAAGGGTCATAAACACATGCAATCAGCAAGGACAAAAGAAAGACCAGCAATGATTAAAATTGGGTCTATGTTTCAAATAAATCATTAGCCTTCCTTTTAATAAAAAGATATCTTTCATTGCTTGTTTAAAAAAATAGAACAAATCAAGAATGGTAGTAAAGTTAAGTGGAGCTGCAGTTGCATTCTCAATTCATACAATTCCTCTTCAATACTTGAAAATTTGTGATTTTGTTTATGGGAACCCCCTTTATGGAAACAGACTGTAACTTCTCATGTCTACTTCATCTACTGTTATTGTTCCTTCCCTCTCCCCCACCCCAAAACATATGGAAGGAAGAAAGTGATGACCTGTTGGCCAATTTTTCTGATATTGAGTCACTTCTTACTTAATTATGCCAATCCTGGAATTAATTATAAACAGAAAGTCTATAGCAATACTCATACACAAAGCCTTTTTAGTTTAGTGGGAGCATAGCATGAAGATTCCATAATCCTGGAATCTCCAGCCTTCACCAAGGAAGCACAAGCTTTGGTTAGGTCCTATGTCAATCTGGAAAGGCTCTGAAAACAAGTCCAGCAAAGTGTCATTTGAGGACCCATCTAGCTAAGCCTAAAGAGATGTATCACCACCAGTATAACAAGCATAGAATATTTCTAGCCATAGCAACAAATATGGTCTAATGAGACAGAGAGGGGCTATGGGAAAGGTAACCACACCAATTAAATCATGCACTCCTGAGGTTCTGAAGTATATGAATGAACGTGACAGTGCATCAAAGTTGTCTGGTTGAATCCTCCTACAGTTTACTCAACTAGCGCCTACTGGTATTTTCATATTTTTATACGACCAGAAGGACAAAGTGCCTGAAATGAAACATTATTACTGCCACCTTATACTCTGAGAAGTAACCATCAAAAATTTATGATCCCTTAAAAAGCATTCTATTGGATCACTGTATATTTTATCACATCCATAGCAAGTAAAGGTTATTAGGTATTTTTGAGGAAACCTACTGCTATATGAGAAGGTGCCAATAGCTTTGACACATTCAAAGTATGAGTGGTAAAAAGGGTAACGCAATGCAACATGATTGTGGAAAAGACGATAAAAGAGGGGAACAATCAATTTGGAAGGCTTGTATAAAGATAGGCATACTAATGTACTGATGTGACCTGGACCAACCATTCTGGAAAACAGTTTGGAAAGTGTGTGTGTGTGTGTGTGTGTGTGTGTGTGTGTGTGAGTGTGTGTGCGTGTATACACACATCTTCCAAGGAAGCCAACGATAAAAAGAAAGATCTATTATACCAGTACCTTTTGCAAATTGGGAAATACATACCTTTTGACTGAGCAATGACTAAAAAAGTTTTGCTATATACCTGCAATGAAATATTACTACTTTCTACAAACCTAAGAATATGATACTATAGAGAAGTAAGGGAAGACATATGACAGATACAAAAGTAAGAAGAACTATGAAAACAATAAACATAGTGAATAAAGAGAAAACAATTAAACTGAATGCTATGAAATTACAATGATAAAGCTTGTATACAGAAATGACACATGAGGAAACAAGCATCTCCTTGTGGAGGTGAGGGAATTTCAGGTGTAGGATAACAGATAATGTCAGGCTTTTTCAAAGTGTTATTGGTTAGTTTTGCCAAAATGTTGATTTCTTTTTTCTTCTCTTTTTTGTTCTTTATTATAAGGGCTGGCTCTCTGGGAGGTACAGGAGCTATATAGGGAAATGTAGGAAGGTATCAATAATGATTTTTTGAAAAGTAACAGAGGATCCAATTTAGATACCTTTTGTCTCTTGCATGACATGATGCTGAAGGTAAAGAACTTAGAACCAGGAAGATATGAATTCAAGTCCTGCTTCTGACACATAATGACTGTGTGATCCTGCACAAATCACTTAGCCTCTTTGCTCTAGGCAACACTCTAAGATTATATATTTAAGAGAAAGTGCTAACCTGTAGTGGTTGAGGAAGTTCCTCACGGGAGTTCCCTGTACCAATGAAATTACAGATCTAGTACCTATCCCTATGACTTTTATTATATTGCATTATGAAAGAAAAGAGATGTCTTTAACTAAAGTAGAAGAAGCAATTCAGAAACTGTCCTGAACCTCCAACTCCCAAAATACAAAGATGTTTTCACAAATCCAGAGAGGATATTTATTAAATAAAATAAAAATAGTATTAACAGTTTGAATAATGAGAAAAGCTTTAAAAAAGTCAAATTAAAGGTCAGGTTTCATTGTAAAAAGAAAATTAAATTGACATCAAGTTACAAAAAGTCACAGAGTGTTGGAACAAGAGACCTTAGAACTTACCTAACACTATAGTTTTCCAAATTATGGACAACAAGTGATTGCGGGGAGTAATGGAGCAAGAGGTTCATGAATCTATATACACACACCAAGCACTGCTTTTTTGATCTTTAGTTACAACAAAGTGTAGTGTTCAATCTCCAACACCCATCAACAACTTGCTGCATTCTCATGCCTACATTCAACTAAGTCCCCAATGACAGCCCATTTGAGACGTGCCTAACCTTTTCTGTTATGCTCTCTAGAATGCTTGCTCTAACAAACTTTTAACTGTCTTTCTCACTCCTTATATCTCCTGGGCTTTGCTGAAACAGGACTCCCACTCAATGCCACCAGTTCCCTCATTATCTGTTGGCTATATTTACTCTTATATCATTGACTCTCTGGTATTGGTGGGGGAGTTGGAATACTACAAGTTCTTCACTGCTACTTCCAGAACTGCCCTTAAATACCTTCATTAAATTATCTCTCCTTCTTTAAGGTTCACACTAACCAAATTTATCAATCAGTCTAGATCCTGGTGGCTCTTATTTACAGCCCCCAAGACATTCTCCTTCCTTCAGCAATGAGTTGAGTGCCTATCTCACAGTCTTCTCTTTTTCCTAGCTCCTGTCTTCATATTCGGGGAATTCGGTATTCACAATGATATTCTTTCAAACACTCCAACTTCCCAGTTCCTCAATCTATCCAAGTTCCATGATTTATTCCTCTCCACTTCAACTACACACAAAGATAGTCAGTCATACCTTTGACCTCATTAGACCCACATGCATTCTACTTTCCTGTTCATAAACTCTTAAATTCCTTTATGTGATCATAATTTTATCTTTATATTTCCCATTAGAATGTATGACATAGTTTATGTAGCAGAAAACGTTAGCTATGTGACATCTGAGGCAATATACTTCATTTTGTGAGCCTTATTTCCTTACTTACAAAACAGGATGATAGCAATCCTTGCACTACCTATGTCACAGAGTTGGTGAGGAAAGTGCTTTGTAGAAATATAATTTACAATTACTGGCAGCAGAGCTGAAACTAGAATCTAGGGCTACTGAATATCAGTCTAAATTTTACAAACCTCACAAAAAAGTTGATATTTAGATGCCCATATTTATTATCATTATAACTATTAAAATAATAATGATTTCTAAAATAAAAAGGACACTAAGGAAAACTTTTCTTAAGAGATTTTTGAATGCTAGATTTCTATAGAATTAAAAGTTAAAAAGGAACTCAGTTGGAGATCATCTAGTCAAACTTAGTTATCTTAGAAAGGAAAAAGCTGAGGCAGTTATTTGACCAGTCACACGGAAAGTTAGTAGCAGAGCTTGTATTCAAAGCAAAGACTCTTTGGTTCCTGGTTCAGTGCATTTTTCTACCACATCGAAATGAGGGCATTTAAGATATATATATATATAGATCATATATGTTTGAGAAATGCCTAGATCAATGTTGTTCACGTTTCTGTTTTTTCTTTTTAATGTCACTTTAAAAATACATTTTATAAGTGCCTTTTGCCTCTATATTACAACCATGGGAGTGGGAAACAACCTCTAAGTATAAATGTATACAATACAGTGACTGCTTCTGTGGTGGAGGAAATAGGGCACTAGCCTTGAAGGTTGATAAGATCCTAGTTTCTTCAAATTTTACCTTAGACATTTACTAGCAGTGTAACTAAAAGTGCCCTCTACAATGCTACTAATAATTCCTTAATCACTGAATCTAATCCTCTTCTCAGACATTTCTTGACTTCTATTTAGTCTTTTAAAAAAAAATTTAATTTGTTTTCAATTTTCAACAATCACTTCCATCAGTCTTAAATTTTCTCCTCCTCCCTTTCCCTTCTATCCCCGAGATGGCATATAATCATATAGGTTCTATACATACATTGCTATTTTCACATTAGTCACGTTGCATAGAAGAATTAAAATGAATGGGAGAAGCCATGAGAAAAACCAAACAAAACCAAAACATAACACAAGAGAAAATATTCTGCTTTATTCTGCATTCTGATCCCATAGTTCTGTTCTCTGGATGTGGATAGCATTTTGCCTCGAGTCCTTTGGGAATGTTTTAGGTCCTTGCATTGCTGTGAAGGGTTAAGTCTACCAGAAACAGCCCTGAAACACTGTGGCTGTTACTGTGTATAATGTTCTCCTGGTTCTGCTCACTTCACTCAGCATCAGTTCATATAAATCTTTCCAGGCCTCTCTGAAATCTTCCTGTTCGTCATTTCTTATAGCACAATAGTATTCCATTGCATTCATATACTACAACTTGTTCAGCCATTCCCCAATTCATAGGCATCCCCTCAATTTCCAGTTCTTGGCTACTACAGAAAGAGCTGCTATAAATATTTTCGTACATGTAAGGTCTTTTCTCATTTTTATGATCTCTTTGAGATATAGCCCTATGCAGTCTTTTGACACTGAGGATCATCCTCTTCTTGATACTCTCTTTGTTTTCAAGATACTATTGTCTCCTACTTCTCCTACCTCTCTAACTTCTTAGTCTCCTTAGCAAGATCTTCATCCAGCTCATGCCCACTAACCTTGAGTGTCTTCCAATGTTGTCCTGCAAACTTATCTTTTCTCTCTATACCAAACTTACTTGACCTACTTCCCCTTTAAAAAAAAAAGTGCCCCCCCCGAAATCTACTTTCTTTAACCCTTTAATGAGCTTTTGAAATGTCATTTAAATTTTTTAAAAATGACATATCTTAAAATTAATAATTTATTGTAAGTTTGTGTTTCTTCCCTGTACTGAAATTTTGATGATGCAATATTACATCATATAACTGTATAGTATCATATTGTAAACAAGTCATTATATGCACATATTCCTGCCAATGCATGCTGGACTTCCTGACAATGTGTGACATGCTTACCTGCCAACACTTGCTTGTTAAGACCTGTCAGTGTATTTGACCATTGATCCGTTATATCTTGCATTTTGTGTATTTATTTGGAAGATAATGTAATCACCATGACTTTAACACTGTTATACAACAGATAAAATATGTACAAATAGTTTTTCAAATTTTCTTTTATTTTTATTGAATGCCCTCAACTGCTCCCAAGGCTACTACTGCCCCCCAGATCCTTTCATCATCTCCCCAAGGGGTGGTTGGCAACTTATATTCAATACTATTTTATCTAATCTGTTGCAATGGAATCATTGCAAATATCATCTCAATGCTGATGTTTCTCAGAACTACTTATCCAGTGCAAAACTCTCTAAACGTCCAGTCTCACATCTCCAACAGCCTACTGGACATCTTGAACTAGATGTCCCATAGACACCTCACACTACACATGTCCAAAAATGAACTCATTATCTAAACTCTCCCCTCTTTCTAATTTTCTTATTGTTATTTAAGGTACCTTCATCCTCCCAGTCACCCAGCCTCAAAATCTAGGTATCTTTCTCACTCTTTCTCATTTTCCATATTCAATCTGTTTCGTAGTTCTTTCTTCCCTTTAAAAAAAAAATTAATTTTTTTGAATCAGCAAGAATCTGCTTTCTCTCCCTCTTCCTAAACTCTGTCCTTGCCCCACCCCACCCCAAAAAACCCCAAGGAAGAAAACAAAATCCCTGTGATACATGTAGTCAGATGAAACAGATTTCCATCATACATACACTTACATACATACAAACACATATTTTTTTTTGTATACACAAGTGTGTATAAATAGAGATGAAAGTTCAAAATGAGGATAAGTGTGATTATATATAGACGCATATCTCTCATTTTGCATTATTTCACCTCTGTATCAGTAGGCTGGTAGAACATTTCATCAGCAGTCCTTTAGAATTGTGGCTGGTTATTAGGCTGATCAGAGTTCCTAAGTCTTTCAAAGTTGTGTGATTTTTTTGTTGTTAATGTATAAACTGTTCTCCTACTTCTCTTCACTTCTCTAAGTCATCCCAAGTTTCTCAAAAACCATTCTTTTCATCATTTTTTAACAGCACAATAGTATTTCATCACATTTACATATCATAAATTGTTTAAACATTCCTCAGGTGATGGCTGCTTCCTCACTTTCAAATTATTTGCCATGAAAAATAGTTGCTATAAATATTATTGAAAATTCCATCTCTTAATCTATGCTTCCTTTATTTTCCCCTTTTCTCCTTTCCTTCCTATTTGCCTGCTGAATAAAATGGCATATTGCTGCACAAAAATTGTGTTATATGTGTATTTTTTTCCGCCCTTTGAACAGTACAGATGAAGTTCAAGTGATATCCATCCTCCCACAACTCTTCCTCTCTATTTGCACAGACTTTTACTTGTGTACTCTGATTATGAAAGAGAATTTTCTAAGCTCTCCACTTTTTTATAGTTATGGATGCTAAATTGTGTAAGAGCCTGACTGTGGCTCCTCAGTACTTGAATTGTTCTTTTTGGCTGCCTGAAGCACTTTCACTTTGACCTGGAATCTGGCTATGATGTTACTCAGAGTTTTCATTTTGGGGTTTCTTTCAAAAGGCGACTAGTGGATTCTTTCTATTTCCACTCTGCCCTCTGGGTTCCAAGACACGTGGTAAGTTTTTTTTCCTCCAATAATTTCTTGAAATGAGGTCTTTTTCTTGGTCAGGGCTTTTAGGTGGTCCAATGATCCTGAAATTTTCTCTCCCTTTTTCATTTTCCAGGTCACTTGTCTCTCTCTCTCTCTCTCTTTTTTTTTAGTATTTAAATTTATTTAAGTTTTCAACATTCATTTCCACAAAATTTTGGGTTCCAAATTTTCTCCCCATTTCTCCCCTCCCCCACCCCAAAACACCGAGCATTCTAATTACCCCTATTACCAATCTGTTCTCCCTTCTAACATCCCTCCCTTCCTTTATCCCCATCTTCTCTTTTGTCCTGAAGGGCAAGATAAACTTCTATACCCCATTACCTGTATTTCTTGTTTCCTAGTTGCAAGAACAATACTCATCAGTTGTTCCTAAAACTTTGAGTTCCAGCTTCTCTTCATCCCTTCCTCCCCACCCTATTCCCTTTGGGAAGGCAAGCAATTCAATATAGGCCATATCTGTGTAGTTTTGCAAATGACTTTCATAATAGTCATGTTGTGCAAGACTAACTGTATTTTCTTCCATCCTATCCTGCCCCCCGTTTCTTCTATTCTCTCTTTTGATCCTATCCCTCCCCAATATTGCTCCCTCCTTCCACTGCCCTCTCTTCCATTATCCCTCACACCCTGCTTATCCCCTTCTCCCCCACTATCCTACATTGTAAGATAGGTTTTCATACCAAAATGAGTGTGCATTTTATTCCTTCCTTTAGTTAAATGTGATGAGAGTAAGCTTCATGTTTTTTTCTCTCACCTCCCCTCTTTTTCCCTCCACTGAAAAGTCTTTTACTTGCCTCTTTTATGAGAGATAATTTGACCCATTCCATTTCTCCCTTTCTCCTCCCAATATATTCCTCTCTCACCCCTTAATTTCATTATTTTAAGATATGGTCCTATCCTATTCAATTCACCCTGTGCTGTCTTTGTGTGTGTGTGTGTGTGTGTGTGTGTGTGTGTGTGTGTGTGTGTATGTGTGCGTGTGTGTGTGTAACCCCACCAACTACCCAGATACTGAAAAAAGTTTCAAGAGTTACAAACATTGTTTTTCCATGTAGGAATGTAAACAGTTCAACTTTAGTAAGTCCCTTATGACTTCTCTTTGCTGTTTACCTTTTCATGCTTCTCTTCATTCTTGTGTTTGAAAGTCAAATTTTCTTTTCAGCTCTGGTCTTTTTTATCAAGAATGCTTGAAAGTCCTCTATTTCAATGAAAGACCATTTTTTTCCCCTGAAGTATTATACTCAGTTTTGCTGAGTAGGTGATTCTTGGTTTTAGTCCTAGTTCCTTTGACTTCTGGAATATCATATTCCATGCCCTTAGATCCCTTAATGTAGAAGCTGCTAGATCTTATGTTGTCCTGATTGTATTTCCACAGCACTCAAATTGTTTCTTTCTAGCTGCTTGCAATATTTTCTCCTTGACCTGGGAACTCTGGAATTTGGCCACAATATTCCTAGGAGTTTCTCTTTTTGGATCTCTTTCAGGAGGGGATCAGTAAGATTCTTTCAATATTTATTTTGCCCCCTGGTTCTAGAATATTAGGGCAGTTTTCCCTGATAATTTCATGAAAGATGACGTCTAGGCTCTTTTTTTTGATCAAGGCTTTCAGGTAGTCCCATAATTTTAAAATTGTCTCTCCTGGATCTATTTTCCAGGTCAGTTGTTTTTCCAATGAGATATTTCACATTATCTTCCATTTTTTCATTCTTTTGGTTTTGTTTTGTGATTTCTTGGTTTCTCATAAAGTCATTAGCCTCCATCTGTTCCATTCTAATTTTGAAAGAACTATTTTCTTCAGTGAGCTTTTGAACCTCCTTTTTCATTTGGCTAATTCTGCTTTTTAAAGCATTCTTCTCCTCATTGGCTTTTTGAACCTCTTTTGCCAGTTGAGTCAGCCTATTTTTCAAGGTGTTATTTTCTTCAGCATTTTTTTGGATCTCCTTTAGCAAGGTGTTGACCTGCTTTTCATGCTTTTCTTGCATCTCTCTCATTTCTCTTCCCAGTTTTTCCTCCACCTCTATTACTTGATTTTCAAAATCTGTTTTGAGCTCTTCCATGGCCTGAGCCCATTGAATATTTATTTTGGATGTTTGGGATATAGAAGCCTTGACTTTTATGTCTTTCCCTGATGGTAAGTATTGTTCTTCCTCATCTGAAAGGATGGGAGAAGGTATCTGTTCACCAAGAAAGTAACCTTCTATAGTCTTATTTTTTTCCCCTTTTTTGGGCATTTTTCCCAACCAGTTACTTGACTTTTGGGTCCTTTGTCAAGAGTAGGGTATACTTTGGGAATCTGTGAGATCTCAGTTCCTCCAAGGTGGCATGATCAAGCATTTACTGGTCTGGTCGCAGAGAGGGATTTTTATGCTCAGAATCTTAGCATTTACCTCTCCACAGCCACCTGGCCTCCAGTTCCCAAGTCAGCACTGGGGGCTGATTTTCAGATAAGCTGGATGGGCAGGGCCGCCAGTCAGTGTGAAACAAAGACCAGCTTGGCCAGGGCCTCTAAACAGGGCTGAGGTAAGACTCAGCTCTTCAGTGCCCCCACGGGTTTTTACACTCCAACAATGGAGCTTCCATATGGGCTGCTGTCTGCTGCCGAAGCTATGGGAAGGCCCTTCTCCCTTCCTGGCCAGCTGAGAAAACCCTGTCACTGACCTTTGGCACCTGTGGGTTGAAGGATCTGAGGACCCACTGCTCCTGGGACTGGGGATTCTGTGACTGGAGATTCTGTCCCCGAGGGCTGTTCGTGAGCCATGCTACATGCCAATGCTGGGCTAGGCTCCGCTCTGCGTCTGGTGCAACCGATGTTTCCCATGGGTCTTTCAGGTCACTCTGGGCTGGAAATCTCCTCCACTTCTGCTGCTCCAAAATTTGTTGAGAGTCCCTCTCTACAGGTATTTTATGGGCTGTGGGGGGAGGCCCTGTGTATGTGTGTATTTCTGCTCTGTCCCCCAGGTCAGTTGTTTCTGTTATGAGATAGATACCTTAAATATTTAAAAATATTTTTCAATCTTTTAGTTTTGTTTTAATAGTTAATAGTTACTGGCTTCTGTTTAGTTCATTGTGATTTTCAGAAAGTTTGATGTTTGGGCAAGGTTTTATACCTCTTGTTTCAAGATGATAATTTCTTTTTCTGATTCTTCCATAGTTTTTAATCTTTTTTCCAATTTTTTTCATTAAGTGCTTTCATTTCATCTATAAAACATTTTTAACTCTGGAAAAACAAACAAATGCCAAACCCTCTTGTCTTATATTTTCTAGGAATTCTAGCTGAATCTGTGCCCACCCTATCTTTTTCTGTGAAGATTTTTGTGTAGATATTTTGGAAACATTCCCTTCTTCTGGATTTATTTTTTGAACATTCCTGTCCCCATAAAAGCTTTTTCTTTTTTTGTTTGCACAAAACAGCCTACTTTATAACTTTGGACTTAATGTCAGGGCCAACCTCTGTATACTTCTGGAGGGAAAGGTCTAAGCTGGTTCTGTTGCTCCTTTTTGGGGGTACTCAGTAACGTGTTATTTCAGGATATCAGGGACAGCACAAGCTTATAGTGATCCCACAATAGACTAATCCAGTAAAAAGTCTGCTTGCTGTTCCTCTGGCCTGAGCTCTGTAACTTCCTGACCTGGGTTTAGGTCTGAGAAATAAATAGGTTGGTAGTCTTGCCTGTTAGGAGTTTTAGTGAATTCTTGCTAGACTCAGTCACTATCAGCCAGCTGGAAAGTTCTGCTCATTCACAGTGACAGAACTGTAGGATTCCCTTTGGTCTGGGATTACTGTCCTGGTTATGACTTGTAGGTTTCAGACTAAGCTAGAAGTAGGAGACTGAGACCCTTCTGTGCTCCTGACACATACTCTACCTACTTGCTGTTTGCTTCTGAACTTGTTCCTCTTTCAGTATACAAACTTGGGTCCTGACAATGCTTCTTACTTCAGAATGCCACTCCTCAAAGCAGGTCCCCTCTTCAGTCCATCCTAGATCTATGACCCAGAACTGGGTAGCAATAGACAAATCTGCCAGTTGATACTTAATTCTCCCACACTGCATGAGATCACTGAATCTCCACTGGTCGTCCCCCATGCCTGGAATTCTCTTCTTCCTCATCTGTATCCTCTCTTCAAGTCTCAGCTAAAATCTCACCTTTTACAAGAAACCTTTACAAATTCTCCTTAAGTGTAATGCCTTTCCTTTTGTGATTATCTCTAATTTATCCTGTTTGTATCATGTTTTTACACAGTATTTCATCTGCCCCATCAGACTGTAAGCTCACTAAGAACAGAAATTATTTTTTGTCTTTCTTTGTATTCTCAGCACCTAGCAATGTACCTGGCACAAAGCTGGCACTTAATAAATTGTTTTTGACTACGTGACTCTGAGAAAGTCACCCAACCCACTCTATGACTTTCATCTTCTGTAAAATAAGGTCTGACTCAGGGGCCTTTAATATTCCCCCCCACACCCCCAGCTCTAAATCTATGATACTATGATCATGTATACAGTTTTCTCCCCTTATAGGTCTTTGAATCTGTGCTCTAAGGGAGGGTCTCTGTCACTGTCGTTTTTTTTTTTTTCCCAATTACTATTCTGGTTTTCTCCTAGAGATCTTTAAATTTTTGTTGTTTTTAGTCAATGTGTCTGTTCTTCAGGTACTGCTTATTTCACACTATATCAATTTATACAAATATTCTCCTATTTTCTGAATTTCTCATTTTTGTCACTTTTTACTATATAACAGAAATCCATTATCCATATAGTTTGCTCAGTCTTTTCCCAATCAAAGCCCCCACACTCTTATTTCTAGTTCTTTGCCTATCACAAAGAGTGCTATGAATATTATGCATATATTCAATATTTATTTCTGTCCTTGGATTCTTTGGCATATTTGCCCAATAGTAAAGTCACTGAATCAAAAGATATTTTCTTTTCTTACATAATATTACTTTCCTTACATAATTTCAAATTAATACATGTTTCTGGTTTTTAACCAGTACCAAGTAATTTGATGACTGCTACTTTGCATATAGTTTGAAGTCTAGTAATGCTATGCTCTCTTCACTAACCCTTTTTCTCATTATTTCCAATAAGATGACAGACCTTTTGCTCTTCCAAGTGAATTCTGTTATTATCTGTTTCTATAAAGTATGCTCTACGTAATTCAACTGGAATAGCACTAAAGTTCTAAATGAATTTGGGGACTCATCATTTTTATGAGCAATGATGCTAATTTCTGTCTCCATTTATTTCTAAATAATGTAGATATTTTTTCATTAGTAGGTTACCATGAACTTATTGATAACATTATTGACTTTCCTAATGTATGTATTTTAATAGCATTAGAAAAGCAGCCCCCAAATGGCTTATTCAACTTTTTTTTTTTTTTAATATGAATAAGTATACTGATAAGGCCAGTACTGATCATCTACAAGCAAATGAGGCACTGTGCTGTAGGGAAAAGAGCACAAAGGATTTAGGTCAGAGATCTGAGTTTGATTCCGAGGTCACTGACTTAATACATATATAACAAGTCACTTGGCCTCTCTGGGCCTCAGTTTCCCTGGACTTCATTTATAAAATGAATGAATTAGATCTTTTCTAAAGTCTCTCTCAATTCTAAGTCCTATGACTTAGGAAATAAACCTAATTTGAGTATGTTAAATCAGAGGTATTTCCAGGGAGATTTTGTTGTGGCATGAGGTCACAATACTTCCTAGTACAGAATGAATCAAATTAAAATGTAATTAGAAAATATTTGATAAAATAAATAAAAATATGATAAAATGCAAACAATATTAATATGTGGTTTTCCTACTCAACAGATGGACTGCAGGGATTTAGTGGTTCCCTTTTTGACTCTGACACCACTGTGCTAAATTATTCTGGGGGCTGTATTCTCTGACAGGGCACATCAATTCTAACTCCAAGTTAATGTAATTAATGGTGGCTCTCAGTTTTAATTTCAGCAATTTAATTTAAGAGAATTTACTTTCATACTGTAGTTAGACTCAAAAATTGCCTTGTGTTTGGTCACAAAGACAAAAATTTTAAGAGGTCAGACTCTGCTAAATTCATGTGTGTTGGCTAATTAAGTAAACCTTTTTTGATATAGGGAAGGTAGAGAAGGGAGCTCTAAAAGTCTTAAATAAGTTGCAGCCCAAGGGTCACGTACATCACACATTGGATATCTGGATTCTACACTGTATACTTAAAGCAAATAAAGAAAACTGGTTTCTCAAAATGCCTCAGTTCCCACTCCCTAGATCAAACCACAGTAATAACACAACAGGAAAAGCTTCAAATTGAGTAACTTCTTTAGCCACAAAACTAAATTTAAAGCTGAGTCATCAAGAAAAAAAACGTAAGTCTAGTGAAGTCATGAAGCAAACACTTTTTAAATACAACAAAATTCCATATTCCAGTTTTGAAGATTGGAGTCAGCCAACGGAAAATGTTATTATATCCAATTCTATTCATTCATTGCTTTGTGGTTTTGTTTAAATCCTAAATTTCTTTGTTTCTGAGTTATATCTCAACTACAAAATGAAGACAAATACTGACCCAATTCCTTACCTCATTGTTATGCAATGAGGACAAAAACATCACATCTCAGATACTGTTTTTATGCATTAGCCTTGACAGGAACCTGATTTTCCTCTGATGACGCTGCATCCCTGTGTATCCTCTCTTCCACAGGCTATACCTTCTCTCATATGGGATATGGAGCATTGGTCATGGAAAAGGAGTCTGAATATTCTTTTCTCCCCATTATCATTTCCAGATTCTCCTTTTGCCACCTCACTCAATAACATTTACTTTGCTGAAGTTCATAACAAGTTCCACCCAATTAAAATAATGTTAGCTGTAGTATATAGCCCCCAGGTCCTTTTTTAAATAAGGAGTTCAGCATCTGGCTAACCATATTCTTTTCTTTCCTAACAACTACTTTTATACTGAGACATTAATACTTGTGTAGATACGCCCTCAAACTCCATAATCTCCATTTCCTCAACTTCTTTACTTTCCAAAATGCACTCAAATTCACTTCAGCAACATATAGGGATAGACACACATTAGATCTTGCCATTATCAGAATTGAATAAATGTACTGTCATTCAATCTCTGGGTCAGAAGAGACCTCAGAACATTCTTCAAAGTGTCATTATGCACAAAAGTATTCTACTTCCCTAATTAGAAACTCTGACATTCTCCTATCTTAGCATCACTATCATTATTCTCTCCCTCCTTGTGCTTCAACCTTCCTACATCTATTCTTAAACCTCAATACCTTCTCAGGATCATTACCCTTTCTCTGACTTCATTGTCCTTTCAACCTCAACCCAATAGACAGCCATTTCAACCCTACACCGCATTTTGTTCTCAAACCCCTTGACTGTTGTCCTACTGCTGGTTTTCTCTTAACAAATGTCTAACCCTGCATTATTCTCACCACTTGTATCTTCCTGGCTTACTTATGAGCTACTAAATGAAGTTGGTGAAAATTTTACAACTGTGTTCATTGGGCACCTTTCAAATTTATGTTATTCAACCTTATCTGAGCCCTCACTGCAGTAAGGAAGTACTCTCATTCTTCCAAGTTAATTCCCACAGAACATATTGCAAACCATCTCTCCCCTCCTGAAGCCCCTCATACTTCCTTCTCCCACGCTCTCTACTGAGTAATTTGCCTCTTTACTTCACTGAAAAAACTGAGATCATTTGGCATGAGTTCTCTTTTCTCCAAACCCTTTGGAAATACTGATGCCAAAATAGCAGAGTAAGGAAAGAACCTTCTGAAGCCCTCCCAAACTCCCTTCTGAATATTGAGAAAAAAACCTCAGAATTGATTTAGGAGCAGGGAAGCAGCTTACCAGTCCAGCAGTAAAGGTTTGTCTCATTGGGGTGGGAGGAAAGTGAGGTCTAAGAGGAGTAGTAGCAGCCAGCCTGGGGCAATCCACCAGTGCAGCCCCCCTCTCCAACAAGCCAGCAAACCCCTAGGCAAGTGAGCAGTCTGTAAAGCTCATCAAGACTCCATTCCAGCGACCCTAGCCCCAGCACAAGGTCCCAGTAAAGCTTTGACCCCATGGTTGGCCAACAGCAAGACTCCACCCCTGGGGCCTACCAGTAGAGACACCCTATTTCCATAGCAATCCAGCATCAGGGCCCCACCCCTTGGGCAGATCAGCAACAAAATTACTCCTCCAAGGTGAGCCACCAGAAAGACTCTGTTACCATAGCAACCCACTAGCAAGGTCCCATTCCTGGAGCTGGTGAGCAGCTAAACCCCATACCCAAGGGAGACAAACAATGGGGCCCCACACCCCAGTACAAGCCAGAAAGGAAGCCTCTTCTTTGGAGAAAGCAAGCAACTAAGCCCCAAAGTCCAGTGAAAGCCAGCAGTAAGACTCAGGTCCCAGCACAAAAAGCATGGGACAGTACAGAACCAGAGCCCAACGCTCACATAAGAACACCAAGTCACCAAAAAAAGGCAGAAAAAATTAGCAAAAAGCAAAAAATAGACTTGACTCTAAAAAGTTATTATAAAGATAGGCAGGATAAAGGAATAAATTTAGAAGAGGACAATAGTGTCAAGATGGCTCAAAGAAAAATGCAATTTGGTTTCAGGTCCAAAAAGAATTCCTGGAAGAGCTTTAAAAGGACTTTAAAATGTAAATTAGAGAAGTAGAAGAAAAACTGGGAAAACAAATGAGTGACACAAGAGAATCATGAAAAGAGTCAATAGCATGGGAAAAGATATACACAAATTTACTGCAGAAAATAACTCCCTAAAAAATAGAATTGGCCAAATGAAAAAGGAAGTTCAAAAGCTCACTGAAGAAAGTTATTCCTTAGAAATTAGAATTGTACAAGTGGAAACTAATGACTCTGAGACATCAAGATGTCATAAAACAAAATTAAAAAGTAAAAAAAGTAAGAAAATGTGAAATTTCTCACTGAAAAAACTGACCTTGAAAATAGATTTAGGAGAGATAATATAAGAATTATTAGACTACCTGAAAGCCGTGATTAAAAAAAAAAAGGGGGGCCTGGACAACATCTTTCAAGAAATTATCAAAGAACACTACCCTATATTAGAACCAGAGGGCAAAACAGAACTTAAAAGAATCTACCCATCACTGCCTGACAGAGACCCCAACATGAAAACTCCCAGGAAAATGATAACCAAATACCAGAGCTCATAGATCAAGGAGAAAGTACCGTGAGCAGCAAAAAAGAAAAAAAATCAAGCAGAGCTTCAGTCAGAATTACACAAGATTTGGAACCTTTCATATTAAAGAACCAGAGGGTTTAGAATATGATATACCTGAAGGAAAAGGAGTTAGGATTACAACCAAAAATCACCTACCCAGCAAAAAAGAAGATAATATTTCAAGGGAAAAAAATAGACTTTGAAGCACTTCTAATTAAAAGACCAGAGCAGAATAAAAAAAAAAAATTACTTCCAAATACAAAACTCAATGGAAACATGAAAAAGTAAAAAAGAAACGAGGAAAAAAAATAAGAAAATCAGTAAGGTTAAACTGTTTATATTTCTATATGGGAAGATATTATTTGTAACTCTTAACAACTTTATTACTATAAGAGCAATAAAAAGGAGTATATATATATATATATATGTAGACAGAAGGTGTGGACATAAAGTGACTGATAGGATAATACACCAAAAAACAAAATAAAGGCTCAAAAAAGAAAACTGCACTGGACAAAGGAGGAGGGGGGGAGACTGAATGAGGTAAATTGATGCACATAAAAGAAGCATGAAAGAGCTATTATAATGGAGAGGAAGATAGGGGATGGTTGGCAAAGCTTAAAACTTACTCTCATCAAAACTGTCTCAGAGAGGGAACGACATAAATACCTAGTTGAACCTAGAAATCTTATCTTACCCTATAAGAAAGAAAAAAGGCATGGAGAAAATATAAGGGGGAAGGGTACTAATAAAAGGGAGGTTATACTGGGGAAGAAGTAAAACACTTGGAAGGGGGTGTAAGAGAGAAAAGGGGATAAATAAGCAAAAAATAGCATGGAAGGAAATAAACAGTTAGTGACTATAACTATAAATTTAAGTGGGATGAACTCACTCATAAAATGGAAGGGGATTGCAGAATGCATTATAAAACAGAATCCTTCAATATATTGTTTACAAGAAAGTTATTTCAAGTGGAGAGATATACACAAGGTAAAGGTAAGGTACTAGTGCAGAATTTATTATGCTTCAGCTGAATCAAAGAAAGCAGGGGTAGCAATCATGATCTCAGACAAAGCAAAAGCAAAAATAGATCTAATTAAAAGAGATAAAGAAACTGCATCTTGCCAAAAGGTACTATAGACAATGAAATCATATCAATACTAACCATATATGCACCAAATGATATAGCACCTAAATTTTCGAAGGAGAAGCTGAATAAATTACAGGAGGATAAAATTGTACTAGGGGAGGACCTTCAACTTTCCCTCTCAGAACTAGATAACTCTAACTACAAAATAAACAAGAAATTAAGAAAGTAAATAACAATTCTGCAAAAGTTAGATCTCTCTCTGGAGAAAACTAAATAGGAACAGAAAGGAATATACCTTTATCTCAGCAGTACATGGTACCTACACAAAAATTAACCATGTATTCAGACATAAAAATCTCACAACCTAATGCAGAAAAGCAGAACTAGTAAACACATCCTTTTCAGATTACAATGCAATAAAAATTACATTCAATAACAGATAATGGAGAGATTAAAATTAATTGGAAATTAAATAATCTAATCCTAAAAAACAAATGGGCTAAAGAACAAATCATAGAAATAATTGATAATTTCATTAAAGAAAATGACAACAATGAGACAGCATACCAAAATTTACAGAATGTGGCCAACACAGTACTTCAGGAAAAATGCCTATCTCCCTTACATAAATAAAATAGAGAAAAAGCAAATGAATGAACTGGACAATGCAACTAAAAAAAACTAGAAAAAGAACAAATTAAAAATTCCAAATTAAACAACAAATAGGAAATCCTGAAAATCAAAGGAGAGATTAATACAGTTGAAAGTAAGAAAACCATTAAACTAATAAATAAAACTAGAAGCTGGCTTTATGAAAAAAAAACAACGGTTAATTTGATTTAAAAAAGAAAACCAAATTATTAGCATCAAAAATGAAAGGGGTGAATTTACCACCAATGAAGAGGAAATTAAAATAGTTCCATTTGGAACTATTTTGCCCAATTATATACCAAGAAATCTGACAATCTAAATAAAATGGATGAATAACTACAAAAATATAAATTATCCAAATTAACAGAAGAAATAAAATACTAAATAGCCCAATCTTAGAAAAATAAATTGAACGAGCTTTCAATGAACTTCCTAAGAAAAAATCCTCAGGGCAGATGAATTCACAAGCAAATTCTTCCAAACATTTAAAGAACAAGTAATCCCAATACTATATAAACTATTTTAAAAAATAGGTGAAGGAGTTCTATTAAATTCCTCTTATGACACAAACTGCTGATACTCAAACCAAAAAGACCCAAAACAGAGGAAGAAAATTATAGACCAATTTCCCTAATGAATATTGAAGTGAAAATTCTAAATAAAATACTAGCAAAGAGATCACAAACAATATGTCAGCAATGATCACACATTATGACCTGGTGGGAATTAAGCCAGGAATGCAGGCTGGTTCAATATTAGGAAAACTATCACTATAATTGACTATATCAATAACAAAATCAACAGAAATCATATGATTATCTCAATAGATGTAGAAAAAGCCTTTGACAAAATAGAGCACTCATTCCTGTTAGAAATACTAGTAACCATATTAAAATGATAAGTAATATTTATCCAAAATAATAAGCAAACATTAATCTGTCATGGGGATAAGCTAGAAGTCTTCCCAAATACAATATGGGGTGAAGCAAGGAAGCCCATTATCATCACTATTACTCAATAGTGTATTAGAAATGTTAGCTATACAATAAAAGAAGAAAAAAAAACTAAAGGAATTAGAATAGGCAAGCAGGAAATAAAACTAACAGTCCTTGCAGAGAGTAGGATTTTATACTTAGAAAATCCTAGAGAATCAACTAAAAAACTATTTGAAATTATTAACAACTATAGCATAATTGAAGGATACAAAATAAACTCACACAAATCATCAGCATTTCTATATATTACCAACAAAGTCCAGCAGCAAGAGAAAGAAAAATTCCATTTAAAATAACTGTAAATATAAAGTGCTTGAGAGTCTACCTGCCAAGACAAATCCAGTAACCATATGAAAACAACTACAAAACACTTTTCACACAAATAAAGTCAGATCTAAACACCTGGAAAAATATTAATTGCTCATAGGTAGGATAAGCCAGTATAATAATAATGACAATTCTATCTAAATTTAATATATTTATGCAGTGATACCAATCAAACTATCAAGAAATTATTTTATAGAACTAGAAAAAATAATAACAAAATTCATCAGGAAGAACAAAAGCTCAAGGATATCAAGGGAATCAAAGAAATTATTAGAATTGGAGGGGATTTTGGAAAATTGGGACATTAATGGACTACCGGGGGAGTTGTGAACTGATCTAACTGTTCTGGAGGGTTATTTAGAACTACACCCAAAGGGCTATAAAACTGCACATACCCTTTGATCCAGCAATACCACTTCTAGGTCTATATCCCAAAGACATCCAAAAAAAGGGGAAAGAACCTGCTTGTACAAGAATATTTGTAGCAGCTTTCTTTGTGGTTGCTAAGAATTGGAAATAGAGAGGATGCTCCATCAATTGGGGAATGGCTAAAAAGCAGTGGTGTATGATTGTAATGGAATATTATTGTCCTATAAGAAATGACGATCTCAGAAAAACCTGGAAAGACTTACATGAATCGATGCAGAGTGAAGTGAACAGAACCAGGAAAACGTTTGTACACAGTAAAAGCAATATTGCTCAATGAAGGACTGTGAACGATTTAGCTATTAGCAATACAATGATCCAAGACAATCCTAAAGGTCTAACGATGAAGCATAGTATACACCTCCAGAGAAAGAACTAATATGACTGAAGCTTGTTATTTTTTACTTTCTTTTATTCTTTTTCTTTTATTCAAGTCTTCTTGCACAAAATGACTAATATGGAAATGTTTTACATAATTGTATAGGTATAACTCATATCTGATAGCTTATTCTCTCAGGGAGAGGGAGGGAAACACTTGGAAGTCAAAATTTGAGATAAAAATGTTTTTAAAATTTAAAAAATAAAAAACAAATTAAGAAATTGTTTTTAACATGTAATTGGGGGAAAATAAAATATATTAAATTAAAAAAAAAACAACAATAAACCAAACCTTTGACATCAACTGTCATTCTCTCTTCCTTTTCCCCAGTCCATGATATAAAACTGGACCCTCTCATTGGCAAGACTGACCCCTACACATGTACATTTGATCCCACTCCTATCTTCCCTAGCAGATTTCATACTTAATCATCTTTTCCTCTCTTGAACCTTCAACTCTCCTTAAAATCTTTCTTCCTAATGCACTCAAAGAAGCCCAAGTCTTCTTTATCTGAAAATAAAAAATCCAACCCCACCCTACAATATACAAACATTTACTAGACTGTACCATCCCCTGGAGCTAACAATATTTCTCCCCACATCTCAGCCAAACTCCTTGGAAAAAACTGACTATGTTTGCTGTCTCTGCTTCCTTTCCTCACACTTGACCCTTTGTAATCTGGCTTTCACCTTCATCATTCAACTAAATCTTCTTTCTCTAAAGTTACAAATGATCTCTTAAACCACAAATCAGATAGACTTTTCTCAGTAGGTACTAGTCTTTCTCAATTTATCTGCTGCATTTGATACTGCTGACAACCATCTCCTCCCAGATAATTTCATCTCTTTGTTTTTGAGACCCTATTCTCTTTTGGTTTACCTCCTACTTGTATGAATATTCCTTCTCAGTTTCCTTTTGTGGCTCATCATGCATATAACATCTTTTAATTGTGGTAATTCCTCAAAGTTGCATCCTGGGTCCTGTTCCCCTCTCCCTTTATACATTCTCTTGGTAATCTCATCAGCTCCCATTGGCCTAAATGTCATCTCTATACAGATAACTGCTAGTTCTACATATCCAGCACCAGATTCTCCTCTGAGACTGAGCTCCACACCATCAACTGGCTACTAAACAAACATTTTAAACTGAATATCTCTAAGAACATCTGAAACACAACATGTCTAACAATGAACTCAGTACCTTTCCTCCTCAACACACTCTTCCAAACTTTCCCATTTCTGTCAAAGGTATCACCATTCTACCCATGTTTCATATTCATAATGTTTGCATTACTCTCCACTCCTCACTCCCTCACCCTACATATCATTTAGTTGCCAACTACTGCCATTTCTATCTTCACATATAACTTCTTTTCTCTACTGACAAAGTTACCATCTTAGTTTCAAGCCCCTATCACCTCTCACCTTCATTATCACAACATCTTCCTAATTTATTCCACTGTTTCAAATCTCTTCCTACTCTAGCTCGTCTTATATAGTCATGCCAAAGTCATTTTCATTAAGCACAGCTCTGACCATATAGAATCACTCATTCAGTCAACTCCAGTGCCTTCCTACTGCCTCTAAAATAAAATAAAAATTTCTTTGCTTTGCTTTTGAAGTCCTTCACAACTTGGCCCCCATCTACATTTCCAACTTCACTGGGCACTACTATCTTTCCCATGCTTAGCAATCCAATCAAACTGGACTTTTTCTCACTCACAACATTCCACCTCCCATCACTGTGCCTTTGCACTGGCAGTCCCACATGACTGTAATGTCCTCCTCTTCCATTTATACCCCAGAGTTCCTCTCTAAGATACAGTTCTGGCGTAGAAGTATCATTCTTCCCAAACTATCTTTCATTTAACTATTTTGTGCGTATGTATATATATGTACACACATATCTACAAATAATATATTTGTGTTATATATATATTTTATATGTACTTGCATGTTTATATGTACTCCTTAGAATGAAAATTCGTAACATGTAGGGACTGTTTCATTTTTATACTTGTATCCCAGGGTCTAGCACTGTGTATGGCCTATAGTAGGTGATTCATAAATACTTATTTGATTGGAAAAGTGCTGCTAGTATTCACTTCTTTAAATTCTACTAGGATCAATAGTTTGTAAATACAGGAAGAACTGTCAAAGTCTTACTTCCTGAATTTTATCGTATAAATGTCCTTCAAAATAATTTAAGGGAAAATGAAAGATCATGTCAGAAAACTGGTTAAGTAATTTAAATGACTAAATAATCCAGTGTTTCACAGGCTCATGTGGCCACAGAACACTTGATAAACACTGATAAAAAAAACATAAATATGGGAGAACTAGAATACCTCCTGTGATTAAACAGAAAGAAAATGGGAAAATGTATAGTTAAAAAGAATAAATTAAATCTATTTTCATACTGAAAAACTGCCACACAATTAATTTATATATATGTAAAATTAATTTATGTATATGATATACATAATTTCTCAGATTATCAAAGTCTAGTAAACCACAGACTTTTGAAAAAGAAAGTAGACACTGCAGGTTTAGAACTCAGATATTGGCCTACTGAGCGAATCCACCAGCCTGGGGCAGTAGATTGGCAATGTGGATAAACAGCAGAGTGTAAGACTGAATAGGAGGACAGCAGGCTGGGATCACTTGCAGGTTGTCCCCCAAACCCCATCAAAAACCAAAGTAAAACAAAAAACTGAATAGCCTTTTAAAAACCAATATTTGCCTGGTGATATTTAAATAGCTGTGTAGTATGAACCATCACAATCTCAGAATATTTGTAAATCGTGGGTGTTGCCCATAGGGCAACAATGCAAAAAATATCAAACACATGGAGGCTGGTAAAGAAAATAAGATAGGGAGAGAATAATAAATGGATACCTTGTATATTGATCCATAAAATATTAGAAGAACCAAAAGGCATCCAGCACTTTTGAGTAAATCCTTCACAGAGGGTTTACTTAGACAAAATAGTTTAGAGGCACTAAATCTGTACTGGTAGAAGAAGTACCCACACTAATGAGATCACAAGTACAAAGTAGAAAAGAACATAATTTCATATTTAGAGGTAAAATTTTGCCAGATCTGAACTCTTAGCCATTTTAGGCTAAACATAAGAGTTTTGGGAACAGCTTGGGAAATGCAGACTTAGGCATTTCTAGGTGGGAGATGTCTTCTATTCCTGTTTCTTTATTTTCATAAAGCTTGGAGAACTCCCTTCCAACTAACCAATGTCTTTGTTTAACATCTCAGGACAGAAAACTCAGGATGTTCTCAGTGGAGGACATTAATATTCTCTAACAGACTTTAGTCTCCTAGGAATCACCAGCAACTTGTAGCTAAATTTTAAGGGCATTGGACATAAAGAGATCACTGAAACAGAATTCTCTTAGATTGTTGCTTTTTTTTCACCCTCATTTAAAGGAATATCTCTATTGCTGATATGGGCTGGCAAAATGCCTTGTGAAAGAAGAAATCATTTAAATTTTTAGTAGTAATAATCTCCAAAACAGGAAGCCTTACTAGACTATGCAGTTAGAACTCTGAAGAGCGAGTAGAGACTATTTCCTGAGAAATGAAATTCTGATGAATTAAACTAAACTTGAAATTCAACCAAACAGGACCATTCCAGATTTCAGAATGCTCTCTAAGCTCAAAACACTCGTACAGATAGTAATTTAATCCTCTTCAAAATCCTATGAAACAGAAAGGGGAAGAGATAGTAGTACTATTGCCATCTATTCTCTGCCTCTTCAAAATAAGAAAAACAACACACCAATAACTCTGAAATATACAAATCATTTTTTCTTATAATAATCTGATGAAATACAGAGTTTATGTTTCATTAGCCTCATTTTACAGATAAAGAAAAGTGAGGCTTTGACAAGTTGTTAACAACTACTGCTTATATTTATTTAGCACTCTAAAGTGCCTTCACCTTCTTCACAATAATCCTGGCCACAGCAAGTAAATGACCTAAGTTCTCTTATGCCTCTCCTTACATTTTGTCACACAAAAGTTTCTGGACTTGCTAATAATAACAATGTTGCCACAATTATCACACTACTTGCACATGTGCAGAAAGATAAAGAGGATACAAAGACCAGACCTTATATTGGGAGCTTCTATTTGAGCTCTAAAATTTGTAAAAATCAACTTTGTGCATGTTAAACAAAAGACAAATAGATCCATTCAAAAATATTTGGCCTTCACATAAGATACTCCAAAAGTCTTGCCCACTGTCCTCCACCTTCACAAGAATCAGTGTGTGAATACTGAAATATTACTTAGAATGTAAAATGTCAAAAAAACACAGCGATAACGTAGTATGATCACCTCATTTTGGAATTGAAAAAAAAAATCCAGAGAAGGGGAGTAACTTGCCTAAAATTCCCTAACTGGTAGCAGTGTGATTGAATTCAGGTGTTTTAAACTTTGGCTCTGAGCTGTTTACACTACAGGGTTCTGCATCCAGGATGGTAACACAAATACAGACATACAAATGAATGTAAGATGACCCCCAGACCTATTAAACATTTCTTTAGTGACAGATAAGATACTGACAGACTATCTTCAAGATCACCTGCGGCTAAACTTCTTGAAAAGGCTGCATACAATACGTTTTCTCTCCTCTCACTCCCTTCTTATTAACCTCTTACAATCGGGCTTCCAACTTCATTCCACTGAAACTACTCTCTCCTAAATTACCAATGAAATTACTAAATCCAATGGTCTTTCCTCAGTCTTCATCTTCTAAGACCTTGCTGAAGACTCTGACATTGCTGATCACTCTCTCCCCTATGATACTCTCTTCTCCCTTGGTTTCCAGGACACCACTTCTCCTCCCATCACCAGACTGTTCCTCAATCTCCTCTGCTGGATCCTCATCCAGATCACACCCTCTAACCGTGGGTTAGAAACCCCAGGCTTTCTGTCCAGTGCCTTCTTCTCTTTTCCTTCTTACTACTTCACTTGGTGATCTCATCAATTTCCAAGAATTTAATTATCATTTTTATGATGACGATTTTCAAATCTACCTATACTACCCCAACTTCTCTGCTGATCTCCAGTCTCACAACTCCAACTACCTTTCAGACATCTGAACAAGGTATCAAACAGATACTTAAATTCAACATGTCCTAAACTGAACTTGTTATCTTTCTTTCTAAACTCTCACCTCCTACCTTCCCTATTACTGTAGAGGGTAACATTATACTTCCAGTCTCTAGGGTTCACACCTAGCTGACATCCTTGACCATCTCTCACCTCTCTTATCCAAGCTATTGTCAAGGCCCGTTGATTTCACCTCTGCAACATTTTCCAAATATGCCTCTTTCTCTTCTCTGACACAGCCATCACTCTGGTACAGGCCCACATCACCTCATGCCTAGACCACTGCAAAAGCCTGCTGGTGGATGTGCCCAATCCAATCCAGTCTCCATTCAGCCACCAAAATGATTTTCCTAAAGGGCTGACTATGTAACTCCCCTGCTCAATAAACTCTAGTGGCTCCCTATTGACTCCAGGATCAAATAAAAAAGTCTCTATTTGGTATTCAAAGCCCTTCATAATCTATCCTCCTACCTTTCCAGTCTTTTTACATCTTACTCCTCATCACGTACTCTTTGATCCAGTGAAACCAGCCTCCTAGAACAAGATACTTCACCTCTAGGCTTCGAACCATTTTTCTGTCTTCCATGCCTGCCAATGCTATCCCCTTCTAATGTCTCGTGCTGGTTTCCTTTAAGTCCCAGCTAAAATTCTATCTTCTATAGGCAGTCTTTTCCTAACCCCTCTTAATTCTAGCTCCTTTCTTCTCCTATTCCTATTTATCTTGTATAAAACTTATTTGTACATATTTATCTGCTTATTATCTTTCCTCATTAGCTTGTGAACTCCTTGAGGGCAGGGACTCTCTTTTTCCTATTTTTGCTTCCCAAGCACTTAGCATGGTGCACACAAGAGGCAGTTAATAAATGTTTATTGGCTACTGACTAACTATAAGACACTACTCAGTTGGGAAAGGGCAACAAATTAAAATGATTGTATGGGATCTTTCCAACCTTAATAATAATAATAATAACAACATTTATATAATGCCTGGGACTGTGCTAGGTGCTTTACAAATCCCTCAATTGATCCTTGTAACAACCCTGGGAGGCAGGTACTATTAGTATCCCCATTTTATAGTTGGAGAAACTAAAGCAAATAGAGGTAAAGTGTCTTGTCTAAAGTCATATAGTTAGTAACTATCCGAGACCAGATTTAAGCTCACGTCTTCCTGACTCTAGGTCCACTGTTCTATTTGCCTGAATTTAACAAATTCAACTCATACTGTACTACGCTTCCTAAAGTACTATTTTGCTTAAGGAGAAAATTTCAAATAAAAGAAACCAGAAAGATGAGTTGTTGACACTTGGGAAGAAAGCTCTTTTTTTGATGGTGATAAGAATGGCAAAAGAGAGCTACGTCTAAGATCAAGAGGACATGTGCTCACATCCTACCTGTGTTACTTATTAGCTGTGTGACTCTAGTAAGTCACTTCACCATTCTGGGCCTCAGTTTCTTTATCTGTAACACAATGAGTGGACTTACATGACATCTGATGTCTCTCCATGAACACAACATAGTTAACACAACTGCCACTCTTTGTAACCCTCAGAAGCAAGATGGCAAAGCTGTGTGAGAAAAGGGAAATTGCTGCGTGGCAAAGGGAAAGTAAATATAAGTGGTCAAAAGGTCAGATATTTAAAGTTGTTTTAGTAATACTAAAACTTAATTGACTAAGCAGGACTACTGGTCTGGCATTGCTCTTATATGGATATATTAGGCCCCATAGAGAACAAGTACTTTCCTCCCAAATCTTCTTCATGCACAGCAGTGCAGCTTGACCTGGAGGGAATGCTAGGTGTAGGATGTGGAAGACCTAGATTGTAGCATCTGTTCCATTACTGACCAGCTGATTGACCCTCATAGGTCATTAGCTTCTTGAATCTCAGCTTCCTCGTGTAAATTGGTGGTGGTGATGAGAGTAATACAGGAGGCAAGAGAAATAATTTCTACTTAACTATAAATAAAGAAGACAAATAAGTAGTTTCTGGGAGGAAACCACTGTCTAACATGTAAAACACCATATAAACATGAGCTACTGTTATTGCAGGAGTCACAAAAATGCTAAGACAACACAGATGTTAGTCTTGGAACAAGTGATTTTGATAAAGAGTTATGACTCTTACAAGAGTAAGCAGAAAAAGATCAATAAAGGAGTCTTTAATCAAATACAAATGCTATCAAATCCACTTACATGGAAAGGAAATTTACAAAAGAAATAAATTTCAATGTTTTCAAGTCAAATTGCAAAGTATAAGTTTCACTTAGAGGAAAGCATAATAAACTCAGGGTCAGAATTCTTACCTTCAGTCCTGTTTTTTCATCATCACTACCATTATTTGTAGATGGTGTTTCATCCCCTTGCCTGGAAACCAAGACAAAATCTTCACTGTTAAGAGTTGATACCGAGTCTGAGGAGACACTGATTTTCCCAACAGAGGCCTTGTCATCCATGACTCAAGAAGGAAGCTCAACTCATGAATGATTAAATATTTTAAAAACTCCTGAAAAACAAAAATCATAAAGATCCTCATATAGAAGTCTACCAAAAATTTGATGTCCCAAGAAGCCATCAAATAGAAAAATAAAATTCTGAATGTATAACTAACCTGAAATCAACAAACATGATATCTAATGAATTTTATTCAAATTTTGTTTCATATTTAACGTTGCAAGTTCCTTCCTATAAGTAATGTCGCGTTGATATCTATAAAGCACACAAAGAAATTCTTAAAAGAAATATTTCTTCTTAAAAAAAAATATTTTCCAGGGCTATCACTGCTTAGAATAATTGACTCACTATTCTAGAGAATGAAAAAAATGTTGTCATGTAGTACCCCAATATTTTGTCCTTCAAAAAAATGCATGATCCATTTGGAGAGTTCTGCCTACCTAGGATAATTCATTGGGCTTAGGCTACAAATTCTAGTTTTTGGCTCTATGCATAATAAAACAGAATGAAAACTTTCTACTTTTAATTCAATAACAATAATGTAAAGATAAACAATGGTGAAAGACTGAAGAACTGAAGTCAAATACACTGACCAACCTTGATTTTAGAGGACTCATGATGAAGCATGCTCACCACCTCCAGATAAGAGGTGAGGGACTCAAGTTGAAGAAAACACACATATTTTTTGGATATGGGCAATGTGAGAATTTATTTTGCTTGACAACGCATATTTGATGCAAGGATTTTGTTACTCTGTTTTTACTTTCCCAATGAAGGGAAGGTGGGATTGAAAAAAATGAGATTCTTATTAATTGAAAATAAAATAAAAATTTAAAAATCTATTTCTTAATTTCTAAAAATGCTAAATCAACAAAAGTCACTAGATTTAAAACATATACTCCATAAATTCACAATGTTCTCCACAGTCAAACTGAAGCTTGATATTCACAAGCAACTTACAACAACACTTTTCTATGAATTATAATTTAAGAATACCACTTAGTCGTCTACGTGGAAGATAGATTGGGAAAAGGGGAAATGAGGTCAGCAGACCAATGAAAAGACTACTGCATTTGAAATTAGGCAAAGGAAACAATTACAATGTCTATACTCTTTGACAGAGATTCCAGGTGTATTGACCAAGGATATAAACCCTAAAAACAAACACCCAAATATTTATGACATCACTTTAAAAACTGTGGATATCTCTAGTTTTTACATCACCTAAATTTTCCATCTCCCTTGTGCCTTTCCCAAAGAGCTAGTCTACATAATAATAAATTTTTTAAAGGAAATAAAAAAGGAAGAGAAAAAAAGAAAACAGCAAAACTAATCAATACATTGAATAAAATCTGACAATATATGCAACATTCCACACCTTTGCCCCTTACAAATGAGTGAGAAGAAGTACCTTCTTATATCTCTTCTTTGGGGCTATGCTTATACTTTGCAATTTTCCAACATTCATCTTTGATTTTTTTTGTCATGGTTGTTCTTTCAGTTTATATCATTGGAGTCACTGCATATATTGTTTTCTTGGCTCTGCTTACTCCATTTTGCATCAGTTTATATAAATCTTGCCATGCTTCTCTGTATTCATAGTGACTGTCATTTCTTCCAGCAGAATAATATTCTATTACATTCATATATCACAATTTACTTGGTCATTCCCCAATAAATACGCATTATACTTAGCTTCCAGTTCTTTGTTACTACAAAAAGTCCTGCTACAAAAGTTTTACTGCATATGGGGCCTTTTTAAAAAAACACGAAACAAAAACTATGATCGTCTTGGGTATATGCTGATAATGTTTAATATAAAATTTTGGAATAATCTCTGTTCTCTCTGAAGTAAACTCAGAGAGTGCCTCTTCCTATGTCAGCAAAAGCCAGCCAAGGCCGACTCTACACTCCTTAAGGAGACCTTTAACCTAAGACACTATATCTTGAATAATAAGACTTTCCTTTGATGAATAATGAGACTTTCCTTTGATGAATCTTATTATCTATAGACACATATTATGTTATGAATAATGGGACTTTCCTTTGATCTATAGACATATACTATGTTATGGCGTATTAATGATAAAGAAAATATAGACATCTTAGATCATAATTTCTATTGAACATTGTTTACCCTTTCCTATGTCAATTATCTGTTTAAGGGAGGAAGCCTGCCACTTACTAGTGGTGGAGTTTCTTTCCTTATCACCGAGACATATGCTTACCCAGCTTGGAATCTCAAGGCCTGACTAACATTGCTTTGTTAATTGTCCTGTCTTACTGAATTTATGATTTGCTTAATTAGGAGAGTTTCTTTCTCATGGCAAAATGTACTTAAGACAGATGATTTCTGTACTAGATAGTCAGAGTCACCTCTGACTCCATAGCGCTATGTAACTGTTTTCTTTATGGGGAACTGATCAATTAATTAATTAAATCATAAAATGTATGCATTTAGCCATGTTGCCTTTTCTCTAACCAAGTTTTCAGGTCAACAGTTATGGCGCCCAAACGTGGTTTGGAACTGAGGAACAGGATGGGCATTGCCTCATCTCGCCAACGCCAGGGCTCCGGCGCCAGTAGGAACTATTTTTCCTAGAGTCCTGGGCCTTGACGGGGTCGGGGTAAGTCCTTCCATTCCCAGCTTCCAAAGAACTCTCACTTTAAATTCCCTTTAAAGGAAACTCTGGGGATGTTACCGTTTTCTTTAATAGGGAATTGATTAATTTCCCTTTAAAGGAAACTCTGGGGACCGGAGACCAAGTCGCGTTAAATCGCTCTGTATTACTTAGGTCTCCTCTGGTGATCGATCTCAGGAAACTTAGTACAGGTATTGCTAGCACTAGCGTCAATCAACTAAAGATAGCCCTAAATTATGTTGGCCACCACAGGGCTCTTTTGGACCGGTCAAAGTTACTTTATCTTACAACCAAATTAAGAAAGGCCAACAAAACAACTAGCCAGCAGCGAGAATGTTTCATCCTGGACTTGCTGACTTAGCTGAGCGAGAACAAAAGACAGGTAGCCTCTTCCCTGTAGCGCTGGGAGCTGCTTCAGCACCTAGCTGTGTCCTGGCAAAAATCCTTTCTTCTTCAAGGGCTCCAGTCTGTCCTTCCCTTCACTCCCTCTGTCCTATTCCTCACCCCTTTCCTCCCTCCCCTTCCCCTTGAAGGCCTCTGATCTGGGGAAACTGATAGCACTTAGATGCAATCTTTCCCCCTCGGCTTCCCCTACCTTAGACCTGAGGAAGGCAGCCTCTGTTCAAGCCTCCGTTGCCTCCCTCCTCCCCATTCCCCCTCCCCGCTTTCCTGTAAGGGCTCTGGTCCTGAAGAGGACAGTTACAATCCACCTAAGAACTAAAGGCCTGAACCTATTCCCATGGGGCCTGTTTCTTTAAGACAGTCAGAAACTTTGGGGCACCAAGGCTCCCCACCCCTCCAAAGACCACAGGGGTGCTCTGAGCAAAGGCTACAGGATTTCCCTTTATTATCAGACCTTGGATTCTTGCAACATCCTTTCCTCAGAATGATAATAGCTAATTCATGATGGGGATTTCTAGCAAGTTTCTAATTGCCTTCTCTCTCTGGGTTGTTTTTTTGTGAGCTACATTTGTATTTGTCCTGTTGTCAGTTTGTCTGTTGGTGTATGTCCCTGTCCGTATCACGTGTGCTGTGAATGAATGTGTTATCTTGTAAGATTTAAGTGCAAGCAGCCGCACTTCAAGGGCTGCAGCTAGGGAAATAAACAAACAAAACTTTGAGACTTTTCCTTGTCATTCTGGTCTGGCCAACCTGGAATTACAATGGAAAGGTAGATAATCTTAGGGAAATCATTTTAGCAGATTTGTATGTTGTGAAATTAATCAGAAATATTTCGGGAACTGATCATTTGAAATAACTCCTAAGATTGTGAGTAGTCCACCTTTCTAGGTAAATCTTGGAAATATCCTAGACATTCCTCCCACACTGTCCCAGCAGCTGCATACTGCCTTGGGCTCAGTAAATTCTGCTGCTTTGGGGGGGATTGGAAAACGTGGAAGAATCAGGCCTGTAGTGAGCATTCTCTAAACTCTGCCTGCGAAAGTCACCACTGGGACATCAGTTTCTCTGCTCTTGGTAAGCTTCACTTCTTTGTTCTAGTTGCAAAAAGTATCTTATCTCTGTTTGATCCATTTTCTGATTTGTAAAAATAATTATGCTTGTTGTTATGGGATCAAAATGATAAAATGATTGTAAAATGCTTAACGTAATGACTGGTATATGTTGCATACAACATTATTATCTCTAATGTAATTGTTAACTTTGAAGTGGTTTTAATTGCTAAAAGTAATAAGATCAATAATTTCTGGAAATGCAAATTATACCATCTGCAGTTATTGTTGTGTTAAAACTGTATTTCTAGGATTGTATTTCTGAATTTCTCTTAGATTGTGAAAATTGTGTGACCACTGTAATCTAAAAATAATGTTAGACAAAGCAATTTTTAATTTGAATTTTGTTGAAACTAAAAGATGTTGGGAAAATTGTGTAACACCAGTTATGTTACTTTATCAGTCCTGCTAACTTTGTCTTATGATGTTTTGTAATTGCCATTTAGGAAAATCAGTTATTTTCACCTTTATCCATTAAAAAAAAAAAAGTTAAAGCTAAACAATTTGGCTCTCTTCTATGAAGTTGTAGGATTGTTAACTAAGTTATTTGGGATTACTGTTTTAATGCTGAAACCTAACATTGTTAAGTGATTCCTGTGTATGGAAAGGAGGGAATGGAGCAAAAGCTTTATTTAAATTCCTTCTGTTCATTCAGAACAGTCCTCCCATTCCTGTGGGTAAGATAATCAGTCCTAGTAAAGGAATTTGGTTGATTAATGCAGATTCTAAACAGTGAATGTTACTTGCACAGAAGTTGTAATAGATAGAGAGAATTTTTAATAATTGGCTTTTACATCAGGAAAGTTTTAAATTTGAGAAGGAAAGATGTTAAATGGAATCCCTTATGTGTGTGTCCTGGTAAATCTTTATTGTTTATTGTAACTCCAAGAGAGTGGAAATAACTGTTATCTGACTCTAAGTTGTGATTAGTGAGACTTGCTGTTTAAGGAAGAAGGCATTTGGGACCATAATTATTTTTGTTTTGAGTTTGAATTTGGGTATAGTTGTCTGCATTAAATCAGTATCTGAGACACATGCCACAAAGGAATATTTCTCATCTGACTAAACACCGAGGGGACAATTCTCAACTCAATCTAGGATGGGATCCCCCGGCTCAGTTTCCCTATTGTGTTCCTTTAAAAAGGAATGTTTTTCACCTGACTATTCCTGAGTCTGGCTATGAAACAGATACTGCATGATTGGAGAATTTCACTCCTATCTGAATTCAAACAGAGTAAAGGATGTTTTATCCTGTCATATTTGGTATGTCACATGTCCCTGCTTTTTCCTTCTATAGCAGATTTCTGTGGTCAATAACAAGTGACCAGCAAAAATGTGAGCCTTTTGTGTAATCTTACTGGGAAATATAATATTATTTTTATCTGAAATTAGAATATATGCAGAAGTTTATGTAAACTACTTAAGATTCACCTTAAGATGTTCCCATTGTTTAAAAGAATTTTAAAAGCAACAGTGTTTTTCTGTGAGTCAGTCATTTATATCTAAGAATACTGCAATAATTAAGAATTCAGTTTGTTATAATACTTTGGAAATTCATATTACTTAAGAACATTTTTGTAACAACTCAGCTTTAATGAATTCCAGTTTTAAAGGTTTATTTTTGCTTAAAAAAAAAAGAGAAAGAGATATCAAGCATTTTAAAAGTTTCCAACTAGTTTCCTTCATAAGAGTTTAGGGAACATCAGAGTAAATTTTAAACTGTTTTTAAAGAAGGGAAATACTTTTAGAAGAAATGTTTTGAAAAATCATGTGTGATTCTTAGAAGGCCTACTAAAACTTCAAAATAATATACTGTTAAAATTAAGCTGTTTTGATCTGAATATGTAGTCATTCTATGGCCTAAGTCAGAGTTAAAGTTTGCGTTTGAATTTATTATTTAAAAGATTTAATTCCTGAAGTATCTCATTCTTCCCGAGTGAGTATAATTAGGGAAGAATAACAACTTGTGAAACAAAGATGTAATTCCATCAAACTATAAGTTTAGTCATTAACCTCTTTGCTTTGTTTAAGCTGGAATAGTATTCCAGTACAGTTTGCTAGTAAAAAGTAATAACTTATGAGCTATCTTGTCTTATGGTTCAAATGTAAAAGCAAGTGGAAGAATAGGATTGAGAGATTTGGAAAGACAAATTAAGTTCTGCTTGAAACTATGAAAGTTAGATAAATTTTAAGTATAAATATGGATTATCTTAACCCCTGTTGCTCCTAGATAGTTGTTCTGGATACTTTTGTGTCAGTTTCAGATGGTTTAAAGAGTGAGGAAGTATTTATCTGAGGGATACCAGCCAATATTGATTTGGTATATAAGACTGGGACTGCAATTTACTATTGTTTGAAGCTCTGATTACAGGAATACTTGTCTAAGTTATCATAAAGCCAATTGACATGTGCTCCAGGCTAATGGTGGATGCTTGGAAAGGTTTTGAAGATGACCTTGGACACGGCCTAGGTAGGATCTTCCTAACTTTGTTTCCCAAATGTGCTATTTCCTTTCTGAAAAAGGAAATTCCCCACCTGATCACCTCTAAGCCCTGCTTTCAGCACCTTGTAACCTCATGATTACATGTCAGATAATGGCTTATTCCTGGAATCAACCAGAACTAAGGAGATCCTTTCCTTCTGTTAACATTATCCCTCTTTTTCTTTTATAGCAAATCTTTATAATCAAGAAGTTCTGAAAGTACAATAGTAAGTCTATCAAATAATAAATAGAAATTGGAGCATCTCTGAGTTATTATAACGGGGTGCAGGAATGAATAGCTTACAACTTTAACCTATATTCCTGGCCAAATAAATAAATATAATATAGAGATAACATCAAGGAAATGATTAGATCAGGTAATAAGGCAAAGATGTAATGTGATAAATGTCTAATTAAATAGAGTAGCAAATTTTGAGTAAAAATAACAGGATCAGGCTGATTCCTCTAAGAATTATATGCAAATGCATATGATTGGCTTCTAAAATTTGTCATACTTTTGATAATAACACCTCAAATTTAGATTTTTGCATAAAATTTGTATAGGATAGTAGTAAAAGTAAGTGAAATTATTTCTTCTCCGTTAAAATATCTGTCCAATAAGTTAAAAGGCAGATGAGTTCATTATGTAGTTGAACCCTCACATTTTGAAAGATTCTTATTCCAGGTACAAGAGTTAGGTAAAGATAGAAACAGTAAATAATGTGAACCGAAATTTTCTGAAATTTCAAAAGTGGAGAACAAATTTTAAGTAATTGTACTAATTTATATTGTCAGAAGTATCTGGGAATTTCTAGATCTGAACCAGAAAAGCAGAATTCTCTTTTTTTTGAACTGTCCCAAGAATAAAACTTATTGTCAAAGAAAAGATAACTAGGTATCAGATAACTACATGAGAAATCTGGGACTCAAAAAAGTTTTGTTTAAATGAAAATTAAGAATGCATTACTGGGATACAAGGAACTTAATGTTAATTAACATTGAAATAATAATTGCATTGATTTGTATGATTCATGTTTAATTTTCTTGTTTATATTGGTGACATGTAAATCTCCCTTTCAAAACTAGTCTATTGTGAGCCATCTAAGTTTGAATCTGTACCTGACTTAATGTAAAAATATAATTTGTGAATTGTAAAAAAACTTCACTGTGTTGTTTGAACCTAGCCCTGCATGGCTGGGAAACTGAACTATTGCTAAGTGCCTTTAGCCATGTTCACTATGTTGTATTGTTTCATTTCAATTATCAAATCATGTTTTCTGGGAGACCCTGTCAAGTTTTCTGTATAGACTCTTGGATCCATCTGTCACCTCCATTGCTCCTGCTCCTGAGTGGACCATGCCCTCCAACTTTGAAGAGGCCTGAAGAAGATGCCATCAGACATAGACAACTTTCCCAAGAGCCTGGACCAGACTTGCATGAAGAGTAAACTCTCACAATACTGGTTATTTAGAGGTTTTTCTTCATATCTTTGTTGGTCTACAGGCGAAGGCTTCGGCTTGCCTTTGACCAAAAGGAGGGAATGATAATGTTTAATATAAAATTTTGGAATAATCTCTGTTCTCTCTGAAGTAAACTCAGAGAGTGCCTCTTCCTATGTCAGCAAAAGCCAGCCAAGGCCGACTCTACACTCCTTAAGGAGACCTTTAACCTAAGACACTATATCTTGAATAATAAGACTTTCCTTTGATGAATAATGAGACTTTCCTTTGATGAATCTTATTATCTATAGATACATATTATGTTATGAATAATGGGACTTTCCTTTGATCTATAGACATATACTATGTTATGGCGTATTAATGATAAAGAAAATATAGACATCTTAGATCATAATTTCTATTGAACATTGTTTACCCTTTCCTATGTCAATTATCTGTTTAAGGGAGGAAGCCTGCCACTTACTAGTGGTGGGGTTTCTTTCCTTATCACCGAGACATATGCTTACCCAGCTTGGAATCTCAAGGCCTGACTAACATTGCTTTGTTAATTGTCCTGTCTTACTGAATTTATGATTTGCTTAATTAGGAGAGTTTCTTTCTCATGGCAAAATGTACTTAAGACAGATGATTTCTGTACTAGATAGTCAGAGTCACCTCTGACTCCATAGCGCTATGTAACTGTTTTCTTTATGGGGAATTGATCAATTAATTAATTAAATCATAAAATGTATGCATTTAGCCATGTTGCCTTTTCACTAACCAAGTTTTCAGGTCAACAATGCCTAGTAGTAGAATCTCTGGGTAAAAAGGTTGGATATTTTAGTCACTTTTTTTGAATAATTTAAAATTATGGCAGTGATTTCTGTGGTAGCAAAGAACAGAAACAAATAGTTGGATACTAATTAGGGAATGACTAAACAAAATGTGTTATATGAACTTGTTGGAATATTAATATGCTAAAGGAAATTATGAAAATGAAAGCAGAACCAGGAAAAAATATACACAAAGGTTATAACAACATAAATCAAATGGATAATGGAAACAAAACAACTAAAGCCGAATGTCAAGAAATTATGATGATCAAACTTGGCCCCAAAGAAGAAATACGTGAAAAAACCGCCACTAAGTCCTTTAAAGAAGTCAGGATCTATGGGTGTGGAGCACTGCATTTAATACCATCCTTTTTTTTTTTTTTAATATGCTGATTAGTGCTACTGAATCTTTCTTTCATGTAAAACATTCATTATAAGGGATGGCTGTAGGAAGAGAAGACGAGGAAAAGTAGAGGAAGTAAAAACAAAAGATAGAAATAAAACTCTTATTTCTTAGAAAAGGAAACTATTGTAATAGTCCAGGAGAGAGGTGTTATGGACATGGAGTAGTGTGGTAGCCATGTGAGTTGAAGATACCATTATCCTTCTAGTCTTCCAACTTTGCAACCTTGGCACTACCTTGGTCTCCTTACTCCACATATCAATCAGCTGCCAAATAATAACATTTCTATCTTCACAACATCTTTCACATACAACCCCTTTTGTCCACTGACACAGCTACCATCTTAGTTAGGACCTCATCACTTCTTACTGAGGTTATCACAACAGCCTCCCAACTGGTTCCCCTGCCTCAAATCTTTCAACACTCCAATTCATCTTATACAGTCCTATCAAAGTCATTTTCTTTAAGCAGAGATCTGACCATGTCACTCCCCTATTCAACCAACTCCAGTGGCTTCACGCCTCTAAAATAAAATATAAATTTATCTGTCTAGTTCTTAAAATCCTTTACAACTTTCTAGGATTGTTTTGGGGAAAACACTTTGTAAACCTCTAAGTGCTATAGAAATAGGAGTCATTCTAATATTCGGTGTTTTAAGGTCCCTTCCTAATAGAATCTCAGTCATGAAAATGGTCAGAGACCATCTGGTTCAAAGTGCTCTCTGAGAAGAAATCTGTTCTACAACAACCCAGAGAATTGGTTATACAGTTTCTAACAGGAGACAGCAGGAGGAATCCAAAATTTCTCCATGCAGTTTATTCCACAGTAATATAGCTCTTATTGTTAGGATGCTGTTCTTGCTTTTGAATGCAAATTTGTCTCTGAAACTTCTACCCATTGTACCAAGTTCCACTCTGGGAGTTCAAGTAGAAAAAGTCTAATTTCTATTCCAAATAATCACAATTTTTTGGCCCTCCCTTCATACCAGAGAAGTTTGACTTTTTTCTTTTTCTTTAAAGGGGTGTTTTACAATATCTTAAGGTAAATTCCGTGTTAAGTATTTGATCATAGGCTATATGTAAGTCAAGGTTAAGGAAAAACATTAGCCTTGTGTGTTATCTGTTGACTTTCATGTTCTTTTCTCAAACTTTAACTTTAAAAAAGAAATTATGTACATTTATGTTATTAAAAGATAAAATTTATTGATATTACATAATACTGTACACATATTTTATGCATTTCTGAGTTTCTAAACTTTCTTCTCTTTCATCTGCTGGCCTTTGCATATTGTCTGCAGCTTCTGCAAAACTCCCCCAAATTTCTGAAACTGCGATGGGGAAAGTTGTGAAGAGGAAGGGATAACTATAAATATGTGGGGATAGCTATCAAGCACCGATAAGTAGTATCTTTTCTGTGATAAACATTCTCAGTTCCTTCAGCTGGCAATAATGTGGCATGGTGTCCAGTTCTATCCTCATTTTTCATCATGCTCCCTTATTCCAATATGTCAATGTGATGATCAGAAGTGAACAAAGGTCTCACTATGAGGAACAGGAGAGAGAGGGAGGGGCAGTGGAAAATATCATGAGGTTTGGAATAAGAGGATCTCATTCTGATCTCAGCTCTGACACTTACAGGTCACCTGTACAATTATGCAGGTTACTTAACCTCTTTTACTTAATCTATTTTCCTAATCTATAAAATTAGAAGATTGGCCTACAATCACTTTCAGTTCCAAATATATAAGCTTATATGGTTTGAGCAGCATATGGTATTCTATATGTCTGGGATTTAGTGGTTTCCAAAGATAGCAGCTGGGAGAAATTTTCATTTATGAATGTAGACAAAATTTCAGGATAGGGTTTCTTTATTGGCTTTGCTCTTATTCACAATTGTTATTTTCCAAATGCACCTGCTGTGATAACATAACATTGGTCGTCCAAGCTTAGTTTCTAAATGGGGATTCTTTAAAATGTACTCAAATACAAAACAGATAGGGTCTTTTTACTTCTAGCCTTCTATAATTCTATGAATAATTATCTCCTGGCTAATCAAAGAGCTGAACTATCCTCAGTTTTCCCATAAAGTAAGTATAGATGGGTGGGTAGCCAGCTGGCATAGTGGACAGAAGGCCAGACCTGGAGTCTGAAAGACTCATCTTCTGGCCTCACTTACTAGTTGAGGGACCCTGAGTAAGTCATTTAACCCTGTTTGCCTCAGTTCCTTATCTGTAAAATGACCTGGAGAAGGAAATGGTAAATCACTCCAGTATCTTCTTCAAGAAAACCCCAAACAGAAGTCATCAAGAGATGGACACAGTTAAAAAACAACTGCAAGTTTGTAGTAGATGCACTGAAATAAATAAGCATTGGGAAGAAATGAGTTGAAAATAATTTGTACATATAATGCCTAGTATTCTAATGAACAACTGGTATTAACTTAATGTTTTATATATTTATCTATATCTATCTATATATATATAGCTATACATATGCACATGTATATATGCATGTGTGTGTGTGTGTGTGTGAGAGAGAGAGAGAGAGACACTCAGAGAGAGACCTTGTTGATCCTGACAACTGAGTTGAATGTAGCTGACAAATGGATAGAAGGCGCTGTCTTCTAACCAGTATGTCAGAACAAATTAGTGTTGCCTTCGGGTCCTAGCTTGTGAAAACACCTTTGATTTTCTTATATCTTTTTGTCAATGTTTCACCTAAAGAGTACAGTGGAAATAGGACTGAGAGTGACTAGTACATAGAGGCATGTGGCACTTTAAGTGAGGAAGGGATGTTAGTGAATCTAAGGAGATATAATGATTTGTGCAAGGTTACACAGATCATCAGCATGTGATAATGTCAGAATTATAGAGTGTTATATCTGGAAGAAAACTTAGCAATCATCTAGTCTAACCTCCATTTGAAAAATGAGGAAATTAGGGTACAAAGAAGTAACGTGACTTCCCCACGGTCACAATAGCTAGTAGCAGAGGTAAGACTTGTACTCAGGTCTCCTGACTCCTTGCCTAGGGTTCACTCTACTGTATCATGCCACCTTCTCATGCACACTCACATTCTGTTTATGTGTGTGTACACATAAAAATGTTTAGGGGTGTGGGGATGGGGGAAAGAATTTTTTTTCCATCAAGCTCAGAACTGGGCCACAGACTAAAAAGGATTACAAAGCTGCCTATGGTTTTCTTTGGCAGAGGCTTCCCAATACCTTATTCTTTCCATCCCTATATCCTTTCTACTCAACCAAAAAATAAGTACAGTTAAGATCAGTTATGGAATCTGAAGAGAAAAAAGGAATAAATCTAGAACTGGTTGTGGTTTGTGGACTGTCATCCTTTAAACTGAACAGTAATAAGAAAAACATATATCAAAATTCCACTAAAGTAGTCAATATCTTTTCTGTCCCTGAAGCTTACATCTCTTTCAAAGTTCTTCCCTTGGAAGGGTGGGACACAATCTAAAGAACTTAATAGAAAAACTCCCCTTCTTTAATAAAATAAATTTCTTTTTGCCACCATTAATTATGTACATCGTCTTTTCTCTGAATCTGAATTCCTGTGAATTCCTTAACTAAGATGAAAGGAAGGTTTCATTTTAGTTTTCTAATGACTTTCCAACCAAATGCTTCCATTTATATACAATAAAAATCAGAAAGATAACATCATGATGGGCATAAGAAATCTGTGGTTCAACTGATGGTAACTACAAACACAAAGTGCATATAAAATTTGGCCACTCTCTTAATGTTTTCATTTACAAGTATCTAACAACTTAAATCTCACTGGAACTATTTCTCTTATAACACCTACCAGTTTATGACATGCTTTTCACACAATAACCCTATATGGTAGGTAGTACATCTTTTCTTATCTTCATTTCAGAAATGAGGAAAGAGAACCTAAGAGAGGTGAGAAGATCTACCTAAGATCATACTGGTAAAAGGGTGAAGTAAGAGGTGGGGGAGGCAGGCAAGGATAACAGCTTCAACTTAGATCTTCCAACTTCAAGTTTCTTATGAGATCTCTTGGGACTCTAAATTGAAAGGTCATAAATTTGTGATCAATCCAGTATGTCATGCTGTTCTCCCCATCCTGCCCCTTTTATTAGCAATAATACTGATCTAGACAGACCCAGGTATCTTGGAGAATGAAGTCAAGTGGGCCTTATGAAACACTGCTAACAACTAGGCAGAGGGACATGAAAGATGATGCAATTCAAGTACTACACTCAATATGCCAGCAAATTTATTAACACAATAGTGGTCACTGGATTGGAAAATATCAGTTCATGCCCCAATCCTAAAGAAGGATGATGCCAAGAAATGTTCAAATTACTGAACAATTGCACTCATTTCACATGCTAGCAAGGTTATGCTTAAGCATGATAATGTTTAATGTAAAATTTTGGAATAATCTCTTTGTTCTCTCTGAAGTAAACTCAGAGAGTGCCTCTTCCTATGTCAGCAAAAGCCAGCCAAGGCTGACTCTACATTCCTTAAGGAGACCTTTAACCTAAGACATTATGTTATGGCATATTAATGGTAAAGAAAATATAGACATCTTAGGTCGTAATTTCTATTGAACATTGTTTACCCTTTCCTATGTCAGTTATCTGTTTAGGGGAGGAAGCCTGCCACTTACTAGTGGTGGGATTTCTTTCCCTATCACCGAGACATATGCTTACCCAGCCTGGAATCTCAAGGCCTGGCTGACATTGCTTTGTTAATTGTCCTGTCTTACTGAATTTATGATCTGCTTAATTAGGAGAGTTTCTTTCTCATGGCAAAATGTACTTAAGACAGATGATTTCTGTACTAGGTAGTCAGAGTCACCTCTGACTCCATAGCGCTATGTAACTGTTTTCTTTATGGGGAATTGATTAATTAATTAAATCATAAAATGTATGCATTTAGCCTGATGCCTTTTCTTTAACCAAGTTTTCAGGTCAACAAGAATCTGCAAGCTATGCTTCAGCAATATGTGAACTGAGAATTATCAAAAGAACAATCTGGTTTTCAAAAAGGCAGACGAACTAGAGACCAAATTGCCAACATTTGCAGGATTATGGAGAAAGCAAGGGAGTTCCAGAAAAGCATCTACCTCTGTTTTACTGACTATACTAATTTGACTGTGTGGATCACAACAAAATGCGGTAAGTTCTCAAAGAGATGGGAGTACCAGATCATCTCACTTGTCGCCTGAGGAACCTGTATGTGGGCCAATAAGCAACAGAAGTGAAAATGGAACAACTGATTGGTTTAAGATTGGAAAAAGAGTACACAACTGTACATTGTTATCTTATTTAACTCATGTACAGAGTATATCATACAAAACGCCAAGTGGAATGAATCAAAAGCTAGAAATAAGTTTGCCAGGAGAAATATTAACAATCAGAAAGGGAGATGATAGCATTTTGTTGGCAGAAAGTGAAAAATTAAGAAGCCTCTTGATGAAGGTAAAAGAGGAGAATGTAAAAGCTGGTTTGACACGTAACATTAAAAAAACTAAGACTTTGGCAACTAGTCCCATCACTTCCTGGCAAATAAGAGAGAGAAGAAATGAAAGCAGTGTCAGATTTTGTATTCCTGGGCTCAAAGATCAAGACAGACAGTGACTGTAGCTATGAAATTAAAAGACACTTCTTCCCTGGAAGGAAAGCTATGGCCAATCTGGACAGCATACTAAAAAGAAGAGATATATCTTGCCAACTAAGGTCCATATAGTCAAACGTATAGTTTTTCCAGAAGCAATGTATGGCTATAAGAGTTGGATTATTAGGAAAGCTGACCATAGCAGAATCAAGGCTTTCAAACTACTGTGCTAGAGAAGACATTTGAGAGTCCTTTGTACAGCAAGGTGATCAAATTAGTGAATACTTAAAGAAATTAATTCAGGCTTTTCACCGGAATGTCAAACACAAAACTGAAGTTTAAGTACTCTGACCACATAATGAGAAGACGGGACTCATTGGAAAAGACATTGGGAAAGGTTAAAGGCAAAAGGAAAAGAGGACAGCAAAGGATGAGATGGATAAATAGTGTAATGGAAACAAAGAACTTGAATTTGGACAAACTGGCATGCCCATGGGGTCACAAAGAATCAGACACAACTGACCAACAAAAATATTCTTTCTACTTCATCACAAAGCATATATATATTCTATTTATGTGTATACAAGCAAAAGTCTGGGCATGGGGATCTGTCTCAACCCCTTCATTTTCAAGGAAGCTGAGGCCCAGAAGTTACTTGCTTAAGGTCACATAGGTGACTGTTGTCAAAGTTGGGATCAGAACCAATTATCGTTGATTTAAAGCTATCCTTTTTGCTATACCGCAATGCCTCCCTCCTGTGACCCTAAATTCAAAGTTTTGTCCTTGAACAGCTCCTCTTCAGTAAAACTAAAAAGATGGGTGCCTTAAAGGCCCAAGAAGATTATTTTTTTTTAATGAAAATTCCAAACTACAGGAAATATAAGTGAGACTTTTGAAAGCAAAAGATTCACTCTCTAATAATAGGCTCTTCCGAGTGTGGTTGCTAGTCCTTTGTTCTTGAAGAGGACATTAGCAAGATAATATCTTCACTTGCAAGTGAATCGGATTTAAGTGAGGCAGGACTGAGGCTCCTTTGGGTAAAATACAAAACAATGCAGTTTCCAAGTTTTAAACCAAAACAAACAAAAAAATTACACATGAAAAGCTACCCAATTTCCATGTATGTTTATAAATGGGTAGAACTCTATGGAAAGGTAGAAAGGTCTGTAATAATTATGAGAAGATAAGACAGATAACTGACCTAGATGGTCTAAGGTCCCGGCTAGCTCAAAATCTTATGATTTACTTAATTCTCTGCTGTCCAATCTGTTACTTTACTATCTAGTGAACTGAAGAAGACTCTGAAGTACTACATTCTGAGTAGCAGAAACTGCAGCGGATAGGGATTCTACAGGATCTGGATTTCAGGAGCACCACTGCCACCAACCTTGTGATACTAGAAAACCATTTTACTTCTCTGGGTTTCAGTTTTCTCAATTCAATTAAAAACAAAAATAAACAATATTCAGGGCTTACCACGAACAAGACTTTAGTGATGCAATACAAAAACTAAATAATCTCTGCCCTCAAAAATATTACATGTATACAAGTGTAATACAGGTGTGGGGGCAGGGATTAAAAAACAAAACAAAATGTTCTAGGAATACCTGAGAAAGGAAAGGCCACTAATAACTGGAGAAATAGGTAACGGTGTATGTGGGGTGGCCAAGCAGATCCTCCAAGCAAGGTAAGGAATTATGTCTGACATTTAGATCTCTTAACAATCTCACCTCTTTTTACTTTCCCAGTCTTCTTATACTTATACTTACACTCTGCTATGATCTAGCCATACTGAACTATTCAATGTTCTGCATAGACAGTGCTCCATAGCTTGTTTCCAGACGTTGGTATTTGCTGACGCCTTACCTGGAGTTGTTTCTTCCTTTCCAACTTTTGGAATCTCTGGTTTCCTTTGAGATTCAGCTCAAATGCCATTTTCTACATGAAGGCTTTCCTGATTACTGCTTCCCCCATTGTTTGCCTCCCCTCCCTCTCAAAACAACTTTCTATTAATTCTATATGAATTCTGTACATACTTACACCTGTATATTTCCTCCATTAGAGTAACTCCTTCTGTGAAATAATCCAGTCATTCTGGAAAGCATTTTAAAACCACCCAAAAAAACTACTAAACTATGTGTACTATTTGACTCAGTGATACCACTACTAAACCTATTAATTGAAAGATATTAAAGAGGAAAAGGACCCATATACAGAAAAATACTTATAGCAGTTATTTTGGTAGTGACAAAACTGGAAAATAAGAGGAGTAAGGCATCAATTGGGGAAGCAAATTAGGGTAGATGAATACAATGCAATATTATTGCATTAAATATACATTTTTTACATTATATATTTGGCATATATATGCATTACAAATTTTGCATAAAGAAATTATGAAAGGGAAAGATTCAGAGAAACATGGGGAAAATTGTATAAACTAATGCAGAATGAAGTAAGAAAGGACACAGGGAATATACTGTAAAGAAAAAGCTCTAAAGGATTTAAGAACTGTGATCAACGCAATGACCAACTACAACTGCAAAAGAACCGAAAGGCAATGTTACCCAACTCCAGATAGAAAGGTAATAAATTCAAAGTCCAGAGGAATTATGTTTTTGCACAGTCAACACATATCTAATATCAACATTTTAATTTTCTTATTTTCAATTTGGTGAGGGATGCTGGGAGGGTATTTGAAATGGGGGGAGGGGGTGCTAGTAAAAGGATTACCAAAATGGGGGAAAAGAAAAATATGAAATACACTGAAACATGTAAAAAGATATATAAATAAGAACAAAACAAAGGTAAGAAACACAGAAAAGTAGGATAGCTTTAGAGATAAGAGACTAAATTTATTATACGCTTAAGGAGAAAAACATGTTGCTTATAATATAGCTTTGTGGTTTTAATACTGATCCTCTCCATTTTGTATTATATATGGAAACGCTCATCTTACCTGGTGTTGATTAAAGTCAAAATTAAAAAAGAAAAAAAAAGAATGCAAACACCATGGAAAAAAAAGGGATGGTTTATTTTTGTGTTTCTATCCTCACTACTTAGCACAGTGCCTAATACTTTCTTTAATAAATGTTTGGAGACTGAATGGTTAATATTGTGACCTCTAAAGTCTCTTCCAGCTTGAAAATTCTGTGATTCTGTATCAAAACATTTAAAAAAACAACTGAGGTAGGCTGAGCCAATACGATAAAAATGAAAATTCTACCTAAATTAATTTACTTATTCAGTGCCATACCAATCAAACTACTAGGTAATTATTTTCTAGAGCTAGAAAAAATAATATCAAAATTCATCTGGAAGAACAAAAGGTTCATAATATCAAGGGAACTAAAGAAAACAAATGCTAGTGAAGGTAGCCTAGCCCTACTAGATCTCAAACTGTATTATAAAGCAGCAATTATTAAAACCATTTGGTACTGGCTAAGATACAGAGCAGTTGACCACTGGAATAGGTTAGGTACTTAAGACAGTAGTTAATGAATATAGCAATCTACTGTTTGATAAATCCAAGGACCCCAGCTTCTGGGATAACAACTCACTGTTCGACAAAAATTGCTGGGAAAACTGGATAACAGTGTGGTGGAAACTGGGCATAGACCAATGCCTGACACTGTACACAAGAATAAAGTCCAAATGGATACATGATCTAGGTATAAAGATTGATACTATAAACAAATTAGGGGAGGAAAGAATAGTGTATTTGTCAGATTTATGGAGAATGAAGAAATTTATGACCCAATAAGAGAGAGAGAACATTATGAAGTGCAAAATGGAAGATTTTGATTACATTAAATTGAAAAGTTTTTGCATAAACAATCCCAATGCAACCAAGATTAAGCGCAAGCACAAAACTGGGAAAGAATTTTTGCAACTAGTATATGTGATAAAGGTCTCATTTCTAAAATATACAGAGAAATGAGTCAAATGTACAAGAATACAAGTCATTCCCCAACTGATAAATGGTCAAAGGATATGAACAGGGAATTTTCAGAGGAAGAAATTAAAGCTATCTATAATTATATGAAAAAATGCTCTAAATCACTATTGATTAGAGAGAGGCAAATCAAAACAACTCTGAGGTACCACATCACACCTATCAGATTGGCCAACATGACAAAACAGGAAGATATCACTTTTGGGACTCTATCCCAAAGAGATCATAGAAATGGGAAAGGGTCCCACATGTACAAAAATATTTATAGCAGCTCTCTTTGTGATGACCAAGAACTGGAAATCAAAGAGATGACCATCAGTTGGGGAATGGCTGAACAAGTTGTGGTATATGAATGTAATTGAATACTATTGTGATAAGAAATGATGAACAGGAAGACTTCAAAAAAACCTGGAACGACGTATATGAACTGATGCTGAATGAAAGGAGCAGAACCAGGAGAACTTTGTACACAGCAACAACCACAGTGTGTGAGGAATTCTGGAAGGCTTAGTACTTCATTGAAATGTGCATGGACTCAAAAAATTTCAAATGGACTCTTGAGGCAAAATGCCTTCCACATCCAGAGAAAGAACTATGGAATTAGATCGCAGATATAAACAGACCATTTTCTTTTGTATTATGTTTTGTTTTGTTTTATGGTTTCTCCCACTCATCTTAATTCTTCTATGCAACATGCATTTAATAGGAATGTACATGTAGAACCTATATAAGATTATATGCCACCTCAGGGAAGGAGTGGGTAGGGAGGAGGCAAGGAGGGGGAAGGAGAGGAAAAAAATCTTATATGGAAGTGACTGTCAAACGCTGAAAACAAATAAAATAATTCAGTTAAAAAAACAACTGGTATGCTTATATTCTTGAGGAGAGTTACAGTGGAAAAGATGCAATTTAGCTATTTCATAGAATAATTAGTGTGGTGAGTGGAAAAAGCATGGGTTGAAACTATTTATGTTACTAGCTGTGTGACCTTGGGGGCAAGTTACTACACTTCTTATTAGTCTCAGTTTCCTCCTCTATGAAACGAGGGTACCCTTCAGCATTGTTTCCTTTGAAGGGTTATTGTAAATTCACGTCTATAAAATGTCATAATTTTTAAAATCCTAAAGAAATGCCAGTCATTAAACTGGATAATGATTATGATTGTTAATAGTTCAGAGGCAGCTGACAGCACAGTGGGGAGGGCTGGGGTCTGGAAGACCTAAGTTCAAATGTGGCCTCAAACACTTAGCTGTGTGACACTGGGCAAATCATCAAACTTGTTTGCCTTAATTTTCTTAACTATAAAATGGAGACAATAATGGCACCTACCCCTCAGGGTTGTTGTAAGAATCAAATGAGATAATATTTGTTACCAGGCCCTAAATAAATGCTTATTCTCTCCCTCCTACAACAAGGTTCCCCCTTCATATTTCTATAATATTTAAAGGTTTACAATGCATTTTTTCAGAATAACCCTGTGGGAGTAGGTAGTACATCACCCTCATTTTATGGGGGATGAACGGAGGGCTCAGAGAGGTGAAATGATTTTTCCAGAGTCATGCAACTAATAAATATAGAAACTGGGACTAAAATCCAGGTCTCCTAATTTCCAGACATTCTTTTTACCTACTGCCTAAACTATTAGTTACCTCACAAAAGTATATAGTATACCCCTGCAATGGAGCTCTACCTTTGAAAACAGAGGGAAAGTTGGTTAAATAGGGCCATATAACTACACTCTTCTCTTATAAATATGTGTGATAGAGTAATCTTTTTATTAGTTTTGGATGTGTGTATGTTCGTCCTTCATTGCCAAAGAAGACCATGCCATCAGAGAAATAATGACATGACTTTCACTTGACTTTGTTTTTTGAGTGAGGGAGGGCTGTGCAGGTCACCAGCCTCACTTCTCCTCCAGAGCCATCTGAATCCAGTGACCAAATATTCATCAGGATGACTGGAGATGACCCAGGATGAGGCAATTGGGGTTAAGTGACTTGCCCAAGGTCACACAGCTAGTGAGTGTCAAGTGTCTAAGGTGAGATTTGAACTCAGGTCCTCCTGACTCCTGCACTGGTGCTCTATCCACTGCACCACCTAGCTGCCCTATTAGTTTTGAATAAACTATTTAAATACACTACCATTCCAGAAGGTAATAAAATAGTCAACCAGTTTGAAAAGAATTGTGGTTCTATCAGAGCAATATGGAGCTGCTTTTAAAGATTTTATTTAGAGATAGAAACTGTTTTCTTTGGCAAAGGAGGAAACAAACCTAGAGAGGTGAAAGTGACTCTATAGTAACAGAGAAAGTAAGTGACAGAACTGGGATTTGGACTCCAGTCTTCTCACTTTTCAGTGGCCTTTGGAATGCCTCTCCTTTTACAAAAATACTCAAGATGGCTTTTCTTTCCAACTTACAAGAGTTATTTTCTTCTCCTTAAATAATTTGTCATGGTTCATGCTTTGGTCCTATATGTTCAGCTCTGAGACACTGCATAATTAATTTCTCTTTTAAAACAAACTACCCTGTGGCCAATACTTAAGAGAAATGTAATAATAATAAATATTATCTAGCTTAACTATGACCTCTGCTTGATTTTCCAGATGCTGAGTGAGGAATAACCAAGAACAGTTGGCAGAAGGCACGTGTTCTCTGAAATATAGTGATACGGGAGGAAGGAAGTGCTCTAGACAGGAATGGAATAACATTTCAAGTGAGAGTGGACTAGCAGGTAGTCAAGCAACATTAAGTGATCACTTGAAGGAGCAGAAATTACTAGCTGAGAGGCTAGTCAGGTCACCTAGTCCAATTCTCTTGTTTCCCAGATAAGGAATTTAAATCCAAAAAACTGAAGTGGTTTGTCCAAGGTCATACAGGTCCTCTAATACAAAATCCAGTACTCCTGCCACAAGAAGCTGATTCTTATACTAGGCACTATGGAGCTAAATACTAAAGGCAATGTTCTGACCCTTGGGAAGTAAGGATTCTTTTATTTAGGCATACACATTTTTTTTTATAGATTTTAGAGTTTGAAGATGTGTCATTTTATCCAATCAAGTAAACAAGCATTTATTAAGCACCTACTAGGCACTAGAAAACCAAAAATAGTGCCTGCTCTCAAGGAACTCGGTCTAAAGGGGGGATATAATATGTAAACAACTATGTTCAAGTAAGATTTATACAAGATAAATCAGAGATAATCTCAGAGGGAAGGCACTACCATTAAGTGGGACCTCAAAAGGCTTCTTGAAGAAGATGGGATTTTAACTGGACTTAAAAGCCAGAAGGCAGAGATGAATAGGGAGAAAAATCCAGTCACAAGTGACAGCCTGTGAAAACAGAGATGAGAGATGGAGTGTTGCATTTGAGAATAGCAAGGAGGTCAGTGTCACTGGATTGGAGAGTACGTGGAGAGGAGTAAAGCAACTGAAATAAAACAGGTCATGAAGGGTTTTAAAAACCAAATAAATGATTTTATATTAGATCCTAGAATAGGGAACCACTGTAGTTTACTGAATGGGGATGGGGAGTAACATGCTTCAAGATCTCTTTATTTTACAGATGAGAAATTAAATGATTTGCTAAAGGCCAAAGAGACTGTAGCAGAACTAGGATAGGAAAACAGGTCTTCTGGCTCCAAGTCCGATGATTTTTGTTTCTAACCTGTCATGAAAAAATTGTTTAGAGGGGGGTAAGATTTAATAAGAAGTAATTCAAATAAAAGAAAAGGAGGTTTTTCTGGCTTTTGAAAAGGTCATTTGTTAGATACAATAAACAAGAGCAGTCCACATTTCTATTTAAGACTTAAAAAGCAATTTCCTTGCAACAACCCTATGAAGTAAGTAGCATAAGTACCCAATTTTAGATAAGGAAACTAAGGTTCAGGGGGAATATAGCTAACAAGTATCAGCGGTGAGCCTCAAACCCAGGTCTTCTATTTTTCTTATACCCTACTGCCTTAATACCTTGCAATAAAAGTAACAAGAAAATGCATTACCACTATTTCTCTTTCTTATCCTGAAAAGGCTATTAAGTCATGAACAGAAGTTAACAGAAAGTTGACTTATTATACTATTTTATTCAATCAGAATCAGTATGACAAGATTGAATCTAGGCAAAAGAGTTCATTCACCTCTGCTGGACAGAAGTGTTAACATGGTTTCTTCATTTGCCCAATATAATTTAATTTAATCTATTTGCCTCTCACAATCCTGGCTGCATTTTAAAACATTCTTTCAAAGCAAAGAAGTTCTGTACATCAGTTCAGATCTAGGATTATTATTATAAAAGGGTAAAAAAAAATTATAACCACCAGTTCTTAGAGTTTTGTCAGAACTTGGAGGAAGGTATAAATCATGGAAATGGCCACTCATGTTCTATTAACCTCTAACCCTGGATTATCTCAACTAATCCACTATTCTTCTCTGCTCCAGCTTCCATGACTAGTGAACCATCCTCTGTGAAGGACTGTCAAAGCTAATTCCTCTACTTGTCCATAATTCCACGGTTTCCATTCTCTGAGTGCTTGTTCTCTCTCTCTCTCTCTCTCACTCTCTCTCTCTCGTTCTTTCTCACCTCCACCTCGAACTTCAATCGTTCCTTACCTATTCCACCTTTCCTGTCTACAAACATGTCTCCCCCACTTAAAATACCTTTACTGGAACCTGTTACTATGTTCAGCTCGTAGCTGAATTCCTTTTTTCAAAAAAAGAAATTATGCTTTTCCAATTACATATACAAACAATTTTTAACATTTTTTAAAAATTTTGAGTTCCAAATTTTCTCCCACCCTCCCCCCTCCCTGAGAAGGCAAGCAATTTGATACTGACATGTGCAGCCATGCAAAACATATTTCCACATTAGTCATGTTGTGAAAGAAAATATGGAACAAAAACAAAAAAGAAAGATAAAGTACAAAAGTATGCTTTGATCTGCACTCAGACTCTATCAGTTCTTTCTCTGGAGGTAGACAGCATTTTCCATCATAAATCCTTCGAAATTGTCCTGGATCATATAATACATTCTTGGATTTTATTGGTGACAATTGCTAAGTCATTCAGTTTGATCACCTTACAATATTACTGTTAGTATGTACAATATTCTCCTGGTTCTGCTCACTTTACTTTGCATCAGTTCATATAAATTCTTCCAGGTTTTTCTGAAACCATCCTAGTGACCATTTCACATAACACAACAGTGCTCCGTTACAATTATAAACCACAACTTGTTCAGCCATTCCACAATTGAAGGACATCCCTTCAATGTCCAATTCTTTATTTTTGTACATATAAGTTTTCCCCTCCACCTCCTGCTGCCACCCTTAAAAAAAAAATTCTTTGAGATTCAGACTCAGTACTGGTATTGCTGGGTCATAGCTCCAAACTGCTCTCCAGAATGGTTGGATCAGTTCACAATCCCAGTAATAGTGCTCTAGTTTCCCAATTTTCCCACATCCCCTCCAACACTTGTCATTTTCCTTTTCTATAACATAAGTCAATCTGAAGGTGTGAGGTGATCCTTCAGTTGTTTTAATTTGCATTTCTCTAATCAAGTGATTTAGAACATTTTATAAGATAATAGATAGCTTTGATTTCATCTGAAAACTGCCTGTTCATATTCTTTGATCAATAACTGATTTCCTGAACAAGCCCTCTACCTTTAACCTCCACTTCCTCAATTCCCATTCACTTCTCAACTCCCTGCAATCTGGTTTCTAACCCTACCTCCTTTCTCCAAGTTACCAATGATTTTTAAAACCTTATATCTGATGGCCTTTTCTTGATTTCCACAGTTCTCGACTTCTACAGATTGGGACAGTGACAACCATCTCCTTCTCCACAGTTCTCTTCCAACTCATCTGACCCTGTCTTGTCTGCTCTGCTAGATCATCATTCCTCAGTTCTCTGTCCTGGGCTTCTACCCCTTCCTCGCTACATCCTAATTCTTGGTGACTTGTCATAAATTCAGTTATTAGAGATAGATGACTACAGAATCTATACATCCAGTCCTGATCTGAATTTTATTCCAAAATCACCAACTGGATATTTCCACTTGGATGTTTTGCAGGCATCTCAGATCCCATATGTCCAAAACAGTACCTATTATTTTCCTGTCTAAACTCACCTCTCCCTCCTTTCTTCTCCCTTTTCTCCACTTATACAACTACAACCCTAATTCAGGCACTTGTGACTTCAACAGTCTCCTAACTGGTCTCCCTTCCAATCACTTCTCTCCTCTCTAACTCTACATACAATAATCAAAATAATCTTTCAATAGCACAGGTCTAAGTCACTCCCTTGCCAAGAGTCTTCAGAAATTCTGTTGTCTCTAGGATAAAAAATAAAATCCTCAATTCAGCACTTAAGACATTTACAATCTGGCTCCAGCCTACCTTTTCAAGCGTAATTTCACACTACTCTCCTTCACATGGTCCAAGTTTCTAGCTAAACTGGCCTACTTACTGTTGTTACCAGAGTTCTGCATTATACCTCCTACCTGCTCATGGGCTGGAATTTACTTCTCACCTTCCTCTTAGAATTCTTAGCTCAATCTAAGTGCCACCTCTTGGAGATACCCTTCTTCAATCCCCTGAGCTATTAACTTTATCCTCAAATGGTCATATATTAGTTTTATGTGCAAATGTATTCACAGAAGAATGTAAGCTCCTGAGAGGAGGGACTCTTTTTTCTTTTTATCTTTATACTTCCCTACCAAGCAAAGTACCTTATATATATATATATTAGGTACTAAATGCCTGTCAAGTTGAAACGGGGTCATACAAATTTAATCTTTAAAGGTTACTAATGATTATACTTCCACAAAAGCTTCAATTTGGCAACAGAGTTTAAGGCATGAGCTCTGCCAGATTTTAGTATACAGAAAGGTTTGTCATAGTTAAAAATCACTGGAAATTGCATGCAAATGTAACCTTACTAGAACAGCATATGAATGTCACAGATCATTAATCCCTGGAGACTAGAACCCAGAAATCTAACAGAATTATTAAAGGTAAAATGCATATCATATATGTATGTGTGTGTATATATGTATACATATATGTGTGTATATATAAAATAATGGTGAAGTGGAAAAAGCACTGAATTTGGAGAAGACTTAGCCTGACTTCTAATGTGACTACTATTTACCTTGTGACATAAAACAAATTACTTAACTTCTCTGGGCCTCAATTTCCTTATCTGTAAAAAAGAGTAGGTAGAACTAGATAATCTCTAAGATTCATTCCAGCTCCAAATCCTTTGGTCCTAAGTCTGAAGAAGATTCCCAAGCCTGTCACCCAAGGTACTACACGCAGTTCAATGCTGCTGCAATTAAATTTTAACAAAAAGGTAAACTGAGGCAGATCTCTGAGCAAGATAACTTTTATTAGCAGGAGCATGCTACCTGTCAATAAATGGATCAGTGGCTTGACTCCATTAATGCCAAAGACCTTGAGTAAAAGGACAACTCCCCTTTTATATGTTTTGGGGAACCCAGAACAAAGAACAGAATAGGGTAGATGATGACATCATGGAATGAAGGGCAACATGACTGCTTACAGAGCTGAGGTACAGGGAACAACACAACTGGATGGAAGTCTGGAAAGGGGGGCAGTAATGACAGCCCTCCCCTTCTTCTTTTATGAAACTAAGAAGTGCTCATTGTATGAGTGCAGGTGCAAGACAGTAGCCCAGACTTGGATAGCAAACCAGACATCCTTGAAGAATAGCTTGGTGGTAAAAATATCAGGTCCAAATTCTCTTACTTTTTCACATAGGTCAGTTAAATTCTTTGAGGTAGGAGAGCTGGATTTTTAAACTTAACCCATTTCAGGTCAGCTGAACTCTGAACTAAGTTCAGAGACAAAGAACTATGACTTAAGTAGTTAAAAGACAAAAGCAGTTACAGTGCAAAATCAATTGCTTACAAATAGGATCAATAAGAAAATGATACATGATCCTTTAAATCTTCTCAAGGTCAATCACAGAACTAAATGAAGACAGGATGTACATGGATTGTCCTCAAAGTCTCAGTGCAGTTCTCTGCTATGCTTAAAATTGCACTAAAGATTTTTGGGACATGTTGTATAAAGCTTACACATTCATTGAGCTAAAGAGTCAGTCTTCAAAAAATTCTTTATTTGAAACCAGAGCAAACTTCTGGAAAGCTTATTTAATTAACAATACTGTAAACTGATGACTACTTCAAATGTAATCTTACTGGATTTTGAAGGTCAAAACCCATCACTTTAGTGTATTCATGACATGAACTCTGCCATATTTGGTTGTATCATCAGTCTTCTAATATCATTCAGAGAAAGATGCCTGCTAAGGTCACACAGCGGTAAAATTTCCAATTTAAATATCCATCCAATAATATCAGCTTTTTTCTGGAGAGAAAAAATAAACAATAAACACTGCTTGCACAAATGGGCATGAAGGAAAGTGCACTGGACTGGGAATTAGGAAAAATGATTTCTAGTCTTGGTTCTGCTACTAACTAGCTAAGAGACCCTGGACAAGTTACTTCATCTTGGCCTAATCTCTCAAGTTCCCTTCAGCTCAAAAATTCCATGAATCCATGTTTGTGTTTCCTTCAGGAACATTGAGAAGTATCAATTCCTCATATTTATAATTTCTCAAGACTTAAATGTAGAATATTAAAAGACAAATGTATAGTTAATCACGAAACAAAATTTGATTCCATAAATCTCCCTATAATCCTAAATTAATATGGCATTTATCAACACTTCTATTACGTATTTAAATAAAACATTCTTATATTCCAAATACTTTGGAAGCCTGACAGTAGCAAAAAACTATCTAATCAAATATATTTAATATATAAAGACATTGATTTAAAAGGTCAACTTTACTTAGCATAGATTTCATTTTGAGATTGTGTTTCTCTATTCCATCTAGGTTGGAAGGGCAATGCCCCAACATGGGCCTGATCCTACATACTGATCAGCACAGGAATTCTGGTCTACTTGTTTCTCACTAGAATAGGTTTGGCCTCCTTAGCCAGCCTGATGTCCCTCCCACTGCCAGAGGCTCAACATATTGGTGCTGGACTTAGTACAGATACCCAGTTAGCTTAGCCCACTACAGTTCAGAGCTCAAAGTGATCCACCAGCTTCAGCTTCCCCAGGAGAAAGGATTACAGGTGAGAACCAACATGTACCTGCTACCACAGATTTGAGACTGGGGCAATGAATTTGCTTTTTAATATTTCAATCCTTGAACTTCAAATGTAATTTTTTTTGTAATCCTATGTATTTTATGTATTTGAAAACATTATTTTGAAGTATCCAGAGGTTTCACCAAGGATTCCATGACACAAAAAGTTTAAGAACATATAATCATCTAAACAAATTTACATACTGTATGTCATTGGAGCTCTGAAGGACACATCAATAGTCTTGTCCAATTCCCTCATTTTATAGTGGTAAACTGAGGCTCAAAAGGTTAAGTGAATGTCAGTGAGTCTGACACAAAACCAAAATACAGGTTTTCTTGTCCAAGTCTATTTCTGCTACTGATAAAATGACCAGGGAAAGGTGGCACTATAAGTGAGAATTTTCTCTGCAGTGGATATCATTTTTTGATGAGGTAGTAAGCATTATCATAAGGAACCATGCAATAAGTTTTGTCTAGACTGTGTAATCATATCCTCTACATACATCTCAACTCAACAACATTCAGTGGCTTTATTGTGTATCGAACAAAGTAGAAACACTAGAACTCAATACTTTCAACAGTCTGACTGAAGCCTACCTTTTCACCTTTAATTAAAACTAGTCCTATTCCTATATCTTCTATTCCTACCAAAGTTACATCCTCTCCTTCCCCGGCTCTGTAACATCTCAAGACATATCCTATACCTCAACTCTATCCAGACATTTGTCTATTTAGACTTAACCTTCCTTTTTCCTTAAAAGGCCCAAATGAGATTTCACCTCCTCACATTTCACATAGCCTGTTTACCTCTCCTTCGCACTTCCTCATTTTCTTTGACTTATAATTATTTGTATAACTGTCATTTAGAGAGTTAAGCTCCTTGAGAGCAATACCTGTATTGTATTTAAATCTTTGGTAGGCCCTTAATAAATGCTTGTTGATAGCAAAGTACATAAAACATGCTAAGTTTGTATCATCACATCAGCATTACAACAACGATCATAAAGCTTAGAGCTGAAATTGACCGCAGAAATCACTTATCCAAACCCATTATTTTATAGACGACTTTTAACACTTTTACCCATAAGAGTATTCATAGGCCACATAATATCTTAAATATGGAATGAATAAATTAATTTTTGAGACATTTTAGAAAATTCAATGTGCTGAGTCAGAAAATTAAAAATTAGGAAAGTTTGAAAGAACACAATATACTATAAAAACAATTATAAATCATTAGGGTGTTAACATACATCTTAGAAACTAGTAATGACAATATATTCAATATATGTTTTTTTTTTTAAAGTACAGAGTCCTAGAGAATTTCCAAAGTCATTGCATATGTAAAACTGCCAATTTTTTTAACTTTAAAACTTAAAAAACTGTAGTCGTCCCAAATTTTTCCTATTCAAAATTTAAAGGCAAACACTGATGTGAAAGGATTTCAACGTAGTTATTCATACATCCTATATTTACGTAGAATTCAGACACCAGATTATTATAGGTCACAAATGCATGACTTATTCCTTGGTACAGTCTGATGTTATTGGAAATAGATTTTTAGCTATTCAACTACACGATTTAAGGTGACAAGTGCAATTCATTTCAACTTCTACTGAACAGTGCCTAACCACTAGCTTATATAAAATAAAGCAGCTGGAAGGGACAACTACAGATGGCTGAGAAGCCAGGTAATGGCTTTAATAAAAATTTCAAAACAAATTTATTTCTTATAATCATTTTTTCCTTAAAACAAACAAACAAGACCCTAAGTAAGTCTAGAAGTTCAAGTTACAGTATAATGTTAAAGTGACTAGGCACTAGTAATATGTTAGCTTAACAAGTCCTTCTAGGACATTAGCTTCCTAAGATAAACAATGTAGTTCATGAATGAAGGCATAAGCAAAGTAAAAGCAGAGAGAGATGATGTTAAAAATAGCATGACAGATAGAATAGGCACAAGGGCACTCTCTAGGCTCATGGTGATAAATCCTGAAGAGCTGGGGTCACACCATTTCCATGGCTGTGCTTGATAGACATTGAGAGAGTAGTGAAGTCAGGAGGCTCAGGGTTCAAGTTCTGCCTCTGAAAAGCACTGACCATGTGAATGACCCTGGGCAAGTCACTTTAACCTCTCAGTGCCCTAGCCACCTTTCTAAGGCTGTAAGTAAACGAGCAAGCACAGATCAGCCTTGGAAGAGGGAGGTTCCTATACCAATGAAATCATAGATCCCAACCAGCCTTCCTCCTTTCTGACCTTTCCCTTCTGCCAAAGCAATGATGGTTCATTTTTATCAACAAGAGTGTAGGATATGGAGTTAAAAGACTAAGGTTCAAATCTTGGTTCTGCCATTACCTATATAAACTAGGACCAAGTCAGTTATCCTCTGTTTCAGTTTTATCACCTACAAAACAAAAGAATCGAACTAGATGATTTACAGTGCCCTTTCCAATTTTTAAATTCTATCATTCTATGAACTTTGTGACTATTTAATTAGCAATGACTGATGACAACCATGAGGGATAAGGGAAATGATCAAATTGGATTCTCCACCCCATATATATGTGGTTCTACACTGTTCTCTTTCCTTTGAAGTCCAGTTCAAAAGCTCTCTTCTCCCATTCAGGAAGCCTTCCCTGATTTCCCTCTACACTTGGCAATTGCTTTTTTCCCTTCATATTTAGTATAGCACTTTGTAATACTAAATGATAGCAGATAATATAATTCCGTGTGTAATCCATAAATTCTGAGAGGACAGAAACAATAAGGACAATACTGTCCACATAGCTGGTGCTTAGTAAATGTTTGTTGAAGTTCTGAGTGCCCAAAAGAGGTGAGTTATAGGGCCGAGCTAAAAACCCATCAGCACAAATACAGAACCAGGTAGAGAAGAGCTCACAATCAGGAGGAGAATGGCTGGCCAACGCTCAGATCATCTTTCAAAAAAGCAGTCTTATAGCCCAAACTGACTCTGGAGATGTGTAACATACTACACAAGGAAGGACGAAGATATACTGAGGGACAAACATTACTTAATGGGAGAAGAGGTGGGACTACCACAAGATGGAATGGTAGAACAGGACTTGAATGAGGAGATGCAGCTCTAGCATTCATTAGCTATGAGACCCTGAGGAAGTCCCTCTCTCTTTGATGTCCTTCCTATCTACAAAATGAAATAGTTTGATAGGAAGCTGTAAGTTTGGTTTGTTATGGTTTTTAAAAGAGGATTGAGAATATCTGCAGAAACAGAAGGAGCTACTAACTGCTCGAAGGGCAGTGAAAAGAAGCTTGGTGCCATGGGAAGCACAAGAAATTCTGGAGACTACTTCTAGCTCTAATTCTCTCACCACCAAGCTGTGAAACCCTGAATAATGGGCCTCAATTGGCCTGCGTGTAACATAAAGAGGGACCTTGGAGCACGGCAGAGATGCAGAGGCTTTTGGTTACCAAAGCCCCTCTAAATCTACAGATGAGTAAACTGAGGCTGGGTTAGATAAATATCTGAAGCCCCTCTCAGGTATACCAATTTGTAATTCTGGAACTGAGTTATCTTTCTTCCTAAACACTCTACGTTCAAGGTCTCGAGACGAGGCCAACAGGGTCAGGACAACAAGGAGGGTCATCTCCCTTCCAAGAAAAGAGGTAAATAAGACAAGCAGACACCCCCACCCAGACAGGGGCAACCGGTTTGGTCAGGGGCTCCTTCCTGCGCATGCGCCCATCTCCATCAATGCTTCTCCCCGGTTCCCCCACCTCCCCTCCCCTAACTCTGCAGTTTATGGGGCCCCGAGTCGGGCCCGGGGCCAGGCTAGGGAGGTGGGATTAAAAGCAGACAGCGACTCATGGGCCCCAGCCCCCGCAAGAGGGAGAAGCACAGCACACTGCCAGGCTCCCCTCCCTCGTAGGGCTCCAGGGGATCACAGTGAGTGGAGCTACCTCCTAGTCCGCGGAGGATGGTAGGTGGGTGGGTGGGTGGGTTAGAAGGGGGGAACGGGGCCCTACCCGACCCGACCCGCCGTCTCCTCCTCAGCAGCAGCCGTCCTGTCCCCGAGGCTCCTCAGCCAGGGCCTCCCTGCCCCGCCCCTCGCCCCTCCCGCGTCACGTGAGCTGCACTCCTTCCGTCCCCCGTTCCGCCTTCTGTGTGGTCCCATTGGCCACACACTTGGGCTGACGGTTCCTATTGGTTAGGAGATGCAGCACGCAGTCCTGGGTCTCCCCACACCGGATTCCTTCCAGTTTTCCCAACTGCCGGAGCCGCTGGGCTTGCGCACATTCCTACCAGCACCTGGGGCTGAAACTGATACAGGAAGCAAAGCTGGGGGATTCTGGGTCGGGACCTAAAAGGGAAACCGGGAACTAAGGATGTGCGATTTATAACTGCAAGTCACCCTAGAGCTCTGGGAAACCAATCTCCTTGTTTTACAGAATTGGAAACTAGAGCCCAGAGAGGGTAATTCTGTTACTTCTCCAGGCTCGCACGGATAGTAAATAGTAGATCTGCGTTAGAACCCAGGTCTTTGCAGGCAAGGTGTTGCGTAGAGGGGAATGAAAAGAATTGCTTACAGATGGCCCAGGTTCCAGTTCTTAACACTTAGCTGCATCATCATAATCACCTGTGTGCCAGGTACAGAAGATGGAAAGGCAAAACACTCCTTTCCTCAGGGAGTTTACATTTTATAGGGGAAAGAACATCATACATGTAAGTAAACACACAAAAAATGTATACAAAATAAGTAAATACATGGTAATGGCCTGGGGTGGGTCACACTAGTAAGTGTTGGGATCAGAATAGGAGGAGGTCTCATGTGCTTAGGCAGTGTCAGCTGAACTGAGCTTTAAAAAAACATACAATGTCTCGAAAGTGGAAGTGAGGAGGGAGGCAGGGGGGACATCCGGTCAGTTGGTCAGTCAACAAGAAGGATTTATTAACGCAAGAGGCTGGAGAAGCAATGCTTTGTGTGGGTATTCCAGTTTGGCTGGACCAAAGTTTGTGAAGGGGAGTTATGTTTTAGTCTGGAAAGATAGGCTGTTTGTAGCTAGGTTAAGAAAGAGTTTACTTTAACTCAAGGAGATCCCTTTTCTTCATGTCAAATGGGGATAATAATACTTGTACCGAAATAGGCACTATAGAAATGGGAAGTATTTTCACTATTCCACATTGCCTCTTCCTAGAAGTAATTTGTTATACTAGGACACTTGGACTGGACACTGTGTCCTGCCTCCCTAGGGAGCTAATAATCTTGTAACAGAAAATGAGTAAATTGTAAGCTCCCTTATAGTAGGGACTGTTTCTATTTTGTTTTTGTGTCTCTGCAGCTTATTTATCTTTCAAACATATTTCCAAATTAGTCACGTTGTAAAGAAGAATTAGAACCAAAGGGAAAAACCAGGAGAAAGAAGAAACACACCACACACAAAGAAGGAAAATAGTATGCTTTGATCTGCATTTAGACTCCTCAATTTCTTTTCTCTGGAAAAAAAATCTGTGTCCCTATAATTTAGATCGTTAAACTAAATAATTAAGAGACACATAGGAGCTAAGTTTCTTAGCTTAAGTAGTTTACTTGGAGAATGCAAAATAAAGTGGTTCGGAAATGAAGTTCTGATAAGACAGGGATCATTATTAACGAACACTTGTAGAGCACCTTTATGTGTAGGCACGTGTGGATGCAGGGAGGTAAAAGACAAGATCCCTCCCTGCCCTTGAAAAACAGGATATTTAATTCAAGTATTTAAATACTTGATAGCATTCCCTTAAAGAGCTTACGTTCTAGTTGGCAAAAGATAACCAAGCAAACAGAACACTCATCAAAGAATCATGGTATTTAAAGCAGGAAGAGCGCTTAGGAATATTTGTCAAAGCCAGACCTTTCTTTTGACTGGTGAGGAAATGACTCCTGGCCCCGAGAGTGGTAGCAATGCAAGACTGGAATCTTTTGACTAGAAATCCACCACTATTTCTGACACCCTATGCTGCTAAAGTCAAACGCCCAGGAAATGTTAAAGGAAATCTGAGGAAGTTAACAATTGCTGAGGGGCGGGGCAGTCCGTGATTTTACATACCGTCCATAGGCAGTGGACCTGGAAAGGATTGGGAAAAGCGGAGAGGAGGGTGGGCGGGGTTCAAGGTAGGTCAGCTGCACCATGGTTTTGTGGGGGGTTGATTCGCTATGACAAGTACAGCCCGACTCAACACGCCTTTTACGAAGCAAAAAGAACAATCAGGACCCAGAATATATCTTCCTGATGCCCATCTAGTTGTTGGAGCGCTCACAGCACCTCGTCTGAGGCACAGAAGAAAACTGGAGAAAAGAAAGCTTACAATGGGAATGGGATGGAGGAGAGGAAAGAGGAACTGCGAAGAGAAAGACTGGAAGTGGGGAAGGGAGAAATGACTTCACGCCCATCTGGGGAGGAGGAGCGGGAGCACCTTCTGGGAGGAGAGTGCTTTGCTTTCTCCCCAGGCCCTGGGGTTGAGGACCCCCCCCCCCCCCCCGCCAGCAGGGGCAAAACAAGAGCTACGCATCGCCACCCCTCTCCTGCTCAGTCCCAGCCAAAGCAAATGTCACCTCGGGGCTGCTCACCTCTCGCGAAATCCTGATTGGTTGGAGATACGAAGGAACCCGTCACTAAAACCTGGAAGCATTCTCGGGAGTTCCAAGGCTCCCTTTCCGCTTCCGGTCTGTATCCCCTCCCCCCTTTGGCCGCAGTCCCCTCCCCCTCCCTTTCCCCCCCGGAGCCCCCGAGGGGCCGGAGCTCCAGGCTGTGCGGGATCCTAGCCTCGGGTACTCTAAGTTGGTGAGTGCGGGGCAGGGCGAGGGGGGCGTGGATGTGGAGGGAGGCCTGGCAGGGGCGGGGCCTAGGGGGGGTCCCTATTTGGCCACCTCAGCCGCTCTCTGCCTTGCAGGTCCCTAGGTGGGCTTCTAGGCAGGAGCTGGGGACCGGGCAGAGGGCCCAGGACGGAGCGGATCCTGGTGGCCGCTAGGGCTGGACGCTGGGGCTGCCGCCTTTCTGCGCGGCCTCACATCCCGGGCTCCCTTCCTGGTCCAGGCACTTTCTGTTTAACTCTGGGAGAAAGGCAGCGCAGCGCTCCCCGGAGTCCGGCGGGTGAGGAGCGGTGGGGAGAGGCTTCGCTGGCCGGGTAGGTGTCGGAGGGGCTCTGGCCCGCCGGATCTTCCTCTCCCTGCAGCAGCTGCGGGGAGACTTTTTACAGCCCCTCCATACTCCGGTCCCAAGTTCCGGCGAGGTACCGCCCCCTCTCCCCCGCCCTCCCTCTGCCCTCCCCGTTCCATTTCTGGGAGCAAATCAAGCCACAGCCCTCAGTTTCAGCAGGTGACGAAGGTGGCAAGTAGCAGAGCTAGTCTGGATTGTCTCTTCGACTGGGGTTTCCTCTTAGAGAGGTTACAAGCCAGGGAGGCGTGGGCCCCTGGAAGTTCGAAGCTTGTTCAGCCTCTTAGACTCTGGGGTTTGAAGAGCATCTGGGACCGGCGGCGGCAGTGACGGCCGTGGAAGTGCCGGGTTAGGCTGACATTTCATCCTGGGATTTATAAAAACCTTTTTATCTGCAGTTATAAAAGCCAGATCTTAAGTATTAATACCCTTGATGCCCTTTTGCTGACTTTGTAATTGGCTGAGGTTTTTGTAAGGAGGTAGATGATACTTGAATGTCCATCACACTCATCATAACACTGACTGAAATACAGTAAGCATCTAAAGTTTTGAGAGTGGAGAATAGACCTTAGTTATTACGTTGGGGAAAGGATATATTTATTTATACATTGTCACTTAGCAATGGTTACAAGAAGTCAAATAAATTACCTTTCAAATACCCACTTATTTTCCATTTCTTACTTTCATATTGAAGTTTTCATAAAGTTTCTGAGTGGGTGTGTTGTCATATGGATGAGTCATATTATGGTTAGGCAGAAGAGGAACTCTTAATATACAAATGATTCTGTAGCAGTTGAGGCTTCCAGCAGAGGGGAATAGGTGGACTCAGTAACAGAATGTTAGAGCTAGAACATAAAGTCAGAAAATGGAGAGTATGCTGGATTTGGAGTCAGAGGAGTGGGGTTTGAATGACTGCCAGCTCCTGTCAATAATTGGGCAACACACTTAATATTAACACCCAGAGCCTCAGTTTCCTCATGTAAAATGAAGGTGGTATAATGTTTCAAATTGTATACTGAGATGTGAGGATTGAAGGAGAAAGGAAGAAGTCCCGAAAAGACTGGAGCTTGAGTTAGGAAGACAGTATGGACCAAATTGAATAAAGTAAATGCTTCTCTAGGAAGCTCATTGGCTATTTTAAAATAATTCTTAATTTTTTTGTAAATGAGGATTTTCAATATTGTTGGTAATATAAGAATAATGTAATTATAGAGAGATAGAATCACCTGAAGTGGAGGGTACTTCTAAATAATGATATTTAAGAAAATAAGACATTCCAAGCTTTAAAGAAGCCATACAATGTAGTGGAAATGGGACTGAGTCAAAAGATTCAGAGGTTCTAGTTCCAGTGATAGTTAAAAACACCCATGTGACCTTGGACAAGTGACTTAGCTTTTTTGAGATTCATTTTCTTTATCTGCAAAATGGATGTTAATATCTCAAAGTTGTTTAGAGTACTTTGAAACAGGGAAGTACTTTGAAAACTGTTAAGCAAAGTATGTGTTTATGCTATTTTGTATGTCATTCCCTGATGGGAACTGTAATATTTAAAATCATAGAATTTGGAATTGGAAGTGACTTTAGTCCAAACACTTTATTTAATAGATGAGGAAACTGAAGCAGAGAACCATGAAGTGACATGGCTATTAACAATGCAAGATATATACTCCAGGGCCACTGACTCCAAATCTGTTGCTTTTTCTACCAGTTTTCCTGTTTGAAAAATACTGTTGTCAGTCAACAATTATTGAACCGCCCACTCTTTTTAAAGATCTCAGCCTTGTGTGGAATACAGTAGTAGTATAAGAAATAGACCTTCCTCTCATGGCATTTACTAATTGTTTCAGGAAAGGATGCTCTGGCCCTCAAGGCCGTGATCATGTGGCCTCAAAGCCACAGATTCCCTGCCCCTGGTCTGGACTTTTTGCTTATCCATCTGTATTGCTTAAGGAAGTGAAGGACAAGATTCCAAATCACATATTGTTGGATATTGGATTTAAAAAATTTTTTTTTGTTGTAATGGGGAGGACATTTGGTTGAGGAGAGATTTTGAAAAATCAGTTAAGGGAATTATTTTGGTTTTAGGCACATAAGAAATTTAGTTTTAATATCACTGTAAAATCTGTAAGTTGGAGGCATAGCAAAGTTGCTCTTTTATGAGTTATGTTTCTGTCCTCTTATCAGTTTTGATTTTTAAGCCACTCTGTTACTGTTTTATCCTATAGTCAGTCTAGTAGAAAGAGAAACTGATCTAGATTCCCTCACTTCCAATGCCACTCCACCCTTTTCTTTCATTTGGAATAGACAGATTCCATTCTCTTAGAAAAATAATGTTTCCCTTTTCTAGGGAACTAGTTTGGTACAGTGTCTATTAAAATTCTATTATCTTCTGTCAAACCATCTGTTGCTTTAGCTGACCAGTTAGGCAATCCTATAAGGTTCTGGCCTTCGGATGTTATCATTACAGCATGTTGGGAATTGGACAATTGGTGGACTTTAAATGGATCCTATCTTTATGTGCATAATGTCAGTCTAACATAAACTTTTCCAGCTATTTTCCTGGGCTTGTGTCCTTCCTTGAGTATATGTTTTGTATGACTGAAGGCCAGCATTCTGTTTTTCATAGTAAACAATGAGGTAATTGTGTTCTAGGTACTTCTTTCTTCTGGGAAATAAAATGGTCTGAAGAAAAAGAGTCTTGAAATAGGAGTCAGACTTGGGTTCTCATCCCAGCTTGGTCACTGATTGTGTAACCTTGAACAAGAGAGTTAGCCATCCTTGACCTCATCTCTTTTCTGTTCCTTCCAAACCCCTACCCACTCTCCTCCCATTCAACTTCCAATATACAAAACTGGTGGTGGGGTAGATATGATATATGGCATGAGATGTTAGTCTGAATGTAATTTCTCAGTGATTTCTTAATCATAAGATCTAAGGGCTTTTTCTTTGTCCTCATCTCTGTTGATGTTATTGTAGCATTTGACACTATTGGCCCTGCTTTCCTCCCTGGGTCTTAATGACAGGTCTCTCTTGGATCTCTTCCTAACCATCTGGTTGTTTCTTCTTACCCTCCTTTGTTGACTGATGATGACTGCACATCATCCCTTTTCGTAATTATGTATCCCAGGGCTTTGGCCTGGCCTTTCTTCTGTATACCTTCTCTTAGTGATCTCATCAACTAGCACCTATACAGAAAATTCCCAGATCTATGTATTTATCCTTAATTTTTCTCTTTAAGTCTAGCCCCATACCATCAACTGTCTTTTATCTCCAGGTAGGTGTCACTTAGTCATAGCAAACTGAATTCGTCTTAAATAGAAAATATTATTTGACATTACTCCCCTTTCCCCATACCTACCCCTTCAACTTTCCTTCTTCCTCATTTTCCTATTTCTTTTGAGGATTCCAGCATCCTTCCAGTCAGCTGGAGGTGGTGGTATCCCTTCTGGTCAACTTTTAAGAACTTAATAAATGCACATTCACAAATTTGAAGTTAGTGCTACCTTTACAGTAGCTCTTGCATTTGTTCCTCCCCTCTACTCACCCAGCCACCATCATAGTTTAAACCTGTATCTCCTCTTGCCTGAATTTTGCAGTACATTCCCAATTGGTCTCACAGACTCCAGTCTCCCCCTTTTCTAATCTGTCCTCTAAGAGAAACCAGTGTGAAATTCCTAAAATGCAGGTCTGACAGTTTCACTTCCCAGATCACGAAGCAGTAATGGTACCACCTTGCCTCTAAGAACTTTTTTATTTGGCTTATGAAACCCTTCACAATCTGGCAGCAGTCCACCTTTTCTAGGCTTATTGCCTGTTACCCACATTCACTCAATATTATGGCCTGTCTGACCTACTTGCAATTCTCCAGACACAACACTGAATCTCCTGTCTCTGTGCCTTTCCATAGATTTACCTTACGCCTGGAATGCAATACCAATTCACCTCTGTTCCTTAGAGGTCCTAGGTTCTTTCAGAAATCAATTCAAGTACCACCTTCTACTAGAAACAAATCCTGATATCCATTAGTAAGAGCCCTTCCCCTGGAAGTTACTTTACATCTATTTTGTATTTGTCTGTGTATCTTGTCCAAGGCCCACTCTCATAGAATATGAGCTCTTTAAGGTTAGGTACTATTTTATTTTTATCTTTATGTTCCCATTTTTTAGCTCAATGATCAGCATACAAAAGGCATTTAATAAATTCCTGTAGAATGAATGAATGAATTAGATTTAATACAGAAGTCATTATTTGCCAGAATAGGCCTGGGGAAGCTTAAAATTTAATACACAAATGTGAACTTAAGTCTCACCAAAACTATGGTCAACATATTTGCCCCTTTTGGGGAATATTTGAGATAACTCACACTGGTTGTTTTGTTTGTTTTTAAGGAAATGTATACACTGATTTATTTACTTATTTATTTAAAATTAAGTTGTTTTTTTAAATGAGAGTCTACCTTCTCTCCACACATCATTCTCTTTCCCCCTCTATTGAGAAAGCAAAAAAAACCAAAATCCTTTATTACAAACATGTATAGTCAAGCAAAGAAAATTTCTTCATTGGTCATATTTAAAAAAAAAATCATCTGCACTTTGAGTCCAGTTTCATCATCAGTCCTCTCAAATTGTGGTTGCATTGTGATGACCAGATTTCTCAGGATTTTCAAAGCTGATTGTCTTTACAATATTTATATTGCTTTTAGGAAGATAATTTTCATAAAACCAATGACTATAAACCAAATAATAGCACTTGCCTATTTTTCATCAAAAATCATCAGAGGAAAATTGGACCTATCTTTTTAGTTCCCAAGAGTGTTCAACTTATAATATTTGAATGATTTGCAGCAATTAGCTTTGCTAATGATTCCACAGAGGGAAATATTGGTCTGGGCTTGGCAATGGTAGGAGCCAGTGAAGTCTGGAACAAGTGAAAAGCGAGTGTCAGCTTTGTTTACTTCAAATTACTGTTGCTTTATAACTTTATAACTTCTGTTGCTAAATTACAATTGGTGCTAAAATGTTTCCAAAATACACATTAAATAAATGAAATATTTAAAACTTAAAAAGTGCATGACAGAAATGATTTCTCATTTTTTTTCCCCACTATAAGTTGTCACCAACTGTCCTAATAGAATTGAGATTTTGTAAAGGGTTCTCTTTGTACAAATGCTGTATTTTCTCTTCCATACCATTTAACACGCTTTGATATCTGAACTGTATTTGTTCCTTAATATTGCTTGCAAGGTATTGTATAAGCTTTTAAACAATCTTTTAAAATTTACATGTATGTTATATACATGGCATGTCAAAAGCCTCAGTGGAGTTTTAAGTTTAAAAGCCAGCTCTTAACTGGTCAAACCTTGCTGTTTTTTATGCACAACAGAGAATTGATATTAAAAGCCTTAAACTCCACTGAGACTTTTCGAACACCCAGTATTTAGGCGCCTTCTCTTTTACCTCTCCTACACCATCCCACCCCACCCCAGTTTCTCTGTTATTAGAATGACCACTTTCCTTAGAAACTCTTTAATTCATTTTTGACTTTTTAAAAAATGTTTCTGTCCTTATCCATCCTTGCCATCTTGTTAAGTTGTTTGCAATATTTTAGGAGGTAAATCAATGAGATTTTTCTTTCTCTTCCTGTGAGAAGCAAACATCTTTGCAATTTGAGGAGAACATGATAACCCTGAACTGTGGTTCTTAGTTCTGAGAATCTAACTCAGTAAATAACTCATCCCAGCTTGTTTGGGTTCATTCTAGTTTGTTATTAAAATTTGATTGAATTTTTATTTGAAGAAAGGAAAAATGCCTTTGGATCGAGAAATGATTTGTAATTCTTATGTATTATTAAGTGTTGACAAAAGAGAAGTGTTTAGCTGTTTGTTTATCCATTCCTAAGTACATTTTACACAGTTTGATGAGGGATAATTCTTCAGTTGTCTTGCAAAGCTATCTTTTTTCCAGGAACATTTCCTTAAAAGCAAATAGGTAAATTTTTATTTCATTTTGTTTTATTTTTTGCAAATTAAGCCCAGGTTTCTTACATCTTTGACTTTTTTTTTTTCCCTATCTCAACATCTCTACATTTCCACCCTTTAGGTCTGCCACAATGTCTGAAAGATCAGATCTCCTTCGCTTCAAGTTTGAAAATTATGGAGATTCAATGTTACAAAAAATGAACAAATTAAGAGAAGAAAATAAGTTTTGTGACGTCGCAGTTCACATAGATGATATTGAGGTTCAGGGACATAAAATTGTGTTTGCTGCAGGCTCACCCTTCTTAAGAGACCAGTTTTTACTGAATGATTCCAGAGAAATAAAGATTTCCATATTGCAGAGTTCAGAAGTGGGGAGACAATTGCTACTGTCCTGTTATAGTGGCATTCTGGAATTTCCTGAGATGGAACTGGTAAATTATTTGACAGCTGCAAGCTTTCTTCAGATGAGCCACATTGTAGAACGATGCACACAGGCCCTTTGGAAGTTTATAAAGCCCAAGCAGCCCCTGGAGTGCAAAGAGGAATGTGAACAGCAGAGTGATTCTTCAGAGTCAAAAGAACAGCAGGTAGATGACAGAAACTCACAGGAGCAGGACTCCCCCTGTATTCAGCCCTCTGAGGATAGTATGGACATTGAGGACAGTGACATTCAGATTGTTAAAGTAGAATCAATTGGAGAGGTTTCTGAAGTTAGGAATAAAAAAGATCAAAATCAGTTTATTTCTTCTGAACCAACTGCTTTACATTCCTCAGAACCCCAGCACTCCTTCATTAATTCAACTGTGGAAAACAGAGTAAATGAAATTGAACAAAACCATCTCCACAATTATGCCCTTTCTTATGCAGGTAGCGATAACATCATTATGGCCTCTAAAGATTGGTTTGCTCTTAATAATCGTGGTATAGATAAAGGCCTTCAGTGGCATCACCAGTGCCCAAAGTGTACCAGGGTGTTCCGTCATCTAGAGAACTATGCCAACCACTTAAAAATGCATAAACTCTTTATGTGTTTACTCTGCGGAAAGACTTTTACTCAGAAAGGCAACCTCCACCGACATATGCGAGTACATGCAGGCATCAAACCTTTTCAGTGTAAAATCTGTGGGAAAACCTTCTCTCAGAAGTGCTCCTTACAGGATCACCTTAACCTTCATAGTGGAGATAAGCCTCATAAATGTAACTATTGTGACATGGTTTTTGCACATAAACCAGTTTTGAGGAAACACCTGAAGCAGTTGCATGGTAAAAACAGCTTTGATAATGCTAATGAAAGAAATGTGCAAGACCTCACAGTGGATTTTGATTCTTTTGCTTGTACCACAATCACAGAAAGTAACGGGTGCCAGCAACCACCTGATGCATCCCAGGTATTAGATGCAGGTAAACTGGCCCAGGCTGTACTGACTATAAGGAGTGATGGTACCTGTGTTAATTAAGTAGAGTTATGCACATAACTAATGGTTGACCAAGGAGCATGAAGAACAGTTAAGTTTGTATCTTTGGGGGGTGAGGGTGGGGAGTATTTTGGTTAATTTGATGTGTATACAGTTGGGGCTCAATGAAAGCACTTGGTAAGTTGCTGCTTCAAGGTATTTTTACTACCTTTTTGCCCTGTTTTCGGTGATGAATTTTCTTCCCATAAGTATGGTTTTCTTTCTTGAGAGTTACTACACTGCAGTCAGTCACATTGACTCTTGTTTTAGCTGGTCCCATTTCTGGGTTTTTTTGTGGGGCATGGTAACAACAAATTAACCTCAACTACTTTCCATCAATAGTTGCTATGTTAGGAGAAATGAAAAACACTGTAGATTGTGAACAAAAGTGGCTGAGATTTAAAAAAAACCACCCTGATTTTAATATTTTACCTTTGACCTCAGATAGAGTGAACCACTGGCTGCTCAATGGTTAAGTTCATTTGTTTTTGTTAAACATCTGATTTCCTCCACAAACTCCATCTGAGTTCATCTTGTTTACATGAATATATTTAGTTCATTTTATATACTTTTAAACAGTATTAATACTTGATTTCCATTCTCTGAGTCACATGGATCAGGTAATACACATTGATTTTACAGCCACACCTACCAGCACAAAGAGATCATCATTAATACCATTTTAATCACATATAAAAGACAGCAGTTGAAATCACTGTGTAACAGAGTGGAAACCTTCGTGTTTCAGTTAGAATTATTACATGAAAAGGCCAGTTGCATCTAATAATAGTGTTACTTGTCTATTGATTTTCTTAAAGCCAGGATGGCAAATGGCATACTTAATGGATGTATTGAAGAGTAATGATCTTTTTGAAAAATAAAAATAAAAAGGCTACTTGGCAGTTGATATACTTACTTATGTCAAGTAAGCCACATTCATTGTGAATTTGATAAAAAAAAGAGTACAGTGTCCAATACTTTGTAGAGCAGACTCTGAAATCTCCATAAATTTTAAGTGCACTTTTCTGTAGTCACAGTGTACTTCCTTACCTAAATGACAAAAAATCCTTAATGAATCATGAGAGGCACGTATTGTAATCAGGTTTTTCTCTTAAAGGTGTCCAGTCTTATTTCCTTACTTGCAGCAGATCCGCTAGCACCAGGTCCATCTATCTGTATAGATTTTTTCCCCCTTGCCTCTTGAATAATATTTTGAAGTCTGAACTGTTGTATAACATCTAAATTAGATTTAGATAGTCATAGAATCATAGAATGTTAGAGCTGAAGGGGACCTTAGAGATAAACTAGTCTAATTCCCTGTAGATGAAGAAACTGATTTCCAGGGTGGAAATAACTTAACCAATGTCATTTAAAACAGAGCTTTTACTCCACATGTTCCTCAAGATTTTATTAATAACTAAACTGTTCAATATTCAAGATAAAGCATGACATGCTAACTGGAAATTTTGTTTCCTTTTTAAATCACTGCTGGGTTTTAGGCCAGGAAACAGCCCAATATTTACTAGCTAACCAACACATAGGGATTCATTCTGATTTAGAAGCTCTTTTCTTGTTGAAAAGAAGTAGTTTGAACAATGTTCAAAATAGTGAGATTGAATTTGCTCAGGTTCAGCGGGCTTGTTTGCTGTATTGTTCCTTCCTTTGGCAATTAGTAAGAATGTGGGGTGGGAGGGAGTCACGTGGGAAGTAAACCCAAACACTGTTTCTAAACTAGATTGTGTTAATTTCCATCAAGTTTAAAAAATATTTTATCTTTTAGAGTGCATGTAAAGAAACTTAGCTGGTTTGAAGGATCCCTATGGTTGGTATGTTGGATGCTGTTTTTTGTGAATCTAATTGGAAGCATTATGTCGATCAATATTGTTTAAAAAATACTTTCCCATTTTATTTGCTAGACCACTTAAATGCAAAATGTGTTGAAGGGTAGAGCCAGTAAGCACTTAAACCTGGTTAATAAGTAGATTGTGATGTAGCTGCTCCCTGACAAAATCTAACTTAAAAAGTCTGACTGAAGGTACCATTGCTATGCAACAATGAGAAGTTACAACAGGATATTTAAACCATTTTGTTTTATGTTGCTTTAAGCATCATTTAATTATAGGAAAATTACATGGCATAGTCAAGAGACTTAGTTCATTAACTGAAAGCTGTGCTGTCATTCTTGTGATGTCTTTTTCTTACTGGGTTGACTAAATAGGCAAAAGTTCAACTTTAGATATGGCATTTTGACCGAGGACTAGACTTCCTGGGTTCTCCTTAGAAAACGTAGAATACTAAGGCTAGTCCAGCCTCCTCATTTTTCAGAGGAGTAAATGGAGGCCCTGGAAGATCACTTTACCAATGTTGTTTGGCTGGTTAGTGGCAGAACTGGGACTTCCCATGGTCTTAAAGTTTCTTAGTGGCGAACTCAGCAACAGGTACTAAAATCCACATCTTGACTCCTACCCAGGCCAGTCTTTTCTGTATTATACCACAGTTGCCTCTTGTGGTCTCTGACTTAACAACAAGGAATAATAAGAAAACTGCCTTGGATTATGAAGAGCACTTAAATATAAATATCTGACACTTTGGCTTTATTTATCATCATTATTTCCTCCTAGGAAAACCTTTACTTCGCACTTCTCTGCAGATATAAATCACTAAAATGACTGAACTCTCTTCCAATTTTTAGCTGGAAAGGAAGCCCCTTTTGTTTCTGTGAGATTTTCTTAATGAAGTTCAATGAAGCTATATTAAATTTGCTATTTTAGCTAGAACTTGATTTTTTTTCAAATATGTAGGTTTCCTAGCTTGTATTGAAATTTGACCAGACTACTGAATGACATAGAAAACTATTTGAAATTTTGTGGTAGAAAAACTTTAACATTTTTTATTCACTCAGCATTAGAGTTTTACAGATTTTTGATGTTGTAACCCTATAAAGCACAAAAAGGAAGAAGGAATCCTGTTAAGTTTAACATTACAGTTTAAAATTGAAAAAAAATTAAAACCTCAAACACTTATTTGAAGTGACTAACATCTAGAAAGGTAAATCAGATATGGGTAATTCCTTTAAAATTTTTTCATTAGAAGCTTTATAAATAGGGCATTCCTCTGAGACCAGTTTCACCTTTTCACTACTGTCCAATACACAGCAAAGTACCTTCTTCCATTGTCTACTTTCAGCTAATGAACAGCTGTCCTAAACTTGTTGTATGTTACACATACTGACTATGAACTACCTCTTCACCTATTATGAGGAAGTTTCCTTAATAAAAGTGTGATAACTAAAACCCTGGTGTCAATGGCTTGCTTCCTTCTCCCATTTTCTTCTGAAATCCTTGAATGCCAGTAGAGGTAAGTCTTACATTCTTTGTGGCTAAGAAGTGATAGGGTGGTGTCACTTTTAGGACAAAAATCTAAAATATTCATTTGCTAGAAAAGTTACCAAGTTACTAGTCCAAATTATTTCAAAATTGTTAAACTGTAGTTTGGAGGTTAGTTCCAGATTATAAAGTAGCTACTGCTTTCATTCACAGCTAAATAAGGGAGCTAATTATTAATTAAAGTCTACGTTCACAACTAACACTTGGGAAACAATTTAAAAAGTCTAGGATTGCATTGGAATAGGTAGTATTCTTCTAGTACTCCTTTGTAGATCATTTTGGTAACTTTTTTTAAATTGAATCTGTTATCTGGTGGCTAATCCTTTGTTGCTGACCTCTTCATGGTTTGTTTTTCAGATGTAGACACACATAGCCTTTCTGCTTGGTAGGCCAGCCAAAGTTTGAAATCTTTGAGAACCTAAGATTTTTTTCCACTCAGTTATGATTAATGGAGGTACAGTCAAGGAGGAGAAATAATTATGAACTAAAGTTGCTGGTCTGAAAGTGTTAATGATCAAATAGGTGAAATAATAGGAAATAATATACATTAAGCACCTGATGTGCTCAGCTGTCTGTCCTTGATGAGAGATCCAAAGGTGAAAAAGAACACAGTTCTACCTCTTGAGCAACTTACTGTCGAATAGTGACTTGTAACCAATAGAGATATTCATAAAGTATGAGGTTTAGAAATATGAGGGACCTCAGAGATCATCTAGATCAGGGGTGTCCAACCTGTAACCCAGCCATGTGGCCTACAGCTAAACCAGATTAAAATGTAATTTGAAAATATTTAACAAAAATACAATGAAACATATGTTAAAATTTTAAAATTAAGTCAATTTGCTACTATCATGGATTCTTATGTAAGTATTAGTGAACCCTGTTTCTTGAGAGGAGAAGTGATACTAAGTACCTGCAAAGGGCTAATACTGTGGGGGAGAAAGAAATCATTGAGACTGTGGTTGTCTATGGAACAGGGTTGGATGATTTATAATTGTGTGTATTGGAACTGGTTAAGGACCCCTCCCCCTTCCCTCTTTGCTGATTAATAGGTCCATTGACATTTGGATAAAGGTCTCTAGTGGAGCTGGTAAGTGGATGTTCCCTTCACTGCATTTTATTTATTCTTATTTGTGTCTTGGATCAAGGTAAAATGGGTAGACTTATTAAATCTATAAATAATACAAAAGTTGGGATATCTAGTAAACTTGATAAGATTGGGATTAAAAAAAACCCCCCCGACAATCTTGATATACCATAATAATGGACTAATTCTATTTTTCACTTTGATACAGCTATGAGCCCTAGTTGGTGTGGATATTGCCTTCAGTACAATCTTATCTAACTCATAGAGGTCTTCCTTTCCAAACTTGGGGTCCACAAACTTAAAAAAATTATAACTTTAAATATAATTGCTTTGTAGTTATATGTATTTTACGGTTTTTAGAAATGTTCTGAGAAGGGGGTTCATAGACTTTACCAAACTTCTAGAGGGATCCAGAGGGACACACACAAAACAGAGGCTGAGAACTCCTGCTTTAGGGGTTCATTTCACATTTTAGTAGATAATGGTTGAAGAGCTTCAGATTTGCTTCACAGTGTCTTAACTAGATCTTTACTGAGAATCATCTCAGACCCAGTGGGCCTTTGCATTTGATAGGTAATACATTGTGACCACTGCCCACCTATTGAAGTGTCCCTTGTAAGAGAGGCTTGTCCAGGGTTCTGATAATAGTGGTCCACAGTTGAGGGCCTTGTTAGATTGGAGGAAAAGCTACCTCATCCTTGTGATTACTTTTTTGTCCCTCAAAGCTGAGTGCTGCTGGGATGGGGAAGGGTCACAGTGATCAAAACAGGATCTTTGTGACTATGGGCAGCATGTCTCTGGAGTTTCTCTTATTTTTCTGGACTTGATTTCCCTCTAGTCCTGATTTTTGATACCAGTGAGCTATATTTTTATTCTGCATACTGATCTTGATGGTGGGAGATGTAGCTATCAGAATAACACTGTGTGTTCATTTATTATCTTTTTACTCTTGCAATGTCACTGACTGGCTCACCTTTTCCAGTTACAAATCTCCTGGAAGTAACCTTTTATGCCACTTCTTTTTCCAGTCATTGTTGGTAATGTGCTGTATTCTGCTTTCACTTTTTTTTTTTTTGTCCTTGGAGTCATCCACAATTTTGTCTATTTTTTTTTTTTTTTGCAGTTTTGTTGTTACATGATTCATCACTACATAGCATCACTAGGAAAATATTGGTCTGGGTGGGGAACCTGCAGGCTTGAGGTCACATGTGGCACTCTAGGACCACAAGTGTGGCCCTTTGATAGAATCCAATCTTTCAGTCAAAGGGCTTCACTTGGGGACCTAGAGGGCCACATGTGGCCTCTGGGCTGCAGGTTCCCCATCCCTGATATTGATGTTGAAGAGATGAGTTTTTGTGTCAGAGGTGAACTCTGAGCTATTGAAAGTCCTTCACATTTTCAGAATGAAATACAACCTATTCTTTTCCTGTTTAGCTGTGATCCCTTGTCATCCATTCGCATACATGCACACATGATACAGCATCTGTCCAATACATGTTTGGATGTACCAACTCAGTGAGCTACCCATCCAACTAACTGCATGTCATAATTTTGCCAATAAGCATTCTGAATCATTTTTTTTTTTCTGTTTGTATCGTTATGCTAATTTCTTTTATTGATTTAAAATCTTGTGGAAGAGCTGATGGAATCAGAGCGCATTTAGGGTTAGGGTTAGAATCGGAGTGCCCTAACCCTAAAATAGATATTCTTGGACTGTATGAAGCATCTAGTTCATTATGATGAAGTGACTTATCCAGCTTCACACAGCTATAGCTAGGACTGCAACTGAGAATTTCTAAATTTATCGCATCTATCTGTTGCAGTCTAGGGGTGCTAGGAACCCCAAAATTCAAGGGCAAAAGGTGTGGGTCTGCCTTGAAAGAATTCTACTCAAGCCTTCTTTCAGTCAGACAAGATTTATTAAAACATTAGTTGGAGTGGGTGAGATTTTAAGAATCTATGCTTTTGGTAGATGAGGCTGACCTTTTTTATAGGGAAAAAGAATGTGGAAAGATTTGGATGGCATCAAGGAGTGGCCAATAGCTTGAGGTGACCCAGAGGTAATAGAGAATTGAAGGCTGGGGCTGGGTCAGAGCCACAATGAGAGGACAGTTGAAAGGATTATTGAGGGGGAAGGGCCAGGTACCTCTGGCAAATGCCAGGGACTATGCACTGGAACGTTCAGGGGCTGGGTTGAAAGTTCAAAAGGGGGGTAGTCTTATCCATCTACCTATGTATATAATTTTATTAAGTTATTTCCTCACCTTCCTTCCCCTAATTGAAAAAACAAATATGCATGAAGGAAAACAAATTCCCGCAATAGCTATGTCCAAATAATATATGAGTGTGTATGTATACACACACACACACACACATCATCGGGTTATTGCATCGTTCAGAGTTCTTAAGTGTTTCAAAATTGTTTGACTTCATGTTTTTGTTATTTTGTAAATCGTTATGGTTCTGCTTATTCCACTCTATATTAATTCAAACTGATCTTTCCAGGTTTTTAATTAGACCATCTCTGTCAGTAGTATTTCATTATTCATGCTTGCTCAGCCTTTCTCCAGTTGATGGACATTCCTTGTTTTATAGTTCTTTCCAACTACAATAAGAGCAGTACATGTGCCTTTTCATCATTATTTCATCTCTTTGTAATACACGGTTCGTAGTGGTTACCATTGGATCAAAGGTTGTGCGGTTCAGTAACTCTTGGGGCACAATTCCAAATTGCTTTTGAGAATGGGTGGGACCAATGTGCAGCGTCCCCCACAGTGCAATCACGTATCTGCTTTCCCACAGCTCCTCCAGTACTTGTCTTTTATCTCGGGGAGATTCTGACTCCTCCTGCTTCACGATGCATGTGCAATCCGGAATGTCATACCTGGAAGGGGCCTCAGGACGCAGCATAAGAGATGGGCTTGGGGGCTCATGTTCTTCATCTGTAAATAAGAATCTTGGACTAATTGCCTCCAAATTTTTCCGATAACGAAAGGGAAATTCAGGGGACCATCTGAAACTCAGATGTGCAGACTAAGAACTCTTGGCAATTTATGAGAGCAGTTAAGCTCTCTCTGCTCATAACTGAACGCAGAGAATAGCGCTCCTCCGGCAACTCAGCAACCTCCTCCAGTAGGATTCCCTAATTGTGAAGGAGAGGAGAAAGTGGGGTGAGATAAAAGAGCCCTGAACAACCACTTCCGGGGGCTCGCCGGAAGTAGGTCGGGGCCAAACAGAGTCGCGTGCGGGTCAGTCTTTGGGGTGGGTAGGATGGCCGCAGGGATGTGCTTCCGGTTCGCCGCTCAGCGTCCTGTCCTGCTGCTGCCGCAGCCGCTGAATCGGGTGGAGAGGCTAGCGGAGGGGGAAGTCGGACTACCCCGGAAGGGCTTTTTTTCCAGACTGGGCCAAGCTTCCGGACTGGGCAGCCGTCGCCGTCGTCTCCCCGCTGTTGCCGGAGGGGCCTCCCTTTGGAGGGCGCAGTTTCTGGCCGGTTCGCGGCCCAGCGCGTGAGTGTGGACGGTGGGGACGCTCGGGTCAGCTTGGGGCTGACGGAGCAGAGGTTGGGGTCTGGACGCCGGGTTTTTCCCAGTTGCCCATTGCCGGGGTTTGGAGAGAAGCGGCCAGAGCAGGCAGGAGAGGCCCTGGGGATGGACACCTTGGCTAGGGAGAAGGGTTCGTACGGTGACCGCGGCTCTCTTGTGAGGCCGGCTGGGGTTGGAGTCTCCGCTTGTGGCGTGCTTAGGAGTCGGGGCCCTCGGAGGTTATTTGTGGGCTTTGAGATTCGGAAGGCTGTTCCGCCTCGCTTATTTGATAGACGAGGAGACACAGCCAGAGAGTTTACGGAGGGTTGTTTATCGTGATCGAGCGAGGGAGGGTGAGATCCGCATTTCTCTCCAGGGCCCCCAACTTTGAGCCTGGTCTTCCCCCTCCTCCTTCTGCTTCTTTAACTAGGTTGGGCCCCCGAACTTTAGCGTTCCAAGGAATTAGGTAGTTCTGACGTTTTTGGGGAAGTTGTCTGGGTGTCCGCCTACCATCCTTTCCTGAACGATTGTGTTTACGTTTCATGTAGTGCAGCTCTTCTTACCGGTGAATAAACTGAAGATAGGAGAGATGAAACACCTCCAAGGTGTTTGTCCTAAGGTAGGAGGGAGATTTTACCCGGAGAAGAGCGAACAGGAATAACTTCTCAAATATTTGTCGCAGAAGAGTACTTAGGTTTCCACTAGACCCCAGAGGACAGACAACATGGGAAGCAGAACTGGTTAGTGTAATTTTTAGGGAGGTAGGTTTTGGCTTAATTTTGGCACAATATGAGGAAGAATGTAACCATTGACTCATAGTAGAGCGGGTTGTCTTGTGAGGTAGTAAGCTCTTTACTGAAAGTGTTGAAGAAAAGGCTGGCTGATCACTTTTAAAGCAGATCATTTAGGGCGCCTGCCTTTCATGAATGTTGTGTTTTAGGCTTCAGGTAGAAGTTGGACTAAATGACCCCCCCAAAGGGCCTCCCTCCCTCCTCTCTAAAAATGTATGATTCTACAACTCATCCAAGGTAGTACCAAAACATCGGACAACAACTAGACTGAATTTCTAACTCAAATGATTGTTTTTAAACTTTAGTAATTTAAAGAAATCTTTAAGTTGGAGCTACATCTCCACTATAACATTTATGTTTTGTTTTTCTTAATAAGTGTGACCATGGCTGCAGAATCTGATGTCCTGCACTTCCAATTTGAGCAGCAAGGTGATGCTGTCCTACAGAAAATGAACCTCTTGAGGCAGCAGAATTTGTTTTGCGATGTATCCATCTATATCAATGATACAGAATTCCAGGGACACAAGGTGATTTTTGCTGCTTGCTCTACTTTTATGAGAGATCAGTTTTTACTCAACCAGTCAAAGCAGGTCAGAATCACCATCTTGCAGAGTGCAGAGATTGGCAGGAAGTTATTGCTCTCTTGTTATACTGGTGCACTGGAGGTTAAAAGAAAAGAGCTTTTGAAATATTTGACTGCTGCTAGTTACCTTCAGATGGTACATATTGTGGAAAAGTGCACAGAAGCTTTGTCCAAGTATTTGGAAATAGATTCTTCTATGAAGAACAATAGTCAAGGTACTGAGACATGTCATTCCTCTTATCCAGAACTAAAGGATGAAGATGAAAATTTAGAGAGAGACTGTGAAATCATTGAGATTTCCGAAGACAGTCCTGTAAACTTGGACATCCAAGTTAAGCAAGAAAAAGACAATGCTTTGCAGCCTACTATACAGGGCTTGATATTGGACAAAAAGGATATGAAAACATCAGAGATTTCAACAGTTGAAATAGGGTATAAAGATGATGAAATTTGCATCTTCCGAATGGATTCCATCAATGTGCCCACAGTAGAAAGTGAGCAGTTTTCACAGCCTTGTACCTCTTCTAAAACAAATATGTATTTTCCAGAAACACAGCATTCGCTTATTAATTCTACAGTGGAAAGTAGGATGGCAGAAGTTCCTGGGAATCACTTTCAAGGATTTATTGGTGAAAGTACAGAAGGCAATGTTGGTGTGACAAATGGTCTTCAAAGTCTAGAAGAGGGTTATTCTTGGAGACACCAGTGTCCCAAGTGTCCACGAGGATTTCTTCATCTTGAAAACTATCTGCGCCACCTGAAAATGCACAAACTGTTCTTGTGTTTGCAATGTGGAAAAACATTTACACAGAAGAAAAATCTTAATCGGCACATCCGAGGACACATGGGCATACGACCATTTCAGTGTTCTGTGTGTTTAAAGACATTTACTGCCAAGAGCACTCTTCAGGACCACTTGAACATTCACAGTGGAGATCGGCCCTATAAGTGTCACTGTTGTGACATGGACTTCAAACACAAATCTGCCCTCAAAAAGCACTTGACTTCTGTTCATGGGAGAAGTAGTGGTGAAAGGGCAAACCTTGACATCATTACAAAAGTCAAAGTAGACTATGACTAATAGCAATACACACCTGCTTTGGAGTCTTGGATATTATAATCCATTATCTTCAGTTCTGCAAAAATACTTTGTAATTCTGTATTCCCTCCTTTCTACGTATTAATGTTTTGTAATATCTACTCTTAAAAGTTGTTGGAGTTAATGGAATGGTTGATAGAGTTCTTTTCTGCCTTAACTATTATTACCAAAATATTAGCTGATTTTCATAGCCAGCCTATTTGGTGCTTTATAGAGTGTTGTGAACATAGGTGCTTGGTTAATATTGTTAACTGACTCTTGGCTAAGGGGCAGATAGAACTCAATGGTATTTTTCAGGTTTTTCCTTGAATTTTCATTGTTAGTGTTTCGCACAGGAATAGTGATCATATTTTACTTGTACTTTTGTCTTGGTGACCATTAGAAGAAAATAAATCTGGGACTTTGCCAGTCTTGGTTCATTTTAGAATCATTTTTAAGAACTGTTTGTCCTGTAGATGAAAGCAAGTCTGATGAATCTTTTCCCAACTAGGATAAATATGTTGGTTACCTTTTGAAATTCTGCCACTTTTTCTAAACCAAACAGTAGGTCAGCTATCTGGTTGAAATTATGAAATAAATAATATTCCTTGTGGATAAAAAAATTTTTGTTGCCTCCAGAGAAATTATTCAGTATATCATTTATTTTAATGTGAGCATTCTCTCCACTTGTCCAAAGGGCAACTCATCCACACTTTTTCATCCCCTGTGATTGACTTAATCTTATATAAGTCTTCCATAAAGGTTCAACCTAACATACTAGATATCATCATATTTTTTAATTAGTATTTTGTTATGGATAACATTGCAGCACTTAAAATGCGTTCTGTTCATCTGTTTTTTTCTCTTGCTACATTTTTTGCCAACCTCCTTTTCTAAACCTTATTAATATCTTTTGTACTACTTCTTGGGCACAAACCATCATTGTGAATATGCTGCAGCCTACTTGTGCCACAAAGGAATTATATTAAAGTTGGTTTTTTATATCCACACATGTATATGTAATATGTACACACATACCCCCTACATGTGTATATGTGTTTTATATGTAAACACACATATATATAGATAAAATATATAAACCTTTCACTGAAATAAAAATTAACTGTGCCCATGTAATGTTTTTAATATATTTTAATTTATTTCCATTTGAGAATAAATTTTACTTATTTGAATTGCTGGTTCACGTATTTTGGAAATGAATACTAAATTAACTGTGGTCTCTAGATTATATTTAATACAAACATATATGTTTTTATCATCAGTATGATTGTGTAACCAAGAAAGAGCATTTGCTAGAAATACACAATTTATAAAAGACATTGAATGTGTTCTGGATATCATTACTCTTTTTACTTTGTCTTGGCAATATCTTTTTTTATCATGGCAATGCTTTAACCTAGTTTTTTTTTTTTTACCTTAGTACTTGTACATGGATAGTTGTGATTTTTCTTAGTGATAAGTTTTTATTCATGTGACTAGGGCTGACTTTCAAAGATTGATATTAAAATAATTTGAGTACTTTTTTCTTATCCAGATATATATATTCTCCATGGATGTGCCAAAAGTAAAAACATGTTAAGTGTAGTGGAAGTAAAATTTATTTTCATTCTTGTTAAATGCTAAAGTTCCCTATTATTACTATATACTTATGGTACAGTAGAACTTGTGGGATAAGACATTTTGTCAACCTCTGAGAGAAGTGACTGAGTGTTAAATCATAGAATTAATCTTCCTTCATCAGAACTCTTCCCCTTTTCCAGACATCCTCCACCTGAAGTACAGGTCTGAATATATCACTCCCCTGCTCATAGAGTTCCTGTGACTCCCTGTTTCCTATAGGATAAAATACATACTGTTGTTCTTTGGCTTTTAAAGCCCATTAATCTTACCTCCACTCTACTTTTCCATTCTTACTACAGCATTACTCACCTTTATGCACTCTGGTCCTGCCAAACTAACCTTGCTGTTCCCTATACTGGAAAAAGCATCTCATTTCTCCAGGACTTTTCATCCTTATTCTTGGAATGCATTCTCTCCCTACCTTTGCTTCTGAATCCTTCCTTCACTGCTTAACTCAAGTGCCACCTCCCACAAGAGGCCTTTACTGATTCTCCCAGTATACTTCCCCTCTTCTGTCGCCACCTCCATATACTTTATATTTACTATGTACATATTTTGTATTTACTTATATATATATGTATATGTGTGTGTGTGTGTATATATATATACACACACACACACATATACGTTTCACTGGATAGAATGTAAGCTCTTTGAGGGCAGGGACTGTTTTGTCTTTGTAGTCCCAGTGCCTGGTGCATAGTAGACATTTAATAAATGCTTGTTGGTTGTTTATGCCTCCTGTAGTAAAGCAATTGTGTTGTGTACAAACCTGACAAAATACAAATTAACATAAGAGGTAGATGTAAAGCTTCCCATCACCCCATGCCAGTGTTATATAGGCATTCTCCTGTGTAATATTTCTTTCGAAACTCGTTATTTTCCAATGTTTTACATTTCCGCTATTTGTGAAGTCCAAACCAGTGATTTCAGCAGTGTATGGGAAATTTCCAGTGTGGAATGCACCTCTATAATTATGGAGAAGCAATGTTGTCTCTAATAGTTTTAGAGAATTGCCTGGGGATACTGAGAAGTAAAGTGATTCTCTCATTTTAACTTATTATGTGTGAGAGGCTGGACTTGAACCCATGTCTGTCTTACACCAAGGATGGCCTTTCTCTAACTCATACCACCTCTTGGCTGAGGATCATTTAGCATATAGGTGGTAGATGACTATATTTCATAGGGTCTTTGTGGAAAATATAGAATCACAGAATTTAAATGTTGAAAATGTCATTTAGACTTTCTGGACGTTAATTTCCATATCTGCAAACTGAAGAGAGTGAATTTGTTGTATATGGTTTCAGCTCTCATTTATGAATTTAAATTTCACTGGTCATCTGACCTAGAAGATCGAGACTTGAGAGGGCATTCATAGATCTACGTAAAATGTTTTAAGTGTTTTAGTGATAGAATTTCACTACAATGGATTTTCCCCCATCTGTTAGGAAACATTCTTTCAATAAATGTGTTTAAGTTACCATATATGAATGGAGAAAGATATTTATTTTTGCTAAATATTTTCCTTACAAAAATCTGATGAAATGGGGAGTACAATTCTCATCCTCATTTGACACATGATGAAACAGGTAAGTAGAGGAAAATGGCCTTGCCCAAGATATAATGATTACATGGCTAAGTAAGATATGGTACTTGTTCCCAAAGATCTCACTTTTCAGCAATTTTACTGCCTTTTGAGCTGCTCCTTTAAAGTGATTATATTTAGATAAATGTTACCTTTCAGAAGAAATTTTCTTGAGATTAAATTTGAAGCTTTGTTTTTCTTTATTGGTAGTTTTATGTTTTAAAATTTAAAACATTTTGTGGGTGAACACAGTTTATAAGAAATAACATTTTTGGGTAGTGTTCATGTTACCCATTTCAATATTTTTAAAGTATTTTCTTCCCAATTGTAACTAATTTAGGCACTGACATACATACATACATACATAAATACATAAGTATGTGTATATACACACACCTTTATACCATATAAGAGTGTCATGAGAATCCTTTTGTAAAGCACTTTTATATCTTTGGGATAGGTAAGATAGAGAAAGGTTGGAAATCTTCATTAGCAGTGTCTGCTTTCATGATATATCTCAATAGGGTTTGGAAAATGGAATCTAGTTTTAGAAATGCTGGTGTGTTAGGGTAGAAAAGGGGAAAGAGAAAGGAACAAGCATTTATTTAGTGCTTACCATGTTACAGACACTGATAAATGCTTTTTGTTATTTTTTCTAGCTCTGTAATTTTTTGGTAGTTTGGTATGGCACTGAGTAAGTAAAATATAGGTAGAAGTGTCATTTTTTCTTATATTAGCTTGACCTACCCATGAGCAACTGATGTTTTCCCAATTATTTAGTTCTGACTTTATTTGTATGAAGTGTTTTGTAATTGTGTTCATATAGTTTCTGGGTTTGTTTTGGCAGGTAGACTCCCAAATACTTTTATAATGTTTATAATAAAGCACTTTTTATAAATATTTTATTTGGTACAGGGTAGAATTTTTCATTGTAGAGAAATGCAGTGTTTGTGATTTTTTTTTTTCATGGCCAAGAGAAAATTGAAAGGGTCTGTATTCCTGAATTAAAGTTTTGCTTTTACTGTTTCTGTTTTAAAGATCTTGAAGAAAAATGGCTATTGATTTCTCCTAAATGAAATACCACTTGTCTCTTCTGTTTACCTGACTTGTACCATTTTGTCAAATGTGTAACTTCAATATTTAGGAGAATAAAATGGAGGTTGTATGAGAGATTGATGAGTTTATGGAGATTTATGAATTTTAAAGAAAAAGGGCTTTGAAGTTTACAAAAATGGTTTGCAAGCTTTATAATGTAACAAATAAAAATCTAAATTCATACTAACCCTATGAGGTAGGTTTTTTTTGTTTGTTTTTTTACAAATGAGGAAAGAGACTCAGGACAGGTGAAATGCTTTGGTTGATCACATAGCCATTAAGCAGTTCTTCCACGTTCCTTTATTCTGCAAAGTGGGAATTCCTTCATCTTAAATCCATAGAAACAGAAGAAAAATTTATCAGCAACTACTTAATTGCTTGTTTTTAGCTAATCGTGGTCCTGGAACAGGAAAACTTAAAATCTTTTGAGTAAAGTATAAAATTGCCTTTAAACCTAAAGTAATAGATCTTCCTATCAAGTATCAGACATGACAGTTGAAGGGGATCGTAGAATTTTATACTTAGAATAGACCTAAAGGATAATCATTTAGCCCGTGAAAGTCTCCGAGAGATATTAAGTGACTTGCCTAAAATAGTGAGAATTGGAGTTCCATTTAGGAGCCCGGTTTTTTGTCAATTTTAGCACTTGCTCCTACGGGCCAGCTTAGTTTGGATTAGGGCCAATACTGTTTGCAAAATAGGATGGGAATTATGTGTAAAAGCCAGCCAGCTTTGTGGGAATATGGAGTCGGAGAGAAATCAGCTCTCACTATTACCCTTGAGCCACTTCATGGACGCCACCTTTCTATGCCTCTCACAACTTTAGCTTGATACTATCCTACGGGCTGCTACAAAACACAGAGGATGGACGGGAGTTTCCCAGAAGTCTCTCCTTCAGTCGTCTTCATTTCCCAGAGTGCCCCGGCTTTGCTCCATCATCACGTGATAAGGGTGGGTTAACCTGAAAGCCCTAGAGTAAGGAACTAAGCATGCGCGATCTCGCGCGAGTTGGGGCGTGTCTCCTCGCGAGAGGATCCCGGGGCCGGCTCCCTCCCCGTCCGCCTCTCGCGAGGAGGTGGAGGAGGAGGAGGAGGAGGCGCCGCTGCGGCCGCCGCCGCCGCCGCCGCCGCCGCCAACACCACCAACGCCAACGGGGCTTTCCCGCTTGCTCCCGATGGAGTTTGAGGCCGCGGAGCCGCAGCCAAACCGTGCCCCGGGGAGAGGAGGCGCCTTCGTCGCCGACCCCCGTCACCGCCGTCGCCCCGGGGCTCCCCGGAGCGGCCCGTAGCGACCCCGCCCGGGCCCTCAGGTAGGGCGGACGGGCGGGAACCGGGGCCTGGGCCCGTGGGGGGGCCGTGAGGGGGCGCCCTGAGAGGACGTCTGTGCCTGACAGCGTCTGGGGCCCGCGGGGCAGCCTGCGATCTTCTCCACAGGCTTCTCCCTGCTGGCTCCCGCAGCCACCTCCGTCTCCTCAGCTGGTGGACTGCAGCCGGAGGGGCCAGGCACCAGCCACTCTTCCCTCCCCTCGCCCCGCCCAGGCGGGAAGCTGTGGCCTGCAGAGAGGGGCACCCGGAGGCAGGGTCCCTCGGAGCGCTAGAAAGCACGTCTGTTCTCTCTCCCTTTAACGTTTTCTTTTTCCCCTGATATCCTTCCTTCTCTCCCTCCCCCCTTTTCCCCTCCCCTTTCTTTTCTCTCCTCCCCCTTCTTACTTCTTCCCCTCCCGTTTTCCCTTCCCTTCCCCACCTCTCCCTTCCCCGTCTTTCTTCCCCTCCTCCTGCACCCCCTCCCATGTCTGCTAGTGTTCCTTTTTCCTCTCCTCCCTTCCTTCTCTCTCACCCTCTCCATTTGTACTCTCCTTCCCCCTTTTCTCCCAGTCATTCAACATTTATTCCCCTTTTCCCCTCCTTACCCTATCTTTTCCCCTTCCCCATTCCCTTTTGTCTTTTTCCTTTTTTTCTTGTTAAAAAAAGCCACCAAGAAAACAGTGTAGGTATGATTATGAAATTAACAGGATTACGATGTTTTAGAGTTTGAATGGAGTTAGACATCATCAATTCTGACTGTTACTTCTTTTGAGGTCCAGGTACGGGGTGGAATCTGAGTTCTACATGAGTAGAAGACCCTTCGTAACACTCACACACCTGTCTTTTTGAATAACAGCCTCTGTATTTGACCCAACCCAAACAATGCCCCTTGGTGCCATGTGAAGGGGTCTCAGCAGTAGGAGGAGAGAGGATTGGCTCCAGAATGGCCCTGGGGATGTGACCAGGATAATTGAATGAAAGAGAGCCAGGGAATGTATTTATTGGTGTGTTTGTGTGTTCTGTTTTTTCCCCCTCCTTGTGGGAAAGCCTCTTGGGGCAACTCTTCCACCATCTTAGAGGAATGGTGTAAAGCATCGTTGTTTTACAGGCATTTAAAGCAGGACTGGGCATCATGATACAGAATGCATTGGGGGGAATTGTATCTACTTGTCTGCCTTAGCATTAAGGAATGGAAAAGGTTATGATGTGTCCTTTCACTTTTAGTTTCGATAATAAAGCAGTGTGACACAAACAGAAAAGGTACAGGAATAAAAATATATCTAAAATGTAGTATTTGTTATATGGAGTATGCCTAACCTGAATTCTCACCTCTCTCTCATGGGCATTTTACTAATACATATTAGAGTTCTTTCCTGGTTCACATTTGGAAGCTATCGTATCACATTAAATTTAACCTCTTCTTCTCCTCCTATCCCCATATTATGATTTACCTAGATTTTATGCCTTTTAACATTAATATATCAAATTCTGTGTTGATATTTGGGTAAATCACTAGAATAAAAAATGTTACAAAATTAAATTTCTGTTATATTTAGAAAAAAAATGGTTGTTTTCAATTATTTTGAAGACCATCCTTTTCAGGATCACTTGCACTAGAATCCTTTAGCTGCTGATCAAATGGCTTTGTATTAATTGGACAATTTCCTTACTTGATTGCCTACTTTTTATTTTCCTATATTTACCACTTTAAAAAACATTTTGATGGATTTTTTTTGATAGTATCTTTTCAAATTTACTTTTTAATTTTAAAGACCTTAGAAATTTGTACTGTGGTTTAGCATTTTAGAGTGTTATGGTTCTAGCAGAATTCCAAACAATATTCTTTCATTGTATTAGCTAGATGCATGTATTTTTTTCCAGATTTGAGAAATTAAGCAAACATTAAAGTAGAATAAAGTCTGCTGAAGAAAAAAATGAATTATACTGTATCCATTTCACTGTTAATGTTATCAGTAACCTCTTCTTAATTGTCCTTATTATGTCTTTATAATTACATGAGAGGCTTTCTTACAGAGTAACTTTTGCACACTCATAAGACATTTCCAGCACATAAAGTAAAGTTGCTTTTGAACCTTCTCTTACAGACTTATAGAGACTTCAGAGCATGGCCACTTATCCAAGAAATAAATTATATCATTAAAAATGGAGAAATGAAATGAAAACAAGCTTATTGACAACAGCATCTTGTTGAAAATTAGCCTAATGTCATTAGAGGGAGGAAGAACTTGACTTTCTCTTGTTAGGATAAATATACATAGCAAAAATGATAAGATGAAATAAATACAACTGTGCCATCTAAAGGGGATGTGTTTTCATTTTTAGTCCTTATAACTGCTGAAGGATCTTGAATTTTATTGGGAGTGGTAGCTATAATAAACAGGAAAGAGGATTTGTGTTTTAGAAAATATTGAAAGTTTAATCTGAAATTCATTAAGTAATTGATTTAAACTCCAAAGTGACATGAGTGTTAATAGCTGAACTACAGAAAAATTCTTCAAAATGATATACTTGCTCCTTTTCTCCCTTAAAATCTTTCATACAATTTAGAGTATCAATTTAGAGCTCTTAGATTATTTCCTTTGTTTCTGAGTTAGTGGCTGAAATTGCAGTCAAGATGATTTAAATCCATTTAAAATTCCTAACTGTGAATTTTAAGGCATCTGAGAAGTATTATGTTATGTTTGCAATAATGTTGAACTTCCAAGGCAGAAGAATCAAGTTTTAAATCTCAGGATCAATAATTGCTGTGCAGCTCTGGCTAAACCATTTAATCTCTGTGCCTAATTTTCCTCATCTCTAAAATGGTGGTAATAGTACTTATACTAAGAGATTGTCTAACATAATGAATAGAATATTACCTGGGAGTCAGGAAGACATTTAACTTCTGAATAGTCTAGACAACTCTCTGAATTGTCGAAAGTTTATGGATCTGCAATGGTGGAGAGAATATTCTTGCCTGCGGTTCCTTAAACCATTGAAATTATATGGCTGAATCATCTTCCCCAACTTCTCCTCCCCAAATTTCACCATTATCTCTCTCACAGGAATATTATTAGGAAACTTCTTTTTTAAACTTAAAACCACTATTCATTATAAATAATACCCTTCTGTACTTAAATTCCATTGTAAGCCATCCATGCTTTTTCGTCCCGATTTTTTTGGGGGGTCTGTTGTTTCTATAAATCCTCTAATGTCCTGGTAGTCTTGTTTTGGTTCTTTTGATATTTCCTTTGTATCTCTGAAGTTACTTGGACTGTCTATCTATAATTTCTTGCTAAATGACCTGCCTACTTCCTTTTCAAGGTTCATACAGGTAGGATCATAGCTTTTATAAATAGATGAGAGTTAAGAGATTATCCAGTTGGTTCCTCGCCATTCCTCTTAAGGAAATTGAGGTTCAGAAAGGTAAATGACTTGCCCAAGGTGATACTGGTAAGAAAGAATATGCAAATGTTAGGTGATACCTTATTTGTAAAAACCTAAGGTACACTTTTGAGACAGATTTAATCGGCCGACTAGTTTACATGTAATAGCTGAATTTCAATATGGTTTTTGTATTGTAGATTATTTATCTTCACATAAAATAGTGGGTTAGGAATTTTTGCTGGTAGAATCCTAAACTTTTTTCTACAGTTAGTATGAAATAAAATATAACAGTGAACTGTTCTGGTGAACAGATTATGCTTTGCTTGTAACAGAAAGTAAAATTTCTTAAATGTATAACATTTTTTCCTTTTAAACAGTTTTTTCACCTTTCTATCATATTTGTGAAGGTAACTGGTAACTTTTCTGCAGTTTTTCATATCAACAAATGACAAAGAGGGGCTTATAACTTAAAAATAAAATTCCTCAAGGTTATGTTCATTCAAAAAAAATTTAAATGCTTACTGTATGCATAACTCTCTGTTAGGCACCAGAAGAGCAGTATGTCTAATTTGGATTCTTAAAGTGCCCTATTTAATAGCTGCCCTATAATTTTAGTAACTATAATTTTACTTAATGAAAATTAATTTTAAATATTTTGCTTAGTGCTTTGAATGATTGAAATATACAATTTTTTTCTTAGATTTTTATTATAGTTGGAAAAGTTTTGTTTTGTTTTTAATTATCTATTTCTCTGCAAACCACATTGTTTTCATAGTATTTAAGTTAGAATTTTACAAACCCAAAGTTAGTTTACCGTGTTTCAGTCTAAGGAGTTTATGTGTTCACAGCTCTCTAGTACGTAGTTTAAGTGCTTTTTTCCCCAGAAATTTCAAGATTAATTTTTTTTTAATCCTTTTTGTGTTATGTAAAAAAAAAGCACAATTTACATTTAGGATTTTAAAAAATACTCCTCTCTTAAATAGATTAAAAGTCAATTTATGCTGCAACACCAATTGGGGATATATTCAGTGATATGAGCATCCTCTGATATTTGGGTTGAAGAGCTGCCCCATTATTTTCATGTCTTTCAAGTTATTTGGAAGAGTGATGTGTTGATTATGTTGCTACCCTGAAAATATTTAACAAATGAAGTAGTCATTGTGAATCTGAGGGGACTTTATACCTCTGCCTTTAATAAACACATTAGGCATAAGTAAGTATATAGCGTCATTCAGAGTTGATTCAGTCTGTCTGAAAGTAAATCTACCCGAAGTTTCTCATAAATAAATTTTTTCTTTTATTTTGTAATGGCATTTATTTAAATTCATGTGGAAATTGAATTATTTACATATTCTATTTTAAGACTTTTTAATGTGTTTCAGAAGACTTGCAAATAAATGCCATCAACTTTATTTTTTATCCATTTGTTAATTCTTCAGAATTAACAATTTGAGGTGTTTTGGGATGCCGAAAATTTTTAAATTTTATTATTTAGCTGACTTCAAGTTTAAATTATTTCCCCAGAAATTTAAGCTTTTCACAAATGGTGATTGTCTTCGTAAAATAAAAGAGCTGAAAGATTATTTTAGATGAATTTCCACTAATTTAATTGACATCGAAAATTTGCCTACCGAATTAGAATTTCTGAACAGGTAGCTGTAAAAAAAGAATGCATGAATTATTTTAGTGGTCCAATTTGAGTGAATTATAGTACTCCATAGCAGATTTAAGGGAAAAATATGACTGTAAAACAAATGATCTCTTTTCCTTTAATAGCATTGAAACATTTTTCAGGCTATAGGTACCAATGAGTTCACATAGTTTGTTAAAATCAAGTATAAAAGTTGGTCAGATTTATTTGTAATATTGGAAGTTAAACTAACTTTTTAAAATTAATTTAAAAAAAATCTTCTTAGCCATGGCTGTGGCATTGTGAATCTGGGGGGGGTTGTATAAATCTGCCTACAAAGATCTGGGAATTTATTTTAGAGTAAATTTGTGGAACTACCTTACACACTTTTATATTTAGGAATTTCGTTTTACACAAAACATTTGGAATTTGAAGCACAACAAATAGGAATAGAATTTTCCCTTTGAATTTTTTGGGAGGATTTTGTTGTTGTTAGATAATTTACCTTCAAGCTCTGATGGTGATTTTTAAAACCTTTAATTGCTGTGGTTGGTGCTTAAGTATCAGCCAGGAAACAGTTCAATGAACATAGTATCAGATGCATAATTTTCCTAAATTTTTAGCACTCAGAAAACCACCTATCAAATTTACATAAGTACTTTTTAATTGTCCTAGATTTGAGTTAGGAAATATTTGTAATATGTAATCTTCTACTATTAAGTTGGAGATAGTGACACTAATGATAATTTCATGTTCTTAGATATGGATTATTTGGAGTTAGCAAAGTCCTTTGCTATATTATTTCTTGAGTCTTCATACTATTGTCATAAGCTCATAGGATCTAGATTACAAGGAAACATACAGATGATTTACTTTTATTTCCCAAAATTTTCTAGTTCTTGTATGCCTTTCTAATTTCAAATTTCATAAATGGACACTCCAACCTTATATAATATAGTAGTTGTTGGCATTCTTAGCATCTGTTGATTGGGAAAATACGTAAAAGCTAGTCATTTCCTTAGTCCTTTTAATTAATTTGTTAGTTACAACAGTATCTACACACATTTGAAAAACAGTTTTAGCTAGGTTGGAGTGATGCTCACCTGTAATCCTTTCTGCTAGGCAGGCTGAGGCCTGCAGATCTCTTGAGCCAGAGAGTTCTGAGCTGCAGTGAGCTAGGATGATCAAGTTTCTGCACTAAATCCGTGGTCTGCCCTTGGAAGGAAACGAGGAGGGAAATTCATCAGCTTGCTTAGAGGTTGGAATCTAAGCAGGTCAAAGATCTTGTAATGATCAGTAGTGGGATCATCTGTGACTAGTCTCTGTACTTGAGGTTGGCTGAGATAGGGATACCCAGTCTCAAAAAAATAGTAATAGATTTATGGGTCAGCCATTTAAGTTTACAGAAGTTTGGTTACTTTATTATGCCAAATCATTTTGCCAATTGTATTGGAGCTAAATAAAGATTAAAAAAAAAGCTTTGATGTGTTTATGGATTTAGGGATTCTTTTCATTCACCCTGTGACTCTTAAAGGATCTTAGAACCCTAGATTAGGTACCACTGATACAGTTTAAACACATTTTACAGATGAGGAAACTGAGATCCAGAGAAGTCAAGTGATTTGCCTGAGGTCACATAGGTGGCAAACGTGACTCCAAATTCAGTGACCTTCCCAAAGAGATGATAAAGATTTGCAACCTTTTTTTTGGAAACAAACAAAAAAAAAGCACTGCAGCAAACTTCCTCCTAGATTTAGAAATTATAAGTATAATTAGTAATACCTTTTTTTGTACTGTTTAGGTATTTTATTTCTACAGAGAATATCTTTTCTCTATTGACTTTGTTCATGTTAACATTTAAAACCATGCAGCATTATTAACACAGCTTACACATATCTGTTCATTTTGTTTTATGTCAGCATAGGAAAGAAAGTTTTACTAGTTACTATTGTTATGATTTTGGATCTGTCTAACCTTTTCTAGAACTTAATTTCCTTTTCTGTAAAGTGAGGGTGTTAGATCAGATTTGTTGTTGTTGTTAGATTATGGGGCCTTTGTTCATTTAAGCTCTAAATCTTTCATCTTTTGATCATGTGCTATGTTATCCTTGGAGGCATATTACATAATTGCATCTTTTTTTTTTGTTATCAATCAAATCAATGGATAAGCATTTATTAAGTGCCATCTATGTGCCAGTCTTGCCTATAGATCTGCTCAAGTACACCTTTCAGATATCTAAATTCAATAGTTATCCCCTTCTTCCTGTATTATGTGAAGGAAGTGTAATAGTAATCAAGAGACCTGAATTCTAAGATTGGCTCTGTGACTAACCAGCTTTATAATCTTGAGCAAGTAGCCTCAAATACCCTAGGATTCTGTTTCCTTATCTGTGATGTAGACTAAGATCCCTTACAAATCTGAAAATCTGTGAGTAGATAGATATATGCACATTTCTCTTTTTTTGCATGCAATTTGTCTGAGGTAGATATTAGTAGAAGCAACTAGAATGTAAGCTCGCTGGTAGGATAGGATAAATGTCTTTTCTAAGTTTTATATCTTACTCCTCTTTCCTTCTCATATTCCTGTCTCCCAACGGTACATATTCATTCTGTGCTTATTGAGTTGAATTCTATTTTAAGATGAAATGTTACTCTTTAATTCCTCAGTTTTAAAATTCAGAATTAATGTGACCATAGGGATACAAATAGTGTAAGGCATAAACTTGGGGTTTATGGAAAAACCTGTACTTCATGCCTATAAGAAAAAAAATCTCTTACCAATAGCTAAAATTAAAATTACCTACAAAATCTCCAAATTAGGTAAATTGCTTCAGTTTAAACCATTTCAGGAAAAATGAACCCTTAACATAAAAATGCCAGATATATGAAGTAAACTAAATCTGGTATTGTAGTTTTGGGCTTTTACTATTGCTAAAACATTAATTTTAGTTTGGGGAATATTCTGTCAATATGCTTTCAGATCATAGCTGGGCATAGTAACACTAAAATGTTTAAAAATTACTTGTGATTTAAAAATATATTTAACTGTTTACTATAGTTTGTTACTGTTTTTATTTTTTTCAGTTGTATCGAGTCACTGAAGCAACATCCCAGACTTTTAAAATTTTAAAAGTAATGGGGGAAGTTATTTGTTTGGTATATTTTATCTGGCTTTTACTAAATTCTCTCTACGTTTATGAATATTTGATTGGAAAAGTATCCCTTTCAGTTTTTTTTTACATAAGATCTGGCTTTCAAGAGACTAGAAAGAAACAAGATCTACTTAAACTTTGGTCATTGTCAGTTTAAGTTTATTGTCATGACATTCATATCTTGTATTAGTTTACAAAGAATGATTGTTATATAATTTTGTTTTCAGGCAAGATTTTTGAAGTTTTACTGTCATTCAGTTTCACTTTATGTCGGTAATTGTGTGGCAATTAAGCATGAGACCTTATGTTGTCTTAATTAAATTATTAAATATCAAAAAAAATAAAATGTGCTTAGTGTTTTAGCTTATATAGCAAATCAAAATTGGCTTTAATATTTATAGTATTAATTATGAAGATAAGAAAATAATCTTTTTGTTGTTGTTGTTTTCTGTTCCCTTCTAGCTAACATAACACTACACAGTGAAATAATGGTCTGCTAGACTGCTAAACAAGCATCCAGTTTCCACAATGCCTGTGCAGGCTGCTCAGTGGACAGAATTCCTGTCCTGTCCAATCTGCTATAATGAATTTGATGAGAATGTGCACAAGCCCATCAGTTTAGGTTGTTCACACACCGTCTGCAAGACCTGCTTAAATAAACTTCACCGAAAAGCATGCCCTTTTGACCAGACAGCCATCAACACAGACATTGATGTGCTTCCTGTAAATTTTGCACTTCTCCAATTAGTTGGAGCCCAGGTAAGATGTAAAGTTGTGCTGATTATTTGCTTCAGCCTTTCATGAGAAGTAGCATAAAAATATTGGACGTCCAGTTAAGATAGATTTGTATTTAAATGTGCCTTCATTTTCTTGACTTTGTGATACTGAACACCCATTATCATAAAGCCTCAGTCTGCTCATCTCCTCCTTCCGTGGGGATAATGATACTTGTTCTATATACCTCACACAGCTGTTGTGACAAACGAACTTTGTAAATAATAAAGCACTATGAAAATGTTAATTATTATGTGTTCAGTAACTTTTAGTTTAGAGGAAAAGCAGATTTGTAAATTTGAAATTCATAGAAAACATTAGCATTGAATCAGTTTTGTGGAAAAAGCCTCTCCCCTCTGGTTCTTAATTTTCTTATTTATAAAATAAATGAGTTGGATTAGATTATCTGTAGCTCATTTACAGCTGTTGACACTATGATTTGATTGTATTTTTAGAATTATATTTTATGCAAGGCAAGATTATGATTGTATAAATAGCTGGATTTATTGAAGCTGTATTTATGAGAAGTTTCCCTTTTTAGGTACCAGACCATCAGACAGTAAAATTAAGTAATCTAGGAGAGAATAAGCACTATGAAGTTGCAAAGAAATGTGTTGAGGATTTGGCACTCTACTTAAAACCACTAAGTGGAGGAAAGGGTAAGTTTCTTAAAAAACTATGTCTCTGTTGGTGGGTAGGATTTGATGGGAAATTATCAACCTTGGAAAACTTAGCTTTGATACCCTATTGTGTAGCAGTGAAAGTCTTGAAATAGATTTTACAGAAGATCCAATTGCCTTTTTTGATTGAGAACCTAGAATATTATTTTATTTATTTTTTTATTTTATGGAATTTATGGGAGGATTTAAACAGGTATCATATAGGCTGGGCAGGTATGGAAGGCCTGCTTCATTGCAGGAATTATTCATATTGGTGAGAATTCAGATCCATCAAAGCAGACCCCAAAGCAGACAATAGTAGAAATATTCATATTCTTCAGTTAAACTAGTTCTGTTTATTTATAATTCTTAGGATATAAATCTTAACAAATCTTTTCAAGGAGTCCTTTCTTGTGTTTCTTTGAACTTATATTTCTTTGCTTAATAAGTCTCCAGCCTTTACTAGCCATTCATGTAACTATGCAAGGCATTTAATCCTTGACCCTTTGTTTCTTCATCTCTAAAATATAATGTGGATAATAATATGTTTACTATTTGTTTTGAGGAAAGCATTTCACAAACTTCCAAATATGAGCCACTATCATTGTCTTTGTTATCTTGTTAATGAGATATATTCTTAACATTTGAGAAATACAAGAGAAGTATGAAATGTGATCCTTTACACAAGGAATTTAAAAGTCCTCTGGTTTGTTATATTGCTTTTAGATAAAATGATGTGATAGGTCCCAGATGACACATGTCTTGCTTTTAAATGTAAAGCTACCATTAGTAACCAATAACTGACAACAAACTGCCAGGTGTACTGTATTGTCTTTTTATGTATGATTGTTAAAGGAGTTGAGCTGGTCATGCAGTAAAAGTGAAGGATAACAGATGGATAGTCTTGAGTGTTGCCTTGTTATCTATGAAATATTAAAAAGCTAGAGGAACATCTCCAGTGTGTGGGGTAGATTCCATATGGAAGATACATGGAAGGTAGAGCACTTGGAATGTGAAGACTTGGATAAGTTTACATTGGAGAGAGGATCCACATTAATGAGATTACTAATCTATCAAAGTGTCTGTTATTAATGGAGCTAGAACACATTCTTTAGTCTAAATGTAATAAAATATCACTTGACCATTATATGCATACCAGAATCTAAGTTACCTTGATGAACTTAAAGGGTACAACAGTGTCCAAGCTATCAAAAAGCAGATAATTAGTCTTAAGCAAAGCATATACCATGATAGGGTTGAATAGCATCAAATTGGGGATCTCAAGATTTGGGTTCAAAATCCAGACTCTGACACTGATAATGTGTGACTTTGGTCAAATTTCTTCCTTCCCAAGCATAAAATCTATGTTAGTAAAATGAAAAGTTTGGACTAGTTGGATTTTAAGGTTTCTTTAGGCTCTAAATCTTGGATAACCATCTCTAAGAGTTTAACAGTAGTACTATTGTGGGATGTGAGTGAGAAACTAACTCAGATTATAGCTTAATTAGTGAAGTAAATAATGGAACATATTTTTAAAAAAATCTTCAACTCATCTTTACTTTTAAAAACTTAGGTCTTTTGGTTTCTGTGTTTTGAAAGGTGTTGCTAGTTTGAATCAGAGTGCACTGAGCCGTCCAATGCAAAGGAAACTGGTGACTCTTGTAAATTGTCAGCTTGTGGAAGAAGAAGGTCGTGTAAGAGCTATGCGAGCAGCACGATCACTTGGTGAAAGAACTGTAACTGAACTGATTTTACAACACCAGAACCCTCAGCAGTTGTCTGCCAATCTGTGGGCTGCTGTCAGGGCTCGGGGATGCCAGTTCTTAGGACCAGGTAAAAGTTAAAACACTTTCTTCTTGGGGAACACAATTACTAATAGCTTTAGAGATGAATACCTTCTTTAATAATTTTCAACTTTGCCAAGAGAAATCAAGTTACTTTCTGATGTTCTTGTTCAGTGCAAAATAGTTCTAAAGAATTTCTGTAATGCATTGTCAAATCATATTTGATAAAATTTATAAATCTAGTTCCCTTTATTCACCACTTGTTTTAAAATTGACAATTATTTTAAGCAGTTTGTCTGCCAAAAATTTTGTAATGATGTAGTTTTATGAATTTCCTCCTTTCTCATTTTCATTCTTACAGATTCATGGGTTTTGTTGTAATTTTTGAAGATAGTGAATATTTCATTTTATAATGGGAAGCCTAAGGATAATTGAGAGAAGACTTTTGTATGTGAATGCATCTTTCCATTTACGGCTTGTTAGGATGAAATGTGTAGCTTATGTAGAATTTAAGAAAGAAGACAGTGTCTTGATACTTTATTCCACTTTCATTTAAGTAGAAATTGAGACTAAATACATTTCTTTCTATAATAAGAACCAGTCTTGGAGTCAAGAAAACATGACTTCAAATCCTGCTTTATGACACATACTAGCCATTTGATCCTGTGAAAGTTAATTAACCTCTTAGGGACTCACTCAACTCTCTAAGACTAATTACAGAGAAAATGTCAGTCTGAATTGGTTGTAGGGTCTTTCCACCGTAGGAGTTACCTATTGTGATGAAATTATGGGTCTGGATTTAGGACACATTTGCTCTACATTATAAGTTGTATCTTTTCCATAATATTTTCCATAATAATTTCAGATTTAATCCATAAGATTAAGCTGTAAAGCAGCTAGGTGGTGCAATGGATAGAGTGCTGGGTCTGGCGTCAAGAAGACCTGAGTTCATAGTGTTTCAGACACTAGCTGTGTGACCTTGTGCAAGTCATCGAACCCTGGTTACCTCAGTTTCCTCATCTGTTAAAATTGCTGAAAAAGGAAATAGCAGAATACTTAAGTATTTCTGCCAAGAAAACCCCAAATGGAGTCATGAAGAATTGGACACAGCTGAAACTACTGAATGACAAATTATAGGAAAAGAGACTTTTCCTTACTGAAATGACATTTCTTGGCATTTAAAAAAAGTCTTTACCATTGCTTGCTTTCTGAGGTTTTTATTTCCCATTAATATCCAGGTACTTGGGCTACTTAATAAAGAATGAATGATATGTGCTTCTTTTTACTTTTGATCTTTTACATGAATTGTATGATTATGATATCTTGCCATATTAAATAATAGCATTTTGAGTAATGCATTGTCACAGACCCTGTACTGGAACCTAATGTGCTGGTCATGACAAATACAAGATTACAGAGTTCTTCAATTAAAATTGCTTTTATGTTTATGACTTGTTTCCAGCTATGCAAGAAGAGGCCTTAAAGTTAGTATTGTTGGCCCTAGAAGATGGTTCTGCTCTCTCAAGGAAAGTTTTGGTACTTTTTGTTGTCCAAAGACTGGAACCAAGATTTCCTCAGGCATCAAAAACTAGTATTGGTCATGTCGTGCAGCTACTGTATCGTGCTTCTTGTTTTAAGGTATGACTCTTAAGTTAAGAATAGTTGTTTATGTTTATTGTTTTGTTAATCTTAAACAAAAATTGCCAAACATTAAAAATGAATTATGTAAACAGAGAAAAATTAAGCTTTCTTTAAAAGAAAGATCACAAACTTTTTTTTATTAGTGCTTATATTATGTATCTCTGTCAACTCAACTTTCTCTGCCCATCCATGCTTCCACTCTCCCTACAGCCCTCTCCAGTGCCCCAGAAAACTATCCAGTACTGTGATTGCTTCTGACAATGTTTTATGCTAGTTCTGTACCTTTTTATAGTGATCTCTATTTTATCAACTATCTTCTAGGAACTTTTTTGGTTTTTTGATCACTCCTAGCGTGACTCCTTTTAGTGATTTTTTTCATTTGCATTTTTATAGTCAGTGTGCCTATCATTTTCTTGATTGTATATATTATTGTCTTGCTTCCTAAGCCTGCTTTCTCTTGGATGGTGCTCTCTTTTGAATCAGTATTTATTGGAGTTTATAACTATATGCCAAAAGTATTTAATATTTCCCCATTAATAAGGCATTCAATATGCCCATTGTATTCATTGTGCAGTTGAAGGTGTGGTTCCTTAGGAAATGATCAGAACACCAAAGAACCTCCTATGACTATTGTGATAAACCAGGAGATTACATTATGTGTTATTATTTCAATATGTGTGGGGATTTTTCCCAGTAAGGTTTATCCAGAATTATCCTGTCGACTTCTTTAAATCATAAAATTTTGTACATCTCCTGTGCTTCTGTCATAATATATTACAGAAATTTTCTTTTAAGTTTTAATTGATGTCTTTTGTTTTTTACATGTTCATTTCTTCTATTTTCCTTCCCTTTCCTCCTCCCAGAGAGCAATCTTATTAAACAAAGAATATTTTTAAAGGAAATAAAAGAAAAAACACCAGCAAAATCAATCTAGACATTGAAAAAGTCTAGAAGTATTCAATGTTTCACATGCATGAACCTCCCACTTCTGCAGAGTAATTGGAGGAAGTGCCTTTTCTTACTTTTTGGAGAAATATTTGTTCTTTGTAGTTTTGCAGTATTGCTTTTAGTTTTGTTTTTTTTTTCTATTTACATCATCATTTGGCATATTTTTAAGTGTTTTTATTGTTTTTTAAATATTACCATAATTTTCTCTAGTTAGCCTACCCATCTCTTTTCCCCTCCCAGAGAGCCATTTCATAGGGCCAGTGGTGCAGTGGACAAAGCACCAGTGCGCAGGAGTCAGGAGGACATGAGTTCAAATCTTCCCTCAGACACTTGACACTCACTAGCCATGTGACCTTGGGCAAGTCTCTTAATCCCAATTGCCTCATCCTGGGTCATCTCCAGTCATCTTGATGAGTATCTGGTCACTGGATTCAGATGGCTCTGGAGAAGTGAGGCTGGTGACCTGCGCAGCCCTCCCTTACTCAAAACAAAGTCAAGTGTAAGTCATGTCATTATTTCTCTGATGGCATGGTTTTCTTTGAAAATGAAGGATGAACACATGCACAGTACTTCTGAAAAATTAAAAAGAGGGGGAAAAAAATCAGCATAACTGCTACATCGAAAAAGTCTGGAAATATGTGCCACATTTGTGGATCTCTTACCTTTAAAGACAGAGGAGTGAGGTAGAGCTCTCTGTTATTTGGAGATGTTTGCTCTTCACAATTTTGCAATGTTCATTTCAAATTTTTTTTTTTGATGGTTCCTTTCCACTTAAATGTTGTTGTCATTGTGTGCATTGTTTTTCTGGGCTCTGCTTACTTTATTTTTGTTGTTACTTCACTCAGTTCATGTAGAAATTCCATATTTTTCTGCATTCATCACATTCATCCTTTTTTAGAATGTAGTAATATCCCATTATATTTACATACTACAATTTTTTTAGCCATTCAGCTGATAAGACATTTATTTTACTTCCAATTCTTCACCATCATGAAAAGTGCTGTTCTAAGGATTTTGTTATATACGAGGACTTTGTTTCATTAGTTGCCTTCTTGGGGTATAAGCCTGGTGATGGAATCTCTGGGTCAGAGGTTATGGACGTTTTAGTTACTTAATTTAGAAAATTTAAATTGCTTTCCAAAATGGTTGTATCAATTCACAATATCAACTACTGTACCTGTCTTCCCATAATCCCTTCAACAGTGACTTGTTTCTTATTCTTTTGTTATTGTGTATTATGTGCTGTAACTATTCTGTGCTTAAGCTTGCATGTCATACCCTCTGCCACACTGTAAATGGCACAAGGATAGGGACCAGTACCTAGTATAATGATTTATATATAGTACGTTCTCAATAATTTCTGGTTGAATGAATTGAATCAGTGAATATGAATGAACTCATCACTCAACTGAAATTGCTCTCTTGGAAATTACCAATGATCTTTTTTCCCCTAATTATGGTTTCTCCCACCTATACCCTGTGCCCCTTGTCCCCGACCCTGGGGAAAAATACAAAACTCTTGTAAATAGATAGACTTGATGAAGCAAAGTGAATTCCTACTTTGGCCACGTCCAAAAATGTGAGTCTTAATTTTGCATATTTGTTTATCAGTTTTCTGTTGTGATGTCAGCAGCATTCTTCATCAGCATTTGTTATTCAGTACTCTGGAGTAATTGTTGATCATTGCATTGGTTAAAATTCTTTAGTCATTTAGAATCGTTCTTTTTTACAGTTAATATTATGATATAAGTTCTCCTGATTCCTCTCATTTTGTATGTCATCATATAAATCTCTCCCAGTTTATTTGGAATCATCTCTTTTTCTTATGGCATCTCATTTCCTACATAAAGGGTGCTCATAAATTGGGAAATGACCGAACAAATTATGGTATATGAATATAATATTATCGTACAATTATCCCTTAATTGCTGTATCTGATATATTTTTCCTTAGTCCTCATTCTTCTTGACCTCTCTTGATTTGACACTACTGACTTTCCTCTCTTCTTAAGATATCTTCCACCTCCGGTTTTCTATGATACTATTGTCTCCCACCAGTTGGACTGTTCCTTCTCAATTTCCTTTTCTGTCTTATCTATATCATGTCCTCTAACTTTGGATATTCCCCAAGGTTCTCTCCTAGGCTTTCTTCATCTTCTGTATTCTTTCTCTGAGTAACCGTATCAACTCCTATGTAAGATATATCTTTATCTAAATCTTATATGTGTGTGTATGTGTGTACACACATTTATATGTATTATATCACATATATAATATATCAATATATAATATTCACATATAATGAAGATATACATATGTATATATCTATTTTCTCTCTATATATGCATCTCTTTCTATTTCTGCTTTCTTCCTTGACTTCTGCCCTATATCACCAATTGGACATTTCAAATTGGACTTCCCAGGGACTTCTTAAATGTAAATTCTCCAAAACTCAACTTTTCCCCAAAACCTACCTGTCATCCAAACTTCACTATTAATGTTGAAGGCATTATTGTTCTTGTAGTCTTCCAGGGTCAAAATTTTTCTGGTCTGTTCACTCTCCCTCATCCGACATATACAGTTAGTTGTCAAATCATACTGTTTCAGTGTTCCTAATATCTCTTGCATCTGACTTCTTTTCACCTAGCTGTGGGCCTAGTTCAGGTCTTCATCATCCGTTACCTAGATTTTTATAGTACCTTCCTAATTGGTCTCCCTGGCTTAAATCTCTTTCTACTCCAATCTATCCTATGCAGTTTTGCCAAAGTAATTTTCCTTAAATGAAGATCTGATTACTTACATACAGTGTACCATATCCCATCTCCTTTTCTTTGTACTGTCTGTCCCACTTGCCCAGAATGTACTTTTTTCCTATCACCATATTCTTTCATAGTCTCCCTCTCTTCCTTAAAAATGTAGCGTAAGCACCATATTCTGCTTTTCTTGATGCCTCATCACTGCATCGTCTTTCTCCAAATAACTTCTGTTTAACTACTATGTACAAATTTGTATTTATTCACTTTATATTTATGCTATATGTATTCATATATATGCTTGTCTCCCCATTAGAATATAGAGATTGTTTCATTCTGTCTAGCACATAGTAGATGCTTAATCAATAGTTAGTGATTGATTCTAAAATTTTACTATCATTATAATTGAACTTAATTTCATAATAATTTATTAAGTAATTATTCACAGTATGAAAGCCAATATTCTTATCAAGATTCTGGGTTCAGGTTTTCTCTTTGAAGCATATTATTTACATAACCCTGGGCAACTTAACTTCAACTTTTAGTGCACCAGGCAACTCTCTAAGACATTATGTTGCAGAACTGTTGCTGATCTGCAATGATAATATAGTAGTTCATTTAATATTTGATAATCAGTATATTGATATTTGTATTGAAATATTGATAAGTAATATCATTAAAATCATGGGTCTGCTCCAAGAGTATAAATGTGGAAGGCAAGTATATTAAGAAATTCTAACGAACCAGACTGAAGTATATTACACTGAACTAAAAGGTTAATGTGCTAATAATCTCTGTATAATCTTTAGAAAAGTAGATAGCATCATCTAGAAATCTGCAAGATTTTAATTGAAAATGTGAGCCATAATTATCTCATTTGAGTCATAAAGTAATCAAATCTCAACCAACTGTTGTTTTCTTAGCAAACAAATCCTTACAAAAATGAATATAATTATAAATTTTTAGCTTTGCAGAATAGGCCATATGCACAAAGGTTTGTTTTATATGGAGTTGTGTGATGCTCCATCACCTCTGGTGGTAAGACATTTCATGTTGAGTTCTGTGTTACCATAAATATGTATCTTTGTATTGTTTCAGTCAGGTTTTCCTCCCCCTTATTAGAGCAAAAGCAGTTGGTGCTAGTTTCTAAAATTTCCAGGGAATTAGTCCAGGCAACTTTTTGACCCATTCTAAAAGGATGGAATTTTTTGTTCTTTTTGTTTTTTTTTTTTTACAATTTTTTAGGTCACAAAAAGGGATGAGGATTCTTCTCTGATGCAACTAAAGGAAGAATTTAGAAGTTATGAGGCTTTGCGAAGGGAGCATGATGCCCAGATAGTTCATATTGCTATGGAAGCAGGGCTTCGTATATCACCAGAACAGTGGTCTTCACTTCTCTATGGTGATTTGGCACATAAATCACATATGCAGTCCATCATTGATAAGGTTTGTGAAGTGAGAGCTACTGTTTTTTTTCTTAGATATAGGGAATAAAAATTTAAAAATTCAGCTTGCAGCATGAATTTGAACTATTTGAAAAGGTATTTATATAATTATATTAGAACCTTATAAAAAGTAATTTTGAAAGTTCACATTTTTCTCATAGTCTGGATCTGGATTCAATCAAGTCCCTGTTTTGCTATTTACCTACTTACCTAGATGTAGATTGTTAACAATTCATTTTATTCCTTTGAAAACCCAGCTTCCTTATCTGTAAAATGGGGATAATACTGGTTCCAACTACCTCACTGGGTTATCATGAGAAAAATACTTTTAAACTTGAAAGCACTGTGGAAATGTGGGTTATGAGTTTTCAGAGTGTCTCATGATGAAGTTTCATAGGGCAGATTCTGAGATGGGAATTAAATTCATCACTGATAATCATTCTGTGAAATCTGAAGACACATGAAAAAGAAAAGAAGAGAAATAATTTGAATATAATAGTTATTAATATCAAGTTGAATGGCTTATTGTCTTCATTTTTTCAGCTTCAGTCTCCAGAATCCTTTGCAAAGAGTGTCCAGGAATTGACAATTGTTTTGCAGCGTACAGGTGATCCAGCAAATCTAAACCGATTGAGGCCTCACTTGGAGCTTTTAGCAAACATAGATCCTAATCCAGGTATGTGAAGCAAAGCCTAATTGTTTGTAAGTTTTGATCTTACCCTTTTCCATAAACTTTTTATAAAAATGTCACTAAAGCAGAATGTGGCTCACATTTTTTCTGATGTTGCCTTATTTTAGATGCTGTCTCACCAACTTGGGAGCAGCTGGAAAATGCAATGGTTGCTGTCAAGACTGTAGTGCATGGACTTGTAGACTTTATTCAGAACTATAGTCGTAAAGGCCATGAGACACCACAGGTGAGAGTGATATGTATATTTCTGACTGCTTTATCTGACAGTTTCTAAGTGGATAATGAGACAGCAAAGTGGCAGAGTGGATAGAGTGCCAGGCCTGGAATCAGTAAGACCCATCCTTTTTGGTTCAAATTTGGCCTCAGACACTTACTAGCTGTGTGACCCTGTTTCCCTCAGTTTCCTCATCTGTAAAATGAACTGGAGAAGGAAATGGTAAACCACTCTAATGTCTCTGCCAAGGAAACCCCAATTGAGTTCATGAAGACTGAAAAATGACTGAACCAACAACAAATGTTAATGTTGAATCAGTAAGACGTGTCCCTAATAAGAGTATGTGACATGACTCCCTCTTGGCCTTTTCTTCCTTCCTGAATATACTTTGTTCACCAGTGGTGTAAATAAATGACACATGTGAAATGAATGCGCTTCACTTTCCTGATGTTTTGAAAGTAATTGAGAAGAAATGAATATCTAGTTTGAGTCATTTTCTTGTTTTAAAATACATTTTTTTTATATCACCTAAATTTCCCTCTTTATTTTCCCCCTCTCCAGAGAACCATAAGAGAAAAAAAGAGAAAAGAGGAAAAAAAGCTTAGTTTTTTTGGTAATTTTGCAGCACTTATTTTCCGTTTGTGATTGTTCTTTCCAGTTATATTGTTGTAGTCATTGCATCAGTTTTACATTGCATCAGTTTGTTTCCTTTAATGCTTCTCATTATTTATTGTCTCTTATAGCACAGTACTAGTCTGTTGTATTCATGTACCAAAATTTGTTTAGCCATTTCCCAAATGATGGACATTTACTTGTTCTAGTTTTTCCTTCCATAAAAATTGCTGCTATAAATATTTTGGGGTAAATGGAGCCTTTTTATTATTGACCTCCTTGGTGTATATGCCTCTAGCATTGGAGTCTTGGGGTTAAAGAATATAGACATTTTGGAAACTTGATTTGCATGATTCTGAGTTCCATTGTAGAATGGTTTTTACTCATTTGCAGCTCCATCAGCAGTGTATCAGTGTTCCTGCCTTTCCACAAACCTATAACATTGATGATTCCTGGATCTGAAGTAAAACCTCAGGGTGGTTTTGATTTTCATTGCTGATATTATTGATTTGAAACATTCTTTTGTATAATTGGTAAGAGTTTGCAGTTCTTTTGAGAACTGTATATTCTTATCCTTTGCTACTTTATTGGGGCATAGCTTTTAGTTTGAATTAATTATGAGTTAATGGTATAAGATGTTAGTCTAGGCCTAATTTCTACAAGATTGCTTGCCTTCCAGTTTTCCCAGCAGTTTTTTTCAAAAAGGGAGTTCTTTTCTTAGTAATTTATGCTGAATAAAATAAATCTGATGTTTATTGAACACTGGATTAGTAGCTCCATTATTTCTTTTTCTGTGTTTTCTGGTTTGTTCCATTGATCTACTTTTCTATTTTTTAACCAGTACCAAAGGGTTTTGATGTTTGCTTCTTCATAGGCTTTGCTGTTTCAAAGAAAGTGATGCCTAATTTTTAAAAGAAATCTTAAGTGGGTAAGAATAATGGCTTTAAAAAATAATTCAAGTAGTGTTTTTTATAGTAGCAAAAAACTGGAAATAAAGATGCCAATTGATAGGAGTTTGGCTCTACAAATTGTGGTTCACGAATGTAAAAATTGCTGTAATAACTCCCTGTTCTGTTAGAAACATTGAATATGACAACTGTAGAGAAGCATGGGAATACAGGAATTGATGCAGATTGAAGAATCAGGAAAAATACATATAATGACTATAATATAAATGGAAAGAACAAAAACTTTTTTTGTTGAATTGGTGTTGTCATTATGGTTATTTCTTCTCCTTGCACAAATCACAATCCATTTATTTTACGGAAGTATCTATTCAATTCTAGAGAACTTGTCCATTTAAAAAAAAAATCTACTTTTGGTCACTCCATTTAGTTTGTCTCTTATCCCCCATTCACACTATGTGACCTGTCCTTTTTTTCCTTCCATTTTTATGCTTCCTTGATGTTTTTTTGTGGTACATACAAGTCATCATTTTATTTTATGCTTCAACTCCTTACATCTTTTCATATGTGATTTTTTTCCTTTTGGTTTCCCTCCAATTTTGATTTGATGTCTTTTTGTTCACATTCTGCTACCATTCTCTTTTCTTTCTATGCCATCCTTCACAGAACTACCAGAATAATCTCCCTAATACACAAATCTATCAGTGATGTTACAGAAATACAGAATGTAATATGTTTGAGTGTATCCAAGTTTCCTTCTATTCCAACCATAAGTGACCAAAAAAATCTCTTAACAAATCATCATCCAGCCTCTGCTTACAGAACTGCAGTGAGAGTGAAACCATTACTTCCAGAGGTAGCCTATTCTCTTTTTTTCAAAGCTTGATTTGTTAAGGCATTTTTTCTTACGCTGAGCTTAATACAACTACAGTTTCTTCCCGTTGCTCCTAGTTCTGCTCAGTAGAGCGAAGCCAAACAAATTTGGTTCCTTTTTCTACAGCATTGCCTTTCACATACTGTCTAAATACTGACTGTTATGTTCCCTTTAAATAATCTCTTCTTCAGTCTAAACATCCATAGTTCATTCAGATCCTTATGTGGTAATAATAATAATAGCTAATGTTTATATAGCTTTTACTATATGCCAAGACACTATACTAAGAGCTTTAAAATTACTATCTCTTTTGATCTTCACAGCAATCCTTAGAGGTAGGGGCTGTTATTATCATCCCCATTTTACAGATGAGGAAACTGAGACAGTCATTTAATGACTTCCCCATATTTACACAGCTAGTAGACATCCAGTGCCAGATTTGAACTCACATCTTCTTGATTCCAGGTTCAGCACTCTATGCACTGCTATCCAAATAAACTCAGGCTCATCTATATCTTAACTAACATCTGATTCCTATATATAAGCTTCAGCAGGGCAGCATAAATCTTGGGACTTGTTCTGAACAGACTAATATCCTATTACATTTTTTTGGCCGCTATTTTACACTGTTTTCTGATATTGAGCTTACAGACCATTCAAACCACTGCAGGATCAGTTTTCTATCCACACCTCCCTTATCCTATATTTTGAATTCCATTGCAGAATTTTATATTTATTCCAATTTCTTTTCCCCACTAGAGTTACAGTGTGGCATAATACATATAAAACTGGCCTTGATGTCAGGAAGACTTTGGTTCAAGTCTTGCCTCTGATACATAATGACTTTCTGATCCTGGGCAAGTCTCTCAACCTCTCAGCGATCCAGTCAACTGTCTTAGGATTTTATGTTACACAATAGTTGCTAATATGAATTGGTTCTCATCAGGACTGTTCAGTAGGCCCATACTGGTCCAGATATCCAATGAAGTAATTACATTCAGTTTTACGTTCTGCCTTGTTGAAGTATTATTGTTGTGGACCCTGTCATCCGGTGTGTTTGCTTTCTCTTCAAATGTCATGTCATATGCAGATTTTACAATCATAAATAAGTTTATCTAAGTCATTGATAAAAGGTTGAAGAGCCTAAGGGCAAAGATTGATCCCTGTGATACTCCACTATAGACCTTCTTGCTGGTTGACTCTAACCCATCAATGATCCCTCTTTTTTGGATCTAGTTGTTTACTAGTTTCAAATTTACCAAACTATACTGTGATCACCATTTTATTTATAAGCATAGCTTTAAATCTACTTATGTTATGCCTATAGCATTCTTCTTTTCTCTTAGTTCACTTCGTCAAAAAATAAAAAGGATATGAAGTTAGTTTAACTTGACCTGATTTTGATGAAATCCCTTTTTAGTGATCACTGGCCTTTTAAGTTGTTCAAACCATTTTCTTAATCATGTGTTCTAGAATTTTCCCTTGGATAGAAGGTGAAGTTCACTCATTGGACTGTAGTTGTCAGGTTGCACTCTTTTCCCCTTTTTTGAAAATTGAAATATTGGCCCTTCAAAGTTCTCTTATTTTCAAGTTCTTTGAAATCTTAGCAGCTCATCTTCATAAGCACTTAAGAATTTGTCTAGGCTTGATGACTTAAACGCATTGGGTGCCGGTAGATTGTTGTTTATGCATAGTTTAGATTTTTAACGATTTTTGTTCTCTTTCCTTATCCACAGATCATTCTACTTTGAAGGGGAAAAAAAAGTAAACAGAAGAAAACTAGGAATTGAGTAGTTCAGCCTTCTGCCATCACTTGTTATCCTGTATACTTTGAGCAATTCCCTATCCCTTTGATCCTGCTCTTAGCCACTCCATAGCTTAAAAGCACTTTTCATTGCCAGCCCCATTTTTTCCCTGACCTTTAGTACATTTGATAAAATTTTTATAAAACTCTGGTAGTGTTCCTCTTCAGTTATTTGTCTCATCCATATACATATATACACATATACATATATCGATCACATATATAGACTATATATATGAGGTACTGTGAATACAAAGATATTATAAATACACATACACTTACATACATATGTATATATACATTTACATACATAAATATAAATAACCTATCTAGCTATCTGTATCTTTTGAAAACCTGAGTTCGTTTATGAGTTCATTCCACATTGGTCTCTTCATGTACATACCTTTTTTTCTCATTCAAGTTTTGTTGGTATCTTTTCTTTTATGTTATAGTCATTTCTCAGTACCTTTACCACCACCCCAAACCCCCATTTTAACTCTCCTTTATGAAAAGAAATAGTTCAGCAAAATTAGTTGTTGGCATAACTTTATCTGACTATATATTTAGTATTCTGCTTCAATAGTCTTCTAGTCCTCTACTGAGAGGGAAATAACTGTTCTTTAGAACCAAGGTAGTCCATTATAATTCAGTTGAGCTTGGCTTCCTTTTAATGTTGTTTTAATTTATGCTACTCTGCTCATTGAATATATTATCCTTGTTACGATTATTTTCACTCTTCGTCAGTTCATACTAGTCTTTCCATGTCTTTCTGAATTCCTGTTTGCCATTTCGAATGTTATAATAATATTATGGTATAATAATTCCATTATGCTATTTAGCACAGTTTGTTCAGCCATCCCTCCTGTCAGTGGTTACCAACATCTTTGTTTTCCATTTTTTTCCCTTCTACAAAAAACAGCAAAGTCTTTGTATCCAGTAGAAATAATTTCTGTTTATAGCTGTATAGTTGTGTTCTTGAGGGTTAGCCATTCATTTGTCTTAGACCAACTTCCTCTGTAAAATATTTGACCTATGGCTCCTATTTACCTTTTTACTTTGAAATCTATTTTCTCAAAATGTAAGATACATATAAAACTATGCATTGTTTCTCTCTCCTCCATAATAAACTCTGATGCAGTGACACCCCCCAAAAAATTTTCCATTATTTCTTTGGTTTTATTTTTATTAATATCTTTTTATAATCTTAATTTTCTCAATATATACCCCTTCCCAAAGATCTGTCCCTTTATAACAAAGAATTTTTTTACAAAAAGAAAACAATAGCCAGAACTAACCAACACATGAATCAAGTCTGATGGTATGTGCTAAGTTCCACCTCCATCTTCCCTTACCTCTGCAGTGAAGGGTTGTGTATTCTCAAAAATCTTCTTCAAAGTCTAACTTGGTGATTATAATTACATGGTATTTTTATTGTTGTTCTTTCCATTTGTGTTATTGTAGTCATTGTGTATATTATTTTCTTGAGTCTGTTTATTCCACTTTGCATCTGTTCATATACATCTTAACTCCCTGTCTTTGTTCTTTATATTCACTGTTTCTTACAGCAAAGTGATAATTCCATTACATTCATGTAGTTAAATAGATGCTTGGTCTTATTGATTGAGAAACTTGCAACCAATGCAGTTTGCAGTTCTTCCATGCTTTCCTGTCTTCTGTGAATCATTCATGATTTCCCCAAAATTTGACAACAGAGGGTCTATCCAGCATTGCTTCCTTTTTTCACCTCTTGATGTCTTGCGGTTACTGGTGTAATACTATAGCTTTTTTAGCCATTCTTCAATCAGTAGGCATCTAGTTTATATTTCTTTGCTAGTACGAAACATATTGCTATAAATATCTTGGTGTATATTGGATCTTTATATCTTTGATCTCCTCATGGAAAATACCTACTTTTCCTTTTATTTCTACTTTAGCAACCATTCTTTCTCATTGGTCAGTCTCTGATCCAGAGTGGAAATTCCTCTTGTTGGTTCCTCTGTCGTTTAATGGATAAAATTATCATTAAGTCAAGTAACAATTTTATTAGCTACTTTGCTTTTCAAAAGGAGAAGGCTTTGGGTTATTGAGGTCTCCATTGCTGTTGTGTCTTGTTCCCACATCTAGTATGTGAAGTTTACCAAATGCTAACTGTTCCTCTTATCTAGGTGATCATTATTATGCTCTTATAACAGTGTTGTTGTTTTTGTTCCTCTCTTCATCTAAATGCCCTCCATCATAATTATCCCCCAGGCTTCTGGATTTCCTCATGTAAATGTTCTTTTAAAAAAAAAAAATTACTTGTTTTTCAGTTCTCAACATTTGCTTCCACAAGAATTTGAATTCAAAATTTTCTCCCCATCTCTCTCCACCCCTCAGCCCAGGACAACATGTATCCCATCCACCCCTTCTTCCTGTCTGCCCTCCCTTCTATTACCCACCCTTTTTCCATCCTCCTAACCTTCTATTTTCATGTAGGGCAAAATAGATTTCTATACTCCATTGCCTGTATATCTTAATTTCTAGTTGGATGCTAAAACAGTTTTTAACATTTGTTCCTAAAGCTTTGAGTTTCATATTTTCTTCTTCCCTCCTCACCCACCCTCATTGAGAAAACAAGCAATTCAGTATAGGTCATACATGTGTAACAATGCAAAGCACTTCCATAATAGTTATGTTGTAAAAGACTAACCACATTTCTCTCTGTCCTATCCTGCCCTCTATTTATTCCTTTCTTCCTTGCTTCTGATTATCCCTTTCCCCAATTTGCGTTCTCTTCTATTATCTTCCCTTTCCTATCACCTTTCCTCTTTACCTTCCTGCAGGGTAAAATAGATTTCCATATCTACTTGAGTATGTGTTATTCCTCCTTAAGCCAAATTCCATGAGAGTAAGGCTCAATTATTTTCTTTCATCTCCCCCTCTTCCCCTCTATCTTAAAAGCTTTCTTTCCTCTTATATATGAGAAGATTTGCTAAATTCTACCTCTCCCTTTCTCTTACTCCTAATCATTCCCTTCAACAGTAAATTTTTTTTTTTTAGGTATTCTCCCTTCATATTCAGCTCACCCTGTGCCCTTTCTATGTGTGTGTGTGTGTGTGTGTGTGTATACACACACACACATACATATACACCCACTTAAGTATATACATACACATATACAATATAACCATGTACACATACATACCTACACCTATGTAATATACGCATACATACCCACACACCTACATATATGTATACATACGTACATATATATATACATGCATATATATTATATATATATATATATAATGTACACACATATAAACATACTCCCTCTAACTTCCCTAATACTGAAAAAGGTCTCATGAGTTACAAACAACATCTTTCCTTGTAGGAATGTAAGCAGTTCAACTTTAATGAGTTCCTTAAGGCTTCTCTTTCCTCTTTACCTTTTTGTGTTTCTCTTGATTCTTGTATTTGAAAGTCAGATTTTCTATTCAGCTCTGGTGTTTTCAACAAGAATGCTTGGAAGTCCTCTATTTCATTGAAATTCGATATTTTCCCCTGAAGTGTTATGCTCATTTTTTGGGGGTAGGTGATTTTTGGTTTTAATCCTATATCCTTTGACCTCTGGAATATCATATTCCAAGCCCTTTGATCCCTTAGTGTAGAAGCTGCTAAATTCTATGTTGTCCTGTTTCTATTTCCACAATACTTGAATTCTTTCTTTCTGACTGCTTGTAATATTTTCTCCTTGATCTAGGAACTCTGGAATTGGCTACAATATTCCTAGGAGTTTTCTTTTAGGGATCTCTTGTAGGAGGTGATTGGTGAATTTTTTTCCATTTCCATTTTACCTTCTGGTTCTAGAATATCAGGGCAGTATTCCTTGATAATTTCTTGGAACATGATGTCTAGGCGCTTTTTTTGATCATTTTCAGGTAGACCAATAATTTTTAAATAATCTCTCCTGGATTATTTTCCAGGTCAGTTGTTTCTTCAGTGAGATATTTCACATTGTCTTCTGTTTTTTGATTCTTTTGGTTTTGTTTTATAATTTCTTGGTTTCTCATAAAGTCATTACTTTCCATCTGTTCCATTCTAATTTTTAAAGAACTGCTTCAGTGAGGTTTTGAACCTCATTTTCCATGTGGCCAATTCTGCTTTTTAAAGCATTGTTCTCCTCACTGGCTTTTTGGACCTCTTTTGCCATTTGGGTTAGTCTATTTTTAAAGGTGTTAATTTCTTCAGAATTTATTTGGTTCTCCTTTAGCAAGAGTGGACTTGCTTTTCAGGATTTTCTTGCATCTCATTTCTTTTCCCAGTTTTTCCTCCACTTCTCTTACTTGATTTTCAAAATCCTTTTTAAGATCTTCCATGGCTTGAGATCATTGCATATTTTTTTGAAGGTTTTGGATATAGAAGCCTTGACTTTGATGTCTTCCTTTGATGGTATGCTTTGTTCTTTCTCATCCAAAAGGATGGGATAAAATACCTTTTCACCAAGAAATTAGCCTTCTATGGGCTTATTTTTTTTCTCTTTTGGGCATTTTCCCAGCCAGTTACTTTACTTTTGAGTCCTTTGTTCAATGGAGGGTATACTTCCCTAGGCTTTGGAAGTTTTGTGCAGTTGTTCCCTGAGATATATCTAGGGATCTGTAAGTTCTCAGTTCCTCCAAGGTGGTACAATCAAGGGAGAGGAGTTTACTCCCCTCCTGGCCTGCACTCTGGGCTGTGAGCAACCAAAAGTACTCTTTTCTGCCCTGGAACTGTGAGTAGGATTCCCTCTGCACAGCCATCACCAGCTCTGCTACACCAGTGCTCCTCATCCCAGGAATGCTACTCAGGACTGAGACTGAGATCAGCAGCTCTATTCCCCAGGGTCTTTAGACTGAGGACTCCTAAAGTGGAAGCTGGTGCTGCAGTGGCAGCCACTGTCCTGGGGCTGGTGCTGGGGTCAGACCACATTCCCCTCTAACCCAGATGAAAAAGCTTTCTTACTGACCTTTGAAATTGTCTTTGGGGTTCTTGGGTTGAAAAATCTGGGAATTGCAACTGAGCTGCTATCCGTGATAATGCACCCTGAAGCCTGCTCCAGTCCTGTCCATGCTGTATGACCCAGGCTGGGCTGTGCTCTGCTCTGAGCCCAGTGCAATAGATTCTTCCTGTCGCCTTCCAGGCTTTCTTGGGCTAAAAATCTATTTCACTTTGTCATTTTGTGGCTTCTCCTGCTCTAGAATTTGTTTAGAGTCATTTTTTACAGGTATTTTATGGGTTATGGGGAGAGAGCTAGAGCAAGTCCATCCTTCTACTCCTCCATCTTCCATGTAAATGTTCTTAACATAGCATACTGCTTCCTCCCTTTACCCCCTTAATATATCCTATTCCTTTTTAAATGAGGGTAGAAAGCCATGGAGAGGTTAGAAGGTCTAGAATAGCTGTTGTGCAGAATGGGATAATGAGTTGCTTAGGGAGATGTAGAAGGATTGCCTAGTGGGAGTGAACAGCCAGTAGAGGTTGTATAACATAAAATTTGTAGTGAACTCAAACAGAGTGGTTGAATGATTTTCCTACCTTCATTCAGCATCATATATGTGTACAGGCAAAGACAGTAGGTGATGAAAGTTATCCAGGGTGGAGACTTGGCAGGTGCAGTTGACTATGTGAGGGATCCAGGGACTTAAGAGGACAGTGTTGGTGCAGGAGTGATGGCTTAAGAAGGAACTCAGGGATCAAGGAATTAGAGGTTATAGTGTGTTTAAAGACTAGGTTTTGGTAGTGGAAGGCAAGAAGGAGAGGTGGAATGCAAATAGATTATGGTTGAATAGGGATTTCAGAGTTCTTGAATGTAGAGGTGGTGTATTTGTGGCTGATGGCAAGATAAAAAGTATGGCTATCTTTTTGTGTAGCTGAGATTGTGTGAAGGAGAAGGTTATGAGAAGTACATATATTAAGGAATGCAGCAGTTAGAATTTTTGAAGGAGTGTTGATATGTATGTCACAGTCAATAGTAATGAGAGTCGGATTTGGGGAGGAGGGAAAGATGGTAAGCCAGGTACTGAAATCATGAAGAAACCATTTGCCCTCTCAGGGACAATGTCAAACTTATCACTGTTGCTCTTAAACTGTGGCACCAAGAACTGACCAAAATCTGCTCTGTGTTCCAGCCAAACTGGACTACTACCTTTTACTCTATTCTGTCCTGTTATCTTCTGTCTCTGAATTCACACAAATTGTCCTCTATTCCTAGAATGCAATCCCTTGTCAGTGTTTGTTGAAATCCTTAGAGTTCTTCAGAATTCGCCCAAGGAAACATTTCCTGGCCTTTGCTGATTCCCTCAATGAAAGTGTAAAAGTGTTTCCTTCTTTTTCTTATTTCCTTTAGTATTTTGTCTGGATTTCTCCTTTGTTGTTTCTTGTGTTATACCATAAATTATAAGCTTGAGGGCAGGGACTGCCTTTTGCCTCCCCTTGTATCTCTAATGCACATAGTAGACATTTAATAAGCGTTTATTAACATTTAACATATCAATTACACTATATATATGTATATGTATTGGATTTTATAAAGCCTATAACTTTAAACCAAGAAAAACAGCTTAAGTTAGCAAGTGAATACCCAACTCAAATGATCCTTACTTTTACTATAGCAGTTTGTACCCTGCTTACCTAGGTATCATATTCTAATTTTATGATAGCTATTTTTGTTTGTTTTATTGTTCTTACTAGATTAGAAACTCCTGTAAGACATGGACTGTGTGTCTCATTTCATCTTTGTTTTGCCTCTTTCACCCTTTACACCTGAAGTATTGTAGTAACCTACTGTTTAGACACTTACTAGCCCCATGACCCTGGGCAAATCGCTTAGCCCTCTTTGCTTCAGTTCCGCATCTGTAAAAACAGCTTGAAATGGAAATGGCAAAGCACTCCAGTATCTTAGCCAAGAACATCCCCAAATGGGGTCTTAGAGTGTCAGACATGACTGAAACAACCAAACAATAACAGCAGCAGCAATGCACTGTAGTCCACTTGCCTTCAGTCTCTTCTTACCCTCGTCCATGCTCTGCTCAGGTAGCAGCTGATCTTCCTAAAAATGATCATGTCATTCTGCTTTTCTGTAAACCCCAGTGACTTCTTGTTGCCTTCAGAATCAAAATCCTTCAAAATTAGCCCCTTCCTACTTTTCCAGTCTTTTTGTACCTTACTCTCCTCTATGTACTCTGCATTCCAGTATCACTGACCTTGCTGTCCTTCACATGAGATGTTGTATCTCTGAATTCCAGGTGTTTTCATTGGCTTTCAGTTATGCCTGCAGTGCTCTTCCTCCTCATGTCTACTCCCTGGCTTCCTTCAAATCTCAGCTAAAGTCCCACCAAGAAACATTTCCCAGGACTTCTTAATATTCGTATCTTTGCTCGGAGAATGCATATGTCCTGTCTACATGAAATTGTTTACATGTTGTTTCCTCCATTAGTTTGAATTCCTTGAAAGCAGAGGCTGTTCTTTTGCCCTTTTTTGTATCCCTAGCACTTCACACAGTGTCTAGCACGTAGTAGGTGATTAATAAATGTTGGTTGACTGACTGATAGTGTCCTGCATTTAATAGGTGCTTGATAAATATTTGTTGGACTTAAATGAATTTCAAAATTTGCAGCCATATCACATAACCTGAAGAATACTCGTATTTATAATATATGCTTTTACAATTGTCGGTTCAGGATAATAGAAAGTGCCGTGCAGAGTCATATTTATGATTTAATTTCTTTTCCTCTTTTTGATTTTGAGCCCAGCCCCTTGTCTATATTTAGTACCTGTCCCAGATAACTAACTCACATATATTTGTCCAATTGCCTATGGTAACTTGGCAAATTATTCTTCGTCTTTTCTTTTTCCACTTTTGGTGGCCAGACTAAACTCTTTCAAGCAACCATGAATCTCACTGAGGAGGTCCAGTAGTTTTTCTAGACAATCAACCTGGTAGTCTCCATATGTTATGTTCAAATAAAAATATTTGGAAAATGGCTTTTATAGCATCTCTTATACATTCTAGACCTAGTTCTTAAATGTTAAATATTTTGTTTTGATAGGAGAGAATTTTAAGTTGATAAAGAAGTTGTCCTTTATAACATTTGTGAGAATCATATTATTTTCTTCCCAGTGAATAGTTAGGATATTTGAACCAATTTCAGTTAGTCCACAAAAGATTGTCTGTAATGGTTGCTATACTGCACAGCGTGGGACTTCTCTTGTAGTCACCTAGTCATAAGCAAACTGATTTATTTATCTAATGAGAAGACATAGTTAAGGGTATGATTTGAAAGAGGTTAACATTCAGGGGTGAATAGTAAGTAGTCTTTCCTTTTTTATAAATTTAAACAGTATTGGCATCTTAAATGCAATCACTTTTATTTTTCTTTTTTAGCCTCAGCCAAATAGCAAATATAAAACTAGTATGTGCCGAGATCTGCGACAACAGGGGGGATGTCCACGAGGAACAAATTGTACATTTGCTCATTCTCAGGAAGAGCTTGAAAAGTAAGTATGAGAATTTTACCTTATAGTGGTTCAGTGTACTGACTTTTAGAAATATAATGATCCATTTATTGATTTTGTGACAAATTTAGAGGATGCAGATAGTCTCATTTTGTAAGTCCTTTAAATTCCTAAATTTCTCTTTGCATTTGCCAAAGAAATAAAATGAATGTCAAAAACATATTGGAAACTTTTCTCTATTGCTGTCTGTACCTTGGTTACCATAGTTGATCCAGGGCCAGCATTCCATTAAATTAAACATGGGCAAGTGTCTCATTCAAGGAATTATAAAGAATATTATTTTTATTTGGTTTGAGGACTCCTTCCACCAACTTAGGTAACATGTGACTTGGCAGATCATCTTCTAGAGTTATAATGGAAAATTGGTGAAGAAGTTGTAGTGTATAGTTGTCAGTCCAGGTTTCACTGTCATATAAGTAGCCTGGTCTACAAGGTATATTTGAAATGTTTAAGGATCCTGTTCAGTTTTTATCTTCTTGTGGAAGCCTGGAAGAAATCCTTCCAACACTCTTTGTTCTGTTCCCATCGCTACCTCCCTATCCTTAATATGCTGTTCAATATATTCTAAAGTTATAGTCTGTGGAGTAAATTCTGAAATACATAAGTGCTATGCCAGCAAATAAAGATATTCCACATTGCTGTCTTATCAGTAGAGTAGGAGTTCCTTTTATTTTTTCCAGGCTCCAATATGCTTTCTTCACTTATTTCACTAAACAACCATTTATTAAGTATATACTGTGTGTGACCACCTAGTTATAGGTGAATACAAAGACAAAAAATGAAAAAGCCTCTGCTCAAGAAGCTTACTTTCTTTTGGGGTTGACAGCATGTACACATATAAGAATATACAGAATAAGTAGAAAATAAATATGTTGTGTAAATAGGGAAGGCAATACTATTTGGAATCAGGAAGGGCTTTATGTAAGAATTAGTGCTTGAGATGAGTATTTGAAGGTAATTATTCTGTGAGATGGTAGTGAGAAGGAGGGGCATTCTAGGACAAAACAGAAATAGTAACCTATGAGAATAGCAACAGGAAGGTCAATTTGGCTAGATCAAAGTTGTCAAACTCTAGGCAGTTAGGCAGTGTGGGGTGAATTAGATTAAAATGTAATTGAGAAATGTTTAACAAAATCAATAAAAATACAATATAAAATAAGTAGTGTTAAGTTGTGGTTTTCTAAGTCTGCTGAGGAGGGATCTGTTTCTGTTTAAGGTTGATACCCCTAAATCTTGGTGATTAGAATTGTAGAGTAGGACACTAGGAAGAAGAATGTGGTCTTGAGAAGAGATGACAAGTTATGTTTCAGACTTGCTGAGTCTGAGATCAGAAGAATATTACCTTTTTTTTTTTCTAGGAGAGTAAAAGGGACATCAAATTCACACACAATTTTCTGAAGGCATTTCAGCCTACTTTTCTTCCCTTTCAATTTTGGGCCCATTTCATTGCTCATTCTCATTATATCTAAGCCATATGGACAAACTGTGCAGTTTTTCCTTCTATTATATTTGGACAATGGGCATTCTTTATCCATTTCCTTTTTTCTAATATGAGAGTTAGAACAAACTTTTGAGAGTGATAATAAATCTCATTTTAGAAAACTATGCAGTTGCTCCAGGGTTAATGCAATCAATATAATATCATCTGTAAACAGGATCATCTGGAGGACCTCATCAGAAATTCTATAGAGAATCCCTTTTCCATTTGGATTTTGTTGCAATCTTTCATGACAGTAGCAAGCAATTTTGACAAGCATATAGCTCTGTTTTATTCCTCTGTTGATACTAATAATCACCGAAAAAAGTTATTTCTATTTAGTCTTTCAAAAAAATCTTGTATAATTTTTACATTGCTAGAAGAAATTTTGTTGGAGAACTTTTAAGATATTTTCTCCATAGAAGACAGTAGCTTTTTTATAGTCAGACAGTAAGGACAATGAGATCTTATATTTTCTATACCTTTCAGTTACTTGTGTAACTGAAAGAAGTAGTCCACCATATATTTTTAAAAGATTATCTGTTTCCTTTGCACATCTCCAGGGTTGCCTTTGATATGTGTATGTGTGAATTATTTAAAACCAAAAAAACTTGTAGAGTGGGAAAGTAGGGATCAATACTAAAATCAATACTAAAATTTTCTTATTCACATTTTTTAAAGAAGGATGAAATATGTGATTTTCCCATCAGCAAAGGTCTACTCTGCCTTTTCTTGATCTGTTCCATCTCTTCACATCTTTGTTTTCTTTTGCTTTTCTTAAAAGCTTTATTGATGTCTTTCAATTTTATATCATATAATTTCCTATTATATCCCTTTAAGCCTTTTTTATCCGGTGAGTCTTTCTTTGCAACAAATGTTTTTAAAAACTCAACATTTTAGCAAAACAACCAACAAAGCAGCCACACCTAATAGCATATGAAACGTTACATATTCAGCAAAGGTTTTTCTTATCACTTTTCTAGGTCTTTCTTTGCATATCATAATTACATTATGTTCAGTTCATTTTGTTGTTTTTTACATTTACACTTTAATAGTCATTAAGGATACTTAACCTTTTTCGGACAGTTTGATTTTAAGTTTTTATTTTTGTATGCATTTATTATGTTGTATCTATTGTTTTCTTGGTTGTACTTACTTCATTTTACATCATTTTATCCTACCCTTGTTTCTCAGAATTCCTCATATTTTTTGTTTCTTATGTGATAGTTCCATGCTCTTATGTGCCAAAATTTGTTTACCCATTTCCCAGTCATTGAGCACTTTGTTTCCAATTATTTTGCTGCTTCAAAAAGTGTTCTTTTATCTATTTTGGCTTATATGGAAACTTTTCTGTTTTTGATTTCCTTAGGATATGTGTATGCCCAGCATGTCATCCCTGGGTCAAAGGATAGGAATGTTTTAGTCATTTAAAACAAAAAATTCTAAATTATTTCCCCGGATGGTTTGACCAGTTAACAGCTCACTAGTAGTATATAAGCATGGCTTTCCTTCTCTAGCCTCTTCATCATTGACTGTTTCCATCTTTTGCTATTTCTGCCACTTTGGATATGAGGTATAATCTTAGTTGTATTAATCTTCATATCTCTTTGTTAGTAATGATTTGGAACACTCTTTCATATGGTTGTTAATAATCTTTCATTTTTAATTTGTTAGCTGTTCATTTCCTTTGACCACTTATGTACTGGGGCGTTAATATCCTTGTAACTTGAATTTTAGATGTTCGTTGACTATTTGATACAAAGCACTTTCCTCATACAACAATTTCCTTTTTCCTTGCTTCATTGATTTTGTTCTTACAAAAAATTCCAATTTCATTTCACAGAATTTTTTTTTTTTGTGGTCTTCTCTATCTTTATTTGGTTAAGAATTCTTCCTGTGTGAAAGGTACCTACCTGTCTCTTTTCCTCCCAATTTAAAAAATAATGTGACTTTTATAATTTGATATCCTATCCATTTGGCATTTGGTATGTGGTGTAAAAATGCTGTTCTAAACCTCTTTTTCACCAGAGCTTTTCAGTTCTCCTAACAGTTTTTGCTGACTAAGGAAATAGTACTTGACCAAGTAATCAGTGCCCTTGGGTCTATCAAGCATTGGCTTTTTAAGTTTGATTGTTTCAGGGTTTTGCTTATTATTTTTATTACATTGGTATAGCTAAATTATGATCGATAAATATGGCTACAGTTAATAGGCCATAATTCCATTTAAAGAATAAAATGTTTTCCACATTAATCTTGAGTGTCACTTGGTAAATTGACTCAGATATTTTGTGCAGTTTCTATTTTAGGATAGAGACTGTTTCATTTTTGTCTTTTTAACTTGAGCACTTAACACAGTTCCTGTCATATGGTAGGTGCTTAATAAATGCTTGTCACTTGAGTAATATTTCCTCCTAGTTTTCTTTATTTCTATGTATAAATGCTGATAACTTTCCTGGGTTTATTTTATATACTGCCACTTTATTGGAGCTCTTGTTTGTCTCAGTTTCTTTGCTGATTGAATTTTCTTTTATGTTAATACTTAATTTGGTTTACTTTTGATGATATTTGTCCCTTTTTATTCCTTTCTTTTGTCTTTTTACTTTTGCTGTCATTTCTAGAACTGTCATATAAGAGAAGGGAAAGAAGATATCCTTGCTTTATACCTGCTAAAACTTCTAGTGTTTCTGTTTCAAATACTGTTAGTTTTTTATATCAGAAATAGACCTCTTATTACATTTGGAAATGGCCACTTTGTTCCTAAACCCTTTTGAATTTTCAGCATAGATTAGTGTTGTAGATTGTCATACTTTTTTATGTTTGATATGATAATGTAGTTTGAGGAAGTTATTTTTGTTAGAATTATGTTAATTGTTTTCCTAACACTGTCATCTTTGCATAAGAATCTATTTTGGTCATAATACCTATTTTCGGATATATTACTTATAGTCATTTCTCTTGGTTTTAAAAAATTTGCATCAACATTCATTAATGAAAATTGCTTTATAGTTCTCTTTCTCTGCTTTATTCTGTCCAGATTTAGCCATAGAAAAGAAGTTGTCAGAAAAGAGTTTTATTGGGTGCTTCTTAATTATTGAGAATAACTTATATAGCATAGGTATAAATTACTTTAAAAATTACTGATACAATTCACTTGTAAATCCACCTGGTCAATTTTTTTTTCTTTTTATAGTTCCATGTTGACATGTTCTGTTTTACTTTATGAATGTTCCTTTGTTTGGGATTTCTCTTTCATGTTTTCTTAGTTTGGATATTTCATATTTTTGTAGGTAATCATCCATTTTAAAAAATTCTTAATTTTTGCCAGGATAATTGGGAATAGTAATTTAAAGTAAATATATTCATTTCCTTGTTTTGAATTCACTTTGCTCATTTAAAATTTTTAATAATTTAGTTTTCTTTATAATGTTAGTTAAATGTTTATCACTTTAGTTTGGCTCTTCAAAGAATCAGCTTTCAGTTTTGTTTATCATTTCTGTTTTCTTTTATCTCTTTTCTTTTATTTTCAAGATTTCTTCTTTTGTGCTTATTTTGTTTGTTAATTTGTTGGTTCTCTAGTTTTTTAAATTGAATACTCAGTTTATTAATCCTCTCTTTTTCTATTTTGTTAATATATGTTTTCAGAGATATAATTTTTCCTCTGAGGACTGCTTTAGCTGCACCCCCAAAATTTTGGTATGTTGTCTCATCATTATTGTTCTCTTTCACATAGTTGTTAATTGTTTCTATGATTTGTTTTTTGATCCAGTCATAATTCAGGATGCCATTATTAAGTCTCCATTTTGGTTTGTATCTTTTGCTTATATTTCTTGTATTAACGGATATTTTATTGGGTTATGATACGTAAAGTATGTTATTGGTATTTTTGCCTTATCACATTTGTTTATTATTCTTTGTAACCCAACACATAGTCTGTTTTTGTAAAAGTATCTTGTAATGCTGCAAAATATGTATGTTGTTTAATTTTCCCATTCAGATAGTGATAAAATTGATAAAGTACTTTAAAAGTTGCTTAAAGTGAGGGAGAGGGAAAAGAAACAGAAAGAATTAAAATAAGTAACAATTTGTTAATACACGTCTAACTTTAATCATGCAGATCCAAAATGTGGTGTAATTCAACTTCTTGTACAGGCTTTTCCTGTATTCATCATGTTTTGAGATGTTTGTGATTTTTTGATAATTGAATTTTAAAAAGAAAATTTCAAAACTCCATAAATTTTTAAAATATAACTTATACAGTCTGTTCAGTTCTATATTTTTCTTTCTGTTCATCTTTATGACATTTTTATTCAACATTGAGAGAAGAACATTATCATCTGCAATTATTATGTTAAAACATCTTTTTTTTTAACTCTTTCATTAACTCTTCATTTGTGAATTTACATATAATGCAGTTGGGTGAATATATTTACTCTTGTTAATGATTAATTACATTTAATCTAGTTTCCTTGTTTTAGCTAGTTTGACATTTTTGCTTTGATAAGCAAAAGTACTTGCAGAAAATTGTTACATTCTGTTTTCTTATCCATTCTGTCATCCAATTACATTTTAGGTTCTGATAATTAGGGTTATGTCTTCCTCAGTTTATTTTGTATTTTATTTCATGCTCTTCCTCTTAAGTTAGCAATTTCTCCCAGGGATTGGTTTTGGCTTCTGTTGCTAGGTAGTCTGTTCTTTTAAACTCACCCTAATGTTCCTATATACCTTCCCTGTCCCAAGTTCCTTGAATTAAGTTCTTAATTTCCCACATATACACCTTCTTTGCTCTCTTTTCTTTTTTTTTCTCCTTGCCTGTTCCAGCTCATATAAGTGTGTGATTCAAAATCTTGCCTTCTCCCCTGTGCCCCAACCTCTTAAAATAAGCAGCATTTTTTTGTCACCTTTTCCAGGAGGGGCTGATTTACTTTTTCTTTCTCCTTATTTGTGTCCCTTTCTAGGCTATTCTGCTTTCTTTTCTCCCCGGTGGAACTTGTAGCACTTCAAATTTATTCTTCCTCTTCTTTCCTATTTTGACATTATTCATATTTTTATCTTTTGTTCCATCCTATAACCCTTCATACTTCTTATGTGTTTATTTTTTCTTTTTTTCTATTGTGACTTCTTTTTTCGTGCTTCATTTTTAGAAATGTCAGTTTATGAAGTAGGGCCATGTGGAAGCACTCATTGTATTCTAAGTCATGAGGTCTAACTACCTCTTGCCCTTATCATGTTTCTTTAATATTTCTAAAACCAAGTTATCCTATATTTTAATCTGTACACACCCTCTCCCCCACCACACTGTTGTCGCCACACACAGAGACATACACAGACATACGTATATATTATCTTGGGTGCTGGCTATCTCTAGGGTCTCATCTTTTTCCTCTGATGGCATTTATTATTGGAGGTGATACAGTTCCTACTCAGAAAAGGTGTTCTGTTTTTGTACCCATTTTCTCTTGATAAAGTCCTTTATAATGTTGTCTACAGATACATTTTCCATATCCCTCACCCTTACCTCTCACCATGGCCCTATCTTCAGCTGTACCCATGCATTTCCCCTTTTGAGATCAGACCTATCTTCTGATCTCCATCTCCATCTCTCTTGACCTATCTTCTAATCTCAGGCTTTTTTAACATTTCTTTTATTCTCTAGCTCCCCACTCTAGAAATATTTCCTCTTTTTTTATTAACTTAAACATGAGGACCCCCAGTTAACTTGGGGTTTATGGGGTTCTTTGTTTCTTTCCATTTTTTTCTTTCTTTCCACTCTCATTTTCTTTTCTTTCTTTCTCCCTCTCTCTCTCCCCCCCTCCCTCCCTTCCTTTCTTCCTTCCTTCCTTCTTTCCTTCCTTTTTCTGTCTTTTTGTCTGTCTGTCTGTCTGTCTTTCTTATCTTTCCTCAAACCTTAAACCCAGTGCACTTTGAAATCCATAGATTGCGCACCAATAGGTCTCTGCCCAAACTCCAGTTAATGGCTGTTTTTTGGGCCCTCCCGGCTTCAGAGTGATTATCAACAGTAACTGTCGCTCTTTCCCTTTCAGCTTGATTTAGTTTTTTCTTTTGCTCATTAAAGGGGCTATTCCCTGATTACTTCTTAGGCTTATTCACTGAATGGCCTTACCTCACTCTTAAGTGAGTACCTGAATAGGCCAGGGTCTCCCATTGCATCCTGGGCTTTCTCCAGTCATCCTGATGAATATCTGGTCACTGGATCCAGATGGCTCAGGAGGGGAAAGTGAAGCTGGTGACCTTGTACAGCCCTGCCTCACTCAAAACAAAGTCAGGTGCAAGTCATGTCATCACTTCTCTGATGTCATGGTCTTCTTTGAAAATGAAGTAGGAACAGTGACAGACAAACAACCATTTTAGTATACAAAGGAGAAAAAAATAGCTATTGAAACCATTGATTTTTGTTATAGTTTTTCTCTTTTCTGATCTTTTTTGTTTTCTAGTTTATGCATTTTAATTTTCTGTTGATACTTTTTGGTGATTAACATTTCTGTCATTACTCACAAACTCATCCCTGATTCTTTTTCCCCAAGAGAATTTTTCCCTTATGACAAATAAATATAGCCAAGTAATACAAATCAAAATTGACTGTCCAGAAATGAATGTCTCATTTTTCTTATTTATCATGTTTTCTTCCACGAGGTGAGAGTCAGGTATTTTCCCTTAAATTATTGTGTTTATTATGAAAATTCTGGTTCTTATTTTATCTTATATCAGTTCATTCTCAAATTTATCATTTCTTCTGGCTCAATAATATTCGTTATATTTACATCCTATAGTTTGTTCAGTTGTTCCTTATTGATGGGCATCCACTGTGCTTCTAAATTCTTTCCTGAAATAAAAACTGCTTCTATAAGTATTTTTGCAGATATGGGCGCTTTCCCTGTGACTTTAATCTGTTTAGAGTATTTGCCTAGTACTGCTATTGTTGGGTCAAATGTATATTATAGTTTGACATTTTGGATATAGTTCAAAAGATTTTCCTGAATGGGTTGAAGTATTTCACAGCTTTCAATGGTTCAGTATTATGGCTTTTCTTTAGCCCCTCCAATAATGGTCATTTTGAACTTTTGTCATCTTTGCCAACTCTAATGTTTTGAAGGTCAAATATCAGAGTCATTTTAATTTGTATTTTGTTTTCTTTTCTTTGTGAATATTTCTTCATTCCCACCCACTCTACCTTATCTTAAACTCTCTTTTTCCCTTTCCTTTCCCCCACTTTTTTTAAATAAGTTTTTTTGTCATTATAGTTATCCCAAATATCCTTCCTCCCTCAGTTAGCCTTTCCACATAACAAATAATATTTTTTTAAAGAGGAAAAGATAATCAGCACAACTGACTACTATAAATTATAAAAGTCTAAAAAAGCATACAAATGCATTCTGGGCCTCCCACCTCCCTGAAGGAGTAGGTTGAGAGTGTTCTCTCACACTTCTTCATTTAAGTCCTGCTTGTTCTCTAAAATTCTGTTAGGTGTGTTTTTTTTTATTTTTTTGATATGTTGTTGTCTTTCTATTTATATTGTAGTTATTTCATATATTTTCTAGATTCCGATCACTTCACTCTGCATCAGTTCACACAGATGTTTCCATGGTTCTTTGTATTCTTCATACACATAATTTCTTGTAGCACAGTATATTCCATTACATTCATGTGCCACAATTTGTTTAACCATTCCCTAATCCATGGGCATCTACTTTGTTTATAAGTTTTTGTTAGCACAAAAAGTGCTGTTTAACATTTTTGTATATAAGGAGATTTTATTCTTAATAGTGGTTTCCTTGTATTCTCTCCTTTTAATTCAGCTTCATTTTTCAGTGAACAAAATTCTACTTTCTATCCAACTTCTTCTGACCCTTTTGAAAAAGGAAAACAAAATCAGTTTAACAGATATATATAAGCAAACGAATTTCCCTGTCCTGAATCCATTCTCTCAGTGAGGAGGAGGGTAGGTGACATGTTTCATCATTGAGTCCTCCAGAATCACAGCTGATCATCGCATTGTTTAGAATCCTTAAAACTTCTTCGTCTTTCCATTGGTTTTATTATTGTATTAGTTATTCTCCTGATTCTTCTTACATTACATCAGTTTTTAACAAATTTTTCCAAGTTCTGCTCAAACAGTTCATATTATCATTTCTGATAGCACTGTGCCATTGTGCTACACATATTTTGTTTAATTTTTCTTAGTTGATGGGCACCCCTTTAATTTTCAGTTCTTTACTAGCACAGAAAGATCCTATTAAATATTTTTGTGCATAAAAGACTTTTTCTTCTTTCTCTAATCTCTTTGAGATACAGACATAGTAGTAGTAAAACTTTGGTCAGATGGTATGTGAAGTTTAGGAATTTTTTTTTGACATTATTCCAGAATGGCTGCACTAGTTCATAGCTCCATTAATAATTCATTATTCTACCTGTTTTCTCACATCTCCAGAATTTATCAGTTTATTTTTTTCATTCACTTTGCCAAATGAGTATGAGGTAAAACCTTAGATGCTTTAGTTTTCATTTCTCTTATTCGTGATTTGGACCATTTCTTCATTTGGCTTGGATTTCTTTTTTTTCCTCAACTTGCTGTTCATATCTTTTTACTATTTATCAGTTATGTAATGGCTCTTATTATTATAAATTTGAATCAGTTCTTTGTATATGTTGAAAATGAGAGCTTTTCTAGTGAAACTTGCTCTAATGATTCTTTTTCTTCCAGAAAACTTCTTTCCTTCTTTTGTCAATTTTTTCTTATCCTCTTTATCTTTTATTTGGTCCTGAAGTCTTTGCTTAAATATAGATCTTGACCCCTTTTTCTTAAATTGGTTAATTCATCATATATTTACTCTTTTGTTCAGACAAAAGTAAGGCTCATCAGATGCTCAATCTTTCCACTTTCACTTCTATGTTTGCACGCTCATTTTCTAGTGTATTTCAGTTATTGTAAACAGTAATTTATCCTCCCTCATTTCTTGATTAATATTTTAACTTTCCCCTCCTTTTTATCACTTAAAACTAAACAAAATCACAGCACCTTTCTGTGTTCCTTCTTTGATCCCTTAAGTCAGTGGGATTATAAAGGGACAATGGTCTCTTCTTCACATTAGGATATTTTTCATATTTATTTATTCCCTTCAAATTGCTAACATATATTTATCTTAATAGGTTACTCTTGTCTCCTGTGGTCAGAAATTCAAACCACGTGTTTTTTTTTTTTCCTCATCAGATTTTTTTCTCATCTATTTTTTTCCTCTGTAGCTTTATAATTAATTTTGCAGAATAAATTATTCGTGTTTATAAAGCTATTTCTTCTGCCTTTTGGTATTTTTTTAGTCCAAGGTTTCCTTTCCTTTATAGCATTTGCCACATAATCTTGTTTGTTCTGAGTGGTTCCTTGGTACTTTATCTCTTTCTTCCTGACTGGTGGAATTATTATTTGTTTGACCTACAAGCTCTGAATTTTGACCAGTAATTCAGGATGTGTTCAATTTGCAATTTATTTCAGGCAGTGACTGCTGGATTCTTTATGTTTAAACTTTGCCTTCTACTTCTAATAGTTCTATAGAGTTCTCTTTTTTGATCTTTTAAAAATGTGACATCCAGATTTTTTTTGCTTGGTCATAGTTTTAGCAGGCCTGATGATTTTTAAACAATCGCTCCTCATTCTTCTTTTCCATGTCACATATTTTTAGTAATTAATACTAAGCATGGTCTTTCATTTTTTAATTAAAAGTAACTGTGTTTATTATGGTATCATTGAACTACTGAGTTCTCATTGCTCCATTCTGTTTTTCTGGGAAGCTGACCCTTGGATGATGTTTTCTGCCTTTTGTTCTGAGCCATTTATTTCCCCTCCAAGTGGCTCTTACATAATTTCTTTCATTAGGTTTTGAATTCGTTGTAACCAAACTGTTTTTGATAGTGTATTAAGTATAATTATTTACAACTATTTTCTTCTTCAGATTATTTTAACCTATAGTACTTTTTTCATTGTATTAGTTTTCCTTTGTTATTTACATCTTAATTCACAGTTCTTGAATTGGGGACTTTGTGCCAAAGTGGGCTTTGCCTTCTTTTTTCATCTGAGATAGGTGACTAGGCCTGGGTCCTCTTTCTCACTGAATCTCAGGAGTAAAGATTTTCTTGGACTAGTTCTGTGGGTCCCCATCCCTACCCTGTCCTGTGTTCCAGATGGTTCTTCTCTCTTGAAGTTATATATTAGGTATACTGTGTCTTGGTTCCATCTTTGCTATTGTAGTTCTGTTTGAAAAACAACATAGGCTAGTCCCTGCATCCTTCCTGCCTCTTTTCATGCTACTAAGCTGAAATTAAGAGGTTACATTGGCATTTGGAGCTGGTCCCGAAAGGTCCCATCTCCCCTTTTAACCCTGCCCGGGAGATTGTGCTGAACCCTGCCCAGGAGATTATGTTGATCCCTGCCCTTCTCCTGCTGCTATAGGATGTCTGAGGCTTTGGAACCATTTCTTGGTGTACTCATAAGATAGAGGTTTCTGATGTTTCTTTTTGGTTTTCTTTAATCTTTGTTTCATCTAGTACTTTGTTTCCTTATTCCTGAGGTAATTTTTGAACAACCTTCTTTACTGAAATCTTTCATGGTACTATCTTTGCTGGAAGAGGCTAAAGAAACCTCTTACCAATATTCCGTTGTTCTCTGGGCTTAGTAAGGGTATATCTCTAGTTCTCTACTGTCTCCTATTTCCTCTTGCCTCTTGAGCAACTCTCTACTATTAACCTTTCCATAAAAGTTATTCACTCACTTATCGGGGAGCATAGCATTCACTCTGGAATATTCAGTTTTTTATCCTCTTTTCCTCCTTTTTTATTTAATTAACAAGTCTTTACTAAGTATTTACTTTTCCATGAGCTAGGAATATAAATTCACAGAATGAAGTTTCCTGCTGTCCAAGGAGCTTCCATTTGAATGGGAGAGATACCAGAATTGTACAGATATAGAGTGTCTGTGTGTGTGTTTGAGTGTGTGAAAAAAGGAACAAAAATAAATGAAGTAATTAAATCCAGGGTTGTCTGAAAGTGAGGGCCCTAGGAGTTGGATGAAGAAATACTTAATGTAGAAGGTGGTGTTTAAACTACCTCCTGAAGGCAAATAGGGATTCTGTGAAACAGAAGTTAGGAAGGAATGTATTGCAGGCATGTGGAATGACAGTGGAAAAGGCACGGAGATGGAAGATAAAAATATTGTGAGTGAACAGAGAGGAGGACATTTTTTTTCCTTGATGGTCCTACCCTTTTGTTTATTTTAAGCAATCTCTTTTAAGTGTAAGAGGTTTTTTTCATTTCTTAATAATTGCTCTTAGCTTTTTCTCTTGTTTGTGGTATTTACAGATTAATTCAGTTTAATAGTAACTCTTTGACTAGAAAAAAAATTGTGCTTTTCTGTCTTTGAGTCTCACCCTTGGATTAACTCCTTAGAAGCTAAGTGTTACACATTGCTTTGCTTTCTTGGAATTTTAATCTTTTGTTTCCTTATAATTTGTTTATAGCTTCTCTCCTTACTCTTCGTCTGGTATACAGACCTTTAAGGCCAGACGTCCTTAGCATTCTCATGATTGGGATATGTGGACCTTTCTGAGAATAAACCTTGTTAAGAGAGTTCTATTCTCAGTTAGAATTGTAGTTCCCTTTCTTTAAGCCATAGAAGTTCCTAGGGTTTCTTTGTTGCTCCCTCTGTGCTGCTGTCTCCCCCAAACTGCCTTCCAAATTGCAATACTTTTCTGTAACATGACTGGGCAGAATTACTGTGTTCCGCCTCATGTGGGGTGTTTAGAGTTATGATTGTGGGGGAATTGGGCAGGGACATCCCCTTTCCACGGTCAGCCAGACCCTAAAAACACAGGTTTCCTTTGATGGTACATGGCAAGTGGTGTGATACAATGCTAACTATGCCAAGAAGGAGATGTAATATTTCAGTTTTCTGCTGTTATTTCATGAGGCTCTTACTTTTTGTTCTGTTTTTGTCTTTATCTTCTGAATTCAAATTTTTTTGCTATAAATTTGGTGCATATTTTCTTAATTTTCTAAAAAAAATTCCTTTTTATTTGTGTGAACTTTACAAATGAACTATACAACATGGATGTTTCTCCATACAAAGAAAAGTACTGCATATGAAGCCCTAAATTCTCTAATATGTATAGACTGGGGATTTTTGTTGTTATCTTAATGTTTCATATTTAGCATAGTTCCACCAGTGCCATGTTTGTGTCCCTTCCTGAACTTCATTCTGCTGTTTTCCATTTTTTAGTGATTCATTGACATCCTTTTCTTTTTTTAAGTATCACTGTCACTGCCCCTTCATTTCCTTCCAACTATCTTCTCTCCTCCTGCTATCCCCTCCCAGCCAAAACAAAGGCTCTCTTGTAACATATAAGTATAGTCAAACAAAACAAAATTCACACATTTTCTGTATCTGAAAATATATATCCCATTCTGCTCTTCTCTTCTCTGCCAAAATGTAGGAAGCATGATTACAAAGTTGTCTCTTTAGTGGGGTCATGATTGGTCATTATATTACTCATAGACCACACTTTTTTTTAGTGGTTCGTTTTGATAAGCTTACAGAAAACTACTCCCATTTTTCTGATCAAATCCTTCACTTTCTGTATTGCTATGTCTACTTTGTCATGTATCATATCAAATCAGAGACTGTTATATTAGAGTACCCATATGATGGCTCTCTTGGTGGATTCAAGAGTTTGTCACAGGAACCTTCACAGATCTTTTCCATCTTTTATCAATTCAGTGTCCTACCAGTTTCATCTTCTAATGTGTTCTGCATGATCTTGCTTATTTTTGTCTCTTGCTACATTTACTGTAAACTTGTGTTCGTTCTAGAACTACTTATTACTGTTTTACAAGGTGATACTGTTTATTACCATCCTATTCTGTTGCTCAGTTGTGTCTGACTCTTTGTGATCTTTTCTTGGCAAAGATACTGGAATGGTTCACCATTTTCTTCTCCAACTCATTTTACAGATGAGGCAAACAGGGTTAAGTGACTTACCCAGGGTCACCCAGCTTATAAGTGTCTGAGGTCCTGATTTGAACTCAGGAAGATAAGTCTTCCTGACTCCAGGCCTAGTGTTCTATGCACTGTCACCTAGCTGCCCTTTTACTGTATGAGATCTTAGAAATGAGTTTATATTCTAATGCTGTGCTTAAGTTTCTTTCTGGGCAAGGAAGTGTAAGTGCTTGCTGAATGAAGTGGTTCTTGCTTCCCTTCTTTTGGTAATGAATTTTACAATGGTTAAGCTTCTTCCTGAAACAGTGGCAGTCTAGACAATGTGTCTTCTTTTATCCATTAACCATTTTTGGTAGTTAGTTTAATGATATATATTCTTATTTCTTCTAACATTTGACAGTACACACAGAAATAACTTCCTCATTGTTTGCCAGTCATTTCCAGTATTAAAATGCAACTTTCACATTTTGTGAATTTGGTGATTATTATGTCTAAAACCCTCTTTTTTTTTTTTTTTTAGAAAATATTCAATAAATAAAAAAAGTGTTCATGGTGTCTACATTTGAGGCTTCTCTATATTCTGTTAACCTTCTCGCCTTCTGACCCATGTTTTGAAACATACGTTTTGCTGTCCTCCACTGTGTATTAAAGCCATAGAGGGTTAATTATGTGTTGGTATAATTTGGAGTGTCCAAGTGAGTTCTTCATAGAATTTCTCAATTTCCTCATCTTCATTCACAAATTTTGATACATAAAGATATAATCATCTTCACAGTGGTCTTCCTGAAGATAATGCAGTATGCAGTGAGACAAAGGGATCAATTTAAGGGATCAATAGATCCCTTTTATTTTAACATAACTTCCTTGGTTTCCTTCAAGCTTCAGCTCAACTCAAATTCTTACTTCTGCTTTTCCAGTCGTCCTCTTCCACCAACATCCACCCCTCCCCCCTCCTCACCCTGCTTTCACCTGGGCCTTCTCTCTCAGATTACCTTTCATTTATATGGCATATATCTTGTTTGTATAGTTTTTTTATGTTCTCTCTTTTCGAGTATAGACTCGTTACATGTAACTATATTTTTGCTTTTCCTTATGTTCCCCAACACTTAGCATAGTGCCTGGCACATATTAAGCACTTAATAAAGGTTTGTTGACTAAGTGCCTACTACTGTGTACAAGATATGAAAATTGTCTCTGCCTTCAAGGATGTTAGAGTCAATGTGGTGATACAAAGTGTACACAGATAGTAAATGCAAAATACAACCATAAGCAAATTCTTTCTAGAAGATGAAAGCACTAGCAAGGTGGATTAGTGAAGGCCTCAGGTAGGAGTTAGCACCTGATGTGTACTTGGAAAGAATTTAGATATTCTATTAGGCAGAAGTGAGGAGGGAATATAGTCCAGGCATGGGGGTATTATTGGTATAAAAGCATGAGAGAAGGAGGTGGAATGTCATGAGTAATAACTAGCAGACTAATATGGCATGAAGGAGAGAAATATAAAATTATCGTTTGATACCAATGTTGCCCTTTGTATTTGACTTGCATTTTGTTGCCTTTTAATGTTATTTTGATTTATATTGTAATCAATTTATATATTCTTTTAGCACTGCTTTATTTACTGTATCACATCATACAAACCTTTCCATGTTTTATATAATTCTTCATTTTGATTGCTCCTTGTGGTATGTATATATCATTATATTTACATACCATATTTTGTTCAGATATTTCCTAGTCATTAGGCACATATTTTATTTTCATATTTTTAAAATTAGAGATAGTACAATTGTGAATATTTTCATTGTGTGTATTTTTTATTTTTGCTTAACTTCCTTAAGGATAGAAACCCCATAATGAGATCTCTGCATTATAATTTATTATGAGAAGTTTAGTAACTTTCCTTGCATTAACATTTTTAAATACTTGGACCAATTCACAGCTTCATTGCTTGTCTTGTAACTCCTTCAGCATTGAAATTTTCCATCTTTTACTGTGTTTGCCAATAGCGTAATACCCCATGGTTACTTTAATTGGTGGTTTTTCTGAATATTAGTGATTTTGACAGTTTTTGAATTGATAGTTAAAAATTTGTGTTGTTTTTTTGTTTTTGAAAACAGGTATCGTTTAAGGAACAAAAAGATCACAGCAACTGTACGAACATTTCCTCTCCTAAATAAAGTTGGCGTGAACAACACTGTCACAACCACAGCTGGAAATGTCATTTCTGTCATAGGAAGTACTGAAACAACTGGGAAACTTGTTCCAAGTACCAATGGGATTTCAAATGCAGAAAACAGTGTTTCCCAGCTAATCCCCCGTGGTGCTGACACCACGTTAAGAGCTTTGGAGAATGTGAAGAAAGTAGGGAAAGTTGGCTCCAGTGGTCAGAATATCTCTGGGGCTTCTGCAGAATCTGCAACTGAAAAGTAGGTATCATATTAAGTTAAAATATTTTATTTTGGTTCTTTAAAAGTCCTTTTTGAATACTTTTGGGTATATTTATGAGAATCTTCCTGGTGTAGTAAGAAGAAAGCTGGACTTGAAGTCTAGAGTTCTGAATTTGAAATACAGTTCCAAAATTTAGTAGCCCTATAACCTCTCTGAGCCTTAGTTTCCTCAACTATAACATGATTGAATGGATCCTTACACTATTTGGCTAATAGGATATTAATGAGGAAAGTACTTTGTATACCTTACAACAGAAGAAACGTTAACAATTGTGATATTTTGGAGAAAACAGTTAACCATATTTTTTAAAGTATTTTCCTTTGGAATAGTTGACCTAAATTAGAGCTAAAGTTCAGTTTTATTTTAGTAATACTTTATTGGTGCTTTAAGTTCGGTAAATTATACTTTTAAAGAGTTGTACCGAAGCACTGAAAAGTTAAGTGACTTGTTCATGTTCACACAGCTAGTAGTATATGTCAGTGGTAGTACTTGAACCCTAGTTCTTCTTGTCTCCAAAGCCTATCTATACAAAACTATCTATATACTGTACTACTTACTATGCCTCTCTTAGTAAAATTTCAGCTTGTGGAAAATTAATCAGTTAATATTTATTAAGTACTTGTTATACAGCATATGGTCCAGATGTTTAAAAGTAATGCTAGTTTCATATATGAAGATATAACTATGAGTTTGTCAAAAGCTATAGTCATTTATGGAATCATAGAATTTAGAGGTGGAAGGGACAAGATCATATAGTCCAGTTTTTTCATTTTATTGAAGGAAACTAAGATAAAAAGAAATTGTTACTTATTTAAGGTCATACAAGACAGGAAGAAGCAAAACTGAAATACAAATCCAGGTATTTAAAATCTAAATCCACTTCTATTTCTACCATATCATGTATTCATTGGTGGAATTTATTTGGAAAACATGTTTTCTGATTGGTTCTCATTCTTTTTGAGACTAAGGTTCTTCTTGTATTTTATAATTCTTTATTTTACAATTGTCATTAATGTTATCAAAACATTTTTAGTTCATGTTATAGGATAAGTACTATTCAAAACAGAAGAAATATTTTATAAGAAGCTTATATTCTAAGTACCAAGTTTTGGAAAATGAGTATAGTACTTGGTATATAGTGTGGTTTGACGAAGAGAATATTAGACTTGGAAACCTGTGTACTAATTTGAATTCTTATCAAAGTATGCTATGTAAACTTTGGTCAAAGCCTTTTTTGTGCCTTTATTTCATTATTTGTAAAATGGCTATTTGTAAGTGGGGATAAAAAGTATTCTGTAAGCTTTAAAGTACTATAAAAGTTTTCCTGCTTACTTTAAGTGTAGTTGTGATGCTAAAAGTGAGATACAAGGTATGAAAACTTAAAACTCAAAGTATTCTACAAATACAAATAATTACTACTTTTGGTAGTAGAAAGTTTTCTGTAATTTTGTTGACATTTGAAAATACGTAAAAAGCCCTAAATTTATTAATGATACAGTGGAGATGGCATCAACAGTCAAATATTTAATACTTCTGTTCTATCTGCTTGGTATTTTGAACATACAGAGGTGGTACAAGTCTGGCTTTTAAGGAATTTACAATTTAGTCAGGGAAAGGGAGGGAAACTAGCTTTTATTGAGTGCCTGCTATGTTTTAAGCACTGTGCTAAGTGCTTTAAAAATATTATTTGAACTTTTCAACAACTCTGCAAGGTAGGTGCTCTTATCTACATTTTTTTTTACAGTTGAGGAAACCATGGCAAATAAAATGACTTGCTTATGGTCACACAATAAGTATCTGAGGCCATATTTGAACTCAGTTCTTCCTAGCTCTTGGCTCAGCTCTCTGACCACTCTGCCACCTAGTTATATGAAGCACATGAACAAAAATAAATAATAGAAGATAGACTTTATTGTCTAAATTGTGTGGTCTAGTAAAGGTTACAGAAGTTCAGTGCATAAAGGACACCATTGAATATTGGGGTGAAGAAGGGCATCAAAGTAGAAGTGGGTCCTTGGTGAGCAGTGGCACAGTATAGAATGGAGATTGTTTTTGCATTTAAAAGACTAGTTGGGCTGCCTTAGGCAAGTCACTTCACTTTTCTTAGCTACAACTTTCTCATTTCCAAAATGGAAATGATAATTGGGGAATAATGCTAACCTATAAATATCTTATCTTTATTATTTTGATCCTTTTAAAAGTTACTTTCCCTTGTAGTATTTGTTAGATGGCACACTAGGTAATACTTGCTTTGAAAAAATTGAGCAGAAGGGTATCTTAGAGAGTTTTTTTTATTATGGTACCTAAGGTTTTGGTAAATTAGACAGCAGGCCCCATGTAATAAATGCTTATTTGGTTTTCTCGCAACCTTTATTTACTTCCAAGAAATAAAAATACTTCTAAAATATCTGCAGACTATAATCTAAGAAACATAAGTTTGTACCTACTAGTATCAAACCATACTTATAGTTAATGTTTGCAGCACACAGCTGCTGATTGAAGCGAACATCTGCTAGACCCGTCTGCTATTACTAAAATGTAGCCCATACTCCTTGTTACATACTCAAGCTATGAAAAGCCTGTTCTAACTCCAACAGCTGTTGAAGGGAAAGGAAAGGAACGTGCATTTAAATGCCTGTTATGTTCTTGACAATGTGCTAAACATTTTATAAATATCTCATTTAATCTTTAGAACAACCCTGGGAGGTAGGTGCTGTTATTATTTCCATTTTACAATTGAGGAAACTGAGAGTGGTAGACAGAAGTTGTGACCTTACTCAGCTAGTAAGTCTCTGAGGCTAGATTTGAACTCAGGTCTTCCTGATGCCCAGTACAGTATTCTTTGCCATTGCACTGCAACATTGGATATAGAACCCTGTAATCCATTTGATATATTTCTGTGTCATTAATTTGCAAGGTCAAACTTCTCACACCTCACAATTCTCAAGATCATGTCAAAGTTTGACCTAAAGAAAGAATAAAATATGGATAAGCTGGTAGCTGCTCTTATCTTTCTACCTTAGAAAAATAGCTTCATGTCACTTATCCTGCTCCCAAGTAATATGTATTTAATCTGTATAAAGGTCATTTAATCTAGATAGAGTTGTGGTAACTCTCTATGTAGTAACCTTTATTTAATTAGGTCTGCTCATATCTATGTAGTGGATGGAACAGTTTCTGGAAAGATTCTCTTGAACTAGAAATCTCCTGATGTTTTCTCTATAATGAAGAAAACTTATGTGTAGGGAAGATGACTTAAATGTTTGAGAATGTTTGTAGGATCTTCTGTTCTCACTTGAAGCTTTGAATGTGTCACTGTAAGACTGTACTACATTGATAATTATAATGTATCTTGACTAATCTGCCAGTTCAGAAGTGTCTATTGTGTTTTCTAAGAGTGGTTTCATTACCAAATTTGGGGTCTAGAGAAAAGATATCTTTTCAGAAACTAAACAGCTGTGGACATGGATTGACTTTCCATTCTTTCCCCCCCATCAGTAAAATTGGTTCTCCACCCAAGACTCCTGTAAGTAATGTAGCAGCTACCTCAGCTGGACCCCCTACTGTTGGAACAGAGCTGAATTCTGTGCCTCCGAAATCCAGCTCATTTGTAACTAGAGTACCTGTATATCCTCAGCCTTCTGAAAGCATTCAGTATTTTCCAGATCCAAGGGCCCAGATATCCTTTGAAGTTCCACAGTACCCACAGACAGGTAAATACCTTTAAGTTTTATATACAAAATTTGTTTAAATTTATTGAACTTAAAAGTTAAAAGGGAAAATTTTATTTATTTTAGCTTGCTTAAAAAAAAACTCTTTTAATTGTTTTGGTTCTAAGTGATCAGTAGTTCAAGGAAGGTAATTTCTGTAAACCAGACATCTAGATAATCATAAAACCAAGCAATTAACCAAATATTCAGAACTAGAAAACATAACCAAAATTTATGATGATCACTTCCCTAGAATTAAAATGGCTTCTCTGAGAAGAGGAGCTAAAATTTGACAAATAGATATGGCAAATTTTTAAGATGCAGTTTGCAAAGATATAGGTTGGCAGTGATTTTCCTTCCTACATATATATTGAATATATAGTTTACTTGTAAAACCAAATAACTAAGAGATTGATATTTTGACTAAAAACAAACTTTATTTGCAAATTCAGTGTTGTTTAAAACTTTTAAACCATTAAAATCCTGGATAGTACTGAGACCACATTAAATATGCCTCTTTCCAATTTTCAAGGATACTACCCACCACCTCCAACGGTACCAGCTGGTGTGGCTCCCTGTGTTCCTCGTTTTGTGAGGTCCAATAATGTTCCAGAATCTTCCCTCCCACCTGCTTCCGTGCCATATGCTGATCATTACAGTACATTTCCCCCTCGAGATCGAGTGAATTCTTCTCCTTACCAGCCTCCTCCTCCGCAGCCGTATGGACCAGTTCCCCCAGTACCTTCCGGAATGTATGCTCCTGTGTATGACAGCCGGCGCATCTGGCGTCCACCAATGTACCAACGAGATGACATTATTAGGAGCAATTCTTTACCTCCAATGGATGTGATGCATTCGTCTGTCTATCAGACGTCTTTGCGAGAAAGATATAGTAGTTCCCTGGATGGTTACTATCCAATGGCTTGTCAGCCACCAAGTGAGCCAAGGACAACTGTACCTTTACCAAGGGTAGGTGATGATGAAAATAAGAAAACTACACGTTTGGGGGGGGTGGGGTGGGGTGTGTGTGTGTGTGTGTGTGTGTGTGTGTGTGTCAAAATTCAAGCACAGAGCATTTTATTTTTCTTCTTTGTTATCTTACTTCACTCTTACCTGTTCCCACAACAAAATTGAATGGTCACATTTTATGCTATATCTCATATTTGTGCCTCTTTCTTACTATTTCTACTTAGACCATCCCAATTCAAACCCCAAACTAGCCAGCCTACAATATTGTGATGCCCTCTGGTCTCTAATCCATTTTGCTCGCATTGCCAGATTAGTTTTACTAATGCCTTGCTCTTGGAAACATCAGTCCACTTCTGAATAATCTTCAATGGCTTCTCTTGTCTGTTGAATAAAAGCCCAAACTCTACATTCCTAGGCCCCTGTAAACTGTTACTTCAGCCTGCCTTTGAGCTGAGTTTTATACTACTTCCTTTTGTGTACACTTTGTCCCAGCCAAACTGGACTACCGACTACTCTGAGCCTGCTCCCACCTCTGCTTTTTTATACACACATTTCACAATACCATGATGTCTTTTTCCCATTTAATCTTCCCCCCATCTCTATTAACAATGTATCAGTCTTTCATGACCCTCCTCCATGAAACCTTCCCTGATTATTTCCTCAGCTTGAAAATGATTTCTTCGTCTGCTCTTAGACTACTTTAGTACCTTTTTTAATGCACTTTTATGCTTATTTCTGTCAGGGCATATTTCTTACCACTCTTGCTATATTGAAAGCCCTTTGAGGAGAGCAATCATGTTTTGTCTTTGAATATTCTAGTGCCTGGTATAGTGCAATGTATGTAAGAGGTGTTTAATAAATGTTCTTTCAGTGAATGAATAAATGTTAAATTCATTAATTATCCTTTTTTCGATCACTTTTTTCTACCCTACTCTCTTCCCCAACTTGCCTTATTACCCCTCTCATTTCTCCCATTTGAGTTTAACTGTATATGTGTGTGTGTGTATATTACATATATAGTATGCATATGCATTTATTCACATGCACCTGTCTATACTGTATATTTACACATACACAAAGATAGATGTATGTGTATATATGTATGTATGTATGTATGAATGAATGAGATTCCATGATCTCTCACCCTCCCTCTCTTTAAAAAAAAACAAAAACCAAAGCGTTGGCATAGTAAACTACTTGTATTATTTTGGTACACGCATTTATTTCATTTTCCACTCTGCTTTTTAGATAACTAAGAATGTTTGGTTGTTTCCCTCTAGGAACCTTGTGGTCATTTGAAGACCAGTTATGAGGATCAGTTAAGACGAAAACCAGAACAGTGGGCGCAGTATCATACCCAGAAAACACCCCTTGTTTCTTCAACTCTTCCTATGGCAACACAGTCACCAACACCGCCTTCTCCTCTGTTCAGTGTAGACTTTCGTACTGAGGTAGGAAGTACTTCGTGCCTTTCAGGGTCAGGCCAACACTTATTTTTGCTTAAAAGAGAAGTACGTACTTAAACTAGAACTAGCAAGGTGGGAAATTCTTGAATGGTTTTGTTTTAAGCAGTCATGTGGTTTAACACATGTCTCTCTGTATAGTTTTCCTCAGGAAGAGGTGTAGAAATAGCTAGTGTATCATTCATGTTATTTGGGCTTGAGAGGTGTTGCCATTTTGCTTAGTACTAGAATAACCTTTCACTTTAGGATGCCTTAAACTTAATTTAGTGTTCTCAATCCCAGTATTTCCAGGGCAAACTATTTGCTTAATGCGTCTTTAAAGTGGAGTGACAAAAAATTGTATCAAAAGAAATTTTTTCCCTTAGTATTATGGACATCTTATCAGAAAGACAGACATGTTCCATGCATCCTCACTTATATAAAAGTGTAATGTTCTTTTTTTTTCTTTTTAGCACTACCTGTTTTTCTCTCTGTTCGGTGCTTGTCCTGATTCTCCTTCCCCCTCCCCCAGAGTGAAATGTCATCCTCCTTCCTCCTACAACTTTCTAAATTTTACTCATCTTTCAAAGTTGAATCCCAGCTGTTTGGGAGTCTTCTCTAGATGCTTCAGCCCACATTCATTTCTTCTCTTCTCTTAATTCCTGTCATCCTATCGTCAATACTAACAGTTTATTGTTTACATATTCTCTTACTAATTCACTTGTATAAGCCTGTCTATCTTCATTGATGACAGAGAAGGTGTCATATATATGTCTGTATCTTACATTATCTAAGATGTAGTAAATGAAGAAATATTTTTGTTTGGCTTACTTGGATAGTGTTTGGTTTGTATTATATACTCAGAAAGACTGCTGAAGGAAAGATAATAAATTGAAGATAAAGATAAATTATTTTTATAATCAAAGTGGCTTAAAATTTTTGAAGATATATTTGTCACCATTTCTCACATTAGTCATAGGAAAACAATCCCAGTTTTTCAATAACTAAACCTCATGACTATAATAATTGCTTCATTTTAGTTACAGCCCAGTGAATATAACTGTAAGAGTTTTATTGTATTTTGTTTTTTTTTCACTAGTTCTCCGAGAACGTAAATGATGTACGTGGTACAAAATTTGAGGAAGATCATCTTTCCCATTATTCACCCTGGTCCTGTGGCACCATAGGTTCTTGTATAAATGCCATTGATTCAGAGCCCAAGGATGTAATTGCTAATTCAAATGCTGTGTTAATGGTATGATTTTTGGAAGTAGTGCATGCTGATTCAAGTTTATGAATGAACAAAAGCTTTCATTTTCTTGTTGAATAAATCTGTGTTAAGTTGGCCTATACCTCATGAAGCACAGAATGTATTAATTTAGTTTAAACTGTTGGCATGTGTATTTATTTACATTGGTTCTTGTCTAGCTAGCCAAAAGCTTAGCAGGAAATAACATTCCCTGCAAATTCGAACCTAAATCTTCTGAAAGCAAATACTTGTACCACTTGAAGAAAGATCATTTATGTTTTATTGAAATATTTATTTTATTGTTTTTTTTTTAAAAAATACTTAGGATCTGGACAGTGGAGATGTTAAGAGAAGAGTACATTTATTTGAAACTCAGAGAAGGGTGAAGGAAGAAGATCCTATAATTCCTTTTAGTGATGGACCCATTATCTCTAAATGGGGTGCAATTTCCAGATCTTCGCGGACAGGTTACCATACCACAGATCCTATACAGGCTACTGCTTCCCAGGGAAGTGCTACTAAACCCATCAGTGTATCAGGTATTGTAGATTATTACTAACTTCACTTTGTGTATACTATAGTTCAGTTCTAAGAAATTATTTTACTTTCCTGTATAAATACATGTGATTAAATTGTTTTGGTTTTCTGGTTTTCCATCTTTGTCACTGATGATTATCTATATTTCTGTAGATTATGTCCCCTACGTCAATGCTGTTGATTCAAGGTGGAGTTCATATGGCTCTGATTCCACTTCAGCACACTATATAGAACGGTAAGACTGATCCTCCTTGATTAGTTATGATTTTATATTCTTAGATCTTAGTGTGTGCAGTCAAAAGATAAATTCCATCCTTCCTGTTTAGGAGACATGTTCTGTATCTGTGACTATCCATGCAAGCATGGTGTCATGGAGAGGGTACTAGGCTAGAAGTCAGAAGATCTTAGTCGAGTAGGCTTTGCGTGTGTGCGTGCGTGTGTTATTTGTGATCTTAGGTAAGCCACTTTGTCTACGTCTTGGAGTCTAAGATATTTTCCAGATCTAACACTTGATGATGACCATCACAGCTCAGGAAAAAATTTAACATTTTAAGATCTGGACCAATTACTTAAAATTGTAACTTTAAAAAATTATTGATGGTAATAATAATTGCATCTCCAGGTGACATATTTATTAGTTTCACTTTCAAAACAAAGTGCATGTCAAATAAAAATGATGTCTTTCTTTAAAGGGATAGATTTATTGTTACTGATTTATCCAGTCATAGAAAGCATTCCAGTACTGGAGATCTTCTAAGCATTGAACTTCAGCAGGTAGGATTAGTTACATTGGATTTATGTTGTTCTGTTGTTTTCATTCTTGAAAATGGGACAGTTAGAGTCTATGGATTTTTAACTTATATTTTCCTTAGGCAAAGAGCAACTCACTGTTGCTTCAGAGGGAGGCCAATGCACTAGCCATGCAACAGAAATGGAATTCCTTAGATGAAGCCAGTCACCTTACGTTAAATCTCCTAAGCAAGGAAATGGAATTGAGAAATGGAGAGGTAAAAAGAACTGAATCCTGAAATTTATGTATTTTGGTGCTTGGAAAAATCTGAGTTCTTCTTGATATATTTTACTCAATTTTGCATTATTTTAAACCATGGTTTTGGTTGGTTTTTTTGAAGAATGCATGTCATAATAGAAAAAGCATTAGAGTAAGGGTCAGAAAACCCAGGTTTAAATTCTAGTTCTGTCACTTAACTTGTGTGACTGAGCCAATTATTTGACTCCTTTGAGCTTGAGTTTCCTCACCTTTAAAATGCAGATAGTAACACTTTATAACCTGTTGTACTTTAAATTTTGTGTTCTAATTGTAAAGAGAAACCATAATTCCTTTTTATCTAAATGTTATTTGATTTCCAGAGTGATTATACTGAAGATACAGCAGATACTAAGCCCGATCGAGATATTGAATTAGAACTTTCAGCACTTGACACCGATGAACCTGATGGACAAAGTGAACAAATAGAAGTAAGTATAGTAATTTAGATATCCTGGGGGCTCTGATGGCTCTTTTGTATGTAGGAAACATTTCCTTTGGTCTGTATTGATTGTATCTGTGTTGATGTACATAACACATTAGTAAAAGATGAGATTTCTATTTCCTTTAGCAATTTTAGGTTTTGTAATTTGTCTTTTAGAAGTGTGTTGGGGAATCAGTTTTGATTCTGTTCTATTTAGAAACATTTGTCCCTCATAGTAGTAACTGTGGTAAAAAAGCAGGGGGAACAACAGATGCTATTTGTTCTTTATTTAAACTTTTTCGTTTTCTTGTAGATAAATATGACATAAGATATAGTAATAGAATGCCCAGAATAAATGCCCATCAAATATACGTAATTGTTCTTTGGATTTTCTGGGGAATTAATCTCTTTTGCATCTACATCATTTAATCAACAAATATTTATTATTATGCCAAGTACTGTGTGCCAAGTACTGTGCTAGGGGCTGAGAAGAATTGAAAGAAAAAGAGAGAGAAGGTTCTGCCCTAATGGAGCTTAGAATATAGTAGGAGAACTTAACAAATGTATAAAAATAATAAAAACAGAAGTTAGAATGTAAATGTGCATTAAGAAATACAAAGGTATTATGAGTTCACAGAAGAGAGCTATTAATTCCATATTGGGATGATCATGTAAAGGCGTCACAAAGAAAGTTGTTTGCACTGGGCTTGCAGGATGTTTAGGAATTAGGCATATGACACTGCTGGGGGCTGGGAAAGTATATGAGCAGGGTCCTTTAGTTAGAGAATCAGAATGTATATTCAGGGAATGACAAATCATCTGTTTTGGTGAGAATATAGTTTTTGTGAAAATAGTTATAGACAATAAGACTGGAAAGTCTAGTGCTTTTCAAACTATCATGTGCCTTGAATGACATGGAAATTTGGACTTTTTTCTTGTAAATTGAAACAGCAAGAAATAGTGAGCCCTCTATATATTTTGACAGAAAGCAGTATATCTTTTTCAAAAATTATATACTAAATGCTCAGACACATAAAAAAGGATGAAATTTGCTAATATATATTTTGTGGGTATATGTAATTCCTTTGTATAAGGAAAGTTGAAGTCTGACAACTAAGAAATTTGTCTTGAAACTTAAGAAATTTTTTTTTAGGAGATTTTGGACATACAACTTGGTATCACGTCTCAAAATGATCAGCTCCTGAATGGAACTGCAATGGAAAATGGCCACTCACTAAAGCAACGTTCAAAGGAACCAGTGGAGCCCAAGAGACAAAGTTTAGGTGAAGACCATGTGATTCTGTGAGTGTTAGAAAATTTAAAATCTATGTTGGGGAAAGTATAGAGGGAAAGTATGAGGAGGAAGTGGAAAGAAACACACATGGAGAGCATGAGCATTAAAAAAAAGGGAAGAAATATGAGGTTAAATTTTGTTTCTAGGCCTTTATACTGGTCAGAAAAACTGCTTAAGACCACAACTGAATACTATATATGACATTAGGATTAGGGAAACAATTTGGCTTTATTTTTATTTTGAAAATGAATAAAAACAATGTAATGATTTTGTGAAATGAAGCATCCAGGGAAACTGTCAGGTAGAAAGGATACTTTGGTATGCATTCAGGATGATGAAATACTTTAAATATTGAATATAAAAGATAGTGAGACTTTTGAAGGATTCTAATAGTGATTAAAAAGGTAGCATGATGCAATGAAAAGAGCATTGGGACTAGAAATTAGAAGGTTCAAGGCCTAGTTCTTTTTTTTTAGTATCCCAGAGACCTTAACTTTTCTGAGGCTAACTTTCTTCTCTCTGTCAAATGGGGATAATAATACTTGTGCTACCTACCTCACATAGTTATTGTAAAGAAAAATGTTTTCTATACTATGAAGCATTGTAGGATGATGTTATTAAAAAGATTGCTGTCATATTATAATTCTTTTATGTAGTACTTGTTACGGTTCTTGTCAAATGCATATGACTCCTATTAATGTGTAATACTAATCATTTGTCAATTTCATACTTTTCCCTTTCAGAGAGGAACAAAAAGCAGTCCTGCCAGTAACTTCTTGCTTCAGCCAGCCAATCCCAGCATCTATTAGCAATGCAAGTTGCCTGCCAGTCACCACATCTGTCAGTGTCAGCAATCTCATCTTGAAAACAGCTCATATTATGTCTGAGGATAAAAATGACTTTTTAAAGCCTGTTGCAAATGGGAAGATGGTTAACAGCTGAAAAGAGATCCATCTTTGAAATTTGTGACTACACAATGGAAGCATTTACACTAGCTTTTTATATATATATATATATATAATATATATATTATATAATGTATATTTTTTTTAAAAAAAAATAATACTGGGGGCATCCATTTCCTGTGGACTCTTTGATACTTTGAGCCCTCTCACATTAGCATTCTGAAAAAAAATAAGAATTTACTTTATTAGGGTAACAAGTTCACTTTCCAGAAATGATTGGAATTTGGACAACATTTTACTTAAGCTTAAAGCAGCTTTTTATGAGTTTGTAGCAATCCGGTGCAGTAACTGAGCCATTCCTCTTTTAAATGGCTTCTATAAAAAAAAACTAACAACTCAGTTATTAAACTAGCAGGATCCTACAATGATACATCTAGTGAAAGTCAACATAACTAACTTATTTGTTTCTTTTTTGTTTCACTGAGAGAGAATTTCCCATCTTCTCGCTGCAGCTGCTTTATTTATATTTTGTTATGGAACTTTGCATGGGATTTGTTGTGGGTTTTTTTTTTCCTTTTGAAGAGTGAAGGTAGGCAGTTTTACCTTAGATTTTTACAGGGTTAACACACTAGCTTTGCTTTACTGCATAATATGTAGGAGTGTAGGTACAGTGCTTTGCTGTAGCATTACAATTTTTAAAAAAAAAATTCTCATTTTTCCAGGAATAATTTCTGCTTTATTACTCTTGATATTTATATACAGGCTACTTGTTTAAGTAAGTAATTTAAAAATGTAACCAAGTGCCTAAGTCCTTCAGCTAATGTATTAGATATTGACTTCTCTTAAGTTATATGCAGAATCGTTTTTAACAATTTTGATAAATTATGCACTAATGTAATGGCTGTTTTTTTATGCAGATTTACACCTGTACATTATTGAATCCAATTACTTGGCAAAAGAATCAGGTGCTTTTAGGCTTTCTTGTGGAAACCCTGTATGTAGTGTTTGCACTGACTAAACAAGATGGTATTGCTGGGTTTTTAATTTAAATTAATTTGGGATGGGGTGGGAAAATGTTCATTGAATTGTCTTGGTTAAATATTGTTTATCATAATTTCATGTTCACATTTAATTTTGCATATTCTTTGGCTATTAAGTTTCAGAAGGCTGTGAAACGTGTAATAATATAGCATTACCTGACTTCCAGTTAGACTGAAAAAACATACCCTAATATAAATAAGAATGCTTTTTTGCCCTGCTGAAATGTGACTGGAAAAGGTTGTTTTGACATGGCATCTGAATGTAGATAGTGTCAACTGATTATCCCTGAGAGTTCTGGAAATAGAATTCTTTGAAGCTTAAAATTGCACAGTCAACATTTTGAAAACAAAAGCAGGGCACTCCTTCTTGGTTACCTTATCTGTGTGTAGTTTATGTCTCTTTTCTTTCCCTATTTCTTTGAGATGAATTTTACTTTTTATTATTATTATTTTTAATTAACTTCTGTGAAGTTGTTTATTCTGAGAATTGTACTGGAATATTTTAAGCCAAGCCAATCTTTCACCAGGTGTACTGTATGTAAGGGCTTTTCCTGCTAGCAAAATGCTTAAACAGGATCATGTTATTGGTCGTCTGAGTTGTTAAGTTGTTTTACAAAACCACAGCAATGTATCAGATAAGATTTTGATAACAAAAGTTTTGTGCACATTTCCAGGGGTGGGTGGGTGGGTCAGGGTGGGAGGGCTGTCTTTTCCCTGAGGTTTCCTGATCAGAATAAGAAAATGCCAGTGTTTAATATCTGTCTTGATGAACATGCCCATAAGATGACTGATATGTTGTATATATATATCTGAGAAACAAGGGGGGTAGTTTTGATATTCTAGTGTCAGTATGGAAGATCTTACACTTTTATTTAATACTCAGATGTATGAAGATGTTTGTAGCATAACAGCACAGTAGCCTTTATGTAGTTTCCTTTGGCTAATACTGTTTGTTGCAGTGGCCATTGTTCCCCATCCCTGCAAAGAAATATTATTTATTTCATCTTGTAGCCTGAAATGAATAGGAAGTAAACCATGTTACATTAACTTATTTCTGATGTTATAAATTAGCCTAGAATATTACAGGAACATGATTGTTGTGTAATTTATAGCAGAATCTTTCTATAAATATGAGCTTACTACATTTAAAATGCTTCCGACATACTTTCTTTGCTATATGTGATCCTCCTCAAGTATATGCAAACTAGTATGTCTGTTTCTTGGATATTTAAATAGTGAGATCTTCCATGTTGAAGGTGATGTATTTTTTTTTTAAGATTTTTAAATTGCTATTTTGTTACAAAAATAGAGACCTATTAACAGTTTGAGAGCTCCTTATGCGCCCTCAGGGAAAGAACCCTCTGTGCAACAGAACTACACAGACCATCTTCAGCATGTTCTGGGGGTGAATATATACTACATAAATTGATCTTGTGTATTTAACCGTATCTTTTTAATTTTAAAATTGCAATTTTAAAACTTGGTTGTGCTCTGCTGGAGGGGGTTGGGATAACTGCTTAGATGTTTGCCTACTTGTCTGGTGAAATTACATTTGCATTTAGTGTATACCTGCCAACCTTACTGGTATGTCTCAGAACAGATGTATTGTTTAAAAAAAAAAAAAAAGACAAAACAACAAAAAAAAAAAATGCTTTTCTTGCAGCGGGTGGTCCCACAGAACAATATCTCCCCAACCTGAAAACTCTTCTTTCTTACTACTAATGTAGGAATTGATTCTGTGTTGGAGTTATTCTGTATTGAATCTTTGCTATGTGTAGTAGCAGCCTCGCTTTTGTAACTGTGGGTGTACGGTGAGGCAAAGGAGATCGATTTGTGCCACTTGAAGAGAGCAGAAAAGTGACCCTTTTTCACAAAAGTGCCATGGTAAAGAAGCTATAAATCAGAACTTAGTTCTGTTTGATAATGATTTCCTGTCATGTGGTCCCCTTTCCAACAAACAAGTGTATACCTATGTGTATTGAGAGTCAAAAGATGTCAGGCATCAGGAAACTAAACATCAATAATTGCATGGTAATATATTTCTATATGTTGCCTCTGATCAGTAATATTTAATTAATTTGGCCTGTGGACTTTAAGACTTGACTAGGAAAAAAAAGGGTTGACAATAGTCCAGAGAGTATAATATTGTTATTTTGATTTTAATATCTTTCTGAGCTCCATGAATAGTATGGGTAATGAATAGGATAGGATAATCCTGTTGCATGGCCTCATTTCACACATAGGTCATCATAAAATAATTACTGTTGTATTCTCCTGAGCAAATTTAAATGTGATGACAGTTTGTAAAGCACTTGCTTTCAAAAGCATATAAGAGATCAGTATCTTAGTGGCATGGATAAAAATTGTGCACTATACATTTCAAAGAAAGTTTCATTTTCAGTCATCAAGTGGCAGCAATTTTTCAAATGATTTCATTGTGTGAATGGACACAATGAAAGGGTTACCTCACTTTCTAGTACTGAGCAGTTACCATTGTCATGAATCTAATCACTTTACCTTGAATTTGAAGTTGATGCTAAGAATATAGCACATCCAAATTATGTGCTATTCCAAGTTAGTTATTATAGGATGAGTTGATAAGTGGTGTACAACCGTTTGCAAGACCTGAAAGTTGAATCATTTGGAAAGTCTCTTTATAACCTCATGTAGCATACTTTTGACAGTTGTCAAAAGCCCAAGTTGTCTTGTTAGCATGATGTACATGTTTAAGTATCAGCTGCATGTGGTTTCTGCACAGTGTCTGAGTAGTACCTAACTCTTCACTTGAGTCAGTCTCCAGGCAGGATGTCACCAGTATTGATAGATAATCGTTAAAGGGGAAAGGGCTACCAATGACAAAATTCCTGGAAAGTGTGTTTTCTGGTCTTTTAGTAAACATAATGTTGGTGGGATCACTTACTTTAGAGCATCCCTCTAACACATGGACCCCTTCTGCAAGCAGAACACAGATGTGTCCATATTTCTGATTAAATGTGCAATTAATCCCTTGGTACTAGAAGTCACCAATTGTCCCTTTGCTGGCAAGGGAATGTCCTAGGCACCTGGTGTCAAGGGTTGTTATGTCAAAATTTTCCACATTGTTCCATTGAGAATGGAATTACATTGACAGTAATCCCACAAACCTCAAATCAGCATTCCTAACGCCCCCCCATCCCTCCAATTTTCTTAAATAATATCCAAACCAGCAAAACACAAACGTTGGCTGCATATAGTACTGCCAAAAGCCAAGGTCATTTGCACATATCCCATCAGTCTGTCAAGAATTAGGCCTCAGTTAATCCAAGGCATGGAAGTGCATGCGTTCTCTTTAGCTGGGCAAACAATTATACTGTAGTTGTGATACAACACATGTGGCTTTTATTGGTACTGCACATACCCACTGTACAGCCACTTGGGAGTATCGTGGTTAGCTTGCAGCATCTGCTGTCTGCATTTATACTGTTTATCGCATATTCTTTTCCCTGAGAGTTTAAGAAAATGTTTTTTCTCGTTGCATTGATTACATTTTATAAATTTGCTTAGCTGGAAAGTTTGGGAAAAGAGGCCTGTTTGTCAATTGTACAACCGATTGTGAAGCTCTAGTGTGAATATTTTTACGTCTGTATTAGACATTTTCTTTGCAAATCTATTGTTCGATTGAAATGTAAATGAAATTAAAGATGGTGTACACCCATCATGTATAAAGCAGGCACCATCTCTAAGATGGATTTAAATGCTCATTTTTAAGGCATATACTCAGCTTCTATTTAAAACTATAATTTAAAATAATTCTGTACAATGAAATGGGGGATATATATATATGGGAATAAATTCTATTCCATTTCAATTTGAATTTCCAAATTGTAATGTTTCCCTTTGTGCTATAGGAATAGGATTAAATGGGGAAAGGCTTGGACTCTATACAGGCCTGTATTTGGGGGGAGGGCAGAGATGGAACAATGAGGGTTGTGATGATACTGAATAGCAAAGAGTGAATTCTGTGTGTTTTTGCTGTAGCACTGAAGTAAAAAGATATTAGCTTTGGCTGTTCACAGAATAGAGCATCATGGTTTTCAGTGTTTGAGAGAAAATTGATGGAAAAAGTTTGCAGTACTTGATATGTATTTGCATGCACGAAATAAAATTATTTGTCCACCTTAAAAGGTTGTTTTGTTGTATTTCAGGTCATTTTCAAAAGGTACTCCAAAAGCAACATGTATATCACATATTATCTTAACTAATTTTTCTGCAATTTACTTTTGACCTGGCAAAATTTTGGTTTTTAGAACCCAGGAATCTGGAGACTTTGGTCCCAGGCTTTGCTACTGCCTGTGACCCAGTTTTAGTCTCTCTGGTTTCTTTTCTTCAGAAAGATGAAAGGGTTGGATATCTAAAGCCTAGCACGTGCTGATAATATTCTGTAGCATACTTCTCTTCAGATCCAATGACTTTTCTATTGCAAAGAGCTTTCTTTGAGAGGCTTTACATTTTTTATTGCCAGGAACAAACTGAGAAGATAAGCTTCCCTCAAATGTCCCACGCAGTAACGCATTGAAAACAGCCCCTTGACTTGGGCACAGACGGGCCTCCTTGGAAAAATAGATGAGCCACTACGTGAATGGCCCGGCCAGGGTGACGTGGAAGGCATTTGTCCCGAAGCGGGACTCGTAGGCTGGCTGGTGCATGGGCGGGGCCGCGGTGATTGCTTCTACCCAGCGCATGCGGACTGGGATCGAGCTGTTTTCTTCCGATGGGTCTACTCTAGTCTAGGCGGGGGAGCTAGTTTCCGGTTTCTCTGGCCTCTCGGGAAGTCAATGCTTGCCTTCCTCCCCGCCCTGCTCGAGCTTCATTGGTAGCTCTCAGCTGCCCTTCCGTGTCCCGGAGGCGGAGTTGCCCACCGTTCGGGACCGGGGAGTGAGCTAAGCAGGGTTAGCTGTGCGGGAGCTTGGGGAGTGGAATAGGGGAGGGGTTTGGGGCCTGCGGGGGGCGGCGGGGGAAGGCGCGGGGACGGCGGGGGGGAGGAGGGGAGGGCGCGCGGGCGCAGTTCTGCGCCGACGTCATAGTTCGCGCTGGCCTCCGCCTGACTTACCGGCACCTCGGGCCTAGAGGGAACCTCGGGGCCTCCCGCGCCCAAGCCGTCCTCCCAGCCTCATCTGACGGGGCCCACCCCCTTAGCTAGCGAGTCCCTCCCTCTCCCCACCTCTTTCCCTCCCGACAGCCCTGGCATTGCCAGAAATCCACCTGCAAGCACTTATTAGACGCCTACTGGTGTGAAGTACTAGGCTAGACCAATGCTATATAAAATAGAGGTATTTTATGTAACGTGTATTTTGTACATAAAGTCAATGCAAAGAAGTTTTGTGAGGGGAGGAGGAACAACTAAAGGGGTGGGAATCGAGGGAGGCTCTATGAAGCAGGTGGCTTTTGAGTTGAAACGTGATTCTGAGAGGCCATTTGAAAAGCAGGGGCAACATTCTAAGCATCAGGGTGCCTACTGTGTAGAGGCCAGGTGTAGTGTGGTGTGTGAGGAGCAGCCCGAATTAGACTGAAATGTCAAATGAGTGAAGGGGAATGATGCTTTCACAGTACCTAGATTTCCACAAGCAGGGGCCAAATTGAGAAAAGCTTTGAATGCTAAGGAAAAATTTTTAATTTGTTCCTTGAGATAGAGAGCCAGTGCAATATATTGAGTTTAGGAGGGACATGGGCAGAATTGCGCTTTAGGAACATCACTTTGGCAGCTGTTTGGATTGGAGAAGGGAGAGACTTGAAGCAGGGAGACAGTTGTAATAGTTCAAATAGGAGGTGATGATAGCTTGAACAAGTATAACACAAATTCTGTTGTGGCCATGTGTGAGAAGGGAATGTGTACAGTGATTATGTAGGTAGGGAGATGTTGTGGACAGAGATTAACAAACTGGTTAGATGGGATGGGGAGTTAAGGATGATGGAGACTGTGAAATTGAGTGACTGGAAAGATGATGCAGTAATAGTCTTCAGCAGTAATAGGTAAATAACTTTGGGAGAGGGGTGGGTTTTGGGGAAAAATAAGGAGTTCTGCTTTAGACATGTTGAGTTTTAAGATGCAAGAAAGCCAGAGTTCTAGCCATGCTTTTTTTCTCTGTGTGACTTTGACCTTGGCTCCATTTCCCCAGGATTAAAATGAAGGCATATTCTGACTTTCTGTTCCCTTTTCAGTTCTAACATTCTTCATTTTAATCTTCCTTCCAGCCTTTGACCATATCCAAACAGTTGCCAAGACTTGTTGAAGCTAGCAGCAGAATCTCTTGTTCCATTTTCTCACAAGTTGCCTTCTTCTGCCCACCCTCAATCTCTCCTTTCTTCAATCCATGGATCTTAATGGGAAAACACAGGAGAAAGAGAGGAAGCTCTTTAGTCCAGTCAAGTATAAGAGAGATGTTGCCTTAAAGTAGGCTAGGTGATTTGACCGCTGGGTGTAGGGTTAAAGGAAGGGTCAAAGATTATTTTGAGGTTGTGAATCTGGGTAATTGGCGGGATAATGGTGCTTTCAGCACTCAGGTTGGAAGAAAGATGACATACTGAGTTGTCTTATTCCAGTTGATAACACACAGTTATTAGTTCAATATTAGATCAGAGCCAGGAGAGAAGCTAACAGTGGGTATAGATTTGGAAATCATGTGCATAGGTAAATTCATCAAAAGAGAGAGCATAGAAAGAGAAGTCCCAGGTAGAATCTTAGGGAGCAGGTAGAATCTTTGTAGGGAGGAAGGGGACAGTTATTCAGTGCAGCACAGCAGATGGAGAAGGAACAGTCACACAAGAACAGAACAAGGACAGGCCAGTGGAAAGGAGAGGATACAGAAAGAGCTGGTAGTTGGTCCTGCCCAAATCTTCAGAGGATCAAGAATAGCTGTTCAGGGATCATAGATTTAAAGCTGAAATAGACCTCAAGGCAGTTTAGTCCAAGATCATTGGTTACTTTTGAGTTGAGTAACTGTTTCAGTAGAATAGTTACATCAGCCAGATTGAAAGGAAGGCTGACAAGTGAGTGGGTGGTGATTAAATAAAAGTAACAAGTATACATAACTTTTGCTTTCCTTTAAAACCTAAATATAGCTTGAGGGTATGGTCAAGTGGAGGGTTTTTAAGGATGAGTTAGATGATATGGAAGGAACCAGTAAATTGTAAGAAATTGAAGATGAGAGAAACAGGCGTTGATCTTCAAACAGAGTATATTCCAGAAGAAGGAGATAGGATAGAGAACCCTAGTAGAGGGTTTTCAAAGAATTGCGTTAGTGTAGGAAATGTACAGAGTTTTGAGGTATGGAGTAGGAGAGATGAGGGGGCTCACAAAGAATAACCAAAATTTTCTCAGGAGAGTAAGAGACAGATCATTTACAGAGAGGAGGAGTTGGGGCTTGAGAAGAGAAGACAAGACTTTAAAAAGTCCACAGTGTGATAGAGGAAGAATGAAAGGAATGCCACTCAGCAGTGAGGGCTTGATCAAGGTTAAATAATGTGATCAGTGAACAGAACCCAGTTAGCATGATCATATGACTTCCACCAGCATTTAAAAGTTTGGGAGTAGGAACAGAGAGGACAAATTGACCCAAGGTTTGAAGAGTGACAGAATGGAAGGCTAAGGAGGCAAAGGAATAAAGGATGGAGGACTGTGCTTTGGACATCTCCCTTCTATCTCTGTATGTCTTTTGAACTGATGGGTGAAGTGATGAACTGGGATAACAAAGAATGAAGGAACTGGAAATGATAATAAAGACAAATAATAGTCTTAGAAATGAGGTAGAGGGAGAAATACAAGGACACTTAAGAGGTGGTCAAAGAAGAGTCTTGGAGTTCAAGATCATGAAGTTTTAGGTCTTGGTAAAGTCTAAGGTGTGATCAACTTGTGACTAGCTAAGAGAATGGTTGTCATAAATCATGAGAATTGAAGAGTTTGCTAAGTGGGAGGTCAGAATGATCTGAGGAATACTATCATGAATATTGTATTCTCAAGTATAAAGGAGTGAATTGGGGTGAATAACAAGGCAGTGATCCAGATAGCAAACTTTTTGAGAAAGGAGAGAGTGATGTGAAGGCTGTTAGATGAAAGCAAAAGCAGTCTAGGTTGAGATAGATGGAATGGTCCTGCAACTAAGAGTGTTTGCTGAACTGTAGTAGAAGGGGAAGGTCTGAAAATGGCAATGGGAGGCAAGAAGCATGCTGATTCCTTCTGGCCTGGGGTGTTGAGGGGCATCAGGAAGCAACTAGTACTGGAGAGAGAGCATGGAAAGGAATGAGGTGTTTCTATAGAAGGCTGAATTTCCCTGCGTGCTATAAGATGAAAGGTGTGAGAGAAAAGAAATAGAGGATAAAGAGGAGTGTAGTAAGATAGTTCTTCCATAGTAAGAAAGGTCTTCTAGAAGATAAAGTAGAACTGGCAGGCAAAGTATAGGGTCTAAAAAGGAGTAGGGCTGAACTGGATTGGGATAAATATGGGGAGAGGTCAGAGAGGAAAAGGGTTTATTTCTGAATAAAAGAATACTCTAGATCACCACAAACAAGATAGTAGTTTGCTAGTCATAAGACAGGAAGTACTTACTGGTTAATAAGAATATTGAGTTGAGTGGAGCAGGGGACTGGAGGGTTAATGATAATGATGGGAGTCACTGGTTCCTGGCAGTCCTAAGCAGGAACAGTTGCTTCATTCTTCTATTCTTCTTCAATACAGTATCTTTGAGGACTTGGTGTTAGGTGCCAGTAGGATCAGAAGTAATTAGGAGGAATATATGGCAAGGCCCTCCCTAACCATAAATTGTTGTAGGGGAAGGGGTTTGGGATAGAAACAGTGGTGACTTTTCTACACAGAGATAAGGGCTCCTACATATTTGGGCCGTTTGGTGATCGTTGGAAGGAGCCGTACTGGGTTGAATGGTGACAGATCTGAGCACTCTTGTAAATGTTGCCTTTTTTCATCTTAGGACAGTCATTATTTGAAGATCTGACAGGGTCTCAGCACAAAAACATATATATATATATATAATTCAGAGGAAAAAAACCCTTTTAGGCCGTCATTCAGAGCATGCTATTTTAGAATTGGATCTAAGAGTCTTGGAGGGGAGGCAGCATGGCACAGTGAATGAAGATCTGGCCTCATGAGTTAGTAAGACCTAGATTCAAGTCTTGCCTCTGACATGTCCTGACTCTGGGACTCTGGGCAAGTCACTTAACCTCTCAGTGCCCTAGACCAGAAGCAACACTCTTGAGTGTAGCCTAAACCAGATTAAAATGCAATTTGGAAATACTTAAGAAAATAAAAATACAGTAGAATGTGGGTAATATTAATCTGTGGTTTTCTAAGTTAATATGCAATTTATAGGGACTCTGTTTCTGTTTGACTTTGACATCACTGCTCTAGTATAGACTTGCAGACGTGGGCTGTCCTGTTTTGGAAGAAGTTTTCTCACCAGATTGTTCCACATACCTATGACATCACAGGTCCTGTCCCATCTAGCAGTCTTGATTATCTGATTTCTCAACCTATCTCAGATTAAATGCAGTAGATTACACAAGGGAATTGAGGGCTGCTAGGAGGTAGTTCAGTTCACTCCAGTGGGTGTACATTGATTACTCCAGAAAGTGATAGCGTGATAATGAATGGAGAGAATAATTTTAAAAAGCACAGTAGACTGGCATTTGTTAGTTCAGGGGCAAATAATGTTATATAATTGGACTGCATCGTAATTTACATGACTCTGTATCCTAATTTATATTAAAAAAATGATGATCCAGAATCATCAAATTCAAATTCACAGATGTGAGAATTAAACTCTTATAGTGCAGAGTATCCTGGACCTAGAATCTAAAGAGCCAGATTTAAGTTCTGGCTCTGCTGCTTACTGGGTAACTTTGGCAGATTTTTTTTAACCTTTTCATCATCAATCCCAAAAGGAATTTGGACCAGTTGAATTGTGAGATCCTTTCCAGGTCTAAGTCCTACAATCTGTAAAGTCTCTTGCACCTTTAATATGCTCCAAAGTTTATATAAGGTTTGGTACCAACCTTTGGACATTACATTCTAGTAAACTAAAGTTGTCATTTAAGTGTTTTAAGATGGCAGTGCTTTGCATACAGCTTAATGTTAATATTTATATCGAAAATTATTAAAATAAAAAAGGGGGATTTCAAGAAGTAAATTACAGTTATCTGCCAAATTCAGGTACGTAGAAAACTTGATTTCCCCACTGAAGCCAGATAAATAAGACATTGTCCTTTTTTCTTTTGATGAGCTTACTGTAATAGATGCAATGGAAAGAGCCTTGGATTTGGAGTCAGAAGACTTCTTTTTTAATTGTATTTTTATTGATGGCTTCTATTTCTTAGATCATCATAAATATTGCCATTATTCTTCTCCCTCCCTCTCCCATAGAGCCATCCCATTTAACAAATCAAATTTTTTAAACAGAAAAAAAAATCAGTGCAGTTGACCCATATGTACAAAAATATTTATAACAGCTCTTGCCTGGTGACAAAGAAATGGAAATTGAGGGGAAAGAAATGGAAATTGAGGGGATGCCCATCAATTAAGGAATGGTTGAACAAGTTACGATATGATTGTGATGGAATACTTTTGTACTATAACAAATTATGAGCCAGATGCTGTCAGAAAAACCCGAAAAGACTTACATGAACTGATGCAAACTGAAGTGAGTAGAACCAGGAGAAAAGTGTACACTGTAACGGCAATATTGTAAGATGATCAACTGTGTAAATGGCTTAGCTTTTCTCAGCAACACAAAGATCCAAGATAACTTTGAAGGACTCATAATGAAAATTGCTATCCATCCCCAGAGAAAGAACTAATGGAGTCTGAATACAGATCTTTATTACATCTTTATTTTTCTGTTGTTGTGTTTTTTTTTAAATTTTGGTCTGTTTTCTTTTACAACATTTTAACATTTTTAAATTTTGAGTTCCAAATTCTCCCTCTCTCTCTCTTCTTCCTCTCTCTCCTCCCTGAGACATTAAGCAGTCAGATATAGGTTATACATGTGCAGTCATGTAAAACATTTCCATATTAGTCATTTGTACAAGAAGATTTGGATGAAAGAAAAAGAATAAAAGAAATTGAAAAATAACATGCTTAAGTCTATATTCAAGCAATATCAATTCTTTCTCTGGGGGTGGATAGTATGCTTCCTCATTAGTCCTTTGGGATTGTCTTGGATCATTGTCTTGCTGAGAATTGTTAAGTCATTTACAGTTATACAATAATGCTGTTACTGTGTATAACATTCTGGTTCTGTTTACTTCACTTTGTATCAAGTCATGTCTTTCCAGGTTTTTCTGAAATTATCTTGTTTGTCATTTCTTATAGCACAATAATTTTCCATTACAATCATATACCACAGATTATTTAGCCATTCCCCTATTAATGGCCATCCCTTTATTTTAGAAGTATATTTAGTGTTCATGGCAAGGCCATGCCAATATACTAAAAATTACAAAACTACTAAAGTAGACTTATACTTTTAATGCTATACTAATCAAATTACCAAGGACATACTTTATAAAACTTGTTAAAATAGCAACAGAATTCATTTGAGAAAACAAAAGATCCTGAATATCAAGGAAAATGATTAAAAGGAATGAAGAGGAAATAGTACTTCCAGACCTCAAATTATATTTATAAAGCAGAAGTCATAGAAACCATATGATATTGGTCAAAAAATAGAGATAGATCAATTGGAAAAGATTAGACAAGGGAGAATCGGAGACAGTGAAACTCAATAATGCAATTATAAAGCTGAAATTATAAATTATCTAGGAAAAGCTCCTTATGTGCTAAAAAAGTTCTAGGGAAATTAGAAAGCAGTCTGGCAGAAATTAGAGGAACATCTTACACTATATTTTACAATACATCCTAAATGGATATACACTATTCATATTAAAGACCATATAATAAAATGATTAGAAAAGAAGCATTATCATATACCTCTCAAAGCTATGGGTAGGAATTACATTCTTAACAAAATGAGAGAGGAGCTAATATAAAAAATAAAAAAGATAACTTTGATTACTTGAAACTGGAAAGCTTCTGCATGGATAAAATTAATGCCCCTAAGATAAGAAGTGATCAAAAGGGAAAAAACCAACTTTGTATCAAAATTTTTTGGTAAAAGCTTGGTATCTCAGAGATAGATATAGATATTATTGCAAAGTATTCACAACCACATGAAAGAATGTTTCAAATTAATAAGAGAAATACAAATAAAAACAACTCTAAGGTTTTACCATACCCTGCAAAGTGGCAAAAATGACAAAAAATGGCACTAGTCAATGTTAGAAGGGTTGTAGAGTGATAGGTACACTAGTACATTGTTCGTAGAGCTGTGAAATAGGACCATTTTGGAAAGCAATTTGGAATTATGCAAATAAAGTGACTAAAATATCCATACCCTTTGAACCAGAGACTCCATTACTGGGCTTATCCTCCAAAGAAGTCATCATAAAAATAAAATTCTTATGTACTCCAGAATACTTAACAACAGTACTTTTTGTGATAGATAAGAATTGGAAACAAAGTAGAGAGATGCTCATCAACTGGAGAATGGCTAAACAAACGGGTACCTGAATATAATTTAGTGTTACTGTGCTATAAGAAATTATGTGTGTAATCAGTATACTTATAGCTGTTCAAATTATTTTTTATTTCTTTATGAAACACTGAAATTTAGTCTCTACAAGTCTTTTGCGTGCTTTGGTAGGTTATTCTCCAGATATCTTACGCATTTTGGAATGGAATTTCCCTATTTTTGTTTCTTGGGTTTTGTTATATAGAAATACTGTTGATTTTTGATGGTTTTTTTTTGTAGCCTGCAAGTTTGCTGAAGTTATTAATTGTTTCAGTTATAATATCTTTGCTGATTCTCTGTTTAAGACTTGTCCCGTGTTGCATAGATAGAAAATGTCAGAGCTAGGACTCAAGCACAGCTCTTCTGGTTTTAGGATCAATGTTCTTTCCAAATAAAGCAAATATCTCTAAAGAGTTATCATGTGGAAGATACATTAAACTTTATCTGCTTGTCCCAAGAGGGCTGTACGGGGGCCATTTGGCAGAAGCTAGATGCATGTTTCAATTCAGAATCTTTCTAAAAAGCCTCAGAACTGTCCGATAGTGGAATGAACTGTTGTAGAAGTTAGTAAATTTCCCTTTACTAAGAAGCCAAAGATGGATGTCTGCTTCTAATAGGTATGAAATAGCATAGTAGATAACACATAGGACTTGCATCTGATTTGGATTCTGGCCATAGATACTCCCTAACTGTATGACCTTGGGTAAGTCACTTAACCTTTCTCTCAGCCTCAGTTTTCTCATCTGTAAAATGAGGATAACAGTAACAGCTACTGTCCAGGATTGTTGTGAGCAGCAAATGCGTTAACATATATAAAGTGCTTTCGAGGTCTTCACGCATTATGTAAGTGTTATTATATAATTGTTATTGTAGAGGCAGTTTCTGCTCAGATAGAGATTGGACTAGATGGTATCTGAGGGTCCCTTTATAACACTGAGATTCTGTGATTTGCTGTCTTTAGACACCATGACAACCATGGATGATAAGCTGCTTGGGGAGAAGTTGCAGTACTACTACAGCAGCAGTGAGGATGAAGACAGCGAGAGGGAAGACAAGAATAAAGGCACTACACTGGGCAATTCTGTTTCTGGAGAGACTGAGCTGGCTAGGGATGGTATCACAGTTAATACAGGTACAGGAAAAAACTACTAGAATCATCTCTTTGTGAGTTTCTGACCTACACAAAAGGATAAAACATGAGTTGTTTTTTGTAAGTACTAAGCCTGTAAACGAGTGGATTATATCCCCAAATTTGGACAACTATAGATTATAAAAAGAATAATTAAGACCTAGCCTTTTTGGGTTCTACTTTCATTTTTCTCTTGACCATTTTTCTCCTATACCACATTGCCTTTTCCCCAAGAGGAAGCAGTGTTCCAAGAAATCTGGGGTAGTGGAAAGAGCAGTAGCCTTGGAGTCATAAGACCAAGGAGACCTGCTTTAGTGTTCCATCTTTGCCATGGCTGACAAAGAGAGTCAATAATTTTATACAGTGCTTATCTCACAATAGTTTTATGAGTTAGGTAGTGTAAGAATAATTATCTCTGATGGGGACATGGAATATGATGTTAGAGGTGGAAAGTGGCCTTTGAGAACATAGAGTCTGGTTTTCACATTTTATATAAGAGGAACTGAAAATCTGCAGAAATGACTTGCTTAAAATCACACAGTCATTACGTGGCAAAACTTGTAACAAACCATTTTTCCTGACTTCAAAGAGACTTCTCTTTGTCTCAAGTATTCTTTCTGAGCTACCACACTTGTTCTACTTTCTAACAATCCCAGTGATTTACCATTCCTATGGTGTCTTTTGTCATCAGGTCCAAAAGGTGTTATCAATGACTGGCGCAGATTTAAGCAACTGGAGACAGAACAGAGAGAAGAGCAGTGTAGAGAAATGGAAAGGCTCATCAAAAAGTTGTCTATGACTTGTAGGTCTCATTTGGATGAAGAGGATGACAAACAGAAACAAAAAGAACTTCAAGATAAAATCAATGGGAAGGTAATTTTAACCCAAGCATTTCCAGAGATATAGATATTATAGATGTAGATATTAGAGACTGAACTAGATAATAAGAGAGAATAACCATTTGTTCAGTGCCTGCTATATGGTAAGTGCTTTTTACAAATATGATCTCTTTTGATCCTCACAACTCTTCAAGGTAGGTGCTATTAGTATCTCCATTTTATGGGAGACTGATGCAAACAGAGGTTAAGTGACTTGCCTAGGGTCAGTTACCTAATACATATCTGGGGCTGTATCTGAACTCAGGTCTTATTGACTCCAGTTCCTTCGATCTTTTAATGTAGAAGCTGCAAGGTCCTGTGTGATCCTGACTATAGCTCCTCAATATCTGAATGGTTTCTTTCTGACTGTCTATAGTATTTTCTTCTTCACTTGATAGTTCTGGAATTTGGCAACAATATTCTTTGGTGTTTTTAGTTTGGGATCCCTTTTGGGAGGTGTATGGTAGATTCTTTCAATGACTACTTTGCCCTCTGGATCTAGGACTTCTGGGCAGTTTTCCTTGATGATATCTTGGAAGATATTGTCCAGGCTCTTTTTTTCATCATGGCTTTCTGGTAAACCAATAATTCTTAGATTTTTCTCTCCTGGATCTGTTTTCCAGGTCAGTTTTTCCAATTAGATATTTTACAATTTCTTCTATCTTTTCATTCTTTAGTTTCTGTTTGACTGATTCTTGACGTCTCATAGAATCATTAGCTTCCACTTGCCCAGTTCTAATTTTTATCAAATTGTTTTCTTCAGTTAACTTTTGCATCTCTTTTTCCATCTATCCAATTGTTTCTTTTAGGAGTTATTTTCTCCAGTTAGTTTTTGTACTTCCTTTTCCATTTGTCCAATTTTCCTTTATAAGGAGTTGTTTTCTTCAGTGAATTCTTTTTACATATTTTTAAAATCATTGGCCATTTTTTCTTCTATTTCTCTAATTTGCCTTTTAAAATCCTTCAGCTCTTCCAAGAGTGTTCTTTGTGCTTGTGACCAGTTCATATTCCCTTCTGAAGTTTCAGATGGGCATACAGTCTCAATGCTGACCTTTTTGGTATTTGTGTTTTGGTCCTTGTCCCCATAGAAAGTTTCTGTGGTCTTTTCTGCTTTGCTTCTTACTCATGATGATGATGATCTCCCTTTTCCTGGCTTTTAAAGTAGATCTCTGGGCTCCTAGGGCACAAGGGGCTCTGTCCCACAATTCTTGTGCCTTGAACTTGAGGCTTTGTGTGTTGTGGCCTCTGGTTCTTTCAGCTAGAAGCTAAAATGCTGCAGCTTACCTGGTGCTAAGCTGGCTGGCGTGAAAAAGCAGAGGCCAGGTGAAGTCTTTCTGGGTTTCCCTGGAGTTGTCCTGGAGTCAGCTGTGTTAAGTGTGGGAGAGGGGTGGTCTGGCTACAGTAGGTCTCCTCTGCTAAGCTAGAGCATAGGCAAGTTCAGCAGTTGGTGATCTCGTCTGTGTTAGTGTCTTCCCTATTCCCCTGGGGTGCTGAGGCATGCCTGGGGTCCTGGTGCTGGCAATTGCGGGCTCCACCCCCCTGGGAGTTAGGATCTCCTCCCAGTTTGCTGAGGTGGAGCTGTCTGGGACAGCTCTGGTCCTGCACTGGTCCCCTACAGCCATAGCAAGAGGGACCCTCCTTAGTGAGGACTTAGAGACTGTTTGCCCCTTTTGTTGATCCCACTGTTCTAAGATTTAACTGGGGAAATGGGTCTTTCAAGGTCAACAAGGGGAGGAGGAGAGTTTTTACCGATCACTCTGCCATCTTGGCTCCTAGAAGTCCAGGTAGATGACTTACAGACATTTAATCTGCGGGCTAATAGTTTCAGGAGCTGCCGCTGCAGATACCTGGGGCTCCATGGCTCTCACTTGCGTGGTTCTGCTGGAGTCCCATCCTGGGCTGATATGCCTGAGATTCTGCAGTGTGGCTGCTGCCTCAGACCCCCCGGGGTTTCCTGCTTGACTCTGCCATTGCAGGGATATGCTGGTACAGCCTGTGCACTGTGCATTCTGTGCTTCTCCAGCCCCGCAGAACAGATCCTTCCTGTTGACCTTTCAGTTTGTCCTGGGGTCTGAATCTGCCACAGTCTGTCTCCTATTAAATTCTGCCACTCCAAAATCCATTCAGATTCTCTTTCTAGAGATATCTGAAGGAGTTTGTCCAAGAGCTTAGGTGAGTAGTTGCTCTCACTCTGCCATCTTGGCTCCACCCCCTACTAGTTTCATTTAAAGCCAAAAAGTTTAATGCCTGAAAACATCCTGGCCTTGATATTTAGTAGTAGTTTGATCTTGGGCAAGTCACTTTTCTGTACCTTTATTTCCTGTACTTTTATTAACTATCCCCCTCTATAGATTGTTGTGAGAGGATTGCTGGGCTCTTTGATTCTCCAGTGGTTTTTTCTTGGTGCAGTACCTAGAATACCAGGCCCAGAATAAAGAAGACGAGTTCAGATCTGATCTCCTTGCAGACCTTAAGGTGTTATGGAAATGCTAGTGATACTGATGACAGTGAAAATGATGGTGTTATAATTGTGATTGTGGGTATTGTGGGTATTCTCCTTTCATCTCTACAGACCTCAGCCCTTTCACATCTCATCCTTTGCAATTTTTGTCTGTCATTTTGTGAATTCTTAGTAGAAGCAGTCTGTGTTTTGACTCTATTGCTTTTCATGATGAGCCCATCCTTTACTGGTCATACTTATGGTAACTCGGTACTGCAAGTGCTTGAGAGTAGGGTGGAGAGAGTGCCAGACTTGGAGTCAGGAAGATTCAAGTTCAGATCCTAGCCTTAGACAATAGCTAGGTGATTTAGGGCAAATTACTTAACCTTTGCCTGCCGCAGTTTCCTCATCTGTACAATGAGGGAGGTTGGACTCTTTTGCATCTAAGGTCCCTTTCATCTCTCATGATCCTATATCATGATGAATGTTTCATGATCCTCTTATGATCTTGTGTCTCTAATGATGCCTTTCAGATCCCTTTGTGCATAGATTATCCTTGTATAGTTACAGAATTTTGACATCATTATTATTACCATCTAATTATCTTTTTTTTTTCTATGATAGTGGCATATACTTTATCCATTTTGTTTGGATCCATTGTCATTTGATGTGAAAACTCACATTTACTGAATATAACCAAAATGAACGTTGTCTCTATTATATATTCATACTTCAACTAATGTTTATTGGTTCTACAGAAAAATATTAGGCAAAACAACATTATGGGGGACATTTGATTTCAAACGAAACCTCCCTAGTAAGGGACACAGAAAAGGGGGTCAAAAGTATTGCTGAGCTGGTTTAGTCTCAAATGATTGACTAATCCTGTTGACAACCTTATTACAGCAGAGTTAGAGATGTTATAGTGAAGTTTGGTTATTTTGTCCTTATTATGTAACTGCAAAATGACATTATTTGGAGCATTGTTAGGTGGGTTACACCTATTTTTAAAGTGATTAATAGTTTGTATTTCTTGAGTTGCCAAAAGGACTTAAGTGGGAGGCCACCAACTACTCAGTATTTTGATAGTAGGAGAGAAGATATTGAGAGGGAAGAGGGTGCGGAAAGAAGACTGAAGTTTGAATGGTATGTGTTCCCCCTAGTGTCTCACTGTGGTATACTGGTGCTCATTGTAAGGCTAGATCAAGAGGACAAAATCTGGCCTATTTTACCAGCCTGCAAAGGCTTCATTTACAGGGCATTGATGAAATCTGAATCTTCACTCAGGCCTGGTTTCAATAAGTGAATAGAGAGTCATCACCAGAAGGTTGAGCACCAGGTGGTTTTTTGGTGTGTGTCCCAGCAACTCTTGAAAACCATCTTTCTCTGTACACATTTCAAATTCTCATAGTCTGTAAATGAAAAAGAGTTTGTGACCAAGCATTTGACTTTAAGGCCCTCAGTGATCCTTTATGCTGTTGGAGACCATGGAACCCTTTGTGTTGCTGACCATTGTAGGTGTTAGTTACTTTCATGTAGTTTGTGTGAGGCTTCTTTCTGCACTGCATTTATCAACCTCTTGATCCTGTAACAGATGACTTTGAAGGAGTATGGCATGATGAATGAGGAACAAGATGATGAAGAGTTTTTACAGCAATATAGGAAGCAACGAATGGATGAGATGAGACAGCAGCTGCACAGTGGGCACCACCAGTTCAGACAAGTCTTTGAGATCACCAGTGGCGAAGCCTTTTTGGACACAGTTGATAAGGAACAGAAAAGTATACTCATTGTGATTCACATTTATGAAGATGACATCCCCGGGGCAGAAGCAATGAATGGCTGCATGATCTGCCTTGCTGCTGAGTACACCTCGGTCAAATTCTGCAGAGTGAAGAGCTCGCTCATTGGGGCCAGCTCCCGCTTCACCAATAATGCTCTTCCTGCGTTGTTGATTTATAAAGGAGGAGAATTAATTGGTAATTTTGTCCGAGTCACTGACCAGCTTGGAGAAGATTTCTTTGCTGTGGACTTGGAAGCATTTTTACAAGAGTGTGGTTTGCTCCCCGAAAAAGAAATGGTGCTGCTGACATCAATCCATAACCCAACTGCTGGTTTCAGTGAGGATAGTGATCTGGAAATAGATTGAAGTGTTGGGGAAAGGGACTAGTAGTGTAGGGGTGAATAAGTACAAGTAGGGGGCTTGTCTTCTGACTCACATCTATATGTTTGTTTATTTTTGTTCCTTCCTGTGCGCTTTGGCTTTTTGCCTATTCTTTGTAAACTCTTTTATTGTATGTAAAATTAAAGGTTCTTAACATTTCTTAGATTAAATCAATAAAATGTTGAATCACTGTGTGTCTCATAGGAAATTGTCTTCAAAGTTGCGTAAACAGGAAACAATTTATTTGCCTCAGGGTCTCTTACATAATATCTTTGTTATCATTACCAATCAATATTTACTTAGCATCCACATGGCATTGTTCTGGAAACTGTCTTTAGATGATCCCAGCAATCCCTTCCAGCTCTAAAACTCAAAGATTCTATAATTAAAACTTTGTTAACTTTATAAATGTTGCAGTTACTTAAGCAGACACCGGGCATACTCTTGGTCAGATGCTTGTCCCTGGAAATTCTCACATTCTTTCCAAGTTCCCTCACCCTGTCAATCTGTTATTAAAATATTTCAGATGACATGTGTGCATAAAATTCTGATTATATTAATGAGGAAGTAACTTTTGCTTCTGGCAGTGACTTTTTTATTGCATTAAATCTTGAATGAAGTTCAACTGAGAATGGCATCTATCCTGCCTTATAGCAGAGTCACATTGCTTAGAAATTAGATTTGAGGCTAATGGAAGTAAAAATTTACCATAGAAGCAGCTAGTTAAAGCCATTTTTGTGGTTATGTCCCTTATCAGGGCTTAAACTTTTTTCCACTTGCAAGCCCTTCAGTACTTCTTAAACCTCATATTCACCACTGAAGAAGTGCTCACTCCTTTCACGCTAGCTCCTTTAACTACACCATTTGATGGCTTTTTAAGGTTTGTAAAATGTCTTCCTTGCAACAGCCCCATAAGGAAAACAGGACAATAGTCATTGTGCACATTTTACAGATGAGAAAACAGGCTCTGAATGATGAAATCTTTTGCCCTTAGTTTCTAAACAGTAAACACTTGTTGAACACTTCGTGTGTGGAATGCTTTGCTCTGCTTAAGGAAACACAATTCAGATATGACCTAGTCCTTACATGGCGCTTATAGGCTAACAAAGCATTAAAGCACTAACATGTAGCTATAATGCACAGTGTTATACAATATGTGTCCTGTGGAGTTACAGAACAAAATGCTGTGTGAAGTCTGAGGGGGACGGTTGTTACTATGGTAGGAAATAGGTGAAAGTTTCATGGAGTCATTGGCATTTGGGCTTGAAGAATGGTAAGAATTCAACTAGCAGAGAGGCAGATTTCAACTTGGTCCTTTGTACTATGTCTGGTGATTTTAATGCAGTCCTATGTTGCCAGTCAATTTTTCATCTCAACCCCAGGAATCTAATTTTATCAATTTGCAGCCTCGTTCTAGCAATGCAGATAGGAACTTACTACAGCTTGGTAAATTTCCATAAGTAACTGTGACCTATATAGTTGATCTCCTGGGGCTGACATCCTGGGGAGGAGCTTCTGCAATTTACTTAGTCTGGGCTACAGATGGAAGTCATTCATTGTATGAACAGACATATAGTATATTCATGCCTTTGTATGTTGGTAGGACCTGCCAGAATCTTTCCTCTAATATTCTTCAGGAACCCAGAGGTCATATCCATGCCAAGAGCAGTTTAAGGAAACTTTAATAGAGATACAAGCCTAGTCATTAAAAATAAGTATGTATGGAGCACTCGTAATAGCCAAGTCTTGATTTTCATAAAATTAATGTAAGGAATATATAAATTCTGGAGTTTTAGACATGTTTCATGTATATCTTCTTGTGAGATGTTTTTACACAAACTCATTGTTATAGTAGTAAGAAATGAACTAAAACCATTTTTTTTATGATAAAGATTCTTAAAGAGAGAGATCTTAGAAGTCATCTGTTCCATTCTCTACCGAACCAGGACTCTTTATTTAATACTTCTATAGGGAGGAAGCTCACTTTTTTCCTAAGACAGCCTATTCCATTGGGCACCTTAGATTAGCAGGAACTTCTTAGCATCAAAATCTTCCTCCTTATACCTTTCACTTGTTAGGCCTAGTTCTTCCTCTTAAAGAATCAAGTAGAACAAGCCTACTTCTTCCTCACAAAAGCTTTTCAAATAATTGAAAATAGTGACTGACCTCTTCCCCACCCCAAATACAGCCTGGACTACACCTAAGTAAATAGCAAGATATCCAAGGAATCTACTCAGCTAGCTCTCTCTGTCTACAATGGGTATAAAGACCCTTGGTCACTTAAACACCATAGCCTTAAACAAAGGGGAGGGTGAGGGGATAGTCTATGTGGTGAAAGAAGAGCTGGGTTTGGAATGACAGGAACTGGATTTGATCCCTAAATCTGTTACTTATTATTTGTATCATCTTGTGCATATAACTTTTCCTCTTTGGGCTTCAGTTTCTTTTTCTGTAAAGTGAACAGATTTTGATTAGAAGATTTTTAAAGTCCCTTCCAGCTACAAATCCTTTAATGTTACGAATGGACCTGATGACCCTATTTTAGCTTACTTAGTGAAAGGATTAGGTAAAGCAGAAATGGGGGCTATAACCTAGTATGACCACAGGAGGGCAGCAGAGGAGAAGGAATGAAGAAAAGAGAAAAAGCTCTTGAATTTCTGAATAGACAAATAAGGCTCACGTACAAGCCATAGCAGTATTAACAACAACATACGGTGCTTTAAAGGTTTTCAAAGTGCTTTTATTTCATTTGACCCTCACAACAAACCCTGTGAGGTCAGTGCTACTGGGATTATTCCTATTTGATAGATGAAAATGACTACTATTCAGAAAAGTTCTGACTTACCCGTGGTCTAATAAGCTTGTAAGTGTTAAAAGCTAGTTTTAATTAGTTTTAGTTAGTTTAGATGAGAAATTTGAAAAATCCATTAACTTTTAAAATTAAGCACAAGGAATACAAAGCTATTGAATAAATTTATTTATAACATTCATTGGAAAAAGAATTTTGTGAGTTGCAAATTCCCTCCCCCTTCTGCATCTATTGAGGTTAAAAGAAGTGATATAAATTATACATGTGAAATCATGCAAAACATTTCCATATTAGCTGTGTTGCAAAAAAGAATCAGAAAAAAATTATGCTTCAATCTGCACTCAGACTCCATCAATTCTCTCTCTGGAGGTAGATAGCATTTTTTATCTAAAGTCCTTCAGAATTGTCTTGGATTATTATACTGATCAGAATAGCTAAGTCAATCACAGTTGATCATGATACAATATTACTGTCTGTGTATAATATTCTGGTTCAGCTCATTTCACTTTGCATCAGTTCCTGTAAGACTTCCCTAGTTTCTCTGAAACTGTCCTGCTTGTCATTTCTTATAACACAATAGTATTCCATCCCAATAATATACCACAACTTGTTTAGCCATTCCCCTATTGAAATCCCTCAATTTCCAATTCTTTACCACCATAAAAAAAGCTACTATAAATATTTTGGTACATTTGGGTCCTTCTTCCTTTTTCTTTTATCTTTTTGAGACACAGACCTAGTAGTATTGTTTGCGTCAACTCACAATTCCACCAGTAACATATTAGTGTCCCAGTTTTTGCACATCTCTAGAGTTAACAAATTAATAAGAAATCTATATCGTTTTTGGCCAATATTATGGCCAATGAAGAAAGAGGCAAGGGGAGAGAAGAAAGAGGGGTGTGGCAAAGAAGGCAGAAGTAAAGGATTGAGGGGAGGGGAAGCTGAAGAAAAGTAAAAGGCCCAAAATGAAGGATAAGTTAGTTAGAAAGAATGTCAGGAAATGCTGCCTTTGCCCTACTAGGAGTATGTTAGCAAATGGAAGAGAACCTGGAGAATGCAGGCAGGCACCACAGCCTAGCAAAATCCGTATTTCTGACAGATTCATAAAGAAATAATGGTTTTTCTTATTTTCAAGGTCAGTGTCATCATGGAATCACAGCCCTTAGAAATGGAATGCTGTTGTGTTTGTGCTTCATTTTCAAAGAGGACCATGACAAAAGAGAAATGATGACATGACTTGCACTTGACTTTGTTTTGAGTGAGAGAGGGCTGTGCAAGGTCACTAGCCTCACTTTCTCCTCCTGAGTCATCTGGATCCAGTGACCAGATATTCATCAGGATGACTGGAGATGGCCCAGGATTTAATGGGAGTCCTTGGCCTTTTGGCCAAGTACTTCAAAACAGAATATTGGAACACAGAATGACAGGATTGTTAGAGTGATTTACTGAGAGAAGGGGATGAGACACTAACAAGAGTCTGTGTTTGCAAAATTCTGTGTGTCTAGTGCTGTGTATCTAGAATGGAAAGGGAAAGAAGCATTTGCTCCTTTCAGTCTTGCTTTCTTAACTGTCATTTTTTATGACTTTTTAAGGTTTGTAAAATATCTTCCTTACAACAGTCCCATAAGGAAAACAAGATAATAATCATTATGTACATTATAATAAGGAGCAGTGAGACAATCTGAGTTTGAGAAGCAGAAAGAGAGTTGGATCAGATAAAGTTGAACAAAAAGAGATTCAGTTCAATTCAAACCATGCTTATTTAAGCTTAAGCCCCTACTGTAAGCCCTTGTGCTTGGGGCTGGGTATGATTATAGAATGGGTCCAACAACTCTAGAGTGTCTTGATAGCCTTGTGTGGGGTGTTTTGGATAATCATCATAATGCAAATATAGCCCTCTTTTAGTGTATTCCTGACCAAATAGACCTGAAGTTAAACACACATACAAATAATAAAAATTTATAAAGTTTTAAATTAGAATGGAAAGAAAAATCAAGGGAAAATTCTTGCCATTCTTCTTTTCCATTCCCCTGCATCCATGAGAGATTCTATATGAGGTCTCCCCCAGACTCCCATGCTGCCAACTGGAAAAGGGAACATACACTTCACAGACAACTCCCAAGTTGTCTTTCAGCTGGAATACTGCTCCCAATCTAGTGTAATTTGAACCAGCTGTGCCTCAGTAATATTTTTGCCTCTGAGGTTATCTGCTCTTTTCCCCAAGAGCTACGGCTGCCATCTGCTGGAGCTGACACCTGCTTCAGGAGTCTGGCTTCCTAGGAAGGAATGTTAGCACTCTTTCAGGAGGCTGATTAGGGTGACATGTCTGCTGTTAACCAACACATTTTACCCTTCAAGTCCAGGTTGTTTTTTCCAATCTAGCTTACTCCTCAGCAGGAAGTTATCCAGGCTTCCCTGGTATTTAGTAGTTGTGGTGGTAATGGTGGTAGCAGGTTTTTTTTGAGGGGGGGGGGGTGTTCTAATCATTTCTCACTGTGGACCTACCAGATAGTTTCATGATAGTACTAATGGCCTCTAAAATGTCCATAATCTTCAAGGAGGTACTTAGCAACCCTGGAAAAAGTGATATAAAGCTGATGACTGTTGCTTTTTATTCCTGCCTCTATTTCAGATTTTGTACCTCCATTACACAAAGATAGACTGGACATGGAACCTGCTCTCATGAAATCTAGGTGGTTCCTTCCCTCTGCCTCCTTTTCAAGAGATGGGGAAAAGGGAATACCAAGAGTCAGACAAACAATTTTGAAGCAAAATAGAATGTTACAAGCACAAGGGGGAGGTTCAGGTAATTTTTCAATTCTGTAACTCAAGGCAGAGGAAAATTGGTATATTCACATATTTGTTGTGGTACAGAGTGGAGTGTTAGAAAGAGCCCTGGTCTTAAGATTCCAAAGACTTGCATTGAAATCCCAGCTCCCACCCTTACTGTTTACCCTACTCAAAATATTTCATCTTTTGGAGCCATAGTTCATCTGTAATATGGGATACTATTACTTCCATGCCTGCTTCCACAGGGTTTTTGTCAGGAAAATATTGTATAACCAGTGGAGAGATATAAAAATGGAATCTATGGGAAAGGAAGGACAAAAATTGACTGAAGAAGGCGATTACTTAAAAAATGCTATTGAATGAATGGAAGAAACATCCACCAAAGGAAACAAATCCTTAAAAAGTAGAATTGGCCAAACAGAAAACAGGGTACAAAAGCTAAATGAAGAAAACAATTCCTTAAAAATTAGAATTGGGTGAGTGGAAGCTAATGACTCTATGAGACATCAAGGATCAGTCAAACAAAATCCAAAGAATGAAAAAATAGAAGAAAAAGTAAAATACCTCATCAGAAAAACAACTGCCCAGGAAAATAGATCCAGGAGAGATAATTTAAGAATTATTGGACTACCTGCAAGCTATAATAACAATAAAAAAAAGAGACTGGCCAGTATCTTTCAAGAAATTATCAAGGAAAACTGCCCTGATATACTAAAACCAGAGGGCATTGAACAATCATTGAAAGAGTCCACTAATCTCCTCCTGAAAGAGATACTAAAATGAAAACTCCAAAGGATATTATAGCCAAATTCCAAAATCATCAGGTCAAGGAGAAAATATTCAAGCAGCCAGAAAGAAATAATTAAATATCATGGAACCACAGTCAGGAAATCACATGACTTAGCAGCTTCTACATTAAAGTATTAGAGGGTTCAGAATATGATATTCCAGAAGGCAAAGGAGCTTGGTTTACAACCAAGAATCAATGATCCAACAAAACTGAGCATGATCTTTCAGGGGAAAAGAATGACATTCAATGAAATAGGGGACTTTCAATCATTCCTGATGAAAAATCAGAGATAAACAGAAAATTCAATCTTCAAATACAAGACTCAGGAAAAGCATAAAAAGTTAAACAGGAAAGAGAAAAAACAGCATATTATTCAGTAAGGTTTAACTTTTTATATCCCTACAGTGAAAGATGATACTTGTAACTCTTGGCAATTGTATCTTTATTAGAGCAGTCAGAAGAGGTATGTAGACAGAGGGTGTGGGTATAAATTTACTTTGTGATGATAAAAAATTAATTAAGGGGTAAAAAATTGTACTGGGAAAAGAGGAAAGGGGAAATCAGAATAGGATAAATTATGTCACATGAAGAGGCACAAAGTCTATTACAGTAGAGGGAAGGGAGGGTTGAGCATTGTTTGAACCTTACTTTCATCAGATCTGGTTCAAAGAGAAAATAACATACACATTCATTTGGTTGGAGAAATCTGTCTCACCCTAAAGGGAAGCAGGAGGAGAAAGAGGAAAGAAAAGGAAAGGAATGGATAGAAGGGGAGGCAGATTGAGGGAGGCAGTGGTCAGAAGCAAAAGGTGAGTAGGGAAAGGGTGAAAGGAGAAAGAAAAGTATAAAGAAAGGGGAAGATAGGATGGAAAGAAAGACACGGTAATCATAACTGTGAATGTGAATGGGATGAACTCTCCCATAAAATGGAAGCGGGTAACAGAGTGGATTAAAAAACATAATCCTACAAAAAGTTGTTTACAAGAAACACATTTGAAGCAGAGAGATACACACAGAGTAAAGGTGAAAGGCAGGAGCAGAATATATTATGCTTCAGCTGAAGTAAAAAAAAGCAGGGGTTGTAATCCTGATCTCAGACAAAGCAAAAGTGAAAAATAGATCTAATTAAAAGAGGTAAAAAAGGAAACTATATCTTGCTAAAAGGTACCATAGACAATGAAGTAATATCAATACTAAACATATATGCACAAGTGGTATAGCATCCAAATTCTTAGAGGAGAAGTTAAATGAGTTGTAGGAAGAGATAGACACCAAAACTATACTAGTAGGGGTCTTCAACCTACCCCTCTCAAAACTAGATAAATCCAACCACAAAAAGAAGTTAATGAAGTAAATAAAATTTTAGAGAAGTTAGATATAGTAGACTTCTGGAGAAAACTGAATGGGGATAGAAAGAAATATAGAAATGGAAGTTATGAGCACTAATGAATTCATACTGTTTGAGGGAGCAGGCAGAATAAAAAGCTGAAGCCCAAAGCTAATTTGGTCAAAAATAGACAAGGAGGCAATGAAGAACATTGGATTTGGAATTAGAAGGCCAGGGTTTGAGTCCCAGCTGTTACTTGCTAGTTTGGTCACTTTAGGCAAATCACTCCCTTTTTCTGGGTCTCAGTTACCTCAGTTATAAAAGAAAGGGGGTTTGTTCTTTTGTAACATCCCAAATACTAGTCAGCCTGAAAAATTTAATTTGTACCTATGTTTTATAATTCAGAGGCTCTTAATCTGAGTTCCATGAGTGTGTTGTTTTTTCAAAAAGTATTTTGATAACTGTATTTTAACACTATTGGTTTCTGTTGTATTTCTACATATCTTTATTTCATGCATTTAAAAATATTATTTAGAAGGAGAAGGTTTTATGAAACTACCAAAGGAGCCCATGATAAAGTTAAGAACCACTTTTCTGTATGCCTAATATTATGCACATTTTGTAAACATGCATTTATGTACATGCCTTCCAATAAAATGTAAGGTCCTTGAGGGCAGACACCGAGATTAAATTTTGTTTTCCTATTCTAAGCAACTAGCACAATGGCTGGCAGATAGTAGGCACCCAATAAATACCGATTATTGATTGGTTGATTAGGCAGTTTCTAAGGTCTCTTCCAACTCTAAATCTTGTAAACTACCAAATCAAAGAAAACATCTTAGTTCCAGCAAAGAGTTTCTATAATTTTTCAGGCTCAGTTTGCTATGGCAAACCTGGAGCTTTTAAAGCAGGGTGTAGTCTAGTCCTGTCTTTCATCTTCCAGATGAGCGACAGCTGTGGATTACTGTTTGTTGTCTACTTGCTTCCAGAATTGGAGGGAAAATATCAAAGAATTAATTTCTGGGTTGGCTCTTGCTGACTCAATAACATCTGGGGCACCTTAAGAACAAGATCTTCCTTTTAAAAGGCTAGTGTTTTGGGAAGTCATGGATTGAAATTGGGTCAACACCTATTTCTTGTATGGTATAGTTGAAAAAGCACTAGATTTAAGAGTCAGAGAGCCTGGGTCTGGATTCTAGTTCTGTTACTAGATATGTCAACTTGGGTAGGTCATTTTCCTTCTCTAGCCTTTCCTCTCCTCATCTATAAATAAGAGGCTTAGAGTAGAGAATCTTTGAATGTGTCTTAGTGTTCCATAAAGAGACTGATCCCTAAACCTTGGGAAGTATGGTGTAGTGTGGCTAGGGTACTGGCCTTGGAGATAGAAAAGCTCTTGTTCAAATTCTACCTTAGACACCAGGCAAGTCACTTAAAAACTTTGTGCCTCAGTTTCCTCATCTGTAAAATTAGAGGAGTGGACTCCATAATCTTCTAAATTAGGCCTTCTAAGTCTCTTCCAGCTCCAAATCTATGGACTACAGATGGATTAATGTAATGGGAAACATGGTAGTAGTGGTATGAATTATTCCTTCCCAGAGTTTCTCTGGTTTTAGATTCCATGGGTATAAATGGATTTTCCAGATGTTGGCAGCATTGACCACAATTTCACTATCCAAAAGTAAATATGGGTTGCCTCCAGAGGAGAGTTCCCTATTACTGTGTGTCATCACCTAGAAACTGAAAGATCACATATAAGTGGTATAGTAGTAAACATTCCTGCTCAGATGTAGGTGAGAATGCTAAGCTCCATTTAAACTCTAAGATTTTATTTTTAAAATATAATTTATTTATTTATTGTTAGTTTTCAGCATTCATTTCCAAAAAAATTTTGAGTTCCAAATTTTCTCTCCCATCCTCCTGTCTGCCCACTCTGAGAAGGTGTGCCATCTGTACATTCAAATTAAACATATTTTCACATTATTCATGATGTAAAGAAGAATAAGAACTCATAGGAGGAACCAAGAGAAAAAAGAAACAAAACAAAACAAAACAAAAGGAGAGCAAATAGTATGCTTCCATCTGCATTCAGACTCCATAGTTCTTTCTCTGGATGTGGATAGCATTTTCCATCACAAGTCTTTTGGAGTTGTCTTAGGTCCTTGCATTGCTGAGAAGAGTTGAGTCTATCAAAGTCAGTTATTGCACAATGTGGCTGTTATTGTGTACAATGTTCTCCTGCTTCTGCTCATTTCACTTAGGATCAGTTCATATGAGTCCAGGTTTTTCTGAAGTTCGCATGCTCATCATTTCTTACAGCACAGTGGTATTCCATTACATTCAAAAACCACAACTTGTTCAGTCATTCCACAATTGACGGACATCCCCTCCATTTCCAGTTCTTGGCCACCACAAAAAGAGCTGCTATAATTAATTTTGCACATGTGGGTTCTTTTCCCATTTTTATGATCTCTTTGGAATACTGACCTAGAAGTGGTATTTCTAAGTCAAATGGTAAGCACATTTTTATGTTATTTTTAGAAATTTATTTATTTAACTTTTAACATTCATTTTCACAAAATTTTGGGTTCCAAATTTTCTCCCCATTTCTCCCCTCCCCCCACCCCAAAACGCCGAGCATTCTAATTGCCTCTATCACCAATCTGCCCTCTCTTCTAACATCCCTCCCTTCCTTTATCCCCATGTTCTCTTTTGTCCTGTAGGGCAAGATAACTTTCTATACCCCATTACCTGTATTTCTTATTGCCTAGTTGCAAGAACAATACTCGACAGTTGTTCCTAAAACTTTGACTTCCAACTTCTCTTCTTCCCTCCCTCCCCTCCCATTCCCTTTGGGAAGGCAAGCAATTCAATATGGGCCATATCTGTGTAGTTTTGCAAATGACTTCCATAATAGTCGTGTTGTATAAGACTAACTACAATTCCCTCCATCCTATCCTGACCTTCATTGCTTCTATTCTCTCTTTTGATCCTGTCCCTCCCCAAGAGTGTTGACTTCTAATTGCTCCCTCCTCCCACTGCCCTCCCTTCCATCATCCCCCCCACCCTGCTTATCCCCTTCTCCCCCACTTTCCTGTATTGTAAAATAGATTTTCATACCAAAATGAGTGTGCATTTTATTCCTTCCTTTAGTTGAATGTGATGAGAGTAAGCTTCATGTTTTTTCTCTCACCTCCCCTCTTTATCCCTCCACTGAGAAGTCTTTTATTTGCCTCTTTTATGAGAGATAACCTGTCCCATCCCATTTCTCCCTTTCTCCTCCCAATATATTTCTCTCTCACCACTTAATTTCATTTTTTTGAGATATGATCCCATCCTATTCAATTCACCCTGTGCTCTGTCTCTCTGTCTCTCTCTGTGTGTGTGTGTGTGTGTGTGTAATCTCACCAACTACCCAGATACTGAAAAAAGTTTCAAGAGTTACAAACATTGTCTTTCCATGTAGGAACGTAAATAGTTCAAGTTTAGTAAGTCCCTTATGATTTCTCTTTGCTGTTTGCCCTTTCATGCTTCTCTTGATTCTTGTGTTTGAAGGTCAAATTTTCTTTGCAATTCTAGTCTTTTCATCAAGAATGCTTGAAAGTCCTCTATTTCATTGAAAGACCATTTTCCCCCCTGAAGTATCATACTCACTTTTGCTGGGTAGGTGATTCTTAGTTTTAATCATAGTTCCTTTGACTTCTGGAATATCCTATTCCATGCCTTTCGATCCCTTAATGTAGAAACTGCTAGATCTTGTGTTATCCTGATTATATTTCCACAATACCTGAATTGCTTCTTTCTAGCTGCTTGCAATATTTTCTCCTTGACCTGGGAACTCTGGAATTTGGTCACAATGTTCCTAGGAGTTTCTCTTTTTGGATCTCTTTCAGGAGGTGATAGTGGATTCTTTCAATATTTATTTTGCCCTCTGATTCTAGAATATCAGGGCAGTTTTCCTTGATAATTTCATGAAAGATGATGTCTAGGCACTTTTTTTGATCAAGGCTTTCAAGTAGTCCCATAATTTTTAAATTGTCTCTCCTGGATCTATTTTCCAGGTCAGTTGTTTTTCCAATGAGATATTTCACATTATCTTCTGTTTTTTCATTCTTTTGGTTTTGTTTTGTGATTTCTTGGTTTCTCATAAAGTCATTAGCCTCCATCTGTTCCATTCTAATTTTTAAAGAACTATTTTCTTCAGTGAGCTTTTGAACCTCCTTTTCCATTTGGCTAATTCTGCATTCTTCTCCTCATTGACTTTTTGAACCTCTTTTGTCAATTGAGTCAGCATATTTTTCAAGGTGTTGTTTTCTTCAGCATTTTTTTGGGTCTCCTTTAGCAAGGTGTTGACCTGCTTTTCATGCTTTTCTTGCATCTCTCTCATTTCTCTTCCCAGTTTTTCCTCCACCTCTCTTACTTGATTTTCAAAATCCTTTTTGAGCTCTTCCATGGCTGGAGACCATTTAATATTTATTTTGGATGTTTGGGATACAGAAACCTTGACTTTTATGTCTTTCCCTAATGGTAAGCATTGTTCTTCCTTATCTGAAAGGATGGGAGGAGATATCTGTTCACCAAGAAAGTAACCTTCTATGGTCTTATTTTTTTTCCCTTTTTTGGGCATTTTCCCAACCAGTTACTTGACTTTTGGGTCCTTTGTCAAGAGTAGGGTATACTCTGGGAATCTGTAAAATCCCAGTTCTTCCAAGGTAGCACAATCAAGTGTGTACTAGTCTGGATGCAGGAAGGGATTTTTGTGCCCAGAATCTTAGCAGAGTTTCCTCTCCACAGCCACCTGGCCTCCAGTTCCTCCAAGCCAGCACTTGGGGGCTGGGATTCAGTCAAGCTGTGGGGGCAGGGTCGCCATTCAGTGGGAGACAAAGACCAACTGCCTCAGGGCCTCTGCACAGGGCTGAGGTTAGACTCAGCTCTTCAGTGCCCCCAGGGGTTTTTATGTTCCAACAATGGAAGGGTCCTTACAGGCAGCTGTGCAGCCTCTATGGCTGCTGCCTACTGCCAGAGCTATGGGAGGGCCCTTCTCCCTTCCTGACCAGCTGAAAAAACCCTGTCACTGACCTTTGGTGCTTGTGGGCTGAGGGATCTGAGGACCAGCTGCTGAGACTGGAGATTCCACCCCCAAGGTGTCCTCCTCCCAGAGTCTTGTAGTGCTGTGGCCGCCAGCCAAGGCTAGGCTAGGCTCTGCTCCATGTCCAGTGCAACCGATGTTTCCCGTGGGCCTTTCAGGTCACCCTCAGCTGGAAATCTCCTCCACTCTGTTGTTCTCCACTTCTGCTGCTCCAGAATTTTTTGAGAGTCCCTCTCTGCAGATATTTTATGGGCTGTGTGGGGAGACCCTGCGTAAGTGTGTCTGTCTAGTGAGCCATCTTGGCTTCGCACATTTTTATAGTCCTTTGGGCATAGTTCCAAATTGCTCTCCAGAATGGTTGGATCAGTTCACAACTTCACCAAACAAATAGTGTTTCAATTTTCCTACATCTTCTTCAACATTTATCATTTTCCTGTTTTGTCATGTTAGGCAATGCCAATAGCCAACACTCAGAGTTGTTGTGGTTTGCATTTCTCTAATCAATAGTGATTTAGAGCATTTTTTTATATGACTGTAGAAAGTGTTAATTTCTTCATCTGAAAACTGCCTGTTCATATCCTTTGACCATTTATCAATTGGGAAGTGACTTATATTCTTATAAATTTGACTGAGTTCTCTATATACATTTTAAAAAGGAGACCTTTATTAGAGACACTGGTTGTAAAAATTTTTTCCCAGCTTTCTGCTTCCCTCCTAATCTTGGTTGCATTGGCTTTGTTTGTGCAAAAACTTTTCAATTTAATGTAATCAAAATAATCCATTTTGCATTTCATGGTGTTCTCTATCTCTTGTTCAGTGCCTTCTTCCCTTCTCCATGGACCTGACAGGTAAACTATTCCTCCTTCTCTTAGTTTACTTATAGTATCAGTCTTTATATCTAAACCATATACCTGTTTTGACTTTATCTTGGTAAAGGGTATAAGATGATCTATGCCTAGTTTCTGTCATACTATTTTCCAGTTTTTTTTCCAGCAATTTTTGTTAAATAGTGAGTTCTTATCCCAGAAACCAGAGTCTTTGGATGTATCAAATAGTAGATTACTATAGTAATTTACTGTTGTGTCTTGAATTCATAATCTATTCCACTGATGTACCACTCTATTTCTTAGCCAGTACCAAGTAATTTTGCAGATTGCTACTTTATAATACAATTTAAGATCTGGTATGGCTAGGTCACCTTGCCTTGCATTTCTCTTCATTAAATTCCTTGATATTCTGGACCTTTTGTGGTTCCAGATGAATTTTATTTTTTTTCTAGATGTATAAAATAATTTTTTTGGTATTTTGCTTGGTATAGCACTGTATAAGTAATTTAATTTAGGTAGAATTGTCATTTTTTTTTTATATTAGCTTATCCTACCCATGAGCAACTGATTCTTTTGAATTATTTAGATTGACTTTATTTGCATGAAGAAACTCTTAGATAGTCTAATTTAGTCTTATCCATGTAGTCTTTGTTCACTCTTTAAGTTCCCAGGCCCAACTTACTCAGAGATTCTAAGTTACTTTCTATTTTGCTCACACTTTCCTCCATTTATTTTATATCATACTTGCTTTCCCATGAAGACAGGACCCTATATAGTTGGAACTGGACCAGTTGAAGAACAAGGGCTAGGGAATAGTCACATAATCTTTTTGTTTCGGGCAGGGAGGTTATTTAGTATTTTATTTTTCCCCAGTTACATGTAAAAACAATTTTTAACATTCATTTTTAAAACTTTGAATTCCAAATTTTCTCCCTCCCTCTCCATCCTTCCTCATTTAGAAGGCATGTAATTCAATAGGTTATACACATGTAGTCATGCAAAACATTTCCGTATTAGTCATGTTATGAAAGAAAACGTAGACCAAAAATGAAACCTCAAGAAAAATAAAGAAAGTAAAAAAAATATGCTTCAATCTGTGTTCAGACACCATCAGTTCATTCTCTGGGGATGAATAGCATTTTTCATCATAAGTCCTTCAGAGTTGTCTTAGATCATTGTATTGCTGAGAATAGATAGCTCATTCACAGCTGATCATCTTGCAATATTGCTTTAACTTCGTATATAGTACATTTCACTTTGTATCAGCTCATATAAGTCTTTTCAGGTTTTTCTGAGAGTTTCCTGCTCATCTTTTTTTGTAGTACAATGGTATTCCATCATAATCACATACCACAATTTGTTCATTCATTCCCCAGTTGATCCCCTCAATTTCTAATTCTTTGCCACCAGAAAAGAGCTGCTATAAATATTTTTGTACTTACAGGTTCTTTTCTTTTTGTTTTTTTTATCTCCTTTGGAGTACAGAGGCCTTTGGGTATAGTTCCCAGTTTCTCTACGTATTGGTTGAATCAATTCACAGTTCCATCAACAGTGCATTACTGTCTCCTTTTTCCCACATTCCCTCCAACATCTGTCATTTTCCTTTTCTGTCCAATTAGCCAATCTAATAGTTATGAAGTAGTACTGAAGAATTGTTTTAATTTGCATTTCTCTAATCAGTAGTGAGTTAGAACATTTTTTTCATATGGCTATAGATAGCTTTGATTACTTCATCTGAAAAGTATTCATATCTTTGGTCATTTATCAATTGGGGGATGGCTCTCATTTTTATAAATTTGACTTAGTTCTCTGTATGTTTGAGAAATGAGGCCTTTATCAGAGAAACTTGCTTCATATTTTTTTCACAGTTATGTGCTAACTGTATTTCCTTCCATCCTATTTTCCCCTTCTTTATTCTGTTGTCTCTTCTCCTTTGATCCTGTCCTTCCTCAAAAGTGTTTTGCTTCTGACTATCCCCTCCCCCAATTCGCCCTCTCTTCTATCACCCTCCTCCCCTTTTCTTATTCCCTTCTTGTACTTTGTTGTAGTGTAAGATAGATTTCTATACCCAACTGAGTGTCTATGTTATTCCCTCTTTGGGCCAATTCTGATGAGAGTAAGGTTCACTCTGTCTTCCTTCCTTCCCCCCTCTTCTCCTCCACTGTGAAAGCTTTTTCTTGCCTTTTTAATGTAAGATAGTTTACCCTATTCTACCTCTCCCTTTCCCTTTCTCCCAGTACATTCCTCTCTCACTCTGCTATTTTACTTTTTAGATATCATCCCTTCATATTCAATTCATATCAGTGCCCCCTGTCTATATATAGTCCTTCTAACTGGTCTAATAATAAAAAAGGTCTTATAAGTTATAAGTATCATCTTCCCGTGTAAGAATATAAACATTTTAATCTTAAGTCCCTTATGATTTCCCTTTGTTGTTTAAGTTTTTATACTTCTCTTGAGTCTTATATTTGAAAGTCAAATTGTCTATTTAGCTCTGGTCTTTTCATCAAGAATGCTTGAATGTCTTTATTTTATTGAATGTCCATTTTTCCCCTTGATGGATTATACTCAGTTTTGCTGGGTAGGTGATTCTTGGTTGTAATTCTAGTTTGTTTGCTTTCTGGAATATTGTATTCCAAGCCCTCACATCCTTTAATGTAGAACCTGCTAAATCTTGTATTATTCTGACTGTGGCTTCATGGTGCTTGAATTGTTTCTTTCTGGCTGCTTGCAATATTTTGTCCTTGACCTGGGAGCTATGAAATTTGACTATAATATTCCTGGGAGTTTCCATTTTGGGATCACTTTTAGAAGGTGATTGATGGATTCTTTCAATTTCTATTTTACCTTCTGGTTCTAGGATATCAGATTCATGTTCCTTGATACTGTCCTGAAATATGATATCTAGGTTCTTGTTTTGATCATGGCTTTCAGGAAGTCCAAAAAAATTTATATTCTCACTCCTGGATCTTTTTTCCAGGTCATTTGTTTTTTCCAGTGAGATATTTCACATTGCCTTCTATTTTTTCATTCTTTTGGTTTTGTTTTATTGTTTCTTGATTTCTCATAAAGTCATTAGCTTCCATTTGCTCAATTCTAATTTTTAAGGAATTATCTTCTGTGATGTTTTGTGCATCCTTTTTCATTTGGCCAATTCTATTTTTTGAGGAGTTTTTTTCTTCAGTGAATTTTTGTGCCTTTTTGGCTAATTCTGCTTTTTGGCTTTTTGTATCTTTTTTTTTTTTTTAACCATTTGGCTTATTCTGGTTTTTAAGTTGTTATTTTCTTCAGCTTTATTTTTGGGCCTCCTTTACCAAACTGTTAATTTCTTTCTAATGATTTTCTTGCATCACTCTCATTCCTCTTCCCATTTTTCCTCTACTTCTTTTACTGGATTTTCAAAATCCTTTTTGAGCTCTTTCATGGTATGAGACCAATTCATATTTTTCTTGAAGGCTTTGGATATAGGAGCTTTGACTTTGTTATTTTCTTCTGAGTGTGTGTTTTGATCTTCCTTGCCACCATAGGAACTTTCTACGGTCATAATTTTTTTTCTGTTGTTTGCTCATTATCCCAGCACATTTCTTGACTTTTAACTCTTTGTTAAAGTGAGGCTCTGCTTCCTGTGGAGGGTACACAATCCCAAACTTCAGGGGTTTTGTGTAGCGATTTTCAGAGATACTTCTAGGGAGCTGTACATTTTCAGTTCTTCCAAGGTGATATGATTTAAGGAGAGGCATGTTTACTACCCTCCTGGTCTGTGCTGTAGTCTGTGAGCCATCACAAGCACAATTTTCTGCCATGGAACTGTGTTGCAGCTTCCCTCTCCACTGTGGCTGCAAGCGTTGATGTGTTATTAATCCCCCTGGCCCTAGGACTGCCACTCAGGACTGTGACCTGGATCTGAGTATGGGCAAAGCCATAGAGTCCTGACTCAGTGCTAGCAAACAAAGCTCTGTAATCTCCTTCTAATCAGTTGGTCAATCCCATTACCATCTGTACACTGAGAATTCTGGAAGCAGCTGCTGTTGCAGCTGATTCAATGACTCCCAAGACCTGCCCCTTATTTGCAGGGGCTGGGTCTGAGCTGGAATGGCCCAAGTTAGACTGTGTTCCACTCTCACACAAGTGCAACAGACCTTTCCTGTTGACCTTATAAGTTGTCTTTGGCTGGAAAATTATTTCACCCCATCGTTTTATGGGTTCTGTTACTCCAGGAATTGGTTTATAGCATTATTTAAAGATGTTGGGAGGGGTTTGGGAGAGAGCTCAGGTAAGTTGCCTTTCCTCTACCATCTTGGCTCTACTCCCTCCACATAATCTTTTTCAAGGCCAAATGTAAAAGGAAAAGGAGAAGGATAATAAATATATAGTTGGGGTGGGAAATCTGATAAGAAGATATGATCTCATCTTCAAGGAGCCCTTGGTCTCTGGGAATAATTGCCGTTGACTAAGGGGAAAGCAAGCAAAACCAAAAACCATTGGGAGCTTAGATGTGGAATAACCTAGAACCATGGAAATCCTAGACCTTGAATAAGTAGAACCATAAGGATAGGGTAAGTAATAAAATAGAACTATGAGAGGCTTGGACATCGAACAAACCAGAATGGTTAAGATAGGAATGAAGTCAGGCTTGTAATTACTCAGAACAGTATTTATAAAGCAAGACATAGGATAACCTGGAACCATAGCAGGTCTGGACCTAGAATAACTTAAAACAAAGGAATAAGGGCAATAAGGAGTGATAAACCACTATAACAGGAGGTCTAGACTTTACACAATTAAGAGCCACAGAATATGAATGGTAACCATTGGTGGCCTAGAACCACAGTGTGCTCAAGACTAGAATTAACTATAACTTGAGTACGTGGATAGTTTATAATAGTATTTAAGCTCAGCATGTATTTCCTAAATACCCAGAACGTTTAAGGCAATGAACTAGGTACTGGGATACAAAATCAAAAATGAAAGCCAGTTCCTACCCTCAAGAAGTTTCATTCTTCTGGGGGATAGAACATGAGGAGAGATATGTAAACAAAAGCTAACTTGAGGATGTAGAAAAAGTTACCAATTATACAGATTGATTCTTACTTGAGTACACTACTTTGGAACTTTTCTGACTGACTTCTCCATCTTGCACCTGGAAGATCATTATTGTGATAACCTCATGATCCTGTAAGATCCTCCTAGCCTTAAATACTTCATCTCATCACTACCCTTTGTCTGTCTGATTAGAGGGTGGGGCCATGAATTCCAGACCTTCATTTAAGGGAAGAGCTCAGGTCAGGCACCTCCTTATTTCTCACCTGGCTTCACTGCTTTGGAACTTTTTGGATGACTTCACTATCATCCAGAGTTGGGTTCCTTCTCTTCCCTTCACCCTGCACCCCCATACTTTTTCACTTTCTTTTGTATTTAGTCTTACCCCATTATATTGTAAGCGTTTTGAGGGCTGGAACTATCTTTCTTTCTGTATTTGTATTCCTAGTGCTTAGCACACTGCCTGGCACATAGTAAGTACTTAATAAATTTTTATTTACTATTATTTATTGACCGTTCAGGCCAATCAGATATTCTTATCTACCCCACTTGGGAAGATTTCCTGTAGGATGTGGAAATAATGTGGAACTATGAGTATCCTAGACCTGGAACAACCTATAATCTAGAATGCAGAGACCTTAGAGGTTGTCTAAGTGTCCAACTCATACCTGATCTATAATTCTCCCAAATGGACACTAAGCCTTTAAGAATCTCTAGTGAGGGCAAACTTGTTACTTCTCTTTCCAGTCTTAATTGTCAGGAAGTCTTTCCTTATCTCAGTTCTAAGTTTCCCTTTGTTACATTCCACCAGTACAACCCCCTCCCCCCAATCGCTGAGGTAAGGATGAACAAGAATAATTTTTCTTACACTTGGCAGCTTTTCACATACTTGAAGACAACTATTATATTCACACTAAACTTCCTCTTCTATAGGCAAAATATTTCTAGTTCCTTCAACCAATTTTCTTGTGACATGAATTCAAGGACCTTCACCATTCTGGTGGCTCTGATACTTATATTTTCCAATTTGTGAAAGACTTTCCTAAAATTTGATCCCTGGAACTGAACTCAATATTGAAGGAGTGGCTTGACTAGGACCATAGTACAGTGGAAACTGTGGCAAGTAAAATGATACTGAGGCAACCTGACAAAATTATACCTAATGGGGTACTTACCTTCTTGAGAAGATTTTGGAATTTGGGAGAAGAGTCAGTTCACAGCTATAATTCCCTGGAAGAAAATCCTTTTATCAGGTGGAAAATTTACATCAGGACTCAAAGAAGGGAAGGGGTTCTCCTAAGGAGTCTGGGAGACCTGGCCTGCATTCTGAATCTTGCACAAGCCCCTCAAAACTGTGGCAAGTAAAAATGTAACAAAAGTAAACTGAGTCAAGTTTTCCTGGAAAGGTAATAGTCTATTAACAATGACCCATATAACTGTTAATAAAATGGGTCAGACTGTCCCTGCCTCCATGAGTCAGTGATCACAATGGGACTGAAAAGATCACATTTATTGAGACCCCCAAAGAGGGGGGTCAGTCAGGCAGATTAGTTTCCGTTTGGGAAAGTGTGCTGACTTTCAAGTGTGACTGATGACACTCTTCTCTGACAATTAGGGTCTGCTAACTGCAGCTGGGTGGCACATTGGATAGAATGCTAGTCCTGGAGTCAGAAAGACCTGAGTTCAAACCCAGCCTTAGACACTTACTACAAGCTGTGTGACCCTTAGCAAGTCACTTAATCCTGTTTGCCTCAGTTCCTAATTGGTGAAATGAGTTAGAGAAGGAAGTGTGGCAAGCCACTCTAGTGTCTTTGTCAAGAAAACCCCAAATAGGATCACAGAGGGTTGGACATAACTGAAAAGACCCAACAAAAATTGCTTTGAGACTCAGATGCCTCTAGTAATTTTTACAAGAAAAATAGAACCACTCCAATCAGGATCACTTGCCCCAACAACCCCCACCCCCTTCCCCTTGAAGAGATCACCCCTAACTTTGAAGAGGAAAAGCAAGGACAGGGGAGTCCTCCCCTGGGGAGGGACTCAGCCCAAGCTGGTTCTTCTGTTTATAAGTAAATAGAAGCAAGTGTCCCACTTTAAACTGGTTAGTGAGTGAATGCCCCAGGAGCTAGGATTGATTACATTCCTCTACCATGCCATTTTGGACTGTGAGAAGTCTTACTTTGAGTTAGGCTGAGAAATGGGGTTTGACAAAATGAGGAATAGGATAGGATACAGAATAAAACTGCTTATGAAACAATATAGCATAATATTAATTTTCCTTAAAACACCTTCCTCATCATGGACACTAGTACACTAAGTGAAGCCTAAATCTGCATTCAGTTCCTTGGTTACAGTATCTCGCTGTTGACTTCTGCTGAACTTGCTGTCCAGTTTTATTAACACCATCTTGTACTTGTGAAGTTGATTTTTTTTATATTAAAGTATAAGAATTTAAATTTTCTCCTATGAAAATTAATCATTAGATTTGGCCCAGTATTCTATAATCTAGAATCAGAGGAGACCTATTCCTTGCAAATCTAGACTTGTGGGATTGGAAGTAATAGTCTAGAATCACAGAAAGCCTAGGCCTATATTGGCCTAGATCCATGGGGGTGGACCAAAATGTCTGGAATCACTGGGGGAAATACGTAGGACAGTAGGAAGTTTAGCTATAGAATAACTTAGAACTATGAAGTTGGGAGCCTAGAACAATGATGAATCTAAGCCTGATATAAATTAGAATCACACAGTAGTTTATACCACAATATAGAATTTTTGGAGTCCTTGATCTAAAATTATCTGGAATAATCCAGAATAAAGGAGATTGAGACCTATGGCAGACAAGAACTTAGGCAGTTAGGACTGATATTTGTGGAAGGAAGTGCAAATGAATTATCCTATGATAATAGAGCCTAAAACTAGAATCATCAGGACTTTATCTCATGTGCTGTCACATTCAGAGAAGCAAAATTTTGAAGGCATATATTCCAAATCCAAAATTGGAAGGAAGAAGGAAGTCACTATGGGTAGGGATGTAAGAAGCAGATGACCTGCAGATTTCTAGGTGGGGTAGTTAAAGATATCTGATCTGTGTGGTATATGGCTTCACCAGAAACCTCTACTTTTTCTCAACTCTAGAGGATCCTGGGCTTTCTCCTTTATGTCTGGGTCTCCCTAAAAGGTATCATATGGGTAATATGTACAGACATTTGGGCAGCAGAGGTAAAAATCTGTTTCCCTTTCCCTTGGACTGATATATGATTCATTTCGCTGTCACACTCCCTACATTCATGGTTAGGGTGAGACCACACAAGCATTCATCTGTTCAGCCTGCTTGGCACCTCTGCTAGCATAAACACCCAACTCTCTGCCCTTCATATTTTCTAGAGGATCTTGGCTCTTTGCAGTCCTCTGCCTGGAAGTACATACCATAAGTTCAAAGAAGAATTAGTGGCTGGGATCACACCTGTATGATGGAAGAGATAGAGGATAGAAGAAGAAATAGAGGATAGAGGTAGAGGAAGGAAAGATGGTTGAGTGAGGAGAGGTAACAGTCTTCTATGCACCAATCCTTGTTGAAAATTTTGAACTGGCAACTATGGCCTAACTAGCAAAAATGATTTGTTAAAATATGAAGGTAGCAGATAGTCCACAGAAGTAAGCTCCTCCCTTATTTTCACTGATGTTACAGGGATTATATCTTTACCCTGAATTACCCCTCTCCACCTGAGAAAAACTTTCCTGCCTCTTCAATCTGATACAAAAATTCCATTTAAGACTTGAGAGGCAATAACTTAGACCCAAAGGAAATCTGGCTGTGGAATAACACCAAACAACAAAATGGCCCAGTAACTTAGGACTACTGAAGTCCTACAGATGGAATAACCTGGATTAGTCCAGAATCAGATATCTGAAGACAGGCATGGTGAGACACCCTTACAGTCATAAAGTATCTAGATGTAAGTCCTAACTTGGATACTTACGGTCTATGTGATACTGAGCAAGTCACTTAACCTATTATTGTCACTGGAAACATCCTACTTTTGCTGAACTAATGCCAATCTTTTCTGAATGTTGCCTATATCAATGAAATTCTTCTCCAGTCCTCCCCCAACAAAAAATCCCAACCCCCAAACCTAGAACCCTGAAGGTATAAATCTGTGATAGATCAAAATAGTGGCCAGATGGTACTAGCCATGGTGTGATGGAAGTGATTTGTTCTGGAAACTTTTTTGAAGTATCTTACTCCATAGCCACTTCCCAGGTTCCTAATCTGCCTCAACAAAGTTTGCTAAGCACATACCTTGTGCAAGGTACTCAGTTGGTAAAGTAAAATAGTTGGACAAAGTAGAATAGTTCTTGGTGTCAAGGAGTTTGTAATCCCCTGCCCATAAGTCTAGACCCACTGATACCTACTAAGCTCCAAATCTGTCCCCTTCAGTCTTTGCTTAAACTTTGAATTGGACCAGCCATTCTGGAAAGCAGTTTGGAGCTATGGCCCCAAAGTCACTAAATTATATGTAGTCTTTGATCCGGTAATACAATCATAAGGCCTATATCCCAAAGAGATCAAAGAAAGAGGAGAAGATCTTATATTACAAAAATATTTATAGGAGTATTTTTTTTGTAGTGGCAAAGAATTGAAAACTAAAAATGTGCTCAGTAATTAGGGAACAGCTGAACAAATTATGATTTCTGAATGTAAGAGAATACTATTGTACTGTAAGAAATTATGAAGGTGACAGTTTCAGAGAATCCTGGAAAGGTTCACAGCCTCAATTTCTTCATCTATAAAATGGGGGTAATAGTACTTACACTTCCTATTTCGTAAGATTTTGGTCAGCAAAGCATACTTTACATCTTAAAGTGCTATTGAAATATGTTGTCATTATCATATCCTATGCTCCAAGTTCCTTTCCATTCTCACATTTTGATGTAATGAAGTCCCAGCCAGCTCTAATATTATATTTTCTAAGGAACTGTCCATTTCTAAAAAGCAATAGCAATTTTATGATAATTATATGATTATTTAGTGATAGATATTATGGCCAGGGTTAGAAAGGTCAGCTGGTGAACTCATCACCTGCTGTGTCCTTCCTGGAGATGAGACAAGGAGAAGTTGATTTTGGTGATGTCATATGATCATAGATTTAAGGCACGAAGGGATCATGTAATCTAACTCTCTTATTTTACAGGTGAGGAATCAGGACTCAGACAGAGTGATATGCCCAAGCTCTCACAGGAGATATGGATCAGAGCTTTTATTCCAGCTCAGATCCTCTGATTCCATATCTAGTGCTCTCCCACTGTACCACACTGAGAGACATGCTCAGGTTAGCTGGAATAAAAGATCAGACTTGCCTGCTTTGAAAATTAAGAATAGAGAACAAATGTAGAAAATACTAAAAAAAACAATATGCTTCAGTTCATTAGGAATACGTGGAATAAGTGACTGCCTAAGGGTTATGAAGTAAAGGGCACAATGAAGCCCTCCCTGCTCCCCAGTGGTTCCCCCACTGACCTACCATAGAAACCCCCTTTTCTATGTCACCTGACATTCCCTTCAAGTTCATTCCACCAAAAGCAGGGATGGTATCTCCATGAGACTCCCACTCAAATTTACATGTTGAGTTGTCTATCTCTCGTTCTTGAAAAGGACCATGACATCAGGGAAGTGACACTATGACTTGCAAGTTAATTGGATTTAAGTGAGGCAGAGCTGTGCAAAGTCATCAGACTCGCTCTTTCCTCCAGAGTCATCTGGGTCTAGTGGCAAGATGTAGATCAAGATGACTGGAAGGTCCAGGATGCCATGGGAGACCATGACCTTTTCAAGCTTAGGTCTTTAGTAGGTCTCAGTCTGCCTGAGGCAGCAGCCATTCAGCAATTAAGGATTAATAAGAATTGAGGCACAGGATGGCCTCTTTATCAGTCAAAAAATAAATAAATAAAAATTTAAAAAAATTGATTTGGGGGAGGGAAAGACCTTTAGGGTTTCTGGCCAAAATAGAAACAATTGCTATTTACATTCAAATTTACTCAAATACACTCAAATTCACATAAGTTAGTTGGAGTAACTGATTTGGCTCCTCCCATCAGTACAACTTGGTTTTTCAAATGAGAAAATTGTCACCTTGGAAGGCATAAAAAGCCCCATCCTAAGCTGAAGGAGTGAGATCTAAGGAAGTGCAACGGTATTCAGGAACAAGAGTGGCAGCCACATAGATGGGATAAGCAAGGGTGATGGGAAGACTGAAAAAAGACCCACTTTGATGGAGGGAGTTTTGCTCACGTCCCATTGAGAAGTTAGAGGGAAGAGTTGGAGAGGTTAGGTGGCCATCAGTTTGGCACTTACTGGGTAGCTTAGAGTGATTATCAATAGTAACAGTTTCTCTTTCCCTTCCAGTTTGATTTAGTTATATTTTTCTTTAGCTCATTAAAAGGACCATTCCCTGACTACTCCTTCAAGAGGCCTATTCACTCAATGGGCATAACCTCTCTCTAAATGAGTACATCGAAAGGCTTAGCCTAAAAAGGGCAAGGTGTCCCATTGCATCCTAGGCCATCTCCAGTCATCCTGATGAATATCTGGTCACTGGATCCAGATGACTCAGGAGGAGAAAGTAAGGCTGGTGATCTGCACAGCCCTCCCTCACTCAAAACAAAGTCAAGTGCAAGTCATGTCATCATTTCTCTGATGTCATGATCTTTTTAGAAACTAAGAACGAACACAACAGGAAAAGGATAGTGTGATATAGTGGGAAGAGTCAATGGATTCAAATCCCACCTTTAAATCTGTGTGACCTTGGGCACTTAACATCTAGGTCTATTTCCTCATCTATAAAATGAGGAGATGGCCATAAATGGGGGTGGGGAGCAAGGAAGGGGAAAGTTGTGTGAAGTTGGACTTAATTGTCTCTGATACTCCTCCCAAATCTAGACCTATGATCCTATGACCTGAATTCTTGTCCTGGCTCTCTGCTCATACCACCTGACTTATGTGACTTTGGGTAAATCACTACCTCCCTCTAATACTCAGTTTCCTCATTACAGTGAAAGAGTTGACCAGTTGGTCTCTAAGGTCTCCTCTACCTTTAAATCCTGGGAAGAGTTGGGTTGATGGCATGTCTGGGAGAGGCTAAGTCTGGCTGTGCTTCTGTGACCTCTCACAAAGACAGGTGGGGGCCAGACTTAGATGTCAGGGCAGTGGGAGAGGGGATTGTAAGCTCAGGAAGTGGGTTGGCCTCCATGGCTCTATTAGGGATCTTCTAGATTCAATTCCTATTTTCTGCAATTCAATAGGTGTGCGCATTCGCTTATATTTTATCTCCTTTCCCTTAAGTGCTTCTAAAGCTTTTGTGAAAAAAAAATCAATTTCTCTTTTGAGTGACTTAAAGGAAAGGTGTCGCTTTTCCAGTTAAGTTTGAATAATCTTCCTTATTTACAGATCATGCTATATAATTCTTTTGCTGGAAATCCTTTAAAGGTTCCCTGTGGCCAAGAGTCTAGTTCATACTTGTGAGGCATACACTCAAGGTTCTATAACTTGGAGTCCTCTCATTCCAGCCGTATCTTACACTATTCCCCTTCCTGTACTCAGTGCAGCAGCTAGACTGGATTAATTGCTATCTCCTATATATACCCCAATGCTTTCCCACCTCTATGCCTTTGCTTATGTTGTTTTCTGTGTTTGCAAATCTCTCTTCTCCATCCCCTTTCCCTGGTCTGTTGAATTCCTATCTATCCTTTGAAATCCAGTTTCAATGCAGCCTCCTGCAGGAAGCCTTCCCTGATCTCTCCTGTTAGTAAAGGCCTTTGACCCCTCAGATTTCACATAACACACTGCTCACATTTGTCTTGTGTGCTTATTAGATATTATTTTGTATGAATACACTAAAATTCCCATTCTGTGCCTTGTGGCAATAAAGAGGGGGCTATAGTCTCTTGAAGGTTTATCATGACCTGCTAATGTGACAACATTTCAAGGACAGGCCTGATAAAAGATTGTGTGAGTTGGGACACCAGCCAACATCATGGCGAGCTGACTCCCAGGTGATGATTATTTTTAGGCATAATTGCTCAGAAAGAGAGACTGAAGAGTTTATGGCCTGTGTCAGGAGATGGTCTGTATCCACTGATAACATTGTGGAAACTAGAAGTTCGAGTCATTGTACTGTGAATACCTGGGTAATCGAGCCTATGAAAGACCAGGTTCTTTATGTACATGTCGTATCTCCATCCTGGGCTATAAGTTCCAGGAAGGCAGAGTCTGTGTCTTATTTTAATTTTGTATCTTCCCCAGTCCTGAATACAGTATTCTGCACACAGTAGATACTTAATGAAGGTGTGATTGAAAGGAAGTATAAATGATAGGCAGTGTGGTGTAGTGAATAGGGCATCAGACTTGGAGTTTGGAAAATTTGTGCTTAAATCTTTTGTCCTTAAGACTCTTATTGGGGGACCCTGATCATGTCACTGAAAGTCTATGGATTTCAGTTTCCTCATCTATAAAATGAAGACACTGGACATGGTGACCTCTGCAGCCAGGTGGCACAGTGGAAAGACATGAGTTTAAATTCCGTCTTAGACACTTATTAGCTGTGTGGCACTGGGGCAGTCACTTAACCTCTGTTTGTCTCCGTTTTCTTGACTGTAACATGGGGATGATAATGACGCCTATATTGCAGGGTTCTTGTGGGGATCAAAAGAAATCATATTTATATAGCTCTTAGCACAGTACCTGGCACATATTAAGTATTATATAAATACTTATTCCTCCCTCTTCCCTTTCAGGTCCAATTCTGCCATCTTATGAACTGAAGTAAACCAGAGGCTATAGGTGGGGTTGTAATCTGGAAATACACCTTTCCTACCTTAGTACAGTGCCTTAGAACACAGTATAGTGTTCAAGAAAAGCTCTGGAAGGGTCAGAGAAGACAAAGGGGAAGAAGGAGGGGCACTGAATCAGAGTGTAAGATCTGGATTTGATTTCTAGTTCTGCTATCTGTGTGACCTTTGACAGGTGACTTAACTGCCCTGGGCATCAGGTTTCTCCTCAAATAGTAAGAGAGTAGAACCTAAAGTTGAGCTCAAAGGTCCCTTCTAGTTCTTATATTCTGTGATTTTATGGTTGAGGTGACATCTCTGTATATGTGTGTCTATGTCTGAGAGTGGCAAAAACACTGGATTAGAAGTCAGAGGATTTAAGATCAAATCCCACCTTTGCCACTTACTAGTTGTGTGACTTTGGTGAAGCTATTACCCATTTCTTGGGTCTCATTTTTCTCCTCTGTAGCATGTTGGACTAGATATCTCTTCCAACTCCAGTACCCTCTGACCCAGTTGGTTACTGGCCTTCTCTGTTTCTCAGAGAAGCAAGTCCAGTCCTTAGGTGGGCTCAGTTGAGATCCTTCGTCCAGTAAAGAGAGCCCGGAGTGCCCCCTGAACATCACGGTTCCTGAGGCTGTAAATGACTGGGTTGAGCATGGGGGTCACTACTGTATACATGACAGTGGCCACACGGCCCCGCTCAGCCTCATATCGTGCTGTGGGCTGGAAATAGACTGCAATGACAGTGCCATAGAAGAGACCCACCACGGCCAGGTGGGAGCCGCAGGTGGACACAGCCCGTAACCGTCCAGACACCGAGGGCAGGCGTGATACAGCAACAGCAATGGCACCATATGAGGCCAAGATAAGTAGGAAGGGTGTGACCACCACAGCAGCCCCCTCGGTGAAGATAAGCAATTGAATGTGGCGAGTGTCAGAACAGGCAAGTCGCAGCAGGGGCTGGTGGTCACAAAAGAAGTGGGGCACACTCCGGGAGGCACAGAAGGACAGGCGGGCCATGAGCAGGATGTGCAGCAACGAGTGGGTATGAGAGACAATCCAGGCAGCTGCCACGAGTCCTGTACACACAGCCCGGGACATTCGGACTGCATAGTGCAGTGGGTGCCGGATGGCTACATAGCGATCGTAGGCCATGGCAGCCAGTAGGCAGCTGTCAGTCACACCCAAAGCAAAGAAGAAATACATTTGAGTTAGGCAGCCTGCCCGTGAGATGGAGCGGTCATGGGCCAACAGGTTGGCCAGCATCTTGGGCACGGTGACAGAGGTGAAGCAGAGGTCGGCAAATGAGAGGTGGGCCAGCAGGAAATACATGGGGGCATGGAGGGTTGGACTGGCCCGGGTGGCTGCCACAATGAGGCCATTCCCCACCACACCTGCTATGTACAGGACCAGGAAGAGGGCAAAGAGAGGCCGTAGTTGCCCGGGGCTTGTGGACAAGCCCAGAAGGATAAATGGGGTCCCTTCAGAGGACCTGTTGGTCTTATCCATGTTCTGATTACTCCTCCACTCAAGGGAATTTGAGTAAATCATTTTCCCTTTCTGTGCTCAGTTTCCTCATCTGAAAAATTTATTTAACAAATACTTATTAAGCACCACACTGGGGAGAGGACTGTTTTTTTGTTCTAGGGGAGAGCCAAAGTTGAGATAACATACAGATTTTTTCCCTCATTGAGTTTACAGTCTAGTAAGGCAGCTATGTGATATAGTGAATAGAAAGCTGGGCCTAAAGTAAAGAAGACTTGAGTTCAAATCCACTTTTAGAGACTACCTTTGTGACCTTGGGCAAGCCACAGCCTCTGTTTGACTCAGTTTCCACATCCTTAAAATGAGGATAATAATAACACATCTCTCTGAGTTGTTTTGAGGACTGAATGAGGTAATAACTGTAAAGCACTTAACAGTATCTAGTACATCAGAAGCACTGTGGAAATATTAGCTATTATTATTATTAGTAGTAGTGATAGTAGAAGTAGTAGAAAGATAAAATACTAACACCAGTAACTATAATTCATGATAACACAAGAGTTCATGAATTAGAAACTCTTAACAGCCATATGAAAATTGTTTTAAATCACTAATAAAAGAAATGTAAATTAAAACAACTCTGAATTTTCACTTTACACACAATCTGGAAAGAAGGATGGTCAGTATTGGAGGGACTGAAGGAAGATAGGCATACTAACACCTTGTTAGTGGACCTGTAAAGTGATCTAACTATTCTGGAAAACAATTTGAAACTCTTCTAAAAAAAAAACAGAACTGTTTGACTCAGGGTTTAGCAGTTATTCCCAGGAAATCAAAGAGAGAGAAAGCATATCATACATTCCTGATGCAAAGTTATAGAGGTGAGAGATAGGAAGTCATGTGTAAGAAATAGCTGGTAGGTTAGTTTTACTGAAATGAGGAGTATTTGAAAGGAAGTACCATGGGATAACATTTCTTTCAACCAACACACTATATTCTTTGCTCTTAACCTGCTACGCTTCACCAATATAGCAAAGCATTTCTAGCAACTTTTTTATAATACTCCAACATTAGAAACAAAGTATCTGCCCAGTGAATGAGGATGACTAAATACACTGAATATAGTAGAATAGGTTTGTGTCATAAGAAACTACAAATGTGAAGAATTCAGAGAAACCTAGGGAGACTTGAATGAACTGATGCAGAGTGAATTAACCAAAAAATATGGAAAATAAGAAAGAAATATATAAAATATTAAAATGTATAGAATGCCCACACTAATATAAAGGAAAAACAACACAAATGGATAACAGAACTTCTATTGATCCAATAACCAATCTTGACTCCAGAGGACTAATGATGAAACATATTTTTTCTTGGTAGAGAGATGGTAGGCTATGCAGGTGCTGAAATAAGTATGCTCTATCAGATCTGGGCATTGTGTTGGTTTATTCTGTTTGTCTGTACTTTGTTACAAAGGAGTGTTCTCTTGTGTTAGGTATGGGGAGTAGTCACTGGGAAATGACAATGATATAAAAAGAAAAGCCATCAATACAACATTTAAATGAAATGAGCAAGTATAAACACTGCTATGTGAGAGCTGAAGGGAAGGCTGGTACTTATCAAGGAGAGATCGCAGAGAGCTTATTAGGAGGAGGTGGTTTTAAAACAGAGGGTCCCAAATTTATTTGGCCTACCACCCTGTTTTAAAAAAATTACTCAGTGCCCGCCCCCCCCGGAAATATACTTTCTTTAACCCTTTAATGTTTTTTAAAATTTGTGTCATTTCACAAAAATACAGATTATTTTTAAATGATACATCTTAAATTTAATAATTTACTATAAATTTGTGGGTTTTTTCTTGCATTGAAATTTTGATGACATAATATTGCATCATGTAACTGTGTAGTATCATACTATAAAAAGTTATTACACACATATTCCTGCCAATTCATGCTGGACTTCCCCATAGTGCATGACACACTTGCCTGCCAATACTTGCTTGTTAAGACCCGTTGGCAGACTTGAGAACTGATTGGTTATAACTTGAATTTTGTGTGTTTATTTGGAAAATAACGTAACTTTAACTCTGTTACACAAAAGATGACACATGTGTGAATGGTTTTTCAAAATTTTCTTCTCTCCTTTTCTTATGCTTCCACCACCTCCTTATTTGTATTAAATGCCCCCAAATTGCACCTGAGGGTACTACCACCCCCCCGAGATCATTCCGGTGTGCCCCAAGGGTGGTATTGCCCACTTTGGTAACCTCTGGGGGAAAGAATGAGTAGGTCTTCAATAGCTAGGTGGTACAGTGACTGGAGAGCCAGTCCTGGAAAGAGAAAGACTCATTTTCCTGAGTTCAAATGTGGCTTCAGACACTTACTAGCTGTGTGATCCTGGGCAAGTCACTTGAACCCATTTGCCTCAGTTTCCTCATCCATAAAATGATCTGAAGAAGGAAATGGCAAACTATTGTAGCATGTTTGCTAAGAAAACCGCAAATGGGTTAACAAAGAGTTCTCTCTCTCTCTCTCTCTGTCCTTTGTCTCTTTCTTTCTTCCCCCTCATCCCCCCACTCAGAGCCTTGGATGTTAGGCAGGGGAATAATCACTGGGGGTTTTTGAGCAAAGGAATGATATAACTAGACCTAAATTTGAGAAAGTATATTATAGCAGTGTTGTGAATGGACTAAGCAGAGAAGAAGGGTCAGGAAGACTTATTAGGAGGCTATCGTAATAATCACTGAAGATGGCACTGAGAATCTATAGTGATTGGGTAGCAGGCGAAATAGAGAAGATAGAATAGATGTAAGTGATTTGTAAAGGTGGAATCAATGGAACTTAGAAATGAATTGTAGGTAAGAGGTGATAGGGAAGAATTAAAGTAGCCTTTTAACTTTCAAACATGGGAGACTGGTTGAATTATGGTGCAGAAATACAGAGCAAAGCCAGAAAGGGGAAGTAGGTCCATAGAAAAAAAGTGAATGTTTGCAACTAGTGAGTATTTTCAGACTGAGGGTGATAGACTAACAGACTTATATAAGGCCTCTTCCAGCCCTGTCATTGTATGCTCTAATCTTCGAAGGTCATTCGAAAGAGTACTGGATTTGGAATCAAAGGAACTAAATTTAAATCCTGACTGCATCTTACTCCCTGTGTGACACTGGGCATATCACTTTCCCTCTGAGGGCCTCACTTTCCTCTTCTAGAAATTGGGGGGTTGGATTAGATAACCCTTAAAGGCTCTTCCAGATCTCAACCTATAATTATAATCCTTCCAGAACCATGCCTTTTGTAACATTCCATGTTCTCTTTTCTAAAACCTATTTTAATTCTAATACTCCATGTTCTAATGTTCATTTCATTTATTAAATACCTGATATGTGCAAGGCACTGGGGACAAAAGACACAAAGGAAACAGTTCTTGCTCTCAGTGAGCTAATATTCTGTTTAGGTTGGGGGTGGAGTGGGAATGCAATTTGTAAACAAATAGATAAATGTAGAGTACATAGACAGTAATTTCAAAAATGGGAGAATGGTAGTGACTAGCAGGTCAGGAAAGACCATGTAGGATGCAGGACCTAAACTATACTTTTGAGGGGAGCCAAGGCTTCTTCTAGATAGAGGGGAGGATATTACACATTCTAGACGTATAGGAGATGGAATATTAAGCACAAGGCACAGACAGCAGGCCAGTTTGACTGAAATGAAGAATATGTAAAAGGAAGTACAATGAGGTAACATTCCAGATCTAATACCCTGTGTTCTTTGTTAGAACCTTCTACATTATCACTATTATTTTTTAAAGCAGTCAGGGTTAGGTGATTTGCCCAAGGTCACACAGAAAGTTATTATCTAAAGTTGGATTTGAAGTCTGGTCCTCCTGACTCCAGGACTGGTGCTCGATCCACTGTACCACCAGCTGTGCCTAATCTTCTACACTCTAAGTTCGCTGCTGGTACCAATGTTCTATGTTCTACGATCCTTCTCTGCTCTCACATTCTCTAATTTTCTAAGTTCTATACTCTTTTTCAGCTATAAAAATTCCATGTTCTAAGTTCTAATGTCCTTTTCAGTTTTAACATTGTATGCTTTAACGTTCTGTCTTCCAGCTCTGATATTCTGTGACTGCTTCTGTGAGTGCTGCGTGGTCATCTGTCATGGACGGATGACTCACTACCTTCTGTTTCTGCTTTTTGACAATTCATGTGCCCCTAGATGCTGAATTCCCACTGTTTGTATTTCCCTGATTGTTCTGCTGGTCTTCTTTCCAGTAATTTTGCCTACGTACAACTTCTTTTCATACCTTAGACAACTGGAAACATTTTTGATTTATATTCCTGCCTTCATCCTTCAAGTTCCACTTAAAAGCAAATTCATAAATGTAGTGGAAATATCATGGGAATTGGAGTCAAAAGATCTGGTTTTAAACCCTGGCTCTGCTACCTATCTAATCCTTGAGCAATTAATTTAACCTCATTGGGCCATGGTTTTCCTCTGTAGAATGAGGATAACCCCCCATCTTCACTCCTCCACTGTGTTGCTGTGAGGGCCAAGGGAACTAATGAATATCAATACATTTTAAAACACTATATACATATTAATTATTGTTGTTATCATTACTTGTTTATATATTCCTTCAACACTTATTAAATACCTACTATCTACCAGGCACTGTTTTAGTACTGGAAATACAAAGGAAAAAAATCATTTCTGTCGAAGTTCCTGTTTAAGCTTGAAGGAAGTTAGAGATTCTAAAGCAGAGGTGAGGAGGGATTTTCTTTCAAATAGGGGAGAACCAGACAGAGGAAATGGAATGTCCTGTGTGAGGATGTTTAGCTAAAATATAGAGTGTGTGAAGAAGACTCCTTTGAAAAAAGCATGGAGAGGTAGGTTAGGGTCAGGTTGTGAAGGACTTTAAATACCAGTCAGAGGAGTTTGTCTTTGATTCTAAAGATGACAGAGAGACAGCCTCTAAGGGTTTCTGAGTGGGATGATGGAAAGCCCCAGAAGTACTGGGAATCAAAAGACATGAGAATAAGTCCTGGCTTTCTCTCTGGTTCCCTTTGTAAAGACTGTGGGCAATTCATATCAGCTCTCTGGACCTCAGTTTCTTTATCTGTAAAATGAAGATAATAATCTCTGGCTCTCTTGCCTCTCCCTCTTATAGAGTTACCTGAAAACCAAAATGAAATAATGAATGCTAAAGCCTTTGTAAGCTGGAGAGCTCTCTCTGTATGTGAAACATCAAGGATGATAACGACAACAATAAATCAAATCTTCTGGGGACATTTACTCACATAGCCCAATGGAAAGCTTACGTACAGAGCTTGCACAGACATCCTCACCTGGAAAACAGCCATAAGAGTCTCCAATTTCTCCATCTCTTCTTGATCCCATTTCAGACATTTAGTGAGAGTGGCTACTCAGTGGCAGAAGGAAGTTTAGGGAGGGTGAAAGGTATGCCCTGGAAGAAGGCTTTGGTGCGTTGAAAGGGGCACACCCCTTGATCATTTCCTTCAGCCCAACAGCCCTTTGACAGGTCCATGTAGAACATGCTAACTCTTTTATCTCTTCCTCCAGTCTCCCTGGCATTGTCTTTTTTACTTGTGGGCATCTCTTCTCCCCTACATGATATTTCTTCTCAGATCCCACTTCCTTCACCCACCTAACTAAGACCTCAATGGCCCAGGGACAGGATCAGGCTATCAATGCTTGGGAGATAGGCTAGGCTAGATGCTATAGGAGAAAGAGAACAAATTGACCACAACCTCACAAACCTAACTGATGAATATCTCTACAAACAAACTTCAGAGAAAAACTAACTAGCTTGCTTCAAATGATTCTTTAAATTGGCCCCAGCAGACTGTTAAATAGCTACAGACAGTCAACTCATGAAGAGGCACAGAGGGTCATGCAGCACACAGTGACACACAATCACACCCTCACAACTGAATACAATACACAGCAATTACCTCACACACATAGTTATTATACAAAAATGCATAAATACCTACAGACCCAAGGCAATTGGGCAAGTCATTGGTCTGGAGGCTTCCATTTCTCCTGCTGTATAATTGAGGAGGTGTTGGACTAGATATTTTAAAAATTCTTTCCAGCTTTAACATTTTATGTTGTAAGATCCTTTCAGTTTGAGACCTTTATTCTAAGGTCTCCATCCAACAGGATTCCAAAAATTACATATACTTACAACCATGTCCTCCCACACAGTTACAGAGACTATTTACCAGACTATCATAGTCTGTCCCAAACACCCACCATCGCTCACGTGCACAAAGGAACAAATAGACATACGCACATACCACCAGTCCCAGTTGACTTCATTGGGGTCTAGTTCCCTGCCCCTGTAGAGTCTCAGGACTCTTCCCTGGATACAGCTGAGTTATAATTGGAGGGGATGAGGTAGAAGGGTGTATCCACTTGGCAATATTTATTACTCAAACCCAGTCCAGGACTTAATCAGAGACAGACCTTTCCCTCCTCCCCCTGCCCTGGTCCCCAAGCCATGAGACAGAGTGCATTTGAGATTTGGGATTTGGACTCTGGGGGGCTCATTAATATTTTCCTCTGTAGAACCAGACTTAGGGCCTGTATGGAGCTTGGAGAGGCCAGGAGAATCATGGAGTCAGGCAGTGGGGTGAGGATAGTAACTCCTCCAGGAACAGGGACCAGTTTCTCTGATGGTAAACTATCATGATAAGCCAAGATAAGAATGTAGCTTCTGCCTCAGCAGCCCATGTATTTCTGAGAATGGAGTGAATAAAAGCTTCCTGTTCCCTGCTAGCCTGAGCAAATTACTCTGAGGAGAACCCAGGCCAAGAGGCTCCTAATGAAACACAAGTGGGGGTGGGGGAAAATGGGAAATGCTGAGAATTAACGCTGGCAGCCCATACAGGAGAGAAGAGTTCTAGACTATGAATCTGGAGACCAGGGTCCAGGTTTTTATCCTCCTATTAATTGTACATGTACCCTTGGGCAAGTGACTATATCTCTCTTCTCTAGGTTCCAGTTGCCTTAAATATAAAAAGAAGGAAGGCAGTGTAATACCATGGAAATAATGTTAGATTTGGAATGAGAGGAACTAGTTCCAAATCCTGGGTCTCCTAAGTAACTTTGTGACCTTGGGCAAGTCACTTTACATTCTTGGACGTTATTTTCTTCATCTATAAAACATGGGAATTAGCATCTATTAAGTATTGACTATTAGAAGGTCTCTTCCAACTCTGGATCTGTGATCTTTCCAACTCTAAGTCAATGATTCTATGGAGGAGTTTAAACTCAGTCTCTGAGATCTGCCTAGTCTTAATACTCCATTTGGAAAACATCCTTCTTGTTACAAATGTAGCACTGTATGATCAACCACTCCTACTGTAGACTTCAAGAAGATTAAGGTCATAGAAAGGGATGCCTGATGGTTTGGGCAAAAATCTCTCAGCCTCCTTCTCCTCAACCTCCCCCCTTCCTTCTGCTCTGACCTTGGGAGAAGAGAAAGGAGCTGATTTTAACTCGTAAACTGCCCCTCCTGCCTTTGTATTGGTAGGTAAAAGAGAGAGAAACCATGGGAGCTGAAGATTTGGAAACACAAAGCAAAAGGGCCCCATGGAGAAGTATATGGAAAGTCTCTAGCTCCTGGGCTCTGGAGTGGTGATGGATGAATCACTCATAGGCAGGCTACCATTGGCTAGATGCTGCCTTGGTGAAATCAGCTTGGGCTGCAAAATGAGACAACGATTCCTCTTTTCCCCTCTTTTCCGTTTTTTTCTAGGAGGATGGGTATCTGTTCCCCAGAGAAAGCTTATGTGTATCTCAAGATTTTATTTACCTTTTCATGTTTAAGCATTTACTTTGTTTTCTTGAGCTGGTAAAGGTTATAAGGCTATTGATTATGGAATTGCCAAACTGTGTACAGAGCTGCTAGGTGGTGTGGTGGATAGAGCACTGGCCTTGAAATCAGGAAGCCTCATCTTTCTGAGTTCAAATGTGACCTTGGATGCTTTGCCTCAGTTCCTCATCTGTAAAATGGGCTACATAAGGTGGGGGTGAGGGGAAAGTACAAGTATGGATTGAATAAGTCAGTAAATAAGCATTTATTAAGTACCTGCTAGGTGCCAGGCACTGGAGAGTTAATGACCCCAAACACCATATTGAACCTAATGAATGGTAAACTCCCCTAGGGTAATGCAAGGGGTCTGGGTGGGGAAGTGGAAAAGAGCTCAGTGTTACATTTTAATTATCTCCTAGAGGAAAAATATTGAACTATGAGTTAGAAGAACTAGGTTTCAAGCATAGTCACTATCTAGCTTTAAAATGAGGGTTGAATTCTGAAAAAAATTGCAACTATGCAATATAGTAACAAAAATGTCCATTTTACTGAGATCCTGCAGCTAGGCAAGTACCCCCAAGGAGGTTAAAGACAAAAAGAAAGCCCCATACCCAAATATCATAGCAGCATTATTTATAATAGCAAAAAACTAGAAACAAAGTAGATACCTATCTTTTAGAGAATGGCTAAATAAGTTGTAGTAATGAATGTAATGGAATATTCTTGTACTATAAGAAATGATCAATGTAAAGAATACAGGAAAGCATGAAAAGATTTCTGAATTGATGCAAAGTGAAGTCATAAGAACCAGGAAAATTACACTCAATAGCTACAACAATTTAAACTGAAAGAACAGCAGTGACAAAATTGGACACTGTATATCATTTTGATGATCAATATTGGCCCCAAAGAAGTGAGATGAGAATCCACTTCCCTATGCTTGTGGAACATTGCGTATACTTTTGGACTTAGTTGATGTGTTGCATAGTTCTACCCAGCTACTTCATTTTATTTTATTTTAGTAGTGGCTCTCTGGGTGGAGGATGGGGAGGGATGTATTTGGAAATGAAAGTGGTATAAAAACAAAATATCAATAAACTTTTGAATTGAGTGGTTGGACTGTTTTTTTTTTTTTATGGTCCCTTCCAGTTCCGTGTCCTAAGGTCTCTCTGAGTTTGAAGGTTCTCTGTTCTTTTAAGATTCTTTTCAGTTCCAAAGCTCTATAATTCCACCCAAGACCTAAACTTAATCCCAAGACAACCCACAGGCACATATCTCTATCTCTAGGGGAACAAGGGTTCTTTACCCTCCCTGGCTCCTTAGCCATTTAAAAATATGGTAATGGAGGCTGCTCACACCTCCCGGCAGGCACACACTTTCTGCCCCTTCTGTCCCTGCTCGCCCTCCACGCCAACCCTCGGAAACATGGCACAGGATCGGGGAAGCTGCCCCAGAGACCGAGGGGCTAGGGATGGCGAGATGGACAAGTCCAGGAAGGTGGCTCTCATCACCGGCATCACCGGCCAGGATGGCTTGTATTTGGCTGAATTCCTGCTGGAAAAGTCCATGGAATTGTACGTCAATCAAGTTCCTTCAACACAGGGCGGACTGAGCATCTCTATAAGAACACTCAGGCTCATATTGAAGGAAATATGAAATTGCATTATGGAGATCTTACGGACAGTACCTGCCTTGTGAAGATAATTAATGAAGTAAACCGAGAGAAATCTACAACTTAGGAGCCCAGAGTCATGTCAAATTCACTTACTAGCTCTTAAAAGTGACAGAATGAAGTTTTCGAGAGGAGGAAGGTGGTTTCTGGAATGACTTGCTGTGTACTGTAATATACTTCAGTAGAATTTAAAACAAAGGTGCAAAATAAATACTCATGACTAGTAATAGTCAGTTACTAGTGACTATTTTATAAAACTATGTATACAGGTAGAAGGATGTTTACTTACCATGCTTGGTTTGGTATTTTAAAAAGCAGTAACTGTGTTACCTTGGACTATTATCCAAATTGCCATGTTACTCCATTTTAGTTAACACACAATTGTTGTATGCTCTCTATGAGTTGAAGAAAATTTAATTTCTAGGTATCTAATTATTTTGACAGTATGGTATTTCGAAGTAAATTTCACATGTCAAATTTAATTTTTTCAAGAAAAAAATCATCTGTTTTGGACTATCTTTCCAAAATCCAAATTTTTAAAATGAAGCTTAAATTGTTGTTACAATATTTCCAATCAACTTGAACATGAACAGCTCTACCTACTATAGAGAAAGTTAGTTGAAAATCTGCAATTACAATAGTTATAAAAAAGATTTATACTGACATATGCTCTTAGTTTGAAATGAATTACCTTACTTTAAAAATTGAGTGCTTTTTTGAAGAATTTTTCTTTCAAACATCTTTTTTTCTTAAAAATATTTTTTTCAGTAGACATTTTACTCAATTGTTTGTTTCAGAAAAATCAGTTGAACAGTGTTTTTGCAGTGGGTGTATTTTTTTTTCCTTTTCCCACAATTTTTTTTGAAATTTATGACAAGATCAATACTGATTTCCCTAACTACTAGGTTTTCAAGTGAATGTCACATAATCATGTTCTAAAAAGCCTACTATATATAGAGAAATACAAGTGAATTCTAGAGTTTACATACAGATCAATAAAGTTTATTATCAGTTCATTGAATGTTTTCATATTGATACCTTAAGTTTCACTAACTGAATAGAAGTAGAATCATTACTTTGTTTCTGTAGTTTAAAAATGGCTAGTTATACCCATGTATAGCAGCAGTAATAGTAGTAGTAATTTTTTTTACATTACATAACAGAAAATTCATAATTTATCATTCACATTTTAAATAGCTAATTTAGGGGGAAAATGTACTTTGATAATATCAGCTGCTGATTTTTAAACTAATAACACACTAAAGGAAGATTGTGACAGTTCTCTTACAATGTCCCAATTTTATATACCAATCGAAATGAACTCAAGATTTTAAAGAACTAAATTAATATTTCTAAAATTCTACACAGTTAAAAATTTCTGGAATCAGCATTTTTCCTCAATTATATTTATTAGTTTTTATGCAATTACTTAACAAAGACCAACCCATAAAATACTAGTATCACATTATTTTAGAATCATATTAAACACATATTTCTTAGTCTTCATTGTGTTCACCATGGGTCAGTAGTGTCTTTAATGCATTTGAAGGTAACGCATTAGAATGTATGTGAATGTATAATTTAAAATGTTGGGTAAGATATGTGCTATATATATCTTATTGGAACAATAATTTCTAATGTTGATGTTAATTTGTAAAATTATGACAATCATTGGGAAATATCCATCATTAATTCTCATTTAGAAAGATTGTATCTTTGATTCCCTATAGAATTTCATCAGTAAGTTTCTTAAAGTGAGCATATAGCCAGATCTTTGTTCTTTTTAAAAATTCATCCTTTTGTAATTATTTCAGAAACTTATATGTTTTTTGGAATGTTGTCTTTTCACATGTCATACCTGTGCTAAATATAGTATTACCTTTAACAAAAGAAACAAACAAAAAAAATATGGTAATGGTTGAGTGAGGGAACCCTTCTCCCATTTCTTTGTGACACTCCACCCCCAACCCAGTCTTCTAGTCCTTCATTGCTGCTGTTGGGATGGGAAGTAGAATCGGTCCCGGGTCCTTCGAAGGGCCTCCTTAACCTCCTTGTTGCGGAGACTGTAGATAAGTGGGTTGAAGGCAGGGATAACGAGTGTGTAGAAGACAGATACCATCTTGTCAGTGTCAAGGACATAACTAGAGCTAGGTCTTAGGTACATGAAGATGAGTGTGCCATATAGCATGGCCACAGCAGTAAGGTGGGAGCCACAGGTGGAGGCCGCTCGCCTCCTTCCCTCAGCAGAATTCATGCGAATCACAGCAACAAGGATGAACGCATAGGACACAGCAATGGCTAACAGTGTAGCTGTCTGGATGAAACCACAGACAGCAAAAAGCAGCAGCTCATTGAATGAAGTGTCATCACAGGAAATGGCCAGGAGTGGGGGGATGTCGCAGAAGAAACTGTTAACTTCACGGGAGTGGCAGAAGTGCAGGCGGAAAGTGAAAGCTGTGTGAACAAAGGCACTCAATGCACCACCCAATCCTGAAGTGGCCAAGAGCATGAGACATAGGCGTCGAGACATGGCTGTGGTGTAGAGGAGTGGGTTCCCAATAGCCACATAGCGGTCATAAGCCATGGCTGCCAGGAGACAGCACTCAGCGTCTGCCAGCCCTGCAAAGACAAACATCTGGATGGCACAGGCAACGTAGGAGATAGTGGCATGTGACCGTAGCAGATCTATGAGCATCTTCGGGCCAATGGCTGAGGAGTAGCAGACATCTAGAAGTGAGAGATTGGCCAGGAAGAAATACATAGGGGTGTGGAGCTTGGCATCCACATTTATCAACAATACCATGCCCATGTTTCCCAGCAAGCTCAGAAGGTAGATGGGTAGGAATACCAGGAAGAGTGCTACACGTAGGTCCCAGCAGTCAGTGATACCCAGGAGGATAAATTCAGCTGGGGCTCCATCAATCCAAGTGATATTCTCCAGGGTCATCCTGTAGAATGGCAACTGGGAGAAGAGGCAAAATAAACAGAAGGTGAGTGAGTACATCACAATCTTCACCCTCTCTCACCAATGTGGGTAGAAAGTCCCATGGGTCTTGGGGGAAAGTCTTCCTGGTAATATTCTGCGCAGTGGCCTAGTAACTTGAGAATGAGACTCTTCCCCTGACTTACTGCCTTCCTTCCTTTGTGGGATGGGATAGAGCCTGAGTGTTGGTCTTGGAGACAGGAAGACATACATTCAAGTACTGCTTCTGACATATATTGGCTGAGCCACCCCAGGGCAGTCAGGTGGCACAGTGGATAGAGCACTGGGTCTGGAGTCAGAAAAACTAATCTTCCTGAGTTTAAATCTGACCTCAGATACTAACTAGCCGTATGATCCTGAACAAGTCACTTGAGCCTCAGTTTTCTCAGTTTTTTTAAAAAATGAGCTGGGGAAGAAAATGGTAAACCATTCCAGTATCTTTGCCAAGAAAATCCCAAATGGGGTTATGAAAAGTCAGACATGACTGAAGGAAGACTCAATAGCAAGACCCCAGGGCAAGCCCCTTAATCTCATAGTGTTCCGGGCAGCTCTCTAGGCTACAAAGAAGGTGCTAACCTGAATTGGTAGAGGAAATTTCTTTATCCAAGAGTGCCTTCCATCAATGAAATTGAAAATTCATCCTTGCTTTCCCAAAGACCTCATTTTAGGGAGTGTGAGCTGTATTTGAGGAAAGCCTATACTCAGAACAAGATGTTATTTAATATTTTGAAAAATTATCTGGAAAAGAAAGTATATAAAAAAGAATTTCAAATTGTGGGAGCTCATCTAGGTCAGGAAAAGTCAAGCAAAAGGGGACTGAAGAAGGCCTCAGGCAGTTGAATGAACAGATTAAGATGTGGTCATTAATAGTCATTCATTCAAGTATTTATAGAACAAAATACTTGCCACATGACTTTTGTTAGATACTGAGGGAGACAACAAAGAACAGTGCCAGTCTTAAGTGAGCTTACTGAACTGATGGCTCACACTTAGATGGTGCTTTTAAATTTGCCAAATGTATTCTTTACAATGACTATGAAGTAGGCAAACATTAATGGTGATCTTTTACAAATGAGCAAACTGAATCTGTGAGAGGCTATATGACTTGCTCAAAGAATATTTGGAACTGATTAATGTAATACACTTCAGCACACATTTTCCTTTGTACCATACTTATTCATGTATATAAAGTATCCCCCATTAGAATGTAAGCTCCTTAAGAGCAAGGTTCATGCCATTTTTCATCTATCTATTCCTAGTGGGAAGCATAGAGCCATAGTAGATATTTAATAATTATTTATTGGATTATTTAATTGAATAGAAGACTCCAGCTCCATTTCCAGTTGATGCCACCCATGATGAACTCTATTGTCTCATCTCCACACCTCAAAACCCCTCTTCACCTTCTGTTCCATACATTCTACGAGCAAGTCATATAACCTCTCAGGGATTCAGTTAGCTCATTTGTAAAATGTCGCCATTAATGTTTGTCTACTTCATAGAGTCATTGTGAGGAATACACTTGGCAAATCTAAAAGCACTACGTAAGTGTGAGTCCTACTTATAAAGGTAAAACTCTCCACTCGTGCCCTTGGTCTCATTGTATCCCTTCCCTTCATCTTCAGGAGTGTGTTCCTTTTCTCACCAAACTTCTTTTATCCATCCACTTCTTTCTTGTTGTCTCCAAATATGCTTAAGTTTTCCATTACCCCTGTCCTTTAAAACATCATCATCATCATCATCATCATCAACAACAGCAACTTTCCATTGACCATGCCATCCCCTCAAGTTACCTCATATTTCTCTTTCTTTTTCATGGCTGAACTCCACTTCTTTAGTCCCTTGCAATCCGCCTTTCAAAACCCTTTATTAAAATATGATGTCATTTTCTAAATTTAGTTTTTGCAGTCCTTAATCTCTGTGACCTTTCTGTAGCTTTTAACAGTGCTGAAAAATCACATCCTTTCCTAGATTTCCTCTTCTACCCTGGCATTCATGCAACTGCTCTCATTTGGTCCTCATCATGACTACTTCTCAGTCTCTTTTTCTGGATAGTCATCTTCCTCTTTCTTCCCAAGAACTGATGTTTCACAAAGCTTCATCTCTTTTCTCTTCTCTGTCTCCCTTGATGACCCCATTCTCTCATATAATCTCAATTATTACTACCCCTACATAGAAAACTCCTAAATATATATGAAGTGACCCCAAGGTCTTAAAGCAATTTAAAATTTTAACAACTTTAGAAGTATAAATGCTATAAGCTTCCAAAATACTTGAAGTTTCATCATTTAACTTTAAAATATCCATTGATGTCTCTCTTAATAAAATTCAGCATAAACACTGTCTTGTGCTTTACCTCACTCTAGTCAATTTCTGAACTTTGTAAAAACTTCCAGCTGCTGTTGTTCAGTAAGGATTTCATTTATAATTCTAGCCTTAAGATCATGCAAAGAATGAGGACTTGATGCATACATAACAGCTTTGACTTGACCCCACAAGTAAAAGTATAATAGAGACAGGTCAAGTGACTGAGGTAGCCAAGGAAGAAAACTTCTACCAATCCACTGGTCTAAAAAAGTGTCATACAGAAATTATCACAACATAATATATAATGATAGGGTGCCCCATCTTGTTAAAATTAAAATGTTACTATTCAAAATTCAAGAAACTTGGTACAAAATATAACTTTCAAATGATTTTTGGTATGATTGTAGCATTTAGACTTCTAAAGTTATTAAAATTTAAAACTACACTAAGATCCTATTGGATTCTTCTCATTTCCTCAACTTATTCCTCCTCTCAATATTCAATTGGTTGCCAAGGTCTATTAATTATACCTATACAATCTCACTTGCCTCTATCCCACTTTCTCCACTTACATTGTTACTATACTAGTTCAGATTCTTATCACTCATCCAGATTATTGTAATAGCATCTTTATCTCTCTGTCTCCCAGTCTCTCCCCTCTCTTTTCCATCCTTTACACAGTTGCCAAAATAATCTTCCCAAGACTCAGGTTTGACCCACATTAGTCTCCTGTTCAAAAGGTTCCATTGGCTCCTTATTAATAAGATCACATAGTGTAATGAAAATAGTGTTGGATTTAGTCTCAGGACTTTGGTTCAAGTCCCAGTTCTATCATTTGTGTCACTTAAGACGTCACTTAAATGACTTTAAGCCTTGGTTTCCTTATATATAAAATGAGGAGGGTGGAGTGAGATCTCTTATGGCTCTAAATTTATAATCCTAGGATCCTAGGCTGGTCTCACCTAAGAATAAAATTCAAACTTCTTAGCTTCTCACTTAAGGCCTTCATAATCTTGCTTCTAGAAACCTTTCCTGCCTTTTTATCATTATTTCCTTTCTCATACTATTCATTGCAACCAAAAAGCTCTACTGTCTTTTCCTTGAATTTAATGTACATCACCTCCCATCTCTGTTTATTCATTCATTCAAGCCTTCACAAACAACTGATCTCTGGGTTTTTTTTATCTTTAATCTTCCTTCAAGGCTTAGCTTAGCAGCCATCTCTTTGGTCAATCAGTCAATGAACATATATTAAATACCTACTATGTGCCAGCTATTTTGATAAGTGCTAGAGACACAAAGAGAAGCAAAAGACATTCACTATCCTTTGTTTACATCTCTTCTTTGTTCCCATAACTACCAAGACAGTACTTGAGGGAGAGAAGACTTTTTGGAGGTAGGTAGGACCAAAACTAGGCTTTGAAGAAGTAGAGAGATAGGAGGGGAATTAGGCAAGTGGAATGTCACCAAACCACAAATTTAAGAGTTTTAAGATAGAAGTGGTGGTGGTATTTGGGGGGTGGTCAATAATATCTGCTGCAAAGTGGGTAAGGGATCTGAGATGATAGAATTTACAACTGAAACTCTAGAGATCTTCTAGTCCAATGATTTTATTTTAGAGATGCAGAAACTGAGGGGCAGAGAGGGAAAGAGAAAGCATTTATTAAGTACCTACTATGTGCCAGGCTCTCTGTTAAACACTTTACACACATCCCATTTGATCTTCACTACAATAGTGGGAGATAGGTGTTGTGAAAACTCCATTTTATAGTTGAGAAAACTGAGGTGAAATGACTAGTCCAGGTACACACAGCTAGTTTAAGGTCACATATAAACTCAGATCTTCCTCATTCCAGGCTCAGTGCTCCATCTACTATGCTACCTAGCTGTGTAGAGATTGGATCCAGGTCATATAGCTTGTAAATGGAAGAGCTTGGATTTGAATCCAGGTCCCCTGATTCCCAATCCAATTAACCATACTGTCTCAAAGACTGAAAAAAAATATTATCATTGTATTGAAGATTTTAAAGATCGCCAGCAATCTTTCAAAGTGTTTGGGACAAAAGTCAAGGTGTGAGATGGAACTCATTCCTCATACATTTGGACAGATTAGAAATAGAATTAGATTCAATATGGGTTTGGATGAATTCCCAAATGGCAGAATCTTGGGGCCTGCTTCTAATCTGTGAAAGTAATGTAATGAAGCATGATGATAGCCTTTCTCAAAATAATTAACTTTGATCTGCATGTCAGTCCTCTGCTCATAACTCGCTGGTGACTCCCTTCTGCCTGCTAAGTAAAGTTCAGAATCCTCTGCCTAGCAAATCTCATATCATCCTAATCTTTCCAGTCTAACTTCATATTGTTCCCTTCCACTCAGTCTGTTCTCTAGCCAAACTTCACCAATGTTGTGTCCCTGAATATACCTGGAACTCTCTTGTCTCATTGCCTTTACTCACACTGGTCTTTGTGCCTGAAATTATTTCCCTCCCATTCTTTGCCCAGTTGAAATGGCATATCTTCAGGAAACTTTTTTTTAATAAAAAAGATAATATATTTATTGCATTAGAATTTCATTCTTTACAGGAGTCATAATGCAAACTCATAACATTAATATACATGATGCAACCAAATAGCAATGTAAGTAACATAGAAAAAAAACCCCACAAAGCCAGAATTTAACAGGTAGAGTTTGTGGTTAATCAAAATATTTACTGTGGCTTGTAATGGAAAAAATAGTTGTATTTTCAAATCACTTGTTATTGCCACATTCCGTTCACTCTCCATCAAGTGAAGATAAAATTATGATCTCCATTTTTAAATTGCATATACATTTGCTCTACATTAATGCTATACATTTTTTGCACCACATAATATGCAATGATATATGAATGTCATTGAGTATGTATATTCAGCATACAGATAATTCAACATGAGATAATTCTGTGGCAATACCTATTCAGGAAGCTTTCCAATACCCTCTTGGTTAGTAAAGCTCCATCCTCCTTGATCTCAAATAACACTTGGAACCTCTATAATTAATTTATCATGTAAGGTTCTATATTTTATTGTAGCTTATCTATCTACTAGATTAGGAGCTGGCAAACTGTGATCTTGGAGACCAAATCTATAGGTTGTAGGATCATAGCAACAGAGCTGGAGTGAACCTTAGAGATCATCTAGTCCAATAGTGATTTTACAGATGAGGGAACTGAGTCTCAGAGGGGTTAAATGATATAGGTAGTAATGTACCATAAACTCAGGGCCTGTGACTCCAAGTTTAGTTCTCTCTCTATATCAGTTAGGGAAAAAAGAGAGAGGAAACTTGACTCAGTCCGTATTTCCTCCCTGAGAGTTCTGTGCCTCAGTTTCCACATTCAGAAGGCAAGTGTCACTCACCTTGACACATCGAGGAGCAGAAAGATTTTGTGGCCCTCTCCATTTCTTCATCTGAAAGATGGAGAACAAGACTTCAGTGCTTTGTGATCAAAGGGTGAATGCTAGAATCTTCAATTTGGAAGGAACCTTAGGGGTCATCATTGTGCAATGAATAATAATGGGCAGAGCATTGGGTTTGGAGTTAGGAACTCTGAGTTCAAGTTCTAGTTTTGCCACTTCTTAGACATATGACCTTGAGAAAATTACTTAATGTCTCTAAAGCTCAGTCTCTTCATTTGAAAAATGGTGGTACTTATCTAATCTAATCTATCTGCTTGCCTACCTACCTATCTACATCTTCTATAATGCATAACTCTGTAAATGTTGCGATGAGAATTAAAAGAGATAATGCATAAAAAATGCTTTGTAAACTTGAAAATAACCAAATAAAATCTAAACCATCTAGAACAAACACCTCATTTACTGAGGTGGAAACTAATCGCTAGATAATGGTGGGGCAGGATCTTCAGAGTTCATTTAGATTCACAGGGATCGGAAACCTGCAACCTCAAGGACACATGGAGCCCTTTAGGTCTTCGAGTGTGACCCTTTGACTTAATCCAAACTTCACAGAACAAATGCCCTTAATAAAAAATATTTGTTCTGTAGAGCCTGGACTCAGTCCAAAGACCTAGACCAGTCTTCAACTAATCAGGAATCTTTTCTTGCAGTATCCTTGTCAAGAGGTTGTTTTAACATCCATTTGAAAACTTTCAGTGAAAGGAAACTTGTAGTCTGTTTCACTCTTTTTATTACAGTTTTCATCATTAAGGATGTTCCCCCCTCACATCAAGCCAAAGACTTCCTATCTGCTATTTTCACTAAATTCTGAATTCTAGCCCATAGCTCAGGTCCAAGGATGGCAAATTGAATTTATCTAATTCCTGTTCTCTTTGACACTCTTTCACATGTTTGAACAGAATGATCATGTTCCTTGTCCCTGCCCCCTCCCCTTTTTCTGGTTTTATGCCTCCTTTTCCTTCAAGTGATCTTTAATATAGTGTAATTTTGAGTCTATCCGCCCATGCTGATAGCTCTCCTTTGGTCATATTCTCACCTATCAATATCCTTCCTACATATGAGAATAAAGCTTAGAGAGGAGAATTGACTTTCCCAAGGTCATATAGTTACTGAGTATAAGAACTAGTACTTAAACTCAGGTCTTTTGACTCCGAAGTCAAGTACTTTTTCTACTGTAATTTGCATCATTCAGAAATGACAGAATTTTTTTTCATTTATTCCCTTCTCAATCTTTTACTTTTATCCTCTGTCTCCAACCCTGATACTTATATCCATATATCTGTGGTTCATTTTACCTTCTGCATCTCTCCATCTTACTTATTCACCACCACTCACCACTCTCAACATTGAGCTCCAGTTCTTGATACCACATACATACAGTTTATTCAACCCATCTAAACTCAGAGGCAGAGGAGAGGACATTTTATTCTTACCAAAGAGACATCCAAGAAAACATTTGGGTTGGTTTTTTTTAATGTTACAAAGGTACAGAATAAGAGACAAAGAGTTCAGATCCTAATAAAAGACATACCTAGGATAAGAATGAATCCTAAAATGTCTTCTTTAGGTTAGAATTTAATGCAGAGACAGTGTGTGGGAATTGGCAGGAAATTATCTCCCCCTTCCACCAAAGCAGGAATGAACCATCATCTTATGTCCTTTCCAGGGCTGCCAAGAACAGGTACTTCAATGCTGTACCCTGCCCCCCCCCTTCCCCCCCGTTACCCAATCCCTCCTCTTCCCTAGAGCCTGTGGAGATGTGCTGTCTCCTCATATCCTCCTGGGCTTCTGGGTCTGTGGCTGACAGGGGAATGCTGCTGATGGCTCACATCTCAAGGCTAGGGGAGGCAGGAAAAGTTTGAATGCAAATAATAACCATAGCTCTGATTTCTGTGGATCTTCACACATGACAAAAATTGTTCCTCATAGCACCTCTATTGAATCTTTGTATCCCTTAAAACTTACCTTGGATATTACCTCCTCCAGGAAGCCTCCTCTGATTTGACTCAGTTGATAGCAATCTGACTTCTGGTTTTATGTCTCCTTTTCCTTCAAGTGACAATAGATTTTTATTGATACACTTCATTTTTAACATCATCTAGATTTCCCCTTGTGTCTTTCCCTTTTCTTCCCAGAGAATCTTCTCTTATAACAAATTTTTAGAAGAAGAGAAAAAAGAAAGAGAAAAAAATCACTGAAAACTGATCAACATACATACATACATACATACACACACAGACACATATACATGTATTGCCAGGCCTAGAGGCCTGAGGGCTACCCGAGTCTTACCTTACCTATCGCAGGTCTTCGGCTGGCCAAACCGGATAAACGTATGAGAGAAGAGACTTTCCAGAGTCGAACAAGGGTTAGGCTTTATTCAGGGTCTTGGTTACATGTGCAGGGGGAACTCTTCCTTAGGAGAGAGAGAGAAATCTCCCAAGGAGGCAAAGATCTTACAGTAAGAGAATGAAAGCAGAAGTGGAAGTGGGGAGAGAGGGGAGAGGGAAGAGTGAAGAGAGGAGAGAAGGAAGAGGGGCCTTCTGTCCTCTAAGGGCCCCTCAGCGCTAAGAGCGCCTTCAGGCTTTCCTGACCCTACTTAAGCTCTCCTGCCGCATAGTTTGCACCTGAATACCGTGCCTGTTAGATAACAATAGGTGTGCTCAGATCTGGGCCAATCTCGAGGGCAGGGATGCTCTCTCCCAGCACTTTTCTCACGGGAAGAGGCGGAAATGCACGAGATAGCTCGGTCTCACACTTCAATTCCCTGCTGTTCCCTGGGGGGCCTCATGAGAACTCTAAGGTTTAGAAGTTCTCACCTTTACCCGCCCGAGACTGTCCACATGGAACTGAGCTTACACCCCCAACAATGTATATATGTTCCATGGTCCCCATACTTCTTCAAAGGGTGGAAACAAGAAGGAAATTGCTTCCCTATCTTTGGGGTTAAGCCTGTTCTTTATAATTTTGGAGCATTGTTTCAGTGTGGTGACTGTTCTTTCCATTTTCAGTGTTGTAGTAACTATGTATATTGTTTTCCTAACTATTTACTTCACTTTGCATCAGACCATCCTTCTCTGTATCCATCGTATTCATCATTTCTTACAGCATAGTAATATTCCATTACTTGTTTAGTCATTTTGTAAGCTTTGAGTATCTACTTTCACATAGAATTTTATTTGGTTCTTACATATCCCTTTACTTTGCATTCTCTAATGTGCTTATTATATAATAATATTTTTGTAGTTACTTGTGTGGTATCCTTTCTTTCTAAATTAAAAAAAATTTTTTAATTTTATTCTGAACTTAAGAAATAAAACACGCATTTCTACAATGTAGCAGAATAGAAAAAATATGATTATACATGAAACTGCAAGATTATTATATACAACTTGCCCTTCTACTAGATTGTGAACTCTATAGGGGCAGGGACTATGCCTTATTTAAACTTTATTTTTACTATGGGGCCTAGTGTAATACTCTTTACAAAGTAAAAATTTAATTAGCATTTGTTATATTTGTGCATTGTTGAATAAACTGTGGACTGGCACCCAATATCTCTAGGGACTTACAGAGACTGGGTTAAATCTTAGGAGTGCTCCCCAAAATATATGTTTTGCTCATTTTGCCCTACACCACCTACAAGTTTCCTCTTGTCAATCAAATCTCAGAGTCTGGTTTGTACCCCATATGCAACATGACCTTGAGTTCTTTCATGGGAACTGGGAACCTAAATATAATGCAGTTTGTAGCTAACTCTCTTCATCATATTTAGGTTTCCAGTTCCCATGAAAGGACTCAAGGTCATGATGCATATAGGGTACAGAATATCCTTTATTTCACACCATAGAAAACACATAATAAACTCACATTAATCTATAGACAATTTATACAATTCTCTTTTTTGATGAGTTCCACTTCACCCTTGGGACTTTATACTGTTCCTCCAGAGTCATAGTGCAATCCTGTGATTTGGACTCCCCTTGGAAAGGAAAAAAATCTTGGAGTCATTAAAGAGGTAATCCCCCCTGACATTCTGGTGAGTCCTGCTTTTACCTCAGGGATGCTTACAGGGAGAACTCTAGTCTTATAGTACTACTCTAAATGCCCAAAACTACCCTGGAAGAAAAATGAACTTGGATTTCCTAGTTAGTACAATCCTTGACATTTCAGGCATTGACAGGCCTTTATTCATCCCAGAGACAGGAACATATATAGAAATACATACAGTCTTAGGGATACCACACTGGTAGCTTAGATTCCCCGTCATGAAGGAAAATTAACTGGCAGTTGCTAGAGAGAAAAATATCTTCCTATTGGACCTGTGTCATCTGAAACAGGCCCTGACAGTAGGGAAGGACAAAATTCAGGAAGTTTGCTTGTTTGTATTAATCCTTACATTTTGTAGCTCCAGAGTGACTCCAGAACTCTTTTGTGGCTCCAGGGGCCATTTGTATGATCTTCTCTCCATGCAACTGGTGCTGCATCAGAAATTCTCCTTCTCTCATTAGAAACTTAGATTCTAAGATCCTCTTTTTTCTAAGAGTCTGACATTGTTGAAAACACCCCTCTCTTTAGAAGGCTGGGTCCTGGAGCTCTCAAATTCCGGATTCCTAGGGAAACAACTCTGATACCAGCATTGCTAAATGAATACTTTCTCCTACTCTCTAAAATGACTGAATTCCTCAATGCCCCAAGAACACAATATTGTCTATGAAATCCACCTTCACCTCTATCCAGGAGGTTGGGATTCAATAATTCCCAATACTTGACCATGTACTTCCTCTCTTATGGGGTACTGTGGTTGAGAACATGTATAAATGTAGGTGTCTCCTAAGGACAAAAGTCCATTCACAGGTTACTGGTCTCTGACCTATCCTCAGTTCTCTTCAGATCTCATTACAATAGAAAAGGGCCATCTCTGCATCTTTATTCCTCTCTCAACATTTTTTTAGATTTGTTCAAGCCAACTGATTCATCCTCTAGAATGAATTATATAGTGGATGGTCTGCTGGACTTGGAGTAAGAAAGACCTGAGTTTGACTCTGCCCCTGAATATTTGCTAGTTGTGTGATCTTGGGTGAGTCACTTATACTTCTTTGGCCTTAGTTTCCTCATATGTAAAATGAGGGGGTTGAATATGACCTCTGAGATTTCTTATAGCTGTGAAACAAAATTTGACCCAGTTGATTATGTAAGTTTGGGCCCATTTAGTTATACCAATCTAGTTACTTTGTTTTGCTCTAACAATTTTAATCAATAATATTCTGTCAAACAACTTCTTTTCTATTGCTTTGTTTTTTGTCATGATAGCTAAAAAGTCCTATTGTATTTGCTGTAGTATTGCAGTCCTAGGAACACTGAGAACAAACCAACTATAAGAGGGAATCAGACAAAACCCAACTGAAAGTCAAGGGAACATATTAAACGGGTAGAGCAAACATAATTTCCCGTATGATAAGGATTTTTCCAAGAGAATTTGTTGTACCACGATGGTTTCTTATCCAGGTTAGATCTTTCTCAAAAATGGAAACAAAAAGACTGTAAATAAGGCAAAGCTTGAGTCTATTCTTTTCAATGTATATTGTTTTAAAGCTGTGTTATACATAGTTCATCAAGATTTGGTATGTTTTCTTTATCTAGCCTATTTATTATAGATATGGGAATATCTGAATATGTCAAATCATATCATATATCTATGTCATAATCATAGACATTCTATGTTTTCTTATAGCATCCATCCAGTTGTGTAGTTTTAGAATCCATTCCAGCTGCACTTATTGTGTAACTTAACACTAGAAGTCAAATAAAATGTAACTGAAAAATTAATATAATAGCTTTCACATGGAGATACAAAGTTCCAAGCACAGCTTCATCTCTTTAACCTCAAATGTTGATTAGGGAAGTCCCCTAATCAATCCAATAGAGTTGTATTATTTCTATTTTATAGATTGGAAAACTAAGACAAACGTATGTGACTTGCTCAAGGTCACATAACTAATAAATGGCAGAGTGGCCATTAAAATATCAGATCTTCTGACTTTAGGACATATAGGGATAGTGGAAAGAGGATTGAAGGTGGGATAAGGAGACTCAGTTTGGAATTATAGTGTCAACATTTCATAGCTATATGAATATAAATCATATCTCTTTGAGTCTCAGTTATCTCATTTGTAAAGTGGGGATGATAATACTTGTACTACCCATTCCACATGGTCATCTTAGAGAAAGCTCATTTTGTTTTGAAATTTTTATTGATATCCTTTGATTTAGATTACCTACATTTCCTTCTGAACTCTTCCCTTTCTCCCCTCAAAGAAAACTGTCAAATAACATGGCAGATTTGAGACAGCAGAGTTAAAGTGATAGAAGAAGGATAGGATAGGGGTAGGTCAAGGTATCTTACTGTCATTTTTCACTTAGATGCCTAAATTCATTGAAAAAAAAACTGACATAACCTTTCCATCCTCAAGCATATGTGATTTTACAGAAAAACAGAATTTTAGAGTTGGAAAGGATCTCTAGTCTAATAAGCAAATGAATGTGAATCTTCATTACAACACCTTTAACTAGTCGTCCTTTATTCTCCACTTGACGACCTACCTACAGTGGTGGAAAAAATACTACCTCTCAGTGTAGCCCATGATGAGTAGATAGCTCCAATATAGCTGGTAGGATATTTTTTTTTATATTGCACCAAAATCTGCCTTTCTTCAGCTTCTACTTATTACTCCCGGTTCTAATTTCTAGGGTACAGGAAAAGATGAATCCATTACTTTTATCTCCTCCATAATAACCACTTAAAATTTAGTTATTGGTGGGTGGGTATAGTAAGATGGCAGAGTAACAGTGTGGACTTTCTAGAGCGCTGCCCCCAAGCCCAGCCAAATATGTGTAAAAAATGTCTCTAAACAAATTCTGGAGCTGTGGAATCCATAGAATGATGGAGTGAAACAAATCTCCAGCCCAAGACTGCCAGGAAGGTCACTGGGAAGTGTCTGTTGTGCCATGCAGGGAGCAGGGTATAGTCCAATGTGGGCCACAAGTGCACAGAGGGGACCACAGCAGGCCTTCGGGAGACTGAATCTCTCACACCTGTGGTGATTTCCAGACTTCATGACACTAAAACACTGAGGATAAATTGGAAGATCAGTGGGAAAACCCTGTGGGACCAGTGTAGGAGGATGGAGTGGTCTGTCCCCAGCCCCAGAGCAGCAGAGGGGGAAGGAGGCAGAGAAACCTGCAGCAGCTACAGCAGCAGCAGCCACCATTTCTGGACCTCTAGGCCCACAGATTGTGGAGGGATCCAGCAGCTGACAGTACACTCTCCCACCCGCACTGGAAGCAGAGAACTACCTTGACAAAAAGTTCAGAAGTCAAGTAAATGACTGGGGAAATGAGCAAAAACCAGAAAAAGAATCAGACTATAAAATCTTACTTTAGTGACAAGGAAGACCAAAACATGCAAACAGAAGAAAACAAAGTCAAATCTCCTCCATACAACATTCTAAGAAGCATATGAATTGGTCTCAGGCCATGGAAGAGCTCAAAAAGGATTTTGAAAATCAATAAAGAGAAGAAGAGCAAAAATTGGGAAGAGAAATGAGAGTGATGCAAGTAAATCATGAAAAATGAGTTAACTGCTTGCTAAAGGAGACCCAAAAAACGCTGAAGAAAATAACACTTTAAAAAATAGGCTGACCCAAATGGCAAAAGATGTCCAGAAAGTCAATGAGGAGAAGAATGCCCTAAAAAGCAGAATTGATCAGATGAAAAAGGAGATCCAAAAGCTCGCTGAAGAAAATAATTCCTTAAAGATCAGAATGGAGCAGATGGAAGCTAATGACTTTATGAAAAATCAAGAAATTATAAAACAAAACCAAAGGAATGAAAAAATAGCAGAAAATGTGAAATATCTCATTGGAAAAACAACTGACCTGGAAAATAGATCCAGGAGAGAGAATTTAAATATTATGGGACTACCTAAAAGCCATGATCAAAAAAAGAGCCTAGACATTATCTTTCATGAAGTTATCAAGGAAAACTGTCCTGATATTCTAGAACCAGAGGGTAAAATAAAAATGGAAGGAATCCACTGATCACCTTCTGAAAGAGATCCAAAAAGAAAAACTCCTAGGAATATTGTGGCCAAATTTCAGAGTTCCCAGGTCAAGGAGAAAATATTGCAAGCAGTCAGAAAGAAACAATTAGAATATTGTGGAAATACAATCAAGATAACATAAGATCTAGCAGCTTCTACATTAAGGGATTGAAGGGCATGGAATATGATATTCCAGAAGTCAAAGGAGCTAGGATTAAAACCAAGAATCACCTACCCAGAAAAACTGAGTATAATATGTCAAGGGAAAAAATGGTCATTCAATCAAATAAAGGACTTTCAAGCATTCTTGATGAAAAGACCAGAGCTGAATAGACAATTTGACTTTCAAACATAAGAATCAAGAGAAGAATGAAAAGGTAAACAGGAAAGAGAAATCATAAGGGACTTACTAAAGTTGAACTGTTTATATTCCTACATGGAAAGATAATCTTTGTAACTCTTGAGACTTTTTTCAGCATATGGATAGTTGGAGGGATTATATACATATAGACAGAGGGCACAGGGTGAGTTGAATAGGAAGGGATGATATCTAAAAAATAAAATTAAGGGGTGAGAGAGGAATATATTGAAGGGAGAAAGGTAGAAATAGAAAGGGGCAAATTGTCTCTCATAAAAGGGGCAAATTGTCTCTCATAAAAGTGGCAAGAAAAAGATTTTTCAATGGAAGAGAAAAGGGAGGAGGTGAGAGGGAAAAAGTGAAGCTTACTCTCATCACATTTGGCTTAAGAAGGGAATAACATACACACTCAATTTGGTATGAAAATCTATCTTACACTCCAGGAAAGTAGGGGAGAAGGGGATAAGTGGGGTGTGGAGGGATGATAGAAAGGAGGGAAAATGAGAGGAGGGAGTAATTAGAAGTAAACACTTTTGGGGAGGGACAAGGTCAAAAGAGAGAATAGAATAAATGGGGGGCAGGGTAGGATACAGGGAATATAGTCTTTCACAACATAACTATTATGTAAGTCTTTTGCAACACATGTATAGCCTATATTGGATTACTTGCCTTCTAAGTGGGGTGGGTGGGAAGGGAGGAAAAGAAAGAAGTTGGAACTCATAGTTTTAAAAACGAATATTGAAAATTGTTTTTACATGCAACTAAGAAATAAGAAATACAGGTAATGGGGTATTTAAATCTATCTTGCCCTACAAGAAAATAGAAGAGATAGGGATAAGGGAAGGGAGGGGTATGATAGAAGGGAGGGTAGATTGGGGGAAGGGATAATCAGAATGCATGGTGCCTTGGGGTGGGGGAGAGAGAGATGGGGAGAAAATTTGGAACTCAAAATCTTATGGAAATGAATGGTGAAAACTAAAAAAATAAATAAAATTTTAAAATTTAGTTATTTGAAGAAAAATTACCTAAACTTTACAAAAAAATACCCATTTAACTGATTTTAATATTACAGATCATTTCCCAAAAATAAGATAAACATTAATTTGTTTGTGTAGAAGCTTTTCACTTTCATGTAATTGAAATTATCTGTTTTATCTTTTATAGGTTCCTCTATTCATTGTCTGGTTAAGGATATGTGTGTATGTGTGTGTGTGTATTTTCTCCACAGTTGTGAAAGGGATATAATCTACTTTTATTCTATTTTTATGGCATAATCTTTAATATTAAAGACACATATTCATTTTGAATTTACTGTGGAATATGTGTTAAAATTAAGGTCACATATCCATTTTGAATTAATTGTAGAATATAGTGTGAGATGCTATTGCCCCCTCCTACTTTTCTGTTCTCACACCTTACTCTCCACCATGTGTTTTTTGATTTAGTGACATAGTTGTCTTTGCAGTCCCATGAACAAGAGACACTCTCTCTTGGCTCTGGGTTTTTTCTCTAGCTGTCCCCCACACCTGGAATGCTTTTGCTCCTTGTCTCTGCCTACTGGCTTCCTTGGCTTCCTTTAAATCTCAGATAAAGTCCCACTTATTACAAGAAGCCTTTCACTACCCCTCTTGATTCTAATGTCTTCCCTTTCTTAATCAATTCCTACTTGTTCTGTATATAGCTTGTCTGTACATATTTGCTTGCTTGTCTCCTCTATTAAACCCCTTGTGAGCAGGGACTGTCTTTTGTCTCTTTTTGTATCCTGAGAGATCAACACAGTGCTGAGCACTTAATATATTGTTATTGACTGATCTAAACCTAATTTCTGCAGGATTAATTTCCATCTTCTAGGTATTTCTCATTAAATAGGGAATTTTCTCCAAAGTATTTTTTGTTTTGGGGTTTAAGCAACACAGAGTTATTGAATTCTATTATTTCTGATTCTTCCTTATCAAGACTGCTTCATTGAATGACTTCTTTGTTTTTTAGACCAATACCAAATGCTTTATTCTACTGATGATTGGTTTAACTTAGCCCAGAAATTTTGGTATGTTTTTTAATAATTATCATTTCCCCCCACATAATTAATAATTTTATCTATGATTTGTTCTTTGGCCCATTTATTATTTAGAATTTCATTGTTCAATTTTCATTTGGGTCTGTGTCTTTATGCTCCTTGAATGGATGACTATTTTTATTGTGTTATAGTCTGTGAAGGATATATTTACCACTTCTGCCTTTTTTTATTTATTTGCATATATTTGTGTTCTAATACACCATCAATTTTTGCAAGTGTCATATGGTACTGATAAATATATATATTCTTTAGTACTACCATTTACAAGAAACTACAGTCTTTTAATTATAGTTTCTCCAACAATTTAAAAAATTCTTTATTTTTTTTTATCTTTCTGCCAAATCTGTCTTGAATTGAAAGAGAGGAAATTAAAATCTCTTCCTTTTATTATACTACTTTCTATGTCCTCTTATAATTCAGTTGATTTTTCCTTTATTAATTTCAACAAGGCATTGATTTGATTTCTGTGATTCCTTTTAGCATAATATAATTTCCTTATTTATCCATTTTTACCTTTGAAATGTTTATTTTTGCTTTGGCTAATAGCATGATTGCAACTTCTTTTTTTCTGGATTCATCTAATGCAAAATCAACTTTGTTTCTACCTATTATATTTATTTCAGGAATGTCTTTCCTCTTTTGGTGTGTTTCTTTTAAGCAACAGATTGTAGGGTTTTGTTTTCTTATGTAACAAGATGGTCTCTTTTTTATTGGATTGTTTAATCCATTATATTTAGTTATCAGAGTTAGGCTTATAATTTCCTCCATTTGACTCTGATTTCTTTTTTCTGACAGGGCTTGGGTCCTCTTTCTCTGCAAAGATAGTACTTTGTCTCTTGAGTTAATTTTGCTTAATCTACTTTAAGGTAAACATATTTCCACAGGCACAACTCCCTGCATCCTTAAGCCCCACTTCCCCCTTTTTTGAAATTTCTTTCCCTATTTATGAACTTTTTACTTATTCATTCCTTTTTCTTTCTTCCTCTTATTCAATTCTTTCCCTTTTTGATTCTCTGAGTTAAGCAGTCAAATAAAATCCCTTTTCCTTCCCTCCCCTTAAGCTTCTTTTTGGCTTTTTATAATTTTCTGTACTTTTCCCCAAAAAGGGTATATTTCCCTCATAGTCTTTATTAACTCTTTGTCCTTTATATCAATTCCAAACTTTTATTCCTTGATTCATGGTCCTTGTATTTATTTATTCCCTCTTTGGTCTCTTTGTCTCATGGCATTAAAACTTCTAAAAGTACTAGAGTTCCTTTTACTGAAAATTTCCATGTTATTGCCTTCTTGATCTTCCTCCTTGGATTTCTATTGTACCTCCCTCTTAGAAGCATTCATTCCTGCAGAAGATTGAGATAATTCTCTTTCCAATTTGCCATGAAATCTGTTCTCTAGACCCATACCTTCCTACACTTCAACATGTTGGTTGTCTCTAGGAGCTCTGATCTCCCTTCTTCTGAGGCAAGATGCTGCCTATGGAGGCATAACATTTTCTCAGAAGTTGCTGTTTACTAAATCTTTGCTGATTATATTCATTACAAAGTCACCATCTCTCTCACTGATATATATGTACCATACACACATATATTTATGTATGCATGCATGTATACACACATCTCTCCATGCGATTATTGTTCAGTGAGATCCCCTCCCATCACTTGATTGAGATTTTATCTTTGTCTCTCCCTTTTTAAATCCTCTATATTTGCCACTTCACTCATTTTTCTTTAGTTTTTCTTCCCAAGAGACTATAGGAGTCTTTTCCCCTTCATTATTTACTATTGATTTGATTAGGATACATCACGCATTTCTCTCTTTTCTTCCTCTCTGTCCTCTTATATGCTCTTCCATTCTGTAGTTTAGTCCTACAAAATATTGATTCACTTTTTGTCAGAGTTTCACCCATGGTATTTTAGACCAATTTGTCTACCATTATTTCTTTCCTTTTTTATTTCTACTTTCGCCCTTGTTTCCTTGTGTACTTTTAGAAAGAAATTTCTTAATGACCCCCTTATTGTTATGTTGTTGTTGTTGATGAAGATGATGACAATGCCAATAATGATGCTTTTAATTCCATGGGTGTCTTTCTTTTTCCAGGTTTTTTTCCCCTTTTGTTTTTGGTTCATTTATTCCCTTACTTCTGCCTTCCTTGGTTATTGTGTTTGTTTGCCTTTCTTGTGTTTCTGTTGTTGGGGTTTTTCAAAGAAAATAATCTAGGCACTTTAAACATGAACGCTTCAAGTGGCTCTTTTATTGAACATCCACCTTTTAAAAAAATTGATACTTAGATTCAGGTTTGTTTCATTTTGTTTTTGGCTTATCATATTTTTCTGGAATACCTATCCTTATGTTGTCTCTATGCATCCTGTATTTGACCTCCATACATTTTGCTTGTCAGAGATATATATTCTTTTATTGAGATACCTTACATTTTATTTTATTTTTCAGACTTTTAAAAAAAAGAATCAAAAATAGCTTTTATTACTATATAAAAACAGGGTCAGGAAAAAGAAATGCATTTTTCTACAAGTAATAAATATTCAGATCGTTTGAAAGGCTCCCATGAACATATTGAGATAAAAAGCATTCTTTCAAGATGAAAACCTTCTGTTTAGTTTAAAACTAATGTCATTTTAAAGTACAATATACATGATAAGTAATGATTATTTATGCACTCTACTGTACTTTTTTGTGATTCCTAGTTAAAGATAACCATTACACTATGTGTTTCAATTTTAAAAGGTCACTGCCAAGAAAAAACAATCACTATCATGTAGCACCTTACAATTGATGCAAGGCTGTTTTTTTTTCCTTTTGGAATCATAGATTAGTGATCACTGTGGTTCACCAGACAGTGGAAAGCATACTCCCCGTCTGCATCTTGAGAGCCAACACAATTTCACTTCCTTGTAATTTCAGGCTCAAGAGAGGAAAAGGCATAAACAAAAGTGACATGTACATTTTCTTCCTTTGTACTCTAGATAACCAAAACCACTTGCCAGTAAGTCCCTTTAAAAATGCAGTTGGTTTCTTTGCCACTTAATTGCAGGTTTTGAGATCTCTCTCCTAAACATTTTGGCTTAAGAAAGCCAACAAATACAGAAAGGAAAATGACATGGTGATGGTTCATTTTGATTTATGGAGCTGGAAGATATCATTTTATAACATTCATTCAAAAGTGTATTCATCCAAATTTCTCAACAAAACCACTGTTAGAAATTACTTTGATGTTGCTTTAAATAAATGTTAAAATAAAGGTTTCTCTCCTGGAATTAGATTATGGGGTGAGTCAAGTCAGACCATTTCTGCTAATGATGTAAGCTCTAATTATTTTGGGTAGATTCAATCTCATTTTGGGAATATTCAAATTTCCTTTTCCCCTATTCTTTTAAGATTATTATGAGATATTTGGTGGTGAGGTTATTTTTCAATCTTTTGACTTTGTTTTAATATTTCTTGTTGAATTATGGAGTCATTGGCTTTGATCCGTTTTAATTTTCAGGTAATTTGTTGCTTGAGCAAGGTTTCGTACCTCTTGTGCCAAGCTGCTATTTACCTTTCCAATGATTTCTTCCATAATTTTTTCCATAATTTTCATTTTATGTGCTTTTTTTGCTTGTCTTCTTCCAGATTTACTTTTACTTCTATATATTTTTCTTCCAAATAGTTATCTCTCTTTTACTTTTGTAGAGAGACTTCCCAGAATGGATTCAAGGTTTTCTATTCTGCTAACTATTTCAGCTATGAAAGCTCTAAATTCCACCCTCTCTATTCTTATTTCTCTTTTGAAACATCAGGGAATATCTTATTCTGTTTCCATGCTGTCTTAAGGATCTATAGGGTCCTCCTACTCATGAAGTATTAATTAATTTTTTGTTGTCTTTCAATATTTATTCAGAGATGTTTGGACTCATTTAGATGTAGACTCATTTAGAGGCCATCTTACCTTCTGTTTTTAATAACTTCCTTGTTCATTTATCTGCTTGTACTGAAGGTTTTAAATTACATTATCTTGCTTTTGAGATCTTAGATAATTTCAGTTAGATTATTCTATTAGATTATTCCCAGTTAGTTTATCCTATCACTCATTTTCTGACTCATTTCCCTTTGATGGTTATCTTTTGAAGGCTAGAACTCAAAGTTGTCTCAGCCTCCTCTCACACTGGGAAATTTATTTTTCACCAGCCTCAGTTCTTGCCCTAGATGATTTCTGGGGAGACATCACTGTCCCCATTGGATTCTAGTCCCCTTTCCTTAAGATTTGGGAACCCTTGATCCCAACACATGTTGCAACCTTGCCCCAGTTCCCTCTTTAGTTTTATGGCTGAGTTGTACCCCCTAGTTATACTTCTGATTTCTCTAATTTCTCTCTTTAGAAGGTATGAGTGGGCAGAGTTAAGTTCTGCTGCTTGTGGCTACAGAATGGTGGGATGAAAATTGGGGCAGAATGTGCTGGCAGAAATTACAGCAGAGGCAGGAAAATTGCTGAATGAGTCCTGGAGCACAAGCCCATAGGTTAGGTTGTGCTACCCTGCCTGGGTATGGGGACTGATATGGGAAAGGGTATTAAATGAATACACCAGAGATTAAAGATTAGGCTTTCCTGGTATTAATTCATCAAATTTTTACCTTGTTAGACTTTCTGATGTTTTGGCTTGTGGAGACAGCTGCAATTATTTTTACTTCTTGCTCACAATTTTTATTTTGTGGAATTTTGAATGTTCAGGAGGATCAGAGAAAAAGTTTGGTCCTATATGTTGTTGATTACATGACTTGCAATCTCTATTGCTTTTAAAAAACTATTATTTGTTTACTTGTACATTGCTTAGCTGATTTTCTAGGTGACAATCTTGGCCTGATTAGAAGTACATATTGTCAGATAGTCTCAGAGCTGGAACAGAGCTCAGAAGATATTGAATTACAAGATCTCAGAATCTTGAAGTTTAAAAGGGACTCCAGAGGTGATTTTGTCTAAGCTGTTCCTAAATACAAATACTCTATAAAATGTTTCTGGCAAGTGGTCAACTAGTCTCTGATGATGGAGATCCCATGACAGATTCATGATGCAGTGCATTCCAAATATAGAGAATTAATTGTTGTGGTTTCACATTATATTGAGATGAAATCTGCCTTTTTGCAAATTCTATCCATAGTTCCTAGTTTTTCTTACTTGGGTTTAAGAGAACAAAGTTAATTTCTTCCACATGAAAATCTGTCCCAATCATTAGTTGTAGTGATGCGGCTTAGAGGAGGTTTCATAAAAGAATCAGCTAGGTCTTAATGTATAAAGCAATCAATTTTCCAAACATTTATTAAGCCTTATTATGTATTAGACATTGGGTTAAGCATGAGGATACAATAAAAAGTGAAATGAGTCCCTGGCTGTTGCAGTCTTACATTTTATTGGGGAAGATAACCTGTACAGATCTGGGTATAAACAAAATACATACAAAGTAGACACAAGGTAACTTTAGAGGTGAAGGCACTAGAAGGGGGTACCATGAAAGGTCTATTTTGGAATGTGGCACTTGGTTTGAGTCTTGCAGAAACAAGTGATTCTAAGTGGTGGAGGTGAGGAAGGAGGGCATTCTAGGCATGAGGCACAGCTAGTAAAAATAAATGCTTCAAGAGATATAATATTTGCATGAAGAGCAGCAAATAAACTAGTGTGGCAGTGCCACAGAATTTGTTGACTGAAATAAAATATAAGATTTTAGAAGTAGAAGGAGTCAGGTTGTGAAGGGCTTTGAATGCCAACCAGAGGAGTCTATATTTAATCCTAGGGAGCCACTGAAATTTATTGAGTAAAAGAGTGACCTGGCCAGTTGGTTTAGGAAAATCACTGGTGATCGTATGGAAGATGGATTAGAGAGGATGCAGTAAGCCAGGTGAATGGTGATGAGGACCAAGACTAAGGTTGTAGCTGCATAATGGAGAGAAAGGGACAAATGCTAGAGATGTCCAGATAGAAACAATAAATGAGCTAAGTGAGAGTGGAGAGTCAAGGAGGATACTGAGGTTGTAAAGCTGGTTATGTTTTTATCCACAACTGCAATAGAGATGTTTGGAAGGAAGTGGATTTGGGAGGAAAGATAATGAATTCTGTTTTGGACCTGACAAGTGTGAAATGCCTTCAAGACAATTAGCTTGAAATGCCCAATAGGTAGCTGTTGTTGCAGAGCTAAGCAATGACCAAGCATAACTCTGAGGATAAGGATATGACAGAGGTAAGGGATGCAGACATACCACCCAAAGCATTCCCTCTAATTTTCCTGAAGTCCATTCAGTTACCTAATTAGCTAAAAGATCCTCTCTTTGCTTGGGATCATCCTTTAGCTTTTTAAACTTCATTTGTATACAGCTGTTGTTATGTATAAAGTTGCCAGGGAAGTTAAGGATATAGACATAGCTCTGCTATCCTATTAAGGTGCATACCTCTCTTTGCTAACTAGATAATAAGTCATCTACTCTATGTGATATTGAGGATATCTCCTTCCCTATGAGCAGACTCATGTCCTCAGCCCTAGAAGTTAGTCAAATTTAGGTATTTGGCAATTTGGTGAATGAAGGTGTCAAAGGTGTTGTCAGCCCAACATCCTAAAGCTTGTTTTGCCATCCCTGGTATTATCTAGAGGAAGGGGCCAAGAAAGGGTGAGCCAGGCAAGTCAGCCCTGTGACCAGTGGTCAAAGCATCGCTAAGAACCCCCAGTTTGGGACTCAAGGGGTTTTTGTTTCTTTCTCAGACAGCTTAATGGGGTTGTTTGCATCTTTTATGTTCTGGTTTGATAAATCCTCTTCACTGATTGGGAATCTTTCCGTCATAGAATTTAAACCAGCATTTGACTTAGGCTTTCTGAGAAAGATAGGCAGTAGTAAAGTCAGTCATTCCAGAGGATGGAACCAATGTCCTAATAATTACTAATAATAATAAACAGTAATAACTAACATTTTAGTGCTTTAGATTTGCAAAGTGCTTTACAAATATTAGCTCATTTGAGTTTTACAACTCTGTAAGATAAGTACTATTATTATTCCCATTTACAGGTGAGGAAACTGAGGTTGAGGGAGTTTAAGTGACTTGCTCAGGGTCCCACAACTAGCAAGTGTCTAAGGCAGGATATGCACTTAGAGCTTCCAAACTCCAAGTCCAGTGCACCAGCTGCAAAGCACAGATCTACATGGAAAGACCTTGTTTATTTACTAATGTTGTGATGCTATGGAGAATCTTATATGGTCCTCTAGAGTGTCATTCGAGGAAGTCTTCCATTAATGAACTTTTCCAAAGAACCAATCACTGTATTGGACAGGATCACAGAGTTCTTTTGGTTCTTTGGGCAAAGCAACTTGTGTATGTATAGAAAAATCTTAAGCACACTTAATTAGTATCTCACAATAAATCAGGACAGTATTATTTCCCAGTGGTAGTTCTGAGATTTAGTTGTCCATCAGAATTTCATATGGAGTAGGTCCAGTTTTCCTGTTGGTGGTAGACCTTCTGCTTATGAGGATTATGGGAAAACTATCTGAAGTTTTGTTTCAGCATATATTTTAGCGATATTATTTTAAAATTTTCATTTTATCATTCTACTGCCTGTAGATGTCGGGTAAAATAGGTGGTGAAAATGCTGGTCCATATGCACTGCTGTGCAGATTTCTTTAAATTTGTCCTGTAAAATGGGTGCATCTGTCAGTATTGATAGGCAAAGATATACCAAATCTAGGTTTGCCACTAACTGTGACAGGATTTGTTTTAAATTAGTAATAGCTTTCTATCTGACCTCAATATACACCAATAACAATCAATATGTATCCAGAGAAGTAACATTCAGGCATTTGACAAATTTAATATGTATAGTTATAAAAGGTCCCCAAGAGTGGTTGAGTTGCCCTTTTCACTTCTATAGGCTTTCCCATATTAAAGCTTGTCAAATAGGGCAGCTCATATAGCATTGCTGTGCCACAAAGGAAAATCTGGACTCAACAATCTTTTCTTTTTCAGTCATCCTCTTCCTCCTTCTGTCTCCTTCCCCACCAACCTTGATATATGCATGATATCATGATGACATCATGCATAAGATAAGTCATGGAAGTAGAAACTTGGGTACAGTCATGTGCCATAGGGAACTGGGTATACAAGACATAATCAGTATTCTCCAAGCATTTTTATCAGCTTCTGGGGTCTGATTTTTGAAAAACAGTAACATCCTCAAGAATTGTTAGAGGACATAGATCCTTAGGAATGTAAGCAAATAAAGCAGTGGACTAAGGCAGAAAAGGTACATTACATAACCTATCTAATATACTCAGCTCATAAAGCAAGTTACACTGGGATTGGCCAGGTCCACCCATAGGATACTTACAAGAAAATTATTGCACACCTGTATACTCATCACTCTGTATTTAAGATTGCATAGTGACATTGCACTTTTTATAAGACATTTAGGTGTCTCCTTTAGTTGTCAGAAGATTTTACCCTAAAGCAGGGAAATTATTGTCTTATGTCTGGGTCTAAAAGTTATAGACTGACGTTGTATAGATATGTTGAGACGACTCTCAATTCTGTCTGATCATGAGTAAAGGTCAGAGATAATTCTTGCACAGTTGATCTATGTGTCATAATTTTACATTATTCAAGAGGTATAATAGTTGGGGTTGTGGTCTTTAAATAAAAAAAATCCTTTCATTTAAAGGAAAGAAACAAAAGAGTAAAGGAATTTGATCTGAAAGATGCAATCACTACCTTGGCAGGACTGTTACCTGACTTTCCCAGCAATCTACATCCATCTTGACCTGGTTTAAATATGGACCAATTATTCAGCATTCCCAGATGGAGGTTGTTGGCATGTTTCTGTTTGTACAGTGGATTGCTGATGATTTGTAAACATAGGTTAGAGATTCTCAACAGGAAATCCATGGGATTGTTTTTAAGAAAAATATTTTGATAACTGTTTTCAATATAATCCATTTCCTTTGCAACTCCAGGTATTTTATTTTATGAATTAAAAGCGTTATTCTAATAATGTATCCAGAGGCTTCACCAGACTGCCAAAGGGGTTCCTGATACACAAATGTTAAGAACCACTGACAGATACTTTTGACAGAACCAAAGTGAGATCATAGGCAACAAGTAAGTCAAATTTATAGTCACAAGAGATTCTGCCTCATGCAAGAAGTTCCAGTGCTCACAATGAAAGAAAAGTGTAATTTTTTTTTAAAACCTAGCTTCAGCAGGTATTGGGATTTATTTATACTTTTAGCAAAAATGCATGGCAAAATTAGAATTCAGTTGATATGGTTTGGATTTCTGTGGAGGTAGATTTATTATTTAAATGCAGTATTAGCAGCCTACTTAGCATTTTGTAACATTCCAAATATTCCCAGTTCTTGTGAGTCTGTCTTCCTGATATATTGTTTTCTTTTTAAAGTTGTATCTGCTTACTATTACTGTGCAAGAAAAAGACTTTAAATATATCTGAATGAATTTAGGATCATCAACTCTTTAACAAACCATTATAAAAGTATCATCTTCCTTATTTGGTGGGAAGGGAATAATGGAACTCAGACACCTTTAGATATTTTGTATAGATAAGTTCATATCTCCAATAGTTTGCAAATGTTTTGCAACTCGGACCGGCTCTGTTGAAAGTTGCTGCATTTTTCCTTGAAACTTTCTTTGACTCTTCCAGGACCTTGGTGGTATGAACTTTTGCCATTTATTGAAGACAGTGAGCTTCTGATGAATAGTTTTATCCTGCAGGATATGTCTTGCTAGGTTTTTAGTGGGTGATAAATTTTTGTAGCCCCTAGTTACACAGTTTCTACCATTTCTTTACATAATAACCAATCTGTAATTACTGTTATGGATGACCTGATTCTGAATTGTTATCATAAACCCCTCTTTCTGTGAATATATCTGCATGACTTAATTAGGTTTATGCTGACTATGATTATAACCACCACCACCACCATTGCCACCATCACCACCATTGCAATGTTTGCCATTGCTATTTCAGTTGCTGCCACCGTGTGGTGCAACTGATGGAAAATTAACATCAGAGATAGTGAGACCTGTGCTCCAGTCCCACCTCTGATATGACTGACTGTATGATCCTGTGTAAATTAACTTACCCTCTGAGTACTCTAGGAAACTTTCTAAGAGTACAAGTTGTAAAGAAAGTGCTAACTGGCATTGGTAGAAGGAATTTACTCATGTGCAAATACCCTATAGCAATGGAATCACTAGTTTATTCCCTGTTCCTTAAACTTACATAGGCATTAGAAAGGAATCAGACTTAAACCCTTATCAGAAGTGTGGAGATAGGAGATAGTCTTGTAACTTGGTGTAAGAAGGAGAATAAAAAGGAGACATATATGAATGGTAGAAAAGAGGGCCAGAGGAGAAATATTACATTATAACTTAAAATTAAAATGTTTACTGTCTTTGTTTTGTTTGCTATTGCCCAATCTTTTGTTTGCCCAAAAAACTGTTTTCACCTTAATGTGTCTCCTATAACTGGTGAGATGTAGGCATCTTCCTGACTCCAGTCTTTTCCCTCTCCTATGTGTCCTTCTACACAAACTATGTGAAGGAATTATTATGTATATGGAATTATACACAATTATTAGCTGCTCGAATTATTTCGCTAATATAGTGTCCTGATTCTGCTACTTCTCCGCTCAAAAGACTTTTATTGTTTCCCCATTGCCTAATGACAATTAATAAATTTCTTGTCATTCAAGACCCTCTAGAACTTGTCACAACCTTCTCTTTTAATCTACTTTCAGACATAGAAAATAGAGGAGAAAACTTGGAGTCAGAAAGACCTAAGTTCAGATTTTGCCCCAGACATTTAATAGCTGTATGTGACTTTGGGAAAGTATGTAGCTTCTGCCAGTCTCAGTTTCCTCCTCTGTAAAATGAGGATAATTGGCACTCTTCTCACAGTGTCATTGTGAGATTCAAGTAATGTAGCACATGCAAAATTCTTTTCAAACTTTGAAGTACTTCTTAAATACTATTATTATTATTATCATCCTAAATTATACTACTCCCTTTTAGATGCTCTACATTAGAATCAAATGGGCTATTCTTATTTTGCCCTTTCCTGTTTTTGTACTTTAGTCCATTTGGGGTCATAACATTATATTATTTTAGAACTGCGAAGCACTAATTTTGTCCGATGTGTGCTGCTTCTTCCAATTTCTTCTTATTGAAATCCATTCCTTCTCTCAAGGTCCAACTCTGATGTTACCTCCTCAGTTAAAACCTCCCCCACTCACCCTCTTACCTGTCTCCTATTAAAAGTGATATCTCTCACCTCAGATTTCCCCCTAGTTTTTAATCTCAGTTTCTCTTTTATATAGATTATTCTCTCTTGTATTGTCTATTTGTATAAATATCTTGTTTATCCTTTTAGACTTTAAGTTCTCTGAGGTCAAGAACTGTGTCATAATACAACATGTTGTATTGGAATGAGGACTGTTCTTGGAGTTAGAAGACCTGACTTTGAGTATCAGATTTAACACTAGGCGTGTGACCCTGGGCAAGAGAATTCACCTAGTAAACACTAAACAAACAATTAATGATGGAGCAATGATAACCTGTCATGCTTACCTCAAAGTGTTTATGTGAAGGAAGTGTTTTGTAAATTACAAAGTGCTTTATAAATGTGAATCATTAATATTTCATCTTTTGTCTCCAGTAGATCCTCAGTGATATCCACAGGGTCCTGCACATAGAAAGCATTTAATATTTGTTTTAAGTAGGTTGTAGTCTAAGCAGTAAAATATTCCTCCAGAGCAAGAGCAGCTCTGGACAATATCAAAAGGGATGTACCAGATATGGTTATAGTTGATGGAGTTTCCACTGTTTCTGTTGTTTCCATCTTTTTTTTAGTCAAGTTCAATTTTTCATGACCCTATTTGGGGTTTTCTTCGCAAAGATATTGGAGTGGTTGGCCCTTCCTTTCTCTATCTCATCTTACAGATTGAGGAATTCAGGTAAAGAGGGTTGAGTGGCTTTCCCTGTGTCACAGAGCTAGTGTCTGAGGCCAGATTTGAACTCACAAAAAGGAATTTTCCTGGCCTTCGTCCAGCACTCTATTTACTGCACCACCTAATTGCCTGTCCTACTGTTTACACAAGCTCATTTCTTTGACTTGCCGACTTATGGACTGTCTTGCTAGCAATATATCTTTCTTCTTCCTTTCCACAGTACCTCCCACCCTCCAGCCTTTTGAGTCACTTCCCAGAAGTGTACATAACAAGAGATCGTCCCCAAAGCACAGACCTAGGAAATAGTCCTGGTCCTTTATATGACATAGCAATGTCCTGTTGTGGAAAGAGCCTGAGTTATGGTCCCAGTGAGGCATAGAGGGACACAGGGAGCCAAGGTCCTGCCTGTGAAAGCAGTTAATAGTTAATTTCTGGCCATATTCAGTACACAGTCAGGATCCCAATCATAAAACTCTACCGAAACACCCGAAAGAAATCAGCATAAGGAAAGGGACCTCTGAACATCTTGTCCAGCTTCTCCTTGAAGCAGTAATTCCTTCTACAACATCTCTGAGCAGGACTCATTATCTACTACACATCAGTGAATGGACTTCCTAGCACTCTGGGGTTCAGAGGGTAGGAACCAGGATTCATGGAGGTGGAAAAAACTGGAAATAGGAGGAGAAGAATAGTAAAGTCAAAGATCTAGAGCCTGACAAGACCTTAGAGGCTATCTATTCCAACTTTTATTTTATAGCTGAGCAAATTGAAGACAAGGGACCTGAAATGACTTGCCTAAGGTTGCACTGATATACAGAATCAGAAGTTGGATTTGAACCCAGGACTCCAAGGCCAGACCTCTTTCCAGTGTACCATTTTGTTTCCTGAGGGCACTCATAGATAAGGAGGATTTTTCTTTTAAAATTTGTAGAGTATAAGAAATAAGGCCCTTCTACTATCAAGGTTTTATAGACTAGTGGAAATTTGCTATGAAACATGAAATGATCTTGTCCAACACCTACCTGAAGCAGATTTTACCTTATATTGAGCTAAAGAGCACCTTTGCATCTCCCTCCTATAACTAGTTCTGATCTTTCTTTCACCTGAAAGTCCTGCAGATATCTGGAGAGAGTATTCATGTATTCCACGTGTCATTTTTTTCTTCCAGGATAAACAACTTCCAGTTTCTACAAAGGAACATCCTGTAAGTACCTAGAAGTTTTCCTCAGCCTGGAGACTCTTAACCAGAACCTCCTGAACTTAAAAAAATGTTTTTTGATCACCATATTTCAATATAATCAATTTCCTTTAATCTTCTGTATTTTATTTTATAATTTGATGATGTTATTCTAAGAAGGGGTCCAAAGGCTTTATGAGATAGCCATAGAGTGCCATGACAAAAAAGAGGTTAAGAATTATGCTCTAGATCTTTAGTCCTTTGCACCAGGCTGGCTACATACATGAATTTAGACCACTAGCCATGTTCCCAGACTTAGAGTACTCTTAGCCTAGGCCCCAGCTCTCAATGGAAGGAAAAGAGATTGTGGAAGGAGAGAGATCTTCCACAGAAATGTTCTGACCTTGAAATTTGGCACCAATCACTGCCCTACTTTATGCAGCCTCCATCTTCTCCAATTCGTTCAGATACAGGGTTGGGTTTTAGCCAAACTCTCAAGTGAGAAAACTGTGTTTTGAGTACCTCTCACTCCATCTTTTTTCCTTTGTCTCTGTTTCTGTCTCTCTACCTTACCCTCCTCGTCACACTGCTGCCTTATCTTGGGTGGTCTGGCCTTTGTGTCCAATTCACCTTTTACTGTAAATAAGCTTCTCTCAAGGAAGAGACTATTATATTTTCATGTCACACTCTATTTGCTACCAACCTGTCTCTTGCTGGCTTTCCTGTCACGTTTAACCCATGGGTTACAATACTTTCTTGTCTGTATTGAATGACTTCTTGTTTCTGAAAGAGTATTCATTTATAGACTGAATTCAATGGAAATCTCTTTTCCATCTTCTGGTATGGTCCCTAACCTCTTCCAAGGTGTCAGACTGCTGTCAATCAGCTTATCAGCACAATTATGGATTCTGTCTCCTTAACATGCAGAGATTCCTCACTTACCCTCAGATTGGATCATGGCTTTTTGGGGAAGAAAAGTGGTTTGTCCCAGACAAGAAAGTAGATCTGAGATACCAGAGAAGAAAATAGATTCTTCTGAGATACCCTTCTGAGATACTCTGAGGTTGCTATCTTGTGATACTTCAGTTATCTGATGTTTGTGTCATTAAGGAAGGTACATATAGGAAATTTCTGAAAGACATTCCACAAAAAATGGGCCACATGACTGTCAAACCAAGACACTTTTATTAACATGAATCATTAGAGTGCTCTTCTATTGGTACCTGGGTTTCTGCTAAAGACTGTGGTAGTTCACCAAGAGGAAATCATTCCTTTGCTGAGCAGCCTCCTCAGAGCCCCCTTTATGTCTCTGTTCCTCAGGCTGTAGATGAAGGGATTTAGCATTGGTGTTACCACTGTATACATGACAGATGCAATGGTCCCTGTCTCTGCTGAGTAAGAAGATGAAGGCTGTAAATACACCAGAATGACAGTCCCATAGAAGAGAATGACCACTGAGAGATGGGAGCCGCACGTGGAGAAGACTTTGTGCTTCCCATCAGCAGAAGGGACCCTGAAGATTGTGGAGATAATATGGATATAGGAAAACAAAATGCAAGTGAATGGGACCAAACCAGCCAGGGCAGCATCAATGAACATCACCACTTGAAAGATGTTAGTATCTGAACAGGAAAGTTTGAGAAGGGGTAGAAGGTCACAGAAGAAGTGGGGGATCACATGGGATCCACAGAAGGAGAATTGAGCCATGAGGAGAGTGAGTGAGAGGGCAATGAGATGGGAGCAGAGCCAGGACACAGTCACCAGCAGGGCACAGCGAGCAGGGCTCATGACTGTGGTGTAGTGGAGAGGGAGGCAAATGGCCACATAGCGGTCATAAGCCATGGCAGCAAGGAGGAAGTCATCCAGAAGAGCAAAGGTCATGAAAAAATACATCTGGGTGAGGCACCCATCATAGGAGATGGTCTGATGCTGGGTCCAGATGTTCATTAGCATCTTGGGGACTGTGGTGGAGGTAAAACAGGTATCAACGAAGGAGAGATTGGCCAGGAAGAAATACATAGGGGAGTGAAGGTGGGAATTGGAGGCAATGGCCAGTATGATGAGCAGATTCCCAAACATGGTGACTAGGTACATGACCAGGAACAGTCCAAAGAGGATCAATTGATGATCTGGCTGTTCAGAGAGTCCCAGAAGAAGGAATTCAGAGACGATGGTTGTGTTTCCCCTTCTCATCATCTGAAAAAGACTGATTGGAGGGGATTCTGGCTAAAACAGAGAAACCAGCAGATAGTGGTACAACTTCTGTCTACCATCTGGTCTTTGGAGTGGTCACTGTAAAAATGGGTCATAGTGCCCATTTGTGTACTTGGTGGGATTAAATTTTTGGACAAGTGTAAGGTTCCTAGGGTAATGTGAAATCTGATGATGATGATAATGATAACAAGAATACAAAAAACAATTTTTCCATCATATAGAGGAATATGATGAAGTGGATAGACAGCTTATCTCAGACTCAGAAAGACAGATTCAAATTCTAATTGTGATACATACTAACTGTATGATCTTGGGAAAATATATTAACCTCTCTATTTTCTAGGCATCTTTCTAAGATTACAAGTTTCTGAATAGTTGTTGCTCTATATTAGCAGTGGGATTCTCCTGACTGGGAACTCCTTATACCAATGGACTCATAGGTCCATACCAAACAAAATGTCCACAGTACTTTATGTTTTTCTCATAACACCACGCCAATATTAATTTTTTCTCTCTCTCTTTTTTTTACAGATGGAGAAACTGAGGCCCTGAATAACATAGACATACTCCCAATCACATAAGTTGTTTGTGTTAAAGCCAAAACTCGAATGTTAACCCATTGATTTTAAGTCCACTATTTTTTCCTTTATAAAATATTTCTTTTTCAAACAAAATCTGGACCTGTGACCTCACTGCTATAAGTTACTTGCTAGTGAGGAAAATTCCTTTACCATCATAGATCATATACTATTCTGAAAGTCCAGATCTTCAGTAGTTTCTTGGAGCACTGAGATGTTATTTAACTTGCCTAAGTTTGCACCATCAATGTTTGTCAGGGACTGAAACTTGCTACTCTGAGGATCTCTATTTAGGCTGCCATATGGCCTCTCCATACTGTCCTCTTGAGTCTCAGCTTTCTTTACCCTACTTGTGACATACTTCAAGACTATGTAGTTTATAACCTGAAAGATTCACACTTACTTTAACTCTGGAAACTATTTGTGATTTCCCTGGTGTGAGTCGTCCCTCCATTGGTGAAGATCACACCTCCTTTGTGACTTAGTAGATGGCTTTTGAGAACTGTTATGGCAGGAAAGAAAGCATCTTTAAGTTAACCAGGTGACAATCATCTCTGATCTTAACTAAGGTGGCTCTTAGAGAGAAAATATTCAGTATACCCTACCCTGGCCTCACAAGTCCATTTCAGCTTGGCAGCACCTGTGAGAGTCTGCACCATTCTGGTATAGACATTTAGAAGTAAAGGTTACTTCAAAGCTAAATGGGGCTTTGGAGATAAACTTTAGAGAGATTGAACATGACATTAGAAGACTGAGTCATACATCTAATCTTCTTTTGTGATTGGGTGATCTGGTGGGGAAAGAGGATAAGCACATAGTACTCATTTAATAAATTTTTTTTATTTCATTCACTCATTCATAAATACCCTCTCAACCTCTCTGACAGACCAGAGGTGGTGAGGGAAAGACCCACAGTCAAGGATTCTCCTTGGTTGGAGTGAGATCATTCTGTTATTAGATATTGGTGAAGCATGAGCCTGAGATAAGATAACAGGTGAGACTAGGTTTAGTGGGTGAATTGGATCCTTGTTCCTATTCCTTGGGCATCACCAGACTGGGGAGGTATTTGGGCTATTATTAATATTAATATTTAACTGTTCAGAACTGGCCCTTGAAGTAGCATGTGGATTGTAGAGTTAAAGTCTACTCAGCAATAATCATAACAGCTGGGATGTAATTGACATTAAGGGAGAAAGGAGAGATGGACACTTTGTGAATATCTGAGTGAGTCTCACCCATCCCACCTCCATCAGTCCTTACCTCACTTTTCTAAGTTATCTCAGTACAACCTCACTGAGGACACAAAGTGCTGTCTCTTCATGTTTCCTGTGGAGAATGGAAAATTCACAGCAGGGAGGTGATAGAAGATGAGAGGTCAGCCTTCCATATAGCAGAGAAGACAGAGAGGGCAGTGCTAGGGAAATTGGGGAGTAAGCACCTGGATCCAGGAGCAACTTTGGGCTTTCCATATTTTGTTGATTCAGTTAATTAGGAGGCCACTGAGACACATTCCCCAGCTTCCTCATTAGAGGCCAAACAAAGTAATTATCTGACCTTCAATCTATGCCTCTCAGCACAGGGGCCCAAAGTTCTTGAGGTATGTGGGACTTCACACCCTTTGGAAAGACCAGTCCTAGGAGGAGGGAAAGGAGTTGCAGCCAAACTCTGTTGATTTCTAGAAACAAACTGAAGAGAATAAGAGTAATGGAAGATATTTCCAGAGAGATAGATTTTTGGTTCTATATAAGAAAGATTTCTTCCCTCAACATTTAGTGAAATGTTGTCTAAAAGTGAAAAAGGCTGCTTTAGGAGACAGTGAATTCTCCATGACTGAGGAGTCTTCAGGTAGAGAACATATGACCATTTGTTAGTGGAGCTATGGAGGATCTTCTGAGTTCTCCTCCAATTCTGGGATTCTATGACAACATATGCATTCTTCACAGGGGAAGAGATCCCTCCCAAGGACATCCATCAAGCAGTTAAAAGGTTAACAAGGATCATCAGAAAGAGAAAAAGAAGATTTAGAAATGACATATGCCTTCAAATATCTGAAGTATTATCAGACATAAGAGGGATTATAATTTTCTTACGCAGCAGAAAGAGCAGATTTAAGGGTGGGTAAAATTACAGATGATTAGATTTTTGGCTGAAAATAAGGAATCACTCTATAGCAATTAGAGTTATCTGGACAATAGTGTCGTGTGCTTTCTGTGGTAGTGAACAGCCTGTCCACAGAAAGATTTAAGCAGAGATTGAATGACCATTCATTAGGTGTTCATTGAATTTGCTATGATATTGGAAAGAATAGTGAATGTAGAGTCAAAAGATTCAAATTCAAATCCTGGCCCTACCTGTGTATTTTTTATTTAGTCATTTCAGTTGTGTCTAACTGTTTGTGACTCTATTTGGGATTTTCTTGGCAGAGATACTGAATCAATTTGCCATTTTCTTCTCCAGGTCATTTTATAGATGAGGAAACTGAGACAAACAGGGTTGGGTGACTTCTGAAGCTAAATTTGAACTCAGATAGATATTCTTGACCCCAGGCACAGTGCTTTATTCACTGGCCCCTAGTGGCTGCCTACTAGTGTGAATTTGAAACAAGTACCTTAACTTAAAAGTTATTTTCTTTTTTGTTAAATGAGGATAATACTATTCTTACTTACTTGCTTACACTGCCAACTTCAACCAACCAGTAAATCAAGAAACATTCATTTGTTGAAGTGCTGGGGATAGTTTACATTTTCAGAGGATCAAATATATAGAGAAATTATGTAAAACACATTGGAAACCACGAAGTGTTACATAATTGTCCACTTGTGGGATACTAAGGATTCCTGGGATCCTTATGGGATAGAGGTATGGGATAGAAGGTTGGAATAATTGATTTCTGAGCTTGTTTCAGTCTCTAAAACTTTATGACCAGTATTTACTGAGTTCCTACTACATTTAAAATACTGTGCTTGATGCTGAAAATATAGATTTTTCCATCAAATTTTACCCCTTTACACTTCCTCACTTCTGACATCTCTGGAAAGCCTGACTGTAATGTAGAAACTCATCTATATGTAGAAATTGCTTCCACCTTCCTTTCCACACAATAACTTTGGGGAAAATATCTTTAGGCTTCTAATACTGCCTGATGAGAGAGTTGTTTAACTTTTTAATGATTCTTTAAGAATATTTGGAACAGAACTTCAGCTGTCCAATCAATGACCTTGATCAGTAAGAAGCAGTCAAGCTCATCAAACTTTCTGTGGGAAATATCTTTTCCATCCATGCTTCTGACACTGACTATTCCACATAGTTCTCAGGACCACAATATCATTAAATACGTTCTTCCTTTTCACTTTCTCCCCCCTGACCCTAATCCTTCTTGTCCAATGCCACATGCATATCAAGGCCTTAGACAATTAGAAAAAATGGGTTCATTTCCTAGTTCCTATTCACTGTATCATCTTTAGCCATTATTTTCCTTATTCCAGTTCTTAGTTCCATAGAATTATAGATTCTCAGATCTAGAAGGGGTCTGAGAGGTCATCTTGTCTAACCCATACCTACCAAGAACCCTTCTTCTAAACCATTCCTTGTAATTCATCATTTAGCTTTCACTTGAAGACCTTCAGAGATGGAAATTCTAATAGGCCTCTAGGATCAACATATAGATCTGGAAGTGTCCCTTGAAGTTGTCTGGATTTTATAGATGAGGATACTGAAATCCAGGGAGGTTAGGTGACTTGCTTGAGGTCACATATGTAATAAGTGTCAGAGGTGGGATTTGAACCCAGGTCCTGATTTCACTGCACCACTGCACTTCTTCATTTAATTATGACTAAGTCTGTACAAAGGAAGATTGCTTCATAAGGAGTGTGGTCTACTAAACATTCTGTTTTCAATTCTTTGGACTATGTTTAAACTTTTCTAGCTCTCTTTGTACATATTACAACCATATGTGGAAAAAATTCTGTCGCTGACATAAACTAATGGGATTGTTGACTTTCTAAGAACATGGTAGAACATTACCTGGAGTTGAATATTGTCTGTTAGGAGTTTGGGATACTTTGTTTACTTAGAGATCTCCTGATTTAGCTCTTGAAGCCAAGACCTTGTAAAATTCTCCCTAGGAAAAGCCTTCTCTGTTTATGCCAACCACATTAATTCTCCATTTTTTTTTCTCTTTTGGTCCCTTGAGTCTTTACTAGAGAATTTGACACAATTTCTTTGGAAACTCTCCTTTTCCAATGTTTCTGCATGTGCAGAGTGTGAAGACAAGAGCAGTGAACTTGGAGACAGAAGATCTGGGGTGACAGATTCCCACTTCCCTCATTATTAGTTGTGATCTTGGGTAAGCCATTTTTCCCACTCTGGGCCTCAGTTTCTGCATATAGAAAATAGATCATAGGATTTAGAATTAGAAGGTCCCTGATATTATTAGTGCAGTACAGTGGAAAAAAACTCTAGCTTTGGATCAGAGATCATGCATTCATCTCCTCCCTCTGTCTATTATTACCTATGACACCTTAGGGATAATCACTTAACCTTGTTCAGTCTATTTCCTTATCTAAGAATAATAATAACACTTTAAAAATAATTTATTTATCTTTAGTTTTCAATATTCACTTCCATAAGATTTTGAGTTTTAAATTTTCTTCCCTTCATTTCCCCTCCCCCCTCATCAAGATGGCATACAATCTGATATAGACTCTACATATACATTCAGATTAAACATATTTTTACATTAGTTATGGTACAATAAAGGATTAGAACCCATGGGAGGAACCACAAGAAAGAAGAAACAAAACAAACACACAAACAAAAAGAGAGCACATAGCATGCTTCAATCTGCATTCAGATTCCATAGTTCTTTCTCTGTATGTAGATAGCATTTTCCATCATGAGTCTTTTGGAATTGTCTTAGATTCTTGTATTGCTAAGAATAGTTAAGTTTATTCAAGTTAGTCATTGCAAAATGTTGCTGTTACTGTGTACAATTTTCTCCTGGTTCTTCTTATTTCACTCAGCATCAATTCATATAAGTCTTCCCAGGATTCTCTGAAGTCCACCTCTTCATCTTTTCTCATAGCACAATAGTATTCATTCATATGCCACAACTTGTTCAGCCATTCCCCAATTGATGGGCATCCCCTCAATTTCTAGTTCTTGGCCACTACAAAAAGAGCATTAGTGTTCCAGTTTTCCTACATTCTTCTCCAACATTTATCATTTTCCTGTTTTGTCACATTAGTCAATCTGATAGGTGTGAGGTGGTACCTCAGAGTTGTTTTAATTTGCATTTCTCTCATCAATAGTGATTTAGAATATTTTTTCATATGACTATAGATAGTTTATTCGTCTGAAAACTGCCTGTTCATATTTTCTGACCATTTATCTATTGGACAATGACCTGTATTTTCATAAATTTGAGAATTTATCTCCATATAGTTTAGAAACAAGGACTTTATAAGAGATACTAGTTGTGAAAATTGTTTCCCAGCTTTCTACTTCCCTCCTAATCTTGGTTACATTGGTTTTATTTGTGCAAATCTTTTTTAATTTAATGTAATCAAAATCATCCATTTTGCATTTCATAATGTTCTGTATATCTTGTTTGGTCACAAATTTTTCCCTTCTCCATAAATCTGACAGGTAAACTATTCCTTACTCTCCTAGTGTGCTTATAGCATCAGCCTTTATATCTAAATTGTGTACTCATTTTGACCTTATCTTGGTATATGGTGTAAGACATTGGTTTATACCTAATTTCTGTCATACTATTTTCTAGTTTCCCTAGCAGTTTTTGTTAAATAGTGAATTCTTATCCCAGAAACTGAAATCTCTGAGTTTATCAAAGAGTAGATTACTATAGTAATTGGCTATTGTGTCTTATAACCTACTCCACTGATCCACCACTCTATTTCTTAGCAAGTACCAAGTAGTTTTGATGATTGCTGCTTTATAATATAATTTAAGATCTGGTATAGCTAGGCCACCTTCCCTTGCATATCTTTTCATTAATTCCCTTGATATTCTGGATCTTTTTTCTTTCAGATGAATTTTGTTATTATTTTTTCTAGCTCTATAAAATAATTTTTTGGTAGTTTGATTGGCATGGCACTGAATAAGAAAACTAATTTACATAGAACTGTCATTTTTGTTATCTTAGCTCAGCCTACTCATGAGCAACTGCTGTTTTTCCATTTTTTAAATCTAACTTTATTTGTGTAAGAATGTTTTATGATTATTTTCATATAGTTCCTAGGTTTGTTTTGGCAGGTAGACTCCCAAATATTTTATAATGTCTATAGTAACTTTAAATGGAATTTCTCTTTTTATCTTTTGCTGTTGGACTTTGTTAGTAATGTATAGAAATGCTGATGATTTATGTGGGTTTATTTAATATCCTGCAACTTTGCTAAATTTGTTTATTATTTCAAGTAGTTTTTTACTTGATTCTCTAGGATTCTCTAAGTATACCATCGTATCATCTGCAAAAAGTGATAGTTATGTTTCTCCTTTGCCTATTCTAATTCCTTCAATTGCTTTTTCTAGTACAATATTGAATAAAAATGGTGATAATGGACACCCTTATTTCGCCTGTGATCTTATTGGAAACACTTCTAGCTTATACCCATTAGATATAATGCTTGCTGATGGTTTCAGATAGATGCTACTTATCATTTTAAGGATGGCTCCATTTATTCCTATAGTCTCTAGCATTTTTAATAGCAGTGGGTGTTGTATTTTGCCAAAAGCTTTTTCTGCATTTATTGAGATAATCATGATTTCTGTTAGTTTTATTGTTGGCATGGTCAATTATGTTAATAGTTTTCCTAAAATTGAACCAGCCCTGCATTTCTGTTATAAATTCCACTTGGTCATAGTGTATTATCCTTGTGATAAGTTGCTTTAATCTCTTGCTAATATTTTATTTATTTTTTTGCATTTATATTCAATATATATCATCAAATATAAGTCTATATTTTTCTTTCTCTCTTTTGGTTCTTCCCACTTTAGGTATTAGTACCATATTTGTATCATAAAAAGAATTTGGTAGGACTCCTTCTTTACTTATTTTCCCAAATAGTTTATATAGTGTTAGAATTAAGTGTTCTTTAAATGTTTGTTTGAATTCACTTGCAAGTCTATCTGGTCCTGGAGATTTTTTTCTTAGGGAGTTCATTGGTGGTTTGTTCACTTTCTTTTTCTGAAATGGGGCTATTGAAGTATTTTATTTCCTCTTCTGTTAATCTGGGGAATTTATATTTTTATAAATATTCATCCATTTCACTAAGATTGTCAAATTTATTGGCATACAGTTGAACAAAATAGCTCCTAATTATTGTTTTAATTTCCTCTTCCTTGGTGATGAATTCACCATTTTCATTTTTTATGCTGGTAATTTCGTGTCTTTATTTTGTTTTTTAAATCAAATTAACCAAAGGTTTATCTAATTCTATGTTCTAAGGTCATTTTTAGCATCATCATTTTATGTATTAATTATTCAACAGTAGAACTATTTCAGGAAGTAGTAGATTCTTTATTCTTGATAATGTTCAAGTAGACTGTAATGTCTTGGTTATCTGTAAAGGAGATGCAACCAATTTACAAAGAGATACAAATCTCCAACCAAGATTGCAAAGGATGGATGAATAAACATACTATCCAACTCTTGAAAAAGAGGTATTAGACTTAATAAGGAGGAGACTTTTTTTTTAGCATAGTCAAGGAAGGAATTTATTTTGCTTTACTATGCATATTTGTTACAAGGGTGTTCCTTTTCTTCTTTTTCAGTGGGAATGGGTGAGAGAAAAAGAAAAAAAGTGCTTAATTTAAAAAAAGGTTTTAAAGTATTCATGTGAATGATGGGTGTCGGGAAATAGAACTTGGGACTATTTCATATTCCAGGAGCTGAAAGGAATGGTAAAGGGAAGATGGTATTAAAAAATCTTGTAGAAATGACCAACTATGTCTCCAGAAAACTGATGAGGATATATGCTTCCCAGAAGAGTGATGAACTCAGGGTGCAGAATAAGATGTATTTTTCTGGGCATAGGAATGTTTTTTTATAGATTGTACAGTTATTAAAAAGGGGGTTTGATTTTTATTTGAAGGAAAGATCTAACGGGATGGGAGATGAGAGATAATGTTGAAAAAGAAAAAGTACCACTGAAGTTTTTTTAAAAATGCACATAAAAAAACTAAAAAGAATAATTCTTGTTATCAAAAAGTTTTTCCTTCTATTTAGCAAAATTTTCTCTCTCTAATTTTATATCTTTGAGATAAAGCAGAACAAATCTAAAACCTTCAATTCCTTAAGTGAAATAGTATCCGGGTCCTGGTTAATCTCTTTGGAAACTATCCAGTTCCTAGTTACAAGGATTTCAGAGACATTCTCTGTTCCCCAGATCAGATACCATAGTATTCAGTCCTAATTAGTCCCACAAGTCTATCAAGAAATTCCAGTGTGAAAAAGTTCACTTGTACCACAGTGGACAATAGAACCAGGAGGCTAATAGATCTTAATAAGATAGAATGATAGGTCAACTCTACTAAGATAAATTTTGAAAGGGATAAATTCATGCACTTAAGTCAAATCAATCAATAGAAAAAGTATAAAATAAGGAAAATATGGCTAAACAACAGTAAATATGGAAAGTAATTAGAACTTTAGTGGATCACAAATTCAATATAATTCAACAATGAGATACAGCAGGCTAAAACACTGATATGATATTATCTCATGTCAAAAAATGTCCAGTGTCCAGAGTATAGAGTGGGATAGTTTAATTGTCTTCTGCCCTGGTCAGCTGGAACACTGTGTTCTGTCTTGGCAGCCATGTTTAAGGAAGACCATTGACAGCCAGAGCACATATGTAAAGGAGAAGGTACATGGAGAACATACTACATGAGGATCAATGGAAGGATATGAGAATGTTACCTTCAGTGAAGAAAACTTGGAGAGGACATGATAGTTTTCTTTATTTATTTGAAAGGATGGGTCATGTGGAAAGTCAGATTTTCTCTGTGTGACCCCAGAGAATCAGGAACTATATGTAGATGTTGCAAAGAAGTAATTCAGGTTTTATATAAAGAAAAATTTCTTATATATTAGGTTTCTCTAGAATTAGAATAGGCATTCTTTGAAAGAGTGAGTTGTAGAGGTAGAGCCAAGATGGCAGATTAAGGACAAATGAATTCTCCCAACATTCCCCTCCAAGTTTCAAATAAATAATTCCATACCTCAAATTTATTTCCTGGCAGCCTTGTATGAAAATTGTAGCCAGTTTACCCCGTTTACCCATAGAGGACACTGGCACCATCTTGTGGGAGGTCTGTGAACTGGAAGAGCAAAATGAGATGGAGACTGGAAAGAAGACTTTACATAATCTGGAAAAGATCCTGGAGGGCTACCTGGCAGTCAGCCAAGAGCTGGCTGGTGTGGCTGTTGGGCCTAGGTCTGTCTGCTCTTTCTGTCCCATGGCCTGGGCATCTCCTTTTGGGGAGGGAACCTGATTGGCCTTTATACTAGGCATACCCTCCACCAAGGGGCAGCTAGATGGTGCAGTGGATAGAGCACCAGTTCAGGAGTCAGGAAGACCTGAGTTCAAATCTCACCTCAGACACTTGACACTCACCAGCTGTGTGACCTTGGGCAAGTCACTTAACCCCAACTGCCTCATCCTGGGTCATCTCCAGTCATCCTGATGAATATCTGGTCACTGGATTCAAATGGCTCTGGAGGAGAAGTGAGGCTGGTAACGTACACAGCCCTCTTTCAAAACAAAGTCAAGTGCAAGTCATATCATTATTTCTCTGATGGCATGGTCTTCTTAGGCAACGAAGGAGGAACACTCACCCTCCACTAACGTGTGGTTCAGCTATGGGGCCTTTATTGGTGGAAGGGGAAAAAGGTCCTCCTTCATTGAAGGGACCAGGATAAAGACAGCAAATAAAAATGCTTCCTTCAGCAACAAAGAAAAAAAATCCCTTCCAAACAACTTTAAAATAAACAAACAAACAAACAAATAAATAGATGCCTCAAATTAAATTTTGGAGTGGCAGAGCCAACAAGTTTCAGAGTGAGACTTTTTTTTGACCTAAGAAAACTTAGGAAATCATCAGGAAAAACCTAGGAGGGGATTTGTTTGGAGCCCACATACATGGCTGTGGCTCCCTGCAGCAGCAGAAGCTTCTCTTAGCCCAGAGATGGTAAGAGATGAGACAACTGGTCAGAAAGAGATCATAGGGGACATTTTACTAGCACCAGGTACAGTTAACATTTCTTGGAAACTCTGTTGCCCATACACAGTTCTGGGTCATAGTTCCAGGGCAGAGATGAATATGGGTGGTCAGTCACAGTTCCAAAGTAAAGAGGAAGACTTGTGGCTGAAGGGGATGAGGGGCCCTTTTTAGGTAAAGATCAGAGTGCAGACCAGGAAAGCAGTGACCATACCTCTCCCAGGTAACACCAAAACCTTGTAGACTTTCAGAACTAGCTCTGAAAATAGCAACATGTAAAAGCCTGAAGCTCGAGGAAATTCCTACTTACTCCTAAGTGAGTAGAACCCAACTTTAACATAAAATTCAAAGTCAAAAAATAGACTGCAAAAATGAGCAAACAATACAATAGAATTTGACCATAAAAAGCTACTATGGTGGCAGGGAAAACCAAAGTATAAACTCAGAAGAAGACAACTATGTGAAAATAGCTATGAGAAAAAAAAACCTCAAAGAAAAATGCTAATTATATTTAGACCCAATAAGAATTTTTGGAAGAGTTAAAGAAAGAGCTAAGAATGGTGGAGAAAAATTGGGGGAAAAATGAAAGTGATGCAACAAAAATATGAAAAGGGAATTAACAGTTTGGTAAAAGAGGCACAAAAATACTGATGAAAATAACACCTTTAAAACCAGAATTGGCCAAATGGTAAAAGAGGCACAAAGTTCGCTGAAGAGGAGAACTCTTTAAAAATAAGAATTGGCCAGATGGAAGAGGAGGTACAAAAATTCATCAAAAAAAGAACTGCTTATAAAGCAGAATTGACCAAGTGGAAAAAAAAGGTTAAAAAAATCTCACAAAGAAAATAATTCCTTAAAAATTAGAATCAGGCAAGTGAAAGCTAATGACTCCATGAGACATCAAGAAACAATAAAACAATGTCTAAAGAATGAAAAATAGAAAAAATGTGAAATGTCTCATTAGAAAAATAAACAGATCTAGAAAATAGATCAAGGGGAGATAATGTAAGAACTGAAAGCCATGATCAAAGAAAGAACCCAAATATAATATTTCAAGAAGTTATCAAGGAAAACTGCCCTGATATCTTGGATCCAGAGAATAAAACAGAAATAGAAAGAATCCACTGATCACCTCCTGAAAGCTATCCCAAAATGAAAATTTCCAGGAATATTATAGTCAAATCCCAGAGTTACCAGATCAAGGAGAAAATACCTCAAGCATCCAGAAGCAATTCAAATACTGTGGGAAGCCACAGTTAGTATCACACAAAATTTAGTGTATTCCATGTTAAAGGGGCAGAGAACTTAGAATATGATTTTCTGGAAGGCAGAGGAGCTAGGACTACAACCAAGAATGATCTACCCAGCAAAACTGAATGTAATACTTCAGGCAAAAGTGTATATCTAATAAAATGGAGGACTTTCAAGCATTCCTGATGAAAAGACCAAAGCTGAATAAAAGATTTGACATTCAAAAACAAGACTCAAGAGAAGCATTACGATGCAAACCTGAAAGAGTAACCATAAGGGACTATATAAAGTTAAACTGTTTACATTCTTTTATGGTAAGATGATACATTTAACTCCTAAGAATCTTATCATTATTAGAGCAGTGAAAAGGAGTTTACATAGAGAACACGGGTATGAGTTGATTATGTTGGAATGATTTCCACCTACTCCTTGAAATGAAGGAATGAGAAAGAGGGATGCACTGGGAGAAGGGGGAAAGGAGAGGTAGAATGGGGGGAAATTTTCTTACATAAAAGAGGTACACATAAAAGAACTTTTACAATGGAGAGGAAAATGGAGGAAGTGGTGGGCAATGTTTGAAACTCACTCTCATCAGAACTGGATGAATTCCAAATGTATTTATGTGTCTGTCTATCTATCTATCTATCTATCTATCTATCTATCTATCTATCTATCTATCTATCTATCTATCTATCTATCTATCTATGTATCTGCCTATCTACCTCCCTCCCTCCCTATATCTCCATCTATATACCACTGTTAGTTGTGTATAGAAATGTAACTTACCCAGTAGGGAATAAGAGAAAGGGGAAAATGATAAAAATAAAAGAGACTCTTAAGGAGGAACAGGATAAAAAGAGAGAAGAAACAGAAAAAACTGGGGTTGAAGGAAATAACACAGTAATTGTAATTGTGAATGTGAATTAAATGAACACACCCATAAAATGGAAGCTAATAGCAGAATAGAAACCAGAATTCAACAATATGTTGTTTATAAGAGACAGAAAAAAGCCAAAACAGAGTTCTGAAATAGAAAGCCACACAGAGTTAAAATAAAGGGCTAGAGTAGAAACTATTATGTCTCAGCTGAAGTAAAAAAGTCAGAGGTAGAAATCATGATCTCAGACAAAGCAAAAGCAAAAATAGACCTAATTAAAAGAGATAATCAGGGAAGCTATATTTTGCTAAGAGGTATCATAGACAATGGTCAGCTAGATGACAAAGTGGATAGAGTGTTGATCCTGGAATCAGGAAGACCTGAGTTCAAATCTAGCCTCAGATACTTGCTAGCTTTATGACCCTGGACAAATAATTTCACCTTGTTGCCTCAGTTTCCTCATCTGTAAAATGAGCTAGATAAGGAAATGGCAATATCTTTGCCAAGAAAATCCCAAATAGGGTCATGAAGAGTTGGACATAACTATACAACAACAACCACAGAAGATGAATTAATTAAAAAACTTTTTTTACAGGAAGTTTCTCTGATAAAGTCCTCATTTCTCAAATATATACTGAATATAGAACTGAGTCAAATTTATAAAAATAAGAGCCATTACCTAATTGATAAATGGTCAAAGGATATAAATAGGCAGTTTTCAGAAGAAATTAAAACTATCTATAGTCATATGAAAAAGTACTCTAAATCACTATTGATTAGAGAAATGCAAATTAAAACAACTCTGAGATACCAAATGCTGGAGGAAATGAGGGAAAAATAGGTAGACTAATGAATTGCTGGTAGAGTGGTGAATAACCCAAACATTCTGGAGAACAATTTGGGACTATGACCAAAGGACTATAAATCTGTGCACACCCTTTAACTCAGTAATACTACTACTAGGTCTATATCCCAGAGAGATTAAAGAAAAAGAAAAAGAACCTATATGTACAAAAATATTTATAGCAGCTCTTTTGTGGTAGCAAATATTTGGAAATTGAGGATATGTTCATCAATTAGGGAATGGCTGAACAAGTTGTGGCATATAACTATGATGGACTACTATTTTTCTATAAGAAATGGTGAGAGGGGTGGTTTCAGAAAAACATGACAAGAACCATATGAACTGGCATAAAAGGAAGTGAGAAGAACCAGGAGATGATTGTGCTTAGTAATACCAATATTGTAACAATGATCAACTGTGAAAGACTGGACTACTTCGATCAACACAGATCAATACAATGATCCAAGATAGTTCCAAAGGTCTCATGATGAAAAAATGTTATCCACTTTGAGAGAGAATTAAAGTATAATTTTCTCTATTTTTCTTGCTTTCTTTTGAAATATGGCTAATATGGAAATAAGTTTTGCATAATTTCACATGTATAATTGGTATCATATTGTGTGCCTTCTCAGCTGGCGTGGGAGGGGTGAAGGGGGGAGAGAATTTGGAACTCAAAATTTAAAAAGAAAAGAATGCTACTAATTAATAAAAATTTAAAAGGTGAGCTGCCCCAAATTGTAGAGTTTCAGAGGCTGTATGAATACTTGTCAATTTCTTTATCCTAAGAAAGACCATTGACTAGCTAGAGTATCTACTAGAAATCTTGGAGAGTGGATTTGTGCCTCATATAGGGGTTTGATGAGATAACCTCTGAGACATCTTCTAACGCAGGGAATCTATATCTTGATGACTCTCTAAGAAGTATGGTATAGTTGAAACAATACTAGACTACAATATTAGAAGACCTAGGTTTAAGTATTCGTCTGTATTTTATCATATTTGTGATCTTGAGCATGCCTCTTCTCCTCTACGTGGAACGAAGTCATTGGACTATGTAATCTCGAAGGTATTTTCCAGGTACCTATAATTCACCCACAATTCATAGAGTCTCATAACCTGTGGTCCTCTAAGTACAGTTGGTCAGTCAAGTCTTCAGTCTGTCTTGTATCCTATGCACCCAGGAAGGACTCAAACTCATTACAGAAGCAGTGTCAGATACTGGAGACTAGAAAGAAATGGAGATAGGCCTGGCTTAGACATTTTCCTTAAGAAAAAAAATCTTCTAGGGACAAACCATTAAATCAGAGGAAGGGGCTGCAAAGGCCAAGTGAACCAGAGAGAGAAAACTGCTGTTGTATGGTAGAAAAAAGAGCCATGAGTGTGGTGTAGTAATCTACTTCATCTCTCTGGACCAGCATTCCTCCTTTTGTAGGAACCCTCAACCCTTCATCAGGAAGCTAATGAAAAAAGAGTATTCTATAATTATTCATAGAGTAAGTTTTCTACTTGGTTCATTTTTCATGGTCTATTTTTTTTTACTGTCTCATTTTCCAAATTTGGAGTGTGTCCAGGGATTGCAAATATCTTAATGTAGTTATTGTCTCAATTATTTATTCATTTATTCTCTTGGAATTAAAAAAATAAACTACCTTATTATTTGAAAATAGAACTATTCTAGCTTCTTATTTATTTGATGTAGTATTTCTTTATTACTTCAATTTATTTTTCTTATATTATTCTTATAAGTGACATTTCTGAAACTATGCTAAATAATAATGGTGAGCATTGGTAGACTTGCCTTACTCTTCTCTGTTTTTAGTGGGAGAATTTAAGATATCTTCATTGCACATAATGTGGGTTTTGAATTAAAATAAATGCTTTTTCATCGTGTTAAGGAAAAACCATTCCTTTGCTATGCTTTTCAGGGTGCTCTCTCAGGTTCTAGGTTTAGCCAATAATAGCCTACAGGGAGTACTGACTTGCTATTAGTTTCAATGGGCTATTTTATTGAACTAAAACTATATGTGAGAAGAATACAACATTTTCCACCTCTATGGTCCCAGTCAGGTCCTATCCTCTTGAAATATAGGATACATATTGACAGGGATTCCACCAGAATTTACACTAGCCAAAAAATATCTCTATGTCTCTCAGGTCCCATGACTCTAGGCTAGAACCACAGAGAAAGTGATCATCATTTAGTGTTTTCTATGGCATATTCATCATAAGTTAGCCTTCCCTAATATGCTTAGCTTCTGATGTCTACTTGAAAATTATCTTGTTTTAATTTGGTATATATTCATATGTTTATATGTTGTCTTACTTGATAAAATTTAAGGTCCTTGAAGGTAAAGACTGTATTATTGTTTTCTTTTTAACCCCAGTATTTTACATAGCACCCAGTACGTAAGTGTTAATACATGCTTGTTAATTGATTGAACTGATCACAACCTCAAGTTACAAGCCAAAAGAAACTGAGAATGATACTCTAGGGAAACATCACAGCTTAATCAATCTCAGTAGAAGTGTTATGTGTGTGTGCATGTGTGTGTGTGTTGGTCCTTCGTTGCCAAAGAAGACCATGTCATCAGAGAAATAATGACATGACTTGTATTTGACTTTGTTTTGAGTGAGGGCTGTGCAGGTCACCAGCCTCACTTCTCCTCCAGTCATCTGAATCCAGTGACCAGATATTCATCAGGATGACTGGAGATGACCCAGGATGAGGCAACTGGGGATAAGTTACTTGCCCAAGGTCACACAGCTAGTGAGTATCAAGTGTCTGAGGTAAGATTTGAACTCAGGTCCTCCTGACTCCTGCACTGGGGCTCTATCCACTGCACCACCTACCTGCGCCTGTTATGATCATACCTAGTCCATGAGAGGTATGGGAGATACAAGATGAGTACACCCAATGATTCAAAAGCCTCAAACTGACAGCAGTCTCTTACACTGTATGAATAAACCTGTAAGGTCTATAATCATGAGATCCTAGTACATTCTACCTCTGGACAGACTGGTGATGCTTTTGAAGGTGACACAGACTAGTAGACTAGATGTGAGTCTATGGCTCATTTCCTAGGCTTTCTGAGCTGTTTTAGAAGGCATTCTATGGTGTCCATCAATTTCACTGTGCTTTACGCCTACAGTAGGGCAAAGGACTTGGACTGCCAGGCAGAAAAAGACATTTCCTCTCCACCTTTGCAAACAAAGAATCAGCTTTGAACTTTGTAGTTGCTATAAGGGTGGTGTTAGAGTGATAGAGAAAAAAGGCACACAAAGCAACAGACTCTCAGCAATCATAAACAAACAACAAACAACCTTGCACAAAGAATGATTCCTCTCCCAGTGAGGAGACTCACTCTTTTGTACCTGTTAAAGGCAAGGCACACTGGTGGTCATTAACCAGTCTTTTGGGCCCTTCAAGATATGACGAGACTGTTGTACATGACCAATTTGAATTCCTCCTGAAAATAAGGTTCAGTTGTATCCCTATTATTATCATACTTCATGCCACTGGGCCAGCTTGGTAGCTCAGCTAGTAGAGGCAACAAGGCGGCAGACTGAGTGCTGGGCCTGGAGTCTGGAACACCTGAGTTCAAATTTGGCCTCAGACATTTGCTAGTTACGTGACACTAGCAAGTCACATAACACAAATTTGCCTTAGTTTCTTCTTCTGTAAAACAGGGACAATAATAATACCTACCTCACAGAATAAAATGAAATAATATTTGTAAGGCACTTAGCACAATATTAGGCATGAATTTTTGGAATATTTGCTCATATTTTTACAGTTTTCTATGTTTTTCCTTTGATCCATCCATTATTTAGGATGCTTTTAAAGTCACCCTTTATTGATAGCTATTTTTATTGCATTTTGATCTACAAAGGATATGTTGAATATTTCTGTCTTTTAGATTTATTTTGGGTTTTTGTATCAGTAAGCACCCTGATGTACACAGAGGGGCCTTCTACCACAGGATCTTAGATCTGTAATTATAAAAGGAAAGGCAACTTTTGAAGGGTCAACAATCACTTTAAATAGTTAACTAAATGCTTCCAGACATGCCCTTTTTTCTTTTACATTTCCAAGGCTACCAAGCCTTCTATCTATTCAACAAACATAGAAAATACAGAGAAATAAAAACCAGCTGACAGGCTCGCAATTGTCTGACCATTACCCACATACATAGTTACCAAAGAGGGAAGCACCAAAATCTGGATTTTCAAAGCCAGGGGGTGCTACTTAGCAGCTTCCCAGAGTCTCATCTGGCACACAAACCTTCTTCCAAAACTAAGTCCCAAAACAAAAGCTCCCCTCAGAGTATATATATATATATATATATATATATATATATATATATATATATATATATATATACACTTTTCAGAGCTAGAGGACACAACCCCTCTGTGATCCAGTACCTCATTAGCAATCAGCAAAATGTGGGCCTTCATAGGAAACAAGTCTCCTCTAATCAAGCCTCCCTCAATAGTCCCATCTGAGGTCTATCAATGGATGGGGAAAATTTTTAACTCCCATTATAGTTTTTTTTTGCCTTACCAAAAAATTACATTCTACAAATCAGTGATGAGAAATATTTGAATTATATAATTCTCTATTTAAAAAACTGACATATTGACTTTTTTTTAAAGAGAGGAATGCTTTATTTGCATGCTTCATTTTCATACATTGTTCATAGGAGTCATTTCTCATGTGGATTCCAGTAGAACACATTTCTATAAGCATCCCATTTCCCACATCAACCCTCAGGCATCATGGTGGTGGTGGTGGTGTTGGTGGTGTGTGTGTGTGTGTGTGTGTCAGACTGTACAGATAGTGGGCTATCAAGAAAGATTTCTCTGCTCCTCCAATGAAGTCCAACTGCCCTGGCCTTTCCTAGGTCCAGAGGGAAGTATCTGAAACCTGTATCTGTGTCTCTGGGGAGCAGTCTCCCCAAAGAGGTGGAAACAGGTGTTGGAAGGGATGGATTCAGAGATCTCTGTCTCTCCCTTTGTTTCCAAACTCTTTCTCTTCAGAAGGCTAAGATATCTTCATCCTCAGAGCCCAAAAGGTGAGTATCAATCTCCCCAAATGCTTCTCAAGCCCTGGTACTATGGAGTCTGTGCTGTGAAAGCAGTCAAAGGAAAGACGGAGGCAAGCTTTTCACACTTGTCATTAAAGGTCATATCCTTTTCATGGTCCAGGGCCCCAGTGAGGGTTGCAAGAAGACAAGAAAGATGTATACTACCTCCCTGGAAGCAGACATTAAGCACCCATTGAGGAAAGGAGTCCAGGGTGTGGCAGTGTCTTGACTTGCTTTTCACCTTTAGGTCAGTCAGATTGGCACTCCTCCCAGTCATCTAAAAAGAATCCAGCAGGTACTGGGCCTGCCCTTCTCAACAAGAAGAAAGATCCAGTAGGTCAGTCTTTAGGGGACACATGCCCTTTTTTCTCCTGAAGAATAGTTAAGTTGGCCTGTAAAGGATGGACAGGGTAAGCATTGGAAACCTACAACACAGAGTGAGTAAAGATAGAAATTAAAGAGCTTGAATCATGTAATAGACAATGATGAATAGGTCTAATCTAGCTGGATCATGCAGTGGGGAATGGTGGAAGATAATCCTGGAACAAGATCTTTGGTCCACTGAATTATTTTTAGCAAGGAAGAAAGCTAATTCTCCCTCTGAGATAAAAAAGGAAAAGGAAACATGGTACAGTGGAAAACCACGAGTACTAGCTTCCTAGAAACTATACCCCACTTCTGATCTTTAGACTAGCTGTGTGACCTTGGGCAAATCACTTTATCTCCCTGGGCCTCAGTTTTCTCACCTCTAAAGTGAGATAGCACAGATGACATCTGTGATGACTTCCAACTCTAAAGCTAGATCCATGATCCAAGGGGAAAGAGTTGATGAAACTTCTAAGATGTTTTGAGAGGAGGAGATAAGGCAACATCATACCTGGTTGGGAAGACCTTACCTCATTCTCAATTCAAACCCTCTAATGGTATGGGAAAAGCCAAGATGTTTTAGACACTTTGGCTCTGACAGGTGAGGTTTTGCCTTATCATGCTGGTGCCCAGGATTCCATCTTAGTCTGGTTCTATGCCATGTCTATTCTCCCTCCGTAACCTTAAGACTCCCTTTCTCCCTCCCTCTTTTCCTTCTTTGCTTCCTTCCTTCCTTCCTTTCTTCTTTCCTTCCTTCCTTCCTTCCCTTTTTGGTTTCCAAAGTCTATTTAGTTTGTGTACACACAGCAGACAGTGCTCCATCTTAGAATGCAACTATCTCTACAAAGTCATGTTACAATGCCACTTAACAGCAAAGAAATGCCAAATGGTCTGTCCCAGATGTCTCACTGGAATTGTCAAGTTCAGCCACACTGAGCGACTGCTTTCACAAGGCTATGGTCAGAGCAGCCATTGTGGACTGGTTTAGTCTAATGACGGAGCAGAATCTGAAATAGATTCCTCAGTTTTAATGAACAAGTGAACTCAGAGTGAACAAATCCCCCAGTGGTACAAGACATACAAAGATGAATTAACAACTATGCTACTGTCGGAAGCCATACAGATGTTTTACTCCTTCTATCTCGTATCTCACCTGAAAACTTATAGTAAAGCACATGAATATCGAGTCCACAGGATTTTTACCGGCTTTGGGTATATGTATACACATGACTGTCATGTATTACTAAGACAAGAATTTTGTTTTTTATGAAGTGGAAACTCTATATTAGCAAACTATTTGAAGAAAAATTACTATCTTTGGCAAAAAGTGCATTAAGCAGTTACTGTACTGTCATAACGTCGAGCAGTTATGACAGTTAACACAGCCTGGAGGAGGTTCTGCTGCCAGGTTTGGTAACTGTGAAATTCCGTTTGACGATCGTCAGGTCGCTCACGTGGAATTTAACTTTAGTCGGGCTGCAGCCCGAAGTTGTATCTCAGGGGGATCCCTTGGGGCTCAGATTTCTCAGTCTTAGGCGAGTTTCATTTATCTTTCGGAAATGAAGTTTCCCCTCAGTTCTTTTGAATCACTTATTGTGGCCGGATTGAGGACTGACAACAGACTCGGACTCGGTCCTCCCAGAACAGCTGCTCTTGGCAGGAGATGTCCCCTCAGGTGTGCGGACTTCCCGTGGGTTCACTTGTCTCCCTTTGCTGCTTCTGCTTCCTTGCCCTGCCAGCCAGGGCCGGTGATGCCCCGCAGGCCTCCTCCAAGCTTCCCCAGCTCCCGGGTCCCGGCGTCGGGGGCTTCCCAGGCTCTCAGGCCGCTGCGCTCTTCCGGACCAGCCTGGAGGTCGTCTCGTTGTCTCTCTTCCTCCAGGAGCTGCCGTGTTTCTGTTGAGTGGGGTCCGTCTGGGGTTGGAAGGAAATGCCTTCTGCTTGGATGAATTCTGAATGGTTCTGTAAAATTGCTGCATCCAAATCTCTTCCTCCATCTCTGGAGTGCCAGAGACGTGTAGATCTGCGAGCTACGGTCTTGGCCAACCGGTCCACTGAAGCTTCCGCCAACTCTGGGGCCCAGGCTTCTGCTCAAGTCCAAGGGATCAAGGGACTGGCGAGGGCGAGACCTGCTTCAAGGCTGCTGGGGCCTCGGACCTCTCCGCCTCCCGGCCTGGGCCTCTGGTGCGGGTGCCTCATTCGAGGAGGAGGAAGGACAGCTACGGCCTTGGCGTTGGCTTCTCCCTCTGGTATGGCACGTCACGGCTGCCGACTCCTCCTCCTTCCACCCCCGCCCCCGCAGTGGCCAGGACCCTGGCAGTGGCCTCCGCTGCCCCCGCTGCCCCCTTTTCAAAGCCTGGGGCAGCAGGGGCATCAAGTCTCTTCATTCATTATCTGTCCCCACTTTCCACATCCATGCCATAGGTTGTTTCCCCAATAGAAGGTAAGGTCCTTTGGGGCCTTAGGGCTTGTCTATGTCTTTGTCTGTCTCTCTGTCCATCTGTCTGTCCGTTTACCTCAGGTTGAAGCCAATCCCTCCTTAGCTGAACTTCCAACTGAAGAAGAGGTTTTGAGGGCCATTAGGCTCCTTTCATGTGGCAAAGCACCTGGTGCTGATTCTATTCCAGCTGAGATTTACAAGGTAGGGGGACCATTGTTCATACAAAAGCTGACTGAAATTTCCCAGGTTATATGGCAAGAGGAAGTTATTCCCCAGGAGTTCAAGGATGCCTCCATTGTCCATATCTATAAAGGTAAAGGGAATAGATTGTCCTGTGACAGTCACAGGGGGGTGTCTCTCTCTTAGTCATTGCTGGCAAAATTCTTGCTTAAAGTCCTCCTTAATAGGCTGATCCTTCACCTGGAAGATGGTCATCTACCTGAGAGCCAGTGTAGCTTTAGAAAGGGCTGAGGAACAGTTGGTATGGTGTTTGCTGCCCGACAACTCCAGGAGAAATGCCAGGAGCAGAACAGAGGTCTGTACACAATGTTTGTGCATCTGACCAAGGCCTTTGACACTGTTCCTTGTGAGAGTTTATGGAAAATCATGTCAAATTTGGTTGCCTGGAGAAGTTCAATATTGTACATCAATTTCATGATGGCATGTTTGCCCGGGTTCTGGATAGTGGACGATATTCTCGTGCCTTCCCAGTCACTCAAGGAGTGAAACAGGGCTGTGTGCTTGCTCCCTTACTTTTTAGCATGATGTTTTCAGCCATGTTGTCAAATGCTTTCAATGAGGATGAACATGGCATCAAGGTCAACTACCATACTGCTGGTAAGTTCCTCAATGTGAAAAGGCTACAAGCCAAGATCAAAGTGGAGAGAGTGTTGGTGCATGATTTTCTATTTGCAGATGATTGTGCACTCAGTGCAGCCTCTGAAACTGAGATGCAACAAAGTATGGATCAATTCTGTGCTGCCTGTGCTAATTCGGGTCTAATAATTAACATCAAGAAAACAGAGGTGCTCCATCAGCCATCACCACACCATCCATACGTGGAACCATCGATTAAAACAAATGGAGAAGTTTTGAATGCTGTGGAGAAGTTCACTTACCTTAGTAGTGTACTTTCCAGGAATGTACACATTGACAATGGGGTTGATGCATGCATTGCCAGAGTTAGCTTAGTGTTTGGGAGGCTCTGAAGAAAAGTTTGGGAGAGAAGAGGTATTAGACTGACTACCAAACTGAAGGTCTACAGAGTTCTTGTGCTGACCTCATTGTTGTATGCCTGTGAAACATGGACAGTCTACCAGCACCATGCCAGGAAACTGAATTGCTTCCATTTGAACTGTCTTAGGAAGATTCTGAAGATCATCTGGCAGGATAAAGTACCAGACACTGAAGTCCTTGCTGAAGCTGAACTGACAAGCATTCAAACTGCCTCAGAGAGTACAACTCTGATGGGCTGACCACGTTGTTCGAATGCAAAATGTATGCTTGCCAAAGAGATTATTTTATGGGGAACTTACATGGGGCAGGCAATCACAAGGTGGCCAGAAGAAGCGATACAAGTACACTCTCAAGGTCTCTCTCAAGAACTTTAGATTTGACTCTGCAACATGGGAGACCCTGGCACAGGACAGCTCAGCATGGCGTGCCCACATAAGAAAGGGTACTGTGATCTTTGAGCAAAGCAGAATTGAGACAGCACAAAGTAAACATAGGATGCACAAATTTGGAGTATCCATCCCAAATATTCACATGGATTATGTGTCCAACTTGTGGTAGAACAGTCTGAGCTCATATTGGTCTGATCAGCCACAGTTGGACACACTGAAATTTCACTTTATCATGGTGATGTTGTTTTGGTCCTCTTTGAAGACGAAGGACAACAACCAACCAACCAACCAACCTATCCCATCATATGTCTGTCTGTCTGAATGTATATATGTGTGTGTGTATGTATGTATATATGTATGTGTCCATCTATGCATTCATCCAACTATGTGTCTGTTCTCTGTCTCTGCCTTTCTCTGCAGCTAGGTGGCACAGTGGGTAGATGGCTGGACTTGGAGTCAGGAAAACTCATCTGCATGAGTTCAAACCTAGTCTCAGACACCTAATGCTTATGTGACCTTGGGAAAATCACTTCACTTCCTTTTTTCCTCAGTTCCTCATCTGTAAAATGAGCTAGAGGAAGAAATGGCAACTCCCCCCTGCCTCTGCCAAAAAAGGCAAAACATTGATTTCTCTGCCAAGACCCCAAATGAAGTCAGGAATATTTAGACAAATGAAAAATGAAATTTATCTATATATCTATCTGTCTGTCTGTTTACGTCTGTTGGTTTGTCTGTCCTTTCCTTTTTTACTTTCTACATGACAATTGCTCCAGAATTTTTCCTCTGTTCCACCTTAGTTGGGTCCCTATTGTTAATTCTACTTTCCTGTGATTGATGCCTTACCTCTTGATCCAGTGAGTGTTGCAAATCTTTTTATCTCTCCTCTGGCCTCCGATTGCCTTCCCACCACTTCACTAACAGCAAGTGACTCAGCTTTTCCTTCTCTGAGAAGACTGAGCTATGTCAATAATAACAGCTCACATTTATATTGCACTGAAGTTTTCAAAAGATTTTCCTCACAACTCTATAAATCATGTAGAACAGGAATTGTTTTACCCATTTACTGAGGAGAAAGAGACTCAAGGAATAGATGAGTTGCTTATAAGCACACAGGTTGTAAATGTTGGAGCCTACCCTCAAATCTAGGTGTGCTTTCTAGTTTGTGAACCCCATGTAAACAGTAGTGACTATGTCTCATTTAACCTATATCACACAGTGCCTCACACTACATTCTATACATATAGGAGCACCTTCATAAATGTTTGTTGAAGTTGGGCTGAGTTCCCCAGACATCAGTCAATTGAAGTACCAATCAACATTTATTAAGCACCTATTAGGTACCAGGCACTGTGCTAGTCACTGGGGATATAAATACAAAAATGATATAATCTCTTTTCTCAAGGAATTTATATCCTATGAGATAGGGGGATACACCATGTTGATGGATAAATAGATACAGAATATGTGCAAAGTAAATTAAGGTAATAAAATAAATTAACAAGTGGAAGAATTAGAAAAAAAAGGAGGAGCTAAGCTTTGAAGGGGAAGTTAGAATCCCAAGGGTAGAGGTGAGGAGGTACAGTATTTCAAGCATGGAGGTTAACATGTTCAAAGGCATGGAGGTGGGAGATAGAATGTTGTATATCGGAAACATCATGGAGATCAATTAAGTTGGAACACAGAATAGTTAGAGGTGGAGGAGTATATAATCACCCTGGAAGGATACACTGGAGACAGAGTGTGAAAATCTTAAAAATGCCAAGTCAGAGTTTGTAGTTGCAGTGTGGAGCCACTGAAGATTCTTGATTCTTGAATTGATTCTTGAACCAATGTGGTTGGGGCATTGCTTTGGAAATAATGGATTGGAGAACAGACCAGACGTAGGCAGATCTCAAAGTACTGTTGTTACTGTTTATCACTGTTACTTTCTCTTACCACCATTATGCCAACGTATTTATCCATATTGGATTAGATTACAATGGAGTCCAGTCCAGTTTGAAGTTGGCTAAGGTCTGTCTGAAGGGAGAGTGTGGAGGGGAAAGAGCAGTCTTTGAGGGAAAGGTATTCCCAAGACTATAGATTCTAATTAAGGAGTGATTACAATATGTTCTATTAATACAGAGGTGTCAAACAGGTGCTAGGAACACTCCTGAGAGCATCCTGAACCAGATTAAAATGTAAATAGGAAAAAGTAAAAGTACAATAGAAGATAGATAATGTTAATATGTGGGGTTCTAAGTCAATATGTAGTCTACAGAAGTTCTTTGTCGGTTTAATGACCACTGTTGTGAGTTTGACACCCCTGTTTTAGTGGATTATGTTTGAAGAACTAGGCTAATATTTCCTAACTATGTATTTTGTCTATAGGCAAAAACAATTTAATTTTTAAATTTTTTAGAGTTTATTTTATTTAACATTAATTTTTCTATACAAAATTTTGAGTTCTAAATTTTCTCCCGCCCTTCTCTTTTCCCTCCCTAATATGGTAAGTAATTTGATATAGGTTATATATGTGCAATCATGTAAAACATATCCGCATTAGTCATATTGCAAAAGAAGAAACAGGACAAAAGGAAAAAACCACAACGAAATGAAGAAAGTGAAAATAGTATGATTCATCTGTATTCAAACTCCACTGGTTCTTTCTCTAGATGTGGGTAGCATTTTCTATCCTGAGTCTTTTGGATATTGTATTGCTGGGAAAAACTGTCAGCCATAGTTGTTCATCGCACAATATTACTGATGTTATACAATGTTCTCCTGGTTCTTCTCTCTTCACTTTGCATCAGTGCATGTAAGCCTTTCTTGGTTTTTCTGAAATCTGCCTGTTTGTTGTTTGTTATAGCACAATTGTATTCCATCACATTCATGTGCCACAACTTGTTCAGCCATTCCCCAACTGACGGCCATCCTCTCAATTTCCAATTTTTTGCCACTACAAAAAAAGCTGCTATAAATATTTTTGTACATGAAGTCTTTTACCCCCTTTTTGGTGATCTCTTTGGGATCATATATCATTTTACCTGTATTTTGTCTACACATCTATAAATACATGATATATCCTATTATAGAATGTATACTATAAGTATTGTTTTATTTTTGTCTTTGTATCTCCAGGGCCCAGCATAATGTCTGGCATATAATAGGCACACAATAAATACTTGTTTATTCATTCATTATGGGACTATGTGTGACTCCTCAGTTTCTCTGTTGTAAAATGGACATAATACTGATACTACTTATACCTCATAGAGCTGTTGTGAGGGAAATGCTTTGTAAAACTTCATATTCTAAAGAAATATGAGCTGCTATTGTTGTTAACCTCATCATCATTACCATCCTCATCATCATTATTATCATCATCATTGTCCTGTTCTAATATTTTTTGATGGAGTTCAGATAAATATGGCAGAGGGATAAGTCCTTATTCTGGTTTTATTCTTTTATATTTAAAGTTCTATAGACTCTTGCACTGTTGGATAAAATGACTACCTTTTCTAACTGATTGTGTATTGTGGTGTAAGCTTATCTTCTGTGGGTTCACTGAAAGTCTCCTTGGAACAACTACCTTAGCAGACAAGGTGATAGGGATGATGTGCACCTCATCTTGTTTCCATGTGATTTTGATTTCTTCTGTTGATCCATTTTGAATACTTTTTGTTCAAACAGTTTTGTATAACTATTCACAATCTTTCAAATATAATATTGTTATTGTTTTTTTATGTACCAATATTGGTACATAATATTGGTACATAAAAAAACAATAACAATATTATGTTTGAAAGATTGTGAATAGTTCAGTCTGTGATAATAGGCCAGTTCCAATATAATTTATTTGTGGATTTCTCCACGACTTTGAGGTCTATATCTGTAGTATAGACATTTGTCATCTGTTAGTTTATGAATACAATTTATTGATACATTGATGTATAATTTTAGCTAACAAGCTAGGGTTGCAGTGAGTGTTAATTTTTTTTCAGCTTACAGTACCATGTTTCACAGTTTCTGTCATTTCCTTACACAATCTGCATTTATCAATACATCTGGGTTCCTTAAGGATAGCTTATCTAATTTCTGGTGCTCATGACTTGATCCTGAATTGTTCTCATACACATCTGTTCCTCTAACTATATCTGCATAACTCAATTAGGTTTATCCTTCCTACTCCTCCTCCTCACTACTACTACTACTACTACTACTACTACTACTACTACTACTACTACTACTACTATTATCTTTCCTTCTACTACTACTCCTTCTATTGCTACTACTTCTTCCTCTTCTACTACTACTACTGCTGCTACTACTACTACTACTACTACTACTATTATCTTTTCTTCTACTACTACTCCTATTGCTACTACTTCTTCCTCCTCTACTACTACTGCTGCTGCTACTATTACTACTACTACTACTACTAGTATTAGTACTACTACTAGTACTTTTAGTATTAAGTAGGCATCATAGCAGTATGCTGTAGTGGATGGAGAACTGTATCCAGAGACAGGAAAACCTGGGTACATGTCCCACCTCTGATAAATACTGGTTGCATGGCCCTGAGCAAGTTAACTTAAGCCCTCATAACACTAAGCAGCTTTCCAAGGCATACATTGCAGAGAAAGTGCTGATTTCTTGGTGGAGGGAATTTTCTCCTCTGGGAATGCCCCATAGCAATGGTGATTCCAGTTCCTATCCTCTAGCCTTATGTGAGCATTAAAAGGAATATGTCTAAAACAGAATTTATTATCTTTCCCCTTAAACCATGTTCCCCCACTCCTAACTATACTTTAGAAGACAACATTATTCTCCCAGACACTCAGGCACACAATGTAGGAATCATCCTGAATTCTTCACTGTCTCTCACCCTTACATCCCAGCTGTTGCCAAGGCCTGTGAAGTTCATCCTTGCAACATCTCTAGTACATTTCTCCCTTTCTCCTCTACTACTGTCACCAATCTAGTCCATGCCCTCATCACCTCTCACCTTGACTATTGGAATAACCTAGTGATAGGTCTGCTTGCATCAAGCCTCTCCTCACTTTAATCCATTCTCCCTTCAGTCACTAAAGTGATTTTCCTAAAATTCAAGTCTGATCATGTTACAACATCCCACCCACCCCTCACTAAACCTCAAAGGTTTCCTGTTGCCTCCAGAAGCAAATGCAGAATGCTCTGTTGGGCATCCAAAACTCTTCATAACCTAGCCTCCACCTAGCTTTCCAGTCTTCTTATACCTTATTCCCCAACTTGTACTTTTTGATCCAGTGATACTGACTTCCCAGATGTTCCATGAATAAGATACTCCATCTCTGGCTCTGGAAATTTTCTCTGACTGCCGCTCATGCCTAGAATACTCTCCCTTCTCTGCTCTGATGACTGACCTCCCTGCCTTCCTTTAAGTCCCAACTAAAACCCAACTTTCTACCAGAAGCGTTCCCCAACCCCCCTTAATTCCAGTGCTTTCCTCTTTTAAGTATCTCCTACTTATCTTCTGTATATATATATAGACACACACATGTTATCTTCTCCATTAAACTGTAAGGTCCTTGAGGGTAGGGACTTTATTTTGATTCTTTTTGTATCCCTAGTGCATAGGATAGCACCTGGCACATACTAGGTACTTAATAAATTTTTATTAATTCAATAAAAAACAAGGGTTACTAACCCCTTGTACCAAATGTGGAGATAAGAGAAAAAAAATGGAAGCTGGTGTAGGGAACAAAAAACTTCATATGGACAGAAGAAAATAGGGCCAAAAGAGAAGTACTGTATTGTAGCCCAAAATTAAAATATTTGCCATCTTTGTTTTGTTTGATTTTGCCCTTTTTTTTGGCAAAAAGTTTGTTTTCACCCCAACATGTCTCTTATGAGTGTTGAGAGGCAGGCAGAAGGGATTAATTCCATTTCTTATCTTCCTGACTCATCTTTTTTCTTCTCTAATGTATTCTTCACACAGTTGCCCAAAATATGTTCCTAGTATACTCTCCTAATCATGCTGCTTTTCTACTCAAAGACTTCTTGTTATTCCTCTGTTGCCTAATGAAAGATTTAAATAATTTTGGTCCTGCTATTTAAGGTCCTCTTGAACTTGTGAGCAATCTTCCCTTTTAGCCTAAGAGGCTTAGAGAATAGATAAGTAGACTTAGGGTCAGGAAGACCTGAACTCAAATCCTGCACCAACAACTTAACAGCTGTACGTGACCTTGGTAGAGTCACAGAGACTCTCTCAGTCTTAGTTTCCTCCTCTGCAAAATGAGGGTAATGATAGCGTCTACATCAGTCTTCTTGAGGATAGGTAACATATGTTATGTAAAATACTTAGCAAATTTTAAAGCACTTTATAAATGATAACTGTTGTTATTTGCTTATCTCACACCACTTCCTTTTACATGTTTTACATTAGAATTAAATGGGGCTCTTCTTGTCTTGTCCTTTCCTGTCTCTTTAGGGACATAAGATCATATTATTTTAGAACCAGGAGCCAGCCCTTTTGCCTAACATATGCTCCATTTTTTCCCATTTAAATCCATTCATTCCTTCAAGATCTAATTCCACTGTCACCTTTTCCATTAAACCTGTCTCAATCACTTCCATGCCCTGCCTTCTGTTAAAGAGGTTATCTCTCTCCTCAAATTTTTCATAACTTTGACCTCTATCTTTTTCACAGATTGTATTCTGTAAAATATATTCTGTCTTGTATCATTTCAATTTGTAGACATGTTTACCCTGTTGGACCATAAGCTCCCTGAGGACAGGAGCTGTGTCTTAATGCCACATATTATATTGGAAAGAGGACTGTAATTAGAGTCAGAAGACTTGAATTTTACTAACACTTACTTGATCTTTGACTCTGAGCAAGACAACACAACTTTCACAGCGTTTGTTACATATTGGCACTGAACAAATGCGTATTGACTAGCCAATTTACTCATTTCTAAAATGGGAATGATGAAACTTGTCATTGCTACCTCAAAGTTTCTGTGAAGAAAGTATTTGTGAAACTATAAAAAGCTTTATAAATGTGAGACATTAATATTTAATAAGACCTAACATTTATATAGTGTTTTAAATTTTGTGACGGACTTTACAAACATTTTCTCATTTTATTCTCACAATGTCCCTGGGTTGCTATAATTATCTTAATTTTACATATGAGTAAACTGAGGCAGACAGTGGTTAAATGATTTGCTGCAGGTCACACAGCTATAAAGTGTATGAGGCTGGATTTGAATTCATTACTTTCTGACTCTAAGTCTAACATTCTATTCATTGCACCAACATGTTTGCATCATTAGCGGGGAGTCTTGCACATAGTATGCATTTAATGTTTACTGGAGGTAGTTGTGATCTCACCAGTAAAATGTTCCTCTAATACAAGGGCACCTCTGCACACTATCATGAGGGAGGTGCCAGTTCCGGGCTGTAGTTGGGAGGGTGACATTGTTTATTCAGGTTCATCCCTTTGCCTTAGTTCTAGTTGAGGGCTTATAGATCGTTTTGTAGAACCATAATTTCTCTGTTTCTCCACTTCCAAACATCATCCTTCTGTGCTGTCTTTCTGAGTTACAAACATTTTTAAGGAATTTTCCCGAAGCATAGACTTAGGAAATGGCTCTGATTCCTTATACTGTGTCTTAGCAGGGGCTTAGGGGGACTCTTGGTTGCTGTAGAAGGAGTCTAGGACCTTGCTGACAAAAGCAAGTCCACCCTAGAAATCAAATCAAATTAATTTCTGACCTATTCAAAATGCAGTCAATAAGGATTCCATTCATGAAACTACCAGTATAACAGAGAAAAACAGCATAATGAACAAGGGTCAGTGAGGTGGTCATAGAATGCTATAATCTTAGAAAAGAAGGGACTTCAGAGTATCTTGTCCAAACCCCTTTTTGAAGCATTAATTCTTTTTACAACATGTTTGACTGGAACCCACTGACTACTATGCTTCAGTGCAGGGACTTCCTGGCTCTCTACATTCTACTAGTAGGAAATGAGATCAAGGAAGCTGGAAGAATCTGGGAATGAGAGGAACAGAATCTTAAAGTCATAGATCTGAGGTGGAAGGGACCTTTGGAGGCCATTTAATCCAAACCCTTTATTCTTTACCTGAACAAACTGAGGCGTAGGAATAATGAACTTTTCTTGGGGTCATACAGATACATAGAATCAGAGATGGGATTTGAACCCAGGACACCATTTTGGTTCTTGTTAATAGTCAAGAAGAAGGAGGATTCTACCTTTCAAATTTTTAGGACATAAGAAACAAGATCTCATGTCAGTCAAAGTTTTACAGATCAGTAGATATTTGCTGCAGATAAGTGATCTAGTCCAGCAAGCTTTACCTTATATTGAGCTAAATTGTGCCTCTCTGAAAATTCTACTCATTGCTCCTAGTTCTGTCCAACTTTCATGTGACAATTCTTCAGGTATTTGGAGGCAGATATCATATACTCCACAAGTCATTTTCTTTTCCAGACTAAACTGTCTCCTGTTCCTTGGATGGTCTGTCTTTTAACCACATGCTTGTTTTATCTACCTAGGAGTATCATGGACTTGTTTTTTTTTTTTTTATTAAGAAGTGCTTTGATAACTCTAATAAATTTCCTTAATTTCCTTTAGTCCTTTGAATTTTAGTATATTTAAAGACATTAAGAAGGGGCCTATAAATTTCAGTTCACTTCCAAAAAGGTGCATAATACCAAAGAGAATAAGATCTCCTGCTTTAGACAGGCAGACCAGTGACCATGTTCTTAAGTCTAGGGGTACTTTTAGCTTGGGCATGTCTGGCCCTTGATGGAAGCAGAGCAGATTGTGTAAGGAGAGAGAAATGCTCTGATCTTGAATCTTGGGATAGATAATTGCAGTGAAATTTTGCTTTATGCTACTCCCATCTTTCTGCTTCATCCAGATACTGGGATAGCCTTGATCCAAACTGTTAAAATGAAAAAACATTGCTTTGGGTACCTCTAGCTTCTTTTTATGTTTCTTTGTCTCTTAAGTCCCTTCACCCTCCTTATCACACAGCTGTTTTGGGTGCCAAAGACCTATGTGTTCAGTCCTTCCTTCACTATTAAACAAACAAAACCAGCTTCTGTTAAGGAACAGACTTTGAGGATTTCACATTGCATTTTTTATCTTAAGTCTGATTCATGATGGCTTTGTACATTATTTGTTATTTATCATCTATGTGTCACAACATTCATTTATCTCTTTTGAATGGTTTCTTGCTTCTCACAGACCATTCTGCTATGTACTGAATTAATAATAACTTCTTTTCCATCTTTTGGTGTGGTCTCATACACCCCTTAAGGGTTCAGTTCACTGTCATTCAGTCTATCATGCATTACTAGAAATGGGGTCAGAAATTGTCCTTTCAGCATGCATGGAATCCCTACTTACCCTCAGATTTGATTATCACTGGAAGGAGAAAGAAAGAAATTTGTCCTAGAGAAGAAAAGAGTCTTTCCTGAAATGCTGTCACTCTGGAGTTTGGTTCTTGTTGTTGTAGTCTTGTGATTGGGTCATCTGATACCTTGGTCATCAGGGAAGATACAGGAAGTGGGCATCTGAAAGTTATCTCACAAGAAAGGGACACGAGAGGGTCAGACCGACAGATGAATTTGTCATCTCAGATGATCAGGAGAGGAAGACACAGGGAGTGAATGGTCTCCTAATGGTCCTTAGATTTTTGTTAGGGGCTATGATATATCATAAAGAGGGAACCGTTCCCTTGCTGATTAGCTTCCTTAGGGCTCTCTTTATGTCCTTATTCCTCAGGCTGTAGATGAAGGGGTTCAGCATTGGGGTCACCACTGTGTACATCACAGATACGATGATTCCTGTGTCTGCTGAGTAGGAAGATGAAGGCTGTAAATACACCAGAATGAGAGTCCCATAGAAGAGAATGACCACTGAGAGATGGGAGCCGCACGTGGAGAAGACTTTGTGCTTCCCATCAGCAGAAGGGACCCTGAAGATAGTGAAGATGATGTGGATATAGGAGAACAAAATGCAAGTGAATGGGATGAAACCAGCCAAGCTGGCATCAATGAACATCACCACCTGAAATATGTTAATGTCTGAACAGGAAAGTTTGAGAAGGGGTAGAAGGTCACAGAAGAAGTGGGGGATCACATGGGATCCACAGAAGGAGAATTGAGCCATGAGGAGAGTGAGTGAGAGGGCAATGAGATGGGAGCAGAGCCAGGGCACAGTCACCAGCAGGGCACAGCGAGCAGGGCTCATGACTGTGGTGTAGTGGAGAGGGAGGCAAATGGTCACATAGCGGTCATAAGCCATGGCAGCAAGGAGGAAGTCATCCAGAAGAGCAAAGGTCATGAAGAAATACATCTGAGTGAGGCACCCAGCATAGGAGATGGTCTGATGCTGGGTCCAGATGTTCATTAGCATCTTGGGGACTGTGGTAGAAGTAAAACAGGTATCAACAAAAGAGAGATTAGCCAGGAAGAAATACATAGGGGAGTAGAGATGGGAGTTGGAGGCAATGGCCAGTATGATGAGCAGGTTCCCAAACATGGTGACTAGGTACATGGCCAGGAACAGCCCAAAAAGGATCAGCTGATGACCTGACTGCTCAGAGAGTCCCAGGAGGAGGAATTCAGAGATGCCAGTTGTATTTCCCTTTTGCATTTCCTGAAAAAGACTCATTGGAAGGGAGTCTGGCTAAAGCAGAGAAACCAACAGATGATGGTGGGACCTCCATTTACCATTCTGGTCTCTGGAGTGGTCACTGTGGAAATGGAGCATTGTGTCACTATGTGGACTAGGTGGGATCTAGTCTTTGAGCAAATGCAAAACTCCCAGGATGTTAATTTTAACAATAACAATGTTGATATTTTTCCTATATAGATGCAGTGTATTATCATGAATAGAAAGCTGGCCACAGAGTCCGGATGACTTGGGTTCAAATCCTACCTCAGATAGTGACCATGTGGCCTTAGTCAGGTTTCTTGATCTCTATTTTCTGGGCAGCTCTCTAAAACTCTAAGTTTCAGAATAGTTGCTGGTGTGTATTAGCAGTGGGGGGTTCTTCAGTGGGGGTCCTTAAACCTATGGATTCCAAGGTAGACCAACATTTCCATGGTGCTTTATGATTTATAATGAACTTTCTTCATAGCACTGACATGTAATTGTTAACTTTCTCTTTTGATAGATGAAGAAACTGAGACTTCAAAATAAAAGTCATGTTCTCATCATAGAGCTACTTTCTATCTGAGCTAAAACTTGGACCCAGGCTACTGATTTTAATTCCAGTTCTTTTTTACTTTCTATTGTGCACCACTGCCTTTATTTTTATCCTGACCTGTAATTTCAGAGGTGTAAGTTACTCCCCAGGAAAGAAGCTTCCTCTGTCAATGCACATTGACTTCTATTGGAAAGCTAGGTGGAGAAGTAGACAGAATGCTGGATTGGTATTAGGAAGTCTTGAATTCAAATCCTGCCTCAGATACTTACTAGCTGTATGACCCTGGGAAAGTTATTTAATTTCTCTCAGTCTCAGTTTCCCATTTCTATAAAGTGGGGATAAGAATTCCTCCTGTTTTGCAGTTATTATGAGGATCAAATGAGATAACGTGTGTAAAGTACTTTGCAAACCTTGAAATTTATGGTCATAGGGAGTTACCTAGAACACCAAGGGGTTGAGTGTCTTATTCACTTAGTCAGCATGTGTCAGAGGAAGTAATTGATCCCAGGTTTAACTGATACCAAAGATTGCCCTTTATTCAGACTGCGCTATGGCCTCCCCATCCTGTCTTTTTGAATCTCAGTTTCCTCCCCACTACTTGTGACATACTTCAAGTCTATGTAGTTTGTAAAGGGAAATCTCTTCGATTCTAGACATGATCTTGGTAATTTGTTGGCAGGGGTTGTGTCTCCTTCTGTGCTGTTTGCAGCACTTCTATGACTTAGTAGGTAACCTTTGAGAGATGTTATAATACAAAGATATACATCTTGCAGTTATCCAGGGTTACCCACTCTGATTTTAACTAGGCTGGCCTTTAGTCATGTCCTCCTTCAGGCCCACACTTAAGTCCATTTCAGCTTGGTTTGTGAAAACCTGCACCATTTTGGCATAGATATTTAGAACCAAGGGTCATTTCTTTGACCAATGAGGCTTTGGAGGAAGAATAGGACTTTAGAGAGTTGACCATGCCATCATAATATAACTTTTTTCATCTCTTTTTTTTCTTTAGAATCAGAAATTTATTATAGCTTATAACTTTCTGAACTGATCATCAATATATACATCTGAAAAACAAGACCCTACTGTGAACCAGAAAGGTTACCTGTCAGTATAAATGTTTCTTCTGAGTTGAAGTCTGAATACTGCAGCTCCAGTGACAGTATATGGAAGGAAGAGATCTATACATCAGCAGTAACATGGGACAACCATTAGATTTAAGGTCCCTAATTTACTGAAAACTAGCAGGTAGGTTATCACAGGAAAGCAATCAAAATCAATCATCTCCCTCCATTTTAGAAATCTAAAATTTTACATTTAAATTTCTTTAAAAAAAGGTTTGTGTGGGTTTCAGGCCATTTGTTAATAGGTCAAACTTCCTTTGTAGCAATGTGGCCTGAGGCCTTTTGAGGAAAGTGTGCCTAGAGTAGTTATTTAGTAATTTCTTTTAATTAATTAATCCATCTGTTCATTCATTTATTCCAAGAGCCCCAGAGAGATACCAGAACTGATGAGGAAAAGGAACCCTGCTTGTGATTGGAGTAATGTTATTCCTTGATGAAATGTCGGTGAAGAGCAAGCCTGAAAGAAGCAGGTGAGACAAGGCTTTTTTGGTGAATATGGTCCTGGGCCTTATTCTCCTGCTCTTATTTCAGAGCACGGTTGTATTTGGGACATTACCTACCTTGATCTTTAACTATTATAGTTATCGTATATAGCATGCTGGATCTGGAGACAGGAAAAGCTGAGTTCAAATTTGACCTTATCCATTTAGTAGCCATGTATTTCTGGGTAAGAGTCACCTAATCTCTATGTGCTTCAGTTTTCTCAGCTGTAAAATGGGAATAATAATAGCACCTGCCTCCAAGAGTTGTGAAGGTCAAATAGGATAATATTTGCAAATGCTTAGCACTGCATCCGGCACATAGTAGGTTTTTGGCAAATACTTGTTTCCTTCTTTGCTTCTACCCAAACTGGACCTTGAGGGAACTTGTGGATTGTGGAATGAGGGCCTCCTCATCAATTATCTTAACAACCAAGATGGGATTGACTTTAAGATAGACAGGAGAGAAGGAGGCTCTGTAAATGCTTTCTAGTGAGTCTCACCCATCCTCATGAATCAGTCCTTACCTAGCAAGACACCATCACTCGGTGCACTGTCTCTGCTATCTCTTCACTTCTCCTATGGAAAGTGGGAAATTCATAGCAGGGAGCTGATTGAAGACTAGTGACCAGTCCAAATAGCAGAGGAGACAGAGAGGAAGGGACTAAGGAAACTGGAGAGCAGGATCCAACTTTGGACTTTTCATATTTTCTTGACTCAGTTGATTGGTAGGCCACTGAGACAGATTCCCCAGATTCCTCATTAGAGACCAAAAAAAAAGTAATTATCTGACCTATCTACTCCTTCCAGGCCTGGGGGACTCCTGAGTCCTTGAGTCATGTGTAACTCCTCCACCTTAGAGTGACCAACCTGGGAGTAGAAAAAGGAGCTGCTGCCAAGCTCTTTGCTGGTCCCTGTCTTGTTCAGTCCCAAGCTTAAGCCTGTCTAGAAACAAATGAGAGTTGTAGTAATGGAAGGAATTTGCAGAGAGAGAGGATTTTTGTTCTGTATAAGAAAGAATTTCCTAACAATTAGTTATTTAAAAGTGAAATAGACTGCCTCAGGAACTAGTGAGTTCTTCATGATTAGGGAGCCTTCAAGCAGAGGATGAATGACTTGTCAGGGACACTTTGGAGGATATTCTGAGATCTCTTCCAACTCAAGGATTCAATGACAATATATGCATTCCAAGATCTTTACCTCCAAAGTTCATCAAGCATTTAAAAAGTTAACATGGGGTAGTAGGAGAAAATGAAGACTTAGAAATGATGTCTGTCATCAAATATCTGAAGTATTTTTAGACATAAGAGGAATTATAAAGTTACAGGGGTATAGATTTTGACAAAAACATAAGGAATAACTCAGACAATTAGAGTCTCTGAAAAATAGCATCACCTGCTTTGTGTGGTAATGAACTCTCTGACAATATAAGTATTTAAGCAGAGACTGAATTGATTGGCATGTCACTAAACCACCTGTGATTCAGTGGGAAGAACTCTGAATGTGGCATCAGAAAACCTGAGTTCAAATCCTGGCTCTGTCTGTGTAAACTTTCATAAATAACAACTTCTTAGAAATTATTTCCTTATATATCAAATGGGGATAATTATGCCTCTCCTGCCTACTTAACCAATCATTCAACCATCATTTATTAGGTGCATTGTTTTAGGTGCTGGGAATGTATCTTCCTCCTAAAATAATCGAGTGTGTGTGTGTGTGTGTGTGTGTGTGTGTGTGTGTGTGTATACATATTCACTTCTTGTATCCCTCCAATAGGATGTAAATGCTGTAAGGGCAGAGACTTTTTATTTTGTTTTTCTATCTGTAGTACCTTGTACACAATAGGCGCTTAAATGCTTTTTGAATTTGATGGAAGGATTTGGAATAATGGACTGACCCAATATGATCATGAGATAGGCATACTACACGGAGTCAGATTCACAGAATATTAGAAATGAGAAGTACCTTAGGTATCAATTGACCCAGTCTCATCATTATTTAGGTAAGGAAACTGAGTCCCAAATAGGGGAATCAAATTTAGAGCTAGAGTTCAAAGGTCTTTCTGATTCGAAGTGCAGTGTTCTTTTCATTTCATTTCATTTATATACATCAAAAGAACTGTGACTTTATTGTTAATATTCTAATTTGTGCTTTTTTTATTTTATACTGCATTTACTTCCTAGCTAGGTGGCATAATGCCAGTGTCTCCCATGTCGCACCGTCAAATCCAAAGTTCTTGAGAGTGTCCTTCTATCACTTCTTCTGACCACCATGTGATTGCCTGCCCCAAGTAAGTTCTCCATAAAATAGTCTTTTTGGCAAGTGTACATTTTGTATTCAAACAACATGGCCAGCCCATCAGAGTTGCACTCTCTGAAGCATAGTTTGAATACTTGTCAGTTCAGCTTGAGCAAGGACTTCAGTGTCTGGTACTTTATCCTGCCAGGTGATCCTCAGAATCTTCCTAAGACAGTTCAAATGGAAGAGATTCCGTTTCCTGGCATGGTCCTGGTAGACTGTCCATGTTTTACAGGTATACAACAGTGAGGTCAGCACAACGGCTCTGTAGACCTTCAGTTTGGTAGTCAGTCTAATACCTCTTCTCTCCCAAACTTTTCTTCAGAGCCTCCCAAACACTGAGCTAACTGTGGCAATGTGTGTGTCCACCTCATTGTCAATGTATACATCCTTGGAAAGTACACTGCCAAGGTAAGTGAACTTCTCCACAGCATTCAAAACTTCTCCATTTGTTTTAATTGATGGTTCCACATATGGATGGTGTGGTGGTGGCTGATGGAGCACCTCTGTTTTCCTGGTGTTAATTATTAGATCCAAATTAGCACAGGCAGCAGAAAATTGATCCATACTTTGCTGCCTCTCAGCTTCAGAGGCTGCATTGAGTATATAATCACCTGCAAACAGAAAATCATGCACCAACACCCCCTCCATTTTGGTCTTGGCTTGTAACTTTTTCAAATTGAAGAACTTACCATCAGTACAGTAGTTGACCTTGATGCCTTGTTCAGCCTCACTGAAAACATTTGAGAACATGACTGAAAACATCATGCTAAAAAGTATGGGAGCAAGCACACAGCCCTGTTTCACTCCTTTGGTGACCGTGAAGGCACGAGAACATCGTCTACTATCCAGAACCTAGGCAAACATGCCATCATGAAATTGACATACAATACTGATGAACTTCTCTGGGCAACCAAATTTTGACATAAGTTTCCATAAGCTCTTACAACTAACAGTGCCAAAGGCCTTGGTCAGATCTACATTGATAATTTGGAGAGCATCCAAGGGCAGCACCTGGAATGGTGACAAGACTCCATACCATATCATATGAGTATCAGTTCAAGGAAGCAGGAATGGTTAAGATTTGAGGGGGTGGGTGGGGTATTAGAGCTGTGTTCATGTCATATGGAGGAGGGATTTGATTTGTTTCTTTTTTTCCCCCGAGGGTAGAATGAGGAGCTTTTGGTGAAATATGAAAAAATGGAAATTTAGTTCGATGAGAAAAACTTGTGAATAATTAGAGTTGGCAAAAGCAGAATTTGAGGAAATACAGGTGTTGTGAAAATAAAATAAATGAGTAAAATTTATTTTAAAAATCAAAAAGGGAATATAGACAAGCTAAGAGATACTGCTAACTCTCTTAGACCAATCTCTTCTTAATAAAACAAACAAACAAACATTTTTTTAAACTTCAGGAAGCAGTATTCTAAATCTTAGATCTTTCTAGGTAGAAAATTTTTAAAATACAAGTGGTTGCTAAGAGGTGAATGAGCCAACTGAACATCAGTTTTGATTTTTCATTCTTGTAGCACTTAAAGCAATTTGAAAATCTATGGTTATTGAAAACAAATGTCCTACAACTGAACCTAAAAACTTAAGTGAAATTGGCTTCTTTGGGATGTCATTGGTTTCTCTTCCTCAGAGGTTTTCGAATAGAGGCGATATGACCACTTCTCAGTTATGTTATAGTTGGGGTTCCTTTAGGGTATGAAGTGAATGACCTCTGAGTTTACTTTTAACTTGACAGTTCTGTGATTGTCTGATATGAGTAGAGGTGATAGGAATAATATTTATAATGATGATTCTCATTTCCATAGCACTTAACCATTGACAAAGTGTTTCCTGACAACATCCCAGGGTGGGAGATAAGTACAAATAATAATATGCCCTTTTTACAGTTGTTAGAATTCAATGGGTGGAGTGGGAGATAACTTGCTGAATCATTCAACCAATCAACAAGCATTTATTAAGTGAAAGGAAAGAAACAGCTCTTAGATTATGGAGTCCAAGGAGTTCAGTTCTAGTCTTCAACGTTCACTAGCTTTGGGACCTTGAACAAGTCATGACTTTGCATCTTAATTTCCTCATCTATAAATCGGGAATAGTCATACTTAATATGTGTACATTTTTGGGGATATTTAAGGAAATGACTTAAATCGTAATACACTGTAGAAATTTTGAGCTTATGACGATGATCTTGAGTTTCACAGGATAGGCTATTCTAATTAGAGTTCTGATTGGATTTACTGCGCGATGAAAGTCAGGAGGTAAAATTTTAAGGTGATAATATGTCTAGATTAATCAGTCAACCAATCCATGTGTTTTTATTGTGTGCTTACAATCAGTTATCCTTTTCTCAAGATGTTGCAGACACTTAGAGCTGCTGACAATTTTATCGTATTTTATAGTTTCCAAATTACTTGAAACCTATTACTTCCCTTGATGCTTACAATAACACAGTTAGGCATGAAGTGAAAATGCAGGGATAGGGACTGAACCTATGATTTCATTATTCTAAAGAACTTTCAGGTGAAAGGGTTCCCTCTGTCAATGCAGGTTGCCATCTTCTCTGCAACTTAAGGTTAAGAGAATTGCCTCAAGCACTGAGAACTGCTTGTCCAGTGTCACTCAACTAAGTTGTGTCTGAGACAGGACTTGAACTCAGGTCTTCCTGGTCTCAAGACCAACTTTCTATTCATCAAATCATTTTAGATATGGGAAACACTGATGCATACAGAAGACAAGTGACTTTGCCCTAAATCACACATAGAGTTACTGATGGAGAAAGGATGATAGCCTTGGTCTCCTGACTCCCAGTTTATTCTTCTTTACACCACACAATGTTAATTGTTTAATTTTTCTCTTTGTGTCTTCAAGGCCCAGCACTAGGACTGGCACATTGTGTACTTAGTAAGTAGTGTTGAACAAAATATTAGTCTCTGAGAGGAGAGGGGATGATCTGGAGAAGAAAAAGGGCAGGAGAGGCAGTATTGTGAGGCATCAGGATCCAGGGCTGTTCTGGATGAAGGCAGCTTTGGACTTGATTTGTACTAGGAAAGAATCTCTAAGGTTCTACTTGAATAAATTCAGCATGCTCTTCCTGCCTCCCTGCTTTTGCTCAAGTTGTTTCTTCATCCTAGAAAGCCTTCCTCTTTCCTTAGCTTACTATTCCTCAATATCCAACTCAAGTCATGAAGCTTCCTCTGTCTGCCCTATCCTTCTTTTCTTCTTTTGGTTTCCTTTAGCCCTCATTACCCAGGTTATTCATAGGATTTAGAGCTGGAAAAGACCTTAATTCCCTCATTTTTTCAGATGAGGAAACTGAGACTCAGAAGGATGAAATGACTTGCTTGAGATAACATGGGTGGTAAGCAGCAGATCTGGGATTTGAACCCAAGTCTTCTGACTTTGGAGACAGGGTCCGTTTCCATTTCATCCTACTGTCCGACTCATTGAGAACAGCTGTAACTGCCTAGTATCACTAGTTATCTTTTAGATGTACATTTTCTCTCCTCTACTAGACTCTAATTTAGTCTATTTAGTGACATGAACCTCCTTGATGTTCTTTCTATAAGATGCCTCATCTTCTGATGGGGCATTTCCTCTGACTACCCTACATGCCTAGAATTCTCTCCCTCCTCATCTCCTCCTCTTTGCTTCTCTGAATTCCTTTAAGTTCCTGCTAAAGGCTCACCTTCTACATGAAGACTTTCCCAATCCCCCTCAATGCTGGTGTCTCCCCTTTGTTGATTATCTCCAATCTTGTAGGTATCTTGTTGGTACATATGTGCTTGTATGTTGTCTATAAGTCTTTATATGTATATAAGTATACACACGTAAATTTATGACTATAAGCTCCTCAAGAGAAGGGACTGTTTTTTGTCTTTATTTGTGTTCTCAACACTTAGCAGAATGCCTGGAAGGCAGTAAGTACTTACATGCTTGCTTATTGACTACCTGACTCTTTGAGATCAGGGTCTATGTCATATCTCTTTCTATTTCCAGTATTAAATACATGGTAGGTAGACACTCAGTAACTGTTGATGATGATCACAGAAAGATCCCCAGGGACCTTTTAGCTTGATCATCTTAATTTACAGGTTAAGAAAGGGAAGTTCAGAGAAGTTAAAGAATTCATATAGGTAGTGAATGGCAGCAGCATAGCTAAAATCTAGATCTTCAAACTCATTTAATTTCCTTTCTGCTGCAATGAATTTTTTACAGTGATGACAGCTACTCTGCCCCAGCTTGTTCTGAGGAGGTCATCCTGTTGGGTGAGAAGGATGGCCCAGGCTGTTCTGCTTTTCCTATCACTTTCCTCAAGGCTCCCTTCATGTCTTTGTTCCTGAGGCTGTAGATAAAAGGGTTCAGCACTGGGGTGACCACAGTGTAGATGACTGTTACTATGCGATCCTTGGTGACTGAGTAAGTAGATGAGGGGCGAATGTAGACTGAAATGATGGTTCCATAGAACAGTACCACAACAGTAATGTGGGAGCTACAGGTGGAGAAAGCCTTATACCTCCCTCTCCCTGAGGGAACCCTCAGCACAGTGCGTGTGATCCAGACATAGGAGACAACTATGAATAAGAATGGGCTCATGATCACCAAGGAACCTTCAGTGAAAGCCAAGACCTCATTGATAGAGGTGTCAGAGCAGGAGAGAGTCAGCAGGGGCTGGACATCACAGAAGAAATGATGTATAGTGTTAGGCCCACAGAAGGACAGGCGGGCCATGAGAAGTGTGTGGATCAGTGAGTGAAAGTGGGATACCACCCATGACATGGCCACCAATAGGACACAATGCCTGGGGCTCATGGTTGTTGTATAGTGTAATGGGTTACAGATGGCCATATAACGGTCAATAGCCATTACAGCAAGGAGGAAACTATCTGTGATGCCAAATGCCACAAAGAAATACATTTGAGCAATGCACTGGGCAAAAGGAATGGCCTTGTTCTGCATCAGCATGCTCACCAGCATCTGGGGCACAATAACAGTGGTGAAGCAGATGTCAACCAAGGACAGGTTGGAAAGGAAGAAGTACATAGGGCTGTGGAGGCGGCGGTCACCTAAGATAGCTGCAATGATGACTGTGTTGCCTATGACATTGAGGAGGTACATAGCCAGGAAGAGTACAACGAGCCACATCTGCTGCTGGGGATCAGAGGTCAGCCCTAGGAGAAAAAATTCAGACACATGGGTTTGGTTTGCCTTCTCCATTGTAGTCCTGTGGGGAAAGCAAAATTGAGGACCATTAGCTGTGTTGGATTCTGTGACTTCCCATAATTTGGAATTTCTTGGAGCCCCTTCTGGGTGTCCTTGAGCTTGGAGAAGGTATTAAGACATTTTGAGATTCCCTTTTGTGTTCTTACATCCTCACATTCTTATTTCAAGAAAGGATTTCAAACATTGCATTGTCTTTCTTCTTCTTTTGTTTATTACTGGGTCTTGTGTTAGTGGGTCACAGGAGCCCTGAGATTTAGCTCTGTAAGGTTATTGCATTTGAAGGTTATACTATTCAACCCTTTTATTTTGTAGATGAATTAATTGACCAAGTCCCAGAGAAGTAAGGGGACTTGGTCTTCTAATTCCAAATCTGGTGTCTTGTCCATTATACTAGCTTCTTCCTCCCTTTGCTAAGGCAGTGAGCATTCTATGTATCTCCTACCCAAAGCTTTTCTTTCTTTCTGTAGTAAGCTTGTTAGAAGGAGGCAGAGATTCATTTGGCTTCTAATGGTGGGTCTTTTGTTCCATATGGGACTTTCACATTATTGCCCTATGAAATACTTCAACATAAATTCCAGGAATTTCACATGAATGACTGGGAAACCAGACAATGAGTTCAGTTCCTGGGTTAAGGGACAGTTCTTGTTACTCTGATTCAGTTCAATCTAATTCAGTTTAATTCAGTTTACAAAATTACAGTTTGACAGGAACTTACAAGTCATTCAATGTTAACCCTTCTAAGAGACTTCTGAAAAGTGGTTAGCTTGACTCTGCTTAGACATCTTCTTTTCCTGATCAGAAATGCATTGCCTCTGAAAGCATTCCATTCCACTTTGGGATAATTCTAATGGTTGGGAATTTTTTTCTTACTATGTATTAAAGTCTGCTTTTTTGCGACTTCCATAAATTCAATTCAATTCAAATTTCCACTTCTTTCCCTACTCTGCTGCCATCTGCCAAATGTCTTGCTCTCCTGGAGAAATGTTAGCCTTGGGAACCCATTCTCCAGATTGGTGACTGCCTTTTCTGTTCCAGTATTTCAGGAATGTTCTAACTACCATGCTTCACTTTACAACTTTTTTAACCATTTGCCTTGCCAACTGTCTAACCAGTCTATGAGCTTCATTTCACCCTTTCCCCCAATTCTGCAGTTGTTTCTGGATGGAATGGCTCATTTTACTTGCTTATATTCCCCCTCTCACCATCCCTGGAACTTTCTGGAACAAAGAACTCCTCCCTGGTCACCACTGTCTCCTTTGAATATTGGCTCCCTCAATAGAATATAAGTTTCCTGAAGGCACAAAGCATATTTGTTTTTTGTTTTGTACATTCAGTGATTAACATAGTGCTTGGCACACAGTAAATGCTTAATACATGGTCCATCCATCCAAATTAGGTCAAGTCAACAAATACTTATTTTGCATCTACTGTTGGGCTACTCTTTTTCGGTAGGAAGAACCCTGGATTTGTAGTCACAAGAATAGGTTTGTGCCTCTTGTGCCTCTTACTAGTTGCATCATCTTGGGGCTAGACTCAGCTACTCATTTCTTCTGTCCTGGATGCCTCACAAGGTTGTAGTGAGAATTGGATAAGGTAACTTATGTTATTGCTTTGTAAACCATAAAGCACAGCACAAAGTCAGCTGTTAATGTTGTTTTGGCCAAATGTTATACTTGCTCTGTGTGAGGAGATGCATTTAACTAAATCATACTCCCTGGCTTCCTGGAACTTAAATCAATGCAAAATGAAATAAAAGGAGAAAACAGAAAAGAGAATATATCCCTGGAGAGAAGAAGTTAGACTACAGCAGATGGGAAGGAAACTAAGGGGAAGCTGTGGAACGTTAGGATTTTCAGGAACCTGAGCCCCTGGATGCAACTCCATGGACTGAAATTTTTTGAGAATGGGCCTGATCTATTTTTGGCAAGTTCATATGGCATAAGCATGAGACCTCACCTGATTTTCCACAGGCGGAAGAAAAGCTCCCCTTCCAACACTTCATAGAATCATAGAATGTTAACAGAACTGGAAAAGACCTCAGAATACAGAATATGCATTCAAGGAACCCAAAAGGTAATCTTGTTAAGCCTCTACTAAAGCATGAATTGCCCATAAAATATACCTAACAAGTGATAATCTGGTCTCTGTTTGAAGACTTACTGTAGCAGTGTTGGGGGATGTACTACCTTCTGAGGCAGCGCCTTCTATTAATGAATAATTGTTCTTTCTTGTGAGACAAAAATCTATCTCTGCTGAGTTGGTCCTATTTTTTCCCTCTGGAGCCAAGTGCAATAAACCTAAACCTTCTTCTACACAACAACTTACTAAATTAAATACAGTTGCTATGGGGTATATGTGCATAGAGTCAGAAAATTTCAGATTTAGGCAAGATGATGGAGTCAGAGGACCTGAGCTGTAATCCCAATTTTATTATTGATAGTCTGCGTATGAACGAGCAAATCATTTACTTTCTCTGAGCTTCAGATGCCTTAAAGGCCTGGTATAGATGACCTCTAAGGCCCTTCATAGCTCTAAATTTCATGAGTCTATGCCCTTTGGTATGTTAGTCCAACCAGTCACACAATCCAGGCATCCTCTTAGGAGTAATCCCCCTGTTTCTTCTTTTGAGGCAGCCTGGAGTGTGGCAATAAGAATGCTGGTCTTAGAGTCTGAACAGCTGGATCTGTGTGTCACTGCCTGACATTTTTTTAGTTATGCTGCTGTGGGAAAATCATTTAGTTTTTCTGCACCTTTGTTTCCTTGTTTGTAGAATGGTAACAATGATAATTGCACTAGGTACATCACAGGATTATTGTGAGGAAAATGGTTTTTAATAGAGTTATCAAGCTGGTAATATCAGGATATATATTTTACGTGGATTTTAGCAATGTTTTGGAGAAAATATTGCATACTACTCTTGTAAAAATGATAGTGAGATATGACCTAGATATTAATACAGTTATATGGATTTAGAACTAGCTAGACCCAACATTTTCATTAAAGTTTCAATACCAACTAGGAAGATCTCCAGTGAAATACATCAGAGGTCAGTGCTTAAGCCTGTGCTGTCTGATACCTTTGCTGGTGACTTGGATGAAGGCATAGATCATGAGCTTGTTAAATGTGCAGATGCCACAAAGCTGGGAAACCCTGAATGGTAGAGTCATGGGAAAAAAAGTTCTTATGAGGCTAGGAATTTAGGTTGATTCTAAGAAGAAATAAGTAGAGATAAATATAAAAGTTGTAGAGAGGGTTCAGAAATTACTTACATAAATATAATATGGGAGAGGTATGGCTAGAAAGGAGCAGCTAGGTCATGAAGTGGATAGAGCTCTGGAGCCAGGAACACCTGAGTTCAAATTTGACCTTAGATACTTACTAGCTGTGTGACTTGGGGTCAGTCATTTAACTACTTTTTGCCTCAGTTGTTTCCTCTGCAAAATGGGGATAATAATAGTACTTACATCTCAGCATTATCGTGAAGATCACATGAGATAATAATTGAATTATGATGTGCCTGGTATGTAGAAAAAACCATATAATATTAGCTATTATTATTATCATTGTTATTATCTTTAAGTTCAATTTAACTCTAGAATGTAGTAAAGAAAGCTAATCTTTCTTGAGGTGAATTCAATGACATATTGTCTGGAATTAGGGCAATTATAGTCCTACTGGATTCTTATGTGGCATATTTCCCAGTCTGATTTTTTTTTTTTTTTGATTAAAGGGGTCATTCCTAGAGTAATTACTTAAAGAAGCCTATTCATTGAATGGGTGTATCTCACTCAAAGTGAGAATGTGATAAGACCTTAGCTTGAAAAAGGGCAAGGGTCTCACATTGCATCCTGGGTCTTCCCTAGCCATCCTGATGAATGTCAGGCCCCTGGACCCAGATGGCTCAGCAGAAGAAAGTGAGGTTGGTGACCTTGCACTGCCCTCCCGCACTCAAATCAAAGTCAACTGCAAGTCATGTCATCATTTTGATATCATGGTCCTCTTTGAGAATGAAGGACAAACACAACAACAACTAGACCTGGAATAGAAAATAAAGAGGATGAATTGGTCTGTGAAAAGTAGGACCTGTGATTATGCTTGTATGCTTGTAATTTGTTGATTTGTATATCATTTTGTCTTCCACTGAAGTTCTCTGCCAATGTCTCATCATGGAGTAGGATGATGACCTTGAGTTCTTGAAGACTATGTCAATGAAGTAGCAGCTCCTACCAAATTGGAAAGAATTCTGGTATGAGCTCAGTAAAAGGCTACATATTAGTCAATCAAGTTCTGGTCTAGCTATTAATAAGGGTGAAGAGATTCATCACCAGAGAGTTGCTGACTAGTAGATTTGTGTGAGCATGACCAAAACAAGTCATATAGACTATCTACTAAAGTATGTGTTTGGGGGGAAAAGGGAATGGGGAAGTAAAGAGTGTTGTGATCTGTGTGAATGGAAGAAGTGTCTACAGTGATGAAATTTTGGATCTTTTAAAGTAATGGCACAAGCCAAATACAAATCATATTCAAAGGCTTACTCTGGAAGGGAACATCATGAGAAAAAGATAAGTGATCCTTTAGGTAGCCTCCTAGGATCAGATATGATCTGAGTGAGTCATAAATCTGGGGTATGGAGGTGGCAGTGGTGGTGGAAGCCATTTGCTATGAGTTTTAGAATCAGTTAAGAAGTATGTTTTTATCTGAGGTTGTTTCTACTGCAGTAAAATGGATTTTTACTGATGGATAGTAAGCTGAAGTTATCATTGGATGATTCAGCTGAGAGGAAAGAGAGGGTACAATAAAAGGGCTTTCCCCTCTAAAGTCACAGTCTAATAGGAAGACATAAATCCTTTATACAGCATTAGGGAATGAGACAGTGAGACATTATGTCTCTCTCATAATGGTGAGGCACTGATGTATCATCTACTATGTGTCAGGCAGGTACTACAAATTTTATCATATTTGATTGTCACAAAAACATTGGGTGCAATTATTCTTTCACTTACGGTTGGGTAAAATTGAGAGAAACAGAGGTTAAGTGATTTGCCCAAGGTCATACAGCTTGTACGAGTCTGAGGCTGGTTTTGAACTCAGGTCTTTCTGACTAGGCATAGCACTCTATCAACCACATCACCTAGCTGTCTCTATTTTGGGGAAGGCATCTTGGGAAGTTGTATAATGTGAAAAAGAGAAGAACATGAACTCACAAGTGGAAAGGGATTGAACCAGGTCTTCTGAGCAGTCAGGATAAAGAAAGGACCTTCTCATCTCATCTTTCCCTGTTGTTGTTATGGCTCTTCATTAGGGAGGTCAAGGATTAAAGCTGATCAGGAGTGGCAGTTGTCCTAGAACAATAGAATCCTAGAATTACATAGTTGGAAAGACTTTTAAGGTTATCTATTCTACTCCTCTGTTTTGTAGAGAAGAAAATTGAGGCCCAGAAGGGGGAATCTACTTGCTCTTGGTCACCAAGTAGGTTTAGCAGCAGAGTTGGCAAACAAATATGGATTTTGTGATTCCTAGTTTAGGGCTCTGGTTTCTTCTCATTATACCATCTTTCCCATAAGTTTGGGGTGAAGAGGGAATGTCCAGAGGCATGGTCATTGCCAAAAGAGCATTAATCTCTAAACAGCTAGCCTCTCTACATGCTGGGATGGAACTCTAGATCTTCAGTGTTCTCACTAACTACCGATCATGTCTGGAGACTGAGGAAGGAGGGAGGGAAAAGAGAACAGGGTGTAGTGAAGTACATAGAAAGGAAGGGTGAGGTGAGTGAGGGGATATAAGAAGGTAAAGGCTGGAATCATAATCACTTACTGGGTTACTGGGTAGTAACCTACAGAGTCCTTTCCTGGAGTCTAAGTCAAGTCAAGTCAGTAGGCATTTATTAAATGCCTATGAAATGCCAAACACTAAGAATTGGGGATATGAAGGAAGGAAAAAACAAAAAACAAAACAGTCCCTGCTCTCAAGTAATTCACATTCCAACAGAGGAGACAAATGCAAACAATTATGTACATACAAGCTACAGATGGATTAAACTGGAAATAGTAACAGAGAGAGGACACTAGCAGTTAAGGTGGCCCAGGAAAGGCTTCTTATAAAGATGAGACTTTAACTAAGATTTAGAGGAAGCCAGGGAAGTCAGGAGCAGAAAAAGAGTGATGGACACGGCAGGACTTTGAATGAAAATGCCCATAGTCAGGAGATAGATTGGCAGATATAAAGAAACTGAGAAATATAGACTGAAAGCTGGAAGACTCTGAGAGCACGATGTTAGTACTGGAAAGAACTGTAGAATACAGAATGTTAGAATATAGAAAATAGAAATTTAAAACTTAAAGGACTTTAAAAATCATCTAGTCTACCCTTTTTGCCATTTTATAGAAGAGAACATTGAGTAGAGAGATCATAGAAGCTTATAATTAAATCTTGAATGTGCCTTAGCAACTATGAAGTCCACTTCCTTCCTGCAGATGGGTTAATGGATGCTGAAAGAAGATAAAGAACTTACTCAGGGCCCTCCAGCTCAGAAGTACCTGAGGCCAGATTTGAACTGAGATCTTCCTGACTCCAAGCCTAGTACTTTATCCACTGTGCCACCTATCTCTCATTCTACCAGGAGCAAGAACTCAGAAGTGATTTATCTAAGGTCACACAGCAAGTTCATTGGCAGAGCCAAGACTAGTGAACAAACCTCTTTACTCCCTATGAATTGCCTTTCCCATTATACTGCATGACTTCTTCACTTACCTTTTTTAGTCTCATTCTCACAGGATGATAAGAAGCTCAAGTGGGAGGAGGGTAGTTGAGTAAGTAATGTTCCCTCAGGATTGACCTGAGATAGATTGTTAGCTTAACCTGGTGAGAAGAACCAATGATTTCTTTCCTTTAAAAGGAGGTTATCTCAGAAAATCCCTAGTCATGTAAGAGGGAAATTGTTTCTGGTTCACAGGGAAATATACCCCCAGTTCTTCCAATAGAGTCAAAACTCTGAAGGATCATATTATGCTAGACAGAAAGTGGTACAGGGTGAAACATCATGGTACAGATGACCGAGTCTGAAGAGGCAAACAGTCCCATCTCTCACACCCACCTCTTCCTTCTCTGGGGCCTCATTAGAAGGTCTAGCTAGGGAGGAAAGCACAAGTCTCCCCCAGTGAACCCCATGAAATCTGTGTTTGGGAATCTAAAATCAAAGTACCCCTTGGGGCCTCATCCTTATTCTCTTGTTATGCTATTTTCATTTTTACTTGTCCCGTGATAAGGAAGGTTGCTGGAACCTGGGTATTCTCCCTAGGCATGTAGGAAGGTAGAAAGAAGTTGTCAAGTCAACAAGCATTTATCAGAAGTACTTACTATGTGCTCAGATCTGTGCTAAGCTCTGGAGATTCAAAGACAAAAAATCAGATCTCTCTCCTCAAGGAGTTAATATTCTAATGAGAGAGATAGCATGTAAATAGTTGTTTATATACAGAGTAAATGGAAGAGACTGAGAGGAGAATGGAAAATAGGGGTAATGTTAATAGGAAATGGGGAGACTTAGGTTGTTCTTGCAGTAAGTGGCAGTGTAACTTCATGCAAGTCACTTCCTTTCTCTGTTCTCAGTTCCTATATGTCAAATGACTGTAAAACTTTCCTTGACTACCTTCAGCATTGTTGGGTGAGATCACATGAGATAAGAAAAAGGAAAAGGAAAATTCTCAGGAAAGTATTAATTTAATCAAAAGACTATAATTAGGTAAGAGTGTTCTGCCATCCCATGACCTTCACTTTAAAATGCTTTTTTTCTATGAAAATATTTCTGTAACTTCTGCCTATGCTTTGGTAGGAATATATGTAAAAAGAGGTCTCTGAAACGGACACATAGTCTCTAATACATAGAGTGGGAAATTGGCTTATGCTTTGGCATTTATAGTGCCTAGAATGATCAGTGTTGATCACACTTGGTTGGTTGTATTCATTTTAGTTCAGGGCTTCTTCAGTTTTTTCCACTAGTAACCCCTTCAGCGTTTAGTTGATCTACTTAGCTTTATTTTTACATTTAGTTTTAATTTTCTCAATTACATGTAAACAAAGATGCTAACATTTGCTTTTAAAAATTTTTGAGTTCCAAATCATCTCCCTGTGTCCCCTCCCTCCTCATTGAGAAAGCTGTTTAATACAGATTACATATGTGCAGTGATGCAAAGCATTTCCATTTTAATCATGTTTCAAAAGAAAATGTAGACCAAAAAACCAAAAATAATAAATATTAAAATAAAAAAAAAGTTTGCTTCAATCTGCATTCAGATTCCGTCAGTTCTTTCTCTGCAGATGGATTACATTTTTCATCATGTCCTTCAAAGTTATCTTGGACCAGTATTGTATTGCTGAGAACAGATGAGTCATTTTCATTTGATCATTGTACAATATTGCAACAATTTCAGTTTGCATTAATTCATGTAAGTCTTTCCAGGATTTTCTGAAATCATCCTGCTCATCATTTTTTTATAGTCCAATAGTATTCCATCACAATCATATACCACAACTTGTTCAACCATTCCCCAAATGATAGGCATCCTCTCTATTTCCAATTCTTTGTCACTACAAAAGAATTGATATGAATATTTTTGTACATATAAGTCATTTTCCTTTAAAAATAACTCTTTGGGATACAGATGTAGTAGTGGTATTGCTGGGTCAAAAGGTGTGCACAGTTTTATAGCCCTACTGGCATAGTTCCATATTGTTCTCCAGAACGGTTGGATCAGTTCACAACTCTACTAGCAGTGCATTGGTATCACATTTTTTCCATACCCCCTCCAACATTTGTCGTTTTTCTTTTCTGTTATATTAGCCAACATGATAGGTGTGAGGTAGTACCTCAAAGTTGTTTTAATTTGCATATCTCTAATCAATTGTGATTTAGAATATTTTTTATATGACTATAGATAGCTTTGTTTTCTTCTTCTGAAAACTGCTTGTTTATAACCTTTGACTATCATTTGGGAAATAGCATATTCTTTTAAATTTGACTCAGTGCTCTATATATTTGAAAAATGAGGCCTTTATTAGAGACGCTGTAAAAAAATTTTTCCTAACTTCCTACTTCTTTTCTTATCAGGGCTTCATTGGTACCTACTGATTTTCATCAGCTTGGGTCAGCTGGCAGATGTGGGAAATTTCCCTTGAGTAGTGAGTCCCAGGGCTCTGGCCCCAGATGAAGATTTGGTGGTGGTTGCCTGCTTGAGTGGATGGCTAGTAGGAATTGGGCTGACCTCTAGACGCCTTGGATGAAGTTCCTTGGCCTAGCAAGTCTTGGTAAATCTTTCAGTTTGCCAACTCTATAAAAGGTAAAAGTTAATAAAGGGACAACCAGAATCACTTGCATGGAGTGTGATGTGATATGTTATAATGTGCATAAGCACATAGTTAAGGGCTAATTGTGGCAACTCACACAGTTCATCTGAAAGGGGGTGTGTGTTAATTAACAGCAAGTTCAATAATGCAATATACTACCCCCACCCCCAGCCCCTTCCCCTAACAAAATCTGTGTTTCTCCTGGATGAGAATGATGGCTGATCCTTAGCTGTGGTTACAGTGATGGTGCATAGGACAGGTTCACTTGTTCTAGAGTAGGCAGATATCTTAAATTACATCTAGCCCAATACCCTCATTTTATATAGGATAAAACATGTGAAGTGATATGTTTCAGAGAATCCATGGAATGTCAGAATTGGAAGAGAGTTCAGAGGTCATCTAATCCAACCCAAATTTCAACGGCTGAACAAATAGTGGACAGAATGTTAGGCCTGGAGTCAGGAAGACCTGAGTTCAAATTATACCTCTGATGTTTACTGTTACCCTAGGCAAACCATTTACCCTTTTAGCTTTGGTTTCTCCATATGTAAAATGGGGGGTAATAATAGCGCGTACTATACAGGGCTGCTATGAGGGTCAAATGAGATAATATTTGTAAGGCATCTTGTAAATCTTAAAAGCATTCACTAAATGCTAGCTAATATTATTATTGAGATATCCTCAACAAGTGGTCATTCAACCTTTACTTGAAGACCTATATAAAAGGGGAACCTACTGCATCTACACATAGCCCATTCTACTTTTTTGATTATTATGAATAATTATTAGGAAATTTTTCCTCATATCAAACCTAAATCTTCTTTCAAACTTTTACTGATTATTCCTAGTCCTGTCTACTTGGGATAAGCAAAACAAGTTTAATCTCTTTTCCATCTGACAACTCATCAGATACTTGAAAACAATTATGATGGCTTTCATCCATCTTCTCTCATCAGTTCTTTCAATTGATCCTTATAGGATATGATCTTCAGGCCCTTCACTATTCAGGTTAAGCCTCTGTTGAATGCTCTTCAGTTGATCAGTATCATTGCTAAGATACAGCATCAAGAACTTAGAATTTGTCTGATGTAGTCTGACATTGGGAAGATTCAGAAATACAATCTCCTTTTTTCTTGGACATTTATATCTCTTCATGCAGCCTAAGATGAAATTAATTTGTTGTCTATGTCTTTGATGAAAATTTTAAATAGAAAAGGGCCAAGCACAGATCTAGGAGGCACATACCTCCTTCCAAATTGACATAAAAACATTAATGACTACTGTTTGTGTCTGACAACTCAGCTACTTTGAGTTCATCTAACCATTGTAATGTATAGCACATGTCTTTCCATGTTTTCTACAAGATTAGCACAGTGACTTTATCAAATGTTTTGCTGAAATCCAGATAAATTTTTTCTAAGACATTCATCTGATATAAATAACCTTGTCAAGAAAGGAAATGAGATTAATCTGTCTTGCTCTATCCTTGACCAAAGGATCATAGATGTTGAGCTGGAAAGGACCTTGAATGTCATCTAATCTAACCCTATTTGACCTAGTCTAATATTTTATAGATGAGGTAGATGAGGAAGGGATATTAAGTGATTTGCCCTGAGTTACACAGGTAGCAAGCAGCAGAACTGGATTGACAACTTCCTCAGACTCCAAATCCAGACATTTTTTCATTTTTGCTCATGAAGACGACTGGTCCTCACTGATTCCTTTGGTTAATGTCTGTCCATTAGTGATTTTTTTCATAATGTGTTCTTGAATTTTGCTAGAAATTGAAGTCTATTTCAGTGACTTATAAATTGTAGATTCCATTGTCTTCTCTCTATTGAAAATTCAGAATTTACCCTACTTTCTTTCTGTGTTGCTCCTTTCCATTCTTTATAATTTTGTAAATCTCATTGGCTATGGTTCAGTAACCATAACTTTCAATTCTTTCAATAATCTGGAATGTAATTCCTTTGCTTCTGATGAAATGAATTCATTATGGTCATTCTCTTTTTACTTTCCTACTTACTTTTCTTGGGTGTCAACTTCTTCTTAGCCGCTTTTTTTCTAGTCTAAAAATAATTTTCTGTAGTAGAGAAAACAGAAGTCAAATAAAAATTAAGCAGTTTTGCCTTCATTCTGCTATTTATTATAATTATTTCATTCATCTTGAGCAGCTGTCCATCAATTCTTTAATTGGTCTCTTTTCCTTCAATATTGGTCAAACCCCTCCCCCTCCTTTTTTTTTTTTGCTATCTTTCACTTTTCTTGCCAGTGACATTAGCTCTTCTGACACTATTCTTCCAAGACCATGTGTTAGTTTTGTTTTTACCCTTTATAGTTATTTCCTGACTTCAACTTTTACATATATTAAAATGAAATTGATGAGTTCTTTGTATATTGACATAGTTTTTATCATATGTGGATATGTATACATCATACATATACATATATGTGTATATGTCAAAAATATTTTATTTATGCATGTTGATTTTCCCTTACATTCTTTTGTGGATATGTGATTTCCCATTGACCCCTCTCCCCAACAGAAAAACATTTCAGTAAAGTCAACTAGAATAGTTAACATATTTGACAACATATGAAACATTCCACAGCTACAATGCTCTCATCCTCCCACAGTCCTCCTCTCTATAAAGAGGAGGGAGATGTGTTTAATGATCTATAACCTAGGATCAATGTTGGTCATTACTATTACTTGAGCTGAGATTCATAATTCTTGTCATTTATTAGTCATGACATATTGTTCTGTACCTGGTTCTAGTTACTCCATTTTGTATCAGTTTATACAAGTCTTCAGAGTCGTACAGAGGTAAGAACACTGCCTCTGTATGCAGAAGAAACTGGGGTTGATTCCCACTTCGGCTACTTACTATCTGAGTCTTCTTAGGTAAGTCATTTAGTCAGTCAGTCAATCAGTCAATTTATGAAGTACCTACTATGTGAGTGGCACTGTAGTAAGCACTGGAGATACAAAGAGAGGCAAAAGACAATCCCTGCACTGAATGAGTGTGTAGTCTGATGGAGGAGACACTTACCAACTATGTACAAATTGGCACAAATACAGGATGTAGTGGAAATAATGAATAGATAACCAATAGAAGACAATGGCTTGAATTAAGAGCTATTAAATATGGCTTCTGGCAAAAGGTTGGATTTTAGCTGTGACTTGGAGATAGCCAGGGAAGCCAGGAGGTGGAGAACAGGAAGGAGAGAATTCTAAACATGGAGGATAGTTTGTGAAAATGCTTGGAGTTGGGAGATGGACTGTCTTGTTGGAGAAATATCATGGAGGCCACTATCACTAGACTGAAAAATTCATGGAGGGGAGTGTAAGACTTGGTCTCACCTCTCTGGGCTTCACTTTCCTCCTGTGTAAAATTAAGGGGTTGAACTAGTTAACCTGCAAATTCTATCAAGTTCTAAATCTATGAGTTTCAAATTTTACATATTCATTATTTATTAATGCATAATTATATTCTATATTATACATATTCCCCAGGTTTTTAGCCATTCACCAATGGACTTGATTTTCCATTTTTTGTACCCTTAAGTTGTTGCTTAAATACCTTAGTATCTGAAAGTCAATTGACCTCCTCGAGGTATAAGACCAGCATAGCTGCATTAAAGAATATGAGCATTTTAGACACTTCCTCCCACAGTTCCAAATTATTCTCCAGGAAGATTGAATCAATTCATAGATGTACTCATAGGATAGGCTCTTCAACATTGATTAGTTCCATCTTTTATGACCTCTGCCTATTTAATCGATATATGGTGAAACCAGAGCTGTTTTCATTTGCATTTACCTTCCCATTAGTGATTAAGAAATTTTCCCTATGTTGTTGATAATTTATAATTCTTCTTTTGAAATATGTTCATATCTATGTGGTCTCCCTGAAACTGGTACCAAAACTCTATAATTTAGACTGCCCCCCAAATGGTAAGTTCAAATTTTTTTCTTCTAGTAGCAAGGATTTATTTCCCTCCTATGCTCCCATTAATTAAAAGAAGACAAAATCTTTGTAACAGATATGCATAATCAAGCAAAACAAATTCCTAAATTGGTCAGGTCCAAAAATAAATGTCTTATTCTGTACTCCATCTATTTTCTCTTTGTTAAGAGAATGCTTTATGATCAGTCTTCTGGAATGCTGGTTGGTCATTGTGCTGACTCAATGGTAACCTACTTTGAGAGCTACCAAATAAATGGTACATTTGCCAGGGAGGGGCAGCTAGGTGGTGCAGTGAATAGAGCTCCAGTGCAAGAGTCAGGAGGACCTGAGTTCAAATCTCTCCTCAGACACTTGACACTCACTAGCTGTATGACCTTGGGCAAGTCACTTAACCCCAATTGCCTCATTCTGGGTCATCTCCAGTCATCATGATCAATATCTGGTCACTGGATTCAGATGACTCTGGAGAAAAAGTGAGGTTGGTTACCTTCACAGCCCTCCCTCACTCAAAACAAAGTCAAGTGCAAGTCATGTCATTATTTCTCTGATGGCATGGTCTTCTTCAGCAATAAAGGACAAACACACATCTCCTTTGTGTATGAGTGAGCAAATGAGGAACAAATAACAAGTCTGATCATTTGGGACTTGTGGCCACACAAGTGGGATCAATAACCACAACTGTAAGTTCTTTGAGGGGGGCAAGTTCTGTTAACAGAGTTTCCTGAAAAAGAGTACCTATTTAATGAGAAAATTCTGCCATCTTTTGTAAGGTCTTCTCTTCTTGCCATTGCCCCATCCTAAAAGGGGCTCTGTCTCTTGAGAGGTTTGGAGTGCTGCCAGGTGCAGCTTTGATTTCTTTGAGTCAGAAAATCATCTTCGCAGCAGATGGAGGATTTTCCCTAGATCATCATACACCCCTTTCTCCTCATAGAGTACCTTAAGGGAAAGAGAGGATCATCATCCTGACAGGGAACACTTAGCTCTAGAGCCAAAATGGATAATTCTGAAGCCCAGAGTGAGTGCAACAAGATGCAGGCAGAGAAAGCAGCATAAAGGGAAAGGGGTAAGAGCTAGATCTGTGATTTCATTTGTATTGGATACTACCAGGTGAGGAAACTCCCTCTATCAATGTGGGTCAACTCTTTCTCTGCAATTTATAGTCTTAAAGAATTGCTTAGAGAACTGAGGGAGTAAATGATCTGCCCAGGGGTCACACATCCAGTATGTGCTAGAAACCATTCTTTAATAAGATTTTCCTATTTTAGAGGACAGCTCTCTACTCACTGTCATGCTTCCTCCATGAGCATGAAGGATATCCTAAAATCAACTTTTAAAGAAGAGGTCTTAAGTAGAAACCTTAGAACTAAGTCTCTGTCAATGAAGGGACCCTAGGACATAGGCCCATGGGGATTAATGAAGGGATCAGGATGGGACCAGGCCAGTGTTCACAAGGGCTGGGGAAGAGAAGAGTATTATTTTGCAGCTTCCTATTTTAACTAATTATTCTTTCTAACTAGGTGATGGAGGCTGAATGCTATCAAAACTATTTAAATTTTGGTGCCATGGAACAAAGTCCTAGTTACCCTAAATTTTGTTATAGTTTTTCATAGCTGAGTGCCTTGCCAGAACCAAGTGCCCCTAGAGCTGAACTTCGGCACATTTGTGAATTTGGCAATTTGTGTTTGGTATCTATCCACCACACAGACTTTCCTCAAATTTACAGAATTCTTACTCTTAACTCTCCTCAGTGTACTTCTGCTTTTTCTACCATAAAACAATAATTCTGAAAAATCACCCTTTCCTTCTGGGCTTCAACTCCCTCATCCATAAAAATGAGACAATTGGACTTAAATAATCTCTAAGGACACTTTCAGTTTTCACACTGTGTTCCATGTTATAATATTTTCTGTTTTCAGTTTCCTTCTCACTCTAACATTCTTATGTTCTACAGGATCGTCTGCTTCTAGTACTCTGTGAGTCTGTGGTACCATGAGTCTATGATTTCTAAAACTTGACTCTATCCCTCAATTTTACCAGTCCCTGTTTCATGTCCTTGTTCCTAAGACTATATATAAAGGGGTTCAACATAGGGGTGACCACTGTGTACATGACTGTGGCCACTCGATCTTTGACCACAGAGTAGCTGGACAGGGGCCGGAAATAGACATAGATAGTACTTCCATAAAAGAGTACCACAATGGTGAGGTGGGAGCCACAAGTGGAGAAAGTCTTCCATTTTCCTGATGCTGAGGGGACTTTGAGGATGGCAACAATGATCCGCAGATAGGAGAAGATTATGCATAAGAAGGGGGTCACAATGACAGCTAGTGTCTCTGTCATGACCACAACCTGACTAGAAGAGGTGTCAGAACAAGAAAGCTTCAGCACTGGCTGGGTGTCACAGAAGAAATGTTTGATGACATGGGAAGCACAGAAAGACAGACGGGACATGAGCAGTACACGTAGCAGAGCATGGAGATGTGAGATCACAGAGGAAGCTACTGCCAAAATGACACAACGCCTGTGACTCATGACCATGGCGTAGTGTAAGGGATTGCAGATGGCTACCAAGCGGTCAATGGCCATGGAGGCTAGAAGATAGCTATCTGTGTTTGCAAATGCCATGAAGAAGTACATCTGCACTAGACAGCCTATGTAGGAGATGGACTTTGTCTCTGACAGGAAATTCACCAACATCTTGGGAACAATGTCAGAGATGAAGCAGATATCAGTGAAGGACAAGATGCTTAGGAAGAAATACATTGGGGTGTGAAGCCTTGAATCTGAGCGGATGACCAGAATGATAAGCAAATTTCCAAGGAGGGTGACTAGGTACATGGTGAGGAATATGATAAAGAGTGGCTTCTGTAACTGAGGGTTTGAGGATAGTCCCGAGAGAATAAATCCAGAGTTACTGCTGCTTCCCCAGCTGCTATTGTCATTCTTTCCCTCCAGGTTATCTGGAATTTTCAGAGAAGGATTAATATATTGGTAAGAGTTGGTTTATTATTTCAAAAAAAAGAAGAATGATCTAAGGATAGCTCCCATTTCTATAGTATAAGGTGACTCAAAAGTTTTAGTTCATATTAAGTTTTGATAAGTTTAACCTTATTTAAATGTACCAAACTTAATAAAATCTTATTAGAATTTAAACTGTAGTAAGACTCTTGGGGCACCCTATATTTGAAGGTTTACACAGCACTTTTTTCAAAATAGCTCTGTCAGGTAACACAAATAGAATTCTCTCCACTTTACATATTAGAGAATTAAGATCAGATAGAGAGTTATTTGTTCAAGGTCACAAATCTAGTAATAGGAGGGACCAAAACTCAAATCCAGGTCTTCCGACTCCAAGACGTCCTTTTTAAATAATTCATTCCATTCCGTATAAACAGGTAATGACAAGAGAGAGCCTTTGCATTTTAACAGGTGAGTTGGTAGGATAGAGAAAGCACTGGACTAAGAGTTGGGACTCCAGGTTTCTTGCTATGTATTAGCTGTGTGATGTTGGGAAAGTCACTTAATATCTCTGAGCCCAGGTTCTGTCTATAAAGTAATGGTGTTGCCATTTTAGAGTGTTGTTTTGAGCATCATATGACAAAGTAAGTAAAGTCTTTTGAACGCTGATAGATTGTTAGAGCTGGAAGGCACATGAGAGCTCATCTTGTCTAGTTACCTCATTTTACAGAAGAAGAAACTGAGGCTCTAGGAGGGTTAAGTGACTTACCCAATGTTACACAGCTACTTAGTAGTTAATAAAGGCAGTGTTACAGAATTCTCATAATATCAAAGTTTTAAAGTCCAAAAGAATGCAGCCATAATGATGGAATTTCAAGCAACTGATGGCAGACACAGAAGTAGTCTGGTTTGTGGAGGACATGCTATGAAATTACACCCAACTCCAAAAAATCTGAAAAACAATTGGTTACCTCAGGCCTGCTGGACAAAGCTATACTGTGACATAGAAACCTGATAAACCAGTGACAAATGAAATTCACTAGTGTTACAGTCTGGCTTCTGAAACATTGGATTCTGAGGAACAGAGAAATAGAAGATTCATGGAATGTTAGCCCTGAAAAAATTTTCAAACATAGAATGCCAGAGATGGAAGAGACCTTAGGAAAAAGAAGGTTAGAGCTGGAAGAGATAGTATAAAATAAAACATTAAAGTTGGAAGGGAACTCAGAACATGAGTGCTAGAAGATAGAATGTCAGAGCTTGATGAGCATCAAAATTTATTTATAACATGAGGGGTTTGAACACTCTTGGTTTTGATTCTTGGTAAAGTTTTTAAAATGTCTTATTAAAGAATTGGTTTGTAAACAGTTAGAAAGGGAAGAGATGATCACTGAAAAGAACCTCTGTGGGTTTCTTTAAGAATAGATAGGTTAGATTAATTCTCTTCTCTTGACAGTCATTAAAGTGATAGAGGAGAGAATTTTGTCAGAAATAGTAAAAATAATAACTAGCTTTTTTAAAATGCAAAGTACTTTACACATGTTCTCTCGTTTGATCTTTGCAACAGTCCAGTGAGGCAGGTGCTATTTATTACCCTTATTTTACAGATGAGAAACAATGATTAAGGGTTGAGTGACTTGCTCAAGGTTGCACAGCTAGGAAGTGGCTGAGGAGAGATTTGAAGTAAGGTTTTCCTAAGTCCAAGTTGAGCATTTTATCCAGTTTACCTCCTGCTGGCCTCTAGTATGCTTATATTTACTAGATTTGGTATATTTAGATTTTGGCCAAACATTTGACAATGCCTCTGGTGATATCTTTGTGGAAAGATAAAGAGAACTGGGCTCTATGGTAGGAGCATTCAAAATTAGTCAGATAATCAGACCCCAAGGATGATTACTAAAGGATCAGTTTTAATCTGGAGCGACTTACTGAGTCCAGGGATATTTTCTTGATGAAGTTCTCTTCCACATTTTTTATCATTGACTTTAACAAAGGCACAGATAGTTTGCTTATCACGTTGTGAATAGTAATATTTGGAAAGTTAGTCAACCCATTGGAAAGCAACAGAACTTGAATCCTCAAAGAGTCTGAGTCAGGAAAAAATAGGCCCAAATCTAATATGATAAAAGGTCAGATACAAACAAGTCCTTCACTACATTAAAAAAATCAACTCCACACATATGGGTTAGGGGTATTGTGTTTGGGTAACTATTCATGTGAAAAAGGCTCGGGCTTTTTGATGAAGGTCAACATGAGTCAACATTGTGTGATGTGACAATCCCAAAGTTAATGTAATCTTCAAAAATTTTGGTCCATACCTGTAATTAAATAGGTTGCTATGGGAACCATATTAATGGAAGTCTTTGTCCAGAAGGAAGGAAGTGTCGTGCACTTTTGGGATTTTAGCAAAGGGTTCGGTGAGTTCACAAATTTTAGAGAAAGGATAGATAGGTAGGATTCAATTATCTAATATTTTTAAAGGAAAATTTAGCCCAAGAGGGAATGAAAACTTGTGAAAATGAAATTCTAAAATCAAAAGTAAAACTTGATTCTGATAAAGAGAGTGATGATCAAGGGACCAATGTGCTTGTACAGGAAATAACTGGCCTTAGAATTAGGAAGACCTGGATTTAAGCCCCACCTTTGACACATACTGGGTATATGACCTTGGGTGGGTCCCTTACCTTTCCAATGCTCTAGTCCAGCAGTGCCATTCTCAAATAAAAGGGGGCCATTAAACTGCACAGAAGGATCCTCTGGGGCCTTGTATGGCCTAGAAAGTCATCTATCAACTGTCAACATCTGTCTATGTTCTATTGTCTTTTTCCTTATTTTGTTAAATATTTTCCAATTTCATTTTGATTGTATTCAGCCTGCACTCCAGATTGAGGGCAATAATTGCAGCCCAGGGTATACCTGTTTGCTGCCTCTGATCTAGACAACATCCTGTCTCTAAGTTGCAGACCTAAATTGAGAGAGGGATAGAGTTCCTAGTATCAGTGAAACAATAAAACTAGTCCCTATCTGTGTCCCTATTTTATAGAAGACAGAAATGGTAAAAGACCAAGGATTAATACAAAAGCACACTTCTAGAATAATTGCAGGTGTGCTAAAGCCCAGACTAAACTGATGATGAATGCTAAGTATAATATAAAGGACTTTAAAAAGCTATTTTGGGAATAAGAGGAGTATGAAAGAAGGAATATGAGTGTTCTCTGAGATGAATGGGATGATGACAATGGATGATGATTAAAAGGTTGAATGGTATGAATTCTCATTTCAATTTCCTCTAACAAGGAGAGAATATTTAGATTTATACGTATAAAAGAAATGATTAGTAGGGAGTGGAAAACAAAAATGAATAAGGTGATGGCAAAAGGGGGCTTAGCTGCCTTCAGTGAGTTTAAGTCTCTCTTCAGTCTAGTATCAGGTACATACGAGGGTCTAGAAAGAACAGGTAGGTAAGATTCATGAATCACTGTTGATGACTTTTTAAAAAACAAAGGAGGGGTGCTGCAGAATTGGTTAAAAATCTTGATTCTCAACAAAGGCCAAGGGTTTCATAGGTAAACAGGATTTACTTGCATCCTGGGAAAAATTGTAGAACTTATTAAAGACAGAGTCTATGAGAATTTAGGTAGGAAAAGCTCTGATCACTCAGAGTGAGCACAGCTTCATCAAAACTAGTTCATAGTAGAATAATATTATTTCCTTTTTTATAGGCTAAATAGAGAGGAGAATATTGTAGATACAATATGCTAAGATTTTAGCAAAGTATTTGCCAAATGTTCTCACTTTTCCCCTTTTTATCAACAAATTATTGAAATGGGGTCTAGATGATAGTGTAATTAAGTAGATTTGAAACTGGTTGAATGCATTCAAATAGTGGTCATGAAGGGTACTCAGCAACATTTTTATCAGTGAAGCCATGGAAGGCAAATTTGCCAAGTTCTCAACACAAATCTCAAGGAGCTAACAAAATCCCTACCCCCAATTTTTTTTTTTGAGAAGGAAGAATCAAATAAGATGAAATAAATAGGGACAATTTAAAGTTCTGTCATTGGGTTAAAAATGACTATAAAATAGTGAATTGGGGGCAGCTAGGTGGCACAGTGGATAGAGTACCAGGCCTGAAATCAAGAAGACTCATTTTTGTGAGTTGAAATCTTGCCTCAAATTTTTAGCTGTGTGACCCTGGGAAAGTCACTTAACTTTGTTTGCCTCTGTTTCCTCATCTGTAAAATGAGGTAGAGAAGGAAATGGTAGACTATCACAGTGTTTTTGCCAAGAAAAACCCAAATGGGATCAGGAAGAATTTGACACAATTGAAAGGACTGAATAACAACAAATATGGGATTCAGGAGATGTCACTAGTTCTTATGAAAAAGATCTGGGATTTTTAGACGACTGAAAGCACAGTATCAGTGGAATGAGATGACAGTCAAAAAATCTGCATTTATAAGGTATTCAGAGTAAGGGCTGTGTGTGTGTGTATGTGTGTGTGTGTGTGTGTGTGTGTGTGTGTGTGTGTGTGCATAAATCTGACTGTTTTTTGTCCTGGTCAAACTTTATCTGGACTACTCTGTTTAGTTCTGGACACCATATTTTTGAAATCATAATAACTAACCTTTATGTAGCTCCTTAAAGTTTGAAAAGCACTTAAAATATATATCATTTTGTCCTCACAACAACTCTGGAAGGTAGGTACTCTTATTATTCCAATTTTACAGATAAGAAAATTGGGCCAGACAGAGCTTAAGCGACTTTCCCAGAGTCACATATATAGTAAGTATCTGAGGCTGAATTTGAGTTCAGGTCTTTCACACTTTAGTTCCAGTGCTCTAGCTGCTTCAAGAATATAAATAGGCTGGAGTGCTTCTAGAAGAAACAAAAAAAACCCCACAATTCCACTGTGAAAGAAATGGTAAGTTGCCTAAAGACACTAAGGTGAATCATCAATAAAATTAGATTAAAAAAATGGAAGGTGAAAACAAGAATAAATGTGGAGAATGAATACAAGAGGTTGGTATGGTCATGAGAATATTTTGAGAACTATTGTAGCCTAGCATGAACCGAAACAAGAGATCTAAAGACAACAAAAACATGGTTATTAAAAACTTTGGGAGAAGTGGGAAGGAGGGATATCACAAGAGACCAGGGTAGCAACGTGAGGCAAATGGAACAGTTATACAGAGAGAAGGCAAAGATGCTCAACAATTACTTAGGCTTTCTATTCCTTGCCAAAAGAGAATTAGAGGATAATGGAAGCATCATGGTACAAGAGGAAATGCGCTAATTCTAGAGTCAGAGGAATTGGATTAAAATCTTACCTCTAGTGCTTATCACTTGTATGAATTTGAGCAAGTCACTTCTTTGGATTGCAAAGTCCTTCTGCGCAAAATGAAGAGATTTGGACTAGCTCTAGATCAGTGACTCCAACTCATACACCAAGCCCAATGAATTACATTCCACAGTACTACAATAAGTAGCTGAAGTGATTACTGAACCACTTTCAGTGATCTTGTAAACATCCTGAAGGATGGGAGAGGTACTGCAGAACTGGAGAATCAAATGTTGTTTTGATTTTCAAAACACAAAATGAAAGAGAGTAGTATCTGTAAACTGGGACCAGTGAGCTGGACATGGATAAAATACCAGAACATACTCTAAACGATATGGTTAGTGAACATCTAGAAAGATGATCACAAAGATCCAGAATGGTTTCAGCTGAATTCAGTTTTAATTCAGTAAATATTTATTTAGCACTTTCTATGTGCAGGATTAAAAAAAAAAGGTTTTGGCTAATTTAACTTACTTTCCTTTAATTTCCTCCTCTATTAGATTCGGAGCATGCTTTAGATATCTAGATGTCTTCTACCTAGATTTTTGCAAGCATTTGGAACAATTTTTCATGTTTTTCTTGTGGACAAGATGGAAATAGGTAAACTGCACCAGTAGTGTCAGACAAATTGAAACAGATCCCTCTGGGCTTCATATCAACTTAGAAAACTACAAATTAACATTATCTTTGTTTCCCAATTGCACTTCACTCTGGTTTGGCAACTTCTGCTGGCAGCAAATTTGACATCTTTGGGCTTGACAATAATACAGGCAGTTGGATCTAGGACTTGTAGAATGGTGGACCCAAGGTTTGTTATTAACAGTTTTATGTTGACTTGAAATATATTCTCCATTGGAGTTCCTCTCTCAGGGATCTTTGAATGACTCTGGATCATTTCACATTTTTATCAATGACTTGGAAAAAAGAAGAGATGACATGCTTATCAAATATACTTTGGCACACAGCTTGGAGGGATAGATAGCTAAGCCACTGGGTGACAGAGTAGGAATTTTTGAACATCAATAAGCTAGAATATTGGACTGAATCTAATAAGATGAAATTCAATAGGAACAAATATGAAAAAAGTCAGAATCTTGATGAGCTGCAAGTTCAATAAGTCAATGGTGTGATAAAGTACCCAAAAAAGCTAATATGAATTTATGGTATGTTATGGAATGTACTCTATCTAGGATTAAGGAGGTGATATTTCCATAATACACTGCTGTTGTCAGATCACATCTGGAGTAGTGTCTTCAATTCTGGGTGCTACATCTTAACTTGGAGTTCCCTTTTATCGGGAGCTTTATTTTGTGTTTTCCTTTTATCCCTCTTCTCCCCGTTTTGTCTCTCTCCTATGCCCTTCTGAAATCATTAAAGATTTAGCCATTACAAATTGCTGAGAGTTCTCACATTATGACAGCAACTGTTTTATCTTGTTTGTAAAACTATTGTTATTTTGGTGGGAAAGCTTATTTATTTTTCAGAGGCTTCTTTGAAGTGAATAACTGTATGCGTTCAGTTTGCTTTTTAAATCCTCATCTCTTATTTTAATAAGACATGCTGAGTTGATGGCCCATGATCCTTAATTTTGTAAATGTTATATTTTGGTTACTTTTGTACTTTCTCCTTAAAAAGTACACTAATTTTAATTGTATTTGCTTGGGAAATGAGTTATTTATTGGCTTTTCATACTAGTAGTATTTTGTCATCTTTTTAGCTGAGGGAATTCAACTATCTAATGTTTATGCATACTAAATTTTGGGCCCTTATTCATTTTGATGGTTGTTTTCACCAATTTGGGAAAATTTCGTCACTGATTTTCAGAAATATTGTGTTCAGATTCTTTTAATTTTCTAAGTTCTCTGGATTGTTTATGGTTGCAGTGTCATAATCTTTTTTACTTTTCATTTAAGCATGTGGTTTAAATTTTTTAAAGAAATTTGGATAATTCAGTGATTTTTAAAAACCTATATAATCTAGCTGGCATTTGTTGTTTGTAATTCCGTTTTCCACCATAAATCTGCTAGTTGTTGCTTCTGTGAAGTTTTGAATTTTTAAATTGCATTCTGCATGTTGACCATGTCTTCATTAAATCCTTTCAATTTTTTATGTCTCTTATTTCCATGCCTAATTTTCTATCATTTTCAGCCTCTTCTTTTAATTGTTCTTGTAATCTTAGCATTTAAATTTCTACTTATTTTCTTTGAATGTGTCATTTATCTATCTGTATACATTCCCTGAACTATAATTTCTTTTTCTATTTTCATTACTTTTGACACTCTGTACTATGAGAGACTTTGTCAAATTATTTGCTAAAAACTCAGATAAATTATATTTATGGCATTTTCTTGATCAACCAGTTTAATACCATTATAAAATAAGGTGAAGTTAGTCTAGTATGACCTGTCCTTACTGAAATCATGGTGTCTATTTGTGATTACCACTTCATTTTGTAGATGTTTACCAGTGGCCTGAAGATACAATCTAGAATTTGATTGGAATCAAAGTTAAACTCACTAGCCTATATATCATGTTATCATTTTCTTTTTTGAAAATCAGGCTATTTGCCTTTCTGTAGTACTTCTCCTTTCCTCTCCTGTCTTTCAAAGATCATTGACTAAGGCTCATCCAGTTCTTTGAGTCATTAGTTTGAACAGGTGGTTTGAATTCATCAAAATCAGGTGGGTCCTTCTTACTAGTAATCTAAAAATGAAATCAGCAGCCTTAGGGTCAGTGAACTCCATGGCACTGGAAAGCACTAAGTAAAGGCTAGAAGAGCACTTGGATATGGAGTAGAGGAATTCATTATATTGAAGTAGAGGGGGACCAATTAACCTCCATTTCAAAATATTATCTCATGTTGAGCTTGCAGTTCCCTTAAAGTCCCATTAGAAAAAGGATGAGCTGTTGTCTGTTTTTTTCTTCACCATATTGTACTTGTGAAGGTAAGTTATTGAACTCAAGTACAAGACTTTACATTTTTCTCTCAATATCATCTTAGATGTCATATATTAACTTAGTCTTTTCAAGATCCTTTTGGATCCCACTTCTGTTATTCAATATATTAATTATCTCTCCAGCTTCATGTTATTTTTAACTTTGATAAGTATGTTAGTTATTCCTTTTTCTAAGGTATTGGTAAAAATATTAAACAGTACATGACCAAGGATAGATACCTGAAGAATACTCCAGTAGTACTAAGCATCATGAAAGAATTTGGATTTTAAATCAGGATTCAAAGGCAGAGAACCTGGGCTCAAGTCTTGATTCTTTTTTTTTTTCTGCTTTCACTTTTACCTGTGACTACCGGCAAGTCACTTAGCCTGTCTAGATCCAAGTTTTTTACTTGTAAAATTAGGAAATTGGATGAAGTGACTTTTGATGTACCAGGATACTAAATCCAGGCTGCTATGCTTCTTGGGAGAGAGAGAGAGGGAGAAGAGAGAGAGAGAGAGAGAGAGAGGAGAGAGAGAGAGAGAGAGAGAGAGAGAGAGAGAGAGAGAGACAGAGAGAGAGACAGAGAGAGAGACAGAGAGACAGAGACAGAGAGACAGAGAGAGACAGAGACAGAGACAGACAGAGACAGAGACACAGAGAGAGACAGAGACAGAGACACAGAGAGATGACAGATAGATAGATAGATAAATAGATAGAAAGATAGATAGATAGATAGAGAATCAAATGCTGTGCTGAAATTGAAGTCTAGTCTGTCTACTCTGTAGCATTCCCTTAACCTATTAGGTCAGTTGTTGTTTTGGTCCAGACGTATGATTTCACTGGTGCAGGGAAACTTCCTTCACCAATGTAGATCATTAATTAGTTTATAAGTGATAGGCTAATCTCAGAGAATTTCCTGGTACCTTGAGAGGTTAGGTGACTTGTTTATTGTAACACAGCCAACGTATATAAAAATCAAGACTTAAAAACAAGTCTTATTAGCTCTGAGGTTAACCTTCTATGTACTCCTCCACACTATCTCTTATCAACCTGGTTATGCTGTCAAAAAAGGAAATGAAGTCATTCTGTCATAACCTGCTCTTGATGAAGACATGATGGCTCTTAGTAATAATCACTGCTTCTTTTTATAGACATTCATCGACCATTCTTTTCATATTACATTATAGGTCTTTTTCTAAACATACTGATCTATTGCTTCTAGACTCTCCATTCTTTACTTTTTTGAAAATCAATACATTTTTTTATATTCCTCTCTAGTCCTAAAGTCCTATTCCATTTTTCATGTTTTTTTCAAAGATCATTGCCAGTGGCTTAGAAATCTTTTTTTAAAAAATCTATTCTTTTAGTACCTAGAAAAGGTGAATTTTTACTTTGGAAAAGAAATCATATCAGTGCAACAATGGAATGAAGTGCTTCAGGAAATAGTAAGCTCCCTGCCGATGGAGATTTTTGGTCAGAGACTGAATGACCAACCCTTACTTGTCAGGGATACTGTAGAACAGATTTTTGCTTTAGGTAGGGGTTAGACTATTAGGTGAACTCTGAGGTTCCTTCTGACTTTGAGATTTTATGATTCTCTGAAATCTACCCTCATGTATATTTGAGGAGATAATAGTAAGAATAATTAATGTTAGTACTTTAAGGTTTGCAAATGTTAGTCAAAGCATATATATATACTAATACTATCCACACTTTATAGTTGAGGAAACTGAAGGTGGAAGAAGTTAAGTGATTTTCCCAGGATTACATGGCAAATACGTTTCTGAAGCAGGAATCAAATTCAGGTCTTAATGACTCCAAATCTAGCACTCTTTGTCTTATGATACCTAACTGTAAGATAAAACCTTATCTACAAGAGTATCTTCATGTAAGTGTATGACATTACAACTATGATCCAACTTAGATGAATTTTACCCAATGATATCAAATTGTTATGGAAAGAAGATTTCCAACATCCCCTATGGGAGCTGCATGGGAGAAGTGATGACCTAGCTATACCAGACATTAAATCTCAACACTCACCTGAATGTCCAGGTGTGGATGCCATATGTTCACAAATGGATTTCAGAATTTTTCTGTGAGGCCTGAGATCATAGGGTGATATTATCTTAGGGAAGACAAGTTAGAGGAACAATCATTTCCTACATAGGGGTATAGATTAGGGAAATGGAGACAGTAACAAGAAAAGTGAGAGAGGAAGGAAGAAGAAAGAAGGGGAAGAGAGGAAAAGGAAATGAAGGGGGGAGAAGAAAGAGGAGAAAGAGGAAGGGGAAGAGAAGAGAGCATTTGAAAGGAAGATATAAAGGAGGGGGGTAGAAAGTGTAAAGAGAAATTGGGATATGTGAGAAAGGGATAAGGAAAAGGGAAGGAAAAGAGAGAATGGACAAAGTAGAGACAGAAAAGGAGAAAGGGAGAGGAAAAGAGAAGTAGATTAAGGAGAAAGTAGTTGAAATGGAGAGAGGGACAGGAAGACACATAGAGAGGAAGGAAAGAAGGAAAGGGGAAAGAGAAAGAGGGAGATAGAAGACAGAGAGATGGAGAAAAGGGGACAGAAATGGTGACAGAGGGAAAAGGAGAAGGAAAGGTGAGCCAGACAGCAGAGAGACAAGGAGAGGGAGAAAAAGAGTTGAAGAAGAGAGAAAGGGGAAATGTGAGAAATAAAGGGAGAAAGAGGGAGAGAGATAAATGAGTTCAGTTTTCAATAAAGTAAACAATTATAGAAAGGTATAAAAAGTATAATCTCTGTGAGACAGGTATTACAATGACTAGTATTCCTATTTTACAAATGAAGAAACTGAGGATTCAAGTGACTTGCCAGACTTCACATAGCCAGTAAGAAAGTGTCTGAGCTGTGGGTTATAGGATCATAGGCTAGAACTGGAAGAGACTTGAGAATCTGCCTAATTAAGCACCCCTCTTTCATAGATTAAAACAGAAGAAAAAGAGAGAAAATGAGGAGGAAAGTAGATAAAAAGAGGAAAAGAAGAAAGGGGAAATATAGAGGAAGAGAGAAGGAGGTAGAGAGGGGAGTTAAAGGAAGAGAGAAAAGATGAGAGGGATGGGGAAGGAGAGTGGGGAGGAAGGAGAGAAAAATAAAGAAGAGGAAAGACAGGAAAGAGGAAAAAGGGGGAGGTGAATAAAGGAGAAAGGAAAGGAGAGGGAAAGAAAGAGAAAGTAAGGGAAAATACTGGTGGAGAAGGGTATGGAAGAGAAAAGGAGGAAGTTCTCTTTATATCTATCTATCTATCTATCTATCTATCTATCTATCTATCTATCTATCTATCTATCTATCTATCTATCTACCTACCTACCTACCTATCTATCTATCTATCTATCTATCTATCTATCTATCTATCTATCTATCTATCTATCTATCTATCTATCTATCTATCTATCATCTATCTAACCTGACATATCCAGTGTTGATAAGCAAGTTGATGTGGTAGAAAAGGGCATTAGCATCTGTACCACTGATGTGTATGACTTTGGGCAAGCCTCTTTCCCTCTTCTTCCTCTATAAAATGGGGGGGAAAGTTAAACTAGAATATTCTCAACCCTATGATCTATAAACTATATCCTTTGACAAGGAAGGGGCTCTGGAGATACCCAGAGGCAGCCTGGAAACAGAATAAGAGAGAAATCAGAGGCAGGGAACTGAAGGCACAGAAATGAAGTACTGAACTTAACAAGCATCAAATGGGAGATAGAATGGACATTTAGAGGAGAGACACACCAGGACACAGGGCTCAGAGAGTTGTGTCTGAGACCGCCCAGAGAATGGTTGGTCCTAGAACTGTGATTTTCTCCCTCCCTGGAAAATCAGCCAGGAAGAAGGGGATTTCCTCAGAGCATAAGAAAGCTGAGAAAGTAAATAGTAGGGTGGCCTTGGGGGGGAAACCAGCATTCTTATGGACCCAGTCATGAAAAAGACATGGACTAGTATTGGCCAGGACTATGCAATGGTTTCATGTACCTATAACTGACTGACCTACAGATACATTGCATGGGAGAGTCCTCACTGGTAAAGTGGTTTCTGGTCCTCTTACCTTGCTGGTTGAGTCTGATATTGTGAATCACCCCTAAGGAACAAAACGAGAATAAAGAGGTGAAGGAGAACATATCACATTTAAGGGATCTATCTGCACCCTGACTTCTCTGTACGCTTATGCCCTAATTGCCTAAGTTCTATCTGTACTCTTATTGTACACACACATTCTATCCATGCACACATTTTATTCCCACACTTGATCTCCTTTTGCTACCAATACTGCTACTGTTATTAGCACCTATTTGATCACCCTTTAAGGTATACAAAGCACTTTATGTGCATTTTCTCACTGGGATTCTCCCAACAATCCTTTGGGGCAGGTAGTACAAATATTGCCATCTTACAGATGAAGAAACTGAGATTGGTCAAGATGAACCTAAATGACCAGTGGGGAAAAAGGAGTCTCCTGTGAGGCACCCTTGTCATTTCGTCATTGGTGGGGATGGGGGGAGAGGGAGAGAAGAAAAGGAGGTAAGAAAAGATGAAGAGATAAAAGGGAAGTATTTACAATTGAGGGGGACCTTGGCAATCATGTAGTCTAAACCCTTTATTTTAAAGATGAGGAAATTGAGGCCCAGTGAGGTGTAATGACTTGTCTGACAGCACAGAGAATTTTAGTAGCAAAGCGGTGATTAGAATTTTAGTTTTCCAAGCCATTGTGGGCGTACTTCACCCTGTTTCATTATCTCAAATGTAGGAATGAGAAAAATTGGCAAGGAAGGGAAAGGCAGAAATTAGACAAGTAGAATTGTAGTCTTAGAGACCCTCTCACTTCTTACCCTGCTGGGTTTGGCTTTGGGCAGTTGTCTGGTAGAAAAGAAAAACCCAGAACCTGTATGGCAAAATCCCGTATCAAACCAGCCCTATATCTCTGAGGAGTGAGGCTTGGAAGTTGCTGAGTAGAGAGAGAAATCAGAATTCTTCAGAATCAGTCTCCTCTTGGGTGATATGCTAGGGGCAGGGCAGCTGAGAAGGGAATTAGCTTAAGGGGAGAGGCAAGAAAGGCCTGTCCATGCTGAATTTGGGGGAATTGGCTCTGGATGCCTCAGGAGAATGTAATATCCTGATGATGTCACCAAGTTCCTGTCTGAGAGCCAAAGGTGGAATTGGACTCCAGAGACTCTTACCCTTAGGAAGGAAATTAGAGGCAGTAAGGGCTGGAATTGGAGTATGCATACGCAAGTCTGCATGTATGTGTTCCTATTTTGGGGAAGGCATATACATATGTGTGAATTGTTACACATGTTTGTGTGCATCCAGATGTATTCCTGAGTGTGTGAAAGAGAAAAAGAGGTGGGAGAGAGACAGGATGAGGGGAAATGTGAAGGAGCAAACAAGAATACAATTGAGATATGAGTAAAAAAAAATTCTGTTGTAGAGATGAATGAAACTATTTCCCTTTCTGTGTATACATGTCATAGGACTCAGAGAATTAGAGATATAAATGATGTTAGAGGCCATTTAGTCCATTTTCTTTTTAATGATGAAGAAAGTGAGGCCCAGAGAAATTTAAGTGACTTGCTTAGGGTCACATGATTTGTAAGTGGCACAGCTAGGTTTTGCACTGAAGTCCTTTGACTCCAAGTCCAGAACATGTTCCCCCATACCATGTCTCCTGTAAATATACATTCTATCATCAATTCCCCTCTATCTCAAGACACTTATCTACATGTATTCACTTGTCATTTGTGTTCTATGCATGTGCACATTCTGTCCACACACATTCTATCATCCTTCTTATCCATACACATGTTCTCTCAATATATACAGATTTTATTGGCATACATGTTTTATTCACATATGTTTCCCTCTGTGCACATATTTTATTTCAAAATTTTCTCACATTCAGTTCAGGTACTACCTTCTCTATGATACCTTCCAGCTTTTCTGCAGTTGCTAATGGTCTCTACCTCTTAAACTACCTTATATTTAGTTATCTGCAAATATGTTTATACCCCCTTTCCCACCCTCTGTAGCATATGAAGTCAAGAACAGGGACTGTTTTGCTTTTGTGTCTCTAGAATTTTGTTCATGTAACCAATATTCCCTGGGCTCATTATTCCAGAGTTAGGCTGCTACATCTTCTTTCTTAAGATTCTAGGGATAACCCTTATGGGTTGGGGTGTGTTTTCTCTAAAGTCACCAGTTTGATCATCCACCATTCCAGATGTGCTCCTCCTACTGTTCAATGCTAATGGCAAGCACCCCAGCTCTATTTGATTGCTTAACATCAGTCAGCTTTTTTGCAAAGGTCTATTTACTTTGGAGAAATAGCAATAACAAAAGTACAAATATTTCTCACTTCTTAGGGGCACATTCTTCCCTATATCACTTCAGGAAAGTCTTAGGAAAGTAGTCTTACACTTACCACAACTTGTTTCCACCGAATCCACGTCAAATTTGACATTGCTTCAGAATGAATCCTCATTTCAACTACTACTGGACTGGGTCCTTGATCCAGGGGACCTCAATGCTAAGTCAGCTGCAAAATTTAGCATGAACTTAGCTCCTCAATTCCTAGACCCATAGATTTCCAGATTCTTAGAAACCTGGATGACCAGGCACTCACTCAGATGCCCAGTTACCCAGATGGTTCACTCTTCTGATCTTTTGAGACTCAGAAGTTTAGTCTCTTTCACTTAAAACAAAAAGAAAAAAACAAAATAGACAAAGAACTGGGGCCCCCATTAGACAGCATTGTCTCTCACCTCATTCCTTCAGTGGAGTCAAACCAAGAGTAGAATTCCATTCAAGAGAGTGGGAGGCCAAGGACAACTAAAACTTTTGAAGGTACTTCCAGTAATGGTTCTGAAATTATAGCCAATCAAAAATGCTGCTCATCTTAAATCAGTACCAAGCATTATGCTAGGTACTAGTATAGCCTGTAGATGGCCCTTTTATATATAACATTTTATATCTATCTATCTATCATCTGTTTATCTATGTACACATACATATTCTATATATAACAATTCTTCATTTACTGACCCAGTTTCTTTTCCAGCCAGACATCTCTCATTATATTTCTTATATGCCTACTCTTCTCTCATTGTCCATCTCTTTTATCTCTCATTCTTTATCTGTGATATCTCTTTCCTCAATTAATCAACAAACATTTAAAAAATATTTCCTATGTACCTGTCACTCTGGATACAAAGACAGAAATGAAATGGATTTGGCAATCCAAGAGTTTGCATTCCTTTGGAAGGAAAATAACATGCACATAGATAAATAAAAATTGTAAACCATGTGAATAACAAGCAATTTCGGGGGAAGAGAGGTACTTATAGGTGATGAGGGTGAAATCAGGGCAAGTTCTGTAGGAAATGGTGCTTGAGCTGAGCTTTGAAGGAAAGTAAGGGGTGTAATAAGCTGTATGAAGAAAGAGCACATTCCAGGAATGGGATAAAGCTTATTCAAAGACATTGGACATGGGAGGTTGAATTCTGTGTGTGAAGAAGGGAAGATGGCTAGATTGCAGAGTTCGTGAAAGGGAATGATGTGTGACATCTGGAAAACTAGGCTGGATCCAAATTGTGAAAGCTTTCATATGCTAGTCAGAAGAATTTGTATTTTACCCTGGAGGCTATAGCAACCTACTTGAGCTTTTTCAGCTTGAGACCATGTTAGATCAATACTTTTACCAATGTTATTTTGGCAGTTTGTGTAGAGGATGAATCAGAGAGGAGAAAGGTTTGATGTGGGAGAACCAATGCAATAGTCCAGGTAAGATATGATGAGAGCCTGATCTAGAATGGTGTCTATGTGTGGAGAGAAGGGATGGGTATGACAGAAGTGGAGGTAGAACTGACAAGACTTGACAATTACTTAACCTTGGTGGAATGAAGAAGAGTGAAGAGCCAAGGATTACTTCAAGTTTTTAAATGTGGATGACTGTAAGAATGGTGGCATCCTTAACAGAAATATGGTAATTGGGAAGTGGAATGGGTTTTCAGAGAAGGATAACAAATTCTCTTTTAGACATATTAAGTTTGAGATACCTATGTATCTCCAGTTGGCAATATCTAGTAGGTAGCCGGTGATGCATGAGTGGAAGTCAAGAGAGAAACTAAGGCTGAATGTATCTGGGAATCTTCTGTATGGAGAGGATAATTGAATATATGGGATCTGATGAGATCACCAAGACAAAGTGTAGAAAGAGTCAGTCAGTCATTTGTTAGGTAAGGATCTATTAAGCACCTACTATATGTCAGGCACTGTGCAAAGCTCTGGGGATACAAAAAAGAGGCAAAAAAATCCCTGCCCTTAATAAAGTAGAACCTAGGACAGAGGTTTGGGATAAAACCTCAGTTGAGGGGACAGATAGAGATGATCCAGCAAGACAGATTGAGAAGGAGGTATTAGTTAGGAGAATGAAGAGACAGTAGTGCCAGAATGCTGGTAAACAGTGCTAAATAATTCTGAAAAGAGGTCAAAAAGGATGAGGACTGAGAAAAGATTGGAATTTGATAAGTAGATCTTTAGCTCTGAATTAACTTATTCCTTTTCTCATCTCCCCTTTTCCCTTCTCCACTCTAACAAACCTGTTTGTATCACTTATTATCAAAAGAACAGTATTGATCTGTTCTTCCCCTACATCAGATTGTGATAATGGCTACCTTATCACAATGACAAAGAATCCATTGATTTTATTGTTTAATATGAAGACAAAAGTCAGAATCAGTACTCTTGAGTTATTTTTTGTGTGTACACACAGACGCATGGACACACACAAGTATATATATACATACACTTATACATACATGTCTAAACATGCATATTTGTATATATCCTTATGGTTCACTGAACCCCCTGTTAATTGCTCAAACTTATTTGACTTTTTAAATGAATATCCTTTACCTTTTAAAAGAATTTATTTTTGTAGACAAACTTATTTGGTGAAAGCTTATCTCTCTCTCTCAAATAGTTTTAAATTTTTTTTTCACCAATTACATGTCAAGACAATTCTTTTCATTCATTTTCAAAAGATTTTGAGTTCTAAATTTTTCTCCCTCCCTCCCTCTTCTCCCCTCTTCTGAAAACGGTAGGCAGTTTTGTATAGATTATTCATGTGCTATCATGTAAAACATATTTTCGTATTAGTCATAGTTGTGGAAGAAGAAATAGCTCAAAAGAAAAAAACAGGAAAAAGAATAAAGTAAGTGAAAAAATATGCTTTGATCTGAATTCAGAGTCCATCAGTTCTTTATTTGGATGTGGATAGCATTTTCCTTTGTGAATCTTTTGTACTTGTCTTGGATCATTGTGTTTCTGTGAAGAGCTGAGTCATTCATAATTGATCATCATATAATGTTACTGATCCTGTATACAATGTTTTTATGGTCCTGCTCATTTTACTTTGCATCAGTTTACAAAAGTCTTTCCAAATTTTTCCTGAAATCTTCCTATTCATCATTTCTTATTAACCAATAGTATTCCATTACATTATTATACTGCAACTTGTTTAGCCACCCCCAACTGATGGGCATCCCCACAATTTCCACCATGAACAGGGCTGCTATAAATATTTTTTGCATGTCTATATGTATATATATGTCCTTTCCCCCTTTTTATGATATCTTTGGGATACAGCTGTAGTAGTGGTATTGCTGGATCAAAGGGTATGAGCAGTTTGCTTGCCCTTTGGACATAGTTTCTAATTGTTCTCCAGAATGGTTAGATCAGTTCACAACTCCACCAACAGTGCATTGGTGTCCCAATTTTCCCACATCCTCTCCAACAATTGTCATTTTCCTTTTTTTGTCATATTAGCCACTCTAATAGGCATGAGGTGATACCTCAGAGTTGTTTTAATTTTAATTTCTCTAATCAAAAGTGATTTAGAGCACGTCTTCATATTCCTAGAACTAGATTTGATTTCTTTATCTGAAAACTGCCTGTTTATATCCTTTGATCATTGATCAATTGGGGAATGACTTGCATTTATATAAATTTGACTCAGTTCTTGATATATTTAAGAAATGAGACCTTTATCAGGAACACTTGCTGTAAAGATTGTTTCCCAGCTTTCTACTTTCTTTCTAATCTTGGTTTGCACTGGTTTTGTTTGCACAAAAGCCTTTTATTTCAGTGTAATCATAATGATCTACTTTGTATTTCATAATGCCTGTAACTCGCTTCATCATTGTAACTTAACTTCTTCTTTAAGAATTTGGTGGCTATACCACTTGATGCATAAAAGTTTATTGCATTATTGTCTATGGTACCTTTTGGAAAGATGCAGTTTCCTTCCTTATCCCTTTTAACTAGATGTATTTTTGCTTTGACTTTGTCTGAGGTCAGGATTGCTATGCTTGCTTTTTTTTTTTTTTTCAGCTGAGGTATATTCTGTTTCATCTGTGTCTCTCTGCTTCAGATCTGTTTCTTGTAAACAACATATTGTAAGATTCTGGTTCTTGATCCTCTCTGTTATCTGCTTCCATTGAATGGGAGATTTCATACCATTCACATTCACAGTTATGATTACTAATCTGTATTTCCCTTCATCCTATTTTTCCTCTTATTTTTCCTCTCTCTCACCTTTTCCCTTTTCACTAGTGTTTTGCTTCTGTCTACCACCTCTCCCAATCTGCCCTTCCTTCTGTTAGTTCCCTTTTCCCCCCACCTTTCCTTAATCTTCTCCTCTCCTACTTCTCTGCCAGGTAAGGTAGATTTCTATATTCAACTGATTATGAGTATTATTACCTCTTTGAATCAATACTGATGAGAGTAAAGTTCAAATGATGCTCATAGCTCACTCTTCCATCTTCCTCTCCACATAATAGATCTTTTGCACCTCTTTACATGAAATAATTTACCCCATTTTACCTCTCTCTTCCTTCTGCACCCCATGTACTTCTTTTTCTCATCCCGTAATTAATTAATTAATTTTGTATGTCATTCCCTCAAATTCACCATAAACCCATGTCCTCTGTCTATGTATGTTCCTTCTAGCAGAGCTATTAGTGATATAATTTTTAGGAATTACAAATATTATCTTCCCATGTAGGGATATAAACATTTTAGCTTGATTGAATCCCTTATGTTTTCTTTCCCCTTTTTACCTGTGCATACTTCTCTTAGGTTTTCATATTAGAGATCAAATTTTTGGTTTAATGCTGTTCTTCTTATGGAAGCTTGAAATCCTTCTATTTCATTGAATTATTATTTTTTCACTTGATGCATTATGCTTAATTTCACTGGGTAGGTGATTCTTTGTTGTAGTCCTAGTTCTTTTGCCTTCAAAAATATAACGTTCCATGACCTCTGATCTTTTAATGTTACAACTGCTAAGGCCTGTTTCATCCTTATTGCAGCTCCCCAATATTTAAATTGTTTCTTTCTGGCCACTTGCAGTATTTTTTCCTTGGCTTGATAGTTATGAAATTTCGCTATAACGTTCCTTGGAGCTTTTATTTTGGGATCTTTTTCCTGAGGTGATTGGTGGATTCTTTCAATTCCCATTTTGCCCTCTGGTTCCAGGACATCAGGGCAGTTTTCCTTGATAATTTCCTGAAATATGTGTCCAGGCCCTCCTTTTGAGTTTGACTTTCAAGTGGTTCAATTATTCTGATATTGTCTCTCCTGGATCTATTTTCTAGGTCATTCGTTTTTTCTAATGAGGTATTTTATATTTTTCTTTCATTTTTTTCATTCTTTTGAATTTGTTTGATTGATTCTTGATGTCTTATAAAGTCATCAGCTTCCACTTTCTCAGTTCTAACTTTTAAGGAGTTGTTTTCCTCAACAATCTTTTGTACTTTCTTTTATATTTGGCCAATTCTACTTTTTAAGTAGTTGCCTTCTTTTTCCAAGCTGTAGACTCATAAAAAATAATTATCTTGCATCATTCTCTTTCCTAAATTTTTCTTCTACCTAATTTTTATGATTTTTAAGTTCCTTTTTGAGCTCTTCCATGAATTATTTCTGGCCTTGAGGCCACTTCCCATTTTTCTTTGCCCTTTTTTTTGATGTTGTTGTCCTCTTTTGAGTTTGTGTCTTGATCTTTCCTGTCACCATCATAACTTTCTATAGTCAGATTATTTTTTTTTTAATTTTTTTTGCTCATTGTTTTTTGGCCGTTGTCCTTTTAAATTTGAGCTCTGCTCCCAGGGTGGAAGGGACATTGTCTCAGACTTCTTGTGCCAGGGGTTGCATGCCCTGGCTGCTTACGTGGTGATGCACTGATACTGCCTTGAGGCTGACAGGGGACCCTTGTTTCTGGTGATGCGCTGAGGGTGTTAGGGAGCTGGCCCTGCTGGAGGCTATAGGGATCTGGCAACTCACTTGTGCTAATTCTGTTTGCCCAGGGCTATGCTGAAGCAAGTGGGAGTTCTCCAAACTGGTGTCTGCCTGTTCCCTTGGCTATGCTGAGGCATGTGTGTGAGTGGGGTGTTTCTTGTGTTGGTGTTTGCCTTCTCCAGTGCACTGGGACACTGGTTTACTAAGCTGTAGCTTACTGCTGGTTTGATGGAATGCTTCCTATCCTGGACTATGCTTCCCTTTTGCCAAAGTAAGACAGACCTTTCTGTCTGATCTTTCATGTCTCTGGGGTTCAAAGATTGTTTCACCCCATCTTTTTGCTGGTTCTGCTTTTTCAGAATTTGTTTTAGTGCACTATTTTAATGTTGTTGACCTACATGTGCAAAAATATTTATAGCCATCCATTTCATGCTGGCAAAATATTGGAAATTGTGAGTATGCCTACCTATTGGGGGATGGCTGAATAAGCTGTGGTATATGAATGTAATAGAACAGTATTGTGCAATAAGAAATGATGAACAGGCAGATTTCAGAAAAACCTGGAAAGGTTTGTACAAACTAATACAAAGTGAAATGACCAGAACCAAGAAAATATTGTACACAGTATCAGCAGCATTGTATGATGATCAGTTATGAATGACTCAGCTCTTTTCAGCTACACAATGATCTAAGACAAGTACAAAAGACTCGCGAAGGAAAATACTATCCATATCCAGATAAACAACTGATGGATTCTGAATTCAGATGAAAGGTTACTTTTTCTCTTACTTTATTCTTTCCTGTGTTTTTTAAAAATCCCTTTCTTCTTTCACAACTGTGAACAATATGTTAATATTTTTTTACATGATAGCATATGTATAACCTATATCAAATTCCATACCATTTTCAGAAGAGGGGATGGAAGAGAGAGGGAGAAAATTGGGAACTCAAAATCTTAGCTATTCTACCTTTCTGTCTTCCAGTGAATTTTTTCATTATTTAATTTTTCATCATTTATTTAAAAAATATTTTACATGCACATACCGAATCTTTGTTTCATCATTATATTCCAAGATTTCTTAATCATAGTAATTTTCTTCTTCATTTGGTCTTATATTTTGCTAGTTTCATTCATTTTCTGATGTTTTTTATTTATTTTGTTGTCTTCAAAAAAATCTTGTTTCATTCACCATTTTGTCATGTCATTTCCCACCAAAGTTTTCTGACAATTTTGCATCTTTTTGAGAGTTACATTGCTAATACAGAAGAGAATCATTGAGTAGTTAGCCTCTTTTGTGACCCCTCATTTCTCCATCTTTTTGGAAGACTTTACACTACAACAAAGAAATAAAATGAAAAAGAGCTTTGAACTTCAAGTTGAAAACCTAAGTTAAAGTCGCTACCCTGCATTGTAATAGCTGCATGATCTTGGGCACGTGTTCTTTTATTGTTCATGTTCTTCTCCTCTTCCTTCTCCTCTTCCTTGCTCTAATTCTTCTTCTCCTCATTCTTCTTTGTAAAATGGAATTAATTATAGAAAACAGGGAGACTGGCTGTGCTGAGGTCTCAGAGAAAGGGAGAAGAGTTTCCTATGACCTGTAATGTACAGATCTACTTATTTAACAGCATTATTGTGAGGTAGGCACTTTTCAAAGACCAGAGTGTTAAATAAATGTTATTAAATTATAAAGTACTCTATGTACTTTGATGTGCAAATTTGGGATATCCACTCCAAATATACAAATGGAATATCTGTGCCTAACCTGTGGTAGAGCATTCTGAGCTCATATTGGTTTGATCAGCCATAGCCAGACATACTGAAATTTCATTTTACAATGGTGATGCCATTTTGGCCCTCTTCGAAGATGAATGACAACAACTGCTCTATGCAAATTATTATGATTATGTAATATTAGTCCATGCACGTCAATCAATAATCAGTTAAACATTTGTTAGATGCCTGCTGTGCCAGGCATGGTGCTAAGTGCTGGATATACAAAAAAGGCAAAAGAGAGTCCCTGCCCTCAAGGAGTTCACAATTTAATGGGAGATTCAGTAAACAACTAAGTTTATACAAACAAGCTATATATAATTAAGAAATAAGAGAAGGAAGACAGTAGCAATAGAAAGGTTGTAAAATCTGTAGAAGATGGGATTTAACTGGAACTTAAAGAAAGCCAAGGAAGCCAGCAGGTGGAGATGAGGAGGGAGAGCATACCAAGCATAAGACACAGTTAGAGAAAATAATTGGAGTCAAGAGGAGTGTCTTGTTTGTGGAAGAGCAAGGAGGTCTATCTCACTGTATTGAAGGGTATGTGATAGGGAGTAAGGTGTAAGAAGGCTGGAAAGAAAGGAAAAAGAAACATGTATAAAATATCTATAGCAACTCTTTTTTTGTGGTAGAAAACATTTGGAAATTGAAGAGATACCTATCAATTGGGGAATGGCTGAACAAGTTGTGATATACGATTATGATGGAATACTGTTATGCTATAAGAAATGATGAGTATGATGGTTTCAGAAAAACCTAGGAAGGCATATGAGTTGATGGAAAGTGAAGTGAGCAGAACTAAGACAAAATGTAGACAATAATAGTAATATTTGGGCAGCTAAGTGGCACAGTGGATAGAAATCTGGGCCTGAAATCAGGAAGACCTGAGTTCAAATACAGCCTAAGACATTTACTCACTGTATGACCCTGGAAAAGTAACTTAGTCCTGTTTGCCTCAGTTTCCTTATCTGTAAAATGAGCTGGAGAAGGAAATGGCAAACTAGTCCAACCCCAAACATGGTCATGAAGAGTCAGATGTGACTGAAATGACTGAACAACAACAACAAATAGTAACATTGTCATCATGATCAACTGTGAAGGACTTAGCTACTCTGATCCATATAATAGTCCAAAAGGACTCATGATGAGAAATGCTGTCCACCTCCAGAGAGAGAACTGTTGAACTCTGAGTACAAATTGAAGTGTAATTTTTAAAATTTAGTTTTATACCTGCTTAATAAATCATGATTTTCATGTTTTCTTTTGTATAACCAATATCATATTGTCTGTCTTCTCAATGGGTACTGAATGAGGCACAAGGGAGGGAGAGAATTTGGACTTCAAATTAAAAAACAAGAATGCTAAAAAAGAAATAGTTAATATATTTTAAAAAGATTGGACGGGTGGTGGTGGTAGTGGGGGCAGAATTCTAAACAGAGGATTTTGTATTTGATCCTGGAGGTGATAGGGAGCCATTAGAATTTGTTTAGTAGGGGAGTGGTTTGGTGTGACCTGCACTTTAGTTTAGCGTTTGAATGGAGGATGGACTGTAGTGGAGAGAGACTTGTTTCAGTCAGACCAATCAAGAGGCTACTGCAAAAGTTCAGGCAGGAAGAAGTGAGGGTCTGTACCAGGGTTGAGGCAGTATCAGAGAAGAGACAGAGGAAAGTGGTTTTTTCAGAGATGTTGCAAAGGTGAAATGGATAGGCCTTGGAAACAGATTGGATATGGAGGATGAGAGATATTGAGGAATCAAGGATGACACCTTGATTTTTTTCCCTAAGGGAGTAGTAGAATGGTATAGCAATAGGCAAAGTTGAAGGTGGGTAGGGTTGAGGGTGAAAGACAATGGATTCCATTTTGGACATGATGAATTTGAGATTTCTCCTGGAAATTCAGTTCGAGGTCTGTAGGCAGTTGGACATGTGAGATTGAAACAGAGAGGTTAGGATAGGATAGGAAGATATAAGAGTCATCAGCATAGGGATGGTAATTAAATCCTTGGGAACTATGTGATCACCAACTGAAGTAGTATAGAGGGAGAAGAGGGCCCAGGACAGAATCCTGTGGGACACCTATAGTAAAAGGACCTCATCTGGATGAGGATCTATCAAAGGAGTCTGAGAAAGAGCAGGCAGCTATATGTAGGAGAACCAAGAGAGAATTGTGTCCTGGAAACCTAGAGAGAAGAGAGCATCAAGGAGAAGAGGATGATCAATAGTGTCAAAGGCTTTAGAAAGTTCAAGAAGAATGAGGATTGAGAAAAGGCCATTGAATTTGGTGGCTAAGAGATCATTTGTAACTTGGGAAGGAGCACATTTGGGAGAATGGTAAGCTCAGAAGCCAAATTGAAGAGATTACAGAGAAAGGGAAAGGAGAAAAATAGAAGCATCTATTTTAGATGGTGCTTTTCAAGAAGTTTAACCACAAAAAAAGTAGATAAGAGAAAGGATGATAGTGGAATGGAAGAATTCAGTGACAGTAGGTTTTAATAGATAAGGAGACATTGAAAATAAGTGACTGCATGGAGATGACAGAGTGGACCATCCATGAAGAGATGAAATGGAATGGAATCACTTGAACCAAAAGAGCAGGTAGCCTTGGTAAGGAGTAAGGCCACCTTATTATGTGAGACAAGAGGAAAGGAGGAGATAATGGCAGAAGGCATATGAATTATGAGAGATAAGGAAGAGGTGAAAAGAGAAAGATCATGAGGCCAATGGCCTCAATTTCCACCCTTCCCCCTGAAATATATGAGGCAAAGTTCTCAGTTGAGATGGTGGGGAAGGGAAATCCATAGGAAGAATGAAGAAATGTAGAAATGTAGAAAAGCTGCTTTGGAGAGTAGGATAGTGAGTTAATAAGGAAAGTACAGAAGGAACGCTTAGTAGCAGTGAGGGCCCAGGTGAAGTTGTGTGACATATATTTGTAGTGAACCCAGTCAGAAGAATTATGTTATTTTCTTTACCTTTGTTCAGCAGCATGTTTATAGGGGCAAAAGTGACAAATGGTGGGAATGATTCTAGGATGCTTGGCAGAACATAATAAGTGAAATAATATGGAATCTAGGAATTCAATTAAATTCATTCATCAAGGAGTCAAGGTGGGGAGAAGAGGAAAGCGTGCCTAGTGCAATGGAGATGGCTTAGGAGAGAATTCAGAAGTCAAGAAATTGAGGGTCACATTGTAGACAAAATGTAGGGTTATGTAAGGACTGGTAGAGGAGAAGGGGGAAAGTCAATATATTATGGTTGGATAGGGGGATTTTTGAGTTCCCAAAGATGTATGTGGTACATCTGCGGGTGATGGGAAGGTCAAAGGTATGGCTATCTTTGTGTATGAATGAAGTGGAGTGGAGAAGTAGGTCACTGAAATGAAGAAGCTGAGAACCTGAGTGGGTAGGGTGTTTGAAGCAGAGTCCATATTTATGTTGAAGTCCCCTAATATATGAAGTCAAGAGTTGGGAAGAAGAGAAAAATTGTGAGCCATGTTCTGAACTCATTGATGAAGAAAGGTGAGTGACCTGGAGTTCTAGAGACAATAGCAATGAAGAACAAGGAGTGTTCCAACTCCCCATCTTGAACAGTGAACTGAGGAGAATGGGTGAAAGTGCAGCCAATAGTGGAAAGGGTGGCCGGGGAGGCTCTATTTTCATGGGAGAATCAGTTTTCAGTAATAGTAGATGGAGGGAGCATCATATCTTTATTCAATTACAACTCCACATCAATTGTAAGCAAAGAATCATTTTCCTTCCCATGGGTAGAATAAGTATTACTATGTGTTATAGAAAAAGAAAATGAGATCTAGAAAAGGTAGGTGACTTGCTGAAAGTCACACAATGAGTAAATGACAGTCAAGGCAAGACTCCAAATCTCCTGACTTTAAGTCTCTGGTTACTTTCATTAAAGTATATTCATTTTCCTTAGCCTGTCACTGGGAAATTGGTAAGGCCAGGCTCAGGATACCATACTGAGGTAAAGCACGAAATCTGGATGGACAAATGAAAATGAGGCTTCCACCAGTGATAGGACTGATAGGTTTCGAGTCCTTAAGCTGTTGGATCACAGATTTAGAGGTAGAAGAGATCTTAGAGCTCATCTAGTCTAACTTCCCTCATTTTAGGGTTGAGATAGCTGAGATCCAGAGAAGGAAAGTTATTTCCCCATCATCACAGAGCTAGTTAATCACAGATCTAGGATTTGAATCCAGTAGCTTTGACCTCAAGTTCAGTGCTCTTTAGTATTATTTCACAGAAGACACTCTTCTCCCTGTCTCTAAGCCTAGAAAGGAAACGAGGATGAGCATGGCATGCCCTCTGAGGGAAGCACAGAGGTACCAAATAGAAGCTAGCTGCAGAAAGGTAGTTTCAATGGCACAGTCAGGGAGAAGACTGTCTCTTTGTTGTCATAATCTCTAGCACAGTCTGGTTAATGAGGCCCAGGGTGGCTTCTCTAGGGATACCACCACCTCCCTGCTTTAATTGCTAACAAATCACAAGGGGCTGTTTGATCTTTGCAGGTTAATTAGACGAATTCAGTAAATGGAAGTTTGGTTTCTCTTGCATGGATAATTGGAAACCTGGCCCAGAAAACTCTCAGCTCAGTCAATCCTTTGTAGTTCCATGGCAGAAACAAATCCCCAGTGCCAAAGTGGAGTCTCTTCTCAGTAACATCCACTTTATTGTTCAGTCATGGGAACTACATCCTCTAGAGAACATAGACATTGCCTTTTTAGATCAGATGTATGAAGTGTCTTGTCCATAGTTCTGTTCTAATATGAAATAGGAATAATAATTATAGTTCACACAAAGAATAATTATAACACATTTCTATAGTGCTTTAAGTTTCATTCATTCACTCATTCATTAGTTCATAGGATCATAGAGTTGGAAAGATCTCACTTAAAGAACATCTAATCTAGCCTTTTCATTTTGCAGTTCACAGAATCACAGAATCTACCAGTGGGAGAGACCTTACTTCCTCTGGGAGAGGAATTGACTTGCTCAAGGTCACACAGTAAGCAGCAGAGTTGGGATCTGAACCGATGTCTTCTGACTCCAAATCCAGTGCAATTTCCAAGTATCTACAGTGAACAATGCACTGTGGTAAGCTCTTAAGAATGATGCAAAGGTTACATAAGCAATGAAAAATATTTTTTGAAGCGCTTATTTAATAAGTAGCTAATGCTTGTGCTGGGGCCACAAATACAAAAGCAATACAGCCTTGTCAGTCCTACCCCCTCAGTTTTTCATATCTGCCTCATTCTCTCTTCTCACACAACCACTACTGTAATTCAGGTCCTCATTGTCTCTTGCCTGGACCATTGCAAAAGTCCCCAAATTGTTCTCAAATCTCTTTCTCACCCTAATCCATTTCTTCCATAACTGCCAAAGTGATTTTCCTAATGCACAGGTCTGACTATATCACTCCAATAACTCAATAAAATTCAGTGCTTCTCTAATACTTCAAGGAAAAAATATTATTTCATATTTACTTCACCCTTTTAAAATATCTATTTTGTGTGCTTTATAATTTACTTAATCATTAATATTATATTAATGGGATTTAAGAATAAATGTGTCTCTATTGGCATATAGGCTCAAAAATTTTCTCCTTGTATGAGTATATGATCAAAAAACTTCAGAGACTATTATTCTAGAGACATAGAAATGGAGTAAGGTAGACCTGGGTTCTAACCCTACCTCAAACATGTATTTATGTCCTTGACATGTAACCTTGAGAAAGACATTTATCCTCTCTGAGCTTCTTTTCTCATCTATAAAATGGATAGGATTCACTACCTCATCTGGGAGGACCAAATAAGATAAAATATATAAAGTGATTTGTGAGACTTAAAGCAGAGGTTCTAACCTTTTTTAAAAAAATATTTTATTTTTAGTTTATGGAATAAAACAAGAATTTCCATACCCTAGTTCAGTAGAAAGATGATCCCATATAGCACACATGCTTTGCCTTTATTAGGCTGATGAAATCCTTGAACCCCTTCTTATACTAATATTTTAAAATTCATAAAATAAAAAACATATGATTATAAAAGAAACCAAATATATTGAAATATAGTTATGAAAAATTAAAAAGCAAATTCCTTACTCTTAGATTGAGAAGTCCTAGCTTGAGGTGTGACAGAAACATTGGCTTTTGTTTCGCAGATGAGAGGAAGGGGTAGAATTCACAGGGAAAATGATGATCTCTATCTCCATCTTGCAAGGAAGTTTACCCTCCATGCCTGGCAAGGTGGCAACAAGTGTAACTCATGCCCACTGTGCAGAGACTACTGTTTTTTGGCTCCCAGGCCATTAAACTGTTTCAGGACACATGAGCCCAGATGCTTTATTCTCCTCATCCTTTGTGGCTGATCAGATCAATTACGAGCTTGGAGTGCTCTACCACAGATAGTCCATATGAATTTTTGGGGTGGATACTCCAAATTTGTGCATCCTATGTTTACTTTGCGCTGTCTCAATTCTGCTTTACTTATAGAGCACAGCACTGTTTCTTCTTTGGGCACACCATGCTGAGTGGTCCTGTGCCAGTGTCTCCCATGTTGCACAGTCAAATCCAAAGTTCTTGAAAGAGACCTTGAGAGCGTCCTTGTATCGCTTCTTCTGACCACCATGTGATTGCCTGCCCCATGCGAGTTCTCCATAAAATAGTCTTTTTGGCAAGTGTATATTTTGTATTTGAACAATGTGGCCAGTCCATGCCAATATAATAAAAATGGCAATAACACCAAAGTCAATTTAAAATGTGGCAAAAGAATTTCTAACTTTGGCCTCTTGTTGACACTTTTCTAAGAGAAAAACTGTGATAGGAAAAAACTATTAGCTCATACTTGTCACCATTATAGGAAGAGAACACTCCTTCAATCATATCAACTACACAATTACAACTCCTGTAATGATCTGGGACTTTATCTTCCCCCTTTTGATATGTATACTCCTATGGTCTTCTTCTGTGTCGGTAAAATTCAATTTTTATTTTCTGCTTACTTAATTCATATACTATATAAGATTGCTAAGCTAATGGTTTGCACTTTTTGGCTTTTCATACAGATGGACCTGTACTCTGAGCATAAATAAACATTGGAGATAAGTACTTCTGTATTGTTGATCCAGTGAATGACAGCAGTACCTTATCAGTGGATCCTCTGGGTAATTTTTACCACAGTGATTTTAATGCTAGATCAATGAGAAAAATGTGAAGGAAGGTAGTCTAGTCATATGAGCTCTATGGATAAGGGAAGAATTAGGACCAAAGAAAATATAGGAAGCATTACAAAGTGTAGAATAAATAATTTTGATTATATAAAATTAAAAAGTTCTTGCAGAAACAAAATCAATGCAACCAAAATTAAAAGGTAAGCAGAAAACTGGGGGAAATTTTTTTGCAAGAAGTATCTCTGATGAAGTCCTCATCTCTCAAATACATAGAGAATTGAATCAAATTTATAAAAATACAAGTCATCCCCCAATTGATAAATGGTCAAAGGATATGAACAGGAAGCTTTTAGACAGAAATCAATGTTCTCCATAGTCATATGAAGAAATGTTCTAAAACACTATTGATTAGAGAAATGTGAATTAAAACAACTCGGTGGTACCGTCTCACACATATCAGACTGGCTAATGTGACAGAAAAGGATAAATGTTGGAGGGAATGTGAGAAAACCAAAACACTAATACAGTGTTAGTGAAGCTGTGAACTGATCTAACCATTCTGGAGAGTAATTTGAAACTATGTCCAAAGGGCTATAAAACTGTGCATATCTTTCTGATCCAGCAATACCACTGCTAGGTCTATATCTCAAAGACATATATATTTTTTTAAAGGAAGATGACCTTTATGTACAAAAATATAGCAGCTCTTTTTATGGTGACTAAGAATTGGAAATCTAAGGAATGCCTATCAATTAGGGAATGACTAAACAAGCTGTGGCATATGAATGTGATGGGAACATTATTGTGGTATAAGAAATGACAAGCAAGATGATTTCAGCAAAACCTGGAAAGACTTATATGAACTGATATAAAATGAAGTGAGTAGAACTAGGAAAATGTATACAGTAACAGCAATATTGTATGATGAAGAACTCTGAATGATTTAGTTATTCTTAGCAATATAATAATTCAAGACAATCCCAAAGGACTTCTGATGAAGCATGCTATCCACCTCCAGAGAAAGAACTGATATCATTTGCTTATAGATTTAAGCATATTATTTTTCTATTTCTTTTCATTCGTTTTCTTTTATTTGAATATTCTTGTACAAAATGACTAATATGGGAATGTTTTACATGCAACCCCTGCCCCCACAAAAATAAACTCAATTCAGTGAAAGAGTGCTCCAAGTCACTAAAAATAAGAGAAGTGGAAATCAAAATAACCCTGATATTTCTCTATACTTTTCCAATAGGTAAAATGACAGAAGAGGGGAATATTCCACGTCAGCAACATAGGCATACGAATGAATTGTTGGTGGAGCTGTGTGTCAGTATAACCTCTTTAGAAAGCATTTTGGAAATATGGCAATAAAAATAACTTAAATAAATATATAAAATACATTTGTATAAATGTATTATATACCATTTGTATATAAATATATAAAATATAAATAAATAAAAGATAATAATAAAATTGATTAAATGTCCATATCTTTTGATCCAGAGATTCTACTACTATGATTTTGCTTCAAGGAGGTCATTAATAAAAGAAAATTCCCATATACACCAAGATTTATAGAAGCATCGTGTGGGCATATTAGCAAAGAGCTAATATGAAAGTAGATGCCAATGGATAGGGGAATGGATAAGGGCATTGTGACACATGAATGAAATGGAATCTTGCTGTACCTTAATAAGTAATGAATAGCATGAATACAGAGAAACATGGTAAATTTTTTTAAGAACTGAAGCAGTGAAGTAAATAATACAAAGAAAACAATATACACAATGACTTAAAATGGAAATGGAAAGAGCCCTAAAACTGTCCAAAGTAAATGCTGCAAATTTATAACAGCAAACATGGTTCCAAAGAAAAGATATGAGAGAATCCACCTCTTTGCAGAAGTAGAAGATCCACAGGTGTGGTGCATTGTACATGTTTTCAGAATTTTTCAATGCATTAATCAATTTAGCTAGTTTTCTTTTTTATGTTCTTCAAAAATATTATTGTTTTGAGGGATGGCTTTCTGGGGGGGGAGAAGGAGGTATACTGGTGGAAATTTTGGTGTTTTAAAAAAAAAAAACCCAAAAGACACCAATAAAATTTATTTTGAAAAGAAGATATCAAAATTAAAAGCAAAAAACACACATTAAGTTGATAAATAAAACTTGAGCCTGTATTTTCAAAGCAATAAAAACAAGAAAATACATAAACAAATAGCCAATCAGATGAAAAAGAAAAAGTCAAACGACTGAAAGTAAATTATTATAAATTATCTTGTCCAATTATATGCTGACAAAATTTAAATGAAATTCATAAATATTTAAAAAATATAAACAACCTACATGAAAAGAATAAGAAATATACTTATTTAAATAACCAAAATCATAAAAAGAACAAATCAGACCGCAAGTGCTAATGGAAAATATCCAAAATCTGGATGAATTTGTAAGTGAATTTTATAAAAATTCAAAGAAAAATTCCAATATTGTATAAACTGCTTGCCAAAATAAGAAAAGAGGGAATCTTGTGAAATTCTTTCTCTAACACAAATATAAGTTTGATACTTAAGGGAAAGAAAAATCAGAGAAAAATAAATATAAAGCAATGCCACTAATAAATTGCAAATTTATTATAACTAAATAAAATATTATCAAAATAATATTTTAACTTGTTAACAATTTTATACTCTGTCAAGGTTGGATTTATATTAGGAGTGTTGGTTTGGTTTGACATAAGAAAAATTATAATTTTAACAGATAATTTTAATGAGAAAATGATTAATATATATGATATACTAAGAGCACAAAAAGCTTTTGACAAAATTCAATGATTGAAGAAACAAAACAACAGCACATTAGAACTAATAGAAGAAATAAACATCTATAACACAGTAAGTACTACCTATTTAAAACTGAAAAAACATTGTATAATAAGGGAAAACCGGGAGACTTTTCCAAGAGGATCATTATCACCTTTCTTATTTGATATAATTTTAGCTCTATTGATGGCAAGAAAAATTCAGGGAATAAGCATAGGCAAAAAGAAAAGAATACTGTTACCTTTTTCATATTATATATTCACATACATATGCACACTTACATGCATACATATATATATAAATATACATACATACATACATACATACATACATACATATGTATGAATCTTTCCATAAATGTTTATGGAAACAACTAAAATTAATTGAAGCAATTATTAAGTTCAGCAAAGTTACAAGGTATAAAACAAACCCAAATAAATAAGCAGCATTTGTCTTTTGTTAACTGAAAAAAAAAGACCCAGAAGGAAGATATGGAAAGAGAAATTCTATTCAAAATAGCTATGGAATATAGGAAATATTTGGGAATCTGTATAGCAACAGACACACACACACACACACACACACACACACACACACACACGAACAGCTAGGTGACATAACAGGTAAGATAAGAATGTTAAGCTTGGAGTTGGAAAGACCTCAGTTCAAATTTTCTATCAGACATTTACTAGCTGTGTGACCCTAGGTAAGTCACCTAATCTCTTTCAGCCTAAGTTTCCTCATGTGTAGAATAGAGATATAATATCACCCACCTCAAAAAGCTGTAGTGGGGACCAAATGAGATAACATATATGCAGTGCTTTGCAAACTCTGAAACAACATATGAATTCCAACTATAATGCTATATGAATTCTATAAAGTAAAACAGCTTATACAGGAAAAATAAACCTAAATAATTGACTATATCTTAATTTCTTAAGATTATGCCATGAAAATATAATAAAATGATCTGAATATTTGAATTAATCAACATATTCAGTGCCACACCAATCAACTATCAGAGGTTTGTTTTGTAGAACAATGAAAAAATCATTTAAAAAATTCATCTGGAGTAAGAAAAGGTCAAGAATCTCAATGGAAATAATTTAAGAATTAATAAGACAGGGGCAAGGAACTGCCATATATGATTCTATAATATGAAGGAATAATCATGAAGTGATTTGGTATTAGTTTTTTAAAAAGTAGAAAAGTTAATCAGTGGAACAGATTAGGTATTCAAGACCCAGAAGCAAAAGAACAGTGTAGTATATAATGTATGATAAACTCAAAGGCCCTAACTTTTGGGGTAAGATTTCTGTAGTGTACATCTCATATCTAAGATATACAAGTAATTGATTTAACTATAGAAAAATAAGGACCATTCACTAATTGTTAAAAGATAGAAATTCAAGCTATCAAGAACTATATAAAACCATTTCAAATGACTAATAATTCAAACTAGTAAACTAAAATAAATCTGAGATTCCAACTACCCCACTTACTAGATCAGCAAAAATGACCCCAAACGGGAAATGACAATCCTTAAAAGAGCTTTGAGGAAATTGCACAGTAATTCACTGTTGGTAAAGTTGTAAATTGACTCAGCATTTCTGAAAAGTAATTTGGAACTAGCCAAGAGTCAGTCAACAAATATTGATTAACTTATTATGTGCCAGACTCTTTGCTTAGCATCCCAGATATAAAGAAAGACCAAAAAAAAATCCTTATCTTCAAGGGCACCATGTTCTAATGAAAAATACATATAAATGATTAGGTCCACATAAGATTTATACATATAGATGGAAAGTAATCTCAGAGAGAAGACACTAGAAGTTGGAAGGAAAGAAAAAGGCCCTGTTTTGTTTTTCTTTTCTTAAATTTTTTTACTGGGGGTAAAATTGGAAGGAAGGAGCATTAGGGAGAGGTTAGCCCCACCAAAGAAAGAAGGTAAAGAAAACAAAGGTAGGTCACTGAAATATTTTTTAAAAAAATAAGCGAAATCAAAGAGAAGTCCAGAAAGCAAGTGAGCTTTGAAAGTCACATGTTGAAGTAATTATATATTTAAAAGGGAAAACAAGTTTTATTAATATAACAGAAATTCATAACTTCGTATATAGTCCTCTATTCATTTGTATTACTTTGCATATGGAAATGTCTATTTTATTTGTTTTTGTAAAGTTCAGAATAAAAGTAGAATAGAATTAAGGTTAAAAAAAAGCCACAATAACATGGGCAATAGACATCAGCAAAGGACATGGTACTCAGGACAAAATACATACGGATGTGGAGCTGGAAGTCTGAGCCAATGGCCAGGATGATGAATAGGTTTTCAAGGAAGGTGACAATGTACATGATAAGAAACTCTGTAAAGAGTGACTTCTGTTTATCAGGCCAGGTGGATGAATTCTAAGAGGGTGAATTCAGAGATTCTGACTTAATTGGCCTTGCATTCACCTGTAGATGGACAAAGTCTTGCTATTTAACCTGCTTTCTTTGGTCATCCAAATTGTGAATAATTCTGTCATTTTCTCTGTATTTTCTCTTTTTTGAGTTCTGGGAGTTCACATGTGAAATGAGCAAGGCACACCTGGACTGCACTCCCTCCTCCTCCACTTTACCTTTTACAGAATCCTTATATAGGATATTAGTAATCAATGTTTAAGTGAAAGAGGCAGCAAAGTATAGTGGAAAGAGAGCTGACCCTGGATTTAGGAATACCTGGGTTCAAGTCTGCCTTTGACACATAATGGCTATATCATCCTGGGCAAATCACAATCTCTGGGCAACTCTCTAAAGTTTTAAGCTCTAGAGCATGTAAAAATCTCCATTGATTAAAGGAGTTTCTTCACTGAGAGTTCTCCATACCAATGAAATCACAAAGTCTGGTGTAGAGGGAACAAAAGTGGAAGACTGAGTTGAGTATGTCTTGCCAGTCCCTCACAAACTAGGTGTCATCCTGGAATTCTCATGCTCTCTCCATTCCCATATCCAATCTATTACCAATTCTTGTTGATTTTCCCTTTGTAAAATCTCTCAAATACTGCCCCTTTCTCCTCTAGCACTGCCACCATTTTAATGCAAGTCTTCATCAGCTCACCTCTGAATTACTGCAATAGCCTACTGGTGGGTTTTGCGTGCCTCAAATTTCTTCCTGTTTCAATCCACATTCCACTCAGCTGTCAAATGAATCATTCTAAAATGCAGGTCTTGCTATTTCACACTTCCCTCCCCCCCCCCATTCAATAAATTCCAGTGGCTCCCAATTACCACCAGAATCAAATATAAAATTTTGCTTGGCATTCAAAGCCTTTAACAATCTTCATTTATTTTTCAGTGTTCTTATGTCTTATTCCTGTAGCATCCTACTCCTTGATCCATTGACACTGGCCTCCTTACTGTTCCTCTCAGAAGAAAGTCCATCTCCCAAGTCTGGGAATTTCTCCAGCTGTTCCTCATTCCTAAATTTTTCTCCCTGATGTCTTTTGCCTTTCTTTGTACTCTAGTTTTTGGCACAGTGCCTTTCATTAGTAATTAATTTGATCAATGAAGCAGGTCAAATAGTTGACTTTTTTTGATACTTTTTAAATTGAAAGAATCTCGAAACAGTAGATTCCACTGCTATTTAACTCTAATTGTAAAGAAGTTCATTTCAATACTGATTCCCCAAGATGGCCAAGTCAAGATGACAGAGAAGAAGCAGAGACCTACCCGAGTTCTCTACCAAAACCCCTCAAAATACTTGTAAAAATGACTGAGCAAATTTTAGCACAGCAGAAGTCACAAAATGAGGGAGTGAAACAGATTTCCAGGCCAAGACTATTTAGAATGCCTACAGAAGGGGTCGATTGCACTGGGCGCATTGCAGAGCACAGCCCAGCATGGGCTGTACCAACATAGATGGTACCAGAGCAGGTCTCAGGTCAATGAATGACCGCACCACAGTTTCCAGACTTCTCATCTCACAAATGCCAAAGACATCTTCAAAGGTAAGTGAGAACATTCTCACCTGGGTGAGAGAGGAATGTGGTCTGGCTCCAGCTCCTGCCCCTGTCCCAGGGTAGTGACAACCACTGCTACAACAGTGGACTGCTTCTGGAGCTCTTGGCCTACAGACAGTGGGGGAATCTAGTGGCTGATCTGGGTTTACAGTCCTGGATGGCAGGTCTGGGGCAAGGAAGAATGCTGGTGTGGTGGAGCTTGTGATGACTGTGGAGAGTGAATCCTAGTCCCAGATCCAGGGCAGAAAAGAGTGCTTATGGTTGCTGACAGAGATGAGTGCAGGCCAGGACCTCTCCTTTGATCATACCACTCTGGCAGAGCTGAGAATTTACAAGTCCCTGGAGATATCTCTGAAATCAACTGCTCAAGGTCCCTTAAACTTGGGGCGGTGCACCCTTCACTGAACAAGGAGCTCAGAGGTCAAGTAATTGGCTGGGAAAATGACCAAAAGGGGGGAAGATAAGCCTGTGGAAGATTCACTTCTTGATGAAAAGGTATTTTCTTATGATGAGGAAGATCAAAACATACGACTGGATGGAAACACAAGGTCAAGGCTCCTACATCCAAAGCTTCCAAGAAAAATATGAAATTGTCTCAGGCCATGGAAGAGCTCAAAAAAGATTTTGAAAATGAAACAAGAGAAGTAGAGGAAAAATTGGGAAGAAAAATGAGAATGGTACAAGAAAATCATGAAAAATGAGTCAATGGCTTGCTAAAGGAAACCCCTCCCAAAATACTGAAGAAAATAACAGTATATATGCTATTATATGTTTTATATACATATATACTTTAATGAGTCCCTTATGGCTCCTAATTAAGTTAGAATTCTAATTAAATTCATAAAATATGTATTTAAAAACACACTAAACCAAACGGCAAAAAGTTTCAAAAGCCAATGAGGAGAAGAATGCATTAAAAACAGAGTTGTCCAATGGAAAAGGAAGTCGAAAAGCTCACTGAAGGAAATAATTCCTTCAAAATTTGAATGGAACAAATGGAAGCTAAAGACATTATGAGAAATCAAGAAATTATAAAACAAAATCAAAAGAATGAAAAAATAGAAGACAATGTAAAATATCTCATTGGAAAAACAGTGGACCTGGAAAATAGATCCAGGAGAGATACTTTAAAAATTATTAGTCTACATGAAAACCATGATCAAAAAAACAGCTTAGATTTTCTCTTTCAATAAATTATCAAGGAAAACTGTCCTGATATTCTAGAACTAGAGGGTAAAATAGAAATTGAAAGAATCCACTAGTAGCTTCCTGAAAGAGATCTTCAAAGGAAAACTCCTAGGAACATTGTAGACAAATTCCAGAACTCCCAGGTCAAGGAGAAAATATTACAAGCAACCAGAAGGAAACAGTTCAAGTACTGTGAAAACACAATCATGATAACATAAGATTTATCTGCTTCTACACTAAGGAATTGGAGGGCTTGGAATATGATATTCCAGAGATCAAAGGAGCTAGGATTAAAAACAAGAATTACTTACCCAGTAAAACTGAACATAATACTTCAGGAGGAAAAATGGAATTTCAATGAAATAGAGGACTTCCAAGCATTCTTGCTGAAAAGACCAGAACTGAATAGAAAATTTGACTTAAAATAAGAATCAAGAGAAGAATGAAAAGGTAAACAGGAAAGAGAAGCCATAAGAGACTCATTAAAGTTGAACTGTTTACATTCCTATATGGAAAGATGCTATTTGTAACTCATGAGACCTTTCAGAGATACATACACACACACACATATATGTGTATGTATGTGTATATATGCACATGTAAACTATATATGTGTAGGTGTATGTATATGTACATGTATGTGTATATATGTATATATATGGGTGTGTAACACATGTAGACAGAGGGCACAGGATGAGTTGAATATGAAGGGAGAATACCTAAAAAATAAAATTAAGTTTTGAAAGGAATGTGCTGGGAGAAAGAGAAAGTGAGAGGTAGAATGTAGTAAAGCATCTCACATAAAAGAGGCAAGAAAGAGCTTTTACAATGGAGGGGAAGAAGGGGAGAGTAAGAGAGAATAAGTGAACCTTACTCTCATTGGATTTGGCTTAAGGAGGGAATAACACACATCCAATTGGGCATGGAAATCTATCTTACCCTACAGGAAGGCTGGGGGGAAGGGTATAGGGCAGGAAGGATAATAGAAGGGACAGCAGATTGGGAAAAGGGATAATCAGAAGCAGACAGTATTGTGGAGGGACTGTTCAAGGGAGAGAATGGAATAAATGGAGGGCAGGACAGGATAGAGGGAAATTTGGTTAGTCTTTCATAACATAACTTATGGAAATATTTTGCATATCTGCACATGTATGACCTATATCGAATCACTTGCTTTTTCAATGAGTGTGGGTGGAGAGGGTGGAAGGGAAAGAATGTGCAAATCAAAGCTTTAAAAATGAATATTAAACATTTTTTTTTGCATGCAACTGGGAAATAAGTTGTACAGTCAGTGGGGTATAGAAATCTATCTTGCCCTACAGGAAAATAGAGGGGAGGGACATAGGAGAAGGGGGGATGATAGAAGGGAGGGCAGATTGAGGAAAGGTATGGTTGGGATGTATGATGTCCTGAGGTGGGGGAAGAGAGAGATGGGGAGAAAATTTGCAATTCAAAATCTTGTGGAGATGAATGTTGAAAACTGAAAATAAATAAGTTATATATATTAAAAAATAAATTTTGATCCCCAATTGACTTCTCTGTATCTTTCACTTATTCCTTCTAATTCTGCCTTTTAGAAATGAGGAAAATGTTTCATTCCTGTTTTACATGGTAGCCCTTTGGATATATAAAGATAGATAACCCTGCCTGATGCCTCTCTAGGCTAACCATCTCCAGTTCCTTCAGGTTGCTTTTTATACCACAGGCTCCCTTTCTTTTTTTGTGGCTGGCCATAGGGGCAATAATTTACATTTATATAACACATTACACATTACAAAGACCTTTCCTCACATTACCCCTAATAGGTATGTTTTATAAGAATTGTCTGAGATTTGATAGGTGAAGAAATTGGGGCTCAGAGAGGTTGTGATGTATTCAAGATTCTGGACGAAGATAACACTAGAATCTAAGTATCAAAGTCCTTCTAAACCTAAATCTAGGGTTCAGCAAAGAATCTACATCATAGATGAAGACCAGAAGAAGGTAAGAGAGGAACACATCTCAAGGAAGAAGCCCCACAACTAGTTAAATAGATAATCAGAGAGCAGCTCTTAGTAATTCAATGGAGTTGTTGAACAGGGAACAGAAGAGAGCAGTACAGTGACATCATCTGAGGACATCAATTGCACTGTGACATTGATAGTATTAGTTGTTCCAACAACATGCTTCCTGGTGACATGCATTTTCTATAGGCCTTCCTAACCATGCTGAGACCTTGCCTATGTGTTCTGTATGGGTGTCCACTCTTTGAGTAGCATTATGGCAGTTTGTAAGAGAAGGTGCCCTCATGTGTATGGAGTGAATCTTTCTGGACACTTAATTCACCGTGTGGTTTAATTAATTACATGTGTTTTGCTTTGAACTAATATGTCTTTGATTGGCTAAATGAAATATAATACATAAATAGTTGCCCTTGTGCTATGAATTGGAGTAGATGCTGACCCAAAAGCTGGGATAGCATTCTGGGGTTGCATATGTGGAGAAAAGGAGTGTCTGGAATGCACTCCCTCATCAACTTCACTCTTAACCCCTGGCTGCTCTCAAAACTTGCCTTCAATTATAGTTCTTCAAGAAGCATCTTATACTGTTGGTACCCCCTTCCATCTGTCTCAGTTTCCTCATCTGTAAAATGTTGATAACAATAGCAACAACATTTTAGCCAATTTTTTTTAAAGAAGTCAATACTTCAAACTGGAGACAAAAGGCACATTGAAAATCTTATCAGTTGTAAAACATGAAATCATACAGAACGCATTGAACACAGTGTTCTTGGCTAACAAGGCTAACAAAATGAAACAATATAAGCTCATATTTAAATATATTGTTAAACTTTACATTCAGAAGCTTTATTTCACTTGATCTCTCTGAGGAAGGTGATACAAGGATGGATCGAAATTTTACAGATGAGAAAACTGAGAGTTAAGAGAGATGAAGTAACTTGTTTGAGTACATACACAGTGTATGTAAGTGGCAGAACAAGGTCTTGAAAGGTCTTCTGTCCATAAAGTAACGGTTCTTTCCATTTTGTTTTATTTTATTTCTAGAAATCATGAAATCTTGGCCCACAAGACTATAACAGAACCATAGGATTTAGAGATGGGAGAACTTTAGAGATAAAATAATCCAACCTCATCCATATAATTTTACAGATGAAGAAAGTGACATTAAGAATGGTTGAGCCTGCGATGCTGTATTTTGAAATCCACAGCTCTTTCTTGCCATAACTTAGTTTGGTCACAGAATTTTGGAGCTAACAGGGACCTTATAGTATGTACAATATCATATGTCATCATCGTTCAAAGGAAGGGAAGCCCTTCATTATTTAACAATCAGTAAAGAAGAGGAAAGGTAACAGGATGCAGGGGAGAGAATAAAAGAGAGAGGAGGAATTTATGTTTTTCAACATCTGCAGAAGAGCAGAACCATAATAAACATGTGAAAAGAATCATATTGTAGCCACCATATGAAAATCAAAGCATTTTAGAGTCTAACAGGAACTTAACTCGTGGAATAACTGGCACGTACAGTTCAGTAAGAGTTATGGCATGTTTTGTACGCATTATCACATTTGAGCTTCACATGACCCCATGAAGTAAGTCGTTATTATCCTTATTCTGCACAGGAGTCTCAGAAGATGGTTACATAGCTAGTAAGGGTCAGAGGTAGAATTTGAGTAGTTGTCTTTCCTCACTCCAAATTCAGGAGACATTTCTTCTATGTCACACTGTGACCTAAAGCATAGAATGTTAGAGCTAGAGAGGACTTTAGAATAAGAATCTTAGGACGCAGAACATATAGTGTCAAAATATGAAGGCACATTTAACATGTGAGCCTCTTAGAACATTAACAAGTTAAAGATAGAAAATTTCTTTATCTATCCCCTTCACTTTAGAAGTGAGGAAATAGGCCCAGAGAATGAAGTGACTTTTCTAATGTCATGTTAGCGTCAGGGCTCAGGCTAGAACTCAAATTTCTTTATTTCTATGCCAGGCTTCTTTCCATAATACTATGCTGCTTCTCTTAGAAAAGAGAGAGACCCTTGTTCCCAATGAGATTGAGCCTATGGATGCAGGACTGACAACAGATACTATGCCATACAACCCTCAATCAAAGGAGACATTCTAATTAATGGTGAATGTGTGTTCTCTCTCTAAAGCTGTAGGGGGAACATATTAACAAGATGGATGTATTTTTTAGAATTTAGAAGCAAAGACAGCACAGTGTGCTAAGGCTCACCCCTTTGTTGCTTGTCTTGGCTCCTTCCTCCCTGAGAAAGAGCTAATGGAGCAAGTTATCCCTAGTCATAGGCTCTAATGATCTGAGGCAACCTTGCCATGATCCTCAGTACTGAGTATTTCCAGGGTTTCTATTGCTAATCAGGAGATCTGATGTTGGGTTTCTCTTGATTGGAGGGCAGGTTGGAAGTGCCTGGAGGCACAAACATATTGAATCTTCTTCCAGATCCTCCAGAGGGCATTCTTCACTTCCTGGTTCCTTAAACTGTAGATCATTGGGTTCAGCATGGGAGTAACCACAGTATAGAATATGGCCACTTGCCTGTCCTGGTCCAGGTTGTAGCTGGAAGTTGGCCGGAGGTACATGCGAATCACTGAGCCATATAGGAGCAGCACCACCAAAATATGGGAGCTGCAGGTGGACATGGCCTTTTGTAGGGCTGTAGCTGAATGTAGGCGGGCTATGGCAGCCCCAATTTGGACATAGGAGACCAAGATAAAGAAAAAGGGGCTTATAACAATGGCTGCACCTTCAGTGAAGATCAGCATCTCATTGACCACAGGTCGAGTGCAGGACAGCTTGAGCAATGGTGTGATGTCACAGAAAAAATGTGTGACCTGCTTGCCACAGAAAGTCAGTTGGGCAACCAGCACACTGTAGAGGAGACTATTGAGGCTGACCACCACCCATGAAGTCAAGGTGATGCGGAGACAGAGGCTGCGGGTGACAATAGCAGAATAGTGCAGGGGTTTACAGATGGCCACATAGCGATCATATGCCATAGCAGCCAACAGATGACCCTCCATGCTTCCTATTGCCATAAAGAAGAAAAGCTGGGTTATGCAATTTTTAAAGGGAATTGTCTGGAATCCTGTTACTGTATGCGCTAACATCTGGGGGACAATAATTGTAGTTAGTAAGATGTCAATAAAGGAGAGCTGGCTGAGCAGAAAGTACATTGGTGCCTGCAGTTTGGGGTCTGTGCAGGCAACAATGATTAACATGGTATTACCTGTCACTGCCACCAGATACATGGAAAGGATAACTCCAAAGATGATTGGCTGCATCTCTGGATGGCTAGATAGTCCCAGAAGGAGGAATTCAGTTACTTCTGTCCAGTTCCTAGCATCCATTAGATGCAGAGAGGAATCCAGATCAGCTGCAAGTGAAAGAGTAATAGGAACAAAAATAATTTTTAATAGTATGGGAGAACATCTATGTAACACTTTTAGATTTGGAAGCACTTTACGATTTTTATCTCATTCAATCCTTATTACTTCATTTATTGTATTAGAGTTAATATCACCCCCATTTTACAGATGAAGGAACTGAGGCTGAGAGAGATTAAATGACTTGTCTACAGTTATGCAACTTATAGGTTCCTGCCTGAGATATGATTTGTACTCATCTTCCTCATGCCAAGGTTCATTTGGCAGTACCTTGGAAGTACTCACTTCCAGTACCAGTTCTATCATCGAATCGCTATAAGTTTAGGCATGTTAACCCATAACTTTTCTCTTCAATTTCTCATCAGTGAAAGAAATTTGGATGAAATGATCTTTAATGGTTTTTCCAATTTTTGCCTTCTATATTCTTAGATCCCTTCCAGCTCTAACATTTTATGTTCCCTGATCCTTTTCAGTTCTAATATTCCATATTTTGCATTCTAATACTACAGACTTGCAAATGAGGTCACTTGCAAAGAGGCAGCACACATAGTTTAGTGGGAAAAATGAATCCATAGCTCCAGGTTCAGCCTGACTTTCAGAGGATGTGTTAAAATCTTAGTTTTCCTATTTGCTACCTGTCTGACTGCCCAAATCATATAATTTCTTTAGCCCTGTTTCCTCATCTGTAAAATGAGGAGCATACTAAATGTTGTAAAAGGTTCTATCTAGCTATGAATCTGCATTCTTTTTTTTTTTTAACATTTCATCTTCTAGGATATGTTTCAGTACTAAGATTCTATATTCCCACTTTATTTCACGTTCCTTCCTTTCATACATTCTATGTTCCAACCAAATGGGGCTCTTTTTTTCAGAACTCAACACACTGTCTCTCTCAGATATGCATTCATACAGGCTGTCCCCTATAACTTCTTGCACTTTCTCTTTATTTCTGTTTTTCAGAATGCCCTGGAGTTAGTCTCAGAGCTAGGAAGATCTGAGTTCAAGTACCGCCTTTACTGCTTATTGGCTACATGACCTTGGCCAAGTCACAACTTCTTATTCCTTTAAGCCACTCCTTTAACACCATAAGTTTCAGAGAAGGTGCAGATGCCAATTGGTAGGTTGAATTTCTACATCTAGCAGTTCATTATGCCAATGAAATCACTGATTTAATCCTTACCCCTAAAAAAATCTTTCTTCTTCCCATCAGTGAAGTATATTTTCACCTTCAAATTTTCTCTAGAAGTCTTTATTTCTAAAATACAAAACATGAATTTAAACAAACCTCTGAGAACACCTACTCTAACATGTATTTGACAAAGAATACCCACTGCTGACATGTGTTTATTCAACTTGAAGATCTTCACTGGGAAGTATAATCCACCATCACGTGAGGTAGCCCATTGCACTTTTGGATAATTCTACTCATTAGGGAAATTTTCCTTACATCAAACCTAATTCTGCCTCTACTCATTTGACCCTAGAATTGATCCTAACTTGGGCCTCTGTGGTCAAGAAGAAGAAATATAATCTCTCTTTCCATATGACAACCGTTTAGCTACTTGAAGACATGTCTCCTCTACACCATCTTCTGTTTTATGGGCTAAACATCACCAGTTCTTTCGGATGATCACAATATGATGTGTTTTCCAGTCCTTTCATCCTGATCACATTCTTTTGAATGCACTTCAGCTCATCTCTAATATTCCAGGTATTTGATACTCAGAACTAGGCAAACTATTGCTTATGTGGTCAGGGTGCTGTAGAACAAGTCAAACCTAAACACATTTCCTTCCTCCAAACTCACCCTGATTCTTCAATTCCTTGTTTCTGTTGAGGCAACACCCTCCTTCTGGTCAGCTCCTGCTTCAGATCCTAAGGATGAATCTTAATTCTTCACATTCCCTAACCCCACATATCTAATCAGTTGCCAGGTCTTGATGATTCTACTTCCACAACACACTTTGCACAGGTCTCCTTTTCTCCCTTATCTAAAGATAAGGTGACCCTTTTGATCACCCTCTCCTCTATGATATTCTCTTCTCTTTAGATTTTCTGGACACTGTCTTCTCCTCCTTCCTATCTGACCACTTCTCAGTTTCCTTTGCTAGATCTTCATCTCGATCATGTTCTTTAACCATAGGTATATCATAGAGTTCAATCCTGGGTCCTCTTCTATTCTCCTTCCACACTACTGCACTTGGTGATCTCATCAGTTACCATGGATTTCATTAACTGTCTCTGTGGCGACAATTCTCAAATCTACCTGACCTGCTCTGACCTCTAGTCTTGCATCTCCAATTGCCTTTCACACATTTTGAACTAGATGTCTAGTAGACAGCTTAAACTTGATATGTCCAGAACCAAACTCATTATCTTTCTCCCTCAACATCCTTCTATCACTTTCCTTATTACTGTAAAAATAAATACTATAAACACTATCCTCCTAGTCCCACAAGCTCACAACATAGTTGTTATCCTTAACTCCTCACTTTTTCTCACCCCCTATGTCCAAATTCTTGTCCAGACCTGTCAATTTTGCCAATATCTCTCAAGCATGCTACCTTCTGTCCTCCTAAAGTACCCATCCAACAATGTTCCTCTCTCCTCTCCTCCCCCAACTGAACTTAATCAACTCCAGTGGCTCCCTTTTGTCTTCAGAAGAAAAAAATCCTGTTTGATTTTCGAAACCCTTCATAATCTCCCCCTCCTCCAGTCATTTTATGCTTTACTCTTTACTAATTATTCTTTGGTTCAGTGCTGCTGACCTCCTTGCTTTTCCATAAACAATCTCCATAACACTTTATCTCAGCTCCAGGAACTCAGAATGACTCAGAACACTCAATTGTCAAAAAAAAAAAAAAAGTGGTGCTGCATTACTACTGGTCCTCTCTTTCTTGTTAGGGCAATATGGCACTTATTTCTGAGATTTTGGTGTACACTGGGGCATACCCAGCACACTCCATGTGCATGCTTATGGCAAGAATTCATTCTTGAAACACAATGTAGCTACCTATTTTATTGAGAAATTTAATGCCATCTGATAGCTTCCTAACCTTATACCCAGTAATCCTTGACACTTTTCAACATCTATACCCACTTTCTCCCCTTTGGATTCCATCACAACAAACAGGGTATTGTGATGTCCTTGTGATGGTTATTGTAAGGAAAGTACTTTGTAACTTTCACATACCATAGAAAAGTTTCTATTAAATTTATTTTTATTTTAGAAAATCTCCTTTCTATGACACATTTTCAACATTTCCCTTTCCACTGGCTCCTTTCCATTTGTTGGCACATATATTCAGGTCTCTTTAATTCTATAAGAATCTTCCTTTGACCTATCTATCCTATCAATATTATTTCCCATATGTTCTCTTTCACTTTATTTCCAAGCTTCTTGAGATATTTATCTATACCTAATACCTCCAATTCCTCATGATTCACTTTTTCCATAGTTTCTTGAAGTCTACTTTTCCCCCAATCATTAGTGACACTGCTTTTCAAATATCACCAATAACTGTCTTCTCTTACTAAAGTATCTCCCTTCTCATTCATATTTATTTGCATGTTTTCAAATAACAACTAGAATCAGGTGGCTCTGTGTGTGTGTGTGTGTGTGTGTGTGTGTGTGTGTGTTTTCTAAGATCCAGACAAACAATGCTAGCTATTTATAAGACATCTATACCTGGATCTATATCTGGATGTCCTACCAGTTCTTCAGAGTCGTGTTTCAAGCCAAACTATTATCTTTCCTCTCCATCCAAATTACTCCCCCTTCTGATGCAACAATTACTATAAATAACACCTATTCTTTGATTACTTTTGGCCCTTCCATAACCAATTGACTGTCAAATTTTGCTAATTTTACTTCTTAAACAATTTTGCATTCACCCCCTTCTATATTCTCAGGCTCACAACCCTATCACAGATCTTTATTACCACCTACTCACACTGTAGCAATACCCTCCAAATAGGTCTAAGAAACTTTGCTGTATCCCCTTTAATATATTCTTTCAACCAATCCTTATACCTATGTCTAATAACATAATACTCCTCAAATCCCTTTAATGCCCCTTCATTGTTCACTTAGTAAAGTTCAGACATGTTTCTTGGCATTTAAGGTCTGTCACAATCTGGCCCAGCCCTGACATTCCAATCTTAACTCATACTACACTGCTCCAAGCATTATACACTTCTTCCAGAATGTACTACTTGGTACCCTGTATATGTCCTGGACTCTCACCATATCTTGTCATTGCTCCCATTGTTTTCAATGCCTAGAACATTTTCCCAGCCCTCTTTGCTTACTGAGTTCCTACCTGTCCCTCAAAGGCTGGAATTTATATCTTAGTTAAATTTTGCCTCATGCTCAGTGTACAGCATTGTACATAATACATGCATAAGGAAGGTTTTTTGAAATTGAATTGAAGCTATGAGATCTAAGAGATATTAAAAGTTATTGGATTTTTGGATAATCAAACCCTTACCTAACTTAAGAAGGTTTTTCTCTTTGTAACATCATGAAGAAATGTATATACATCCACTCTCAACTTGTAGATCTTCATTGATAGGGAACTGATGACACCAGGAGGAAGGTCATTCCATTTTGGACCACTTGTTGGGAAGTTCCTCTTTATTCGGAGCCAGAATTTGTCTTCCTATAACTTTACCACTCACAGCAATAGCTACAAGGGTGGGAATATTCATCTGGGGCTGAGCACCACAGATGAATGTAAGAGCCTCCATTCATATCTAGCAGGTAAGAGCAATGGGCTTAGGGTTAAGTTTATCTGGGACCATGCTCTAGGTATAAGTGATAGGACTTTGGAGGGAAGGATCAAATATTTAAATGAGCTTTGCCCTGCCTTCATTCAGAATGAGCATACTCTGGACAGAGTTCCATTACTTAAGAGCCAGGACACAGAATACATTTAAAAGGAAATCTAAGCAATGGTAGTTCAACCAACAAATTTGACCAAATGTATCTGCTTGTTCCATAAATAACTCAATTCCCCCATCCCTGAGAAAATTTCCTGCTGCTGAATATTTTTGTTACAGGTTATAGTGGTACCTGAATTGGTAATTGCTCACCATCAGAACCAATAATTAGAATCAGATCACTGTTTCATCCATCTAAATTAAGATTTTCTGTAATGGAGGCACCAAGGAATATGTTTGGAAAGAATCTTGTATTCTGCTACAATGCCATCCTCAACAAGTTGGGGAATTCCTTATTCCTCTCTAGATTTCCTTAGTAAATTCCACTGTGGTTTTTATCTATAAATTTATCTAAATATGTCTTGAAAATTTGTATCTAAGTTGGTGGATACCAGCTCTGATACACTACACTTCCTGCTGGGTAAAGTAAGACTTGCCTTTTCTTTGTCCTCAAATTGTCTTTCTAGCTTGATAAGGGCTAGCCTTAATGTCTAGGAAAACTGATTAGCATTCCCTTTTTCCATAATAATAGTCTTATTGTCTCATAGCTTTGAGAGTAAAAGGGACCTAAAAAATCATCTAGCCTAATCCTTTCAGTTTAACAGATGAGAAAACTGAGGCATAGAATGCAGTATTACAACACAAAATAGCTGACATTATATAGTGTTTGAAGGTTTGCAAAGCCGTTTATATGCATTATCTCCTTTGAGTCTCACAAAACCCTGAGAGGTAGGTCCTATTTTTGTCATCCCTATATTTGAGATGAGAAAATGGGCACAAAGAAGTTAAATGACTTGCTCAGGTGACACTAAAAAGTATCTTAGTTGGGATTTGAACCCAGGTCTTCTTGACTTCTTATCTAAGACATGATATACTATGACAAGCTGCCTCTAAATACTAATATTAGTAACACAGAATTTTAGATAATATAACATAAAATGCCAGAGCTGGAAGGGGTTTTATAAAAGAGAATAGTAGAATTTAATGCATAATAAAAGGTTAGATATGAAGCAAACCTGGATAGTGAGTATTTAACTCCCAGTCCCTATTTGGCAGATAAGAACACTGGAGTCCAGAGAGACAACTCAATTGCACAGACTTACATAGTGATTCAATATAGAGTTAAAAATTGACTTCTGGTCTACTGTCTCACAGACTAGTGTAGTTTTGGCCAATTCCATCAATGTTCCCCTTGTTCTACACAGGGAATGAGTGATAAAAATAAGTGTCTAAAAGGAAGAAAGGAGACAGAGAAGCAAATATTATCTAACACAGGGGAAGGGAAAGATTTTTCTATAGACTTCAGTATCAGCCTCTGATGCCTATCTGTCCAAACTGAAGAAGTCTCATCCTTTTTTTCTGTCTTCACTTCCTTGTTCTTTCACTTAATTTCATTGCCTTTCATTGGAATTTCTGAATTCATTTCATCAAGAGGTGGATGAATGGAATCAGACAAGCTAATACAGGCATAAATGCAAAATAATTTTAAACAATGGGAGGATAATTTCTCTGAGTATCAAATTCTACCTTTTCCTTTCCCCCCTTGTTCTCTCACCTTCTTGGGGGACTCTATCTCTTACACCCATTAAATGACTTGTTCTTCAACTTCTGTTCTGTACTCTCCATCCCTGCTATTGTAATACAAAATATACTCAACACTTTGTATGTGGTTTGGTGGGTTTGGCAAAATTGGGACTTGCTTCTGATCTTCTTCCAAAGAAACCTTCCTGTAGAGTTGGAGGTCCCAGGGAGTCATCTGTGTTAATGTGAACTTGCTCAGGGACTCTGCTAACCCTTGGAGATTCAAGATATAGGGACCTATAAATCTTAATTAGAAATTGGCTGAGTCCCTTCAGCTTTACCACTGAATAAGTAAATGTGACTCAGGGGACAATATATATTGTCTATACATCTCAGAACAAACATTTTAGCAATTAGAACTTCTTGAGAATGAATGAGCCACCTCATGAACCAGTATGTGTTCTATCTCTAGAGTATTTAAATGAAGTCTGGATGACTCTTTTTCATGATCTTCTAGAGAGGATTCACATGGTGGTCCTTTTGAGAATCTGTTGCAGACTGGGCAGCAATACTGTGGACTGAATGCTCCATGGAAAGTAATGTACCATTGTGGAGATATATTGACCTAGGGGAATGACATGAACCCTGTCTTTAGTAAGCACTTACTCTGAGTGATGAGACATTATTTCTGCCTTCTGAAAGCTCAAAATGAAAATGACATCTCTTTGAAAATAAATGGATGTGGTGGGTCAAAGAACAAACTATAGAAGATTTCATTAAAGATAATATGAAGTGAGACAACATTCCAGAATATTTCACCCACGCATGTTGAAACCTCAAACACCCAAACAGACACTTTAAAAATCAAAGATGAAATTGTGTAAATAGAAAGTGAAAAGTAAATAAATAATAAAATTATTAAAAATAAATCTGTTTTTAAAAATAAAATAAATCTTTCATTTGATTTTAAAAAAGATTATTAATATCAAAAATGAAAAATAAAAATTCACAAGTGAAGAAGAAATAAAGGAAATTATCACATACTGTTTTCCCAAATCTGTACCAGCAAAACCAACAATATAAATGAAAATGAACAAATATTTACAAAATGCAAAATATCCAGATTAACATAATAAAAAATAGAGAAATAGCAATCCAATTTGAAATAGAAATTGAATAATAAAATTCTGAAGGAAAAAAATTTATGGATCAAACATTTGTAAACAATAGCTAACATTTATATATGTTCCCTCCCCCCCACAAGCAGTGTGCTAAGTGCCTTACAATTATTATCTCATTTGTCCTTCACAAAATATGGAGTGGTAGATGCTATTCTAATCACTGCCACTTTATATAGATCAGGAAACAACAGTTAAGTGACTTACCCCAGAGTCACACAGCTAGTAAGTATGGGAATCCGGATTTGAACTCAGATCTTCTTGACTCCTGGCCTGGTGCTCTATTCCCTGTCCCCCTAAGCTGTCACCACATAAAATCTATCAAACATTCAAAGAACAACCAATTCTAATATTATGTAAACTATGAAAATAGAAAGAGCAAAAATCCTATCAAATACTTCCTCTTGTATAAACAAATATGGTCTTAATATCTAAACCAGGGAGACATTTCTAATGAACATAGACACAAAAATTAGAAAAAAAATGTTAACACAAGAGCTATAGTATATAGCAACATATAAAAAGCATTATAAATTATGTCCACTTGTATTTATGCCAGAAATGTAGAATAAAGTCAATAATAAGCACTTTGTTAATATCAGTGTAAAACTGATAGATAAATTATAAACAAAAATTACCACATTAACATTAAGAACTAAAAAAAAAAATAATAATCTAGTGTCTTTGCCAAGAAAACCCCAAATGGGGTCATGAAGTCATATCTGTTGAAAAATGACTGCACAACAACAAAAATTAGATGATTATATCAAGAGATGCATAAAAACTTTGGATAAAATGCTTTACCTTTTTTTCTTTTTTTAAAAAAGACAGTAGAAAATAAAGAAACTAATGGACTTTTCATTAAGATTATAAGTTTTATCTATCCAAAACCAAGATCCAGAATTCCATACAATGGGAATAAACTTTTGAATAATATCAAAGGTGAAGCAAGAATATCCTATTTAATGTAATGCTAGAAATGCTAGATGTAGCAATGAGACAGAAAAAAGAAGTCAAAGGAATTGCAAAAGGAAGAGGAAATGAAATTATCACTTGTTACAGATCATATGATGGCTTCTTAAAGTTGGGGGTTCACTTACTTTGGGTTCATGACTGTGCTTCTTTTTTAATAGTTGGAAAATGATGTTTCAATATAATTTATTTCCTTTGTTTCCATATTTTGTGCACTTAAAATATTTTTCTAAGGATTACACTGCTTTTAGTGGACTGCCAAAGGGGTCAAAAATCAAAAGAAAAGGTTAAGAACCCCTGATTTTTGAGAAATCTAGAGTTAGATAAAATTATTTGAAGCAATTAATGACATCATTGAAATATCAGGATATAAAATAAATGAGCATTTCTATATATTACCAACCAAACCAAGTAGGAAGAAATAGTAATATAATTTCCATATAAAATAACTATGCTGCTGCTGCTTCCAGAGCTCTCAGCCCATAGATGGTAAGGGGGGAAAACAACTAATCAGAAGGAGATTACAGGCATCTCTTTGCTAGCACTGGAGGCAGGACTGTATTGACTTGTCTATGCACAGATCTGCACTGCAATTCTGGGTGGCTGTTCTAGGGTGAGGACAAGCTTGTGGCTGAAGTGGAACTGGGATCCTCCTTACAGTTCCAGGGCAGAAAACAGTGCTTGTAGTCATGCACAGGCCAGGTGAGTAGTCAACTCGCCTCTCCTTAGATCATACCACCTTGGAAGAACTGAAAACTTAAAGCTACCTAGAAGTATCCCTGAGAACAGCTGCATAAAAACCCTGAAAGTTGGGACAGTACTCCCTCTACCCAGGATGCAGAGTCCCACTTTAACAAAGAGTTAAAAGTCAAGAAATAGACTGAAAAAGAGAGCAAACAACAGCAAAAAAAATTCTGATGATAGAACGTTACTATAGTGACAAGGAAGATTGAAACACACATGCAGAAGAAGATAATAATGTCAAAGTTACTACATCCAAAGCCTCCAGTAAAAATATGAATTTGTCTCAGTCTATGGAAGAGATCAGAAAGAATTTTGAAGGTTAAGTGAGAGAAGTAGAGGAAAAATGAGAAGAGAAATGAGAATGACATAAGAAAATCATGAAAAAGGAGTCAATAGCTTGGTAAAGAAAGCACAAAAAATGCTGAAGAAAATGACACTTTAAAAAAACAGACCAGGCCAAATAGTAAAAGAGGTCCAAAAAGTCAACGAGAAGAATGCCTTTAAAAGCAAAATTGGCCAAATGGAAAAGGAGGTACAAAAGCTTATTGAAAAAAATAATTCCTGAAAAATTAGAATGAAGCAAATGGAAGCTAATATCTTTGTGAGAAATCAAGAAACAATAAAGCAAAACCAAAAGAATATAAAAATAGAAGACAAAGTGACATATCTCATTGGAAATACAACTGACCTGGAAAATATATCCAGGGAAGAGAATTTAAATTGAACTATCTGAAAGCCATGATTAAAAAAAAAACAGCCTAGACATCATCTTTCAAGAAATTATCAAGGAAAACTGTCCTGATATTTTAGAAGTGGGGGCAAAATAGAAATGGAAAGAATCAACCAATCACTTCCTGAAAGAGATCCCAAAAGGAAAATGACCAGGAATATTGTAGCCAAATTCCAGATTTCCAGGTCAAAGAGAAAATAGTGCAAGTAACCAGAAAGAAGCCATTTAAGCATTGTGGAGCCACAATCAGGATAACACAGGACTTAGCGCCTTCTATATTAAAGGAATTGAGGGCTTGGAATATGATATTCTAAAGAGCAAAGGAGCTAGGATTACAACCAAGCATCACTTACCCAGAAAAACAGTATAATCCTTCAGGGGAAAATGGACATTCAATGAAGTAGAGCACTTTCAATCATTCTTGATGAAAAGACCAGAGCTGAATAGAAAATTTGACTCTCAAATACAAGACTCAAGAGAAGCATAAAAAGATAAAACAGGAAAGAGAAATCATAAAGGACTGAATAAGGTTAAACTGTTTACATTCTTACAAGAGAAGATGATACTTTAAACTTACAAACAACATTTTCATTGTTAGGGCAGTTAGAAAGCGTATATATAGATAGAGAGCACAGGTGTGAGCTGAATATGAAGGGAAAATATCTAAAAAAAATTAAGGGATGAGAAAGAGGAATGCACTGGGGAAAGGGAAAGGGATGGGTATAATGGGTAAATTATTGCACATAAAAGAGACAAGAAAAAGCTTTTAAAGTGGAGGGAGAAAAGGAGAAGGTAAGAGAGCATGAATGAACATTACTCTCGGAAGAACTGACTCAAAGAGACAATAACATACACACTCAATTGGGTATAGAAATCTATCTTACCTTACAAGAAAGTAGGAGGGGAAGGGTATAAGAGAAGCAGGGGTGAAAGGGGAGGGTGGATGATAGAAGAAAGGGCAGATTAGGGAATGGAGTAGTGAGAAGCAAAACACTTTTGTGGAGAGATAGGGTGAATGAAGAGAGAGAATAGAATAAATGGGGGGATAGGATGTTGGGAAATACACTTAGCAATCATAGAAAAAAATGAAGAAAATTTCTCAGATAAAGACCTCAGTTCTCAAACATATAGAGAATTGGATCAAATTTATTAAAAATAAGAGCTATTCCCCAAATGATAAATGATCAAAAGATAGGAATAGTTTTCAGATGAAGAAACCAAATTTATCTATAGCCATATGAAAACTGCTCTCACTCACTATTGATTAGAGAAATGCAAATTAAAACAATTCTGAGGTACTATTAGAAAAGGAAAATTACAAATGTTGGAGGGTATATGGGAAAAATGATGGTGGAGGTATCACCTGATTCAACCATTCTTTAGAGCAATTTGGAACTATGTGCAATGGGTTTTATCCTTTGATGTAGCACTATCACTACTAGGTCTGTATCCCAAAAGAGAAAAAAACAAAAAGGAAAAGGAACTATATATCTATATATCTATATCTATATCTATATCTACATATATAAATATTTATAGCAGCTCTTTTCTTGTGACAAAGAATTAGAAACTGAAGGGGATGCCCATCAATTGGGAAATGGCTGAACAAGTTGTGTTATGTGGTTGTGATGGAATACTATTGTGCTATAAGCAATAATGATCAGGATGTTTTCTGAAAAACCTGGAAAGACTTACATGAGCTGATGCAAAGTGAAATGTATTGTGTGCAAAGATACAGAAATATTTTAAAATGATTTAGATGTGAATGACAGCTATTCTCAGCAATACAATGATCTAAGACTACTCTGAAGGCTTTATGATGAAAAATGCTATTTGTCCCCAGACAAAGAATTGATGGTGTCTGAATAGAGATTAAAGCATACTTTTAAAATTTTCTTAATTTCTTTTGAGTTTTTTTGATCTGTTTTCTTTCACAACGTGACTAATATGGATATATATTTAGCATAACTACCCGTGTATAACCTATGTTGGATTGCTTGCCTTCTCAATGAGGGGGATTGGGAGGGGGAAAAGGAGAGAATTTGAAACTCAAAAATTTGAAAACAAATGTTAAAAATTGTTTTACATGTAATTAGAGAAAATGCTAAATATTAAAAAAGAACTGAGAAAGAAAGAAAAAAGAAAAAAGTCCCTTGTATAAAATAAATAAATATCATCTCTTTTTATGGTGACTAAGAACTAGAAACTAAGAGAGTGCCATTCCACTGGGTAATGGTTGAACAAATAATATTTGAATGTAATGGACTCCTATTTTGCTGTGTGAAATTACAAAATAGAGGAATCAGCGAAACCTAGGAATATTGGTATGGATTGATGCAGAATAAAGGGAGTAGAACCAGAAGAAAAATTTGTAATGTAATGACAGCATTGTAAAATTGAACAACTTTGATCCACACAATGATCAACCATTATTCTAGAAAACTAATGATAAAGAATGCTGTCCACTTCAAGACAGAGATGATAGGTTAAATATCTTGAATAAGCCACATTTTTGGACATGATCAGTAAGATATAAGAAATAGTTTTACTTACCATGTATATTTATAACAAGGGATTTGTCTTTTTTCTCTCAGTTTAAAGGCAGAATGGAGAAAAAAATGTTAATTTAAAAAAATTGAAAAGAAAAAAAGCACAAGATATATAGATATATACTAGAAATGACACACAAAATTCTAATTTATAAAATAACTACAAATTATTTCTAGATTTCTTTTTAATTTTCTTAATGAATCCCTATAGACTGAGCTGAAGGCTTATACAAGCAAGATTTTTTGGGGAAATGTATATATATTTGACCATTATTGTTGTTGTAGAGATGGCAGGAACCTTAGAAAACAGAATGTAAAACATGAAAGACTTTTAACATGTTTACTAGAACATAAGATATCCATTTCAAACTTGAAGGGAATTTCGATATAGACTCTTAAAACATGGAGGGTGGCAAAGTAGGCAGAGTGATGGACTTAAGAGTCAGAGGATTTAGAGTCATCTTAGTTTGGGCAACCAGTAGATATGTGACATTGCGCATGTTATTTGACCTCCTTGGGCCTCAGTTTGGTGGTTTACAAGATAGATTATGTGCATGCTAAGTTTCTTCTAACCTTAATTTCCTGTGATTCTATAGTGTTAGAGCTAGGAGAAACTTTACAGATTATCTAATCTAATAATAAACATCTCATTTATATAAATCATCAAACAGTTGAGTGCCTACTCTCTTCAAAGACTGGTAAAATTGAAGATGTACAAAGATGAAGATATGATTATTACCATTAAAGAGTTCATAAACCATAAAGAGGCATCAGAAATAAATGGATACCAATAAATACAACTCAACTGAGATAATAAATTCACCCAAGAGGTATGTAAAAGGTACCATGACATTCATAGGGGAAAGGGATCAATTCTATTTGACTGGATTAGGGAAACCTCCATGGAGGAGGTGGCATTATAATAGATTTCAATCTTGCCTACACTAGTCATCAGCTATATAACCTTGGACAAGTTACTTATTTTCCCTAAACTTCAATTTTTCCCAGGAGTGAGGAGGTGGATCAAAGAACTTGGATTACAGAAGCTCTAATGTCCCTTCCAATTTTAAGTAATAAATAGCAATAATTAATATTGACCTTCTATAATTGTATAATTTCAAAGGAGGCTATAGTGGGAGGAATTTCCTCTTTACGTTAGCCAAGGAGGAGAGGCAGTAGAGAACAGTATGTATTTAAGACATTACAAGCAATTTGATTGAGCTTTGGCTATAATTAACAATGCTCTCCTGCCTTCCCAGTCACCAGAGGAGTGAAACAGGACTGTGTGCTGGCTCCCATGCTTTTTAGCATGATGTTTTCAGCCATGTTGTCAAATGAAAAAATTCCTGTCTCCAAAGTCAGAAGACTTGGGTTCAAATCCCAGATCTGCTGTTTACCACCCATGTTATCACAAGAAAGTCATTTCATCCTTCTGAGTATCAGTTTCCTCATCTGAAAAAATGATGGAGTTAAGGTCTTTTCCAGGTCTAAATCTTATGAATGTTCTGGGTAGTGAGGGCTAAAGGAAACCAAAAGAAGAAAAGAAGGATAGGGTAGAGAGAGGAGGTTTTATGACTTGAGTTGGATCTTGAGGAACAGTAAGACAAGGAATGAGGAACGCTTTCTGGGATGAAGAAACAACTTGAGCAAAAGCAGGGAGGCAGGAAGAGCATGCTGAATTTATTCAAGTAGAACCTTAGAGATTCTTTCCTAGTACAAATCAAGTCCAAAGCTGCCTTCATCCAAGACAGCCCTGGATCCTGATGCCTCACTTAATACTGCCTCCCCTACCTTTTTTCTTGTCCATATCATCCCCTCTCTTCTCAGAGACTAGTATTTTGTTCAACACTACTTACTAAGTACACAATGTGCCAGTCCTAGTGCTGAGCCTTGAAGACACAAAAAGAAAAATTAAACCATTAACATTGTGTGGTGTAAAGAAGAATAAACTGGGAGTCAGGAGACCAAGGCTATCATCCTTTCTGCATCAGTAATTCCTTATGTGACTTAGGGCAAGTCACTTGTCTTCTGTATGCATCAGTATATCTAAAATGATTCAATGAATATAAAGTTGGTCTTGAGACCAGGAAGACCTGAGTTCAAGTCCTGTCTCAGACACAGCCTAGTTGAGTGACTCTGGGCCAGCAGTTCTTGGTGCTTGAGGCAATTCTCTTAACCTAAAGTTGCAGAGAAGGTGCTGTTAGATGGAACCTCCTCACCTGAAAGTTCTTTAGAATAATGAAATCACAGGTTCAGTCTCCATCCCTGTGTTTTCACATCATGCCTAACTGTGTTATTGTAAGCATCAAGGGAAGTAACAGGTTTCAAGTAATTTGGAAAAAATGTCAGCAGTTATAAGTGTCTGCAACACCCTGAGAAAATGGTCACTAATTGTAAGTGTACAATAAAAACACATGGATTGGTTGACCGATTAATCTAGACAAATTTTCACCTTAGAATCCAGATCAATCTAGACATATTATCACCTGACTTTCAACCCACAATAAATCCAACCAGGACTCTAATTAGAATAGCCTGTCCTGTAAAACCCAAGATCATCATCATAAGCTCAAAATTTCTGTAGTGTATTAAGACTTAAGTCAGTTCCTCAAATATCCCCCAAAGTGTACACATATTAAGTATGACTGTTCCTGATTTATAGATGAGGAAATTAAGATGCAAAGTCATGACTTGTTCATGGTCACACAGCTAATGAACATTGAAGACTAGAACTGAACTCCTTTGACTCCAGAATCTAAGAGTTGTTTCTTTCCTTTCACTTAATAAATGCTTGTTGATTGGTTGATTGATTCAGCAAGTTATCTCCCACTCCACCCACTGAACCCTAACATCTGTAAAATGGGCATATTATTATTTGTATCTATCTTCCACCCTGGGATGGTGTCAGGAAATGCTTTGTCAATGGTTTTGTGTGTGTGTGTGTGTGTGTGTGTGTGTGTGTGTGTTCATCCTTCGTTGCTGAAGAAGACCATGCCATCAGAGAAGTGATAACATTGTTTTTACTTTCCTAGGGACAGGGAGTAGCAATTCCCAATTCCCAATAGCCCAATTCCCTATACACTATGACCAGCAGCCTGGCCTCCAAGGGATCTGTCCAGCCTCCTTTGGGGAAGGTAGCTCTTTCAGTCTCTGCCTCTAGTTCCCCAACCTGGTATTCATTTAATTTCAGCTCCCCAGAAGTCTCTGTACATTATATGCTTTTTGTTCCCTAATGAAACCATGCATTTACTGGTCAGTAGATGGTGTGGGGCTCCTACGAGAGTCCTTTGGTTCCCTTCTCATACTGTCTGACTCATTGGGTACGGATGTAACTGCCTAGTATCAGTAGTTATCTTTTATATGTACATTTCTTTTCTCAACTAGACTATAAGTTATCTAGTGACATGGGCCGCCTTGATGTTCTTTCTATAAGATGCCTCATCTTCTGATGGGGCATTTCCTCTGACTACCCTACATGCCTAGAATTCTCTCCCTCCTTATCTCCTCCTCTTTGCTTCTCTGAATTCCTTTAAGTTCCTGCTAAAGGCCCATCTTCTACATGAAGCCTTTCCCAATCCCCCTTAATATTGGTGTCATCCCTTTGTTGATTATCTCCAATTTATCTTGTAGGTATCTTGTTGGTACATATGTGCTTGCATGTTGTCTATAAGTCTATACATGTACATAAATATACACACATCTGGTGTCTTGTCCATTATACTAGCTTCTTCCTCCCTTTGCTAAACCAGTGAGCATTCTATGTATCTCCCAATGAAACCTTTTTTTTCCTTTCTGTAGTAATCTTGTTAGAAGGAGGCAGAGATTCACTTGGGTACTAATGGTGGGTCTTTTCTTCCACATGGGACTTTGACATTATTGCCCTATGAAATACTTCGACACAAATTCCAGGAATTTCACATGAATGATTGGGAAACCAGACAATGAGTTCAGTTCCTGGGATAAGGGAAAGTTCCTGTTATTTTGATTCGGTTCAATTCACTTTAATTTAATTCAGTTTACAAAATTGCAGTGTGAAGGGCACTCCCAAGTCATCCAATGTTAATCCTTCTAAGAGACTTCTGAAAAGTGATTAGCTTGATTCTGCTTAGACATCTTCTTTCCCTGATCAGAAATGCATTGCCTCTAAAAGCATTCCATTCCTCTTTGGGACAATTTTAATTGTTGGGAATTTTTTTCTTACTAGGTATTAAATCCTGCTTTTTTGCGACTTCCATAAATTCAATTTAATTCAAATTTCCAATTCTTTCCTTACACTGCTGCCATCTGCCAAAAGTCTTGCCCTCCTGGAGAAATGTCAGCCTTGGGAACCCATTCTCCTGATTGGTGACTGCCTTTTCTGTATTTTAGGAATATTCTAACTACCATGCTTCACTTTAGAACTATTTTAACCACCTGCCTTGCCAAATGTCTAACCAGTCTATGAGTTTTATTTCACCCTTTCCTCCAATTTTGCAATTGTTTCTGGATTGAGTGGCTCATTTTACTTGCTTCTGTTCCTCCTCTCACCATACCTGGAACTTTCTGGAACAAAGGACTCTTCCCTGGCCACCACTGTCTCCTTTGAGCATTGGCTTCCTCAGTAGAACATAAATTCCCTGAAGGCACAAAGCATATTTGTTTTTCTTTTTGTGTATTCAGTGCTTAGCATAGTGTTTGGCACACAGTAAATGCTCAATACATGGTCCATCTATCCAAGTTAAGTCAAGTCAACAAATACTTATTTTGCATCTCCTGTTGGGCTACTCTTTTTTGGAAGGAATAACCCCAGATTTGTAGTCACAAGAATATATTTGTCCTCCTCTTGTGCTTCTTACTTGTTACCTCATCTCGGGGTAAGACTCAGCTACTCATTTCTTCTGTCCTGGCTGCCTCACAAGGTTGTAGTGAGAATTGAATAAGGTAACATGTTATTGCTTTGTAAACTATAAACCACAACATAAGTTCAGCTATTATAATTTCTTTGGCCAAATTCTGTGCTTGCTCTGTTTAAGGAGATGTATTTAACTAAGTCATACTCCCTGGCTTCTGGAACTTAAATCATTGCAAAATGAGATAGGCTGAAATCAAAGGAGAAAATAGAAAAGAGAATATATCCCTGGAGGGAAGAAGTTGGACTAGAGAAGATGGGAAAGAAACTAAGGGGAAGTTGTGGAGGGTTAGGATTTTTAGGAACCTGAGTCTCTGGATACAACTCCACGGAGTGAAATTTATTGAGAATGGACCTGACCTATTTTTGGCAAGTTCATGTGGCATAAGCATGAGACCTTGCCTGGTGTTCCACAGGCAGAGGAAAATCTCCCCTTCCAACACTTCATAGAATCATAGAATGTTATCAGAACTGGAAAAGACCCCAGAATGTAGAATATGCATTTAAGGAACCTAAAAGGTAATCTTGTTAAGCCTCTACTAAAACATGAATTGCCTATAAAATACACCTAACAAGCAGTAATCTTGTCTCTGCTTGAAGAGTTACTGTAACAGTGTTGGGGAATTCACTACCTTCTGAAGCAGTGCCTTCTATTATTGTATAATTGTTCTTTCTTATGCCACTTAAATCTGCGTCCACTCAGTTGGTCCTATTTTTTCCCTGTGGGCCCAAGCACAATAAACCTAAACCTTCTTCTACATAACAACTTACTAAATTAAGTACGGTTGCTATGGGGTATATGTGTATAGAGTCAGAAAATTTCAGATTTAGGCGAGGTGATGGAGTCAGAGGACCTAAACTGGAATCCCAATTTTATTATTGATCATCTGCGTATGTATGGGCAAATCCTTTACTCTCTCTGAGCTTCAGATGCCTTAAGGGCTTGGCATAGATGACCTCTAAGGCCCGTCATAGCTTTAGATTTCACGAGTTTATGCCCTTTGGTATTCTAGTCCAACAAGTCACACAATATAGGCACCCTCTTAGCAATAATCACCCAGTTTCTTCTTTTGAGGCAACCAGAAGTGTGGCCGTAAGAACACTGATCTTAGAGTCTGAAAACCTGGATTTGTGTGTCACTGCTTAACATTTATTAGTTATGTTTCTTTGGAAAAATCATTTCTGTACCTTTGTTTCATTATTTGTAGAATGGTAACAATAATATTTGCACTAGGCACATCACAGGATCATTGTGAGGCAAATGTTTTTAATAGGTTTATCAAACTGGTAATATTAGAGGATATACTTTATGTGGATTTCAGCAATGTTTTGGATAAAATATTGCATGCTACTCTTGTAGAAATGATAGTGAGATGCTGCAGACCTGTCGTGGGGGCTGCCAATTTTGAATGCTGAGAGATTGTGAAAGAAGAAAAGACATTTATTAATCTGAAGGTCAAGGTTTATATAGCCTTACAGGCAAGCAAACAAGATTATTCCCATGAGAACATTCAAGCTAGCAAGGTTACTCCCATGAGAATATTTTTAGTTTACTTCTTATACTTCCTAATCTAGTTCTTTTGGCGATACCACCTCTGGGTGCACAGGCAAGGTCAGGATGTTCTCATCCTTGCATATGGAGGTGGGATGGTGAGCCAATTTTCCTGATAATGTCAGCCCTCATGTTAGTACAAGTCTCAAGTAAAACTTCGACAGTACCTCACATTCTGGACTCCATCAGTACTGGCCCTCTACATCTTGTCCTTTTTTCTTTGCAGCTTATAAAGGTGCAAGACTGTGCATATGTTAGGGCATTGACATATAATGCCTTTGAACAAAGGTACGTCACAGAGAACAAGGATACCCAATATTATCAATGGTGCTATAAAATGCATTAATAAAGAGTTCATATTTTGCAATGGATTAACCTTCTTCAATGCATTCCAAATGTCCTCAGCTATGTACTCGGGATCAATTCCCGGTATCTGACTATTAGCAATTTGATTAATATAGTTAGCCAGACTCGATATATGTGCATTAAGTGTGGAATTTCCCCATAACCCATTTAGCTGATTCTTTATCTTATCCCAGGGCATATGAGTACTATTGTAGGGAATAGGTGTAACACAGAGTGATAAGTATTGATCATCACAATGCAAATTCATCTTAAACTTCACATGTTCAAGCTCATCTCTTACATACACAATAGCCTGTTTTAACATATCCAAGTTCTATTTAAAATCACGATCAATATGTTTGTGTCTTAAGTGCTAAGATACATTTTTTGCTAAATCGTGAGCAAAGTTAGCAGTTTGAATAGGATTTTGCATAGCAGTTAACAGAAGTTGCTAAAGAAGCAATGATAGTAATAAGTGAGACAATTTCAGCAAAAACCCATTCTATAAACCTTTTCTCTCAGTCTTTTTTTGTAAAGCATAAAATGTTTTATCAGATGGTGCAGCAAACCATCCCTTTCTTATTTTTACATGGAAAATTGCATGTTGGAGTTGTAATATAAAGATCAATTCTCCTGGTGTACTGGGGTTTAAACATTGTTGGATTGTACCATTTGGACAAATTATATTTATAAATATCCTTTCCCGTTGTGAAATTTGTAATGGAACTGTTACAAATCAAGAATTCTTGTTTTCCCATCAGACATGCAAACATGCTGGTTCTGTTATAGTTACCAGGATAATTAGAGCATCTTGTACCTGTACATTTTTTAACCACCACAGTATAGTTTAGGGTGGAGAATATTTTCCAAATCTGATCATGTTTTGTCCCTCCTGGGGATTCAATGACATCAATGATCCCCCCAGGTTTATACCAAGGTCATGTATGGTAATAGAGTGTTCAAGTTTGCAATATTGTCCCACTCATATTGTATATGCCCCAATATGGTGTCTGACATTTAACCCATGGTGGATAATTCTCCTGAGGCCAATTTGTTGTAGTTTTGAAGTATGATGATATATCTAGCCATATTATCTTTCCTAAGGTGCTTTCCTGTATTTATTATAGAGAGAGGATTGACCTTCCAATATACACCTGGGCTCTGATCTACTATATGGGTAATTTTTGTCTTATTTTTCACTTGAACACAGTGTTCAATATTATTACTAGTGGTAAAGCAAATAGGGGGTTGAAATGCCTGACCAGAGTAAATATAGGTTGTGTTTGGCACTCCTTCTCCATAGCTCACTGCCTTATACCCAAAAATCTCTGAGTGATTTCCTATCATTACAATCTCATTTACTTTACTTTCCCATGTGGTCTGTCTTAGAAATGTCTGGACTCCATCAGTACTGGCCCTCTACATCTCCCCCTTTTTTATATATATCCATAGTTCTACTTCCTCTGTTCCTCGATGCAATCCTGTTTGAATAGTCAGAAATAAAAGTCCTTTGGTAATGTCTGCAGTCTGTGTTTTCATCCAATGTTGTTGACGTTGGTCTCGCCTTTTCCCTCTTCTTGGCTGAAGCAATTCTCCAGTTCCATCCTCAGGTCTGCCAACATCCTCACATTCTGTTTTGGAATCCATACCACTTTTATTTCCCTTGTGGAAAACACACAAACATACCCTCGTCCCCAAGTTAATAATTTTGCTTTTCCAGATCATAACTCTGTCTTTGGATCCTTCCATATGACCACAATGTCTGGCGTGTCTCCTCTTAATTGTCCTTTCTATTCTTTAAAATGTTTTTGAGCTGGGGTACAGCCCTCATGATCTGGTGTTAAGAAATTTATTGTACATATAGCTTGATCTAGCCTTCTTTTTGGCCTATGTAGCACATTTCCCCCCTTTATCGTTTTTTTTTTTTTCATTTTTAACACAGTTCATATCACATAACACAATTCCAACTTTTGGTCAGGTGATATTTCTTTTAAAGCATTTACAATATAGACCACAAATGGATTTTTTTTAACATTAACCGAGACACAGATAATAACTATGTATGCTAACTTCATAAGCCCTTGACCTAATTTTCTCCACACTATTACTAAGAATTAAAGGACCCTAACCTATTGTTGTTGGTGTAAAATCCAAAGTCTAATAGCTTAATTTTAGACTTGACCTTGGATGTTCCCCTACCAACAATCTATGCTTTAATAGATTCGGTATTAAGCTTACAAACCTTTTGACTATAGGAAATTGCCACTAAGAGTAGGGACATCGCAAGGAAACAATATCTCCCCAACCTCATGTCAGTTCCAGGCTGGAGTAGATTGTCATTTGCACTCAGTAAGGCTTAGAGTCTGCCAGGTGTCAGTGAAGAAATTGAGTCAGGAGAGTCCTACCTCAGTCCAGACTGAACAGTTACTCTCCCACCCTTCCCATGAGATCACCTCTTTTAGTTCATACCAGCATCTCACAGGCTTACTGGCATCATGGACTGGAGGCTCAGACCTCCTTTGTTGCTATCCATACCTGGAATTAGACTCGGAAGAACAGTCACTTAGTAGTCCCATAGCATCTTAAAACAGCAAGTTCCAATAACTGTGTTTCAAATATATATATATACATAGTTCCAATAACCAGGTTTCAAATATATATATATATATATATATATATATATATATATATATATATATATATATATATATATATATATATATATATATATAATTTCACATTGGCTAAGGAACATCTTTTGAGGCAAGTCTTAAGTGGCTTACATGCCTTTCTATACCTGTTCTAGTTCCTGCTTAAATAACAATCATAAAATCAAATTTACCCTTAAAACCTTAACTTTTCCATCAATGCCAAATTTTACCCAAAGTTACCTGCCTCTAGGAGACTTAGACTAAAATTCATTTCCCCAAACTAAAGATGTCTCTGATTTAGTCTCAGTAATTAATTCAGTCAATTGTTTTAATACTAATTGCTTTTACATCACTTTGTAACATGTCCAATTTTTCTCCACATCTCTCCCCTACCCCCACCACCTTATATCTTGCATTCTGATTACCCTTCCCTTATTGAGCCCTCCCTTCTATCACACCCCACCCTTGCCTTATTTCCATCTTCTCTCTTTTCTTGTAGGGCAAGATAAATTTCTATACCCCATTACCTGTGTTTCTTATTTCCCAGGTTACATGCAATAATAATTCTCAACATTCATTTCTAATACTTTGAATTCCACCTTATTTCCCTCCCTCCCTCCCTACTCATCCCCACTGAGAAGGCAAGCAATTCAATACAGGCTATATATGTGTAGTTTTGAAAAAGACTTCCATAATAGTCATGTCGTGTAATACTAACTATATTGCCCTCTATCCTACTCTATCCCCCCTTATTTTTTTTATTCCCTCATTTGACCTTGTCCCTTCCCTAAAGTGTTTATTTCTAGTCACTCACTTCTCCCATTTGCCCTCCCTTCTATCATTCTCCTCACCTCACTTGTCACCTCCTCCCCTACTTTCCTGTAGTATAAGACAGATTTTCATACTAAATTTAGTGAGCATGTTATTCCCTCCTTAAGTCATATGTGGAGAGAGTAGCTTCACTTTTCCCCTCTTCCTTTCTCCATTTTCCACTCCTTTGAACAAATTCTTTCTTTATCTCTTTTATGAGTTATAGCCTACCCCATTCCATTTCTCCCTTTCTCATCCCAGTATTTTCCTCCCTCACCCCTTAATTATATATATATATATATATATATATATATATATATATATATATATATATATATATATATATATATATATATATATATATATATATATGTATGTATGTATGTATTTTGGATATCATATCTTCTGATTCAACGTATCCTGGACTCTCTCTCTAGGTGTGTGTGTGTGTGTGTGTGTGTGTGTGTGTGTGTGTGTGTGTGTGTGTATGTACAATCCCTCCCCCTACTCAAATACTGAGAAGAGTCTCAAGAGTTATAAATATTTTCTTTCCATGTTGGAATATAAACAGTTCAGCTTTAGAAAGTCTTTTATGATTTTTCTTTCCTGTTTACCTTTTCAAGCTTCTCGTTTCTTTTGTTTGAAAGTCAAATTTTCTATACAGTTCTTGTGTATGAATGCTTGAAAGTCCTCTATATCATTGAATGACCATTTATTCCCTTGAAGTATTGCTGGGTAGGTAATTCTTGGTTTTAATCCCAGTTCCTTTGACTTCTTTTGATCATGACTTTCAGGTAGTCCTATAATTCTTAAATTCTCTCCCCTGGATCTATTTTCCAGGTCAGTTGTTTTTCCAATGAGATGTTTCACATTATGTTGTATTTTTTCAAACTTTTGGTTTTGTTTTCTAACTGCTTGGTTTATCTCATAGTTATTCATTTCCCTGAACTCAATTCTCTCTTTCAGAGAAGTATTTTATTCAGTGAGCTTTTGAACCTTCTCCTCCATTTGGCTAATTCTGCTTTTTAATGCCTCCTTCTCCTCATTGGCTTTTTGGACCTCTTTTTCCAATTGAGTTAGCCTCTTTTTAAAGGTGTTATTTTCCTCAGCATTTTTTTGGTTCTCCTTTAGCAAGCTGCTAATTCACTTTTCAGGCTCTTCTATTGCCTGAGCTCAGTTTACGTTTACTTTGGAGGCCCTGGAGGCAGGGGTCTTAACTTCCTCTGACAGTAAGCTTTGTTCTTCCTCATCTGAAAGAATGGGAGAAGACACCTGTTCACAAAGAAAGTAACCCTTCTATGGTCTTATTTTTTTCCCCTTCTTTGGGCATTTTCCCAGCCAGTTACTTGACTTTTGAACCTTTGGCAGGAGATTAGACTCAGCTGCTTGGTTCCCCTTGGATTTGGGTGGGGGTGGGGCCATCACTCAGGGCTAGGGTTTAAATCAGCTGCTCCCTACCACCAGAGGCTTTAAGCTGAGCTGCCTGAACAATGGATCCAGGTTGCATCCCAGCCTCCGTAGCTGCCTACAGTCTGCTGCTGTGGCCTCTGCCATTACTTGGGTCTATTGCTGGAGAAACCCCCATTCCCTCTCACCCAGCTGGTAAAATCCTCCCCCACTGACCTTTGGAGCTTTCTTTGTGGCTTGTGGGTTGAGGTATCTGGGGCATTCCCTGCTAGGAACTCTGCCAGGAGTTCTGTTCAGGTCCTGTTCCTCCCAGTGCTGTGTGGCTCAGGCTGTGCTCCACTCCACTCAGCATCCTGTGAGATAGACCTTTCCTGTTGGCCTTCCAGGTTACCTTTGGCTGGAAACCTCTTTTGCTCTCTTGTTCTGTGGCTTATGCTGCTCTAGACTTTGTTGAGTCATTTTTACAGGTATTTTGTGGCCTGTGGGGGAAGTGCTAAAGTATACGTGTCTTTCTACTCTACCATCCAGGCTCCACCCCTCTGTTTTTCTAAAATCATCTTTATGTTCCTGTTTTTTCTTTCCACTATTGCTTGACATGCTGGATTATAAGGCATTCCTGTAATATGAATGATTCATAAAGAGAAATGTGATTTTAGAACTGGGACCCAAGTACATGCACCCAAGCACCCCATTATTTCTCCCCTTAAACAGATGGCATCCAAAATCTTGTTGGCGTAAGGGACAAAGGTCTTGGCTCCTGAAACTGCTTCCTGCTGAGATTGGATGTAGAGTTGTCTCTGCCTCACAGTGTCCCGTCATTGGAGGGGTTGGGTCTTTAGTCAGTATGAAGAACTTGACTGATGTGTGGTTCAGAGGGTGATGGGTCATGACCTTGGACAAAGAGGATGGTATGCAGTCTGAGCTGTCATCTGCAAGTGGAGAGTATTGAACCTAGAAGACACAAATCTGGGACAGGGCGTAAACAAACAAGGACCAAAAAGGAATAGGAAGAAAATGACTAGAAGTGAGGTGTGTGAGAATATTGTTAAACTTCCTCACACTCTCTTAACATACTTAGTAACTATCCAGGGACAGGAGGGGCTTGGATGACTCCCACTTGTCCCCAACCTCTCATCTGCTTTCTATATTTTTGATCAAGCTTTTATTTATCTTTCTAAATCTCTTGAACCCATTATCTAGACTGCTCCACTTTCCTTTATATTTCTACCATAGGCAAGATAGCTCACAAGTTATTACTTATCACTAGCATAGCTGTATTGTCTTAAACAAAAGAGATTTCTAACTGGAACCTCACAACTGTCATTTCACAGGCTTGTTTATGTGTTTCTGATTATATTCACTCTGGAAGAAAAACTTTAGAAATTAAGTTGTTAATAATTTGAAACACTAATTTTACCTCTTGCTTAGGCCATGGAATGACCACAAATTCAGATTAAAACAGCAAGATCTTTTCTTCTTTATAGATCATTACATTTTAATTTAGCAATATATTGTCTTGAAAATGAAGATTCAGTAGGCTTGGCAAGAGAGATTGTTTTTAAAACATTTCTTCTAAAAGTATTTTCTTTTAAAACAGCTTAAAATTTATCCTAATTTTAAGAAAGTCACTAATCTTTCATAAAGAACGTTAGTGAAAACCTTTTAAAATGATAGTTCACTTTGAAAAAAATAAATCTTTTAAAATTAAAATTCATTAAAACTGAATTGGCATAAAAATGTTCTTAAGTAATATGAATTCCCAAGTATTAGAATACACCAAATTCTTAATTATTGCAGAATTCCTAGATATCACAAAATGCTTTAGTCAAAAAGTGCAGTGGAATCTCACATTGGTAACAGTAAGAGACTGATTAAATTAAAAAAACTCTACTACTTTTAAAATCTTTTTAAACAATGGGGACATCTTAAAGTGAGGCTTAACTAGTTTACATAAATTTCTGAACATGTTCTAATTTAAAATAAAAATAATATTAGATTCTCTAGTACAGTTACACAAAAGGGCTCACGTTTTACTGACTACTTACTATTGATCACAGAAATTTGCTGCAGAAGGAAAAAATAGGTACATTTGACATACCAAATATGACAGGATAAAACATCCTTAGATCCTTGACTCTGTTTGAATTCAGATAAGAGTGAAATTTCAGGTGGGAAACATTCCTTTTTAAAGTAACACAATGGTGAAGCTGACCAAGGGGATCCCATTCTAGATTGAGTCTAGAGTTGTCCCTTGGGTTGTTTCTTTTCCAGATACAAACTTCACCTGTTAACAGTAAAGGATCACATTCCCTCTGAGTAGCTTATGACATTTCTCTCAGATACTGATTTAATGTAGACAACTATACTCAAATTCAAACTCAAAACAAAAATAGTTATGGTCTCAAATGTCTTTTATCATAAACAGCAAATTTTACTAATCACAGTTTAGAGCCAGATACAGTTATTTCTGTTCTCGTGGAGTTGCTATAAGCAATAAAGATTTACCAGGACACTCATACATAAGAGATTCCATTTTAGATTTTTCCTTCTCAAATTTAAAACTTGTCCTGATGTAAAAGCCAATTGTTAAAAATCCTTTTTATCTATTACAACTTCTGAGCAAGAAATATTCATTGCTTAGAATTTACATAAGCCAAACAAGTTTCTTTCTTAGGGCGGATGACCTTGCCCAGATGGATGGTTTCTAGGGGGCTTGGCAGTTTTACAAAATAAAGGAGATTGGCATGACCTCATGCCTGCCAATCCCCAAACATACAGGAGGACTGTTCTGAATGGGTAGAACTAATCTAAATAAAGTTTTCACTCAATTCCTTTCTTTCCACACTCAGTAATCAATTAACAGTTTTAGGCTTAGCATTAAACAGTAAGCCAAATTGTTTTAGCTGTAAACTCTTTAACAAGCAAAGGTGAAAACACCTGATTTTCTAAATGGCAATTACAAAACATTATAAGACAAGGTTAGCAGGACTAATAAAATTAAAATAACATAACTGGTTTTACACAATTTTTGCAACATCTTTTAGTTTCAACATAATTCAGATTAAAAATTGCTTTCTCTAACACCATTTCTAGATTACAGTGGTCACTCAATTTTTACAATACAAACGAATTTTATTACAATTTAGAAGCACAATAGTAACACAAATAGTGAATTTTAGGTGCCATTAATTATATTTCCAAACCATCACATATAAAAATGATTAATAGAAGGCCAGGCTTACTAAATGTAGAGGCTGGTTGGCTTGTGATCTCATACTGTCCCGGCCTATTCCCTACTCTTGGGGAGGATAACTCAAATTCCCTATTACTCTTTAGCACTCTCTTCACTTGATCTAATTTGGGATGACTCCTTAAAAAATTCTTTAAAAAAGGGCTATGGATCTGCCAGTTGAAGTGAGGGAGACTTTGGAAAAAAATCCAGTGGCACCTAGTCCCCTCCTCTCTACTGGAGTTTACCTTAGTGCCAAATAATATAACAAATTCTGACTATCTTGGACATCCAATTAGGAGTGACATGTTTCATTTAAAATATGACCAGAATAACTACCTTTTGGTTGTTTCCCATTAAACAAAAACTTTTCTCCTTTAGGTGAGGCATGAGATAATTAAAATGCTGGTCAGTTTGCTTGTCTGAAATGAGAGGAAAAATTTCCCCAATTTCTTCTTGTCTTTCTCCCTGCCTTCACAACGTGGCCAGGGTTAGAAGGTAGAAAGAGAGAGAGAGAACTTTATCAACAACTTTCCAACAATTTCCAAAACTTTTATGCTTACTTTGTACTTTGTACCTTTGTACCTACGTTGTTCTCCTGGTGGGCTTTGATCAAAGCCTCTTTAAAGCTACACACATGTTATTTCTTTGTACTTCTAACCTGAAACTGCTTTTAGCAATCATATAAACTAAATAATATAAGATTTATTTCTCTCTTTCTCTCTCCCATTCTCCTCCCTGATGCTGCAGCCATCAGAGAGAAGGGAAGAGGAGCAGGGAAAGAGATAACTGCATTCCCAAGTCCAGCTGCAATGGGGCTGGCTGCAATAACACACTGACACATGCATACGGAACACATGCAGACAGAAGACACATACAGACAACCAAAAAAAAAGAATCCAAAAACTGAGAAAAGATTGTCAGAAATCCTCTGCTCAAAATAGATCTTTAGCTTGATTTCTTACTTTATTTTAAACATCTTCCATTAAATTCAGATTTCCATACTAAGTAATCTCCTTCATCAAGAGTTGTTTTAGCTAAATTGCACCAATCAGTGTGGCATAGGGCTATCTGAGAAATGTTGTCTAGAAGGGATTGAACATAAGGACTATTTCATCCATAATTGGTTGCCTCTTGTTTTAATTTCTTTAAGAATTTAAAATCCAGAGGGGTGTGTTCCCTTATATCCACTCCTGGGTTATTGGGTGCTGGGGTTTCTATTACTGGCAATGCTAGCCTCATGTCCAAAGGTATTTCTTCTCCTCTTTCAGTGGCTTGCCAAAGGGCTTTTTGTACAATCTCTTCAGGCTCCTGGATTTCTTCACAAACTTGTGATCTAGACCTGTATAATGGAGGAGCACTGGGAGGAGGAGACTCTATTTTAAATTTTTGTGTGACACACTCCATCAGGTCTTCCTCTTTTGTACCAGAGGCTGCCTCTGCCTTTATTGTTTTTGTGGCTAATGGTACTTGTTCAGGTTTCTGTAGACCTATTTTAAGTACATTCTAAATTGATAATATTGTAACAGGAAAAGTGCTTGATCTGATCTCCCTATAATACTCACTCATTTGATTGCCTACTGTTTCCTATTTTTCAATGTCTGTAGTCCCTTACTTTGGAAACCAAGGGCTACATTTCTGTATGCAATGGAGAAATTCCTCTAATTGTGAAGCTGTAATCAATAGTCTGCATTCCCTAACAAGCCTCTTTAATACTTTTGATAATATTCCCTATCTTTACCATCTGATTGTGCCTGTTCCATTTTTACTTTCATTTTGCCAAACTTTCTTTTGTTAAAACTGCCTTTTGTAAAACTATTTTCTGATTCTACTTTCATTTTGTGTGCTTTATGCCGGTAAGCCTGGTGACTGACTCAAAGAAGCCCTCCCCGAGGAGGAGGCACAGATTTTGCCCTTTCCTTTGCTTTGTCTGGAGCTCCGTTTTTCAATGGCAATCCCATAGGTACCTGCTGCTGATGGCGATCAGGCACTGGTCACACAAGTTCCTGTTTGGGTGCCACTTGCCATGGACCCCCTGTGGAGGCTGCCAATTGTGAATGCTGAGAGATCTTGAAAGAAGAAAAGACAAGGGTCAGGCAAAGAGTGTCAAGGACAGCTCTCATTTATTAATCTGATGGTCAAGGTCTAGATAGCCTTACAGACAAGTAAGCAGGATTATTCCCATGAGAACATTCAAGCAAGCAAGGTTATTCCCATGAGAAAATTTTTAGTTTACTTCTTATACTTCCTAATCTAGTTCCTCTGGCGAGACCAACTTGGGGTGCAAAGGCAAGGTCAGGATGTTGTCATTCTTGCATATCAAGAGTGGGATGGTGAGCCAATTTTCTTGATAATGTCAGCCCTCATATTAGTACAAGTTTCAAGTAAAACCTGGACAGTACCTCACATTCTGGACTTCATCAGTACCGGCCCTCCACAGTGAGATATGACCTAGACATTTTTACAATATATGGATTCAGAACTAGCTAGACTCAGCAGTTTCATTAAAGTTTCAATGCCAACTAAGAAGATCTCCAGTGAAATAACTCAGGGGTCAGTGCTTAAGCCTGTGCTGTTTAATACTTTTACAGGTGACTTAGATGAAGGCATAGATCATGGACTTGTTAAATGTGCAGATGCCACAAAACTGGGAGGGATACCAAAAACCCAGGACATGGGTTTGTCAAGGGACAAAAAGTTCCTCTGAGGTGAGAAATTTAGGTTGATTCTAAGAAGAAAAAATTAGTGGAGATAAATATAAAAGTCATAGAGAAAGTTCAAAAATTACTTACATAAATATAATATGGGAGAGGTATGGCTAGAAAGGAGCAGCTAGGTCATGAAGTGGATAGAGCTCTGGGGTCAGGAAGACCTGAGTTCAAATCTGACCATAGAAACTTACTAGCTGTGTGACTTTGGACCAGTCACTTAATTACTTTTTGCCTCAGTTTTTTCCTCTAAATAATGGGGATAATAATAGTACTTGCCTCCCAGAATTATTGTGAACATCACATGAGATAATAATTGTATTATGATGTGCCTGGTATACAGTAAAAACCATATAATATTAGCTATTATTATTATCATTGTTATTATCTTTAAGTTCAATTTAACTCCAGAATGTAGTAAAGAAAGCTAATCTTTCTGGAGGGGCATATTATCTAGGACTAGGGCAATGATAGACCTACTGGATTCTTATGTGGTATATTGTGTTCAGTTTGGAGAGTCATAATTTAGAAAGGATATTGATATACTGAGGAGTGTATAGAGGAGGGCAGCTGGTATGGTGAAAGGCCTTGTAGTTTATGCCATATGAGGATTGGTTGAAGGTACTGGAAAATGTTCAGTCTGTGGAAGAGAAGACAGGGAAGACAGAAGAAAGGTGTTCAAGTATTTGAAAGGCTGTCATATGGAAGGAAAGGTTAGACTGGTTCTGCTTTGCTCCCCAAAGGAAGAATTAGAAGTAATAGAAGAAAGTTGCAAAAAAGTAAATTTTGGCTTGAAGTAAGGGAAAAAAACAATGGAAACTGTCCAAAAGTGGAATGGGCTGCCTTGAAATGTAACAAGTTCCCACCACTTATGGTTTCCAACAAGAGATTGGGTGTCTAGTTGTAGAATGTATTCTAGCTTCATGCAGGGGTTGAAATACTTGAACTTTGAGATCCCTCCAAACTGGAAGTGAATATATAAGGAAGAAACCTCTCATGGAAATTGTCCTAGAGAGGGAGAGTATGGGGAAGTGGACATTTTGAAGAGTTGCTTGGATAGAATCCAAGGAGATAAGAAGGTATCTTAGTTGCATAAAGAACAATTTCAACCAGGAACTGGGAGGGCAGTGGGGTTGTAACTCAAGTCCAGAGTATATGACCTATATTTTCCAAAGACTGTGGTTAAGCAGAATTGCTTAGCTGCTAATTGTTAAATAATATTTTTTTCTCTTTTACCCAGGAACCCTGAGGCTCTTCCCTTCCCGGTTTGATTTATTTTTTTGATTAAAGGGGTCATCCCTAGAGTAACCACTTAAAGAAGCCAATTCATTGAATGGGTGTATCTCAAAGTGAGAATGTGATAAGACCTTAGCCTGAAAGGGCAAGGGTCTCACATTGCATCCTGGGTCTTCTCTAGATGAATATCAGGCCACTGAACCCAAATGACTCAGCAGCAGAAAGTGAAGTTGGTGACCTTGCACAGCCCTCCCTCACTCAAATCAAAGTCAACTGCAAGTCATGACATCATCTTGATAGCATGGTCCTCTTTGAGAATGAAGGACAAACACAACAACAAGTAGAAGTGTAACAGAAAATAAAGCCTTACTGATGAATTGGTCTGTTCAAAGTAGGATCTATGATTATGTTTGTATATCTGTAATTTATTAATTTGAATATCATTTTGTGTTCCACTGAAGTTCTCTGCCAGTGTGTCATCATGGAGTAGGGCAATGGAGTTGAGTTCTTGAAGACTATGCAAATGAAGTAGGAGGTCCTACCAAATCAGAAAGAATTCTGGTATGAGCTCAGTAAAAGACTACATATTAGTCAATCAAGTTGTGGTCTAGCTATTAATAAGGGTGAAGAGATTCATCACCAAAGAGTTGCTGACTAGTAGATTTGTGTGAGCATGCCCAAAGCAAGTCACATAGACTATCTACTAAAGTATGTGTTTGTGGGGAAAGAGGAATGGGAAGGTAGAGAGTGTTGTGACCTGTATCAATGGAGGAAGTGTCCACAGTGATGAAATCTTGAATCTTTTAAAGTAATGGCACAAGCCAAATACATGTTCAAAACCATATTCAAAGGCTTACTCTGGGAGGGAACATTATAAGAAAAAATAATTGAACCTCTAGGTAGCTTCCTAGGATCAGATATGATCTGAGTGATTCATAAATCTGGGGTATGGTGGTGGCATTGGTGGTGGAACTCATTTGCTATGAGTTTTAGAAGCAATTAAGAAGTATATTTTTATCTGAGGTTGTTTCTACTGCAGCAAAATTGGATTTTTGCTGATGGATAGTGAGCTGAAAATATCATTGGATGATTCAACTCAGAGGAAAGAGAGGGTATAATTAAAGGACTTTCTCCTGTAAAGTCACAGTCTAATAGGAAGAAATTAATCCTTTATACAGCATTAAGGAATGAGACAGAGAGTGAGACATTATAGTTCTCTAATCATAGCTAGGCACTGATGTATCACCTACTACATACCAGGCACTGTGTTAAACAGTTTACAAATATTATCTCATTTAATTGTCACAAAAACCATGGATGCAATTATTCTTCCATTTACATTTGGGGAAATTGAGAGAAACAGAGGTTAAGTGATTTGCCCAAGGTCAGACAGCTTTCAAGAGTCTGAGGCTGGTTTTGAACTCAGATGCTTCTGACTCTAGGTCTCACACTCTATCAACCACATCACTTAACTGTCTCTATTTTGGGGAAGGCATCCTGGGAAGTTTTACAATGTGAAAAGAGAAGAACATGAACTCACAAGAGGAAAGGGATTGAACCAGGTCTTCTCATCAGCCAGGATAAAGGACCTTCTCATCTTGTCTTTCCCTGGTGTTTTTTCAGGTCTTGATTAAGGAGGTCCCTAGGGTCAGGGATTAAAGTTGACAAGGAGTGGCAGTTGTTAGGAGACCTAGAACAATGGAATTCTAGAATTACAGAGTTGGAAAGACTTTTAAGATGATCTATTCCACTCCTCTATTTTGTAGGGAAGAAAATTGAGGCCCAGAAGGGGGAATTTACTTACTCATGGTCACAAGTGGGTTTAACAGCAGAATTGGCACACAAATATGGATTTTTTGATTCCTAGTTTAGGGCTCTGGATTTTTCTAATTATACCATCTTTCCCATAAGTTTGGGGTGAAGAGGGAATGTCCAGAGGCAGGGGTCATTGCCAAGAGAGCATTAATCTCTAAACAGCTAGCCTCTCTACATGCTGGGATGGAACTCTAGATCTCCAGTGTTCTCACTAACTACTGATCCTATGTCTAGAGATTGAGGAAGGAGGGAGGGAAAAGAGAACAGGGTGTAGTGAAGTATATAGAAAGGAAGGGTGAGGTGAGTGAGGGGACATAAGAAGATAAAGGCTGGAATCATAATCAGTTACTGGACTACTGGGTGGTAGCCTATAGAGTCCTTTTCTGGAGTCTAAGTCAAGTCAAGTCAGTAGGCATTTATTAAATGCCTATGAAATGCCAAACACTAAGAATCGAGGATATGAAGGAAGGAAAAAACAAAAAACAAAACAGTCCCTGCTCTCAAGTAATTCACATTCTAACAGAAGAGACAAATGCAAACAATTATGTACATACAAGCTATAGATGGACTAAACTGGTAATGGTAACAGAGAGAAAACATTAGTAATTACAGTGGCCCAGGAAAGGATTCTTATGAAGATGAGACTTTTACTAAGATTTAGAGGAAGCCAGGGAAGTCAGGAGCAGAAAAAGAGTGATGGACATGGCAGGACTTTGAATGAAAATGCCCATAGTTAGGAGATAGATTGGCAGATGTAAAGAAACTGAGAAATATAGATTGTGAAAGCTGGAAGGCTCTGAGAGCACAATGTTAGCACTGGAAAGAACTGTAGAATATAGACTGTTAGAATACAGAAAATAGATTTTTTAAGCTTAAAGGACCTTAAAAATCATCTAGTCTACCCTTTTTGCCATTTTACAGATGAGAACACTGAGCAGAGAGATCATAGCAGCTTATAATTAAATCTCTTGAAGTTGTCTTAGAAACTATGAAGTCCAATTCCTTCTTACTGATGGGTTAATGGATGCTGAAAGAAGATAAAGAACTTACCCAGGGCCCTCCAGCTCAGAAGTACCTGAGGCAGGATTTAAACTGAGATCTTCCCGACTCCAAGCCTAGTACCTTATCCACTGTGCCACCTATCTCTCATTCTACCAGGAGCAAGAACTCAGAAGAGGTTTATCTAAGATCACACAGCAAGTTCATTGGCAGAGCCAGGACTAGTGAACAAACCTCTTTACTCCCCATGATTTGCTTTTCCCATTATACTACATTGTTTCTTCACTTAGCTTTTTTCAGTTCCATTCTCTCAGGATGATAAGAAGCTCAAGTGGGAGGAGGGTAGTTGAGTAAGAAATGTTCTCTCAGGATTGACCTGAGATGGATTGTTAGCTTAACCTGCTGAGAAGAACCAATGATTTCTTTCCCTCAAAAGGAGGTTATCTCAGAAAATCCCTAGTCATGTAAGAGGGAAATTGTTTCTGGTTCACAGGGAAATATACCCCCAGTTCTTCCAATAGAGTCAAAACTCTGAAGGATCATATAATGCTAGACAGAAAGTGGTACAGGGAATGGATGAAACACCATGGTACAGATGACTGTGCCTGAAGAGGCAAACAATCCCATCTCTCTCCTTTCCCTGGGGCCTCATTAGAAGATCTAGCTAGGCAGGAAAGCACAAGTCTTCCCCCAGTGAACCCCATGAAGTCTGTGTTTAGGAATCTAAAATCAAAGTACCTCTTGGGGCCTCATCCTTATTCTCTTGTTATGCTATTTTCATTTTTACTTGTCCCGTGATAAGGAAGGTTGCGGGAACCTGGGTATTCTCCCTAGGTATATAGGAAGGTAGAAAGAAGTTGTCAAGTCAACAAGCATTTATCAGAAGTACTTACTATGTGCTCAGATCTGTGCTAAGCTCTGGGGATTCAAAGACAAAAAAACAGGTCTCTGTCCTTAAGGAGTTAATGTACTAATGAGGGAGACAGCATGTAAATAGTTGTTTATATACAGAGTAAATGGAAGAGACTCTGAAAGGAGAATGGAAAAGAGAGGTAATGTTGGTAGGCAATTGGGAGATGGGTTGTTCTGGCAGTAAGTGACTGTGTAACTTCATGCAAGTCACTTCCCTTCACTGTTCTCAGTTCCTATATGTCAAATGACTGTAAAACTTTCCTTGACTACCTTCAGCATTGTTGGGTGAGATCACATGAGATAAGAAAAAGGAAAAGGAAAATTCTCAGGAAAGTATTAATTTGATCAAAAGACTATAATTAGGTAAGAGTGTTCTGCTATCCCATGACATTCACTCTAAATTGCTGTTTTTATTATGAAAATTTTTCTGTACCTTTTGCCTACTTTTTTTGTGGGAATATATGTGAAAAGAGGCCTCTGAAGTGGACACATAGTCCCTAACACATAGAGTGGGAAACTGGCTTATGCTTTGACATTTATAGTGCCTAGAATGATCAGTGTTGATCAAGCCTGTTTGGTTGTCTTCCTTTTAGTTCAGGATTTCTTCAGTTTTTTCCACTAGTGACCCTTCAGCATGTGGTTGATCTACGTGGCTTTTTTTAAATTTTAATTTTCTAATTTCATGTAAACAAAAATGTTAACATTTGTTTTTTTTAAAATTTTTGAGTTTTAAATCATCTCCCTGTCTCCCCTCTGTCCTCATTGAGAAAGCAAGCAATTTGACATAGATTGTGTATATGCAGTGATGCAAAATATTTCCATTTTAACCATGTTGCAAAAGCAAATGTAGACCTCAAACCCCAAAATAATAAATATTGAAATAAAAAAGTTTCCTTCAATCTACATTCAGATTCCATCAGTTCTTTCTCTGCAGATGGATTACATTTTTCATCATGTCCTTCAAAGTTATCTTGGACCAGTATTGTATTGCTGAGAACAGCTGAGTCATTTTCATTTGATCATTGTACAATATTGCAACAATTTCAGTTTGCATTAATTCATGTAAGTCTCTCCAGGTTTTTCTGAAATCATCCTGCTCATCGTGTTTTATAGTACAATAGTATTCCATCACAATCATATACCACAACTTGTTCAACCATTTCCTAAATGATAGGTATCCTCTTAATTTCTAATTCTTTGTCACCACAAAAGAATGGATATGAATATTTTTGTACATATAAGTCATTTTCCTTTAAAAAAAAAACTCTTTGGGATACAGATGTAGTAGTGGTATTTCTGAGTCAAAGGGCATGCACAGTGTTGTAGCTGTAATGGCATAGTTCCAAATTGCTCTCCAGAATGTTTGGATCAGTTCACAACTCTACCAACAGTGCACTGGTTTCCCAATATTTCCACACCCCCTCCAACATTTGTCATTTTTCTTTTCTGTTATATTAGCCAACATGATAGATGTGAGTGGTTTTAATTTGCATTTCTCTCATCAATTATTATTTAGAGTATATTTATATGACTATAGATAGCTTTGATTTCTTCTGAAAACTGCCTGTTCATAACCTTTGGCTATTTATCATTTGGGAAATAACATATTCTTTTAAATTTGACTTAGTTCTTTATATTTGAGAAATGAGGCCTTTGTCAGAGACACTTGCTGTAAAAATTTTTTTCCTAGGTTCCTACTTCTCTTCTTATCAGGGCTTCATTGGTACCTACTGATCTTCATCAGCTGGGGCCAGCTGGAAGATGTGGGTAATTTCCCTTGACTAGTGAGTACCAGGGCTATGTCCCCAGATGAAGATTTGGTGGTGGTTGCCTGCTTGAGTGGATGGCTAGTAGGTTTGTTACGTGTGAGGCCAATGCATCTTCTATAGCAGTTTGAAGTCATAGTTACAGCCTGAGCCACATTCTCAGATATAGTTCCAGTGAGATTAGTCTAAGACTAATTTTACTCATTGCTCACTGCCCTTAGTAACCTTATCAGTTTGCACCAGTCACTTGCTTCTTTTTTGTCCCTCTGCATCCTCTCCCTTATTGCCCCCAGAATGTCATAATCTCCATTAAGAATCTATGCTCTCCTAAGGACACAGAAGTGACATATTTTCCCTGACCAGTACAAACACATGGGCAGAACTGGGCTGATCTCTAGACACCTTGGATAAATTTCCTTGGCCTAGCAAGTCTTGGTAAATCCTTCAGTCTATCAACTCTATAAAATCTGTCTGGTAAAAGTTAATAAAGGGACAACCATAATCACTTGCATGGAGTGTGATGTGATATGTTAAAATGTGCATAAGCACATAGTTAAGGGCTAATTGTGGCAACTCACACAATTCATCTGAAAGGGGGTGTGTGTTAATTAACAGCAAGTTCAATAATGCAATATACTACCCCCACCCCAGCCCCTTCCCCTAACAAAATCTAATGCTTCTCCTGGATGGGAATGGTGGCTAATCATTAGCTGTGGTTACAGTAATGGTGAATAGGACAGGTTCACTTGTTCTAGAGCAGGCAGATATCTTAAAGTTCATCTAGTCCAATACCCTCACTTTATATAGGATAAAACATGTAAAGTGATAGGTTTCAGAGAATCATGGAATGTCAGAATTGGAGGACACTTCAGAGGTCATCTAATCCAATCCAGATTTCAACAGCTGAACTGATAGTGGATACAATGTTAGGCCTGGAGTCAGGAAGACCTGAGTTCAAATTATACCTCTGATGTTTACTGTTACACTAGGCAAACCATTTACCATTTTAGCTTTGGTTTCTCTATATGTAAAATGGGGGGTAATAATAGCACCTACTATACAGGGCTGCTATGAGGATCAAATGAGATAATATTTGTAAGGCATTATGTAAATCTTAAAAGCATTCACTAAATGCTAGCTATTTTTATTATTGCGATATCCTCAACAAGTGGTCATTCAACCTTTACTTGAAGACCTATATAAAAGGGGAACCTACTGCATCTAGAGAGGGCCTACTTTCCAAAAAAGCCTACTTTTTTGATTATTATGAACAATTATTAGGAAATTTTTCCTCATATCAAACCTAAATCTTCTTTCAAACTTCTCCTGATTATTCCTAGTCCTGTCTACTTGGGATAAGCAAAACAAGTTTAATCTCTTTTCCACATGACAGCTCATCAGATACTTGAAAACAATTATGATGGCTTTCATCCATCTTCTCTCATCAGTTCTTTCAATTGATCCTTGTAGGATATGATCTTCAGGCCCTTCACTATTCAGGTTGAGCCTCTGTTGAATGCTCTTCAGTAAATCAATATCATTGCTAAGATATGACATCAAGGACTGTACAGAATCTGTCTAATGTAGTCTGACGTTATGAAGGTACAGTCATACAATCTCCTTTTTTCTTGGACATATATATCTCTTCATGCAGCCTAAGATGAAATTAATTTGTTGTCTATGTGTTTGATGAAAATTTTAAATAGAAAAGGCCAAGCACAGGTCTGGGAGGCATATACCTATTTCCAGACTGACATAAAAACATTAATGACTACTGTTTGTGTCTGACAACTCAGCTACTTTGAGTTCATCTAACCACTGTAATGTATAGCACATGTCTTTCCATGTTTTCTACAAATTTAGCACAGAGACTTTATCTAATTTTTGCTGAAATCTAGGTAAATTTTATCTTAAACATTCATCTGATATAAATAACCCTGTGAAGAAAAGGAATGAGATTAGTCTGTCTTGCTCTATCCTTGACCAAAGGATCAAAGATGTTGCACTGGAAAGGACCTTGACTCTCATCTTCTCTAACCCTATCTGACCTAGTCTAACCATTTTATAGATGAAGTACGTGAGGAAGGGATATTAAGTGATTTGCCCTGGGTTACACAGATAGCTAGCAACAGAACTGGGACTGACTTAACTTCCTTAGATTCCAAATCCAGGAATTTTTTCACTGTAGCTCATGAAGACAATTGGTCCTCACTGATTTCTTTGGTTAATGTCTGTCCATTAGTGATTCTTTTCATGTGTTCTTGAATTTTGCTAGAAGTTGAAGTCAGTTGCGATGACCTATAATTTGTAGTCTCCATTGTCTTCTTTCTATTGAAAATTCAGAATTTACCTTTCTTCCTTTTTTGTATTGCTCCCTTCTAGTCTTTATAATTTTGTAAAACTCCTTGGCTATGGTTCAGTAACCACAACTTTTAATTCTTTCAATAATCTGAAATGCAATTCTCTTGGTTCTGATGAAATGAATTCATCATGGTCATTCTCTTACTACTTTCCTACTTACTTTTCTTGGGTGTTAACTTCCTCTTAGTCATTTTTTTTCTAGTCTAAAAATAATTTTCTCTAGTAGAGAAAATAGAAGTCAAATAAAAATTAAGCAGTTTTGCCTTCACTCAGCCAATTGTTATAATTATTTCATCCATCTTGAACAGCTGTCCATCAATTCTTTAATTGATCTCTTTCCCTTCAGTATTGGTCAACTCCCCAACACCCTTTTTTGCTATATTTCCATTTACTTGCCAATAACATTAACTCTTCTGACACTATTCTTCCAAGAGCATGAGTTAGCTTTGCTTTTACCTTTTATAATGATTTCTTGATTTCATCTTTTCTATATATTAAAAATGAAATTGATGAATGTTTTGTACATTTGCATATTTTTATCATATCTGGGTATGGTTACATCATACATATACATATATGTATATATTAGAAAAATATTTTATTTATGCATGTTTGTTTCCCCTTATATTCTGTCATGAATATGTGCTTTTCCATTCACCCCTCTCCCCTAACAGAAAAACATTTCAGTAAAATCAACTAGAATAGTTACCATATCTGACAGATAACCTATGGAACATTCCACAACTATTGCTCTCATTCTCCCACAGTCCTCCTCTCTATAACGAGGAGGGAGATGTGTTTAATGATCCATAACCTAGGATCAATGTTGGTCATTACAATTACTTGAGCTGAGATTCCTTTCATAATTCTTGTCATTTATTAGTCATGACATATTGTTTTGTACCTGGTTCTAATTACTCCATTTTGTATCAGTTTATACAAGTCTTCACATTGGCACAGAGGTAAGAATGCTGTCTCTGGATGCAGAGGAAACTGAGGTTGATTCCCACTTCAGCTACTTACTATCTGAGTCTTCTTAGGTAAGTCATTTAGTCAGTCAGTCAATCAGTCAATTTATGAAGTACCTACTATGTGAGTGGCACTGTAGTAAGCACTGGAGATACAAAGAGAGGCAAAAGACAATCCCTGCACTGAATGAGCTTGCAGTTTGATGGGGGAGACAACATATAAACAACTATGTACAAATCAGCACAAATGCAGGACGTATTGGAAATAATCAATAGATAATCAATAGAAGGCAAGGGGTAGAATTAAAAAGGACTAAAATTGCCTTTTGGCAAGAGGTTGGATTTTAGCTGTGACTTGCAGATAGGCAGGCAATCCAGGAGGTGGAGAACAGGAAGAAGAGAATTCTAGACATGGAGGACAGTTTGTGAAAATGCTTGGAGTTAGGAGATGGACCGTCTTGTTGGAGAAATATCATGGAGGCCATTATCACCAGACTGAAAAATTCATGGAGTGGAATGTAAGATGTAAGATGACTTGGTCTCACCTCTCTGGGCCTCATTTTCCTCCTCTGTAAAAGTAAGGCCTTGAATTAGTTAAGTTCTATCTAGTTCTAAATCTATGATTTTTAAATTTTTCATATTCATTGTTTCTTAATGCATAATAATATCCTATTTTATCTATATTCCACAGGTTTTTTAGCCATTCACCAATACACAGCTACTTGATTTTCCATTTTTTGTTACCCTTAAGTTGTTGCTTAAATAGTTTAGTATCTGAAAGTCAATCTTCCTTTGATCTCCTTGAGGTATAGGACTAGTACTGCTGCATTAAAAAATATGAACATTTTAGACACTTCCTCACATAGTTCCAAATTTTTCTCTGGGAAGGTTGAATCAATTCATAGCTGTACTTTTAGGATATTGGTGAGTCTAGCTTCCCAGAGCCTCTTCAGCAATGACAAGTTCCATCTTTTATGACCTCTGCCTATTTAATGGCTATGTGGTGAAACCAGAGCTGTTTTCATTTGTATTTTCCTTCCCATTAGTGATTAAGAGATTTTCCCTATGTTGTTGATAATTTATAATTCTTCTGTTGAAATATGTTCATATCTGTATGGCCTACCTGAAACTGGTACCAAAACACTATAATTTGGACTGCCCCCCAAATGGTAAGTTCAAATTTTTTTCTTCTAGTAGCAAGGATTTATTTCCCTCCTATGCTCCCATTAATTAAAAGAAGACAAAATTTTTGTAACAGATATGCATAATCAAGCAAAACAAATTCCTAAATTGGTCAGGTCCAAAAATAAGTGTCTTATTCTGTACTCCATCTATTTTCTCTTTGTTAAGAGAATGTTTTATGATCAGTCTTGTGGAATCTTGTTTGGTCATTGTGTTGACTCAATGGCAGCCTACTTTGAGAGCTACTAAATGAACAGTACTTTTCTCAGAGATGGACCTCCTTGGTGTATGAGTGTGCAAAAGATCAACAAATTACAAGTCTGATCATCTGGGCATGTTTAAATAAACAGAATGGTTACACATGTGGGATCAATAACTGCAAGGGTAAGCTTTTTGAGGGGAGCAAGTTGTGCTGACAGAGTTTTCTGAAGAAGAGTATCTATTTAATGAGAAAATTCTGCCATCTTTTGTAAGGTCTTCTTTTCTTCTTGTCATTGTGTGTAGTTTTCTCCATCCTAAAAGGGGCTCTGTCTCTTAAGAGGTTTGGAGTGCTGCCAGGTGCAGCTTTGATTTCTTTGAGTCAGAAAATCATCTTCGAAACAGATGGAGGATTTTCCCTAGATCATCATACACACCTTACTCCTCATAGAGTACCTTGAAGGGAAGAGAGGATCATGGTCCTGACAGGGAACACTTAGTTCTAGAGCCAAAATGGATAATTCTGAAGCCCAGGGTGAACCCTACAAGATGCAGCCAGAGAAAGCAATAGAATGGGAAAGTGGTAGGAATTAGATCTATGATTTCGTTTTTATAGGGAACTCCCAGGTGAGGAAACTCCTTCTATCAATGAAGGTCAGCTCTTTCTTTGCAATTTATAGTCTTAAAGAATTGCTTAGAGCACTGAGGGATTCAATGACCTGTCCAGAGGTCACACAGTCAGTATATGTTAGAAACCATTCTTTAGTGAGATTTTCCCATTTTAGAGGACAGCTCTCTACTCACTATGTCATGCTTCCCCCAGCAGCATGAAGGATCCCCTAAAATCAACTTTTAAAGACAAAGTCTTAAGAAGAAACCTTAGAACTGAAGTCTCTCTCAGTGAAGGGACCCTAGGACATAGGCCCATAGGGATTAATGAAAGTATCAGGGTGGGACCAGGCCAGCATTCCCAAGGGCTGGGGAAGAAAAGAATATTATTTTGCAGCTCCTTATTTTCACTAATTATTCTTGCTAACTACATGATGGAGGCTGAATGCTATCAAAACTATTTAAATTTTGGTGCCATGGGACAAAGCCCCAGTTACTCTAACCTTGGTTATAGTTTTTCATAGCTGAGTGCCTTGCAAGAACCAAGTGCCCCTAGAACTGAACTTTGGCACATTTGTGAATTTGGCAATTTGTCTTTGGTATCTACCCACCACACAGACTTTCCTCAAATTCATAGAATTCTCTCTTACTCTTAACTCTCCTCCATGTACTTCTCCTTTTTCCACCATAAAACAATGACTAATTTTGAAAAACCACCCTCTCCCTCTAGGATTCAACTCCCTCATCCATAAAAATGAAACAATTCGACTTACATGATCTCTAAGGACTCTTTCAGTTTTCACACTGTGTTTCACGTTATAATATTTTCTGTTTTCAGTTTCCTTCTCACTCTAACATTCTTATGTTCTACAGGATCCTCTACTTCTAGTGCTCTGTGAGTCTCTGGTGCCATGAGTCTATGATTTCTAAAACTTGACTCTACCCCTCAATTTTACCAGTCCCTGTTTCATGTCCTTGTTCCTAAGACTATATAAAAAGGGGTTCAACATAGGGGTGACCACTGTGTACATGACTGTGGCCACTCGATCTTTGACCACCGAGTAGCTATACAGGGGCCGGAAGTAGACATAAATAATACTTCCATAAAAGAGTACCACAATGGTGAGGTGGGAGCCACAAGTGGAGAAAGTCTTCCATTTTCCTGATGCTGAGGGGACTTTGAGGATGGCAACAATGATCCGCAGATAGGAGAAGATTATGCATAAGAAGGGGGTCACAATGACAGCCAGTGTCTCTGTCACGACCACAACCTGACTAGAAGAGGTGTCAGAACAAGAAAGCTTTAGCACTGGCTGGGTGTCACAGAAGAAATGTTTGATGACATGGGAAGCGCAGAAAGACAGACGGGACATGAGCAGTACACGTAGCAGAGCATGGAGATGTGAGATCACAGAGGAAGCTACTGCCAAAATGACGCAAGGCCTATGACTCATGACCATGGCATAGTGTAAGGGATTGCAGATGGCTACCAAGCGGTCAATGGCCATGGAGGCTAGAAGATAGCTATCTGTGTTTCCAAAGGCCATGAAGAAGTACATCTGCACTAGACAGCCTATGTAGGAGATGGACTTTGTCTCTGATAGGAAATTCACCAGCATCTTGGGAACAATGTCAGAGATGAAGCAGATGTCAGTGAAGGACAAGATGCTTAGGAAGAAATACATTGGGGTGTGAAGCCTTGAATCTGAGCAGATGACTAGAATGATAAGCAAATTCCCAAGGAGGGTGACTAGGTACATGGTGAGGAATATGATAAAGAGTGGCTTCTGTAACTGAGGGTTTGAGGACAGTCCCAAGAGAATAAATCCAGAGATGCTGTTGCTTCCCCAGCTGCTATTGTCGTTCTTTCCCTCCAGGTTATCTGGAACGTTCAGAGAAGGTTATTAGAACTTAAACTGTACTAAGACTCTTGGGGCACCCTATATTTGAAGGTTTATACAGCACTTTCCTCAAAATAACTCTGAGTCAGGTTACACAAATAGAATTCTCCCCACTTTACAGATTAGAAAATTAAGAATCAGATACATAAAGTGATTTGTTTAGGGTCACAATGTAGTAAAAGCAGGAACCAAAACTCAAATCCAGGTCTTCTAACTTCAAAACATGTTCTTTTTAAATAATTCATTCTATTCCATATAAACAGAGGTAATGACAAGAGAGAGCTTTACATTTTAACAGGTCAGTTGGTAGTATAGAAAGCACTGGACTATGAGTTGGGATTCCAGGTTTCTTGCTATGTATTAGCTGTGTGATATTGGGAAAATCACTTAAATATCTCTGAGCCCAGGTTCTGTCTATAAAATAATAGTGCCGCCTATTTCAGAATGTTATTTTGAGCCTCAAATGGCAAAGTAAGCAAAGTCTTTTGATCAGTGATAGATTGTTAGAGCTGGAAGGCACACGAGAGTTCATCTTGTCTAGTTCCCTCATTTTACAGAAGAAGAAACTGAGACTCTAGGAGGGTTAAGTGACTTACCAGTGTTACACAACTACTTAGTGTCTAATAAAGGCAACGTGAAAGATAATATGCATAATGTCAAAGTCTTAAAGTCCAAAAGAATGCAGTTATAATGGTAGAATTTCAGGTAACCGACAACAGACACAAAAGAATTCTGGTTTGTGGAGGACATCCTATGAAATTACACCCAACTCTGAAACATCTGAAAAGCAATTGGTTACCTCAAGTCTGATGGACAAAGCTATACTGTGACATATTAACCTGATAAACCAGTGACAAATTAAATTCACTAGTGTCATAGTCCAGCTTTTGAAACATTGGATTCTGAGGAACAGAGAAATAAAAGATTCATAGAATGTTAGCCCTGAAACAATTTTAAAACATAGAATGTCAGAGATGGAAGAGACCCTCGGACAAAGAAGGTTAGAGCTGGAAGAGATAGTATAAAATAAAATGTTAAAGTTGAAAGGGGACTCAGAACATGAGTGCTAGAAGATGAAATGTCAGAGCCTGATGAACATCAGAACTTATTTATACCATAGGATGTTCAAACACTCTTGATTTTTGATTCCTGGTGAAGTTTTTGAAATGTCTTATTAAAGAATTGGTTTGTGAGCAGTTAGAAAGGGAAGAGGCGATGACTCAAAAGAACCACTGTGGGTTTCTTTAAGAATAGGTAGGTTAGATTAATTCTCCTCTCTTCAGAAATAATAAAAATAATAACTAGCATTTTTAAAATGAAAAGTACTTTATACATGTTATCTCATCTGATCTTTGCAACAGTCCAGTGAGACAGATGCTATTCATTACCCTCATTTTACAGATGAGAAACAATGATTAAGGGTTGAGTGACTTGCTCAAGTTTGCACTGCTAGGAAGTGTCTGAGGAGAGATTTAAAGTAAAGTTTTCCTAACTCCAAGTTGAGGATTTTATCCCCTTTACCTTCTGCTGGCCTCTATTATGCTTATATTTACTAGATTTGGTATACTTGGATTTTGGCCAAACATTTGATAATGCCTTTCATGATGTCTTTGTGGAAAGACAGAGAGAACTGGGCTCTATGGTAGGAGCATTCAAAATCAGTCAAATAATCAGACCCCAAGGATGATGATTAAAGGATCAATTTTAAGCTGGAGGGACTTACTAAGTCCAGGGATATTTTCTTGGTGAAGTTGTGTTCCACATGTTTTGTCATTGACTTTGACAAAGGCACAGATCATTTGCTTTTCAAGTTGTGAAAAACAACATTTGGAAAGTTAGTTAACCCATTGGAAAACAACAGAACCTGAATCCTCAAAGAGCTTTTGAGTCAGGAAAAAATAGGCCCAAATCTAACATGATAAAAGGTCAGAGGCAAACAAGTCCTTCACTGGATTAAAAAATCACCTCCACACATGTGGATTAGGGGTATTGTGGTTGGGTAAATATTCATGTGAAAAAGACCTGGACTTTTTGATGAAGGTCAACATGAGTCAACATTGTATGAAGCGACAATCCCAAAATTAATGTAGTCCTCAAAAATTTTTGGTCCATACCTGTGATTAAGTAGGTTGTAATAGGAACCATGTTAATAGAAGTCATTATCCAGAAGGAAGTGTCATGCACTTTTGGGATTTTGGTAAAGGTTTCAGTGAGTCCAAAAATTTTAGAGAAAGGATAGATAGGTAGGATTCAATAGTGTAATATTTTTAAAGGAAAATTTAGCCCAAGATGGAATGAAAACTTGTGAAAATGAAATTCCAAAATCAAAAGTAAAAATTGATTCTGATGAAGAGAATGATGATCAGGGGACCAATGTGATTGTACAGGAAATAATTGACCTTAGAATTAGGAAGACCTGAATTTTAACCCAACCTTTGCCACATACTGACTATATGACCTTGGGTGGGTCACTTAAGTTTTCAATGCTCTAGTCCAGCAGTGCTATGCTCAAATAAAAAGGGGTCATTAAAATGCACACAAGGGGGCCTTGTATGGCCTAGAAAGTAAGCCACCTATCAACATCTATCTGTGTTGTATTGTTTTTTTAGTTATTTTGTTAAATATTTTCCAATTTCATTTTGATTGGATTCAGCCTGCACTCAATAGGGTTGAGGGCAATAATTGCAGCCCAGGGTATACCTGTTTGCTACCTCTGCTCTAGACAACTTCCTGACTGTAAGTTGCAGACCTAAATTGAGAGAGGGATAGAGTTCCTAATATCAACGAAACAATAAAACTAGTTCTTATTTTATAGAAGATAGAAACAATAAAAGACCAAGGATTAATACAAAAGCATACTTCTAGAATAATTCCAGGTGTGCTAAAGCCCAGATTAGACTGAGGTAGATGATGAATACTAAGTATAATAAAAAGGACTTTAAAAAGCTATTTTGGGAATAAGAGGAGTATCAAAGAAGGAATATGAGTGTTCTCTGAGATGAATGGGATGATGACAATGGATGATGATTAAAAGGTTGAATGGTATGAATTCTCGTTTCAATTTCCTGTTACAAGGAGAGAATATTTAGATTTACATGTACAAAAAGAAATAATTATTAGGTAGTAGAAAACAAAAATGAATAAGGTTATGGCAAAAGGGGACTCAGCTTAGCAAAAGGAGGGGTGCTGCAGAATTGGTTAAAAATCTTGATTCTCAACAAAGAGCCAAGGGTTTCATTGGTAAACAGAATTTACTTGCATCCTGGGAAAAATTGTAGAACTTATTAAAGACAGAGTCTGTGAGCATTTAGGTAGGAAAAGTTCTGATCACTCAGATCTAGCACAGCTTCATCAAAATCAGTTCATGGTAGAACAATATTATTTCCTTTTTTATAGGCTAACTAGACAGGAGAATATTGTAGATGCAATATGCTAAGATTTTAGCAAAGTATTTGTTAAATGTTGCCGCTTTTTCTCTTTTTATGAACAAATTAGAGAAATGAGGTCTACATCATAGTGTAATAAAGTAGATTTGAAACTGGTTGAATGCACTCAAATAGTGGTCGTGAAAGGTACTCTTCAACATTTTTATCAGTGAAGCCATAGAAGGCAAATTTGCCAAGTTCTCAACGCAAATCTCAGGGAGCTAACAAAATCCCCACTTCCAAAATTTTTTTGAGAAGGAAGAATCAAAAAAGATGAAATAAATAGGGACAATTTAAAGTTCTGTTATGGGTTAAAAATGACCATAAAATAGTGGATTGTGGGCAGCTAGGTGACACAGTGGATAGAGTACCAGGCCTGAAATCAAGAAGTCTCATTTCTGTGAGTTTAAATCTTGCCTCAGACTCTTAGCCATGTGATCCTGGGAAAGTCCCTTAACTTTGTTTGCCTCTGTTTCCTCATCTTTAAAATGAGCTAGAGAAGGAAATGATAGACTATTACAGTATTTTTGCCAAGAAAACCCCAAATGGGATCAGGAAGAACTTGACACAATTGAAACTGAATAACAACAAATATTGGATTCAGGAGATGTCACTAGTTCTTATGAGAAAGATCTGGGATTTTTAGAGGACTGAAAGCACAGTATCAATGGAATGAGATGACAGTCAAAAAGCTACATTTATAAGGTATTCATAGTAAGGTGTGTGTGTGTGTGTGTGTGTGTGTGTGTGTGTGTGTGTGTGCGCATAAATCTCACTGTTCTTTGCCCTGGTCAAACTTTATTTGGACTACTCTGTTAAGTTCTGGGCACCATATTTTTGAAATAATAATAATAACTAACATTTATGTAGCTCCTTAAAGTTTGAAAAGCACTTAAAATATATATCATTTTGTCCTCACAACAGCTCTGGAAGGTAGGTACTCTTATTATTTCAGTTTTACAGATGAAGAAAGTGAAGCAGACAGAGCTTAAGTGACTTTCCCAGAGTCCCATATGTAGTAAGTGTCTGAGGTTGAACTTGAACTCAAGTCTTTCGAACTTTAGTTCCAGTGCTCTAGCTCCTTCAAGAATATAAATAGGCTGGAGTGCTTCTAGAAGAAACAAAGAAAAAAACACAACTCCACTGTGAAAGAAATGGTAAGTTGCCTAAAGAGACTAAGGTGAAGCTTATCAATGAAATTGGATAAGAAAAATGGAAGGTGAAAACAAGGATAAATGTGGTGAATGAATACGAGATGCGGGTATGGTCATGAGAATATTTTCAGTATCATTGTAACCCAGCATGAACTGAGACAGAAAATATAAAACAACAAAAACATGGTTATTAAAAACTTTGGGAGAAGTAGGAGGGAGGGATATCACAAGAGACTAGGGTAGCAACGTGAGGCAAATGGAACAGTTATACAGAGAGAAGGCAAAGATGCTCAACAATTACTTAGGCTTTCTATTCCTTGCCAAAAGAGAATTAGAGGACAATGGAAGCATCATGGTACAATAGGAAATGCTCCAATTCTAGGATCAGAGGAATTGGATTAAAATCTTACCTCTAGTGCTTATCACTTGTATGAATTTGAGCAAGTCACTTGACTTCTTTGAATTGCAAAGTCCTTCTATGCAAAATGAAGAGATTTGGACTAGCTCTAGATCAGTGACTCCAACTCATACACCAAGCCCACAGTACTACAATAACGTGCAGATGTGATTACTGAACCACTTTCAGTGATTTTGTAAACATTCTGAAGGATGAGAGATTTGCTGCAGGACTGGAGAGTCAAATGTTCTTTTGATTTTCAAAGAAAGAAAATAAAAGAGTATAGTATCTGTAAATTGGGACCAGTGAGCTGGACATGGACAACATACTATAAACAACATGATTAGTGAACATGTAAAAAAGAAAGTGATGATCACAAAGACCCAGGATGGTTTGGATTGAATTCAATTTTAATTCAATAACTATTTATTTAGCACAATAACTATTTATTTAGTACTTTCTATGTGCAAGACAAAAAAAAAGTTATGAAAGACTAATTTAATTTCCTTTAATTTCCTCCATTATTAGATTAGGAGAATGCTTTAGATGTCTTCTACCTAAATTTTTGCAAACTTTTAGAACAATCTTTCACACTTTTCTTGTGGAAATGATGGAAATAGGTGAGCCGCACCAGTGGTGTCAAACAAATTGAAACAGATCCCTGTGGGCTGCACATCAACTTAGAAAACCAAGTTTAACATTATCTTTGTTTCCCCCTTACACTTTAATCTGGTTTGGCACTTTAATCTGCTGCTGTCACAAATTTGACATCTCTGGGCTTGACAATAATATAGGCAATTGGATTGTAGAACGTAAATTGTAGATTATATCTATAATGTAGATTGTAGAACTGTAGAATGATTGGACCCAAGGGTTGTTATGAACAGTTTTATGTTGACTTAAAGATATTCTCTGTTGGAGTTCCTTTCTCACAGATCTTTGAATGTCCCTGAACCATTTCACATTTCTATCAATGACTTGGAAAAAGAAGTTGGTGATATGCCTGTCAAATATGCTTTGGAATTTTTACTGGATGACAGAGTATGAATTTTTAAACATCAACAAGCTAGAATATTGGACTGAATCTAATAAGATGAGATTCAATAGGGTCAAATATTAAAAAAAACTCAGAATCTTGGTGGACTGCAAGTTCAATGTCAATGGTGACATATAGTAACCAAAAAAGCTAATATGAACTTATGGTATATTATGGGATGTGTTCTATCTAGCATTAAAGAGGTGGTACTTCCATAATACACTGCTGTTGTCAGATCACATCTGGAGTAGTATCTTCAACTCTGGGTGCTACATCTTAACCTGGAGTTCCCCTTTGTCAAAGATGGGAGCTTTACTTTGTGCTTTCCTTTTATCCCTCTTCTCCCCCTCATTTGTCTCTCTCCTATGCCCTTCTGAAATCATTAAAGATTTAGCCATTTTAAATTGCTGAGTTTTCTCACATTATGACAGCAACTGTTGTACCTTATTTGTAAAAACTATTGTTATTTTGGTGGGAAAGCTTATTTATTTTTCAAAGTCTTCTTTGAAGTAAACAACTCTCTATATGCTTTCAGTTTGCTTTTTAAATCTGCATCTCTTATTTTAATAGACATGCTGAGTTGATGGGCCATGATCCTTAATTTTATAATGTTGTATTAGAGTTTCTAGTTTCTCTTGCTCTTAAAAAGGACACTGATCTTAATTGTATTTGCTTTGGAAATGAGTTTTTGACTTCTCATACCTTAGTAGATTTTTGTCCTTATCTTTTTGGCTGAGGTAATTTAACTATTTAATACCTATGCATATTAAATTTTGGGCCCTTCCTTATAGGCATCCAACAGTACATGTTGATCATTGTTTTCACCAAGTTAAGAAAATTTTGTCATTGATTTTCTGAAATATTGTGTTCAGATTCTTTTGTTTTTCTAAATTCTCTGGATTGTTTATAGTTACAGTGTCATAATATTTTTAGTTCTTTATTTAAGTATGTGGCTTAAATTTTTTTAAAGGAGTTTGGATAATTCAATGATTTTTAAAGAAAACTACATATACAACTGATATTGTTGTTTGTAATTCCATTTTCCATCACATATCTTCTGTTTGTTGCTTCTGTGAAATTTTGAATTTTTAAATTGTATCCTGCCTGTTGACCATGTCTTCATTAATTTCAATTTTTTTATGTTCCTTATTTCCATGCTTAATTTTCTATCATTTTGAACCTCTCCTTTTAATTGGTCTTATAATTTTCTTAGCATTTAAATTTCTACTGATTTCCTTTAAATGTGTCATTTATTTATCTGTATTCATGTCCTGAGCTATCATTTTTTTCTATTTCCGTTATTTTTGGCACTTTGTAGTACGAGAAACTTTGTCAAATTATTTGCTAAAGACCCAGATAAACTATGTTTACAGCATTCTCTTGATCAACCAGTTTAATACCCTTATAAAATAAGATGAAGTTAGTCTAGTATGACCTTTCTTTACTGAAATCATGATGTCTATTTGTGATTACCACTTCATTTTCTAGATGTTTATCAACTCCCTAAAAATACACCTAGAATTTGGTTGGAATCAAAGTTAAACTCACTAACCTACATATTGTATTATCATTTTCGTTTTTGAAAATCAGGCTATTTGCCTTTCTGTAGTACTTCTCCTTTCCTCTCCTATCTTTCAAAGATCATTGACTAAGGCTCATCCAATTCTCTGAGTACATTAGGTTGGCCAGGTGGCTTGAATTCATGAAAGGCAGGTAGGTCCTTCCTACTAGTAATCTAAAAATGAAATCAGCAGCCTTAGGGGTCAGTGAGCTCCATGGCACTGGAAAGCATTAAGTAAAGGCTGGAAGAGCACTTATATATGGAGTAGAGGAATTCATTTTATTGAAGTAGAGGGTAGGCCAATTAACCTCCATTTCAAAATATTATCTCATGTTGAGCTTGCAGTTCCCTTAAGTCTCATTAAAAAAAGGATGAGCTGTTGTCTGTTTTATTCTTCACCATATTGTACTTGTGAAGGTGAGTTATTGAACTTCTGTTATTCAATATGTTAATTCTCTCTTCCAGCTTCATGTTATTTATGAGTTTGGTAAGTATGTTAGTTATTCCTTTACCTAAGGCATTGGTAAAAATATTAGCCAGTACATGACTAAGGATGGATACCTGAAGAGAACTCTAGTAGTATTAAGCATCATGGCATAATGAAAGAATTTGAATTCTAAGTCAGGATTCAAAGGAGGAGAACTTGGGCCTCAAGTCCTGATTCTTTTTTTTTCTACTTATCTGACAAGTTACTTAGCATGTGTAGGCCCAAGTTTTTTAACTTGTAAAATTAGGTAATTGGATTAGGTGACTTTTGATGTACCTCTAAATCCAGGATACTATACTTCTTGGGTGAGAGAGAGAGAGAGAGAGAGAGAGAGAGAGAGAGAGAGAGAGAGAGAGAGAGAGAGAGAGAGAGAGAGAAAGAGAGAGAGAGAAAGAGAGAGAGAGAGAGAAAGAGAGAGAGAGAGAGGGGAGGGAGGGAGGGAGGGAGAGAGAGGCAGAGACAGAGACAGAGAGAGACAGAGAGACAGACAGAGAAGACAGAGAGACAGAGAGACAGAGACAGAAAATGAGAGAGAAATAGAGAAAATCAAATGCTGTGCCTAAATTGAAGCCTAGTCTGTCTAATCTGTAGCATTCCCTTAATTTAATTCCCCCAATGAGTTACTGTTTTGGTCCCAACCTATGATTTCACTGGTGTAGGGATCTCTTATTATTGAGACTTCCTTCACCAGTGCAGATCACTATCTAGTTTATAAGGGATAGACTAATCTCAGAGAGTTTCATGGTACCGTGGGAGGTTAGGTGACTTGTCTATTGTAACACAGCCAATGTATATAAGAATCAAGACTTAAAAGCAAGTCTTCCTACTTCTGAAGCTAACCCTCTACAAACTACACACTATCTCTCACCAACCTGGTTATGCTGTCAAAAAAGGAAATGAAATTATTCTGTCATAACCTGCTCTTGATGAAGGCATGATGACACTTTGTAATAATTACTGCTTCCCTTTATAGACATTCACCAACCATTCTTTTAGTATAATATTCTAAATCTTTTGCTAAACATACTAATCTATGGCTTGTAGACTTTGCATTCTTTCCTTTTTTGAATATCAATACATTTTTTTCTACTGTTCTCTACTCCTAAAGTCCTATTCTATTTTTTTCATGATTTTTTCAAAGATCATTGCCAGGGGCTCAGAAATCTTTTGTTTAAAAATCTATTCTTTTATTACTTAGAAAACATGAATTTTTACTTTGGAAAAGAAATCATATCAGTGCATCAGTGGAATGGAGTATATCAGGCGATAGTAAGCTCCTTGCCAATGAAGATTTTTGGTCAGAGATGGAATGACCAACCCTTACCTGTCAGGGTTGCTGTAGAGCAGATTTTTGCTTTAGGTTGGAGTTATACTGTTATACAGGTTCCCTCTGACTTTGAGATTTTCTGTTTCTCTAAAATCTACCATCATGTACATTTGAACAGATAATAGTAAGAATAATAAATATTAGTACTTTAAGGTTTGCAAATGTTAGTCAAAGCATATATGTATATATATATACATATATATATGTATGTGTGTGTATGTATGTATATTTATACTATTACTATCCACACTTTATAGTTGAGGCAAACTGAAGCTGGAAGAAGTTAAGTGACTTTCCAAAGATTACATGGCAAATACGTTTCTGAAGCAGGAATCAAATTCAGGTCTTCCTGACTCCAAATCTAGCACTCTTTGTCTTATGATATCTAACTGTAAGATAAAACTGTAAGATAAAACCTTACAACTATGATCCAACTTAGAGGGATTTTACCCAATGATATCAAGATGTTATGGAAAGAAGATTTCCAACATGCCCTATGGGAGCCGCATGGGAGAAGTGATGACCTAGCTATACCAGACATTAAATCTCAACACTCACCTGGATGTCCAGGTGTGGATGCCATATGTTCGCAAATGGATTTCAGACTTGTTCTGCGAGGCCTGAGGTCATAGGGTGATATTATCTCAGGGAAGATAAGTTAGAGGAACCATCATTTCCTATATGGGGGTATAGATGAAGGAACGGGAGAAAGTGACAAGAAAAGGGAGAGAGGAAGGAAGAGGAAAGGAAGCGAAGAGAGGAAAAAGGAAATGAAGGGGGAGATAAAAAGAAGAGAAAGGGAAGAGAAGAGAGTATGTGAAAGGAGGAAGTAAAAGGGGGGAAGAAAGTGTAAAGAGAAATTGGGATATGTGAGAAAGGAATAAAGAAAAGCAAAGGAAAAGAGAGGATGGAAAAAGGGGAGACAGAAAAGGAGAAAGGGAGAGGAAGAAAGGAGAAGTAGGTTAAGGAGAAAGTAGTTGAAATGGAGAGGGGGGACAGGAAGACAGAGAGGAAGGAAATAAGGAAAGGGGAGAGAGAAAGGGGGAGAGAGAAGAGAGAGAGATGGGGAAAGGGGGACAGAAATGGGGACAGAGTGAAAAGGAGAAGGAAAGGTGAGCCAAACAGCAGAGAGACAAGGAGAGAGGGAGAAAAAGAGTTGAAGAAGAGAGGAAGGGGAAATGTGAGAAGTAAAGGGAGAAAGAGGGAGAGATAAATGAGTTCAGTTTTCAATGAAGTAAATGATTATAAAAAGGTATAAAGGTACAAAAAGTATAATCTTTGTGAGATAGGCATTCCAATGACTAGTATTCCTATTTTACAAATGAAGAAACCGAGGATTCAAGTGACTTGCCAGATTTCACATAGCTAGGAAGAAATTGTCTGAGCTAAGGCTTGTAAGATCATAGGCTAGAGCTGGAGGAGACTTGAGAATCCACCTAATGAAGCACCCCTCTTTCACAGATTAAAACAGAAGAAGAGAGAAAATGAGAAGGAAATTAGATAAAAAGAGGAAAAGAAGAAAGGGGGAAATACAGAAGAGGAGAGAAGGAGATAGAGAGGGGGAGTTAAAGGAAGAGAGAAGATAAGAGGGATGGGGAAGGAGAGTGGGGAGGAAGGAGAGAAAAATAAAGAAGAGAAAAGAGACAGGAAAGAGTAAAAAAGGGGGAGGTGAATAAAAGGGAGAAAAGAAAGGTGAGGGGAAAAAGAAAGAGAAAGCAAGGGAAAATACTGGTGAAGGGTATGGAAGAGAAAAGGAGGAAGCTCTCTTTATCTCTCTCTATCTATCTATGTATCTATCTATATCTGACACATCCAGTGTTGGTAAACAAGTTGATGTGGTAGAAAAGGGCATTAGCATCTGTACCACTGATGTGTATGACCTTGAGCAAGCCTCTTTCCCTCTTCTTCCTCTATAAAATGTGGGAAAGATTAAACTAGAATGTTCTCAACCCTATGATCTATAAACTATATCCTTTAACAAGGAAGGGGCTCTGGAGATACCCAGGAGCAGGCTGGAAACAGAATAAAAGAGAAATCAGAGGTAGGGAAATGAAGGCATAGAAATGAATCACTGAGCTTATCAAGGATCAAATGGGAGATTGAATGGACATTTAGAGGACAGACACACCAGGGCACAGGGCTCAGAGAGTCATGTCTGAGACTTCCTGCACAATGGTTTGGTCCTAGAACTGTGATTTTCCCCCTCCCTGGAAAATCAGCCAGGAAGAAGGGGATTTCCTCAGGGTCCAAGAAATCTGAGAAAGTAAATAGGAGGATGGGACTAGGGGGAGAAACCAGCATTCTCATGGACCCAGTCATGAAAAAGACATGGACTAGTATTGGCCAGGACTATGCAATGGTTTCGTGTACCTATAACTGACTGATCTACAGATACATTGCATGGGAGAGTCCTCACTGGTAAAGTGGTTTCTGCTCCTTTTACCTTGCTGGTTGAGTCTGGTATTGTGAATCACCCCTAAGAAACAAAACAAGAATAAAGAGGTGAAAGAGAACATGTCACATTTAAGGGATCTATCTGCACCCTGACTTCTCTGTACGCTTATACCCTATTTGCCTAGGTTCTATCTGTACTCTTATTGTACACATACACTCTATCTATGTACACATTTTATTCCCACACTTGATCTACTTTTACTACCAATACTGCTACTGTTATTAGCAGCAATTTGATCACCCTTTAAGGTATACAAAGCACTTTATGTGCACAATCCTGTGAGGCAGGTAGTACAAATATTGCCATCTTACAGATGAAGAAACTGAGATTGGTCAAGATGAACCTAAATGACCAGTGGGGAAAAAGGAGTCTCCTGTGAGGCATCCTTAGCATTTCATCATTGTTTGGATGGTGGGGGAGAGGGAGAGAAGAAAAAGAGGTAACAAAAGATGAAGAGATAAAAACAGAAGTATTTCCAACTGAGGGGGACCTTGGCAATCATGTAGTCCAACCCCATCATTATACAGGTGAAGAAACTGAGGCCCAAGGAGGTGGAATGACTTCTCTGAAGTCACAGAGAGTTGTGGTGGCAAAGTGGTGATGAGAATTTTAGTTTTCCAGGCCATTGTAGTCTTACTTCACCCTGTTTCATTATCTCAAATGCAGGAATGAGAAGAATTGGGAAGGAAGGGAAAGACAGAAATTAGACTAGTGGAATTGAAGTCTTAGCCTCTCACTTCTTACCCTGCTGAGTTTGGCCTTGGGCAGTTGTCTGTTATGAAAGGAAGACCCAGAGCCTGTAGAGGAAAAATTTACTATTGAATCAGACCTGTATCTCTGAGGAGTGAAGCTTGGAGGTCATTGATTAGAGAGTAATCAGAATTCTTCAGAATCAGACTCCTACTGGGTGATGTGCTGGGGGAAGGACATCTGAGAAGGGAATTAACTTATGGGGAGGGGCAAGAAAGGCCTGTCCATGCTGAATTTTGGGAAATTGGTTCTGGCTGCCTCTGGAGAATATGACATACCGACGATGTCATCAAGTCCCTGTCCGAGAGCCAAAGGTAAAATTGGACTCCAGAGACTCTTACCCTTAGGAAGAAAATTAGAGGCAGTGTTGGCTGGAATTGGAGTATGCCCACGCAAGTCACACTATTCTCTTGGCATGTATGTGTTCCCATCTTGGGGGAGGGATATACACATGTGTGAATTGTTGCACATGTTTGTGTGGATCCAGATGTATGCCTGAGTGTGTGAAAGAGAAAAAGAGGTGGGAGAGAGATAGGATGGGGAGAAATGTGAAGGAGTGAACAAGTGAGATATGAGTAAAAAAAAATTCTGTTGTAGAGATGAATGAAACTATTTCCCTTTCTGTGCATACATGTCGTAGTTATAACAGTGTTAGAGATATAAATGACCTTAGAGGCCATTTAGTCCAACTTCTTTTTAATGATGAAGAAAGTGAGACCCAGAGAAATTTAAATTACTTGCTTAGGGTCACTTGATTTGTAAGTGGCAGAGCTAGGTTTTGAATTGAATTCCTTTGACTCCAAGTCCAGAACCCTTCCCCTGCACAATGTCTCCTGTAAATACACATTCTATCAGCAAATTCCCTCTATCTCCAGACACTTTTTATCTACATGCATTCACTCATCATACCTATTCTATGTATGTGCACATTCTGTCCATACATATTCTATAATCATGCCGCTCCTATCCATACATGTTCTCTCTGCACACACAGATTTTATTGGCATACATGTTTTATCCACATATGGTTCCCTATGTGCATGTATTTTATTTCAATTTTTTTTGTCCATACTCATATACCTGGATCATGCATGTTTGCTTTGCATATATCTGCAGATACATTTTCTATTTTCATATTTCTACTGATACACATGTCTAATCTTCATAGATTCATATGCACAATGTTTCACATAAGTAAACAATCACATCCACATTCTATAAATTCCACAAGCTTGCCTATAGATGCCATATAAGGATTAAGAACTAAGATTATTTAAGCATAGAGATTAAAATGTTTAACAGAGACACACGTAATTATTTATGGGCTGTTGCATGGAGGAGTGACTAGGCATGATCTGCTTGGCCTCTGGGGGAGGAATGATGGGCAGTCGTTGGAAGCAGAAGAGAAGCAGATTTAGGCTTGATTGAAGGAGACATCTTCTACTCATCAGAGCTGACCTGAAGTAAAATGGTCACCCTCAGAAGGTAGAGGCAGCTATGTGGTATAGTGGAGAGAGTGCTGGGTCTGGAGTCAGAAGACCAAGGTGAATTCAAGTGTGGCCTCAGACACTTACTCTGTGATTCTGGGAAAGTCATTTCACCTTTGTTTGTCTCAGTTTCTTCAACTGTAAAATCAGGATAATAATAGCACTTATGTTGCAGGGCTGTTCTGAAATTCAAAGGAGATGATATTTGTAAAATTCTTAGTATTGTGCCTTGAACATAGTAGGTACTTAATAAAAGCTTATTCCATGTCCCTCTTTGTCTTACTGGAAGTTTTCAAGTTTTCAGGTGGAGGCTACTTGGCTACTTATCAGTAATCTTGTAGATAGGATTCCTGGTAAGGCAAAGGTAAATTGGGCAGCTAGGTGGTGCAGTGAATAGAGAGCTGAGTCTGGAATCAGGAAGACTCATCTTCCTGAGTTTCAATCTAGCTTCAGACACTTACTCCCTGTGTGACCCTGGACAAGTAATTTAATTCTGTTTGCCTCAGTTCCTCATCTGTAAAACGAGTTGGAGAAGGAAATGACAAATCACTCCAGTATTTTGCCAAGAAAACATCATATATGGTCATGAAGTCAGACATGACTGAAATGACCAAACAACAACAAAAGTTGAATCAAGTTATCTCTGAAATCCCTTCCAACAGAAGGGATTTGACCCTATGACCACTCTGATAGGGGCCAATATATAGATGGGGAGTGACTTCATTCATTCATCTCTTTTATGCAATCTAGATTCCAATCAACAAGATTACTTACTTTTTTCTGAATTCAGCATTCTATTTTTACCCCATGTACTCTCATAAGCTGTCCTCCAAAACGTGAACACATCCCTTCCTCAACTCTCTGTCTAAAATACTTTTCTTTTTTCACATTCAGTTCAGGTACTACCTTCTCTGTGATATCTTCCAGCATTTCTGCAGTTGCTAATGCTCTCTACCTCCTAAGTTACCTTATATTTAGTTATCTGCAAATATGTTTATACCCCCTTTGAACTCAGGAACAGGGACTGTTTGCTTTCGTGTCTCTAGAATCTTGTTCATGTAGCCAATATACTCTGGGCTCATTATTCCAGAATTAGGCTACTATATCTCCTTCCTGAAGGGTCTAGGGATAATCCTTAGGGATTGGGGTGTGTTTTCTCTAAAGTCACCAGTTTGATCTTCCGCCATTCCAGATGTGCTCCTCCTACTGTTCAATGCTAATGGCAAGCACCCCAGCTCTATTTTATTGCTTAACATCAGTCAGCTTTTTGCAAAGGGCTATTTACTTTGGAGAAATAGCAATAACAAAAGTGCAAATATTTCCCACTTCTTAGGGGCGCATTCTTCTCTATATCACTTCAGGAAAGTCTTAGGAAAGTAGTCTCACACTTAGTACGACTTGTACATAGCATTGGTCCCACCGAATCCATGTCAAATTTGACACTGCTGCAAAATGAATCCTCATTTCAACTACTTCTGGACTGGGTCCTTGCTTCAGGGGACCTCAATGCTAAGTTAGCTGCAAAACGCAGCATGAGCTTAGCTCCTCAATTCCTAGACCCATGGATCTCCAGATGCTTAGAAGTCTGGATGACCAGGCACTCACTCAGATGCCCAATTACCCAGATGGTTCACTCTCCTGATCTTTTGAGATTCAGAAGTTTAGTCTTTTTTACTTAAAACAAAAGGAAAAAGAACAAAATAGACAAAGAACTGGGGACACCATTAGACAGCATTGTTTCTCACCTAATTCCTTCAGTGGAGTCAAATCAAGAATAGAGTTCCACTCAAGGGAGGGGGAGACCAAGGCCAACTAAAGACTTTTGAAGATACCTCTAGTAATGGTTCTGAAATTGTAGCTAATCAAAGAGGCTGCTCTTCTTAAATCAATACCAGGCAGTATGCTAAGCAATGGTATGGCCTGCAGATGGCCTTTCTATATATAACATTTTATATATCTATACCTCTATCATCTATCTATCTATCTATCTATCTATCTATCTATCTATCTGTCTATCTACATACACATACATATTCTATATATAACAATTCTTTGTTTACTGACCCAGTTTGTTTTCCAGCTAGACATCTCTTTCATTATATTTCTTATATGCCTACTCTTCTCTCATTGTCCTCTTTTATCTCTCATTCTTTATCTGTGCTACCTCTTCCCTCAATTAATCAACAAGTATTTTAAAAATATTTGCTATGTACCTGTCACTCTGGATACAAAGACAGAAATGAAGCAGAATTGGCTCTCCAAGAGTTTACAGTCTTTTGGGAGGAAAATAACATGGACATAGAGAAATAAATAAAAACTGAAAACTATGTGAATAACAAGAAATTTCAGGGTAAGAGAGGTACGTATAAGTGATGAGGGTGAAATCAGGGAAGGCTTTATGTAGGAAATGGTGCTTGAGCTGAGCTTTGAAGGAAGGTAAGGGTATAGGAAGCTGTATGAAGAAAGAGCACATTCCAGGGATGGGATAAAGCTTATTCAAAGACATTGGACATGGGAGGTTGAATTCTGTATGTGAAGAAGAGAAGATGGCTATATTGCAGAGTTCTTGAAAGGGAATGATGTATGATGTCTGGAAAAGTAGGCTGGATCCAAATTGTGAAAGGTTTCCTGTGCTAGTCAGAAGAATTTGCATTTTATCCTAGAGGTAATAGGAACCTACTTGAGCTTTTTCAGCCTGGGAGGAACATGGTTGGACCAATACTTTTAACAATATTATTTTGGCAGTTTATGTAGAGGATGAATCAGAGAGGAGAAAGGTTTGATACAAGAGAACCAATGCAATAGTCCGGGTAAGATATGATGAGGGCATGATCTAGAATAGTGCCTAGGTGTGTGAAGAGAGGGGATGGGTGTGGCAGATGTGGAGGAAGAACTGACAAGACTTGACAATGACTTAACCATGGTGGAATGAAGAAGAGTGAAGAGCCAAGGATTACTTCAAGTTTTTAAATGTGGATGACTTTGTAAGAATGGTGACATCCTTAACAGAAATATGGCAGTTGGGAAGAGGAATGGGTTTTCAGAGAAGGATAACAAATTCTCTTTTCAACATATTAAGTTTGAGATTCCTATTTATCTCCAATTGGCAATATCTAGTAGGTAGTTGGTGATGCATGAGTGGAAGTCAAGAGAGAGACTAAGGCTGAATGTATCTGGGAATCTTCTGTATGGAGAGGATAATTGAACATATGTGATCTGATGAGATCACCAAGACAAAGTGTAGAAAGAGCCAGTCAGTCATTTGGTAAGTTAGGATTTATTAAGCATCTACTATATGTTAGGCACTATGCAAAACTCTAGGGATACAAAAAAGAGGCAAAAAATCCCTGCCCTTAATAGAGTAGGAACTAGAACAGAACATTGGGATTAAAACCTCAGTTGAGGGGATGGACAGAGATGATCCATTAAGAGAGATTGAGAAGGAGGTATTAGTTAGGAGAATGAAGAGACAGTAGTGCCAGGATGCTGGTAAATAGTGCTAAATAATTCTGCAAAGAGGTCAAAAAGGATGAGGACTGAGAAAAGATCACTGGAATTTGATAAGCAGATCATTAGCTCTGAATTAACTTATTCCTTTTCTCCTCTCCCCTTCTCCCTCCTCCACACCAATGAACCTGTTTGTATCACTTAGTTATCATCAAAACAGCAGTACTGTTCTGTTCTTCCCCTACATCAGATTGTGATAATGGCTACCTAATTACAATAAAGAATCCATAGTTGTTTTTGTGTGTACACACACACATACACATGGACACACACACATATATGTATATATTTTTATGGTTCACTGAACCCTCTGTTAATTGCTAAAACTTATTTGACTTCTTAAATAAATATCCTTTACTGTTTTTTTCTTCTTTTTTCTTTTTAACACAGTTTATAACAGATAAAACAATTCAGACTTTTGGTCAGGTGATTCATCTTTTTAAAGCATTTACAATATGGACCACAAAAGAATTTTTTTTTAAACATTAACCAACTGAGACACAGATAATATTTATGTTGCTAACTTCACGAGCTCTTTACTTAATTGTCTCCACAGTATTACTAAGAATTAAAGGACCCTAACTTAATGTTGTTGGTCTAAAGTCCTATGCCTAATAGCTTAATTTTAGATAGCCTCGGATGTTCCCCTACCCATAATCTATAATTGAATAGATCTGGTATTAAGCTTACAAATCTTTTGACTATAGGAAATTGCCACCAATAGTAAGGACATTGCAGGGATACAATATCTCCCCAACTTCATGTCAGTTCCAGGCAGGATTAGATTATCCACTTGCATTCAGTCAGGCTTAAAGTCTACCAGGTGTCAGTGGGGAAATTGAGTCAGGAGAATCCCACCCCAGCCCATGCTGAACAGCTCCTCTCCCACCCTTAGCTTGAGATCACCTTATGTAGTTCATACCAGCATCTCATCAGCTTACTGGCATCATGTATTGGAGGCTCAGATCACCTTTCTTGCCACCCATATCTGGAGTTAGACTCAGAAGAACAGTCACTTAATGGTCCCATGGCATCTAAAAATGGCAAGTTCCAATAACCAGGTTTCAAATACGATTATAGTTTCACTTTGGCTAAGGAACATCTTTTGAGGCAAGTCTTAAGTGGCTTACACGTCTTTCTATACATGTTCTAGTTCCTGATTAAATGGCAATCATAAAAATCTAATTTACCATTAAAACCTTGACTTTTCCATCAATGCCAAATTTTACCTGAGGTTACCTTCCTCTTGGAAATTTAGACTGAAATTCTTTTCTCCAAACTAAAGATGTCATTGATTTATTCTCAGTAATTAATTTGGTCTATTGTTTTAATACTAATTGCTTTTACCTCACTTTGTAACATGTCCAATTTTTCTCCCCATCACTCCCCTCCCCCCTGCTTCCTAATATCTTGCATTCTGATTGCTTCTTCCCTCAATGTATCCTCCCCTCCATCACACCCCACCCCTCTCCTATCCCCATCTTCTCTCTTTTCTTGCAGGGCAAGATGAATTTCCATACCCCTATCCCTGTAGTTCTTATTTCCCAATTATGTGCAATAAAAATTCTCAACGTTCATTTGTAATACTTTGAATTCCAACTTCTCTCGCTACCCCCCCCCCCCCCCAACCCCACTGAGAAGGGAAGCAATTCAATACAGACTAAATATGTGTTGTTTTGCAAAAGACTTCCATAGTAATCATGTTGTATAATACTAATTATATTGCCCTCTGTCCTACCCTATCCCCCTTATTTTTCCCCCCTACAATTGACCTTGTCCCTTCTTGAAAGTGTTTATTTCTAGTGACTCCCTTCTCCCATTTGCCCTCCCTTCTAACATTCCCCTTGGTCCACTTGTCACCTCTTCTCCTACTTTCCTGTGGTGTATATAAATTTTCATATCAAATTTAGTGAGCATGTTATTCCCTCCTTCAGCCACACGTGGAGAGAGTAGCTTTATTTCCCCCCCTTCTCCCTTATTTCCTCCATTGAATAAGATTTTTCTTATCTCTTTTATGAGTTATAGCCTTCTCCATTCCATTACTGCCTTTGTCTTCCTGGAATTTTCCTCCTTCACCACTTAATTTTTATTTTATTTTATTTTTTTTTGTGTGTATGTGGATATCATCTCTTCTGATATAACACACCCTATACTCTCTATCTATCTATGTGTGTGTGTGTGTGTGTGTGTGTGTGTGTGTGTGTGTGTATGTACAATCTCTCCAACTACCCAAATACTGAGAAAAGATTCAAGAGTTAAAAATATTTTCTTTCCATGTAGTAATGTAAACAGTTCAGCTTTAGAGAGTTTTATGATTTTTCTTTTCTGTTTACCTTTTCATGCTTCTCTTGATTCTAGTCTTGGGAAGTCAAATTTTTAAATACAGATCTAGTCTTTTCCTCAACATGAAATCTTGAAATTCAACTATATCACTGAATGACCATTTTTTCCCTTGAAGTATTATATTCAGATTTGCTGAGTGGGTGATTCTTGGCTTCAATCCCAGTTCCTTTGACTTCTGAAATATCCTACACCAAGTCCTTTGATCCCTTAATGTTGAAGCTGCCAGATCCTGTGTTATTCTGATTGTATTTCTACAGTACTCAAATTGTTTCTTTCTAGCTGCTTGCAGTATTTTCTCCTTGGTCTGGGAATTCTGAAATTTGGCCACAATATTCCTAGGAGTTTCTCTTTTCGGGTCTCTTTCAGGAGGTGATTGGTGGATTCTTTCAATATTTATTTTGCCCTCTGGTCCTAGAATATCAGGACAGTTTTCCTTGATAATTTCATGGAAGATAATGTCTAGGCTCTTTTTTTGATCATGGCTTTCAGGTAGTCCAATAATTTTTAAATTATTTCTCTTGGATCTATTTTCCAGGTCAGTTGTTTTTTCAATGAGTTCTTTTACCTCATCTTCTATTTTTTCAAATTTTTGGTTTTGTTTACTAACTTCTTGGTTTAATTCATAGTCATTCATTTCCTTGGACTCAATTCTCGCTTTCAACAAATTATTTTGTTCAGTGAGCTTTTGAACCTTCTCCTCCATTTGAGTAATTATGCTTTTTAAAACCTCCTTCTCCTTGTTGGCTTTTTGGACCTCTCTTCCCAATTGAGTTAGCCTCTTTTTAAAGCTGCTATTTTCCTCAGCATTTTTTTGGTTTTCCTTTAGTAAGCTGCTAACTTGTTTTTTAAGGTCTTCTATTGCCTGAGCCAATTTTAAGTCCTCTTTGGAGGCAGGGGCCTTGTCTTCCTGTGACAGTATGCCTTGTTCTTCCTCATCTGAAAGAATGGGGGGAGACACCTGTTTCCCAAGAAAGTAACTTTCTATGGTCTTATTTTTTTTCCTATTCTGGGCATTTTCCCATCCAGTTGCCTGACATCTGAGTTTCTTCTCCACACCCACCTTGCCTCCAGTTCTGCCCAGCCAGTACTTGGGGGCTGAGATTCAAATGCTGCTCCCAAGCCTCAGGGCAGGAGCAGGGCTGCTATTCACTGTGAGATTAAGTTCAGCTGCTCAGGTGGGGCAGGGCCACCACTCAGGGCTTAGTTTCCTCAGGGGGTTTACACAGAGACCTTCACTGCCTGCTTTGGGGGCCCCCTGTCCACCAGTACCTTTGCTGCTGCCTCCTGAGGGGGCCTGAGTTATGGGGACACCCTGCTACCCTCTCAGTCAGCCAAAAAGACCCTCTCACTGACCTTTTGAGCCTGTGGGTTGAGGGATCTGCACTACCACTGGAGATTCTGTCCCTGAAGCCTGCTCGGATCTACTCCCCTCAGTGCCATGTGGCCAGGGCAGGGTTGGGCTCTGCTTTGGACCAGTGCGCAACAGACCTTTCCCATTGGTTTTTCAGGTCTCTCTGGAACAGAAATCTCCTCCACTCTGTTGTTCTGTGACTTCTGCTGCTCTAGAATTTTTTGAGAGTTCTTCTTTACAGGTATTTTATGGGCTGTGGGGTAAGGGCTAAGCATATGTGTATCTTTCTACTCTGCCATCTTGGCTCCCACCCTTAGCATTTACTTTCACAAGATTTTGAGTACTAAATTTTTCTCCCTCCCTCCCTCCTTTCCCTCCTCTCCCTCCTCTCCCCTCTTCTGAAAATGGTAGGCAATTTCATAGAGGTTATACATGTGCTATCATGTAAAATGTATTTCCTTATCAGTCATAGTTATGGAAGAAAAAATTGATCAAAAGAAAAAATACAGGAAAAAGAATAAAGTGAAAAAAGTATGCTTTGATCTGAATTCAGAGTCCATGAATTCTTTATTTGGGTGTGGATAGCACCCTTTTTCATGAGTCTTTTGTACTTGTCTTGGATCATTGTGTTGCTGAGAAGAACTGAGTCATTCATGATCATCACATAATGTTGCTGATCCTGTGTACAATGTTTTTCTGGTCCTTCTCATTTCACTTTGCATCACTTTGTAATAGTCTTTCCAAGTTTTTTTGAAATCTACCTGTTCATCATTTGTTATTGCTCAATATTCCATTACATTCATATACCACAACTTGTTCAGCCATCCCCAATTGATGAGCATCCCCACAATATCCAATATTTTGCCACCATGAACAGGGTTGCTATAAATATTTTTTATATGTACGTCCTTTCCCGCCTTTTTATGATATTTTTAGGGTACAGAACTAGTAGTGGTATTGCTGGATCAAAGGGTATGAGCAGTTTGGTTGCCCTTTGGGCATAGTTTCTAAATGTTCTCCAAAATGGTTAGATCAGTTCACAACTTCACCAACAGTGCACCAGTGTCCCAGTTTTCCTACATCCTCTCCAACATTTGTCATTTTCCCTTTTTGTCATATTAGCCAATCCAATAGGCATGAGGTGGTACCTCAGAGTTGTTTTAATTTTAATTTCTCTAATCAAAAGTGATTTAGAGCACTTCTTTATATGCCTCTATCTAGTTTTGATTTCTTTATTTAAAACTGCCTCTTTATAACCTTTGACCATTTATCAATTGGAGAATGGGTTGTATTCTTATAAATTTGACTCAGTTCTTGATATATTTAAGAAATGAGGCCTTTATCAGAAGCACTTGCTTTAAAGATAATTAAATGCTTTTTAGAAAATAAAAGGGGGTGGGAGAAAGACTTTGTTAAAAAAAAATATCCATTTTTTTTAGGCCTGCCAACTTGAAAAAGGTCATGAACCATTATCAGCCCCATGAACGAATTAGTGAATTGATTTATTTAGGGAGCAGGATTCCCCTCACTGATTACAAACACTCTTTGAATAAGAAATTTTTTTTAACATGTTTATGGTACAGAACTTATTTATGTGCTGGCTTGTGATTATGAAGATTATGAAGTTATACTTGTAATGGCTGGTGCTAAATTACATTTTTGACCAAATTAGTCTCAACTGACTTAATGCTTAAAAATGTATTTTTATTTGAGGGGTTAATGTATAATACCTGAAGAGATGACTAATTGGTCTGTAAATTGCTGTCAGCTTTTTCTGAGAAATTCTATTTGGAGTAAACATGCCTTCACTATATATGTAGAGTTATACATTGTAATTACTTTCTGTATGGTTGATTTTATCCCAGGATGAGTTTTAAATTGAGGAAACAAAAGATTAAGAGAAGAAAAGGATGCCACATAAAATCTTTTGTTTTCTATGTGAAGCCTGGTAATTTTTTGTTTATTTTTTTAGCTAATTTATTGAAATGACTTGAGACTATTGATAACAACTAGGTCCAATCCTACTGTGATTAGTGAAATTTGAGGGAAAATATTTTGGAACTGTGAATTTTCTTGTTAGAACTCTATTTTAAGGTTTGTTGTATCCATGAGCCAATATTCCACAACTTCAAGAAAAATGGCAGCAGCTCAATGGGAGGGAGGTCTGTGATCTGTGACCAGTGAATCTCTGTCTCTCAGGCTAGGGGGAAAAAGTTGGGAGGGTGACTTTGGAAAGCTAAGGTAGAACCCTCTTGACACAGTTTCTGATACAAGAAATCTTCCCATGTGGTTAATTCTGAGCCAAGCTGGAATATATTGTCATATAATTGGCTGGTTATACTATTCTTACCTGAAGTCAAATGGAATGATGGATGCTTTATCCTATTATGCATGTGTTGAGTCATTCTGCGCCCTTGAGCTTAGGCCTGGAGGACTAGTATTAATATGCTGCTATAGTGGTCCCTAGGAGAATGTTGTATACAGTAACAGCAGTATTGTATGATGAAGAACTCTGAATGATTTAGCTATTCTCAGCAATATAATGATTCAAGACAATCCCAAAGGACTTACAATGAAGCATACTATCCACCTCCAGAGAAAGAACTGATATAATTTGCACATAGATTGAAACATTATTTTTCTCTTTCTTTTCATTCTTTCTCTTACTTGAATTTTCTTATACAAAATTGCTAATATAGGAATATTTTGCATGCAACTCTATCCACAAAAACAAACCCAATAAATGAAAGAGAGCTCTAAATCATTAAAAATAAGAAATAAAATCCGAATAACCCTGATATACTTCTCTAATTGGTAAAATGACAAAAGAGGGAAACATTCCATGTCAGAAATGGATGAATTGTTGACGGAGCTGTGGGTCACTATAACCTCTTTAGAAAGCATTTTGGAATTATAGCAATAAAAATAACTTAAATATATAAAATACATTTATGTATAAATGTATTATATACCATTTATAAGCATATAAAATATGAATAAGTAAAAGATAGCAATAAAATTGATTAAATGTCCATATATTTTGACCCAAAGATTCTGCTCCTATAATAATGCTTCAAGGAGGTCATTAATAAAAGAAAATTCCCATATACAACAAGATTTATAGAAGCATGGTGTGCGCATATTAGCAAAGATCTTAAAAGACAGTAGATGCCAATGAATAGGGAAATGGTTAAGGACATTGTAACACATGAATGCAATGGAATATTGCTGTACCGTAATAAGTAATGAATAGTGTGAATACAGAGAAAGATGGTAAAGTCTTTTAAGAACTACAGCAGAGTGAAGTAAATAACACAAAGAAAACAATATATACAATGACTTAAAATGGAAATGGAAAGAACTCTAAAACTATCCAAAGTAAATGTTGCAAATTTATAATAGCAATCATGGTTTGAAAGCAAAGGTATGAGAGAATCCACCTCTTTGCAGAACTAGGAGATACTCAGGTGTGGTGCATTGTACATGTTTTCAGAATTTTTCAATGCATTAATCAATTTAACTGGTTTTCTTTTTTATGTTCTTCAAAAATACTATTGTTTTGAGGGATGGCTTTCTGGGAAGGGAGAAGGAGGCATACTGGTGGAAAATTTGGTGTTTGAAAAAAATCCCCAAAGATGCCAATAATATTTATTTTCAAAAGAAGATATCAAAATTAAAAGCAAAAAACAAGTTGAGTTGATAAATATAACTTGGGTCTGTGTTTTCAAAGCAATGAAAGCCAGAAAATATGTGAACAAATAGCTAATCAGATGAAAAAGAAAAAGTCTAATGATTGACATAAAAAAATAAAAGGAAGAAATAGCACCATTTGAAGATTAAATGAAAGTAAATTGTTAGAAATTATTTTGCCCAATTATATGCTGACAAAATTTAAATGAAATTCATGAATATTTAAAAAATGTAAACGACCTAGATGAAAAGAAGAAGAAATAGATTTATTTAAATAACCAATATCATATAAAAAGAACAAGTCAGTAAGTGCTAATGGAAACATCCATGAATTTTTAAGTGAATTCTATAAAAATTCAAAGAAAAATTCCAATATTGTATCAACTGCTTTCCAAAATAAGAAAAGAGAGAATCTTGTGAAATTCTTTTTCTAACACAAGTATGAGTTTGATGCCTAAGGCAAAGAAAGATCAGAGAAAAATAAATATAAAGCAATACCACTAATAAATTTCAAATTTATTTCAAATAAAATATTATAAAAATAGTATTTTAACCTGTTAATAATTTTATACACTGTCAAGATTGGATTTATATTAAGAGTATTGGTTTGGTTTGATATAAGAAAAATTATAATTATAATAGACAATTTTATTGGCAAAATGATTAATATATATGATATAGTAAGAGCACAAAAAGCTTTTGACAAAATTCAATGATTGAAAAAACAAAACAACAGCACATTAAAACCATTAGAAGAAATAAACATCTATAAAATAGTAAGTGCTACCTATTTAAAACTGAAACAACATTTTATAATAAGGGAAAGCCTGAAGATTTTTCCAAAAGGATCATTATAGCCTTTCTTATTTGATATAATTGTAGCTCTAGTGATGACAAGAAAAAAATTCAGGGAATAAACACAGATGAAGAGAAAAAAATCCTGTTACTTTTTTCATATTATACCTACACATACACACACACGCATACATACATACATATATATATATGTATGTGTATACATATATATATGAATCTTTCCATAAATGCTTAAGGAAACAACTAAAATTAATTGACGCAATTATTAAGATCAGCACAGTTGCAAGGTATAAAACAAACCCAAATAAATCAGCAGCATTTCTCTTTTGTTAATTGAAAAAAAAGACCCAGTAGGAGGATATGGAAAGAGAAATTCTATTCAAAACAGTATAAAATATAGGAAATATTTGGGAATCTGTATACCAAAGCACACGCCCACCCACCCACCCACACCCACACCCACACCCACACACACACCCATACATGAACAGCTAGGTGACATAACAGGAAAGATAAGAGTGTTAGACTTGGAGTTGGGAAGATAGTTCAGATTTTCTATACACTTACTAGCTGTATGATCCTAGGTAAATCATCTAATCTCTTTCAGTCTAAGTTTCCTTATCTGTAGAACAGAGATATAATAGCACCCACCTCAAAAAGCTGTAGTGGGGATCAAATGAGACAACATACACGCAGTACTTCACAAACTCTAAAGCAACATGTGAATTCTAGCTATAAAGTAAAACAGCTTGTACAGGAAAAGTAAACTGAAATAACTGAATAAATCTTAATTTCTTAAGATTATACCATGCAAATATAATAAAATATCTGAATTAATCAATATATCCAATTCTATACCAATCAAACGACTAGAGGATTATTTTGTAGAACAATGAAAAAAATTATTTAAAGTATTCATCTGTAGGAAGAAAAGGTCAAGAATCTCAATGGAAATAATTTAAGAATTGATAAGACAGGGGTAAAGAACTACCATATATGAATCTGTAATACAAGGAAATAGTCATGAAGTGATTTGGTATTAGTTTACAGAAAACAGAAAAGTTAATCAGTAGAACAGTTTACATATTCAAGACACAGAAACAAAAGAATAGTGTAGTATGTAATGTTTGATAAACTCAAAGACCCTAACTTTTGGAATAAGATTTCTGTGGTATACACCTCATATCTAAGATATACAAGTAATTGATTTAAATATAGAAAAATAAGAACCATTCACTAATTGTTAAAAGATAGAAATCCAAGCTATCAAGAACCATATAAAACCATTTCAAATGACTAATAATTAAACTAGTAAACTAAAATAAATCTGAGATTCCATCTACCCCACTTACTAGATCAGTAAAAACAACCCCAAATTGGGAAATGACAATCGTTCAAAGAGCTTTGAGGAAATTGCACAGTAATTCACTGTTGGCAGAGTTGTAAATTGACTCAACATTTCTGAAAATTAATTTGGAACTAGCCAATCAGTCAACAAGTATTTATTAGCTATTTACTGTAGACCAGCCCCTTTGCTTAGTGTCCCAGATATAAAGAAAGACAAAAAAAAGAGTCCTTACCCTCAAGGGTACCATGTTCAAAATAAAAGTAGAATAAAATTAAGGTTAAAAAATACCTCAATAATATGTGCAATAGACATCACCAAAGGACGTGGTACTCAGGAAGAAATACATAGGGATGAGGAACTGAAAGTCTGAACCAGTAGCCGGAATGATGAATAGGTTTTCAAGGAAAGCGACAATATACATGATAAGAAACATTGTAAAGAGTGAATTCAGAGATTCTGGTTTAATTGACCTTGTATTCACCTGTAGACGGAAAAAATCTTGCTATTTAACCTGTTTTTTGGCCATCCAAATTGTGAATATTTCTGCCATTTTCTATGTTTCTCTTTTTGAGAAACAAAATCTGGAGTATCTTTCTGGGAGTTCATGAGTAAGGGATACCTGGACTGCACTTCCTCCTCCTCCACTTTGCCTTTTACAAAATCCTTATGCAGGATATTACGAATCAATGTTTAAGTGAAAGAGCCAGCAAGACATAGTGGAAAGAAAGCTGACCCTGGATTTAGGAATACCTGGTTTTAAGTCTGCCTTTGACATGCAGTGGCTACATCATCCCGGGCAAATCACAATTGCTGGTCAACTCTCTAATGGTTCAAGTTCTAGAGCATGTACCAATCTCCACTGATTAAGGGAGTTTCTTCACTGAGAGTTCTCTATACCAATGAAATCACAAAGTCTGGTGTAGAGGGAAAAAATGTGGAAGACTGAGTTAAGTGTGTCTTGCCAGTCCCTCACAAACTAGGTGTCATCCTGGAATTCTCATGCTCTCTCAATTCTCATATTCAATCTGTTACCAATTCTTGTTGATTTTCCCTTTGTAAAAATCTCTCAAATACTGCATCTTTCTCCTCTAGCATTGCCATCATTGTAATGCAAGTCTTCATCAGCTCACCTCTGAATTACTGCAATAGCCTACTGGTGGGTCAGCATGCCTCAAATTTCTCCCTGTTCCAGTCCACATTCCACTCAGCTGTCAGATTAATCATTCTAAAATTCAGATCTTACTGTTTCATATCTCCCTCTCCCCAATAAAATAAATTGCAATGGCTCCCAATTATCACCAAAATCAAATATAAAATCTTGCTTGACATTCAAAGCCTTTCACAGCCTTTCCCTTATTTATTTTTCAGGCTTTTTATGCCTTATTCCTGTGGCATCCTACTCCTTGATCCATTGACATTGGCCTCCTTACTGTTCCTCTTACAAGAAAATACATCCCCCAAATCTGAGAATTTTCTCTGGCTGTTCATCATTCCTGAATTTTTCTCCCTGATGTCTTTTTGCCTTTCTTTGTACTCTAGTTTTTGGCACAGTGCCTTTCACAAGTAATTCATTTGATCAATGAAGCAGGTGAAATAGTTGACTTTTTGTTATTTTTTTAAATTGAAAGAACCTCAAAAGAGTAGATTCTGTTCAACTCTAACTGTAAGGAAGTTCATTTCAATACTGATTCCCCAAGGGTAGTACCCAAGATGGCCGAGTCAAGATGGCAGAGTTGAAGCAGGGACCTGCCTGAGTTCTCCACCAGAACCCCTCAAAATACTTGTATAAAAATGTTTGAACAAATTCTAGAGCAGCAGAAACCACAAAACGACAGAGTGAAACAGATTTCCAGGTGAAGACAATTTAGACGGCCTACAAGAGGGGTTGATTGTACTGGGCACATTGCAGAGCACAGGTCAGATTGGGCTGCACCAACATAGATGGAATTGGAGGAGGCCTCAGGTCACTGAATCACTGCACCACAGTTTCCAGACTTCTCAACTCACAAACGCCAAAGACAGCTTCAAAGGTAAGTGAGAACACTCTCCCACCTTGGTGAGAGAGAAATGTGGTCTGGCTCCAGCCCCAGCCCCAGCCCCAGGGTGGTGACAACCACTTCTGCAGCAGTGAACTACTTCTGGAGCTCTTGGCATGCAGACAGTGGGGGAATCTAGTGGCTGCTCTGGGTTTGCAGTCCTGAATGGTGGGCCTGGGACAATGAGGAGCACTTATGTGGTGGAGCTAGTGGTGGTTGTGGAGAGGGAATCCTAGTCCCAGATCCTGGGTGGAAAAGAGTGCTTGTGGTTGCTCATAGGCATGAGTGCAGGCCAGGAGAGGAGTAAACACCTCTCCTTTGATTATATCACTCTGGAGGAGCTGAGAATTTACAGGTCCCTGGAGATATCTCTGAAGGCAGCTACACAAAGCCCCTGAAACTTGGAGCAGTGCACCTTCCACTTAACAAGAAGCTCAGAGGTCAAGGAACTGGCTGAGAAAATCATCAAAAGGGGGGGGGATAAGCCTATAGAAGGTTAATTTCTTGATGAAAAGTTATTTTCTTATGACATGGAAGATCAAAGCATACAACTGGAGGGAAACAGCAAGATCAAGGCCCCTACATCCAAAGCCTCCAAGAAAAATGTGAAATTGTCTCAGGCCATGGAAGAGGTCAAAAAAGATTTTGAAAATGAAGTGAGAGAAGTAGAGGAAAAATGGGAGGAGAAATGAGAATGATGCAAGAAAATCATGAAAAATGAGTCAACAGCTTGTTAAAGGAGACCTCTCAAAAATACTGAAGAAAATAACAGTATATAGGCTATTATATGTATTATATAAATATATACTTTAATGAGTCCCTTATGGCATTTAATTAAATTAGAATTCTAATTAAGTTAAATTCATAAAATATGTATTTAAAAATACCCTAAACCAAATGGCAAAACATCCCAAAATTCAATGAGGAGAAGAATGCATTAAAAAGTCGAATTTGCCAAATGGCAAAAAGGTCCAGAAGCTCACTGAAGAAAATAATTCCTTCAAAATTAGAATGGAGCAAATGGAAGCTAATGACATTATGAGGAATCAAGAAATTATAAAACAAAATCAAAAGAATAAAAAAAATAGGAGACAATGTGAAATATCTCATTGGAAAAACAGTGGACTTGGAACATAGGTCCAGGAGAGACAATTTAAAAATTATTAGTCTACATGAAAACCATGATTGAAAAAAACAGCTTAGACATTATCTTTCAATAAATTATCAAGGACAACTGCCCTGATATTCTAGAACTAGAGGGCAAAATAAAAATTTAAATAATCCACTAATAACTTCCTGAAAGAGATCCCCAAAGGAAAACTTCTAGGAATATTGTAGCCAAATTCCAGAACTCCCAGGTCAAGGAGAAAATATTACAAGCAGCCATAAAGAAAAAATTCAAGTATTGTGAAAACACAATTAGGATAACATGAGATTTAGCAGCTTCTACACTAAGGGATTGGAGGACTTGGAATATGATATTCCAGAGGTCAAAGGAGCTAGGGTAAAAACCAATAATCTTCTACCCAGCAAAACTGAATTTAGTATTTCAGGGGAAAAAATGGAATTTCAATGAAATAAAGGAATTCCAAGTATACTTATTGAAAAATCCAGAACTGAATAGAAAATTTGACTTCAAATACAAGAATCAAGAGAAGAATGAAAAGGTAAACAGGAAAGAGAAGTCATAAGGCACTCCTTAAAGTTGAACTGTTTATATTCCTATATGGAAAGATGCTATTTGTAACTCATGAGACCTTTCATAAACACATACATACATACATGCATACATACATCTATGTGTGTATGTGTATGTATATGTATGTGTATATTGTATATGTATAGGTATATGTATTTGTACATATATGTGTATAAATGTATGCATATGTGTGTGTTACACGTATAGACAGAAGACACAGGATGAATTGAATATGAAGGGAGGATATCTAAAAAATGAAATTGTTTTAATATGTAATTGTAAAGAGAAGAGACAGACAAGATGCGAGAGTGACAAAGGCAATGTGTGGTACAAAGTGCTGGACTGATCATAGACTTATCCTTTCCAAGCTAAATATACACATGCATCAAAAGCACTGCCTCCAAGGCAAAATGACTACTAGAAGAATTAATGTCAACAAATTAGAGCTCTTCTCTGAGTGTGAACAGTTTGTTGGTGACTTGGAAGGAAAGCTGGCAACAGTGGAGCAGAAAAGGAATGGGCAGCTTTCAGAGATTTGGTGTACAGCACTGCATTTGCTCATCTGGATCAGAACACTAGCAAACACCAAGACTGGTTTGATGAAAATGATGGGGAAATTCGGAAGCTGCTAAATGAAAAACAAGAATTTCACAGGATTTACCAGCAGGATAGTTCATCTACCTCTAATAAGGCAGCATTTAATTCCATCAAAAGCAAAGTACAAGCATAGTTTAGAGAGATGCAGTATTCCTGGCTCAGTAAGAAGGCAGATAAAATTCAGTTTTATGCTGATAGTAACAATCCAAAGTGCTGTTATGATTCCCTGAAAGTTATTTATGGACAAAAACCTATGTGGCATCACAACTACTCAGTGCTGATGGAGTAACATCAATTAGTGATAAGGACATGATCCTGGAGAGATGCACTGAACACTTCCATAGTGTTCTCAACAGGCCATCATCAATCAATACTGAGGCTACTGACCATTTACCTCAGGTTGAAGAAAATTCCTCCTTAGCTGAACTTGGAACTGAAGAAGAGGTTTTGAGGGCCATTAGGCTTCTTTCATGTGGCAAAGCACCTGGTGCTGATTTTATTCCAGCTGAGATTTACAAGGTAGGGGGACCATTGCTCATACAAAAGCTGACTGAAATTTTCCAAGTTATCCCCCAGGAGTTCAAGGATGCCTCCATTGTCCATCTCTGTAAATGAAAAGAGAATAGATTGTCCTGAGACAATCACAGGTGGATCTCTTTCTTAATCATTGCTGGCAAAGTTCTTGCTAGAGTCCTCCTTAGTAGGCTGATCCTTCACCTGGAAGATGTTCATATACCTGAGAGTCAGTGTGGCTTCAGAAAGGGCCGAGGAAGAGTCGATATGGTGTTTGCTGCCCAGCAACTACAGGAGAAATGCCAGGAGCAGAACAGAGGTCTGTACATAATATTAGTAGATCTGACCAAGGCCTTTGACACTGTTAGTTGTGAGGGCTTATGGAAAATTATGTCAAAATTTGGTTGCCTGGAGAAGTTCATCAATATTGAATGTCAATTTCATGATGGCATGTTTGCCTGGGTTCTGAATAATGGACAATGCTCTCGTGCCTTCACAGTCACCAATGGAGTGAAACAGGGCTGTGTGTTTTCTCCCATGGTTTTTAGCATGATGTTTTCAGTCATGTTGACAAATGCATTCAATGAGGATGATCACGATATCAACCAGTGTACGGATGGCAAGTTCTTCAATTTGAAAATACTACAAGCCAAGACCAAAAATAGAGGTAGTGTTGGTGCATGATTTTGTGTTTTCAGATGATTGTGCACTCAATGCAGACTCTGAGACTGAGATATAACAAAGTATGGATCAATTCTCTGCTGCCTGTGCTAATTTTGGTCTAATAATTAACACCAAGAAATCATAGGTGCTCCATCAACCACCACCACATCATCCATATGTGGAACCATTGATTACAACAAGTGGAGAACTTTTGAATGCTGTGGGTAAGTTCACTTACCTTGGTAGTGTACTTTCCAGGGATGTACACATTGACAATGAGGTTGATGCATGCATTGCCAGAGCTAGCTCAGTGTTTGGGAGGCTCTAAAGAAAAGTTTGGAAAAGAAGAGGTATTAGACTGACTCCTACACTGAAGGTCTACAGAGATGTTGTGCTGATCTCATTGTTATATACTTGTAAAAAATGGACAGCCTACCAGCATCATGCCAAGAAACTGAATTGCTTCCATTTGAACTGTCTTAGGAAGATTCTGAGGATCATCTGGCAGGATAAGTCCTTGCTCTAGCTGAACTGCCAAGTATTCAAACTATGCTTCCAATGGACTGGACACTTTGTTCTAACGTAAAATGTATGCTTGCCAAAAAGACGATTTTATGGAGAACTCGCCTGGGGGAGGCAATCACATGGTGGCCAGAAGAAATGATACAAGGACACACTCAAAGTCTCTCTCAAGAACTGTGGATTTGACTGTGCACCATGGGAGACACTGGCACAGGACTGCTCAGCACAGTTTGCCCATATCAGAAAAGGTGCTGTACTCTTTGAGCAAAACACAATTGAGACAGCACAAAGTAAATGCAAGATGCGCAAATTTGTGATATCCACCCCAAATATTCACACGGACCAACTGTATCCAACCTGTGGTAGAGCATTCTGAGCTTGTATTGGTCTGATCAGCCACAGTCAGCCACGCTGAAATTTCACTTTATTATGGTGATGTCATTTTGGTCCTCTTCAAAGACAAAGGACAACTACCAAACATATGTGTATGTGTTAAACATATATGTATGTGTTAAACATATAGACAGAGGGCACAGGATGAGTTGAATATAAAGGGAGAATATCTAAAAAATAAAATAAAAATTTGAAAGCAATGTACTGTGAAAAAGAAAAAGGGGAGAGGTAGAACATCTCACAGGTAAAACATCTCACATAAAAGAGGCAAGAAATAGCTTTTAAAATGGAGGGGTAGGGGGAAGGTGAGAGGGAATAAGTGAACCTTACTCTCATTGGATTTAGCTTAATGAGGAAATAACACACATCCAATTGGGATGTGTAAGGAAATCTATCTAACCCTACAGAAAGGCAGGGAGGAAGGGAATAGGAGAGGGAGGATAATAGAAGGGACAACAGATTGGGGGAAGGGATAATCAGAAGCAAACAGTATCATGGAGGGGCAGGTCAAAGGAGAGAATGGAATAAATAGAGAGCAGGACAGGACAGAGGGAAATGTGGTTAGTCTTTCATAACATGACTTATGGAAGTATTTTGCATGGCTACACATGTATGACCTATATTGTATCACTTGCTTTTTCAATGAGAGTGAGTGGGAAAGCAGGAAGGAAAAGAAAGAGGAAATCAAAGCTTTAAAAATTAATGTTAAAAATTGTTTTTGCATGTAACTGGGAATTAAGTTGTACAGTCAGTATGATGTATAAATCTATCTTGCCCTACAGGAAAATAGAATGTAGGGGTATGAGAGAAAGGGGGTTATAGAAGAGAGGGAAAATTGGGGAAAGGTGTGGTTGGGATGCACAGTATCCTGAGGTGGAGTAAGGGAAAGAAGGGGAGAAAATTTTGAATTCAAAATCTTGTGGAAATGAATGTTGAAAACTGAAAATAAATAAATTATATACATCAAATATAAATATTGATCCCCAATTGACTTTCCTGTATCTTTTAGTCATTCCTTCTAATTCTGCCTTTTAGCACTGAGGAAAACATTTCATTTCTGTTTTATATGGTAGCCCTTCAGATACATGAAGACAGAGTTCCCTGTCTGATGCATCTCTAGGCTAGCCATCTCCATTTCCTTCAAGTTGCTTCTTATACCACAAGCTCCCTTTGTTTTTTGTGACTGGCCATAATGACAATAACTTACATTTATATAAATGTACATTACACATTACAAAGAGTTTTCCTCACCATACCCCCAAAAGGTATGTTTTACAAGAATTTTCTGAGTTTTGATGGGTGAGGAAATTGGGACTCAGAGAGGTTGTGATGTATTCAAGATTATGGACTAGAAGATAACACTAGAATCTGAGTATTAAAGCCCTGCTAAACCTAAATCTAAGGTCCAGCAAAGAATCCACATCATAGATGAAGACCAGAAGAAGGCAAGAGAGGAGCACATTTCAAGGAAGATGCTCCACAACTAGTTACATAGATCATCAGGGAGCATCTCTTGGTAATTCAATGGAGTTGTTGAGCAGGGAAAAGAAGAGAGCAGCATAATGACATCATCTAAGTACATCAATTGCACTGTGACACTGGTAGCATTAATTGCTCAAACAGCATGTTTCCTGATCATATGCATTTCCAATAGACCTTAATAATCAAGCTGAGACCTAGCCTGTATGTGTTCTATATGTGTTCTGTCCACTCTTTGAGTAGTGTTATGGCAGTCTGTAAGAGAAGGTGCCCTCATGTGTATGGAGGGAATCTTTCTGGACACTTAATTCACTGTGTTGTTTAGTTGATTGCATGTGTTCTGCTTTGAACTAATATGTCTTTGATTGGCTAAATGAAATATAATACATAAATAGGCACTCTTGAGCTATGAGTTGGAGTGGATGTTGACCCAAAAGCTGGAATAGCTTTCTGGGGTTGCATATGTGGAGGAAAGGAGTGTATGGAATGCACTCCTTCATCCACTTCACTCTTAACCCCTAGCTGTTGGGATTGGAAGCTCAATTCCGTGTGGACAGTCTCGGGCAGGTAAAGGTGGGAGCTTCTAAATCTTAGAGCTCTCACGAGACCCCCCCAGGAAACGGCAGGGAATCGAGGTGAACCGAGCTATCTCAAGTAATTCCACCTCTTCCCGTGAGAAACGTGATGGGAGAGAGATCTCCCCGCCCTCGAGATTGTCCCGGATCTGGGCACACCTAGTTACCTAACAGCACAGTATTCAGATGCAAACTATGCGGCTGAAGGTTAAGTAGGATTGAGGAAGCCTGAAAGCTCTCTTAGCACGTGAGGAGCCAAGAGGACAGTAGGCTCCGCTTTTCTTCTTTCCTCTCTCCCCTCCCCCTCTTTCCCCGCTTGTACTCTTCCAATCCCTTAAGATCCTAGCCTCCTTAGGAAATCTCCCCCTCTTCCTCCTAAGGAAGACCCCCCTGCACTTGTAACCGAGACCCTGAAATAAAGCTCAACCCTTGTTCGACTCTGGAACGTCCTTTCTCTCATATGCGCACCCAGTTTGGCCAACCGAAGACCTCGGGAGCTGAGGTAAGAAGACTCGGGTAGCCCACAGGCCTCTAGGCCTGGCACCTAGCTACCCTCACAATTTGCCTTTAATTACAGCTCTTCATGAAGCATCTTATGCTGCTGGTGCCCCTTTCCATCTGCCTCAGTTTCCTCTGTAAAATGTGGATAACAATAGCAACAACATTTTATCCAATTTTTTAAAGAAGTGAATACTTCAAACAGGAGACAAAAGGCACATTGAAAAACTTACGAGCTGTAAAACATGTGAAATCATATAGAACACATTTAGCACAGTGTTTGTTTGTAACAAGGCTAACAAAATGAAACCACATAAGCTCATATTCAAATGTCTTGTTAAACTCTACATTCAGAGGCTTTATTTCACTAAATCTCTCTGAGGAAGGTGGTACAAGGATGGATTTGAAATTTTACAGATGAGAAAACTGAGACTTAGAGAGATGAAGTAACTTGTTTGAGTACATACACAGTGTATGTAAGTGGCAGAAAAAGGACTTGAAAGGTCTTCTGTCCATAAGTTCACTGTTTCTTCCATTTTGTGTTATTTTATTTTTAGAAAACATGCAATCTTGGCATACAAGACCATAACAGAACCATAGGATTTAGAGATGGGAGAACTTTAGAGATAAAATAATTCAACTTCACCCATGTAATTTTATGGATGAAGAAAGTGACATCATGAATGATTAAGCCTATGAGCCTATATTTTGAAATCTAGGTCTCTTTCTTCCCATAATGTAGTTTGGTCACAGAATTTTAGATCTAGCAGGGACCTTATAGTATGGACGATGTCATATGCCATTATCATTCAACGGAAGGGAGGCCCTTCATTATTTAATAATCAATAAAGAAGAGGAAAGGTATCAGGATGCAGGAGAGTGAATAAAAGAAGAGGAATTTGTGTTTCTCAACATATACAGAAGAGCAGAACCATAACAAACATGAAAAGAATCATATTGTAACCACCATATGAAAATCAAAGCATTTTAGAGTCTAACAGGAACTTAAGTCATGGAATAACTGGCACGTACAGTTCAGTAAGAGTTATGGCATGTTTTGTATGCATTATCACATTTGAGCTTCACATGACCCCATGAAGTAAGTCGTTATTATCCTTATTCTGCACAGGAGTCTCAGAAGATGGTTACATAGCTAGTAAGGGTCAGAGGTAGAATTTGAGTAGTTGTCTTTCCTCACTCCAAATTCAGGAGACATTTCTTCTATGTCACACTGTGACCTAAAGCATAGAATGTTAGAGCTAGAGAGGACTTTAGAATAAGAATCTTAGGACGCAGAACATATAGTGTCAAAATATGAAGGCACATTTAACATGTGAGCCTCTTAGAACATTAACAAGTTAAAGATAGAAAATTTCTTTATCTATCCCCTTCACTTTAGAAGTGAGGAAATAGGCCCAGAGAATGAAGTGACTTTTCTAATGTCATGTTAGCGTCAGGGCTCAGGCTAGAACTCAAATTTCTTTATTTCTATGCCAGGCTTCTTTCCATAATACTATGCTGCTTCTCTTAGAAAAGAGAGAGACCCTTGTTCCCAATGAGATTGAGCCTATGGATGCAGGACTGACAACAGATACTATGCCATACAACCCTCAATCAAAGGAGACATCCTAGTTAGTGGTGAATGTGTGTTCTCTCTCTAAAGCTGTAGGGGGAGAGTATGAACAAGATGAAGATATTTCTTCAGAATTTAGAAGCAAAGACAGCACAATATGCAAAGGCTCATCCCTTTGCTGCTTGCCTTGGCTCCTTCCTCCATGAGAAAGGGCTAATGGAGCAAGTCATCCCTAGTCATAGGATCTAATGATATGAGGCAACCTTGCCATGATCCTACCACCTTGGAAGAACTGAAAACTTAAAGCTACCTAGAAGTATCCCTGAGAACAGCTGCATAAAACCCCTGAAGGTTGGGGCAGTGAGCCCTCCACCCAGGAAGCAGAGTCCCACTTTAACAAAGAGTTAAAAGTCAAGAAATAGACTGAAAAATAGAGCAAGCAATAGCAAAAAAATTATGACCATAAAATGATATTATGATTACAAGGAAGATTGAAACACACATGCAAAAGAGGATAATAAAGTCAAAGTTCCTACATTCAAAACCTCCAATAAAAATATGAATTTGTCTCAAGTCAAGAAAGAGAAGTAGAGGACAAATGAGAAGAAAAATGAGAATGATATAAGAAAATCTTGAAAAAGGAATAAATAGCTTGGTAAAGGAGACACAAAAAATACTGAAAAAAATAACACATTAAAAAAACAGACTAAGCCAAATAGTAAAAAAAGTCCAAAAAGCCAATGAGAAGAATGCCTTAAAAAGTAAAATTAGTCAAATGGAAAAGGGAGGTGCAAAAGCTCACTGAAGAAAATAGTTAGTTCAAAGTTAGAATGAAGCAAATGGAAGGTAATGTCTTTATGAGAAATGAAGAAACAATAAAACAAAATCAAAGGAATATAAAAATAGAAGACAATGTGAAAGATCTCATTGGAAAAATTACTGACCTGGAAAATACATCCAGGGAACATAATTTAAATTGGACTATGTGAAAGCCATGATAAAAAATAAACAGCCTAGATATCATTTTCAAGAAACTGTCAAGGAAAATTGCCCTGATATTTTAGAACTCGGGACAAAATAGAAATGGAAAGAATCAACCAATCAGATCCTGAAAGAGATCAAAAATGGAAAATGGCCAGGAATATTGTAGCCAAGTTCCAGAGTTCCCAGGTCAAAGAGAAAATAGTACAAGTAACCAGAAAGAAGCAATTCAAGCATTGTGGAGCCACAATCAGGATAACACAAGAGTTAGCAGCTTTTATATTAAAGGATTTGAGGGCTTGGAATATGATATTCTAGAAGGCAAAGGAGCTAGGATTACAACCAAGAACCACTTACCCCCCAAAAAAGTATAATCCTTCAGAGGAAAAATGGACATTCAATGAAGTAGAGCACTTTCAAGCATTCTTGATGAAAAGACCAGAGCTGAATAGAAAATTTGACTCTCAAACACAAGACTCAAGAGAAACATAAAAAGGTAAACAGGAATGGGAAATCATAAAGGACTGAATAAGGTTAAACTGTTTACATTCCTACAAGAGAAGATGACACTTTTAACTTATAAACAACATTTTCATTGTTAGGGCAGTTAGAAGGAGTATATATAGATAGAGAAATATCTAAAAAAATTAAATTAAGGGATGAGAAAGAGGAATGCACTGGGAGAAAGGAAAAGGGAGCAGTAGAATGGGGTAAATTATCTTACATAAAAGAGGCAAGAAAAAGCTTTTAAAGTGGAGGGAGAAAAGGGGAAGGTAAGGGCGAATGAATGAACATTACTCTTAGAAGAATTGGCTGAAAGAGGGAATAACATACACACTCAACTGGGTATAGAAATCTGTCTTACCTTACAGGAAATTAGGAGGGGAAGGGGATAAGAGAAGCAGGGGTGAAGGGGGAGGGTGGATGATAATATGTAGCAATAATTAATATTAACCTTCTATAATTGTATAATTTCAAAGGAGGCTATAATGGGAGGAATTTCATTTTTGCATTAGCCAAGGAGGAGAGGCAGCAGAGAACAGTACGTATGTAAGAAATTACAAGCAATTTGATTGACAAGCTGGCTATATAAGGTGATATATTAAGGTACAGTCCTGCAAAAGTAGGACACATCCATGTTGGAGACGACCTTAAATGCATGGCTGAGTTGTTTAGACATTCACTGTGTAAATTATTAGTAATATTTAACTATCATTACCATGTTCATGGGACAGCAATGAAGTTGAGAGCAGTGAATAGATTAAGTACTAAGTCTAGGGACATCACCAGACCAGGAGCAGAAGAGCTATTTGTGCTGCTCATTAAAGATAACAGGGAAGGTTAGTAGTGGATTATTGAAAGAAGAGCAGAGGTTAGTGTTAGTTACAACAGGCTGGCCACTCTAGTGAATTCAGTTTTGTTTTTTTTTTATTTCTCAGTAAACTTCTAAGGTTCACTGAGGAAATGATTGCATTGTGAGGATCCTCAGGAAGCATCCTTACTATGAACATTTCTCTGTTTATCTCCAGGTGTGTTGACCCTTAGGAAAGGAAATGGAGGGGAGTTTGTGGTGTCTGTGTTTTGCTCTTTGCCTCCCAGGAATATTGTTTGCACTGGTGGCTATATTTGGTTCCATGTTCTTGCCTGGGATCTAGCACTTACTAACAGCAACAACAAGACAAAAATGGCTATGATTACTACTGCTAATGCTGTTGCTATTATCCTTGCCATTGCTGTTCAATTTGATTTAGTATCTTAAAGTTTTCCTACTATAGTCTAAGGCTGCATCTCTAATACGGCAATTGTTTTAGCCTCTTCTCCTGTTTGAGAGCCTCAGACTTATCAGTATCTCTAGAGGTAACAGAAAAGACTGTAGCCAATATGGCACTTGGATTACTGGAACTCAGGAAATATAATCTTCATATCAAAGTAATATTAGAGGGGCAGCTAGGTGACACAGTTGATAGAACACTGACCCTGGAGTCAGGAAAACCTCAGTTCAAACACGGGCTCAGACATTTATTAGTTCTGTGACTTTGGGCAATTCAATTAACCCTGATGGCCTCTCAAACAATATAAAACAAAACAGAAACACAATTGGAGAAACTGCATCTGTGATTGTTCATCTTTCTCTCTGTTTTTAAGTATGACTCAGTGGAAATAAGGGATATTAGAAAACCCTGACAATTCCCCTTAGGGATTGACACCCTTCTGGGCAATACTGAGTCCGTCCGTCTGTCTGTCCATCTCAAAATTTGACCTAAATAGGGGACTTCCCTTTGTGTTCACTTATTTTATTTCTGCTTTTGCTTTGTCTGACATTAGGATTGATACCCCTGCTTTTTTTAAAAAATCATCTGAAGCATAAAATATTCTGATCCAACCTTTTACCTTTACCCTGTGTGTATCCCTCTGTTTCAGATGTGTTTCTTGTAGACAACACATTGTTGGATTATGGTTTTTAATCCATTCTGCTATCCACCTCTGTTTTATGAGAGAGTTCATCCCATTCACATTGACAGTTTTGATTACTATCTGTGTCTTTCTCTCCATCCTATTTCCCCCTATTTATGCTTTTAGTTCTCCCTTCTCCCCCTCCACAATAGAATTTTAATTTTTGACCATCATCTCCCTCAGTCTTCCCGCCCTTCCCTCCCTTCTATCTAATCTACCTTCTATCAGCCCCTCTCCCTTTATTTCCCTTTTTCCCTTACTACTTCTTTCCTCCCTTTTAGCCCCCCCTCTTATTTCTTTCCCCTTTCTCCTCCTTCTGCCTATTGGCCTAGTTAGATTTCTATGCTTAACTGATTTTGTTGTAGGACCTCTGGGTAGTTTTCCTTGATGATTTCTTGGAAGACATTGTCTAGGATCTTTTCTTCCTTTTTTAAAAATTTTTGACCACTGCCTCCCTCACTTTTCCCTCCCTTCTTTCAGCCCTCCTCCCTTTTAATCCCCCTTTCCCTTACTACTTCTTCCATCCCTTTTAGCCTCCCTTCCCTTTTCTTTTCTCTCCTACTGCCTATAGAGCTAGTTGTATTTTTATATTTAACTGAGTTTGCTGTTCCCTCCTTGAATATAATCAAATGAGAATACGTCTCAAACAATGCTTATCTCCCTCCCCTCTTTCCCTCTACTGTAATATATATTTGTGCCTTTTCCTGTGATGTAATTTATTTTTTTCTGCCTCCTCCTTTTCACATCTCCCATTACAATACCTTTGCACCCTTAAATCACATTTGTTATCATCACATCATTTAATTTATACCCACTCCCTCTATCTATGTATATTCTTTTATTTTTCATAATAAATATGCAATTCTCAAGATTAGCAAGTATCATCTTCCCTTATAGGGATACAAACAGTTTGCCCATATTGAGTAACAAGTTTTTTTCCCCCTCTTTACTTTTTCATATCTCTCTTGAGACCTACATTTGAAGACTGAATATCCTATTGAGTTCTGACTTTTTCATCAGAAAGGTCAGGAAATCCCTTATTCCATTGAATATCTATCTCCTTGCCTGAAATATTATGCTCCCCTTTGCTGGGTAGTCAATCCTTGGTTGTAATTCCAGCTCCTTTGCCTTATGGAATATTGTATTCCAATCCCTCCAATCTTTTAATGTAGAAGTTGCAAGCTCCTGTGTGATCCTGACTGTAGCTCCTCAATATTTAAATTGTTTCTTTCTGGTTACCTGCAATATTTTCTCTTTCACTTGATAATTCTGGAATTTGGAAACAATATTCCTTGGTGTTTTTAGTTTGGGATGCCTGTCAGGAGGTGAACAGTGGTTTTTTTGATGACTATTTTGCCCTCTGAATCTAGGACTTCTGGGCAATTTTCCTTGATGATTTCTTGTATGATATTGTCCAGGCTGTTTTTCATCATGACTTTCTGGTAGACCAATAATCCTTAGATTTTCTCTTCTGGATCTATTTTCCAGGTCAGTTGTTCTTCCAATGAGATATTTTACATTTTCTTCTATCTTTTCATTCTTTAGATTCTGTTTGACTGATTCTTGATGTATTGTAGATTCATTAGCTTCTACTTGCCCAGTTCTAATTTTTATCAAATTGTTTTCTTCAATTAACTTTTGCATCTCCTTTTCCATCTGTACAATTATTCCTTTTAAGGAGCTATTTTCTCCAGTTGGATTTTGTACTTCCTTTTCCATTTGTCCAATTGTCCTTTTAAATTCTTCTATGATTTCTTTTTTCATATTTTTAAAGTCATTGATCAGTTTTTCTTCTATTTCTCTAATTTGCCTTTTAAAATACTTCCTGAGCTCTTCCAAGAAAGCTCTTTATGCTGCAAACCAGTTCATATTCCCTTCTGAAGTTTCAGATGGGAGTCCAATCTCAATGCTGACCTCTTTGGTATTTGTGTTTTGGTCCTTGTCCCCACAGAAAGATTATTTGATCTTTACTGCTTTGCTTTGTGCTCATGATAATCACTCTTTCTCTGGCTTTTAAATCAGATCTCTACTTCTGGGGCACAAGGGGCACTATCCCACAGTTCTTGGGCCTAAAACTTGAGATTTTGTGAGTTGTGGCCTCTGGTTCTTTCAGCTAGAAGCTAAAATGCTGCAGCTTAACTGGTGTGAACTGGTTGGTGTGCCAAAGCAGAGGCTAGGTGAGGTCTTCTTGGGTTTCCCAGGAGTTATTCTGGAGCTAGCGCGTTAAGTGGGGGGGGAGGGGTGGTCTGGCTACAGGAGGTTTTCTTTGCTGAGTTAGAGCATAGGCAAGGCAAGCTCAGTGGTCGGTGATCCCATCTGTGCTAGTGTCTTCCTGATTCCCCTGGAGTGCTGAGGCACACCTGGGGTCCTGGTATTGATGGTTGGTGGCTTCATCCCCTTATGGCTCAGGATCTTCTCCCGGTTTGCTGAGGTGGGGCTGTCTAGGACACTGCACTGGTCTCCTACAGCCACAGCAAGAAGGACTCTCCTTAGAGATCTTCCTAGCCTCATGGGCTAAGAGACCGTTCACCCCTTTTGCTGCTCCCACTGTTCCAAGGTTTTTCCTGGGGAGATATTCTCTGGTCTTGTCAAGGTCAATAAGGGGAGGGAGACAGCAATTACTGATCACTCTGCCATCTTGGCTTCTGAAACCCCCAGGCTCTTTTTGTCATCCTGGCTTTCTGGTAGACCCATAGTTCTTAGATTTTTCTCTCCTGGATTTATTTTTTCCAGGTCACTTGTTTTTCCAGCAAGATATTTTATGTTTTCTTCTATTTTTTCCTATGTTAGTTTCTATTTGACTCATTTTTGAGGTCTCAAAAAATTAGCTTCTACTTTCCCAACTCTAATTTTAATAAATTGTCTTCTTCAGTTAACTTTTGTGTCCCCTTTTCCATTTGTCCAGTTGTTCCAGTTAGGTTTTGCATCTCTTTATCCCTTTGTCCAATTTTCTTTTTAAATTTTTCTATGAATTCTTTTTTCGTATTTTTAAAATCGTTAGCCAATTTTTCTTTGACCTCTCTAATTTGGCTTTTAAAATCCTTCTTCAGCTCTTCCAAGAATTCTCTTTGGGGTTGAGACCAGTTTATATTCTCTTCTGGGGTTTCAATGGGAGAACAATCTCAATGTGATCTCTTCAGTATTTGTGTTTTGGTTCTTCTCCCCCATAGTAAGCTTCTATGGTCTTTTCTGGTTTACTTCTTGCTCATGATGATCATCCTTTTTCTGGCTTTTAGAGTGGATCTCTGCTTCTGGGGCACCAGGGGATCAGTCCAATGGTTCTTGTCCTTGAGGCTTTGTGTATTGTGGCCTTTGGTTCTTTCAGCTAGAAGCTAGAATGCTGCAGCTTACCTGGTGCTGAGCTGGCTGGTGTGCCAAAGCAAAGGTCAGGTGAAGTCTTTCTGAGTTTCCCTGGAGTTACCCTGGAGCTTGCTGCATGAGGTGAGAGGGAGAGGTGGTCTGGTGGCAGGAGCTCTCCTCTCCTGAGCTAGAGCACAAGCAGCCTCAGTGGTTGGTGGACCCCATCTGTGCTAGTGTCTTCTTGATTCCCTTGGCTGTGCAAAGGCATGCCTGGGGCCTTGGTATTGGCCCTTACAGGCTCCACCTCACTGTGGCTCAGGATCTCATCCTGTTTTGCTGAGGTGTGGTTTCTTTCAGCCACAGGAAGAAGGACCCTTCTTAGCGATTTTCCTAGTCTCTAGTGCTAAGAGACTGTTTACCTTTCAGCTGATCCCTCTGTTCCAAGATTTTTCCTGGGGAAATATTCTCTAGGTTTTTCAAAGTCAACAAGAGGAGGGGTAGAACATTTACAGATCAATCCACCATCTTGGCTCCTGGACATTCAAGTAGGAGAATTACAGATATTTAATTTGCAGGTTGTCTCAGGAGTGCTGCTGCTATTATCTGGGGTGCTATGCTTCTCAATTCTACTGGACTCCCATCCTGGGCTGATATGTTTGAGAATCTGCAGTGCTGCTGATGCTTCAAACTGCCCAGGGCATCCTTCTCGGCCTTGCTATGGCTGTGTCTGCACTGGTACAGGTTGTGTGCTGTGTGTTCTTCACTCCACCAGCCCCATGCAACAGATCTTTCCCATTGACCTTTCAGGCTGTCCTGGGCTGGAAATCTGCCACACTCTGTCTTCTAATGGACTCTGCCACTCTAAAATTTGTCCAGATTTTCTTTTTAGAGGTATCTGAAGGAGTTTGTCTTAGAGCTTAGGTGTGTAAGAGCTCTCATTCCACCATTTTGGCTCTGCTTCAGGGCTCACTAATTTATGTGGTATCTTTGAGTTTGTTTTTTATTATATATGCTTGGAAGTCAAACTAACTTTTTTTTCTGGTCTTGGTCATCCATTTTTTTTTCCTTTAGAAAAAATGTTTTTCTGTCTTTTAACTCTGGCCAAATTAGAAGACAGACAAAGAACACTGATGAAAGGGATGGGATCTTTTCTCCAATCTGTAGAAATTTATGACTTCATAAACTAGTTAGAAACTGAATTTGTGAACAAAATGTACATTCCCTACTGTGAATTTCTGAAATATGATGACTTGAATGGTTTTTTTTAAATGCTGAAATATTGTAGCGAATTTGGGGTTAATATTCTTTAGAATTTGTTTTAAAGAAATTAAGAACACAACTGTAGATGTTACATGAAACTTTTTATCACTCTTGTCCTAGAGAGTGCAAGATTTATTATTTTATAGCTAAGAGAAAAATGTCATTTCACTGATTAGAAAGAAGCAAGTTTGAAAGTAGTATTACTAAAGTTTCAAAGGGAAGAAAAAATGGGTTGCAGTTTTTCATTTAGATTACCTGATGCCTAAGTACAAATCAATTTAGAAAGAAAGTTTAAAATTGTTGTATGTTTTGTAATGAGAAATTTTGCTGTAAATTATATTTGATTCCCCACTTCAGGCACGGATATTAATTGGAATAGTTTTCAAACAACTTGTCAAGAAGAAAATGGGACACATCACCCATTTTTATAATAAATTATGTAGAAGTGCTAGGTGAAATTTGGGTCTAGATCCACTCAAATCATATGATGCAGAAATATTAGCTCTCCTTTTATTAATCATGCATTTTATTGATGATGAACATCCCCATAGATGTATAGGAGAGAAAGAACAAAAAAAGAGAAAATCTGAACCAACAATCCCACCTCACTCCTCAGAGGAGTCACATCCTTGAAAGCTCAACATTACATGACTACAAGTTAAAGAAAGGGAAATCAGTTTGGACTATATTTCAAAACAAGCTGACAATTTGAATTTTAAGAATTGTCTTCTTGCTCATAGAAAGGGAAAAGTTTGTTTAAATAAGGGAGAAACTTGAAAATAAATAAAATTTAATTGAAAGAGAGATTTTAAAATGTGACTAGGAGCTAGGAATGTCTTTTGGGAGCTCAGTGGTATAATTTCCAAAACCTTATATAATAGAATTGTTTCAGTAAATTAGAAATAAGTCACCAAAAGATATTGAAATAAACCACGTGTTTGTAAGTTTTTAAGAATCTCGAAGTCACCAGTATTACAACTAATTAGTATTGTGTAATAATAACTTATGGTAAAATTATGAAGAAGAAATTCAGTGGAGTGAAAATGGGTTTTATAGATCATCTGGGACACAATTGACATATAGAGGCTAGAGAAATTAAGCAAGTAAAAGAAAATTTAGGAGAATAATATAAAGGAAATAACAAAGTTATGAAGACCCCTGGAGGAGTATATAAAGAAATGAAGGAAGAAATTGAGGAAGTAAGAAAGATTTGAGGGAGTTTTTTGATCTCTTGAGATAAGGACGTGAGAGTGTTATGTGTTTATTCTTTATGACATGAAAGCTATCATAATATATTGGAAATATGGTATTATTTGATAGTAGTACATTAAAATTCTGTCCTTGAAAGACCACAGGAGGAGTATATTTTAGTTGTTATGTAAGTAATATAAAATTCTCATGGACCCTGAAGATGGGGATGAGAATACTGTACAACACTATTACTATATTGTTTGGCAGTAGACTACCTGAGGGAGTAGCAGGCCCTATAACATGGAGTACTGGGAGTATGTGGCCCTTAGGAGAATTGAAATTTTGATTTTGTGATTGTAAATCCAGATTTTCTGTGGTAAAAGTTTGTCCTTAAACTAAATAATGATGGTGTTTGGTGTTAAGGCAAACTGCTAAAAGAGCATGAATCGAAAATGATGTGAATTAAGAACCTAGTCTCTGTAAATTGGTTGGCTATGTGATTTTAGGCAAGTAATGATATTTTTACCTCAGTTTACCTATTTGTAGAGAGTATAAAAGTAGCACCATCCACCCAGGGGTGTTAACTCTTGCTACCCTAGTTCCATCAGTTTCATGGTCCACAAAAGGCCTCTTGAATATATATGTCATGACTATTTTATACAAGAAAGATTTGGAGTTGGCAAGAGAAACATAGCGTATTAAAATGGAATTGATTTTATTTTAGCTATCACAAATTGGTTACTAATTAGTCATTTCCAAATCCATTGTCTTTATGCAATTAGCCGTCAATTAATTATGCCAAGGATCAAAAGTGACAACAGACTTAGGGTGGAGAACCTGTGGCCTTTAGGATGGAATTTATTCTGTTAAGTTTGTATTCAGTTAAAGGGCCACACTTGAGGATCTAGAGGGTCACATGTGATCTTGAGGACACAGGTTCCCCACACTTGAACTTGAACTAGAGAGTTTCAGGATGAGAGAGATTAAGAATGTAATTATAACAACTCCAAACTAAGGTTTTCAAACAATTTTTTTGCTGAAAAGTTGGGAATTGATAAAGATATTGCTTTTTGTTATCATCATTTCCCCCTGAAGTTTCAGTGATATAAAGCAGTCATCATAATGAGGAGGTAAAAAACCCACTTCAGCCAATAAACATGTTTTTCTTGACAAATGGAAAGTCTTGACAGATAAGAGTATAACTGTTTAAATAATACCTTGCCTGAAAAACATTAGAGGAAAATGGTGGAGGGTAATGAACAGATAACCTTATAAAAAAGTCAGAAGCAGTGGTGGTGAAAAATAACCCAAAGAAACTTTGATGTGGAACCCAACCAAGTAAGTTTTCACTGGAAACATTTTAAAGTGAATCTTGAAAGATAAAATACACAGTAAGTAAAATGATTTATAATTGTTTCTATTGCAATCTGTTCTCACATTGAAAACAGCTGAACCATCACACATAACAATTTACAGCAACTTGAATACAAGTAGAGTAAAGAATGTTATCACAAAATGTGTGAGCAGAGAAAGAGGTGGACAATTAATTTTGAAAGAGAACGAGGCAACAAATGGATAGCCTAAATTCTACACTGGAACCCAGGAAATCTCAAAAGAAAGGTCTGCATTAAATTGGGTATGTCACCTGTGGAGGAGTAATGAGAGGACATGAACGAGTCATAAAAGATGAAAAAAATGTGAATGGATTTCTCTTTGCACCATTGGATAGAGTACCCACATTTATGAGATCATGGATCCTTCAGAAATGAATAAAAATATGTCCCTTAAGTTTGAAAGCACTCATCTAATTACTTCACACTTGAAAAGTGTCTTCTATTAGAAACAGGTGATCATCCTGGGATTCATGCTGGGACCTGAATGATTATGAATGAATCAACTCTATGTACATATCACATAATCTGGACTCTGCCAGTGAGGCAAAGTTTTACAACATTTATTATGGATAATAAATTTTTACCAATGGTTCATCCCATATTATGTTAACTGGTGAAATCTCTTGCACATTTTATGAGAAAGGGGGCATTGTGTAAGTTGGATACGGAGTAGGAGGATCCCTTCCTGTTATTAAAAAAAAGCTTTCATGGTAGTACCCTTGATGTGACTTCCAATCTTATTCTGCTCACTCTTTAAGGAGATAAACATTTTTGGGGTGAATATCAGGGCAGCCCTAACTGAAACTTGTTAGGAAGGGAGGATAGACCAGAGCCCAAGTTATCATGTTCCTTGATTTTGGAACCTGCCAGCTGATGTTGTTGGAGAAGGATTATGCTGCTATGAACCATAAGCTGTTTGATATCAATGTTTTCCTTAGAGACCGACAGCACACTTGAAGGGAAGTAAGTATTAAGTCATGGATAAAAGGATCACAAGAATTTAGTTTACTTTATAAAGGCCTGTGTCTTCTCAGTTTGTCATACTTACTGGGTTTTTACTATTTGATGTTTTTCTCTCCAGATGACTCATGTGCCTAGAATGAAAGAAAACATTCTTGCCAATGTACTATCACTAAATTTTGAATCCAAGAAAGAACGAACCCAGATTAAGACATTATTCATCCTTAAGTCCAGTAATTATAAAGAACATGCAAGTTGGTGTATCATAAAGGGCCCTTGACATAGGGTCATGTGAGATCTGGATTCAAATCCCATCTCCATCTCTAACATTCAGAGTAGTGTAACTTTAGTTTTCTCATCTATTAAATACAAATATAAATAGCTCACAAGGCTATGGTAAGAATCAAATGAGACAACACACAAATCACTTTGTAAACCCTAAAGTATTATACAAATGTGAGCTATTATTATAATTATAAATGAATAGGAGCAGTCCTAACTATGGTTCTTCCAGGGAAGTCTAATGTCATTGCACTGGAATGGAAATCTCAAAGAGTCATCATTAACACTCTTAGCTAGGCACTTGGAAGAGGTTCTAATCAAGAATACCATCTAAGCTATTTGACATCTAGTATTATGTCTGAGCCTGCAGCCAGCATCTGCCCATGAGAAAACCCTAATGTAAAGTATGGGGACTCATTATTATTTGTGGTACCTCATAGATTAAGTTATCAAATAGACTTTAATTTCCTTTTTGAAGTTTCACTGATATTTTTGTTTTTATAACCCAATCATTTCCCCATCGCTACCACCCCAATTAAGCTTCCCATGTAAAGAAAGATAAATATTTAAGCAAAACTACAGATATAGTGACTATTTGACAGCATAAGAATGTTTCATTGTCAGCTCTCCCAGACTGAATTTATGACAATTATTTCAATTATCTTTTTTAAAAATTTGTTTTCAACATTCATTTCCACAAAATTTTGAGTTTCAAATTTTCTCCCCATGTCTCCCCTCCCCCCACCCCAAAACACCGAGCATTCTAATTACCCCTATCACCAATCTGCCCTCCCTTCTAACATCCCTGTCTTCCCTTATCCCCATCTTCTCTTTTGTCCTGTAGGGCAAGATAAATTTTTATACCCCATTACATGTATTTCTTATTTCCTAGTTGTATGCAAGAACAATACTTAACAGTTGTTCCTAAAACTTTGAGTTCCAACTTCTCTTCATCCCTCCCTCCCCACCCATCCCCACTGGGAAGGCAAGCAATTCAATATAGGCCATATCTGTGTAGTTTTGCAAATGACTTCCATAATAGTCATATTGTGTAAGACTAACTATATTTCCCTCCATCCTATCCTGCCCCTATTTCTTCTATTCTCTCTTTTGACCCTGTCCCTCCCCAAGAGTGTTGACTTCTAATTGCTCCCTCCTCCCATTGCCCTCCCTTTCATCATCCCTCCACCCTGCTTATCTCCTTCTCCCTCACTTTCCTGTATTGTAAGATACGTTTTCATATCAAAATGAGTGTGCATTTTATTCCTTCCTTTAGTCAAATGTGATGAGAGCAAGCTTCATGCTTCTTCTCTCACCTCCCTACTTTTCCCCTCCACTAAAAAGTCTTTTACTTGCTTCTTTTATGAGAGATAATTTGCCCCATTCCATTTCTCCCTTTCTCCTCCCAATGCATTTCTCTCTCACTCAATTTCATTTTTTTAAGATATGATCCCATCCTATTCACCTCACCCTATGCACTCTCTCTCTCTCTCTGTCTCTCTTTCTCTGTGTGTGTGTGTGTGTGTGTGTGTTTGTAATACCAACTACCCAGATACTGAAAAAAAGTTTCCACAGTTACAAATATTGTCTTTCCATGTAGGAATGTAAATAGTTCAACTTATTAAGTCCCTTATGATTTCTCTTTGCTGTTTACCTTTTCATTCTTCTCTTGATTCTTGTGTTTGAGAGTCAAATTTTATTTTCAGCTCTGGTCTTTTCATCAAGAATGCTTGAAAGTCCTCTATTTCATTGAAAGACCATTTTTCCCCTGAAGCATTATACTCAATTTTGCTGGGTAAGTGATTCTTGATTTTAGTCCTAGTTCATTGGACTTCTGGAATATAATGTTCCACACCCTTTGATCCCTTAATGTAGAAGCTGCTAGATCTTATGTTGTCCTGATTGTATTTCTACAATACTTGAATTGTTTCTTTCTAGCTGCTTGCAATATTTTCTCCTTGACCTGGGAACTCTGGAATTTGGCCACAATGTTCCTAGGAGTTTCTTTTTTTGGATCTTTTCCAGGAGGTGATTGGTGGATTTTTTCAATATTTATTTTGCCCCCTGGTTCTAGAATCTCAGGGCAGTTTTCCTTGATAATTTCATGAAAGATGATGTCTAAGCTCTTTTTTGATCATGGCTTTCAAGTAGTCCCATAATTTTAAAATTGTCTCTCCTGTATCTATTTTCCAGGTCAGTTGTTTTTCCAATGAGATATTTCACATTATCTTCCATTTTTTCATTCTTTTGGTTTTGTTTTGTGATTTTTTGGTTTCTCATAGTCATTAGCCTCCATCTTTTCCATTCTAATTTTTAAAAAACTGTTTTCTTCATTGAGCTTTTGTACCTTCTTTTCCATTTGACTAATTTTTACTTTTTAAAGCATTCTTCTCCTCATTGGCTTTTTGAACCTCTTTTGCCAATTGAGTTAGCCTATTTTTCAAGGTGTTATTTTCTTCAGCATTTTTTTGGTCTCCTTTAGCAAGGCGTTGATCTGTTTTTCATGATTTTCTTGTATCTCTTTCATTTCTTTTCCCAATTTTTCTTCCACCTCTCTTACTTGATTTTCAAAATCCTTTTTGAGCTCTTCCATGGCCTGAGCCCACTGAATATTTATTTTGGATGTTTGGGATACAGAAGCCTTGACTTTTATGTCTTTCCCTGATGGCAAGCATTGTTCTTCCTCATATGAAAGGATGAGAGAAGATATCTGTTCACCAAGAAAGTAACTTTCCATAGTCTTATGTTTCTCCTCTTTTGTGAGCATTTTCCCAACCAGTTACTTGACTTTTGGGTCCTTTGTCAAGAGTAGGCTATACTCTGGGAATCTGTAAGATCTCAGTTCCTCCAAGGTGGCACAATCAAGAATGTACACTGGTCTGGGATGAGGAAGAGATTTTTGTGACCAGAATCTTAGTAGTTTCCTCTTCACAACCACCTCACCTCCAGTTCCATCAAGCTGGAACTGGGGGCTGAGATTCAGATAAGCTGCATGGGCAGGGCCGCTATTCAGTGTGAGATAGAGATCAGCTGCTGCAGAGCCTTTACTCAGGGCTGAGGTAAGAATCAGCTGCTCAGTGCCCCCAGGATTTTTGTGATCCAACAATGGATGTGGGCTGCTGTAGGGGCTGCTGTGGGGAGTGCTGCTGCCTGCCTGATGTGGTCTCTGTAGCTGCTACCTAAGCCCAGACCTATGGGAAGGCCCTTCTCCCTTCTCAGCCAGCTGAAAAAACCCTGTCACTGACCTTTGGTGCCTGTGGGTTGACGGACCTATGAACCGCTGCTACAGCAACTGGAGATTCTGCCCCCAAGGCCTGTTCGTGAGCCATGCTCTGCATGGCCAAGGCTGGGCTGGGCTCCACTCCACGTCAGGTGCAACAGACGTTTCCCATTGGCCTTTCAGGTCCCCCTGTGCTGGAAATCACCTCCACTCTGTTGTTCTCCACTTCTGCTGCTCCAGAATTTGTTGAGAGTCCCTCTCTACAGGTATTTTATGGGCTATGGGGTGGGGGGGAGAGTCAGCATATGTGTGTCTTTGTACTCTGCCATCTATTTCAATTATCTTAAAGTGCTGTTTTAATTTACAATATTTAGTCATTGTATATTTTTTATAGGATCATATCCCCTATATCTAGAATGGTCTGTCATTACTTCTGCTTTTTGAAATCCCTGGTATTCATGAAGACTCAGTTCAGTGGATATATTCTGCATGAGGCCATTCTTGGTCCCCACTCCCTTCACCCAGATGCTACTGCCTTCATTTCCAAAGTTACCTTGTATTTGATTTGTATAACACATACACACACACACACACACACACTATTTCCTCCATAAAAATATGTTTGGTTTTTATTCCTGTCTATATTAGTGGTTTACAAGACTAAAATGATATTTTCTGAACCTAGAAAGTTACATTTTAGAGGCTCAGTATATTCTTTCCACATATGTGCCAAAAGACTTTGCAGATATACAAAAGATCCAAGAAATGTCTGACCTTGGAAAGTGGAAAAGGCTTATATCTGGGGATCCCAGAGAACCCAAACAGTAGAAAATACAGATTGTCCTCTATTCCTATATCCTTATTACTGAGGTCTAAGAGGTGTTTCATGATGGAGACATTAGTATTCATCACAAGACCTTCTTGTATCACCTTCCAAGATCAGCAAAATTTACTATGAAACAAAGATGAGGGATAAGGTTGTAACCATGTAAAAACTGTTGGACTTCCGGGAGCCAAGATAGTGGAGTAAGCAGTAAATTGTTGTAAGTCACCCATATTCACCTCCAAAGAACCATAAAATAGCACCCCAAAACAAATTCAGAAGCAGCAGAAGTAACAAAAAGAGAGGGTAAAGTGATCTTTTAGCCCAAGAAACTTAGATGATCAGCAGAAAAGATCTGTCTCACTCACCTAAAAGGGGATTATAGTCCAGAACAGGAAGCATCACAACAAATTAGAAACAAGCCCCACCTCAGCAAACCAGTGAGAGATCCTGAGCCCAGTGCAGTAAAGCAGGCAAATAAAACACTAGGACACCCCTGCCTCCGCATGCCTCAGTATGGTCAGAGGAATGGGCAGACTCTAGCTCCAAGCACCACCATGTGCTTCAGTATAGTCCTGGACAAACAGGCAATCTCCCCCATCACTAGACATCTGTGTGCTTCAGCATAGCTGTGGACAAACAGATGGCCACCAGCAGCCAGACCACCACATGCTTTGGTGTAGCCTTAGGGCCTCAGCACATGCCAGATACAGATATACTAGAACATTGCCTCAGCATTAGGGCTGCTTCCAGACCCCTATGGCCTCAGCTGTGCCAACCACCCCATCTCATCCTCTAAGCATAATACTAGACATGAGGGTCCCTTTTGGGCCTCAAGGCAACATCAGTGCAGCACCAGGTAAACAGCCAGGGCCTGCAGCCCTTGGCACAAGAAGCCGCAGATAGTCCCCCTTCAACCCCTGGAGAAGAGCTCAAATTTAAAAGAAAGGAAAAAGGTGAAGCAGATGAGCAAAACCACAAAAAAGAATCTTACCATAGAAAGCTATGGTGACAGGGAAGATCAAGACCCAGACTCAGAAGAGGATAGTGATGTCAGAACACCTATGGACAAAGGCTCGAAGAAAAATGGGAAGTGGTCTCAAGCTCTGAAAGAACTCATTGAAGAGCTCAAATGGGAGCTTAAAAATCATATGAGAGCTTCTTTCCACCCGCCTTCCATCATGGTCCCAAGTGCAGTGGTAATAGTCCTGGAGGAGGCCAGTCTGAGGTCCAAGAAAATGTCTGATAACATGAATTGGTTTCAGAATTCTGGGTTTCCTAGTTTTGCTCAGATGTTGAAAAGAAGTTGCCAGTTCAAACTTCTCCAACCACAGTGAATCCTCTTCCAGGATATTTCTCATCAGAGGATTACAGTGTGTTAAGGAGTTGAGCTTCTAAGGTTATAGAAATCACAGAATCACTGCTTTTCAAAATAGGCCTGCCTGATCAAAATACTGTCCTTCGTCCAAAGAAGACTCCCAAGAAATTCATAATGAAATACAAATGTGGAGAGATCAATTAAGTGTCAGCCCCCCTTCAGTTTGCACAAATGTAGCATGTGAAACTTGACTTTAAGGAAACTGTAACAACAGGTAAAGTTAAAGGTCCTTATTTTGCCTTTTGTGCTATAGTGGATGGTATTCAATATAAAACTAGACTGAGACAAAATAAAAAAAAGTCTCTATACTACGCGGCTTAGCTTTCCCTGGATGAGCTTTTGTAGATGGATGATCCTGAACAAGGAATGTAGAAAACTCAGCTCTCTAGGCTTGACCATTTTTTCCTCAAGCCCCTAATGAAACCTCTTAGACAGAACTCCCCAAGCCACTACATTTTCTTCTTCCTGAATGATTCCCTATGGTGGCCCATATTGGCCTGATTCTCCAAAATGGTGACCTCATGAGCTATAAGGAATAACAATGGAGAGCTAGAAATTATAGAGAAAGAACCAGAAAGCTTTGGCTGTAAGATGCACCAAAAACCATGAAAAAAGTTTTAGTTAACTGCAAAGCAGGCCCAGCTGTTGCCCCACTAAAGGCTTGTTATAATAAATGAACATACACTTGTATTACTATTTTCCATGTATATGTAGATATTTTATGGTTAATAAACTGCAAATTATTTTAAAAAATCATATGAGAGAGGTAGAAGAAAAATTGGGGAAAAAAATGAGAGAGGCAAGAAAATTATGAAAAAAAGAGTCAACAGCTTAGAAACACAAAATAACTGCTTAAAAAGTAGAATTGGTTGAATGGAAAAAGAAGTACAAAAGGTGACTGAGGAAAACAACTCCTTAAAAGTTAGAATTGGACAAATGAAAGCTAATGACTCTATGAGACATCAAGAATCAAACAAATACAAAAAAATGAAAAAAAGAAGAAAATGCAAAATATATCACTAGAAAAACAACTGACCTGGAAAATATATCCAGGAGAGATAATGTCAGAATCACTGGACTATCTGAAATCCATAATCAAAAGTAGGACCTGGACAGCATCTTGCAAGAAATTATCAAGGAAAACTACTCTCATATCCTAGAAGAGGACAAAATCAGCATTAAAGACTTTGCTGATCACCGGAGGAAAGAGATCTCAAAATAAAAACTCCATGGAATATGATGACTGAATTTTAGAACTATCAGGTCAAGGAAAAAATACTGTGAATGGCCAGAAAGACATGGTTGAAATACTGGGAAGCTACAATCAGGATTATACAGGATTTAGCAGCTGCAACATTAAAGGATTGGAAGTCATGGGACATAATATTTTGGAAGGCAAAGGAGCTAGTACTACAACCAAGAATCACTCACCTGGCCAATTTAAGCATAATACTTGAAGGGAAAAAAATAGAAGGATTTCTAACTTTCATAAGGAGAAGAGCAGAATTGAACAAAAAGTTTGATTTCCAACATCAAGACCCAAGAAAAGTCTAAAAAAGGAAAAAGAGAAAAAGGGAAAAGAAAACATAAGGGATTCAATGGATCCGAACTATTTACATCCTCCCTACATAGTAAGATGATACTTTTAATTCTTAAAAATTGTACCACTAATAGAATAGCTAGAAATAATATACATAGACAGAGGGTACTGGTAGAAGGTGAATTTGAAGGAATGACATAAAAAATTTAAGGGATGAGAAAGAGGAGTACACTAAGTGTAGAAGGAAGAGAGAGGTAAAATGGAGTAATATTTCACATGAAGAGGTGGGATAAATCTGTTACAGAGGAGGGAAAGATGAGAGGGTTGAGTGATGGGCATCACTTGAACCCTACCTCATCAATATTGACTTTAAAAGGGAATAATATATGCAATCAGTTGAATATAGAAATATATCTTACCCAACAGGAAAGTAGGAGGGGAAGAGACAACATCAGTAGGAGGGGAACTGGCAGAAGAGAGTGCAGACTAGGGAAGCGGGGTACACAGGAGCAAAACACTGCTGAGGAGGGAAAGGGTGAAAGGAGAGAGAGGACAAACAGAAGGAAAAACAGGATGGAGGGAAATACAGTTAATAATCATAACTGTGAATGCGAATGGGATGAACTCTCCCATCAAATGGAAGTGGATAGCAGAGTGGATAAAAAGTCAGAATCCTACAACATGTTGTTTACAAGAAAGACACTTGAAGCAAAGAGGCACATGCAGAGTAAAGGTAAGTGGATGGAGAGAATCTATTATGCTTTAGTTGAAGTAAAAAGAAAAGTGGGGGTAGTAATCCTTATCTCAGACAAAGTAAGAATAAAATCAGACCCAATTAAAAGAGATAGGGAAGGAAACTACATTTTGCTAAAAGACACCATAGGCAATGAAGCAATATCAATAGTAAACATATCTGCACCCAGTGGGTTTGGCATCCAAATTCTGAAAGAAGTTAAGTGAGTTACAGGAAGAAGTAGACAGCAAAACTATACTACTGGGGACCTCAGCAGTCCCCTCTCAGAATTTGATAAATCCAATAAAAAATAAATAAGAAAGAAGTTAAGGAGGTACATAGAATATTAGTAAAATCGGATATGACAGAACTTTGGAGAAAACTGAATGGGAAGAGAAAGGAATATACCTTTTTCTCAGCAGCACATGGCACCTACTAAAAACTGACCATTAATTAGAGCATAAAAACATCAAAATCAAATGTAGAAAGGGAGAAATATTAAATGTATTTTTTTAGGATCATAATGTAATAAAATTACATACAACAAAAGTCAGTGGGAAGATAAATTAAAAATTAACGGAAACTAAATAATCTAATCCTAAAGAATAAGTGGGTCAAAGAAAAAGTAATAGAAACAATAATTTTATTGAAGAGAATGACAAAAATGGGAAAACACACCAAAATTTATGAGATGCAGTTAAAGCAATACTTAGGGAGAGATTTATTACTCTAAATTCTTACATCAGCAAAAAGAAAAAGAACAGATCGATGAGTTTGGCATGCAACTAAAAAAACTAGAAAAAGAACAAATTAAAATCCCCAATTGAGGGCCAAATTGGAAATCCTGAAAATCAAAGGTGAGATTAAGAAGATTGAAAGTAAAAATTTAAAAAACACCTACTGAGCTAATAAATAAATCTAGGAGCTGGTTTTATGAAAAGAACCCAATAAGATAAATAATTAACTTGACTTATTCAGAAAATTAACTTGAAGGAAACTAGGCAGGTCAGTAAGTAGGTAGAGTGGAGAAAAGAGAATATTCCAGTCATGAGGGAGGGGTGGAAAAAGTGTCCATAGCCAAGAGATAGTTTAGTTTACAGAACAGCAAGGAGGCCAATGCTAACTGAAACAGAGTAAGTGATGGGGAGAAAGATGCAAGAAGACTGGAAAGATGTGAAGTGGGAGGAGTTTAGGTTGTGAAGGGCACAGAATTCCAAAAGAAGATTTTATATTTGACCCTGGAGAAGACAGATAGGGAGCCACTGAGATTTATTGAATAGGGGTATGTGACATGATTGGACTTATCCTTTAGGAAAAAAAATCAGAGGACAAAATTAGATGAAAGCAAAGTCATTTATGGAGATAACGTTGTCAAGACAGTAGCTACAAAATATCCTGTCCATCATACTCTTTCATAAGATCACATAGCATCAGTGGGAGGAGTGGATGCACACATAGATTACGCAGGCTATGTATACAAACCTAGCTAGGTAAGAAGGCTTATCATCAGATATCAGCATAAGGTTGTAGGATTCCTCCTTGGGTGGAGGGTCTTGACCAGCAAGACCTTCTGTTGTTCTCAGGATGCAATGAATGAGGCAAGAGGCAGGATGTAAGGCAATTCCATTTATTCAACTGAGGGTCAAGGTATTTAAGGGCTGTAAGCACAATCATGTGTAAGCTGAGCTCATCCCATTACTTCACCATCTCACGACATTACTTCACCATCCCATGAGTTACCCGTGTCCTTGTACCTGAAGCAAGTAATGAAGCTTATCTTGCTCCTGAAGCTATTTCCTGAGTTCCCAGACCGAATTGCAACTTTTCTGCGAGGAACGTCAGTATCTGCAGGAACATCAGTTTCCAGGGTCATAGAGAGCTTTTGCCAGGGTTTGTGTAAGCACAAGTCCCACGGGAACAGGTTTTGCCTCAGTTATGGCCTTGATCAAGGGACTCACACTCCCCTTAGCCCTCCACATAAGGTAATAAATTTTGGGGTCTCAGAAGCTCCCAAACTAGATAAAAATGTAAAACTACCCTTATGCTTCCTCAGTGACAGTGATAGGGGTGGCAGCAGGGCAAAAGGATGAGGGAGAAAGGAGTTCTAAAAATCACAAAGTTATAAAAGCATCTTCAAACATTAATTTAATGATCAACACTATAAAATGTATACTTTTGGTTTTTTGTATTTTTTCTCTTTTAAAAATATGTTGTAAATAGTTCAACTTTTGCATTGTTTGGTGAAAGAACATAAAAGATCAAAATCAGTATATATATATATATATATATGTATATATATATATATATATATATATACATATATATATATACATATACATAGACAGATAGATATCCTCAAAAAAAGGCAGCCAAGATTTTAGCAACTACCAGTTACATAGCTTCTTTCTTAATTCTTAATTCATTAATTAACTAAATGTATTAAATTCTCCTTGTAATTATTTAGGGCATCTTTGATTATTATGTGGTGAAGAGATAGGTAGGTTTTCAAAAATGATTCTTTATAGTAATCAATTACAACCATGTTTATATATACCACTATATGCTAGGTATTGTGCTAGTTTCTGGGGGTACAAAACAAAGATAAAGCACTCTCTACCCTCTCAAACACTCTCTACCCTCTACATTGTCAGGAGAAAAAACATGTACATAATCATATACAAAATAAATATGAAATAAATAAAGAGTAATTTGAGGGGGAAGGCACTAGCTGCTGGAGTAATGGAAAGTAAAGCACATTTTCACACAGTCAAGTGAGAAATGTAAACAACACCAAATACTACAGTGATTGTTTGCTTATTACAAAAATACATTTGGCCTCATGGAGAAAATATAACTTAAAGGCTCTCTTCAGGCATTTTCCAAGCATATGTTCAGATCATACAAAATTCCAGATACATGCCATCATGAATATAATTTTGTGCAACATTCTTCTGATTATCAATATCAACAAAGGCATAAAACATATACCAGAATGTATATTCTTACTGAAATTACTCCCACTGCATGAATGATCTGCTGAGCAAATTCCAAGTAGAAGAGGGATTTCCTATCCAGATTTTTCAGATGCTCCTATCATCTGATGATATTATGCTAATTTTATCAGCCTCTCAGTATGCTTTATGGTCTTATCTGTGAGATCTAAGGCCACTCAAAAGAGAATGACCTAATAATGCTACATGGGAAAAATCCAAGTAGATAAAGCATAATGCCCTTGCCAGGTCATTGTTTAGTTGTATTGGACTCTTTGTGACCTCAGTATGGTGTTTTGTTGACAAAGATACTGGAGTAGTTTGCCATTTTCTTTACTAGTAGATTAAAGTCAACAGAGGTTAAGGGACTTGCCTGGGGTCACATAGCTGGTAAATGTCTGAGGATGGATTTGAACTCCTGTCTGCTGGCCTTTAGCTCTATCCAATGAGCCACCTAGCTGTCTCTTCCTGTGAAGAGATAGATGTTCAGTTAAATGAGTCATTCCTAGAGTTAGTCACTCTGTACATCTGTCTTGCAGATAGACAATGAGTTGGGTCCAGAATTGGATAAAAGTGGCAACCAACTTATATATTGGAAATTGTACAACACATTCAGATTTATGTCCTGATTCCAGAAGCCATTGTTTTAAAATCAATAATGTCCTGGTAATCTGATGTGGCTGAAAATCAGGATAATCAAAATTGCAGGTATTATGAAAGGCAACACAAGGGTGCATGGTGAGCGGATGAAGCCATAGTGTGTGAGGGTCTACGTACAAGAAGTGCAGTAAAAGACATCATTCAGGCCATGTATGAGTGTAAAAGGAAGAGGAATGTAGTTGTAAGAAATAGCTCATAAATTGTCCCTAAATCCACAAAATATTATAAGATTCAGATGAAGAACCTGGGAATATTTGGTGGTTTAACTAAGGAGGACTTATGAAAAGACATGATTGAGAAATTCAAGGAAGAAAGGACATGGACGGAATGTGATTAACTCCAACTGAAGGGTAACAGTACAGTAGAAAGAGAAGCAGTGGATTTAGAATCAAAGCACTTACATTCAAAATCCTCTTCTATTGCTCTCTGTGTGACTCTGAGAAAGTCACTTAGCCTCATGGGTCTCAGTTCCTGTATTCTTAAATTTGAGGGAGAGGTTGGATTAGATGGCCTCTAAGGTATTTTCTAACTCTAAATCTAAACCATATGGTGACAGATGTATCCATCCTAATGAAATAATGGGTACAATGAAATAAGCAGTGGTCAATTTGATGTTCTGCTGTTAAACAAAATTTAATTATAAGAAGACATTATTAAGTTTATAGAAAAACATTTTTTCTTTAATGACAGAAAATTAAATTTTTTAATCTAAGCTCATACTTGCCACATAAATGGCATTTTTTTGGGTCTTCAGCAGATGCTCTGGGGCAGTGTCCTTTTAACATCAGGCCATGCCTCCTTCTGTCTCTTAGAAGAGTAAGTCTCTTAGAAACTAGAAACCAGGAATTAACAAATGCAAACGGAAAAGGTAATAACTGGAGAATTGGACAGGCATGTTTCAGGATCATTCCACCATTTATAGTAAACCCTAGCCCCCCCAAAATCCTCACCAAACAATAATGACTCTTCAAACTATTTCCCCAGCCTCTCTGGGAGGATTTATAGAGCCAGGTCACGAGCTGATAGACAATGAGAGCTGAAATGGTCTAGAGAGTCCATCTAGTCCAACCCCCTCATTTGCCAGAGGAGGAAACTGAGGCCCCAAAGGAGAAGTGACTTGTCCAAAGATACAGAGGAAGTCAAGGGAAGAGTTAGAATTTGGCCCCAATTCTCTCGACCCTGAGTACAGTGTTCTTTTCATCATAACAAACTCTCCTGGGTGTTTATTTGAGACCCGAGTACCATATTCTCTTTAGCCATTTTCTAAAGGCAGCCTTCACATCACCATTCCTCAAGCTATAAATGAAGGGGTTTAGCATAGGGGTCACCACAGTGTACATAACAGTCACAAAGCGTCCCTTTGCTGCTGAATAGCTGGCTAAGGGCCGAAAATAGACCCAAGTAAGTGTGCCATAGAATATAGCCACTACTGTTAGGTGTGATCCACAGGTGGAGAAGGCTCTCCACTTACCAATGGCTGAAGGAATATGGAGGATAGCTGAGATGATGCAGGCATAAGAGATGATGATGAAGGTCAGAGCTCCATTGATGATGATAATGCCTTCTGTTTGAATTACCAGGGTATTGATGTAGGTGCTAGAGCAAGAGATCTTCATCAGAGGATAGAGGTCACAGAAGAAGTGATGGATCTGGTTGTTAGCACAGAAGGACAATCTGATCATGAGCATGGTATGTAGCAGGGCATGGAGGTGGGAAAGAGTAAAGCAAGAGGCTATCATCTGAGCACACAGTCTTCTGGTCAGGACCACAGGGTAGTGGAAAGGGTGACAGATGGCAACATATCTATCATATGCCATTACTGCCAGAAGAAAATTTTCCATAGCAGCAAAACTTATGAAGAAGTATACCTGGGTCAGGCATCCAATGTAGGAGATTGTCTTTGTATCTGAGAAGATGTTTAATAGCATGTTGGGGACAATAGTAGAGGTGAAGCCAATGTCGGCCAAGGCCAAGTTGCTGAGGAAGAAATACATGGGGGTGTGGAGGTGTGCAGTGGAAATGGTCAGCATGATAATGACCAAATTCCCAGACACATTAATGATGTACATGGAGAGGAAGAGAATGAAGAGAGAAATCTGCTCTTCTGGCTGGGTAGAAATCCCCAGGAGAATGAAGTGGGAGACACTGGTCCAATTGGTGCTCTCCATCACCTGTAGGGATGATAATAAAGAAACACACTCTTGTAGCCAATGTCAGCTATGGGCTTAACCATTCCTTGGGAGGTGACTTGGAGAAACTATCAACCTACCAGACCCAACTCTGCATGTCCATATTCAATCAATCAATTTACTTAGTTCCTACTATTCGACATTTCCTATTCTAGGTGCCATGAAAACAAAGATAAAAATGAATTGATCTCTGCCCTCAAGGATTTTACATTCTATTTAAGAGACAACAGAGACCTATATAAATATGTAGAAACTATATACAAAATAAATACAAGGGAATTGCATATGAGAGGACACCAGCAGCTGGGGGAGGGAGGAGATCAACGAACATTTCATGGAGAGAGTGGCACTTGATCCAGAGGCTTGAAAGAAAAAGAGATTCTATGGTGCAGAAATAAAGATGTAGTACACTGCAGGTTTGAGAGACAAACAGCACAAGTGTGCATATTCATTTTTCTGGACTATTCATCCTTTATCATTACATTTTTCACTCTTCTATCTTCTAGGTGAGCTATTTATTACAGTTGATCTAGCTTAGTCTTCTTACAACACACTTACTTAAGCACACAGTTTTACATGCTCAGAGAGCAGCGAGGTGGTGAAAGCGACAGAGTGCTCAGCCTGGAGTCAGGAAGACGTATCTTCTGTATTAGTGAATATGTACCTATGGCATATTTCTATATTATTCAATATTCTCTATCACTCAGTTCTGTAGCTGGCTTAACATGAGTGTGGTTATTTCTGCTTTGTGAAGGCTAAGACAACTGCTTTCAAGTCTAAGAACCTGAGATCAATTTGAAGCTATGCTATTTATATATTGTGATTCTGGTCAGCTGTCTTCACCTCTTTGGGCTTTAGCTTCCTCATCTGCAAAGTACAAGGTTTGGGCAAAATGACTTGTCATGTCATGTCATGTCATGTCTCGGGTCAAATCCTAAGTTCCAGTTATTCCCATGATTCCCTCATTCATAGAATCCTTCCAAAGCAGCTCACTCCACTTTTGAACAGCCCTGATGGCTAGGAAGATTTTTCATTTCATCAAGACTATATTTGTTTCTTTGCAGCTCCCACTCATTGTTTCTAGTTATCCCTTTCTTTTGGAGACAGGTAGAACAAATTTAACCTCTCTTCTACATAACAGCCCTCCAAATACCTGAAGACAGCTATTATATCCCCCATCATCTTCTCTTTTCTGGGCTTACCATCCCTCAGCTAATGCTTGTACGGCACAAACTCAAGTAATTTTGCCACCCTGGTTCCCATCCTACCTAAAATGTATTGTCCAGACATAGTCTAAATACTTTATATATGGTGTATATCACACTGTATAGCATAGCAGTACTATCACTTATCCGTTTCTGGAGGCAATGGCTTTCTTAATATGGTCTAAAATCCATTTCCTTTCTTGCTTGCCACATCACATGTTTGAATCATGTTGAGATTTCATACTCCACTAAAACACTAAGATCTTTTCAAAGGCACTGCTGTCTATGAATATCTACCCCATTTTGTACTAAAGAAGTTGATTTTTTTGAAACCACATGATAAAAGTTTGCACTTGTCACTACTAAACATCCTCTTGCTCAATTTGGCCTAATAGTCTAGCCTGTAAAGATCTTTTTTCCTGACTACAGACTCTTCCAACTACTGTGTTAACTATCGCTTCCAGTTTTTTTGCCATATGTAATTTTAATAAGCATGCCATCTATGCGTTTATCTAAGTGATTGACAAAAATGTTATAGATAGCATAGGGCCAAGTAAATATCACTGTGAGAGCTGAAGACCTCCTTCCTAACTGACAAAGAAACATCAGTGATTACTCTTTGGGTTTGATCATTCAATCATTTCCAATTTTATCAGGTTAAAATATCATCCAGCTTGTATCTTTCCATCTTTTCCACAATAATGTAACAAAAGCTTTATTTAGTACCTTCTACTTTATCAAGCATAAAATCTTTGATACATCAAAAATATTTGATATTTGATAATTCATCCAACAATTATTTAATAAGTAAGTAATTATGATTATACCAGGAACTCCATAAAATCTCGACCTGGCCTACTTCTTCAACTCATCTATCAGTGCTTCACAATATGAATCACCCATCCTTGATAAGCTAGTAAATTTATTGTCCTATAATCACTCTCCTGATTGTCTGTTCTGGGAGACTTCCTTCAAGTTCACTCCTTCTGGAGTGCCCTCTCATATTATCTTTCCTTCTTCACACCCTATCCATCTTTCATAACTTAGTCACCTGAACTGAAAACAATGATCCTGGTGGCTGGGACCAGCAAAGAGGACATAGACACATTGATTAAGCTCTATGTGAGATTCAGTTGGGAGATCAGATTCGTTTCAAATGCAGACTGAGTACTTCTGGGGATTGTGTTATGTGTTATTACTTTGCTTAGTATGGCCCCTAGAATTCACTAAGACTCTATATTCACTTGAAACAGTTATCTTGCCCTATGGGTCCAACTTAACTCTCATACCACAAACCAAAGGTAGCTGTGATCCTGTTCCCCCAAGAATTGTTAGCTTATCATTTTATGATTAAGTGAAGACTGATTTTAAAAAAGTTCAGCTATATTAGATGTGATTTCAATTTGATGACCATGATAATGATGATTAATAACCAATTATATTCCTTTTGAGAATATCTTGCTGGAATTCCCAAATCAAATGTCTGATGCTTGAAAACATAAATAATAGAACTTCAGAACTTGGAAGGCCCTTAGAAATCATCTAATCTTGCCTCCCATTCTGGGCAGGAATTCTTACTATAGGAAACCAGTCTTCCAATCTTATTGAACACTTCCAATGATGAGAAGCTCCCTGTCTAGCCAGGCCACCCATTCCATTGTTAACAGTTATCTTTCTTAGAAATTTTTAAATATTTTTTATGTCTTTTTTAATACTGAATTGAAACCTGGCACCTATAACTCTGATCCATTGGTCCTGTTTCTGCTCAGCTGGGACTAAGCAAAATAAGTCTACTACATTTTCTGCAAAACAACCCTTTAAAAACTCATCCTGAGTATGGTGGCTATGGGGCTATGGGTGAAATGTTTAGCAAATTATGGTGTGTTCTTTTTTCCTGATTTTTCCTGTCCTGATAATGGGCCTATAGTATGGACCGTGGTGTGCTTCCAGTAGTTGCTGGATACTTTATGGTGACTGGCATGGAAATTGTATAATTATGGGGAGGGAATTCCCTAGGCAGTCCAGGATGAATTCAATAAATCCAAAAAGCAGGTTAGAGAGTATCTTCTTTGGGATATTCTTTCCTCCTACATTTAGGAGATAGAAGCAGTGGAGAAAGGAACCACAATTCCTCCTCAATAGCATGTGATATTAGCATCATGGGGATACAGAAAAAAAAGTGCAGAAAAGGAAGGACATAATGTTGGTTCACACAAGGCCATCAGCAAGAGAATGGCACCATGGTATAGTGAAAAGAGTAGCAGCCTAGCAATTAGGGAACATGAGTTCTAGTCCCAACTCTGCCTTTTACTAGTTTCGTCAGTCAGTAATCATTTAGTGTCTACAATATGCCAAATACTGTGATAAGTACTGAGTGCATAGAAATCCCATGACCTTGAGCAAGTCACTTTATCTTATTGCCTCATCTACAAAATGAAGCAGGTGTATTAATGATTTATAAGACCCCTTTCTGGTCTTATTTCCTCTGTTAGTAGGATACTTTTTTTCTCTGAATCTCAGTTTTTCTATAAAATCAAGGGATTTTATTAGAAGAATGCAAAACAATTTTAAGCTCTAACATTCTCTGAGTCTTAATTATTTCCCTCTTTTGTTCTCAAATTTCCTCATCTGTAAAATGAAGGGATTGGACCAGGTGATATGTTACTTACTGACCTTTCGCTTGTACTTTGATTTAGCCACAATAAACAAAACATTGATTTTGTTTTAATTATTTGTTCCTTTCTATTTACATAGGCATAATGTGTAGTTTATAATCAAATTTAAATAGATAAATGAAATATGAAAGGAATTTCTTGCAAATTTCATCTTTGTGTCTTAGTTCTCATTTGTGTAAAGCTAGAAGGGTTTGGAGATTCCAGAAAGACAGGAAAGAAATGCACTGGTTACAAACCTAATTTTAGGGGACTGAATGATTTGAAACGATTCTTAGGGCTTCTCAAATTAGGCAAGTTGGTTATGCAAGGGATGGAGTGTTGGGCTGCGCCTTCCACAGACACTCTGCCTCTCCACACACAGAGATACACACTCTGAGGGTTGCTGTAGTCTTGACTGAAGTGCCCTAAAATATTTGCTGAACCTGTTTTATGGTGGATCAAGAACCAGAGGGTTAAAGAAATGCTAGGGCTGTCCTTATGAGTAGGCAAAGGCTTCTTAAAAGGTACAATTTCTTGGACTCTGGGAAGTCTTCCCAACCTCACAAGGTAAGTATAAACAGGTTTAGTATTTAGTATTAGTATAATACAGGGGAATATTGAACAGAGAATGAGATGAGGATGATCTTGAGAAAGGTCACCCTCCCAAGTAGTGAGGGTTATGTTAGACTTAAGGTTGAGATCATGCATCAGATATCTTGGAACAGTTGTGCACCAGATAATGAAAGGCTGATTACTTACCCTACTATGAAGTTCTTGCTAGGCTGAGTTAGATTTCATTCGGTTCACATTTAGATACCTGTCATCATTCTGCAATAAGAAGTATACCCATGGAGGTCAGTAACTTGGTTCTGAAAAAGGAAAACATCTATTTAGGGGAAGAAATAAATGGAAATGAATGTGGAATCAATGAAATTCCAGAGGGAGCTGTCCTTCATCTGGGCTAGACAAGGCTGGTGTGAAGTGTGTTGGAAGCTGAGGCTTTATCAGACACTCCCATTATTTTCGGCAGTAGAATCTCTGTCCAAACTTCCAGTAACTGCTGGGGGTCAGACTCTCACAACAGCTGTTTTTATTGATAGCGTTCATTACCTTGGCAGCTACTGGTGGCAGCCTAGGAGGGAGTGGCCATACAGTAGGCATCAAGAGTTCAGTCTGAGCAATAAGTCTCTTGGGATAGCCACCCAGAATTTTGCCTTAGATGAGAAAGTAGGGATGGTCTTTATTTCACAGATGTTTCTTTGACTCCTAAATACCACCAGGGACTTAGGCAAACATTCTTCACCCTGAGACCTTAGAGACATAGACATAATATCCTCCTCATTATCCCTCATGCCACTCCTTGGAGTGAGATATTAGCAACTACATACCCAAACTGATAATCTCGAGCTGAGGTGTCAAACATAAAGGGCACATGCGGACCACAAAACTCTGGCTGCCCAACTAGATAAAAATGTAATTGGAAAATTGTTAACAAAACCAATAAAAATATATAGATAAGGTTAATGGGTGGTTTTCTAAGTCAATATGTATTCATTGGAATCCTTATGTACAGTTTAGTTGTCTCCCTTTCTATTTGAGTTTGACATCACTGCTCCAAAAGATGACAGAGCTTCTTTTCTATAGGCATCATGTAATCTAAGGCACAGACTCCACCTTGAGTGGAATCACAGGGATCAGCAGAGACTGAGTCCAGCTATTTACAATTAAGGTGAGCAGTCAGACTTAAAAGCCTCTTTGTCCTGAAGATCTCTACCTATTTCCTCCAATCTGGCATGTTCTTAGATCAAATCATTTTCTTTCTGAACCACAGAGAAGCTTCTTCACCTGACAAGGAATTTTTAAAAGTAGATTTTTATAAGTATCTAAATGGTGCAGTGGATAGAGCATTAGACTGGCAGTCAGAAAGACTTGAGTTCAGATTCAGAAACTTATTAACTGTGTAACACTGAGCAAATCACTTAACCTCCATCTACCTCAGTTTCCTTATCCATAAAATGGGGACAATAATAGCATCTACTCCCCATGGTAATTAAATAAAAAGATAATTTCAAAAATTTCTTTACAAACCTTAAAGTCCAATATAAACAATGATGACTATTACATTTCCTATATCACTCTTGCATTATTCCCCTTCCACTCCCTGAAAACATTCCTTTATAACAAAGAATTAAAAAAAGAAATAGAAGAGAAAAAAAATTCTGCAAAACAGATCAATACACTCAAAAGCAAAACATTATATGCAGTGTTCCAAGTATACAACTATGGACCTTGACTTCTTTTTTTATTAATTAATTTATTTTTAGTTTTCAACATTCACTTCCATAAGATTTTGAGTTCTAAATTTTCTCCCCCTCTCTCCCCTCCTCCTCCACCTCCCCAATGCAGCATTCAATCTGATATAGGCTTTACATATACATTTATATTAAACATATTTTCACATTAGTCATGTTGTAAAGAAGAATTAGAATCAATGGAAGAACTATGAGAAAGAAGAAGCAAAAAAAAAAAAAGAGAGCAAATGGTATCCTTCAATCTGCATTCAGACTGCATAGTTCTTTCTCTGGTTGTGGATAGCATTTTCCATAATGAGTCTTTTGGAGTTTTGCATTGCTGAGAAGAGCTAAGTCTACCAAAGTTACTCATCACACAATGTTGCCATTACTGTGTACAATATTCTCCTGGTTCTTCACTCAGCATCAGTTCATGTAAGTCTTTCCAGGTTTTTCTGAAGTCCACCTGCTCATCATTTCTTATGGACCAATAGTATTCCATTACTTTCATATAGCACAATTAGTTCAGCCATTTCCCAATTGATGGACATCTCAGTTTCCAATTGGTTTGCCACCACTAAAAGAGCTGCTATAAATATTTTTGTACATGTGGATCCTTTCCCATTTTTTTATGATCTCTTTGGGATACAGATCTAGAAGTGGTATTGCTGGGTGAAAGGGTATACACAGTTTTATAGCCCTTTGGGCATAGTTTTTGGACCTTAATTTCTGCGTAACAGTGAGGTAGTGGGAGGTATCTTCTTAAATCTCCCTTGAGGCCAAACTTGTTCTTTATAATTTCTCAATGTTAAATTTTGACTAGTTTGTGGTTGATATTTATATTCATATTACTGTAGTCATTGTGTATTGTTTGTGTATATTAAAATAGGGAAGTATTCATGGGAAGCTGGAAGGATTAATGAGTTCTGTTTCAGAATCTGAGCTACCTACAGGGTATCTAGTTCAAAAGCTCAGTAAGAAGTTGATGATGTGAAAGGAAAACTCCTGAAAGATTTGGGCTAGATAAATAGGTCTGGGAATCCTGTGCATTGAGATGATAGTTGAATCCTCCCAAGGGAACTATTGAAACCACAAGATCAGAAAGCATAGAGGAAAAAAGAGAAGAGAGCCAAGTGCAAAGACTTGGGGGACATCCACAGTTGATGGGGATGACAAAAATGAAGATCTGTCAAGAAAGATGGAAAATTAGACAGGTACTAGGAGAACCAAGAGAGAGCAGTCATGGAAATCCAGAGAAGTGAGAGTCTCAGAATAGTTGATCAAAGGCTGCATTCAAGTAATAGTTCTTGTTGAGTCATTTTTCAGTTGAGTCTGACTATGATCCCATTTAGGGTCTTCTTGGCAAAGACATTGGAATGGCTTGCCATTTCCTTCTCCAGATCATTTTGCAGATAAGGAAACTGAGGCAAATAGGGTTAAGTGATTTGTCCAGGGTCACATAGCTAGTAAGTGTCTGAAGCCAGATTGGAACTCAGGAAGAGGAGTTTTCCTGACTCCAGACCCAGCATTCTATCCATTGCTCCACCTAGCTGCCCTTCAAGTAATAGTAGTGTTGGTAAGCATTATGGAAAATGGGACTGCAAAGGGAAATTGTATCTATGTTTCAGATACCTCAAATGTCAAAGTAGTTTGGACTTTGACAATGGGAATAATGGATGAGGCTTAATTTAGGATTATTTGCAGAGGAAAATTCTTTAAGCCAAAGTTGTAGTTCTCTAATGGGCATATCTGAGGCATTAGTAATCTGAAGAAAGATATTTAGGGAAAACAGCTGGGTTTTCCTGGCAATCCTTAAATCCTATAATTTATAGAACAGGCAAACTAAATTATAGTCATAGGCATAAAATTTGGGGTTATGGTGTCAAACCAAATCAAGACTTGATTTGATGATGTGAGAGGAGATCCTCCCACAACATCTGGAGCTTATAAACAACTCCCTGACTCAGGGAGTGGTGGGGTGGAGGTGGTGAACCTACTATGATTTTTCACCTCTATTGCAATATCTCTGGCTATCATGGTAAGACAGAGATGGAGAAATGGAGAGAGACAGACAAAGACAGAGAGACAGAGACAGAGACAGACAAAGAGAGACAGAGAGATGGCAAAAGGTCAGCTGGAGCAGTGGTCAAGAAACATGACTTGCAAATTGGAAAAAGAGACTTCTAGATTGGAAAAAGGTTGGGAATACACCAAGATTCAAGGATGAGTATTCTTGATATAAATTCCTGAAAAGAAAATTTGATTTTAGTGAGACTATATAGAAACAAAAATGTTTTTGTCATGTTAATGAGACTTTAAGTTACTATGATGTTTTGGAGAATAATCTTGTAATATGCAATAAGATTTACAAAGCTGTTTATATCCCTTGTGCCAGTAATGTTTCTTCTAGGGATTTAACTTAAGGATACGATTAACAGGGAAAAACGCCAGTCTCTACAAAACTATTCATAGTGGTTTCATCCGAAACAGGAAAAGGTGGGAAATAGTCTATATTTTTGATGATTAATAAATGGATAAATTGACAAATGGATAAATAAAGAATATTTTTGTGCTATAACAAATAACAAGCATGAAGAATACACAGATATTCAAAATAAAAGAGTAAAAAATAGAATTATATATATATGATACTACCACATATACACACATGTCTGTGTATATGTATATATGTATGTATGTGTGTAAATACACACATATGTATGTGTGTAAATACACACATATGTATGTGTGTGTACATGCATGCATACATACATATATATCCCACCACAGCAACAATGTTTACATGAAGGAAGAAAGGAAATAAAGAAATGCAGTGAAAATATTATTCTTTGATACTATTTTGCCAAAGTTATAATGCAGAGGTGCCTAGATGGTGTTGTGGACTGGGTTCTGAACTTGACTTAGCAAGATCTGAATTCCAGTCTAGCTTCAGACATTTACCAGCTATATGATCATGTGTGAGTCATTTAACCCCTCTCAGCTGTTGATTACTCATCTATAAAATGGAGATATAGAACCTAACTTATAAGGTTGTGAGAATCAAATGAAATTATGCATGTGAACATTTTCAAATCTTAAAGCACCATAGAAAATTTTAACTGCTATTAATTAATTGTTTTATTTTCTTCTACTTCTCTTTTCAGAATAAAAAATCAGATTTTTTGTGTGTGTGTAAGACCTGTGCCCCATCCAAGATCTTCAGGTTCAAGTGAGGGTGTAGGTAATTTTGAAAGGTGGGCTAAGAGGAATATGAATATAGGAAGAATGGAAGAAAAAAGCCTTAATGAAAAATTTGTATATTATTATTCCCTAGATCTTTGGACGGGTTATAAGACATAGGGAATTTTTGCCCTTCAGAGGAAAGATCCTGCTTTCTCCCCAACTCCCTAGATGCTTACCAGTGTAAAAGGGCTACCTTTTCAATCTAAATAAGTGCATTTGAAAAACACTGATGTTCAAAGAGCAGAGTTAGTGGCTGCCCAGATGAGACCTTAGTAGTAGGTATAGTGGAACTCAAACTGCCTTAGGAGAGAGCAATGAAAATGCTCTGAGTTCCTGAATCACCTAAACAGACTGCATGAATACTGATTCACTGGGAAGTTTTGATGTAAGTTAAAAATCTGGGTAAATTTTTTATCAGCTTCCCATGGAAGTGACTGAAGGGGTTTCTGACTGGTCTGAAAGGGATCATATGGATTGGAGGGGAGATGCTATTTACTTAATCAATTTCTAATGTTTTGATTGTATATATTAAGCTAGAAGTAAATCAAAGAAATTCACAGCCAAAAATAAGGAAAGTTTTCCTAGTAGGATAGAAGCTGGACAGTGATGGGGAAATATATACATGTCAATCCTCAGCCAAAGATTTGGGCATTATGACCCACAAAGGAGCAGAGTTAAAGAAGAGAGGCAGTCAGCTCTTTGAGATCTGAAAAGAGCTAGAATATTTTCTGATGTTGACAGGTGGGAATTAGCATTTGATTAACAATATCTGATTATTATTAATGAATAGTGTTAAGCATGAATTGCAGTACTCCCTGTTCTTGAGATGTAAAATATTGCGTTTTAAATGCTAATTCAAAATCCAGTTAGAGAAAATTATTGGCTAGGTTTTTGAAGTGTTTGTTCTATTTTCATGGTTTTTGATGAAATTCCCCTTTAGGGAAAAATTGTTGTGTTCCGTTGTGCCTCTAATTATTTGCTAAAGCTATAGTCTTGTCTATTTCTTTGTATGATTATGTGCTTAAGTACCGATATCTGGAATATTTTTCTGCAATTTGTGATTTTGATTTAAGCAAAATGAAATGGAAGAATATCAAGTCTTTGGCATTTTGGTGTGAGACGTTAGAACTAACTAAACAGTAATGACTTTTTGCTGGGTCTGCTTTCTGGTACAGAGAAGAAAGGGATAATGGATTCCTTTTAATGAATAATGAATGACTAGAGGGGAGGAGTGCAAAAAAATTATAAATATTATACAAAGGTGAAGAGAGCCCTATCTATGTTTTCTTTATCACCTGAAAGTTTGGCATATTCCAGCATCACTAGAAAGATAAAAATTAGGATCAACATTTTGAAATTGACCACTAGACATCCCACCTCTACCACCATTGAAGAAGAATGACAAACAAAACTTAAAATTTTCCTATAAAGGCAAGATTGTTTGAAGATACCATAAGATGCATATATGGGAGAAAGATCACATCTATAACTGGAGAGCAAGCTGGGTATAAACCAGTACAAGAACTCTGCTATGCCAAGTTACAACCCTTCTCAGGGTAGCCTCTGTGCCCATTTAAAAAGGAAGAGTTTATATCCTTCAAAGGACATGCTAATGAAATATTGCATAAATGGCAAGGGAATAGTATGAAGAAATAGTTGAGACTAATAGAAAGTCACAAGGGACCAATATCTGATCTGGTACATAGTCTGAAATCAAAGGTCCCTAACATCATAGTTATGGACTGCTTGTAAAGTCTAGAGGAGCAATTTGACATTGCAGAAAATCTGCATGGGGATTATGATGAGTTCTTCAATACTTTTCACCATAAAGAAGAGAGTTCTTCAAATTTGTGTTGCATATGGATTACTTTGCAGGTTGTCAAGAGAACTGTGAAGCCAAAAGTAGGCACTATTAGGCTATTTCAAGCTAGCACTGTGCTGATAGATCATGGGCAGCCACTGACATCAAGGAACCTGATTGAACTTTAGGGGGTAAATAGCAGATAAGCTACAAGAGATAATATAATTATTTGAGGGTAATCTATTTTTATTTATTTATTTATTTTTTGAAAAATTATTTATTTAACTTTTAACATTCATTTTCACAAATTTTGGGTTCCAAATTCTCTCCCCATTTGTCCCCTCCCCCCATCCCCAAACACCGAGCATTCTGATTGCCCCTATCACCAATCTGCCCTCTCTTCTATCATCCCTCCCTTCCCTTGTCCCCATCTTCTCTTTTGTCCTGTAGGGCCAGATAACTTTCTATACCCTATTATCTGTATTTCTTATTTCCTAGTGGCAAGAACAATACTTGACAGTTGTTCCTAAAACTTTAAGTTCCAACTTCTCTTCATCTCTCCCCCCCCACCCATCCCCATTGGGAAGGCAAGCAATTCAATATAGGCCACATCTGTGTAGTTTTGCAAGTGACTTCCATAATAGCTGTGTTGTGTAAGACTAACTATATTTCCCTCCATCCTATCCTGTCCCCCATTGCTTCTTTTCTTTCTTTTGATCCTGTCCCTCCCCAAGAGTGTTGACTTCAAATTGCTCCCTCCTCCCACTGCCCTCCCTTCCATCATCCCCCTCACCCTGCTTATCCCCTTATCCCCCATTTTCCTGTATTGTAAGATAAGTTTTCATACCAAAATGAATGTGCATTTTATTCCTTCTTTTAGTCGAATATGATGAGAGTAATCTTCATGTTTTTCTCTCACCTCCCCTCTTTTTCCCTCACTAAAAAGTCTTTTGCTTGCCTCTTTTATGAGAGATAATTTGCCCCATTCCATTTCTCCCTTTCTCCTCACAATATATTTCTCTCTCACTGCTTAATTTTGTTTTTTAAGATATGATCCCATCCTATTCAATTCACTCTGTGCTCTTTGGCTCTGTGTGTGCGTGTATGTGTGTGTGTGTGTGTGTGTGTGTGTGTGTGTGTGTAATCCCACCAACTACCCAGATACTGAAAAGTTTCAAGAGTTACAAATGTTGTCTTTCCATGTAGGAATGTAAACAGTTCAACTTTAGTAAGTCCCTTATGACTTCTCTATGCTGTTTACCTTTTCATGCTTCTCTTCATTCTTGTGTTTGAAAGTCAAATTTTCTTTTTAGCTCTGCTCTTTTCATCAAGAATGCTTGAAAGTCCTCGATTTCATTGAAAGACCATTTTTTCCCTGAAGTATTATACTCAGTTTTGCTGGGTAGGTGATTCTTGGTTTTAGTTCTAGTTCGTTTGATTTCTGGAATATCGTATTCCATGCCTTTTGATCCCTTAATGTAGAAACTGATAGATCTTGTGTTATCCTGATTGTATTTCCACAATACTTGAATTGTTTCTTTCTAGCTGCTTGCAATATTTTCTCCTTGACCAGGGAACTCTGGAATTTGGCCACAATGTTCCTAGGACTTTCTCTTTTTGGATCTCTTTCAGGAGGTGATCAGTGGATTCCTTGAATACTTATTTTTCCCTCTGGTTCTAGAATCTCAGGGCAATTTTCCTTGATAATTTCATGAAAGATGATGTCTAGGCTCTTTTTTTGATCATGGCTTTCAGGCAGTCCCATAATTTTTAAATTGTCTCTCCTGTATCTATTTTCCAGGTCAGTTGTTTTTCCAATGAGATATTTCACATTATCTTCCATTTTTTCATTCTTTTGGTTTTGTTTTGTGATTTCTTGGTTTCTCATAAAGTCATTAGCCTCCATCTGTTCCATTCTAATTTTGAAAGAACTATTTTCTTCAGTGAGCTTTTGGACCTCCTTTTCCATTTGGCTAATTCTGCTTTTTAAAGCATTTTTCTCCTCATTGGCTTTTTGAACCTCTTTTGCCAATTAAGTTAGCCTATTTTTCAAGGTGTTATTTTCTTCAGCATTTTTTTGGGTCTCCTTTAGCAAGGTGTTGACCTGCTTTTCATGCTTTTCTTGATTCTCTTTCATTTCTCTTCCCAGTTTTTCCTCCACCTCTCTAACTTGATTTTCAAAGCCATTTTTGAGCTCTTCCATGGCCTGAGCCCATTGAATATATATTTTGGATGTTTGAGATACAGAAGCCTTGACGTTTATGTCTTTCCCTGGTGGTAAGCCTTGTTCTTCCTCATCAGAAAGGATGGGAGGAGATATCTGTTCACCAATCAAGTAACCTTCTGTGGTCTTATTTTTTTCCCCCTTTTTCTGGGCATTTTCCCAGCCAGTGAGTTGACTTCTGAGTGTCCTCTCCACACCCACCTCGCCTCCAGTTCTGCCCAGCTAGTGCTTGGTGTCTGAGATTCAAATGCTGCTTCCCAGCCTCAGGGCTTTCGGCGAGGGTGGGGCTGCTATTCAGTGTGAGATTAAGTTCACCGTGCTCAGGTAGGGGCAGGGCAGCCACACGAGGCTCAGTTCCCTTATGGGGTTTATGCAGAGACCTTCAACAATGGATCCAGGCTCCTGCCTGCTTTGGGAGCCCCTGTCTGCTGCTGCCTCCACTGCTGCCTCCCAAGGGGGCCTGAGTTATGGGGACACCCTGCTCCCCTCTTGGATGAGCCAAAAAGACTCTCTCACTGACCTTTGGCACCTGTGGGTGGAGGGATCTGCGAGGTTGCTGGAGATTCTGTCCCTGAAGCCTGCTTGGATCTGCTCCCCTTGATGCTGCTTGGCCAAGGAGGGCTGGGCTCTGCTCTGGGTCCAGTGTGCAACGGACCTTTCCCTTCAGTTTTTCAGGTCTGTCTGGAACAGAAATCTCCTCCACTCCATTGTTCTGGGGCTTCTGCTGCTCCAGAATTTGTTGGGAGTTCTTCTTTACAGGTATTTTATAGGCTGTATGTCTGGAGCTACCATATGTGTATCTTTCTAGTCTGCTGTCTTGGCTCCTTTCCCTCTTGAGGGGAATCTAAATAGAAGTATGTAAGGAAAAGAAAAAATTTGCTTCCAAAACATCTTCTCACATATAGGCTCAGCCATACCTGAAAGCAGATATTTAGTTTACAGAGCCCTAGAAAGGGCTAGAACTGCTCTTCTTGGAAAGACATAGGATTGTGGGACCAGAGTCAAAATAGCCTGATGGGATCAATGAGAAAGGGAAAGATACTGTAGGATTAGAAATCACACATCCACATTTTTTTTTTAAATAAAGAGTGGGGCAGAAAAATAAATCTTTCAAATATCATCAGAGCAGTTGAAGACGAAGAGCTACTGTACTTTTTCTAAAGATGTGGACTGTATGACCAGAGCTGTACTGTTAAACCCAAGAACAGAATCAGGATATAGTTTATCAGAAGATGTATAAGACAAGATTGACTTTGGGAAATAAAGCTTGGGTCAGAGTGGAACCCAAAGGTCAAGAAATCTTAACCTAGTTCCATCAAGAATATTTTTCTACATGGAGAATGAGAAGGAGGAGGAGGTGAAGAAGAAGAAGAAAAAGGAGGAGGAGGAAAACAAAAAAGAGGAAGAGGAGGAAGAGAAACACAAAGAGAATGGTGAAGATGAATACAAGGAAGAGAAGGAAGTGAAGGAGGGTTTCTTAAGCACTTTGTATATACTATGTATTACTATTAGCGCTGGCAACACAAATAGAAGATAAAGCATAAAAGAATACTGAAAAGTGGGAGATGGAGAAAGATAGGGAAAAGAAAGTACAGAAGAGAGTGAAGAAAAGAGGAGCATAATGAAGATAGGGTAGAAAAGAATGAAGACACCACTGCCCTCGGCACTTTCTTAAAATGGATGTTTTGAGAGAAAATGACCCATCATAGGAGGCTTCAAGAGTAGAATATGTTTTAAATGTGAGAAGGTTAGGGACAGAGAGAGCTGCCATCATGAGAAGGCTTCTGTGGCATGGTACAGAAAGTCCAAAATCAAGAATGGATCCCAGAGAGGAATGAAGACAAGGCTGGAATGGAAAGTTTCCTTAAAATGGAATATTATAGATGAAATTCCCACTAAAAGGATTTTTATAAATCAGAAATTGAAGTGATTGGAGGTCTAGAATATCTTGCTGTGCTGAAATTATGCTGTGATTGTATTCTAGCCATTTTATGAATGCCATTTGCAAGAGACACTGCTACAGGTGATTCAGGAGCTAAGACTCTGTGAACTAAGTTAAGAAAAACTTTCTATATCTTCACTTCATTTATGTGAGCTTGAAGTTCCCTAGAGAAATCTCAGTGGTCAGCAGGAAGGTAGACACCATGACTGTGGTATGTCTAGACAATGTTTGTTATTAGATGTGGGGATGGAGATACTGATCACCTCTTTAGATTCAAGACACTATTTTCCAGAACTCCTACAAGTAAATAATTTTCATGTTAACTCTCAGGACACTTTATACCTCTCTCATGGATTGAACATCTCTTGTTTTGTGTTGTAGTAATTTGTGTTATTTGCTTTGCACGTAGTATGTGCTTGATACATTTTTGCTGAATTCAACTTAACTTAATTGTATGCTCACACTTTTCCTCATTCCTCTATCACACATGCACACATATGTGTAGACATACATGCACACCACACTAGATTGTGTACTTGGAGGACAAGGATTGTTCCGAATTCTGTTCAAGCATTAGTTACTCTTAGTCTTTTTTTATCTTTTGTCTTCACAAAACTTAGTAGGAATTTAGTATATATTTATTGAATGAATGAATATTATAACCATAAGCAAGTAATTTTCTTTACTTAGTTACAGTTATATTATCAGAAAATAGGCATAGCAATTCTTACATTATGTATACACATGGCTATCTTGTGGAGAGGGCTATATAAACTATAAAGCCCTGTAGAAACCTCAGTTATTATTAGTACTATTATTAATTTTTAATTTATATTTTCCCTTGGTAGAATTTCAAACATACGAGTGGAAATTAGAACTGTCCCCAAATACAAAATTCTGTAGTTTCAATAAAGAGTATTGCATAGTGTTTATCAGAAGTTACCATTTAGGATGTCTCAAGTGCTTGTTCTGGTTCTTGAAATAGCCTTCCTCAACTGAAAAGGAATAAAAAAGAATAAGGAACAGAAAATCAAGCTTCTTAATCTCAGAAAGATAAGTCTAAAGAGATTCTCAAAACATGTAGGTCTTTTCCTGTAGGGTGTTAGAATCCAGGATTGAGTGAATGTCATTCCCTCATTTTCAGATGAGAAAGAAAACTGTCTTAGGTAAAAACTTTTCCATGACTCATTCAACAAATAGGGCCACCCAACTGGGTCCACACAAAATCTCTAGATGTCCCTTTGCACATAAGACATACCAAAATATCTCCAGAGGTTTCCGTACAAAATTTAATCTGAAGGGACTTCATTAGTCAGTTCCTTCATTCTACTATCTTTTTTAAAAAAATGTGTTGAGAGAATTCTGAGAAAATGGTCAAGTAGGCTTTCCAAATTTCCTCCACAAAAAAAAATAGATAAGAGCATGGCTTCAAAGTGAAGATAGAGCAGCAGAAATAAACAAAAGTAGGGGTAAAGCAGTTGTTCTTTATAAGACAACTTGAGAAGATTCCCAAGAAAGACTTGACCTTCAGGGGTGGAGGTTTGGCTTGAGTGAGGGGCAAACACCTTCAAGCTGACTCCACAGAACCAACAAATGACAAGCCCTTGTGGCAGCTGGACTGGGAGGCAACTTCGACCTCAGAAACTTTCACCTCAGGGACAATGTGCATGTTGGAAGGCTGAGGAGGAGATTGAAGGACCTTCTACTGCTGAGGAATGCCAAGCACAGTTGTCCTGACCAGAAGACACAGTCCCAGGCTGTGCAAAAGGAGCTAGCACATGCCTGATGAATGTGGTAGCAGAAGGGCAAGGATCCTTCTAGCTGTGGGCACTTTCAGGAGAGCAGATTCCACTTTCAGTTCCAGGGCAGAGAGGACAGTTGAAGTTTGCAGCCATGAAAGAGATTATAAGGGAGAAAGAGTGTTTGTAGGACAGGAAAGCTGGGGTCCCTAGACTTGGCTTAGGAGTGTACAGGAGTGTTCAAGTTTGGGCCCCAAGACAGAGCTCAGAAAATAACAGTAAGAAGGATTTGAGACATGGGGCATCATTACTCATACCTTGGGATTAGAATCATTATAATAATAATCTGCTAAATAGATAATAAAACAAAATGAAAATGAGCAAGCAAAGGAGAAAGATTCTAGCCATAGATAGATAGTTACTACGGGGATAAAAATCAGGGTTCATAGTCAGAGGAAGATAGTAGAGCTAAAAAAGCCACTCCTTTTTCATTGAGAAATGTCAAATGGTCACAAGGCACCAAAAGGAGTCCTTGGAACAATTTAAAAAGCACTTTAAAAATCAAGTAAGAGAGATCAAGGAAAAATTAGGAAAACGATTAGAGCAATCCAAGAAAATCAAGAAAATTATGAAGAAAAATCAACCATCTGGAAAAAAGAGAACTAAAAACTTAAGGAAGAAAATAATTCCTTGAAAACTAAAATCAGGCAAGTGGAAGCTAAGGACATTAATAAAATCAAAAGAATGAAAAAAATAGAAGAGAATGTAAAACATCTCATCAGAAGAACAACTGATCTGGAGAACAGATTGAGGACTACCTGAAAAATATGATTTAAAAAAAGAATCTTGATATAATATTACAAGAAATTATTAAGGAAAGTTACTCTTAAGTTCTAGAACAAGAAGGTAAAGTAGAAATAGAAAAAATCCACCAATCACCACCTGAAAGAGATCCCAGGAGGAAAACTTACAGGAATATTATAGCCAGTTTTAAGGAGAAAGCTCCCAGTCTTAAGGAGAAAATATTGCAAGCAATAAGAAATAAAAACACAATTTAAATATCACAAGACTACAGACAGGATTACCCAAGACCTAACAGCTTCCAAACTAAAAGACCATAAGTTTTAGAACACTATATTTCATAAAGCAAAAGAACTAGGGTTATGACCAAAGATAATTTGCCTGGCAAAGTTAAGTATAATACCGAATGGAGAAAAAATAGACATTTAACAAATTGAAAACATTTCAGGTATTTGTGACAAAAACAGCAGAACCTAATGGAAAATTTGATATATAAGATCCAAGAGAAAGATAAGGTAAACATCAGACAAATTTTCAGGGACTCTATAAGGTCAAACTGTTTACTTCTTAAATGTGAAAATGTCATCAGTACTCTTATGGCTGGCATTATTCAGGTAGTTTGAAAAAAAGGCTTGGACTGACCTGTGTATGATGAGATGATTCTAAAAATTAAAACTAAGTATGAAGAGATAAAAAGTAGTAATTATCTCATACAAATGATGCATGAAAGGAACAATTGATACAGAAGAAGCAAGGGAGGGGTGGAGGGCTGATAGTGCTGTAAACTTATTGTCAAAGGATTAGGAAATAGGGTAAAGGGGGACTTTTAAAAGGGTGTATAGATTCTTAATTAATTCTTAATTAATAGGAGTAGAGGATAAAGGAGAAACTCTTAGCCAGGAAGATTAAGGTGGAGGGTAGGGTGAGAGGACAAGGGAGAGACTCTTACAGGGGTGGGTCCATTAAGGAATAGGAGGACAAGGTAGCAGGTAGAAGTAAATTAAACTACTGGGGAGAAATAGGTTAAAGAGGGTGAGAAGGACAGTGAAGAAAAATAGGATGGAGGGAAATAACACAAGTAGTTATAACTTAAAATGTGAATCAGATAAGTTTACTCATAGCATGGAAATGGATAGCAGAATGAATTGGAAATCTGAATTCAACAATATGTTGCTTCCAGGAACCACAATAAAAATGAGAGATACACACAGAGATAAAATAAAGGGCAGGAGTAGAATTTATTATGTAAAAAAGCAGGGTTAGTATTCATGATCTCAGCAAAGTTAAAGCTAAAATAGATTTGATTAAAAGAGAAAATAGGGAAACCATACTCTGTGCCATCAATATTATTTAATTTTGTTTTAGACAATTTAAAAGAGCTGGACAGTATACAATAAGTCATACTCCAATTAGTGAATGATCAAAGGATATGAACAGGCAGTTTTTCTATGAAGCAATCAAGACTACATATATAATCATATGCAAAAATGCTCTAAATCATTATTTATTAGAGAAATGTAAACTAAAATAACTTTGAAATATCATCTTACACCTATCAGATTGGCTAAGATGATAAATGGTCTTCACTTGGGGAATGGCTAAACAAGTCATGGCATATGATTGTGATAAAATATTGCTGTGATGTAAGAAATGATGAGCCAGTTGATTTAGAAAAACATGGAAAGATTTGGATCTATGAAAGAAGATGCTAGCCACCTCCAGAGAAAGAACTGATAAATAGAAATATGTGTAGTATGGTCATATATGTGTGCATGTCTATAGATATGTATGTATATGTGTGTGCATATATATACATATATTCATGTTTAATTATAGCCTTCTCTAGGGTGGGAGTAATAAAAAATAGAATAAAAAATGCACAGTAGAGAACAAAAGAAAACCCAGAGAAAGCACAGAAAAGCTGGGTTGCTTTGAACACAACGTATAAGAATTATTACATAGGTTTTTGTGAAATGGAAATTTATTATTTCATATTAAATCCTCATATGGTCTGCTATGAAAAAATTTAAAATGAATATAAATTTTTTAAATGTATTGCTATCTTGTTTCTTATATCATTTAAGATTTCCCTTTACCTCTATACCTTTGCTTTTTCCCAGAGAGACATCCTACATAATAAATAATTTTATTTATCAAAAAAGAGGAAAAGAATGAAAAATAATCAATAAAACTAACAGAAATAACAAAAACATTTGAAAATATATGCAGTGTTCCAGCTCTGGGCCTCTGACCTCTGCAAAGTTGTAAACATGGAAGGTGGAGGAAGGTATCTTCTCAGATCTCTTATTTTGAGCCACACTTATTCTCTGTAATTTTTCAGTTCAGATTATTTGGGCATCACTGTTATCTCAAATTTACATCGCTGTTTTCTTGGGTCTGCTTCCTTCACATTCCATCGGTTAGTTGAAGTCTTTCTGCTTTTCTGTATTTATCGTATTCATCATTTCTTACAACATGGTAATATTCCATTTCATTCAAGTACTACAATTTGTATAGCCACACCCCTATCAATGAGCATCTATTTTGTTTCTAGTGTGTAACTACCACTCTCCCCGCAAATGCTATTGCAAATATTTTTCTACACATGGGGACTTTTCTTTTGTCAATAATCTCCTTGTAGTACGTGTCTAGAAGTAGAATTTTTGGGTCAAAAGATATGAATATTTTAATCACTTAATTTGAATAACTCTTCATGGCTTTCCAAAATAATTGCATTAATTTACTGCTTCACTGACAATGCATTAGTATGCCCATCTTTCCATGACCCCTCCAACACTGACTTTTCTCTTCCTTTGTTGTATTTGCCAATTTACTGAGTGTGAGGTGAAACTTCAAGGTTGTTTAATTTTCATTTCTCTTATGGTTTTTCTTTCACATGGTTTTTAATAGGCTTAAGTTTGTTTGATAACTTTTATTGATCACTGAACTTTGACTTATGCTTGCCTTTCTTAGTAGAGCATTTTTATCTCAAACATGTCATAGTTCAGTGAAAGGAAGTATGAACTAAGGGACCTATGACTGATCCTGGGTGATCCAGAAGTCAAACTCCGGCTATTGACAATGAGTGAGACTTATAGGTGACCTTTAGAGTTAGGGTTTAAGTTGTTCCTGGCTTCCCAGGCTTTACACAGGCCCAGAGGAAGGAGGAGGAACATTAACAAACCTTCCCCCCATCATTCCACAACCTCACCTTCTCCAGCTCCTGAGAGAAACACTCCAATTTCATATTAATCCACCTCACAAAGGTCCATGGGGGAATTAGGCAATTGCTCTAACAAGGAGCTAGGGACATTGTCCCTCCCCAATAACACTCATGACTCCCTTCCTTGGCTAGTACAATAAGAGAGTATTACTTGTGTGTTCTATGTTGTGGATAGAAGCTAAGCAGAATCTTAGATTAGAATCAAAGATTGCAGCCTCTTTCCTTCTCAGCAAAAAGTTTGGAACTAACAATGTTTCAACCCATCTTATTCTTATCAAATCTAAGGGTCTTCTGGAGAGAAACAGAGATAAGAATATTCCCCAAAGCTCCAATCATCTGAATTCATTGCAAATAGGCACATATCAGAAGAAACTGGGAATACTCATTCAAGCAATGAGAGTATGTATGAGTTCATATATGCATGTATGAGATGGGCACTTCAGTGTGTCTATGTTTGTGACTTTCAGTAGAACTTTTCTTCTCCCTTGGACTCGTAATCAGATGTGCTGGTCCAGATCCTTCCTATCTGGACCTCTAGGTTCACTGGACAATAGAATGCTGGAATAATCAGTCAGTAAATAAACATTTATTAGGTACCTATTCTGTGCCAGACAATGTACTAAATACAAAGTGCATATGCTTTTCCCAGGAGATGCAGCGTGGGACACAGGGGATAGGGAGTTGGACTCAGAATCAAGAAGAATTTGGTTCAAATCTCACCTCTGACACATACTGGCTGTGTGACTGGGCAAGTCACTTAACCTTTCATAGCCTCTCGGAAACTATAATTTTCAGAACAGTTTCTGATAGGCACAGGGAATATTTCCATCAGGAGCACCACAAGCCAATTAAGTCATAGGTTCAGGCAAAAAAAATATGCAAAATATGCAGGCTATTAGAACTGGAAATGACCTTAGGACATAAAGGAGGCACAGAAGAAAAAAACATTGGATTTTGAGTCAGAGGACTTGGGTTCATATTTGAGTTCTGTCACTTATAACTTGTCTGGTTTTAGGGAAATCATTTAATCTCTCTGGTATCTCAGTTTTCTCATCTGTAAAATGAGTGGGCTGGGCTATATTTCCAAATACATCATCCTATGACCCTAATGTACCCTAAAGCTGTAAGATGCCATAGTAAATTAAACATCAGAATATGAAATGGAGATTTAGCAAAGGTATTGGGAATAGCCTGAGATTTTGGCAACAGGAGATGGGTTCTAGCTCCCCCCCCTGCCCATTTAACTGTTGGCAAATCATTTCATCCATCTGTACCTCAATTTCTTTATCTGAAAAATGAGGTGATAGTAGCTATACTATTTACTGCATCTGAATGTTGGGAAGAAAACTCCCTGAGAATGGTAAAGAACTATGGTAATGAGAGCTGTTACTATACACATAAACTGGAAGGAATATTTAGAACCTTAGAGGTAGAAGAGAAAATCACAATCACCTAGGCCCCAACCTTACTTTTACACATAATGAAACTAACGTTAAAAGAGACAAAGGGATGCTTACTAGAACCAGGACTAGAGCCCAGATTCTCTGTTTCCTAATCTAGTGTACTTGGCACAGCACTAGGTTGCATTCTCAATGTCTTCCTCAGAGATTGAATTACTAAGGGACCCAGAATCTCTGGATCCTCATTGCTTCTCTGGCAGGGAATCTCCAAGATTCTCTCTCTGTCTTTCTGTCTCCATTCCTTTCTCTGTCTCTCCATATCTCTCTCTCTCTCTCTCTCTCTCTCTCTCTCTGTCAGTATCTTTCTGTGTCTCTCTGTCTTTCCTCCTCACCTTGGTCTGGAAGATAAAGAAAAATTTTTGAACCGAGTCACTGATCATCAGTTTATCCTATATACCAGAACACAAAGAAGCTGTTGAGATGAACCAATAATCAGTGACATTTCATGAAATTGTATATATTCTCCTGATAAGACGTCTCTCACAGACAGTACATTTCCCTTCCTCTTAACACTGACAAAAGCTTACCTATCCTGTGCTCCCTACCTCTGTCAACTTTTTCTTCTGCTAAAGTAAATCTGGGAAACTTACTCAAAATAAAGTGTTATGAGATGATAACACTTTATCTCTGCCTAATGGAATTTGCATTTCCCAGGTCCCTTTGATATCTTAACCTAAAGAAGAGAATCATGTGAGGATTTCAAGGAATATATCCAAAAAGGGAGAAAGGTAATTTCAGTGTGTGGGGGGTGGGGTGGGGGAGGGAGTGGGAGATTTTCAAATCAAACATTCTGTATGCAGAGAGCTTGCCCTGTAGAAAGACCTTGTGGTCTTTTGTGGCATTCCATGTTGTAGATAAGAATAATCTTCTGTATATTCAATATGAATGAAGTGCTTTCTCAGTGTCAAAGAAATTATTTAGTTATCCTAGGCAATTGATTAACAATCATTTATCAAGAACCTAAATCCACCCCAAATGTTCATGTGGACTATTTGCGCCCAACCTGTGGTAGAACATTCCAAGCTTGTATTGGTCTGATCAACCGCAGTGAGATGCATTGTGACTTGACACGAACATAGTGATGTCATTTTTGTCCCCTTTGAGAACGGAGGACAACAACCAAGCAACCAACTGTATGCAAGACATTGTACTAGCCATAAGGGTTATAAGATACAAATGTAACATTCTTTGCCTTGAAGGAACTCACATTCTGACAGAGGAAACTATGCTGAAGATAATTTTGGTTTGGAGGTGAGATACAAGAATCTGGGAGTGTGGATTAGGAAAGACCTAACCTGGGATGTGCCACCTGATCTAAGCTTTGAAGGAAGCTAGGAATTCTGAGGCAGTTGTGAAGAATGAAAGAATTTTGGGCATAGGGATCCACTTTTACAAATGCATGGAAATGGGAGATGGAATTTTATGTGTGGGGAATAGCTTGAAGGCCAGTTTAGCTGGACTATAGACTGCATGAAAGGGAGTAGTATGTAATAACCCAGAAAAAGAACTTTGGAGCAAGGCTGTGATGCCAAACAGGGGAGCTGATATTTGATTTTATAGGTAACAGTGGGCCTTGGGAGCTTTTTGAGCAGGGGAGTGGGGTGATCGGATTTTTTAAAAAAGACTATTACTTTAGCTAATTTCAAGATGAAAAGGGATGACCTGAGGCAGGGAGAACAATTTGAAGGGTATTACAATAGTCCAAATGAAAAAAGATAACAGCCTGGATGGGTGGTGGTTCAGTGAGTGAAGAGAAGGGTAAAGATGTAAGAAATGTTTTAGAGGTAGAACCAACAAGATTGGCAACTGATTGGATACGGAGATACTGAGAGAGAGTGGAGATTGACTCCAAAGTTGCAAATGTGTTTAACAGGAAGCAGTATCTTTGGCAGAAACAGATAAATTATAAGAAGGAGTAGTTTTTGTTTGGGGGGGATGTGAGAAGTGATTAGTTCTGTTTTGGACATGTTAATTTTGAAATGGCTTTGGGACACACAGTTGAAAATTAACTGAACTCACTAGAGAAATCAGATCTCTTTCATCTCATGTTTTTGGTGTAAATCAAAGGCTTTTTATAAATGGTGACTTGTTTACAATTGGTGAGCAGAAAATACAGTAGAATAAAAATCATTTAACCTAGGTTAGAGGAAGAATTGTAACAAGAAAATACAGCCAATGATTCTCATGACTTCATTTCTAGGAGTCTTGCATTAATGATAAAGTCTGTGGTGAAATACCAAGGACAGTTTAGCCAGGCTAAATGTGAGACAGGAAGTGGATGGGGAAAAGAAAGGGCAGGAGAAGAGATATTCTAAGCATTAGAGGAATCCCAGAAGGAGGCAGTTTTTACCTCTGTTCATATCCAGTGCCTCCAGCCTAGAGTTCAAGGCCTCTTCTTTATATTTCTTCTAGATCTTCTAGTCTTTAACCTCCCATTCTTTTCACTATCTTTCTTGAAAAAAATTCTCTATATCAGTGTTATGACTGCTCCTTCCTCCAATACATATCACCATCTCATGTGTGACTAGAGGATTTTAAAGAGTTGCTGTAGCCCAAAGATTCATCTCCCCAAGACCAACAAGGTGATGATGTTCTCATATTCAGTGGCCTTGTCTTTGTTTGATATAGTCGCGCTGGAGGCATTTCCAAAGCAGTAAAACTTTCCACAACTTTCCATTGAAGAGTGGTTCAGATATATGTGGACAGAAAAATCCTCATTATTCTCTGTTCTCTTCAACCTAAGCTACTCAGAGTAGAATGATTGTTACCAGGAGTGAGATCAATCAATCAACAAGCATTTATTAAGTGCTGGTTAAATACCTGGAACTATTCTATTCTCTGGGGATACAAAGCCAAAAGTGAAACAGTCCCTGCCTTCGAGAGACTTATATTCCAACAGGAAACAATGTGTACATCTACAGGGGCATCTGAAAAGTCTTAGTGTTATTTTATGGTGTAAAAACTTTATAAGTGAAAGTGTATAAATGTACACAGAAAATACAGACATAGGATGTGGACCTGTAATTTTATTGGTGTCTGGACTTCCTGGTGAGCAATTTCCTCTCCCAGTGTGGGACAGCACTGGCTCTGAAAAGTATAATCTTAGATAGCTGGTCAGAGCACTGAGGTTAAGTAACTTGCTAACTGTCACATAGCCAATATGTGTCAGAGGTAAAACTTGTACCTAGATGTTTCTGGATCAGGAGGGCTAAGAGAATAAAGAGTTGAACAAAAGTTACATTGATAGTGTAAAAACAAAGCATGGTGCAGAGGAATGAGCACTGGGCTTGGGTTTCGTTTCTAACATTCTGATTCTTAAGTCCATCTAAAACATTACATGTTTTCATAAAACCTGGACTCATAGGGACTCACACTCTATTCATGAGTAAGTGTAATAGTTGTTCTAACATTTTTTCTGGGGGACTTTGGAGTTTCAAAGAAGTTGTGCCGTGGAAAAGGTCACATGGATGGAAGCAAAGCTCAGATGTTAATACAGGTCATTTGAATCCAAGTTGTATGTTTTCTGCCGTGCCAAACTGATTCCTTCTTCTTTAAGCAGATAGAAGAACAGAATGGAGAGGGAGAATAAGACACGTATCTCTGAATTCCTCCTCACGGGACTTCCTATTAGACCACAGCATCATGTTTTGTTCTACATTCTTTTCCTGAGCATGTATCTCACCACAGTCCTGGGGAACCTGCTTATCATCTTTTTGATCAGACTAGACTCTCACCTTCGTATCCCCATGTATTTCTTCCTCAGTCACTTGGCCTTCACTGATGTCTGTTTCTCATCAGTCACTACCCCAAAGATGCTAGTGAACATGCAGACAGGAAGCCAGACCATTTCCTACAATGGCTGCATCTCACAGATGTATTTCTTCATATTCTTTACTGATCTGGACAGCTTCCTGCTCACTGCAATGGCTTATGATCGCTATGTTGCCATCTGCCACCCTCTCCACTACACCACTGTCATGAACCAGAGTCTCTGCAGCCTGCTGGTGGTTGGGTCCTGGATCCTCTCTTGTGCCAGCTCTTTTTCCCATACCCTTCTTTTGGACCAACTGTCCTTCTGTGCAGAAAATGCTGTTTCCCATTTCTTCTGTGATCTAGCTGCCTTGCTCAAGCTATCCTGCTCAGACACTTACCTCAATGAGATGGTCATGTTTACTGTGGGAACAATAGTCATCATGCTTCCATTAATATGTGTCCTTGTTTCTTACATACATATTGTTGCCACCATCCTGAAGATCCCTTCTACCAAGGGGACTTGCAAAGCATTGTCTACCTGTGGCTCACACCTATCTGTAGTGTTTTTATATTATGGGACAATCATTGGCCAGTACCTTTTCCCCTACTCCAGGAATTCAAATATCAAAGACATCATCTCTGCCATGATGTATACAGTGGTGACTCCCATGTTCAACCCCTTCATCTACAGTCTGAGGAATAGGGATATGAAGGGTGCTTTGAGAAAGATCCTCAACAGAACAATATTCTCCTCTCAGTGACACAAACTTGTGCTTCTAAACTAGCTCCATAACCCTAATTTCACTCAATGCATGGGATTAAATATAGTGTCTATTTATTCTACGATTGAAAATTGTAACAATAATCAAACCTTACATTTCATTATTGTTTACAATGGGTTTTCATATATGTTATCTCATTTGATCCCTCACTATGATCATTGAAGGTAGAATGGCAGAAATTATACTCATTTTCTAGATGTAGAAACTGAGATCCAGAGACTAATTTATGCAAGAATCAAATCCATACTGCTTATTTCTACTCTGTCTCCAACACCATATTGATATTCAGTGATTTCCAATAATGCTGTTTCTATCACCTTTGGTACCAAAGAGAATATATCAGGTTAAAATGTTAGGATCTTTATGTGCTGTTTCTTTATTTTATTTGGGGGGAATTAGGAATCCTTGGACAGAATTGGAGAGACTGTTAGATAGATCTCTCAGTGTTCTTCTTTTCTTCCTTCCTTCTTTCTTTCTATTCTTTTCTTCCTTTCTGCTTTCCACTCTTTTTCAAACATTTCAAAGTACAATTATATCATGACATTTTGCAAATCATTGCGGATGGTTTGGAATGTATTCTGTTTTTCCAAATGTAAATGACCCTTCTGTCCCCAAATCTGGCTGCTTGAAATCTGAATGTAACTGACAATCCTTGATATAAATGCAAACATATATTTGTATCTATAGATATATGTGCATCTCTCTCTACATATGCGTATGTGCACATATATACACGTACAAGTCCAGTCACATCACCTCTGCTCTCCTCCCCAGAAATCAATAAATTCCAGTAGCTCCCTATCACATTCAGAATAAAAAATAAAACTTTCTGTTTGGCATTCAAAACCCTTCATAACAGTGTCCCCCACCTTTCCATTCTTTTGCCACCTTACTCCAAGCCATCTCTTCTTCCATTCGGTGACACTGGCTTCCTTATTGTTACAGGAACAAGATACTTCATCTCTCAGCTCTGGGTATTTTCCTTGGCTGTTTGCCATAATTAGAATGTCCTCCCTCTTCATCTTCTCTGACTTCCTTTAGGTCCCAACTAAAATCCCATCTTCTAAAGGAAGCTTTTCCAAAACCCTCTCATTTCTAGTGCCTTCTGTCTCTTAATTTTCTCCTATTTGTCCTATATATCATTTGCTTGTATGCATTTTTTATTGTTGTCTCCCATATTAGGCTGTGAGCTATTTGAGAGTAGGGATTAGTCTTCTGCCTTTTTAAAGTATCTCTAGCACTTATCACAGTGCATGGAACCTAGCAGATGCTTAATAAATGTTTATTAATTGACTGATTTACCATCTTCCTGCCTATTTTAATAGAATGGATGGTAATTACTAAGGAGTTTTCCTATCTTATCTTGTCTGTTTGAAGTGATGACCTAAACCTGTTGGTCCTGAAAGTATCACCTGTCACAGACAAAGACAAAAGTTAAGTAGCCCTGCCCTTAAGGAGGTTAAATTCTAGTGGGAGACATGACAAAAATATGAATATAGATATATCTACATATATATATGTATATATATAAAATAAACTGAATGCAAGGTAGTTTGAGGAAGGCATACACTATCATTCTGGGATATCAGAAAAGATTTTGCATAGAAAGTGATACTTGAATTGTTTTGAAAGAAACTCAGTATTCTGAAAGTGGAAGGTGTGTCCTGGAGGGCACAAACAATGGAAATGGGGAATCATGTCGGCACTAAAACAAGTAGGCAAGTATGAGTATATTATAAAATAAGTAGAGGGGAGTAATATATAAGAAGACTAGAAAAATAGGAAAGATCCAGGTTGTTAAGAGATGCAAATGTCAAATTAAGGAATTATTATTTAATTTTTGATATATTGCCCTTGAGGAATATCACTTTGTACAGTTAGTAATCATAACCGTGAATGTAAATGGGATGAACTCACTCATAAAACAAAAGTGAATAGCAGAATGGCTTAGAAACCAGAATTCAACAACATGTTGTTTACAAGAAGCACACTTGAAACACAGAGAGACACTTAAAGATAAAATAAAGGCCTAGAGCAGAGTGCATTATCCTCTAACTGAAGTAAAAACAAAAGCAGAGCTAGTAAATAGACCTAATTAAAGGGGATAAGCAATAAAATCACATCTTGCTAAAAGGCACCATAGACAATATCAATACTAAACATATATGCATCATAGCATCCAAATTATTAAGGGAAAAGTTAAACGAATAGAAAAGGAAATAGAAAGTAGATCTGTACTAGTGGAGGATCTCAAATTTCCCCTCTCAGAGATAGATTGATCTAAACATAAAATAAAGAAGGAAGAAGTCAAGGAAATGAATAGAATCTTAGAAAATTTGGATATGATAGACCTCTGGAGAAAACTGAATGGGAATAGGAAGGAGTATACCTTTTTCTCAGCTGTGCATAGCACCTTCACAAAAACTGACCATGTATTAGGGCATAAAAACTTCACAATCAAATGCAGAAAAGTAGAAATATTAAATGAATCTTTTTCAGACTACAATTCAATAAAATTACATTTAATAAAGGGCTGTGGAAGCATAGATTAAAAGTTAATTGGGAACTAAATAATCTAGTTCTAAAAAATCAGTGGTCAAAGAACAAATCATAGAAACAGTCAATAATTTCATTAAAGAAAATGACAACTATTAGACGATATTCTAAAACTTGTGGATGGAACCAAAGCTGTACCTAGGGGAAAATATATATCTCTAAATGTGTGTGTGTGTGTGTGTGTGTGTGTGTGTGTGAGAGAGAGAGAGAGAGAGAGAGAGAGAGAGAGACAGAGACAGAGACAGAGACAGAGAGAGAGAGAGAGAGGTGGGGGGAGGGAGAGAGGATCAATGAATTGGGCATGAAACTAAAAAACTAGAAAAAAAGTTAAATCCCCATTTAAATACCAAAATGGAAATCCTAAAAATCAAGGAGAGATTAATAAAATTGAAAACAAGAAAACCATTGAACTAATAAAAAACTAAGAGCTAGTTTTATGAAAAAATAAAATAGATAAATTATTGGCTAATGTGATTTAAAAAAAGAAGGAAGAAAAACAAATTACTAGTATTAAAAATGAAAAGAATGAATAAACCAATGAAGATAAAATTAAAACAATTATTAAGGAGTTATTTTATCCAATTGAGGAATGGCTGAAACAAGTTGTGGTGTATGACTGAATGGAATACTATTTACTCTGAGAAATGATGAGCAAGATGGTTTCAGAAAAACCTGAGAAGACTCATGAAATCATGCAAAGTGAAGTGAGCAGAACCAGGATAACATTGTATACAGTAATAGCAATATTGTAAAGATGATCAACTGTGAAAGACTTGGCTATTCTAATCAAGCCAATGATCCAAGACAATCCCAAAGAATGCATGATGAAAAATGCTATCCACCTCCAGAGAGAGTACTAATGATTTCTGAATACAGATAGCATACTTTAAAAAATTTCTCTATTTTTATTGTTTTATTTTGTTTGTGTTTTCTTTTACCACATGGCTAATATGGAAATGTATTTTGCATGACTCCACATGTATAATCCATATCAAATTGCTTACCTTCTCAAAGAGGGAGAGGGGCAATGGGAGGGAAAGAATTTCAAACTCAAAATTTCAAAAAATGGTTGCTAAATTTTTTTACATATAATTGGGAAGTTTTTAACAAAACAAACAAAAATAATTTTTAAAATAAAATGATTTATGAACACTGCATTGAAGTAGCGAAGACAACATGAACATTATGTTAAACAGGGGTTTTAACATCTAGGAATAAGTATGATATTTTACATGTTATATGTTTTCATAAAATCATAAAAGATTAGAGTAAGAAAGTATCTGAGAAATCACTTTTGTCTTACTGCCTCATTTCATGGATAAGGAAACAAGAATCAAAAAGATTCAAGAAATTTCTCATGGCTATCCAGGTGGTAAGTGGCAAAGCTGAGAGTTCAACCCAGATGTGCTAATTTCCTGTCCAATGTTCTTTCTGATAAATGAGGATACACATACTTTTGTAGTCTTAATAAGTCTATGGTTTCACAAGATATTCTAATCAGCACAGTCAAATGAACACAAGTCTTATAGTCTGAAGAGTTGATTTCCTTTGCTGTGAATTGTAGAAACACTACTCATGTGTAGCCAGATCTTACACTTGTCCAGCGTTCTTGCCTGTAGCTCAGAATCTGAAAGTAATTGACACATGAACAGTCTTAGATCATTATTTCTTTATTTTTATGGACTTTCTGTGGTCTCTTTCATATTGTAATTATTTGCAACCTAATCCATACACTAGATTATTATCTCTACAAGGTCAGAAACTGTTCAGGTCAGAATTGGAAGAGATGACTTTTAAATTTCCATCAAAATTCAGGAATCTAGAATTCTAAGATTTAAAAAAAACTTGCCTTTTATCCAACCCATGTTCTGATATGACTTTGCATCATGGAACACTACAGTGCCCCAAAGAATTAAAAATTAGTATTACCCAGAAGTTATTTGAAATGTCCATGGTGGATGTGAGAATGCTGCAACATAGGACAAATAAAGAATCTTAAAGACCTGAAGAAAATATTAGCAGGAAAATTTATGAAGAGAAAGGTTTGGCCATGGAGTAGGAATGACGGATGACAGGGGCAGATTGAGTTCTCCATGGTTATATCAGAAGATAGGAAGGATGGAACCTAGTGTGTTGAGGGGAACCTAGAGACAAACTTATGGACATACATGGAAAAGAATCTCAAAGAATAGGTAGGCATGGAAGAGCAACTCCTTGCATCATTAAAGGAAACATCCAGAAACATCAAGGGGATCATGAATAGATTTGAATATCCTCAAAACAGCCTACAGCCTTGGACATTAATGCTGCTGAATACATGTGTTTATTGAATGAATGAACAATGTGATCTTAAGCAAATCATTTCTACTTTCTGAGCTGTCATTGGTAATGATGCAATGAACACAGTACTTCTCTATACTCCGTACTGCAATGGATTCCATCAGCAAAACAGGGATGAAGATCTACTATGTGACCCTCAGAGCTGTTTTGATGAAAAAGAATCTATAAACTCTAAAGTGCTAAAGCATTGCCAGTTATTTTTTAAAATATTAGTTTATTATTCAGTCAGCAAATATTTATATGCTGTCTGTTCTGTGCCCAAGTACTGTGCTAGGCACTGGGGATACAAATATAAATAAAACAATCCCTATTTTCACAGAGTTTCCTTTATGTGTTTCCTTCATTCATTAGTATTTTAACCCCAGACCATATCAAAACTAAAATGAAGGTGAGGAGGATTCCTGCCAAAATCTGAAAAATCCAAGTTTTGGTTGATTATGGATGTCCAAGAGTCTGGGCCAGGACTGGTGACATTAATGAATGAGGCTTGCAGGAGGAGCAGCTTTGAGCTGGAGAGTAAGAAGCTGATCATTTCTTTACACAGGCCCAGAGGAGTGAGGATGGACACTCCAAAGGTATTTTTCCCAAGAGTCCAAGCATTGCATTCTCCAGTCTCTGACACAAACATTCACCTTCCCCCAATGCCAGTGTATCCATTTCATAAGGAGCCTATGGGGAAATTAGGCAATTACTCCATGTTTATTTCTAACTAGAATCTTGGGAGCATTGTCTCCCACCTCCTGGTTCCTTCTTTGATTGATAAAGCAGGAGCCCCAAGCTCTGTTGGTGGTGAAGAGGAAAGAAGAGGATCTTCCCAACAAATGCCATGCTTCCTCTACCTCCCCATCCCCTGTGAGCAGTGCAGAATTCTGAAGATTTGAGTTCTGCTGTTCCTTCCAGATTCTCATGTATCCTTGTGAGAAGTTCTGTGCTCTGGAGTTGAGAACGTCTGAATTTATCCCATGAAGGTACAGGTCAGACAGCTTTGGACATCCTTACACAAGGAATGTGTGTTTGTATGTTTATGTGGAGTGCATGACTGTGTGTGTGTATGTGTGTGTGTGTGTGTGTGTGTTATAGAGGGAGAAAGACTGATTCAAAATACTGTTCTGCTTCCTCAGATTTAAAAAAAGAATAATGCCTAATAATAGCCAACATTTTATGGCACTTTTAGGTTTGCATAGTATTTTACAACTATTATCTCATTTGATGCTCAGAAGAATGCTGTGAGGTAGGTGATATTATTCTCATTTTCAGATGAGGAAACTGAGACTGAGAACTGTAAAGTGACTTGCACGATGTCACCCAGCTAGTGTCTGAACTTGAACTCATGTCTTCTGAGTCCCAGTTTATTTGAATCACCATGTTAGACCATAGACTGCTAAAACATGGAACATGAAATATGAAAGATGGAAATGAGTTTTGAATCAATCAATAAACATTTATTAAGTGCCTAATTGGTGCTAAGCACTGTGCTAAATGCTGGGGTCACAAAAAAGAGGTAAAAGACAGTTCCTGCCCTCAAGGAGCTCACAATATAATGGGAAGGACAATATGCAAACACTCATATTCAAATAAACATTCAGGATAAGTAGAAAATGATTTAACAGAGGAAAGCACTAGAATTAAGAGGAGTTGGGAAAGATTTCCTGTGAAAGATGGGATTTTAGTTGGAACTTATAGAAAACCAAAGAAGTCAGGAGGCAGAGATGAAGGAGTGCATTCCAAACATGAGAGACAGCCAAAGAAAAGTCCTTCAGGTAAGAGGTGGAGTATCTTATTCCAGGAATAGCCAAGAGGCCAGTTTCACTGGATTGAAGAGTATGTATAACATGTTAGGAGACTGGAGGCATAGAAAGGGGCTAGGTTATGGAGGGTTTTGAATGTCAGAGCATTTTGTATTTGATCCTGGAGATAATAAGAAGCCACTGGAATTTACTGAAATCAAAAGGAAATCAGAAATCAAAGGGACCTAAGAATATAGAACGTTAAAATCTAAAAAAATTGGAATGGACAGATAACATCAAATAGTGGAAAGACCATCATACTTGGCATCAGAAGATCTGAGTTTTAGTTCCAACTTGATAAATTATTTAGCAATTCAACCTTGGGCAAATCACCTCACCTTTTGAACTTCAGTTTCCTTATCTGAAAAAAAGGCTCAATAACACCTTATTAGGATGTCAGACAATAGAGCAACAAAGCTCTATGAAAATGTAAGCTATTTTGAATCTTCAAACTGGAAAGGACCTTAAAACGTTAGAGAGGGAAGGGATCATAAAAAGTAATCAAGTATGAACTACCCATTAAACAGAGAAGAAAATTGAAGTCAAGAAAGGTGAGTTAAAGGTCAATATCAATAAGTGAATTAGTCACAAAGTCAAGTCACAGAACTCAGTTCTTCTGACTCCTAATACCATCTTTGCTGCACTGCATTCTCCGATCTCCTTGATTCTTTTCTCACAAGTTGAACAACTGTTGGCCCCAGCTCAGTTTTAAAAAAAAAAATAGCAGAAAGATCAGAAAGATAGTCCAAATCCAATACCTTATAATTTAATAGAAATAGATGTAAAATACTCCATTCGACCTCAAAAAATCAACTCTACCAGTTCAAGATGGAGAAGACATGGCTAAACAATAAGTTGTGTGAAAAAAAGATCTAGGAGACTTGGTGGACTGCAAAGTCAAAATGAGTCCAAGGTGTGTTATGATAGACCACATAGCAATGATAAGATGATTGGGCTACATTAAGAGAAGCAGCATCCTGAGCAAGGGAAGAAATAGCCTTGTTGGGATCTGCCCTGGTCAGACAACATCTGTAGGATTCCCTTTGGGTTTGATGCCCCATTTAGAAGCTGGAGCATACCAACAGAAAGGAAATCTCAATGTGGAGCAAGACTGGATTAACTGGATTAATTAAAGGAGCTAAAAAGTTCAGCCTAAAGAAGAGAAAACTTTGGGGGAGCTTGACAGCTGTCTTCACATAGTTGTAGGACTGTTATATGGAAATGGTATTGGTTTGTTTTGCTTTAATTCAAAGTGCAGAATTGGGAGCAATGGGTGAAAGTTGTAGTGGCGTGGCATATGGTTCAATATAATGAAAATTTCTTAACAATAAGAACTGTCCTAAAGTGGTATGGGATGCCTCTGAATAGAATAGATTCTTCCTCCTAGAGAATTTCAGGTGGAATCTGATAGGCCACTTGTTTCACATTTTGTAGAGAACATTTTTTTATGTTTGAGTTCAACCAGAAGATCTGTGAGGAACCTTTACATCCTTAAACTCTGATTCACTGATTCTGTCATAAGCCCTTATCTACATAAGCTTGTTGTTCAAGTAGTCATGACATTGAGGATATTTATCCTTCAGAAGAGAAGATGTAGGTGAACCTAATTGTTTCCTTCAAGTATGTTGAAAGCTGTAATGTTAAAGAAGAACCCCATTAGAATTAAAGGGCCCAAAATTAAAGAGACTGATTGCATAAGTAGTGAATTGCTAGTCCCGAGAGATATTCAGTCTGAGTAAACTGATGAAAAGTTATACTGACAAGGTGTGTATTTTAGTTACGGGTTGGATAGCGTGACATTTGAGTTCCCTTCTGATACTCATTTTATATATACACACTTACATATATTATGTATATGGATATATATGTATTATAAAACATATTTTATACATATTAATATATCTACAATTATGCATATTCATATACACATACATGCACATAGGTATATATAGAGAGAGCTATGTGTATGTCTATGCATATCGTGTGTGTGTTTGATCAGAGACCTTCCAATGAATATTTTAAATATACATGTGTTATTGGATCCCGATTTTGATAAGACAGTCTTCTGTGTGAATAATGCCACTAACGTGTTTTGGTCATTTTATTCATATTAGTGCTGCTATGAAGCACATAAGTAAAGAAATTCAGTTAATCTTTAACCTAAAAATTCACTTTGGAATTATTTTGAACTGTGCATTATTGATGATCAGTCAGTATAACAGAAGTAAGATGTAGAACACCCAAAACCAGTCTGGTTGAAGAGTGTCCTGCCTATAATTCATCTGAACCCTAGTCAAATTGGCCCATCCCATCAGTAATTACAATAGAACTTATGAGAGAAGGGCAGTAAACTTTAGGTAAGTCTCCAAGAAGCCTGTGGTGGTTTGATAGTGGTGATCTGTGATTTTACTTTCGGATCTTTTCTGATATTTTGAGTATGGTCCTGGCTACTGTATCTCTGAGGAGGATAGTGATACAGGAGTCTATGTTCCATTTCCTGTTTCCTCTGGGTATTGTGTGGTCCACAGAAAGGTCTTGTAAAGGCTGGGAGTTAGGACATAGTATACCCAAGAAGATATTTAAGTGGTGATAAAGTACCCTGCAGATTCAACTGCAACAAAATCTATTTGATCCTGTATAGTCTAGCTCAATCTCCCATCCATAAGAAGGATTGCTCTTAGGATTGAACATGTGATTCAGTTGAGAATACTAGGCGAGTTTAGCATTAAAGGTGGTGGAGAGCAGTAAGTTATTCTGAGAGGGTGCATTGCACTGATTGATATTACAAATCCTATTGAGGAAGAAGAGGAAGACTGTTACTACATTCAGTAAATTTACTTAGGCTGCCTCACTCTTGTGAGATTAAGGCCCAGGTGAGACTCTCTAGGCAACAGGAAAAGTGCTTTTCCACTGTGACTTTTCTGAGGAAAACACTTCCTAGTTTTAGGATTATCTGTGGCCACTATACTAGTGGAATTAGGGAAGCAACTGGGGGAGAATATCTATGACTGGATGTTGCCTTCCCAAGTATCTGGGGCCTTGTGATACTGTCCCTGTGTGGCAAGAGGTCAACATTCCAAAAAAAACTGAGTTGCTTCTCAGAAATCCTTTCAAGGATGGCTTTGCATAAATCTCTTATGCAGCAACTGTGATGAGACACTATATCCAATCATATTAAACATGTGTTTATAATCTAAGTATAACAACTGACTAATAGGAAGCAACTTTATGACCCATGTGATTTAGTGCTATAGGCAGCATCTATGCATGAGTCAAAACAGGGATAGAGAAGCAAATCAAGAATTCTTTGCTAGAAATCTGATTCATCAAAGGCAAAGAGAGGGAACTTGGGGACCAAGAACTCCCTTGCCACATTAACCCTCACGGTGGAAAATACCCAGGGAGAAGCAAAATAGAAAGATGGTTCTGATTAACTGGAATATATTACCTAGATATGGTAAGAACATAGGATTGCTTCTCTGCAAAAAAAGATGTATTCAGATTATGTGGAATGCAGGTCTTTGGATAAAAGGGCTGATACGTAGCTGATACCAAAGGTAACAAGGATGATGTTTCAGTTTCCATGTTTAAGACAGCTCCATCTCCACACTGAATGGGAGGCATGTCAGTGTAATTTCCCCAAGTAGAGATCTCTTCACCTGGAATTAGAGATAACCCAGGGGTGCTAGGCACAGTTAAAGAGCAAAGGGCTCAGATACCTTCTGAGTATCAGGATTACCTAGGTGTGTTTATTAAAGGGAAAGCACATCATTTATTCTCCAGTCAAGAATATAATTGGCTCCTGGAACTTTTCAGATTATCACTACCTTATTAACAGAATTGTGACCTTCTTTAGCAAGAAAGGTGAGCTTTATTGACATATATAAGTGAACACTTGAAGGGATTTATTTCAACCTAAGACTGTTGATTTAGAATCAGAAAGGACCTTAGAGGACATCTATCTCCATTTACCTTGAAGAGTCTAAGACCCTCATTTTAAATGTAAGTAAACTGAATCTTGGAAATGTTTAATGACTTGCTCAGTCATGTAGGTAGCTGCCTGATAAAGTCTAACCTCTGACTCCAAAAGCCATGACTCTTTACACTTTCATCTGCAATGCTGGGGTGCATTCTTCTTCATCTTTAAGAAGCAAGGTTTACTGTGAAAGTTATGAATTGACTTTTACATGAGAAGTTTAGATTTACTGGGAGAGACACCAAGAGTGACCTTCCTGGCCTTAAGGGTGACATTTTAAAATAGCCTCCAAATTTGCATTCATCCTGGTAACAGGCAGAGGCATAGTATTTTGCCACCCAGTAAGCCATCTTTATAGAAAAGTTTATGAAAGGAGAAAGTAAATCAGGAAACTACGTAACTGTCTACCCTCTTCTGATCACACAATTTCATACCTACAGAGATAAGGTATAATAGAATTGGTGCAGAGGTCTTGGCAGTTATTAGCCCTGCAGATATCGAAGCAACGGAAAGAGAATTGATACCTGGTGATGGTAATAGAGTCATATCATGTTAAGTATCCATGTAACTTTGGAGGTGAACTAGTTCTACATTTTACAGAGGAAGAAACCAAGAGCAAGGTAGGTTGAGCAACTTGACCCAGGTCACACACATGACCTTAGTGGACAAGTGGATCTAGACCACATGAGTTTTGGTTTTGTTGTGAAATCAGGTTTATTGTCCTTTTTCCTCCCACTTTTGTCATTGGCTCTGTAAATGGAGGGCAAGCTCTGACACATCTGACGCAGGGTAAATGCTTCAAATAAACCCTAGCAACTGATTGTTTATCAGTTATCCAAACACCAGTTTACTTCAGCTGAGGAAGGTTTGTCACTGGATTGGACACAGGATGAAGTATTTTTCCCCAAGATAACATAAAAAGACAATCTATTAGGGCACGGAATGGTCGCAATTTGCGTCAGTGGAAGGAATATCCTCAGTGAGGAAATCTCAGATAATCCTAATTACTTATAAACAGAAATTTAATTCATTAAACATAATCTGATTTTAAACTCACAGTGATACTTATCTGAACACTTGGAAACCACAGTTTTTTGTAAAAACATGCTTAAGAAATAGGAAGAATAGCACCTCAAATTATGGTAACCATTTAAAAGAAATTTTACTGTGATTCAGGTTATGGTTTTCCCCCCCAATTTTATTCCAGGTTGTTACACCATTTGAATCACAGCCATGAAAACCCTAAAGCACATGCAGCTTTTCTTTTCTTTTTTATTATTTATTTATTTTTAGATTTTCACATTCATTTACACAAAATTTTGAGTTCCAATATTTCTCCTCATCTATCCCCTCCCCCCTCCCCATAATACCTTGCATTCTGATTACCCCTTCCCTCAATGTACTCTCCCTTCTATCACACCCCACTCTTCCCTTATCCCCATCTTTTCTCTTTTCTTGTGGGGTAAGATAAACTTCTATACCCCATTACCTGTGTTCCTTTTTTCCCTGTTTTAAGAAATAATAATTCTCAACATTCATTTCTAATACTTTGAATTCCAACTTCTCTCCCTCCCTCCCTACCCATCCCCACTGAGAAGGCAAGCAATTCAATACTGGCTATATATGTGTCATATTGGAAAAGACTTCCATAATAATCATGTTGTGTAACACTAACTATATTGCCCTCTATTCTACCCTGTCCCCCCTTTTTTAATTTTCTCATTTGACCTTGTCTCTTCTGAAAAGTGATTACTTCTAGTTACTCTCATCTCCCATTTGCCCTCCCTTCTATCATCCTCCTCACCCCACTTGTCCCCTCCTCCCCTACTTTCCTGTAGTGTAAGATAGATTTTCATACCAAATTTAGTGAGCATGTTATTCCCTTCTTAAGCCATATGTGAAGAGAGTGAGTTTCACTTTTCCCCTCTCATCTTCTCCCTTTTCTCCTCCACTGAACAGGATTTTTCTTATCTCTTTTATGAATTATAGACTGCCCCATTCCATTTCTCCCTTTCTTCTCCCAGCATTTTCCTCCCTCACCCTTTTTTTTTTATTTTATTGTATTTTTTTATGGATATCATCTCTTCTGATTCAACTCAGCCTGTACTTTCTATGTGTGTGTGTGTGTGTGTGTGTGTGTGTGTGTGTATGTGTGTGTATTTCTTTCACCTACCCAAATACTGAGAAAAGTCTCAAGAGTTACAAATATTATCTTTCCATGTAGGAATGCAAACAGCTCAGCTTTAGAAAGTCTTTTATGATTTCTCTTTCCTGTATACCTTTTCATGCTTCTCTTGATTCTTGTGTTAGAAAGTCAAATTTTCTCTTCAGTTCTGTTCTTTTCATCATGAATGCTTGAAAGTCCTCTATATCATTGAATGACCATTTTTTCCCTTGAAGTATTATACTCAGTTTCTCCGGGTAGGTGATTCTTGGCTTTAATCCCAGTTCCTTTGACTTCTGGAATATCCTGTTCCAAGCCCTTTCATCCATTAATGTTGAAGCTGCCAGATCCTGTATTATCCTGACTGTATTTCCACAATACTTGAATTGTTTCTTTCTAGCTGCTTGCAGTATTTTCTCCTAGACCTGGGAACTCTGAAATTTGACCACAATATTCCTAGAAATTTCTCTTTTTGGGTCTCTTTCAAGAGATGATTGGTGAATTCTTTCAATTTTTATTTTGCCCTATGGTTCTAGAATATCAGGATAGTTTTCCTTGACAATTTCATGGAAAATAATGTCTAAGCTCTTTTTTTGATCATGGCTTTCAGGTCATCCCAAAATTTTTAAATTTCTCTCCTGGATCTATTTTCCAGGTCAGTTGTTTTTCCTATGAGATATTTCACATTCTATTTTTTCAAAATTTTGGTGTTGTTTTTTAACTGCTTGGTTTATCTCATAGTTATTAGCTTCTCTGAATTTGATTCTCTTTTTTAAAGAACTATTTTGTTTAGTGAGCTTTTGAACCTCCTTTTCCATTTGGCTAATTCTGTCTTCTAAAGCCTTCTCCTCATTGGCTTTTTGGACCTCTTTTTTCTAATTGAATTAGCCTCTTTTTAAAGGTATTATTTTCCTCAGCACTTTTTTGGTTCTCCTTTAGCAGGCTACTGACAAGCTTTTCAAGCTCTTCTATGACCTGAGTCCATTTCATATTCATTTTGGGGGTACTGGAGGCAGAGTCCTTGACTTCCTCTGTCAGTATGCCTTGTTCTTTCTCATCCAAAAGGATGGAAGGAGACACATGTTCACCAAGGAAGTAATCTTCTATTGTCTTATTTTTTTTCCCTTTTTTGGGTATTTTGCCAATCAGTTACTTGACTTCTGAATCCTTTTTCAAGAGAAAGGTCCTAGTGCTTCTCATATCCCCAGTACAAGGCTGAGATTCAAATCAGCTGCTCAATTCCCTCAGAGGCTTTGGTTGGGGGCAGGGCCATCACTGAGGGCTGAGGTTCAGATCAGCTGCTCAATTCCGCCAGAGGCTTTAAGCTGAACTATCTGGAAAATGGACCAAGGCTGCTTCCACTGCCACCATTGCTGCCCACCTCCTGCTGATGCCCCTGCCTCTGCTGCCATCTGGGGCCAGTGCTGTGGGAACCCCATTCCCCTCTCACCCAGCTGGAACCCCCCCCCCCCACTGAACTTTGGAGCTTTCTTTGTTGCTTGTGGGTTGAGGGATCTGGGACCCTCTCTGCTGGGAATTCTGCCCCAGAGGTCTGTTCAGGTCCTATTTCTCCCAGTGCCACATGGCCAGGGCTGGGCTCTGCTCCTCTCAGCATCCCGTGAGATAGACCTTTCCCTGTTGGCCTTCCAGGTTATGCTTGGCTGGAAACCTCTTTCACTCTGTTGTTCTGTAGCTTCTGCTACTCAAGAATTCGTTGAGTCATTTTTTACAGGTATTTTGTGGGCTCTGGGGGAAGCACTAGAGTATATGCATCTTTCTACTCTGTCATCTTGGCTCCCTACATGCAGCTTTTCTGTTTGATTTAGGGTTTAATTACTAAGTCATGTATGGGATGCAACTTGTGGTGACAGAGGGAATTTCCACAGTGGGTCCTCATGCTTAAAAAAAATCAGAAATACTTTCTTTCCCTTTTGGTAAAAGTACATAAACTCTTGAGGGTAAAGATATTTTTGAAGTGATTTAAGAAATGAAAAGAATCAAAAATAGATAAGAAAGACTTAGTTTTCTCAGTAACATGTTTGATATCCTGTGATATGACTGAATTTTTAAGAAATTGAAACCTTTACCCTTTTAGAAATAAAATTTTTAATATTTCATTTTCATATAAAATTTCTACAAACTATTTTTTCTTCTTTAAATTTACTTCTTTCTGGAACAGAATACACTGCAAGAATCCAGGATTTCTTCTACATAGATGTTCGCTCCATTGATGGCCACCACTCCATGCTTTCATAGAGTATCTTCATGAGTTACTGAGGCAACAATTCAGTAACTTGAGAGCAGCCTTCCAGTCATGATCCTTTCTTTACTTAGCCTGATACCTTATTAGAAACATTTTATTGTCTGAGTGTAGTCAAAACTCAAAGCCAGAGGGTTAAGCAGCAAGGTCCAATTTGTGCTCTCCTGGCATAGACTTTTCAAGCCATCGTCTCCATGCCACAATTAGATAGATTTTCTAATGTAGGAGGAAGAATATACTGAACACTTTGTGAGTTGTAGTTTCATGAGAATAGAGAATTCTCAGGGAAGAAACATAAATTAATGTAGATTGATACAAATTCGGAAACTTTTGGTCTTAGAATATTGCTTGAGGCATTAATTTACCAAGTGACTCATCCACAGTCACACAGTAAGTATCCTTTTTGTTGTTCTTCAGTTATGTCCAATTCTTTGTGAGTATGACCCATGAACCACAGAATGCCAATACTATGCATGGGGTTTTCTTGGCAAAGATTGTGGAATATTTTGTAATTTCCTTCTCCAGTGGATTAAGGCAAATGGAGTTTAAATGAGTTGTCCAGGTCACACAGGTATAAATGTGTGAGGTTATGTTTGAATTCAGGTCTTCCTGGCTCCAGACCCAGGGTTCTATGCACTGAGCTTCCTCCCTATCCGTAAAACTCTTCATGCTGCTTCTCAAAGACGAGACATTTAGACAGGGCCAATATATGAAGTCTTTCCAGCTTGGTATGGCCTGTGAGAGCTTCTGATACACTAGACAGCATAGAGAATTCAGGGGCACTTCCACATAACAATGACCCACTGTGAGGGAACTTTGATGAGCAATAAGAACAAAACAAAATAAAAATAAGATTTATTTATAATAGAGGTCTTGTGTCCCCTGGGTTCAAATACAAGGGCAACTATTTACCAACTTGGACGAGTCACTGTTTTAGCATCAGTATTTTAACTATGAGATGAGGAGTTGGACAAGATGATCTCAGAGGCCTTTTCCATTTCTGTGTTTGTGTTTGTCCTTCATTGCCAAAGAAGACCATGGCATCAGAGAAATAATGACATGACTTGCACTTGACTTTGTTTTGAGTGAGGGAGGGCTGTGCAGGTCACCAGCCTCACTTCTCCTCCAGAGCCATCTGAATCTAGTGACCAGATATTTATCAGGATGACTGGAGATGACCCAGGATGAGGCAATTGGGGTTAAGTGACTTGCCCAAGGTTGTTGTTCTTTAATTATGTCCAATTCTTTGTGAGTATGACCCATGGATCATAGAATGCCAATACTATGCATGGGGCTTTCTTGGCAAAGACTGGAATGTTTTATAATTTTCTTCTCCAGTGTATCAAGGCAAATGGGAAACTGAACTCCAGAAAGAAAACAAAAGAAGTCCCATTTTGCTTGCTCTAACGGTAGATTAAAAAGGCAATATTTTGTAATAGGATGAATATAGTCCATGGAGTCCATGGTGTAACATTCTATGATCTAAAGTCCCTTTTAATTCTAATATCACATATTTTATTTCATAACACTGTAGATTATGATTTCATCCAAATATAACATTGTTCTGGCTATACTCTAAAGAACTTTCCATCTTTAGCATTTTACATCCTAGTGTTACCATTGTCACTTCTAAAGCTCCTTCCTTCTCTAACACGCTATGTTCTAAGGTCCTTTTTAACTCTAACATTATAAGGTCTGTGTTCTAAATCTTGTCTAAACATTTGTGACTTTATGACTGATGTGTATGAAGCGTACGATATTCAATACTCTATGATTTCTGTGACTCACCAGTATTTATTTCTGATTTCTTTTTCTTGTAGCAGTTAGTAAAACAGCATGGAAAGAGACAATGAGACGAATGTCTCTGAATTCCTCCTCCTAGGACTTCTCATCAGACCACAGCAGCAGGGGTTGTTCTACCTCCTATTCCTGAGTATGTATCTCACCACACTGTTTGGGAACCTGCTTATCATCTTGCTGATCAGATTAGACTCTCGCCTCCATACCCCTATGTATTTCCTCCTCAGCCACTTGGCCTTCACTGATCTCTGTTTCTCTTCAGTGACCACCCCTAAGATGCTGGTGAACATGCAGACAGGAAGTCAGACCATTTCCTACAATGGCTGCATCTCACAGATGTATTTCTTCATATTCTTTGTTGATCTTGACAGCTTCCTGCTCACTGCAATGGCTTATGATCGCTATGTTGCCATCTGCCACCCTCTCCACTATACCACTGTCATGAGTAAGGAACTATGCATCCTACTGGTGCTTGGATCCTGGATCCTCTCCTGTGCTCACTCTTTGACCCACACACTTCCCCTGGCCCGACTGTCCTTCTGTGCAGACAACACCATAACCCACTACTTTTGTGACTTGGCTGCTTTGCTCAAGCTATCCTGCTCAGATATTTCCCTCAATGAACTACTGATATTCACTGTAGGGGTAGCAGTCATTACACTGCCATTAATATGTGTCCTTGTCTCTTACATCCATATTCTTGCTACTGTCCTGAAGATACCTTCTGCCAAGGGGATCTTCAAAGCTTTATCAACCTGTGGCTCCCATCTCTCTGTGGTGTCATTGTATTATGGGACAATCATTGGCCAGTACTTTTTACCTTCCTCCAGTAACTCTAATATCAAAGACATCATTTTTTCTATAATGTATACAATGGTTACTCCCATGCTGAACCCCTTTATCTACAGTTTGAGGAACAGGGATATTAATGGGGCCCTGAAGAAAGTCCTTTGTAGGGGTATGTTTTCTTCCCCTTCATAGCCAGAGCCATGAATTAATTTTACTCAGTACATGGAATCATAATTTGTGTCTACTCATGCTACAATTCACAAAAATATAGATAACTCAAACTTAATTTCCCACATTTCTGCAAAACTTCTTAATAGAAAATCCATCAGACATCATCAAGAATTCTGAGGATGTGAAAGGACAGAATTAGTGAAGCTCTTGAATGGTGGACAGACCACTTGTGAATGGATACAAAACTACAATACTTTATTTTTCACAAGCCACCATTTCTGGACTCTATGGTATTTCTGTGAGCGAAACGGATGGAATTCATTTATGAATGAGGAAATTTAATTCTTGAACATCTCACATAATTTTCCCCAGGTTAATTTAATTTACCAAACATTTTTAGCAGCTTTTATGCTGAAGGCACACTAAGGTATGAGAAATACAAAGAAGACCATATAAAACAGTCCTTTGCCTGCAGGGATGGTACATTGTTTTTATAAGAAGTGCCAGTCTCCTGAAAGGAAATGAAAACCTGTTTCCAAAAGCTTACAGTAATTTTCAGTTAATAGTATTTTAATCCAGAAATAATGTGAGTTTTTTTAAATTAACTTTTTCTCATTTTTCAACAAAGTCTTAAATTTTCTCTTCCTTTCTTTTCCCTCGCTCCCCAAGACAACATGCTATGTTATGAGTTCTACACATATGTTCTTATCAAACATATTTACTCAGTCATATTGCACAGAAGAATTAAAATGAATTAGAGAAACCATGAAAAAAATGCAACCAACATAAAGCAACACGAGAAAATAGTGTGCTTCATTCTACATTGTGATTCCATAGCTCTTTCTCTCCATTTTGCTTCAAGAGTCCTTTTCGAATGTTTTAGGTCCTTGCATTCCTGCGAAGGGCTATGTCTGTTGGAAACAGTACTCACATGCTGTGTCTGCTATTGTGTATAATGTTCTCCTGGTTCTGCTCATTTCATTCAACATTAGCTCAATGTAAATCTTTCCAGGGTTTTCTGAAGTCCTCCTGTTCATCCTTTCTTTTAGCACAATATTATTCCATTATATTCATATACCACAGCTTGTTCAGTCATTTCCCAGTTGATGGGCATTCCCTCAATTTCCAATTCTTGGACACCACAAAGAGAGTTGCTATAAATATTTTTGTACATGTAGGGCCTTTTCCCATTTTTATGATCATTTTGGGATACATTCCTAGAAGCAATATTGCTGGGTCAAAGGGTATACACATTTTTGTAGCCCTTTGGGCATAGTTTCAAATTGCTTTCCAAAAGAATTGGATCAGCTCACAGCTTGACCAACAATGAATTAGTGTTTCAACTCTCCCACATCTTCTCCAACATTTATCATCTTCTTGTTTTGTCATGTTAGCCAATCTGACAGGTGTGATGTGGGTCCTCAGAGTTGTTTTGGCTTGCATCTCTCTAATCAATAGTAATTTAGAGAATTTTTTCATATGACTATAGATAAATTTAATTTCTTCCTTTGAAAACTATCTGTTCATACTCTTTGACCATTTATCAATTGGGGAATGACTTATCTTCTTGTAATGTTAAAGTGTTTTACAGGAGAGAGACAGCGTAATATAGGGGAAAGAGCAATATATCTGGTGGTAATACACAGGGGTTAAATAACAGTTCTCCCAACTATCAACTCTGTGTAATTTTGAACAAATTACTTAATCTATCTGGGCCTCAGTTTCCTCTTTTGTAAAATGAGGGAGTTGGACTGGATGATCTCTAATTCCCTTTTTGCTCTAATTCCATGATACTATTAATAGTTGGTTGTCTTTTCCAATTCGGTTGGCTTCATCCCATAGAAGATCTAGGTGCATACATTGCATCACAGGGACAGTGAGAAACAGCCTACAGCAGCAAAAAAATTTTTGTTGTTTGTGGATACATTCACATTTCACGTATCAGAGGGACACTATGCAATGGTAGACTGTAGGTTGAATCTCCAAATTTATCCTGATCAAGCTGCCAAAGACACTAACCAGGGTCTCTTGCATGCAACATAGAGAGTTACATAGGTGTTTTATCACATTTAAGGGAGTCACCTGACCATTAGTGTTCAAGCCAGAAACATGACCTGGTTCAAGAGGATGTTGCTAATTCCATGAGGGTTGAGATGTGGGGGAGCAGATACAAATGATGGTTCCAACAATTATTATAATCATAACTGGAAAAAATAGTGACATTTTTTTCGCACTCTGACTTGCTGTTTAAAAACCTCCACAAGTGTTTCAACTCCTTGAATGAGGGAAGAAAGAGCCTGGTATTAGGAAACAGAAGTGGAGAATATGACATGGAAATTCTCAAAGACAATTGTAGAGCCAAGCCTCAGTAAGACTGGGAGAGGAGTGAAGTCTATCAGTGGCACTACCTCCTTCCTCTCTCCCTTGGTGGAGGCCCTTGAAGTAATTGTGAAAACTGAGTGAAGTACACTGACTCTATGTTGTGACTCAATTATGAATCAGTCCCCTTTCTATTCAATGATAGTTCTATTCTAATTCCTGTAAGAAAACTTTCTTCAATTAGGGGAACTGTGAGATAACTTTATTGCATTGTTTGAACCTAGCCCTGAGTGGCTTGGAAGCTGCAACACCTCTACCGAAGGACGTAGGCCATGCTACTCAGACATTCAGTCAGATCTGAGGACTGAGGCAAGAAGTTTTCTCAAGCAACCAATGTATCTTAACTGGAAACTGGTCTCATACTTGTCAATTAACTATTGTATCCATGTTCCTCTGATTGAATACAGAATTTGAGGTGATGGGATACCTCTTTTTCTGATTTCTGGGAAATTCACCTGTTGGCACTTCATCTCTCAACTGAGAAGGCCACCAATATTTCTTCCAATTAGAAATCAAGTTGCCTGATTAAACTTCCTATTTTTGCTTTGCTTATCGTAATATTCTAATACATAAAAATCTCTCTCTCCCTGTATTCATGGTCCAACACCAAGCTCAGGAGGCCTGGTCCCTATTGGTTATGCAATTGGCTGCACTGCTTAATAAATCTATATACTTACCTGGAACATTTGATTCCTCATTTATTTCAGATTTCATACATGACACTCTGGCCTTCCCATTTTTCCAATCCTCGCATAATTTGAGCCATTCTGGCTTTGTTATTGAATCTACTGCAACAGCCTGAGATGACAATATTTTTGATGCACCTCTCAGTATTGCAGGCTAATTAGCCATTTTAAATCAACCGCCTGGACTACATTCAAGCTCCTTTATGGAAATTGTAAGTAGGAGTCAGGTACAATTCCATAATTGATATATAACATGATATTGACATTTAATAAGGTAATTGATTTATAGTTATAAGATAATTGATATATAACATGACAAAGGCATACAGAGAAATAGTGTGCACCTATTCCTAGCTTAGAAATGTGTGTGACTTAGGTGTGACTTAGAAATTTCTCCATTCTGAGTGTTGGATTAGTAGAATAGATTAAGTACACAAGACACAGTAGGAAATGACCATAGCAATCTAGTATTTGATAAAATCAAAGACCCTAGAATCTAGAATACGAACTTACTATTTCATGAAACGTTCTGGGGAAACTGGAAAAGAGTACAGCATAATCTAAGTATAGAATAGTATCTTACACTATTTGCCAAGAGAAGGTCAAAATGGGTATATGATTTAGACATAAAGAGTCATACCATAAGCAAATCAGGAGAGCAAAGAATAATTTACCTGTCAGATCTATGGAGAAATGAATAATTTTTTACCAAACAAGACAGAATATTATAATATGTAAAATGGATAATTTTGATTGTATTAAAAAGTTTTGCACAAACAAAACCAATGCAACCAAGACAAGAAGGCATCAGAAAGCTGGGAAACAATTTTTACAGCATGTCTCTGATAAAGACCTCATTTCTCAAATATATAGGGAACCAAGCCATATTTATAAAAGAAAGATCCAGTCCTTAATTGATAAATGGTCAAGACGTACAATAATAAGCTTTAATAGGAAGAAATCAAAGCTATTAATAGTTACAAGAAAAAACTGCCTAAATCACTACTGAGAAGAGAAATGCAAATAAAGACTAATCTGAGATGCCACCCCACACCTCTAAGATGGGCTAACAGGGAAGGAAAGGAAAATGACAAATGCTGCATGGCATGTGAAAAAATTGGACACTAATGCCTTGTTGTTAGAGTTTTAAACTAGTCTAACCATTCTGGAGAATCCTAACCCTAACAATTCAGAATGACACTCAAAGAGCTAACTCTAATCCTAAACCTTAACCCTAAATCTAATCCTAGCACTTTGACCCAGCAGTGTCACTATTAGGACTGTATCTCAAAGAGATCAAAGAAAAAGGGCAAGAATCTACTTGAACAAAAATGCTAATAAAAGCATTTTTTGCATTTGTATGCTGTGGCAAAGAATGGGAAATCAAAGGGACGTCTAACCACTGAGGACTGGCTGAAAACGTTGTATGATATAATTGTGATTGAATATTATTGTGCTATAAAAATGATTAGCAGAATGGTTTCAGAAAAATCTTGGAAGACTCATATGAACTCATGAGTAAAGTGAGTAGAACCAAGAAACATTGTACATAATAACAATAATATTATAAGAATGATAAACTGCTACTCTTATCAAAACAAAGATTCAAGACAATTGCAAAGAACCCATGATGACACATGCTATCCACCTCCAGAGAGAATGCTGATAAACTCTGAACACAGATTGAAGCACATTTTTTCCTTCCTTTATTTTTATTGTTTTGTTTGTGTTTTTGTTGACTACATGGCAAATGTGAAAATGTGTTTTGTAGGATTTCATGTGTGTGATCTACATCAAATTATGTGGCATCTCAAAGGGGAGAGATGCAATGTGAGGGAAAGAATTTAGAACTCAAAATTTTAAAAAATGATTGTTAAATACTTATTACATAAAATTTAATAGAACAACCAAAAATAATTTTAAAAGTAAAATGATTTGGGAACACTCTACTGAAGTAATGAAGACAAAATCAAGGTGATATTAAAAAATAGCTTTAATAATTAGTAGGAATACCATATTTTATGTGGCATATGTTTTCATAAAATCATAAAAGATTAGAGTAGGAAGGTATCTGAGAAGTCATTTTTGTTAACTGCCTCATTTCATAGATAAGGAAACTAGAACCTGGGAGGTTCGAGTAATTTTTCATTAACACCCAGGTGGTAAGTGGCAAAGCTGAGTGCTCAACCTAGATGTGCTGACTCTGTGTCCAATGCACTTTCTGCTCTATGAGGCTGCACATGAATTTATGCCCTTACTAAATCTATGGTTTTGTAGCATTTTCTTATTCGAACAGTCCAATGAATGCTAGTCTTGTAGTCAGAAGACTTGTGTTCCATTGTTGTAAACTGTACAAGCATGACTCACACACAGCCAAATCTTATATCTTGCATTCCAGTGCATTCTTCCCCATAGTACATAGTCTCCAAGCAATTTACATATGAAGTCTTAGATCTTTGTTTATTTTTTATGGATTTACCATGTTCTGTTTCATATTGTTATTATTTATAACCTCACCAATATACTAGACTTTGATCTCTACAAGTTCAAGAAGTGTTCAGATAGGAGTTGAAACACATGATCTTTAAGGTTCCATCAAACATTCAGGAGTCTAGAATTCTAAGATTTTTTTAAAAAGATGTTGCTTTTTATCTACAAGTGTTCTTGTATGACTTTGAATCAAGGAGTAGTACAGTTCTCCAAAGAATTAAATATTAGCATTACCCAGAAGTCACTTGAAATGTTCATGGTTGATGTGAGAATGCTGCAACATGAGAAATAAAGAACTTCAAAGAACTGGAGCAAATATTAACAGGGAAAATTATGAAGAAAAAAAGAGAAATGTTTGGCCATGGAGTTGGAAAGAGGGATGACAAATGAGCAGATCAAGTACTCCATGGTTATGTGAGAGGAAAAGAAAGATGGAACATAGCATATTGCGTGTAATCTGGAGACAAAATTATGGGCATATAAAGAAAAGTATCTCCAAGGATGGTTTGGAAGGGTTAGAAGTATTGCTCCCTGCATCATCAAAGGGAAACACCTAGAAACATAAAGGGGATCATCGATGCAGTTAAATAGCTTGAAACAACAAGCTTTGCACATAATACTTGCTGAATGTTCATTGAATGAATGGACAATATGACCCTAAGAAGGTCATTTCCACTTTCTGAGCTATTGTGGATAATGATGCAGTGAACAGAATACTTCTTTATATTCTGTACTGCAAATGAACTCCATCTCTAAAAAATGGGTGGAAATTTGCTACCTAACATGCCCACCTGTTTTGATGAAAGAGAGTTTAAAGTGCTAAAGGATTGCCAGGTTTGAATAAAATTTAATTTGTCATTCAGCCAGTAGTATTTATTAGCTGTCTATTCTGTGCCCAAGGACTGTGATAGGCACTGGGGATACAAAAATAAATGTTAACAATCCTGACTCTCAGAGTTACTTTATGTGTTTTCTGCATTTTTTGAAAAGGTGTTTTAACCCCAACCATATGAAAACTAAAATGAAGGTGAGGGAGATTCTTATCAAAATCTGAATAATCTAAGTTTTTGGTTGAGAGTCTGGGGCAGTCTGATGGCATTAATGAATGAGGCTTGCAGGAGGAGCAGCTTTGACCTGGAGAATAAGAAGGTGATCATTTCTTTACACAGGCCCTGAGGAGAGAGGATGGACACCCCAAAGATATTTTTCCCAAAGGCTCACAGCATTACATACATCACAGCATCTCCAATCCCTGGCACAAACATTCTCCTTCCCCCAAAGCCAGTGAATCCATTTTATAAGGAGCCTATGGGGTTATCAGGCAATTACTCCGTGTTTATTTCTAACCAGAATCTTGGGAGCATTGTTTCCCACCTCCTGGTTACTTCTTTGGCTGATAAAGCAGGAGCCCAAAGCACTTTTGGTGGTGAAGATGATTGAAGAGAGTCTTCCCAACAAATACCGTGCTTCCTCCACCTCCCGATCCCCTGTGAGCAGTCCAGAATTTGGGCTGTAGATTTGGGTTCTGCTGTTCCTTCCAGATTCCCATAAACTCTGGTGACAAGCTCTATGCTCTGGAGCTGAGAGCATCTCTATTTATCCCATGAAGGAACAGGTCAGATAGCTTTGGACATCCTTACTTAAGTAATGTGTTTGTTTGTTTGTGTGTTTATGTAGATTGTGTGTGTGTATGTGTGTGTGTGTATGTTTGCCTGTGAGTATGAGAGACAGGGATAGAATCTGACAGTGAGATAGACACAGAGAGACAGAGAAAAAGAGAGATCCAGAGTGAGAGAGCGAGAGAGACAGACAGATAGACATACAAAGATAGATTCATATTATTCAACTTCCTCATATTTAAGAAAGGATGGTTCCAAATAACAGCTAGCATTTTAAAGCATTTTTAGGTTTAAATAGTATTTTACAAATACTATCCCATCTGATCACCTCAAGAACTTCGTGAGGTACGTGATATTGTTCTTATTTTTCAGATGAGTAACCTGAGACTGAAAAATTGTAAAGTGACTCGCAAAATGTCACCCAGCTAACAAGTGTCTGAATTTGAACTCATGTCTTTTGAGTCCAGCTCCAGGGCTCTGTCCACTAAGTCCTTTAATCTTTCCAACATAGATTCCCAGTTTATTTGAATCACCATGCTAGACCATAGACTATCAGAACATGGAATATAGGATATAAAAGGTGGAAAAGATTTTTGAATCAATCATAAACATTTATTAAATGCTTACATTGTGCCAAGCATTGTGCCAGTGTTATGAAGAGAGGCAATAGTTAGTTTCTCTCCTCAAGTAGCTCACAGTCAAGCGGGGAAGACAGAATACCAAACAACATATATGAATTATTATACAAGATAAATAGAAAATAATTCAATAAAAGGAAAGCACTAGAATTAAGAGGAGTTGGGAAAGACTTCCTATGAAGATGGGATTTTAGTTGGGACTTAAAAGAAAAACAAAGAAGTCAGAGATCTTGCATTCCAAACATAAGGGACAGCCACAGAGAAGTCCTAGACCTGAGAGCTGCAGTGTCTTGTCTCTGGAGCAGCCAGGAGCCCCGTTTCACTGGAATTGAAGAGCATGGTAGCTCTGGTTGCAAGCCCTAGGATTCTCTGTCCTCCCTGCTCTCTCACCTTAGCTGTGAAAATTAATAAAGTAAAATTAGAAGATCATCTGGTCACAGGCACAGTTTGTTCAATGTAAGGGAATCTAGTGAATGAGAGAAAGGCCAGAATTCCGGAAACATTCTGTGCAACACAAGAGCTCCCTCAAATCAGAACGATTGAAGGGGAGATTGGCCGGGTAAGACCAGAGTGAGCATTCTCTCCATTTGGAGTGTTCAAGTAGAGGCTAAAGGGCCACTTGCCAGGGATGCTATGTAGTTGATTCTCACACTAAGTGTTAGTTTGGGCTAAATCAAATCTGAGATTTCTGTAAACACTGAGACCCTATCAGCCTAACTCTGGGATTCTGCTAAGCTGAGACTACATGATTCTTTGTTTTTTTGACTATATGAGTGTAAGATTCTTTGAAACAAGGATCCTATTCTGTTCTAGTATTTTATGAGTGAATTGGATTAGGTCATAAATAACATATTTTGAAATCTGCAGATGACAAATCTAGGAGGGAGACCTAGAATGTGGAATAACAGAATTAGTATTCAAAAACATCAGAGGAAATATAGGCCAAATCTAATACCTTGAAGTTTAATAGAAATAACTGTAAAATACTCCACTTAACTTCAAAAAATTAGCTCTACCAGTTCAAGAAGTGGAAGGCATGGCTAGGCAATATTTTGTGTGAAAAAAAGATCTCAGATTTTTTCTGATATTTTGAGTATGGTCCTGGCACCTATATCTCTGAGGAGGCTAGTGCTACAGGAGTTTATGTACCATTTTGTGTTTCCTCAGGGTATGATGTTGTCCACAGTAGGGTCTTGTAAAGACTGGAAGTTAGGATGTAGTATATCCAAGAAGATATTTAAATGGTGATAGTTTCCTGCAGATTCAGCTACAATGGAATCTACTTGATCCTGTACAGTCTAGCTCAATGCCCCCACCCATAGGCAAGATTGGATAGAGACTGTGGTACAGTTGAGAATACTAGGCAAATTTAACATTTAAGATGGTGGAAAGCAGAAAGTCTTTCTGACAAGCTGCATTACTCTCATTGATATTACCATGCTTTCTCAGGAAGAGAGAGACTGTTACTGAATTCAGTAAGTTTAATTAGGCTGACTCACTCTTGTGATTCCAAGGCCCTGATGAGAGTCTCTAGGCTACAGAAGGTGCTTTTCCACTGTGACTTTTCTAAGGAAAACGCTTGCTTGTTTTGGGATTCTCTGGGGTCACTCTCTTAATGGAGTTATTGAAGCAATTGAGGGAGCAAATCTGTGTCTGCATGTTGCTTTTCCAAGTATGTGGGACCATGGGGTACTGTGCCTGAGTGGCAAGAAGTCAATGTTCCTTTAAAGACTGAGTTGCTTATCAGAAAACCTTTCAAAGATGGCTTTGCATAAATCTCTTATGCAGCAGCTGTGATGAGACTCTATACCCAAAGATATTAAATATGTGCTTGGAATCTAAATATAATGACTGCCTAAAGGGATGCAACTTTCTGACCCATGTGGTTTGGTACTATAGGTAGATTCTATGTATGACTCAAAACAGGGATAGAAAAAGAAAACCTGGAATTCTCTGTTAGAAAGCTGAGTTCATCAAAGGTAAAGAGAGGGAACCTGGGGACCAGGAACTCCCTTGCCACACTAACTTTTACAATGGAAAATTACCAGGAAGAGGCAAAATAGAAAGATGGTTCTGATTAATGGGCAATATTACTTAGAATATGGTGAGAAAATGCCATTACTTCTCTGCAGAAACATATATTCAGATTATGTGAAATGCATGTTTTTGGATAGAAGGCTAATATAGTACAAAATCATTCCTATCATGCAGCAAGAAGGTGGCAGTAGAGACAAGATAATTCCAACAGCCACTGAAGTGAAGGTGGACAGTATGATGTTTGGGTTGCCATGTTTAAGACAGTTCAGTCTCCACATTTAATGGGATGCATGTCAGTGTAACTTCCCCCAAGTAGAGATCTCTTCACCTGGAATCAGAGACAACCCAGACGATTTCTAGTCACAATTAAAAAACAAAAGGCTCAGCTTCTGAGTACTGGAATTTACTAGATGTGTTTATTAAAGTGAAATGGATCAGTGTTTTCCTACCAAGAATATAATTGACTCATGGAACTTTTCAGATTATTACTATCTTATGAGCAGAATTGTGACCTTCTTTAGCAAAAAGGAGACTTTATTGACATATACACAAGAATATATTAAATGATTCATTTCAACATGGGATTATCTATTTGGAATTAGAAGGGACATTATAGGTCATCTATTTCCATTTACTTTAGAGGTCCTAGACCCTCATTTTAAATATGAGGATGCTGATTCCTAGAGATGTTAAAAGATTTGCTCAGTCACATAGGTAGTTAACTGACAGAATCCAGCCTCTGACTCGAAAGCCATGATTTGTCGTTTTCACATCCAAGGCTGGAATACTTTCTTCTTTGTTCCTAAGAAACAATGTTTGCTGTAACCATGTACTGACTTTTACATGAGTAATTTAGATCCATTGGGAGATGAACCAAGAGGAGCCTTCCTGGCCTTGAGTGTGACATTTGTAATAAGTCCCAAATTTGCATTCATCCTGGTAATAGCTTTTCACCCCCCATAAAACCATTCTCATGCAAAAGTCTATGAAGGAAGAAACTAAATCAGGAAAGTACGTAACTCTCTATTCTCTTCTGCTCTCTCTAATTCATACCTACAGAAATATAGTATACTAGAGTGGATGTAATGGGATGGGCAGTTAATAGCCCTGTACACATGTAAGCAACTGGAACAGGATTGATACCTGGTGATGATAATAGAGTCATATGATTTTAAGTATGCATGTGACTTTGGAGATCAACTAGTCCTACATCTTACAGATGAATTAACCAGGATCAAGACAGGTTAAGCAACTCGTCCCAGGTCACACAGCACATTAGTGGCCAAGCGGATGGAGACCACAGTTTTGTTTTGTTTTTTGTGGAATCTGGGCTTATTGTTCCTTATCATCCCACATTTGTTTTTCTTGTCTAAAGTCTCATGATGGTGAGAAGTGACCTTGAGTTCTCAAAGGCTCTGTCAATGGAGGGCAAGCTCTGACACATTCTACCACACTGAAAACACTTCTAACAGATCCTAACAATTTGGTTGTTTATCAATTGTCCAAACACCAGTGTACTTCAGTTTAGGAATGCTTGTCCCGGATTGGACACAGGATGAAGTATTTTTCCCCAAGATACCACAAAAAGGCAATCTACTAGGGCACGGAATGGTTACAGTTTGTGTCTGTGGAAGGAATATCCAGTGAAGAAATCTCAGATAATCCTGATATCTTATAAACAGAAATGTGTAATTCATTAAACAGAATCTGATTTTAAACTCACAGTGATACTTATCTGAACACTTGAAAACCACAGTATTTCATAAAAACATGGCTAAGAAATAGGAAGAATAGTATCTCAAATTATGGTAGCCATTTAAAAGAAATTTTACTGTGATTCAGGTTATGGTTCTTATCCCCAATTTCATCCTAAGTTGTTATACCATTTGAATCAGCCATGAAAACCCTAAAGTGCATGCAGCTGTTCTGAACAACTTCAGTTAGGGTTAATTTGTGAAACTGAAACACATCAGTGTGGAAGTAGTGTTGTGTAGTGGACAGAATGCAGTGAGCTTAGAGTCTGGAAAAAGTGGGCACAAAACCATCACTGAAAATACATATTGACTGTGTGATCTTGTGCAAGTAACTTAACATTTAAATACCTCAGGAAATTCCCAAGGATTTTATTACTAAATAATGTATAGGATGCAAGTTGTGGTGACAGAGGGAATTTCCACAGTGAGTCCTCATGCTTAAAAAAAAATCAGAAATTCTTTGTGTCCCTTTTTGTAAAGGTACATAAACTTTTGGAGGGTAAAGATATTTTTGAAGTGATTTAAGAAATGAAAGGATTAAAAAATAAATAGAAAAGACTTAGTTTACTCAGTAGCATAATTTATGTCAGGTGACATGACTGAATTTTCCAGAAATTGAAAACCTTACCTTTTTAGAAGGAAAATTTTTAATATTTCATTTTCATATAAAATTTCTACAAACTATTTTTTTTGCTTTAAATTTATTTCTTTTTGGAACAGAATATACTACAAAAAATCCAGGATTTCTTCCATATAGATGCTTCTTCCATCAATGGCCACTACTCTTCACTTTCATAGAGCATTTTCATTCATTACCTTGCTAGCAAACTTCCAGCCATGATCTTTCCTTCGCTTAGCTTGATGCCTCCTTAGGAACAATTTTATCTGAGTTCAGCCAAAACTCAAAGCCAGAGACTTAACCAGAAGGTCTGATTTGTGCTCTCCCAGCATAGACTTTTCAAGCCCAGGGTCATCTCCATGCCATGAAGAAACATTGGACAGATTTTCTAATGTAGGAGGCAGAATATACTGAACACTTTGTGAGTTGTAATTTCATTAGAATAGAGAATTCTCAGGGAAGAAACATAAATTAATGTAGATGATAACACTTGGCCACTTTAGATCTTAGAATATTGCTTGAGGCATTAATTTACCAAGTGACTCATCCACAGTCACACAGCAAGTATCTTTTTTGTTGTTCTTTAATTATGTCCAATTCTTCATGATATAAATCATGGACCATAGAATGCCAATAATATGCATGGGGTTTTCTTCGCAAAGATTCTGGAATCTTTTGCAATTCCCTTCTCCAGTGGATTAAGGCAAATGGAGTTTAAATGACTTTTACAGGGTCACACAGATATAAATGTGCGAGGCTATGTTTGAATTCAGACCTTCCTGGATCCAGACCCAGGGTTCTATGCACTGAGCTTCTTCCCTATCCATAAAACTCTTCATGCTGCTTCTCACACAAGAGACATTCAGTCATCACAGGACCCACATATGAAGTCTTTCCAGCTTGGTATAGCCTATGAGAGTTTCTGATACACTGGATACCATACAGAATCCAGGGACACTTTCCCATAACAATGAACCACTGTGAGGGAACTTTGATGAACAATAAGAAAACAACAAAATAAATATAAGATTTATTTATAATAGAGGCCTTGTGTCCCCTAGGTTCAAATACAAGTGCAGCTATTTACCAACTTGGGCGAGTCACTGTCTTATCATCAGTGTTTTAACTATGAGATGAGAAGTTGGACAAGATGATCTCAGAGGCCTCTTCCATCTCTATATGTATTATGAGGAAATGTAGGGCTGTATGCTATCTATAAGGAATAGTCTTTTGGAGAGGGGAATCAGGTGTGTGGGAAAGCCTCTTATCTCCCTACTTATTGTCTCTCAATGGAGACTACATGTGACAACCAACCAGAGACACTCACAGCAAGATAATTTTTCTGTCTCTGAATATTGTCTCTGAATAAGAGGGAAACTTGTATTGGTTAGATGTATTAGTAAGAACCCTAGCAAACTGAGGATGGACTGCTGGTTCAAGTTCTTTCATCTGTTTTGCTAAAGGAAAGTAACTATTAAGGGGTCAACAATCTTACTTTAATTAGAAAAAAGTAAAAACAAGCCGAGAAATTAGCACATAGATTCAACAGACAGGGCTCTTACAATCTGAACAAAGTAATGTAATCACCTACATAAACCAACCAGAGGAGCACAAGACTCTGAGTAGTTGGGGGGCTCTTAACAAATGGCTACTCAGGAGTCCCTTCCAGGGAATTAAAAGGTCTTTCTCATAAGCAAATCCCCCAAAGCAAAATACAAACCTCCCAGGATATATAACAAAGATTCAATTTTTGATTGGCTCACAGCCTGTAAGTACAAAACTTACATGACTCGGCACAGCTGTAAACCATCACAATTCAAAGGAGACCAATCCTTCGTAAGTTTTCAATGAGCCTGGAAAATTGAACTCCCAAAAGACCACAACACAAATCCCATCTTGCTTGCTTTTACAGTAGATTACAAAGGCAATATTTTGTAATAGGATGAATATAGTCCATGGAGTCCATGGTGTAACATTCTATGATCTAAAGTCCCTTCTAATTCTAATATCACATGTTTTATTTCATAACACTGTAGATTATGATTTCATCCAAATATAACATTGTTCTGGCTATACTCTAAGGTACTTTCCATCTTTAGCATTTTACATCCTAGTGTTACCATTGTCACTTCTAAAGCTCCTTCCTGCTCTAACGTTTTATGTCCTAAGGTCCTTTTTGACTCTAACATTATAAAGTCTGTATTCTAAATCTTGTCTAAACATTTGTGACTTTATGACTGATATGTATGAGGAGTACGATATTCAATACTCTATGATTTCTATGACTCAGCAGTATTTATTTCTGATTTCTTTTTCTTCTAGCAGTTAGTAAAACAGCATGGAAAGAGACAATGAGACGAATGTCTCTGAATTCCTCCTCCTAGGACTTCCCATCAGACCACAACAACAGGTGTTGTTCTACTTCCTATTCCTGAGTATGTATCTCACCACGCTGTTTGGGAACCTGCTTATCATCTTGCTGATCAGATTAGACTCTTGCCTCCATACCCCTATGTATTTCCTCCTCAGCCACTTGGCCTTCACTGATCTCTGTTTCTCTTCAGTGACCACCCCTAAGATGCTGGTGAACATGCAGACAGGAAGTCAGACCATTTCCTACAATGGCTGCATCTCACAGATGTATTTCTTCATATTCCTTACTGATCTTGACAGCTTCCTGCTCACTGCAATGGCTTATGATCATTATGTTGCCATCTGCCACCCTCTCCACTATACCACTGTCATGAGTAAGGAACTATGCATCCTACTGGTGCTTGGATCCTGGATCCTCTCCTGTGCCCACTCTTTGACCCACATACTTCCCCTGGCCCTACTGTCCTTCTGTGCAGACAACACCATAGCCCACTACTTCTGTGACTTGGCTGCTTTGCTCAAGCTATCCTGCTCAGATATCTCCCTCAATGAACTACTGATATTCACTGTCGGAGTAGCAATAATTATAGTGCCATTTACATGTGTCCTTGTCTCTTACATCCGTATTCTTGCTACTGTCCTGAAGATACCTTCTGCCAAGAGGATCTTCAAAGCTTTATCAACCTGTGGCTCCCATCTCTCTGTGGTGTCATATTATGGGACAATCCTTGGTCAGTACTTTTTCCCCTCCTCCAGTAACTCTAATATCAAAGACATCATTTTTTCTATGATGTATACAGTGGTTACTCCCATGCTGAACCCTTTTATCTACAGTCTGAGGAACAGGGATATTAATGGGGCCCTGAAGAAAGTCCTTAGTAGAGGAATGTTTTCTTGTCCTTCATAGTCAGAGCCAGGAATTAATTTTACTCAGTACATGGAATTATAATTTGTGTCTACTCATTCATAAAAATATAGATAACAAACTTATTTTTCCACATTTCTGTAAAATGTCAACATAGAAAATCCATCAGACCTCATCAAGGAATTCTGAGCATGAGAGATGATAGAATTAGTGGAGCTCTTGAGTGGTAGACAGGCCACTCATGTGAATGCAAAGAAAACTACAATAGTTCACAAGTCACTTTTTGTGGACTTCATGGTATTTCTGTGAGCAAAACAGATAGAAATTCTTTAGAGATGAGGAAACTTAATTATTGAACAGCTGACATAATTTTCCTCAGATTAACTTAATTTACCAAACATTTTTAGCATTCCTTATGCCCAAGACACTCTTAGGTACTAGGAATACAAAGACAAACATATAAAACAGTCCTTTGCTCTCAAGGATGGTACATTTTTTGTATAAGAAATGTCAGGTGTCCTGAAACCAAATGAAAGTCTATTCCCAAAAGCTCGCACTGATTATCAGGTAATAGTATTTTAATCCAGAAATAATGCAAGAGTGTTTTCTTAAATTAATTATTTTTTTTCATTTTTCAACAAAGTCTTAAATTTTCTCCTCCTCCCTTTTCCCTCCCTCCCCGAGATGACATGCAGTCTTATATGGGTTCTACACATATGTTCTTATTAAACACATTTACTCCTTAGTTATATTGTGTAAAGGAATTAAAATAAATCAGAGAAACCATGAGAAAAATGAATCAAATCAAAGCAACACAAGAGAAAATAGTCTGCTTCATTCTGAGTTCCGATTCCATTATGTAATTGGCTGCACTGCTTAATAAATCTATGTGCTTAACTAGAACCTTTGATTCCTCATTTATGTCAGATTTCATACATGACACTCTGACTTTCCCACCTTTTCTAACCCTCTCATGATTTGAGTCATCCTGGCTTTGTTATTGAATCCACTGCCACGGCCCGAGGTCCCAATGCTTTCCACACACCTGTCAATATTGCAGACTAACTGGCGATTTTAAATCAACTGCCTGAACTACATTCAAGCTGCTTTATGGAAAGTGTAAATAGGAATAAGGCATAATTCCATAATTAATATATAATGCGATTTTGAAATATTTAATATGATAATTTATGTTTAACATGACAAATGTAGACAGAGAAATGGTGTGTATCTGTTCCCAGCTCAGAAAACAAGTGCAACTTGGAAATTTTGCAATTCCGAGTGTTGGATTAGTGGAATAGGCTAGGTACACAAGACACAGTAGTAAATGACCACAGCAATCTGGTACTTGATAAAATCAAAGATTTCCTGCTTCTGGAATAAGAACTTACTATTTGATGAAACCTTCTGGGGAAACTGGAAACGAGTAGGGTTAGAGTTAGGTATAGACCAACATCTTACACTATTTACCAAAAGAAGGTCAAAGTAGGTACATGATTTAGACATAAAGGGTCATACCATAGCCAAATCAGCAGAGAAAGGAAGAGTTTACCTGTCAGATTCATGGAGAAAAGAAAAATTTTTGACCAATAAGACATGGAGAGTATTATAAGATGTAAAATGAATGATTTTGATTGTATTAAAAAGTTTATGTACAAACAGAATCAGTACCACCAAGATTAGAAGGAAGCAGAAACTGGGAAATAAGTTTTACAGTGTGTCTCTGATAAAAACCTCATTCCTCAAATATATAGGGAACCAAGCCATATTTATAAAAAGAAGAGCCATTCTTTAATTGAAAAGTGATCAAAGGATACAAACAATAAGCTTTCTGAAGAACAAATCAAAGCTATTAGTAGTCACAGGAAAAAAATGCCCTGAATAACTACTGAGTAGAGAAATGCAAATAAAGACAAATTTGAGATACCACCACACACCTCTAAGATAGGCTAACATGGAAGAAAAAGAAATATGATAAATGCCTCAGGGCATGTTGAAAAATTGGACAATAATGCATTTTTGGTAGATTTTTAAATTAGTCCAATCATTCTGGAGAACAATTTGGAGTGACATCCAAAGAACTAACCCAAGTCCTAGCTCTTAACTCTAACTCTAACCCTCACACTTTGACCTAGCACTATCACTATTAGGACTTTATCCCAAAGAGAACAAAGAAAAGGGGCAAAGATCTACTTGTACAAAAATACTAATAGAAGCTGTTATTGTGTATGTGGTGGCAAAGAATGGGAAATCAAAGGGATGTCCATCCATTGAGGATTGGCTGAAAGAGTTGTGTTATATGATTGTGATTGAATATTATTATGCTATAAAAATGATTTGTAGCGTAGTTTCAGAAAAACCTCATAAGAGTCACATGAACTCATGCAAAGTGAAATGAGTAGGGCCAAGAAAATACTGGACATAGTAACAGCAATATTATAGGAAGGATAAACTATAAAAGACTTAGGTACTCTAATTAAGACAAATAACTAAGACATTTTCGAAGAAACCATGATCAAACATGATATCCACCTTCAGAGAGAAAGCTGATAAACTCTGAACACAGAGTAAAGCATATTTTTTCCTTCCTTTATTTTTATTGTTTTATTTTGTTTGTATTTTTGTTGACAATATGGAAAACATGGAAATATGTTTTGTATGATTTCTTGTGTATAACCTATATCAAATTGCTTACTTTCTCAAAGGGGAGAACAACTATGGGAAGTAAAGAATTTAGGACTCAAAATTAAAAATAAATTGTTAAAAATTTCTTACGTAAAATTTGGAAGTATTTAATAAAACAGCCAAAATATTTTTAAAAATAAAATGATTTAGGAACACTATACTGAAGTAATGAAGACTATTCCAAGATGATATTAAATGGGAATTTCAACATCTAGTAGGAATACTATATTTTATGTGGTATATGTTTTCATAAAGTCATAGAAGTTTAGACTGGAAGGTATCTGAGAAGTCATTTTTGTTAACTCTCTTTCTTCATAGATAAGGAAAATAGAACCCAATAACTTCAAGTAATTTTTCATGGAAACCCAGGTGGTGAGTGACAAAGCTGAGAGCCCCACCCAGATGTGCTGACTCCATATCCAGTGCCCTTTCTCCTACATGAGGTTGCATATGAATTTATGATCTTACCAAATCTATGATTTTGTAGCATTTTCTTATTAGAATTGGCCAATGAACACTAGCTTTGTAGCCAGAAGACTTATGTTCTATTGGTGTAAATGGCACAAACATGACTCAAATGAAGACAAATGTTATACTTTACAGTCCAGTGCATTCTTCCATATAGCACAGAACCTGCAAGCAATTTACATATGAAAAGTCTTAGATCTTTATTTACTTCTATGAATTTACCATCTTCTGTTTCATAATGTAATTATTGACAATGTCACCCATCTACTAGACTATGATCTCTACAAGGTCAGGAACTGTTCAGGTAGGATTTGGCAGAGATGACGTTTAAAGGTTCCATGAAAAATTCAGGAGTCTAGAATTCTAAGATTATTTTTGAAAAGGTGTTGCCTTTTTTCTACAAGTGTTCTTGTATGACTTTGAGTCATGGAACACTACAGTGCTCCAAAGAATTAAATATTAGGATTACCCAGAAGTCACTTGAAATGTTCATGGTTTATGGGAGAATGCTGCAACATATGACAAATAAAGAACTTTAAAGAAGTGGAGCAAATATTAAAAGGGAAATTTATGAGCAAAAAAGAGAAAAGATTGTCCATGGAGTAGGAATAAGGGATGACAAATGGGCAGATGGAGTGTTCTCTGGTTATGTCAGAAGAGAATAAGGATGGAACATAACATCGTTTGTGGAATTTGGAGACAATCTTCTAGACATACGTGGAAAAGAATCTCCAAAGATGGGTTAGAAAGGCTAGAAGAGTTGTTCTCTGCATCAAAGGGAAACATCCAGAACCATCAAGGGAATCATGGAAGCATTTGAATATCCTCAAAGTATAGCCTGAGTCTTGCACAAATAGCTGCTGAATATGTATTCATTGAATGAATGGACAATATGACCCTCAGAATATGACTTTCTGAGTTGCTGTTGGTAATGCTATAGTGAACAGAATACTTCTCTATATTCTGTACTACAAGTGAACTCCATCTCTAAAACAGGGATGGAAATTTGCTACCTAACATACAGAGTTCTTTTGATGTAAGAAAGTCTGAAGTGCTAAAGCATTGCCAGGTTTTAAAAAAATATTTTTCATTCATTCAGCAGTGTTTATTAGCTGTCTCTTCTATGCTCAACAACTGTGCTAGGCACCGGGGGTACAAATATAAATACCACAATCTCTACTCTCACAGGGTTTACTTTATGTATTTCCCTCATTCCTTAGAAAGGTGTTTTAACCCCCAATCATATCAAAACTAAAATGGAAGTGAGGAGGATTCCTGTCTAAATCTGAATAGTCTAAGTTTTTGGTTGACAGAGTCTGGACCAGGACTGGTGGCATTAGGTGAATGAGGATTGCAGGACAAAAAGTTTTCAGCTGGAGAATAAGAAACCGATCATTTCTTTACATTGGCCCAAAGGAGTGAAGATGGACACCCCAAAGGCATTTTTTCCCAAGGGCCCACAGCATTGCTTCTCCAGTCTCTGGCACAAATATTCCCCTTCCTCCAATGCCAGTGTATCCATTTCAAAAGGAGCCTATGGGGTTATCAGGCAATTAATTGATGTTTATTTCTAACCAGAATCTTGGGAGCATTGTCTCTCACTTCCTGATTTTTTCTTTGGCTGAAAAAACAGGAGCCCCAATCTCCTTGGTGGTGAAGAGGAATGAAGAGGATCTTCCCAGCAAATACTATGCTTCCTCCAGCTCCCCATACTCTGTAAGCAGTCCAGAATTTGGGATAAAGACTAGGGTTTTCCTGTTCCTTCCAGATTCCCATGTATCCTGGTGAGAAAAAGTCTGTACTCTGGAGTTGAGAGCATCTGAATTTATCCCATGCAGGCACAGGTCTGATAGCTTTGGACCTCCTTACTCAAGTAGTGTGTGTGTGTGTGTGTGTGTGTGTGTGTGTGTGTGTGTGTGTGTGTGTGTGTGTGTGTGTGTGTGTGGACTGTGTGGAGGGGGGTGAGGGAAGAGACAGAGATAGAGAGAGGAAGAGACAGAGGCAGATGGCAAGACACAGAGAGACAGAGACAAGCAAAGACAAAGAGAAACACAGAGACAGAGACAGACAACAAGACAGACAGTGACAAACTGACAGATTCATAATATTCTGCTTCCTCAGATTTAACAAAGAATAATGCCAAACAATAGCTAGCATTTTATAGCGTTCTTAGGTTTGCAAAGTGTTTTGTAAACACTATCTCATTTGATCCCCTCAAGAATGTTGAGAGATAGGTAATATTGTTCTTACTTTTCAGATGAGGAAACTGAGACTGAAAAATTGCAAAGTGACTTGCAAAATGTCACGCAGCTAGCAAGTGTCTGAATTTGAACTCATGTCTTCTGAGCCCAGCTCCAGGGCTATGTCCACTAAGCCCTTTCCAACATAGATTCCCAGTTTATTTGAATTATCATGCTAGACCATAGACTGTCAGAACATGGAACATAGGATATGAAAGGTGGAAAAGATTTTTGAATCAATCATAAACATTTATTAAATGTTTACACTGTGCCAAGCACTGTGCCAGTGTTACAAAAAGAGGCAAATGATAGTTCTTCCCAAGTAGCTCACAATCTAGTGGGGAAGACAGAATACCAAAGAGCATATACTTATAAATTATTGTAAAGCATACAAATTATTATACAAGATAAATAGAAAATAATTTAACAAAAGGAAAGGACTAGAATTAAGAGGAGTTGGGAAACACTTCCTATGAAAGATGGGGTTTTGGTTGGGGTTTAAAGAAAACCAAAGAAGTCCGTAGGCAGAGATGAGGTAGTACATTCCAAACATTAGGGACAGCCGCAGAGAAGTCCCAGAGCTGAAAGCTGCAGTACTTTGTGTCTGGAGCAGCCAGGAGGTCAGTTTCACTGAGATTGAAGAGCCAGGGTAACATGTCAGAAGACTGGAGATGGAGAATGGGGCTAGGTCGTAAAGGGCTTTGATTGCCAAACAGAGTATGTTGTATTTAATCCTGGAGATAATAGGAAGCCACAGGACTTCATTGAGTGTGTGTGTGTGTGTGTGTGTGTGTGTGTGTGTGTGTGTGTGTGTGTGTGTGTGTTTAGGAGTCAAGTTGAGGAGTCAAGCCTAGGGTGACATGATTAGACCTGAGCTTTAGGGAAATCACTTTGGTGAACAAAGGACATAGGATGTAGAATTTTAATACAGGTCTGACCATGTCTCTGAAGTGCTCAAGAAATGTAAAAGACTCCTAATTGCCTCTAAAATAAAAAACCAAACAAAACTTTATTTTTGTTTAGCAATACACCTACCTAAATCTTGCACCAGTCTCTCTGTCCAAACTAATTAAACATAGGCTCATCTCAGGCACTCCATTCTTCAACCAAAGTGGCTTACTTGGCTGTTCACTATACACAGGTGAAACCCAACCTCCCACTGCTGAATCTTTGCCTGGGTTTTGCCTCACACAAAGAATTCTCTCCTTCCTCATTTCTGCTTCTTGGCTCCCTCACTCCTTTCAAATCTCATCTGTGGTAGTTACCTGCAAAATACGTTTCTTAATTCATCCACTTGTTTTTGGAACCACCTCACCTAATTGCTTTGCATTTTAGGGTATTTTGTATTGACATACATGGCATTTGTATCTTCAGCATGTAGCACAGTGAGTGGCAAATTGTAAGTGCCTCAATAAATGTTTGTTGAATTTCATTTAGAACTGGAGGAGACCTTAAGACCACATAGGATAGATTGTTAGCAAGGGAAAGGATCTTAGAGTAATTATGAAAACATCAGAAATCATAGGAACCTAAGAATATAAAATGTAGAACCTTAAAAAATGGAATGGAGAGGGAGAATGTCATCTAGTGAAAAGACCACCATATTTGGCACCAAAAGTCTTGAGTTTTAGTCCCATCTTAGTCAATTGCTTAACCCTTTAAATGTGGGGTAATCACCTCACTTTATGAGCTTCTGTTTCCCTATCTGAGAAAAGGGTATAAAGAATACCTTGTTAGAATATCAGATAATAGAATAAGAAACCTCTAAAATATAAACTATTTTGAATCTTCACACTAGAATGGACCTAAGAAACCATAAAAAGTAACCTAGTTTGAACTACCCATTAAAAGGAGAAGAAAACTGAAGCCAAAAAAAGATGTGGGGGAAGTCAATATCAATAAGCGAATTAATCACAGAGCCAAGTCACAGACCTCAGTTCTTCTGACTCCTAACACCATCCTCCCTGCGATACATCCCCTGACCTCATTGATCCTTTTGTTAGAAGTTGAACAAGTGATGGCTCCAGCCCTCCCATACTGCAAGCTCTCTGATAGGAAGCCCTAGGATCCCCTGTCCTCCCTACTCTCTCACCTTAGCTCAGAAAGTTAATGAAATGAAATTAGAAGATCCTCGCATCCCATAAACAGTTCTTTCAATGTATGGAAATCTAGTGAGTGGGAGAAAGGCTAGAATTCAGGAAACATTCAGTGCAACATAACAGCTTCCCCCCAATCAGAGTGATTGAAGTAGGGGATAGGCTGTGTAAGGTAGGAATAAGCACTCTCTTCATTTGGAGTGTTTCAGTAGAGGATGAAGGACCAGGGATACTATGTAGTTGATTCTCACACTGAGTTTTAGATTGGGCTAAATCAATTCTGAGGTTTCTTTAAACATGGATACCCAATTAGGCTAACTCTGAGATTCTGCTAAGCTGAGACTATATGATTCTAAGTTTCTTTGACTACATGAGTGTAAGATTCTTTGATATAGGATTCTAATCTTTTCTAGTATTTTACGAGTGAATTGGATTGTCCTAAATGACATACTCTAAAATTTGCAGATGACAAATCAAGGAGGAGGAGCTAGAATGTTGAATGACAGAGTTAGGATTCAAAAAGATGAGAAAAAAGTTTAGAAACATAGACCAAATCCAATACTGTGCAACTTGATAGAATAATCAGCTCTACCAGTTCAAGAGGAAGATGAAGGCATGGCTAGACAACATGTAACATGTTGTGTGAAAAAAAGGTCTAGAAGACTTGGTGGACTGCAAAGTCAAAATGAGTCAAAGGTGTGTTATGATAGACCACATAGCAATGGTAAGATGGTTGGGCTACATTAAGAGAAGCAGCATCTAGAGCAAGGGAAGAAATAACCCTGTTGGAATCTGCCCTGGTCAGACCACAAGTGTAGGTCTTCCCTTCAGTGTTTGATGCACCATTGAGAAGCTGGAGCATGACCATAGGAAGGAAATCACAGTGTGGAGCAAGACTGGAGGCCACTCCATGAAAGGATTAACTGAAGGAGCCAAAAAGTTCAGAATGAAGAATACAAAACTTTGGAGGAACTTGACAGTTGACTTCATATAGCTGTAGGACTGTCATGTGGAAAAGGCATTGGTTTGTTTTGATTGAATTCAAATTGCAGAATCCAGAGAAATGGGTCAAAGTTGTACTAGCATGGTATAAGGTTCAATTTAATGAAAATTTTCTTAACAATTAGAACTGTCCTAAAGTGGAATGGGATGTCTCTGAATAGAATGGGTTCTTTCTCGTAGAGAATTTCAGGCGAAAGCTGATAGGCTACTTGTTTGGCATGTTGTAAAGCACATGCTCTTCAGATATGATTTCAATCAGAAGATCTATGAGGTTCCTTTATACTCTTAAATTCTGTGATTCACTGACTCTATCACATCCCCTTATCTACATAAGCTTGTTGTTCTAGTAGTTAAGACATTGAGAAAATTTATCCTGGGGAAGAGGAGTAGGCAGAGCATAAATGTTTCCTTCAAATGTGTTTAAGGCTGTAATGTTAAAGAAGTTTATTAGAATTAAAAGACCCAATATAAAAGAGGCTGATTGCATAAGTAGTGAGTTACTAGTCCCTGGAGATATTTAGAGTCTAAATGAATTCTGATTGAAACTTATACTAAGATACTTCATAATTCAGTTTTGGATTGGATAGCAAGACTTTTGCGTTCACTTCTGATAGTCATTATACAAACACACACACACACACACATACACGCATGCACACATACATAATGTATAGGCATATATGTGTATATGTGTAGACATATGTTTTATATATTAAAATATATAAATAAAAATGTGTATATTTACATATTTATATATGTTAATTTAAACAGAGAAAGAGGGAGATGTGTGAATGTGTGCACAAGTCATGGGTGTGTTTGAAGGGAGACCTTTCAATGATTAATTCAAATATTCATGTGTTATTGATCCCTATTGTGAAAAGAGAATCTTATGTGTGAATAATGACACTAATGTGTTTTGGTCTTTTTATGTATATCAGTGCTACTACAAAGGACAGAAGTAAGGATGTTCCGCTAAGTTTTGACTCTAACATTCACATTGGAGTCATTTGGAGATGTGCGTTATTGATGATTAATCAGTATAACAGAAGTAAGGAGTTCCACATCCAGTTTGACTGGAGGAAGAGTGCCCTGCCTAGGATGCATTTGAACCTTGGTCAGATTGGCCAATATCACCAGTAATTACAATAGAACTTATGAGGAAAGGGAAGTGAACTTTAAAGGTTCCAAGAGGCCTGTGGGAGCTTTCTAGTGGTGTTCTGTAATGTTACTTTCCTATCTTTTCTGATATTTTGAGTATGGTCCTGGCTGCTATATCTGTGAGGAGGCTAGTGCTACAGGAGTTTTTGTACCATTTTGTGATTCCTTTGGATATGGTGTTGTCCATAGTAAGGTCTTGTTAAGGCTTGGAGTTAGGACATAGTATATTCAAGAAGATATTTAAATGGTGATAGTGTCCTGAAGATTCAGCTATAATGGAATCTATTTGATTCTGTAAAATCTAGCTCAATCCCCCATCCATAGGGAAGATAGGATTGAGACTATGGTGCTGTTGAAAATACTAGACAAGTTTAGCATTAAGATGGTGGAGAACAGTAAGTCATTCTGAGAGGCGGCATTACCCTGATTAATATTACCAAACCTATACAGGAAGAGGGCGATGGTTACTGAATTCAGTATGTTTAATTAGACTGATTCACTCTTGTGATTTTAAGGCCTAGGTAAGACTCTCTAGGTTACAGGAAATGTGTTTTTCCACTATGACTTTTCTAAGGAAAACACTTGATTGTTTTAGGATTATCTGGAGCCACTCTCTTAGTGGAGTCAATGAAGCAATTGGGGAAGAATAGCTGTGTCTGCATGTTGCCTTTCTAAGTATCTGGAGCCATGGGATACCTGAGTGGCAAGAGGTCAATGTTCCTTTAAAGATTGAGTTGCTTATTAGAAATCCTTTCAAAGATGGCTTTGCATTAATCTCTTATGCAGCAGCTGTGATGAGACACTGTACCCAAAAATATTGAATATGTGTCTGGAATCTAAACATAATGACTACCTAATAGAAAGCAACCTTATGGCTCATGTGATTTAGTGCTATAGGTAGATTCTATGTCTGAGTCAAAATAGGGATAGAAAAAGCAAAGCAGAAATTCTCTGTTAGAAAGTTGAGTTCATCAAAGGTAGAGAAGGGGAACTTGGGGACCAGGAATTCCCTTGCCACATTAACTTTCACAATGGAAAATTCCCAGGGAGAGGTAAAATAGAAAGATGCTTCTGATTAATTGGAATATATTACTTAGAATAAGGTGAGAAAAAAGAATTGCTTCTCTGCAGAAAGACATATTCAGATTGTGTGGAATACTTGTCTTTGCATAAAAAGGCTGACATAGTAAAAATCAATCCCATCATACAGCAAGCAGATAGCATTAGAGAGAAAATAATTCTAGAAGCCATTGAGGTGATGGTGGCCAGCATGATGTTCAGGTTGCCTTGTTTAAGTCAGCTCAGTCTCCACAATGAATGGGATGCATGTCAATGTCATTCCCACAAGACATCTCTTCACCAGGAATCTGAGACAACTCAGGGTGGGCTAGCCACACTTAAAGACTAAAGAGATGAGATTCTGACTACCAGGATTTGCTAGACACGTTTATTAAAGGGAAAGCAGATCATCTGTTGTACAACCAATAATATAATTGGTTCATGGACCTTTTCAGATTCTCACTACCTTATTAGTAGAATTACGACCTTCTTTAGCAAGAAAGGTGAACTTAATTGACATATATACAAGAATATATAAAAATATTAATTTCAACATGAGATTGTCTATTTGGAATTAGAAGGGACTTTATATGTCATCTATTTCCATTTACTTTAGATGTCCAAGATCCTCATTTTGAAAATGAGGAAGCTGACTCCTAGAGATGTTAAAAGATTTGCTCAGTCACATAGGTAGTTAACAGATAGAGTTCAGCCTCTGAATTAAAGCCACGACACTTTTCATTTTCACATCCAATGCTTGGGCACTTTCTTCATTGTCCTTAAGAAACAAGGTTACTCTGAAAGTCATGAACTGACTTTTACATGAGCAGGTTAGATCCATTGGGAGATGAATAAAGAGGGGCTTTCCTGATCTCAAGTGTGACATTTGTAATAAGTCCCAAAATTGCATCAGGGAGAGGCATAATTTCCCCGCCTCCCTCCCTGATAAGCCATTCTTATTCAAAGGTTTATGAAGGAAGAAACTAAATCAGGAAATTATGTAATTGTCTATCCTCTTCTGATCACACTAACTCATACCTACGGAAATAAGGTATAATAGAATGGATGGAGTGGCATTGGCAGTTATTAGCCCTGCACACATGAAAGCAACTGGAACGAGATTGATACTTGGTGATGGCAATAGAGTCATATGATGTTAAGCCTGATGTGACTTTGGAGACCAACTAGTCCTACATTTTACAGATGAAGAAACCAAGACCAAGACAGGTTGAGTAACTTGTCCAAGATCACACAGCACTTTAGTGGACCAGTGGATATAGACCACAGAAATTTTGGTTTTGTTGCGGAATCTGAGATTATTGTTCTTTGTCCTCCCACTTTTGTCATTCTTGTCTAAAGTCTTAGTACATGTCATCATGGTGAGTTGTCCTTGAGTTCTCAAAGGCTCCGTCAATGGAGGGCAAGCTCTGACACATCCTACTACAGTGCAAGTACTTCAATTAGTTCCTAACAACTGATTATTTAGTAGTCTTCCAAACACCAGTTTACTTCAGTTTAGGAAAGCTTGTCACTGAATTGGACACAGGATGAAGAATTTTTCACCAAGATAAAGCAAAAAGACAATGTATTAGGGCTCAGAATGGTTACAATTTGTGTCAGTGGAAGGATTATCAACAGTGAAGAAATCTCAGAAAATCCTAATATCTTATCAACAGAAACTTAATTCATCTGATTTTATATTTGATTTTAAACTTACAATGATACCTATCTGAACATTTAGAAACCATAGTATTTTGTAAGAAAAAAAGGGTAAGGAATAGGAAAAATTGTACCTTAAATTATGGTAGACAGTTAAAAGAAAGACTTCTGTGATTCAGGTTAGGGTTCTTTTCCCTAATTTGATCCCAACTTGTTACATCATTTCAATCACATCCGGGCAAATCTTGAAATACATGCAGTCTTTCTGAACAACTTCAGTTAGGGTTAATTAGCGAAACTGAAACACATGAGTGTGGAAGCAGTATTGTGCAGTGGACAGAATACAGGTGGTTTAGAGTTTGGAAAAAGTGGGTTCAAATTTATCACTGAAAATCCATATTAGTTTTGTGACCATGAGTATGACACAATATTTAAATGACTCAGGAAATTCTGAAGGATTTATTTACTGAATTATGTACAGGATGCGATTTGTGATGATAGAGGGAATTTCCACAGTGGGTCCTCATGCTTAAAAAATCACAAATTTTTTGTGTCTCTTTTTGTAAAAGCATATAAAGTTTTTGGGGTAAAGGCATTTTTGAAAGGACTTAAGAAATGAAAATATTTTAAAATAAATAAGAAAGACAATTTACTCAGTAGCATAATTTATATCCAGTGATATGAATAAATTTTCCAGAAATTGAAACCCTAACCCTTTAAGAAGTAAAATTTTTAATTTATTCATGTTCATACAAACTTTCTGCACACTATCTTTCTGGCTTAACTTTATTTCTTTCCAGAACAGAGTATACTACAAAAAATCTGTGATTTCTTCTGTGTGGATGCTCCTTCCATTGATGGCCACCACTCTGTGCTTTCATAATTCATTACCTCGAGAGCAAACTTCCAGTTATGATCCTTTCATCACTTAGCTTGATGCCTCCTCAGAAACATTTTTGTCTGAATCCAGTCAAAACTCAAAGCCAGAGAGTTAAGCAGCAAGGTCCGATTTGTGATCTCCTGGCATAGACTTTTAAAGACCAGGGTCATCTCCATGCCATGATGAAACATTGGACAGAATTTCTAAAGTAAGAGACAGAATACCGTGGACACATTGTGAGTTTTGATTTCATTAGTATAGAGAATTCCTGGGGAAGAAACTCCACAAGTTGTTCTAGATTGATAAACACGTGGCTACTTTTGGTCTTAGAATATTGCTCGTGAGCATTAAGAAACTAAGTGACTCATCCACATTTATACTGAAAGTATCTTTTTTGTTCTTCAGTCATGTCCGAGTCTTCATGCATATGATGTATGGACCACAGCATGCCCATTCAATGAATAGGGTTTTCTTAACAAAGATTCTGGAATGATTTGTAATTCCCTTCACCAGTGGATTAAGGCTAATGGAGGTAAAATGACTTGTCCAGGATCACACAGATATAAATGTGTGAAGTCATGTTTGAACTCAGGTCTTCCTGACTCCAGACACAGTGTTTTATACACTGAGTTTCCTCCCTATCCACAAAGTTGTCTATGCTGCTTCTCAAGCAACAGACATTAGTCACCCATTAGGGCCCATATATGAAGTCTTTCCAACTTGGTAGGGCCTAGGAGTGCTTCTTAGGCAATGGATAACAAAGAGAATTCAGGGCTATTTCCACACAACAATGAGCCACTCTGAGGGAACTTTACATGATCTGCAAGACACAAAGCAAAATAAATATGATTGATTTATCATAGAGGCAACGTGGTGCCATGGTTCATATGCAGGCACCTCTTCTTACCAACTTGGGCAAATCACTGTCTTAGCTTCAGTATTTTAACTGCAAAATACAGGGGTTGGATAAGATGATCTCAGAAGTCTCTTCCGTCTCTATATGTATATTATGAGAAAATGGAGGGCTCTATGCTGCGTATAAGGAACAGTCCTTTGGATAGGGGAACCCTGTGTGTAAGAAAGCTTCTTCACTCTCTATTGTCTGTGAGTGGAGACTGCATGTGATAACCACCCAGGGACAGTCACAACAGAATGATTTTTTTCTCTGAATAAGAGGAAAACTTGTTGAATAAAGGCTGTACTCATAAACTACAAAAGCATAGTCCATGGAGTCCATAGTTTAATATTCTATGATCTGAAGTCTCTTCTAGTTCTACGTAGTCCATTCTATAACATTCTATGTTATATGTTCATCCAAACACAACATTGTTCTGGCTATGCTAAAAGGTACTTTCCACCTTTAGCATTTTACATACAGGTGCTATAATTCTAGGTCCTAAAGCTCCTCCCTATTCTAACACTTCATGTTCTAAGGTCCATTTTACTTCTAACATTAAAAAAGTCTGTATTCTGAATCTTGTCTAAACCTTTGCAACTTAAGACTCTTCTGTCTGTGAAATCTAGTACATTCAATACTTAATGATTTTTGTGACTCAGTGGTATTTATTCCTAATCCCTTTTTCTTCCAGCAGTTAATAAAACAGCATGGGGAGAGACAACAAGACAAGGGTCTCTGAATTCCTCCTCCTGGGACTTCCCATCAAACCACAGCAGCAGGGGTTGTTCTACATCCTGTTCTTGAGTATGTATCTCACTACACTGTTTGGGAACCTGCTTATCATCTTGCTGATCAGATTAGATTCTCGTCTTCGTACCCCTATGTATTTCTTCCTCAGTCACTTGGCCTTCACTGATATCTGTATCTCATCGATCACTACCCCAAAGATGCTGGTGAACATGCAGACAGGAAGCCAGGTCATTTCCTACAGTGGCTGCATCTCACAGATGTATTTATTTTTATTCTCTACTGATCTGGACAGCTTTCTGCTCACTGCAATGGCTTATGATCGCTATGTTGCCATCTGCCACCCTCTCCACTATGCCACTGTCATGAGCCAGGAACTATGCATCCTGTTGGTGGTTGGGTCCTGGATCCTCTCCTGTGCCAACTCCTTGACCCACACCCTTCTCCTGGTCCGACTGCCCTTCTGTGCAGACAACACCATAGTCCACTACTTCTGTGACTTGGCTGCTTTGCTCAAGTTATCCTGCTCAGATATTTCCCTCAATGAACTACTGATATTCACTGTAGGGGTAGCAGTCATTACACTGCCATTAATATGTGTCCTTGTCTCTTACATCCATATTCTTGCCACTGTCCTGAAGATCCCTTCTGTCAAGGGGATCTGCAAAGCTTTATCAACCTGTGGCTCCCACCTCTCTGTGGTATCATTATTTTATGGAACAATTATTGGTCAGTACTTTTTCCCCTCCTCCAGTACTTCTAATATCAAAGACATCATTTTTTCTATGATGTATACAGTGGTGACTCCCATGCTGAACCCCTTTATCTACAGTCTGAGGAACAGAGATATTAATGGGGCTCTGAAGAAAGTCCTTCGTAGAGGAATGTTCTCTTGTCCTTCATAACCAGAGCCATGAATTAATTTTACTTAGTACATGGAATGATATATTGTGTCTACTCATTCTACAATTCACAAAAATATAGATAACTTGAATTTATTTTCCCACATTTCTGCATAAATTATGGATAGAAAATCCCTCAGATAGTAACAAGAATTTCCTAGTCTAAGAAGAGGTTGTGGAACTCTTGAGTGGTAGGCAGAACATTCACATGCATGCAAAGAAAATTACCTTGGTTTATTGTTCAAAGGCTTCTATTTGTGGGCTTTATAGTATTTCAGAGAGCAAAAGAGACAGGGATTCTTTAGAGATAAGGAAACTTAATTGTTGAACTACTCACATAATTTATCCAAGCTTAGTTTCATTTAACAATCATTTTTAGCATCCATTATGTTCAAGGCACTCTTAGGTACTAGGAATACAAGGAATAAAATATAACACAGTCCTTTGCCCTAAAGGACAGTGCATTCTTTACAAAGGAAGTGCCAGGTCTCCTGAAACCAAATCTGCCCAAAACCTCACACTGATTTTCAGGTAATGCTATTTTCATCCAGAAATAATGCAACATTATATTTGAAAGAGTAATACATCTGGAGGTAGTACAGTGCGGTTATATGCTAGTTCTCCCAACTGTCAACCATCTGTGTGATCTTGAACAAATGACTTAATCAGTCTGAGCCTCAGTTTTCACTTTTGTAAAATGAAGGAGTTGGACTGGATGACCTCCAAGCTTGCTTTTTACTTTAATTCCACGATTCTGTTAATAGTTGGATCTCTTTTCCATTTTGGTTGCCCATACAAGATCTTGGTTCACACAGTGCAACACAAGGACAGTGAGAACCAGCTACTGAAGGCTTTGTTATTGAATCTACTGCCACAGCCTGAACTCTCAATATTTTCCACAGATCTCTCAATATTGCAGGCCATCTCGCACTTTTAAATCAACTTCCTGGACTCCATTAAAGCTCCTTTATGGAAAGTGTAAGGAAAAATCAAGCACTATTCCATATTTGATACATATAGTGATACTGATATATTTAATATGATAATTAATTTATAGTCATAAGATGATTGATAAATGACATGACAAAGGCAGGCAGAGAAATGGTGTGTAGTTACGCCCAGCTCAGAAAATAGGTGTAACTTAGAAATATCTCAATTCTGAGTGTTAGATTTACTTACACAAGTCATAGTAAACTAGTATTTGATAAAATCAAAGATCCCAGCTTCTGGATTAAGAACTTACTCTTTGGTGAAAACTGCTGGGAAAACTGTAAAGAGTAGGGCAGAATCTAGGTATAGACTAACATGTTACACTATTTACCAAAAGAAGATCAAAATGGGTACGTGGTTTAGATATAAAGGTTGATAGCTTAAGCACATCAGTAGAGCAAGAAATTGTTTGCATGTCAGATCTAGGGAGAAAGGAAGAATTTTTGACTGAAGAAGACAGAGTATTATAAGATATAAAACGGATAATTTTGGTTGTATTAAAAAGTTTTTGCACAAACAAAACCAATGCAACCAAGACAGGAAGGAATCAGAAAACTGGGTAACATTTTTACAAGATATCTCTGGTAAAGACCTCATTTCTCAAATATATAGGGAAGCAAGTCACATTGATAAAAGGAAGAGCCATTCCTTAATTGATAAGTGGTCAAACATACCAACAATAAGCTTTCTGAAGAACAAATCAAAGCTATTAATAGTGACAGGAAAAAAAATGCCCTATATCACTATTGAGTAGAGAAATGCAAATAAAGACAAATCTGAGATACCACTACACACCTCTAAGATTGACTGAAAGGGAAGAAAAAGAAAATGACAAATGCTGGAGGGCATGTGGAAAGAATTGGACATGAATGTGTTGTTGGTAGAGTTTTAAATTAGTCCAATCATTCTGGAGAACAATTTAGAATGACTCTCAAAGAACTAACCCTAATCCTAACCCCTATCCCTAACTCTAATCCCTTTGATACAGAAATATCACTATTAGGACTGTATCCCAAAGAGATCAAAGAAAAGGGGCAATGATCTAGGTGTACAAAAATGCTAACAGAAGTTTTTATTGTGCATGTGGTGGCAAAGAATGGAAAATCCAAAGGATGTCCATCTATTGAGGATTGACAGAAAGAGTGGTATAGTACGATTGTGATTGAATATCATTGTGCTATAAGAAATGATTGGCAGCATGGTTTCAGAAAAACCTAGGAAGACTCCCATGAACCAATGCCAAGTAAAGTGAGTAGAACCAAAAGGACATTGTACTTAGTAATAGCAATATTATAGGAATGATAAACTAAGAAAGACTTAGCTACTTTACTCAGGAGAAAGATCCAAGACAATCACAAAGATCCCATGATGAAAAATGCTATTCACCTCCAGAGAGAAAACCAATAAACTCTGAACACAGATTGAACCATATTTTTCCTTTCTTTATCTTATTGTTTTATTTTGCTTGTGTTTTTGTTGACAACTCGGCAAATATGGAAATATGTTTTGTATGATTTCATGTGTATGATCTACATAAAATTGCTTGGTTTCTCATTGGGAGAGAAATGCAATGGGAGGGAAAGAATTTAGAACTCAAAATTTCTAAAAAAATGATTGTTAAATATTTCTTACATAAAATTTGGAAGTATTTAATAAAACAACCAAAATAATTTAAAAATAAAATAATTTAGAAACATAGTACTGAAGTAATGAAGACAAATCCAGGATGATATTAAATAGGAGTTTTAACATTTGCTAGGAATGCCATATGATACATGCTATATGTTTTTATAAAATCCTAAATCATTAGAGTAGGAAGGTATCAAAGAAGTCATTTTTGTTAATTGCCTTGTTTCACAGATAAGGAAACTGGAAATCAAGGAGTTCAAGGAATTTTTCATGGACACCCAGGTGGTGAGTGCCAAAGGTGAGGGCCCAACCCAGATGTGCTGACTACATATCCAATGCCCTTTCTGTTACATGAGCCTGCATATGAATTTATGGCCTTACTAAGTCTATGATTTTGTAGCATTTTTTTATTATAAGAGTCCAATGAATGCTAGCCTTGTTGCCAGAAGACTTGTGTTCCATTGTTCTAAGCTGTACAAGTGTGACTCACATGCAGTCAAATCTTATACCTCACAGTCCAGTGCATTATTCTTCCCTATAGTACAGAGCCTACAAGTAATTTTCATGTGAACAGTCTTTCATCTTTGTTTATTTTTTTTGTGTATTTCCCATGTTCTGTTTCACATTGTAATTGTTTATAACCACACCCACATACTAGACTATGACCTCTACAAGGTCAAGAACTGTTTAGATAGGAGTTGGAAAAGATGACCTTTAAGATTCTATCAAAAATTCAGGAGTCTAGAATTCTAAGATTTTGGTTTTTAAAGACGTTGCCTTTTATCCACAAGTGTTCTTATATGGCTTTGAGTCATGGAACACTATAGTGCTTCAAAGAATTAAATATTAGCATTACTCAGAAGTCATTGAAATGTTCATGGTGGATGAGAGAATGCTGCAACATATGAAAAGAAAGAACTTTAAAGAACTGGAGCAAATATTAACAGAGAAAATTGTGAGCAAAAAAGAGAAAGGATAGTCCATAGAGGAGGAATGAGGGATGACAAATGGGCATATTGAGTACTCCATAGTAATGTCAGAGGAAAAGAAGGATGGAAAATAACATTTTGGGTACAATCTAGAGACAAAATTATGGGCATACATGGAATAGAATCTCCAAAGGTGGGTTACAAGGGTGAGAAGAGTTGCTCTCTGCTTTATCAAAGGGATATTCAGTTGAATATCCTCAAATTATAATCTCAAGCCTTGCACATAATCACTGCTGAATACATGTGTTCATTGAATGAATGCACAATATGACCCTAAGAAGATCACTTCCACTTTCTGAGCTGCTGTTGTTAATGATACAGTGAACAGAATACTTCTCTAAATTCTGTACCGCAAATGAATTCTGTCTGTAAAAAAGGGGTGGAAATTTGCTACCTAACAGGCAGAGCTCTTTTGATGAAAGAGAGTCTATAAACTCTAAAGTACTAATGCATTGTCAGTTTTTAATAAAATGTATTTTGTCATTCAGTCAAGAGTATTTATTAGCTGCCTATTCTGTGCCCAAGCACTGTGCTAGACACTGCAGTTAAACATATAAATGAAACAATTTCTACTGTCACAGTTTACTTTATGTGTTTCCTTCATTCCTTAGAAAAGTGTTTTAACCCCAACCACATCAAAACAATGAAGGTGAGGGAAACTCTTATCTAAATCTGAATAATCTAACTTTTGATTGATTATGAATATCCTAGGGTCTGGGCCAGTCTGGTGTCATCAGGTGAATGAGGCTTGCAGGACGAGCAGCTTTGAGCTGGAGAATGAGAACTTTATCTTTTCTCTACACAGGCCCAGAGGAGTGAGGATGGACACCTCAAAGATATTTTTCCCAAGGACCCATAGTGTTGCTTTCTTCAATCTCTGGCACAAATATTCCTCTCACCCCAATGCTTGTGTATCCATTTCACAGGGAACCTATGGAGTTATCAGGCAATTATTTGATTTTTATTTCTAACCAGAATCTTGGGAGCATTGTCTCCTACTTCCTGGTTCCTTCTTTGACTGATAAGCAGGAACCCCAAGCTTCTTTGGTGGTGAAGAGGAATGAATAGGGTTTTCCAAACAAAATACTATGCTTCTTCCATCTCCCTATGCCCTGTGAGCAGTCCAGAATTCTGAAGATTTGGGTTCTGCTGTTCCTTCCAGATTCCCATGTATCCTGGTGAGAAGCTGTATACTCTGGAGCTGAGAACATCTGAATTTATCCCATTCTGGTGCAGGTCAGATAGATTCGAACATCCTTACTTAAGTAATGTGTGTTTACGTGTTTATGTGGAGTGTGTGCATGTGTGTATGTGAGAAAAGAGATAGCCAGACTGACAGACAGAGACAGCAAGATATAGACAGAAACAGAGAGAAGCAGACAGAGACAGTGACCCAGACAGAGCAATAGACAGTGAGACAGAGATAGAAAAATTCATATTATTCTGCTTCCTCAGGTATAACAAAGAATAATGCCAAATAATAGCTAGCATTTTATAGCACTATTAGGTTTGCAGAGTGTCCTACAGCACTATCTCCTTTAATCACCTCGAGAACGTTGAGAGGTAGGTAATATTGTTCTTACTTTTCAGATGAGGAAACTGAAATTAAATAATTGCAAAGTGACTCACACAATGTCATGCAGCTAGCAAGTGTCTGAGTCTGAACTCATGTATTCTGAGACCAACTGCAGGGCGCTGTCCACTAAGCCCTTTAAACTTTCCAACACAGATTTCCAGTTTATTTGAATTACCATGATAGACCATAGACTGTTAGAATAACATGGTACATGAAAAATGGAAAATATTTTTGAATCAATCGTAAATATTTATTAAGGGGTTATTTTGTGACAAGGATTGTGCTGGTGTTACAAAAAGAGGCAGAAGATGGTTCCTCCTTTCAAGTAGCTCACAATCTACTGGGGAAGACAGAATGCCAAAGAACATATACAAAGTATTATACAGGATAAATAGAAAAGAATTTAACAAAAGAAAAGTGCTAGAATGAAGAGGAGTTGGGAAAGACTTCTTATGAAAGATGGGATTTTACTTGGGACTTAACAGTAGGCAAGAGAGGAATGAGTTCATTCCCAACATAAGGGGCAGTCAAAGAGAAGTCCTAGAACTGAGAGCTGCAGTACCCTGTCTCTGGAGCAGCCAGGTCAGTTTCACTGGAATTGAAGAGCAGGGGTAACATATCAGAAGACTGGAGATGGAGAATGGGGCCAGGTTGTAAAGGGATTTGATTGTCATTTTTCTCTGAAGCCTTAGTATGTGTCATCATGGTGAAGGGTGACCCTGAGTTTTCAAAAGCTCTGTAATTGGAGGACAAGCTCTGACACTTCCTATGGCAGTGGAAACACTTCAAATACATACTAACAGCTGATGGTTTATCAGTCATGCAAACACCAGCTTACTTCAATTTAGGAAGGTTCGTCACTGGATTGGACACAGAAGAAGAATTTTTCACCAAGATAACACAAAAGGACAATGTATGGTGGCACAGAATGGTTACAATTTGGATCAGTGGAAGGAATATTTGCAGATACCAGATAATCCTGGTATCCTAGAAACTTAATTAATGAAACACGATCTGATTTTAAAATCACAGTGATATCTATCTGAATATTTGAAAAGCACAGTATTTGGGGAAAATGACTAAGAAATAAGAAGAATAGTACCTGAAATTATGGTAGCCCTTTAAAAGGAACTGTTATTTGGTGTGTACTTCTTTTCCCCAATTTGATCCCAACTTATTATAGCACTTTAGTCACAGCCATGAAAACCGTGAAGTACATGCAGCCTTTCTGAACAACTTCAGTTAGGGTTAATTCGTGAAACTGAAACACATCACTGTTGAAGCAGTGTTGGGTAGTGGACAGAACGCAGAACTTAGAGTCTGGAAAAAGTGAGTTCTAGCCTGCCACTGAAAATGCATATTAGCTTTATAACCTTGAGCAAGTCTCTTAATATTTAAGTGCTTCAGGAAATTCCCAAGGATTTCTTTACTAAATCATGTACAATTTGTGGTGATAGAGTCAGTTTGTGGTGATAAAGGTAATTTCCACAGTGGGTCTTCATGTCCCTTTTTGTAAAAGCACATAAACTTTTTGGGGTAAAGGTGTTTTTGAAAGGATTTAAGAAAGGAAAGGATTTAAAAATAAATAGGAAAGACTTAATTAAGCTCAGCAGCATAATTTATATTCTGTGATATGAGTGAATTTTGCAAAAATTGAAACTCTTACCCTTTTAGAAATAAAAATTTTAGCTTAATCATTTTAATAAAAATTTTCTTAAACTATCTTTCTGGTTCACCTTTATTTCTTTCTGGTACAGAATATACTACAAAAAATCCATGATTTCTTCTGTGTAGATTCTCCTTCCGTTGATGGCCACCACTCTGTGCTTTCATAGAGTGTCTTCATGAGTTACTGAGGCAACAATTCATCACCTTGAGAGCAATTTTCCAGTCATGGTCCTTTCTTCACTTTGCTTTATGCCTCGGTAGAAAGATTTTTATCTGACTTTTGTCAAAACTGAAAATCAGAGAGTTAAGCAGCAAGGTCTGTTTTGTGATCTCCTGGCATAGACTTTTCAAGCCCAGGGTCATTTTCATGCCCTGGTGAGACACTGGACAGATATTCTAACATAGGAGACAAAATACAGTGAACACTGTGAATTTTGATTTCAGTAGAATAGAGGATTACCAGTGAAGAAATTCCATAAAGTGATGTAGATTGATACACACTTGGCAACTTTTGGTCTTAGAACATTGCATGTGTGCATTAAGAAACTAAGTGACTCATCTACAGTTACACAGCGAGTGTCTTTTTTTGTTGTTTTTCAGTCGTGTCTGAATTTTCATGTGCATGATGCATGGACCACAGCATGCCAATACTATGTGTGGGGTTTTCTTGGCAAAGATTCTGGAATGTTTTGCAATTTCCTTCTCCAGTGGATTAAGGCAAATGGAGGTCAAATGACTTGTCCAGGGTCACAGAGATATAAACATGTGAGGCTCTGTTTGAACTCAGGTCTTCCTGACTCCAGACACAGCATTCTATACACTGAGGTTCCTACCTATTCACAAATTTGTCCATGCTGCTTCTCAAATAAGAGACATTTAGTCAACATAGAGCCCATATCTGAAGTATTTCCTGCTTGGTAAGGCCTATGCGTGTTTCTGATAGCACTGAATAGCATAGAAGATTCAGGGCTATTTTCACACAACAATGAGCCACTGTAAGGGAACTTTAAAGACATAAAACATAAGTAAATATGATTGATTTACCACAGAGGCAACGTGGTGCCAAGGTTCATATGCAGGCACCTCTACTTACCAACTTGGGTAAGTCACTGTCTTAGCATCAGTTTTTTAACTGCAAAATAAAGGAGTTGGACAAGATGATCTCAGAGGCCTTTTCCATCCCTATATGTGTAATGAGAAAGTGGAGGGCTCTCAGGTGTGTGAGAAAGTCTCTTTACTCCCTGTTGTCTCTGAATGGAGACTTCATGTAATAACCACCCAGGGACAGTCACAGCAGAATGATTTTTATCTCTGAATTGAGAGGAAAACTTTTTGAAAAAAAAGACTGCACTGGTAGATTACAAAAGCAGTATTTTGTAATAGCATGAACATAGTCCAAGGAGTCCATGGTCTTCTGTGATCTAAAGTCCCATCTAGTTTGAATGCCACATATTCTATTCTATAACATTCTCTTTTATGTATTCATCCAAATACAATATTGTTCTGGCTATGTTCTAAGTTCCTTTCCATTTTTTAGCATTTTATGTACTGGTGCTACCTTACTAGGTTCTAAAGTTCCTTTCTGTTTTAACACTTTACGTCCTAAGATTCCTTTTAACTCTAATGTTATAAAGTCTGTGATCCACACTAGGCTGGGCTGTGCTCCCCTGAAGATCCCTTCTGCCAAGAGGATCTGCAAAGCTTTATCAACCTGTGGCTCTCCCCTCTCCATCGTATCATTATTTTATAAAACAATCATTGGTTAGTACTGTTTCCACTCCTCCATTAACTCTAATATCAAAAATGTTGTTTTTTCTATAATGTATACAGTAGTGACTCCCATGCTGAACACCATCTACAGTCTAAGAAACAGAGATATTAATGGGGCCTTGAAGAAAGTCCTTAGTAGGGGAATGTTCTCTTATTCTTCATACATGGAGCCATGAATTAATTTTAGTCAGATCATGGAATGATATATTGTGTCTACTCATTCTACAAATTCATAAAAATATAGAAAACTTCAACTTTTTTTCCATATATCTGCATAAATTCTCAATAGAACATCCATCAGATATCAACAAGAATTTCTTAGAATAGGAAGGTGTAGAGTTTGTGGAGCTCTTAAGTAGTAGAAAGAACACTGACAAGAATTCAAAGAAAACCACTTTGCTTTATTGTTCATAAGCCACCATTTGTGAACTTTGTGGTATTTCTGTGAGGGAAATATGTAGAAATTCTTAAGAGATGAGGAAACTTAATTGTTGAACAACTCACATAATTTGCCCAAGGTTAGTTTCATTTAACAAACTTTTTTAGCATCACATGTCCAAGGCACTCTTAGGCACTAGAAATATAAGGAAAAAGTACAAAATAGGTATTTGTCCTCAAGGATAGTACATTCTTTATATAGGAAGTTCCAGATCTCCTGGAAACAAATCAAAGCCTCTTCCTAACACCTCACTCTGATTTTCAGGTAATACTATTTTCATCCAGAAATAATGCAAGAGATTTCTACAGGAGAGAGATGGTGTAATATGGGGGAAAGAGCAATACATCTGGAGCCAGTACACTGTGGTTACATGTCATTTTTCTCAACTATCAACCATCTGTGTGATCTTGAAGAAATTATTTAATCAGTCTGAGCCTCAATTTCCTCCTTTGTAAAATGGAGGAGTTGGACTGTTTTTATGACCTCCAAGTTCCCTTTTTGCTCTAACTCCATGATTCTGTTAATAGTTGGGTGTCTTTTTCATTTTGGTTGGATACAGCCAATACAAGGTCTTAGTTTGTACAGTGCAACACAAGGACAGTGAGAAACAGCCTTCAGTACCAAAAATCATTTTTATCTCTTGCGGATAAATTCACATTTCCAGTAGCAATTGGAGGCAATTCTAGGGACCCTATGCAATGACAGATTGTAGGGGAAATCTTCAACTTTTCATATTCGAGGAGTCAAAGACCCTAACTAGGGTCGCACCTTTTGTATGCAGCCTAGAGAGTCACGCATGTGTCTTATCACAGTTAAGGGAATTCACCTGACCATCAGAGTTCAAGACAGAAACACAACCTGGTTCAAGAGGATGTTGATAATTCCATGAGGGTTGAGGTGTAAGGGAGGGGATACACATGATAATTAAAACAATTAATATGATCATAGCTGGAAGCCAATAGAGTGACTTTTGCTTTCACTCTGTCTTTCTGTTTAAAAACCTCTACAGCTGTCTCATGACCTCAGATAAGGGAGTTAGCAAGAAAGAGTTTCTGAAGAAATAGAAGTGGACAATGTGACATGGAAATTCTAAAAGACAACTCTAGAGACAAGCCTCAGTAAGACTGGGAGCTGAGTGAAGCCTGTCAGTGGTGTCTTTGCTCTTTACCTTGGAGGTGGTCCTTGAGGTAATTGTAAATATTAATGAAGCACACTGACTCCATCTTGTGACTCCATTCTGGATTTGTGCAGTTTCTATTTGATTATAGACCTAGTCCAATGTCTGTGAGAAAACTTTCCTCAATTAGAGCAATTGTGGGGAAACTTGACTGCATTGTTTTAACCTATCCCTTAGTGCCTGGAATGTTGGACCACCAGTGCCAAGGGACTTAGGCTATGTTTATTAGAAATCAGTCAGATCTGAAGACTGATGCAAGAGGTCTTCTCACAACTATACATCTCAAGCAACCAATGTATCTTAATTGGAAATTGGTCTCATAATGGTCAATCAGCTATTGTTTCCATGTTCCTTTGACTGAATACAGAATTTGGGGTAATAGGATACCTCTTTTTCAGATTTCAGGGAATTTAACCTGTTGACCCTTTATCTCTCAACTTGAAAGGCCCCAATCTTCCCTCCAATTAGAAATCGTTACCTAATTATACTTCCTATTTTTATTTTACTTATTGTAATATTCTAATATATAAAAATCTCTCTCCCTCTGTATTGATGATCCAGTATCAAACTCAGTAAGCCTGGTCCATATTGGTTATACAATTAGTTGCACTGCTTAATAATTCTATGTACTTAGCTTGTACCTTTGATTCCTCATTTATTTCAGATTTCACACATCACACTCTGGCCTTCTCACCTTTTCCAAATTCCTTGCAGAATTTGGACCATCAAACCAACCATGACTTTGTTATTAAATCTATTGCCACTGACTCAGTTCTCAATATTTTCCACACACCTCTCAGTATTGCAGGCTAACTAGCCATTTAAATCAACTTCCTGAACTCCATTCAAGCTCCTTTATGGAAAGTGTAAGTAGGAATTAGGCACAATTCCATAATTGACATGTAACAGGATATTGATATATTTAATATGATAATTGATTTATAGTCATAAGATAATTGATATATAACATGACAAAGGCAGACAGAGAAATGGTGTGTACCTATACCTAGCTCAGAAAACAAGTGTGACTAAGATATTTCTCAATTCTGAATGCTGCATTAGTGGAATAAATTACCTACATAAAACACAGTAGTAAATGATCCTAGCAGTCCAATATTGGACAAAATAAAAAACCTCAGCTTCTGGGTTCTGGAATAAGAAGTTACTATTTGATGAAACCCTCTGGGGAAACTGGAAAAGAGTAGGGCAGAATCTAAGTATAGACTAATATCTGACACTATTTACCAAAACAAGGTCAAAATGGGTACTTGATTTAGACATAAATGTTGATACCATAAGGAAATCAGGAGAGGAAGAAATAGTTTACCTGTCAGATCTATGGAGAAATGAAGATTTTTTTGACCAAACAAAATGTACCGAGTATTATATGATGTAAAATGGACAATTTTGATTTTATTAAATTGTTTTTGCACAAACAAAATGAATGCAACCAAGATTAGAAGGAATCAGAAAGTTGGGAAACAATTTTTACAGTGTGTCTCTGATAAAGACCTCATTTCTTAAATATACAGGCAACCAAGCCCCATTTATAAAAGGAAGAGCCATTCCTTAATTGGTGTGTGGCCAAAATATATAAACAATAAACTTTCAGAAGAAGAAATCAAAGCTATTAATAGTTACAGGAAAAAAAATGCCCCAAATCACTACTGAGTAGAGAAATCCAAATAAAGACTAATCTGAGACACCACCCCACACCTCTAAAATTAACTAACAGGGAAGAAAAGGAAAGTGACAAATGCTGGAGGGCATGTGGAAAAATTGGACACTAACACATTGTTGTTAGAGTTTTATACTAGTCCAACCATTCTGGAGAACAATTTAAAATGATAACTAAAGAGGTAATCCTAATCCTAACCCCTATCCCTAATTCTAAACCTAATGTTTTGACACAGCTCTATCACTATTAGGACTGTATCTCAAAGAGATCAAAGAAAAGCAGCAGGGATCTACTTTATAAAAATGCTACCAGAAGCTTTTATTGTGTATTCAGCAAAGAAAAATCAAAGAGATATCCATCCTTTGAGGACTGACTTTAAGAACTTTATTATATGATCGTGATTATATATTATTGTGCTATAAGAAATGACTGGCAGTAAGGTTTCAGAAAAACCTAGGAATATTCACAAGACCTCATGCAAACTAAAGTCAGTAGAACCAAGAAAACATTGTACATAGTAACAGCAATATTATAAGAATGATAAACTGGGAAAGACTTAGTTACCCTAATCAAGACAAAGATCCAAGACAATTGCAAAAATCCCATGATGAAAAATGCTATCCACCTCCAGAGAGAAAACTGATAAACTTTGAACACACATTGAAGCATATTTTCCCCTTCCTTATTTTTATAATTTTGTTTGTTTGTATTTTTGTTGACAACATGGCAAATACAGAAATGTATTTTGTATGATTTTGTGTGCATGATCTATATCAAATTGCTTGGCTTCTCATAGGGGGAGAGACGAAATGGGAGGGAAAGAAGTTAGATCTCAAAATTTTAAAAAAAGATTGTTAAAAATTTTTTTACATAAAATTTGGAAGTATTTAATAAAACAACCAAAATAATTTCAAAAATAAAATGATTTAGGAACATTGTACTGAAGTAATGAAGACAAATCCAGGATGATATTAAACAGTCGTTTTAACATTTACTAGGAATGCCATATGATATATGCTATATGTTTTCATACAATTATAAAAGATTAGAGTAGGAAGGTATCTGAGAAGTGATTTTTGCTAAATGCCTCATTTCATAGACAAGGAAACTAGAAACCAAGATGCTCAAGGACATTTTCATGGATATCCAGGTGATGAGTGGCAAAGCTGGGAGCCCAACCCAGATGTGCTGACTCCATGTCCAATACCCTTTCTGCTACATGAGGCTTCATTTTTAGTCTGTGGTTTTGTAGCATTTTCTTATAAGAACAGTCCAATGAATGCTACCCTTATAGCCTGAAGACTTGTGTTCCATTGTTGTAAACTGTACAAACATGACTCATACACAACCAAATCTTATACCTTATAGTCCAGTGCATACCCTCCTATAGCATAAATCCTGCAAGCAATTTACATATGAACAGTCTTAGATCTTTGTTTATTTTTCATGGATTTACCATGCTGTATTTTGTATTAGAAGTATTTACAACCTCACCAATATACTATGATCTCTACAAGGTCAGGAACTGTTCAGGTAGGAGTTGGAAGAACCTTTAAGGTTCTATCAAAAATTCAGGAGTCTAGAATTCTAAGATTTTATTTTTTTAAAGATATTGTCTTTTATCCACAAGTGTTCTTGTATGGCATTGAGTCAAGGAACAGTACATTGCTCCAAAGAATTAAATATTAGCATTACCCAGAAGTCATTGAAAATGCTCATGGTGGATGAGAGAATGCTGCAACATATGCCAAATAAAGAACTTTAAAGGACTGGAGCAAATATTAACAGGGAAAATTATGAGCAAAAAAAAGAGAATGGTTTGACTGTAGAGGAAGAATGAGGGATGACAAATGGGCAGATTGAGTACTCCATGGTTATGTGAGAAGAAAAGAAGGGTGGAACATTGCTTTTTGGGTGGAATCTAGAGACAAAATTAGGACATACTTGGAAAAGAATCTACAAGGGTGAGTTAGAAGGGTTAGAAGAGTTATTCTCTGCATCATGAAAAGGAAACGTTCAGAAACATCAAGGGGATCATGGATGCAGATGAATATCTTCAAAGTATAGCCTTGAGCCTTGCACAGAATAGCTGCTGAACACATATGTTCATTGAATGAATGGACAATATGACCCTAAGAAGTTCATTTCCATTTTCCGAACTGCTGTTGGTAATGATACAGTGAAAAGAACACTTCTCTATATTATGTACTACAAATGAACTCCTTCTCTAAAAAAAGGGTGGAAATTTGCTACCTAACATGCATACCTGTTTTGATGAAAGAGAGTCTAAAATGCTAAAAGATTGCCAGGGTTTAACAAAATTTGGTTTGTCATTCAGTCAGCAGTATTTATAAGCTATCTCTTCTGTGCCCAAGGAGTGTGGTAGGCACTGCGGATGCAAATATAACTGAAAGAATCCCTACTTTTACACTCTACTTTACTTTATGTGTTTCCTTCTTTCCATAGAAAAGTGTTTTAACCTCAACCACATCAAAATTAAAATGAAGGTGTTGGGGATTCTTATCTAAATCTGAATAATGTAAATTTTGTTTGATTGTGGATGTCCTAGAGAATGGACCTAGGCTGTTGTCATTAGGTGAATGAGGCTTGCAGGAGGAGCAGGTTTGAGCTGGAAAATAAGAAGCTGATCATTTCTTTACACAGGCCCAGAGGAGTGAGGATGGACACCCCAAAGGATTTTTTCCCAAGTGCCCACAGCATTGCCCTCTGCAATCTCTGGCACAAACATTCCCCTTCCCCCAACGCCAGGGTATCCATTTCATAAGGAGCTTATGGGGTTATCAGGCAATTACTCCATGTTTATTTCTAACCAGAATCTTGGGAGCATTGCCTCCTACCTCCTGTTTCCTTCTTTGACTGATAAAGCAGGAGCGCCAAGCTCCTTTGGTGGTGAAGATGAATGAGAAGGGTCTTCCCCTCAAATACCAAGCTTCATCCACTTTCCCATCTTCTGTGAGCAATCCAGAATTCTGAAGATTTGGGTTCTGTTGTTCCTTCCATATTTCCATGTGTCCTGGTGAGAAACTCTATGCTCTGGAGCTGAGAACATCTGAATTTATCCCATTCTGGTGCGGGTCAGATAGATTTGGACATCCTTACTCAAGTAATTTGTGTTTGTCTGTTTATGAGGAGTGCCTGTGTATTTGTGTGTGTGTATTTGCCTGAAAGGGAGACAGGCAAACAGAGACTGAGATAGAGACAGTGAGACATATACAGAGAGACAAAGATCAACAGAGAGAATCAGAGAGAGACAGAGAGAAACCCAGAGACAGTGACAGACAGTGAGACAGAAAGAGACAAATAGACAACTTCATAATATTCTGCCTCTTCAGATATAATGAGGAATAATTCCAAAGAATAGCTAGTTTTTTATAGCACTTTTCGGTTTTCAAAGTGTTTTATAAACAGCATCTAATCTGATCCCCTCAAGAACTTTAAGAGGTAGGTAATATTGTTCTTACTTTTCAAATGAGGAACCTGAGACTGAAAAATTGTAAAATGACTTGCATAATGTCAAGCAGCTAGCAAGTGTCTGAATCTGAACTCATGTCTTCTGAATCCAGCTCCAGAGCTCTATCCACTGAGCCTTCTAAACTTTCCAATGCAGATTCTCACTTTATCTGAATCACTGTTAGAACATGGAACATTAGATATGAAAGACAGAAAAGATTTTTGAATCAATCATGAAACATTTACTAAATGCTTACTTTGTGCCAGCCACTGTGCTGGTGTTACAATAAATGGCAAAATATAGTTCTTCCCCTCAACTGGCTCACAATCTGGTGGGGAAAACAGAATGCCAGTGAACATATGCAAATTATTTCTTTATCTTGGGGAAGAGAAGAGTGGATGGAACATAACTGTTTTCTTCATTTCTGTTTAAGGCTGCAATATTCAAGTATTTTAGTAGAATTAGAAGACCCAAAATTAAAGAGGGAGATTGCATGAGTAGTGAGGTTCTAGTCCCTGGAGATATTCAGGGTCCAAATAAATTCTGACTGAAAGTTATATTGAGAAGCTTCATAATTCAGTTTTGGGCTGGATAGCACGACATTTTAGTTCCCTTCTGATGTTCATTTTATACACATATAACACACAGAAAGACACACATCTGTTTCAAATATTGAAATATATAAATATAAATGGATGTATTTAAATACATACATATATATGTTACTATATACAGAGAAACAGGGAGATGTGTGAATGTGTGCACAGGTCATGTTTGTCTGTTTGAACTGAGACCTTTCAACGAAGAATCCAAATATATATGTTATTGATACCTATTTTGACAAGAAGAGTATCTTATATGTGAATAACACAACTGATACGTTGTGATCTTTTTATGTATTTCCGTGCTATCACAAAGCACAGAAGTAAGGAAGCTCAGCTAATCTTTGGCCCTGACATTCACATTAGAGTCATTTGGACATATGCATCATTGATGATCAGTCAGTATAACAGAAGTGAGGAGCAGAGCACCTACATCCAGGCTGGCTAGAGGAAGAGTGCCCTGCCTTTGTCGCATCTGAATCTTGGTCAGATTGGCAAGTACCAGCAGTAATTACAGTAGAATTTATGAGGAAAGGGAAGTGAACTTTAAAGGTTCCAAGAAAGTTTTGATGGCTTTCTAGTGGTGGAATGTACTTTTACTGTTCTATCTTTTCTGATATATTAGTATGGCCCTATTTCCTATAGCTCTGAAAAAAATAGTGATACAGGAGTTTATGTACCGTTTTGTGTTTCCTCTGGTTATGGTGTTATCCACAGTAAGGTCTTGTAAATGCTGGTAGTTAGGACATAGTATATCCAAGAAGATATTTAAGGGGTGATAAAGTGTCCTGAAGATTCAGGACAATAGAATCTATTTGATCCTGTAAAATCTAGCTCAATCCCCAACCCATAGGAATGATTGCTCTCAGGACTGCACAGAGACTGTGATGCAGTTGAAAATACTAGGCAAGTTCAGAATTAAGGTGGTGGAGAGGAGTAAGTCACTCTGAGAGGCTGTATTATTCTGGTTGATATTACCTGCCCATTCAGGAAGAGGGAGACTGTTACTGGAGTCCGTAAGTTTAATTAGACTGATTTATTCTTCTGAGATTAAAACCCAGGTGAGACTCTCTTCGCTACAAGAAAGGTGCTTTTCCACTATGACTTTTCTAAGGAAAACACTTTCTTGTACTAGGATTGTCTAGGGCCACTCTCTTAATGGAGTTATTGAAGCAACTGGGGGAGAATATCAGTGTCTCCATGTTGCCTTTCCAAGTATCTGGGGCCATGGGGTACTGACCCTTAGTGGGAAGAGGTCAATGTTCTTTTAAAGACTGAGTTGCTTATCAGAATGCCTTTCAAAGATGGGTTTGTGTAAATCTCTTAGTCAGCAACTGTGATGAGACACTATTCCCAAAAATATTAAATATGTGTTTGGAATCTAAATATAATGACTACTTATTAGCAAGCAACTTTACAACCCTTGTTGTTTGGTACCCTAGGCAGGAATAGAACAGGAATAGAAAAAACAAATCAGGAATTCTCTGTTAGATAACTGAGTTCATCAAAGGTAAAGAGAGGGAACTTGGGTACCAGAAACTCCTTTTCCACATTAACTTGCACTATGAAAAATTCCCAGGGAGAGGCAAAATAGAAAGATAGCTCAGATGAATTGGAATATATTACTTAGTGTATGGTGTGAAAATAGGATTGCTTTTCTGCAGAAAGATATATTCAGACTATGTGGAATGCAGGTCTTTGGACAAAAAGCCTGACAGAGTACAAAATCATTCCCATCATGCAACAAGTAGATGGCAGTGGAGGGAAAATAATTCTAGTAGCCATGGAGGTGAAAGTGGCTAATATGATGTTCGGGTTGCCATGCATAAGACAGTTCAGTCTCTACACTGAATGTAATGTATGTCAATATAATTTCCCCCAAGTAGAGATATCTTCACCTGGAACCAGAGACAACCCAGGTGTGCTAGCCTCAATGAAAAACCAAAGGACTCAGACCCTAAGTATCAGGATTTACTAGATGTGTTTATTAAAGGAAAAGCAGATCACTTGCTCTCCCACCAAGAATATAGTTGGGTCATGGAAATTTTCAGTTTATGACTAACTTTTGAGCAGAATTATGACATTCTTTAGCAAGAAGTGTGAGCTTCATATACATATATATATATATGCATATATATATATATATATGTTAAAAGCTTTGATCCATCACATAGTTAACTGAAAGAGTCTAGACTCTGACTCCAAAGCCATGACTCTTTTCATTGTCACATGTAATGCTGTGGTGCTTTCTTCTTTTTCCTTTGGAAAGAATGTTTACTGTGATCATGCATTGACTTTTACATGAGCAGCTTAGATTCGTTGGGAGATGGACCAAGAGTGACCTTCCTGGTCTTGAGTGTGATATTTGTAATAATTCCGAAATTTGCATTCATCCTGGTAACAGGAAGAGGCGTAGTTTTTCACCACCTGTAAAGTCATCCTTATACAAAGGTTTGTGAAGAAAGAAACTAAATCAGGAAACTAAGTAAAGGTCTACCTTCTTCTGATCATACCAATTCAAAGTACAGAAATAAGGTGCAATAGAATGGATAGAGAGGAACTGGCAATTAATAGTCCTGCACAAATGTAAGTAACTGGAACGGTATTGATACCTGGTGATGGTAACAGAGTCATGTGATTTTAAGTATGCACATGACTTTGGAGATCAACTATTCCTACATTTTACAGATGAAGAAAACAAGACCAAGACAGGTTGAGGAACTTGCCTAAGGTCACAGAGCACATTAGTGGCCAAGTGGATGTAGATGACAGAAGTTTTGGTTTTGTTGTGGAATCCGGGCTTATTGTCCTTTGTCCTCTCACTTTTGTCATTGTTGTCTAAAGTCTTAGTATGTGTCATCATAATGAGAGGTGACCTTCAGTTCTCAAAGACTCTATAAATGAAGGGCAAGCTCTGACACATCCTGCCACAGCAGAAGCATTTCAAATAAATTCTAATAGCTGATTGTTTATCAGTAATGCAAACACCAGTTTATTTCAGTTTAGGAGGGCTTGTCACTGGATTGGACAGAGGATGAAGAATTTTTCACCAAGATAACACAAAAAGACAATATATTGGGGCACAGAATTGTTAGTTACAATTTGGATCAGTGGAAGGAATATCCACAGTGAAGAAAACTCAGATAATCATGGTATCCTATAAACAGAAACTTAATTCATCAAACACAATCTGATTTTAAATTCACAGTGATACCTATCTGAACATTTGGAAACCATAATTGGAAAAGATTTGGGGAAAACATGGCTAAGAAATAGGAAGAATTGTACCTCAAATTATGGCAGCCATTTAAAAGAAACATTACTGTGATTCAAGTTATGTTTTTTTTCCCCAGTTTGATCACAACTTGTCACACCATTTGAATCATAGCCATGAAAACCTTGAAGTACATGCAGCCCTTCTGAACAACTTCAGTTAGGCTTAATTTGTGAAACTGAAACACAGCATTGGGCAAGTAGTATTGTGTAGTAGACAGAATGCAGGCCATAAATTCTGGAAAAAGTGGCTTCAGTCCTGTCACTGAAAATACGTGTGAGCTCTGTGACCTTAAACAAGTCACTTAATATTTAAATGCCTCAGGAAGTTCCCAAGCATTTGTTTACTAAGTCATGTACAGGATGCAATTTGTGGTGATAGAGGCAATTTCCACAGTGAATCCTCAAAAAAATTACAAATTCTTTGTGTCCCTTTTGTAAAAGTATAAAAAATTTTGTTGGTAATGGTGTTTTTTGAAAGGATTTAAGAAATGAAAGAATTTAAAAAAAAATAGGAAATACAATTTATTCAGAAACACAACTTATATCCTGTGATCGGAATTTTCCAGAAATTGAAACCTTTGCCTTTCTATAAATAACATTATAATTTAATAATTTTAATTTAATCATTTTAATATAAACTTTCTGCAAAATATCTTTCTGGTGTAACTTTCTTTTTGGAATAGAATATACTTCAAAAAAATCCATGATTTCTTCTGTGTAGATGCTCCCTCCATTGATGACCATCACTCTGTGCTTTCATAGATGGTCTTCATGAGTTACCGAGGCAACCATTCATCACCTTGAGAGCAATTTTCCAGTCATGGTCCTTTCTTCACTTTGCTTTTTGCCTCCTTAGAAAGATTTTTATCTGAGTCTAGTCAAAACTGAAAATCAGAGAGTTAAGCAGCAAGGTCTGTTTTGTGATCTCCTGGCATAGACTTTGTAAGTCCAGCGTCATCTCCATGCCATAATGAGACATTGGACAGATTTTGTAATGTAAGAGGCAGAATATAGTGAACACTTTGTGAGTTGTGATTTCATTAGAATAGAGGATTCCCAGGGAAGAAACTCCATAAATTGATGTAGATTGATGCACACTTTGCAACTTTTGCTCTTGAAATATTGCTCGCTTGCATTAAGAAACTAAGTGACTCATACACAGTTACAGAGCAAAAATCTTTTTTGTTGTTCTTCATTCCTGTCTGAATCTTCTTGCATATGACACATGGACCATAGCATACCAATGTATGCATAGGGTTTTGTGGGCAAAGATTCTGGAAGGTTTTGTAATATCCTTCTGCAGTGGATTAAGGCAAATGGAGACCAAAGGACTGTCCAGGGTCACACAGATATAAATGTGTGAGGCTATGTTTGAACTCAGGGCTTCCTGACTCTATACCCATCATTTTACACACTGAGATTCCTACCTATCCATAAAATTGTCTATTCTGCTTCTCAAACAAGAAACATTTAGTCATCACAGGGCCCATATATGAAATCTTCTCAGTTTGACACGGCCTATGCATGCTTCTGATACATTGGATAGCCCAGGAATTCAGGGGCACTTCGACATCAGAATGAGCTACTTTGAGGGAACATTATATGAGTTATAAGACACAAAGCAAAATAAATATAATTGATCATAGAGTCAATATGGTTCCAAGGTTCATATGGAGGTACCTTTACTTAGCAACTTGGGTAAGTCACTGTCTTAATATCATTTTTTAAACTATGAAATGAAGAGTTTGCACTTGATAGTCTCAGAGGTCTCTTCCGTCTCTGTATGTATCATGAGGAAATGTAGGACTGTTACGTTATCTGTAATGAACAGTACTTTGGAGAGGGGAATCAGGTGTTTGGGAAGCTTTTTCTCTCCCTTTAGACTCTGAATGGAGAATCCATGTGATAACCACCCAGAGACAGTAATAGCAGGATAATATTTTTCTCTGAACAAGAGGGAAACTTGTTGAACAAAGACTGTACTGGTAGATGTATTGGCAAGCATTCTAGCAAACCTAGGATGGATGGATAGCACAGGTTTTTTCATCTGGTTTCCTAAAGGAAAGCAACTTTTAAGGGGTCAACAATTTTACTTTAATTAGAAAACAGTAAATACAAGCAGAGAAATTAGCACACAGATTCAAGAGATAGGGAAGGCTCTTACTGTCTGAGCAAAGTAATATAACCACCTACATACACCACCCAAACAGGAGAACACAAACCTCTGAGCATTTGAGGAGCTCTTAACAAATGGCTGCTCAGAGTCCATTCCAGGGAATCAAAAGGTCATTCTTGTTCTTGTAAGCAAACCCCGCAAAGCTAAGTGAAGACCTCCTGGGATATATAACAAAAACTCGTTTCCTGATTGACTCAGAGCCAGTAGGTACAAAACCTACATGACACAACATAGCTGTTAGCCAGCAAGGTTCAAAGGAGATCAGTCCTTCAGATATTTACTATGAACCTAGGAAACTGAACTAGAAAAGAAAACAACACAAATCCCATTTTGCTTGTTCTAAAGGTAGATTACAAAGGCAGTCTTTTGTAACAGCATGAATATAGTCTATGAATTCCATGGTGTAACACTGTATGATATAAAGTCTCTTCTAATTCAAACAACACATGTTTTATTTTATGACACTGCAGATTACGATTTTATCCAAATATAATATTGCTGTGGCTATACTCTAAGGTTCTTTCCATCCTTAGTATTTCATGTATTGGTGCTACCATTGTCACTTCTAAAGTCCCTTCCTGTTACAACACTTTAAGTCCTAAGATTTTTGTTAACTCTAACATTATAAAGTCTGTATTCTAAATCTTGTCTAAATATTTGTGACTTTATGACTCGTGTATGAAGCCTAGTATATTCAATATTCTATGATTTTTGTGATCCAATGGTATTTATTTCTGATTCCTTTTTCTTCCAGCAGTTACTAAAACAGCATGGAAAGAGACAATGAGACGAATGTCTCTGAATTCCTCCTCCTAGGACTTCCCATCAAACCACAGCAACAAGGGTTGTTCTATGTCCTGTTCCTGAGTATGTATTTCACCACATTGTTTGGGAACCTGCTTATCATCTTGCTGATCAGATTAGACCCTCACCTACATACCCCTATGTATTTCTTCCTTAGTCACTTGGCCTTCGCTGATCTCTGCTTCTCATCAGTGACTACCCCTAAGATGCTGGTAAACATGCAGACAGGAAGCCAGATCATTTCCTACAATGGCTGCATTTCACAGATGTATTTCTTCATATTGTTCACTGATCTGGACAGCTTCCTGCTCACTGCAATGGCTTATGATCGCTATGTTGCCATCTGCCACCCTCTCCACTATACCACTCTCATGAGCAAGGAACTATGCATCCTCCTGGTGGTTGGGTCCTGGACAGTCAACTTTGCCCACTCCTTGACTCACACCCTTCCCTTGACCCAACTATCCTTCTGTGCAGAAAACACCATAGCCCATTACTTCTGTGACTTGGGTGCTTTACTGAAGCTATCCTGCTCAGATATCTCCCTCAATGAACTACTGATATTCACTGTAGGGGTAGCAATAATTATAGTGCCATTAACTTGTGTCCTTGTCTCTTACATCCGTATTCTTTCCACTATCCTGAAGATGTCTTCTACCAAGGGGATTTGCAAAGCTTTATCAACCTGTGGCTCCCACCTCTCTGTGGTGTCATTGTATTATGGGACAATCATTGGTCAGTACTTTTTCCCCTCTTCCAGTAACTCTAATATCAAAGACATAATTTTTTCTATGATGTATACAGTGGTGACTCCCATGCTGAACCCCTTCATGTATAGTCTGAGGAACAGAGATATTAATGAGGCTCTGAAGAAAGTCCTTAGTAGAGGAATGTTCTCTTGTCCTTCATAGCCAGAGTCATGAATTAATTTTACTCTATACATGAAACTATAATTTGTGTCTACTCATTCTACAATTCATAAAAATATAGATAACAACTTATTTTTCCACATTTCTGCATAAATTCTCCATAGGAAATTCATCAGACATGATCAGGGTATTCTGAGAATGAGACAGTCTAAAACTGGTGGAGCTCTTGAGTGGTAGACAGACCACTCACACAAATGCAAAGAAAACTACCTTGGTTTATTGTTCACAAGCCACTATTTGTGGACTTTATGGTATTTCGGTGAGAGAAACAGAAATTCTTTAGAGATGAGAACACTTAATTTTTTAAAAGCTCACATAATTTTCCCAAGGCTAATTAAATTTACCAAACATTTTTAGCATCCCTTATGTTTGAGGCATTCTTAAGTTAATAGGAATACAAGGAAAAATATAAAACAGTCACTTGTCCTCAAGGATGGTAAATTCTTTGTATAGGAGGTGTCAGGTCTCCTGAAACCAAATCAATCTCTCTTCCCAAAAGCTCGCACTGATGTTCAGGTAATACTGTTTTAATCAAGAAATAATGCAAGAGCCTTTTACAGGCGAGCGATGGTGCAATATAAGGGAAAAAGCAATGCACCTGGAGGTAACATACTGTGGTTACATGCCAGTTCTCCCAGCTATCAACCATCTGTGTCACCTTGAGCAAATGATTTAATCAGTTGATTCCTCAGTTTCCCTTTTTATAAAATGAAACTGTTAGACTGGATGACCTGTAAGGTCTTTGTTTGCTCTAAATCCATGATACTGTTAATAGTCTCTTTTCTACTTTGGTTGGATATAGCCCATACAACATACTAGTTCATACAGTGCAACACAGGTGCAGTGAGAACCAGCTTACTGTCACAAAAATAGCTTTTATTGCTTGTGGATATATTCACACTTCCAGTGGCAGAGGGAGGCCCTTCTAGGGGCCCTACGCGATGATAGACCGGAGGAGAAATCTTCAACTTTATCCTGATCAAGCAATCAAAGACCCTAACCAGGGTAGTATTTTTTGTATGCAACCTTGTGGGTAACCTATATGTCCTACCACAGTTAAGTCCTAGGAGGAGGAATTCAGAGACATTCTTCTCATTTTCTCTTTCTATGTTGTTTTAGTAACTGCCGGAAGAAAAAGGAATCAGAAATAAATAAGAACCATCAGGGTTCAAGCCAGAAACATTATCTGGTTCTAGAAGATGTTGATAATTCCACGAGTGTTGATATGTGGGGGAGGTGACACATGTAGTGGTTCATATAATTATTTTAATGCTAGCTGGAAAACAGTAGAGTGATTTTTTTTTTCAATCTGGCTTTCTGTTTTAAAACCTCCACAACTGTGTCTCATGACCTTGAATGAAGGAGTTAGTAAGAAATAGCTCAGTGTTAGAAAATAGAAGTGGAGAATGTAACATGGAAATTCTAAAAGACAGCTCTAGAGCCAGGCCTCAGTAAGACTGGAAGCTGAGTGAAGTCTATCAGTGGTACCACCTCCTTGCTCTCTCCCTTGTCTGTGGTCATTGTGGTACACTGTTAAAACTGAATGAAGCACACTGACTCCATCTTGTGACTAGGTTCTGTATCAGTCCCCTTTCTATTCAATTACCGACCTAGTCCAATTTCTTTCTTCAGTTAGGGGAATTGTGAGTAATCTTTATTGCATTGTTTGAACCTAGCATTTAGTGTCATGGAAACTGGGACACCTCTGTCAAAGGCTATGCTAATCAGAAACTCAGTCAGATTTGAAAACTGATGTGAGAAGTTTTCTCACAATGATACATTTCAAGCAACCAATGCATCTTAACTGGAAATGGGTCCCATAGTGGTCAATCAGCATTTGCTTGCATGTTCCTTTGACTGAATTCTGACATTTGGGGAGATGGGAGACTTCTTTTTCTGATTTCAAGGAATCTTACCTGTTGACACTTCATCTTTCAACTTTTAAGGACCCCAATCTTTCCTCCAGGTAGAACTCAACTTACCTAATTGTGCTTCCTATTTGTATTTTGCTTATTGTAATATTCAAATACATAAAAATCTCTCTCCTCCTGTATTGATGATCCAGTGTCAAGCTCAGGAGGCCTAGTCCCTATTTGTTATGCAATTGACTGCACTACTTAATAAATTTATATGCTTACCTTGAACCTTTGATTCCTCATTTATTTCAGATTTCACACATGATACTCTAGCCTTCAAACCATTTCCCACACTCATGTAATTTTAACCATCCTGGCTTTGTTATTGAATCTACCGCCATAGCCTGAGGTCTCAATATTTTCTACACCCCTCTCAGTATTGCAGGCTAACTAGCCATTTTAAATCAACTGCCTGAACTTCATTCAAGCTTGTTATGGAAAGTATAAGTAGGAATCAGACACAATTCCCTAACTGATATGTAGCTTGATATTGATTTACTTATAGTTGTAAGATAATTGATATATAACATGACAAAGGCAGACAGAGATATGGTGTGAAGCCGTGCCCAATTCAGAAAAGAGGTGTGACTTAGAAATTTCTCAATTCTGAGTGTTGGATTAATGTAATAGGTTTGGTACACATGAAACAGTAGTAAACGACCATAGCAGGCTAGTATTCGATAAAGTCAAAGACCCCAGCTTCTAGAATAAGAACTTACTATTTGATAATACCTTCAGGGGAAACTGAAAAAGAGTAGGGCAGAATCTTGGTGTACACTGATATCTTAGACTATTTATCAAAAGAAGTTCAAAATGGGTACATGATATAGACATAAAGGGAGATACCATAAGGAATTCAGAAGAACAAAGATTAGTTTACCTGTCAGATTTATGGAGAAAAGAAAAATTTTTAACCAAACAAGATAAAGAGAGTATTATGAGATGTAAAAAAGATAATTTTGATTGAATTAAAAAGTTTTTGCACAGATGAAAACAATACAATCAAGATTACAAGGAAGCAGAAAGCTGGGAAACTCTTTTTACTGCATATGTGTGATAAAGATAAAGATATCATTTCTCAAATGTATGAGGAACCAAGCCATTTTATAAAAGGAAGAGCCATTCCTTAATTGATAAGTGGCCAAGACATACAAACAATAAACTTTCAGAAGAAAGCAAAACTACTAATAGTCACAGGAAAAAATGTCCTAAATCACTACTGAGCAGAGAAATGCATATAAAGACAAATGCCACCTACAAGACTGGCTAACATGAGAGAAAAGAAAAATCACAAATTGTGGAGAGTATGTGGAAAAATTGGACACAAATCTATTATTCATAGTGTTTTAAACTAGTCCAACCATTCTGGAGAACAATTTAGAATGACAACCAAAGAACTAATCCTAACACTAACCCTAAACCTAACAATTTGGAATGACAGTACAAGAGCTAAACCTAATCTTAACCCCTAACCCTCACTCTAAACATAACAGTTTGACTCAGCAGTATCACTATTAGTAGTGTATCCCAAAGATATCAAAGAAAAGGAGCAGGGATCTACTTGTAAAAAAATGCTAATAGAAGGTGTTTTTTTTTTTTTTTTGCATGTATATGTGATGGCAAAGAATGGGAAGTCAAAGGGATGTCCATCTGTTGAGGATTGGCTAAAAGAATTGTACTATATGATTCTGATTGAATGTTATTGTGGTATGGGAAATCATTAGCAGCATGGTTTCAGAAAACCTTGGAAGACTCACAAGAACTCATGCACAGTGAAGTCAGTAGAACCAAGAAAACATTGTACATAGTAACAGCAATATTAAAAGTATGTAAACTAGTAAAGACTTAGTTACTCTAATCAAGACAAAGATCCAAGACAATTGCAAAAATCCCATGATGAAAAATGCTATCCACCTCCAGAGACAAAACTGATAAACTTTGAACACACATTGAAGCATATTTTTCTTCCTTTATTTTTATTGTTTTATTTTGTTTCTGTTGAAAACATGGCAAATATGGAAATATGTTTTGTATGATTTTGTGTGTATGATCTATGTCAAATTTCTTGGCTTCTTGAAGGGGGAGAGATGTAATAGAAGAGAAAGAATTTAGAATTATAAATTTTAAAAAATGATTGTTAAAATTTTTTACATAAAATTCAGAAGTGTTTAATAAAACAAATAAAAATGACTTTAAAAATATAATGATTTAGGAAAATTGCAGTTATGAAGAAATAAATGATGATATTGAACAGGAGTTTTAACATTTGATGGAAATAGCATATTTTATGTGGTATATATTTTCATAAAATCATAAAAGATTAGAGTGGGGAGGTATCTGAGAAGTCATTTTTGTTAACTGCCTCATTTCATAGATAAGGGAACTAGAACTCAAGAGGTTCAAGTAATTTTTCATAGATACCTAGGTGGTGAGAGGCAAAGCTGAGAGTCCAACCCATGTCCAATGTGCTTTCTGGTACATGAGACTGCATATGAATTTATAGTCTTAATAAGTCTATGGTTTTATAGTATATTCTTATTAGAACAGTCCAATGAGCAGTAGCTTTGTAGCCAGAAGACTTTGTGTTGCATTGTTGTAAACTGTACGAGCATGACTCACACGCAGCCAAATCTTATACCTTCAGTTCCAATGTATTCTTCCCAATAGCACAGAGCCTGCAAGCAATTTACATATGAGCATTCTTAGATCTCTGTTTATTTTTTATAGATTTACACATTCTGTATCATATTATTATTATTGACACCTTCACCCATATAGTAGACTATGATCTCTACAAGGTCAGGAACTGTTCAGGTAGGAGTTGGAAAAGATGACCTTTAAGGTTTCATAAAAAATTCAAGAGTCTGGAATTCTAGAATTAATGTTAAAAGTTGTTGCCTTTCATGCACAAGTGTTCTTGTATGGCTTTGAGTCATGGAACATTGCAGTGCTCCAAAGAATTAAACATTAGGATTATCTAGAATTCATTTGAAATGTTCATAGTGGATAAGAGAATGCTGAAACATGTGACAAATAAAGATCTTTAAAGAACTGGAGCAAATATGAACAGGGAAATTTATGAGCAAAAAAAGAGAAAAGTTTGGCCATAGAGGAGGAATAATGCATGACAAATTGGCAGACCGAGTAGTCTGTGGTTATGTCTGAAGAAAAGAAGGATGGAACATAGCATTTTTGGTGGAATCTAGATACAAAATTATGGACATACAGGGAAAAAATCTCCAAGGATGGTTGAGAAGGGTTAGAAGAGTTGTCCTCTGCATAAGCAAAAGGAAACATCCAGAACCACCAAGGGGATCATCTTTGCAATTGAATATTCTCAAAGTATAGTCTAAAGCCTTGCATATAATAACTGCTGAATACATGCCCTCACTGAATGAATGGACAACATGACCTTAAGAAGGTCACTTTCACTTTCTGAGCTGCTGTTCGTAATGATATAGTGAACAGAATACTTCTCTATATTCTGTATTACAAATGAACTCCATCTCTAAAACAGGGTGGAGGAAATGTTTTACCTAATGTACAGACCACTTTTGATGAAAGAGTGTCTACAAACTCCAAAGTGCTAAAACACTGCCAGCTTTTTAAAAACATATTTTTTCTTTAACTCAGTGAATTTTTCTTTCACTTATTAGCTGTCTATTCTGTGCCAAAGCATTGTGCTAGGCACTGGGGATACAGATGTAAGTGAAACAATCTTTCCTCTCACAGGGTTTACTTTATGTGTTTCCTTCATTTCTTACAAAGATGTTTCAACCTCTTAAAATATCAAAACTATGATGAAGATGAGGAGGATTACTATCAAAATCTGAATAATCCAACTTTTGGTTGATTATGGTTGTATAAGAGACTGGGCCAGTACTAGTGACATTAGTGAATGAGACCTGCAGCAGAAGCAGCTTTGAGCTGGAGAATAAGAAGCTGATGATTATTTTACACAGACCCAGGAGAGTGAGGATGGACATCCCAAAGGAATTTTTCCCAAGGGCTGACAGCATTGCCTTTTCCAATCTCTGGCAATAACATTCTTTTTCCCCTAACACCAGTGTATCTATTTTATAGGGACACTATGGGGGAATCAGGCAATTACTCCATGTTTATTGCTGACCAGCATCGTGGGAGGATTGTCTCCCACCTCCTCATTCCTCCTTTGACTGATAAAGCAGGAGCCCAAAGCTCCTGCTTGGGGTGAAGAGATGGTGAAGAGGAATGAAGCAGATCTTCCCAACAAATATCATGCTTCCTCCATCTCCCCATCCCCTATGAGCTGTCCAGAATTTGGGCTGAAGATTTGGGTTCTGCTTCTCCTTCCAGACTCCCATGTATCCTGGTGAGAAGCTCTATACTCTGGAGCTGAGAGTATCTGAATTTATCCCATGAAGGAACAGGTCTGATAGTTTTGCAAAACCTTACTCAAATCATGTGTGTTTATGTAGATTGTGTATGTGTTTGTGTGTGTATGTGTGTGTGTGAGAGAGAGAGACAGACAGAGAGACAGAGAGACAGACTAACAGAGGCAGAGAAAGAGACAGCGACAGAGACTGAGAGAGAGAAGCAGATAGAGACAGAGAGACAAATAAATGGGTTCATGTTATTCTGCTTCCTCACATCTAACAAAGCATAATTCTTATTAATAGCTAACATTTTATAGCACTTTTTGTTTGCAAAGTGCTTTATAAACAGTATCTCATTTGATCCCTTCAGTAACATTGAGAGGTAGGTGATATGGTTCTTACTTTTCAGATGTGCAATCTGAGAGTGAAAAATTGTAAAGTGACTTGCACAGTGTCACACAGCTAGCAAGTGTCTGAGTTTGAACTCATGTCTTCTGAATCCAGTTCCAGGAATCTATCCAGTGAGCCCTTTAAATTTTCCAACACAGATTCCCAATTTATTTGAATCACCATGAGAGACCAAACACTATTAGGACATGGGATATGAAAGACATAAATGATTTTTAAATCAATCATGAAACATTTATTAAGTGCTTACTTTCTGTCAAGCACGAGGCTGGTGTTATAAAAAGGGGCAAAAGATAGCTCTTCCCCTCAAGTAGCTCACAATCTAGTGGAGAAAACAGAATGCCAATGAACATATACAAATTATTATACGGGAAAAATAGAAAATAATTTAACAGAAGAAAAGCACAAAAAATAAGAATAGTTGGGAAAGACTTCCTATGAAAGATAGGATTTTAGTTGGGACTTAAAGCAAATGAAAAAATTCAGTGGGCAGAGATGAAGTAGTGCATTCCAAACATGACAGAGATCCAAAGAGAAGTCCTGGAGCTGAGAGCTGCAGTACGTTGTCTCTGGAGCAACCAGGAGGTCAGTTTCACCAGGACTGAAGAGCATGGTAACATGTCAGAAGACCAGGGATGGAGAATGCGGATAGGTTGTAAAGAGCTTTGACTATCAAACAGAGCATTTTGTATAGTTTAGTGAGTGAGTGTGTGTGTGTGTGTGTGTGTGTGTGTGTGTGTGTGTGTGTGTGTGTGTGTAGGAGTTAAGGGGGTTGGGTGACAAGATCAGATATGAACTTTAGACAAATCACTTTGGTGAACAAAGGACAGAGAAGGTAGAATTTTAATCAGGTCTGAACATGTCTCTCAACTGTACATGTAAATATAATGTAAAAGGTTCCTAATTGACTTTGAAAGAAAATATAAGAAAACATTTTCTGTTCAGCAGCAAAACTTGCTCCACACTGGGGTTTCTTTCCTAAGGGCATTCTCCAGATTTTCAATGGAGCATCAAATACTGAAGGGAATCCTATAGGTATGGTCTGACCAGGGCAGAGACCAACAGGGCTATTTCTTCCCTTGCTCTGGATGTTGCTTCTCTTAATGTAGCTCAACCATCTTACCATTTCTATATTGGCTACTATAACACACTTTTCACTCACTTTGACTTTGCAATCCACCAAGTCTCCTAGATATTTTTATCACACAACCCATTGCCTAGCCATCCCTTCTTTCTCTTGAACTGGTAGACCTCATTTTTGAGATCAAGTGGAGTAGTTTGCATTTATTTCTATCAAATTGCAATGTTTTGGATTTGGCCTATGTTTCTAACCTTTCTTCTGATGTTTTTGAATACTAACTCATTCAGCATTCCAGTTCTCCCTCCTAGATTTGTCATCTGCAAAATTCAAAACTTTTTTATTTATTACTTAGTCTAATTCACTCATAAAATGCTACAATACATTAGAATCCTTGTGTCAAAGAATGTTAGACTCATATAGTCAAAGAAACATAGAATCATGTAATCTCAGCTTAGCAGAATCTCAGAGCTAGCCTCAGTGCTGAAAGAAACCTCAGAATTAATTTAGCCCAAACTGTCCCTCAGTATGAAAATCAATTATATAGCATCCTTGGCAAGTGGTCCTTTAGCCTCTGTTTGAACACTCCAAATGGAGAGAGTGCTCACTCCTCCCTTACACAGTCTATCTCCCCTTCAATCCCTCTGATTTTGGGGAAACTGTTATGTTGCACTGAGTGTTTCCTGAATTTCTGATGAAAGCTGATAGTCCACTTCTTTGGCATGTTCTAGAGGACATAACTTTTAGGTATGAGTTCTACCAGAAGATCTATGAGGTCCCTTTATTCCCTTAAATTCTGTGATTCATTGACTCTGTCACATCCTCTTATCTACATAAGTTTGTTCAAGTAGTTATGACATTGAGGAAAGTTATCTTGGGGAAGAGAACAGTGGGTGGACCATAATTGTTTCCTTCAAATATGTTTAAGGCTGTTATGTTCAAGTATTTTATTAGAACTAAAGGATCCATAATTAAGGAGGCTGACTGCATAAGCAGTGAGTTGGTAGTCCCTGGAGATATTGAGGGTCCAAATGAATTCTGTTTGAAAGTTATATTGAGAAGTTTCATAATTCCATTTTGGGTTGGAAAGGATGACTTTTTGGTTCCCTTCTGATGTTTATTTTGCACACACACACACACACAAATACATACATATATTATGTATATGTATATATGTATAGACAGATGTTTCATATATAATATATAAATATATACATATATAAACACATATTTTTAAATATGTGTAATACACACATATATAATATAAATATGTATAATATATATAAATTCAATGAGTGTATTTAAATACATACATATATACATTATTATATACAGAGAAAGAAGATGGGTGAATGTGTGCACAAGTCATATTTGTGTGTTTGAAGTGTGATCATTCAACAAATAGTCCATATATACACATGCTATTGATCCCTATTTTGACAAGAAGAAAATCTTTATGCGCGAATAATGTCAATAATAAGTTGTAGTCTTTTTATGTATTTCCGTGCTATCACAAAGGACAGAAGTAAGGAAGTTCAGTTAATCTTTGGCTCTGACATTCACATTAGAGTCATTTGGAGATATGCATCATTGATGATCTGTCAGTATAACAGAAATAATCAGTAGAGCACCCATATCCAGGCTGGCTAGGGGAAGAGTGCCCTGCCTTTGTCACATCTGAATCTTGGTCAGATGGCTTAGTACCACCAGTAATTACATTTAGTCATCACAGGGCCCACATATGAAGTCTTCTCAGTTTGACAGGGCCTATGAGTGCTTGTGATGCATTGCATAGCCCAGCAATCCAGGGGCACTTCCACACAATAATGAGCTACTGTGGGGGAACTTTAGATGAAGTATAAGACACAAAACAAAATAAATATAATTGATCACAGAATCAATTTGATGCCAAGGTTCATATACAGGCACCTCTCCTTAGATTTTCTTCTTGTCAAAATAGGTATCAATAGCACATGTATATATGGATTATTTGTTTTAGTATCATTTTCTAAACTATGAAATGAAGAGTATGTACTCAATAATCTCAGAGGTCTCTTCCATCTCTATATATAGTATGAAGATATGTAGGACTGTATGTTATCTATAAGGAACGGTACTTTGGAGAGGGGAATAAGGTGTTTGAGAAATCCTCCTCTCTCCCTATAGACTCTGAATGGAGAATTCGTGTGATATCCACCCAGCGACAGTCATAGCAGCACAATTTTTGTCTCTGAATAAGAGGGAAACTTGTTGAACAATGACTGTACTGGTAGATGTATTAGCAAGCATGCTAGCAAACCCAGCATGAACTGGTAGCACAGGTTTGTTGATCTGGTTTGCTAAAGGAAAGAAACTTTTAAAGGGTCAACAATCTTACTTTTATTAGAAAACAGTAAATACAAGCAGGTAAATTAGCACATAGATTCAAGAGATAGGGTTCTTAGTGTCTGAACAAAGTAATGCAACCACCTACATACACCACTAAAATGGGAGAGATGGGAGAGCACAAAACTTTGAGTAGTCTAGGGCCTCTTAACAAATGGCTACTTAGAGTCCCTTCTAGGGAATCAAAAGTTCCTTCTCATAAGCAAACCTCCCAAAGTTAAGCGCAAACCTCCCAGGATATATGACAAGGTCTCATTTCTAGATTGACTCAGAGTCAGAAGATAGAAAACCTACATGACTCAGCATAGCTGTTAGCCATCAGAGTTCAAAGGAGATCAGTCCTTTAGATGTTTCCTGGGAGCCTGGGAAACTGAACTACAAAAGAAAACAACACAAATCCTATTTTCTTTCTCTAAAGGTAGATTACAAAGGCAGTATTTTGTAATAGGATGAATAGAGTCCATGGATTCCATGGTGTAACATTATATGATGTAAAGTCACTTCTAATTCAAACAGCACATGTTTTATTTTATAACATTGTAGATTATGATTTTATCCAAATAGAATATTGTTCTGGCTATACTCCAAGGTACTTTCCATCTTTAGCATTTTATGTACTAGTGCTACCATTGTCACTTCTAAAGCTCCTTTTTGTTCTAACACTTTGTGTTCTAAGGTCCTTTATAACACTAACATTTTAGACTCTGTATTCTAAATCTTATCTAAATATTTGTGTCTTTATGATGGATGTGTATGAAGTCTAGCATATTCAGTACACTAGGATATTTGTGACCCAGTGGTATTTATTTCTGATTCTTTTTTCTTCCAGCAGTTACTAAAACAGCATGGAAAGGGACAATGAGACAAATGTCTCTGAATTCCTCCTCCTAGGACTTCCCATCAGACCACAGCAACAGGGGTTATTCTATGTCCTATTCCTGAGTATGTATCTCACCACACTGTTTGGGAACCTGCTTATCATCTTGCTGATTAGATTAGACCCTCACCTACATACCCCTATGTATTTCTTCCTTAGTCACTTGGCCTTTACTGATCTCTGTGTCTCATCAGTGACTACCCCAAAAATGCTGGTAAATATGCAGACAGGAAGCCAGACCATTTCCTACAATGGCTGCATTTCACAGATGTATTTCTTCATATTCTTTGCTGATCTTGACAACTTGTTGCTCACTGCAATGGCTTATGATCTCTATGTTGCCATCTGCCACCCTCTCCACTATACCACTCTCATGAGCAAGGAACTATGTATCCTCCTGGTGGTTGGGTCCTGGACAGTCAACTTTGCCCACTCCTTGACTCACACCCTTCCCTTGACCCAACTATCCTTCTGTGCAGAAAACACCATAGCCCATTACTTCTGTGACTTGGGTGCTTTACTGAAGCTATCCTGCTCAGATATCTCCCTCAATGAACTACTGATATTCACTGTAGGGGTAGCAATAATTATAGTGCCATTAACTTGTGTCCTTGTCTCTTACATCCGTATTCTTTCCACTATCCTGAAGATGTCTTCTACCAAGGGGATTTGCAAAGCTTTATCAACCTGTGGCTCCCACCTCTCTGTGGTGTCATTGTATTATGGGACAATCATTGGTCAGTACTTTTTCCCCTCTTCCAGTAACTCTAATATCAAAGACATAATTTTTTCTATGATGTATACAGTGGTGACTCCCATGCTGAACCCCTTCATGTATAGTCTGAGGAACAGAGATATTAATGAGGCTCTGAAGAAAGTCCTTAGTAGAGGAATGTTCTCTTGTCCTTCATAGCCAGAGTCATGAATTAATTTTACTCTATACATGAAACTATAATTTGTGTCTACTCATTCTACAATTCATAAAAATATAGATAACAACTTATTTTTCCACATTTCTGCATAAATTCTCCATAGGAAATTCATCAGACATGATCAGGGTATTCTGAGAATGAGACAGTCTAAAACTGGTGGAGCTCTTGAGTGGTAGACAGACCACTCACACAAATGCAAAGAAAACTACCTTGGTTTATTGTTCACAAGCCACTATTTGTGGACTTTATGGTATTTCGGTGAGAGAAACAGAAATTCTTTAGAGATGAGAACACTTAATTTTTTAAAAGCTCACATAATTTTCCCAAGGCTAATTAAATTTACCAAACATTTTTAGCATCCCTTATGTTTGAGGCATTCTTAAGTTAATAGGAATACAAGGAAAAATATAAAACAGTCACTTGTCCTCAAGGATGGTAAATTCTTTGTATAGGAGGTGTCAGGTCTCCTGAAACCAAATCAATCTCTCTTCCCAAAAGCTCGCACTGATGTTCAGGTAATACTGTTTTAATCAAGAAATAATGCAAGAGCCTTTTACAGGCGAGCGATGGTGCAATATAAGGGAAAAAGCAATGCACCTGGAGGTAACATACTGTGGTTACATGCCAGTTCTCCCAGCTATCAACCATCTGTGTCACCTTGAGCAAATGATTTAATCAGTTGATTCCTCAGTTTCCCTTTTTATAAAATGAAACTGTTAGACTGGATGACCTGTAAGGTCTTTGTTTGCTCTAAATCCATGATACTGTTAATAGTCTCTTTTCTACTTTGGTTGGATATAGCCCATACAACATACTAGTTCATACAGTGCAATACAGGTGCAGTGAGAACCAGCTTACTGTCACAAAAATAGCTTTTATTGCTTGTGGATATATTCACACTTCCAGTGGCAGAGGGAGGCCCTTCTAGGGGCCCTACGCGATGATAGACCGGAGGAGAAATCTTCAACTTTATCCTGATCAAGCAATCAAAGACCCTAACCAGGGTAGTATTTTTTGTATGCAACCTTGTGGGTAACCTATATGTCCTACCACAGTTAAGTCCTAGGAGGAGGAATTCAGAGACATTCTTCTCATTTTCTCTTTCTATGTTGTTTTAGTAACTGCCGGAAGAAAAAGGAATCAGAAATAAATAAGAACCATCAGGGTTCAAGCCAGAAACATTATCTGGTTCTAGAAGATGTTGATAATTCCACGAGTGTTGATATGTGGGGGAGGTGACACATGTAGTGGTTCATATAATTATTTTAATGCTAGCTGGAAAACAGTAGAGTGATTTTTTTTTTCAATCTGGCTTTCTGTTTTAAAACCTCCACAACTGTGTCTCATGACCTTGAATGAAGGAGTTAGTAAGAAATAGCTCAGTGTTAGAAAATAGAAGTGGAGAATGTAACATGGAAATTCTAAAAGACAGCTCTAGAGCCAGGCCTCAGTAAGACTGGAAGCTGAGTGAAGTCTATCAGTGGTACCACCTCCTTGCTCTCTCCCTTGTCTGTGGTCATTGTGGTACACTGTTAAAACTGAATGAAGCACACTGACTCCATCTTGTGACTAGGTTCTGTATCAGTCCCCTTTCTATTCAATTACCGACCTAGTCCAATTTCTTTCTTCAGTTAGGGGAATTGTGAGTAATCTTTATTGCATTGTTTGAACCTAGCATTTAGTGTCATGGAAACTGGGACACCTCTGTCAAAGGCTATGCTAATCAGAAACTCAGTCAGATTTGAAAACTGATGTGAGAAGTTTTCTCACAATGATACATTTCAAGCAACCAATGCATCTTAACTGGAAATGGGTCCCATAGTGGTCAATCAGCATTTGCTTGCATGTTCCTTTGACTGAATTCTGACATTTGGGGAGATGGGAGACTTCTTTTTCTGATTTCAAGGAATCTTACCTGTTGACACTTCATCTTTCAACTTTTAAGGACCCCAATCTTTCCTCCAGGTAGAACTCAACTTACCTAATTGTGCTTCCTATTTGTATTTTGCTTATTGTAATATTCAAATACATAAAAATCTCTCTCCTCCTGTATTGATGATCCAGTGTCAAGCTCAGGAGGCCTAGTCCCTATTTGTTATGCAATTGACTGCACTACTTAATAAATTTATATGCTTACCTTGAACCTTTGATTCCTCATTTATTTCAGATTTCACACATGATACTCTAGCCTTCAAACCATTTCCCACACTCATGTAATTTTAACCATCCTGGCTTTGTTATTGAATCTACCGCCATAGCCTGAGGTCTCAATATTTTCTACACCCCTCTCAGTATTGCAGGCTAACTAGCCATTTTAAATCAACTGCCTGAACTTCATTCAAGCTTGTTATGGAAAGTATAAGTAGGAATCAGACACAATTCCCTAACTGATATGTAGCTTGATATTGATTTACTTATAGTTGTAAGATAATTGATATATAACATGACAAAGGCAGACAGAGATATGGTGTGAAGCCGTGCCCAATTCAGAAAAGAGGTGTGACTTAGAAATTTCTCAATTCTGAGTGTTGGATTAATGTAATAGGTTTGGTACACATGAAACAGTAGTAAACGACCATAGCAGGCTAGTATTCGATAAAGTCAAAGACCCCAGCTTCTAGAATAAGAACTTACTATTTGATAATACCTTCAGGGGAAACTGAAAAAGAGTAGGGCAGAATCTTGGTGTACACTGATATCTTAGACTATTTATCAAAAGAAGTTCAAAATGGGTACATGATATAGACATAAAGGGAGATACCATAAGGAATTCAGAAGAACAAAGATTAGTTTACCTGTCAGATTTATGGAGAAAAGAAAAATTTTTAACCAAACAAGATAAAGAGAGTATTATGAGATGTAAAAAAGATAATTTTGATTGAATTAAAAAGTTTTTGCACAGATGAAAACAATACAATCAAGATTACAAGGAAGCAGAAAGCTGGGAAACTCTTTTTACTGCATATGTGTGATAAAGATAAAGATATCATTTCTCAAATGTATGAGGAACCAAGCCATTTTATAAAAGGAAGAGCCATTCCTTAATTGATAAGTGGCCAAGACATACAAACAATAAACTTTCAGAAGAAAGCAAAACTACTAATAGTCACAGGAAAAAATGTCCTAAATCACTACTGAGCAGAGAAATGCATATAAAGACAAATGCCACCTACAAGACTGGCTAACATGAGAGAAAAGAAAAATCACAAATTGTGGAGAGTATGTGGAAAAATTGGACACAAATCTATTATTCATAGTGTTTTAAACTAGTCCAACCATTCTGGAGAACAATTTAGAATGACAACCAAAGAACTAATCCTAACACTAACCCTAAACCTAACAATTTGGAATGACAGTACAAGAGCTAAACCTAATCTTAACCCCTAACCCTCACTCTAAACATAACAGTTTGACTCAGCAGTATCACTATTAGTAGTGTATCCCAAAGATATCAAAGAAAAGGAGCAGGGATCTACTTGTAAAAAAATGCTAATAGAAGGTGTTTTTTTTTTTTTTTTGCATGTATATGTGATGGCAAAGAATGGGAAGTCAAAGGGATGTCCATCTGTTGAGGATTGGCTAAAAGAATTGTACTATATGATTCTGATTGAATGTTATTGTGGTATGGGAAATCATTAGCAGCATGGTTTCAGAAAACCTTGGAAGACTCACAAGAACTCATGCAGAGTGAAGTCAGTAGAACCAAGAAAACATTGTACATAGTAACAGCAATATTAAAAGTATGTAAACTAGTAAAGACTTAGTTACTCTAATCAAGACAAAGATCCAAGACAATTGCAAAAATCCCATGATGAAAAATGCTATCCACCTCCAGAGACAAAACTGATAAACTTTGAACACACATTGAAGCATATTTTTCTTCCTTTATTTTTATTGTTTTATTTTGTTTCTGTTGAAAACATGGCAAATATGGAAATATGTTTTGTATGATTTTGTGTGTATGATCTATGTCAAATTTCTTGGCTTCTTGAAGGGGGAGAGATGTAATAGAAGAGAAAGAATTTAGAATTATAAATTTTAAAAAATGATTGTTAAAATTTTTTACATAAAATTCAGAAGTGTTTAATAAAACAAATAAAAATGACTTTAAAAATATAATGATTTAGGAAAATTGCAGTTATGAAGAAATAAATGATGATATTGAACAGGAGTTTTAACATTTGATGGAAATAGCATATTTTATGTGGTATATATTTTCATAAAATCATAAAAGATTAGAGTGGGGAGGTATCTGAGAAGTCATTTTTGTTAACTGCCTCATTTCATAGATAAGGGAACTAGAACTCAAGAGGTTCAAGTAATTTTTCATAGATACCTAGGTGGTGAGAGGCAAAGCTGAGAGTCCAACCCATGTCCAATGTGCTTTCTGGTACATGAGACTGCATATGAATTTATAGTCTTAATAAGTCTATGGTTTTATAGTATATTCTTATTAGAACAGTCCAATGAGCAGTAGCTTTGTAGCCAGAAGACTTTGTGTTGCATTGTTGTAAACTGTACGAGCATGACTCACACGCAGCCAAATCTTATACCTTCAGTTCCAATGTATTCTTCCCAATAGCACAGAGCCTGCAAGCAATTTACATATGAGCATTCTTAGATCTCTGTTTATTTTTTATAGATTTACACATTCTGTATCATATTATTATTATTGACACCTTCACCCATATAGTAGACTATGATCTCTACAAGGTCAGGAACTGTTCAGGTAGGAGTTGGAAAAGATGACCTTTAAGGTTTCATAAAAAATTCAAGAGTCTGGAATTCTAGAATTAATGTTAAAAGTTGTTGCCTTTCATGCACAAGTGTTCTTGTATGGCTTTGAGTCATGGAACATTGCAGTGCTCCAAAGAATTAAACATTAGGATTATCTAGAATTCATTTGAAATGTTCATAGTGGATAAGAGAATGCTGAAACATGTGACAAATAAAGATCTTTAAAGAACTGGAGCAAATATGAACAGGGAAATTTATGAGCAAAAAAAGAGAAAAGTTTGGCCATAGAGGAGGAATAATGCATGACAAATTGGCAGACCGAGTAGTCTGTGGTTATGTCTGAAGAAAAGAAGGATGGAACATAGCATTTTTGGTGGAATCTAGATACAAAATTATGGACATACAGGGAAAAAATCTCCAAGGATGGTTGAGAAGGGTTAGAAGAGTTGTCCTCTGCATAAGCAAAAGGAAACATCCAGAACCACCAAGGGGATCATCTTTGCAATTGAATATTCTCAAAGTATAGTCTAAAGCCTTGCATATAATAACTGCTGAATACATGCCCTCACTGAATGAATGGACAACATGACCTTAAGAAGGTCACTTTCACTTTCTGAGCTGCTGTTCGTAATGATATAGTGAACAGAATACTTCTCTATATTCTGTATTACAAATGAACTCCATCTCTAAAACAGGGTGGAGGAAATGTTTTACCTAATGTACAGACCACTTTTGATGAAAGAGTGTCTACAAACTCCAAAGTGCTAAAACACTGCCAGCTTTTTAAAAACATATTTTTTCTTTAACTCAGTGAATTTTTCTTTCACTTATTAGCTGTCTATTCTGTGCCAAAGCATTGTGCTAGGCACTGGGGATACAGATGTAAGTGAAACAATCTTTCCTCTCACAGGGTTTACTTTATGTGTTTCCTTCATTTCTTACAAAGATGTTTCAACCTCTTAAAATATCAAAACTATGATGAAGATGAGGAGGATTACTATCAAAATCTGAATAATCCAACTTTTGGTTGATTATGGTTGTATAAGAGACTGGGCCAGTACTAGTGACATTAGTGAATGAGACCTGCAGCAGAAGCAGCTTTGAGCTGGAGAATAAGAAGCTGATGATTATTTTACACAGACCCAGGAGAGTGAGGATGGACATCCCAAAGGAATTTTTCCCAAGGGCTGACAGCATTGCCTTTTCCAATCTCTGGCAATAACATTCTTTTTCCCCTAACACCAGTGTATCTATTTTATAGGGACACTATGGGGGAATCAGGCAATTACTCCATGTTTATTGCTGACCAGCATCGTGGGAGGATTGTCTCCCACCTCCTCATTCCTCCTTTGACTGATAAAGCAGGAGCCCAAAGCTCCTGCTTGGGGTGAAGAGATGGTGAAGAGGAATGAAGCAGATCTTCCCAACAAATATCATGCTTCCTCCATCTCCCCATCCCCTATGAGCTGTCCAGAATTTGGGCTGAAGATTTGGGTTCTGCTTCTCCTTCCAGACTCCCATGTATCCTGGTGAGAAGCTCTATACTCTGGAGCTGAGAGTATCTGAATTTATCCCATGAAGGAACAGGTCTGATAGTTTTGCAAAACCTTACTCAAATCATGTGTGTTTATGTAGATTGTGTATGTGTTTGTGTGTGTATGTGTGTGTGTGAGAGAGAGAGACAGACAGAGAGACAGAGAGACAGACTAACAGAGGCAGAGAAAGAGACAGCGACAGAGACTGAGAGAGAGAAGCAGATAGAGACAGAGAGACAAATAAATGGGTTCATGTTATTCTGCTTCCTCACATCTAACAAAGCATAATTCTTATTAATAGCTAACATTTTATAGCACTTTTTGTTTGCAAAGTGCTTTATAAACAGTATCTCATTTGATCCCTTCAGTAACATTGAGAGGTAGGTGATATGGTTCTTACTTTTCAGATGTGCAATCTGAGAGTGAAAAATTGTAAAGTGACTTGCACAGTGTCACACAGCTAGCAAGTGTCTGAGTTTGAACTCATGTCTTCTGAATCCAGTTCCAGGAATCTATCCAGTGAGCCCTTTAAATTTTCCAACACAGATTCCCAATTTATTTGAATCACCATGAGAGACCAAACACTATTAGGACATGGGATATGAAAGACATAAATGATTTTTAAATCAATCATGAAACATTTATTAAGTGCTTACTTTCTGTCAAGCACGAGGCTGGTGTTATAAAAAGGGGCAAAAGATAGCTCTTCCCCTCAAGTAGCTCACAATCTAGTGGAGAAAACAGAATGCCAATGAACATATACAAATTATTATACGGGAAAAATAGAAAATAATTTAACAGAAGAAAAGCACAAAAAATAAGAATAGTTGGGAAAGACTTCCTATGAAAGATAGGATTTTAGTTGGGACTTAAAGCAAATGAAAAAATTCAGTGGGCAGAGATGAAGTAGTGCATTCCAAACATGACAGAGATCCAAAGAGAAGTCCTGGAGCTGAGAGCTGCAGTACGTTGTCTCTGGAGCAACCAGGAGGTCAGTTTCACCAGGACTGAAGAGCATGGTAACATGTCAGAAGACCAGGGATGGAGAATGCGGATAGGTTGTAAAGAGCTTTGACTATCAAACAGAGCATTTTGTATAGTTTAGTGAGTGAGTGTGTGTGTGTGTGTGTGTGTGTGTGTGTGTGTGTGTGTGTGTGTGTGTGTGTGTAGGAGTTAAGGGGGTTGGGTGACAAGATCAGATATGAACTTTAGACAAATCACTTTGGTGAACAAAGGACAGAGAAGGTAGAATTTTAATCAGGTCTGAACATGTCTCTCAACTGTACATGTAAATATAATGTAAAAGGTTCCTAATTGACTTTGAAAGAAAATATAAGAAAACATTTTCTGTTCAGCAGCAAAACTTGCTCCACACTGGGGTTTCTTTCCTAAGGGCATTCTCCAGATTTTCAATGGAGCATCAAATACTGAAGGGAATCCTATAGGTATGGTCTGACCAGGGCAGAGACCAACAGGGCTATTTCTTCCCTTGCTCTGGATGTTGCTTCTCTTAATGTAGCTCAACCATCTTACCATTTCTATATTGGCTACTATAACACACTTTTCACTCACTTTGACTTTGCAATCCACCAAGTCTCCTAGATATTTTTATCACACAACCCATTGCCTAGCCATCCCTTCTTTCTCTTGAACTGGTAGACCTCATTTTTGAGATCAAGTGGAGTAGTTTGCATTTATTTCTATCAAATTGCAATGTTTTGGATTTGGCCTATGTTTCTAACCTTTCTTCTGATGTTTTTGAATACTAACTCATTCAGCATTCCAGTTCTCCCTCCTAGATTTGTCATCTGCAAAATTCAAAACTTTTTTATTTATTACTTAGTCTAATTCACTCATAAAATGCTACAATACATTAGAATCCTTGTGTCAAAGAATGTTAGACTCATATAGTCAAAGAAACATAGAATCATGTAATCTCAGCTTAGCAGAATCTCAGAGCTAGCCTCAGTGCTGAAAGAAACCTCAGAATTAATTTAGCCCAAACTGTCCCTCAGTATGAAAATCAATTATATAGCATCCTTGGCAAGTGGTCCTTTAGCCTCTGTTTGAACACTCCAAATGGAGAGAGTGCTCACTCCTCCCTTACACAGTCTATCTCCCCTTCAATCCCTCTGATTTTGGGGAAACTGTTATGTTGCACTGAGTGTTTCCTGAATTTCTGATGAAAGCTGATAGTCCACTTCTTTGGCATGTTCTAGAGGACATAACTTTTAGGTATGAGTTCTACCAGAAGATCTATGAGGTCCCTTTATTCCCTTAAATTCTGTGATTCATTGACTCTGTCACATCCTCTTATCTACATAAGTTTGTTCAAGTAGTTATGACATTGAGGAAAGTTATCTTGGGGAAGAGAACAGTGGGTGGACCATAATTGTTTCCTTCAAATATGTTTAAGGCTGTTATGTTCAAGTATTTTATTAGAACTAAAGGATCCATAATTAAGGAGGCTGACTGCATAAGCAGTGAGTTGGTAGTCCCTGGAGATATTGAGGGTCCAAATGAATTCTGTTTGAAAGTTATATTGAGAAGTTTCATAATTCCATTTTGGGTTGGAAAGGATGACTTTTTGGTTCCCTTCTGATGTTTATTTTGCACACACACACACACACAAATACATACATATATTATGTATATGTATATATGTATAGACAGATGTTTCATATATAATATATAAATATATACATATATAAACACATATTTTTAAATATGTGTAATACACACATATATAATATAAATATGTATAATATATATAAATTCAATGAGTGTATTTAAATACATACATATATACATTATTATATACAGAGAAAGAAGATGGGTGAATGTGTGCACAAGTCATATTTGTGTGTTTGAAGTGTGATCATTCAACAAATAGTCCATATATACACATGCTATTGATCCCTATTTTGACAAGAAGAAAATCTTTATGCGCGAATAATGTCAATAATAAGTTGTAGTCTTTTTATGTATTTCCGTGCTATCACAAAGGACAGAAGTAAGGAAGTTCAGTTAATCTTTGGCTCTGACATTCACATTAGAGTCATTTGGAGATATGCATCATTGATGATCTGTCAGTATAACAGAAATAATCAGTAGAGCACCCATATCCAGGCTGGCTAGGGGAAGAGTGCCCTGCCTTTGTCACATCTGAATCTTGGTCAGATGGCTTAGTACCACCAGTAATTACATTTAGTCATCACAGGGCCCACATATGAAGTCTTCTCAGTTTGACAGGGCCTATGAGTGCTTGTGATGCATTGCATAGCCCAGCAATCCAGGGGCACTTCCACACAATAATGAGCTACTGTGGGGGAACTTTAGATGAAGTATAAGACACAAAACAAAATAAATATAATTGATCACAGAATCAATTTGATGCCAAGGTTCATATACAGGCACCTCTCCTTAGATTTTCTTCTTGTCAAAATAGGTATCAATAGCACATGTATATATGGATTATTTGTTTTAGTATCATTTTCTAAACTATGAAATGAAGAGTATGTACTCAATAATCTCAGAGGTCTCTTCCATCTCTATATATAGTATGAAGATATGTAGGACTGTATGTTATCTATAAGGAACGGTACTTTGGAGAGGGGAATAAGGTGTTTGAGAAATCCTCCTCTCTCCCTATAGACTCTGAATGGAGAATTCGTGTGATATCCACCCAGCGACAGTCATAGCAGCACAATTTTTGTCTCTGAATAAGAGGGAAACTTGTTGAACAATGACTGTACTGGTAGATGTATTAGCAAGCATGCTAGCAAACCCAGCATGAACTGGTAGCACAGGTTTGTTGATCTGGTTTGCTAAAGGAAAGAAACTTTTAAAGGGTCAACAATCTTACTTTTATTAGAAAACAGTAAATACAAGCAGGTAAATTAGCACATAGATTCAAGAGATAGGGTTCTTAGTGTCTGAACAAAGTAATGCAACCACCTACATACACCACTAAAATGGGAGAGATGGGAGAGCACAAAACTTTGAGTAGTCTAGGGCCTCTTAACAAATGGCTACTTAGAGTCCCTTCTAGGGAATCAAAAGTTCCTTCTCATAAGCAAACCTCCCAAAGTTAAGCGCAAACCTCCCAGGATATATGACAAGGTCTCATTTCTAGATTGACTCAGAGTCAGAAGATAGAAAACCTACATGACTCAGCATAGCTGTTAGCCATCAGAGTTCAAAGGAGATCAGTCCTTTAGATGTTTCCTGGGAGCCTGGGAAACTGAACTACAAAAGAAAACAACACAAATCCTATTTTCTTTCTCTAAAGGTAGATTACAAAGGCAGTATTTTGTAATAGGATGAATAGAGTCCATGGATTCCATGGTGTAACATTATATGATGTAAAGTCACTTCTAATTCAAACAGCACATGTTTTATTTTATAACATTGTAGATTATGATTTTATCCAAATAGAATATTGTTCTGGCTATACTCCAAGGTACTTTCCATCTTTAGCATTTTATGTACTAGTGCTACCATTGTCACTTCTAAAGCTCCTTTTTGTTCTAACACTTTGTGTTCTAAGGTCCTTTATAACACTAACATTTTAGACTCTGTATTCTAAATCTTATCTAAATATTTGTGTCTTTATGATGGATGTGTATGAAGTCTAGCATATTCAGTACACTAGGATATTTGTGACCCAGTGGTATTTATTTCTGATTCTTTTTTCTTCCAGCAGTTACTAAAACAGCATGGAAAGGGACAATGAGACAAATGTCTCTGAATTCCTCCTCCTAGGACTTCCCATCAGACCACAGCAACAGGGGTTATTCTATGTCCTATTCCTGAGTATGTATCTCACCACACTGTTTGGGAACCTGCTTATCATCTTGCTGATTAGATTAGACCCTCACCTACATACCCCTATGTATTTCTTCCTTAGTCACTTGGCCTTTACTGATCTCTGTGTCTCATCAGTGACTACCCCAAAAATGCTGGTAAATATGCAGACAGGAAGCCAGACCATTTCCTACAATGGCTGCATTTCACAGATGTATTTCTTCATATTCTTTGCTGATCTTGACAACTTGTTGCTCACTGCAATGGCTTATGATCTCTATGTTGCCATCTGCCACCCTCTCCACTATACCACTCTCATGAGCAAGGAACTATGTATCCTCCTGGTGGTTGGGTCCTGGACAGTCAACTTTGCCCACTCCTTGACTCACACCCTTCCCTTGACCCAACTATCCTTCTGTGCAGAAAACACCATAGCCCATTACTTCTGTGACTTGGGTGCTTTACTGAAGCTATCCTGCTCAGATATCTCCCTCAATGAACTACTGATATTCACTGTAGGGGTAGCAATAATTATAGTGCCATTAACTTGTGTCCTTGTCTCTTACATCCGTATTCTTTCCACTATCCTGAAGATGTCTTCTACCAAGGGGATTTGCAAAGCTTTATCAACCTGTGGCTCCCACCTCTCTGTGGTGTCATTGTATTATGGGACAATCATTGGTCAGTACTTTTTCCCCTCTTCCAGTAACTCTAATATCAAAGACATAATTTTTTCTATGATGTATACAGTGGTGACTCCCATGCTGAACCCCTTCATGTATAGTCTGAGGAACAGAGATATTAATGAGGCTCTGAAGAAAGTCCTTAGTAGAGGAATGTTCTCTTGTCCTTCATAGCCAGAGTCATGAATTAATTTTACTCTATACATGAAACTATAATTTGTGTCTACTCATTCTACAATTCATAAAAATATAGATAACAACTTATTTTTCCACATTTCTGCATAAATTCTCCATAGGAAATTCATCAGACATGATCAGGGTATTCTGAGAATGAGACAGTCTAAAACTGGTGGAGCTCTTGAGTGGTAGACAGACCACTCACACAAATGCAAAGAAAACTACCTTGGTTTATTGTTCACAAGCCACTATTTGTGGACTTTATGGTATTTCGGTGAGAGAAACAGAAATTCTTTAGAGATGAGAACACTTAATTTTTTAAAAGCTCACATAATTTTCCCAAGGCTAATTAAATTTACCAAACATTTTTAGCATCCCTTATGTTTGAGGCATTCTTAAGTTAATAGGAATACAAGGAAAAATATAAAACAGTCACTTGTCCTCAAGGATGGTAAATTCTTTGTATAGGAGGTGTCAGGTCTCCTGAAACCAAATCAATCTCTCTTCCCAAAAGCTCGCACTGATGTTCAGGTAATACTGTTTTAATCAAGAAATAATGCAAGAGCCTTTTACAGGCGAGCGATGGTGCAATATAAGGGAAAAAGCAATGCACCTGGAGGTAACATACTGTGGTTACATGCCAGTTCTCCCAGCTATCAACCATCTGTGTCACCTTGAGCAAATGATTTAATCAGTTGATTCCTCAGTTTCCCTTTTTATAAAATGAAACTGTTAGACTGGATGACCTGTAAGGTCTTTGTTTGCTCTAAATCCATGATACTGTTAATAGTCTCTTTTCTACTTTGGTTGGATATAGCCCATACAACATACTAGTTCATACAGTGCAACACAGGTGCAGTGAGAACCAGCTTACTGTCACAAAAATAGCTTTTATTGCTTGTGGATATATTCACACTTCCAGTGGCAGAGGGAGGCCCTTCTAGGGGCCCTACGCGATGATAGACCGGAGGAGAAATCTTCAACTTTATCCTGATCAAGCAATCAAAGACCCTAACCAGGGTAGTATTTTTTGTATGCAACCTTGTGGGTAACCTATATGTCCTACCACAGTTAAGTCCTAGGAGGAGGAATTCAGAGACATTCTTCTCATTTTCTCTTTCTATGTTGTTTTAGTAACTGCCGGAAGAAAAAGGAATCAGAAATAAATAAGAACCATCAGGGTTCAAGCCAGAAACATTATCTGGTTCTAGAAGATGTTGATAATTCCACGAGTGTTGATATGTGGGGGAGGTGACACATGTAGTGGTTCATATAATTATTTTAATGCTAGCTGGAAAACAGTAGAGTGATTTTTTTTTTCAATCTGGCTTTCTGTTTTAAAACCTCCACAACTGTGTCTCATGACCTTGAATGAAGGAGTTAGTAAGAAATAGCTCAGTGTTAGAAAATAGAAGTGGAGAATGTAACATGGAAATTCTAAAAGACAGCTCTAGAGCCAGGCCTCAGTAAGACTGGAAGCTGAGTGAAGTCTATCAGTGGTACCACCTCCTTGCTCTCTCCCTTGTCTGTGGTCATTGTGGTACACTGTTAAAACTGAATGAAGCACACTGACTCCATCTTGTGACTAGGTTCTGTATCAGTCCCCTTTCTATTCAATTACCGACCTAGTCCAATTTCTTTCTTCAGTTAGGGGAATTGTGAGTAATCTTTATTGCATTGTTTGAACCTAGCATTTAGTGTCATGGAAACTGGGACACCTCTGTCAAAGGCTATGCTAATCAGAAACTCAGTCAGATTTGAAAACTGATGTGAGAAGTTTTCTCACAATGATACATTTCAAGCAACCAATGCATCTTAACTGGAAATGGGTCCCATAGTGGTCAATCAGCATTTGCTTGCATGTTCCTTTGACTGAATTCTGACATTTGGGGAGATGGGAGACTTCTTTTTCTGATTTCAAGGAATCTTACCTGTTGACACTTCATCTTTCAACTTTTAAGGACCCCAATCTTTCCTCCAGGTAGAACTCAACTTACCTAATTGTGCTTCCTATTTGTATTTTGCTTATTGTAATATTCAAATACATAAAAATCTCTCTCCTCCTGTATTGATGATCCAGTGTCAAGCTCAGGAGGCCTAGTCCCTATTTGTTATGCAATTGACTGCACTACTTAATAAATTTATATGCTTACCTTGAACCTTTGATTCCTCATTTATTTCAGATTTCACACATGATACTCTAGCCTTCAAACCATTTCCCACACTCATGTAATTTTAACCATCCTGGCTTTGTTATTGAATCTACCGCCATAGCCTGAGGTCTCAATATTTTCTACACCCCTCTCAGTATTGCAGGCTAACTAGCCATTTTAAATCAACTGCCTGAACTTCATTCAAGCTTGTTATGGAAAGTATAAGTAGGAATCAGACACAATTCCCTAACTGATATGTAGCTTGATATTGATTTACTTATAGTTGTAAGATAATTGATATATAACATGACAAAGGCAGACAGAGATATGGTGTGAAGCCGTGCCCAATTCAGAAAAGAGGTGTGACTTAGAAATTTCTCAATTCTGAGTGTTGGATTAATGTAATAGGTTTGGTACACATGAAACAGTAGTAAACGACCATAGCAGGCTAGTATTCGATAAAGTCAAAGACCCCAGCTTCTAGAATAAGAACTTACTATTTGATAATACCTTCAGGGGAAACTGAAAAAGAGTAGGGCAGAATCTTGGTGTACACTGATATCTTAGACTATTTATCAAAAGAAGTTCAAAATGGGTACATGATATAGACATAAAGGGAGATACCATAAGGAATTCAGAAGAACAAAGATTAGTTTACCTGTCAGATTTATGGAGAAAAGAAAAATTTTTAACCAAACAAGATAAAGAGAGTATTATGAGATGTAAAAAAGATAATTTTGATTGAATTAAAAAGTTTTTGCACAGATGAAAACAATACAATCAAGATTACAAGGAAGCAGAAAGCTGGGAAACTCTTTTTACTGCATATGTGTGATAAAGATAAAGATATCATTTCTCAAATGTATGAGGAACCAAGCCATTTTATAAAAGGAAGAGCCATTCCTTAATTGATAAGTGGCCAAGACATACAAACAATAAACTTTCAGAAGAAAGCAAAACTACTAATAGTCACAGGAAAAAATGTCCTAAATCACTACTGAGCAGAGAAATGCATATAAAGACAAATGCCACCTACAAGACTGGCTAACATGAGAGAAAAGAAAAATCACAAATTGTGGAGAGTATGTGGAAAAATTGGACACAAATCTATTATTCATAGTGTTTTAAACTAGTCCAACCATTCTGGAGAACAATTTAGAATGACAACCAAAGAACTAATCCTAACACTAACCCTAAACCTAACAATTTGGAATGACAGTACAAGAGCTAAACCTAATCTTAACCCCTAACCCTCACTCTAAACATAACAGTTTGACTCAGCAGTATCACTATTAGTAGTGTATCCCAAAGATATCAAAGAAAAGGAGCAGGGATCTACTTGTAAAAAAATGCTAATAGAAGGTGTTTTTTTTTTTTTTTTGCATGTATATGTGATGGCAAAGAATGGGAAGTCAAAGGGATGTCCATCTGTTGAGGATTGGCTAAAAGAATTGTACTATATGATTCTGATTGAATGTTATTGTGGTATGGGAAATCATTAGCAGCATGGTTTCAGAAAACCTTGGAAGACTCACAAGAACTCATGCACAGTGAAGTCAGTAGAACCAAGAAAACATTGTACATAGTAACAGCAATATTAAAAGTATGTAAACTAGTAAAGACTTAGTTACTCTAATCAAGACAAAGATCCAAGACAATTGCAAAAATCCCATGATGAAAAATGCTATCCACCTCCAGAGACAAAACTGATAAACTTTGAACACACATTGAAGCATATTTTTCTTCCTTTATTTTTATTGTTTTATTTTGTTTCTGTTGAAAACATGGCAAATATGGAAATATGTTTTGTATGATTTTGTGTGTATGATCTATGTCAAATTTCTTGGCTTCTTGAAGGGGGAGAGATGTAATAGAAGAGAAAGAATTTAGAATTATAAATTTTAAAAAATGATTGTTAAAATTTTTTACATAAAATTCAGAAGTGTTTAATAAAACAAATAAAAATGACTTTAAAAATATAATGATTTAGGAAAATTGCAGTTATGAAGAAATAAATGATGATATTGAACAGGAGTTTTAACATTTGATGGAAATAGCATATTTTATGTGGTATATATTTTCATAAAATCATAAAAGATTAGAGTGGGGAGGTATCTGAGAAGTCATTTTTGTTAACTGCCTCATTTCATAGATAAGGGAACTAGAACTCAAGAGGTTCAAGTAATTTTTCATAGATACCTAGGTGGTGAGAGGCAAAGCTGAGAGTCCAACCCATGTCCAATGTGCTTTCTGGTACATGAGACTGCATATGAATTTATAGTCTTAATAAGTCTATGGTTTTATAGTATATTCTTATTAGAACAGTCCAATGAGCAGTAGCTTTGTAGCCAGAAGACTTTGTGTTGCATTGTTGTAAACTGTACGAGCATGACTCACACGCAGCCAAATCTTATACCTTCAGTTCCAATGTATTCTTCCCAATAGCACAGAGCCTGCAAGCAATTTACATATGAGCATTCTTAGATCTCTGTTTATTTTTTATAGATTTACACATTCTGTATCATATTATTATTATTGACACCTTCACCCATATAGTAGACTATGATCTCTACAAGGTCAGGAACTGTTCAGGTAGGAGTTGGAAAAGATGACCTTTAAGGTTTCATAAAAAATTCAAGAGTCTGGAATTCTAGAATTAATGTTAAAAGTTGTTGCCTTTCATGCACAAGTGTTCTTGTATGGCTTTGAGTCATGGAACATTGCAGTGCTCCAAAGAATTAAACATTAGGATTATCTAGAATTCATTTGAAATGTTCATAGTGGATAAGAGAATGCTGAAACATGTGACAAATAAAGATCTTTAAAGAACTGGAGCAAATATGAACAGGGAAATTTATGAGCAAAAAAAGAGAAAAGTTTGGCCATAGAGGAGGAATAATGCATGACAAATTGGCAGACCGAGTAGTCTGTGGTTATGTCTGAAGAAAAGAAGGATGGAACATAGCATTTTTGGTGGAATCTAGATACAAAATTATGGACATACAGGGAAAAAATCTCCAAGGATGGTTGAGAAGGGTTAGAAGAGTTGTCCTCTGCATAAGCAAAAGGAAACATCCAGAACCACCAAGGGGATCATCTTTGCAATTGAATATTCTCAAAGTATAGTCTAAAGCCTTGCATATAATAACTGCTGAATACATGCCCTCACTGAATGAATGGACAACATGACCTTAAGAAGGTCACTTTCACTTTCTGAGCTGCTGTTCGTAATGATATAGTGAACAGAATACTTCTCTATATTCTGTATTACAAATGAACTCCATCTCTAAAACAGGGTGGAGGAAATGTTTTACCTAATGTACAGACCACTTTTGATGAAAGAGTGTCTACAAACTCCAAAGTGCTAAAACACTGCCAGCTTTTTAAAAACATATTTTTTCTTTAACTCAGTGAATTTTTCTTTCACTTATTAGCTGTCTATTCTGTGCCAAAGCATTGTGCTAGGCACTGGGGATACAGATGTAAGTGAAACAATCTTTCCTCTCACAGGGTTTACTTTATGTGTTTCCTTCATTTCTTACAAAGATGTTTCAACCTCTTAAAATATCAAAACTATGATGAAGATGAGGAGGATTACTATCAAAATCTGAATAATCCAACTTTTGGTTGATTATGGTTGTATAAGAGACTGGGCCAGTACTAGTGACATTAGTGAATGAGACCTGCAGCAGAAGCAGCTTTGAGCTGGAGAATAAGAAGCTGATGATTATTTTACACAGACCCAGGAGAGTGAGGATGGACATCCCAAAGGAATTTTTCCCAAGGGCTGACAGCATTGCCTTTTCCAATCTCTGGCAATAACATTCTTTTTCCCCTAACACCAGTGTATCTATTTTATAGGGACACTATGGGGGAATCAGGCAATTACTCCATGTTTATTGCTGACCAGCATCGTGGGAGGATTGTCTCCCACCTCCTCATTCCTCCTTTGACTGATAAAGCAGGAGCCCAAAGCTCCTGCTTGGGGTGAAGAGATGGTGAAGAGGAATGAAGCAGATCTTCCCAACAAATATCATGCTTCCTCCATCTCCCCATCCCCTATGAGCTGTCCAGAATTTGGGCTGAAGATTTGGGTTCTGCTTCTCCTTCCAGACTCCCATGTATCCTGGTGAGAAGCTCTATACTCTGGAGCTGAGAGTATCTGAATTTATCCCATGAAGGAACAGGTCTGATAGTTTTGCAAAACCTTACTCAAATCATGTGTGTTTATGTAGATTGTGTATGTGTTTGTGTGTGTATGTGTGTGTGTGAGAGAGAGAGACAGACAGAGAGACAGAGAGACAGACTAACAGAGGCAGAGAAAGAGACAGCGACAGAGACTGAGAGAGAGAAGCAGATAGAGACAGAGAGACAAATAAATGGGTTCATGTTATTCTGCTTCCTCACATCTAACAAAGCATAATTCTTATTAATAGCTAACATTTTATAGCACTTTTTGTTTGCAAAGTGCTTTATAAACAGTATCTCATTTGATCCCTTCAGTAACATTGAGAGGTAGGTGATATGGTTCTTACTTTTCAGATGTGCAATCTGAGAGTGAAAAATTGTAAAGTGACTTGCACAGTGTCACACAGCTAGCAAGTGTCTGAGTTTGAACTCATGTCTTCTGAATCCAGTTCCAGGAATCTATCCAGTGAGCCCTTTAAATTTTCCAACACAGATTCCCAATTTATTTGAATCACCATGAGAGACCAAACACTATTAGGACATGGGATATGAAAGACATAAATGATTTTTAAATCAATCATGAAACATTTATTAAGTGCTTACTTTCTGTCAAGCACGAGGCTGGTGTTATAAAAAGGGGCAAAAGATAGCTCTTCCCCTCAAGTAGCTCACAATCTAGTGGAGAAAACAGAATGCCAATGAACATATACAAATTATTATACGGGAAAAATAGAAAATAATTTAACAGAAGAAAAGCACAAAAAATAAGAATAGTTGGGAAAGACTTCCTATGAAAGATAGGATTTTAGTTGGGACTTAAAGCAAATGAAAAAATTCAGTGGGCAGAGATGAAGTAGTGCATTCCAAACATGACAGAGATCCAAAGAGAAGTCCTGGAGCTGAGAGCTGCAGTACGTTGTCTCTGGAGCAACCAGGAGGTCAGTTTCACCAGGACTGAAGAGCATGGTAACATGTCAGAAGACCAGGGATGGAGAATGCGGATAGGTTGTAAAGAGCTTTGACTATCAAACAGAGCATTTTGTATAGTTTAGTGAGTGAGTGTGTGTGTGTGTGTGTGTGTGTGTGTGTGTGTGTGTGTGTGTGTGTGTGTGTGTGTGTAGGAGTTAAGGGGGTTGGGTGACAAGATCAGATATGAACTTTAGACAAATCACTTTGGTGAACAAAGGACAGAGAAGGTAGAATTTTAATCAGGTCTGAACATGTCTCTCAACTGTACATGTAAATATAATGTAAAAGGTTCCTAATTGACTTTGAAAGAAAATATAAGAAAACATTTTCTGTTCAGCAGCAAAACTTGCTCCACACTGGGGTTTCTTTCCTAAGGGCATTCTCCAGATTTTCAATGGAGCATCAAATACTGAAGGGAATCCTATAGGTATGGTCTGACCAGGGCAGAGACCAACAGGGCTATTTCTTCCCTTGCTCTGGATGTTGCTTCTCTTAATGTAGCTCAACCATCTTACCATTTCTATATTGGCTACTATAACACACTTTTCACTCACTTTGACTTTGCAATCCACCAAGTCTCCTAGATATTTTTATCACACAACCCATTGCCTAGCCATCCCTTCTTTCTCTTGAACTGGTAGACCTCATTTTTGAGATCAAGTGGAGTAGTTTGCATTTATTTCTATCAAATTGCAATGTTTTGGATTTGGCCTATGTTTCTAACCTTTCTTCTGATGTTTTTGAATACTAACTCATTCAGCATTCCAGTTCTCCCTCCTAGATTTGTCATCTGCAAAATTCAAAACTTTTTTATTTATTACTTAGTCTAATTCACTCATAAAATGCTACAATACATTAGAATCCTTGTGTCAAAGAATGTTAGACTCATATAGTCAAAGAAACATAGAATCATGTAATCTCAGCTTAGCAGAATCTCAGAGCTAGCCTCAGTGCTGAAAGAAACCTCAGAATTAATTTAGCCCAAACTGTCCCTCAGTATGAAAATCAATTATATAGCATCCTTGGCAAGTGGTCCTTTAGCCTCTGTTTGAACACTCCAAATGGAGAGAGTGCTCACTCCTCCCTTACACAGTCTATCTCCCCTTCAATCCCTCTGATTTTGGGGAAACTGTTATGTTGCACTGAGTGTTTCCTGAATTTCTGATGAAAGCTGATAGTCCACTTCTTTGGCATGTTCTAGAGGACATAACTTTTAGGTATGAGTTCTACCAGAAGATCTATGAGGTCCCTTTATTCCCTTAAATTCTGTGATTCATTGACTCTGTCACATCCTCTTATCTACATAAGTTTGTTCAAGTAGTTATGACATTGAGGAAAGTTATCTTGGGGAAGAGAACAGTGGGTGGACCATAATTGTTTCCTTCAAATATGTTTAAGGCTGTTATGTTCAAGTATTTTATTAGAACTAAAGGATCCATAATTAAGGAGGCTGACTGCATAAGCAGTGAGTTGGTAGTCCCTGGAGATATTGAGGGTCCAAATGAATTCTGTTTGAAAGTTATATTGAGAAGTTTCATAATTCCATTTTGGGTTGGAAAGGATGACTTTTTGGTTCCCTTCTGATGTTTATTTTGCACACACACACACACACAAATACATACATATATTATGTATATGTATATATGTATAGACAGATGTTTCATATATAATATATAAATATATACATATATAAACACATATTTTTAAATATGTGTAATACACACATATATAATATAAATATGTATAATATATATAAATTCAATGAGTGTATTTAAATACATACATATATACATTATTATATACAGAGAAAGAAGATGGGTGAATGTGTGCACAAGTCATATTTGTGTGTTTGAAGTGTGATCATTCAACAAATAGTCCATATATACACATGCTATTGATCCCTATTTTGACAAGAAGAAAATCTTTATGCGCGAATAATGTCAATAATAAGTTGTAGTCTTTTTATGTATTTCCGTGCTATCACAAAGGACAGAAGTAAGGAAGTTCAGTTAATCTTTGGCTCTGACATTCACATTAGAGTCATTTGGAGATATGCATCATTGATGATCTGTCAGTATAACAGAAATAATCAGTAGAGCACCCATATCCAGGCTGGCTAGGGGAAGAGTGCCCTGCCTTTGTCACATCTGAATCTTGGTCAGATGGCTTAGTACCACCAGTAATTACATTTAGTCATCACAGGGCCCACATATGAAGTCTTCTCAGTTTGACAGGGCCTATGAGTGCTTGTGATGCATTGCATAGCCCAGCAATCCAGGGGCACTTCCACACAATAATGAGCTACTGTGGGGGAACTTTAGATGAAGTATAAGACACAAAACAAAATAAATATAATTGATCACAGAATCAATTTGATGCCAAGGTTCATATACAGGCACCTCTCCTTAGATTTTCTTCTTGTCAAAATAGGTATCAATAGCACATGTATATATGGATTATTTGTTTTAGTATCATTTTCTAAACTATGAAATGAAGAGTATGTACTCAATAATCTCAGAGGTCTCTTCCATCTCTATATATAGTATGAAGATATGTAGGACTGTATGTTATCTATAAGGAACGGTACTTTGGAGAGGGGAATAAGGTGTTTGAGAAATCCTCCTCTCTCCCTATAGACTCTGAATGGAGAATTCGTGTGATATCCACCCAGCGACAGTCATAGCAGCACAATTTTTGTCTCTGAATAAGAGGGAAACTTGTTGAACAATGACTGTACTGGTAGATGTATTAGCAAGCATGCTAGCAAACCCAGCATGAACTGGTAGCACAGGTTTGTTGATCTGGTTTGCTAAAGGAAAGAAACTTTTAAAGGGTCAACAATCTTACTTTTATTAGAAAACAGTAAATACAAGCAGGTAAATTAGCACATAGATTCAAGAGATAGGGTTCTTAGTGTCTGAACAAAGTAATGCAACCACCTACATACACCACTAAAATGGGAGAGATGGGAGAGCACAAAACTTTGAGTAGTCTAGGGCCTCTTAACAAATGGCTACTTAGAGTCCCTTCTAGGGAATCAAAAGTTCCTTCTCATAAGCAAACCTCCCAAAGTTAAGCGCAAACCTCCCAGGATATATGACAAGGTCTCATTTCTAGATTGACTCAGAGTCAGAAGATAGAAAACCTACATGACTCAGCATAGCTGTTAGCCATCAGAGTTCAAAGGAGATCAGTCCTTTAGATGTTTCCTGGGAGCCTGGGAAACTGAACTACAAAAGAAAACAACACAAATCCTATTTTCTTTCTCTAAAGGTAGATTACAAAGGCAGTATTTTGTAATAGGATGAATAGAGTCCATGGATTCCATGGTGTAACATTATATGATGTAAAGTCACTTCTAATTCAAACAGCACATGTTTTATTTTATAACATTGTAGATTATGATTTTATCCAAATAGAATATTGTTCTGGCTATACTCCAAGGTACTTTCCATCTTTAGCATTTTATGTACTAGTGCTACCATTGTCACTTCTAAAGCTCCTTTTTGTTCTAACACTTTGTGTTCTAAGGTCCTTTATAACACTAACATTTTAGACTCTGTATTCTAAATCTTATCTAAATATTTGTGTCTTTATGATGGATGTGTATGAAGTCTAGCATATTCAGTACACTAGGATATTTGTGACCCAGTGGTATTTATTTCTGATTCTTTTTTCTTCCAGCAGTTACTAAAACAGCATGGAAAGGGACAATGAGACAAATGTCTCTGAATTCCTCCTCCTAGGACTTCCCATCAGACCACAGCAACAGGGGTTATTCTATGTCCTATTCCTGAGTATGTATCTCACCACACTGTTTGGGAACCTGCTTATCATCTTGCTGATTAGATTAGACCCTCACCTACATACCCCTATGTATTTCTTCCTTAGTCACTTGGCCTTTACTGATCTCTGTGTCTCATCAGTGACTACCCCAAAAATGCTGGTAAATATGCAGACAGGAAGCCAGACCATTTCCTACAATGGCTGCATTTCACAGATGTATTTCTTCATATTCTTTGCTGATCTTGACAACTTGTTGCTCACTGCAATGGCTTATGATCTCTATGTTGCCATCTGCCACCCTCTCCACTATACCACTCTCATGAGCAAGGAACTATGTATCCTACTGGTGGTTGGGTCCTGGACAGTCAACTTTGCCTCCTCCTTGATCCACACCATTCCTCTGGTCCGACTCTCCTTCTGTGCAGACAACACCATAGCCCATTACTTCTGTGATGTGGGTGCTTTGCTCAAGCTATCCTGCTCAGATATCTCCCTTAATGAACTACTGATATTCACTGTTGGAGTAGCAATAATTATAGTGCCATTTACATGTGTCCTTGTCTCTTACATCCGTATTCTTGCCACTATCTTGAAAATGTCTTCTACCAAGGGGATCTGTAAAGCCTTATCAACCTGTGGTTCCCACCTCTCTGTGGTGTCATTATATTATGGGACAATCATTTGCCAGTACTTTTTCCCTTCCTCCAGCAACTCTAATATCAAAGACATCATTTTCTCTATGATGTATACGGTGGTGACTCCCATGCTGAACCCCTTCATCTACAGTCTGAGAAACAGAGATATTAGTGGGGCTTTGAAGAAAGTCCTTAGTAGAGGAATGTTCTCTTTTCCTTTGTAACCAGACTCATGAATTAATTTTACTCAGTACATGGAATTATAATTTTGTCTACTCATTCTACAATTCATAAAAATATGCATAACTTAAGCTTATTTTTCCACATTTCTACCTAAATCCTACATAGAAAATTCATCACACATCATGAAGGAATTTTGGCTATGACAAAGGCTGGAATTGGTGGAGCTCTTGAGTGGTAGACAGATCACTCACACGAATTGAAAGAAAAACTCAATTGGTTCACAAGCCACTGTTTATGGAGTTTATGGTGTTTTCTTGATGGAAACAGAAATTCTTTAGAGATGAGGAAACTTTATTTTTGAATAGCTCACATAGTTTTCCCAAGGTTATTTTAATTTACAGAACATTTTTAGCATCCCTTATGTCTAAGACACTGTTAGGTACTAGGAATACAAGGAAAAAATACAAAACAGTCATTTGTCCTCAAGGACAATACATTCTTTATATAGGAAGTGCCAGGTCTCCTGAAATGAAATTGATGCCTCTTCCCAAAAGCTTGCATTGATGTTCAGGTAATAGTGTTTTAATCCAGAAATAATGGAAGAGCCTTTTACAGGAGAGAGATGGCATAATATAGGGGAAAGAGCAATACACATGGAGGTAGTACACTGTAGTTAGATGTGAGTTCTTCCAACTATCAATGATCTATCTGACCTTGAACAAATGGTTTAATCAGCTGAGTCCTCAATGTCCGTTTTTGTAAAATGAAACAGTTGGAATGGATGACTTGTAAGGTTCCTTTTTGCTTTAATTGCATGATACTGTTAATAGTGTGTTTTCTACTTTGGTTGTATACAGCCCATACAATGTCTTAGCTCATACAGTGCAGCACAAGGACAGTGAGAACCAGATTACAGCAGCACAAATAACTTTTACTGCTTGTGGATACATTCACATTTCCAGTAGCAGGGGGAGGTGCTTCTAGGAATTTATGCAATCTAGGGAATCAGCTATATGTCTTATCACAGTTAAGCCCTAGGAGGAGGAATTCAGACAAATTTTTCTCATTGTCTCTTTCCATGCTGATTTACCAACTGCTGGAAGAAAAAAGAATCAGAAATAAATAAGAACCCTCTTGGTTCAAGACAGAAACATGGTCTGGTTCTAGACAATGTTGATAATTCCATGAGTGTTGAGATGTGAGGGAAATGACACCCATGATTATTCACACAATTATTATGATCATTGCTGGAAACCAATAGAGTGACTTTTGTTTCCATCTGGTTTTCTGTTTTAAAACCTCCACAATTCTCTCATGACCTCAAATGAGGGAGTTACTAAGAAATAGCCTGGTATTAGGACATAGAAATAGAGAGTGTAACATGGAAATTGTAAAAGATAACTCTAGAACCAGACCTCAGTAAGACTGGGAGCTGAGTGAAGACTATCAGTGGTACCACCTACTTGCTCTCTTCCTTGGTGGTGGCCATTGAGGTCATGGTTAAAATTGAGTGAAGCACACTGACACAATCTTTTGACTATGTTCTGGATCAGTCCCCTTTCTATTCAATTACAGACCTAGTCCAATTTCTGTGAGAAATCTTTCTTCAATTAGGGGAATTGTGAGGAAACTTTATTGCATTGTTTGAACCTAGTTCTGAGTGTCTGGGATGTTGAGACACCTCTGCCAAAGGATGTAGGCTATACTTATCATAAATGTAGTCAGATCAGAGGACTGATGCAAGAAGTTTTCTCACAGTGATACATCTCAAGTAACCAATGCATCTTAACTTGAAATGGGTCCCATATTGGTCAATCTGCTATTGTTTCCATGTTCCTTTGACTGAATATAGACATTTGGGGAGACAAGAGATCTCTTTTTCTGATTTCAGAAAATTTAACCTATTGATCCTTCACCTTTCAACATGCAAGGCCCCCAATCTTTCCTCTAATTAGAAATGAAGTTACCTAATTTTACTTCATATTTTTATTTTGTTTATTGTAAAATTTTGATACATAAAAACAATCTCTTTCTTTATTGATGGTCCAGTGTCAACCTCAGGATGCCTGATACCTATTGGTTACACAATTGACTACACTTCTTAATAAATCTATATACTTAACGTGAACATTTGATTCCTCATTTATTTCAGATTTCACACATGACACTCTTGCCTTTACACCTTTTCCAACCCTCATATAATTTTAACCATCCTGACTTTGTTATTGCATCTACCACCATAGCCTGAGCTATATATCCATAAATACAACACTCTAAATGAGATGAATGATTATTTAAAAAGATATAAATTGCCCAGATTAACAGAAGAGGAAGTTGAATACTTAAATAACCCCAACTCAGAAAAAGAAATTGAACAAGTTATCAATGAACTCACTAGGAAAAAAATCTCCAGGGACAGAGGGATTCATAAGTAAATTCTATCAAACATTTAAAGAGCAGTCAATTCCCAAACTATATAGACTATTTGGGAAAATTGGGGAAGGAGTCCTCCCAAATTCTTTTTACGACACAAATATGGATTTGATACCTAAACCAGAAAGAGCCAAAACAGAAAAAAGAAAATTATAGACTGATTTCTCTAACGAATATAGATGCAAAAATTTTAAATAAGATTTTAGCAAAAAGAATACAACAATTTATCACCAGAATAATACATTATGATCAGGTAGGATTTATACCAAGAATGCAGGGCTGGTTCAATATTAGGAAATCTATTAACATTATTGATCAACAACAAAACTAAGAGAACCCAAATATCAACAATATCAACAACAAAACTAAGTGAAACCAAATGATTTTTTCAATGGATGTAGAAAAAGCTTTTGACTAAATATAATACCCATTCCTATTGAAAACCCTGGAGGGCATCAGAATAAATGGAATTTTCCAAAAAATAATAAGCAGTATCTACCTAAAACATTCAGCAAGTATGATATGCCGTGGAGATAACCTAGATGCATTTCAAATAAGATCAGGGGTGAGACAAGGATGTCCATTATCACCACTATTATTTAATATGGTACTAGAAATATTAGCTGTAGCAATAAGAGAAGAAAAATAATTGAAGGAATTAGAATAGGCAAAGAAAAAAACTAGGTTATCACTCTTTGCAGATGATATGATGATATACTTAGAGAATCCCAGAGAATCAGGTAAAAAAACTACTTAAAATAATAAACAACTTGGGCAAAGTTGTAGATTACCAAATAAACCCACACAAACCTTCTGCATTTCTCTATATCACTAACAAAGCCAAACACTGAGAGATAGAAAGCCAAATCTCATTTAAAGCTGGGTAGACACTATAAAATATTTTGGAGTCTATCTGCCAAAACAAAGGCAGGGAATATATGAACACAATTACAAGACATTTTTCCCACAAATAAAGCCAAATATAAGTAGTAGAAAAGTATCGGTTGCTGAGCCAATATAATAAAAGTGACAATTCTACCTAAATTAATTTACTTATTCAGTGTCATACCAATAAAAATAACAGACAATTATTTTGGAGAGCTAGAAAAAGTGATGTCAAAATTTGTTCATAAGAACAAAAGGTTAGAATATCAAGGGAACTAATGAAAAAAAATGCTAGGGAAAGTGGTCTAGCTCCACCAGGTCTCAAATTGTATTATAAAACAGTAATTATCAAAACCAACTGGTACTGACTAAGAAAGAGAAGGGTGGAATAGGTTAGATACCCAAGACACAGTTCTCAATGAATATAGCAACCTACTGTTTGATAAACCTAAGGACCCCAACATCTGGAGTAAGAACTCATTGTTCGACAAAAATTGCTGGGAAAACTGGATAATAGTGTGATGGAAACTAGGCATAGACTAATGCCTGACACCATACACAAGAAAAAAGTCCAAATGAGTATGTGATCTAGGTATAAAGATTTATACTATAAACAAATTAGTGGAGCAAGGAATAGTGTATTTAACCAACTTGTGGAGAAGGGAAGATTTTTTTGCTAAACAAGAAATAGAAAACGTGAAGTGCAAAATGGATAATTTCCATTACATTAAATTGAAAAGTTTTTGCACAAACAAACCCAATGCAACCAAGATTAGGAGGGAAGCAGAAAAGTGGGAAAGAATTTTTGCCCCTAGTGTCTGTGATAAAGGCCTCATTTCTAAAATATATGGAGAACTGAGTCAAATGTACAAGAATACGAGTCATTCCCCAATGGATAAATGGACAAAGCATATGAACAAGCAGTTTTCAGAGGAAGAAAATAAAGATATCGATAGTAATATGAAAAAATGCTCTAAATCACTATTGATTAGAGATATGCAAATCAAAACACTTCTGGAATACCAAATCACACCCATCAGATTGGCCAACATGAAAAGACAGGATGATCATAAATGTTGGAGAAGATGTGGGAGAGTTAGAACACTAATGTAGTGCTGATGTAGCTATCAACTGATACAATCATTCTGGAAAACAATTTGAAACTTTGCCTAAAGGGCTACATAAATGTTTATACCCTTTGACCTAGCAATACCTCTTCTAGGACTGTATCCCCAAGAGATCACAAAAATGGGAAAGGGTCTCACATGTATAAAAATATTTATAGCAGCACTATTTTTTGGTGGCCAAAAACTGGAAATCAAGGAGATGCCCATCAGTTAAGGAGTGGTTGATTAAATTGTGGTATATGAAGGCAATGGAATACTATTGTGTCTGTGATGAACAGACAAACTTCAGAGAGGCCCGGAAAGACTTATATAACCTGATGTTGAGAGACAGGAACGGAACCAGGAGAACTTTGTACACAGCAACAACCACAGTGTGCAAGGATTTATTCTGGCAGACTTAGAACTTCATTGCAATGCAAGGACTTAAAAAATTCCCAGTGGCCTCTTATGGCAAAATGCCTTCCACATCTAGAGAAAGAACTATGAAATTTGATCTGAGAATGAAGGAGATCATTTTCTTTTCTATTATATGTAAATTTGTTTTACGGTTTCTCCCATTCATTTTGATTCTTCTATGCAACATTACTTAGGTGAAAATGTATTTAATAGCAATGTATGTGTAGAATCTATATAAAACTGCATGCCATTGCAGGGAGAGAGTGTGGAGGTACGGGTAATGGGGGGAAGGCAAGGGAAAAATCTAAGATATATGGAAGTGATTGCAGAACACTGAAAACAGATAAAATCAAAAAGATGAAAAAATAGGTGTAAACTTAGAAATTTCTCAATTCTGAGTGTTGGATTAGTATAATAGATTAGTTACACAAGACACAGTGGTAAATGATCATAGCAGTCTACTATTTGATAAAGACAAAGACCTCAGTTTCTGGATAAGAACTTACCATTTGTTGAAACCTTTTGGGGAAACTGGAAAAGAGTAGGGCAGAATCTAGGTATGGATTAACATCTTACACTATTTATCAAAAGAAAAACAAAATGGGTGCATGATTTAGATATAAAGGTTGATAGCTTAAGCACATCAGTAGAGCAAGAAATTGTTTGCATGTCAGATCTATTTAGAAAGGAAGAATTTTTGACCAAAGAAGACAAAGAGTATTATAAGATGTAAAATGAATAGTTTTGATATTATTCAAAAGTTTTTGCACAAACAAAACCAATGCAACCAAGATTGGAATGAATCAGAAAGCTGGGAAACAAATTTTACAGCATGTCTCTGATAAAGACCTCACTTCTCATATATATAGTGAACCAAGCTGCATTTACGAAAGAAGAGCCATTCCTTAATTGATAAGTGGTCAAAGGATACCAACAATAAGCTTTCTGAAGAACAACAAAGCTACTAATAGTGACAGGAAAAAAAATGCACTATATCACTACTGAGAAGAGAAATGCAAATCAAGACAAATCTGAGATGCCAGCACACACTTCTAAGATTGGCTGGCTGAAAGGAAAGAAAAGGGAAATGACAAATGCTGGAGGGCATGTGGAAAAATTGGATATGAATGCATTGTTGGTAGAGTTTTAAATCAGTTCAACCATTCTGCAGAACAATTTAGATGACTCTCAAAAAGCTAACCCTAATCCTAACCCCTATCCCTAACTCTAACCCCAAAACTTTGACATAGAAATATCACTATTAGAATTGTATCCCAAAGAGATCAGAAAAAAGGGGCAATGATCTAGGTGTACAAAAACTGCTAATAGAAGCTTTTATTGCATATGTGATGGCAAAGAATGGGAAATCCAAGGAATATCCATCCATTGAGAATTCACAGAAAGAATTATATACTAAGCTTATGATTAAATATCATTGTGCTATAAGAACTGATTGGCAGAATGGTTTCAGAAAAACCTAGGAAGACTCCCATGAACCCATGCAAAGTAAAGCAAGTAGAACCAAGAAGACATTGTACTTAGTAATAGCAATATTATAAGAATGATAAACTAAGAAAGACTTAGCTACTCTAATCAGGAGAAAGATCCAAGACAATTGCAAAGATCCCATGATGAAAAATGCTATCCACCCCCAGAGAGAAAACATAAACTCTGAACACAGACTGAATCATATTTTTCCTTTCTTTATTTTATTGTTTTATTTTGCTTGTGTTTTTGTTGACAATACGGAAAACATGAAAATGTGTTTTGTATGATTTCATGTGTATGATCTACATAAAATTGCTTGACTTCTCATAGGTGGAGAGATGCAAAGGGAGGGAAAGAATTTAGAACTCAAAATTTTTAAAAAAATGATTGTAAAACATTTCTTACATAAAATTTGAAAGTATTTAACAATGCAACCAAAGTAATTTTAAAAATAAAATAATTTAGGAACATTGTACTGAAGTAATAAGGACAAATTCAAGATAATATTAAACAGGAGTTTTAATGTTTAGTAGAGATGATGTCTTTTATGTTCTGTATGTTATCATACAACCAAAAAAGATAAGAGTAGGAAGGTATCTGAGAAGTCATTTTTGTTAACTGATTCATTTCATAGATAAGGAACTAGAAACAAAGAGGTTCAAGGAACTTCTCATGGACACCCAGGTGGTGAGTGGCAAAGGTGAGGGCCCAACCCAGATGTGTTGACTCTGTGTCCAGCGCCCTTTCTGATACATGAGGCTGCATATGAATGTATAGCCTTTCTAAGTCTATGGTTTTGTAGCATTTTCTTATTAGAACAGTCCAATGAGACTAGTATTCCATTGCTCTAAACTGTACAAGCATGACTCACATGTAGTCAAATCTTACGCTTACAGTTCAGTGTATTCCTCCCTTCAGTACACAGCCTGCAAGCAATTTTCATATGAACAATCTTAGATCTTTGGTTTATTTTATGGATTTCCTATGTTTTGTTTCACATTATAATTACTTACAACCACACCCATATACCAGACTATGATCTCTACAAGGTCAGGAACTGTTTAGTTGTTGGAAGAGATGACCTTTAATATTCTATCAAAAATTCAGCAGTCCCGAATTCCAAGATTTTGGTTTTTGAAGATGTTGCTTTTTATCCACAAGTGTTCCTTTATGGCTTTGAGTCATGGAACACGACAGTGCTCCAAAGAATTAAATATTAGCATTACCCAGAATTCACTTGAAATATTCATTTAAAGAAAGAACTTTAAAGAACTGGAGCAAATATTAACAGGGAAAATTATAAGCAAAAAGAGAAAAGATTGTGTGTACAGGAGGAATGAGGGGTGACAAATGGTCAGATCGAGTACTCCATGGTTATGTCAGAAGAAAAGAAGGGTGGACCATAACATTTTGGGTGAAATCTAGAGACAAAATTATGGATATACATGGAAAAGAATCTCCAAAGATGGGTTAGAATAGTGAGAAATGCTCTCTGAATTATCAAAGGGAAACATTCAGAAATATCAAGGGGAGCAGTTGAATATCTTCAAAGTATAGCCTACAACCTTACACATAATCGCTGCTGAATACAAATGTTCATTAAATGAAAGGACAATATGACCCTGAGAAGGTCATTTCTACTTCCTGAGCTACTGTTGTTAATGATACAGTGAACAGAATACTTCTCTAAATTCTGTACTGCAAATGAACTCCATCTGTAAAAAAGGGGTGGAAATTTGGTACCTAACAGGCAGAGCTCTTTTGATGAAAGAAAGTCTATAAACTCTAAAGAACTAAAGCATAAAAGAACATAAAACATAATGAACTTAATAAAATGCATTTTGTCATTCAGTCAGGAGTATTTAATAACTGCCTATTCTGTGCCCAAGCACTGTGCTCGGCACTGTAGTTAAACATATAAATGAAACAATTCCTATTCTCACAGGGTTTACTTTATGTGTTTCCTTCATTCCTTAGAAAAGTGTTTTAACTCCAACCACATCAAAACTAAAATGAAGGTGAGGGGAATTCTTATCTAAATCTGAACAATCTATTTTTTGGTTGATTACAGATGTCCAAGGTTCTGGGGAGTCTGGTGTCATCAGGTGAATGAGGCTTGCAGGAGGAGCAGCTTTGAGCTGGAGAATGAGAAGCTGATCATTTCTTTACACAGGCCCAGAGGATTAAGGATGGACACCCCAAAGGTATTTTTCCCAAAGGCCCACAGCATTGCCTTCTCCAATCTCTGGCACAAATATTCCTCTTCCCTCAATGCCATTGTATCCATTTCACAGGGAGCCTATGAGGTTATCAAGCAATTGCCTGATGTTTATTTGTAACCAGAATCTTGCGAGCATTCTCTCCCACCTCCTGGTTCCTTCTTTGACTGATAAAGCAGGAGCCTGAAGGTCTTTTGGTGGTGAGGATGAATGAAGAGCTTCTTCCCAACAAATATCAAGCTTCTTCCACCTCCTCATCCCCTGTGAACAGTCTGGAATTCTGAAGATTTGAGTTCTGCTGCTCCTTACAGACTCCCATTTATTCTGGTGAGAACTTGTATAATCTGTACTTGTACACTTGTATTCTCTGGAGCTGAGAACATCTGAATTTATCTCAGGAGGAACAGGTCAGATAGATGTGAACATCCTTACTCAAGTAAAGAGTGTTTGTGTGTTAATGTGGAGTGTGTGTGTGTGTGTGTGTGTGTGTGTGCGCGCGCGTGTGATAGAGAGACACAGACAGAGACACAGAGACACAGACAGACAGTCAGGCAGACAGAGATAGCGAGACATAGACAGTGAGACATAAACAGTGAGGCACATACAAGCAGAGAGAGTGACTGAGAGAGACAGTGTGATAGAGACAGAAAGATTCATATTATTCTGCTTCCTCAGGTATAACAAAGAATAATTCCAAATAATATAGCACTTTTTGGTTTTCAAAATGTCTTATAAACAGTATTTCATTTGATCCCCTCAAGAAGTTTGAGAGTTAGGTGATATTATTTTTCCTTTCAGGTAAGGAAACTGAAACTGAAAAATTGTAAAGTGACTTGCACAATCTCATGCAGCTAGTAAGTGTCTGAGTTTGAACTCATGTCTTCTAAATCCAGCTCCAGGTCTCTAGGAACTGAGCCTTTTAAACTTTCCAAAGGAGATTCCCAATTTATTTGACTCACCATGTTAGACCATAGACTGTTAGAACATGGAGCATACAGAAAAGAATCAATAATGAAACATTTATTAAATGCTTACTTTGTTCTAAGCACTGTGCTGGTGTTACAAAAACAGGCAAAAGATAATTCTTCCCCTCAAGTAGCTCATAATCTAGTGGGGAAAACAGAATGCCAATGAACACATAAAAATTGTTATACTGGATAAAAAGAAAATAATTTAACAGAAGGAAAACACTAGAATTGAGGAGTCAGGAAAGACTTCCAAGGAAGATGGAATTTTAGTTGGGACAAGTGCATTCCAAACATAAGAGACTGCTAAAAGAAGTCCTAGAGCTGAGAGCTGCAGTGTCTTGTCTCTGGAACATCCAGGAGGTCTGTTGCACTGGGATTAAAGAATATATGTAACAGATCAGAAGAATGGAGATGGAGAATGGGGCTAGATTGTAAAGGGCTTTGATTACCAAACAGAGCATTTTGTGTTTCATCCTGGAATTAACAGGAAGTCACTGGAGTTTGTTGAATGTGTGTGTATGTGTGTGTGTGTGTATGTGTGTGTGTGTAGGAGTTAAGGGGGTTGGGTGACATGATCAGACCTGAACTTTTGAAAAATCGCTTTGCTGAACAAAGAAGAGAATGTAGAATTTTAATACTGGTCTGAACATGTCTGTCAACTGTACATGTAAATATAATGTAAAAGGCTCCTAATTGACTCTGAAACAAAACATAAGAAAACATTTTCTGTTCAGCAGCAAAACTATTCAAATCGTGCACCAGTCTCTCTGTCCAGACAGATTAAACATGAGCTCCCCTCAGACACTCCATTCTTCAACCAAACTGGCTTCCTTGGCTGTTTTCTGTACACAGATGAAACCCAATCTCCCACTGCTGAGCCTTTGCCTGGGTTTTGCCTCACACCAGAAATTCTCTCCTTCCTCATTTCTGCCTCTTGGCTCTCTCACTCCTTTCAAATCTCATTTGTGGCACAGTTACCTGCAAAATACCTTTCTTAATTCATCCACTTGTTTTTGGAATCCCCTTACTCAATTAATTTGCATTTCTAGGTACTTTGTATTGACATAAATGGTATTTGTGTAGGTTTTTGTATCTTCATCATGTAGCACAGTAAATGGGAAATAGCAGTTACTTAATAAATGTTGGCTGAATTAATGAAATTAGATTTAGAACTTTAAGAGACCTTGAGACCATACTAGATAGAATCTTTGCAGGGAAAGGATCTTAGAATGATGAAAACGTCAGAAATTATAAGAACCTAAGAATATAAGTTGTAAAAACTTTAAAAAATGGAATGAAGAGAGAACATTATCTTCTTGACAGACCACCATGTTGGCATCAGGAGTCTTGAGTTCTAATCCCATTTTGGTCAATTACCTAGCCATTTACCTGTGGGGCAATCACCTCACATTTTGAGCTCCAGTTTCCTTATCTGAAAGGGTGTAAAGAATATCTTTGTAGGATATCAAATAATAGGATAAGAAATGTCTAAATGTGTAAGCTATTTTTAATATTCACACCAGAAAGGAAATTAAAAGGTTAAGTAGGGGAGGGATCATAAAACGTATTCTGCTCTGAACTATCCATTAAACAGAGAAGAAGACTGAAGCCAAAAACGATGTGGTTGAGGTTAATATCAGTAAGTGAATTAGTCAAAGACCCAAGTCACAGTTCTCAGTTCTTCTGGCTCCCAATACCATCCTCCCTGCACTGCATCCCCTGACCTCCTTGATCCTTTTCTTAGAGGTTGAACAACTGATGACCCCAGCTCTCATACTACAGCCTCTCTGGTAGCAAGTCCTAGGATGCCCTGTCCTCCTTGCTCTCTCCCTTTAGCTCAGAATGTTAATAAAATGAAATTAAAAGATCTTCTCATCACATGAACAGCTCATTCAATGTAAGGAAATCTAGTGAGTGGAAGAAAGGATAGCATTCAGGAAACATTCTGTGTAACAAACCAGCTTCCCCCAAATCAGAGATACTGAAGAGAGAGATAGAATGTGTAAGTGAGTGAGACCTCTCTCCATTTGGAGTGTTCAAGTAGAGGCTGAAGGACTACCTGCCAGGGATGCTGTGTAGTTGATTCTCATACTGAGTGGTAGTTTGAGCTAAATTAGTTGTGAGATTTCTTTGAACACTGAGGCTTTATTAGGCTAGCTCTGAGATGCTTCTAAACTGAGATTATATGCTTCTGTTTCTTTTATTATATGAGTCTAAGATTCTTTGATACAAGGACTCTAATGTGTTCTAGTATTTTATGAGTGAATTAGATTAGCTAATAAATAAGACAGTTTTGAATTTTGCAGATGACAAATCTAGGAGGGAGAGTTAGAATGTTGAATGACAGAGTTGGTATTCAAAAGCATTAGAAGAAAGGTTAGAAGCATTGGCCAAATCCAATACCTTGAAATTTGATAGAAATAAATGTAAAATACTCCACTTGATCTCAAAAAATGAGCTCCAGAAGTTCAAGAGAGAGAAAGCATGGCTAGGCAACAGGTTGTGTCCAAAAAAATCTAGAAGAGTTGGTGGACTGCATAGTCAAAGTGAGTGAAAGGTGTGTTATGGTAGCCAGCATAGAAATGGTAAGATGGTTGGGCTGCATTAAGAGAAGCAGCATCCAGAGCAAGGGAAGAAATAGCCCTGTTGGTCTCTGCCCTGGTCAGACCATACCTATAGGATTCCCTTCAGTGTTTGATGTCCCATTGAAAAGCTGGAGAATGCCCATAGGAAAGAAACCCCAGTGTGGAACAAAATTGGAGATCACTCCATCCAAGGATAAACTTAAGGACCTAAAAATTTCAGAATAAAGAGGAGAAAACTTTGGGAGAACTTAACAGCTGTCATCATATAACTCTAGGACTGTCATGTGGAAAAGGAATTGGTTTGTTTTGCTTGAATTCAAAGTGCAGCATCCAGAGAAATGTGTCAAAATTGTAGAAACCTGCTATATGGTTCAATGTAATAAAAAGTTTCTTAATAATTAGAAAAGTCCTTAATTGCAATGGGTTGCCTATGAATAGAATGGATTTTTCCTCCTAGAGAATTTCAAATGAAAGCTGATAGTGCACTTGTTTGGCATGTGGTAGAAGACATAATTTTTAGGTATGAGTTCAACCAGAAGACCTGTGAGGTCCCTTTAAACCCTTAAATTTTGTGATTCACTGACCCTGTCACATCCCCTTATCTACATAAGCTTGTTCAAGTAGTTATGACACTGACGAAAGTTATCTTGGGGAAGAGAAGAATGGGTGGAACATAATTGTTTCCTTCAAATGTGTTTAAGACTACAATATTTAAGTACTCTAAAGGGAATTAGAGGACCCAAAATTAAAGAGGCTGATTGCATAAGTAGTGAGTTGGTAGTCCATGGAGATGTTCAGGGTCCAAATGAATTCTGATGGAAAGTTATACTGAGAAGCTTCATTCAGTTTTGGGTTGGATAACATGACATTCTCGTTCCCTTCTGAGGTTCATTTTATACACTCACACACAGAGAAATTATGTATATGTCTGTATATATTGATGCATGTTTCATATATTGAAATATATAAATATAAATGAGTGTATTTAAATACATACATATATATGGTATTATATACAGAGAGAGAGGGAGATGTTTGAAAGTATTCACAAGTCATGTTTGTGTGTTTGAAGAGTGGTCTTTCCCCAAATAATCGAAATATACATGCATTATTGATCCCTATTTTGACAAGAAGAAAATCTTGTGAATAATATATTGTGGTCATTTTATATATTTCAGTGCCATCACAAAGCACAGATGTAAGGGAATTCAGCTAATCTTCGCCCTGATGTTCACATTAGAGTCATTTGGAGATATGCATCATTGATGATCAGTCAGTATAACAGAAGTAAGGAGCAGAGCACTCACATCCAGGCAGGCTAGAGGAAGAGTGCCCTGCTTTGTTCCATCTGAATCCTGGTCAGATTGGCTAGTACCTTCAGAAATTATAGTAGAATTTATGAGGAAAGGACAGTGAACTTTAAAGATTTCAGGAAGCTCTTGGTGGCTTTCTAGTGGTGGTCTGTGCTTTTACTTTTCTATTTTTTTCTGATATATTAGTATGGTCAAGTGGGTGTAGACCACAGAAGTTTTAGTCTTGTTGTGATATCTGAGCTTATTGTCCTTTGTCCTCCCACTTTTGTCATTCTTGTCTAAAGTCTTAGTACGTGTCATCATAATGAGAGGTGACCTTCAGTTCTCAAAGACTCTATAAATGAAGGGCAAGCTCTGACACATCCTGCCACAGCAGAAGCATTTCAAATAGATCCTAACAACTGATTGTTTATCAGTCATGCAAACACCAGTTTATTTCAGTTTAGGAAAAATTGTCACTGGATTGGACACAGGATGAAGAATTTTTCACCAAGATAACACAAAAAGACAATGTATTGGGGCACAGAATGGTTAGTTACAATATGGGTGAGTGGAAGGAATATCCACAGTGAAGAAAACTCAGATAATCCTGACATTCTGTAAACAGAAGCTTAATTCATGAAACATAATCTGATTGAAACTTTACAGTAATATCTATCTGAATATTTGGAAAAAATAGTATTTGAGGAAAATATGATTAAGAAATAGGAAGAATAGTTACTCAAATTATGGCAGCCATTTAGAAGGAACATTACTGTGATTTGTCATGTCTTTTATCCCCAGTTGGATCCCAACTTGTTACACCATTTGAATTACAGCCATGTAAACCTTGAAGTACATATAGCTCTTCTGAATTACTTCTGTTAGGATTAATTTGTGAAATTGAAGCACATCAGTGTGGAAGCAATGTTGTATAGTGGACAGAATGCAGGACTTATATTGTAGAAAAATTGGGTTCAGACAAGTCACTTAAAATACATATTAGCTGTGTGACTTTGAGCAAGTCACTTAATATTTAAATGTCTCAGGAAATTCCCAAGCATTTATTTACTAAGTCATGTACAGGATGCAATTTGTGGTGATAGAGGCAATTTCCCCAGTGAATCATTATGCTTCAAAAAATCTCAAATTCTTTGGGTCCCTTTCTGTAAAAGGATAAAAAATTTTGGTGGTAATGGTGGTTTTTGAAAGAATTTAAGAAATGCAAGGTTTTAAAAATAAATAGGAAAGACTTTATTTATTGAGCAGAACAATTTATATCCTGTGATAGGAATTTTCCAGAAATTGAAACCTTTGTCCTTTACCCTTTTATAAATAAAATTTTAATTGCATCATTTTAATATAAACTTTCTGGAAAATATCTTTCTGGTTTAAATTTCTTTCTGGAGTAGAATATACTTCAAAAAATCCATGATTTCTTCTGAGCAGATGCTCCCTCCCTCTACGTCCATCACTCTGTGCTTTCATACATGGTCTTCATGAGTTACTGAAGCAAGAATTCATTACCTTGAGAGCAACCTTCCCATCATGATCCTTTCTTCACTTTGCTTGATGCCTTCTTAGAAACATTTTGTATGAGTCTAGCCAAAACTCAAAGCCAGAGAGTTAAGCAGCAAGGTCTGTTTTGTGATCTCCTGGTATAGAATTTGCAAGCCCAGCATCATCTCCATGCCATAATGAGACATTGGACAGATTTTGTAATGTAGGAGACAGAATATAATAAACACTTTGTGAGTTGTGATTTCATTAGAATAGAGGATTCCCAGGGAAGAAACTCCATAAATTGATGTAGATTGACACACACTTTGCAACTTTTGCTCTTAAAATGTTGCTCACTTGCGTTAAGAAACTAAGTGACTCATACAGAGTTACATAGCAGGAATCTTTTTTGTTATTCTTCAGTCCTGTCTGAATCCTCTTGGGTATGACACATGGACCATAGTGTACCAATACTATGGATGGGGCTTTGTTGGCAAAGATTCTGAAATGTTTTGTAATATCCTTCTGCAGTGGATTAAGACAAATGGAAGTCAAAGGATTGTCCAGTGTCATACAGATATAAATGTGTGAGGCTATGTTTGAACTCAAGTCTTCCTGACTCTAAACCCATCATTCTACATACTGGGCATAAACCTCTGAGTATTCTGAGGCCTCTTAACAAATAGCTACTCAGAGTCCCTTCTAGGGAATCAAAAGGTCCTTCTCACAAGTAAGTCCCCCAAAGCTAAATACAAATCTCCCAGGATATAAAACAAGGACTCATATCATGACTGGCCCAGAGCCAGCAGGTTCAAAATCTACATGATTCAGCACAGTTGTTAGCCATCAGGGTTCAAAGGAGATCAATCCTTCAGATGTTTGCTATGAGACTGGAAAACTGGACTCCCAAAAGAAAACAATGCAAATCCAATTTTTCTTGCTTTTTCAGTAGATTACAAAGGCAGTATTTTGTAATAGTATGAATATAGTCCATGGATTCCATGGTGTAACATTATATGATGTAAAGTCACTTCTAATTCAAACAGCGCATGTTTTATTTTATAACATTGTAGATTATGATTTTATCCAAATATACCATTGTTCTGTCTATACTCTAAGGTACTTTCCATATTTAGCATTTTATGTACTAGTGCTACCATTGTGACTTCTAAAGCTCCTTTCTGTTCTAACACTTTATGTTCTCAGGTCCTTTTTGACTCTAACATGATAAAGTTTGTATTCTAAATCTTGTCTAAACATTTGTGACTTTATGACTCATGTGTATGAAGCCTAGCATATTCAATACTCTGATTTTTGTGACCCAGTGGTATTTATTTCTGATTTCTTTTTCTTCCAGCAGTTACTAAAACAACATGGACAGGAAAAATGAAACGAATGTCTCTGAATTCCTCCTCCTAGGACTTCCCATCAGACCACAGCAGCAGGGGTTGTTCTACCTCCTATTCCTGAGTATGTATCTCACCACACTGTTTGGGAACCTGCTTATCATCTTGCTGATCAGATTAGACTCTCATCTCCATACCCCTATGTATTTCTTCCTCAGTCACTTAGCCTTCACTGATCTCTGTGTCTCATCAGTGACTACCCCAAAAATGCTGATAAACATGCAGACAGGAAGCCAGACCATTTCCTACAATGGCTGCATCTCACAGATCTATTTCTTCATATTGTTTGCTGATCTTGACAACTTGTTGCTCACTGCAATGGCTTATGATCGCTATGTTGCCATCTGCCACCCTCTCCACTATACCACTCTTATGAGCAAGGAACTATGTATCCTACTAGTGGTTGGGTCCTGGACAGTCAACTTTGCCTACGCCTTGACTAACACCCTTCCCCTGGCCCAACTATCCTTCTGTGCAGACAACACCATAGCCCATTACTTCTGTGATGTGGCTGCTTTACTCAAGCTATCCTGCTCAGATATCTCCCTTAATGAACTACTGATATTCACTGTAGGGGTAGCAATAATTATAGCGCCATTAACATGTGTCCTTGTCTCTTATATCCGTATTCTTTCTACTATCCTGACGATGTCTTCTACCAAGGGGATTTGCAAAGCTTTATCCACCTGTGGCTCTCACCTCTCTGTGGTGTCATTATATTATGGGACCATCATTGGTCAGTACTTTTTCCCTTCCTCCAGGAACTCTAATATCAAAGACATCATTTTTTCTATGATGTATACAGTGGTGACTCCCATGCTGAACCCCTTCATCTACAGTCTGAGGAACAGAGAAATTAATAAGGCTCTGCAGAAAGTCCTTAGTAGAGGAATGTTCCCTTCTCCTTCATAGTCAGAGCATGAATTAAATTTACTTATTACATAGAAATATAATTTGTGTCTAGTCACTCTCTAATTCATAAAAATATAGATAACTTAAACTTATTTTACTACATTTCTGCATAAATTCTCCAGAGAAAATCCATCAGATATTGTCAAGAAATTCTAACATTGACAAAGGCTAGAATTGGTGGAGCTCTTGAATGGTATACATACCACTCACACGAATGCCAAGAAAGCTACTTTGGTTTATTGGTCACAAGCCACTTTTTTTGGACTTTATGGTATTTCAGTGAGGGAAACAGAAATTCTTTAGAGATGAGAAAACTTAATTTGTGAACACCTCACAAAATTTTCCCAAGGTTCTTTGGTAATATGAATACAAGGAAACAATACAAAACAGTCATCTGTCCTCAAGGACGGTACATTCTTTATATGGGAAGTGCCACGTCTCTTGAAACCAAATCAATGCCTCTTATCAAGAGCTCACACTGATGTTCAGGTAATACTGTTTTAATCCAAAAGTAGTGCAAAAGCGTTAGAGAGAAGACAGATGGGATAATATGGGGGAAAGAGCAATACACCTGGAGGTAGTAAATCGTGGTTACATGCCAGTTCTTCCAACTATCAGTGATCTGTATGACCTTGAACAAATGATTTAATCAGTTGATTCATCAATTTCCCTTTTTATAAAATGAAACCGTTAGACTGGATGACCAGTAAGGTCCCTGTTTTCTCTAATTCCATGATACTATTAATAGTCTCTTTTCCCCTTTGGTTGGATGCAGCCCAGTCTTAGTTTATACAGTGCAATACAAGGACAGTGAGAACCACCTTACAATAGCAAAAATAACTTTTATTACTTGTGGATATATTCACATTTCTAGTAGGAGAGGGAGGCACTTCAAGGGACCCTGTACAATGGTAGACTGGAGGGGAAATCTTCAACTTTGTCCTCATCAAGGAGTCAAAGCCCCTAACCAGGGTAATACATTTTATGTGCTACCTGGATAGTCAGCTATCGAATTCAGACACATTCTTCTCATTGTCTCTTTACATGTTGTTTTACTAACTGCTGGAAGAAAAAGGAATAAAAAATAAACAAGAACCATGATGGTTCAAGCCAGAAACATGACTTGATTCTAAAGGATGTTGATAATTCTATGAGTGTTGAGATGTAGGGAAGGGGACACACATGATGGTTCACACAGTTATTATCAGCATAGCTGGAAACCAATAGAGTCACTTTTCTTTCAATCTGGCTTTCTGTTTTAAGACCTCCACAACTGTCTCATGACCTCGAACGAGGGAGTTAGTAAGGAATAGTCTGGTATTAGGAAACAGAAGTGGAGAATGTAACATAGAAATTCTAAAAGACAACTCTAGAACCAGGCTTCAGTAACACTGGGAGCTGAGTGAAGTCTATCAGTAGTACCACCTCTTTGCTCTCTCCCTTGGTGGTGGCCATTAAGGTCGTTGTGAAAATTGAGTGAAGCCCTTCTCTGGCCGGCGAGGTAGCCACGAGCGTAGCTCTCTCGTCGGTCTGTGCTCCGTTGGGTTGCCAGCGGCGGGATGGCGGCGGGATGGCGGCTCCAGCAGCCCTTGTGGCCCCGCGGGGAGCATGGCTCCTGCGGCCGGTGCTGAGCGCCTGGCTCCTGCTGCACGCTACGGCGGCCAGAAATGAAGCCATTGGAATTTCTGGAAAGAAGCTGGCCCAACAGACCAGGCAGGAGGCCCGGCAGGAAGTGGAACAGTGGGTCGCCTTAGGTAACCAAAGGCCCTACTTGAGTGTCGTCCTGGTGGGAGAGAACCCTGCAAGTCACTCCTATGTCTTGAACAAGACCAAGGCTGCTGCAGATGTGGGAATCAGCAGTGGAACAATTTTGACACCTGCCTCCATTTCAGAGGTAAGAGCTGCTGGATTGAATCAGTAAGCTCAATGATGATGACCATGTCAATGGCCTCCTGGTTCAGCTCCCTCTTCCTGAGCACATCGATGAGAGAAAGGTCTGCAGTGCTGTGGCTCCAGATCAGGATGTGGATGGCTTTCATGGGATCAAGGTGGGGCACATGTGCCTGGACCCGTACTCCATGCCCCTCGCGATGCCCTAGGGGAGTGGGAGATCATTAAGCGGACAGGCATTCCCACATTGGGGAGAAACGTGGTGGTGGCTGGCAGGTCCAAGAATGTGGGCATGCCCATCGCCGTGTTGCTACCTACGGATGGCAGACATGAACGGCCCGGAGGCAATGCCACTGTGGTGATCTCTCACCGTTACACTCCCAAGGAGCCGCTGAAGAACCACACGATTCTTGCAGATATCGTAGTGTCCGCTGCAGGTATCCCTAATCTGATCACAGCAGACATGATCAAGGAAGGGGCTGCTGTCATCGATGTGGGGATAAATCGGGTTCATGATCCCATCACTGCCAAGCCCAAATTAGTGGGACAGGTGGACTTTGAAGAAGTCAAGAAGAAAGCCAGCTCCATAACACCGGTCCCTGGGGGCATGGGGCCCATGACAGTTGCCATGCTGATGAAGAACACCATTATTGCTTCAAAGAAGCTGTTGAAGTCTGAGGAGAGGGAGGTGAAGGCCAAACAGTTTGCAGCAGCCACTTCTTAATGGGGGTCTCTTTATTTAGAAAAAAGAACCAACACAAAAAACATTCCAAGTAATTTTTTAAAAAAGAAGCAAAACAGGCTAATATAAATGCAATATTTTAATTTATTCTACTGAGATAATTTTCTGATCTTTGTCTGCAGTCAGGTTATTTATTGAAGGTATTAGTATAGGCAGCTGTGTGTGCTCAGAGACCCTTGTTACCCCTGCTGAGAGGACTGCTGGGTGGTCCTGGCTCTTGCAGCCCTTCCCAGGGAAAACTGAACTGAGGCCATTGATGTTAAAACACATGAGGCACAGGCCCCCATATCACATAGAACCACAAGAGACTCAGTGGACCACTGAGTCGGAGGAACTGCATTATTGTAACAACTTGATAAAATCAGGTTGCCTTATATTATCCTCTGGATCCTCATCCATGGTCCCCTGAAGTAAGCCTAGAGGTTACAGTCTCAACTTGCTAGATTCAATAGTTCAGAGGAAGGGGAAAGTAAGTCCACCATGTAATCTGGAACATCTTAGCCAGGACCTCCACACCCCAAGAAATGATAGTCTGCTGGTTCCATAAGTGCACACCCACAGCTGGGGAAGGGTGTGGCAAAGGTGGGCACTCTTTGAAACCAGAGCTCCTCAGTTGTGGGGGTGGGATGAGCCTCAGAAGCATCCCTGGGGCCGGACAACAGGAAATGGCTGTTTTGAAAACAGGTCCTGCTGGTCGTCTCCATGTGGGGTGTGGGGAGTTAGTGTCCTGGAATTGACTACAAAGAAATTCATGTTTGACTTCAAGGCTCAAATCCTACACATTGATTGTAACAAAAAGAACCCAAACTTGAAAGCAGCTTTGACTTGGAGACATTCTGTGCTCTGGGGGATGCTGGGAGTTTATTTTGGGCACATCCCCCTCAGACTTTTGGAAGGAGGCTGGGGTGGGGGCCTTTGCGGGGGCAGGCCCTCCATGCTTCCCGTTGTGCCTGGCACTCTCCTAATAACCAAAGAATTTGCAGTGGCTGCTGCTTCTTTCCACTTAGGTCCCTGTTGCCTTTCCTGAAAATATTTGAAAGCTTGTAGTGCTTACTGATTTGCCCAACCAGATTTTTGATTAAAGCAATTTTTTAAAAAATAAAAAAAAGAAAAGAAAAGAAAATTGAGTGAAGCACACTGACTCCATCTTGTGACTATGTTCTGGATCAGTTCCCTTTCTGTGCAAGTACAGACCTAGTACAATTTCTGTGGGAAAATTTTTTTCAGTTAGGGGAATTGTGAGAAAACTTTATTGCATTACTTGAACCTAGCCCTGAGTGTCTCAGAAGCTGGGACACTTCTGCCAATGGACCTAGGTTATGGTTATCATAAACTCAGTCAGATCTGAAGACTGATACAAGAAGTTTTCTCACAATTATACATCTCAAGCAACTGATTCATCTTAACTGGAAACCATAATGGTCAGTCAATGATTGTGTCCATGTTCCTTTGGCTTTATACAGACATTTCGAGAGATGGGAGACCTCTTTTTCTGATTCCAGGGAGTTTGACCTGTTGGCCCTTCACCTTTCAACTTAGAAAGCCCCCAATCTTACCTCCAATTTGAATTCAAGTTAGCTAATTGTACTTCCTATTTTTATTTTGCTTATTGTAATATTCTAATACATAAAAATCTCTCTCCCTCTTTATTGATGGTCCAGTGTCAAACTCAGGTGTCCTGTTACCTATTGGTTATGTACATCAATCTATAAGCTTAGCTTGAATCTTTGATTCCTCATTTATTTCAGATTTCACATATGACAATCTGGCCTTCATACGTTTTCCAACTCTCACTTAATTTTAACCATCCTAACTTTGCTATTGAATCTACTGTTACAGCCTGAGGTTTCAGTATTTTTGACATATATCTCTGTTTTGCAAGCTAACTAGCCATTTTAAATCTATTGCCTAAACCCCATTCAGACTCCTTTATGGATAGTGTGAGTAGGAATCAGGCACAAATCCTGAATACATATATAATATGATATTGATTTACTTAATTTGATAACTTATATGTGATGTGAAAAAGGCAGACAAAGAAATCATGTGTAGCTATACCCAGCTCATAAAACAGGTCTGACCTAGAAGTTTTTCAGTTCTATGCATTGAAATAGTGGAATAGATTAGGCACACAAAAGACGTTAGTAAATGACCATAAGAGTCTAGTACTTGATAAAAATCAAAGACCCCAGCTTTCAGAATAAAAACTTAATATTTGATGATACCTTCAGGGGAAACTGAAAAGGAGTAGGGCAGAATCTTGGTGTAGACTAACATCTTAGACTGCTTATCAAAAGAAATTCAAAATGGGTACATGATTTAGACATAAAGGGTGATACCCTAAGGAAATCAGGAGAGCAAAAATAGTTTACCCTTCAGATCTATGGAGAAAGGAAGCATTTTTGACCAAGCAAAACATAGAGAGTATTATAACATGTAAAATGAACAATTATGACTGTGTTAAAAAGTTCTGGCACAAACAAAAGCAATATAAACAAAATTGGAAGGAATCATAAAGCTGGGAAACAATTTTTATGGCATATCTTTGATAAAGACCTCATTTCTCAAATCTATAGGGAACTAAACCATATTTTAAAAGGAATGGCCATTCCTTAATTGATAAGTGGTCAAGGCATACAAACAATAAGCTTTCAGAAGAAATCAAAGCTATTAACAGTCACAGGAAAAAATGCCCTAAATCACTATTGAGTAGAAAAATATATACAAAGACAAATATGAGATACCCCTACATACCTATATTATTGGTTATAGTGGAAGAAAAGGAAAATGACAAATGCTGGAGGGCATGTGGAAAAATTTGACACTAATGCAATATTTGTAGAATTATAACCTAGTCCAACCATCCCAGAAAACAATTTAGAATAACAAGGAAAGAACTAATCCTAACCCTAATCCTAAGAATTTAGAAGGATGCTAATTCCAGATGATAATCCTAATCCTAATCTCTAACCTTAATTATAAACCTAACAATTTGATGCAGCAGTATCACTATTAGGACTGTATCCCAAAGAGAGCAAAGAATAGGGGCAACGATCTACTTGTACAAAAATGCTAATAAAAGTTCTTCTTGTATGTGTATATGGTGGCAAAGAATGGGAAATCAAAGGGATGTCCATCCATTGAGGATTGGCTGAAAGATTTGTATCATATGATTGTGACTGAATATTATTGTGGCATAGGAAATGATTAGCAGCATCGTTTCAGAAAAACTTTGGAAGGCTCACAAGAACTCATGCAAAGTGAAGTCAGTAGAACTAAGAAAACATTGCACATAGTACCAGCAATATTAAAAGAATGATAAACTAGGAAAGACTTAACTACTCTAATCAAGACAAAGATTCAAGACAATTGCAAAGATCCTATGATGAAAAATACTATCCACCTCCAGAGAGAAAACTGATAAACTTTGAACACACATTGAAGCATATTTTTCTTCCTTTATTTTTATTGTTTTATTTTGTTTCTGTTGAAAACATGGCAAATATGGAAATATGTTTTGTATGATTTTGTGTGTATGATCAATGTCAAATTTCTTGGCTTCTCAAAGGGGAAGAGATGTAATGGGATCGAAAGAACTTAGAACTCAAAATTTAAAAAAATGCTTGTTAAAATTGCTTACATAAAATTTGGAAGTATTTAATAACACAACCAAAAATAATTTTAAAATAATTTTATTCAGGGATATTGTTTTTTAATTAATTTTATTTATTTTCAGTGTTCTACAATCACTACCATATAACTCAGATTTTTTTTGCTTCCCTCCCTCCTTCCTCACCCCTCCCTCCCTGAGACAACATACAATTTTTTATAGGTTCTACACATACATTCCTATTAAATACATTTGCACTATAGTCATGTTGTGCAGAATAATTGAAATGAATGGGAGAAATCGTATAACAAACCAAAACATGATACACATATAAAAAAAATGATCTGCTATATTCTGTGATTGAATTCCATAGTTCTTTTTCGGGATGTGGAAGGCATTTTACCTTAAAACACCATAGGGAATTTTTTTAAGTCCTTGCATTGCAATGAAGTTCCAAGTCTACCAGAAAAACTCTCACATGCTGGTTTTAGGAATATTGTCCCGAAGTAATGAAAACAAAAACAAGATGATATTAAACAAGAGTTTTAACATTTAGTAGGAATGCCATATTTTATGTGATATATGTTTTCATAAAATCATAAAAGATTACAGTAGGAAGTTGAGTAGTCATTTTTGTTACCTACCTCATTTCATAGATAAGGAAACTAGAACCCAAGAGGTTCAAGTAATTTTTCATGGATACCCAAGTAGTAAGTGGCAAAACGGAGAGCCCAACCCGGATATGCTGGCTCCAAGTTCAATGCACCTTCTGCTACGAGGCTGCATATGGATTTATCGTCCTAATAAGTCTATGGTTTTATAGGATACTCTTATTAGAACAGTCCAGTGAACACTAACCTTGTGACCTGAAGACTTTTGTTCCATTGTAGTAAACTGTACAAGTATGACTCCAGTTCAGTCAGATCTTATACTTTATAGCCCAGAGCATTCTTCCTTAGACTACAGAATGTGCAAGCAATTTACATATGAACAGTCTTAGATCTCTGTTTCCCTTTTAAGAATTTACAATGTTTCGCTTCATATTCTTTTTCTTTACACCTTCACCCAAGTGCTAGACTGTGATCTCTGCAAGGTCAGGTACTGTTCAGGTAGGAATTGGAAGAGATAATCATTAAGGTTCCATCACAAAATCAGGAATCTAGAATTCTAAGATTTTTTAAAAAGTTGCTGCCTTTTATCCACAAGTGTTTTTATGAAACTTTGAATCGTGGAACATTGCAGTACTGCAAAGAATTAAATATTAGCATTACCCCCAAATCACTTGAAATGTCCATGGTGGATGAGAGAATTCTGCAACATATGAAAATAAAGAACTGTAAAGAACGGGAGCAAATATTAACAGGGAAATTTATGAGTAAAAAAGAGAAAGGGTCAACCTTCCTCATTTCTGCTTCTTGGCTCTCTCACTCCTTTCTAATCTCATCTGTAGTAGAATTACCTGTAAAATAACTTTCTTAATTCATCCACTTGTTTTTGGAACCACCTCGCCCAATTTATTTGCATTGTAGGATATTTTGTACATATATAGGTTCTTGTATCTTCCACATGTGCACAATGACTGGTAAATTGTAGGTGCCTTAATAAATGTTTGCTGAAGTTAATTTAATTTCATTTACAACTGGAAGAGACCTTGAGACCATATAGGATAGAACCTCAGCAGGGAAAGGATCATGGAATAATGATGAAAATAGCAGAATTTATAGGAACCTAAGAATTTAAAATGTAAAAACTTAAAAATTTAGAATGGAGAGGTAACATCATCTAGTGGAAAGATGACTATACTTGGCACCAGAAGCCTTGATGCTCAGTCCCATCTTGGTTAATTACTTAGCCATTTACATGTGGAGCAATCACTTTATATGTCATGTTCAATTTTCTTCTCTGAATAAAAGGGTATAAAGAATAACTTTAGGATATCAGATAATGAAATAAGAAACCTCTAAAAATGTAAACTATTTTGAATCTTCACACTAGAAAAGAACTTAAAATGTCAGATAGAGAAGGGATCATAAAAGGTAACCTATTCTGAACTGCCCATTAAACAGAGAAGAAAGCAGAATCCAGAAAATATATAGTTGAGGTCAGTATTGATAAGTGAATTTGTCACAGAGTCGTCACAGATCTCAGTTCTTCTGACTTCTAATACCATCTTCACTGTACTGCATCTTCCTAGAGAATTTCAGGTGAAACTGATAGGCCACTTGTTTGGCATGTTGTAGAGCACATGCTTTTTACGTATGATTTCAACCAGAAGACCTGTAAGGTCCCTTTGTACCCTTAAATTCTGTGATTCATTGACTCTGTCACATCCCATTATCTACATAGTCTTGTTGTCCTAGTAGTTATGACTTTGAGGAAATTTATCCTGGGGAAGAGGAGAGTAGTTGGAGCATAATTGTTTCCTTCCAATGTGTTTAAGGCTCTAATGTTAAAGTACTTTATTAGAATTAAAGGACCCAGAATAATGGAGGTTGATTGCATAAGTATTGAGATGCTAGTCCTTGGGGGTATTCAGAGTCCAAATGAATTCTGACAAAGTTATATTGAGAAGCTTCAAAATTCAGTTTTGGGTTGTCTAGCATGACTTTTGAGTTCCCTTCTGATAATCATTTTATATACACACACACACACATACACACACAAATTATGTATGTGTGTAGACAGAAATGTTTTATATATTAAAATACATAAATATAAATAAATGTAAATATATAAATATAAATTTAGATACATACATAGAGATGTTGATATATACAGAGAAAGATGTAGATGTGTGAATGTGTGCACAAGTTATGTGTGTGTGTTTGAAGACAGGCTGTTCAATGAATAATCCAAATATTCATGTGCTATTGATCCCTACTTTGGTAATAAGGAAGCTTATGTGTGAATAATGCCACTAATGTGTTCTGGTCTTGGTATGTATATCAGTGCTACTACAAAGCACAGAAAAACGTTCACTGACGTTCTGGCCCTGACACTCACGTTGCAGTCATTTTCAGATGTGTTATTGATGATTAATCTGTATAACCTTGGTCAGACTGGCCAATATGATCAGTAATTACAGTAGAATTTATGAGGAAAGGGAACTTTAAAGGTTTCAAGAAGCCTGTGGTGGCTTTCTAGTGGTGGTCTGTGATTTAACTTTCCTCTCTTTTGTGATATTTTGAGTTTGGTACTGGCGGCTATACCTCTGAGGAGGAGAGCGGTACAGAAGTTTATATACCATTTTCTGTTTCCTCTGAGGGTGGTATTGTCCTTAGTAAGCTCTTGTAAAGGCTGGGAGTTAGGACATACTATATCCAACAAGATATTTAAGTATTGATAAAGTGTCCTGCAGATTCTGCTCCAATGGAATCTATTTGATCCTGTTCAATCTAGCTCAATCTCCCACCTATAGGGAAGATTGCTCTCAGGAGTGGAAAGAGACTGTGGTACAGTCGAGAATATTAGGCAAGTTTAGCATTAAGGTGATGGAGAGCAGTAAGTCATTCTGAGAGGCTGCATTATCCTGATTGTTATTACCATGCCTGTTCAGGAAGAGGGAGCCTGTTATTGGATTCAGTAATTTTAATTAGACTGATTCACTCATCTCAGATTAAAACCCAGGTGTGACTCTCTAGGCTACAGGAAAGGTGCTTTTCCACTGTGATTTTGTTAAGAAAAATACTTCCTTGTTTTAGATTATCTGGGGCCATTCTCTTAGTAGAGTTAATGAAGCAATTAGGGGACAGTATCTATGACTGGTTGTTCCCTTTCCAATTATCTGGGGCCATGGGATACTGTCCCTGTGTGGCAAGAGGTCAATGTTCCTTGAAAGACTGAATTGCTTTTCAGAAAGCCTTTCAAGGAAGGCTTTGCATAAATCGCTTATGCAGCAGCTGTGATGAGACACTATACCCAAAGATATTAAATATTTGTTTGGAATAATAAACATAATGATTACCGAAAAGAAAGCAACTTTATGACCCATGTGATTTAGTACTATAGGCAGATACTCTGCATGAGTCACAGCAGGGATAGAAAAAGCAAACCAGGAATTCTCTTTTAGAAAGCTGAGTTCATCAAAGGTGGAGAGAGGGAACTTGGGGATGAGGAACTCCCTTGCCACATTAAGTATGACAATGGAAAATTCTCAGGGAGAGACAAAATAGCAAGATGGTTATGAGTAATTGGAATATATTACTTAGGACATGGTGAGAAAATATGATTGCTTCTCTGTAGAAAGATATATTCAGGTAACATGGAATGCATGTCTTTGTATAAAAAAGTTGTCATGGTAAAAATTATTCCCATCATGCTACACGCATAGGGCAGCAGAGGGAAAACAATTCTACAAGCCATTCAGGGGAGGGTGACCAGTATGATGTTCAGTTTGCCATGTTTAAGATAAATGAGTCTTCATATTAAATGGAATGCATATCAGTGTAATTCCTCAAGCAGAGTTCCCTTCCCCTGTAATCAGAGACAAGCCACTTTTAAAGACTAAAGAGCTTAGATCTTTACTACCAGGATTTCCTAGATGTTTTTATTACAGGATCAAATAGATTCCATTGCAGCTGAATCTGCAGGACACTTTATCACTACTTAAATATCTTCTTAGATATACTTAAAATGAATTAAAAATTCATATGTTATACTACCAAGAATATAATTGGATCATGGAATGTTTCATATTATCACTACCTTATGAGCAGAATTCTGACCTTCTTTAGCAAGAAAGGTGAGCTTTATTGACATATGTAGAAGAATATATAAAATGATTAATTTAAACATTGGACTATCTATTTGGAATTAGAAGGAACTTTATAGTAACCTATTTCCAGTTACTCTAGAGGTCCAAGAACTTCATTTTAAATATTAGGAAGCTGACTCCTAGAGATGTTAAAAAATTTGTTCAGTCACATAGGTAGATAACTGACAGAGACAAGCCTCTGACTCCAAAGTCACGACTCTTCTCACTTTCATATCCAGTGCTGGTGTAATTTCTTCTTTGTCCTTAAGGAACAAGGTTTGCTGTGAAAGGCACGAATTGACTTTTAAATGAGCAGGTTAGATCCATTGAGAGATAGAACAAGGGAGACCTTCTTGGCCTCTAGTTTGGCCTTTGTAATAAGTCCCAAATTAGTATTCATCCTTGTAACAGGGAGAGGCATAATTTCGCTGCTTCCCACCCCAATAAGACATCCTTTTACACAGGTTTATGAAGGAAGAAACTAATTCATGAAAAAAAACTGTCTATCGTCTTCTGATCATACTAAGTCATACCTACAGAAATAAGGTGTAATACAATGAATAGAGAGGTAGGGGCAGTTATTAGCCTGCACACATGTAAGCAACTGGACTGGGATTGATACCTGGTGATGGTAATAGAGTCACATGATGTCAAGCATGCAGCATGATTTTGGAGATCAACTAGTCCTACATTTTACAGATGAAGAAATTAACACCAAGACAGGTTGAGCAACTAGGCCAAGGTCACATAGTATGCTAGTTGATAAGCGGATGTAGATCACAGAAGTTTTGGATTTTTTATGGAATCTGGGCTTATTGTCCTTTGTCCTCCCACTTTTGTCTTTCTTGTCTAAATTCTCATCATGTTGAGAAGTGACCTTGAGTTCTCAAATGCTCTATGAATGGAGGGCAAGCTTTGACACATCCTACCACAGTGGAAACACTTCAACTAGATCCTAACAACTGCTTGTTTATCAGTCATGCAAACACCAGTTTACTTCAGTTTAGGAATGCTTGTCACAGGATTGCACACAGAATGAAGAATTTTTCACCAAGACAACACAAAAAGATAATTTTTTAGGGCACAGCATGGTTACACTTTGTAGGAATATCCACAGTGAAGAAGTCTCAGATAATCCTGATGTCCTATAAACACAAAATCATTTCATCAAACACAGTCTGATTTTAAACTCATATGATAACTATCTGAACATTTGGAAACTGTAGTATTTTGTAAAATAAAATGGCTAAGGAGTAGGAAGAACAGTACCTCAAATTATGGCAGCCATTTAAAAGAAATACGACTGTGATTCAGGTTGTGGTTCTTTTCCCCAATTTGATCCCAACATCTTACACCATTTGAATCACAGCCATGCAAGCCCTGAAGTATAGGCAGCCCTTCTGAACAACCTCAGTTACGTTAATTTGTGAAACTGGATCACATTAGTATGGAAACATTGTTGGGTAGTGCACACAATGCAGGACTTAGAGGCTGGAAAGTGATTTCGAAGTTGTCACTGAAAACACGTATTAGCTGCGTGATCTTGAGCAAATCACTTAATATTTAAACACCTCAGGAAATTCCCAAGGATTTATTTACTAGATCATGTATAGGATGCAACTTGTGGAGATGGAGGCAATATCCTCAGGGGGTCCTCACAATTTAAAATAAACACCAATTCTTTGTGTCCCCTTTTGTAAAAGCATATACATTTTTTGAAATAAAGGAATTTTTCAAAGGATTGTAGGAATGAAAGGATTTAAAAATAAATAGGAAAGACAGAATTCACTCAGCAGCATAATTTGTATCTTGTGATAAGAATTTTCCAGAAATTGAAACCGTTACCCTTTTAGAAGTAAAATTTTTAGTTTCATCATTTTAATATAAACCTTCTGCACACTATCTTCCTAATTTAACTTTATTTCTTTCTGGAACAGAGTATACTGCAAAAAATCTATGATTTCCTCTGTGTTGATGTGTCCTCCATTTTTGGCCACCAATCAGTTGCTTTCATAGAGGGTGTTCATGAGTTACTGAGGCAACAATTCAATACCTTTACTGCAATCTTCCATGCATGATCTTTTCTTCACTTAGCTTGATGTCTCCTCAGAAACATTTTTGTCTAAGTCTAGTCCAAACTGAAAGTCAGAGAGTTAAGCACCAAGGTCCAGTTTGCGTTCTCCTGGCATAGACTTTTAATGACCAGCGACATCTACATACCATGATGTGACGTTGGACAGATTTTCTCATGTAGGAGACAGAATATAGTGAACACTTTGTGAGTTTTTCATTTCATTAGAATTGAGGATTTCAAGAGATAAAATTCCATAAAGTGATATAAATGATAAACACTAGGCAACTTTGGGTGTTAGAATATTTCTTGGGGGCATTAAGTAACCAAATGACTCATCCACAATTACACAGCAAATGTGTTTTTTGTTGTTCTTCAGTTGTGTCCAAATCTTCATATGTATGACACATGGACCATAGCATACCAATACTATGGTTGGATTTTTCTTGGCAAAGATTCAGGAATGTTTTGTAATTTCTTTCTCCAGTGGATTAAGGCAAATGGAGGTCAAATGACTTGTCCAGAGTCTCTCAGATATAAGTATAGGAGGCTGTGTCTGAGCTCAGGTCTTCCTGACTCCAAATTCAGGGTTCTATATGCTGAATTTCCTGCCTACCAACAAAATTATCTATGCTGCTTCTCAAATAAGAGACAGTCAACCCAGTGACCCTGTATCAAGTTTTTTCAGTTTTGTAGGGACTATGAGCATTTCTGATTTTTGAAGAGCTCAGAGAATCCAAGGGTAATTCCACACAAAAATGAACTACTGTGGGGGAACTTTAGATAAGCTATAAAACACAAAGCAAAATAAATATAATTGATTTATTATACAGACAATGTAGTGCCAAGGTTCTTATACACAAACCTCTACTTAACAACTTAGGCATGTCACTCTCTTAGCATCAGTTTTTAAACTATGAAATCAAAGTGTTGGACAAAATGGTCTCAGAGGCCTCTTCTACCTCTATATGTATTAGGAAGAAAGATAGTGCTCTATGTTATCTGTAAGGAACAGTCTTTGAAGAGCAGTTAGGTGTATGAGAAAACCTCTTCTCTCTCTATTGTCTCTGAATGGAGACTCCATGTGATAACCACCCAGAGAAAGTCACAGTAGGATAATTTTAGTCTCTGAATGAGAGGGCAACTTGTTGAACAGACTGTACTGGACGATGTATTAGCAAGCATCCTAGCAAACCCAGCATGTACTGGTAGCACAGGTTCTTTGATTTGGTTTGCTAAAGGAAAGCAACTTTTCAATGGTCAACAATCTTACTTTAATTAAAAACAGTTAAATACAAGCAAAGAAATTAGCACATAGATTCAAGAGACGGGGAAGGTTCTTACTGTCTGAGCAAAGTAATATAACCACCTACATACACCACCCAAACAGGAGAGAACAAATCTCTGAGTAGTTGAGGAGCTCTTAAAAAATGGCTTCTCAGAGTCCCTACCAGGGAACCAAAAGATCTTTCTCATAAACACCCCCAAAGTTAAATACAAACCTCCCAGGACATATAACAAAGACTCAGTTCCTGATTGGCTCAGAGCCAGTAGGTACAAAAGCTACGTGACTCAGCATAGCTGTTAATCATCGGGGTTCAAAGGAAATCAACCCTTCAGATGTTTACTATGAGCCTGGGAAACTGAACTCCAAAAAGAAAACAATACAAATCCCATTTTGCCTGCTTTTACAGGAGATTACAATGGCAGCATTTTGTAATAGGATGAACATAGTCAATGGCATATGTGGTCTAACTTTCTGTGATTTAAAGTTCATTTGATTTCTAATAACATGTTTTATTTTTTAACATGCTAGGTTATGTGTTCATCTAAATATAATATTGTTCTGGCTATACTCTGAGATACAACATCTTTAGTATTTTATGTACCACTGCTACCATTGTCATTTCTTAAGTTCCCTCATGTTATAACATTCTATGCTCTAAAGTCCTTTTTAACTCTAACATTATAAAGTCTGTATTCCAAAACTTGTCTAAACATTTGTGACTTCATGACTGATGTGTATAGACTATCCTTCGGTGCAGACAACAACATAGCCCACTACTTCTGTGACTTGGCTGCTTTGCTAAAGTTATCTTGCTAAGATATCTCCCTCAATGAACTACTGATATTCATTGTAGGAGTAGCAATCATTATACAGCCATTAATAAGTATCCTTGTCTCTAACATCTGTATTTTTGCCACCATTCTGAAGATCCTTTTTGTCAAGGGTATCTGCAAAGTTTTATCAACCTGTGGCTCCTACCTCTCTGTGGTACCATTATACTATGGGACAATTACTGGCCAGTAGTTTCCCTTCCTCCAGTAACTAATGTCAAAAACATCTTTTTTTTCTCTGATATATACAGTGGTGATTCCCATGCTAAACCCCTTCATCTACAGTCTGAGGAACAGAGATATTAATAGGGCCCTGAAGAAAGTAGGTTGATGGTTTTAGATAGATACCGTTTGTTATTTTATGGAAGGCTCCATTTATTCCTATGTTCTCCAGTGTTTTTAATAGGAATGGGTGCTATATTTTGTCAAAGGTTTTTTCTGCATCTATTGAGATAATTGTACGGTTTCTGCTAGTTTTTTGTTGCTGTGATCCATAATGCTTATAGTTTTCCCAATATTGAACCATCCCTGCATTTCTGATATAAATCCTACCTGGTCATAATGTACTATTCTCGTGATAAGTTGTCGTATTCTTTTTGCTAACATGTTATTTAAAATTTTTGCATCTATATTCATTAGAGAAATTGGTCTATAATTTTCTTTCTCTGGTTTAGGTATCAGAACCATATTTGTACCATAAAAAGAATTTGGTAGGACCCTTCTTCACCAATTTCCCCAAATAGTCTATATAGTATTAGGTTTAACTGTTCTTTAAATGTTTGATAGAATCCACTTGTAAATCCATCTGGCACTGGTGATTTTTTCGTAGGGTGTTCATTGATGGTTTGTTTGATTTCTTTTTCTGAGATGTGCTTATTTAAGTATCAAAATTCCTCTTCTGTTAATCTGGACAATATATATTTCGTTAATATTCAACCATCTCTTTAAAAATTGCCAAATTTATGGGCATATTGTAGGGCAAAGTAATTTCTAATTATTGTTTTAATTTCCTCCTTGTTGAAGATGCGTTCACCTTTTCAATTTTTGTTAATAACAATTTGCTTTCCTTCTTACTTTTTTAAATCAAATTGACCAAAGGTTTTTCAATTTAATTATTTTTTTTCATAAAATCAACTCAATTTTCTTTATTAGTTCAGTACTTTTTCTAATTTCACTTGTATTAAATTATGTTTTGGTTTTCAGTATTTCTAATTTGATATTTACTTGGGGTTTTTCAATATGTTGTTTTTCTACCTTTTTCAGTTGCATGCCTAATTCGTTGATCCCCTCTTTCTCTATTTTATTTATGTAGGCATTCAGTGATATAAAACTTCCCCTAAGAACTACTTTTGAAGTATCCCATAAGTTTTGGTAGGTTATCTCATTAATGTCATTCTCTTGAATGAAGTTGGTAATTGTTTCCATGATTTGTTGTTTAACCCACTCATTCTTTAGGATTAGATTATTTAGTTTCCAATAAATTTTTGGTTTTTTTTTCCATGACCTTTTATTACATATAATTATTATTGTATTATGATGGGAGGATGATGCATTGACTTTTTCTGCCTTTCTGCACTGGATTGTAAGGTTGTTGTGCCCTAGTATGTGATTATTTTTTGTATATGTGCCATATACTATTGAGAAAAAGGTATGTTACTTTCTATACCCATTCAATTTTCTCTAGAGATCTATCATATTTACCTTATTCAGAGTTTTATTCACCTCCTTAACATCTTTCTTGTTTACTTTATGGTTAGATTTATCAAGTTCAGAGAGGTGGAGGTTGAGGTTCCCCATTAGTATAGCTTTGCTGTCTAGTTCTTCCTGTAACTCCCTTAACTTCTTCTCTAAAAATTTGGATGCTATACCACTTGGAGCATATATGTTTAGTAATGATATTGCTTCATTGTCTATGTTGCCTTTTAGTAGGATATAGTTTCCTTCCTTATCTCTTTTGATTAGTTCTATTTCTGCTTTTGCGTTTTCTGAGATTAGGATTGCTACTCCTGCCTTTTTTTTTTTTTAACACCAGCTGAAGCACAATATATTCTGCTCCAACCTTTTACCTTTACCCTGTTTCAGGTGTGTTTCTTGTAAACAACATATTGTTGGATTATGGCTTTTAATCCATTCTGCTATGTGCCGTTGTTTTTTGGGAGAGTTCATCCCATTCACATTGACAGTTATGATTACTATCTGTGTCTTTCCCTCCATCTTCTTTACCCCGATTTATGCTTTTACTTCTCCTTTCTCCCATACTCTCCACATTAGAGTTTTAATTTTGGACCACCACCTCCCTCAGTCTTCCCTCCTTTCTTAGAGTCTCCCTCCCTTTAACTCCCTTTTCCCCTTATTACTTCCCTTATTACTTCTTCCCTCCCTTTTAGCCTGCCCCCCTTTTTCTTTCCCCTCTCTCCTGCTACTGCCTATAGAGCTAGTTTGATTTCTATACCTAAGTGAGTTTGTTGTTCCCTCCTTGAACCAAATCAGATGAGAGTAATTCTCAAAGAATGCTCATCTCCCTCCCCTCTTTCCCTCTACTGTAGTATATTTTTTGCCTCTTCCTGTGATATAATTTACCTTTCTCTACCTCCTCCTTTTCAATCACTTCACACCCTTAAATGATACTTTTAATCATCATTTAATTTATACCCCCTCCCTCTATCTATGTATATCCCTTTTATATATCATGATAAGTATGTAATTCTCATCTTCCCTTATAGGGATGGAAACAGATTGCCCATATTGAAGGACAAGTTTTTTTTTTTCCTGTTTACCTTTTTTATGCCTATGTTTATTTATTTATTTTTAGATTTCAACATTCATTTCCACAAAATTCTGAGTTTCAATTTTTCTCCTCATCTCTCCCCTCCCCGCCCTCCATAATACCTTGCATTCTGATTACCCTTTCCCTCAATGTGTCCCCCCTTCTATAGCACCCCACCCTTCCCTTATCCCCATCTTCTCTCTTTACTTGTAGGATGAGGTAATTTTCTGTACCCCATTACCTGTATTTCTTATTTCTCAGTTATATGCAATAATAATTCTCAACATTCTCTTCTAATACTTTGAATTCCAACTTCTCTCCCTTCCTCCCTTCCTACCCATTCCCACTGAGAAGGCAAGCAATTCAATATGGGCTATATATGTGTCATTTTGCAAAAGACTTCCATAATAATCATGTTGTGTAAGACTAACTATATTGGCCTCCATCTTATCCTGTCCCCCCTTTTTTCTGTTCTCTCATTTGACCTTGTCCCTTCCCAAAATTGTTTACTTCTAGTTACTTCCTTCTCCCATTTGATGTCCTTTCTATCATCCCCCTCACCCTGCCTGTCCCCCTTTTCCCTTACTTTCCTGTAGTGTAAGATAGATTTTCACACCAAATTTAGTGAGCATATTATTCCCTTATTCAGTCATATGTGAAGAGAGTAAGCTTCACTTTTCCCCCTCACCTCCTCCCTTTTCTCCTCCATTGAACAAGATTTTTCTTATCTCTTTTATGAGTAATAGCCTGTACCATTCCATTTCTCCCTTTCTCTTCCCAGTATTTTCTTCTCTCACCACTTAATTTAATTGTATTTTTTAATGGATATCATCTCTTCTGATTCAACTCAACCTGTGCTCTCTGTCCATATGTGTGTGTGTGTGTGTGTGCGTGTGTGTGTGTGTGTGTGTGTGATCCCACCATCTATCCAAATACTGAGAAAAGTCTCAAGAGTTACAAATATTATCTTTCCATGTAGGAATGCAAGCAGTTCAGCTTTAGAAAGTCCTTATGATTTCTCTTTCCTGTTTACCTTTTCATGCTTCTCTTGATTCTTGTGTTTGAAAGTCAAATTTTCTCTTCAGTTCTGGTATTTTCATCAAGAATGCTTGAAAGTCCTCTATATCATTGAATGACCATTTGTTCCCTTGAATATATTTTAAGTTTTGCTGGGTAGGTGATTCTTGGTTTTAATCCCAGTTCCTTTGACTTCTGGAATATCCTATTCCAAGTCCTTCAATCCTTTAATGTGGAAGCTGCCAGATTCTGTTTTATTCTGATTGTATTTCCACAATACTTGAATTGTTTCTTTCTAGCTGCTTGCAATATTTTTCCCTTGACCTGGGAACTTTGAGATTTGGCCACAATATTCCTAGGAGTTTCTCTCTTCGGGTCTCTTTCAGGAGGTGATTGGTGGATTCTCTTAATATTTATTTTGCTCTCTGGTTCTAGAATATCAGGGAAGTTTTCCTTGATAATTTCATGAAAGATAATGTCTAGGCTCTTATTTTATCATGGCTTTCAGGTAGTCCCAAAATTTTTTAATTGTCTCTCCTGGATCTATTTTCTAGGTCAATTGGTTTTTCCAATGAGATATTTCACATTATCTTCTATTTTTTTCATTCTTTGGGTTTTGTTTTGTAATTTATTGGTTTATCATATAGTCATTAGCTTCCCTCAGCTCCACTCTCATTTTTAAAGAACTATTTTCTTCAGTGAGCTTTTGGACCTCCTTTTCTTCTCCTCATTGGCTTTTTGGACCTCTTTCTCCAATTGAGTTAGCCTATTGTTAAAGGTGTTATTTTCTTCAGCATTTTTGTGGTCTCCTTTAGCAAGCTGTTGACTCACTTTTCAAGCTCTTCCATGGCCTGAACTCACTGCATATTCATTTTGGAAGTTCTAGATGCAGAAACCTTGACTTCCTCTGACAGTGTACATTGTTCTTCCTCATCTGAAAGGATGGAAGGAGACACCTGTTCCTCAAGAAAGTAATCTTCTATGGTTTTATTTTTTTCTCTTTTTGAGCATTTTCCCAGCCAGTTACTTGACTTCTAAATTGATTGTCAAGAGGAGGGTCCTAGTGCTCCTCACCTGCCACCACCTAGTGCCAGTGGTGAGGGGACTCTGCTCCCATCTCGCTCAGCTGGGAAAGCTCTCCCACACTGACCTTTGGAGCTTTCTGTGTCACTTGTGGGTTGAGGGATCTGGGACCCTACCTGCTGGGAATTCTGCCCTGGAGGTGTGTTCAGGTCCTGTTCCTCCCATGCCACATGGCCAGGGCTGGGCTCTGCTCTGCTCAGCATGCCATGAGATTGACCTTTCCTGATGGCCTTCCAGGTTACCTTTGGCTGGAAACCTCTTTCACTCTGTTCTTCTGTGGCTTCTGCTACTCTAGAATTTGTGAAGAGTCATTTTTTTAATTAATTAATTTTATTTATTTTCAGTGTTCTAAAATCACTACCATATAACTTAGATTATTATTTTTCCCTCCCTCCCTGAGATGGCATACAATTTTGCATAGGTTCTACACATACATTCCTATTAAATTCATTTTCACTATAGCCATGTTGTATTGAAGAATTAAAATGAGTGGAAGAAATCATCTAACAAACCAAAACACAATACACACACACAAACACACACACACACACACACACACACACACAGACACACACACACACACACACACACACAAAATGATCTGCTACATTCTACGATTGAATTCCATAGATCCTTCTCTGGATGTGGAAGGCATTTTGCATTAGAAGACCATTGGGAATTTTTTTTAAATCTTTGCATTGCTACAAAATTCCAAGTCTACCAGAAAAACTCTCCCACACTGTGGTCATTGCTGTGTACAAAGTTCTCCTTATTCCACTCCTTTCAGTCACATCAGATCATATAAGTCTTTCCAGGCCTCTCTGAAGTCTTCCTGTTCATTATTTCTTATAGCACAATAATATTCCATTACATTCATATACCATAATTTATTCAGTCATTCCGCAATTGATGGACATCACCTTGGTTTGCAGTTTTCAGTCATCACAAAGAGTGCTGCTATAAATACTTTTGTACATGTGGGACCCTTTCCCATTTGTATGATCTCTTAGGCATACAATCCTAGAAGTGATATTGCTGGGTCAAAGGATATTCACATTTTGTAACCCTTTGGGTATAGTTCCAAATTGCTCTCTAGAATGGTTGGATCAACTCACAGCTCCACCAACAGCATATTAGTGTTCCAACTCTACCACATCCTCGCCAACATTTATCATCTTCCTGTTCTGTCATGTTTGCCAATCTGATAGGTATGATGGTGTACCTCATAGTTGTTTTGATTTGCATCTCTCTAATCAAAAGTTATTTAGAGCATTTTTTCATATGATTATAAATTTCTTTAATTTCTTCCTCTCAAAAATTTCCTGTTCATATCTTTTGACCATTTATCAATTGGGGAATGACTTGTATTTTTGTACATTTGACTCAGTTCTCTACATATTCTAGAAATGAGGCCTTTATCTCCAAGATTAGCTGTAAAAATTCTTTCCCAGTTTTCTACATCCCTCCAAATTTTGACTACTTTAGATTTGGTTGAGAGTCATCTTTTACAGGTATTTTGTGGGCTGTGAGGGAAGCACTACAGTATATGCACCTTTCTACTCTGCCATCTTCGCTCTACCTCCCTCCATTTACCTTTTTATACCTCTTTTGAGACTTGTGTTTGAAGACTGAATTTTCTATTAAGCTCTGGCCTTTTCATCAAGGTCTGCAAATCCCTTATTTCATTGAATGTCCACCTCCTTGCCTGAAATATTATGCTCATTTTTTGCTTTGTAATTGATCCTTGGTTGTAGTCTCAGCTCCTCTGCCTTAAGGAATATCATATTCCAATTCCTATGATCTTTTAGTGTGGAAGGTACAAGGTCCTGTGTGATCCTAACTCTAGCTCTTCAGTATTTGAATTGTTTATTTCTTGTGTCCTGCAGTATTTTCTCCTTTACTTTATTGTTGTGGAATTTGGCAACAATATTCCATGGTGTTTTCAGTTTCAGATCCCTTTGAGGAGGTGAATGGTGGATTCTTTTGATGACTATTTTGCCCTATGAATCTGATTTTGATCTATGAATCTGGGAAGTTTTCCTTGATGATTTCTTCGAAGATATTGTCCAGGTTCTTTTTTTCATCATAGCTTTCTGGTAGACAAATACCTCTTAGATTTTCTCTCTTGGATCTATTTTACAAGTCAGTTGCTTTTCCATCAAGATTATTTTACATTTTCTTCTGTTTTTTCATTCTTTAGACTCTGTTGGACTGATTCTTGATGTCTTATAGAGTCATTATCTTTCATTTGCCCCATTCTAATTTTTCACAAATTGGTTCCTTCAGTTAATTTTTGCATCTCCTTTTCCATTTGTCCAATTTTTCCCTTTAAGGAGTTATTTTCTCCAGTTAGTTTTTATACTTCCTTTTCCATTTGTCCAATTTTCCCAGTTAGATTTTGTGCTTCCTTTTCTATTTGCACAATTTTCCTTTTAAATTCTTCAGTGATTTCTTTTTTCATATTTTTATGATCATTGGCCAGTTTTTCTTCTACTTTCCTAATTTGGCTTTTAAAATCCTTCTCGAGCTCTTCCAAGAATCCTTTTTGGGCTTGAGACCAGTTCATATTTCCTTCTGAAGTTTCAGATTTGTGTACAGTCTCAATGATGACATCTTTGGTATTCATTTTTGTCCTCCAATTAGAAATATTCTGTGGTCTTATCTCTTCTGGTTTGCTTCTTGCTCATGAAGATCACCCTTTTACTGGCTTTTAAAGTGGATCTCTGCTTTTGGGGCACAGGGTGCTCTGTTTCACCTTCTTGAGCTTAGAACTTGAGGCTTTGTGTATTGTGGCCTCTGATACTTTCAGCTGGAAGTTAGAATGCTGTAGCTTACCTTGTGCTGAGCTGGCTGATGTGCCAAAGCAGAGGCCAGGTGAAGTCTTTCTGAATTTCCCCAGAGTTACCCTGGAGCTAGCTCTGTTAAGTGTCAAGGAGGTGTGGTCTGTCCATAGGAGGTCTCCTCTCCTGAGCACAGGCAGTTTTAGTGGTTGGTGAACCTCATTTGCACTAGTGTCTTCCCGATTCCCCTTGTGCTAGTGAAGCAGGCCTCAAGTCCTGGTGTTGACGATTATGGGCTCCAACACTTTGGGCCATAGGATTTCCTCCCAGTTTGCTAATGTGGGGCTGTATGGGACAGCTCCAGTCCTACACTGATCCCCTTCAGCCACAGCAGGAGGGATCCCTCCCCTTTGTGATTTTCCTAGCCTCACAGATTAAGAGACTGTATACCTCTATGACTTATCTCACTGTTACCAGGTTTTCCTGGGGAAATATTTTCTGGGTTTTTCAAGATCAACAAGGAAACAGATGGAGCATTTACCAATCACTCCACCATTTTGTCTCCTGGAAGTTCAAGTAAGTGAGTTACAGACATTTAATCTCCTGACTAATAGTTTCAGGAGTGGCTGCTGCAGTTACGCGGGGTTCTGCAGTTCTCTCCTGCTCAATTCCACTGGACTCCTGGCCTGGGCTGATATGCATGAGATTTCTCAGTGCTGCTGCTCAGACTGCCCAGGGTTTCCTGCTCCTAGAAATTATTTGGAGATGAGGAAATTTAATTGTTGAATAGCTCAAATAATTTTCCCAAGTTAATTTAATTTAACAAACAGTTTATCATCTCATTTGCCCAAGGAATTCTTAGGTACTAAGAATACAAAGAGAAATGTATGAAATAGTCCTTTGCCCTCCAACACGCTACATTGTTTCTATAGGAAGTGCTGGGTCTCCTGACATCAAATCAAAGGCTCTTCCAAAAGCTCACACTGATGTTCAGGTAATACTCTTTTAATCTAGAAATAATGAGAGAGCATTTTATGGAACAGAGATGCTTTAACATAGGGCGAAGGGCAATATATCTGGGGGTAGTTCATTGGGATTACATACCAGTTTGCCTAATTATTAACTGTCTATGCGATCTTGAACACAGGACTTAATCAGTCGAGTTCTCAATGACCCCTTTCATAGAAAGAATGAGTTGTACTGAATGATTTCTAACTTCCCCTTTTGTTCTAAATGCATGCTGATAGTTGCATCTCTTTCTATTTTGGTTGAATAGGGCCTGTACAAAGTCTTGGTTCATACAGTTAACACAAGGATAGTGAGAACCAACTTGTAGTATCAAAAATAACTTTTATTGCTTGTGGATACATTCACATTTCCAATAGCAGGGGTGTCCCTTCTAGGGACTATGCAATGGTAGACTGGAGGGGAAATCTTCAACTTTATCCTGATCAAGGTGCCAAATATGCTAACCAGGGTAGTACGCAACCAAGAGAGTCACGTAAGTGTCCTATCACAGTGAAGGGAATTTACCTGAACATCATGACTCAAGCCAGAAACATGACCTGGTTCAAGTGAATGCTGATAATGCCATGAGTGATGAGACATGGGGGAGGGGATACACACGACAGTTCCAACTAATCCAATATAGTACCTTTTTTTTCAATCTGGTTTTCTATTTTAAAATCTCCACAACTGTCTCATATCCTTGAATGAGGGAGTTAATAAGAATGAGGCTGTTATTATGAAATAGAAGTACAGAATATGACATGGAAATTCAAAAAGACAACTCGAGAGCCAAGCTTCAGTAAGACTGGAAGCTGAGTGAAGTCTATCAGCATTATTACCTTTTTCCTCTCTTCCTTAGTGGGGGCCCTTGAGGTAATAGTGAAAATTGAGTGAAGCACACTGACTCCATCTTGTGACTCCATTCTGGATCAGTCTCTTTTCTATTTAATTACAGACATAGTCCAATATCTGTGAGAAAACTTGCTTCAGTTAGGGGAACTGTGAGAAAACTTTATTGCATTGTTTGAACCTAGCCCTGAGTGTCTCGGAAGCTGGGACACCTCTGCCAAAGGATCTAGGTTATGCCTATCAGAAACTCAGTCAGATCTGAAGACTGATGCAAGAAGTTTTCTCACAATGATACACCTCAAACAACCAATGCATTTTAACTGGAAACTGGTCCCATACTGTTCAATCAGCTATTGTTTCCATGGTCTTTTGACTGAATAGAGATATTTGGGGTGAGGAGATACCTCTTTTTCAGAATTCAGGGAATTTCATCTGTTGATCCTTCACCTCTCAACTTGGATGGCACCCTTTCTTTCCTTCAATTAGAAATCAAGTTACTTGATTATACTTCCTGTTTTTGCATATTGTAATATTCTAATTAATGAAGTCTCTCTATTCCTGTATTCAAGGTCCAATGCCAAGCTCGGGAGGCCTGTTCCCTGTTGGCTATAAAATTGGATTCACTACTTCATAAATTTATGTGTTTAGCTTGTACCTTTGATTCTTCATTTATTTCAGATTTCACACATGACACTCCTGCCTTCCCACCTTTTCCAATCTTCACATAATTTGAGCCATCCAGGCTTTGTCATTGAATCTACTGACACTGACTGAGATCTCAATATTTTCCACACACGTCTTAGTATTGGAGGGTAACTACTCATTTTAAATCAACTGCCTGAACCCCATTCAAGCTCACTGGTGGAAATTATAATTAGGAATCCCTAATTGATATATAACATGACATTGATTTACTTTATATGAAAATTCATTTATAGGCATAAGATGATTGATATATAACATGACAAAGGCATACAGAAAACCAGTATATAGCTGTCCCCAGAAAGCAGGTGTGACTTAGAAATTTCTGAATTCTGAGTGTTAGATTAGTGGAATAGATGAGGTACACACGAAACACTAGTAAATGACTGTAGCAGGCTAGTATTTGATAAAGTCAAAGACCCCAGCTTCTAGAATAAGAACTTACTATTTCATGATACCTTCTGTGGAAATTGAAAAAGATTGGTGTACACTGATATCTTAGACTATTTATCAAGAGAAGTTTAAAATGGGTACATGATATAGACATAAAGGGAGATACCATAAGGAATTCAGGAGAGCATACAATAGTTTACCTGTCAGAACTATGGAGAAAGGAAGAATTTTTAGCCAAACAAGATAAAGAGAGTATTATGAGATGTAAAATGCATAATTTTGATTGTGTTAAAAAGTTTTTGCACAAATGAAACCAATACAACCAAGATTACCAGGAAGCAGAAAGCTAGGAAACAATTTTTATTGCATAGCTTTGATAAAGATACAGATATTATTTCTCAGATACATGAGGAACCAAGCCTTATTTATAAAAGGAAGAGCCATTCCTTAATTGATAATTGATCAAGACATACAAACAATAAGCTTTCAGAAGAAATCAAAGCTGTTAATAGTCACAGATAAAAATGTCCTAAATCACTACTGAGTAGAGAAATGCATAAAAAGACAAATCTCAGATACCCCTACACACCTATAAGACTGTTTAACATGGGAGAAAAGGAGAATGACAAATTCTGGAGAATATGTGGAAAAATTGGACATGAATAAATTATTCACAGAGTTATAAACTAGTCCAACCATTCTGGAGAACAATTTAGAATGACAACTAAAGAACTAATCCTAACACTAACCCTAAACCTAACAATTTAGAATGACACTACAAGAGCTAAACCTAATTCTAACTCCTAACCCAGCTCTAAACCTAACATTTTGATCCAGCAGTACCACAATTAGTACTGTATCCCAAAGAGGTCAAAGAAAAGGGGCAAGGCACTACATGCACAAAATGCTAATAGAAGCTGCCTTTTGCATGTGGTGGCAAAGAATGGGAAGTCAAAGGGATGTCCATCCATTGAAGATTGGCTGAAAGAGTTGCATTATATGATTTTGATTGAATATTGTTGTGCTATAGGAAATGATTAGCAGCATGGTTTCAGAAATGCCTTGGAAGGATCACAAGAACTCATGCAAAGTAAAGTCAGTAGAATCAAGAAAACATTGTACATAGTAACAGCAATATTAAAAGTATGTAAACTAGGAAAGACTTACTTTCTCTAATCAAGACAAAGATTCAAAACAATTGCAAGATTCTATGATGACAAATGCTATCCACCTCCTCAGAGAAAACTGATAAACTTTGAAGCATATTTTTTTCCTTTATTTTTATTGTTTTATTTTGTTTTTGTGTTTTTTGAAAACATGGCAAATATGGAAATCTGTTTTGTATGATTGTGTGTGTATGATCTACATCAAATTTCTTGTCTTATCAAAGAGGGAGAGATGCAATGGGAGGGAAAAAATTTAGAACTCAAAATTTTAAAAAATTATTGTTAAAATTACTAACATAAAATTTAGAAGTATTTGATAAAACAAACAAAAATGATTTTAAAAATAAAATTATTTAGAAACATTGTACTGAAGTAATGAAGAAAAAAGATGATATTAAACAAGAGTTTCAACATTTAATAGGAATACCGCATTTTATGTGGTATATGTTTTCATGAAATCTTAAAAGATTAGAGTAGGAAGCCATCTGAGAAGTCATTTTTGTTAACTGTCTCATTTCATAGATAAGGAAACTAGAACCCAAGACATTCAAGTAATTTTTCATGGATATGCAAGTGGTGACAGACAAAGCTGAGATTCTAACTCAGATGTGCTCACTCCATGTCCAATGTGCTTTCTGGTACATGAGGCTGCATAAGAATTTATAGTCTTAATAAGTCTGTGGTTTCACAGGATATTCTTATTAGAAAAGTCCAGTGAACACTAGCCTTGTAGCCAGAAGACATGTGTTCCATTCTTGTAATTTCTATGAACATGACTCACATGCAACCAAATCTTATACCATAAGTTCCAGTTCATTTTTCCCTATGGTATAAAGCATGCAAGAAATTTACTTATGAACACTCTGAGATCTTTGTTTATTTTTTAAGGATTTACCATGTTCTGTTTCATATTATTATTATTGACAGATCACTCATATAGTAGACTATGATCTCTACAAGGTCAAGAACTGTTCAGGTAGGAGTTGGAAAAGATGACCTTTAAGATTCCATAAAAAATTCAAGAGTCTGGAAATCTAGGATTATTTTTAAAAGTTCTTGCCTTTCATTCACAAGTGTTCTTGTATGGCTTTGAGTCATGGAACATTGCAGTGCTCCAAAGAATTAAATGTTAGCATTACCCAGAATTCATTTGAAATGTTCCTGGTGGATGAGAGAATGCTGCAACATATGACAAATAAAGAACTTTAAAGAACTGCAGCAAATATGAACAGGGAAATTTATGAGCAAAACAGAGAAAAGTTTGGCCATAGAGGAGGAATAATGGATGACACATTGGCAGACCGAGTAGTCTGTGGTTATGTCTGTAGAAAAGAAGGATGGAACATGGTATTTGGTGCCAAATACATTAAACATGTATTTAGATACAAAATTATGGACATACATGAAAAAGAATCTCCAAGGATGGTTTAGAAGGGTTGGAAGAGTTGTCCTCTGCATCATCAAAGGGAAACATCCAGAACCACCAAGGGGATCATAGTTGCAATTGAATATTCTCAAAGTATAGCCTAAAGCCTTGCATATAATAGCTGCTGAATACATGCCCTCACTGAATGAAAGGACAATATGACCCTGAGAAGGTCACTTCCACTTTCTGAGCTGATGTTGGTAATGATACATAGAACAGAATACTTCTCTATATTCTATATTACAAATAAAATCCATTTCTAAAATAGGGGGGCGGGGTGAAGGAGAGGGATTTGTTACCTAATGTACAGACCTATTTTGATGAAAGAGTGTCTATAAACTCTAAAGTGACACAACATTGCCAGGTTTTTTTTTAAATGTATTTTTTCTTTCAGTCAGTAGTATTTATTAGCTCTCTATTCTGTGCCTAAGCACTGTGCTAGGCACTGGGGATACAAATGTAAGTGAAACAGTCTCTACTCTCACAGGGTTTATTTTATGTCTTTCCTTCATTTCTTAGAAAAAAGTCTTAACCTCTAAAAATATCAAAACTATGATAAAGGTGAGGAGGATTCCTGTCAAAATCTGAATAATTTAACTTTTGGTTGATTATGGATGTCTAAGATACTGGACCAGTACTGGTGGAATTAGCGAATGAGGAATGCTGCAGGAGCAGTTTTGAGCTAGAGAATGAGAAGCTGATGATTTCTTTACACAGGCCCAGGAGAGCGAGGATGGACACCCCAAAGGAATTTTTCCCAAGGGCCCACAGCATTGCCTTTTTCAATCTCTGGCAATAACATTGTCCTTCCCCCAACACCCGTGTATCTACTTTACAGGGAGGCTATTGGGGAATCAGACAATTACACCATGTTTATTTTAACCAGCACTGTGGGAGCATTGTCTCCCATTTCCTCATTCCTTCTTTGATAAAGCAGAAGCTCCAAGCTCCTTTTGTGGAGAAGAGGAATGAAGCAGATCTTCCCAACAAATATCATGCTTCCTCTACCTCCCCATCTCTTGTGAGCAGTCTGGAATTTTGGCTGAAGGTTTGGGTTCTGCTTTCCCTTCCAGACTCCCCTGTATCGTGGTGAGAACCTCTTTGATTTGGAGCTGAGATCATCTGAATTTATCCCATGAAGGAACAGGTCTGATAGCTTTGAAAAACCTTTCTCAAGTAATATGTGTTTAGGTAGATTGCATGTGTGTGTTAGTGTGTGTGTGAGAGAGACAGACAGACAGACAGATAAACAGAGACAAGCAGACAGAGATAGAGAGAGACAAATAGATGTGTTGATATTATTCTGCTTCCTCAAATTTAACAAAGAATAATTCCAAATAATAGCTGACATTTTATAGCACTTTTAGGTTTGCATAGTGTTTTGTAAACAGTATCTCATTTGATCCCCTCAGGAACATTAAGAGGTAGATTACATTGTTCTTACTTATCAGGTGAGGAACCTGAGTCTGAAAAATTGTAAAGTGACTTGTACAACATCATGCAGCTAGTTAGGGTCTGAATTTGAACTCATGTCTTCTGAGTCCAGTTCTAGGCATCTATCCAGTGAGCCTTTTAAACTTTATAACACAGATTCCCAGTTTACTTGAATCATCATGTTAGACCATAGAATGTCAGGACATGGAATATGAGAGAAAAGATTTTTAAATCAATCATGAAACATTTATTAAGTGCTTACTTTGTGCTAAGCACTCTGCTGGTGTTACAAAAAGGGCAAAAGATAGTTCCTCCCCTCAGGTAGTTCACAATCTAGTGGGGAAAACAGAATGTCAATGAACATATACAAATTATTATACAGGATAAATAGAAAATAATTTAACATAAGGAAAGCACGAAAATTAAGAGTAGTTGGGAAAGAATTCCTATGAAAGATGGGATTTTAGTTGGGACTTATAGAAAACCAAAGAAATCAGTAGGCAGAGATGAGGGAATGCATTCCATACACATGGGACAGCCACAGAGAAGTCCCACAACTGAGAACTGCAGTGTCTTGTCTCTGGAGCAGTCAAGAGGTCAGTTTCACTGGGATTGAAGAGCAGGGTTAACATGTCAGAAGACCAGGGATGGAGAGTGGTGCTAGGTTTAAAGGTCTTTGATTGCCAAACACAGCATGTTGTACTTAATGCTGGAGATAATAAGAAGCCACTGGAATTTATTAAGTGTGTGTGTGTGTTTGTGTGTGTAGAGGAGTCAAGTGACTGGGGCAACATGATCAGACCTGAACTTTAGAAAACTCACTTTGGTGAATAAAGGACAGAGAATATAGAATTTTAATACAAGTCTGAAAATGTCTCTCAACTGCAAATGTAAATATAATATAATGTAAAAAGCTCCTAATTGCCTCTAAAACGAAATAGAAGAGAACATTTTCTCTTCAGCAGGAAAAGTACCCAAATCTCTCACCAGTCTCTTTGTCTAGAAAAATTAAAAATGAGCTCCCCTCAGACACTCCACTCTTCAACCAAATTGGCTTACTTGGCTGTTCTCTATACACAGGTGAAACCAAATCTCCCACTGGTGAGCCTTTGCCTGGGTTATGTCTCACACCAGAAATTTTCTTCTTCCTCATTTCTGCTTCTTGGCTCTCACTCCTTTCAAAGCTCATCTATAGTACAGTTACCTGTAAAATACCTTTCTTAATTCATCTACTTATTTTTGGAATACCCTCATCCAATTACTTTGCATTTTAGGGTATTTTGTATTGACATAAATGGTATTGGTACAGGTTTTTGTGCGCTCAGTATGTACCACAGTGACTGGCAAGTAGTAGTTACTCAATAAATGTTTGTTGAATTTAATTAAATTAAATTAGATTTAGAACTGGAAGAGACCTTGAGACAATATAGGATAGAATCTTAGCAAGGAAAGAATCTTAGAATGATGATGAAAACCTCCGAAATTATAGGAACCTAAGAATATAAACTCTAAACACTTTAAAAATGGAATGGAGAGAGAACTTAATCCAGTGCATCGAACACCATACTTGACATCAGAAGCCTTGAGTTTCAGTCCCATATTGGTCAATTACATAGCCATTTACCTGTGGGGCAATCACCTCACATTTTGAGTTTCAGTTTCTTTATCTGAACAAAGGGTGTAAAGAATACCTTTTCAGGATATCAAATAATAGAATAAGAAATGTCTAAATATGTAAGCTATTTTTAATCTTCACACCAGAAAGGAAATTAAAAGATTAGATAGGGAAGGGATCATAAAAGGTAATCTAGTCTGAACTATCCATTAAACAGAGAAGAAAACTGAAGCCAAAAAAGATCCTGTTGATGTCAATATCAGTGCGTGAATTAGTCAAGGAGCCAAGTCACAGTCCTCAGTTCTTCTGGCTCCTAATACCATCCTCCCTGCAATGCATCCCCTGACCTCCTTGATCCTTTTCTTAGAGGTTGAACAACTGATGACCCCAGCTCTCATACTGCAGTCTCTCTGGTAGCAAGCCCTAGGATCCCCTGTCCTCCTTGCTCTCTCTCCTTAGCTCAGAAAGTGAATAAAATGAAATTACAAGATCCTCTCCTCACATGAACAACTTGTTCAGTGTAAGGAAATCTGGTGGATGGGAGAAAGGCTAGAATTCAGGAAACATTCACTGCAACATAAGGGCTTCCCTCAAATCAGAGATTGAAGGGGGAGATGGACTGTGTAGGGCAGGAGTGAGCACTCTCTCTATCTGGAGTGTTCAAGTAGAGGCTAAAGGACCACCTGCCAAAGATGCTGTGTAGTTGATTCTCACATGGAGTGTTACTTTGGGCTAAATTAATTCTGAGGTTTCTGTAAATACTGAGGCTCTATTAGGCTAGCTCTGAGATTCTGCTAAGGTGAGATTATATGATTCTATATTTCTTTGACTATGTAAATCTAACATTCTTTGATACAAGGATTGCACTGTGTTCTAGTATTTTATGAGTGAATTGGAGTAAGTGATAAATAACAAAGCTTTGAATTTTGCAGGTGTCAAATCTAGGATGGAGAGCTAGAATGTGGAACGACAGAGTTGGTATTCAAAAACATCAGAAGAAAGGTTAGAAATATACACGAAATTCAATACCTTGCAATTTAATAGAAATAAATGCAAAATACTCCACTTGATCTCAAAAAATGAGTTCTAGAAGTTCGAGAGAGAAAAGGCATGGCTAGGCAACAGGTTGTATCAAAAAAAAAGATCTAGGAGAGTTGGTAGACTGCAAAGTCAAAGTGAGTCAAAGGTGCATTATGGTAGCCAACATATAAATGGTAAGATGGTCAGGCTACATTAAGAGAAACAGCATCCAGAGCAAGGGAAGAAATAGCCCTGTTGGTCTCTGCCCTGGTCAGACCATATCTATAGGATTCTCTTCAGTGTTTCATGCCCCATTAAAAAGCTGGAGAATTCCCATAGGAAAGAAACCGCAATGTGGAGCAAGACTGGAGATCATTCCAACCAAGGAAAAACTTAAGGACCTAAAAATTTCAAAATAGAGAGGAGAAAACTTTGGGGTAATTTAACAGCTGTCTTTATATAGTTCTAGGACTGTCATGTGGAAAAGGTATTGGTTTGTTTTGCTTGAATGTAAAGGGCAACATCCAGAAAAATGGGTCAAAGTTGTAGTAGTATGGTATATGGTTCAATGTAATGAAAAGGATCCTAATAATTAGAACAGTCCTTAATTGGGATGGGATTCCTGTGAATAGAAGGCATTCTTCCTCCTTGAGAATTTCAGGTGAAAGTTGATAGTGCACTTGTTTGGCATGTTCTAGAGGACATAACTTTTAGGTATGAGTTCAAACAGAAGACTTGTGAGGTCCCTTTATACACGTAAATTCTGTGATTCACTGACTTTGTCACTTCTCTTTATCTACATAAGTTTGTTCAAGTAGTTATGACATTGAGGAAATTTATCCTGGGGAAGAGAAGAGTGGGTGGAACATAATTGTTTCCTTCAAATGTGTTTAAGGCTGTAAAGATCAAGTACTTTAAAGGGAATTGGAGGATCCAAAATTAAAGAGGCTGATTGCATAAGTAGTGAGTTGGTAGTCCCTGGAGATATTCAGGGTCCAAATGAATTCTGATTGAAAGTTATATTGAGAAGCTTCATAATTCAGTTTTTGGTTGGATAACATGACATTTTAGTTCCTGTCTGATACTGATTTTATACACACACACACACACACACACACACACAGACATACATTATGTATATATGTATAGACATGTTTCATATATTAAAATATATAAATATAAATGAGTATATTTAAATACATACATATATATGTTATTATATACAGAGAGAGGGAGATGTGTGAATGTATTCACAAGTCAGGTTTGTGTATTTGAAGGATAGTCTTTCACCAAATAATCCAAATATACATGTGTTATTGATCCCTATTTTGATGAGAAGAGAATCTTATGTGTGAATAATGCCAATAATATGTTGTGGTCATTTTATGTATTTCAGTGCTCTTGCAAACCACAGCTAATCTTGGCTCTGACATTCACGATAGTCATTTGGAGATATGCATCATTGATGATCAGTCAGTATAACAGAAGTAAGGAGTAGAGCACCCACATCCAGGCTGGCTAGAGGAAGAGTGCCCTGCCTTTGTTGCATCTGAATCTTGGTTAGATTGGCTAGTACCTTCAGTAATTACAGTAGATTTTATAAGGAAAGGGAAGCGAACTTTAAAGGTTCCAAGAAGCTCTTGGTGGCTTTCTAGTAATGGTCTGTGCTTTTTCTTTTCTATCTTTTCTGATATATTAGTATGGCCCTGTTTGCTATAACTATGAGGAGGATAGTAATACAGGAGATGATGTACTATTTTGTGTTTCCTCTGGGTATGGTCTTGTAAACTCTGGGAGTTAGGCCATAGTGTATCCAAAAGATATTTAAGTGATGAAAAACTGTCCTAAAGATTCAGGATGATGAAATCTATTTGATCCTGTAAAATCTAGCTCAAGCCCCAACCCATAGGGAAGACTGCTCTCAGGACTGGACAGAGACTGTGATACAGTTGAGAATATTAGACAAGTTTAGAATTCAGGTGGTGGAGAGCAATGAGTCATTCTGAGAGGCTGCATTACCCTGATTGGTATTACCTGCTTAGTCAAGAAGAGGGTGACTGTTACTGGATTCAGTATGTTTAGTTAGGCTGCCTCACTCTTGTGAGATTAAGGTGCAGGTGAGATTCTCTTGGCTACAGGAAAGGTGCTTTTCCACTGTGACATTTCTAAGGAAGACACTTTCTTGTATTAGGGTTGTTTAGGGCCACTCTATTAATGGAGTTACTGAAGCAATTGGGGAAGAATATCAGTGTCTCCATGTTGCCTTTCCAAGTATCTGGGGCCATGGGGTACTGGCACTGAGTGGCAAGAGCTCAATGTTCCTTTAAAGACTGAGTTGCTTATCAGAAAGCCTTTCAAAGATGGCTTTGTATAAATTTCTTAGGCAGCAACTGTGATGAGACACTATATCCAAAGATGTTAAATACGTGTTTGGAATCTAAATATAATGACTGCTTAATGGGAAGCAACTTTATGACCCATGTGATTTGGTACTATAAGTAGATTCTATGCATGAGTCAAAACAGGAATAGAAAAATCAAATCAGGAATTATCTGTTGGATAGCTGAGTTCCTAAAAGTTAAAGAGAGGGAACTTGGGGACCAGGTACTCCTTTGTCACATTAACTTTCACTATTGAAAATTTCCAGGGAGAGGCAAAATAGAAAGATGGTTTTGATTAATTGGAATATATTACTTAGAATATGTGGGAAAATAGGATTGCTTTTCTACAGAAAGATATATTTAGATTACTTGGAATGCATGTCTTTGGATAAAAAGGTTGACAGAGTACAAAATCATTCCCATCATGCAGCAAGCAGATGTCAGTGGAGGAAAAATAATTCTAGTAGCCATTGAGGTGAAAGTAGCCAGTATGGTGTTCAGGTTGCCATGTGTAGGACAGCTCAGTCTCCCCACTGAATGAGATGTATGTCAGCATGATGTTCCTCAAGTAGAGATCTCTTCACCTGGAACCAGAGACAACTCAGGGATATTAGCCTCAATTAAAAATGAAAGGACTCAGATTCTGAGTATCAGGATTTGCTAGATGTGTTTATTAAAAGGAAGGCAGATCATTTGCTCTCCCATAAAGAATATAATTGGGTCATGGAACTTTTCAGATTATCACTACCTTTTGAACAGAATTATGACATTATTTAGCAAGAAATGTGAGTTTCTTTTATATAGATATATAGTGTACAAGAACATATAAAGCAATTAATTTCAAGATGAGGTTGTCCATTTGGAATTAGAAAGAACCTCATAGGTCATCTATTTCCATTTACTTTAGATGTCCAAGAAATTCATTTTGAATATGAGGAAGTGGAATGCTGGAGATGTTAAAAGCCTTGATCAGTCACATGGTTAGTTTACTGACAAGAGATCAGCCTCTGACTCCAAAGCCATGACTCTTTTCACTGTCACATGCAATGCTGGGGTGCTTTCTTCTTTTTCTTTAAGAAACAAAATTTTCTAGGGCCATGTATTGATTTTTACATGAACATTTTAGATATATTAGGAGATAGACCAGGAGTGGCCTTCCAGGCCTCACATGTGACATTTGTAATAATTCCCAAATTTGCATTCATTCTGGTAGCAGGTAGAGGCGTAGTTTTTCACCCTCCATAAAGTCATCCTTATACAAAGGTTTATGAAGGAAGAAAGTAAACCATGAAACTAAGTAAAGGTCTACCTTCTTTCTTCTGATCAGACTAATTCATACTACAGAAATAAGGTATAATAGAATGGGTAGAGAGGTATTGGCAGTTAATAGCTCTGCATACATGTAAGCAACTGGAATGGGATTGATACCTGGTGATGGTAATAGAGTCATATGATATTAAGCATGCACATGACTTTGAAGATCAACTTCTCCTACATTTTACAGATGAAGAAACCAAGAGCAAGACAGGTTGAGCAACTTGCCCAAGGTCACAGAGCACATTAGTGGTCAAGTGGATGTAGACCACAGAAGTTATGGTTTTGTTGTGGTATCTGGGCTTATTGTCCTTTCTCCTCCCACTTTTGTCATTCTTGTCTAAAACCTTAGTACCTGTCATCATAATGAAGGGTGACTTTCAGTTCTCAAAGGCTCTATAAACGGAGGATAAGCTCTGACACATCCTGCCACAGAAGAAGCATTTCAAATAGATCCTAACAACTGATTGTTTATCAGTCATGCAAATACCAGTGTATTTCAGATTAGGAAGGATTGTCATTGGATTGGACACAGGATGAAGAATTTTTCACCAAGATAACACAAAAAAACAATGTATTTGGGCACACAATAGTTGAAGAAAACTCATATAATCTTGATATCCTATAAACAGAAACTTAATTCATCGAACACAAACTGATTGAAACTTCACAGTGATACCTATCTGAACATTTGGAAACCATATTATGTGAGGAAAACATGGATAAGAAATAGGAATAATCGTACTTCAAATTATGGCAGCCATTTAAAAGAAATATTACTGTGATTCAAGTTCTGTTTTTTCCCCAATATGATCACTACTTGTCACACCATTTGAATCACAGCCATGTAAATCTTGAAGTACATGCAGTCCTTCTGAACAACATCAGTTATAGTTAATTTGTGAAAATGAAACACATCAGTGTGGAATCAGTGTTGTGTAGTGAACAAAATGCAGGACTTATATTCTGGAAAAAGTGGGTTCAGACCTGTCAGTTAAAATACACATTAGCTGTGTGACCTCGAGCAAGTCACTTAATATTTAAATGCCTCAGGAAATTCCCAAGCATTTATTTACTAAGTCATGTACAGGATGCAATTTGTGGTGATAGAGGCAATTTCCACAGTGGATCCTCATGCTTCAAAAAATCACAAATTTTTGTGTCCCTTTCTGTAAAAGAATAAAAAATTTTGATAGTAATGGTGTTTTTGAAAGGATTTAAGAAATGAAAGGATTTGAAAAAAAATAGGAAATAGTTAATTTATTCAACAGCATATTTATATCCTGTGATAGGAATTTTCCAGAAATTGAAACCTTTACCCTTTTAAAAATAAAACTTTAATTTAATCATTTTAGTATAAACTTTCTGGAAAATATCTTTCTAGATTAAATTTCTTTTTGGAATAGAATGTACTACAAAAAATCCATGATTTCTTCTGTGTAGATGCTCCCTCCATTGATGGCCGTCACTGTGTGCTTTCATACATGGTCTTCATGAATAACTGAGGCAACAATTCATTACCTTGAGAGCAACCTTCTAGTCATGATCGTTTCTTCACTTTGTTTGATGCCTCCTTGGAAACATTTTTGTCTGAGTCTAGCCAAAACTCAAAGCCGGAGAGTTAATCAGTAAGGTCTGTTTTGTGATCTCCTGGTATAGAATTTGCAAGCCCAGCTTCATCTCCATGCCATAATGAGACATTGGACAGATTTTGTAGTATAGGAAACAGAATATAGTGAACACTTTGTGAGTTGTGATTTCATTAGAATAGAGGATTCCCAGGGAAGAAACTCCATAAATTGATGTAGATTGATACACACTTTACAACTTTTGTTCTTAAAATATTGCTTGCTTGCATTAAGAAACTAAGTGACTCATACACAGTTACCCAGCAGGAATCTTTTTTGTTATTCTTCAGTCCTGTCTGAATCTTCTTGCATATGACACATGGACCATAGCATACCAACAATATGCATGGGATTTTGTTGGTAAAGATTCTGAAAGGTTTTGTAATATCCTTCTGCAGTGGATTAAGGCAAATGGAGATCAAAGGATTGTCCAGGGTCACACGGATATAAATGTGTGAGGCTATATTTGAATTCAGGGCTTCCTGACTCTATACCCATCATTTTACACACTGTGCTTCCTACCTATCCATAAAATTATCTATTCTGCTTCTCAAACAAGAAATATTTAGTCATCACAGGGCCCATATATGAAGTCTTTTCAGCTTGGCAGGGCCTACGAGTGCTTCTGATATGTTGGATAGCCCAGGAATTCAGGGGCACTTCCATCTCACATTGAGCTGCTGTGGGGGAACGTTAGATGAGGAATAAGACACAAAGAAAAATAAATATAATTGATCATAGAGTCAGTGTTCATTTAGAGGCCCCTCTCCTTAGCAATTTGGGTTAGTCACTGTCTTAGCATCATTTTTCAAACTATGAAATGAAGGGTTTATGCTAGATTATCTCAAAGGCCTCTTCCATCTCTATATATATTATAAGGAAGTTTGGTTCTATATGCTATCTATAAGGAACAGTACTCTGCAGAGTGGAATCAGGTGTATGAGAAACACTCTTCTCACCCTATAGACTCTGAATGGAGAATCCATATGATAACCACCCAGAGGCAGTCACAGAAGGATAATTTTTGTCTCTGAATAAGAGGGAAACTTGTTGAACAAAGACTGTACAGGTAGATGTATTAGCAAGCATCCTAGAAAACCTAGGATGAATGTATAGCACAGGTTCTTTCATTTGGTTTTCTAAAGGAAAGCAACTTTTAAGGGGTCAAAAATCTTATTTTAATAAGAAAACAGTAAATACAAACAGAGGAATTAGCATAGAGATTGAAGAGATAGGGCTCTTACTGTCTGAACAAAGTAATACAACCACCTACATATACCACCCAAATGGGAGAGCACAAAACTCTGAGTAGTCTGATGTCTCTTAACATAGTGACTCAGAGTTATTTCCAGGGAATCAAAAGGCCCTTTTCATAAACAAGCCCCCCAAACCTCCCAGGATATAAAAAAAGGACTCATTTCTTGATTGACTCAGAGCCACTAGGTTCAAAACCAGCATGACCCAGCACAGTTGTTAGCCATCAGGGTTCAAAGGAGATCAATCCTTCAGATGTTTACTATGAGACTGGGAAACTGGACTCCCAAAAGAAAAAAATACAAATCCAATTTTGCTTGCTTTTACAGTAGATTACAAAGGTAGCATTTTGTAATAGGATGAATACAGCCCATGGAGTCCATGGTGTAACATTCTATGATCTAAAGTTCCTTCTAATTATGACACCACATGTCTTATTTTACAACACTGTAGATTAGGATTTTATCCAAATATAATATTGTTCTGACTATACTCTAAGGTACTTTTCACTTTTAGCATTTTATATACTAGTGCTACCATTGTCACTTCTAAAGGTCCTTTCTGTTCTAACATTTTATGTTCTAAGGTCCTTTTTAACTCTAACGTTATAAAGTCTGTACTCTAAATCTTATCTAAAAATTTGTGACTTCATATGAAGCCTAGTATATTCAATATTCTGATTTTCGTGACCCAGTGATATTTATTTCTGATTCCTTTTTCCTCCAGCACACAATAAAACAGCATGAAAAGAGACAATGAGACAAATGTCTCTGAATTCCTCCTCCTAGGACTTCCCATCAGACCACAGCAACAGGGGTTGTTCTACATCCTATTCCTGATTATGTATCTCACCACACTGTTTGGGAACCTGCTTATCGTCTTGCTGATCAGATTAGACTCTCGTCTCCATACCCCTATGTATTTCTTTCTCAGTCAGTTATCCTTCAATGATCTCTGTTTCTCATCAGTGACAACCCCAAAGATGCTGATAAACATGCAGACAGGAAGCCAGACCATTTCCTACAATGGCTGCATCTCACAGATATATTTCTTCATATTGTTTGCTGATCTGGACAGTTTCCTGCTCACTGCAATGGCTTATGATCGCTATGTTGCCATCTGCCACCCTCTCCACTATACCACTCTCATGAGCAAGGAACTATGTATCCTACTAGTGGTTGGGTCCTGGACAGTCAGTTTTGCCTATGCCTTGAGCCACACCCTTTCCCTGGCCCAACTATCCTTCTGTGCAGACAACACCATAGCCCATTACTGAACTACTAATATTCACTGTAGGGGTAGCAATAATTATAGTGCCATTAACATGTATCCTTGTCTCTTACATCCGTATTTTTTCCACTATCCTGAAGATGTCTTCTACCAAGGGGATCTGCAAAACTTTATCAACCTGTGGCTCCCACCTGTCTGTGGTATCATTATATTATGGGACAATCACTTGCCAGTACCTTTTCCCTTCCTCCAGTAACTCTCATATCAAAGACATCATGTTTTCTATAATGTATGCAGTGGTGACTCCCATGCTGAACCCCTTTATCTACAGTCTGAGGAACAGAGATATTAATGAGGCTCTGAAGAAAGTCTTTAGCAGAAGAATGTTTTCTTGTCCTTCATAGCCAGAACCATGACTTAATTTTACTCAGTATATGGAAATATAATTTGTGCCTACTCATCCTACAATTCATAAAAATATGGATAACTTCAACTTATTAGTTCCAGGTTTCTGCATAAATTATCCTTAGAATATCCATCATACATCATCAAGATATTCTGACAATGATAAAGGATAGAATTGGTGGAGCTCTGGAGTGGTCGGCAGACTACTCACCCAAATGCCAAGAAAACTACTTTGTTTTATTGTTTGCAAGGCATTATTTGTGGACTTTATGATATTTTGGTGAGGGAAACAGAATTTCTTTAGAGATGGGAAACTTAATTTTTGAACACTTCACAAAATTTTTCCAAGGTTAATTTAATCTACCAAACATTTTTAGCATCCCTTATGTCCAAGGCACTCTTTGATAGTAGGAATACAAGGAAAAAATACAAAACAGTCATTTGTCCTCACGGAGGATACATTTTTTACGAAGGAAGTTCCAGGTCTCCTGTAACCAGATTTATGCCTCTTCCCAAAAGCTCGCACTAATGTTCTGATAATACTGTTTTAATCCAGAAGTAATGCAAGAGCATTTTAGAGAAGGGAGATGGAGTAATATAGGGGAAAGAGCAATACACCTGGAGGTAGTATTCTGTGGTTACATGTCAGTTCTCCCAACTACCAATGATCTGTGTGACCTTGAACCAATGATTTAACCAGTTGAGTGCTTAATTTCTCTTTTTATAAAATGAAACAGTTGTTCTGGGTGACCTGTAAGGTCCCTTCTTGCTCTAATTCCATGATACTCGTAATAGTCTCGTTTCCACTTTAGTTGGATGCAGCCCAGTTTTAGTTTATACAGTGCAACACAAGGACAGTGAGAACCAGCTTATAGTAGCAAAAATAACTTTTATTGCTTGTGAATATATTCACATTTCCAGTAGGAGGGGTAGTTTCTTCAAGGGACCCTATGCAATAGTAGACTGGAGGGGAAATCTTCAACTTTATCCTGATCAAGGAGTCAAAGTCCATAACCAAGGTAGTACTTTTTTTTGCAACCTAGAGAGCCACCTATGTATCTTATCACAGTTCTGTCCTAGGAGGAGGAATTCAGAGACATTCTTCTCACTGTCTCTTTCCATGCTATTTTAGTAACTGCTGTAAGAAAAATGAATCAGAAATAAATAAGAACCACCATGATTCAATCCAGAAACCTGATCTGGTTCTAGAGGATATTGATAATTCCATGAATGTTGAGATGTAGGAGAGGGGACACACATGATAGTTCACACAATTTTTATGAGCGTAGCTGTAAACCAATAGAATGACTTTTCTTTCAATGTGACTTTTTTTTAAGACCTCCACAACTGTCTCATGTCCTTGAATTAGGGAGTTAGTAAGAAATAGCCTTGTATTAGGAAATTGAATTGGAGAATGTAACATGGAAATTCTAAAAGACAACTCTAGATCCAGGCCTCAGTAACACTGGAAGCTGAGTGAAGTCTATCAGTAGTACCACCTCTTTGCTGTCTCCCTTGATGGTGGCCATTGAAGTCATTGTGAAAATTGAGTGAAGCACACTGACTCCATCGTGTGACTATGTTCTTGATCAGTTCCCTTTCTGTTGAATTACAGACCTAGTTCAAAATCTGTGAGAAAATTTTCTTCAATTATTGCATTGCTTGCATTGCTTGAAACTAGACTTGAGTGTCTGGGAAGCTGGGGCACTTCTGCCCATGGACCTAGCCTATGTTTATCATAAACTCAGTCAGATATGAAGACTGATGGAAGAAGTTTTCTCATAATTATACATCTCAAGCAACCAATGCATCTTAACTGAAAATCATAGTGGTCAATCAGTTATTGTTTTCATGTTCCTTTGGCTCAATACAGACATTTGGAAGCCCTCTTTTTCTGATTCCAGGAAATTTGACCTGTTGATGCTTCACCTTTTAACTTAGAAGGCCCCCAATCTTTCCTCTAATTAAGATTCAAGTTACTGAATTATGCTTCCTATTTTTATTTTGCTTACTGTAATATTCTAATACATAAAAATCTCTCTCCCTCTTTATTGATGGTTCAGTGTCAAGCTCAGGCATCCTGATGCCTATTGGTTATGCAATTGCTTGTACTGCTACATAAATCTATAAGCTTAGCTTGAACCTTTGATTGCTCATTTATTTCAGATTTCACACATGACAGTCTAACCTTCACACTTTTCCTAACCCTCACATAATTTTAACTATCCTGGCTTTGTTATTGAATCTAGTACCACAGCCTGAGGTCTCAAAATTTTTGACACTTCTCTCTGTTCTACAGGCTAACTAGCCATTTTAAATCTACTGCCTATACCCCATTCAAACTTCCTTATGGATAGTGTGAGTAAGAATCAGGCACAAATCCTCCCTCTCCCCTTCCCTTTCTTCCCCTCCATTGTAAAAGCTTTTTCACATAAAATCTCTTTTATGTGAGATGATTTACTACGTTCTACCTCTCTCTTTCTATTTCTCCTAGTACATTCCTCATCCTTAATTTTCTTTTTTAGATATCATCCTTTCATATTCAGCTTACCCTGTGCCCCCTGTCTCTCTCTGTCTCTGTCTCTCTCTATATATATCTATATATACATATATATATACATACACATATACTTACACACATATGTATCCTCCAGCTATCCTAAGACTGAGAAACGTCTCATGAGTTACAAATATTTTTACATGTAGGAAATATAAATAGTTCAACTTTAATAAGTCCCTTATATTTTTTTTCTTGTTTACCTTTTCATTCTTCTCTTGATTCTTGTATTTGAAACTCAAATTTTCTACTCAGCTCTGGTCTTTTCAACAAGAACGTTTGGAAGTCTTCTATTTCTTTCAAGTTCCATTTTATTCCCCTGAAATATTATACTCAGTTTTGCTGGGTAGGTGATTCTTGGTTTTGATCCTATCTCCTTTGACCTCTGGAATATCATATTTCAAATCCTCCAGTCCCTTAGGTGCAAAAGCTGCTAAATCTTGTGTTATCCTGATTGTGTTTATACAATACTTGAATTGTTTCTTTCTGGTTGCTTGTAATATTTTCTCCCTGACCTGGGACCTCTGGAATTTGGCTACAATATTTCTAGGAGTTTTCTCTTGGGAATCTCTTTCAGGAGGTGATCGGTGGATTCTTTCTTTCCATTTATATTTTACCCTCTGGTTCTAGAACATCAGGGTAGTTTTCCTTGATAATTTCTTGAAAGATGATTTCTGGGCTCTTTTTTTGATCATGGCTTTCAGATCATCCAATAATTTTTAAACCATCTCTCCTGGCTCCATTTTCCAGTTCAGTTGTTTTTACATTGAGATACTTCACATTGCTTTCTATTTTTCATTCCTTTGGCTTTGTTTTATAATTTCTTGACTTCTCATAAAGTCATTAACTTCCATTTGTTCCATTCTGATTTTTAAAGAATTATTTTCTTCATTGAGCTCTTGGACTTCTTTTTTCATTTGGCTCATTTTGCTTTCTAAGACATTCTTGTTCTTATTGACTTTTTGGACCTCTTTTGCCATTTGGGTTAGTCTAATTTTAAAGGTTTTTTTCAGCATTGTTTGTGTTTCCTTTAGCAAGTTGACTAATTGAGCTAAATGAGCAAGTTGACTCATTTTTTATGATTTTCTTGTATCACTCATTTCTCTTCCCAATTTTTCCTCCCCTTCTCTTACTTGATTTTCAAAATTCTTTTTGAGCTCTTCCATGACTGGAGACTAACTCATATTTTTCTTCAAGGCTTTGAAAATAGGAGTTTTGGCTTTGTTATCTTCTTCTGGCTATATGTTTTGATCCTCCTCATCACCAATGACATAAGAAAACCTCTTCACTGAGAAAGTAAGAAGTCTTTCTTTTTCCCCTGTTTGCTCATTTCCCAGCCAATTACTTGACTTTTAAGCTTTGTTAAGTGGAGGGCTCCAAAAGAAGCCTCCACTTCAGCAGTGGTAGCAGCTGCCCTGAGACTGGGGCAGGGGCAAGGGCCAGGGCCAGGGCTGAAGCTGGACCATGGTCCTCTCTCAACCCAGTGAGAAACCATTCCCACTGACCTTTGAAGCTGTCCTTAATACCTGTAGGTTGAGAAGTTGGGAATCCACAGCACTTGCCAACAATTCAGTCCCCTAAGGCCTGCTCCTGGTTCAGTCCATGCCAGCATGGCCTACGTTGAACTGTGCTCCTCTCCCAGCCTTGTGCAACAGACTCTTTCTGTCTACTTTCAAAATTTACTTCAGTCTATCATTTTGTGGCTTCTACTGTTCTAGAATTTGTTTAGAGCCAATTTTTACATGGATAATTTTGATTGTATTAAAAAATTTTGTACAAGCAAAACCAATACAACCAAGATTAGAAGGAAACAGAAAGCTGGGAAACATTTTATAGCGTGTCTCTGATAAAGGCCTCTTTTCTCAAATATATAGGGAATAAAGCCATATTTATAAAAGTAAGAGTCATTCTTTAATTGATAAGTGGTAAGTGGTCAAAAGATAGAAACAAGTAGCTTTCAGAAGAAGAAATCAAAGCTATGAAGAGTCACAGGAGAAACATACTCTAAATCACTACTGAGTTGAAAAATGCAAATAAAAATAAATCTGAGATAAGTACCACACACCTATAAGATTGTCTAACATGGAAGAAAAAAATTGACAAATGCTGGATGGCACGTGGAAAAATTGGACACTAATTTCTGGAAAACAATTTAGAATGAGACCCAAAATGATAACCCTAACCCTAAGAACTTAGAGTGACATTCAAAGAGCTTACCCTAACCCTTAACCCCTGACCCTAAATCTATCCCTAATGTTTTGACCCAACAATATCACTATTACCTCTGTATCCCAAAGAAACCAAAGAAAAGGGGCAAGGACCTACTTGTACAAAAATACTAATTGCTATTTTTTTGTATATGTAGTGGCAAAGAATGCAAAAGCAAAGGGATATCCATTAATTGAAGATGGCTGAAAAACTTGTGGTTACATGTTTGAGATGGAATACTATTGTGCTACAAGAAATGATTAGCAGCTTGGTTTCAGAAAAATGTAGGAAAACTCCCATGAACTCAGGCAAAATAAAATGATCAGAACCAAGAAAACATTGTACATAGTAACAGTAATATTACAAGGATGATCGACAGTGAAAGACTTAGCTACTCTAATCAAGACAATGATCCAAGAAATTGAAAAGAACCTGTGGTGAAAAATGCTATCTACCTCCAGAGAGAAAACTGATGAACTCTGGATACAGATTTTTATTTCATGTATTTTTTAAATTTTGTTTGTGTTTTCATTTACTACATGCCCAGCATAGAAATATTTTGCATGATTTGAAATTTATAAATTCTATCAAATTGTTTGCCTTCTCAAAGGGAGAGAGGGACAATGGGAGGGAAAGAATTTAGAAACTAAAATTGTGAAAAATGATTGGTAAAATTTTCTTATATAAAATTGGAAGCATTTAACAAAACAATCAGAAATTATTTTAAAAATAAAGTGATTTAGTAACACTATACAGAATCAATGAAGACAAAACCAAAATATTAACAAGCAGTCTTAACATCTAGGAGTAAGTGCCATGTTTTATGTGTTATGTGTTTTCATGAAATTATGAAATAGTAGAATAGTAATGTATCTGAGAAGTCATTTTTGTCTTACTGCCTCATTTCATAGATAAGGAAAGTGGAACCCAAGAGGTTCAAGAATTTTTCATGTATACCCAGTTGGTAAGTGCAGAGCTGACAGCCCAACCCAGATGTGCTGACTCCATGTCCAATGCACTTTCTGCTACATGAGACTGCATATGAATTAATAGTCTTAATAAGTCTTTGATTTTATAGGATTTTCTTATTAGAACAATCAAATGAACACTAGTCTTGTAGCCTGAAGACTTGGGTTCCATTGCTGTAAACTGTATAAGCATGACTCACATGCAGCCAAATCTTAAAATTTACAATCTAGTGCATCCTTCCCTATAATATAGAGCCTGCAAGAAATTTACATATGAACAGTCTTAGATCTTTGTTTACTTTTTATTACCATGTTCTGTTTCATATTGAGAATATTTACAACCTCTCTCATGTACTAGACTATGATTTCTACAAGGTCAGGAATTATTCAGGTAGGAATTGGAAGAGATGACCTTTAAGTTTCCATCAAACATTTAGGAGTATAGAACTCTAGGATTTTTTAAAAAATGTTGCATTTTATCCACCCATTGTTGTATGGTTTGGAGTCATGGAATACTACAGTGCCCCAAGAATTAAATATCAGCAATACCCAGAAGTCACTTGAAATGTTCATGGTAGATGTGAGAATGCTGCAACATATGACAAATAAAGAACTTTAAAGAACTGGAGCAAATATGAGTAGGGGAAATTATGAGCAAAAAAGAGAGAAAGGATCGGCCATAGAGGAGGAGTGAGGGATGACAGATGGGCAGATCGAATAGTCTGGGGTTATGTCAGAAGAAAAGAAGCATGGAACCTAATATGTTGGGTGGAATCTAGAGACAAACTTATGTACATAAGTGGAAAAGAATCTCCAAGAATGGGTAGGCATAGAAGGGATGCTCTCTGGATCCTCAAAGGCAAACATCCAGAAGGGGATCATGGATGCATTTGAATATCCCCTAAAGTTAGCCTAGAGCTTTGCACACAATAACTGCTGAATAGTGAATACATATGGTCATTGAATGAATGGACAATATGACCCTGAGAAAGTCACATCCACTTTCTGAACTGCTGTTGGTCATGATACAATGGACAGAATACTTCTCTATATTCTATACTGCAAGTGAACTCCATCTCTAAAATAGGGGGTGGAAATTTGTTACCTAACACACAGACCTATTTTCATGAAAGAGAGTCTATAAACTCTAAAGTGCTACAGCATTGCCAACTTTTGACAAAATTTAGTTTGTCATTCAGTTGGCACTACTTATTAGCTGCCTATTCTGTGCCCAGGCACTGTACTAGGCACTGGGGGTGCAAGCATAAATGAAACAATCCCTACTCTCACAAGATTTACTTTATTAGTTTCCTTCATTCCTTAGTAAACTGCTTTAACCCCCAACCATAGAAAAACTAAAATAAAGGTGAGGGGGATTCTTTTCTAAATCTGAATAATCTAACTTTTGGTTGACAATGGGTGTACCAGGGTTTGGGCCAGAGCTGGTGTCATTAGGTGAATGAAGATTGCAGGAGGAGCAGCTTTGAGCTGGAGAATAAGAAGCTGATCATTTCTTTACACAGGCGCAGAGGAGTGAGAATGGATACCCCAAAGGCTTTTCCCCCAAGGGCCCACAGCATTGCCTTCTCCAACCTCTGACACAAACATTCCCCATCCCCAAGCCCAGTTTTTCCCTTTCACAGGGAGCCCAAGGGAAAATCAGGCAGTTACTCCACATTTATTTCTAATCAGAATCTTGGGAGCATTGTCTCCCACCTCCTGGTTCCTTCTTTGACTGATAAAGCAGGAGCCCCAAGCTCCGTTGGTGGTGAATAGGAACGAAGAGCATCTTCACAACAAATACCAAGCTTCCTCCACCTCCCCATGCCCCTGTGAGCAGTCTGGAATTCTGAAGATTTGGCTTCTGCTGTTCCTTCCATATTCCCATGTGTCCTGGTGAGAAGCTCTATGCTCTGGAGCTGAGAACATCTGAATTTATCCCATGCTGATGCAGGTCAGATAGATTTGGACATCTTTACTCAAATAATATATTTGTGTGTTTGCATGTTCTATGTGTCTGTGAGAGAGACAGACAGAGAGAACCTAAATAAGACAAAAAGAGATAGAGATAGACAGAGACTAATAGGCAGATTGATAATACTGTTCTGCTTCCTTACATTTAATAAAGAATAATGCTTAATAAGAACTACCATTTTGTTATACTTTTACATTTGCATAGCGTTTTACAAATATTACTTCATTTATTCCTCTCTACTACTCTATGGGGTAGGTGATATTGTTCTTATTTTCCAGATGAGGAAACTTAGACTGAAAAATGTAAATTGAATTGTACAATGTCACCAAACTAACAAGTGTGTGAATTTTAACTGCAGTTTTCTGAATCCACATCCAATACTCTATTCATTTTGGTGCCTAAAATTTTTCAATGCATATTCCCAGTTTACTTGAATCATTATGCTAGTGAATAGACTGCTATAACATGGCATGTGGGATATTAATGATGAAAAAAATTTTTGAATCAATCAATAAACATTTATTAAGTGCCTACTTTATGCCAAGCAGTGTGCTAAGCACTGGGGTTACAAAAGGAAGAAAAATACAATTCCTGATCTCATGGAGCTCACAAGCTAATGAGGAAAACAACATGCAAGCAATATAAAAACAAATATAAGGGGAAAATATAAAATAATTGAACAGAAGGAAAGCACTAAAATTAAGAGGAGGTGAGAAAGACTTCCTATGAAAGATGGGATTTTAGTTGGGACTTAAAGAAAATGAAAGTAGGCAGAGATGAGCGAGTGCATTCCAAACTTGAGGGACAGCCACAGAGAAGTCCCAGAACTGAAAGCTGCAGTGTCTTGTCTCTGGAGCAGCCAGGAGGTCAGTTTCACTGGGATTGAAGAGCTTGGATAACATGTAAGAAGACTGGAGATGGAGAATGGGGCTAGGTTTAAAGGGCTTTGATTGTTAAACGGAGCCTGTTGTATTTGATCCTGGAGAGAATAGGAAGCCACAGGACTTCATTGAGTGTTTGTGTGTGTATGTGTGTATGTGTGTGTGTGCGTGTGCATAGGAATTGAGGGGGTGGGGTGACATGATCAGATCTGAGCTTTAGGAAAATCATTTTGCAAACAAACGACTTAGAATACAGAATTTTAATACAGGTCTGACCGTGTCTCTCAACTGCTCAAGAAATGTACAAGACTCATAATTGTATCTAAAACAAAAACAAAACGTTTTCTGTTTAGCAAGAAAGTTCCCCAAATCTTACAGCAGTATCTCTGTCCAGACTGATTAAACATGAGCTCCCCTCAGACACTCCAGTCTTTAACCAAACTGGCTTACTTGGATGTTCTCTATACAAGTGAAACCCCACCTCCCACTGCTGAACCTTTGCCTGGGTTTAGCCTCACAACAGAAATTCTCTCCTTCCTCATTTCTGCTTCTCGGCTCCTTCTCTCCTTTCAAATCTCATCTGTAGTAGAGTTACCTGCAAAATATCTTTCTTAATTCATCCACTTGTTTTTGGAACCCCTTCAGTTAATTGGTTTGTTTTGTTTGAATTCTAAGAGGAGAGTTCAGAGCAATGGGTCAAAGTTATAGAGGTATGGCAGATGGGTTTGATGTAATGAAAAGTTTCTTAACAATTAGAACTGTTCTAAAGTGGGATGGGATCCTTCTGAATAGAATGGATTCTTCCTCCTAGGGAATTTCAGGTGAAAGCTGATAGGTCACTTGATTGGCATGTTGTAGAGGACATGCTTTTTAGATATGAGTTTCACCAGAAGACCTATGAGGTCCCGTTATACCCTTAAATTCTGTCATGCATGGACTCTGTCACATCTTATCTATATAAGCTTGTTCAAGTCGTTATGATATTGAGGAAATTTATCCTTGAGGAGAGAAGATGTAGTTGGAGCATAATTCAAATATGTTTAAGGTTGTAGATGTTAAAGAAGTTTACTAGAATTAAAGGATGCAAAAATAAGGAGGTTGATTGTACAAGTAATGAATTGCTATTCCCTGGAGATATTCACAGTCTGTATGAACTCTGATTGAAGCTTATATTGAGAAGGTCCATATTTCAGTTATGAGTTGAATAGAATGACTTTTGAGTTCCCTTCTAATGCTCATTTTGCACACACACACTTACATATATTGTGTGTATGTATATATTTACAGACATATATTTTATATATTAAAACATTTAAATATGCCTGTGCATATACATTCATATGTATACATATACAGAGAGAGAGAGAGCTTTGTGTATATCTGTACAAGTTATATGTGTGTGTTTGAAAGAAGACCTTTCAATGAATAATCTAAATATACATGGATCCCTATTTTGATAATAAGAGAATCTTATGTGTGAATAACATGTTTTGGTCTTTTTATGTGTATTAGTGCTATTAAAAAGCACAGAAGTAAAGATGTTCATCTAAGCTTTGGCCCAGATTGGAGTCAATTGGAGATGTGCATTATTGATGATTAATCAGTATAACAGAATTAAGGAGTAGAGCATCCACATCCAGTACGGCTAGAGGAAGAGTGCTCTGCTGAGGAGGTATGTGAACCTTAGTCAGATTGGCCAATCCCATCAGAAATTACAGTAGGACTTATGAGGGAAGGGAAGTGAACTTAAAAGGCTAAAAGGAGGTTATGTTGACTTTCTAGTGGTGGTCTGTGACTTTACTTTGCTATCTTTTCTGATATTTTGAGTATGGTCCTGGCAGCTATGTCTGTGAGGAGGATAGTGATACAGGAGTCATGTTCCATTTCCTGTTTCCTCTTGGTATGGTGTTGTCCACAGTAAGGTCCTGAAAAGGCTGGGAGTTAGGACATAGTATATACAAAAAGATATTTAAGTGGTGATAAAGTGTCCTGCAGATTCAGCTACAACGGAATCTATTCGATCCTGTACAATCTAGCTCAATCTCCCAACCACAGGAAAAATTGCTGTTAGGATAGACAGAGACTGTGGTGCAAGTGAGAATACTAGTCCAGTTTAGCATTAAAGGTAGTGGAAAGTATTGAATTCATTCTGAGAGGTTGTATTGCACTGACTGATATTATCAATCCTATTCAGGAAAAAGAGGAAGACTTACTGGATTCAATAAGTTTAATTAGGTTGACTCACTCTTGTGAGATTAAGGCCCAGGTGAGACTCTCTAGGCTACAGGAAAGGTGCTTTTTCACTGTGACTTTTTTAAGGAAAATACTTTCTTGTATTAGGATTATCTGGGACCACTTTCCTAGGGGAATTGGGAAACAATTGTGGGAGAGCATTTGTTGTCTTTCCAAGTATCTGGGGCCTTGTGACACTGTCCCTGTGTGGCAAGAGGTCAATTTTCTTTTAAAGACTGAGTTGCTTATCAGAAAGCCTTTCAAATATGGCTTTGCATAGATCTCTTTTGCAGCAGCTATGATGAAACATTATACACAATGACATTAAATATGTATTTAGAATCTAAACATAATGATTGCCTAATGGGAAACAACTTTGTGACCCATGTGCTTTAATACTGTAGGCAGATTCTATGCATGAATCAAAACAGGGATAGAAAAAGCAAACCAGGAATTCTTTGCTAGAAAGCTGATTCATCAAAGGTAAAGAAAGGGAATTGGGGACCAAGAACTCCCTTGCCACATTAACTCTCACAATGGAAAATTCCCAGGGAGAGGTTAAATAGAAAGACAGTTCTGATTACCTGGAATATATTTCCTAGAATATGGTGAGAAAATAGGATTGCTTCTCTTCAAAAAGATATATGCAGATTATGTGGAATACATGTCTCTGGATAAAAAGGCAGATATAGTACAAAATCATTCCCATCATGTGACAAGCAGATGGCAGTAGAGGGAAGTAGCCATTTAGGTGAAGGTGGAAAGGATGATGTTTGGATTGCCATGTTTAAGACATCTCAATTTTCACGTTGAATGGGATGCATGTCAGTGGAATTTCCCCAATTAGGAATCTCCTCACCTGGAATAAGAGAAAAACCAGAGGTGCTAGCCCAATTAAAGACCAAAGGACCCAGATACCTCTTGAGTACCAGAATTTGCTAGATGTGTTTATTAAAGGGCAAGCAGATCATTTGTTTTCCCACTGAGAATAAATTGAATGAAGGACCATCTCAGAATATCACTGTCTTATGGGCAGAATTATGTCAAGACAGATGGACTTTTTTGACATATATACAAGAATATACAAAACAGTTTCAATATGGGATTGTCTGTTTGGAATTGGAAGGGACCTTATAGTCCATCTATTTCCATTTACCTTAGAGAGTCCAAGACCTTCATTTTAATAGAGGAAGCTGAATTGCAGAGATGTTTAATAATTTGTTCAGTCATATAGGTAGTTAACTGACAGAGTCCAACCTCTGATTCCAACCTCATGAGTCTTTTCACTTTCATATGAAATGCTTTGGTGCTTTCTTCTTTGTCCTTAAGAAGTAAGATTTACTGTGATAATGTATTGACTTTTGCACAAGAAGTTCAGACCCATTTGAATCTGGCCTTGAGTGTGACATTTGTAATAACTCCCAAATTTACATTCATCCTCGTAACAGGGAGAGGCATAATTTCCCTGCCCCCTCCTCCGACCCCAATATGCCACCCTTATATAAAGGTTTATGAAGGAAGAAACTAAATTAAGAAGCTATGTAATTGTCTATCCTCTTCTGATCACACTGTCATACCTACAGAAATAAGGTATAATGGAATGTATGGAGAGATATTGGCAGTTATTAGCCCTGTAGACATGGCAGTAACTGGAAGGGGTTGATATTTGGAGACGGTAATAGAGTCACATGATGTCATATGACCTAAGGGTCCAACTATTCCAACTACTACATTTTACAGATGAGGAAACCAAGACCAAGATAGACTGAGCCACTTGGCCAAGGCCACACAGCACATTAGTAGATAAGTGGATCTAGGCCACAGGAGTTTTGATTTTGTTGTAGAACTATGTGTCGTGGAAGTATGTGGAACAATAATATTGTCCTTTGTCCTCCCACTTTTGTCATTTTTATCTGAAGTCTTAATGTGTGTCATCATGGTGAGTGGTGTCCTTGAGTTCTCAAAGGCTCTGTAAATGGAGGGTAAGCTCTGATACATCCTACCACAGTGGAAACACTTCAAATAAATCCTAGCAAATGATTGATTATCAGTCATCAAAACACCAGTTTGCTTCAGTTTAGGAAGACTCATCGCTAAATTGGACACAAGATTAATAATTTTTCATCTAGATAACACAAAAAACCAATCTGTTATGATGCAGAACGGTTACAATTTGCATCAGTGGAAGTAGCATTCACAGTGAGGAAATCTCAGATAATCTTGATCCTATATAAACAAAAACTAAATTCAACAAACAGCATCTAATTTTAAACTTTTATTGATAACTATCTGAACATTTGGAAACCAGAATATTTCCTTAAAAAAATGGTTAAGAAATAGGATGACTAGTATCTTAAATTACAGCAGCCATTTAAAAGAAATACTGATGTGATTTAGGTTGTGATTCTTTCCTCCAATTTCATTCCAGTTTATTACAACATTTGAATCACAACCATGAAAACCTGAAGTACATATAGCTTTTCTGAATAACTTCATTTAAGATTAATTTGTGAAATCCATATGTATCACTGTGGAGGCAGTGTGGTGTAGTCAATAGAGTGCAGGGCTTAGAGTCTGAAAAAAGTGGGTTAGAAGATTCTAGGAAGATAGCACAGCAGATCAGGAAATAACAAATTTTTCATATTTCCCCCAGAAACACAATAAAGTAGCACATCAGGAAGAACATAGAGTAGTAAAAATAAACAAGAGTTCAGTCAGAACAGTGTTTCTCCTGGAGCAATAGCACAAGATTTGAAGAAACACCCTAGGACTAAGGTTTGGTCCCTGTGAAACATAAATACCTTCAGTCTAGTTCCCCTGAAACAGCAAGTGTTATCCCTGGGCTTAGCTGGAAGTAACCTAAACTCCAGCCACAAGAACTTCCACCTCTGGACAGAGTGAGGTAACAGGTTTCTCACTGGGGGAAGACTGAGGGAACCTACGCTGATAAGGAATGCCAGACTCACCTATGCTGCCAACACCCAGCCCTGAGCAAGAAAGAACAAGAAACCCCTGTGAGTGCAGAAACAGTGGGGTCTGGACGCTGCTGCCTGTGGGGACTTGTATGAGTACAAAGTTCTTAGTTGCAGTTCAAGACTAGAGGGGAGACCTGAGTGAGAAACTGAGACCAGAGTCACCATCCATGATACCCTGGGACTAGAGGTACTTACAAAAAATAAGCTGCTACAAATTTTTTAAAAAGAGCAAGAAAATAAGAAAGAACTCAACCACAAAAAATACTTTGTGACTAGAGAAGACCAGGGTCATCTTCAGAGGAGGATACTGAAGCAAAAAGCAAAACACAGAATAACCTCCTATACCCCAAAGAGTAACATCAAATTGTCACCTACTTAAAAAGAATTCATAGAAGAACTTCAAAAAGACTTTAAAAATCAAACGAGAAAGATTGAGGAATTTTTTCTTTTAAATGAGAACAATCCAAACAAACAAACAAACAAAAAAAGATTATGAAAAATGTCAATCAATTAGAAAAGGACATACAAAATCTTAAGAAAATGACTCATTCCACAACTGATAAATGGTCAAAGGATATGAACAAGGAGTTTGCAGAGGAAAAAATTAAAGCTATCTGTAGTCATGAAAAAATGCTCTAAATCACTTGATTAGAGAGATGCAAGTCAAAACAACTCTGAGATACCACATCACACCTATCAGATTGGCTAACATGACAAAACAGGAAGATGATAAATGTTGGAGAAGATGTGGGAAAGTTGGAACACTAAAATCATTGTTGGTGGAGTGGTGAGTTGATCCAACCATTTTGGAGAGCAATTTGGAATAATGCCCAAAGGGCTACAAAAATGTGCATACCCTTTGGCCCAGTAATATTGCTTCTAGGACTATATTCCCAAGACATCATAAAAATGGGAAAGGGTCCCACATGTACAAAAATATTTATAGCACCTCTCTTTTTGGCGGCCAAAAACTAGAAATCAAGTGGATGCCCATCAATTGAGGAATGGTTGAGTAAACTGTGGTATGTGAATGTAATGGGATACTATTGTGCTGTAAGAAATGATGAACAGGAAGACTTCAGAGAGGCCTCGACAGACTTATATGAACTGATGCTGAGTGAAAGGAGTAGAACCAGGAGAGCTTTGTACACAGAAACAAGCACAGTGTGTGAGGAATTTTTCTGGTAGTCTTAGTACTTCATTGCAATGCAAGGACTTAAAAAAATTCCCAGTGGTCTCTTAAGGCAAAATGCCTTCCACATTCAGAGAAAGAACTATGGAATTCATTTGCAGAGTGAAGCAGACCGTGTTCTTTTTTATTATGTTTTGGTTTGTTTTATGATTTCTCCTATTCATTTTAATTCTTCTATGCAACATGACTAAGGTGAAAATGTATTTAATAGGAATGTATGTATAGAACCTATATAAAATTGTATGCCATCTCAAGGAGGGAATGGGAAGGTAGGGGAGAAGGTTGAGGATGGAGGAGAAAATAATCTAATATATATGAAAGAGACTGTAAACAAATAAAACAAATAAAATTTAAAAAAGAAAATGACTCCTTGAAAATCAGAATTGGACAAGTTATAAGAAACCACACAATAATAAAAGAAAATGTAAAAAAAAAATGAAAAAATAGAACAGAATGTGTAGTATCTCATAAGAAAAACAACTGATCTGGAGAGCAGATCAAGAAGAGAAAACATAAGAGTAATTGGACTACCTGAAAACTATGATAAAAAAAGAATTAAAAAAAATTGTCCTGAAACATTAGAACAAGAGGGAAAAGTAGAAATTTTAAAAATCCATTGATCATTACCTGAAAGAGATCCTACAATTAAAACCCACATAAATATCATAGTCAAATTCTAAAATCTCAGCTCATATTATGAAAAACAAGAAAAAAAAACAATTTAAATATGGTGGTGCAATGATTAGAATCACACAAGACGTAGTAGCAGCAACACTAAAAGACCACAGGTCTTGGAACACTACATATTTCAGAGCAAAAGAGCTGTGGTTATGGCTGAAAATATCATACCCAGGGAAGTTACACATAATTTTAAATGAAAAAAAAGAATGTTTAATAAAAAGTCAGGCTTTTAGGAACTTGTTTAAAAAAAGACCTTGAACAACAGAAGATTTGGTACATAAGATGCAAAAGGAATATGAGCTACATCTCAAAGACTAATTACAAGGGACTCAATAAGGACAGATCATTTACATTTTACTTGAGAAAATGTAAAAGGTATGTCTAAGATTTCTAATAGTAATTAGATAGTTTGTAAGAAAGATTTGGGTAAACCTGAGTATGATATGAATTAAAAAAAATAAAACCTTTTAGGAACAGGTAAAAAGAGTAATTATTTACAGGAATGAAGTAAAAAAGGAAGAACTAACACAGAAGAGCCATCTCAATATGTATTATGAAGAAATGTAAGGCTCTATGCTATCTATAAGGAACAGTCCTTTGGAGAGCAGAATGAAGTATGTGAGAAAGCCTGTTCTCTTCCTATTGTCCCTGAATGAAGAATCCATGTGATTAAGAGACAGTCACAGAAAGATGATTTTTGTCTCTGAATAAGAGGGAAACCTGTTGAACAAAGATAGAATAGAAAGGCAGTATTTTGTAATAGGATGACCATAGTCCATAGAGTCCATGCTCTAATATTGTAAGAGCTAAAGTCTCTTCTAGTTCTAATGCCACGTGCTCTATTTCATAATAGTCTAGTTCATCCAAATATAATGTTATATTGTTCATCCAAATATGTTCATCCAAATATAATGTCATATTGGCTATGTTTTAATGTACTTTCCACCCTAAGAATTTTACATACTTGATGCTACCATTCCAGGTTTGAAAGTTCTTTCCTGTTCCAACACTTCATGTTCCAAGTACCTTTTAACTCTAATATTATGTAGTCTGTATTCTAAGTCCTATCTAAACATTTATGACTTTATGACTAATGTGTATGAAGCCTAGTATATTCAATACTCTATGATTTTTGTGATTCAGTGGTATTTATTTCTGATTCCTTTTTATTCCAGCAGTTACTTAAACAGCATGGAAAGAGACAATGAGACGAATGTCTCTGAATTCCTCCTCCTAGGACTTCCCATCAGACCACAGCAACAGGTGTTTTTCTACATCCTGTTCCTGAGTATGTATCTCACCACACTGTTTGGGAACCTGCTTATCATCTTGCTGATCAGATTAGACTCTCGCCTTTGTACACCCATGTATTTCCTCCTCAGTCACTTGGCCTTCACTGATCTCTGTTTCTCTTCAGTGACCACCCCTAAGATGCTGGTGAACATACAGACAAGAAGCCAGACCATTTCCTACAATGACTGCATCTCACAGATGTATTTCTTCATATTATGTACTGATCTGGACAGTTTCCTTCTCACTGCAATGGCTTATGATCGATATGTTGCCATCTGCTACCCTCTCCAGTACAGCACTGTTATGAGCCAGGAACTATGCATCCTGCTGGTGGTTGGGTCCTGGATCCTCTCCTGTGCCAGCTCCTTGGCCCATAGCCTTCTCCTAGCCCGATTGTCCTTCTGTGCAGACAACACCATAGCTCACTACTTCTGTGAATTGGCTGCATTGCTCAAGTTATCCTGCTCAGATGTCTCTCTCAATGAACTAGTGATATTCACAGCAGGAGTAGCAGTCATTACATTGCCATTAATATGTGTCCTTGTCTCTTACATCTGTATTCTTGCCACCATCCTGAAGATCCCCTCTACCAAGGGGATCTGCAAAGCTTTATCAACCTGTGGTTCCCACCTTTCTGTGGTGTCATTGTATTATGGGACAATCATTGGTCAGTACTTTTTCCCCTCCTCCAGTAACTCTAACATCAAAGATATCATTTTTTCTATGATGTATACAGTGGTGACTCCTATGCTGAACCCTTTTATCTATACTCTGAGGAACAAAGATATTAATGAAGCCCTGAAGAAAGTCCTTAGTAGAGGAATGTTCTCTTGGTCTTCATAGTCAGAGTCGTGATCTAATTTTACTTAGTCCATAGAATTATGTATTGTGTCTACTCATTCTACAATTCATAACAATATAGAAATCTTAAACTTATTTTTCCACAATTCTGCATAAATTCTCCATCAGATATCAACAAGAATTTCCCAGGATGCAAAGGCAGAGTTTTTGGAGCTCTTGAGTGGTAGACAGAACACTCATATGAATGCAAAGAAAACTACGTTGGTTTATTGTTCACAAGCCACCATTTATGGACTTTTTGGTATTTCTATGAAGGAAACATAGGGATTCATTAGTAATGAGGAAACTTAATTTTTGAAGAGCTCATATAATTTACCCAAAGTTAATTTATTTTACCACACATTTTTATGACCCCTTATGTTCAAGGCACTCTTAGGTACTAAGAATACAAAGAAAAACATATAAAACAGTCCTTTGCCTTCAAGGATGTTACATTCTTCACATAGGAAGTGCCAGGTCTCCTGAAACCAAATCAAAACCTCTTACCAAAACCTCACACTGATTTTCATGTAATGCTATTTTATTCCAGAAAAAGGCAACAACTTTTTGAGAGAGAAAGAGAGAGAGAGAGAGAGAGAGAGAGAGAGAGAGAGAGAGAGAGAGAGAGAGAGAGAGAGAGAGAGAGAGAGCAATATAGGGGAAGGAGAAATACATCTGGAGATAGTAGACCAAGATTCACATACCAATTCTCAATTTTCTGTGTGATCTTGAACAAATTAATTAATCACTCTAGACCTCAATTTTCCTCTTTTGTAAAATTAAGAAGTTGGACTGGATGACCTCTAAGATCCCTTTTTGCTCTAATTCCATGATCCTTTGTTTTCTTTTCCATTTTGGTTGTGTACAACCTGTACAAGATCTTGATTCATACTGTGCAACACAAGGACAGTGAGAACCAGCCTACAATAGTAAAAATATTTTTATTGCTTGTGGATATATTCACATTTCCAGTACCAGGGGAAGTCCTTCTAGAGACCCTATACAAAGATAGACGATAGGGAAAATCTTCAGTTATCAACAACTTTATCCTGGTAGAGGAGCTAAAGACCCTAACCAGGCTAGTACCTTTTGTATGCAACCTAGAGAATTACATACTTGTCTTATCACAGATAAGGAAATTCACCTGATCATCAGTGTTCAAATCAGAAACATGATCTTATTCAAGAGGATGTTGATAATCCTGTGTGGGTTGAGGTGTGGGGGAGGGAATGCAGGTGATGGTTCAAACAGTTACTATGATCATAGCTGGGAACCAATAGTGTGACTTTTTTCATTCTGGCTTTCTGTTTAAAAATCTCCACAACTCTCTTGCCTCCTCGAATGAGGGAGTTAGTAAGAAAGAGACTGTAATTAGGAAACAGAAGTGGAGAATGTGACATGGAAATTCTAAAAGACAACTCTAGAGCCAAGTCCTCATCTAATTTTAGCCATCCTAGCTTTGTTGTTGAATCTACCACCACAGCCTGAGGTCTCAGACTTCTGCATAAACCCCACAGTATTTCAAGGTAACCAGCGATTTTAAATCATCTTTCTGGAGTCCATTAAAGCTTCTTTATGGAAAATGTAAGAGTAATTAGGCACAATTCCATAATTGAGATACAATATGATGTTGATATGTTTAACATGATAATTGGATTATAGTAAGATAATAATTGATATAACATAACCAAAAAAAGAACAAGAAATTGTGTGTATCTCAGCCCAGCTCAGAAAACAAGTCTGACTTAGAAATATCTTAATTCTGAGTGTTGGATTAGTGGAATAGATTAGGTACACAAGACACAATAGTAAATGATCATAGCAATCCTGCATTTGATAGAATGAAAGATCCCATCTTCTGGAATAAGAACTTACTCTTTGATGAAAACTTCTGGGAAAATTAGAAAAGAGTAGGCTAGAATCTAGGTATCTACCAAGATAAGATCAGAATGGGGACATGATTTAGATATAAAGGGTGATTCCATAAGCAAATTAGGAGAGCAAGCAATAGTTTCCCTGTCAGATCTATGGAGAAAGGAAGAATTTTTGACCAAACAAGACATAAAGAGCATTGCAAGATGTAAAATGGATAATTTTGATTGTATTAAAAAGGTTTTGCACAAACAAAACCAGCATTAGAGTGAAACAGAAAGGTGGAAAACAAATATTACAGTGTGGCTCTGATAAAGAGCTCATTTCTCAAATATATAGGGAACCAAGCCATATTTATACTTGTAAAAGACTTTCCCTAACTGATAAGTGGTCAAAGGATATAAACAAGTAGCTTTCAGAAGAATAAATCAAAGCTTTCCACATTCAGAGAAAAAATAGGCTAAATCACTGAAGAGTGGAGAAATACAAATTAAAACAAATCTGAGATGCCATTAGTCACCCATAAGTTTGGCTAACATGGAAGAAAAAAATTGACAAATGCTGGAGGGTATTTGAAAAAATTGAACGCTAATGTATTGTTGGTAAAGTTGTGAACTGGCCCAACCATTCTGGAGAATGGCACCCAAATTTAGAATTTAGAACAATACCCAAAGAGCTAATCCTAACCCTAGCTCCTAATCAACCTCACCCTAATTCTAACCCTAACCATTTGACCCAGCAGTATCACTATTATGTCTGCATCCCAAAATTATCAAAGAAAAAAGACAAAGACCTATTTGTACAAAAATTCCAATAGAAGCTTTTTTTGAGTATGCGGTAGCAAAGAATGGAAAAACAAAGGGATATCCATGCATTGAGTATTGGCTGAAAAAGTTGTGGTATATGATTGCAATGGAATACTATTATGCTATAGGAAATAATTAGCAGTATGGTTTCGGAAAAACCTGAGAAGACTCCCATGGACTCATGCAAAGTAAAGTGTGCAGAATGAAGAGAACATTGTACATAGTAACAGCAATACTGTAAGGGTGATCAACTGTGAAAGACTTAGACAACAATCCAAGACAATTGAAAAGAACCCATGATGAAAAATGCTATCCACCTCCAGAGAGAAAAGTGATTAACTCTGAAAAACTTTGAAACATATTTTTCTTTCATCTACTTTTATTGTTTTGTTTTGCTTGTGTTTTCATTTACAACATGGCAAATATGAAAATAAGTTTTGTTTGATTTCATATGTATAGTCTATATCAAATTGCTTGCCTTCTCAAAGTGGGAGAGGGCCAATGGGAGGGAAAGACCTTAGAACCCAAAAATTTTTTAAATGATTGTTAAAAAATTTTTTATATAAAATTTGAAAGTATTTAATTGAACAACCAAAAATAATTTTTACAAAAAAATTGATTTAGTAACGCCATCCTGAAGTAATGAAGATACAACCAACATGATATTAAACAGGGGTTTTAACATCAAGGAGCAAGTATAATATTTTATGTGCTATCTTTTTCATTAAATAGTAGAGTAGGAAAGTAAGAAATCATTTTTGTCTTACTGACTCATTTCACAGATAAGGAAACTAGAACCCAAGAGGTGCAAGCAATTTTTCATGGATACCAAGGTAGTAAGTGGCAAAGCAGAGATCTCAATCCAAATGTGGTGACTGTATGTTCAATTCACTTTTCACTACATGAGGCTGTATATGAATTTATAGTCTTAATAAGTCTGTGTTTTTGTAAGATATTCTTATTAGAACAGTCAAATAAACACTAATCTTATAGTCTGAAGACTTGTGTTCTATTGTTGTAAATGGTATAAGCATGACTCACATGTAGATCTTATACCTTACAGTCCAGTGCATTCTTCTTTATAGTACAGAGTTTGAAAACAATTTATATATGAAATCTTAGATCATTGCTTATTTTTTAAAGACTTACCATGTTCTGTTTCATATTGTAAGTATTTACAACCTCACTCATATAGTAGACTATGATATCTACAAAGTCAGGAACTGTCTGGGTGGATAGTAGAAGAAATGACCTGAAGTTCCATCAAAAAGTTGAGGAGTCTACAATTTTAAGATTTTTAAAAATGTTTGCTTTTATTGACCCAGTGTTGTATGACTTTGAGTCATGGAACACTACAGTGCTCCAAAAAATTAAAAATTAGCATTACCCAGAAGTCACTTGAAATGTTCATAGTGGATGTGAGAATGCTGCAACATATGACTAATAAAGAACTTTAAAAAACTGCAGCAAATATGAGTAAGGGAAATTATGAGCAAAAAAGAGAAAGGATTGACCATGGAGTAGGAGTGATGGATGACAAGTAGGCAGATAGAGTACTCCATGGTTATGTCAGAAGAAAAGAAGGAAGCAACTTAGTGTGTTGAGTGGAACCTAGAGATAAACTTATGGACATAGAGGGACAAGAATCTCAAAGGATAGGTAGACACAGAAGAGTTGCTCTCTGAATCATCAAAGTGAAGCATCCAGAATCAACAAGGGGATGATGGATGCATTTGAATATTCTGAAAGCATAGCGTAGACCCTTCCCCATAATAGCTGCTGAATACTGAATACATGTGTTCATTGAATGAATGGACAATATTACCCTGAGTAGATCACTTCCATTTTCTGAGTGGCTGTTGGTAATGATACAATGAACAGAATACATTTTTACATTCTACACTGTAAATGAACTCCATCTCTAAAACAGGTGTGGGAATTTACTACCTAATTCTCAGAGTTGTTTTGATAAAAAGTCTATAAACTCTAATGTGCTAATTTAAAATTGTAGTTTATCATTCAGTCAGTAAGTATTTATTAGCTGCCTGTTCTGTCCCCAAACACTGTGCTAGGCACTGCGGATACAAGCATAAATGAAATAATCTCTGCTCTCACAAAATGTGTTTCCTTCATTCCTTAGATGTTTTAACCCCCAACTACAAGAAAACTAAAATGAAGGGGAGGAGGATTCTTGTCTAAATCTGAATAATCTAAGTTTTGGTTGATTATGGCTGTCGCAGTGCCTGGGCCAGTCTGATATCATTAGTGAATGATGCTTGCAGGAGAAGCAGCTTTGAGCTGGGGAATAAGAGGCTGATCATTTCTTCACACAGGCCCAGAGGAGTGAGGATGGACACCCCCAAAGGCATTTTTCCCAAGGGCCCACAGCGTTGTCTTCTCCAATCTCTGCCACAAACATTCTCCTTCCTTTAACCCCCGTGTATCCATTTCACAGGGAGCCTATGGGGGAATCAGGCAATTACTTGATGTTTATTTCTAACCAGAATCTTGGGAGCATTGTCTTCCACCTCCGGGTAACTTCTCTGGTGGATAAAGCAAAAGCCAGGAACTCCTTTGGTTAGTGGAAAGGAATGAAGGACTTCTTCACAACAATCATGGTGCTTCCTCCACCTCCCCATCCCCTATGAGCATTCTGGAATTCTGAAGATTTAGGTTCTGCTGTTCCTTCCAGATTCCCATGTATCCTGGGGAGAAGTTCTATTCTCTGGAGCTGAGAGCCTCTGAATTTATCTCATACTGCTGGAGGTAAGAAAGGTTTGGACAGTCTTAGTGAAGTAGTATGTGTGTGTGAGAGAGACAGAGGGAGGGAGACAGAGACAGGCAGATTGATAATACTGTTCTGCTTCCTCAGACTTAATAAAGAATAATGTCTAATAATAGATAGCATTATGTTGCACTTTTAGGTTTGCATAGAGCTTTAAAAATATTGTCTCATTTGATCCTTAGAAGAACATTGCAACATAGGTGGTATTATGATTATTTTCCAGATTAGGAAACTGAGACTGCTAAATATAAAGTGACTTGCACAATGTCACCCAGCGATGGCGGGGGGTGGGGGGGGAGGAGGGGGGAGCGCGGGGCGGATAGGTTAAGTAATAGGAGAGCAAGGTAGCTGGTAGAAGTAAAAGTAGCAGAGTCAGGAGGTACAGTAAATAAGAGATACACACAAACTTAAAATAAACATCTGGAGTAAAACTTATAGGGGAAATAAAAGCAGGGTTACTAATCATGATTTCAAACAAAGTTAAAGTTACAATAGATCTAGGAAGGAGAAAAATAAGAATATGACACTATATGTCAGCTATATTGATCAATATTGTTTTAGGCTATTTAAAATAACTAAACAGCATAAGGTTGGAATATTTCTATGGTACAGGAAATGATGAATTGGTAGATTTGGAAAAATATGGAAATCTCCGACTTATGAAGGAAGAGGTTATCTGCCCCTAGAGAAATAGAGGACAAAGAAGTATAATGCAGTCTCACATAGATGCATATGAATGTGTGTCTATATGTGAGTATGATTATAAATATCTAAAAATATGTGCATATGTATGAGCATGTGCATGTATATATCTTTGTGTCTATATGTATGTATATGTATATATCTCTGTGCATATATAAACATATATGTGTATATGTGTAACATGTGTGATATGTACATGTGTAATGTGTATATGTATATGTATGTGTAGGTATATATATGTGTGTATGTGTATATATGTGTATATATATATATATATATATATCTGGGCTTAATTGTAATCTTCTTGAGCATGGTGAAGGAGAGGAAGGGAGAATAAAAAAATGAAGTAAAAATTGCACAGCAGAGAACAAAAGAAAACTTACAAGGAAGCAAAGAAAAGAGGGCCAGCTCTGAACACAATGTGTAGTATTTAGTATATAGGCCTTCTTGAGATGGAAATTTATTGCTGTATATTTTGAATCCTTTCTTACATTTGGCTGTTCACATGGTGATTTTTTTTTCTTTTTTCTTTTTTCCTTTTCTTACTTTGTATTAATGTTTTAATATTTAAATTTATAATGCTTCTTTTCCTTTTGTTATTGTGTAAGTTTAAAATGAATTTTTTAAAAAGACTTAAATAAAGGAGGAAAAAGGGTTCAACACCACCTGTGATATATACTTAATGTATAACCTTGAGCAACTCATTTAGCTTTTAAATGTCTCAGGCAAATCCCTAGGATTTATTTACTAAATCATGTACAGGTTGCAATTTGTGGTGATAGAGGGAATTTCCCTGAACTCCCATGCTTAAAAAAGAATCACAAATTCTTCATATCCCTTTTTTTGTAAAAGAATATAAATATTTTAGGTTAAAGATATTTTTCAAAGTATTTGAGAAAGGAAAGGATTGAAAAATAAACAAAAAAACTTAATTTATCTAACAACATAATGGATATCCTGTAACATACATGAATTCTCCAGAAACTGAAAACCTTACCATTTTAGAAGTAAAATTTTTAATGTTAATCATTTTAATATGAACTTTCTGCAGACTATCTTCCTGGTCTAACTTTATTTTTTCTGGAAAAGAAAAAAATATCCATGATTTCATTTGTGTAGATACTCCCTCCACTGATGGCCACCACTCTGTGCCTTCATAGAGGGTCTTCATGAGTTACTGAGGTAACAATTCAATACCTTGAAAGCAACCTTCCAATCATGATCCTTTCACCACTTAGCTTGATACCTCCTCAGAAACTTTTTTTATGTCTGGGTCTACCCAGAGAATGTAGCAGCAAGGTCCAGTTTGTGTTCTACTGGCATAGACTTTGAAAACCCATGGTCACCTCCATTCCATTATGAGACATTGGACAGAGATTCTAATATAGGACAAAGAATATACTGATCATTTTGTGCCTTGTGATTTCATTAGAATAGAAAATTCCCAGGTAAGAAACTACATAAACCAATCTAGATTGATATATACTCGTCAACTTATGGTCTTAGAATAGAGTTTGGGGGAATTAAGACAATAAGTGATTCGTTCAGTCACACAGCTGGTATTTTTTTTTTTTTTGCTCCATCATGTCTGATTCTTTGTGGTCTGTGGACCACAGCACACCAATATTATCCATGGGTTTTTTTGGCAAAGATACTGAAATGGATTGCTATTTCTTTCTTCGAAGAACTAAGGCAAACAGAGGTTAAGTGGCATGTCCAAGGTCACACAGCTGATAAGTGTGTGAGGTTGTATTTGAATTCAGGTCTTCCTGACTCCAGGTCCAGTGGTCTATCCTCTGAGCTATTTAGCTGCCTCTGTTTTTCGAGGAAGGATTCAAAGACAGACCTTCCTGACCCCATATCCAGGCTTATTCACTATCTTATGCCATCTATCTTGCTAAAAATAATTGAACCAGAGGGGATCAATGAATTGAGCATGCAGCTAAAAAAAAAAAAACTAGAAAAAGAACAAATTAAAAATAATTGAACGCTTTATTTTTTGCTTAGGGTCATCATAAGGAAGATAAATTAATATTCTATACCTTAATAGAATGGCTTCCTGAGGAGCTGCTGATGTACAATGGGCTTTTTGCTCTCTTTCTAAATTATCCTAGATTCCACGTTTTGTAACTTTTAATGTTTATTTTTTTCACCCTGTCTCCTCTTTCTCATGAATTAGGCTATATTTGCATATTACTTCTCCTTCTTCTATTTTGCTGCTTCCAATATCCTCCTGGAGATTTTATGTGCTTGAAAATCATGGAATGCAACAATCACAAAACAAGTTAAGTATAAAAAATAATAATAATAGTAGTATATATCTGTATTGCTTTAAGGTTTGCAAAGTACTTTACATATCTCATTTGATCCTCTCCTATTTTGTGAAGCAGATGCTATTGGATTTGCCCGGTAGTGTCCAGTTGGGGATTCTTTGAGACAGGATTTAAACTCCGTCCTTCCCTGAGTTCCAAGTCCAACATTCTATCTATTTAACTATTGAGATGCTAAACTACTCACACAGGAAAGGAATGGTTCAAAGTGGGTATAAGCAAGCTGCTCAATGTTACCCACAGTAATTTGGGTGCAATTGATGTATATGACCAGAAAAATAGGTAGATCAGTCATGAATCAAGAATGAGACAATGAATGGACAAACTTGTTAATGAGTTAGAAAAAAGATCTCATTCACTGGGTAACTTGTTCTTTAATTTGCTCGATGGAATTTATGAGAAAACATGGACAAGAACAATCTGGGAAGAGAAGACATGGAGAGGTTGTAATCAAACTTAGAAAAGGGTATCGAGCACTGGGTTTGAAATTTCAGAACTGGGTTTAAATCCAACCCCACCCCCAACTTCAAAATCATCAATGTGATTTTTGAGCAAATAATTTCACCTCCCATGTATTCAGATTCATAATCTATAAAATTAGAATTTCAATGAGTTGAACTCAAGATTTCCTTCTGGAAATGATTTTGAGATCTTGAAAATATAAAATATCTTTTATGCATTTGAGCTATGTTTTGAAGATAAGACCAAATAGGATTATAAGAAGAACTGAAAGGGCTTTATGAGAAAAGTGTACACTTTTCAGTATCACATATTTTGGAGATGTTTTGCAAAGCTGGGAATGCCCAAAATTGTCTGCTATTTGAAGTGTTCTGTGAGCATGGCTAAGCTCAGCCTTGAAGAAAAGAGAAGAGAATGCACTTGTCTCTCTACGTTCTTTGCAGAACCTGAGGACTATGTTTGTGGAACACTATATGTATTTGTTGGTTGATATTTTGGTTAATTTTACCAAACTCTTTTCTTTCCTTTTGACTTTATTTTGTATTTAAAAGGGTGAATTTCTTTGTTGGGGGAAGGAAGAGGGATGATGATTAAGAAGAAGGTGATGTGAAAATGAAAGATATCAAGAAAAAAATTAAGTGCTTGGAATTTAGCTTCTTGGGCCAAAACATTTGATTTATTTTACTCTCCTACTCCAAAATTCAGTCTTGTGTAAGACCCACACCAATGTTTGTATCAGCTAGACTATTTACAGCTAACTGTGATCAAGATCATTTACTAAAAATATCTGGAACCGAGATGGCAGAATCCAGATGTAGTCATCCCACAGTCATTGATAAAACAAAATAGTTTGTCATGGAAATGTTGTCAGATTATTCTTCTCTGTTTTTGTTTGTCCTTTACACCATCAGTTCCATCTTTAAATGCTTTTGTAATGCCTGACTCACTTCTGTGTAATTGTTTCTTGATGTTTTATGAAGTGATACTGCTCTTAATTTTCCATCATCTTCTTTTTTGTGGTTACTGCTAGCCAAAAGATTCATTAGCTGTGATGAGATGAGGTCTTCTGCAAATTTAGCTATGTTGTTGTATCATTTTTTGGTCATCTCTGACTCTTTGTGACTCCTTTTAGGGGGTTTCTTGGTAAAGATTCTGTAGTGCTTTGTCATTTCCTTCTCCAGCTCATTTTATAGATGTAGAAACTGAGGCACACAGGGTTAAATGACTTGACTATGGTCACACAACTATAAAGTGTCTGAACTCAGGTCTTCTTGACTCAGGTCTATCTTCAGAGTCACCTAGCTGTCCATAATATTAGCTATACTGTTGTATCAGTATGCACCCCGACATACACAGGAGGTCCTACTATCACAGGTTCTTTGATCTGCTTCTTTAAAAAATAAAGGCAACTTCTGAGGGGTTAACAGTCACTTTAATCAAGCACATGTATCATTCAGTTAGTTCAGGGGAAAAAGTCAGTACCCTGTACTTCAGACAAAATACAGAGAAATCAAAGATAAACAGGCATGGCTTCCTCTCTCTGACCATAATCCATACATACATCACAATTTAACAGACAGGTCCAACTGTCTGACCATAGTTACCAGAGAGGGAAGCACCAACATCTGGGTTTTTCAAAGTCAGGGGGACTGCTTAGCAGCTTCCCAGAGTCTCTCATCTGGCACATAAACCTTCTTTCAACAATTAAGCCCTAAGGTAAATCTGCACCTAGGAGTTTTAAATACTTTTTAGATCCACAGGGTATCATAGTGCCTCATTAACAAAAGGTATGGACCTTCCTACAAATCTTCCCAGGCCCAACAATGGGTGGGAAAGATCCTCCTTAATCACATTATTCACAGGCACTTTTAGCAAAACAAAAACAGCAAAAGATCCTACTTTGCTTGCCCTTACAATCCACACTTCCAGGATTCTTCGCCTTACAGTCTAAATGGCCATGGATCCTGGAACAAATAGCAGCATTATACTTCTTGATTATACTTAAGCAAAAACAGTTCAAGATCCTACTTTGCTTGCCCTCATAAGTGTTCCTCAAAAAAGAGACATGCAGTCATTATCAGGTCCACATATGAAGTCTTCCCAACTTGGTAGGAACTATAAGAGTTTTGATCCACTGGACAGAATAGAAAATTCAAGGCCACCTCCATGGTACAATGAACAATTGCAGAGAAATTTTAATGAAGGGTGACGAGAAAGAGAAATCAAGTGAATAAAAGATTACTTTATCATAAAGGCAATGTAGTTCAGTAGGAAAAAGCATAAGGACATAAAGTCAAAGAACTTAATTTCAAATAGGTGCTGCCATTGACCAACTTGAGACCAACTTCAGCTTCAGTGTCTTCAATTATAAATTGAAGGGGTTGGATAAAATGATCTCAGAGGCCTCTTCCATCTCTCTATAATGAGGAAATGTAGGGCTCCATGCTATCTATAAGGTGCAGTTCTTTGGAAAGGGGAATCAAGTGTGTGAGAAAACCTCTTCTCTCCCTATTATCTCTCAATAGAGACTCCATTGCAGTTATCCCTCAGAGAAAGTCACAGTAGGATGATTTTTATCTCTGAATAAGGGGAGATTTTGTTGAACAAAGATAGATTACAAAGGCAGCATTTTGTAACAGGATGACCATAGTTCGTGGAGTCCATGGTCTTATGTTGTATGAGGTAAAGTCCCTTCTAGGTTTAATGCCACATGCTCTATATCATAACATCCTAGGTTATATGTTCATACAAATATGAACATTATATTGGCTGTGCTATAATGTATTTATTTTAAAATGCATCTTTCACATTTTACATACTGGTGCTACCATTGTAGGCTCTAAAGTTCTTTCCTGCTCAAACATTTTATTTTCTAAGGTCCCTTTTAACTAATATTCTAAAGTTGCATTCTAAATCTTGTCTAAAGATTTGTGACTTTATGAAGCATAATATATTCAATACACTACGATTTTTGTGACTCAGTGGCGTTATTTCTGATTCCCTTTTCTTCCAGCAGCTAGCAGAACAGCATGGGAAGAGACAATGAGACTAGTGTCTCTGAATTCCTCCTCCTAGGACTTCCCATCAGACCACAGCAACAGATGTTATTCTACATCCTATTCTTGAGCATGTATCTCACCACACTGTTTGGGAACCTGCTTATCATCTTGCTCATCAGATTAGACTCTCGCCTTCGTACACCCATGTATTTCTTCCTCAGTCACTTGGCCTTCACTGATGTCTGTTTCTCATCAGTCACTACCCCAAAGATGCTGGTGAACATACAGACAAGAAGCCAGACCATTTCCTACAATGACTGCATCTCACAGATGTATTTCTTCATATTCTTTACTGATCTGGACAGCGTTTTGCTCACTGCAATGGCTTATGATCGCTATGTTGCCATCTGCCACCCTCTCCACTATACCACTGTCATGAACCAGAGTCTCTGCAGCCTGCTGATGGTTGGGTCCTGGACCCTCGCCTGCGTCAGTTCCTTGACCCACACCCTTATTCTGGCCCGACACTCCTTCTGTGCAGACAACACCATAGCCCACTACTTCTGTGACTTGGCTGCATTGCTCAAGCTATCCTGCTCAGATATCTCCCTTGATGGAATAGCGATATTCGCTGCAGGGGTAGCAGTCATCATACTGCCATTAGTATGTGTCCTTATCTCTTACATCCATATTCTTGCCACCATCCTGAAGATCCCTTCTACCAAGGGGATCTGCAAAGCTTTGTCAACCTGTGGCTCCCACCTCTCTGTGGTATCATTATTTTATGGCACAATCATTGGTCAGTACTTTTTACCTTCCTCCAGTAACTCTAATATCAAAGACATTATTTTTTCTATGATGTATACAGGGGTGACTCCCATGCTGAATCCTTTCATCTACAGTCTGAGAAATAGAGATATTAATGACTCCCTGAAAAAAGTCCTTAGCAGGGGGATGTTCTCTTGTCCTTCATAGAGCCATAAATTAATTTTACTCAGGTCATGGAATTATACATTGTCTCTACTCATCCCATAATTCATAACAATAAAAATAACTCAAACTTATTTTTCCACATTTCTGCATAAATTCTCCATAGAGAATCCAAAATTTGAAGGAAAAAAGTAAGTTAGAATCAATTTTTACACCAAATTTCTCTGATAAATGCCTCATTTCTCAAAGATATAGAGAACTGGGTCAAATTTTAAGAATAGAAGGCATTCCCCCAATTGATAATTGCTCAAAGAATATTAACAGGTAGTTTTCAGATGAAGAAATCAAAGTTATCTCTATATCATATTAAAAAATACTTTAAACAACTATTAATTAGAGAAAAACAAATTAAAACAAATTTGAGATTTCACTTCACACCTATCTGATTGTCTATTTTGGCAGAAAATAATAAATGTTGGAAGGATGTGGGAAAATTGGGATACTATGGAACTATTGGTGGAGTTGTAAATTGATCCAACCATCCTAGAGAGCAATTAGAAACTATGCCTCAATTGCTCTAAAACCAAGTTTTATATCTTCATATATATATATATGTACATATATGTGTGCGTGTATATATATATATGTGTACATATAAAACCTTTGACCAAGCAATGCTACCACTACTAGCTCTTTAGTCCAAAGATATCAAAAAGGGGAAAAGGAACCCACATGTACAAAATTATTTATAATAACTCTTTTTGTGGTAACCAAGAAATGGAAATTGAAGCAATGCTCATCAGTTGGGTAATGGCTGAAAAAATTATGGTATATGAATACAATGGAATACTACTGTGCTTAGTTAAATATGATAAGAATACATGCAAAATACTGCATATACATATCAAAAATATAATGTAACATTATACATAACTCCAAAATAGAAACTTCATCCACCTGCATAAGTTACCACTTCTCATCTTCCTACAGCATTATAATCCAGCCTATGTATGAGTTGGACTTATAGTCAAATTCTTTTGTTGAGCTTTCTATATCTCTACCTAAGTTTTTGATGGTATAGGCTCACTACTAGTCAGTCTTTCACTGGAAGTCATAATCAATCAATCAACCAACATTTGTTAAGTGTCTATTATATATAGTATGCCCAGGTAAATTCCAGTGCTTAAAAGAGACAAAAGATAATCTCCAGCCTCAGAGAAATGACAATACAATGGGGGAAGTTACATGAAAACAAATATATACAAGCAAACTAAATACAAGATAAATAGGAAATAAATAAGTGCACTTGGTATTTTTATGACCACACTTGTACTAGATATTAGTGGTAATATTTTTGTATTAAATGATTGTGATCTAACTGCCAGTGAAGTCATTCCCATTGTTTTCAGGGTTCAGGATGACTTCCATCCCTGATGTCATCTTTGTTTCTTGGTGCTGATTCTTTGGAATTCAGCTTTTTACTTACCACCTTGTCATTCCTCTTCTGAGTATATTCATCCCTCATGTCCCAATCAGGGACCACAGATGTAAAGGAACATAATTTGACTTTTCCAATTTGTACTGTTCTGGTCATGGTTTTACACCAGATTGTTTTGACCTATGTTTGTTTTTCTTTTGATGTTTTTTTATTTTCAATTTTCACACAGAAAAAAAATTTTTTTCTTGTGGTTCCAACTTGCCACACTTTCTTCATACATTTTTTTATCCTTTGAGAAAATACTTTAGGGCTGCATGATGATGAGTCTTAGATGGGCAAGCAGTCCTGGACAGATTTGTGGTCATACTCTATTCTACATACTATATCCATCAACTTTTTGATATTTAGTATAAGATGACATTGACCGATGTCATGTAGACATCATTTTATCTCTGAGTTACGTTTCAGACTGTTACGCATTCATTCCAGTTTAACCTCACCCACTTCCTCAGGTGCGCTCTTCAGTTGAGGGTTCACACAAACTATAAAATCAGTCAATTCTTCCCTTTGTACTGAAGAGGACTTTTAACAATGGAATCGTACACCTTCCATGACATCTCACTAACACCAAATCATCCCTCTGGTTTTTGTAGAAATGTTTTGTAGAAATGTTTGCCATGTGATTAAGTAATCAGGTTAAGTAATCCTCAAGCTCTGTGCAAATCCAATAGACATTCTATTAAGTTACTCATACTTTCTAACTTAGACAACTAAGAATTATGTCATTATTTTGTTACAAAAAGGTAAAAGATACTGCTGCAGGGGATGTGGGAAAATAGGGACATCAATAGACTGTTGATGGAGCTGTGAACTCCTCCAATCATTCTGGGGAACAGTTTGGAACTATGCCCAGAAGCTATAAAACAGGGCATACCTTTTGACCTAACAATGCTACTAGGTCTACTTTCCAAAGAGATAAAAGAGAAAGGAAAAGGATCCATAGTACAAAAATATGTATAGTAACTCTTTTCTCAGTGGCAAAGAATTATAAAGTAAAAGGATGCTCCTCAGTTATATAATAAATGGAATTATGGTATATGATTGTGATGGGATGTTTGATGAAGGAGATAGTTTCAGAAAAACCTGGGAAGACCAGTATTAACCAGTACAAAGCGAAATGAACAGAACTAGGAAAACACCATTCACAATAGCAATAATCTTGTAATGACAACCAAGTACTCTGATCAATATAATGATTCATGACATTTCAAAGGACTCATGACCTCCAAAATGGGCACTGACGAACTCTGAGTGCAGATTGAAGCATATTTTTTTTACTTTCTTTACTTTTCTTGCTTTGCCTTTTTTGAAACATGGTTAATGTGGAAACTTGTTGTGCATGACTTAATATTTATAATATGTATTGTATTTCTTGCCTTCTCAAGGCAGGGAGGAGAGGCAAGAGAGAGGGAGAGAATTTGGACCTAAAAATAAAAAAAAAATTTAAAAAACAAAAGAAATAAAATTATAAAACAGCAACAACAATTCTCTTACCTGATGAGTCAAATTTCCCTTGCAAAAGATAGAGTACTTTCCCAGAAATTTTCCAGCTTAGGCTATCCCTCTGCAATGATGTATCTAATATATCTAATAACATATTTAGTATGCAGCCTTGCCTACAGATGTCACATTTTTGTTCACTTCAAAGGATCTAGTCTTTGCTTTACTCACACGTGAGCTTTCTCTTTCTAGTCTAGAGGACCCAGGATTGGTCTTTCTTTTATCCCTTTATGACTTAAAAACATCTTACAATCTTCCTACTGTCGAGCTTCCTTTAATTACTAGAGCCTTTACTCTCCTGATAAACTTCATTTCCTTAGTATGAAAATGTATTTGGCATTTTTGAGTGATGTAATAAATTGAATAATTTGTAGAATACCGAGTTGTCTCCCTAGCCCTGACTTTGCTATGAATTATCATAAAACCTCACAATTCTTTGACTTTTCAATATCTTGTCAATTTACATATTTTAATTTTGTAGGTCTACTCCTAAAATCAGGAGACCACTGTCACTTTTCCATTCAAAAACATCACATTATTTATTAAACAGGTGAGGTTCCAATTTTTCAAGTAGTATTAATTAATACAACTAATTATTGAATATGTAATGCATATAGCAATCATTGATGAAACAATAGTTGTATGTAATTAATATTTATGAAATAAATAGTAAAATGGACAGATTTGTGTTACTAATTATCAGGACAACTATCAGGAATTTTATATTTATGCTTGCAGTAGGTTTATAACGAGAGAGAAAATGCCTACAGTGAAGAAAAGAAGTTAAAATCCCATATATAACCTTCACATATAGCATAGGTGGGGTCATCACCTTTCTCTCAACCTGATTTTAGTCTATTTTTCATTATTCTTTCTTATTCTGGCTTCAAAGACAAGGGGTAATATTCTGATTAATTGCCTATTTATTGCTAAAATTGTGACATCTCTCTAATCAACTCATAGCAACTTCTTCTCCCATAAACTGTTGATTATTTATCATTCTCTCCCACCTTCTAAACTTCAATAAACATCAAGGTTACTGGCTACACAATTTATTGACCGCATAACAAATAATAACAGATAAACATAAATACTTTTCTACAATGTATTAGCTGTGAGAAAGATCACAGTTGACCTCATCTTTAATCGTTATCTCAACTTCTGAGTTCTTAATTCTGGAACTGCAGTCCCATTATTCAGTTGTGTCAGGAGAGAACTTTACTGGTAAATAAAAATATCTTCTTAAGGACTCTCTTCATGTTTCTCTTCAAAACAAGAATCAAAACAGTTCTCTCATGGAAAACGTTTCCGTTTATCCCCTTCCACTCTATCATCACTCAATATCTCTTCAGCCATGACAAGTTGCTTTCTAGAACAAGTTTTTCTGTCATTCTACTAAGATTCTATTGCCTCATAAAGATAGAGTAACTATAGTTTCTTTAAGAAATATTATTGAAGCTGATGTTACATTAATAGTGCTTTCTAAGCACTACGTTGTATGAAGGATATTAACAAGTTGGAATATATCCAAAGAAGGGCAACTTGGATGATGTATAGACTCAAACCATCCATCAAGCCATCAAAGGACCCACCTAAAACCATTAGTGGTAGGGGCAACAGTTGAGTCTGGTGGGGAACCAACTTCATCATCATCACAATACTAAAAATAATAACAATAATGGCAGTTTAGCATTTCTAATAGTAGTAGTTTAAGGCTTGCCAAGAACTTTATATATATTATCTCATTTAATCCGCACAACTCTCCTTCCTGAGAGCCATTCTATATAACAAAGAAACTGACTGTTTAGCTTTAATGGCTTGGAGGCCTATTGGTTTGATCTTGTTACTGATCCTGTACCATATTCTAACTCCAACTAATCTCCTGTAGCACACAACAGAAAGGGACTAAGTCCTAGTTCCTGACAGATAAGGGAGAAAGTCTTTTGCTAGTTGGTCATTTCAGGAAGTGTGGTACAGTAGGAAAAGCAGCAGACCCAGGATCCAAGAATTTGGATTTTAATCTCAGTTCTGACAGTTCCCAGTTTGGGACCTTGAGCAAAACATGTCACTCACTCTTTTGTGCTTTTACTTCCCAGTAGCAAGTGAGGCAAGAAGTGCTATGAGTTACTGGATGTGGGTGGAAAGGGACAGCATCTGCCCTATCTCTCATGGTATGAGTGTGTGCGTGTGTGTGTGTGTGTGTGTGTGTGTGCGCATAAATCATCTGTCTCTTTTGTGTTTTATTTTTTCTTGATTTTAGGTGAATGAATGCCCTGAGATAGTTCAGTATTTGTTTTGTTTGCTCTCTATCTCTCTTTCTCTGTGTGTGTATGTGTGGGTGTGTGTGTCTGTCTGTCTATCTCTGTCTCTTTCTTTCATAACTTCGACTTCTTTAGAGAGAGTTTCCATCATGTATGCAATTTTTATTGTTCTACAAATTATGCTTTAAAATTCTTCATTGAGAACTCTATTGAGTCAAACACTCTTTATTTCTGACCACCACGGCTGGGTAGACAGGCTGACTTAACTTTCTCATATTGGTTAATGTGAAGAGTAATAGACCTAGGTCCTTCATCTGGGTGATACAGGACTGGTCCCAGCTGATTTTCAAATCCCTTTTTGATTAAGCTTAATAGAGTTGCTCATATGACTCTCCACTCACTTTCTCTTTCTGATCTCCTCTTTTTCATATGGCTGAGAAGAATCAACACCTTCCACTTCTTACAGAGTAAAGGTGTGATATATGGGCAAAATTATTGTAGCAATGATTGAAGAATATTTATGTAGTATCCCCCCGACAGTTGGGTTTCAAGACACAAACCTGTGAGTTTATTTTTGTTTGCTCCCTCAAGAACAAGGAGACTGGTGGAGAAGGAGGCACTTAGTGAGACTTTTATATCTTAAAATTATCCATTTTTAATTCACAAAGTTTTATCTCACCCAGAGAGTTGTCTTTTTCTGTTGAGTTAGCTATAATTATACCTGGTAAAGCATTCCTTTCTTGTGGATTGAAGAAGTTTGTGTGTGTGTGTGTATGTGTGTGTGTGCATGTGTGCATGTGTGCGTGTGTGCGTGTGTGTTCATCCTTCATTGCTGAAGAAGATCATGCCATCAGAGAGTTGATGACATGACTTGCGCTTAACTTTGTTTTGAGTGAGGGAGGTCTGTGCAGGTCACCAGCCTCATTTCTCCTCCAGAGCCATCTGAATCCAATGACCTGATATTCCTCAGGATGACTGGAGATGACCCAGGATGGGGTTATGTGACTTGTCGAAGGTCACACAGCTAGTAAGTGTAAAGTGTCTGAGGTGAGATTTGAACTCAGGTCCTCCTGACTCCTGTACAGTGCTCTATCCACTGCACCACCTAGCTGCCCCGAAGAAGTTTGTAAAAAGCAACACATCTAAAAACTCTCTAGTTACATGATTCCACAAAACAGAGAATTGTAGTTTGAAAATCTTGAGTTCCTTCCCTTTCATTTTACAGTTGAGGAAACTGAGACCCAGGGATTTTCTCATGGTCACATAAGTGATAGGTTGCACATCAGAACTTGAATTCAGTTCCAATTCCAGATCCAGTGCTCATTCCTAGTATAACATGGTGCCTTTCTACAGAGCACAGAATGATAGAATAGGAAGTGCTCTTAAAAAACAGAATGCTAGAATATAAAATAGAGAATGTTGAAGTTAGAAGGATCTTATAATAGAGAGTTGAAGTAGGAGGGAGCAAAAGCATCATCTCATTTGACCTCTTTTCTCTCCTCAAGACACCAATGCTGCTTTTATCTCTTCCTCGCAGCAGAGAACCTTGCCTCACACATCACTGAAAAAAAGAAGGCCTGTGTTCCTACTTTCTTAATTCTATGTATCTAACCATTTCAGTATCAATTCCTATTTTTTCCTTTTTCGCTCCTATTTCTGAGGATGTGATGACCCTTCTTCTCAGTGTCAATCTCTTCTACTAATACACACTTTCCATATCTGCCTGTCTCTTTTCACAACTTGCCCATTCATCATCCCTTTCCCTCCCCTAATTTTCAACCTCTCCTTAAATAATGGCTCTTTTTTTCTTGCAAAGAGGCCAAAATCTCCCTATTTGAAAACAAACAAAATGTTTATTCAAACTCTTCCTTTCATAAACTCCTCAGAAATACCATCAATACTATGTATACATTTTGCCTCTACCTACTTTGTTCATCCTTTTGCAAACTGACTTGTGACTTCTTCACTCAACTGGAATTACTCTCTCCAAGATGCTCATTGATCTCTTAGTTGACAAAACCATGGTCTTTACTCAGTCTACATCCCTTTTTTCCTCTCAGCAACATTTAATTCTGTTGAAGAGTAGAGACACCTCTGGTAGACTTGGATTTTTGTAATAACGCAAAAACTTCTTATAAAAAAAAAAAATCCCAAAGGTGGTTCTCAAGGCAAAATGCCTTCCACACTCAGAGAAAGAAATATAGAAGTCACTCACAAAATGTAGCAGATCATGTTTGTGTATGTGTATGTGTTTGTGTATCATGTTCTGATTTGTTATACGATTTCTTTCATTTATTTTAGTCTGACTACATAGCATGACTATAGTGAAAATATACTCAATAGGAAAGTATATGTAGAATCTATACAGAATTGTATGCAGTCGTGGGGAGGGAGGGGGGTAGTGGGGTGTAGGTGGGGGGGGGATAAAATCTCAATTGTATGGCAGTGATTGTTAAACATTAAAAAATAAAAAAAGAAAAAAAAAGAGTAGAGACACCATCTCCTCTTAGACATTTTCTCCTCCCTGAGTTTTCATAAATTAACTTTCTCCTAATTCTCCTTTCTGATTGCTCCTTTTTAGCCTCCTTTGATTAATAATGAATTACTTATGTCATATCCTGCACATGTGGCTGTACTATATGATTGCAATCAACAGCAAGAAAACACAGGTTCTCTACCAGGCATCACCACCCCATTGATACATGAAATCATTGGTTACAGAAAATGGAGAAATCATGAATACCATGGATAAGTTCACTTACCTTTGGCAGTACACTTTCCCAGGATTTACATACAGATGATGTGGTTGTGAGAGCTAGCTCAGTGTTTGAGGATTCCAAAGGAAACTGTGGTAGAGAAGAGGTATTAGACTGCCTACCAAAGTAAAAGACTGCAGAACCATTGTGCTGACCTCATTGTGGTATACCTGTGAAGCTGTGGTGATTAAAAATGTTTAAGAGACACAGTTTCTGGGTAATTTAATCATTTTATTTTATTTTTCCAGTCAGCCAGAGACACTATTTATTGGTTATTTTCTTTTTTTAATCAATTAATTTTATTTATTTTCAGTGTTCTAAAATCACTACCATATAACTTAGATTATTATTTTCCCTCCCTCCTCCTACCTCCCCCCTCCCTCCCCAAGACAGCATACAATTTTATATATCTTCTACTCAAACATTCTTATTAAATACATTTTCACTATAGTCAGGCTGTGTAGAAGAATTAAATTGAATGGGAGAAATCATATAACAAACCAAAACGTAATACACACATACAAAAAATTATCTGCTACATTCTGAGATTGAATTCCATAATTCTTTCTCTGGATGTGGAAGGCATTTTGCCTCAGAAGACCACTGGGAATTTTTTTTAAGTCCTTGAGTTGCTACAAAGTTCCAAGTCTGCCAGAAAAAACTCTTGCACACTGTGGTCATTGCTGTGCACAATGTCCTCTTGGTTCTACTCCTTTCACTTAGCATCAGATCATATAAGTCTTTCCAGGCTTCCCTGAAGTCTTCCTGTTTATCGTTTCTTATAGGGCAATAGTATTCCATTACATTCATGTACCATAATTTATTCAGCCATTCCTCAATAGATGGGCATTGCCTTGATTTCCAGTTTTTGGCCACCACAAAGAGTGCTGCTATAAATATTTTTGTAGGACCCTTTCCCATTTTTACGATCTCTTGGGGATACAGTTCTAGAAGCAATATTACTGGGTCAAAGGGTATACATATTTTTGTAGCCCTTTAGGCATAGTTCCAAATTGCTCCCCAGAATGGCTGGATAAGCTCACAGCTCCACTAACAATGTATTAGTGTTCCAACTCTCCCACACCCTCTCCAACATTTATCATCTCCCTGTTCTGTCATGTTTGCCAATCTGATAGGTGTGATGTGGTACCTCAGAGTTGTTTTGATTTACATGTCTCTAATCAAAAATTTTTTGGAGCATTTTTTTGTATGACTATAGATGTCTTCAATTTCTTCCTCTGAAAATTGCCTGTTCATATCCTTTGACCATTTATCAATTGGGGAATGATTTGTATTTTTGTACATTTGACTCAGTTCTCTATATATTCTTAAAATGAGGCCTTTATCAGCAACATTAGCTGTAAAAATTCTTTCCCAGTTTTCTACATCCCTCTGAATTTTGGTTGCATTGGGTTTGGTTGTGCAAAAACTTTTCAGTTTAATGCAATCAAAAGTATCCATCTTGCACTTCATAATGCTTTCTATTTCTTCTTTAGTCAAAAATTTTTCCCTTCTCCATAAATCTGATAAATGCACTATTCTGTGCTCCACCAATTTGTCCATAACATCAATCTTTATACCCAGATTGTGTATCCATTTGGATTTTATTCTTGTGTATGGTGTCAGGCATTGGTCTATGCCTAGTTTCTGCCACACTTTTATCCAGTTTTCCCAGCAATTTTTGTCAAACAGTGAGTTCTTATTCCAGAAGCTGGAGTCCTTGGGTTTATCAAACAGTAGATTGATATATTCATTGTCTACTGTGTCTTGAGTACCTAGCATATTCCACTTATCTACCCTTCTGTTTGTTAGCCAGTAACAAGTGGTTTGGATCATTGCTGCTTTATAATACAGTTTGAGATCTGATAGCACTAGCCCACCTTCCCTAGAATTTCTTTTCATTAGTCCCCTTGACATTCTGGACTTATTGTTCTTCCAGATGAATTTTGATACTATTTTTTCCAGTTCTAGAAAATAATTATCTAATCATTTTATTAATAAGGTCATCTCATTATTAATGAATGGTTGGTCATTTGATTATCTCTCTCACACCAAAGACCATCATGGTAGTGGGCTCATGGCATATATACACTTCAGAGAGCAGGCTTTTTTGAGGGGTGGCAATCAGTTGTCACTGGATAACCCAATATGAGGTGAGCTATACTAAAAATAGGGTCTTGGGGTATGTGATCTATGTCATCCAAATCTTGGTCATAGAGACATCAATTACCATATTACTTGTTAAGACAAAAGAGTGGATCCACATTTTTGTAGACCTGTCTGAGCAAAGACGGTGAGTAGGAATGCATCCGTTAGCCCAAATGTAGTATTTATTTTACTGTCTTTTTAGATCTTGACCTAAGCAAATCTTTAAGAGAGATTTTCCACACTGGTTGGTTTCTGGATGAGGAAGTAGAAAGGGGGGAAAAAACCTTGGTGCTAATACTAGAATTAGTTATTAAATATAAGAGAGAAATATTCCTTTCTCAAAAAACCTGGACAGCATACCAGCACCATGCTAGGAAACGGAATTGCTCCTCTTTGAATTGTCTTAGGAAGATTCTGAAGATCATCTGGTAAGATGAGGTACCAAACACTTAGGTTCTTTCTTGGGCTAAACTACCAAACATTCAAACTCTACTGCAGAGAGCACAACTCAGATGAGCCAGCCATATTATTCAAATGTTAAACTTACCTTTGCCCAAAAGACTATTTTATGGAGAACTCACATAATGCAGATGCTCAATGGTGGTCAGAAGTGGTACAAGGACACTCTCAAGGTCTCTCTGAAGAAGTTTGGAATCATTGGTGTGACACAGAAGATACTAGTAAAGGTGTGCCCATATCAAAGAAAGTTCTATGCTTTATAAGCAAAGAAAATTGGAGTAGCTCAAAAAAAGTGAAGTATGGAAATTTAGAGACATCTGTATCCCACAAGATCCGATGAGCTATTTGTGCTTGAACTGTGGTAGAGCCTTCCTAGCTCATATTGGTCTGATCAGCCACAGTTGGATACACTGTACCTTGATTCCAACATAGTGGTGTCATTTTGGCCCTCTTCAAGAATGAAAGATCTGAACCAACTGTATGACTAGATTCTGAGCCCTTTTCTTTATTTATGCTCTCTCTATTTGATTTCACTAACTCTCATGCCTTCAATTATCATCCTTATGCATATAACTCTCATCTCTACACACAGTCTTCATCTCTTTCCTAAGCTCCAGTCTTGTATCGCTGACTGCTTATTGGACATTCCCAGAAGGATCCCAAACATTCCCATAGACACCTCAAGCTATAGAACTGAATATCTTTCTCCTGCCCCGCCCCCCCTACACATGCAAAATTATTTTCTGGATCCCCTATTTCTTAAAAACAACAATAATAATTGCCATTTATATAGCGCTTTAAAGTTGAAAAGTGCTACATATATGTGCATATATATATATATGCATACATATAAAACCACATTTGATTCTTCTTTAAAAATAGTTTACAATTTTTTCTAAACAAGCATTTGAAAGTTGAATCTCTTTCTCCCATTACTCCTACAAATCAGCATTTTTTTTAAAATGAAAAAATAAAGACCTAACTACATAACTGGATCATTCAACCACACAAATTTCTACATTAGCCATGTGTGAAAATGTATGTCTTTTTCTCATTTATAAGTTTATCATGTCTCTGACTCAGTGTATTCCATTTCTAAATAGCTTTGATTACAGCATGATGTAGGGCCAAGAACCTATGACTTGGAGTCAAAGGACCTAGGAAGGTAAATGTGGTCTTCTGTGTGTATTGCAATTTCTTCTGATCATATTATGTGTTTGTGCCATAGTTCCTGAAGAACTACAGTTGTGAGTATAAATGAAAGACAATGTAGAGGTGCATGGTTGGTGTGAACAAATGGCAATGCTTTTCCAATACATTTTGCAGAAAGAGGACATATGGCAGAGGAGAGATGTAAAATCTGAAAAGGAGATGAAAGACTGGGAGATAATGGAGGGATGTCCCATGTGTTGTACTGGTACTCACAATGTATCAAGAGATATAAAGGAAGCTCCTTAGAACATTGGGTATACCTACTGTGGAGGACTTGTGAAAAGACTTGCAAAAAGTAGCACAAGCCAATGAGTTGTAATCATAGACCATCAAAGAAAACGTTGTTGTTATTATTATTACAATGAAAATAATGGTGGTGATGATTACAAATGGGAAGGAAAAATCTGTAGAGAGCAAGGATATCACATCAAGTTCATCAAGCTCAACTATTTTTAAAATTATATATATAAATATAGATATATTCAAATTACAAGTGGAAATAATTTTAACAGAAGCCACCACACATGAAGAGAAGGGATAGCTTGGCACACCTAGAGTGAGTATTGAACAATTGATTGGGGACAAGCTGAAGGTCTTCATTCACTGTCCTGCCATCATTGATCTTCTCTGTATTTGGTTCATATGTTATGGCTTGTATGTTGGGGTACAGAGTGTGTTCAGGGAGGACTAGTACCTCTGGTTTGAGAGCTGCTGGGCCCTTTTCAGGGTTGCTTTCCACTTTTAGGGTTCATCTGTTCTACCTAACTCTCACCTGTGGCTCCAAGAAGCTGCAGCATGCACGGCAGCCTTACCCCTGTAAAATATTTCAGCAGATGGGTTAAACCAGTTTGAGGATAACCAAGGGGTCTCAAACCTATTGGTGAGTTATGAGGGTATTTAAACCACTTATATAAAGGCTTCCCACGGTAGAATGGACAGATGAGAGAAATTTGCTCCAACAACCTTGAAGGCAGCTGAAGCAGGTGCTATGGAGTGCTTAGTGCTTGGTTAGACATGATAGATACCAAGGTCACCCACTGCATCTTGAGCCATCACCAGTCATCTTGTCCTGCCAATGGACTGTGATGACTCTGGAGAAGAGAGTAGGGCTGATGACTATGTGAAACTCTGCCTCATTTAAATCCAAATTGCACCCTAATGAAAAGGCATCACCAATACCATTTTACCTCTCAAATTCCTGTGGTGACAAGAAAGTGATGAAGCAATAGGTGTGGATACACTGGAAACTGCAGTCATTATCCTGCACACAGGTGGCCCAAGACATACATTATGTTCTCAGTGAAAGCAACAGTGGGATATGGCAGCATCCTGGATGCCTGAGCAGCCTTTTTAAGGACTGTACTGCTCACATCCTGGTGTGAGGAAGGAGATAGAAAAGGTGCCCTAAAAATTGTCTGCTTGAGGGAGTAGAGCCAAGGTGGTGGAGTAGAAGGATGGACCTGTAGAAACTTTCCCCCCACAGCCCATAAAATACTTGAAAAAATGACTCTAAACAAATGCTAGAGCAGCAGAAGCCACAAAATGACAGAATGAAAGAGATTTCTGGCCCAAGACAGCCTAAAAGACTGACAGGAAATGTCTATACCATAGATCTCAGAGAAGAGCACAGCTCAGTCTTGGCCAAGTGGTGTGGCACAGACAGGAATGGAGCAGACTTCAGGTCATGGAATCACAGGTAGCAGCTGTGGTTCCCATATCTCTCAACCCAGAAATGCCAAAGACAACTTCAAAGATCTCACCTGGGTGAGAAGGGAGTACAGTCTGGCCCCAGTCCCAGCCCCGAAGCAGCAGCACCCACTTCTGGAGCCCTCAGCTTTTAGGCTGGGGGAATCAAGTAGATGATCTGGGTCTCAGTTCTGACTGGCAATCTTGGGGTAAAGATGAGTGCTGATGTGGTGGAGCTGGTGATGACTCTGTAGATGGAATCCTGCCCGGGGCGACTCCCGGGCCTTCACCTTCTACTTACCTATCCCCGGTCCTCGGACATCTCCGGCCCTCCTCCTGGTTCAGGGGAGGGAATTCCCTCTCCCTGTTGGGGAAGGGGAATAAACAGGCAGAGCACCCGAAAGGAGTTGCAGCCAGCAAGCTTTATTCCGTTTCTCTCCCTAGCTCTCATGGTCATCCCCTTTTATTATCCCCTGTCTCCTCCCCCGTATCTCCCATGGGCGGGCGAGCTCCTCCCAAGTGCCTCCCCGTGGGTGGAGCCAGACTGTTACCAGGGCCATCCCAGTACCTCGTGGCTTGCTAGACCAGCTAGCCTGCCACGTAAGCAGGTTCAGACCCTCAGGCGTCTCACGGTCCTCACGGGGGACCCCGGTCCAGAGCTGTCCCCCAACAGAATCCTACTCACAGATCCTAGACAGAAGAGACTGCTTTTCATGGCTCCCAGACCAGAGTGTAGGCCAGGAGAGAAGTAAACTCGTCTCCCTTGAATATGCCACCTTGAAAAAACTGAGAACTTACAGGTCCCTAGAGTATACCTTCCACTTGATAAAGAACTCAAAAGTCAATTAACTGGCTGGGGAAATGCCAAAAAACAGGGGGGAAAATAAGACTATAGAAGGTTACTTTCTTGGTGAAAAGGTATTTTCTTCCATTCTTTTGGATGAGGAAGAACAAAGCATAACATCAGTGGAAGACACAAAAGTCAAGTCTTCTACATCCAAAATCTCCAAAAAAATATGCAACAGTCTCAGATCATGAGAGAACTCAAAAAGGATTTTGAAAATCAAGTAAGAGAGCTGGAGGAAAAATTGGGAAGAAAAATGAGAGCAACCCAAGAAAATCATGAAAAGCGAGTCAACAGCTTGCTAAAGGAGATCCAAAAAATGCTGAAGAAAATAAAACCTTTAGAAATAGAATAACTCAAATGGCAAAAGAGGTCCAAAAAGTCAATGAGAAGAAGAATGTTTTAAAAAGCAGAATTGGCCAAATGGAAAAGGAGGTTCAAAAGCTCACTGAAAAAAATAGTTCTTTCAAAATTAGAATGGAGCAGATGGAAGCTAATGACTTTATGAGAAACCAAGAAATTACAAAACAAAACCAAAAGGATGAAAAAATAGAAGACAATGTGAAATATCTCATTGGAAAAACAACTGACCTGGAATATAGATCCAGGAGAGATAATTAAAAAATTATTGGTCTACCTGAAAACCATGATCAAAACAAAGAGCCTCGATATCATCTTCCAAGAAATTATCAAGGAAATTGTCCTGATATTCGAGACCTAGAGGGTAAAATAGAAATGGAAAGAATTCACAGACCACTTCCCAAAAGAGATCCCAAAAGAAAAACTCCTGGGAATATTATAGCCAAATTCCAGATTTCCCTGGTCAAGGAGAAAGTATTACAAACAACCAGAAAGAAATAATTCAAGTATTGTGGAAATACAATCGGGATAACACAGAATTTAGCACTAAGGAATTGAAGGGCTTGGAATATTATATTCCAGAGGTCAGAGGAGATAGGATTAAAACCAAGAATCACCTACCCAGTACAAATGAGTATAATACTTCAGGGGGAAAAAAGGAATTTCAATGAAATAGAGGACTTCAAGCCTTCTTATTGAAAAGAGCAGAGCTGAATAGAAAATTTGAACTTCAAATACAAGAATCAAGAAAAACATGAAAACATAAAGAGGAAAGAGAAGCCTTTAGGAACTCGTTAAAGTTGCACTGTTTACATTCCTACATGGAAAGAAGTTATTTGTAACTCATGAGACCTTTTTCAGTATTAGGGTAGTTAGACAGAATATACATATATATATATGTATATATATATGTATGTATGTATACACGCACACATATCTATATACTAAGGTGTGTATGGGTATGTATGTATGTGTATATTATATATGTGTAGGTATGTACATGTACATGTATGTATGCATATACACACATACATACACAGACAGAAGACCTCAACAGCTATCACATCCAAATAGCAGCCATGAGTGAAACAAGGCTGCAAATGAAAGTCACCTTATTGAAGTTGGAGCTGGATACATATTTTTCTAGAGTGGTCACAGTGAAGGGGAGTGCCATGAAGCTGGCATAGATTTTGCAATCAAAATTAATCTAGTCAGCAAGTTGGTATGCCTGCCAAAAGAAGTGAATGGCAGGTTCATGACAAATGCTATTGCCACTTGCAGGAAAACTCCATGCCATCATCATCAGTGCCTATGCATTCACCATGATGAATCCTGATGAGGTCAAAGGAAAATTTTATGAAGACCTAGAGACCCTTATCATCAATGTGCCAAAGGAGAACAAGCTTATAATTCTGGGTGACTTTAATGCTAGAGTAGGCTCAGACTACCAGACTTGGCAGGGAGTCCTAGGGAGGAATAGAGTTGGAAACAGGAACAGCAATGGTCATTTACTGCTGAAGACTTGTGCATCATATGACCTTCTCATCACCAACATTGTCTTCCATTTACCTAAATGCAATAAAACTTCTTGGATGCACCCTCGAAGCAAACATTGACATGTAATAGACTATGTGATTGTAAGGAGAAGAAACAGACAAGATGTGACAGTGACAAAGGCAATGTGTGGTGCAGAGTGCTGGACTGATCATAGACTTATCCTTTTCAACCTAAATATTTGCATTCATCAAAAGTGCCACCCCCATGGCAAAATGACTACCAGAAGAATTAATGTCAATAAATTAGAGGTCTTCTCTGAGTGTGAACAATTTGTTACTAACTTGGAGGGAAAGTTGAGCCAACACACAGTTGGCAACAGAGGAGCAGAAAAGGAGTGGACAGCTTTCAGAAATTTGATGTACAGCACTGGATTTGCTCATTTGGTTCAGAACACTCCCAGACACTGATTTGATGAAAATGATGGGGAAATTCAGAAGTTGCTAAATGAAAAGCGAGAACTCCACAGGACTTACCAATGGGATAATTCATCCACCTCTAAAAAGACAACATTTAATTCCATCAAAAGCAAAATACAAGAAAAGCTTAGAGAGATGCCAGATTCCTGCTCAGTAAGAAGGCAGATGAAATTCAGCTTTATGCTGATAGTAACAATCCAAAGTGCTTTTATGATTCCCTGAAAGTTATTTAAGGACCAAAAACCTATGATGCATCACAAACACTCAGTGCTGATGGAACCACATTGATTAGTGATAAGAACAAGATCCTGGAGGTATGGGCTGAACACTTCCATAGTATTATCAACAGACCATCATCAATCAATGCTGAGGTCATTGACCATTTAGCTCAGGTTGAAGTCAATTCCTCCTTAGTTGAACTTCCAATTGAAGAAGAGGTTTTGAGTGCCATTAGGCTCCTTTCATGTGGCAAAATACCTAGTGATGATTCTATTCCAGATGAGATTTACAAGGTAGGGGGACCATTGCTCATAAAAAAGTTGACTGAAATTTTCCAGGTTATATTGCACGAGGAGGTTACCCCCCAGGAGTTTAAGGATGCCTCCATTGTTCAGCTCTATAAAGGTAAAGAGAATAGATTGTCCTGCCACAATCACTGTGTGTCTCTCTCTTAGTTTTTGCTGGCAAGATTCTTGCTGGAATCCTCCTCAGTAGCCTAATTCTTCACCTGGAAAATGGTCATCTACCTGAGAGTCAATGTGGCTTCAGAAAGGGCCTTGGAACAGTTGATATGGTGTTTGCTGCCCAACAACTCCAAGAGAAATGCTAAGAGCAGAGCAGAGGTCTGCATACAAAGTATGTAGATCTGACCAAGGCCTTTGACACTGTTAGTTATGACAGTTTATGGAAAATTATGTCAAAATTTGGTTGCCCAGAGAAGTTCATCAGTATTGTACATTAATTTCATGATGGCATGTTTGCCCGGGTTCTAGATACTGGACAATGCTCTCGTGATTTCCCAGTCACCAATGGAGTGAAACAGGAATGAGTACTTGCTCCCATGCTTTTTTTTTTTTTTTAACAATGTTGCTTTTTTTATTTATTTAACTTTTCAACATTCATTTCCACAAAATTTTGGGTTCCAAATTTTCTCCCCATTTCTCTCCTCCCCCCACCCCAAAACGTTGAGCATTCTAATTACCCCTATTACCAATCTGCCCTCTCTTCTAACATCCCTCCCTTCCCTTATCCCCATCTTCTCTTTTGTCCTGTAGGGCAAGGTAACTTTCTATACCCCATTACCTGTATTTCTATTTCCTAGTTGCAAGAACAGTACTCAACAGTTGTTCTAAAACTTTGAGTTCCAACTTCTCCCCATCCCTCCCTCCCCACCCATTCCCTTTGGGAAGGCAAGCAATTCAATATAGGCCATATCTGTGTAGTTTTGCAAATGACTTCCATAATAGTCGTGTTGTGTAAGATTAACTATAATTCCCTCCATCCTGTCCTGCCCCCCATTGCTTCTATTCTCTCTTTTGATCCTGTCCTTCCCCAAGAGTATTGACTTCAAATTGCTCCCTCCTCCCACTGCCCTCCCTTCCATCATCCCCCCCACCCTGCTTATCCCCTTCTCCCCCACTTTCCTGTATTGTAAGATAGGTTTTCATACCAAAATGAGTGTGCATTTTATTCCTTCCTTTAGTCTAATGTGATGAGAGTAAGCTTCATGTTTTTTCTCTCACCTCCCCTCTCTTTGCCTCCACTGAAAAGTCTTTTACTTGCCTCTTTTATGAGAGATAATTTGCCCCATTCCATTTCTCCCTTTCTCCTCCCAATATATTTCTCTCTCACCACTTAATTTCATTTTTTTAAAGATATGATCCCATCCTATTTAATTCACCCTGTGCTCCGTGTGTGTGTGTGTGTGTGTGTGTGTATGTGTGTGTGTATAATCCCACCAACTACCCAGATACTGAAAAAAGTTTCAAGAGTTACAAATATAGTCTTTCTATGTAGGAATGTAAATAGTTCAAGTTTAGTAAGTCCCTTATGATTTCTCTTTATTGTTTACCTTTTCATGCTTCTCTTCATTCTTGTGTTTGAAGGTCAAATTTTCTTTTCAGCTCTGGTCTTTTCATCAAGAATGCTTGAAAGTCCTTGATTTCATTGAAAGACCATTTTTTCCTCTAAAGTATTATACTCAGTTTTGCTGGGTAGGTGATTCTTGGTTTCAGTCCTAGTTCCTCTGACCTCTGGAATATCATATTCCATGGCATTCGATCCCTTAATGTAGAAGCTGCTAGATCTTGTGTTATCCTGATTGTATTTCCACAATACCTGAATTGTTTCTTTCTAGCTGCTTACAATATTTTCTCCTTGACCTGGGAACTCTGGAATTTGGCCACAATGTTCCTAGGAGTTTCTCTTTTTGGATCTCTTTCAGGAGGTGATTGGTGGATTCCTTCAATATTTATTTTGCCCCCTAGTTCTAGAACATTAGGGCAGTTCTCCTTGATAATTTCATGAAAGATGATGTCTAGGCTCTTTTTTGATCATGGCTCTCAGGCAGTCTCATAATTTTTAAATTTTCTCTTCTGGATCTATTTTCCAGGTCAATTGCTTTTCCAATGAGACATTTCACATTATCTTCCATTTTTTCACTCCCTTGGTTTTGTTTTGTGACTTCTCTGCCTCCCACAAAGTCATTAGCCTCCATCTTTTCCATTCCAATTTTCAAAAAACTACTTTCTTCAGTGAGCCTTTGAACCTTCTTTTCCACCTGGCCAGTTCCATATTTCAAAGCATTCTTCTCTTCATTGGCTTTTCGGACCTCTTTTGCCAGTTGAGTTAGCCCATTTCTGAAGGTGTTATCCTCTTCAGCATTTCCCTGGTTCTCCTTTAGCAAGGTGTTGACCTGCTTTTCATGCTTTTCTTGCATCTCTCTCATTTCTCTCTCCAGTTCTTCCTCCACCTCTCTAATTTGATCTTCAAAATCCTTCCCAAGCTCCTCCATGGCCCGAGACCATTGAATATCCACCTTGGATGTTTGGGATACAGAAGTCCCGACTTCCATGTCCCTCCCTAATGGCAAGCATTGCTCCTCCCCATCTGAAAGGATGGAAGGAGACACCCACTTCCCAAGAAAGCAACCCTCCACAGTCCCATCCTTTTTCCCCTTTTGGGGCACTTTCCCAACCAGTTACTTCACTTTTGGGTCCTTTGTCAAGACTCTGGGGACATATAAGATATCAGTTCCTCCAAGGTGGCACAGTCACGTGTGTACTGGTCTGGCCGCAGGAAAGGGTTTTTGTACCCAAAATCTTAGCAGAGTTTCCTCTCCACAGGCACCTGACTTCCAGTTCCACCAAGCTAGCACTTGGGTGGGTGGGATTCAATCAAGCTGTTGGGGCAGGGCCACCATTCAGTGCGAGACAAAGACCACCTCCCTCACTGCCCCCAGGGATTTTTACAATCCAGCAATGGTCTCAGGCTGCTGTAGGGGCTGCCCTAAGATCTCCTGCCACCTGCCTGGTGTGGCCTCTGTGGCCACTACCTGAGGCCAGAGCTATGGAAAGGCCCTTCTCCCTTCCTGGCCAGCTGAAAAAATCCCATCACTGACCTTTGGCCCCTGTGGGTTGAGGGATCTGAGGACCTGAAGCTGCTGCGACTGGAGATTCCACCCCTGAGGGCTGTTTGTGAGCCACATGGTGTGGCCAAGGCTGGGCTGGGCTTCATGCTCAGCTCCGCACTTGGCTCCATGCTTGGTTCTCCATCCTGTGCAACTGACCTTTCAGGTCACCCTAGACAGCAAATCTCCTCCTCTGTTGTTCTCCACTTCTGCTGCTCCAAAACTTGTTGAGAGTTTCTCTCTACAGGTTTTTTATGGGCTGTGTGGGGAGAGCCTGCATTTTTTTGTCTTTCTACTCTGCCATCTTGGCTCCGCCCCCCCATGCTTTTTAACATGATGTTTTCAACCATGTTGTCAAATGCTTTCAATGAGGATGAACATGGCATCAAGATCAGCTGCCCAGACAGAGGTAAATTCTTCAACCTGAAAAGGCTACAAGCCAAGACCGAAGTGGAGGGAGTGTTGGTGTATGATTTTCTGTTTGCCTCTGAAGCTGAGATACAATAAAGTATCAAAGGATCAATTCTCTGCTTCTTTTGCTAATTTTGGCCAAACAATTAACACCGAGAAAACATAGGTGCTCCATCAGCCAACACCAACTATCCATACATGGAACCATCAGTTACAGCAAATGGAGAAGTTTTGAATGCTGTGTGTAAGTTCACTTACCTTGGTCATGTACACTTGATATTGAGGTTGACATAGGCATTATCAGAGCTAGCTCAGTGTTTGGGAGGCTCTGTATGTGTGGGAGAGAAGAAGTATTATACTGAGTACCAAATTGAAGGTCTACAGAGTCGTTGTGCTGACCTCATTGCTGTATGCCTGTGAAACCTGGACAGTCTACCAATGCCATGCCAGGAAATTGAATTGCTTCCATTTGAATTGTCTTAGGAAGATTCTGTAGATCAACTGACAGGATAAGATAACAGACGCTAAAGTCCTTTCTCGAACTAAACTGCCAAGCATTCAAACTCTGTGTTAGAGAGCATGACTCCAATGGACTGGTCATGTTTTCTGAATGCCAAATGCACATTTGCCTAAAAGACTTTTATGGAGAACTCACAAAGGGCAAGCATTCTCATGGTGGTCAGAACAATTTCAAGTTCTCTTGTCCCTTTTAAGAACTTCAGAATTAATTGTTTGGCATAAGATTGGAACAAGACTGAGCAGCATCACGTGCCCACATCATAAAAGGTGCTATGCTCTATGAGAAAAGCAGAATTGTAAAGTATAAAGGAAATGTAGGATGCACAAATTTAGAGAATCATCCCAAATGTTCACATAGACTATTTATGCTCAACCTGTGGTAGAGAGTTCCAAGTTTGTATTACTCTGATCAGCCATAGTCACACTGAAACTGCATTCTAGCACAGTGATGTTGTTTTGGTCCTCTTTGAGAACAAAGGAGAACAACTAACCAACCAACCACTACTTCCCCTATCATGTACCACTAGTGTGGTAGCCTCTGTTGTCCCCCTATTCCCCACTCTCTTTAATATCATATAAGCATAGAATTCCAAGACTGAAATGGGCCTCAGAGGTTATTTAGTGCAACCCTTGCCTTAAAAAAGGAATCTCCTGTAGAACATTCATGAGAAATAGACACTCCTTGAACACTTCCAGTGATGAGGAAAGAGGGCTCAATTTGATGTTGAGCAATTCTTATTATTAGGAAATGATTTCTAATGTTGAACCCAAATGTAACTCCCTTTAACTTTCCCTTTTTGACCTTAGTTCTCTCCTTTGGAGCAAAGAAGAAGGAATCTAACCTTTCATTCACCTCCTAGTTTTGCTGGTGCTTAAATGAAGTAATTTTGGCCTCTGCTCAAGTCTTTTCTTCTTCAGATTATACAATATCAATTATTGGACAGTAGAAATAACAAAATGACCTCAAAGGAACATTACAGTCCATCAGGTCCAACACTTCTATGTCACAGAAAACTAGGAGGTTAGTTGATTTGGCCAGTCTCACACAGAGAAGTGCATATGATTTCAGATTTGGAAGGAACAATAGAGATCCAGTGTTTTGTTTTGATTTTTTTTATTTTCATTTGAAATATGAGGAAATGAAACACAGAGTCAACATATAATAGATATGGGATTTAAACTCAGTTTCATTTTCTCCAAATTTGTCAGTTTGCATTATACAAGGCTTCTTTATACAGCTTAGTTTCTAGTCCCCCAGAATCCTGGTATTCTGTCACTGAATTTCCTCCAGTTTGGCATTGTTCCTCTTAAAATGAAGAATTATAAAATCTCTATATAATGAAGTAGTTGAGATCTTGCCCTCACTGTTCCCTTTCTGCTGCTAAACAGCTCCACTGGCCAAGGTCACTTAAGTCAATATCATTGAAGTATAAGATATAGAGTTGGAAGAAATGTTAGAGATTATCTAGTGCAATCCCTTCATTTTAGAGAGGAGTAAATTAAAGCTCAGAGAGGTCCTTCCCTTGTGCTTGAACAGAGGTCACAGAGGAGCTCCTCTGGAGCACAAGAAAATACCTCACTCCAGCCTTGCCTCCCCTCAAAAGGGAACCAGATGAAAGATTGCACTTGAGTTGCCTAGGAGTCTCTTGGGATCCAACCAGGGCTAGCTGAAGTTGAGGATGAAGAATTACCATTTGTCCTTAATAAGGAGTTTAGAGGATTGTGCTCCAGGGAGACATTATAATCCAGAGAGACATTCCTAATTTGAACTACACTGTGACCTAGGGTCTGCTCCAAAAGAAAGCCTGTGTGTCCATATTCCAGACCCACAACCCATCCCTTCTGTGGCTACACAAGAGATTCTGTGGATCTTCATTGTGAGTTTACCATTATCTAGAGGAGCTATATGGAAGTGACTGAAGCAGTCCCTTCTGTGAGAGCTCATGTAGACCAGCCAGGTAAGTGATGGGGGAGAGAGGGAGAATGGTGAAAGTTCAAAGATAGATAAATGCGAGTTTTTATCCCTATTTCCCTCCAGATAGTTAAGGGGTGAGAAAAGGCATTGGAAAGAGGCTCATTTACACAATGAGATTTCTATCTCTCCTTCCCTTTAGTACAACTTCAGACAAGCAATTTCTTAAGGCTACTGTGAGAATGCCTCTCAGGCCATCCACCTCAATCCAGTGGGTAGTAACTAGGTCATAGAAACCACTGAAAAGACTAGAGACTAAGAGCTCTAAGAACTTAATCCCTTTGTTTCCTTCTAGTGATGAGTTCCTTCTGGCTATTCTAATATCATACCATTATTTCTTTACTTCTTCAAAGTAGGTGAAAATCCAAAGTAAGTAATGGGATCATAGTATCACTGGTAAAGAGATAAAGTGAGAAACTCAGGGAAAGGTCAATAGAAAGGAAAAAAGCAGGACCAAAAATAGAGGAATCATAAAATAATGGAGTGAAGAGGATGGTGGGCAGGGAATTATATCTTTATTTTCACTAGCTTTTATTTGAAATTTAACACTGACTTCTATTATGAATATAAGTAACAAAAATCATTCTTAGAAGTGGTCCATATGCTTATGCAGACTGTCAAAGTGGTGCAAAATACAAAAAAGGTAAGAACTCTTTAGACAGAGAGTGAGGGAGAAAGAAAGGTAGATAGATAGATAGATAGATAGATAGATAGATAGATAGATAGATAGATAGATAGATAGATAGATAGATAGACAGATATATGTAGAGTCAAGGGTGTGATTGAGCCAGATGGTACAGGCAAGTGAGAGACAATTTTTAAATTTTCATTTACACCTCAGAAATGTTTTATGCCTTGATTTTTTCTTTTGTTGATTATCTAGACCAAGAAAGTGATAGAGAAAGGATTAATAATACAAATTAAACTTAGAAATGTGTCTTCTGTACATTTTTTTCAAGGAAGTTGCTGTTAAACATTTGCTGAAACATTGCTGGATAAATAGACCTCCCCTAACATGTGCTGCCATGCTCTTAAAATATGGTTGAAAGAAAAAATCATAGTCTATAGAACCAGAAGAGACTTTCTTCCATTTCCTCATTCTAGAGATGAGTAAGCTCAGACAAATAGAGATTAGAATCACCAATAAGTGGGGGAGTCAGGACTCGAAGCCAGATTGACCTTCTCACTATTAGTCCAATGAACTTTCCACTCTGCCATTTTCTGTCCTTTCAGAGTGTATAATTTCATACTTATTTCAATAGTTTAGTAATCCATGGATCTGTGATTTCCTCATTGTGAGCATTCCCTCCCTTGATGCTGATTATATTTCCATCTACCATAACAGAAGGCTTTCCTAAGCTGCTATAGACAAAACAAAACACAACTCTTCCTCCTTTGGTTATCCTTTTACTGATAATACTCTAGCGCCCATAATGATGAGGCTGACCCTCAAACAACAGACAGAGGATTCAGTGGTGCGTTTATATGCAAAGCTTCACTAGTCTGACTAAGTCCTCCCAGAGTTTATTCCCTGCTGGTACAACCTGCTAAAGCCCAAGTTCACACATCATAATGAAGAATCAAAGGACAACTTTAATAGAAGTATAGAACAAATATTAATTGCTCCCTACCACCCCATTTTGGACAAAGAATATTCACAGACCATAGACCTTTAGAACTGAAAGAGACTTTCCAAGTTATCTAGCACAACCCATTTATTTTACTGATTAGGAAATGGAGGTCAAAAAGATTAAGTGACTTGCCTAAAAATCACTGAGCTAATGTAGATGGAACTGGAAATCAAGACTTCTGAAACCCATGGTACATAATCCTTACCTATAAGTGGGGAAGAGGTTAATAGAGATGTATAACATAGATAAATGCATTACTCATTTGCTCTTCCACACTATTTAATCACTCCTTCAGTGGCATCTTGCTCAGTTTTAAAGCTTGGAAATCCCACTATTATGAGAGATCAACCACACCTGTCTCCTGTTCTGGTCCTTGACTCCCCAGAATCCTATAGCTTTGAGCATGAGCTACAAGAAGGAAATGGATCCTCAACACAGCCCAGAGTGCAACATATCTGGGGAGTTCAGGATGGGAAATTTTCTCCTACAACATACTCTCAAATTTTTTTTTCTAACCTCAGCAGGGAATGGATAGCAATTTGAATGATTTTGTGATTAATTCCCACCTCTAAGGGATTCAGTAGAGGAATAAACTGAAATCTGCCCGTTTTATAGCACCAACAGCGAGGGCATCCCCATTAGAATTCCCAGAACACCACACACACACACACACTCTCCCACACATGTGTGCGGGTGTGCACACAAACACAATCATTCAGGCTAGCATGCAAGCTACAGCTGCTTTTTTTTTGACTGTTATTGCTTAGTTAAGCTTAAGCTATATTTCTAGTATATTTTAACTTCCTTTTTAAAAAATTATTGTCAAATTAATCTTTTCCTAATCAATAAGGTTTTATTTTCTATCTTTTCTCCTGAACAAAAGAACAAAACTCTAGTAATAATTTTAATGTCCAAATATAGGCTATACTCAGGTTTTATGATCAGAATAGCTACCTTAGAATAGTGTGCTAATTCATCACAACAATCCCATTAAATGAGCAGAACAAGGATATTAATAATTTATTGATAAGAAAGCTGAGGCCCAGAGAGGTAAGATTATTTTTCCAGGCTCACACAGTTAGGATCTTGAGTCTTAAATACCATACTGTCTACAACATGAGGTGTGGGGTGGCAGAGAATGGCCTATATTTATACCAACTAAATAGCAATCCATTCATTACTGACCTGGTGAGGCTAATCAATTAAATACTCTCCATCCATTTGATCCCAGTCCAAGTACTTCTTCCTCTTGAAAGCCTGCCCTTGTTCTTCCAGATTTCACTGATTTCTTCTTTCTCTGAGCAACCCCATTTAGACTGTACCAACCAACCTAGCACTTGCTTAAAAACAGTCCTAAATTGTTCACAGTCCTAAAAATCTAATCATGTGCATTAGTTTCAGCTCCACTACTTTTAATAATAACTCACATTTCTAGAGTGCTTTACTCACAAAATCTTTGAAGTTTAGATTACAAGTTTGGAGTTACATTTGCTAATGAGGAAACTGAGTCATAGAGAGGAGAAACAGCTTTTCCCTGGTCACACCACTAGGTATCAACTTCAGTAAGGTTGAAACCCAATCCAAGACAGAGATCATGCCCCCTCCTTCTTTTAACTGAAGACCATAGCAAAAGAGTAGATATAAACAGGGAACTCAGTAAGAATTGATTTATATTTTCATTTTCACAGACAATGAGAGACACATGGGACAGGAAAACAGAACAAGCATCACTGAATTTATCCTCTTGGGACTCTCTGAACTGCCAGATCAGCAGACACTGCTTTTTGGGCTTTTCCTGGTCATGTACCTGATCACTGTGGCGGGGAACCTGCTCATAATATTAGCCATTAGCTCTGACTCGCATCTCCAAAGTCCTATGTATTTCTTCTTAGCCAACCTGTCCTTTGCAGACATCTGTTTTACGTCAGCTTCCATACCCAAGATGCTGGTGAACATTGAGACCCAGCGTCAGACCATCTCCTATGTTGGATGTATCACCCAGTTATATTTCCTTCTTGCATTTGGGTGTCTTGACAACTTCCTCCTGGCTGCAATGGCCTATGACCGCTATGTGGCTATCTGTCGTCCCCTTCACTATGCCTCAGTCATGAGCCCCCAGCACTGTGTGCTGATGCTGAGTGTGTGCTGGGCTCTGACCAATATTCCTGCCCTGACACATAGCATTCTACTGGCCCACCTGAATTTCTGTACCCCTCATGCCATCCCCCACTTCTTCTGTGATATTAGTCCCCTGATAAAGTTGGCATGCTCAGATACCCACATAAATGAACTGATGATAATCATCTTGGGAGCAATATTTCTCATTGTTCCCCTTGCCCTCATTGTCCTCTCCTATGCACAAATCACCTCTGCTATCCTTGGTTTCTCTTCTCCTGAAGGAAGATGGAAAGCCTTCTCTACCTGTGGGTCCCACCTCACTGTTGTCTTACTTTTCTATGGTTCCCTAATGGGTGTGTATTTATTCCCATCATCTAGCTACTCTGTTCAAAGGAAGAGTACAGCTGCTGTCCTCTACATGGTGGTGACCCCCATGATGAACCCATTCATCTATAGCCTGAGGAACAGAGACATGAAAGGGGCACTAGGGAAGCTTCTTGGCAATGGAAAAACTCTTTCCTCTCCATAACAGCAATGCTACTCCTGATGCCAACTTCACCCTACTCCAGTTTACCCAAGTCCACTCCATCTTCTCTAGTCCTGAGATTTCCAGTGCCATCACCTTGGGCTATTAGGAGAGAGATTTCTGAGAAGTCTGCTCTGGGTGAAGCTTGGACTTGCCAAACCCTACATGGGGAATTAGAAGGAGATTTCCTTCATTTCTCTGTCATTCATTTATTCATTCATTGAACCTGTATCTATTAGGCACCTATCACATGCACTGGTGATTATATAAAGTTTGGATAAATCATGGTACCTGATCTCATGGTATTTACAGTGTGGCCCCACTATTGTTCCACAAAACAGTACCATTTTATCAGTGCATCAGAGCCACATAGGGAGAAGACCCTGTGCTTTTTTCCTGCCAATATGCTATCAGTCCAGATCTAAAAAACCCCTGGGCTGCTAGATCCCTAGGGTATTCAAGGGGAACAGATTTTAAAGGTGTTTTTAATGGAAAGATTTGGAGCTACTCTACTAGAAGAGTAAAATAAGGCAGAAAAAAAGTTAGTGAGGTGGTAGAGAAGGGGATGGGTGTAGAATAGGGAGGGAGGGGTTGCATTCTTACAAAAATCTTCCCCCTTTAACCTTTTGTTGCCATTGTTCTGAAGTTTTGTGTCTGCCAATTCAATTTATTTTTGCTACCAGTCATGTTTCTAGTGTTTTTGATAAACAAGGGACTATTTTTTTATTTAAATAAAAGGTGAAGTTAGATGTGTTCACACTCCAAAAGTAATTTGAATTTCATATCTGGAGAAGCAAGGTGAATATTCTGATTTCAGTGTGTGAATAATAAAAGCTATTATGATAGTTTGCTACCAGTTAAGGCTATGTGGGAAAAGTTATCAAATTTTATAGTATTGTTTCTTTCAACAATGTCTCTTATTTTAAGAAACTTTTTCCAGTACTCCTTAATCTTAATATTATCTTTCTGCCACTACCCTACCCCCCACATTTATCCTGCATTTATCTTATTTGTACATACTTGTTCACATGCTACCTTTCCCATTAAATTTTCTGAGAACTCCTTGAGAGCAGTCTTTTCTCTTTCTTTGTATCCTTAGCATTTAGCTCAGTATGTGGCACATAGTAGATTCCTAATACAGTAGATGACTATGATCAATGTTCCTGCTTCAGTCACGTGTTCAACTGTTTTAATAAAGGGTACAATTTTTGTAAGAAAATATGCCTAAGAAAAGTATGCTTTCTCTTCCTTCTATAACCTCACCAAGTAAAATTTTTGAGTAAAATTTTTGCCTACTTACTTTTTCAGTTCAATGCTTAATTCTACCCTCTGGGATTCAGTTTTCTCTGTAAATTACAGAGGTTGCATGCAAGAACTCCAAGGTTCATTCCAGTAGTAACACCATGTTCCAACACTGAATGTTCCAATGCCTCTTGAAGTTTAGCAGTCTGAGGGTCCCTTTAAGCTCTGGCATTCTATTCTCTCAAGCAAGTCACACTTAAGTAAGAGTTGTAGGATATCACTTAGTAACCTTGTGAAAGAAGAGTCTAATTCACTTTTCGAAAGTGAATTGATTTCTATAGGCATATAGAATCTAGGGCTAGAAAAGACTTGGGGGTTTAATGGTTCCTCCTTCTTTTAGCTTATTAATTTCACAGTTCCCCATATGATAGATGTTTTACTTTTAGTATCTACTGATCAAGAAAATGCATGATTTCATGAATTTTAACACCACTTTCAGACTGATTTATGTTTTATTACTCACAAAAGTATTTACATACAGTTGAAAATATTTATAGACATCTGGGGAAGTATATTATTCATTTTTCAGAGGGAAAGTCTGTATACTTATTATAAGGAGTCATTTTATGAAATTGCCTTCTTGAGGAAACTTCATGGTGCAGCAAGGGTCCACAACTTGGAGTGTGCTAAAACTCACCCAAATTTGCCATTAATAGTTCCTTGTTAAATTTTCTGTGTGAGCATTTATATCTCAGAAATCAGAAAATTCTCCAAATCAAGGCTTGATCTATTGTTTTGTTAATTGTCTAGATTTAAGAAAGTGATGGAGAAATTTTTAATAATGCAAATTCAACTTAAAAGTGTTTCATGCATACATTTTTTCCCAGAGAGCTCAATGTTAAATATTTACCAGTACACCCCTGTGAACACAGGTAACAGATTAGAAATCACTGATGTAATCAAATCCTCTCACTTTACAGATGAGGAAAATGTAAGCCAAAGAAATTGCTTTCCCCCCAGAGTCCCACAGCTGGTAAGTGGCAAAGATGACCATCAGACCTCTAGTTCCTTGTTGAAGGTTCACTGCAAACTGTTGACAACTGAATCTGACCTACGTAACATCACAGAAGAGAATATGAAAGTAGGGGATAAAAGTAGGCAACAGCCATCACCAGGGGAAGATGGATAGAGACAGGGCCACTGCTGAGGAAGAAGTAAGAGTAAGTCCTGAACCAAGCATAGAAGAATGTCTCGTCTTAAAGCACTCTTCCTTGAAAAGGTTAGCCAACCACATATAGTCAGAATTCTTTTTCCTGATATGTAATAAGAGCTATTGAAATTATCCTAGTATCTATTATTCTTCGCACATCTCAATTAGGATATTTGCCTTGCCTCTCCTAATATGAAATTCATTCAATAAGAATTTGTTAAATGCCTACTAGGTGCAAAGTTCAAGACAATGACTGGCATTTGTAAACCTCTCTAATTGGCAAAGTGCTTTTACATCCATGATCTTATTTAAACTTTATAACAAGCCTGTTAGCTAGGTGCTATTAATCAGCAAGAAGCATTTACCAAGTGCTTACTTTGTGCCAGGCACTTTACTAGGGCCTAGAGATGGAAATATAAAGGCAAAGCAGCTCCTACCCTCTAGAGGTTTACATTTCACTAGGGGAATATAGCATGTTCATAGGTGAGTAAATACAGGATATTAGAACATACAAATTTTTATGTAGAGGCTATGTTTATCATATAGGAATGTTGAAAGTTGTCTTTACATGTAATTGGAAAAAATAAAATACTATTAAAAAAAGAAGGTGGCATGAGCCAAGTCTCAAAAGAAAAGAGGGGGATTAAGAGGTATGGTTGAGGAGGGTGAGCCTTTCAGGCATGGGGAACAGTGTGTGCACAAGTATGGAGGTTAACAGTGGATTTTGCAAGTTCCAAGGTTTGGTAAATGAGATGAAATGTCTTGTATTGGAGAATGGCAAGTAGACCAGACTGGCTAAAACATACAGTGTAAAGTGGCAGTAATGTGCAATTAGTCTAGGGGTAGTGACTGTGTTAGGAGAAAAATGAACAGACATGAGATATTTTGAGTAAGTGCAATTGACCAGACTTAGAAATGTATAGGCTATGGGGATGAGAGAGAACAAAGAATTAGAAAGGAGTCTTCCTAGAGACTGAATTGTATAAATTGAGAGTTAATGAGATTATTTAGAGAGTGTAGATAAGTAAGAGGAAAGGTCCCTGTACAGAACCCTCCATACATATGTATGTTTCTTCTGCAAAGATGCCTGAGATCAGGCCCGATAGAGAGAAAGAGAAATAACAAAGAAGTCCTACAAGAACTCCAAAAGGAGGAAACGGTGATCCACAAAATCAAATGCTGCAGAGAAGTCAACATGGGATGAGACCTGAGAAAAGGCCAATAAATGTGGCAACAAAAGAATGGAAATAAGAACTTCCTCTTTGGAAACATATCAGAAGGATCATACACTATGACCAGGTGGGATTTATGCCTGAAATGCGGGGCTGGTTCAGTATTAGGAAAATCATCAGTATAATTGACCACATCAATAACAAAACCAATAGAAATAATATGGTTATCTCAATAGACGCAAATATAGCCTTTGAGAAAACACAGCACTCATTCCTACTAAAAAAAACATTACAGAGCCTAGGACTAAATGGAACTTTCCTTAAAATGATAAACAGTATCTGTCTAAAACCATCAGCAATCATTTTCTATAATGGGGAGAAGCTAGAAGCCTTCCCAATACGATCAAAGGTGAAGGAAAAATGTCCATTATCACCACTACTATTTAGTGCTGTACTAGAAATGCTAGCTACAGCCGTTAAGACAAGAAAATGAAATAGAATTTGAATAGGCAAAGAGGAAAGAAACCCAACACTCCTTGCAGATATGATGGTATACTTAGAGAATCCTAGACAATCAAATAAAAACTACTTGAAATAGTTAACAACTTTAGCAAAGTTGCAGAATATAAAATAAGCCCTCATAAAACATTGACATTTCTATATATTACCAACAAGGTCCAACAGCAAGAGGTACAGAAATTTCATTAAAAACAGCTGTAGACAATATAAGGTAGTTAGGAGTTTACCTGCCAAGACAAACCAAGGAACTATATGAACACAATTAAAAGCACTTTTCACTCAAATAAAGTTAGGTCTAAACAATTGGGAAAATATTAATTGCTCATGGTTAGGCCAGATTAATATAATAAAACTGACAATTCTACCTAATTCAATCCACTTACTCAGTGTCATACCAATCAAAGTACCAAAATATTACTATGCAGAGGACCATGTGGTAGTGCAAATTACCAAAAATTATTTTTGGTGGTTATACTTTTATTTAATTTCAATTTAGTTTATTTTTAATTTATGGAATAAAACAAACATTTTCATAATATAGTGTAATAAAAATGATTGCAAACAGAACTTCAAATCTGTTATGTACAATTTGTTATTCCCTTTAAATATATAGTAAAGTTATGTAAATTTTTTTCTTTTTTATCCTTTTTTACTTCTCTCCCTTCCCTCAAAGAGATAACTGCCATTACATGCGTGTGCATATGCAGGCACATGCATACACACACACACACACACACACACACACACACACAAAACTATTTCATATATTTATCAGTTCTTTCTCTGGATGGAGATAGCATCTTCCTTCACATGTCCTTTGTGGTTAATTCGAACATTTGTAATAGTCAAAATGACTTAGTTGCTGAAAGTTGTTCTTAAAACAATATTGCTGCTGCTATTTGCAAGGTCTCCTCGCTCTGGTTATTTCACTCTTCATCATTAAAATAAATAAAAATGTAACCACCAAAATTATTTTTTTGGTTATTTGTACTACCAAATGGTGTGCTATACAATAGTATTTTGGTAGTTTGATTGGTATGATACTGAACAAGTAGATTAATTTAGGTGGAATTGTCAGTTTTATTATGTTAGCTTGGTCTATCCATGAGTAATTACTATTTTTCCAATTGTTTAGATCCGACTTTATTTTTGTGGAAAGTGTTTTTAATTGTGTTCATATAGTTCTTTGGTTTGTCTTAAGTAAACTCCTAACTATTTTATATTGCCTACAGCTATTTTTAATAAAATTTCTCCACCTTTTGCTGTTGGATCTTGCTGGTAACAAATAGAAATGTCAATGTTTTATGTAGGTTTATTTTATATCCTTCAACTTTGCTAAAGTTGTTAATTATTCCAAGTAGTTTTTAGTTAATTGTCTAGGATTCTGTAAGTATACCATCCTATCTGCAAAGAGTGATGGGTTTGTTTCCTCTTTGCCTATTCTAATTCCTTCTATTTCATTTTCTTGTCTTACAACTGTAGCTAGCATTTCTAGCACAGCACTAAGTAATAGTGATGATAATGGACATTTTTCCTTCACCTTTGATCTTATTGGGAAGGCTTCTAGCTTCTCTCCATTATAGATAATGATTGTTGTTGATTTTAGATAGATGTAGTTTATCATTTTAAGGAAAGTTCCATTTATTCCTATGCTCTCTAGTGGTTTTTAGTAGGAATGGATGTTGTGTTTTCTCAAAGGCTATTTTTGTATCTATTGAGATAATCATATAATTTCTATTGGTCTTGTTATTGATGTGGTCAATTATACTGATGATTTTCCTAATATTGAACCAGCCCCGCATTTCAGGTATAAATCCCGCCTGGTGATAGTGCATGATCCTTGTGATATATTGCCATTGCCATATTGTGATATATTGCTGAAATCTCTTTGCTAGTATTTTACTTTTAAAATTTTGCGTCCGGATTCATTAGGAAAAATGGTCTATAATTTTCTTTTTCTGTTTTAACTCTTCCTGGTTTAGGTATCAACACCATATTTGTGTCATAAAAGGAATTTTGTACGACTACTTTTTTACCTATTTTTCCAAATAGTTTATGTATTAGTAGAATTAATTGTTGTTTAAATATTTGATAGAACTTGCTTGTGAATCCATCTGGCCCTGGGGATTTTTTCTTTGGGATTTCACTGATGGTTTGTTCAATTTCTTTTTCTATGACAGGGTTACTAGGTGCAGAGGCCTTGCTGCTGGCTTGTCCTAGGGCTCTGGACTTCACTACTGGTTTGAACTAAGGGTTAGGCCTTGTGGGTGGCTTGCCCTGGCATTTGGGACCTCATTCACAACTTTCCCTGGGTTTGGGGGCCTTTCTTCTACTTTTACTGGGGGTTCAGCATAGCTCAGCAACCTATACCAGTTGCTGTCTTGCCTTGGTGCTTAAAGTCTGGCTGCTGGTTTTTGTAGGAGGAAGAGGCTCACTGGTGTCTAGTCCCAGGGTTTGGTGCTTCTGCTAGCCCCCTGGGGTGTGGTCTGTCACTAGTTTGCTCCCCAAACCATGATGCCCTCCTAACCAAGTGAGAAAGATCTTTCTTCCAAGCTGTGTTGGGCTGTAAAACTGTTCAAAGATCCAAAACTGGTTCCACTGTGTTATTGCAAAATTGTTGAGAGGGGAATTTTGGAGGGTTTACGTGTGTTCCTGCTTCACTCCATCTTGACATTGGAAGTCCTTTCATTATTTTCTTTTATTTGGGATCTAGAAGCTTTGAGTTTTGTAAGGACATTATTGAAGAGTTTAAGTTTTAATGGATTTCTTTCAAGAGATTACAGTAAGATTCTTTCAATTTTCACTTGGCCCTCTGAATGTTATTTATTCATGATTTCTTGAAATATGACAGATTGGTTCTTCTTTTGTTCATAGCTTTCAGAGAGTGCATTGATTCTTTCTGATTTTTTATGGCTAATTTTTTAATGAAACATAAATACAAAATAATAAAAGGGGGAAAAGATCATTTCATGTACACAACAAAACATGAGAGGATTCAAAATATATAGCAATAAATTTCCATTTTGAGAAAGTCTATATAATAAATGTTGTGCATTTTATTGAGAGCTATCTATCTTTTCTTTGCTTCCTTGTTAGTTTTTTGTTCTCTCTCATATACTTTTCACTTTGTTCTTTTTTCCCCACTCTTTTCCCCCCAGAAGGCTACAGTTAAGCACAGATATATTTATTTATTGATATACCAATAACACATATACATATAGACATATATAGATATATACTTTCCCTAACAAATACTACTTCTGATCTTTGTTTTTGTGTTTGTGCATATCTCTTAATTCCACAACACCTTCTAAATCCTATACTTTACTTCTTTCTGCCCACTATCCTATCCTCCTATTACTTAACCTACCCCTCCTCCAAGGATCTTACCCACATCCACCCATTTCCATACATTTAAGCACCCTTCTGTCTCCACCCTTGACTTATTCTCTCACTCTTCCCTCTAAAGATCCCTCCCTTATGCCTCCAAGGTTCCTTCATTGTTCTCCCCTTCTCATTACTTTAAATCCTCTTGTACATCCTTCCTTTAACTTATTCCCTCTCTATCCCCTTAGCATTTTGTTTCTTTCTGAGTTTAGAATACTTTCATACTCTTCTGCATCTGTGTCTGTTGTTCCTTCTCGAACCCATTCCTGATAAAAGTAGTTTTCCAGAACCAACAGTTCTCTTCCTCCATCTAAGTGTTCTGTGGTTGTTCTTCCTCTTGCACCTCATTTGTTCAAAATAATTACTCTTTTTAGCTGTTCCCAAATGGCTGTACTTTTAAAAGTCATATCATATTCACATCCACCCCAATATTTCTTACAAACTACCTAATTACTAATAACAATATTAGATATATGTTTTACATTTTACCTACATAAAAAGTAAGCAGTCTGTAATTAGTCTTTGGAGTGGACTTTATATTTCCCTTGGTTCTTGTATGTCAAATCTAGTAAGTTCAAGTATGTCATTTTTTTTTTAAAACAAGTCCTGAAAGTCTGACAGTTCATTAAATGTTCTTTCCTTCATTCAAGATTATTCTTAGTTTTACTTGATATGATATTTTCTGCTGAAACTCCAGTTCTTTGTTCTTCCATATAGGGTATTCCATGACCTAAGTTCTTTTAGGTAGCTGCTTCTAGGTCTTGTGTGATTCCAAGTGTAGTACCATCACATTTAAATTGTTTTTTCTTGTTGTTTTCAATATTTTATCTTTGATTTAGGATTTCAGAATTTGACTGCAATATTTCTATGGGATTTCCTTATAGGATTTCTTTCAGGTGCTGATTGGTGGAGTTTTCTATTTCTTCTTTCCCTTGTTGTTCTAATCCTTCAGGTCAATTCTCTTTATTTCGAGTATTACTTTAAAAAGATTCTTTTTTTGATTATAGCTTTCAGGTAGTCTGATTATTCTTAAATTTTTGTCTTCTTGATGAGTTCTCCAGATCAGTTTTTTTTATGAGATGTTTCACATTCTCATTTTTAATTCTTTATATTTTGTTTTATTATTTCTTGGTATCATAACTTTGCTGGCTTCCACATACCCAATTCTGATTTTCAAGGAGTTGTTTTCTTCCTTAAGATTCTGGATCTCCTTTTCTTATTAGTTGACTTTCTTTTCATAGTCTTCTTGCTTTTTGGGGGTTGTTATTTTTTTTTAGTTTTTCCTTAATCTCTCTCATTTGATTTTTAAAGTCTTTTTAAACTTCTTAGTGGGTATGGAGCCAAGATGACAGAGTAGAAGAATGGACCTGCTTGAGTTCTCACCCCAAATCCCTTAAAATACCTGTAAAAAAGGACTCAAAACAAGTTCTAGAGCAGCAGAAACCACAAAAATGACTAAGTGAAACAGATTTCCAGCCTAAGAGAGCCTGGAAGGCTGACAAGAAGGTTCTGTTGCACTGGACTGGACCACAGCCCAGCCCAGCATGGAGTATGCCAGCACAGATGGGACTGGAACAGGCTTCAGGGCACTGAATTATGGGCAGCTACTGAGATTTCCAGATTTCTCAACCCACAAACACAGAAACAGCTTCAAAGTTCAATGAGAAACCTCTCACCTGGGTGAGAGGGGAATGTGGTCCAGCCCCAGCCCCAGCATAGTTGCAGCCACTGCAACAGCAGCCACTTCTGGAGCTCTAGGCAAACAGACAGTGGGGAATACAGCTGCTAATCTTGGTCTCAGTCCTGAGTGGTGGTTCTGTACTGAGGAGGAGCACTGGCATGGAAGAGTTGTTGGCAGCTGTAGAGAGGGAATACTACTTGCAGTTCCAGGTCAAAAAAGAGTGCTTGTGGTTGCTCACAGAGCAGAGCATACGCCAGAAGAGGAGGAAACACCTCTCCCTTGACTATGCCACTTTGGAGAAATTGAGAACTTACAGGTTCCTAGAGATATCTCAGAGAATGACCACACAAAACCTCTGAACCCTGAGGTAGGATTCCTTCCACTTAACAAAAGGCTCAAAAGTCAAGTAAATGATTGGGAAAATCACCAAAAGGGAGGAAAATAAGAGTATAGAAGGTTACTTTCTTAGCGAAAAGGTATTTTTCTTCCATCCTTTCAGATAAGGAAGCGCAAAGCATACAACCAGAGGAATACCAAAGCATACAACCAGAAGAAGACAACAAGGTCAAGACTACTGTGTTCAGAACCTCCAAAAAAAAATATGAAATGGTCTCAGGACATGGAAGAACTTGAAAAGGATTTTGAAAATCAGGTAAGAGAGGTGGAGGAAAAATTGGGAAGAGAAATAAGAACAATACAAGAAAATCATGAAAAATGAGTCAACAGCTTGCTAAAGGAGACCCAAAAAAATGCTGAATAAAATTAACACCTTTAAGAATAGACTAACCCAAAGGATAAAAGATGTCCAAAAAGCCAATGAGGAATAGAATGACTTAAGAAGTAGAATTAGCCAAATGGAAAAGGAGGTGCAAAAGTTCACTGAAGAAAATGGTTCTTTAAAAATTAGAATGGAGCAGATGGAAGCTAATGCGTTTATGAGAAATCAAGAAATTATAAAACACAACCAAATGAATTAAAAAAAATAAAAGACAATGTGAAATATCTCATTGAAAAAACAACTGAACTGAAAAATAGGAGAGATAATTTAAAGATTATTTGTCTACCTTGAAACCATGATCAGAAAAAGAACGTAGACATCATCTTTCAAGAAATTATCAAGAAAAACTGCCCTGATAGTCTACAATCAGAGGGTAAAATAGAAATGGAAAGAATTCTTGGGAACAATGGATCACCTCCTAAAGAGACCCCAAAAGGAATGTTCTTAGGAATATTGTAGCCAAATTCCAGAGTTCCCAGATCAAGGAGAAAATATTACAAATAGTCAGAAAGAAATGATTCAAGTATTGTGGAAATACAAACAAGATAATATAGTATTTAGCAGCTTCTACCTTAAGAGATCAAAGAACTTAGAATACGATATTCCAGAGGTCAGAGGAGGCAGGATTAAAACCAAGAGTCACCTACTCAGCAAAACTGAATATACTGTTTCAGGGGGGAAAATGGAATGGCAATGAAATACAGGACTTCCAAACATTATTGTTGAAAAGACCAGAGCTGAATAGAAAATTTGACATTCAAATACAAGAATCAAGAGAAACATGACAAGGTAAACAAGAGAAGCCATAAGGAAGTCATAAAAGTTGAACTGCTTACCTTCCTACATGGAAAGATGACCTTTGTAACTCATGAGACATTTTTCAGTATTAAGGTACACAAGTGTGTGTATGTATATGTGTAGAGATATATATGTATATGGGTGTATATGCATAATGCTTGTGTATACAAATATATATATATATATACATATATACATACACACATAGATATAGATAGACAGCAGGCACAAGGTGACCTGCATATGAAGGGAGAATACCTAAAAAATAAAATTTACTGTTGAGTGGAATGTACTAGGAGAAAGAGAAAAGGAGAGGTAAAATATATAGCAAATCATCTCATATAAAAGAGACAAGCAAGAGGTTTTACAATGTAGGGGGAAAGGGAGGAGATGAAAAGGAACAAGCAAACCTTACTCCCATGGGATTTGGCTTAAGGAGAAATAACACAAACTCAACTGAGTATGGAAATCTATTTTACCCTGCAGGAAGGCAGCGGGGATTGGGATAGGAGAGGGAAGTTAATAGAAGGGACAAGAAATTAGGGAAAGGGATAATCAGAAGCAAATATTATTGTGGGAGGACCAGTCAAGGGAGAGAATGTAATAAATGGAAGGCAGAACAGAACAAAGGGAAATGTGGTTAGTCTCTCATAAAATAACTGTTATGGAAGTGTTTTGCATTGTGTTCATCCTTCATTGCTGAAGAAGAACATGCCATCAGAGAAATGATGACATGACTTGCACTTGACTTTGTTTTGAGGGAGGGAAAGCTGTGCAGGTCACCAGCCTCACTTCTCCTCCAGAACCATCTCAATGCAGTGACCAGATATTCATCAGGATGACAGGAGATGACCCAGGATGCACTGGGAGACCTTGAGCCGTTTAGGTCAAGGTCGTTGCAGGTACCCATTAGGGTGAGGTAAAGTCCATTCACTGAATAGGACTGTTTAAGTAGTAGCCAGGGCATGGCCCTTTTAATGAGGCCAAAAAAAAAAAAGAAAGACATCAGACTGGGAGAGAAACAGCAATAGTTACTATTGAAAATCACTCTAAAGCATGGAGGGCCCAGAAGAACCCTTAGGCAGGGGCTAGTTGGCATCCCAGTTTTAAAGTGCAATAGGTTTAAGGTTTTGGGATAGGAAAAGACAGGAAAGGGAAGGAAAGGCAGGGGAAAGAGGGGAAGGGAAGGGGAGCGGATGGAAGGGAAGGGAAAGGAAGGGAAGGGAAGGGAAGGGAAGGGAAGGGAAGGGAAGGGAAGGGAAGGGAAGGGAAGGGAAGGGAAGGGAAGGGAAGGGAAGGGAAGGGAAGGGAAAGGAAAGGAAGGGAAGGGAAGGGAAGGAAAGGGAAAGGAAGGGAAGGGAAGGAAACTGGTCAGTAAAACCCAAGTCAACTGGGCGTCTTTTGCCCATCCAAATTTACCTTCTTTTGGAGAGGAGAAGGAAGGGGAGGGGGAGTCAGACAGGAGAGGAGGAGCTGAATTACCCAGCTAGCTGGGTCCCTATTCAGCCAGCTGCTTCTACTCACAGGATTGTGTTCATCCTTCATTGCCAAAGAAGACCATGCCATCAGAGAAATTACTACATGACTTGCACTTGACTTTGTTTCAAGGGAGGGAGTGCTGGGCAAGTCACCAGCCTCACTTCTCCTCCAGAGCCATCTGAATCTAGTGACCAGATTTTCATCAGGATGACAGGAGATGACCCATGGAAGTGTTTTGCATAGCTACATATGTATGACCTATATCAAATTGCTTTCTTTCTCCATGAGGGTGGGTGGGGAGGGAGAAAGGGAAAGAATATGGAACTCAGAGCTTTAAAAATGAATGTTAAAAATTATTTTTGCATGCACTGGGAAATAAGATGTGTGGGCAATGGGATATAGAAATCTATTTTGCCCTACAGCAAAATAGAGGGAAGGGACATGGAAGAAGAGGGGTGATAGAAGGGAGGACAGACTGGGGCAAGGAGTGGATAGGGAGCATGCTGTCCTGGTATGGGGGTGAGGAGAAATGGGGAGAAAATTTAGAATTCAAATTCTTATGGAAGTGAATGTTGAAAACTGAAAAATAAATAAATAATATGTTTTTAAAAATAAACTTCTATGAATTCTTTGTGAGCAGGTGACCATTGGATGTTACTCTTTGGAGGAGATGAGGGTTTCTTTGCTTCAGTATCCTCCTCTGAAGACAAACCCTAGTCTTCTCTGTTCCCAGACACCCAACCCCCCTCATTATCCTAAGGGTAAAAGTTCCTACAGCTGAGACTGAAACACTCTCCCAACCCAGCTAATACCAGGGCTTGTTGCTTGTTGCTTAAGTGAACCTAGGACCTAACCAGGAAGCACCCAAAACTTACATTTACCCAAACCTAGCTCCGAAAGCAGCAGGCACAAAGTGCCTCCCCACCCCCAAGATGTGCAGAGCCCAACCTCAATATAGTGTTCAAAGTCAAGAAAACGCTGTAAAAATGAGCAAACAGTAAAAAATAACTTGACAATAAAAATCTGCAATGGTGGTAGAAAAGACCAAGTCATAAATTCAAAAGAAGACAACAATGTTTTTTTTAAAAAGCTACAAAGCCTCAAAGAAAAAGCTAATTGGACTCAAGTACAACAAGAATTTCTGAAAGAGTTTTAAAAAAGAGAAAAGAGTGTGAGAGGAAAACTAAGATAAGAAATGAGAGTGATGCAATACAATTATGAAAAGAGAATTAAAATCTGGATAAAAGAAGCCAGAAAATATAAAAGAAAATACTTCAAAAAATTGGCTTAATGACCAAAGAAATGTAAAAGTTCATTGAAGAAAAGAACTCCTTAATACCAGATTTGGCCAAATGGAAAAAGAGGTAACTCCATGACACATCAAGAAATAATCAAAGTCAAAATAATGAAAAAATAGGAGAAAATATGAAATATCTTATTGAAAAAATAATTTAGCAGATCCAGGAGAAGTAATTAAGAATTATTTGACTACCTGAAAACCATGATCAAAAAAATAGCTTAGATATCATATTTCAAAAAATTATCAAGGAAAACTTCTTGATATCTTGAATGCAGAGAGTAAAGTTGAAAGAATTTACCAATCACCTCTTAACAGGGATCCTAAAATGAAAATTTCCAGAACTTCAAGGTCAAGGAGAAAATATTTCAAGCAGCCAGAAAGAAATTATTATCCTTCAGTTGAAGTAAAAAAGTCAGGCTTAGCAATCATGACCTCAGACAAAGTAAAAGGAAAATTAGACTTAATTCAAAGAGACATGCAAGGAAACCAAATTTTTCTAAAGGATACCATAAACAATGAAGTAATATAAAAAAAATTTAAGGACAAACTTCTCTGATAAAAGACTCATTTCTCAAATATATAGGAAACTGAGTCAAATTTTTAAAAATAAGAATAATTCCCCAATTGATAAATCATCAAAAGATATGAACAGGCAGATTTCAGAAGAAGAAATCAAATCTCTCTACATTGTTGTTGTTCAGTCATTTCAGTTATGTCCAAATCTGTATTTAAAGCCTAATCACAAGTTATCTTGAATTAAGCTAAACACAATAATTGAACTGAGCATTGATGATTTTTAAGTCAGTTCATTTCATTCCAATGTACATAAATTATACCCCTCTTCCACAGCAAGTTAAATCTTTTTACTCATATAACACATGTGGATTTATGTAAAGCATTTGAAACTAAGATATTTAAATAATTTGAAACAGATGACTAGAAAAGAAAACATTTATCTCTAGAAAAATTTAATGATCTTTAATTAAAAAGATAATGCATCATAGTGAAGAGTTCTAGACCTGGCTTCAGGAAAACCTTGGTTGAAATAGTGCCACTGACCCAGCTGTATGACATTTGAAAAATTATTTAGCCTTTCTTAATCTGTTTTCCTCATGTGTAAAATGCAAAGAATAATACCTACTGTATCTAATATTTAAGATTATTGTGAGGATTAAATTACTTCAAATCTATAAAAGTCTTGGTAATGGGACTTATTCCCAAATCTTCCTGCAGAAAAGGAATCTCCACCTGAAAGAAACAGTATTGCCCCAGGGACTCAGAGGCAATCACTCCATTTTTGTCTTTAACGAGGAGCTCAGAGCCTCTAAAGTCAGTAAATATTCCTTGTGTAGAATCATCAGGTGTCTACACCATAGTAGTCTTCAGGTAACTCCTCTCTGGGAACTCCTTTACTGCAGAAGAAGACATTCCCTAAGCAACAGTGTCAGACATTGCCTCAGCCCAGCTTGGTAAGTCCTGGATAATGCTCATCTCATTTTAATCTCCTGCCATCTAAAGAGGCATGAAGAGACATTCAAGTGTCCACAAAGAATGGAAGACAGTCCTGCTGCCCTCTGTCTTAATCAGACCACATCTGAAGCACTACATTCATTTCTGGGCTCCACATTTTAGGCAGGACACAGACAACCTGCAGTTTGCTGTCTAGAGGAGGGTGACCAAGCTGATGTGGGAACATATCACAACATATGGCTGAACATTGAAGAAAGGGAGGATGAAAAATCGGAAATGGGGGAAATAACTGTCTTCAAGTATGTGGACAGAGCTTTAATGTGGGGAAGGATTCAATTGATACTTATTGTACTCAGAGGGAAGACGTGAGAAGTGTTTCGGGGAAGCATATTTTGGTTCAGTGTAATTAAAACTTAAAGAAAATAACTTGGAAATTTCTAACAAGCAGAGCTGTCTAAAAGTGAAATGGTCTGCTTTTGGAAATCTTTTAACAGAGTCTAGAACCCTCTAGATGGCCACCTATCAGGGATAGAGTAAAGAAAATAATGTAATTTTGTGAGCAGGTGGAAAGCATAATAGTGGGAACTTGAATTTGCTTAGCACCTATATTTCAAAGCACTTCATACATATTATTTCATTTAATTCTAGGTCTAGAGACCTGGATTCAAATTCTGGCTTTGCTACTGACTGCTTATGTGAACTTGGCAAATCACTTCACCATCGTGACTATCAATTTCTTCATCTGTAAAATGGATCATAATTCCTACAACTGCTTACTTTGTACAGTATTTGTGAAGGAAATGCCTTATAAATATAAAGTGCTATATAAGTCTGTGTTGTTATCAATCAATAAGCATTTATTTAGTTCCTACTATATGCCAAACACTGTTTCTCATAGCCGTGCGTATTCTAATGTTCTCACTGTTTGCACGAAATTCTAAAAGAGTGAACAGACTATCTCCTGCATGCTAGGTTGAAATATTTTTGAGAAATTTCAGAATTATACAGGATAAGGCATGAATTTGCATTGATTTCCAACAAGGGAAGAAGAGAGTAGTCATATCAATAACATCACAGATATATAAAATCATCTTTTTCTCAATCATCCTGATCCTTTGCTAGTCAACTCAATTCTGATTTTTTTTTGCCAATCCTCTGACAATCCAAAGTTCACTCTGACCACCTGCCTTTCCCATAAACAGGCATGGTAGCATATGATTTATCCTATGACATCTATGGATTCAATCTCTGGGTAAATGGCCTGCTTACAATTAATGTATGCTTATAAGATCATTAAATATTGATTGGAATTTAATTGAATTACCTATGGAATGGCTTCCATCTATGCCAGAAAGAGGTATGATTGCTGAAGAGAACACTGTTCAAGGGTCTATAGACCCTGGAGAAAGCAGAATACTAAAACACAAAGAAAGGAGGGAAATGAGGAGAAAGGAATGATTAAGAAACCCAGATGTTGTTGAAGCCTATGTTGTCTGGATGGAGAAGGGTTGGCTCCTGTGTTTATTTTATTTCCTGAGCATGTCCTTGCTTTTCACCATATTCTACAGTGCTTCATAAGAGTGAACTAAGGACCAGTGGAAGCAGACTGGAAGCTTTTGAAATCTAGGATGTTCTTCTTGGTGAAGGGGTGGTGGTGGAAATCTCCCTTCCAATAAGGTTTGAAAGAATGTCTGGGCTTGATAAAATATAAATGACTCTGAGTATGTGGAGTCAGAAGCTAGGACTCTTCAGTCAGCAGCAGTACAAAAGCAAACTCTAAAGTTATGATTCTGATTTCTTTCAGATATAAAAGCACCTTTTTAACTTGAAAAAAACTCATAGCCTCTCCCCACCATCATCCCCCACAGCCAGTATAGTAGTTGTGTTTTTGAAGTGTATTGCTTAAGAAAAGTAGTGAACATTTAGTGACAGAAAGCTTCAGTGAATTCAATAGTTCTTTTAAACAACTTTTCATTTTGTGAATTTCAATGGAATTTATACACAGAGCTCACAATGTGCATCTTGCTAGATCTACATAAAGATTAACATTATAATGCTAGATGAGCATTTGGGTTTGCAGATCCTTTTCAATAACCATATGGCTCCTCAAAGGTGCAAACCACTAATGACTAAAAATTTCCGGGATGGACATTCAAATAGAAAGAGGTAGTGTTACTCTGTAACACTGACATTCATTTATCCTACAAACATTCATTAAGCATCTACTGTGTGCAAAGCACAGTGCTTGACCAATAAACTCTAAACTTAATAACTTATATGTATCCAATTGCCTTCATGAAATTTATAGTCTAGGAGGGGAATAAGAGAGGTAACTCTAACAGACTATATTATATGTCATAATAGATCATGTGCAATATAATACATACAGCACAAATACATACTTTGCTATACTTTGTTGAATGCCTTAGAGTATTGGAGATCAAATTAAGGCCCAGGGGGAAGGTTACTTTTAAAGAGATGGATGAAAACACTTTCTGTAGGACATGGGACTTAAGGTAGACTTTACAGGATAAGTAGGAATTCAATAAACAGATGGCAAAGAGAATCCCAGGGATAAGAAACAATAAGAACAAAAGCATGAAGTCAAAAGAGTCAAATATATAACCCAAAGAACTAGATTTTCAAGCTAGAGGAAATCTTGGATAGTTTATAGTCCAACCCTCTCACTTTATATAAAGGAAACTTGGGCCCACAAAGGTGGAGTGATTTGTCCAAGTCAGGGAAGGAGAGTTATCAATCTTCCTCTTTGAGCTTCCAAAAATAATACTCTGAAAAGCTTAAAGAGGACATAGATCAGAGGGAAATGACAGGAGAGCACATCAGAGAATCAGTATCAGCAGGTAGCAAGGATTATGTCTGTTTTTAAAACATGCACTTAGGATACTGCAGCAGAACCAGTGCTAAATTAGAAATGCCACGGTAAGTTTTGTCTGAACAGCCTTCTCATCACAGATTCAGCCCTTACCCTTCTCATAAAAGGATAAAATGAAGAGCTTCCACACATCAAACATTCAGAGAAGAAGCCCAGGCAGATAATTCCTCTCTCTCTCTCTCTCTCTCTCTCTCTCTCTCTCTCTCTCTCTCTCTCTCTCTCTCTCTCTCTCTCTCTCTCTCTCTCTCTCTCTCTCTCTCTCCTGATTGGGTGCAGGGAAATGATTCCTATCAATCACATGTGATGAGCAGCACCCTTTCCAAAAATACACCAGATTAAATTTGTCACATCCTATAATAGCCTTTGGTAACACTGCCCCCACATGCCATATGATGGTAATGGCACAATGTCACTCAGTTACATGAAGGCCAGGCTTCAGTAATGAAGCTGCCAACTACTCTCAGCTTTACCACAATCACTGGCCAAGGTGCTGATAACACGAGTGTGAGTACAAAAATGAGTCTTCTCCTTAACTCTGAAAGTGACACCAGGAAACACTCATTGGGAAATATTAGGAACTGGGTTACAGCAAGTTCTCTCTTGTAGGATATTTTCTGGTTTTGCTTCTTTAAATAAAACCTTCCACATGGTCAACAAACAGAGAGTTAATGCCAGACCATGAGGTAAAACAGCCAGGAGACTTTCCCACATTTCTGGATTATGCCCAAGCCAAGAATACAACAAAGAATGCATCATTTGAAAACTGGAAGAGATGAATTACTAAAATGACTCTACCACTTACTATTTATATGTTATTTTTGTATGAGACTCAAACTCATCTGGAGGTTTCCTGGTTAGAATCTTAGAAACTTGTTGTGTCTGAGATGCAGTCTGTCTCTGGAAAACCTCATTATCACAATCTAACATAATATAAAACTGACCCCACGAGAGCTTGGGAAAATACAAAGCAAAACCACATCATACAAGTTACAAAAAGAAAGAGGAAACAGGCTTACATATGACTCCATCATGTATCTTCCAGAAGGTTTGCTTACTGAAGGCTATAGACAAAAAAATAAATATCCATCAGGGACAGCTCATAAGAATAACAACTCCACAGCCACATCTTTGCAGGTCTTATTGTCTCACTGAAAGTAGATTAATTTGCCACAAGGATCCACAAATGCCAGCCAGTCTTTCAGTGGTGGGCCTCCTTTTCCTTCTCTTTAAGCCTCCAAATACCCACTGCCTCTATTTCCCCATATCATCATCAGGGCACAGCATAGATCTGAGAAATTTAATTCCTGCTATACTGTGGCCATGGTTTTCACACTGTGAGAATTTGGGTATATATGAATCACTGCTTCCTGATCTGTAAAATGGGGATAAAAATACATGCCTTCCTTTCCTCATAGAGTGATAGTAAATATCACAGAATCTAAAGATTGCAAAATTGAAAAAGGATCCACAGACCAATGATGTCACACACAAATAGCAACAAGGAGCCACTAAGTCATACGTAAGGATCCCTGTAGGATGCACATTAACTTAGAAAATGGTATAGTAACATTTTCTAGACTTGATTGTATTTTTGTTTATTTTGCTAAATATTTCCCAATTACTCTTTAATCTGGTGAGGACTGCATTTGGGAATGTTGCAGGCTGTTGGTGGTCCACGTACTGCTTGTGTAATACCTCTGCCATAATATGCTAAAAAGGGTCTACTTGAGGCAAAACTCTCAGATACTCAACTACCCTCATTAGGGTATATAATTGAGTAAAAATGATTTCTAATTACTATGTTTGTTCCTTTTCATTTCTTGCAAAAGTTATCTCTTTTGTTGTCATATAATTGGACAAAATAGTTTCTAATAGTTTCCTTTATTTAGTCCTCAACAGATGTGAATTTTGCTATTTCATTTTCCATACTGACATTTTGGTGTCCTCTTCTTAAAACCAGATTATATTTGTCAGTGTATGTGTATTTAAAACTTGTTTCATTTATCAAACTGAGTCTTTGTTTTCAATTTTGCTAATGTCTTTGATTTTTCAAATTTCAAATTTAGTCTTTACCTGGGATTTTCTGATTTGTTGTTTGTCCCTTCTTAAAAAAAATAGTCTTCAGATTAAATGATGTATTCTTTTTCGCATTTGTGTATGAAAGCATTTAGAGATGCAAATTTTCCTATAAGGAATATTTTAATTGTATCTCAGACATTTTAGTATACTGTCTCATTGTTGTAATTTCCTTTGAATAATCTATTATTTCTATGATTTATTCATTGATTCAACAGTTCTTTAGGATTAAATTACTTAGTCTAATTTAAATATTTTCTTCAATGACTTTATTGAATACTATTTAACTTGGTTGGTAAAATATGTTTAATATTTCTTATTTTCCCCATTTATTTGTGATGTTTTATGTCCTAATAAATGACCAATTTTGGTAAAGTTGCCAAGCTAAGAAGTATATTATATTCTTTTCTATTCTCATTCATAATCCTCACAGATCCATCATATCTAACTTTTCTAAAATTTTATCCAGGTCCTTAACTCCTTTTTTGTTATAATCTTATTAGACTTTTCTAGATGTGAAAAGAATGCACTATGGTCTTTGACTATTGATAATATTTAATATAAATTTTAGACTTTAATAAGGGTCAAAGTTTGAATTAAGAAGAGCCTGGACCTAATAGTCCCCTTTGTTTAACTTAGAGGATACCTTTTGATGTCAAGCAAGCAAATGGAACTTCCTTACCAGACCCTTCTTCTGGCATCTTAGTGATAAGGCCTGGGTTGTAACTTCAGCTTTGTCAACTCTGTTAAGATACCACAACTTCAAAGGTCTGTTTAGGACAGGAAGCCTGGTGGGATTTTCTTATCGTATGTCACAGAGACATATGTTTACACAGCCTGGAATTGCAAGGCCCAACAGACACTACTTTGTAAGCTTTCTTGTCTTACTAAATTTATGATTTATTCAACTAAGAGAGTTCCTTTCTCATGGCAAAACATATATAAGCCAGAAGATTTCTGTACTGGGTAGCCAGGACATTTTTCTGGCTCCATAATGCATTATGTTACCATTTTCTCTAATAGGGAATTGATCAATTAATTAATTAAATCATAAAATGTATACATTTAGCCTGTTGCCTTTTCTTTAACCAAGTTTTCAGGTCAACACTATGTACTTCTACTATTTCTTCTTCTAATTGAATTATTTTTCTCTATTAGTTGCTTGCAGTTGACATGACTGGTAGTGTTGCTCTTCATGGACACAGGTGACATGGTTAGCATGATCACCTTCACAATATGAACTAATGAAAACTGTACTCAATTTTGCTACTGTAACTGCTATTCACAACTGTCTAGTTCCAACTATAACTTTACCTATGAGAAGTGTGGGGCAAGTCTAGTTTTTTGTATTTTTATCAGACCTGTGATTTCAATGGTATTCAACATTTTCAGTAAGGGAATTTCCCCCTTCCATATAAGGTTAAAACTATTTGTTCATTCATTCATTTGTTTTGCTTTTTTGGACATTAGCCACATTGTTTATTGACAATTGAATGAGATCATAATCAATTAAAGGACTTTGAAGTAAGTAAAAAAAATATAAGTGCTTCATCATATCACTACTTCCATATTTTTTCCAATTTTCACTGACTTCCAAGATGGCATTTCAAAGCTTCTACACAGCTTTGATCTTTTCATCAAGTCCTCTTGAAGTCCTCTATTCCATTAAATTTCCATTTCCCCTTGCTAAATTATATTCAGTTTTTCAAGGCAAGTTATTTTTGGTTATAAGACTTTATCTTTTGCTTTGGTTTCTCCTAAAATGAAGAATTATAAAATCTCTATATAATGAAGTAGTTGAGATCTTGCCCTCGTTATTCCCTTTGTTCTGCTAAACAGCTCCACTGGCCAAGGTCACTTAAGTCAATATCATAGAAGTATAAGATATAGAATTGGAAGAAATGTTAGAGATTATCTAGTGCAATTCAAGCACAAGCAAAGGATCTCTCTGAGCTTTAATTTACTCCTCTCTAAAATGAAGGGATTGCACTTTTATATCTGAAAGAAATCAGAATCATAACTTTAGAGTTTGCTTTTGTATTGCTACTGACTGAAGAGCCCTAGCTTCTGACTCCACATACTCAGAGTCATTTATATTTTATCAAGCCCAGACATTCTTTCAAACTTTTTTGGAAGGGAGATTTCCACCACCACCCCTTCACCAAGGAGAACATCCTAGATTTCAAAAACTTCTAGTGTGCTTCCACTGGTCCTTAGTTCACTCTTATGAAGCACTGTAGAATATGGTGAAAAGCAAGGACATGCTCAGGAAATAAAATAAACACAGGAGCCAACCCTTCTCCATCCAGACAACATAGGCTTCAACAACATCTGGGTTTCTTAATCATTCCTTTCTCCTCATTTCCCTCCTTTCTTTGTGTTTTAGTATTCTGCTTTCTCCAGGGTCTATAGACCCTTGAACAGTGTTCTCTTCAGCATTCATACCTCTTTCTGGCATAGGTGGAAGCCATTCCATAGGCAATTCAATTAAATTCAAATCAACATTTATTGATCTTATAAGCACACATTAATTGTAAGCAGGCCATTTACCCAGAGATTGAATCCATAGATGTCATAGGATAAATCATATGCTACCATGCATATTTATGGGAAAGACAGGTGGTCAGAGTGAACTTTAGATTGTCAGAGGATTGACAAAAAGAAATCAAAATTGAGTTGACTAAAAAAGGATCAGGATGATTGAGAAAAAGATGATTTTATATATCTGTGATGTTATTGATATGACTACTCTCTTCTTCTCTTGTTGAAAATCAATGTAAATTCATGCCTTATCCTGTATAGTTCTGAAATTTCTCAAAAATATTTCAACCTAGCATGCAGGAGATAGTTTGTTCATTCTTTTAGAATTTTGTGTAAAGAGTGAGAACATCAGAATACCCACGGCTATGAGAAACAGTGTTTGGCACACAGTAGGAACTCAATAAATGCTTATTGATTGATAATAACACACACTTATATAGCACTTTATATTTATAAGGCATTTCCTTCACAAACACTGTACAAAGTAAGCAGTTGTAGGAATTATGATTCATTTTACAGATGAAGAAGTTGATACTCATGATGGGGAAGTGATTTGCCAAGTTCACATAAGCAGTAAGTAGCAAAGTCAGAATTTGAATTCAGGTCTCTAGACTCCCAGACCAGAGCTCTTTCTGTTATACTTTGCCTTTTAAATTATCAAGGACACCCAGCTCATAAGATTTCCTTAATACCAGGAGAAATAAATGAAAAATTTATTATTTTCTTCTTCAAGGTGTGGAAGTGTCTTCAGGAAGTTTCAAAGTATCCTAGAAGCTGGTTAGAATGGTGAAACACACATTCTACAGATAATAATAATAAAACACTTAAATAGTGCTTTACATTTCCAAAACATTTTACAGAACTTATCTTACTTGAAATGCTCCCTGTTTTTAATAAACTTTTCACTTACAAACACTCTGTCTAGACCACAGGGACAGGACTGCTATTGGTATTATAGTTCAGGTCAAATCTGAGTTAAATAAGCTGCTGTAAGCTAGCCTGGGAACCTAATGCATTTTCATAACATCAGATTGTCAAATTGTAGAGTTGGAAGTCTCAGATATCATCTGATCACCTAGTTCAGGCCTCTTATTTTACAGATGAAGCTGAAACTCATAGAGAAGAGTGCTCAGCAACAGAGATGATATTTCAGCAATTCCAAATCCTCTGAATCCAAATCTGTGCTCTTTCACTGTACTATGCTCCCATTTTCTATGACAAACACATTCTGAGGTCCCAAAAAGTTGACTTTTTTGCATATTTTTGCTAAATGTGCAAATCAAATTTTAGAGCAATCCTATTATAAGTTGAGACCTAATTGCACTGTTAAACCACAGCTTTTTTTTTTAGAGCAGGAAGCAATTTAGAAGTCAGGTAGTTTAACTCCACTGGCATACATGAATATATTTTACAGTGTTTATATTAGGTGGTCATCCAGCCCCTGTTTGAACACATTTCTATAAAGGGGAGCTCACTAGCTTGCAAAGCATCTCATTCTATTGTTGGGCCATTCTGAGAGTTGCAAAGTCCTATCTTATATTAAAAGTCCGCGTTGCTGAATCTGTAACCCAAAGAGGAGTTTTTCTCCTTTTCAGGTTCAGGGAATGGAAGCAGAAGCAACTGCTATATAAGAGAGAGTATACTATTGCTTCCTGCAATGCAAAGATCTGTCCTGCCCATTAATGGGCATCAGATTAGACGAGGCTTGTTTTGTAGAAAGGCCCACACCTTTTGTTAACTGTTAATGAGGAACTGGATCATGAGGGTCCTGATGCTCACTGGCTCTGAAAATTATATATGTACTCTGAGATGAGCTTTGGCTTTTGGGACCTGGAAGAAGGTCTATGTGCCAGATGAGACTCTGGGTAGCCGTTAAGGAGACCCACAGTTTGAAAACTCACATATGGTGCTTCTGTCTCTGGTAACTATGTATGCATGTAATGGTCAGACAGTTGTATCTGTCTGTTGATCTGTGATGTATGTATTGCTTATGATCAGACAATGAGAAGCCCTGTCTGTTGGTCTTTATTTCTCTGCTTGTATTTTCTCTGTTAATATACGTAATTAGAAGATTGTTGACCCCTCAAAAGTTACTTTCCTTTTAGATAAGCAGATTTAAGGACTGTGCTAGAAGACCATCCTGGATATGTCACTGTGCTTGCTACAACAGTTCCCTTGACATTTTATCAGAATACCAACCTTTCTAAATCCCATTCTGTCTCCTCTCCCTGTTGAATTATTACAGTATAATAACGCCCAGCCTAGATTTCCCAGTGTAATTATCAGAGGTAATCTAGTCTAACTGATTTTGCCCTCTGAAGCCAATTATAGCAAGTAAAATCTCTCTTCCAAAGGACCCAAAGCAGTGGTTTGGAAAGAGCTAGAGTCTGAAACTTGGGGTGTAAATCTGGACTCTGCCACTTATTGTCTTTGTGACCTCAGGCAAGTCAACAAACCTTTCTGAACCTCAGTTTCCTCATTAGTAAAATGAGAGTTAGAACTATATTATGTCTAACATCTTTTCCAGACGTGAAGTCCTGATTTCTAATCCTTAATATGTCAAAATTAGAATAGCTAGCATTTATATAGTACTTTCAGGTTAGCCAAGTCCTTTCCATGTTGTCTCACTTGATCCTCACAACTCTGAGAGCTAGGTGCTATTACTTTCCCCATTTACAGAGGGAGGCTTAGAGAGTTTATGATTTGCTCATGGTTGCACAGCTAGTATGTATTTGAGGTATGATTTGAACATTAGTTTTCCTGACTCCAAGTTCACCCCTCTATGTATTATGTTACCTGTCTCTTCTAGATCTTTTCTTCTCTGTTTCTTTTCATTTATTCCTGTATGGCATAGTTTGAAGAGTCCACCATATTCTGGGCTCCTTTTTCTGGAGGAACTTTTGAGTTTAACAATATTCTTTTCAACTATGTGGTCCTCATTCAGGAAAGTGGAAAAAGGTATTTGCCAGTGTGGTAGGACACTGATAATATCTTTGAGGAGATGACAGAAAGAGAAAGAAAGAAAGTAATTTGTGTAGGTGGCATTAAGGCTTAGTATTTCTTTAGCTGCTAGGGATGGAATAACATTTCATTCTTAGGGTTTTCTTTTCTTTTTCTTTCTCTATTCTAACCTTTCTCCTTTCTCTTTCTACTCTTCCTACATTTGAAAAAAGATTCTTCTGTCACTTTTCTTTCATCATTGAACAAAGTTAAGTGTTATATTCGAAAGACCCCTAGACTGAATTCATGTAGACCTGAGTTCAAGTCACCACTTTGCTATTTATGAATGATGTGACCTTAGGTAAGTACTTAGTTTCTCTGAACATCAGTCTCCTCATCTGTAAATAGTAGGGGTGGGGATTTGAAATTGGACTAGATGATCTTTCAGTTCCCTTCTGAGTCTATATTCCAGAATCACTAAGGTGATCTCTCTAGCTTTAACATTCTATCATTCTATGGTTCCATCATAATTATCTTTCACCTTTTCTATTTCCTATTCCAACTCCTCATTCTTCATAAAGCATTTTCTTCTGCTCTAGACCTTTCAGGGTAGTCCCAGAGATGTGACTATTCCTTGTCTCACATTCCGTGATGTTGGCTTGGATAAATCTAATTGTCTTCAAGACTTCCCCCAAATTCTGCATTCTATCTTACTGAAATAGTCAAGACCTCCTAGTAAGGAGCCTTCCCAAGGCTTCTTTCATGTCCTTGTTCCTCAGACTATATATAAAGGGGTTCAGCATGGGGGTCACCACAGCATACATCACAGCTGCCAACCTATCTTTTGCAGCTGAGTCAGCCTCAAAGGGAATGAAATACGCACCAATGGCAGCCACATAGAACAGGCAAACAGCAGTGAGGTGGGAGCCACAGGTAGAGAAGGCTTTGCATTTTCCCTTCACTGAAGGGACACGTAGTATGGTGGTCATGATGCGGACATAGGAAACAAGAATCATTAGGGGGATCAAAATGGTTAAGGCCCCACCCCAGTACATTAGCACATACTGGTTGGCATAAGGTTGGGAGCAGGAGAGCTTCATCAAAGGGAGCAACTCACAGAAGAAGTGGGAAATAGTATTAGAATCACAGAAGTGTAATTGAATTAGAAGGAGGGTGTGAGTCAAAGAATATAAATGAGCCAGGACCAATGACCCAGCCACCAGTAGGAAACACCGTTGGGGGCTCATGCAAATAGTATAGTGGAGAGGGTGGCAGATAGCAACAAGTCGGTCATATGCCATCACCCCTAGGAGGAAGACATCTAACCCAATGAACCACAGGAAGAAGAAAATCTGGGTAAGACACTCCCCATAGGGGATAGTTTGGATCTGAGTCTGAATGTTGAACAACATCTTTGGCACTGTGGTGGAAGACAAACACACATCGGTGAAAGAGAAGTTGGCCAAAAAGAAATACATAGGAGTGTGGAGGTGGGAGTCAGAGCAGATAGCCAATATGATGAGAAGATTCCCCACTACTGTAACAAGGTATATGGCCAGAAATAGCCCAAAGAGAATCAGCTGTTGCTCCAAATGCTGCGAGAGCCCGAGGAGGAGAAATTCAGAGACTCTTGTCTGGTTTCCTCTGTCCATTTTCTGGTATAACTGAGGAAAAGAAAGGCAGGATGTCATAATAACAATGAACATTTATCAAGCATCAAGAGGAGCCTTAAAATACAAAATACTAGAATACAGAATGTTTCTAGGGGAAGAACTTTTAAACATGGGATGTTAAAACATAAGACAGAATATTAGCTCTGGAGAGAACATTAGAGAGTAGAACAAAGGATGTTAGAGCTATAAATGATTAAAAATATTGTATTGGAGCTAGAAAAGACTCTAGAACATAGAATGTCAAGCTAGAAAGGAGGGACCTTAGAGAATATCTACTACACCTCCTAGTCTTCATCTTCCCAGAATTTCTTTGCAAAGAAAGAAGTTTGCATTTTTTCAGTTGAGAATGAGATAACAATTTCATAAGCACCTGCTATTAATAATAGTTGTTACTGGCAGAGTACTTAAAAGTTACAAAATACTTTACATCCATTCTTTCATTAGTATCTCACAACTACTTTTTGAGGTAAGTAGGTAGGGTCCATATGATCAATCTCATTTTATACATAAGAAAAGTGAGGTACATAGAGGCAAAACGACCTTCACCAGGTCACACAACTTACATGAGGCAAAGCTGGTACTAGATTCTGTGTCTTTGTGGGGCAGAGGGATAACCTAGTGCTTTCCACAAAACCTTACTGCCTCCAGTCAATCAATTAATCAGTCAGTCAATCAGCAAGCATTTATTAAGGACCTACTATGTATCAGGTACTGTGGTAAGTATGAAGGATACAAAGACCATAAAAGAAATACTCCTTGGCCATAGGATGTTCACATTCTATCAATAGGAACAGCATGTAGATATCTAACTATATCGTTGTATATGCATATGCAAATATAAAATAAATCCAAGGTAAATGAGGAGGAGCTAACAGCTAGGCAAGGGGAAATTTGGAAGTAGTATTTAATCTGGGCTTTGAAGAAAACTCAGAAATTCTAAGAGATGGAGATGAGGAAGGAATTCATTCCAAGTGTAGACTGTGGACAACCTATTCAAGGGCTCCATTCAATCTGTATTTTTCTTTGCCCACTTTAGACAGTACTCTGCACATACTACACACAATAATTTTTTTAATTAATGTCTTTAGTTTTTAAAGAAGTAAAAATAGTAAATGAACATGGGATCACAGAATCATGCCTGCCCTGAGACATGTCTATCGGATGTACAGGTTTCTGGCACTTATTTCATTTGAATCGTAATACTTGGGTTTGAATTTTGTCTCCACCATTTACCTTGGCTAAGGAATCTCCTCTTTGGGGAACTCATTTTCTTATCCATAACATGGAGATATAAGCATTTTCTCTAATACCTAACAGGGTTTTTCAATGAGAATTAAATGAAATAATGTGTATGAAGTGCTTTGAAATCTAGGTGCTAAGCAAATTCCCACTATTATGCTTTCCACCTGCTCAAAAAAATTGCATTATTTTCTTTACACTGTCTCTGATAGGTGGCCATCTAGAGGGTTCTAGACTCTGTTAAAAGACTTCCAAAAGCAGACCATTTCACTTTTAGACAGCTCTGTTTGTTAGAAATTTCCAAGTTATTTTCTTTAAGTTTTAATTACACTGAACCAAAATATGCTCCCCTGAAACACTGTTCTCATGTCTTTCCTTTGAGTACAATAAGTATCAATTGAATCCATCCCCACAATAAAACTCTGTCCATACTTGAAGAGAGTTATTTCCCCCATTTCCGATTTTTCATCCTCCCTTTCTTCAATGGTTCAACCATATGTTGTGATATGTTCCCACATCAGCTTGGTCACCCTCCTCTAGACAGCACACTGCAGGTTGTCTGTGTCCTGCCTAAAATGTGGAACCCAGAAATGAATGTAGTGCTTCAGATGTGGTCTGATTAAGACAGAGGACAGCAGGACTGTCTTGTGTTCTTTATGGACAATTGAATGTCTCTTCATGCCTCTTTAGATGGTAGGAGATTAAAATGAGATGAGCATTATCCAGGACTTACCAAGCTGGGCTGAGGCAATGTCTGACAGTGTTGCTTAGGGAATGTCTTCTTCTGGAGTAGAGGAGTTCCCAGAGAGGAGCTACCTGAGACTACTATGATGCAGACAACCTGATGGTTCTACACAAGGAATATTTACTGGCTTCAGACGCCCTGAGCTCCTCCTTAAAGACAAAAATGGAGTAATTGCCTCTGAGTCCCTGGGGCAATACTGTTTCTTTCAGGTGGAGATTCCTTTTCTGCAGGAAGATTTGGGAATAAGTCCCATTACCCAGAGGCCTGAAGTGAGCTTTTCTAGAACCTCCTATTGGTGCTTCACCCTCTACTCTTCAAACAAAACTTAAATGTGAGTATCAGAGATGTGGTTCCCAATATTCACACAATCATAGATTTAGAGAGTTGAGTGTGGACTTAACAAACATCTACTTCAATCCACGTATTCAAGGCATTCCCACTGTAACATAGCTTCCAACAAGATATACAACCTCAGCATGATAATCTTCAAGGAAACAACCCATTCCACTTTTGGAGAGATTTAAGTATCAGAAAGCTTTTTTCTGACATCAATTATATGTATGCTTCTTTATGACTTCCATTCCTTGTCTCTGGTTCTTACCTTTTAGACCCAATAAAGTAACTCAGTTTACTCCTCCACAAAACAGTCCTTTGAATGCTTGTACATGACTGCCATGTTCTCTTCGTGCCCAAGTTCAGAGCTACTATTTCTAGCATCCAGAACAATAAAATCCTGATGCTGACAGGGAACTTAAGAGTCATTGACTTTAGTCTGTCTCTTAAAAGGAATACCTTCTTATAACATATAGAACAAGTACTACCTGATCAAAGACCTCCAGTGATGGGGAAGTTATTTCTTGAAAGGCAGTTCTTTCCACTTGAGGAAAGGTCTCATTCATAGAAAGTTTTCCCTTATTTTAAACTGGAATCTCTATAACATCTGAACTTCATGACAACCTTAGAATGTAATAACAGCTGAAACTAAGGCAGTGCTTTAAGGTACTTAAAGGTACTTTAAGCCAAGATTTTTATAGATCTGAAATAATTTAATCCTTACAATAACCTTAAATGTTAGATACAGTAGGCAATATTCTTTGCATTTTACACATGAGGAAAACAGATGAAAAGAAGCTAAATAATTTTCCAAATGTCATACAGGTGGGACAGTGGCACTATTTCAACCAAGGTTTTCCTGAAACCAGGTCTATAACTCTTCCCTATGATGCATTATCTCTTCCATTAAGGATCATTAAATTTTTCTAGAGATAAATGTTTTCTTTTCTAGTCATCTGTTTCAAGTTATTTAAATATCTTAGTTTCAAATGCTTTAAATAAATCCACTTCAACTGAAGGATAATAGTTTCTTTCTGGCTGCTTGAAGTATTTTCTCCTTGACCTGGAAGCTCTGGAATTTGACTCTAATATTCCTGGAAATTTTCATCTTAGGATCTCTTTTAAGAGGTGATTGGTAGACTCTTTAAACTTTTCCTTCTACATCTAAGATATAAAGAAGTTTTCCTTGATAATTTTTTGAAGTATGATATCTAAGCTATTTTTTGATCATGGTTTTCAGGTAGTCAAATAATTCTTAATTACTTCTCCTGGATCTGCTTAATTGGTTTTTTCAATAAGATATTTCACATTTTTTTCTAATTTTTCATTCTTTCAACTTTGATTATTTCTTGATGTGTCATGGAGTTACCTCTTTTTTTCATTTGGTCAATTCTGATTTTAAGGAGTTCTTCAATGAACTTTTATGTTTCTTTGATCATTAGGCCAATTTTTTGAGGTATTTTCTTTCATATTTTTTAGCTTATTTTATCCAGATTTTAATTCTCTCATAATTTTATTGCATCACTCTCATTTCTTATCTTAACTTTTCCTCTCACAATCCTTTCTCTTTTTAAAAACTCTTTCAGGAATTCTTGCTGTACTTGAGTCCAATTAGCTTTTTTCTTTGAGGATTTGTTTGTAGCTTTTAAAAAAAAAAACATTGCTGTCTTCCTTTGAGTTTATATCTTGCTTTTCTCTACCACCATCATAAATTTTTATTGTCATGATTTTTTATTGTTTGCTCATTTTTCCAGCTTTTTGTTGACTTTGAACACTATATTGAGGCTGGGCTCTACACATCTAGGGGGTGGGGAGGCACTTTGCCAAACTTCAGGCTTTTTTGCCTTGCTGTTTTGAGACCTAGTTTTAGGTAAATGTAAGTTTTGGGTGCTTCCTGGTTAGGTCCTAGGTCCACTTAAGCAACAAGCCAGGGGATTATCTGGATTGGGAGGGTGTTTCAGTCTCAGCTGCAGGAATTTTTACCCTTAGGATAATGAGGGGGGTTGGGTGTCTGGGAACAGAGAAGACTAGGGTTTGTCTTCAGAGGAGGATACTGAAGCAAAGAAACCCTCATCTCCTCTAAAGAGTAACATCCAATGGTCACCTGCTCACAAAGAATTCATAGAAGTTTATTTATTTTTAAAAATATATTATTTATTTATTTTTCAGTTTTCAACATTCACTTCCATAAGAATTTGAATTCTAAATTTTCTCTCCATCTCTCCTCACTCCCACCCCAGGACAGCATGCACCCCATTCACTCCTTGCCCCAGTCTGTCCTCCTTTCTATCAACCCACTTCTTCCATGTCCCTTCCCTCTATTTTGCTGTAGGGCAAAATAGATTTCTATATCCTATCACCTGCACATCTTATTTCCCAGTGCATGAAAAAACACTTTTTAACATTCATTTTTAAAGCTCTGAGTTCCATATTCTTTCCCTTTCTCCCTCCCCACCCACCCTCATGGAGAAAGAAAGCAATTTGATACAGGTCATACATATGTAGCTATGCAAAATACTTCCATGGGTCATCTCTAGTCATCCTAATGAATATCTGGTCACTAGATTCAGATGGCTCTGGAGGAGAAGTGAGGCTGGTGACTTGCCCAGCACTCCCTCCCTCAAAACAAAGTCAAGTGCAAGTCATGTAGTAATTTCTCTGATGGCATGGTCTTCTTTGGCAATGAAGGATGAACACAATCCTGTGAGTAGAAGCAGCTGGCTGAATAGGGACCCAGCTAGCTGGGTAATTCAGCTCCTCCTCTCCTGTCTGACTCCTCCTCCCCTTCCTTTTCTCCAAAGGAAGGTAAATTTGGATGGCCAAAAGATGTCCAGTTGACTTGGGTTTTACTGACCAGTTTTCTTCCCTTCCCTTCCCTTCCCATCCCTTCCCTTCCCTTCTCTTCCCTTCCCTTCCCTTCCCTTCCCTTCCCTTCCCTTCCCTTCCCTTCCCTTCCCTTCCCTTCCCTTCCCTTCCCTTCCTGTCCTTTCCTGTCCTTTTCTTTCTTGTCTTTCCTTTACCAAAATCATAAACTTACTACACTGTGAAACCAGGATGCCAATGGGCCCTTGCCTAAGGGCTCTTCTGGGCCCTCCTAGTTTTAGAGTGATTATCAGTAGTAACTGTGGCTGTTTCTCTCCCAGCCTGTCTTTTTTTTTTTTTTTTTTGGCCTCATTAAAGGGGCCATGCCCTGGCTACTGCATAAACAGTCCTATTCAATGAATGGATGTTATCTCACCCTAAGTGAGTACCTGCAAAGACCTTGACCTAAAGGGCCCAAGGTCTCCCAGTGCATCCTGGGTTATCTCCTGTCATCCTGATGAATATCTGGTCACAGCATTCAGATGACTCTGGAGGAGAAGTGAGGCTGGGGATCTGCACAGCCCTCCTTCCCTCAAAACAAAGTCAAGTGCAAGTCATGTCATAATTTCTCTGATGGCATTGTCTTTTTTGGCAACAAAGGACAAACACAATGCAAAACACTTCCATAACACTCATTTTATGAAAGACTAACCACATTTCCCTCTGTCCTGTCCTGCCTTTCATTTATTACATTCTCTCCCTTGACCTGTCCCCCCACAATAGTGTTTGCTTCTGATTATCCCTTTCCCCAATTTCCTGTCCCTTCTATTAACTTCCCTCTCCTATCCCAATCCCCCCTGCCTTCCTGTAGGGTAAAATAGATTTCCATACCCAACTGAGTTTGTTATTTCTCCTTAAGCCAAATCCCATGAGAGTAATGTTTACTTTTTCCCCTTCATCTCCTCCCTTTCCCCCTACATTGTAAAACCTCTTTCTTGTCTCTTTTATGTGAGATGATTTGCTATATGCTCTACCTGTCCTTTTCTCTTTCTCCTAGTACATTCCACTCAACAGTAAATTTTATTTTTTAGGTATTCTCCCTTCATATGCAGGTCACCTTGTGCCTGTTGTCTATCTATATCTATATCTATGTGTATATGTATATATGTATGTATATGTAGATATATATATTTATGTATACATATATATATATATATGCAAGTAATACACATATACACCCATATACATATATATTTCTACACATATACATACACACACTTGTGTGTGTGTGTGTGTGTGTGTGCATCTGTGTATTCCCTCTACCCTAATACTGAAAAAGGTCTCATGAATTACAAATGTCATCTTTCCACGTAGGAAGGTAAGTAGTTCAGCTTTTATGAGTTCTTTATGGCTTCTCTTTCCTGTTTACCTTGTCAGGTTTCTCTTGATGCTTGTATTTTAAAGTCAAATATTCTATTCAGCTTTGGTCTTTTCAACAATTATGCTTGGAAGTCCTGTATTTCGTTGAAATTCCATTTTTCCCCTGAAATATTATATTCAGTTTTTCTGGTTTTAATTCTTGATTCTTGGTTTTAATCCTACCTCCTTTGATCTCTGGAATATCATATTCTAAGTTCTTTGATCCCTTAATATAGAAGCTGCTAAATACTATATTATCTTGTTTGTATTTCCACAATACTTGAATCATTTCTTTCTGACTATTTGTAATATTTTCTCCTTGCCCTGGGAACTCTGGAATTTGGCTACAATATTCCTAAGAGTATTTCTTTTGGGTTCTATATCAGGAGGTGATCCACTGTTTCCAAGAATTCTTTCCATTTCTATTTTACCTTCTGGTTCTAGACTATCAGGGCAGTTTTTCTTGATAATTTCTTGAAAGGTGATGTCTAGGTTCTTTTTTTGATCATGATTTCCAGGTAGACAAATAATCTTTAAATTATTTCTCCTGAATCTATTTTTCAGTTCAGTTGCTTTTCCAATGAGATATTTCACATTCTCTTCTATTTTTTTTAATTCTTTTGGTTTTGTTTTAAAATTTCTTGATTTCTCATAAACTCATTAGCTTCTATCTACTCCATTCTAACTTTTAAAGAACCATTTTCTTCAGTGAACTTTTGCACCTCCTTTTCCATTTGGCCAATTCTGCTTCTTAAGTCATTCTACTCCTCATTGGCTTTTTGCACCTCTTTTATCCTTTGGGTTAGTCTATTCTTAAAGGTGTTAATTTTTTTGTGTGTGTGTTTTTTTTTTTATTAAACTTTTAACTTTTATTTTCACACAATTTTGGGTTACAAATTTTCTCCCCTTTTTTTCCCTCCCCCCCCAGACCCAAGCTTTCTAATTGCCCCTGTGACCTATCTGCTCTCTCCTCTATCCTCCCTCCCTGCCCTTGTCTCCGTCTTCTCTTTTGTCCTGTAGGGCCGGATAGCTTTCTTGACCCCTTAACCTGTATTTCTTGTTACCCAGTGGTAAGAACATTACATTTGGTCCTAACACTTTGAGTTCCGACTTCTTTAGCTCCCTCCCTCTCTACCCCTTCCCCTTGGAAGACAGGCAGTTCAATATAGGCCATATCTGTTTAGTTTTGCAAATGATTTCCATACTAGTTGTGTTGTATAGGCCTAACTATATTTCCCTCCGTCCTGTCCTGTCCCCCATTACTTCTATTTTCTTATGGTCCTTTCCCTCCCCATGAGTGTCGACCTTGTATTGCATTCTCCTCCCCATGCCCTCCCCTCTATCCTCCCCCCCATCCTGCTTGTGCCCCTGTCCCCCACTCTCCTGTATTATGAGATAGGTTTTCCTATCAAAATGAGTGTGCATTATATTCTTTCCTTTAGTGGAATGTGATGAGAGTAGACCTCGTGTTTTTCTCTTGCCTCCCCTCTTTATCCCACCGCTAATAAGTCTTTTGCTTGCCTCTTTTATGAGAGATAATTTGCCCCATATAACTTCTCCCTTTCTCCTCCCAATATTTCTCTCTCACTGCTTGATTTCATTTTTTTTTTAAGATATGATCCCATCCTCTTCAATTCACTCTGTGCACTCTGTCTCTATGTATGTGTACGTGTGTGCATGTGTGTGTGTGTGTACTCCCACCCAGTGCCCAGATACTGAAATGTTTCAAGAGTTATAAATATTGTCTTTCCATGTAGGAATGTAAACAGTTCAACTTTAGTAAGTCCCTTATGATTTCTCTTTGCTGTTCGCCTTTTCATGGTTCTCTTCATTCTTGTGTTAGAAAGTCAAATTTTCTTTCCAGCTCTGGTCTTTTCATCAGGAAAATTTGAAAGTCTTCTATTTCTTTGAAAGACCATTTTTTCTCCTGAAGTATTATACTTAGTTTTGCTGGGTTGGTGATTCTTGGCTTCAGTCCTAGTTCCTTTGACTTCTGGAATATCCTATTCCATTCCCTTCTATCCCTCAATGTAGAAGGTGCCAGGTCTTGTACTATCCTGATTGTATTTCCACAATACTTGAATTGTTTCTTTCTAGCTGCTTGCAATATTTTCTCTTTCACCTGGGAATTCTGGAATTTGGCCACAATGCTCCTAGGAGTTTCTCTTTTTGGATCTCTTTCATGCGGTGTTCTGCGGATTCCTTGAATATTTATTTTGCCTTCTGGTTCTAGAATCTCAGGGCAGTTTTCCTTGATAATTTCATGGAAGATGATGTCTAGGCTCTTCTTTTGATCATGGTTTTCAGGTAGTCCCAGAATTTTTACATTGTCTCTCCTGATTCTATTTTCCAGGTCAGTTGTTTTTCCAATAAGATATTTCACATTATCTTCCATTTTTCGAATCTGCGCAGTATGTTCTGAGATATCTGTCTTTCTTGAAAAGTCCAAAGCTTCCATCTGTACCATTCCAGGTTTGAAAGATCTATTTTCTTCAGTGAGCTTTTGAATCTCCTTTTCCATTTGGTTAATTCTGCTTTTGAAAGCATTCTTCTCCTCATTGGCCCCTTGCACCTCCCTAGCAAGCTGAGTTAGGCTAGTTCTCAAGGTGCCAATTTCTTCAAGATTTTTTTGGTTCTCCTTTAGCAGGGAGCTGATCTGTTTTTCATGCTTCTCCCTTATCCCTCTCATTTCCCTTCCCAGCTTTCCTCCACCTCTCTAACTTGATTTTCAAAATTCCTCTTGAGCTCTTCCATGGCCCGAGCCCATTGGGTGGGCTGGGACACAGAGTCCTTGATTTCTGTGTCTTTGCCTGATGGCAAGCCTTGTTCCTCCCCATCAGAAAGGAAGGGAGGAAGTGTTTTTTCTCCGATAAAGTACCCTTCAATAGTTTTATTTCTTTTCCCTGTTCTTGGCATTTTCTCCACCTAGTGGCCTGACCTCTGAATGTTCTCCTCACACCCACCTCGCCTCCTGGTCCTCCCAGCCAGCGTTTGGGGACTGAGATTCAAATGCTGCTTCCCGCCTTAGGATTTTTGGCGGGGGCAGGGCTGTTATTCAGTGTTAAATTAGGCTCAGGTGCTGAGGTCAGGGGCAGGGCCGCCTCTCTGGCTCAATTCCCTCAGGGGGTTTATGCACAGACCTTCCACAATGGATCCAGGCTCCCGCTCACTTGGGAAGCCCCTGTCCACAGCCGCCTCTCAGCCCCCACCTCCCAGGGGGGCCTGAGCCTTGGGGGCACCTCACTCCCCTCTCAACCCTCCAAAGAGACTCTCTCACCTACCCCCGTCAGTCACCTGTTGGTGGGGGGGCCCGTGCTGACGCTGAAGATCCCGCCTCCGGAGCCCTTTCAGATCTGTGCCTCTCGGAGCCATGGCCGCCGCCGCTGCCGCAGGTCCGGGCTGGGCACCGCGTCTGCAGCGCGACGGACCTTTTGCGAGAGGTTTGCTGGTCCCTTTGTGGGTGGGGGGACCCGCGTGGCCGCTGGAGATCCTGTCCCGGTGTCAGTGAAAATTGGAAAAAATATGGATCTTTTTCTCACAGTGTCGCTGCTGCGGTATGGTTGCTCTCTGCTACCCGCCCTGGCGCCCAGTCCACAGCCGAAGGACCCCCCGTGAGAGGTTTGCAGGTTTCTCTGGAACAGAAATCTCCCTCGCTCCAATATTCCGTGGTCTCTGGGTGCAGAATTCGCCCTGGGTTAGTCCCCTCTGCCGTTCTGTGGTTTGTGGGTTCGGAGCTATGTGTATGTGCGTCTTTCTACTTCGCCATCTTGGTTCCACCCCCACATATACTTTCAAATATAGTTGCCAGAGAGAGAAGAACCAGCTTCTGGGTTTTCAATTCCTGGGGGGCTCCTTAGCCTCTGCTGCTCAGAGTCTCCTCTGGCCAAACAAACACTTGCAATCAGTAAGCCCCCAAAGGTGTTAATTTTATTCAGCATTTTTTTGGGTCTCCTTTAGCAAGCTGTTGACTCATTTTTCATGATTTTCTTGCATTGTTCTTATTTCTCTTCCCAATTTTTCCTCCACCTCTCTTACTTGATTTTCAAAATCTTTTTTGAGTACTTCCATGTGCTGAGACCATTTCATATTTTTTTGGAGGTTCTGGACATAGGAGTCTTGGCCTTGTTTTCTTCTTCGATTTGTATGCTTTGGTCTTACTCTGGTTGCATGCTTTGATCTTCCTCATCTGAAAGGATGGCAGAAAAATACCCTTTCACTAAAAAGTAACCCTCTGTAGTCTTATTTTCCCCCCTTTTGGTCATTTTCCCAGTCAATTACTTGATTTTTGAGCCTTTTGTTAAGTGGAGGGAATACGACCCCAGGCTTTAGAGGTTTTGTGCAGCTATTCTCTGAGATATCTCTAGCAACCTGTAAGTTCTCAATTCTTCCAAAGTGGCATAGTCAAGGGAGAGGTGTTTCCTCCTCTTCTGGCATGTGCTCTGCTCTGTGAGCAACCACAAGCTGTCTTTTATGACCTGGAACTGCAAGTAGGATTCCCTCTCTATGGCTGCCAACAGCTTCTCCATGCCAGAGCTCCTTCTCACACCAGAACTGCCACTCAGGACTTAGACCCAGATTAGCTCCTTTATTTCCCCACTGTCTGTATGCCTAGAGCTGCAGATGTGGCTGCTGCTACAGCACTGGCTGCCACCATGCTCGGGCTGAGGCTGGACCACATTCCCCTCTCCCCCAGGGAAGAGTTTCTCATTGACCTTTGAAGATGTTTTTGGTGTTTGTGGGTTGAGAAATCTGGAGATCTCAGTAGCTTCCCATGATTCAGTGCCCTGAAGCCTGCTCCAATCCTGTCTGTGCTGGCATAGTCCATGCTGGACTGGGCTGTGGTCTAGTCCAGTGCAATGGAACCTTCTTGTCAGCTTTCCAGGCTGCCTTAGGCTGGAAATCTGTTTCACTCTGTCATTTTTGTGGTTTCTGCTGCTTTAGAATTTGTTTTGAGTCTTTTTTTTACAGGTATTTTAAGGGCTTTGTGGGGAGAACTCAAGCGGGTCCATGTTGCTACACTGCCATCTTGGCTCCATACTGCCAAAGAAGTTTAAAAAGACTTTAAAAATCAAATGAGAGAGAGTAAGGAAAAATTTTGAAAAAAAACAATCCAAGAAAAAAACAAGAAGATTATGAAAAGAAAGTCAACCAATAAGAAAAAGAGATTCAGAATCTTAAGGAAGAAAACAACTCCTTGAAAATCAGAATTGGGTATGTGGAAGCCAGCAAAGTTATGAGACCAAGAAATAATAAAAAAAAATATAAAGAATTAAAAAATAGAATAGAATGTGAAACATCTCATAAAAAAATAACTGATTTGGAGAACACATCAAGAAGACAAAAACTTAAGAATAATCAGACTACCTGAAAGCTATAATCAAAAAAATAATATTTTTATAATAATACTCGAAATAAAGAGAATTGCCCTGAAGCATTAGAACAACAGGGGAAAGAAGAAATAGAAAACTCCACCAATTACCACCTGAAAGAGACCCTATGAGGAAATTCCATAGGAATATTATAGTCAAATTCTGAAATCCCCAGATCAAAGATAAAATATTGAAAGCAACAAGAAAAAAAATCAAATATGATGGTACAACAATTGGAATAACACAAGACCTAGCAGCACCTACCTAAAAGACCTCAGGTCATGGAACACCCTATATGGAAGAGGAAGAGCAAAGAACTGGAGTTTCAGCAGAAGATATCATATCCAATAAAGTTAAGCATAATCTTGAACGAAAAAAGGGACATTAAATGAATTGTCAGACTTTCAGAACTTTGTTTTAAAAAAAACCCAACCTATCTTAACTTACTAGATTTGACATACAAGAACCAAGGGAAATATAAGGTACATCCCAAAGACTAATTACAGACTGTTTACTTTTTATGTAGGTAAAATGTAAAGCATATATCTAATATTGTTATTAGTAATTAGGTAGTTTGTAAGAAATATTGGGGTAGATGTGAATATGATGTAACTTTAAAAAAAGTACAGCCATTTGGTAAGAGCTAAAAAGAAGAAACATCCACATATATGGAAGGTTCCGTACAGGGACCTCTCCTCTTCTTTATCTATGCTCTCTCAATAATCTCATTAATTCTCAGTTTATACAATGCAGTCTCTGTGAAGATAACTTCCAAGTAAACATAGCCAATTCTTATCTCTCTCCTGAATTTAGCTCCATACTTCTTGCTTCCCATTTGTTATCTCCATTTGGATGTTCCACAAGTATTTCAAACTAATTATATACAAAGCAAAACTAATTATTACCTTTCCTCCTGAACTTACCTATCCTTCTAACTTTCCTATTCCTATAGAGGGCAATAACCTTCCAATCACCCAATTTCAGAGTCTAGGAGTCCTCTCTAACTCTTTGTTCTCCCTCAAACCCATAGCCTATATATTTCTATGTCTTATCAGTTGCACTTCCTCCAAATATCTCAAGTCTGTTCATTTTTTTCTCCTAACACAGTCACTACCCCTAGACTAATTGCACATTACTGCCACTTTACACTGTATGTTTTAGCCAGTCTGGTCTACTTGCCATTCTCCAATACAAGACATTTCATCTCATTTACCAAACCTTGGAACTTGCAAAATCCACTGTTAGCCTCCATACTTGTGCACACACTGTCCCCCATGCCTGAAAGGCTCACCCTCCTCAACCATACCTCTTAATCCCCTTCTTTTCTTTTGAGACTTGGCTCATGCCACCTTCTTTTTTTAATAGTATTTTGTTTTTTCCAATTACATGTAAAGAAAACTTTCAACATTCCTATATGACAAATATAGCCTGTATGTAAAATTTTGTATGTTCTGAAAACCAGTATTTACTCACCTATGAACATGCTATATTCCCCTAGTAAAATGCAAATCTCCAGAGGGTAGGAGCTGCTTTGCCTTTATATTTCCATCTCTAGGCCCTAGTAAAATGCCTCGCACAAAGTAAACACTTGGTAAATGCTTCTTGCTGATTAATAGCACCTAGGTAACAGGCTCATCATAAAGTTTAAATAAGATCATGGATGTAAAAGCACTTTGCCAATTAGAGAGATTTATAAATGTCAGTCATCATCTTGAGCTTTGCACCTAGTAGGCATTTAACAAATCTTATTGAATGGATTTCATATTAGGAAAGGCAAGGCAAATATCCTAAATGAGATATATGAATAATAATGGATGTTAGGATAATTTCAATAGCTCCTATTATATGTCAGGAAAAAGAATTCTGACTACATGTGGTTGGCTAATCTTTTCAAGGAAGAGTGCTTTAAGACGGGACGTTCTTCTATGCTTGGTTCAGGACTTACTATTACTTCTCCCTCAACAGTGGCCCTGTCTCTATCCATCTTCCCCTGGTCATGGTTATTGCCTACCTTTATCCCCTACCTTCATATTCTCCTCTGTGATGTTATGTAGGTCAGATCAAGTTGTCAACAGTTTGCAGTGAACCTTCAACAAGGAAATAGAGGTTTGATAGTTATCTCCACCCCTTACCAGCTGTGGGACTTTGGGGGAAAAAGAAATTTCTTTGGCTTACATTTTCCTCATCTGTAAAGTGAGAGTGTTGGATTAGATCAGTGATTTCTAATCTGGTAGCTGTGTTCACAGGGGGGTACTGGTAAATATATAACATTGAGCTCTCTGGGAAAAAATGTATGCATGAAACACTTTTAAGTTGAATTTGCATTATTAAAAATTTCTCCATCACTTTCTTAAGTCTAGACAATTAACAAAACAATAGATCAAGCCTTGATTTGGAGAATTTTCTGATTTCTGAGATTTAAATGCTCACACAGAAAATTTAACAAGGAACTATTAATGGCAAATTTGGGTGAGTTTTAGCACACTCCAAGTTGTGGACCCTTGCTGCACCATGAAGTTTCCTCAAGTAGGCAATTTCATAAAATAACTCATTATAATAAGTATACAAACTTTTCCTCTGAAAAATTAATGAATAATATACTTCCCCAGATGTCTATAAATATTTTCAACTGTATGTAAATGCTTTTATGAGTAATAAAATATAAATCAATCTGAAAGTGGTGTGAAAAATTCATGAAATCATGCATTTTCTTAATCAGTAGATACTAAAAGTAAAACATCTGTCATATGGGGAACTGTGAAATTAATATGCTAAAAGAAGGAGGAACCATTAAACCCCAAAGTCTTTTCTAGCCCTAGATTCTGTAAGCCTATAGAAATCAATTCACTTTCGAAAAGTGAATTAGACTTTTCTTCCATGAGGTTACTACGTGATATCCTGCAGCTGTTACTTACATGTGTCTTGCTTGAGAGAATAGAATGTCAGAGCTGAAAGGGACCTCAGACTGCTAGACTTAAAAAGGCTTTAATACATACAATGTTGGAACACGGTGTTACTACTGGAATGAACCTTGGAGTTCTTGGATGCAACCCCTTTAATTTACAGAGAAAACTGAATCCCAGAGCGTAGAATCAAGCATTGAACTGAAAAAGTCAATAGGCAAAAATTTTACTCAAAAATTTTACTTGGTGAGGTTATAGAAGGAAGAGAAAGCATACTTTTCTTAGGCATATTTTCTTACAAAAATTGTACCCTTTATTAAAACAGTTCAACTCATGACTGAAGCAGGAAAGTTGATCACAGTCATCTACTGTATTAGACATCTACTATGTGCCACACACTGAGCTAAATGCTAGGGATGCAAAGAAAGGGAAAAGACAGTCCCTGCTCTCAAGAAGTCCATAAAAAATTTAATGTGGAAGATAACATGTGAACAAGTATGTACAAATAAGATATATGCAGGATAAATGTGGGGGGTAGGGTAGTGGCAGAGAGATAGTGTTAAGATTAAGGAGTACTGGAAAAAGCTTCTTACAATAAGAGACACTCTTGAAAGAAACAATACTATAAAATTTGATAACTTTTCCCACATATCTTTAACTGGTAGCAAACTGTCATAATAGCTTTTATTATTCACACACTGAAATCAGAATATTCACCTTGCTTCTCCAGATATGAAATTCAAATTCCTTTTGGAGTGTGAACACATCTAACTTCACCTTTTTTTTAAATAAAAAAATAGTCCCTTGTTTATTAAAAACACTAGAAACATGACTGGTAGCAAAAATAAATTCAATTGACAGACACAAAACTTCAGAACAATGGCAACAAAAGGTTAAAGGGGGAAGATTTTTGTAAGAATGCAACCCCTCCCTCCCTATTCTACACCCATCCCCTTCTCTACCACCTCACTACCTTTTTTTCTGCCTTATTTTACTCTTCTACTGTAGTAACTCAAAATCTTTCTATTCAAAACACCTTTAAAATCTGTTCCCCTTGAATACCCTAGGGATCTAGCAGCCCAGGGGTTTTTTAGATCTGGGCTGATAGCATATTGGCAGGGAAAAAGCACTAGATCTTCTCCCTATGTGGCTCTGATGCACTGATAAAATGGTACTGTTTTGTGGAACAATAGTGGGACCACACTGTAAATACCATGAGATCAGGTACCATGATTTATCCAAACTTTATATAATCACCAGTGCATGTGATAGGTGCCTAATAGATACACATTCATTGAATAAATAAATGAAGGAAAGGGAAATGAAGGAAATCTCCTTCCAATTCCCCATGTAGGGTTTGGCAAGTCCAAGCTTCACCCAGGACAGACTTCTCAGATAGCTCTCTCCTAATAGCCCAAGGTAATGGTGCTGGAAATCTCAGGACAAGAGAAGATGGAGTGGAGTGGGATAGACTTGGGTGAACTGAAGTAGGGTGAAGTTATCATAAGGAGCAGCATTGCTTTTATGGAGAGGAAAGAGTTTTTCCATTGCCAAGAAGCTTCCCTAGTGCCCCTTTCATGTCTCTGTTCCTCAGGCTATAGATGAATGGGTTCATCATGGGGGTCACCACCATGTAGAGGAGAGCAGCTGCATTCTTCCTTTGAATGGAATAGCTAGATGATGGGAATAAATACACACCCATTAGGGAACCATAGAAAAGTAAGACAACAGTGAGGTGGGACCCACAGGTGGAGAAGGCTTTCCATCTTCCTTCAGAAGAGAAACCAAGGATAGCAGAGGTGATTTGTGCATAGGAGAGGACAATAAGGGCAAGGGGAACAATGAGGAATATTGCTCCCAAGATGATTATCATCAGTTCATTTATGTGGGTATCTGAGCATGCCAACTTTAGCAGGGGACTAATATCACAGAAGAAGTGGGGGATGACGTGATGGGTACAGAAGTCCAGGTGGGCCAGTAGAATGCTATGTGTCAGGGCAGGAATATTGGTCAGAGCCCAGCACACACTCAGCATCAGCACACAGTGCTGGGGGCTCATGACTGAGGCATAGTGAAGGGGATGACAAATAGCGACATAGCGGTCATAGGCCATTGCAACCAGGAGGAGGTTGTCAAGACACCCAAATGCAAGAAGGAAATATAACTGGGTGATACATCCAACATAGGAGATGGTCTGATGTTGGGTCTCAATGTTCACCAGCATCTTGGGGATGGAAGTTGATGTAAAACAGATGTCTGCAAAGGACAGGTTGGCTAAGAAGAAATACATAGGACTTTGGAGGTGGGAGTCAGAGCTAATGGCTAATATGATAAGAAGGTTCCCCACCACCGTGATCAGGTACATGACCAGGAAAAGTCCAAAAAGCAGTCTCTGCTGATCTGGCCATTCAGAGAATCCCAAGAGGATAAATTCAGTGATGCTTGTTCTGTTTTCCTGTCCCATGTGTCTCTCATTGTCTGTGAAAATGAAAATACTCTATAAATCAATTCTTACTGAGTTCCTGTTTGTATCTACTCTTTTGCTATGGTCTTCAGTTAAAAGAAGGAAGGGGCATGATCTCTGTCTTGGATTGGGTTTCAACCTTACTGAAGTTGATACCTAGTGGTGTGACCAGGGAAAAGCTGTTTCTCCTCTCTATGACTCAGTTTCCTCATCAGCAAATGGAACTCCAAATTTGTAATCTAAACTTTGAAGTTTTTGTGAGTAAAGCACTCTAAAAATGTGAGGTATGATTAAAAGTAGAGGAGCTGAAACTAATACACATGATTAGATTTTTAGGACTGTGAACAATTTAGGACTGTTTTTAAGCAAGTGCTAGGTTGGTTGGTACAGTCTAAATGGGGTTGCTCAGAGAAAGGAGAAATCAGTGAAATCTGGAAGAACAAGGCAGGCTTTCAAGAGGAAGAAGTACTTGGACTGGGATCAAACGGATGGAGAGTATTTAATTGATTAGTTTCACCAGGTCAGGAATGAATGGATTATTGTTTAGTTGGTATAAATATAGGCCATTCTCTGCCACCCCACATCTCATGTTGTAGACAGTATGGTATTTAAGACTCAAGATCCTGACTGTGTGACCCTGGAAAAATCATCTTACCTCTCTGGGCCTCAGCTTTCTTATCAATGAATTATTAATATCCTTGTTCTGCTCATTTAATGGGATTGTTGTGATGAATTAGCACACTTTTCTAAGGTAGTTATTCTGATCATAAAACCTGAGTATAGCCTATATTTGGACATTAAAATTATTACAAGAGTTTTGTTCTTTTGTTCAGGAGAAAAGATAGAAAACAAAATCTTATTAATTGGAAGAAGATTAATTTTAAAATAATTTTTAAAAAGGAAGTTAAAATATACTAGAAGCATAGCTTAAGCTTAACTAAGCAATAACAGTCAAAAAAAGCAACTGTAGCTTCCATGCTAGCCTCCATGATTGTGTTTTTGTGCACTCCTCTACATGTGTGTGTGTGTGTGTGTGTGTGTGTGTGTGTGTGTGTGTGTGTGTCCTGGGAATTACGGTGGGGTTGCCCTCACTATTGGTGCTATAAAACAGGCAGATTTCAGTTTATTCCTCTCTTGAGTCCCTTAGAGGTAGGAATTAATCACAAAATCATTCAAATTGCTACCCATCCCCTGCAACTCTGAGGCTAGAAAAAAATTTTGAGAGTATGTTATAGGAGAAAATTTCCCATCCTGAACTCCCCAGATATGTTGCACTCTGGGCTGTGTTGAGGATCCATTTCCTTCTTGTAGCTCATGCTCAAAGCTATAGGATTCTGGGGAGTCAAGGACCAGAAAAGGAGACAGGTGTGGTTGATCTCTCATAATAGTGGGATTTCCAAGCTTTAAAACTGATTAAGATGCCACTGAAGGAGAGATTGAATAGTGTGAAAGAGCAAATGAGTAATGCATTTATCTATGTTATACATCTCTGTTAACCTCTTCCCCACCTATAGGTAAGTGCTATGTACCATGGGTTTCAGACGACTTGATTTCCAGTTCCATCTACATTAGCTCAGTGATTTTTAGGCAAGTCACTTAATCTTGTTGACCTCCATTTCCTAATCAGCAAAATAAATAGGTTGTGCTAGATAACTTGGAAAGTCTCAGTTCTAAAGGTCTACGGTCTATGAATATTCTTTGTCCAAAATGGGGTTGTAGGGAGTAATTAATATTTGTTCTATACTTCTATTAAAGTTGTCCTTTGATTCTTCATTAGGACGTGTGAAGTTGGACTTTAGAAGGTTGTGACAGCAGGGAATAAACTCTGGGAGGACTTGGTCAGACTAGTGAAACTTTGCATATAAATGCACCACTGAATCCTCTGTCTGTTGTTTGAGGGCCAGCCCCATTATGTGAGCTAGAGTATTATCAGTGAAAGGATAACCAAAGGAGGAAGAGTTGTGTTTTGTTTTGTCTATAGCAGCTTAGGAAAGCCTTCTATTAAGGCAGATGGAGGAATGAGGAAATGGAAGAAAGTCTCTTCTGGTTCTATAGGACTATGATTTTTTTCTTTGAAATATATTTTAAGAGCATGGCAGCACATGTTAGGGGAGGTCTATACATCCAGCAATGTTCCAGTAAATGTTTAACAGCAACTTCCCTGAAAAAAATGTACAGAAGACAAATTTCTAAGTTTAATTTGTATTACTAACCCTTTCTCTATCACTTTCTTGGTCTAGATAATCAACAAAACAATAAATCAAGACATAAAACATTTCTGAGGTGTAAATGAAAATTCAAAAATTGACTCTCACATGCCCATATAATCTGGCTCAATCACACCCTTGACTCTATCTATATCTGTCTGTCTATCTATCTATCTATCTGTCTGTCTGTCTGTCTGTCTGTCTGTCTGTCTATCTATCTATCTATCTGTCTGTCTGTCTGTCTGTCTGTCTGTCTATCTATCTATCTATCTATCTATCTATCTATCTATCTATCTATCTATCTATCTAAAGAGTTCTTGCTTTTTTTGTATCATGCACCCTTTGACAGTCTGGATAAACATATGGACCACTTCTAAGAATGATTTTTATTACTTATATTCATAATGGAAAGCAGTGTTAAATTTCAAATAAAAGTTAGTGAAAATAAAGATATAATTCCCCCCCCCCCCATCCCCTTCACTCCACTATTTTATGATTCCTCTATTTTTGGTCCCGTTTTTTTCCTTTCTATTGGCCTTTCCCCAAGTTTCTCACCCTATCTCCTTGACCAGTGATACTATTATCCCATTACCCAGAGACTTTTTGGATTTTCACTTCCTTTGAAAGGGAAAAGAAATAATAGTATGACATTAGAATAGCCAGAAGCAACTCATCACTAGAAGGAAACAAAGGGATTAGGGTCTTAGAGCTCTTAGTTTCTAGTCTTTTCAGAGTTCTCTATGACCTAGTTATTACCCACTGGATTGGGTTGGATGGCCTGAGAGACATTTCTCACAGCAGCCTTAAGAAATTGCTAGTCTGGGGTTGTGCTAGTGGAAAGGAGAGATAGAAATCTCATTGTGTAAATGAGCCTCTTTCCAATGCCCTTTCTCACTCCTTAACTATCTGAATAGAAAAAGGGATAAAAACCTTCATTTATCTTTGAACTTTCACCATTCTTCCTCTCTCCCCCATCAATTACCTGGCTGGTCTACATGAGCTCTCACAGAAGGGACTGCTTCAGTCACTTCCATATAGCTCCTCTAGATAATGGTAAACTCACAATGAAGATCCACAGAATCTCTTGTGTAGCCACAGAGGGGATGGGTTGTGGGTGTGGAATATGAACACACAGGCTTCCTTTTGGAGCAAACCCTAAATCACAGTGTAGTTCAAATTAGGAATGTCTCTCTGGATTATAATGTCTCCTTGGAGCACAATCCTCTAAACTCCTCATTAAGGACAAATAGTAATTCTTCATCTTCAACTTCAGCTAGCCCTGGTTGGATCCCAAGGGACTCTTAGGCAACTCAAGGGTAATCTTTCATCTGGTTCCCTTTGGAGGGGAGGCAAGGCTGGAGTGAAGTATTTTCTTGGGCTCCAAAGGAGCTCCACTGTGGCCTCTGTTCAAGCACAAGATATTATTAAACAACTATTATCTGAACAGCTATTAGTTGTTTAGATGTTATGCCATTCAGCATATAGATGGTCAATATGGAGACTGATTTATTATCTATACCTATAAGTATACCTATAAGTGTACCTATAAGTGTAATACAATTTCCATTTTTACTTCTTTAAACATGATTGCTACTTTTGTTTCCTTGTCTCAGAAACTGTCTGACAGCTATTCTTGCTGTCTTAAATCTGACTAAACTTTATGGGTCTCTGTTTTGAGTACATTTCTTGCAAATAAAAAATGTATTATTGGCTTTCGCTTTCTAATCCATGTTTATATAATCTTCTGTTTTATGGGTGAATTCATTCACATTCACTATTTCCCTACATCCTATTCTTTTATAAGAGATCATTAAAGATAAATTTTAATATTTTATTTTCCCAATTACATGTAAAAACAATTTTAACCTTTGTTTTTTGCAATATTGAGTTCAAAATTCTCTCTCCCCCTCACTCCTCTCCCCCACATTGAGAAGCCAAAAATTTACTAAAAGTTATACATATGCAATCGTGGAAAGTGTATTTCTATATTAGTCATGTTGTAAAAGAAACTGACAAAAACAAGAAAAATAAATAAAGTAAAATAACGATATTATTTTTATCAGATTCCATCAATTGTTTCTCTGAAACTGGATAGCATCTTTCATGATAGGTCCTCGAAAATTGTCTTGGATCTTTTGTGTTGCTAGCAATAGCTGAGCCATTCATATTTGATCATTGTACAATATTACCATAATTGTGAACAATGTTCTCCTGGTTCTTTTAAATTTGTTTTGCATCAGTTCACGTAAGTCTTTCCATGTTTTTCTGAAAGCATCTTCCTTATCATTTCTTATAGCACAATAGTATTCCATCACATTCATATACCACAAATGGTTCAGATGTTTCCCAGTTGATGGACATTCCTTTGATTTTCAATTCATTGCCACTACAAAAAGAGCTGCTATAAATACTTTTGTACATATAAGTTCTTTCCCTTTCTAAAAATTTCTTTGGGATACAGACCTTGTAGTAGTTTTGCTGGGTCAAAGGGTATGCGCAGTTTTGTAGACTTTGATTACAAAAGTGGCAAATCACTTTCCAGAATAGTTGGATTAGTTCGTAACTCTACTAACAGTGTATTAGTGTCCCAGCTTTCCTATATCTCCTTCAACATGTTTCATTTTCCTTTTCTTTCATATTAGCCAATGTGATAGATATGAGATGGTACCTCAGAGTTTAATTTGCATTTCTCTAATCAATGGTGATTTAAGGCATTTTTTCATATGACTATAGATAGCTTTTATTTCTTCTGAAAACTGCCTGTTCATATCCTTTTATCATTATCAATTGAGGAGTCATTCTTGTTATAAATTTGACTCAGTTCACTATATATTTGAAAAATGAGGCTTTTTCAGAGAAATTTACTAAAAATAATTTCCTCCCAGTTTGCTTCTTTCTTCTAAACTTGGCAGTTATTGTTTTTTGTTTTTTTGCAAAACCTTTCCAATTTAATGTAATCAAAATTATTCAATTTACATCCTATAATGCTCTTTGTCTCCTGCTTGGTTCTAAATTTTTCCTTTATTCGTAGATCCAACAGGTAAACCATTTCCTCCTCCCAATAGGGGAGTTCTAGACTGTATAATTGAAATGATTTGTTTCTACTTCACTGACCTTCTATTCCCCTCACTCCATCTCTGATTGAAGATTTTTAATTTTTCTTACTTTCTCATTACTTTCTTTATTTTTCCTTTCTTCTTTCTTTTCCTCTGTCCCTCCTTCCTCCTTCCTTCCTTTTAAATTTCCTCTCTTCAAAATCCATCTTCTGAAATTGAAGTTTGTTTTGCTTGTGACTACTGCATTTCTAATTCTATTTTTCTCTTACATCTTATTTCTCTGTTATTTCTATTTTTCATTCCCATCTACTAATCTTATTGTGTTTTTACACTAAATTCTTTATGTATGCTGTTTGAGCCACTTTTGTCTCAAATGAAAGTTAGTTTCATGTGATACTCATTATCCCACTGCTTCATTCACGTTTGTGCTCTTTACTTTCTTCGGAAAGACAATAAAAATTGAGTAAAACTACTCCCAAGACTTTTGTTTGTTTTACATGGCTTCTTTGACAACCCTTGAAGACATTAGTGCTCTAAAATGACATTTGTTTCTTTTCTTAAAATGTAAGCACTTACCTATAATCAGACATAGTACATTTTCTTCTAGTTGCCCTTCTTCCTATGTACAGTTTCAAAAAAATGTTTTTGGACTTATATTGAATATTTAGCCCTGTTTCTATGTCTTCCCAATAGGTGAATATGGATGTAGATAGATATAGATAGATATTGCTAACCTTCATGTTTGCAGTTGACATGACTGGTAGTGTTGCTCCTCAGGGACACAGGTGACATGGTAGCATGATCACCTTCACAATATGAAGTAATGAAAACTGTGCTCAATTGTGCTACTTTAACTGCTATTCACAGCTGTCTAGTTCCAACTATAACTTTACCTATGAGAAGTGTGGGGCAATTCTAGTTTTTTGTATTTTAATCAGACCTGTGATTTCAATGGTATTCAACATTTTCAGTAAGAGAATTTCCTCCTTCCGAATAAGGTCAAAACTATTTGTTCATTCATTCATTTTGCTTTTTTGGACATTAGCCACATTGTTTATTGACAACTGAATAAAATCATAATCAATTAAAAGACTTTGAAGTAAGTAAAAAAAAATCAGTACTTCATCATATCACTACTTTCATATATTTTTTAATTTTCACTGACTTCCAAGACAGCATTTCAAAGCTTCTACACAGCTTTGATCTTTTCATCAAGTCCTCTTGAAGTCCTCTATTCCATTAAATTTCCATTTCCCCTTGCTAAATTATATTCAGTTTTTTAAGGCAAATTATTCTTGGTTATAAGGATTTATCTTTTGCTTTTAGGAATATCATTCCAAGATCTCTCAACTTAAATGGTAGCTGTCAAGTCTGGTGTGATCCTGATTATGGTTCCTTAATTCTTTAATTCTCTTCTTTCTTCATGATTACAGTATTTGTTCTCTGACCCAAAAGTTTTGAGTTTCAATTATGTTAGTTCAGGATAGTGTTTGATTCAAGACGAAATTGTTTGATTCTTTTTATTTTCCTTTTGCCCTCTGGTTCTAATGATTCTGGATGGTATTTTGTTTATTATTTATTGAAATATAGTTTACTTGTTTGGTGCAGGGAGCATTATGGTATTTAGGCAGTCCAATGATTGAATATTATATTTCTTTGATCGGTTTCCAAGGCCAGTTTTTTTAATACTACTGTTTACATTTTCTTCTATTTGCTTTAATAATTTAATTTTCTTTTAATATTTCTTATATCATGTAATTACTGCCTCCTATTTGGTCCATTCTCATTATGGGGGAATCTTTTTCTTGGGAAAGTTTTGTTACCTTATGGTCTAAGCTATTAATTCTTCTTCCCATTTTTTCCTATTTTCATTTCAATGAACATTACCTTTTGAATCTCTTTCTTCACTGCTTCCATGTATTCTTTTAGTTCTGGAAGACTAACAAAAAAATTTAACCAAAATATTCCTTTCTCCAAGACTCCTTTTTGAGACTTTTTGTAGAGTTATTCTCATTCCAAGCTTACTCCTTGACTTTCACTTAATTTATATTTCATCATTTCTTTTGTTTACTCTTATTGATAGCCTCAGTTTATAGATTGAGACTTCATGCTTTCATTATAGTCTGCTCTTCTTTTCTTGGATGGTATGGACTAGCCCTACTTTTTCCCAGAAGTGATAAAGACTAGGTTTCACCCTCTGGAAAAATTCCTCAATTTGGGCTTAGTCTCCTGTTTGCTTGATTTAGGTTTAAACTTCAATATCTCCTCTATCTCCTTTTCCATGGACTATCCTGAACTTGGAACTGACTCTACCTCTTGCTGTGACTTGGGAAGATCCCAGTTAAATTGCAAATTGCACAAGTAGCTAATCACCTGCAAGATGTCAATAAGTACTTTCTTTCTTGAATGCTGTCCTGGCTCTTTCTACAGATAGGATTTAGGTATCAGCTATCTAGATAACAACTTCTTGGGTTCTGGGCTGGTCCAGTTTCTTTATGATCTTGTCAAGGATGTTAGGCACATCTTCTACAGTTTAGGCATCAGCCTCTTGATGTTGCTTTGGTCTTGTTGCTATGGCTCAAGTGGGGCTGCCTGGCTGTTGACTTGGCCCTGTCTCTTCCTTGATTATGGGCTTCCTGGTCCCTAGATTTTTATTCCTTCAGCCTGCCCAGCCTGGTTTAAAAGGTTTTTATGCACTAATATATGGCTGATTTGTGTAAAGTTGCTATGTGTAGCTGAAAATATGTATTTTTTATTTCCACTAAGTAATCTCCAGAACTACTTTTTAAAACTTGAGTCGAATCTAATTTCTTCTTTATCGTTTTATAATATTTGTCTGGGTATAAAATGGACAAATTGTAGTTCCAAATTATTAGGGTTTTAGTATCCATTTCTCCCTGTAATTCAGTTACCCTTTCCTTCAATACTTAGATGCTCTGCATATATTAGATAATAATAGTTCATTGTCTATGATGCCTTAAAGCATAATAAAATTCCATTGATCATCTTTTTTAACAATATCTGCTTGTACTATTGCTTTGTCTGGGTTCAGGATTGCCACTCCTGCTTTTTAAAAATTCATCTGAAGCGTATTAAATTCTGTTCTATCCCTTCATTTTGATGGTATGTGAACTTTTATATTTCAAATGTGTATCTTATAAACAATTTTTGTTGGATTCTGTTAATCTGTTCTACTATTTATCTTGATTTTCTGATTGATTTCATCCCATTCCCATTGACTGGCATGAATTATTAATCATGTATTTCCCTCAATCGTAACTTTTCATAGTTTTTCCTATTTTAATTCTGTCCTCTTTACATAGAAGACAAAATTGTGAGAAAGAAGGAATATGATCGGCATTGGAAACCAATAATTGAAGAAGTGTCTCTTTCCTTTTCTGTTCCTCTTCCAAACACAGACCCAATCTCTGGTTCCTATACCAACTTTTTCATTTAATAATCCTTTTATGTATTTTGCTTATATTTATTCCATCCCCAACTCTACTCTTCCCTTTTTATTTCCCCTTATATTTCCCTGCTCAATTTAACATATTCAAAGAAAAAAAATTAATGTGTCCAGCTGTTTCTTTTTGGTTAATATATAAATGAGATACACTCCCCGCACACCTTCCTTCATGCTTATATACTTAAGTACACCCATTTGTTCAAAATATTAAGTTCTGGTTTCTTCCATATTTATTCTATATTTTACTATTTTCCCTTCATTTTTCTTTCCTATGTTCAAACCCACCACCACCAAAAGAATTAATCTACTCTCAATTTATCTTATGTAATGCCCTCTGAGACTGTTAAAAAATTAATATTCTGAAAAATCACCTTTTCTCCCATTATTTGAAAATGAACACCTCATCGTTATTTTGTTACTGTTATTGTTCACTCATTCAGTTATGTTTGACTCTGTGACTCTGTGAACCCTATCATCCTATCTGTTGGCAGAGATACTAGAGTGGTTTGCCATTTCCTTCTCAACATTATTTAGCCCCTTATAATTTCCCAAGTGAATTGACTTGAATCTTCTCTTAATTTTTGTATTTTCATTTCAAAGTTTCTACTCAGTTCTAATTTTTTCATCAGAAATTCTTGAAAATAATCTAATCTATTAATAATCTGTTTTTTTCTTTGGATAATATTCAATGTTGCAATGTAAGCTATTCTCAGTCATAATAAGCCTTTATATTTTGCGTTTTGCAATATAATGAATTTTTTCCCCTTTTCTATAGTAGCTGCTTATATCTGTTTTGTAATCATGACTAATTTTTTTAGCGTTTAGACTTTATCTTTCTGGTGCTTACAGAATCTTTTCTCTTATGTGGAAGTTTTGGATTTTGAGTATGACATTCCTATGCATTTTCATTGTGAAGCTTCATTCAGGTAGTCATTGATAAATCTATTTTCATTTTATTTTTTAGTTCTAATAGACCCAGGATTTTATAAATGGTGATTTAAAATATGTTGTCCAGATTTGGTTTGGTTTGGTCTTGTTCTGTCAGATCATGGTTTTCAGGAAGTCCGATTCATAAATTATCTCCTCTTTCTTTCAGGTCAATTTTTTAAAAGCAGTAAATACCTTATATTTTCTTAATCTTTCAGCTTTGTTCTAATATTTCTTGTTATCTGATGATGTCATTGAGTTTTGATTAGTCAACTACTTTGTTAATATTTTCCATCTTCTGGTTTATTACTTCTTCCAATTATTTTCCTCTCAAACTCTCACTTCATTTATGATTTTCCTCTTTATCTCTTGGTTCATTTCTTCCATCCACTATTTTAATCTGTGTGGGAAAATTCTACCTTTTTTAGGCTCTCTTTGGGGTTATTGTAGGGCAACACTCTTCTGGTTTTACTTCTTAGTCTTCTCTTAACACCATTTCTTTATTGTGTTTAGTATTTTCTTCTTTCTACTCACATTTTTTTTCAAGTCATTTTTATTGTTCCCCTTGAACTAGATTTTCACCAACACTTTACATGTACAGGACCTAAAGACTTTAAAAAGTCTTTATATTCTCAAGTTTTTGTTCTCACCCTTTTTATTGCATTAAGAATCCCCAATTCCTCAAGTCAAGCTTAGATTTTTTGTTAAAAATAACTGTCAGAACCTTTATATTGTCTTTTCCCTTCTTTTTAATTAAACTCAAAATAACTCTGGCTATTTCCTTCTAGTATGACTCAGATCTCTGTCAGATATGAAAGGACTTCCTTGTCTTTCTTTCTGTGGAAAGACATTTAATCCAATCAGCATCTTGGTCATAACTCTGTATTCATATGTATCAGTAAGCACCCCAACGTACACAAGGGGCTTGCCACCACAGATTTTTTTATCTGCTTCGCTAAAAGGAAAGGCAAATCTTTCCCAGAGAGGGAAGCACAAACAACCGGGTTTTCAAACTAAGCCCCAAAGTAAAACCTCACCCTCAGAGTATTTCACACTTTTCAGAACCTGAGGGTATGACCCTCTGACCCCTTTTCAGAACCTGAGGGTATGACCCTCTGACCCAGTGCCTCAATAGAAAAAAACAAAAGGTACTTGGGACCCTTCTACAGAACAAATCCCCTAATCAAACTTCCATCAATGGGTAGGCTCACCAGTGGGTGGGGAGGATCTTCTTTAATCACATTCAAATAGAGGCATTATACTTCTTGATTATACTAAAACAAAAACATCAAAAGATCCTACTTTGCTTGGCCTCACATTCCACCCACTCTGAATCCTTGACCTTACAATCCAAATGGCCATGGATCCTGGAAAAAATAGGCAATAACATTTCTTAAGTAAATGCAAATTAATTTACATTTGCAGTCTATATAACATAACTCCTTATTACCAGGATAGCCACATGGCATTCTTTGAGGGGAGAGCAACCCATTCCTCCTTTCACAGTCAAAAACAGAAATGTACAAGCAAACTCCTTTTGGAAGTGTGTCCTCCTCACCCTGCATTCTCAGGTGCAGACTCTAATGAGTCAAATCCTTCTTTACAATGCTTCAGCCTCCACTTCCAGGTCTGAATGGTGGTTGGACTACAAAGCCATCAGGGTGGGGTCTGTGGGGGTACATGGCAGTTTCCCCCCACCCACCATAAGCAACTCCACCCTTGGTTCCCAAACTATTCCAGGGGAACACTGCAAAAAAGCATACTCAGTGCTTTGCGTACAGTGTCCATCTTGCCCCAGGACTGAACTCTTGAATTCCTGGGCTACTCCTCCTCCAGCAGGAGCCAGCTGCTCCCAGCTCCCACCTGGGTCTGCATGAAGGCAGCTCTCTACTTCAACTTCCGCTCCCATTCCTCTCACCTCACCAAGGTCAGCACACCGGCCATTATCCACTTCTGTTGGGTCATTTGGCAGGCAGTTTTCCACTTGGGTTTCAGGGCTCCATTCGAAGCTCTCATTGCTGTGCTCTGATTTGTGACATGCAATACACTTTCAGGGACTTCAGTCCTCTGTTATATTCAGGAGCCAGGCTAATCCACTTGAACCCTGGCTTTGGCCACCCCCACCTCCTGGGGCTCCACAGAATCATAGCCACTACAACTTGGAAACGACAGACAATTATCCCAGTCTCCATACTTTCCTTTTAATTTATGCAGATCCCTTCCTCATCACTATAATATATCAGTAAGCATCCCAACATACACAGGGGGACCTGCTGCCACAGGTCTTTGATCTGCTTCTCTAAAAGGAAAGGTAAATCTTTATCAGAGAAAGAAACACCAACATCTGGGTTTTCAAACCCAAGGGGCTGCTTATTGGCTTCCCAGAGTCTCATCTGCCACACAAACTTCCTTCCAAAAATTAAGGCCCCTACTCACATTGTTTAGCCTAATTCCTAACCTTGGAACTTAGTGCTTAGGTCAGTCCTCCTCTATAATACTTGGTTAAGTTGAGTTTCCAATAGTCCACTCTGGGTTCTGACCTTGACAAGACTATGTTTTGGGTTTTTTTGTCCTGGTATAGTCTCAATTCAGGAGTTATTTCTGTCCTTTGCTGTGGCTCTGAAAACCTGTATAGGTTTTTTATGGTATTCCCTATGAAATGTTGGTTAACACTATAGTCTCAGATTCCCTTCCCAGATGCCATGGGCCTGGTGTTCAAGACTGAATAGCTCTGTCTCCTACTGACATTTCCAGTACTACAAGAAATGCCCTACCTCTTTGTTGTGGGCTGGTTCTTTCCCTATTTGTAATCAGACAGGCCAGGGTCAGGGATGAGATTGCTAGATCTCCAATTACTAGAGTCTATGCTGGCTTATAAATCTGTTTAGAACTATGGGTGCCCTCTCATCCATTTGGGATCTTTTCTGTAATAGAATGCTACCCCGCATGCAGTGCTTCATATATGACATTCCAGTTACCCTCTTCATGCCTTTAAATATGATCTGTCCCCCATGCTATGTATTTTCTATCCCCTCATCTCTGTCTTTTAGTTTCCATGGATTTTTTCAAGATTCAAGTTAAACTGAATATAGTATCCCAGATGGGGCTAGCCATGACAAAGGACAGTGGGACTTTCACCCATTACTTGGCATATTATGCCTCTTTCTATTTTGGGGGCTGTTGTATCACATTGATGACCTAGACTAACTCTTCCCTTCTCCTAATTTCTGAGATACAGATCTCCATGTGGTATTCATCTTCCTGACAGCACCTGTCCAGAAATCATGCCCTAGAAATTTTTAACCTCTTTTTTTTATGGAACTTGTGTCCTTCCTAGATCCATGCTGCCCTGGCAGGTGACTACCTCCCTCTCCTGGCCCATTATTTCTCAGGCAGACATAAGCTATGCTTCACTTCATCTGCCACTGCTTGGTCCTTTTTTCTCTTACCAGACTCACTAGCAGTCTTGCCACCAAAGCCTCCTCTATACCCTCTCTAGTTCTGGAAACATAATCGAATCAACTCTGCTGTTGTTCTTGGAAGAAGTATTTATTCTCAGTTACATTCTGGACCAAGGAACCTCTCTACATTCCCTTTCTACCCTATGTGTGATGTTTCTCCCTACTAGAGTAAAAATATGTGTTCCTTGAGGGCAGAGACTGCTTTTGTATTTGTATCCTCCACACTTTGTATAGGGTTTGACATCTACTAAGCACTTAAATGCCATTTCGTCAAAATAAAAATTCAACTTAAAAATTCTATCTTTTGCAGGGAGACTATCCTGATCCCCACAATTGTTAATACATTCCCCTTTCAGATTGTCTTCTATTTACTTAGTTTAAATCTCATGTATTTATTTACATTTTAACACTACCCTCCATTACAATATAAGTAGGTACTATTTTGGCCTTTTTTTTTTTTACACCTATCACTCACTTTACTATATGCCAGTGGCCATCACATAGTAAACACTTAATAAGTACACTTGACTGACCTTTCCCCACCCCTGCAGACATTAAGCTGATTTTTTGGAGCTCATACTAACCTCCCTGGTGGGGCTCCTCTATCTGTATCTGCTAGTTTCTGCCCATCTTTCTAAATTGGAGAGAGGAACTTACTTTCATTTCTTTTCATCTTTCTGGATGCTTTTCAGATAGTTACTGTGATTTATGTGAGAGATCTGGTGAGAGACCTATATGAGGGATCTATTTTTTTGTTGTCCTCAACTTTTGTTATGTCTCCCTAAAGGATTTTACTCTATCTTTATCTTTCTTCCTATGGCTCAAGAGAAAGGGCATTGGGGTAAATAAGAGAAAATGGCTCACTAAATCATCTCTCCATGGACTTACAGGATAGAGAGCTAGATGTGACATAAAATGTCAAATATGTAAGATCTCTTGAAATATAGACTGTTAGAATATGACTAAAATGTTTTCCTCATCATCTCTGACTCTTGAAATATTTGGATTTCTTCAATGAAGTTCAGTTCAAGCAAAACCTCTTCATACTTTTAATCCCACTAGTCAGTGTTCTCCTTCCCTTTTTGAATTGTCTCATTTATACTTATCTATTTATATGTTGAATCCTGTGGTAGAGGGGGCACTTAATTGATCATCAGGGGCTGCATTGCAATGACTCCAAATGCCCCTGAACCAGATTAAAACATAATTGGGAAATATTTAACTAAATATTTTAAAGTAGACAAGAACATGCGGCTTCCTAAATCAATATGCAGCTTTTCAGGGGTCCTTAATATGATTTTGTGGCCCTGTTTCTATTTGAGGTTGCCATTAATCCAATACAACATGCACATCTAACAATTCATTTCAATTTTTTTAGATGTACTTGAGAGTCTAGACCTTTTGTTCTTCCCAATTAATCTTGTTACTATTTTGGCTATTTCATTAAAGTATTCCCTTTATGGTTTGATTAGTACAGAACTAAATAAGTTAAATTAAATAAAATTGTAATTTTATTATAATGACATGGCCCAGACATGAGCATTGAATGTCCTTTCAATTATTCCTAACATCCCTAGAAATTGAAAAAAATAAAAGGGAAATTATTTTACTCTTGTATTTTATTGGGAAAACTTCTAGTCTTTCCTCACTTCAAACAGTGTTGGGAATTGTGGAAACAGTGAGTCACACTGACTCTGTGTTGTGATTCAATTCTAGATCTACTTCAGCTTCTTTTTTATTCAGTTATGGATCTAGTCCAATTTCTGTCTTGTGAGAAAGTTTTATACAATTATGGGAATTGTGAGAAAAATTTTATTACATTGTTTGAACCAAACTTGCATAGCTGAAAAGCTGGACCACTTCTACCTGCGCTTAAGGACCCTTAACTAAGGACCTAATTTATGCTAAGCAGAAACCCAGTTATATTCAAAGACTGATGCAAGGAGTTTTCTCACAACTACACATTTCAAGCAACCCATATGTCTTATCTGAAAACTGTCCTGGTACTTGTCATTCAATTACTATTTTTTTGTTCCTTTGATTGAATACAGACACAGGGAGGTGGGGATGGGACACTCCATTCTCATTTTTCTAATTTCAAGGAATTGCACCACTTTGCTCTCCCCTCCCAATGAGCTGAGCCCTATGCATCTCTCATCTGTTTCTTTTCTGCATAAACGTGATCTAGTAGCTTAGTTCGTAAAACTAGTTTCTTAATTCAAATTAATTATCTACTTGAATCAAATCTTTCTTTGATGAAAAATGAATTTCACATTAATTGTGAACTAAAATGGCACCAATATGGTGTGTGTGTGTGTGTGTATGTAGGATTTTAGGGGGTGGGGTGACATGATCAGAACTGAGCTTTAGGAAAATCACTTTGCTGAACAAAGGACATAGGATGTAGGATTTTAATACAGTTCTGACCATGACTCTCAACTGCTCAAGAAGTGTAAAGAACGCCTAATTATATGTATGCCATATATATTCGTTGCTTCAAGTGATTGTGCTAGTAGATGCAGAAAAATAATCCTTTGACAAAGAACAATATTTATTTCGTTTAATTCTGAGAATAACCTGGCAGGATAAGGTACAAGACACTGAAGTCCTTGCTCGAGCTGAACTGGCGAGTATTCAAACTATGCTTCCGAGAGCACAACTCCAATGGGCTGGCCACTTTGTTCGAATACAAAATGTCCGCTTGCCAAAAAGACTATTTTATGGAGAACTTGCATGGGACAGGCAATCACATGGTGTTCAGAAGAAACGATACAAAGACACCCTCAAGGTCTTTCTCAAGAACTTTGGATTTGACTGTGCAACATGGGAAACGTTGGCACAGGACCGCTCAGCATGACATACCCACATAAAAAAAGGTGCTGTGCTCTTTGAGCAAAGCAGAATTGAGACAGCATAAAGTAAGTGCAGGATGCACACATTTGGGATATCTACCCCAAGTGTTCATATGGACTATCTGTGCCCAACCTGCGGTAGAGCATTCTGAGCTTGTATTGGTCTGATCAGTCACAGTCGGACACACTGAAATTTCACTTTACAATGGTGATATCATTTTGGTCCTTTTCTAAGATGAAGGAAAATAACCAGCATATATGTATGTATGTATGTATGTATGTATGTATGTATGTATGTATATATATGTACTAACTAAACTACTACTTCACATTCATGCAGAAAAGACACACAGATGTAGGGGGGAGAAGACATGCTCACACGAATAGATAGTTTATTAGAAAAAAGAAATAAAGAGGGAAATATTCAGTGGAAGTACTTACAAGAAGATATAACATAGCAATAGGTACTTTTCCTGAAGTCACATTGGACAATTCATTGTGCGGTGCATTTGAATTTAGAATTATCTGACTCCCTTTCCAACGCAAGCCTATTTGAGCCTTTAAGTTCTCCGATAAAGTGAGAGAGCTCTTGTGAGTAAGAAGAGGGGGAAGAAAAAGCTCCATCTGAACTCATCTCAGCATTTCAATTTTCAAAAGAATTTATTAGATTCCTACCCCAAGTCAGGCATTGTAATAGACAAGGGGAATACAAAAACAGAGAACCAAAATGATTCCTATCTCTAGGACATTTAACTCTCAATTTAGGAAAGCAACATGAACACAGAGAAGCAAATAGAAAAGAAATACAAAACAATTTCAGGGAGAGAACCAATAACTTGGGAATTGAAGAAGACCTTATGTAAGAACTGGCATTTGAGCTGAACCTTAAAGTGAAGTTTCAAGATGGGGAGGTGAGGCAGGAGAGATCTTTAGACCTGAAGAGTCACAGAAAAGTATAGAGAGCAGGAAATGACATGCGTTGAAATGCAGAATACTGAAAGGTAATCAGCCTAGAGATTTTTAATATCTCTAAATATTGAAGGTGTTTGAGCATAAGAATAACATAGTCCTGTCTGCTCTTTCCAACACAGAGAGAGAAAGAAAAAAGTCCTATAAATATACCCTTTCCAAGGAGAAGAAACATCAAGAAGGGAGAAGAAAGAAAAAGGAAACCTTTTTCTAGCATTCAGTGTGTGTGGTGGGGGGGGGAATGTAGAATTGTTCTATAATATTTTTTCCTCTTCTCATCATTTAACAATGAACATCCCTCCATATAAAGAAATCTTCTATGCCTCTATAAAGAACATTTTACAAACTTATTTGGATAAGTTTTGACCATGTCTTGACTCCCAGATATATTTCATACATTCTGTAATTATATTCTATTGAATGCAATGGAATTTCTCCATCTTTTCTTCTTCATTTTTGTTACCACTTTTTAGGCATACTGATCATTTCTGTGAATTTTTTAAAATTCTGCTACTTTAGTACTTCAGGCAATTCCCTAGAACTTCATTACAGAGTCATGGATGGATCATGACCTGTATCTCTATTACTGCTGAGCCATCGTCTGAGTCCCTCAGGTTCACAGGCTAGGAGTTATCTTGGATTCATCTTGCTCTCTCATCCCCGCCCCCCATATCAAATTTTGTTGTCAAAGTCTGTCTATTTCACTTTTGTAGCATCTCTCCAATACATCCCCTTCTCTCCTCTAACACATCCACCATTCTAATACAGGTGATCATCATCTCATACCTTGATTACTGAAATAGCCTGCATGTCTGAAGTCTCTCCCCACTTCAATCCATCCTCCATTCAGTCACTAAAGTGATTTCCCTAAAGTGCAGGTTCAATCATTTCACACATATACATGCATGCACATGTGTGCACACATACATGCGTACACACACACAACATTCAACAGCTTCAGGCTACTCTCTATTGCCTCCAGAACCAAATACAAAATGCTCTGTTTGGCATACAAAGTCCTTCATCCTAGTCCCCTTGAAGCTTTCCAATCTTCTTACATCTTACTCCTTGACATATGCTCTTTAATTCAGTGACACTGGCCTTCTGGCTTTTCCATGAACAAGTTACTCTGTCTCTTTTCTCTGGAAATTTTATCTAGTTGTCTCCCATCCCTGGAATGCTCTTCCTCCCAAATTCTGTCTACTGATTTCCTGGCTTTCTTTAAGTTCCGACTAAAATTCCATCTTTTATTGGAAGTTTTTCCTAACTTTTTAAAATCATAGTGTCTTTCCTCTGTTACAATTTACTATTTATCCTCTATGAAGATTGTTTTAGATATATTTGTTCGCATGTTGTTTTACCTATTAGATTGTAAGTTCCTTGAGGGCAGAGACTATCTTGACTTTTTTGTATCCCCAGAGTTTAGCAAAGTGTCCGGCACATAGTAATCACTTAATAAATGTTTATTGATTGATATAAATGGAAAGTATTCCCATACCATGAGCTTCCATATTAGTGAAATCACTTCTTTGTGAAATATTGCACTACATTACATAAATTCATAGAATTATAGCATGTTACAGAAAGAATTAGGCATTTGTAATAATCTGTACTAGTGGTTCTTAATATAGGGTCTGAGAATTTGTCTTTTAATATTTTGACAACTATATTTGAATATAATTTTGCAATTGTATTATTTTACTTTATGCATTAAAAAATCATTAATCTGAGAAGGGATCCATAGGCTTAATCAGATTGCCAGGAATTTCTGACTTAAAACAACTCTTATTTTATAGATGGGGAAAATGAGGCACAGAAAGGGGCTAAAGACAAGTTCACAGACCTATTATGTAAGAAAAGATAAGATTCAAAGATGTCTCCTGAATCTAATTCCAGGACACTTTACTACCCTACACTGTTTCTGAGATTTAGTAGCACTAGATCATGCCTTGCTCAGATACAATTTCCATCAATCCTAAGGGAAGTTATTTCTTCACACAACCTTTAATGAAAACAAGTTCAGGTGGAATCCAGTAGAGGTTGCCTCATATAGGTGAAAATGTGATTCAGCCTAGTGATGCTGTCAACAAAGAAAATGAGTTCGTTCTTGTATAATCTGTTCATGATAAGCTAGCTGTTCCAATAAGATAGTGTTTTCCTACTAAGAAAGAGTTTCCCCAAAGCTCCCTTGATGTCCCTGTTCCTCAGGCTATATATGAAAGGGTTCAACATAGGAGTGACCACAGTGTAGAGAACAGCAGCAATTCTGTCTTTCCCAGCAGAATGTGTGGACGGTGGACACAGATAGACCCCAATAGCTGCCCCATAGAATAGGGAAACCACAGTGAGATGTGAACCACAAGTAGAAAAGGCTTTCCACCTTCCAGAAGTTGATGGTATTCTTAGAATGGCAGAGACAATGAGGACATAGGAGATAACAATGAGAGTCAGGGGAGCAGTGAGAACTAATGATCCAACAAAAAACAACATCAGCTGGTTAGTGTTGGTATCTGAGCAGGAGAGGGAGAGCAAAGGGATCAGGTCGCAAAAGAAGTGGGGAATGCTATTCTCTGCACAGAAAGTCAAGCCAGCCATGAGGAATGTATGTAAAAAGGCAGCAGAGTTGGTGAGAAACCAACACACAGCTATCAGTAGAACACAAATTCCAGAGTTCATGACCATGGCATAGTGGAGGGGCTGACAGATGGCTACATAGCGATCATATGCCATTACTCCCAGAAGAAAATCATCAAGGGCCCCAAATGTCATGAAGAAATGCATCTGAGTTAGACAGCCTTCATAGGATATTGTCTGACTCTGGGTCCAGATGTTTGCCAGCATCTTGGGGACAGTGGTGGAGATAAAACAGATGTCAGCAAAGGACAGGTTTGCCACAAAAAAATACATAGGACTATGCAGATGTGAGTCTGAGCCAATTGCCAAGATGATGGAAAGATTTCCTATCACAGTGACCAGGTACATGACCAGGAACAGCCCAAAAAGAATTAGTTGTTGCTCTGGTTGTTCAGAGAGTCCCAAGAGAAGAAATTCAGAGACAACGGTCTGGTTTTCTACTTCCATGTTCTTGGTACACCTTGGGAATGGGGTGGGAGGGAGTAGATGGGAAGGGCAAATGAAGACAAGTTACTCACCATTACAGGGGTTGTTCTTGTGTAAACTGTGGGACAGAAAAACATTTCTTTAACTCATGATGAGGTTATTTAAGAGAAAGTATGTTAGAGATTTTCTGCAAAGCTTATGGCCTCCTATTCTCTGTTTTCTCTTGACTTTTCAAAATGAAGTTTTGTGTGCCAATATTCTATGCTCTATGCTTCCTTCCAGAGCTCACATTCCAGCATTTCAAGTCCTGCAGACCCCCTTCCAAAGGGGAAGGCTCCTGAGGTCTTAACTCACCCCTTACACAGAAGGCATGTCCCTTCCTCAAGCAGGTAACTGATTTCACTAATTACTTTCTGACAGATATTACACATCTTAGTCTAAGCTGGAATTAGAACAAGTACTAGTGGGGTATGTGAAGGAATATATTTGTCACTGAGCATGACTCACATTACTATCCTTAGCCCTAACCTAGATACTCAGGACAATCTCAGCTGTATATTGACTCTATTACTTCAACATTTGGATGACTGGAAATTCATTTGGAGAAAATTCAGCTGAAGATCCATCCATGAAGGAGAGGAGAAACGTTATTAAGGAGCAGAATACTGGATCCTTAATGTTTACAGCTGAACAGTCTTCCTGTGTATACAGTCTGGAATATTTATTGGCTTCCAGGGCCTTTGGGGCCTGATTATCATATGGCTGCTCATTAGAGAAAAGGATGAAATGATGATCTCTCTGGGCTCTTCATAGTTCATCCCACCCTGAAGTTGTTGCAGATTGTGAAACCTCTATCTCCTAGCAGTTTTCATGTGGAAGGAAAGAAATCAAGTCCCACATTTGAGTCTAGGAGATCGTCAAAAGGATTTGGAGGTAGAAATAACCTTAGCTGTCTCTGGTCCCATCTATATCCAAAAAAATAATCCCCACTGCTACACCACACACACATACACAATAAGTTGTCATCTTGCCTATATTTGTTGACCTTCGATAAGAGGGAGAGAATCCATTACTCCAGTCGTAGCCCATTTCGTTTTGTCCTGTTGTCTCTCCACTATCCTAATTGCACTCCTCCTGTCTTCAGTTTGTCAATTTCCTTGCTAAAACATGATTGTTAGAATTCATTACAGTACTGCAGATGTATCTAATCATGGCATAGGACAGAGGGATTTAATCACCATCTTCATTGTGAACACTCTGCCTCTATCAATGCACATGGAGTTTTTATTTTCTTTTCTGTTTTGGATGCCATGCCACATTGTTGACTCATGCTACACTTTCAATTCACAACAACTGAAATGATTTCTAAAAATAAAATTCTATCTAGCAAGATCTCTACAATTTTTGTACTTGTACAACTCATTTCTTTAGACACATGCATAGAGCTTTATAATTACCCATATTAAAATTTTATCTTTTTCGGATTCATCCCATTAATTCAGACTATCAAGATCTTTTTAGACCTGGGCTCTATCTCTCATTTTAGCTATTCCTTTTAGGTACATGTCACTTGTATATAACTCATTCCTTCTTCCAAGTCATTGATAAAAATGTTGAATAGCAAATAGCCAAGGATAGGTCACTAAGGTACTCCTTTAGTGATCCCAACCAAATTTGACATAGCTCCAGTAATTTTGTTCCATTAATGCTATCATTTTAAAATTCACCTATTGTACTACCAATACTATCTGAAAATTATATAATGCTCTCTGGTTCATAAAGCATTTTACAAGGTCATTTGAGTTCCAACAACACTGGGAAGTAGATAGTATATTTTTACCTTCATGTTATAACTAGGAAAATTGAGGTTCAGAGAAGTTGTGATTTTTCCATGGTCACTCACATAGTCAGAGTGGGGATCTGGACCTAGGTCTTCTTGATGCCTGATTACCTTTTTGTCTACTTTGTAATAGCTTCTTCTCTGTTGGCTAAATCATTTCTTCCCATCTTGTGCAAAAGAATAACATCAGAGATTAACAGATTCCTGACAAACTCCTAATGAAAAGAGGTCAGCTGCAGTCATGCAGCAATCTAACTCTAAATCATTTGCTTGTATGTTCTCCTTTCTCCTTTCCTCACTAATCTGACTTCAGATATTTTCTCCTTTGCTTCCATTTTCACAGATTTGGTGTTTCAGTGTATCCTACCTTGAATTTTATCCCACATACTACATCATCCAAACCTACATCATCAAAACTTTCTTGAGATGACATATGAAGCCAGACCCTGTGCAACTGTGAGATCAACTCTCTATCCCCTTTTCCATGCCATCAAATTAAAGATAATTTAGAGGTGGATCCAAGATGATGGAGTAAAGGCAGGGACTCATGTAAGCTCTCCCCTAAACTCATCCAAATACCTTTAAAAATAACTCTAAACAAATTCTAGGGCAATAGAACCCACAAACGATGGATTGAAACAAATTTCCAGCACAAGATAACTTAGAAGTTCAGCAGGCAATGTCTGTCACACCTAGATGAGAGGGGAGTACAGTCCAGCACAGGCCATGCCAGCACATCCTGGGCCACACCAAACCAGGAGCAAGTCTGAAGTGACTGAATCAGTAGTGGCAGCAGTGTCTGTTTCTGGAACTCTGAGCCCACAGATGGTAAAGGGGTCAAACAACTGGTAAGAAGGAGATTACAGATGTCTTTTCTGGGTCACAGTCCTGGGTGGCAGTCCCAGGGCAAGGAGGAGCACTAGTGTAGCAGAGATTGTAGCAGCAGTGGAGGTGGTACCCCCCTCATGATCCCAAGGCAGGAAAGAGTGCTTGTGGTCATTCACAGATAAGACCACAGGCCAGGAAAATAGTAAATCCCTCATCTTAGAAAATGCTACCTTGGAAGAACTGAAAATGTATGAGTCTGTAGAAGTATCTCTGAAAACAACTCAACAAAACCCCTGAAGCTTGGGACAGTGTACCCTTGGCCCTGGAAGCAGAGCCCTACTTTAACACAGAATTATAACTCAAGTAATAGGCTGGGAAAATGAGAAAACAATGGGGGGAAATCTCCGGCAATGGAAAGTTTCCACAGTAACAAGGAAAATAAAAAAATACACTCTGAAAATAATAAAGTCAAAGCTCCTACATCCAAAGCCTCCAAGAACTGTATGAATTGGGCTGAGGCCAGAAAAGAGTTCAAAAAGGTTTCTGAAAATCAAATAAGAAGGTAGAGGGAAAACTGGGATGGAAATGAGAAGACTGCAAGAAAATCATGAGATGAGTCAAAAGTATGGTAAAGGAGACACAAAACAATACTGAAGAAAATGACACCTTAAAAAACAGATTAGGCCAAATGGTAAAAAAGGTCCAACGAGGAGAAGAATGACTTAAAAAGCAGAAATGGCCAAATGGAAAAGGAGGACCAAAAGCTCACTAAACAAAATAATTCCTTAAAAATTTGAATGGAGCAAATGGAAGCTAATGACTTTATGAGAAATCAAGAAACAATAACACAAAACCAAAATAATGAAAAAATAGGAGACAGTATAAAATATCTTATTGGAAAAACAACTGACCTGGAAAATAGATCTGGGAGAGATCATTTTAAAATTATTGTACTACCTGAAAGCCATGATAAAGAAAAGAGCCTAGACGTCATCTTTCAAGAAACTCTGAAGGAAAGCTACCCTGAGGTCCTAGAACCAGAGGGTAAAATAGAAATGAAAATAATCCACCAAGCATTTACTGAAAGAGATCCCAAAATGAAAACTGCCAAAAATATCATAGTCAAATTCTAGAGTTCCCAGGTCATGAAGAAAATATCTAAAACAGCCAGAAAGAAATAATTCAAGTATGATGGAGCCCTCCTCAGTATAACACAACATTTAGCATATGCTGCATGAAAGTATCTAAAGGCTTGGAATATATTATTTCAGAGGGCAAAGGATCTAGCGTTATAACCAAGAATTACCTACCCCAAAAAACTGAATATAATCCTTCGGGCAGAAATGGATATTCAATGAGATGTTGGACTTTCAAGCATCCTTGATGAAAAGACCAGAGCTGAATAGAAAATTTGACTTTCAAATACAAGACTGAAAAGAAGTATAAAAAGGTAAACAGGAATGGGAAAACATAAGGGACTAAGTTTAAACTGCATCCATTACTATATGAGAAATGATTTTTGTAACTCATAAGAACTTTCTCATTATTAAGTTAGTTAGAAGGGCACAGGTATGAGTTGAATATGAAGGAGTGATATATAAAAAATATAAAATTAAGGAGTAAGGGAGGAATGTACTCAGAGAAAGAGAGAAATAGAATGGGTAAATTATTTCATATAAAAGAGGCAATAAAAAGCTATTACAGTTGAGGGGAATGGGGGAAGGAGAGGGAGGAGAAAGCGAGTGAGTGAACCTTACTCTCATCAGAATTCCCTAGATGAGGGAATAACACATACACACTCAATTAGGTATAGAAATCTATATTACTCAACAGGAAAGTAAGAGGGGAAGGGATAAGAGAAGAAGGGGAAATAATAGAAGGGAGGACAGATTGAGGGAGGGGATAGTCAGAAGCAAAACACTTTTTAGGAGGGATCAGGTGAAAGGAAAGAGAGAATAGAATAAACTGGGGAGATAAGATGGAGGGAAATACAATAAGTGATTCTAACTGTGAAAACATTTGAAGCAAGTTTCTCGGGTATAGGCCTCATTTCTCAAACTTACAGAGAACTGAGTCAAATTTATGAAAAAATAAGAATCATTCCCCACTTGATAAATGACCAAAAGAGATGACCAGTTTTCAGATGAAGTAACCAAAGCTATCTATAGCTATATGAAAAATGTTCTAACTCGCTATTAATTGGAGAAAAGCAAATAAAAACAATTCTGAGGTATACTGCCTTATACCTATTAGACTGACCAGTAGGACAGAAAAGGTAAATGACAAAAGTTTAAGGAGATATAGGAAAAATAAGACATTAATTCACTGTTGGTGGAGTTGGAAACTGATTCAACCATTCTGCAGAGCAACTTATATTCCCAAAGGGATGTAAAACCATGCATACCCTTTGACCTAGCAATACCACTATTAGGTCTGTATCACAAAAGAGATAAAATAGAAAAAGGAAAAATATTTACAGCAGTTCTTTTCTGGGAGCAAAGAATTAAAAATTAAGGGGACATCCATCAATTGGGAAACGGCTGAACAAGCTGTGCCATGTAATTATGACGGAATACTATTGTACTATAAGAAATGATGAGCAGGATGTTCTAGAAAAATCTGGAAAGCCTTGCATGGGCTGATGAAAAATGCAATGCATTGTATACAAAGTAGCAGCAATATTGTAAGATGATCATCTGTGGATGAATTAGCTATTCTCAGCAATACCACAATCCAAGACAACTCTGAAGGACTTTTGATGAAAAATACTATCCATCCCCACACAAAGAAATGGTGGTATCTGGTTACAGATGGAAGCATACTTTTTTACTTAATTTTTGTTGAGTTTTTTAGTCTGTTTTCTTTCAAAACACGACTATTTTGGATATATTTTGCATGATTTACACATGTATAGCCTATATCAAATAGCTTACCTACTCAATGGGTGGGGGCAAGGGAGAGAATTTGGAATTCAAAGTTCTAAAAATGAATGTTAAAATGTTAAAAATTGTTTTTAAATATAAGTGGGGGAAAAAAATACTAAATTAAAGGAAACTAAAGGTAATTGAAACCAAAATATCTTTTTAACTCCTTTATATATATATATATATATATATATATATATATATATATATATATATATATATATATATATATATATATATATATATATATAGCACCAAGCAAACAAACAAATTAAATTTCTCCTTTATCTCATAGAACCTTTCTTAAATGACATCAAAATGTCGTGTGGGTTTAATATGTTTAAAATTATTACTATAAGTCAAGAAAGACCAAATGCTTGAGGTCTGAATCCAGAGGTCACATAGAACTAATGCATGCCTTGATCTCCTACCAGAAAGAGACAATAAGCATAAAGCTACCAAGGAGAAGGCCACTGATGAATACGTTAAGATACTAACATTACTAGCATTCTGAAAACAAAGCTGAATGGGAAGAACACATTTAAATTAGCACCTATATGTCAATGTTAAGGAAAGGCAACATGCATGCATTATTTATCAAGCACTCAACGCGTGCTAGGCACCATGCTAATCTCTAAGCTCTAAGCACACACAAATAAAAAGACAGTCTCTCCCCTCAAGGGGTTTACATAATAACTTGGGAAGACCACACATAAAAGTGGGTTGAAAAGCAGGAATTGGGGGTGAGGGGAAGGAAGGGGGTATGGTGTTGAAGTCTACAAAGTCAGAAACATAGTCAGGGCAGGAATGAAAGTTGATCATACCAAGATCCTCCACAAAATGAAGGCCCCAAGAGGAATTCACCAATGAGACAAAGGCATGGCAAAAGAAAGTTTCATTGTGAGAGGGCCTTAAGTCATAAATCTCACTATTCCAGACTCATCAAAGTCCAATGGCAAGACAAAAGTTGATGTTGACTTTTATGACAGCCTGGGATGCAATGGATGCTCTTTGGGTCTCTAATGTCTGACCAAGCTCTAAGCCCTCCACAGTGCCTGCTTCAACTGCCTTCAAGGCCGTTGGTACAAATTGTTCTCATCCGTCCATTTCATTGGGGACAGTCTTCACATGTTTGGGGCAGTCAAACCCTTAACTCACCAAAGGATCTGAAGTCTGTCAATTACCCTCAACTTGGTTTGGCCTTCTGCTGAGATTATTTTACTGCAGTGTAGCCACTGTGAATGCTGCAGCTACTTGGAGCCACAGATGAGAGATGGATGAAATGTGGACACCAAAGGTGGATGAACATTCCTTGAAACAGGACTTGAAAAAGCAGTCCACCTCACACCAGACAGGCTAGTCTTCCCATACACTCTAGTTTTCAAAATAGAGATCTACCTGAAAAAATTCAAATTGTGTTGGAATATATTGAGGTACATGTCATTCCTCTGATACAATTTGCTATTCTAGTTGTTTTGAGGATATTTTCAAGGTGTTTACAGAAGATGAGTTATGAGCAAATACTTTTGTCAACTGATTGCATATGTGGAGTGAGAGAGAGGGAAAAGCCAGAGATGACTCCTAGGTTATGAGCCTGAAATCCTGAGAAAATGGTATTGTCATTAGCAAAAACTGAGATTTGTGGAAAGTGGGGAGCAGGTTTAGTGTTAGACAAGCATTGGAACATGCAGGTAAGAAATTTTTTGAGCAGTTGGAAAGAAAGAAGTGGAGTATAAAGAGAAGTTCAGTGAAAAAGACACAGATTTAGGAATTATGATCATTTAAGTTAAAGCTAGTGGGGCAGAAGAGTTCACTAAACATAGAAAAAAGAAAAGAGAAGAGAAGAGAAGAGGAGGGGAGGGGAGGAGAGGATATAAAATAGAATAGAACAGAAAATATCTTAGAAATTATCTAAACTAACTTTTTATACATGAAGAAAAGAGTGACTTTTCTGAGGTCACTGTTAGAGGTGTTTGGAATATAGCTGAAATTTCTTAAATAACACTATTGTTTCCATAATGTTCAATTGTGTCTATGGGTAGGGAGTTCACAATCTGCTCTAGACTTGCACCTTCCTCAGTACCCTTCTATACACCTCTCCTCTGCCATTAGCCCTCAGAGAAGAATTTAGTCTTACTTTCCCAAACAGTAGCTGGTAGAGACCAATGAATGTATTCTATTTCAAGATCCTATTAGGTGTCATAAGTATTTCTCTCCCAATCAACTGTCAATCAATAGCAATTTGTTAATAACCTGCTATTTGCCAGATATTGTGTTAGATGCTACAGATACAAAAAATGAAAAAAAGCCTCTTTTCAAAGAGCTAACACTCTAATGAAGGAGACCACACACCCACCCACACACAGGCACATGCATACACATGCACATGCACACACACGTGTGTGTATGTATATGAATACACAAATGAGGTACTCTCTCTCTTAAAAATACTATCCTTTCATATGGATCAGTTTGGTGTTTTTAAGAAGTAGGAAAATAATTTTGTTTAATGAAAATGACTAAAAGAATCCATCTGTAAAGCAACAGTCACCAGATGGGACATGAGCAGTTTGGAGTAGAAAATTAACTGTGAGACGCGTACAAAGACTTAAGTCCCATTGTAAAGATGTAATGTAATGCCTCTGTTGCATGTATATACTTTGGTGGTTTAAAGAGCATAAAGAAGGAACTTTTATATATTAAAAAACTGATCAAAATTTATGTGTGAAGAAACAATTTTCAAAGAGAGACTGGAAGAAAACCATTTTAAGAATGATAAACAAATTACTGGAACTACAGGCATTCTGGTATCTAAGCTCATTTGTCTGTAACTATTTAAACACTTGAGAGCTCAAAAGCAGCAAAACTAAAAGTCATGTATATGTTTGGAGAGTATGGTGGTCTTGAAGTAGGATTATGAATTTTATAAGTATTCAGTGCTTTTTTTTTTTTAACCTCAAAAATGAAGGATAAATGTGCCATTGAAAGGGTGGTGAAGAGGTTGGAACAGCCTGGTAAAAACAGTGAATCAACTAACAAGACTTTAGATGTTAGTTTTTGAGTAGCTGAATATAGTTCAAAGGTCAGTGGAAAAGAGATTCAGTTCCAGCTATAACTCTTCAGTAGAAGGGAGAGGGGAAACCTCTCAGAAGTGCCTGTTGCTTTCCTTTGCTTTGCCCTCAATGGTTTGAGAGGAAAAAATCCAAAAGGAAAAAGATAGATTTTACAGCAGTTTTCCTATTTAGAAAGAGATACTGGGATGCTATTGGACAACACAGAATCCTTGGGAGCGAAGAGCTGACTGGACTTGCCTTTATTGCCCAGAGACATGTAATGTAAGAACCTTGGGTAGTACTCAAGTTTAAAGAGAACTGCAATCCAAAACAATAATGGAACTCTTTTCCAATTCCGTCTTGTGAGTTAAAAGAATTCTAAATGCTTCAACATGTTAGGAATAGAAGAAAAGAGGATTTGCTCGTGTGGAAATCAGTAAGGTTCACAAGGGAAGCAGTAAGCAGAGACATTGTTTTCAGTGGTGCAATAGTTTCTGAATGGACCAATGACATCACTGCCTAAAGGCAAGCGTTGTGCATTACACCGAGTACATGGATTTTCTTCTCTTGTGTGTTCCTGTCAGGTTTCTGTTCAATGTGTGCCCACTCTACCTTAGTACCTTGGTGGGAAAGTGTGACTCAGATTTTTGTGTGTTGTGACATTTATTTTTGCATTTGTTTATATCAGTATCTATGATATTATTGTTTCTTTGGTCTTATTACTAAATAAATGGCAGTATTTTAAAATCTCTGTGTAATCATCATAAATGATTGGTTTTGGAATAAATGAATAAGCTCTGGTAGTGACTCAGAATCATGGTAGTGAATATGGGAATATATTCCTTCCCCCAAAATATACCTACAATAGAGCTAATCCTGGGAATCTGAAAAGAGTTTGAGGGAAATCACCAGGAAGTGGTCCTTCTCTGGGACACAGACCTACCAGTAAGAGAAAACATGGGAGCAGATGGAAAGTAAATAGCCAATAGCTCAAGAGAATGATCGATATTCTGAGTACTTTTAATAAAATAAATTTATTAATTAAATAAAACCTCTCAGGTTGCATCTTCAGAACAAATATAATGAGAATAAATTATAGTAACAGTCATTCTAGAAAACAATCTGGAGGGGCAGCTAAGTGGTCCAATAACTCGTCCTGGAGTCAGGAGGATCTGAGTGCAAATCTGACTTTACACAGTTGACACTTACTAGTTGTGTGACCCTAGGCAAGTCACTTAACCCCAGTTGCCTCAAAAGAAAAAGAAAGCAATCTGGACCTATATCTCTGAAAGATGTTAATTTTAGCGTATACCCTTTTATCTAGCAATACTAGAACTAGGACTATACCTCCAAAGAGTTTGGAATAGACTCATATGTACAAAAATATTCTAAACAGTTCTCTTTGTTATAGCTAAGAACTGGAAAGTGAGGCAATATTTGTTACCTGGGGAACCATTCAAAAAATTAGGTTATATGAATATAGTGGAAAATTTTTATACCATAAGAAATGACAGAAGAGATGGTTACAGAGGAACCTGAGGGGACTTGTACTTCAGAGTGAAGTAAGTAGAACCAAGTAAACAATTTTTACTAAAAGAATATCATGGAGGAGGGGCAGAACCAAGATGATGGAGTAGAAGTAGAGACCTCCTACAGTTCTCTCCCCAAACCCTCTAAAACCTGTAAAAAATGGCTCTAAACAAATTCTAGAGCAGCAGAAACCACAAAATGACAGATTGAAAAAAATTTCCAAGCCAAGAAAATGTAGAAGATCAACAGGAAGGGTTTATTGCACTGGGTTGGCAGTGGAGGGCAGTTAGGTGTGGGTCATGCCAGTGTGGACAGAGCAGGAGCAGGCCTTAGAGGACTGAATGGAGGGTGGCTACTGCTGATTCCAGACTTCTCAACCTACAAATACTAAAGATATCTTCAGAGGTCAGTGGTAATGGTCTCTCACCTGGCTCAGAGAGGAGAGTAGTCTGGCCCCAGGCTCAACCCTAGTCCCTGGATGGCAGCAGTCACTGTTGAAGTAAAGGTTGCTTCTGAAGCCCTCTACTTAATAAACACAAAATTCAAGTAATTGGTTGGAAAAATGAGCAACCTGGGGCAAAAAAACATACTATAGATTCTAACTTTCTTGATGAAGAGGTATTTTCTTACATCATTGATGAGGAGGAAGATCAAAACTTACAGCCAAAAGAAGACAAAAAAGCCAAAGCTCTGGTATCTAAAACCTCTAATAATAATATGAATCAGTCAGAGTCCATGGAAGTGCTCAAAAAAATTTTTGAAAATCAAGTAAGGGAAATAGAGGAAAAGTTGGGAAAAACTGAGTGATGCAAGAAAATCATGAAAAACAAGTAAACAACTAGCTAAAGAAAACCCCTAAAAATGCTGAATAACATAAGACCTTTAAAATTAGACTAACTCAAATGACAAAAGAAGTCCAAAAGGTCAATGAGGAGAATGCCTTAAAAAGCACAATGGGCCAAATGGCAAAAGAAGTCCAAAAGTTCCCTGAAGAAAATAATTCCTTAGACATAAGAATGAAACAAATGGAAGCTAAGGACTTTATGAGAAATTAAGAAATTATGAAACAAAGCAAAAAGAATGAAAAAACAGAAGACAATGTGAAGCATCGCATTGAAAAAACAACTGACCTAGAAAATGGATCCAGGAAAGATAATATAAAAATTATTGGACTGTCTGAAAGTCTTGATCAAAAAAAGAGCCTAGATATCATCTTTCAAGAAATTATCAAGAAAAACTGCCCAATATTCTAGAACAGGAGTGGACAATAGAAATGGAAAGAATCCCCTGATTACCTCTTGAAAGAGAGTCCAAAAAAGCAAAGTCCTAGAAATATTGTAGCCAAATTCCAGAGTTCCCAGGTCAAGGAGAAAATATTATAAGCAGCCAGAAAGAAACAATTCAAGTACTATGGAAATACAATCAGGATAACACAGGATTTAGCAGCTTCTATACTAAGGAATCAGAAGATTTAGAATATGATATTCCAGAGGTCAAAGGAGATAGGATTAAAACCAAGAATCACCTAGCCAGCAAAACTGAGCATAATACTTCAGGGGAAAAAATGGAACTTCAATGAAGAAGAGAATTTCCAAGCATTCTTGTTGAAAAGATCAGAACTGAATAGAAAATTTGACTTTAAAACACATGAATCAAGAGAAGCATGAAAAAAATAAACAGGAAAGAGAAATCATAAGTGACTTATTAAAGTTGAACTGTTTATCTTTCTAAATGAAAAGAAAATATTTGTAACTCATGAGACCTTTCTCAGTATTGGAATAGTTGGAGGGAAAATACATATATAGAGACATATATAATATATATATGGATATGTATGTATGCATGTATGTATATGAGTATGTGTATATACACACACATACACACACATATACACACATGCATATATATATACATATATATATATGCATAGAGAGAGAGAGAGACAGAGACAGAGATAGAGACAAAGACAGAGGGCACAGGGTGAGCTGAACATGAAGGATGATATCTAAAAAAGAAAATTAAGGGTTTAGAGGAATGTACTAGGATGAAGAGAAAGGGAAAGGTAGAATGTAGTTAATCATCTCACATAAAAGAGGCAAGAAAGAGCTTTTACAATGGAGGGGAAGAAGGGATAGGTGAGAGGGAATAAGTGAACTTTCCTTTCATTGGATTTGGCTTCAGGAGGGAATAACATACACTCATTTGGGTGTGGAAGTTTATCTTACCCTACAGGAAAGTAGGGGGAAGGGGGATAAGAGAGGGGGCCATAAGAGAAGGTATAGCAGATTAGGAAAAGGGGCAATAAGAAACAAACACTTTTGCAGAGGGACAGGTCAAGGGACAAAATTGAATAAATGGAGGGGTGGACAGGATAGAGGGAAATCCAGTAAGTCTTTCACAACATGATTTTTATAGAAGTCTTTTGCATGACCACACATGTATAACCTATATTGAATTGCTTGCCTTCTCCATGAGGTGGGTGGGGAGGAGGGAAGGGAGAGAATGTGGAACTCAAAGCTTTAAAAATAAATGTTAGAGGTTGCTTTTAAATGCAACTAGGAAATAAGATATATAAGAAATGGGGTATAGAAATCTATCTTGCCCTACAGGAAAATAGAAGGGACAGAGAGAAAGAGGGAAAAGGAGAGAAGGGAGGGCAGTTTGGAGGAAAGGGCAATTAGAATACACACTGTCCTAGGGCTGGGATAGGGGAGAGATGGGGAGAGAGTTTGAAATTTAAAATTTGGAGGAAGTTAATGTTGAAAACCAAAAATAAATAAATTTATTTTTTTAAAAAAATATATCATAAAAATGAAGAACTTTGAAAGGCTGGAGAATTCTAATGAGTATAATAACCAGTCATGATTCTAGAGGACCTTTGATAAAGATTGCTCACCACCTCTTGATGGAGAGATGGACTAAAAATGAAGAATAAGGCACATTTTGTATATAATTTGTATATATTTGTATATAATATACATGTGTATATAATATACATGACTATGTATATTATTACAAGGATTTTTCTTTTATCCAGTTGGTGAAAAGGGAGAGAAAATAAATACTTGTCAATTTTTTTAAAATAAAGATTATTTTTAAAAATATAAGATAAGGGGGGAGGGCACTAGCATTTGAGAAGATGAGTACAGAGCCCAGAGACCTAGAAGAACAATTTGAAATTTCCTTGAGAAGGAAGATTTTCTCTTTCCTTTACATTTTATCCTTTCCAATACCTGTGCCTCAACAAGATAATATTAACAATTTTGTGATCTATTCCTATCATGCTTCATATTCACCAAATTGTTTTCAAGCACCATTTCTTATGAGGAAAAACTACCTTTACTTCCCTGGGCCCTAAAGGGACTCTTTTTATTATTGAAGACAGTGGAGCATGCTGTTAAAGAGCATCAAATTCAGAGTAAGAAAATCTGGGCTTGGGTCCTGAAGATGATTCTTAGTTGTAGGATATTGATTACGTAAAATATCCTCAATCCCAGTTTGCTCATCTACAAAATGGGGATAATTTTTGTGATTAAATTTGTGATCACTCACAAATTTGTGATGAGAAAAGTCCTTTTAAACCAAAGATCTATACACAAATGGAAATTATTGTTAGCAACATTATTTTGCCAACAAGGAAGCTGAAACAGAGAGACGTATAGAATTAAAGGATTTAAGCTAAAATGGACTTCAGAAATAATCTCATTCTATATCTTCATTTCACAAATGAGGATTCCTGGTCAAGGAGCTATTGAATGTCTTTCACAAGGTCATCCTGCAATACAATCAGGAATGGCCAATTACTCTATGATTTTTTTCTTCACCTTCTGCGTTCCCTCAGGAATGGATACACCCACAGGTCTTAGTTACCTCTAATAATAAGTTTCTGGAGATTGTTCCATGGAGACCACTTCTAGCCTGAATGCTGATAATGCCCCTTCTCAAGTGCCAGCACAATCATAATGTCTAAAGATCATGAAGCTGCTCAAAATCCCTCAGTCCCATTGTTTTCCTCTAATTATCTTCAGATACTCTCCATTCAACCAGCTCTCAAACATGAGGTTGTTAATATATGACTGAAGTGAAATGAACTGAAAACAGAAAATTCAAACTTCCTCCCAGTAACTAAATGGAGAAGCTTTGCTCTGCCCAGCTCAGTCCAGTGAGTATTCATCCTCATAGCTCAAGAGCAAATGTAATCTAATGATGACGATTCTCACTTCACAGTAGTCATGGGAGGTAGCATGATACAATGGAAAGAGTGTTGGAATAGGTATTAGAATTCTAGTTCTGCCTCTACTAATTACTATGCAGTGGTTGGGACTTTATACCTTGGGAAAGCAATTTTATGTATCTAAGCTTCCACTTAATAATGAGTAAAATGAAGTGTGTTGGATTAAATGAGCATTAGATGCAAAGGTTTCATGTATTTAATGTCCCAAGCTGCCTCCTAACTCTAGCATTTTGTGTTCTAAGGTCCTTTCCATCTCTAACTTCCTATCGTTCTTTATGATTTCAGATGTCCATGTCCAAAACCATCCATACTTAAACAGCCATTCTTACCACACAAAAGATGAGCCACTAAAAATCATCAGAAGAGGATGTAAGTAGAGGGAGAGGCAGAGTCTAGAGGAGGAATTAAACATAACTTTTAGGATGTCCCCAAACCCTTAAACTCTAAATAGGATAACACAGAAATCCTCATGGAGAATTAATGGACCATAATACATGTTGGAATAAGACAAGAGAGAGAGAGTGAATTTGCTCTCATTTTGTCATCAGTCAATCAATGAACATTTATTAAGCTCCTGCTATGTTGGAAACACTGAGGTATGAAAAAAGGTAGAAGATAGTCTCTGCTTTGGGGGAGCTCACAGTCTAATGGGAGAAAATATGCAAATGATAAGGCCCAAGCAAATTATGCACAGAAGAAATTCAAGACAATTCACAGAGAGAAAGCACTAGCATGAAGGGGAGCCAGGAAAGGTTTCTTGCAAAAGACAAAACTTTATTTGAGACTTTTTCTGAGAAGGAAATCAGGGAAATTAGAAAGTGGAGAAGAAAAGGAAGAAATTTCTTAGATATTGAAAACAGCAAATAAAAATTCCTGAAACTTGGAAATGGAGTGCCATGTGTGTGGAACAATAAGGAAGTTGGTGTCACTGGATCACAGATTACATTGTGGGACTAGGAGGTGATGGCAGCAAGGAATAAGAAGCCTGGAAAGGAAGGATATAAAGATATAACGACAAATAGAAGATTTTATATTTTGATTCCGGAGGCAATATAGAGGCACAGAAATTGATTGAGGGGGGCATATGTTCAGTCATGCAGTTCTTTTATGGCAGGTAACATAATTTCAGGGGATCAGAGCCAACTAGATATACACCACTTTCAGGCTATCTAGCCCCATTACTTCATTGGGGAAGTCAAGTTTGACCCCTGAAATAACTGATTGTGGCTGGATGTTAGTAAATTACTATCCCCAAGATAAAATATGTTGAAGTTTCACTCTGGTACTAGAACCTTTTCCCTGCGATGGAGACAAGGTGCTGACACTAAGATGCCACCTTGCCATCACTATTTACTATCTCCTTTCCTACCCACATGAAAATTGGGAACTTGATCAAAGTGTGACTGGCAAGAAGGACACTCCAGAGGCACAAAATGAACTTGTCCCTTGTCTAATCATCAAATCATAGCCCTTTAAAACATGGGATCTAGGATATAACATAAAATGTTAGAAATGAAAGGGCACCTAGAAAGGAGAATGTTAGAAATACTACAGGAAACTATTAAAATATGAAATAAAAAATGTGAGAGCTAGAAAGGGCCTGAGAACAGAGACTAAGAATACAGGTCATCAGACCAGAAGGAACCTCAGAGGTCACCTGCTTCAAACCAAATTAATGAATACTCTATAAAATCATCAACAATTGCTCATCATCTTGTTTGAACCCTTTCAGTGATGGTGCTGAATGTTTAGCTCTGAAATGGTATCTGCTGCCTTGTAATTTCTATCCTGTCGTCATAGTTCTGCAGTGCAGGTTCAAAATAATAAGTCTACTCCCTCTTCCATATCATAGCCCTCCAATATTTTCAGGGAGATAGTATGAGGTAATGTGGAAAGACTGAGGCAGAACTTAGTAATCACTATGAGTAATATAAATTGTTAGAAGAAATGATATTAATAAGAAACATTAAAGCAGAAATTCAATGTGACTTCAAAAGAGTTGTTCAGTTTTCTAAATGTGATATTATATTTGTCTACAGGACACCAAAAATATGGACAAAGGAAATCAGACCAGTGTATCTGAATTCTTTCTCTTGGGATTCTCCCAGACAACTGAACAGCAGCAGATCTTCTTTGGACTGTTCCTGGGCATGTATCTGATCACTCTAGTTGGGAACCTGACCATAATTCTAGCCATTATATTTGACTCCCACCTACATATTCCAATGTATTTCTTTGTTGCTAATCTTTCTTTCACTGACATGAGTTTTCCCTCCACTACAGTCCCCAAGATGCTGGCTGATACTAAATCAGGAAATAAAAAAATCTCTTATGGTGGGTGCCTGACACAGCTCTACTTCTTTGGCCTACTTGCAGATCTGGAAAATTTCCTCTTGGCTGTCATGGCCTATGACCGTTACATGGCCATCAGCTCTCCCCTATATTATGCCACTGCCATGAGTCCCCAACACTGTGTTTTGATGGTGACAGTATCCTGGGTGGTTACTGCTATTCATGCCCTGCTACACATCCTCCTACTGGATCAACTGGCCTTTTGTGGTCCTAATACCATACCCCACTTCTACTGTGACCTGATTCCACTCTTAAAACTAGCCTGTTCAGACACCCATATAAATGAACTGATGCTGTTCCTAGTGTCTGGCACCTTACTTGTTGGACCTTTTCTGTGTATCTTAGTGTCTTACATTTACATACTCTTGGCCATACTGAAGATCCATTCTCCACAGGGCAAACATAAAGCTTTTTCCAACTGTACTTCCCACCTCTCCATGGTTTCCTTGTTCTATGGCTCAGCAATTGGGGCCTATTTGTGTCCCTTATCCATTAGCTCCACTGGGAAAGAGAGAACTTTTGCAATCATGTACATGGTGGTGACCCCGATGCTCAACCCCTTCATCTATAGCTTGAGGAATAAGGACATGAACAAGGCCATAAGGAAGCTTTGCGACAAGGGAACACTCTTATTTTGGGAACTGACTCTGCCTCTTAGGACTCAGACTTCAAACACAGCAAACAACGACTCTTAAGGCTATTGGGGATTCATTTTTTTGTGTTAATATAATTTCTGTATTTTCAGTTTTTAACATTCACTTCCACAAGATTTTGAATTCCAGATTTTCTCTCTATATCTCCCCTCCCCCACCCAGGACAGCATGCACCCCAACCACCCCTTTCCCCAATCTGCCTGCCCTTCTCTCACTCCCCACCTTCTCCCATCCTTCTCCCCTTTATTTTCCTGTAGGGCAAGATAGATTTTTATACCCCATTGCCTGAACAACTTATTTTCCAGTTGCAAGGAAAAACAAATTTTAACATTAATTTTTAAAGCTTTGAGTTCCACTTTCTCACACTCCCTCTCTCCATCCATGTTCATTGAGAAAGCAAGCAATTCGATATAGGTGATGCATGCGCAGTCATGTAAAACACTTCCATAAGTCATGTTGTGAAAGACTAACCACATTTCTGTCTATCCTGTTCTGGCCTCTATTCAATTCTCTCCCTTGTCTGTCATCCTACAATAGTGTTTGCTTCTGATAACCTCTTCCACCAATCTGCTGTTCCTTCTATTATCTTCCCCCTCCTATCCCTTCACACTGCCTTCTTGCAGGGTAAGATAGATTTCTACAGCTATTTGGATGTGTATTATTCCATATATTCGTATATACATACACATACATACACACATATATATGTATATGGATATGTAATATACAGATACACATATGTATGTATATTCTCTCTTACAACCCTAGTACTGAGAAAGGCTTCATGAGTTACAAATATCATCTTTCCATGTAGGAATGTAAATAGTCCAACTTTAATGATCTGTACGGCTTCTCTTTCCTCTTTACCTTGTCATGTTTCTCTTGATTCTTGTATTTAAAAATCAAATTATCTATTTAGCTCGTCTTTTTCAACAAGAATGTTTGGGAATCCTCTATTCCATTGAAGTTCCATTTTTTTTTCCCCTGAAGTACTGTACTCAGTTTTCCTGCATAGGGGATTCTTGGTTTTAATCCTATCTCCTTTGATCTCTGGAATATCACATTCTAAGCCTTCTGATCCCTTAGTGTAGAAGATGCTAAATCCTGTGTTTGTATTTCAACAGCACTTGAATTGTTTTTTTTTTTTTTGACTGCTTGTAATATTTTCTCCTTGACCTGGGAACTCTGGAATTTGGCTGCAATATTCCTAGGAATTTGCCTTTAGGGATCTCTTTCAGGAGATGATCAGTGTATCCTTTCCATTTCTATTTTCCCCTCCTGTTCTAGAAATATTGGGACAGTTTTCCTTGATAATTCCTTGCAAAATGATGTCTAGGATCTTTTTTGATCAAGGCTTTCAGGTAGTCCAATAAATTTTAAATTATCTTTCCTGGATTCATTTTCCAGGTCAGTTGTTTTTCAAATGAGATACTTTATGTTGTCTTCAATTTTTTAATTCTTTTGGTCTTGTTTTATAATTTCTTGATTTCTGATAAAGTCATTAGCTTCCACTTGCTCCATTCTAATTTTTAAGGAATTATTTCCTTCAGTGAGTTTTTGGATCTCCTTTACCATTTGGCCAATTCTACTCTTAAAAGCATTCTTCTCCTCATTGACTTTTTTGATGTCTTTTCTCACTTCGGTTAGTCTATTTGTAAAGATGTTATTTTCTTCAGTATTTTAGGTGGGTCTCCTTTACCAAGAGTTAATTCATTTTTCATGATTTTCTTGAATCTCTCACTCTCATTTCACTTCCTAATGTTTCCTCTATTTCTCTTACTTAATTTCAAAACCCTTTTTGAGCTCTTCCATGGCCTGAGACCATTTCGTATTTTTCTTAGAAACTTTAGATATAGGAGCGTTGACCTTGCTGTTTTCTTTCAGTTACATGCTTTGGTCTTCCTCTGGTTGTATGCTTTGATCTTAAGAAAATACCATTTCAACAAGGAATTAACTTTCTGCAGTATTATTTTTTCCTCTTTTGGTCATTTTCAGTCAATTACTTGATCGTTTAGCTCTTTGTTACATGAAGTGTAACAGGCATTTTGTGCATCTGTTTTCAGAGCTATCTCTAGGTACCTGTAAATTCTCAGTTCCTCCAAAGTGGTATGATCAAAGGAGAGGTATTTACTCTTCTCCTGGTCTGTGCTCTGCACTGTGGGCAAGAACACTCTTTTCTGCCCTGGACTTCTTTGTAGGATTTCCTTTCCAAAGCTGCCACCAGTTCTGCCATACCAGCACTCCTCCTCACCCCAGGACTGCAACCCACATCAATCATTCTGTTCCATCTGTAGGTCTGAAAGTTCCAGGAGCAAGCACCTGCTTGCTGCCCTGGGGCTAGGGCTGGGGCCAGACAACAATTCCTCTGGCAGCCATGTGAATTAGCCTTCTCACTGAACTTTGAAGCTGTCTTTGGCCTTTGGAGGTTGAAAAGTCTGAAAGCTACTACAGCTACTAGTGATTCAGCACCCTGAAGTCTGCTCCAATTTCCTCTGTGCCAGGGCAGCCCATGTTAAGCTCTGCTCTGCTCTGAGCCAGTGCAATAGACCCTTCCTGTCAGCCTTCCAAATTGCCTTAGGCTAGTCATATTTCCCCCTTGATGGATAGGTAGAACAGTCAAAGCCTTTGAGGTATAAGAGTTTTTAAAACTCTGGCATTCTGTGGTTTCTGGTGCTCTAGAATTTGTTTAGAGTCATTTTTACAACTATTTAGAGAGGTTTTGGGGGACACCTCAAGCAGATCCCTGCTTCTATGCTGCCATCTTAGCTCTGTTCCCCACTAGTTATGGATTCATTTATTAGAAACTAGAATATATCTAAGGGGGGAATAGAAGGGAGGGGAGATTGGGAAAGGGTTGGTTGAGGTGGATGCTGTCCTGGGATGGGAGAGAGGAGATATTGGGAGAAAATTTGGAATTGAAAATCTTGTCAAAGTGCATGTTGAAAACTGAAAACATTAAATTATATGTATATGTGTGTGGATATATACATATATGTGTATACATACATATATGTATATATGTATATATATGTATATATGTATATATATATATACATATATATATATAGCTAGAATATATCTAGAATCAGAATAAGAGAATCTTAGAGTCAGGTAGGGCTAAAGAGGTCTCCTAGTGCAATCTGTACCTGAAAAGGAATTTCTTCCACAATATACTATAAAAGATATTGATGATAAGAATGGTGCCAAATAAGGATCAGTTGAAGAAAGTAAGAATACTTGTCCAAGACAAGACTGATAGGAGATATGATAGCTGTCTTCAAACATTTAAAGGCTGTTACATTGAAGAATTACACTTGTCATGAATCATCCAGGAAAAGGTATCTAAAATCTATCAGAAGTATAAGGAGGCAGATGCCAATTCAACATATATAAAAACTCAATGATTAGAATGATCCAAAAATGAAATGGATTTCCTCAGTTCATAATGAGTTTCCCCATCACTAAAGACAGCTTATCCTACTTTTGAATGACTCTTACTGCTATGGAGTTGTCTTTATATCTAGCCCCAAAATGCCTTTTTTCAATTTAAATTCATCATTCCTAGATCTGTCTTGGAGACCAGGAACAAGTGTGATCCATCTTCCTATGACAATTTCAGATATCTGAAGATAGTGGCCACTACACCCCCAAATATATACACATATACATGATTTGCCTATTTCCTTCAAAAATTCCCATATGATATGTTTTCTAAATTCCTTATAACATTAACCTTTCTCCTCTGCAGGAACTCCAACTTCTGTCTTTCCTATCATCCTAAAGTGTGGAGCCCAAACATAACATGCAAGATGTGCCAAGTGACCACTCAAAGGACATTAGAACCATGCCCTCCCTCAATCTATGTGCTATTTAGTCTACCTTAGACCAAATTATGGGTTTGGGGTTGCTACAGAAAACTGTTGACTTATAATGAGCTTTCTTCCTCCAATAATCCCCCCAGGCTTATTCCCCATTAATTTCTTACTAGTCATATTTCCCCCATGATAGATGGGTAGAACAGTCACAGCCTCTGAGGTATAAGAGTTTTTCAAAGAGGAGCTTGACCTGACCACCTGCCACCTTTAATAATTTACATGATTCCTCTAGTTTATCATTACCAAATATCATCTTTTACCTTGGGAAAAGGAGATATGAACTAAGGATTTTAAAATGGAAAGCAGGAACCCAGCCAGACTGAGATGGGCTGGCTTTAGTGACTAACCAATTTTATGCCTGAGAAACTTCCCCAAACCACATTTGTGTTGTCAATGACCCATCATTACTCTTCATCATATGTTTTAGATTTGGGATGAACCTTGGAGATTATGTAGCGCAACCCTCTCATTTTATAGGGAGGAACTTGAATTCCAAAGAGGTATGATGCGTCCAAGATGACAAAGATAATAAGGGCTACCCCTTATTAAGAAAACAAATCTTCCACCTCAAAACTCAGTTTGCTTTCCAATAGATCGCTGTAGTAAACAGTCAGCTGAAAGGGATTGGCCTACAAAGTGATGTTGTAAGATTTCTATGAATCCAGTTTCTTAAACATTATGGAAAAAACAAATTAAGTCTCTTTGTCTTCTTCCTCATTTTGTCCCAAATTTCCCCAAATTTTTGCTTCAGTGTTTTGATATAATGAATGCTGTAACTAACTTTCTCATTTGCAAAATAAGAATATTAGACTACATAATCTCTAAAGTGCCTTACAGTTCTGATGTTGTATGACATAAAGAAGTTTTGTTTAAACCTAACCTTGTCTCAGATTAAGAAAAGAAGGTGCTTGGGATTTGGGGTCAGAAATCCTGGGATCAAGTTGAGGCTCTATTACTATTGCTATAGCCTTAAGCAAATCACTTAACCTACTTAAACTTCAGTTTTCTCACCTATAAAATGGAGAAAATAATACTTGCACTATCTATTCCACCAAACTATAGAGGTATGTTATATAGGTATATCATGAAAGGTATTCCTGTTTAGGTATAGGTTGGATTGACCTCCAATATTCCTTGCACTGTGAAATTCTTTATGTGAGATGAAGTATATAAAATTCCTTGTACACTATAAAATTTCATGCAAATAAATGTCAAGCATTGCCATTATTAAAATTGTTGCTATCCTTTGCACAAACCCAAAGAATTGCAGTGTCTGATTTGAGGACTTTGTGCAGGGGATAAGCGGGGCAGTAGAGTGAAATGAATCATAATAAAATAGCTACAACAGAGATAACAATGCAGAGGATCAAAGACTTCTGGCAAAATATACTACAAAAGAGCCTTTTTTCCCCCATTGCCTATTTTTTTATACTTAAAAAAATCTATACATGTTACCTCAGTGATGAAGAGAATTTCTAGTGTGGAAATTTCATTTAGTATTGCATATTAACAACTCCTCTGCAGCTTATAATTTTAAAGTGTTACCTGAAAGCACTGAGTGGTTAATTGTCTTGGCAATGGTCTCACAATTATGAATCAGAAATGTGATTCAGGTCAATGTCTTTCTGACTTTAAAGCCAGTACTCTATCTACTATACCACACTGCCCCTCTTCATCATACTCATCATTTGGAAAATCCACCATCATAAACAATGGCACTTGATAAAAATTGATTCATTCAACAAATATTTATTGTCTACCCTGTGCAGAACTGTATGGTAGAGAATGAGGTTGTTACAGTATTTCATTAAGATACTATCCTTGCTCTCATGGTAAGTACATTCCACGAAGGAAATAAGATGTCAACATAAATAGTTCTAATATTTTTAAAATTACATAATAAGTGTCAGAGGTATGCAAGAGGGAGAAATTACTATTTCAAATTCAAGGGAGAAAGTCAATTAATTGACAAGTATTTACTAAATGACTATTATGTTCCAGACAGTGTGCTAGGTGATAGGGATACAAATGCAGAAGTGGAACAGTTTCTTGCCTTATAGGAGTCTATATTAAGTTGGAAATACAAGAAATAAAGATTTACACAAGAGAAATTCGAGGTAGATAAAAAACATATTTGTTGAGAAAGAAAATATCACCTGGAATTGGGAAAGATTTCATGGAAGATGTAGTTATTTCAGTGAAGCTTTAAATAATGGGTATAAATTCAATTCAATTCAACAAGCATTTGTTTAGTAACTGTATACCACATAAAAGGAACTGTGGTAGGCACAGGAACAGTAAAGACAAAAATGAAACATAGCCTTGATCCTAAAGTAGTGTTCATTTGCATTGGAGAATGCCATATTTGCAGAAATCAATAAAGAAATTAAAAAATCAAATAAAGATACTTTGAAGCCAGTTACGATAAATTTTGGAGATCACATAGTAGAAACATCTAATTTTGCAGGGAAAGATCTAAATTCCAAGAGATGAAGTAACTTCTCTAGGATGACATAGATAATGGCAGATTTGGCAACTGGAAACAGGTCTCTGTATCAAAGTCCAGTTTTTTTTTCCAATAAATCTATGTACTATATCATAGATGTATGGAGAGATGGAAATAACCAAAGTATCAGAAATTATTTCCCAAAGGAAAACATAAAAATCATAAATGTTTATCACTTCAGTTCTATTGCACTTGGCAATTACTTCTGATAGTTTGAGGGAGAGGTGGGAAAGAAAATGCTTGTCTGTTAGAGTAACAGACAAATAAGAATTTTAAAGAAAAAAGATGATGAAGTAAAATTATACATCAGGTCAATGGAGCCCAACATGCATTGAAGTGAAAAGGCATTGTGGTTGGAAGTAAGCTTTGAAATGTGTCTCAGCAGCTAAAAGTTTTGTGAAATCCACATATGTGGTGGCTAGCCCATACTTTTGTTCCTTATCTGATTGAATGAAGCACAGGGAAATAAAATGAGACATGTCAAGAAATTTCTCTCTGAGTGTTGGATTCGTGGAATAGATTAGGTACACAAGACATTAGTAGTAAACTACCATAGTAATATTGTATTTGATAATATCAAAGGTCCCAGCTTCTGGAATAAGAACTTACTTACTATTTGAGGAAACCTTCTAGGGAAACTGGAAAAGAGTATGGCAGAATCTAAGCATAGACTAAGATCTTACCCAATCTTCCAAGATAAGATCAGAATGGGTAGAAGATCTTTCAAAAAAAAAATTTTCATATAAATTCATTTTTAATTTTCAACATTTGCTTTCACAAAATTTTGAATTTCAAATTTTCTCCCCAACTCCCACATAGCCCCACCCCAGGAGAGAATGTATTGTGATTGCCCTTTCCCGCAATCAGCCCCACCTTATCACCTTTCCTTCTATTTTCCTGTAGGGTAAGATAGATTTCTATACCCCATTGCTTATATATTTAATTCAATAGTTGCATGTTAAAACAACCTCCAACAATGATTTTTAAAGCTTTGAGTCCTACATTCTCTCCCTTACCCTCTTCCCACCCACTCTCATTGAGAAGACAAGCAATTTCATTAAGGTTATACATTTTTGGTCATGCCAAACACCTCTATAACTGTGATGTTACGAAAGACTCACTATCCTGTCCCACCTTCTATTTATTCAGTTCTCTCCTTTGATCTGTTCCTCTGCAAAAGTCTTTTCTTTTTATTATCCCTTCCCCCACTCTGTCATCCCTTCTATTATTTCCCCTCTCTTTATCCTCTTATCCCCACTTTCCTGTAGGATAAGATAAACTTCCACACCCAATTGAGTATGTTATTCCCTCCTGAAGTCAAATCCAATGAAAGGAAGACTCCTTCCCTCTCACCTTCCCTTTCTTCCCCTCCATTTTAAAAGCTTTTGCATGCCTCTTTTATGTGAGATGATTTACTACATTCTACCTCTCCCTTTCCATTTCTCCTAGTACATTCCTCTCAATTCTTAATTTTCTTTTTTATATATCATCCCTTCATATTCAGTTTGCCCTATGCCTCTTTCTCTCTCTGTCCTTGTCTCTCTGTTTCTGTCTCTCTCTCTCTCTCTACATATATATATGTACAAATGTATACATATATATGTACATATGTATATATACACACACACGCACATATACTTACACATATACATATATATGTATATATGTCCATATATGTATATATATACATATATATATATATATATATATATATATATATATATATATATATATATATATATATTTCCTCTAACTTACCTAATATAGAGAAATGTCTCATGAGTTACAAATATCATCTTTCCATGTAGGGATATAAACGGTTCAACTTTAATAAGTCCCTTATGGTTTCTCTTTCCTGTTTATTGTTTCATGCTTCTCTTGATTCTTGTATTTGAAACACAAATTATTTATTCAGCCCTGGTCTTTTCAACAAGAGTGTTTGGAAGTCCTCTATTGCACTGAAGTTCCATTTTATTCCTCTGAAGTACTATGCTCAGTTTTGATGGGTAGGTGATTCTTGGTTTTGATCCTATCTCCTTTGACTTCTGGAATATCATATTTCAAGTCCTCCAATTCTTTAGTGCAAAAGCTGCTAAATCCTCTGTTATCATGATTGTGTTTCCACAATACTTGAATTCTTTCCTTCAGTCTTCTTGTAATATTTTGTCCTTGACCTGGGACCTCTGGAATTTGGTTACAATGTTCCTAGGAGTTTTCTTTTGGGGATCTCGTCCAGGAGGTGATCAGTGTATTCTTTTCATTTATATTTTATCCTCTGGTCCTAGAATATCAGTCCAGTTTTCCTTGATAATTCCTTGAAAGATGATTTCTAGGCTCTGTTTATGACCATGACTTTCAGGTCATCCAATAATTTTTAAATTATCTCTCCTGGATTCATTTTCCACTTCAGTTGTTTTTACAATAAGATACTCCACATTGTTTTCTATTATTTCATGCTTTTGGTTTTGTTTTAGGATATCTTGACTTCTCATAAAGTCATTAACTGCCATTTGCTCCATTCTAATTTTTAAAGAATTATTTTCTTCAGTGACCTCTTGGACCTCTTTCTCCATTTGGCTCATTTTGCTTTTTAAGGTATTCTTCTCCTCACTGGCTTTTTGGGACCTCTTTTGCATTTTGGGGTAGTATAATATCAAAGGTGTTTTCTTCAGCATTTTTTGAGTTTCCTTTAGCAAGTTGTTGTCTCATTTTTCATGATTTTCATGTATAACTCTTAGTTGTTTTCCCAATTTTTCCTCCATTTCTCCTACTTGATTTTCAAAATTCTTTTTTAAGTCTTCCATGGTCTGGGATCAATTCATAATTTTCGAAGAGGCTTTGGAAACAGGAATGTTGTCTTTGCAGTCTTTTTCTGGCTGTATGTTTTGATCTTCCTCATCATTAATGACATAAGATAATATCTCTTCACTGAGAAAGAATCTATAATCTGTTTCTTTTTTCTTCAATATTTATTTATTTATTTTTAGTTTTCAATGTTCATTTCCACAAAATTTTGAGTTCCAAATTTTCTCCTCATCTTTCCTCCCACCCCAAAACTCTGTGCCTTCTGATTATCCCTTCCCCCAATCTGCCCTCCCTTCTATCACACCCCACCCTTCCCTTATCCCCATCTTCTCTCTTTTCTTGTAGGGCAAGATAGATTTCTATGCTCCACTACCTGTATTTCTTATTTCCCAGTTGTATGCAAAACAATTCTCAACATTCTTTCCTAAAACTTTGAATTTAAACTTTTCTCCCTTACTCCCTCCCCACATATCCCCATCCTTTGAGAAGGCAATTAATTCAATATAGGCCATATATGTGTAGTTTTACAAAAGACTTCCATAACAGTCATGTTGTGTAAGACTGACTGTATTTCCCTCCACCCTATCTTGCCCCTCATTTATTCTATTCTCTCTTTTGACCTTGTCCCTCCCCAAATGTGTTTACTTCTAATTACTTCCTCCTCCCATTTCTCTTCCCTTCTTTCATCCCACCCACCCAAATTATACCTTCTCCCCTACTTTCCTGTACTGTAAGATAGATTTTATACTAAATTGAGTGCTCATGTTATTCCCTCCTTAAGCCAAATGTGATGAGAGTAAGTTTTAACTTTTTCTCTTTCACCTTCCCCCTTTTTCCCTCTATTGAAAAATCTTTTTCTTGCCTCTTTTATAAGAGATAATTTGCCCCATTCCATTTCTCCCTTTCTCCTCCCAATATATTCCTCTCTCAGCCCTTAATCTTATTTTTTAGATATCATCCTTCCTATTCAACTCATCCTGTGCTCTTTGTCTATATGTGTGCGTGTGTGTGTGTATGTGTGTGTAATCCCTCCAACTACATAAATAATAAGAAAAGTTTCAAGAATTACAAATATTATGTTTCCATTTAGAAATGGAAACAGTTCAACTTTAGTGAGTCCCTTATGATTTTTCTTTCCTGTTTACCTTTTCATGCGTCTCTTGAATCTTGTGTTTGAAAGTCAAATTTTCTATTCAGCTCTGGTCGTTTCATCAAGAATGCTTGAAAGTGGGGCAGAGAGCCAAAATGGCAGAGTGGAAAGATACACATACTATAACTCTTCTCCCACAGCCCATAAAATACCTGTAAAAAATCACTCTCAACGAATTCTAGAGCAACAGAAGCCACAGAACAAAAGAATGAAGGAGATTTCCAGCCAAAGGTAACCTGGAAGGCCTACAGGAAGGGTCTATCCCATGGGATCTTAAGTAGAGTGGAGCCAAACCCTAGCCATGTGGCACTGGGAGGAACAGGAGCAGAACAGGCCTCTGGGGCAGAATCCCCAGCAGGGAGGGTCTTAGATCCCTTAACCCACAAGCTCCAAAGAAAGTTTCAAAGGCCTGTGAGATGGCTTTCCCAGCTGGGTGAGAGGGGAGCAGAGATGCCTCAGCACAGGCCCAAGGAGGTGGCAGCAGTAGCAGCAGAGGCAGCATCCATCAGTGAAGCACTAAACCTAAAGCTTCTGGGGTAATTGAGCAGCTGATCTGAATCACAGCCCTGAGCATAGTCCTGGGAAAGGAAGAGCACTAGGACCCTCTGCTTTACAAAGGATTCAGAAGTCAAGTAACTAGCTGGGAAAATGCCCAAAAAGGGGGGAAAAATAAGATCATAAAAGGTTGCTTCTTGGTGAATAGATATTTCCTTCCATCTTTTCAGATGAGGAAGAACACATACTGTCAGAGGAAGTCAAGGCTTCTGCATCCAGTACCTCCAAAATGAATATGCAGTAGGCTCAGGCCATGGAAGAGCTTGAAAAGCAGGTTGACAGCTTGCTAAAGGAGACCCCAAAAAATGCTGAAGAAAATAACAGCTTTAAAAAGAATCTAACTCAACTGGAAAAAGAGGTCCAAAAAGCCAATGAGGAAAAGGAGGTTTTAAAAAGCAGAATCACCCAAATGGAAAAGGAGATTCAAAAGCTCATTGAAGAAAATAGTTCTTTAAAAATGAGAGTGGAGCTGAGGGAAGCTAATGACTATACAATAAACCAAGAAATTACAAAACAAAACCAAAAGAATGAAAAAATAGAAGATAATGTGAAATATCTCATTGAAAAAATAGTTGACCTAGAAAATAGATCCAGGAGAGACAATTTAAAAATAATGGGACTACCTGAAATTCATGATCGAAAAAAGAGCCTAGGGCCTAATTTCATCTTTCATGAAATTATCAAGGAAAAGTGCCCTGATATTCTAGAACCAAAGGGGAAAATAAATATTGAAAGAATCCACGAATCACCTCCTGAAAGAGACCCCAAAAGAGAAACTCCTAGGAATATTGTGGCCAAATTTCAGAGTTCCCAGGTCAAAGAGAAAATATTGCAAGCAGCTAGAAAGAAATAATTAGAATATTGTGGAAATACAATCAGGATAACACAGGATCTGGCAGCTTCTACATTAAGGGATTGAAGGGCTTGCAATAGGATATTCCAGAAGTCAAAGGAACTGGGATTAAAACCAAGAATCACCTACCCAGTAAAACTGAATATATATTCAAAGGAACAAATGGCCATTCAATGATATAGAGGACTTTCAAGCATTCTTGATGAAAAGACCAGAACTGAAGAGAAAATTTGACTTTCAAACACAAGAATCAGGAGAAGCATGAAAAGATAAACAGGAAAGAAAAATCATAAAGTACTTTCTAAAGTTGAACTGTTTACATTCCTACATGGAAAGATAAAATTTGCAACTCTTGAGACTTTTCTCAGTATTTGGATAAGTGGAGGGATTACACACACACACACACACACACACACACACACACACACACACATATAGACAGAGGGCACAGGTTGAGTTAATTCAGAAGGGATGATATCTATAAAAAATAAAATTAAGGGGTGAGAGAGGAATATATTGGGAGGAGAAAGGGAGAAATGGAATGGGGCAAATTATCATTCATAAAAGAGATAAGAAAAATCTTTTTCAATGGAGGAAAAAAGGTAGGAGATGAGAGAGGAAAAGTGATACTTGCTCTCCTCACATATGGCTTAAGGATGGAATAACATACTCACTAAATTTGGTATGAAAATCTATCTTACACTACAAGAAAGTAAGGGAGAAGGGGACAAGTGGGATGAGAGGGATGATAGAAGGGAAGGCAAATGGGGGAAGGGAGTAACTAGAAGTAGACACTTTTGGGAAAGGACAAGGTCAAATGAGAGACTAGAATAAAGAGGGACAGGGTAAGATGGAGAGAAACATAGTCAGTCTTACACAACATGACTATTATGGAAGCCTTTTGCAAAATGACACATATATAGCCTGTATTGAATTGCTTGCCTTCTCAGTGGGGATGGGTGGGGAGGGAGGAAGGGAGAGAAGTTGGAATTCAAAGCATTAGAAAGGAATGTTGAGAGTTGTTTTTGCATGTAACTGAGAAATAAGAAATACGGGTAATGGGGTATAGCAATCTATCTTGCCCTACAAGAAAAGAGAGAAGATGGTGATAAGGGAAAGGTGGGGTGTGATAGAAGGGAGGACACATTGAGGGAGGAGGTAATAAGAATGCAAGGTTTTGTGGGGTGGGGGGAGGGGAGAGATGGGGAGAAAAATTGGAACTCAAAATTTTGTGGAAATGAATGTCATAATCTAAAAATAAATAAAAAAATTTAACATTAGAAAAAGAATGCTTGAAAGTCCTCTATTTCACTGAATGGCCATTTTTTCCCCCTGAAGTATTATACTCAGTTTTGCTGGGCAGGTGATTCTTGGTTTTAATCCTAATTCCTTTGATTTCTGGAATACCATATTCCAAGGCTTTCCATCTCTTAATGTAGAAGCTGCTAGATCTTGTGTTATCCTGATTTTATTTCCACAGTTCTAAATTGTTTCTTTCTAGCAGCTTGAAAAATTTTCTCCTTGATCTGGGAACTCTGAAATTTGACTACAATATTCCTAGGAGTTTCTCTTTTCAGGTCTCTTTCAGGAGGCGATCAGTGGATTATTTCAATTTTTATTTTACCTTCTGGTTCTAGATTATCAGGGCAGTTTTCCTTGATAACTTCATGAAAGATGATGTCTAGGCTCTTTTTTTGGTCATGACTTTCAGGTAGTCCCATAATTTTTAAATTGTCTCTCCTGGATCTATTTTCCAGGTCAGTTGTTTTTCCAATGAGATATTACACACTGTCTTCTATTTTTTCATTCTTTTGTTTTGTTTTGTAATTTCTTGGTTTCTCAAAAAGTCATTAGCCCTTCCAGGTCAGTTTTTTTTAAACAGAAAATAGCTTCTATTTTCTTTTATTTCTCAATCTTTTGGCTTTATTCTACTATTTCTGGTTACCTGATGATTCATTGAGTTCTGGTTAGTCAAGTACTTCGTTAATATTTTCCATCTTCTGGTTTGTTACTTCTTCCAATTATTATTCTCCCAAACTCTCACTTCATTTATGATTTTCTTCTTTATCTCTTTCTTCATTTCTTCCATTCTCTTTTTTAATCAGGGTGGGAAAATTCTGTTTTTAGGCTCTCCTTGAGGTTATTGTAAGGTTCCATTCTTCTGGTTTTACTTTTTAGGTTTCTCTTAACACCATTTCTTTATTGTGTCTAGTCTTTTCTTCTACCAACACAGTTTTTTTTTACCAGTCATTTTTATTGGTCCCCTTGAATTTTCTTTTCACCAACACTACATGTATAGGACCTAAAGACTTTAAAAAGTCTTTAGTTACTCAACTACATTCTCAGGCTTTTGTTCTCACCCCTTTTATGTATCAGGAATCCCTAGCTCCCCAAGTCAACCTTGGATCTTTTGTTGAAAATACTTCTCAGAACCTTTAGGGACTGTCTTTTCTCTTCTATTCTTTTCAATTAAACTCAAAATAACTCTGGTCATTTTCTTCTAGTATGGCTCAGACCTCTCTCAGATATGAAAGGTCTTCTGTGTATTTCTTTCTGTGGACAGATATTTAATCCAATCAACATCTGGGTCATAACTCTCTGTATTCATGTGTATCACTCTACTTCACTAAATGGAAAGACAAATCTTTACCAGACAGGCAAGTACCAACATCTGGGTCTTCAAAGCCAGGAGGCTGCTTACCAGCTTCCCAGAGTCCCATCTGGCACACAAAGCTTCTTTCAAAAACTAAGCCCCAAAGTAAAACCTCACCCTCAGAGTATTTAACACTTTTCAGAGTCAGAGGGCATGACCCTCTGACCCAGTGTCTCAATAGAAAAAACAAAAGATACTTGGGACCCTCCTACAAAACACCTCCCCTAATCAAACTTCCCTCAATGGGAAGGCTCATCAATGGGTGGGGATGATCTTCTTTAATCACATTCAAATGGAGGTATTATACTTCTTGATTATACTAAAACAAAAACAGCAGAAGATCTTACTTTGCTTGGTCTCACATTCCACCCTTCCAGGATCCTTGGCCTTACAATCTAAATGGCCATGAGTCCTGGAAAAAATAGTCATTAATATCTCTCGAGTAAATACAGTGTCATTCACATTTGCAGACTACATAGCATAGCAACTGATTACCAGGATAGCCAAATGGCTTTAAACAAATGAAAAGGTATATGGATAATATATCATTCTTTAAGGAGAGAACAATAAGCTCCTACTTCCTCAATCTCAAACAGAAATGTCCAAGTAAAGTCCTTTTGGGGGTGTATTTTCCCCACCTTGCACTCTCAGTTATATGCCCTAATGAACTAAGTCCATCTTTTTCAATTGTCTCATTTATACTTATCTATCTATATGTTGAATCCCGTGGTAGAAGGGGAACTTAAGCAGTCATCCAGTGCTGCATTGCAGTGAGTCCAAATGCCTCTGAACCAGATTAAAACATAATTGGGAAATATTTAACTAAATATTTTACAGTAGACAAGAACAGAATAGAAAATATTAATATGTGGCTTCCTAAGTCAATATGCAGCTTTTCAGGGGTTCTTAATATGGTCTTGTGGCCCTGTTTCTATTTGAGGTTGCCATTGCTAATCTAGTCCAACATGCACATTTAACAACTCATTTTAATTTTTTTTAGATGTTCTTGAGATTCTAGACCTTTTGTTCTTCCCAATTACTTTTGTTACTATTTTGACTGTTTCAATAAAGTATTCCCTTTATGGTTTGATTAGTACAGAACTAAATAAGCTAATTTAAATAAATTGCAAATTCATTATTTTGACATGGCCCAGCCATGAGGGTTGAATATACTTCCAATTATTCCTAACATTCCTAGAAATTAAAAAAAAATAAAAGGGAAAATTATTTCTCTCCTATATTTATTGAGAAAACTTCTAGTCTTTCCTCATTTCAAATAGTGTTGAGAATTGTGGTAATAGCAAGTCATACTGACTCCATATTGTGATTCAATTCTAGATTTGTTCACCATTTTTATTCAGTTATGGACCTAGTCCGATTTTTGTCTTATGAGAAAGCTTTGTTCAATTATGGGAATTGTGAGAAAAATTTTATTACATCGTTGGAACCAACCTTGCATAACTGAAAAGCTGGACCACTCCTGCCTTTTGCTTAAGGATGCTTAACTAAGGACTTAATTTATGCTAACTGGAAAGCCAGTTTTATCCAAAGACTGATGCAAAGAATTTTAACCCATGTGTCTTATCTGAAAACTGTCTTGGTACAAGTCATTTAATTACTGTTTTCTTGTTCTTTTGGTTGAATTCAGACACAGGGAGGTGGGGATGGGACACCTATTTTTCCAGTTTTGAGGAATTGCACCACTTTGCTCTCCCCTCCCAATAAGCCTGAGTCCTATTCATCTCCCATCTGTGTGCCTTTTCTGCATTAATGTGATCTAGTAATTTAGTTAGCAAAACTAGCTTCCTAATTCAAACTAATTATCTATTTGAATCAAATCTTACTTTCATGAAAAATAAATTTCACATTAATTGTGAACTAAAATGGCACCAATATGGTGTGTGTCTGTGTGTGTGTCTGTGTGTGTGTCTGTGTGTGTGTGTGTGTGTGTGTGTGTGTGTGTGTGTGTGTGAGAGAGAGAGAGAGAGAGAGAGAGTGTTTGTGTAGGAAAATGTAGAATTGTTCTTTGTTCTATCATTTCTATAACATTTTTTCCTCTTCCAATCATTTAACAATGAACATCATTCCATATAAAGAAATCTTCTATGCCTCTATAAAGAACATTTTACAAACTTATTTGGATAAGTTTTGAGCATGTCTTGACTCCCAGTTATATTTCATGCATTCTGTAATTATTTTCTGTTGAATGCAATGGAATTTCTCCATCTTTTCTTCTTCATTTTTGTTATCACTTTTTAGGCATACTGATCATTTCTGTGAATTTTTTTTAAATTCTGCTACTTTAGTACTTCAGGCAGTTCCCTAGAACTTAATTACAGAGTCATGGACATGACCTGTATCCCTATTACTGCTGAGCCATCGTCCAAGTCCCTCAGGTTCACAAGCTAGGAGTTATCTTGGATTCATCTTGCTCTCTCATCCCCCCCATATCCAATTTGTTGCCAAAGTCTGTCTATTTCACTTTTGCAGCATCTCTCCAATACATCCCCTTCTCTCCTCTGACACATCCACCATTCTAGTACAGGTGATCATCATCTCATACCTTGATTACTGAAATAGCCTGCATGCCTGAAATCTCTCCCCACTCCAATCCATCCTCCATTTAGTCACTAAAGTGACTTTCCTAAAGTGCAGGTTCAGTCTTTTCACATATATACCTACGTGCACATGTGTGCACACATACATGTGTATACACAAACCATTCAACAAATTTGAGCTACTCCCTATTGCCTCCAGAATCAAATACAAAATGCTCTGTTTGGCATTCAAAGCCCTTCATAATCTAGTCCCCTTGTACCTTTCCAATTTTCTTACACCTTACTCCCTGACATATGCTCTTCAATTCAGTGACACTGGCCTTCTGGCTGTTCCATGACAAAGACACTCTATCTCTTGTCTCTGGGCATTTTATCTAGTTGTCTCCCATCCCTGGAATGCTCTTCTTTCCAAACTCTGTCTACTGACTTCCCTGATTTTCTTTAATTCCCAGTTATAATTCCATCTTTGACTGGAAGTTTTTCTTAATTCTTTTTCATCTGAGGATCTTCCCTCTTTTAATGATTTGCTATTTGTCCTCTATGTAGATTGTTTTGGATACATTTTTTTTTGCATGTTGTCTTCCCTATTAGATTGTACATTCCTTGAGGGCACAGACGGTCTTGATTCTTTTGTATCCCCAGAGTTTAGCAAAGTGCCTGACACAAAGTAATCACTTAATAAATGTTTATTGATTGATATAAATGGAAAGTGTTACCATACAAAGAACTTCCCATACTAGTGAAATCACCTCTTTGTGAAATATTGCACTACATTACATAAATTCATAGAATTACAGAATGTAGTAGAAAGAATTAGGCATTTGAAATAGTCTATACCAGTGGTTCTTAATATAGGGTCTGTGAATTTGTCTTTTAATATTTTGACAACTGTATTTCAATATAATTTACTTATTTTTAATTGTATACATTTTATTTTATTCATTTCAAAATCATGAATCTGAGAAGGGATCCATGATTTAGATCAACTCTTATTTTATAGATGGGGAAAATGAGGCACAGAGGGGGGAAAGACACAAGTTCACACACCTATAAGTAAGAAAAGGTAAGATTCAAAGACATATCTATTGAATCTAGCTTCAGGACTCTTTATTAATTCACACTGTTTTTCAGATTTAGTAACACTAGACCATATGTCTTTCTCAGATACAATTTCCATCAATCCTAAGGGAAGTTATTTCTTCACACAACGTTTAATGAAAACAAGTTCTCATGGAACCCAGTAGAGCTGAGAGGATTGTTGCCTCATATATGTGAAAATGAGTTCTTTCTTGTATAATCTGTTCATGATAAGCTAGCTGTTCTAATAAGATAATGTTTTCCTATTTAAAAAGAGTTTCCCCAAAGCCCCTTTCATGTTCCTATTCCTCAGGCTATATATGAAAGGGTTCAACATAGGAGTGACCACAGTATATAGAACAGCAGCAATTCTGTCTTTCCCAGCAGAATGTGTGGACGGTGGACACAGATAGACCCCAATAGCTGCCCCATAGAATAGAGAAACCACAGTGAGATGTGAACCACAAGTAGAAAAGGCTTTCCACCTTCCAGAAGTTGATGGTATTCTTAGAATGGCAGAGACAATGCGGACATAGGAGATAACAATGAGAGTCAGGGGAGCAGTGAGGACTATTGATGCCACAATAAACAACATCAGCTGGTTAATGCCGGTATCTGAACAGGAGAGGGAGAGCAAAGGGATCAGGTCGCAAAAGAAGTGGGGAATGCTATTCTCTGCACAGAAAGTCAAGCCAGCCATGAGGAATGTATGTAAAAAGGCAGCAGAGTTGGTGAGAAACCAACACACAGCTATCAGTAGAACACAAATTCCAGAGTTCATGACCATGGCATAGTGGAGGGGCTGACAGATGGCTACATAGCGATCATATGCCATTACTCCCAGAAGAAAATCATCAAGGGCCCCAAATGTCATGAAGAAATGCATCTGAGTTAGACAGCCTTCATAGGATATTGTCTGACTCTGGGTCCAGATGTTTGCCAGCATCTTGGGGACAGTGGTGGAGATAAAACAGATGTCAGCAAAGGACAGGTTTGCCACAAAAAAATACATAGGACTATGCAGATGTGAGTCTGAGCCAATTGCCAAGATGATGGAAAGATTTCCTATCACAGTGACCAGGTACATGACCAGGAACAGCCCAAAAAGAATTAGTTGTTGCTCTGGTTGTTCAGAGAGTCCCAAGAGAAGAAATTCAGAGACAACGGTCTGGTTTTCTACTTCCATGTTCTTGGTACACCTTGGGAATGGGGTGGGAGGGAGTAGATGGGAAGGGCAAATGAAGACAAGTTACTCACCATTACAGGGGTTGTTCTTGTGTAAACTGTGGGACAGAAAAACATTTCTTTAACTCATGATGAGGTTATTTAAGAGAAAGTATGTTAGAGATTTTCTGCAAAGCTTATGGCCTCCTATTCTCTGTTTTCTCTTGACTTTTCAAAATGAAGTTTTGTGTGCCAATATTCTATGCTCTATGCTTCCTTCCAAAGCTCACATTCCAGTATTTCAAGTCCTGCAGACCCCCTTCCAAAGGGGAAGGCTCCTGAGGTCTTAACTCACCCCTTACACAGAAGGCATGTCCCTTCCTCAAGCAGGTAACTGATTTCACTAATTACTTTCTGACAGATATTACACACCGTAGCCTAAGTTGGAATTAGAACAAGTGCTGGTGGGGTATGTGAAGGAATATATTTGTCACTGAGCATGACTCACATTACTATCCTTAGCCCTAACCTAGATACTCAGGACAATCTCAGCTGTATATTGACTCTATTACTTCAACATTTCGATGACTGGAAATTCATTTGGAGAAAATTCAGCTGAAGATCCATCCATGAAGCAGAGGAGAAATGCTATTAAGGAGCAGAATACTGGATCCTTAATGTTTACAGCTGAACGGTCTTCCTGTGTATACAGTCTGGAATATTTATTGGCTTCCAGGGCCTTTGGGGACTGATTATCCCATGGCTGCTCATTACAGAAAAGGGTGAAATAATGACTTAATCCCTCTCCCTGGGCTCTTTGGGCTCACCCCACCCTGAAGTTGTTGCAGATTGTGAAACCTCTATCTCCTAGCAGTTTTCATGTGGGAGGAAAGAAATCAAGTCCCACATTCGAGTCTAGGAGATCAAATCAAAAAAATTTGGAGATGGAAATAACCTTAGCTGTCTCTGGTCCCATCTATATCCAAAAAAATAATCCCCACTGCTATACCACACACACATACACAGTAAATTGTCATCTTGCCTCTTTTGGTGACCTGGAATAAAGTGAAGGGAGTCCATTACCTCCAGCAGTAGCCCATTCCATTTTGCCCTATTATCCCTCCACCATTCTAATTGCACTTCTCTTGTCTTCTGTTTGTCAATTTCTTTGCTAAAACATGATGCTCAGAATTGATTACAGTATGGCAGATGTATCTGATCATGGCAGAAGACAGAGGGACTTAATCACCATCTTCATCCTGAACACTCTGCCTCTTAATGCACCTGGAGTTTTCATTTTCCTTTTTGTTTTGGCTATCATGCCACATTTTTGACTTGTGCTACACTTTCAGTTCACAACAACCTTAATAATTTCTAAAAGTAAAATTCTGTCTAGCCAGATCTCTACCATTTTTGCACTCATACAACTCATTTCTTTAACACAAGCATACAGCTTTACAATTACTCATATTAAAATTCTATCTTTTTAGATTCATCCCATTAATCCAGATTGTCAAGATCTTTTTTGATCTGGGCTTTATCTGTCATTTTAGCTATTCCTTTTAGGTATGTGTCACTTGTAAACATGATAAGCATATAACTTGTTCCTTCTTCCAAGTCACTGATAAAATTGCAAATGGCCAAGAATAGGTCACTAAGGTACTCTATTAGTGATCCTAACCAAATTTGACATAGCTCCTGTAATTTTGGTCCATTAATTAAACCATTTTTCAATTCTCCTATGTCATTACCAATATTAGAGGACATTTATATAATGCTTTCTGGATCATAAAGCATTTTACAAGTTCATTTGGGTTCCCACAACAACACTGGGAAGTAGGTAAGACAGCCATTTTTACATTCATGTTATAGCTAGGAAAACTGAGGTTCAGAGAAGTTGTGATTTTTCCATGGTCACCCACACAGTCAGAGGTAAGATCTGAACCTAGGTCTTAATGCCTGATTGTCTACTTCTTCTTCTTCCCATCTTATGCAAAAGGAAAATATCAGAGATTTTTGGGAATGCTTTTGCCAAGATCAAGATGTACTTTATTTACAGCATTCAGATCTACTAGCCTAAAAAGTGAGCTTTTTTATTTTTGTGATCTGGTCACGATAAGCTATACTAGTTTTAAATGATTATCATTTCCCTGTTTTATGTGCTCACAAATTAACCTTTCAATCACAAACTCTAAATTATTTCTAGTAATCCAAGCCAGTCTTTGAATGGCTTCCATATATACGTAGTCTAAAGGATTAAACACTTTTGCCTTTTCAGAAATTTGGGACCACTACCTTTCTCTTCTACTTTTCTCTGGGAATTATCAGATGTTCTCAATAATGACCTAGTAATCACATCCTGAATATCTTTCACTATCATGAGATGTGAACTATCTGGGTTTATTGAATGGAACTCAGTGTAGGCAACTTGATGCTCATTTGTCATCAACCCACTTATTTTAGATTTCACTTCCCTTTTGCTCTAGCCTCCTCAGTGGAAAGATACATTTTCTTGGTAGAGTAAACAAAAGTAAATGAAGAGCTGCTTTCTCCACGCCTACCCCTGTTGTACTTTATCATTGTCATCCTATCCACCCTGACATGCAGCCCAGGATGTTCTAATAAATGTATTCTTGCACTGAGGAGGCTAGAGCCGATTGCTTAATTGTCAGTGTGAGCATTTACCCTTCAGAAATCAGCAAGCCCTAAAAATCCCGGCTTGATTTATTGTTTTGTGGTTTGTTTGGTTTTTTTTACTGTCGACTTAAGAAAGTTTTAATAATGCAGATTAAACTTAAAAGTGCATTGTGAATACATGCTTTTTCCTGGAGAGGAAATTGTCACAAAGACCTGCCAAGAAACTATCAATTCAGCTCAGCTTTTGGCAGTGATTCTCACCAGATTAAAGCAGTGCCCAGATAACTGCAACTCCCCTTCCCTATATATTATGTCTCCATGTCAAGTTTATATTATTTTGTAAGCTTATATTCTGTTTATTTTCTTATTTATAAGTGAAACAATATATCATCCCATGGCACTGTGAATATCTTTATTCTTTATCTCTGTCTCTTCCAATCTGTCTGTCTGTCTCTTATCTCTCTGTCTCTTTCTGTCTGTCTGTCTCCTTCTCTGTGTCTCTGTCTCATTCTTTCTATTTCTCTCTCTCTTTCTGCCTCTTTTTCTCCTCAACCCCCCATTCTAGCAAGCTATCTCCACCTTTCTTCTGTCCTCTGATCTCTAAATATCTTCATACACATCTTCCTATAAAGAAATGCGATCCTCCTGTTCTCTCTACCCATTCTGTTTATTTTAAGTGAAAAATGCTCTTCCTTAGCTATAGTCTGCTCTTGAATCCCTTTGAACAAATTCTCAGTGAAATCTTAGTAAAGAATTGCTAACCATGTCTACTTATCTCTGTCTCACTGGACAAATACTATGTACACTACCTCCTATTGTCTTCATCATAATTCTTTGCAGCCAAAAGTTACTTTCTACTCAGAGTGCACCATTACCCTCAATAGAATAAAGCAAAGCCATGTCACACGTGTTATATAACATATACATGTCCAGTGATCCATTTTCCTTTTCTTCTCTGTGTCATATTCTTTCTCCTATCAGCTATGTAAAATAAAGAGAAGTTCCTCTGACTCTTCAGATTCTTTTTCCTCTTGAAAACACTTTTTCAAATCTTTCAGTAACTGGAAGTGGATAAAAACTGAGCTCTTTACAAGAAAAGAAGGTGAAGATACTGGAGCTCAGTTTTTATTTTCTGCATACACGATGAGCTGGCAGGAAGACAACGAGAGCATTTTTTGGCAGATCATTATAAGATTTCTGCTTGACAATCAATATTTGATGAAAATGACATATTGTCTGTATGTTTAATAGCTTATGTTTGCATGGCTATTCAGTTGCTTTTTTTCCTAAGCAAGACTTTATCCACTTCCAGATGCCTTGCCATTTTCTAGGACTCTTCTGTATTTGATAGTAATGTGATGCTTACTTCATCAAGCTGTCTTTACAGCATATTTAAAAGATTCCTGACAAGCTCCTAATGAAAAGAGGTCAGGTGCAATCTAACTCTAAATAATTTCCTTGCATGTTCTCTTTTCTCCTTTCCTCACCAATCTGACTTCAGATACCTTCTCCTTTGATTCCATTTTCATAGATTTGGTGTTTGAGTGTATCCTACCTTGGATTTTATCCCACATCCAACATCATCCAAACCCTCATCAAAACTTTCTTATGATGACATATGAAGACATATCCTACTTAACTGTGAGGTCAACTTCTTTGGGGCAGGGAGGGAAGAGGGGGAATTGGATATTCAATGATAGAGAACTTCCAAGCATTCTTGATGAATATCAGAGATGACTCCTAGCTTATGAGTCTGAAAGCCTGAGAAAATGGTGCTGTCGCTAGCAAAAACAGAGATCCATGAGGAATGAGGAGCAGGTTTAGTGGTAGACAAGGTTTGGAACATGTAGGGTAAGAAAGGAGTGGGATCTAAGGAGAAGTTTAGTGAAAAAGACACAGATTTAGGAATTATGATCATTTAAATTAAATCTAATGGGGCAGATGAACTCACTAAATATAGAAAGAGAAGAGAGGGAGGGAAAGGGAAGGGAAGGGAAAGGAAGGGAAGGGAAGGGAAGGGAAGAAGGGGAGGGGAGGAGGGAGGAGGAAGGGAAAGAAGGAGGGGAGAAGAGGATATAAAATAGAATAGACCAGAAAATATCTTAGAGATTATCTAACTTAACTCTTTTTATACATGAAGAAAAGAGTGACTTTTCTGAGGTCACTGTTAGAGGTATTTGAAATATAATTCAAATTTCTTCACCAACACTCACTATTGTTTCCCTAATATTCAATTGTGTCTATTGGTAGAGAGTTCACAAATCTGCTCTAGACTTGAACCTTCCTTAGTACCCATCTATAGGCTTCTCCTACACTTTTAGCCCTCAGATAAGAATTTAGTCTTTATCTCCCAAATAGTAGTTGGTAGAGACCAATGAATATATTATATTCCAAGATCCTATTAGAAGCCCTAAGCATTTCTCCCCCAAACAAATGTCAATCAATAACAATTTGTTAATAACCTACTATATGCCAGGTATTGTGCTAGGTGCTACAAATACAAAGAATGAGTGTGTGTGTGCGTGTGTGTGTGTGTGTGAATATACACATGAGTCATTTTCTCTTTAACATCCTATCCTTTCATATGGAGCAGTTTGGTGTTTTTAAGAAACAAGAAAAGAATTTTGTTTAATGAAAATCCCTAAATAATCCATCTGTAAAGAAATAGCTACCAGATGGGACATGAGCAGTTTGGAGTAGAAAATGAACTGTGTGATAAGTACAAAGACAATTTCCATTGTAAAGGATGTGAGGTAATGCCTCTGTTACGTGTATACAGCTTGGTGGTTTCAAGAGCACAAATAAAGAATTTTTATTTATTAAAAAACTGATAAAAATTTAAGTGAGAAGAAACAATTTTCAAAGAGAGACTGGAAGAAAACCATTTTGAAGACTGATAAATAAATAACTGGAACTACAGGCACCATGGTATCTAAACTCGTTTGCCTATAACTATTTAAACACTTGATAGGTCAAAACCAGCAAAACTAAAAATCATGTGTGTGTCTGGACAGTATGTGGCCTTGAAGAAGGATTATGAATTTTATAAGTATTCAGTGCTTTTTTTTCTTCTTTAGACTCAAAAATGAATGATAAATGTGCCATTGAAAGGGTGGTGAATTGGTTGAAAGAGCCTGGTTAAAACAGTGAATAAACCAGTCATAGGATCAACTAACAAGAAGACTTTAGGTGTTAATTTCTGAGTAGCTGAATATAGTTCAAAGGTCAGTGAAAAAGAGATTCAGTTCCAGCTATAACTCTTCAGTAGAAGAGAGAGGTGAAACCTCTCAGAAGTGCCTGTTGCTTTCCTTTGCTTTGCCCTCAACGGTTTGAGAGGAAAAAAATCAGAAAGGAGATAGATTTTACACTGTTTTCCTATCTAGAAAGAAGTACTGGGATGCTATTGGACAACACAGAATCCTTGGGAGTGAAGAACTAGCTGGACTTGCCTATATTGCCCAGAGACAAGTAGTATAAGAAGCTTGGTAGTACTCAAGTTTAAAGAGAACTGCTATGCAAAACAATAATGAAATTCTTTTCCAATTCCATCTTAGTAAACACTGTAAGATAGAAGAATTATAAATGCTTCAACATGTTAGGAATAGAAGAAAAGAGGATTTGTTCATATGGAAATCATTAAGGCTCTCAGGGGAAGTAGTTAGCAGAGACGTTACTTTGAGTGGTGCAATAGGTCCTGAATAAACAAATGACGTCAGTGCCTGAAGGCAAGAGTTGTGCATTACACTGAGTACGTAGATTTTCTTCCTTTGTGTGCCTTTGTCAGGTTTCTGTTGAATGTGTGTCCATTCTACCTCAGTACATTGGTGGGAAAGTGTGACTCAGATTTCTATGTGGATTGTGACATTTATTCTTGCATTTGTTTCAATATATCACTATCTACGATGTTATTATTTCTTTGGTCTTATTACTAAATAAATGCCAGTGTTTCAAAATGTCTGCGTAATCATCATAAATGGCTGGTTTTGGAATAAATGAATATGCTCTGGTAGAGACTTGGAAATACAGTAGTGAATATGGGAATATATTCTCTCCCCCAAAATACACCTACCATAGAGCTAATCCTAGGAACCTGAAAAGAGTTTGGGGGTAATCACCAGGAAGTGATCCTTCTCTGGGAACACAGACCTACCAGTAAGAGAAAACGTGGGAGTGAAGAAGGCATCCCAGACAGAAAGTAGGTAGCAAACAGCTCAAGAGAAGGATTGATGTTCTGAGTGCTTATAATAAAATTAATTAATTAATTAAAACCTCTCAGGTTGCATCTTCAGAACAAATATAATGAGAATAAATAATGGAAATAGCCATTCTAGAAAACAATCTGGAGGGGCAGCTAAGTGGTCCAATAGATAGAGCACTGGCTCTAGAGTCAGAAGGATCTGGGTTCAAATCTGACTTCAGACACTTGATACTTAGTAGCTGTGTGACCCTGGGCAAGTCACTTAACTCCAATTGCCTCACAAGAAAAAGAAAAATATCTTGACCTATGTACCTGAATGATATTAATTTTAGTGTATACCTTTTTATCTAGCAATACTAGAACTAGGCCTATACCTCCAAAGAGATCAAAGAAAGAGGGAAGAGACTCATATATACAAAAATATTCAAAACAGATCTTTTTGTCATAGCTAAGAACTGGAAAAAAAAGGCAATATTTGTCATCTGGGGAACCCCTCAACAAATTAGGTTATATGAATATAGTGGAAAGTTTTTATATCATAAGAAATGACAGAAGGTCCAAAAAGTCAATGAAGAGAATTCCTTAAAAAACAGAATGGGCCAAATGGTAAAAGAGGTCCAAAAATTTCCTGAAGAAAATAATTCCTTAGAAATTAAAATAGGAAAAATGGAATCTAATGACTTTACAAGAAATCAAGAAATTATAAAACAAAACCAAAAGCATTAAAAAATAGAAGACAATGTGAAGCATGTCATTGGAAAAATAACTGACCTGGAAAATGGATCCAGTAAGGATAATTTAAAATTTTTTGGACTACCTGAAAGCCTTGATCAAAAAAGAGCCTAGACATCATCTTTCAAGAAATTATCAAGGAAAACTGTCCCAATATTCTAGAACATGCAGGGAAAATAGAAATGGAAAGAATACACTAATCACCTCCTGAAAGAGATTCCTAAAGGCAAACTCCTGGGAATATTGTGGCCAAATTCCAGAGTTCCCAAGTCAAGGAGAAAATATTATAAGCAGTCAAAAAGAAACAATTCAAGTGCTGTCAAAATACAATCAGGATAACACAGGATTTAGCATCTTCTACACTAAGAGATCAGAAGGCTTAGAGTGTGATATTCTAGACATCAAAGGAGATAGGATTGAAACCAAGAATCACCTACCGAGTAAAACTGAGTATAATACTTCAGGGGGGAAAAATTGAACTTAAATGAAATAGAGGACTCCCAAGCATTCTTGTTGAAAAGACTAGAGCTGAACTGATAATGTGATTTTTAAATACAAGAGTCAAGAGAAACATGAGAAAAGTAAACAGGAAAGAGAAACCATAAATGACTTATTAAAGTTAAACTGTTTACATTCTTACATGAAAAGATGGTTTTTGCAACTCATGAGACTTTTCTCAGTATTAGGATAGTTGGAGGGAATATACATATGTACATATATAATATACATATGGATATATGTGTGTATATATGTATGTGTGTATGAGTGTGTATATATATATTACATACGTACACACATACAAATATATGGAGAGACATGACACAGGGTGAGCTGAGTATGAAGGATGATATCTAAAAAAGAAAATTAAGGATTGAGAGGAATGTACTAGGATGAAGAGAAAGGGAGAAGTAGAATGTAGTTAATACTCTTACATAATAGAGGCAAAAAAGAACTTTTACAATGGAGGGGAAGAAGGGGTAGGTGAAAGGGAATAAGTGAGCTTTCCTTTCATTGGATTTGGCTTCAGCAGGGAATAACATGCACACTCATTTGGGTATGGAATTTTATCTTTCCTTACAGAAAAGCAGGAGGAAAGGGGATGAGGGGGGGGGGGAACAGAAGGGATAGCAGATTTGGGGAAGGGGCAGTCAGAATTAAACACTTTTGCAGAGGGACAAGTCAAAGCAGAAAACAATAAATGGAGGGCTGGAAAGGATAGAGGGAAATACAGTTAGTCTTTCACAACATGACTGTAATAGAAGTCTTTTGCATGACCACAGATGTATAACCTATATTGAATTGCTTGCCTTCTCAATGAGGGTGGGTGTGGAGGAAGGAAGGGAGAGAATGTAGAACTCAAACTTTAAAAATGAATGTTAGAGGCTGTTTTTACATGCAACTAGGAAATAAGATATATAAGAAATAGGGTATAGAAATGTATCTTACCCTACATTACCCTAAATAGAAGGGACAGGGAGAAAGAGGAGGGGAGAGAAGGGAGGGCAGTTTGGAGGAAAAGACAATCAGAATACATGCTGTCCTAGGTTAAGGATAGGGGAGAGATGGGGAGAGAATTTGAAATTCAAAATTTTGTGGAAGTGAATTTTGAAAACTGAAAATAAATAAATTTATTTTTAAAAAAAGAATATCATAAAAATGACAAACTTTGAAAGGCTGAAGAATCCTAATCAATATAATGACCAGTCATGATTCCAGAGGACCTATGATAAAGATTGCTCCCCACCTCTTGATGGAGAGATGGACTAAAAATGAAAAATAAGACACATTTTGGGACATGCTTGTATAAGCTATATGACTATGTATATTATTACAAGGATTTTTCTTTTATCCAGTTGGTGAAAAGGGAGAGAAAATAAATGCTTGACAATTTTTTAAAATAAAGACCATTTTTTAAAATTTAAGATAATTAGGGAGGGAGTGCACTAGCATGTGAGGAGATGAGGACACAGCCCAGAAACCTAGAAGAAGGATTTGAAACCTCCCTCCTTGAGAACGAAGATTGTCTCTTTACATCCTGTCCTTCCCAAACCCTGTGCCCCATCATGACAATATAAATAATTTTGTGATCAATTTCTATCACACTTTATACTACCAAAATGTTTTCCAACCCATTTTCTTATGAGGAAAAGTTACCTTTATTTACCTAGACCCTAACGGGACTAGTTTTATTATTGAAGACAGTGTAGTATGTTGTAAAGAGCATCAAATTCAGAGTCAGAAAATCTGGGCTTGGGTCCTGAAGATGATTCCTAGCTGTAGGATATTGATTACATAATGTACACTCAACCCCAGTTTGCTCATCTACAAAATGGGGATAATTTTTGTGATTAAATTTATAAGCACTCATAGATTTTTTATGAGAAGGGTACTTTGTAAACCAAAGATCTTTAGAAAAATGGAAATTATTATTATTATTATTAGCACCATTATTTTGCTGACAAGGAAACTGAAACAGAGCAAAGTAAAGAATCACAGGATTAAAGCCAAAATGGACTTCAGAAATACTCTCATTTAATATCTTCATTTAACAAATGAGTATTCCTGGGCAAAGAGATAGAGAACGCCTTTCCCAAAGTAATCCTGAAATACAATCAGGAATGGCCAATTACTTTATGATTTTTCTTCACCTTCTGTGATCTCTTAGGAATGGATACTCCCACAGGTCTTAGGTACCTCTAATAATAAGTTCTTGGGTATTGTTCCATGGAGATCATTTCAAGCCTGAATGCTGATAATGCCCTTTCTCAAGTGCCAGCACAGTCATAATGTCTAAAGATCATGAAGCTGCTCAAAATCCCTCAGCCCCATTGTTTTCCTCTAATTATCTTCAGATACTCTCAGATACTCTCCATTCAACCACCTCTCAGACATGAGGTTGTCAATGTATGACTAAAGTGAAATGAACTGAAAGCAGAAGATTCAAACTTCCTCCTTCAAACTAAATGGAGAAGCTTTACCCTGCCTAGCTCAGTCCAGTGAGTATTTATCCTCAGCACAATATCAAATGTAATCCAGTGATGACGATTCTCACTTCACAGTAGTCATGGAACATAGCATGATAACAATAGAGAGAGCGTTGGACAAGGTATTAGAATTCTAGTTCTGCCTCCACTAATTACTATGCATTGGCTGGGACTTTATACTTTGTAACAGTAATTTTATGTGTCTAGTCTTCCACTTAATAACTAGTAAAATGAAGAGTGTTGGATTATACGAGCATTAGATGCAAAGATTTCATATATGTAATGTCCCAAGCTCCCACCTAACTCTAGCATTCTATGTTCTAAGGTCCATTCCATCTCTAATTTCCTATGGTTCTTTATGATTTCAGATGTCCATGTCCAAAACTGTCCATACTTAGCCATTCTTACCACTCAAAAGATGAGCCACTAAAAACCATCAAGAGGAAGTAGGTACAGGGAGAGGCAGAATCTGGAGGAGGAATTAAACGTAACTTTTAGGTTGTCCCCAAACCCTTTAACTCTAACTAGGAGAGCACAGAAATTCTCATGGAGAATTAATGGACTATAATACATGTTAGAAAAAGACAAGAGAGAGGGTGAATTTGAATTCATTTTGTCATCAATCACACAATGAACATTTATTAAACTCCTACTATATTCCAAGCACTGGGGTATGAAGAAAGGTAGAAGAGAGTCTTTGCTTTGGGAGAGCTAAGAGTATGATGGGAGAAAATATGCTAATGATAATGCCCAAGGAAGACATATACAGGAGAAATCAAGACAATCCACAGAGGGAAAGTACTAGCATTAAGGGGAGTCAGCAAAAGCTTCTTGCAAAAGATAACACTTTATTTGAGACCATCTCTGAAAAAGGAGTTGGGGAAATTAAGAGGTGGAGAAGAAAAGGAAGAGATTTCTAGGTATTGGAAACAATAAATAAAAATTCCTGAAGTTGGGAAATGGAGTGTCATGTGTGAGGAACAAGGAAGTCAGTGTCACTGGATCACAGAGTACATTGTGGGACAAGAAGGTGATGGCAACAAGGAATAAGAAGCCTGGAAAGGAAGGATATAAGGATTTTATGAGACAAACAGAAGATTTTATATTTTGATTCTGGAGGCAATATGGAGACACAGGAATTGTTTGGGGGCGGGCAATATGTTCAGCCATGCAATTCTTTTATGGCAGGCAACATGATTTCAGGGGAATCAGAGTAACCATATGCACGCTCCTTTCAGGTGATCTATCCCCACTGCTCTATTGGGGAAGTCAGGTTGGACCCCTGAGATAACTGATTGTGGCTGAATCTTAGTAAATCACTATCCTTAAGATAAAATATGTTGAAATTTCACTCTGGTACTAGTACCTTTTTGCTGAGATGGAGACAAGGTATTGACACTAAGATGCCACCTTGCCATTACTTCTCACTGTGTCCTTTCCTATGCACATGAACATTGGGAACTTGATCAAAGAGTGACTGGTAAGAAGGACACTCCAGAGGCACAAAACGAACTTGTCCCTTGTCTAATCATAGGACTTTAAAACATGGGAATTAAGATATGCCACAGAATGTTAGAATTGAAAGGAAACCTAGAGAGGAGAATGTTAGAAATATTTAAGGAGACTATTAAAATATGAAATAACTGTCTCAGAACAGAGACTAAGAATATAGGTCATCAGACCACAAGAAATCTCAGAGGCCATCTGCTTCAAACCAAAATAAAGAATCCCCTACAAAATCATCAACAATTGCTCATCATCCTGTTTAAACCCTTTCAGTGATGGTGATGAATATTTAGCACTTAAATGGTATCTGCTGCCCTGTAATTTCTGCCCTGCCAGTGCACGTTCAAAATAATAAGTCTACTCCCTCTTCCACATTATGGCCCTCCAAATATTTTCAGGGAGATAGTATGAGGTAATGGGGAATGACTAATGCAGAACTCATTATTCACTACGAGTAATATAAATTGTTAGAAGAAATGATATTAATAAGAAACATTAAAGCAGAAGTTCAATGTGACTTCAAAAGAGTTGTTCATTTAATTGTCTACAGGACACCAAAAATATGGACAAAGGAAATCAGACCAGTGTATCTGAATTTTTTCTCTTGGGATTCTCCCAGAGAACTGAACAACAGCTGATCTTCTTTGGACTGTTCCTGGGCATGTATTTGATCACTCTAGTTGAGAACTTGACCATAATCCTAGCCATTATATTTGACTCCCACCTACATATTCCAATGTATTTCTTTGTTGCTAATCTTTCCTTCACTGACATGAGTTTTCCCTCCACTACAGTCCCCAAAATGCTGGCTGACACTAAAGCAGGAAATAAAAAAATCTCTTGTGGTGGGTGCCTGACACAGCTCTACTTCTTTGGCCTACTTGCAGGTCTGGAAAATTTCCTCTTGGCTGTCATGGCCTATGACCGTTACATGGCCATCAGCTCACCCCTATATTATGCCACTGCCATGAGTCCTCAACACTGTGTTTTGATGGTGGTGGTGTCCTGTTACACATCCTCCTACTGACCTTTTGTGGTCCTAATACTATATCCCACTTCTACTGTGACCTGATTCCACTCTTAATACTAGCCTGTTCAGACACCCATATAAATGAACTGATGCTGTTCCTAGTGTCTGGCACCTTACCTGTTGGACCTTTTCTGTGTATCTTAGTGTCTTACATTTACATACTCTTGGCCATACTGAAGATCCATTCTCCACAGGGCAAACATAAAGCTTTTTCCAACTGTACTTCCCACCTCTCCATGGTTTCCTTGTTCTATGGCTCAGCAATTGGAGCCTATTTTTGTCCCTTATCCATTAGCTCCACTGGGAAAGAGAGAACTTTTGCAATCATGTACATGGTGGTGACCCCGATGCTCAACCCCTTCATCTATAGCTTGAGGAATAAGGACATGAAGAAGGCCATAAGGAAGCTTTGCGACAAGGGAACACCTTTATTTTGGGAACTGACTCTGACTCTTAAGACTTAGACTTCAAGTATGTCAAATAATGACTCTTAAGGCTACTGGGGATTCATTTTTTTGTGTTAATATAATTTATATATTTTTAGTTTTTAACATTCACTTCCACAAGATTTTAAATTCCAGATTTTCTCTCTATATCTCCCCTCCCCCATTCAGAACAGCATGCACCCCAACTACCCCTTTCCCCAATCTGCCTGCCCTTCTCTCACTCCCCACCTTCTCCCATCCTTCTCTCCTTTATTTTCCTGTAGGGCAAGATAGATTTTTATACCCCATTGCCTGAACAACTTATTTCCCAGTTGCAAGGAAAAACAATTTTAACATTAATTTTTAAAGCTTTGAGTTCCACTTTCTCACCCTCCCTCCCTCCATCCACTCTCATTGAGAAAGTAAGCAATTAGATATAGGTCATGCATGTGCAGTCATGCAAAATGCTTCCAAAAGTCACGTTGTGAAAGACAAACGACATTTCCCTCTATCCTGTTCTGCCCTCTATTTAGTCAGTTCTCTCCCTTGATCTGTCCTCCCACAATAGTGTTTGCTTCTGATGTCCCTTCTATTATCTTCCCTCTCCAGTCCCTTCCCCCCTGCCTTCCTACAGGCTAAGATAGATTTCCATAGCCAATTGAATGTGCATTATTCCATACATACATACATACACATACATATACACACACATATATATACATATGCATATGCAATACACAGATACACATATATGTATATATATACACATATATACATATGCATATGTAATATACAGATACATATATATGTGTATGTATGTGTGTGTGTATATATATATATATATATATATATATATATATATATATATATATATATATATTTCCTCTAACTACTCTAATACTGAGAAAGGTCTCATGAGGTACAAATATCATCTTTCCATGTAGAAATGTAAATAGCCCAACTTTAATGACCCATATGGATTGTATTTCCTGTTTACCTTGTCAGGTTTCTCTTGAATCTCATATCTGAAAGTCAAATTTTCTATTCATCTCTGGTCTTTTCAACAAGAATGCTTAGAAGTCTTTCTATTTCATTCATAAATACTTCATTTAACCTGAAGTATTATATTCAGTTTTGCTGGATAGGTGATTCTTGGTTTTCATCTTAGCCCCTTTGACCTTTGAAATATCATATTCCAAGCCCTCTGATGTCTTAGTGCAGAAGTTGATAATTCATGTGTTAATCTAATTGTGTTTCCACAATACTTGAATTGTTTCTTTCTGACTGCTGGTAATATTTTCTCCTTTACCTGGCAACTCTGGAATTTGGCTACAATATTCCTAGGAGTTTGCCTTTTGGGATCTCTTTCAGGAGGTGACAGATGAATTCTTTCCATTTCCATTTTACCCTCTGGTTCTAGAACATGAGACAGTTTTTCTTGATAATTTTTTGACAGATGGTGTCTAGGCTCTTTTTTTGATCAAGGCTTTCAAGTAGTCCAACAAATTTTAAATTATCCTTCCTGGATCTCTTTTCCAGGTCAGTTGTTTTTCCAATGAGATGTTTCACAATGTCTTCTATTTTCAAATTCTTTTGGTTTTGTTTTGTAATTTCTTGATTTTTCATAAAGTCATTAGCTTTCTCTTGCTCCATTCTAATTTTTAAAGAATTATTTTCTTCAGTGAGTTTTTAGATGTCCTTTTCCATTTGGGTAAATCTGTTTTTTTAAATCATTCTTCCCCTCATTGGTTTTCTGGCATCTTTTGTCCCTGGGGTTAGTCTATTTTTAAATATGTTATTTTCTTCAGTATTTTGGGGAGGTCTCCTTTAGCAAGAGTTGACTCATTTTCATGATTTTCTTGCATCACTCTCATTTCTCTTCCTAATGTTTCCTCTATTTCTCTTACTTAATTTCAAAATCCTTTCTGAGTTCTTCCATGCCCTGAAACCATTTCATATTTTTCTTAGAGGCTTTGGATGTAGGAGCCTTAACCTTATTGTCTTCTCGTTGTATGCTTTGATCTTCCTCATCGTAACAAAATACATTTTCACCAAGAAGGTAACCTTCTATAGTATTACTTTTCCTCTTTTTGGTCATTTTCAGCCAATTACTTGATTTTTTAGCTCTTTGTTACATGAAGTGTGTACTGTTCCAAGTTTCAGGGGGTTTGTGCAGCTGTTTTCAGAGATGTCTCTAGATACCTGTTAATTCTCAGTTCCTCCAAAGTGGTATGATCAAAGGAGAGGTGTTTAATCATCTTCTGGCCTGTGCTCTGGGCTGTGAGCTACCACAAACACTCTTTTCTGCTCCAGACCTGTTAGGAGGATTCCCTCTCCATAGCCACCACCAGTTCTGCCATGCCAGCACTCCTCCTCACCCAAGGACTGCCACCCAGGACTGCAACCCAGATCAACCATTCTATTTCCCCACCATCTGTAGACCTAAGAGTTCCAGGAGCAAACACCACCACTGCAGCAATGGCTGCTGCTACCCTGGGAATGAGGCTGGGGCCAGACCACAGTTCTTCTCTCACCCAGGTGAGAGAGCTTTCTCACTGACCTTTGAAGTTGTCTTTGGAGTATGTAACTTGAAAAGTCTGGAAGCTGCTACAGTTGCTAGTGATTCAGCACCCTGAAGTCTGCTTCAATCCCTTCTGTGCCAGAGAGGCACACGTTAGGCTGTGCTCTGCTCTAAGCCAGTGCAATAGACTCTTCCGGTCAGCCTTCCAAATTGCCTTAGGCTGGAAATCTGTTTCACTCTGTCATTTTGTGACTTCTGCTGCTCTAGAATTTGTTGAGAGTCATGTTTACAGATATTTTGAGGGGTTTGAGGGGAGAGCTCAGGCAGGTCCCTGCTTCTACTCTGCCCTCTTGGCTCTGCTGCCCACTAGCTAGGGATTCATTTATTCAAAACTGGAATATATCTAAGGGAAGCATAGAAGGGAGGGAAGATTGGGCAAAGGGGTGGTTGAGGTGGATGCTGTCATGGGGTAGGGTAGGGGAGATATGGGGAGAAAATATGGAATTCAAAATCTTGTGGAAGTGAATGTTGAAAACTGAAAATAAATTATATATATACATATATGTGTGTATATATATACATATATATACACACACATATATGTATGTATATATATATATATATATATATATATATATATATATTTAGCTAGAATATATCTAGAATCAGAATAAGACAATATTAGAGTCAGAAAGGGGTAAAGAGGTCTCCTACTGCAATCTATACCTGAAAAGAATTTCTTCCACAACATACTATAATAGATATTGATAATAAGAATGGTGCCAAATAAGGACCAGTTGAAGAAAGTAAGAATACTTGTCCAAGACAGGACTGATAGGAGATATGATAGCTATCTTCAAACATTTAAAAACTGCTACATTGAAGAATTAGACTTGCCATGAATCATCCAGGAAAGCATATCTAGAATCTATCAGTAGAAAGATAAGGAGGCAGACTCCAATTCAACATATGTAAAAACTCAATGATTAGAATTATACAAAAGTGAAATGGATTTCCTCAGTTCATAATGAGTTCCTCCATCACTAAAGACAGCTTATCTTACTTTTGAATGGCTCTTACTGCTATGGAGTTGTCTTTATATCTAGCCCCAAAATGCCTTTTTTCAATTTAAATTCATCATTCCTACATCTGTCTTGGGGACCTGGAACAAGTCTGATTCATCTTCCTATGACAATTTCAGACATCTGAAGGTGATGTCCACCACCCCTCCAAGTATATACAAATATGCATGTTTTGCCTATTTCCTTCAAAAATTCTCATATAATATGTTTTCTAATTTCCATATAACATTGATCTTTCTCCTCTGGAGGAACTCTAGCTTCTGTCTTTCCTATCATCCTAAAGTGTGGACAACATGCAAGATATGCCAAGTGACTACTCAAAGGACAATCAACCATTACCGCTTTCACTCTGTATGCTATTTATTCTGCCTAAGACTGAATTATGGTTTGGGGTTGTCACAGAAAACTATTGACTTATAATGAGCTTTCTTCCTCCAATAGCCCTCTTCTATTCATTCTAACTAGTCATATTTCCCCCTTGATAGATGGGTAGAACAGTCACATCCTCTGAGGTATAAAAGTTTTTCAAAGAGGGGTTTGACCTGACCACCTATCACCTTTAATAACATGAATCCTCCAGTTTATCATTCCCAAATATCATCTTTTACTTTGGGAAAAGGAGATATGAACTAAGAATTTAAAAATGGAAAGCAGGAACCGAGCCAGAGTGAGATAGGTTGGCTTTAGGGACTAACCAATTTTATGCCTGAGAAACTTCCCCAAACCATATTTGTGTCGTCTATGACCCAAATCATTGCTCTTCATCATACGTTTTAGAGTTGGGATGAGCCTTGGAGATCATGTATTGCAATCCTCTGATTTTGCAGGGAGGAACCTGAATTCCAAAGAGATATGATGTCTCCAAGATGACAAAGATAATAAGAGCTACCCCTTATTAGGAAAACAAATCTTCCACCTCAAAACCCAGTTTGCTCTCCAATAGATCACTGTAGCAGACATTCAATTGAAAAGGACTGGCCTACAAAGTGATGCTGTAAGGTTTCTATGAATCCAGTTTCTAAAGCACTATGAAAAAAACAAATTGGTCTCTTTGTCTTCTTCCTCATTTTGTCCCAACTTTCCCCAAATTTTTGCCTCAATGTTGTGATATAATGGATGCTGTAACTAACTTTCTCATTTGTAAAATAAGAAGGTTAGACTAGATAATCTCTAGAGTGCCTTCCAGTTCTGACATTGTAAGACATAAACAGCTTTGTTTAAACCTAAACTTGTCTCAGATTAAGAAAAGAAGGTGCTTGGGATTTAGGGTCAGAAATCCTGGGATCAAGTTGAGGCTCTGTTACTATTGCTATAGCCTTAAGCAAATCACTTAACCTACTTAAACTTCAGTTTTCTCACCTATAAAATGGAGATAATGATACTTGCACTATGTATTCCACCAAACTACATAGGTATATTATATAGGTATATTATGAAGAGTATTCCTGTTTAGGTATAGGTTAGATTCAATGACCTCCAATATTTCTTTCCACTCTGAAATTCTTTATATGAGATGAAGTACATAAAATTCTTTGTATACTATAAAATTTCATGTAAATAAATGTCAGGCATTGCCATTATTAAAATTATTGTTATCCTCTGCACAAACCCAAAGAATAGCAGTGTCTGATTTGAGGACTTTGTGCAGAGGGTAAGGAAGACCCTAGAGTAGAATGAATCATAATAGAATAGCCATAGCAGAGATAACAATGCAGAGGATCAAAGATTTCTAGCATAATATACTACAAAGGAGCCTTTTTTCCCCATTGGTTATTTCTTTGTACTTAAAAAAAAAACCCTATACGTGTTACTTCACTGATGAAGAGAATTTCTAGTGTGGAAATTCCAGCTAGGATTGCATATTAACAACTCCTCTGCAGCCTACAATTTTAAAGTGTTGTCTGGAAGCATTGAGTGGTTAAATATCTTGGCAATGGTCTCACAATTATGAATCAAAAATGTGATTCAGGTCAATGTCTTTCTGTCTTTAAAGCCAGTACTCTATCTACTATACCAACTGCCCCTCTTCATCATACTCATCATTTGGAAAATCCACCATCATAAACAACGGCACTTGATAAAAATTGATTCATTCGACAAATATTTATTGTCTACCCTGTGCAGAATTGTATGGTAGAGAATGAGGTTGTTACAATATTTCATTAAGATACTATCCTTGCTCTCATGGTAAGTACATTCCACGAAGGAAATGAGATGTCAACATAAATAGTTATAATATTTTTTAAATTACATAATAAGTGTCAGAGGTATACAAGAAGGAGAAATTGCTATTTCAAATTCAAGAGAGAAAGTCAATTAATTGACAAGTATTTACTAAACGACTACTATGTTCCAGGCAGTGTGCTAGGTGATAGGGACACGAATACAGTAGTGGAACAGTTCCTTGCCTGGTAAGAGCCTCTATTAAGTTGGGAAAAACAACAAATAAAGATGTATCCAAGAGAGATACGAGATAGATACAAGACATTTTTGCTGAGAAAGACAATATCACCTGAAATTGGGAAAGATTTCATGGAGGATGTGGATATTTCAGTGGGGTTTTAAACAATGGGTAGAAATTCAATTCAACAACCATTTGTTTAGTAACTGTATACCACAAACAAGGAACTGTGGTAGGCACAGGAGATGTAAAGAAAAAAATGGAACATAGTCTTGGTCCTAAAGTAGCGTTCTTTTGGATTGGAGAATGCCATATTTACAGAAATCAATGCAGAAATTAAAAAATCATATAAAGATATTTTGAAGTCAGTTAGGATAAACCTTGGAGATCACATAGTAGAAGCATCTAATTTTGCAGGGAAAAACCTGAATTCCAAGAGATGAAGTAACTTCTCTAGGATGACAGAGATAATAAGGGACAAATTTAGGATTTGGAAAAAGGTCTCCTGCCTCAAAGGCCAGTTTTTTTCCAATAAATCTATGTACTACATCATAGATGTATGGAGAGAAGGAAGTAAGCAAAGAATCAGAAGTTATTTCCTAAAGGAAAACACAAAAATTATAAATGTTTATCACTTCAGTTCCCTAACTGCTGCACTTTGCCATTACTTCTAATAGTTTGAGGGAGAGGTGGGGAAGAACATGCTCTTCTGTTAGGGTAACAGAGGAACAGGAATTTTAAAGAAAAAAGCTGATGAAGTAAAATTTTAAATCAGGTCAATGGGGCCCAACATGAATTGAATTGAAAGGGGATTGTGGTTGGGAGTAAGCTTTGCAGTGTCTCAGCAGCTAAATGTTTTGTGAAATCCACATATGTGATATCTAGCACATACTTTTGTTCCTTATTTGATTGAATGGAGCACAGGGAAATAAAATGAGATGTCAAGATTTATATATTGAACTTCATCCTGTTTCCATTTTTTGTTTCACCAATAACACATGAGGTGACACCTCCTCCATGGTCAACACAATGTCTATATACTCAGAAAAAAAATATTTCTCCCTTCTTCTCTGAGGATATCTTAGGCTGGAGGTTTGGGTTATAAGACAAATACTCATTTTTGTAGACTAAGGCCTGGGTATCTGATTGGTAGAGTGAGGAGCTTTATTTTCAACTACACAATCTTCCACAACCCATCACTTTGTAGCCATATATTGGCACCAAATAGTATTTGACTAGTGTCTGAATATTCAGGAAGCATTCTACAAACCAGTAGTACTACAGAACAAGATGGAATTTGGTACTCCACATGATGATTCTGTTCCTGCAACTCTGAGCCATGTGGTTATGTCCCTTTTCTCCAGGAGTATCAGTTCAACAAATTGAATGGAAGTTCTCTTCTTTCCAGAAACTTGGATTTAGAAATGTAGCATGGTCCAGGAAATCCCCTAGTCCTGACTTCCTCATTCCTTCCAGTTGCTAAATGTTTTACTGGGAAGGGCTATTTAGATAAGCAAGCTTCCTCTCTCCCAAAGGTCTCAAGTCCATACTCTAGTTTTGGGTATCTAATCTCTAGACTTAATCTGAGCTTGATTTTCTCCTGATTTCTTGAGCTCAATGGGAGAAGAGGAAGAAGGGCATTCCAGCCATCAAAACATCAAGAAAAAAGGCATAAAGAAAGGATAAGATGAGGTGTGTTCAAAGGATGGAATGTAGAACAGTTTGAAACTAAGAGTGTACTGGAGGAGGAACGGAAAGCAGTTCAGATTTCTATATTTCGATAAAATTTACAAAAGGCTTTATTATTCCTATCTGTACCTTAAAATGTAAATGGGATAATATAAAGTTTAGAAGGCAGTTAGTCATCACGCTTCTCCCTTAAGAATCAACTTGGTGTAGATGAGTCATAAAAATTGAATTTGAGCCCAAGATCTGACCCAGCTGTGGGACCTTAAGTAACTTCCTTTCCCCTTTCAGAGCCTCCATTTTCTTATCTGCGAAAGGAGAATGATGATAAATTATACTCCTGCCCTCACAGGGAGTTGAAAGGATTAAATAAATTACTCAGTGTAAATCACATCATGACCCTTAAAAGTAAAGTGAACTTTAATGTATTTACCTGGGAATCCTGGGCATTATAATTATTTGTAAATGTACCCATTTAAAACTGCATGAAGACAGAAATCATTGAAATTTTCTCTCCCTTGGTGACTAAGATAATGGTTTTCTCACAGTAGAGAGTCTTTGTTCAATGAAACCATGTACAAATAACAAAATAAATCATGCAAATGAATGTTAAATGAAGCCATGTATGAATTACAATACATAGCATTATGAAATGTTTCAAAAATTTCATGTCCATGATCATTTGTTATCCCTGTGTTTACTTTTTTCTCTGGGCATTTTCCTGGTAACAACATAAAATTCTTGAGGGCAGAGACGTTCACATTTGTCACTGTATTCCTAAAACCTAGCACAGGACTTAGCATATACTAAGAATTTAATAAATGCTCATTGCCTGCTTGCTTGATTTTCTTCAGACGCTGAAGAGTATGGTGGTTCGTTGAACAAAGAGACAAAGAAACTTCTCTGGAAACTAAGGGAAAGATTTCCTCTCCAATTGTTTGGGTCCTTTCCAGAGCCCCACTAGGGCCTACCTCTTTCTCAGTGATACTGGCATTTGCCTTTCTGTTTTACCCATTTAATTACATCTTAGCTTGTAAGGATCCTTGAGGGCAAGGTGCATATCTTTGTATTTCCTATGTCTTTTACAAAGACTTTTACATACCAGTTAATTAATAAATGTTTTTTTAAATGGAATTGAGTAACCACAGCTCTTTTTTAAGGAGAGCTAGTTCTAGAGTGGGTTAATGGAAACTATTGAAGTTAGATAAAATAAAGTATCTATTACATTCTTAGTATATAGTTGGCACCATGTTAAACACTGAGAATACAAACAAAAATATACCACACAGTCCCCACCCTCAATTCTGATGGAGGAAAACAACCCTTGAAAGTAAAACAGCTGACATGACTGAAGAGGCACGGAAATTCTGTAGAGTCTAAGAACCCAGTAAGGTAAGGCCAAAGCTGGTCTATGCAATCCCAGGGAGTCTATAGTATTTCAGTGGGAAGAGAGTGAAGATAGGAGTCCTAGCAGAGACAGCTGGGCTAGAGAGTTCCAAGTACTATACTTAAAGTCAAAAGACTTAGGTCCAAGTCCTAACTCCAACACTTATTTTTTACTTAAGCCTATGACATTCTATTCTTGTGTGGTTCCAAAGGACATACATATAATTCCTAGGGATATGTAAGTTCATCTGTTCACCAATTAATGAGTGCCTACCATGTGTAAGGCACTATGTAAGGTATTTTGGAGGATCTTGAGGTGCAGAAGATATAACTACAGGTTCCTTGAGATCAGGCTACTAGTCAATATATAATAGAAATATCTGTTCGAATGGATTATTTATTGCATGCATAATTTCTGGAGTGTGTGTGTGTGTGTGTGTGTGTGTGTGTGTGTGTGTGCATATGTATATGTGTGTATGCATTTGCTATAGGATCATAAGTTACTAGACTTTAGGGCTGGAAATAACTTTAGAGTCTAACCACCTAGTTATACAGAAAAGCTAAATGAGGCCCAGAGAGACAAAGTGACTTTCGAAAGGACACACAGCAAGTAAGAGACAAAGCACAGATTTGCATCCATGTTCTCTGACTCCAAAACTGGTATTCTTCACAATTCTACGTTGAGTCCCTTCAGAGAATGCTTTAAAGTGAAAATAAAAGGCTGTTTTTCCAGAATATGGATAAAATACTCACATATATAGAACATGTTCTAAAAAATGTATTCAATTCTTCCAATATTTAATGAGTATTTATTATATACAAAAACCATTACTGGGTGCTGTGAGGGATTTAAAGATATAAAAGTCCTAATAAATATTCATATTACCTCTAGAACTAGGGAAGTAATAATCCTGTTGTCTTCTGCCCCATCAGACTTCGGCAGTATTGCGTTCAGTTCCTGACAACACATTTTAGAAATGATGTTGATAATTTAGGGAATAACAATCAACTAGCAAATATTTATTAAGTATCTATTATGTGCTTGGCACTGTCCTAGACTCTAGAGATACAAGTACAAGGAGTGAAATAATCTGTATAATATAATTATAATAACAGTAATTAACATTCATATACTGTTTGAAGGTTTGCAGAGCACTTTTACAAATCTCATTTTGTCCTCACAACCCTGGGAGGTAAGTGCCATTATCATACCCATTTAACAGATGAGGAGCTAAGATAGAGGTTAAGTGCCTTGTGAAGATATTAGCCAGTGCATGACTGAGACTAGATTTGAACGGATATCCTCCTTATTATAAGATCAGCACTCTAGCCAATGTGTTACCTAGTTGTTCTCTCTACTCAAAGTGAACTTACATTTTAATGAATAAGACAGCAAATACATGTATATAAAAATATAGACAGCATAAATACAAATCTATTACTGTTATTAAACATATAGAGAAAAACACAGAAAGTTGTTAAACACAAGGTAGTTTGAAATGAAGAAGCCTAGCTGATGGGAGATCAACAAAGGCTCTGTGTAGAAGTTAGTAAATAAGCTCCATTTTATTTTTCTCAATTACAGATAAAAACAATTTTTATACTCATTTTAAAAAACTTTTGAGTTCCAAATCTTTTCCCTCCCTCATTTCCTAACCCCACTCCCTGAGACCCTAAGCAATTTAGTATAGGCTGTGTGTGCTTGTCCTTCGTTGTCGAAGAAGACCATGCCATCAGAGAAATGATGCCATAACTTGCACTTGACTTTGTTTTGAGTGAGAGAGGGCTGTGCAGGTCACCAGCCTCACTTCTCCTCCTGAGTCATCTGAATCCAGTGACCAGATATTCATCAGGATGAGTGGAGATGACCCAGGATGAGGCAATTGGGGTTAAGTGACTTGCCATGGTCACACTGCTAGTGAGTGTTAAGTGTCTGAGGTGAGATTTTAGCTCAGGTCCTCCGAACTCCTACACTGGTGCTCTATCCACTGAACTACCTAGCTGCCCCTTAATATAGGCTACGCATGTGCAATCATGCAGAACTTATTTCCATGTTAGTCATGGTGTGAAATAAAGCAGTGTACAAAAAGTATAAAAAACTTAAAGAATGTGGATTTGCCTTCAGACAACATTGGTTTGGTTTTTTTCCTCTGTAAGTGGATAGCATTTTTCATTATGAGTCCTTTGGAATTGTCTTAGATCATTGTGTTGCTGAGAATAGCCAAGTCATTCACAGTTGATCATCATACAATGTTGCTATTACTGTATACAATGTTCTCCTAGTTCTACCTACTTCACTCTGCATCAGTTCATGTAAGTCTTTCCAGGTTTTTTTCTGAAATCATCCTGCTCATCATTTCTTATAGCACAATAGTATTGCATCACAGTCATATATCACAACTTGCTCAGCCATTCCCCAATTGATAAGTATCCCCTCAATTTCTAATTCTTTGCTGCCACAAAAAGAGTTGCAATCAATGTATTTGTACAAATAGATTCTTTTTCTTTTTTTATTTTATCATTTGGGGATACATACCTACTAATGGTAGAGCTGGGTCAAAGGGTATGCACAATTTTACAGCCCTTTAGACGTAGTTCCAAATTGCTCCCCAGAATAGTTGAATCAGTTCACAACTCTACTAACTGTGCATTACTGTCCCAGTTTTCCCATATGCCCTCCAACATTTATTATTTTCCTTTTCTATCATATTAGCCAATCTGACCAGTGTGAAGCAGTACTGGAGAGTTGTTTTAATTTGTTTTTCTCTAATCATAATGATTTAGAGCATTTTTGTATGATTATAGATAGCTTTGATTTCTGTCTGAAAACTATCTGTTCACATACTCTGACCATTTATCAGTTGCGGAATGACCTTTAGCCTTATAAATTTCATTCAGTTCTCCATGTATTTGAGAAATTAAATTTTTATCAGATATTTGATGTCAAAAATTTCCCCAAACTTTCTGCTTTCCTTGTAATCTTAGCTATATTAGCTTTGTTTGTGCAAAATCTTTTTTAATTTAAAGTAAAAAAAAATTATCTGTTTTCCATCTCTTAATTTGGTCATAGATTCTTCCCTTATTCATAGGTCTGACACATAAACTACTCCATCCTCTTATAATTTGTTTGTGGTATCATCCTTTATGCCTAAATCATGTATCCATTTTGATCTTATCTTGGTAATGTGAAATGTTGATCTATAGCTAACTCTGCCATACTGTTTTCCAGTTTTCCCAGCAGATTTTGTCAAATACTGAGGTTTTGTCCAAAAAAGCTTGGCTCTTTGAGTTAATCAAACACTAAATTACTATGGTCATTTACTACAAAGTATTGTGTAGATTAGTAGTCATAATTATCTTAGTAATTAGTAATAATAGATTACTATTTCACCAATCCACCACTCTATTTCTTAGCCAGTAGCAGAATATTTTGATGATTACTGCTTTATAATACAGTTTGAGATCTGATATGGTTAGGCCTCTTTCGTCACATTTTTTAATAATTCCCTTGATATTCTTGACCTTTTATTTTTTCAGATGAATTTTATTATTTTTCTAGCTATATAAAATAATTTTTGGTAGTTTGATTGATATGGACCTAAATGACAGGTAAAACTGTCATTTTTATTATATTTGCTTTGCCTACCCATAGCTAAGTTGCATTTTAAAGGAAGAATGGGGTTGTGGGAAGCAGAGGTAAGAAGGTATCTTACTATTCCAAGCATAAGGACTATTGATGCAAAGGCCTGGAGATGGGAGATAGAATATCATGAGGGAGGAATAGTGAAAAGTCCTGTGTGATTAGAGCACAGAGTGCTGAAAGGGAAGTAATGAGTCTAGAAAGGTAAAGTGTGATCAGATTATTGTTAAAAGATTACTTTTAAAATTTTATAAAGTTACTTTTAAAAGCAAAACAGAGGAGTTTATATTTCATCCTAAAATTTCTAGAAAGTGATTAGAGTGAGTTGAGAATACTAGTTGCATGGTAAGATATGTCCTCAATAAAATTTCTTTGGCAATTTAAGTAGTAAAATGGTAGCATTGGGTAGAATGGAGTGTGTTTTAGCTTGGAGAAAAAATTAGGAGATATATGATAGTTGTATTTAAGTATAACTTATGTGGAAGAGAAATTGACTGATTTTGCTTGACCCCAACAGCTAGAACAAGAGCAACTAGGGGAAGGCAGAAAGAAGGAAATTATACTAGATAAAGGAAAAAAATTCTAACTATCTGAGGTATCCAAATGTGGGATATGGCAGGTTTCCCATCTACTCCTCCAAGTTCTCTTAGATCTTCAGGAAAATCTTGGTTCTTAATTACTGGTTAAGCTATAGCGGAGATTCTAGTCTAGGTATAGATTGTAGCTGATGACTTCTGAGTCCCTTCGATATTGAGATTTTCTGAGACCATGACAGAGATTTACAGTGTAGCAGACTAGTGAATCTTATGAATAGGATAAGCCTCAACAGAAGTCCTAATTCTACTGGATACCCTAATCTCTCATAGGTCTATCATAACCAGAAAGGAACTGAGTTCTAGATCAACGATTCCCAACTTTTAAGTATGAAGGTCTTTTTTGACATTCAAAAAATCTCATATTAGAGTAGTGTATTATCATATCTGTGATCTCAAATGCTAGTGTCATCTCTCCCTGCTTTGTATTTATTCCCTTTATCTTCATACTGTGTGTAAACATATGTATATGTATACTTATTTTCTCTCCCATTACAATGTATTTTTGTAGACTACTGATTGTTTCATTCTTTGCATTTGCATCTCCAGAGCCTATCACGTGCCTGTTAATTTAACTCATTAATTTATTGTAAAAATGCTTGATGACCAAAAATTGCTATAATTCAGAAATACTTTTTACAGTTATATTGCATTTTATTAATCACAACAACACCTAGTTATACAAAGAAGCCAAGCTCACGTACATGTGTGGCACATATGTATTTGGCTTCAGAAGGTGCATTTGCTTATTGATTATACTGAATCTGAATGAATAATTTGCTGGAGCTAAGACCAACATAGCAATGCTTGTTAAGAACAAGGATCCATGGACTCCTTGGAGTAAATTTTTCATATGGATGCCCACATGTCTCAGGGCCAATCTAACTGGGAGTTCACTCTACTGGAACTCAGAAGTCTGTGGAGAGCATTCTTAACATTCTTATTTCTGAAACTGTAGACAAATGGGTTGGCCAGAGGGGTAATAGTTGTATACATCACAGCAGCTGCCATGTCCTGCTCTGGGGAGTTGTGAGAGGGGGGCTGGAAGTACACCCAAATGACAGTGCCATAGAGGAAGCTAACCATGGTGAGGTGAGAACTGCAAGTGGACACAGCCCTCCAGCGTCCAGCTGCTGATCTCAAGCGAAAGATGGCAGCTGCAATGCGGACATAAGAGAATAGAATGAGAGCACAGGGACCTGCCACAAATAAACTACCCTCCAAGAAGATGGCCAGCACATTGTACTGGATGTTAGAGCAGGATGCCCGAACCAGAGGCCAGTGGTCACAGAAAAAGTGAGGGATGTAGACAGCACCTCCACTATCCCCAGCCCACTGAAGAGGCAGTAAGAGCCCTGAATGCAAAAGGGAGTGGAACAAGGACAGGATCAAGCAGGAAACCATCAGGTAATCACAGACATGGCGATTCATCAAAACTGAGTAGTGCAGTGGGTTACAGATGGCTACGTAACGGTCCAGTCCCATGACAGCCACCACTAGTGTGTCTGTGACAGCGAACAGATAAAAGAAGAAAAACTGGGCTAGGCAACGGGCTGCAGGGATGACTGGTTGGGGAGAGACAAGATGGACCAACAGCTGAGGCAAAGTAACTGTGGCCTGTCCTGTATCCACTACAGAGAGGCCACGAAGCAGGTAATACATGGGTGTACCAAGTTGTGAGTCCCAAGTGATGAGCAGAACCAGCATCAAGTTACCCACCACAGCAGCCACATAGGCAACTAAGAACAATGGGAAAAGAAGGCGATTGGGGGGTCCACCTCTCCACAGCCCCACTAACAAGAATATGGGAGTGTGGGAGGCATTGTGGGCACAAGCCATAGTGGAAATGTGAAGTCAGAGGACCTTGTGGGAAGGAGAGAGGGTGAGTTCATAAGTAGATCTCAGTCACTCTGGTTTATCAATTCAATTAAAAACTAATCCCTTCCCTCTCCCACATCATCAGTCTCTCATTCTCTGCCTTCAATCAATCAATGAAGAAAAATAACAAGGACATAACACAGTACCAGAAGGGGTTAGGAGTTAGGGGTGGTAAAAATTGCACATAAGATATAGTACTAATCAAGGATCCTAGCAATCATTAGCATCTTGATTTAGCACCAATAAAATATCCATTATGACTTTGAGTGATGAATCTAAAAGGGCAGATAAGAAATTCACATCAAAACTTTTTTGAGTTTTATGTTGTTTAGCAAGATACTTCATCTTGGGGCTTCAGTTTCTTCATCTATAAAAATAGAGAAAATTAGACAAGAATCTTCAAAATCAGTGCAATCCTTTGATTTTTTCACATAGTTCCTAGTGTCCTATCTAATTAAATATCTATATTCTAATGATCCCCTGGCTCCACATGCTGTATTCCAGTAGTCAATTACTAAGTACATGACATTTTGAAGAGGGGTGGCATTGAGAATCCAGATTATATCTTGTTTCTAGCTTTTCCCTATTTAGGCTGTAACCACATTTCAGTTACCTTTGCTTGAGTTTCATACACTCACTAACCATCAGTGTCTCCTAAAGCTCTGTCCTGGGCTCTCTTCTTCTCCCTCCATACTGTCTCATTGGCAATATCAGCCCCCATGAGTCCAGCCATCATTTCTATGCAGATGCTTTCCAGATCTATATCCAACTTCATCTCTAGCCTGATTTACAGTCCCACATCACCCACTGCTTTTTGGACATCTCAAACTGGATGTCTTGTAGGCATCTCAAACTCAATATGTCCAAAACATAATTCATTACCTTATCCACAAACCCCCTCCCTTTCCCAACTTTATGATTATTATTGAGGGCACTACCATATTCCCATTGTCTCAGGCTTATAATTTCAGTATCATCCTCAACTTTTCACTGTCACTTACCCCATATAGCTACTCTATCTTTTTATCTTCACATCTCTTCATGTTGCCTTTTCCCCTCACCCTAGTTAGTATAGGTCCCTCCCACCTCATAGGTGGACAAGCACAATAGTATTCTAATGAGTTTCCCTGCCTCAAGTCTCTTCCCACTCCAATTATTCTTCACTCATCTGCCAAAATGTAGGTCTGATCATATCATCCCCCTACTCTACTTCCTATTACTTAATAGGGTGAATTAAAAAGACCTGTGGTGAACATTTAAAGCCTTTCACAGCCCTGCCTTTTTTACCTTTCTAGTCTTCTTACAGTTTTCTGTGCTCCACATACTTTGCCATTTAGAAACACTGGCCTATTTGTGCTTCCTTACATGTGATCCTCCATCTCCCATCTCTGCCTTTGCACTAGCTGTACCTCATGCCTACAATGCTCTGTATCTTAGCTCCACTAGTTTCCTTTGAGATTCATCACAAACAGTATCTTCTAAAAGAAGTCTTTTTTTTCAGTGCCACTCTCTCCTTCTAAGCCTTCCCTTGCTATCAATTCCCATTTGTATTATACATATCATTTATGTACATAGTTATGTCTCTCACATTAGGACAGGAATTCTTTGAGACCAGAGATTGTTTTTGCCATTTTTTTATCCCCAGCACTTAGCACAATGCTGGATACATAATAAGCATTTCATAGAAGCTTGTTGACTGACTGACTGACAAGAAAATAAGGATGATAATAGTAACATCAACCTCATAAGGCAGTTGTGAGGATGAAATGAGATAAAATGTGCAAACTTCATGACTTTTTACAGCATTATACAATTGTTGGCTAATAGCAATTATGATTGACTACCAAATTTTTTCCTCGAGTTCTAAATCATCAGCTAACCCTTTCTCACTACCGATTTTCTCCTTAGCCCTCTACAAGTTTGTCTTCTCTTCCTACAACTCCTCTCCAAAATCTCCAAACTTGATGACTTTTTCTTACTTCATCTTTATTACTCAATACTTCCTTTTTTTAAAGGATGTAGAGAGAAGGAAATAGATCATGCTTACTATTTTCAAATATCTTAAGATTTTCATGTGGAAGAAGAATCAAATATTTTTCCAGATTTCAGAACTGGAAATCAATAGTTGGAAATTACCAAGAATCAAGTTTTAATTCAGTATAAGGAATAATTTACTAACATTTTTCTGAAAATTAAGCGGGCTGAGGTAATGAGTTCCACATGACTTGATATGTTCAAGTAGAAAGTCAATTATCCTTTTTTCAGTAACATTGTAGAAATAATTTCTATTTTACTTAGAAGTTTGACTAGATATCTAAGGTTCACCATTTGAGTTCTATTGCTGAAACTTTCCTGCTTTGGCTCCATGACTTTGCACATCTCTGGTTCTCTTCCCACCTCTATAGCCATTCCTTATTCATCTTGTTCATAAAGTGTGCTTCTTCTGCTCCCTGACCACAGAAATTCCCTGAAGCTCAATATATAACCATCTTTTTCTTAGATTCTTAGACCTCTAATAATGGTTCTCAAAGGATATGCCACAAAATTCTCTACATTTGCCATGTCATTCTTATATGCAGTTCCAACTTCAAAAATCATAAACTACCCAGCTTTGCCTCTACAATAAACTCATCTTCTTCTGAGCTTACTGTTAACCTTATGAAAATTTAGAGCCCAAATAAATCAAAATATCTTCCTTAAATGCAAAAGGTTGGAAGTTTTCATCTATTTTGAAATGTCATTTCTATACTCCATGACTTTCCCCATACCTTCCTCCTTCCAACCCTCCAAAACCTCCCTATCTCACACCCAATGAAAGTTTTCCACCTGCTCTTCTTAAGTTGGCATCAAGAAGGTCACAGTAGCAGCCCTATTCTCAGGGCTCAAAGTAGCTTTCTTTTCCAATTTGAGTCTATGGGAAGCAAAGAAATTAAAGTGAAAGTGAGAGATGAGAGAAAGAAGTATCCCAAGACCCAGGGAAGGAGGCTTAGCTACTCAGGTACCCTCTTTTGTTGTCCACTTAAATAGTCAATATTCCATTATTCTGGACAGCAAAAACTATTGTTTTAGAAGCAAACAAAAATTAAAGATCACTGTACAAACACCAGCTCTGGGGTAGTGACCAGCATTGAGGGGCAAAAATAAGGGTTAGAGGATCTCTCCTCACATTGGTCATGGGGAGGGGGGTGGAAATGGGGATACTTTGATTCAGAATGAAGTAGGAAGCAAGTATTGTGAAATGGAAGAAGAGAGACAAGGGAAACATGGACAAGAGACAAGGATAAAGAAGGAAACAGAGAGAGGAAAGAGGAGGAGAGAGAGAGTATATCAGAGAGAGCATGAGAGAGAGAGAGAGAGAAATAAGAATGGATATATAGAGCTTGAGAAGGATTGAGAGCAGAAAGGGGGAAAAACTGGAAGAATAAGGCAATGGAAGGAAACAAAGGGAAAAAAAGATAATGAAAGGGAGAGGAATAGGAACAGGCAAAGAAAAGAGAGGACAGACAAAGATAAAGAGATCAATGGAAAAGGCAGACAGGAAAGAAATAAGAGGAAGGGGATCAGAGGAACAAGAAGAGAGGAAAAAGTAAAGGGAAGGAAAGAAAGATAAGAAAAAGGAAGATAGTGCAAAAGAGGGAATGAGAGGTACCAAAAGATGCTTATAAAGTTAAATTATATAGAAAATTAAATTAGAAGGCTGGGGTAGTGGATGGTAAATAGAGGGATAAAGGCAGGGGGAAAGAGCTGATTCAGGAATGGTTGGGACTGTGGAAACATGCAGAAACTAGAGAGTGAGGGCAACGTAGTAGCAACAATAGGGTACAATGTGAAGATAGTACAGAAGGTGAAAGGTGTGAAAGTTAGGACATGGTGGCAGAGAAAAGACAAGGGAAGAAGAGTAAAATGAAGTAGAGACTATGAGTGTGAACAACACAGAGAGAAAAAAGGAAGAGGAATAATAATACCCATGAGATGGAGAATTGAAGAGATTGGGAGGGAAAATAGGGTTGGGAGAAGAGTGAGGGATCTAGGTCTCAGACCTTACCTGGCCCAGGAAGTTGAAGTGAAACACAGAGTTTTAAGACTCTGAAGCTCAGTGAGCAGTGTTTGCCTCCAGGGCTGGTTGGAGGCCATGAAAGTCTCTACCAGAGGTTCAGAAAAGTGAGACATGACACTTAAGTCTTCAGTACAGGGAGAGATAGAGGCAATCAGCAATATTTAAAGGTCTAGGAGTCCATGGGTTCTGCCCACTTTATCCCTCTCACCCTTCCCTTTCCCAAGATTCCATCCTTTGCTTCTTAGTCCCAAACTTGGCCAAGATTCAACAGAAATGAAATTTTCAACATCCCAAAGGACAAGTAAATGAGGGGGAAAAAATCCTCCAGAGGCGTATGAAAAACATCATGGTGTAGTGGGAGAGATCTGGGTATGAACTCTTAGAACTAGGGTGCAATCTCTGGCTAAAATACTAACATAATCCTGAGAAAGTCATTCCACAACCCCCCCGCCCAGCCTGTAAGCCTTTTCCCTCATTGGCAGACAACCTATCCTATGAAATGCTTATGAGGAAAGCACTTTGTAAATAGTAAATTCTAGAAACAAGAGTTATTGTTATTATCTTTATCAGATTTCTATACACACTATGCTCATAGAAGGTTATATTGACCCTTTCAAGGAATCTTGGAGCTGCTAATCCTCCCCTGGCCTGGATAACTCACACCAATCCTAAAGCTAAAAACCAGTGGAGACTAAGATAGGAATGCCTGATGAGAAACCAGCAGAATTGTCACAAAAGGGGGTCCTTGAATAGTTAGGGAGCTTCTAGTCTAAATAAGACAATGACACACATCCAGAATAAAGTATCTAGGTTGCATAAAGTTCTCTGAATCATGTCATATGAGAATTCATTAAAAGAACTGAGGCTATTTAGCCTAGAAGTCTTTAAGCATTTATGGTCTCTATTATTAAATATTTGAAAGTGATCATGTGAAAGACAGAAGGCAGTTGTGTGGAAGAAATGCCTATTTGATCTGACAGGGAAGATCTAGGAAGAATAGAGGGAAGTTACAGGAAGGTGAATTTTTAGTTTAAATAAGGAATGACTTCAGAACAATCAGATTGTCCTGCAGTAAAAGTCCTCAGTTTTAGTTTTCTCATCTTTATACCAGTGATAATCCTTCCACACTCTACATAGCTGTCATGAAAGGGGAACTTTGTGAACCTGAAAGCATCATGAAAAGTTATTAATATTTATCATTATTATCATTTATAGTCATAGATGGCTTTTGGGTAAGTTGGCTACATAAAATGGAAAAGTCTAAATCTTCTATGTCAATATCTGAAAAGGACTTCAGAAAGAGCAGAGGAAAACTAAAAAGAAACAAAAATAAGCTCCTTCATCCAGCACAGAAATACACACCAAAAAAGAGGACCAGAATTGTGCAGTCAGGTGGATAGGTCATACAAGAGAATTTAATTGAATTTTAAGTGAATTTTAAAGCCAAAAGAGGTGGGAAGAAGGGTCCTGCCAAGAAAGCCAGCGAAAATCTCATAAATGAGTCAGAGACTAGAGGATGAATGAATGAAGAGGACAGATAACTACACCAGTAAAGTTAGCTCACTTAGGTAAATAGTTGGAAGCTGGTGGAGATGAAGAGAAACTGTTGCAAGGAAGTCAGTGAGAGCTTCTGAAAATGAACCTAAAGTCAGTCAGTATGGCTGACTACCCTACTACCCAGCACTACCCTACAAGGGTAGGTCACAAACTAATACAACTAAAACAATAATGAAGCCGTATTCTGGTCCACAACAACAGAGTATGAGTGAGGAGGGCAGAACCAGCATCCACAGTTCACTGCTCAAGGAGACAACTGACTTGCACACCTCAAGGCACTGGAAGCCATAGAAGGAGACAAGACTGACCTAGGTTCCAACACTAGAGGGAAGGTATAATGAGAGAAATTATTATTTCTCTCTTGTATTAATAACTAATTATTTTTTTATTTATTGATATTTCCATAATAGTCATGTTGTGAAAGACTAACTATATTTCCCTCCATCCTATATGACCCTCCATTTATTCTGTTCTCTCTTTTGACCTTGTCCCTCCTCAAAAGTGTTTACTTCTGATTACCCCTTCCTCCCATTTGCCCTCCCTTCTATCATGCCCCCTTTGATTCCCTTCCCCCCTACTCTCCTATAGCTTAAGTTAGATTTTCATACCCAATTGAATGTGCATGCTATTCCCTCCTTAAGCCAAATCTGATGAGAGTAAGATTCACTCATTCCCCCTTACCTCCTCCCTCTTCCCCTGCATTATAAAAGCTTTTTCTTGCCTCTTTTATGTGAGATAATTTACCCCCATTCTATTTCTCCCTTTCTCCTTCTCTTAATATGTTCTTCCCTCACCCCTTAATTTTATATTTTTAGATATCATCCCATCATACTCAATTCACCCTGTGCCCTCTGTCTACATGTATTTAATCCCTCCAACTACTCTAATACTGAGAAAAGTCTCAAGAGTTACAAATATCATCTTTCTATGTAGGAATGTAAACAGTTCAACTTTAGTAAGTCCCTTATGATTTTTCTTTCCTGTTTACTTTTTCATGCTTCTCATGAGTCTTTTATTTGAAAGTCAACTTTTCTATTCACCTCTGGTCTTTTCATCAAGAATGTTTGAAAAGTCCTCTCTTTCATTGAATGTCCTTTGCTATTTTCAACAATACAATTCTCCAAGATAATTCTAAAGAATTTATGATGAAAAAATGCTATTCATCTCCAGAGGAAGAAGTAATGGAGTGTGATTGCAGATAGAAATATACTTTACTTTACTTTAGTTTCCTTGGGGTATTTTTGTGTCTTTGTTTTCATTTGCAACATGACTAACATAAAAATATTTTTTTCTTAAGTACACATGTATAACCTATATCAGTTGGCTGCCTTCTCAGTGTAACAGCAAGCACCTTGACACATCCAGGATGACCTGCTAGCACAGGTTCTTAGGTCCACTTTACTAAAAGGAAAACAACTTTTGAGGGGTCAACAATCTTCTTTAATCACATATACAAACAGAGAAAATACAAGCAGAGAAATAAAGACCAGCAGACAAGGCTTCTGTCTGACCATAAGCAATACATACATCACAGATCAACAGACAAAACTGTCTGACCATTACACACATACATAGTGACCAGAGAGAAAAGCACCAATATTTGGGTTTTCAAAGGGGGGTGGGGGTGTTCCTTAATGGCTACCCAGAGTCTCATCTGGCACATAAACCTTCTTAGAAGAAGCCCCCAAAGCAAAACCTCACCTCAGAATATATATATATATATATATTTTTTTAGAGCCAGAAGGCATCAAGACCTTGTACCTCATTAATTAACAAAAGGTGTGGACCTTCCTACAAAACAAGCCTCCTCTAATCAAACTTCCCTTAATGGGCTTCACCTGAGGCCTCTTAATGGGCTGGGAGAAGATCTTTAACTTGAATTACACTCAGTGAAAGGGGATAGGGGAGGGAGGAAGAGAATTTGGAACTCAAAAAAATTTTTTAAATGAATGTTAAAATTGTTTACATGAAATTGGGGGAAATAAAATAATTTTTTAAAGATATTAATAGAAAGGTGGTCATGTTCTGGGATCGAAGAAAGACAATCATAAATAAATTTTAAAGGACATTAGTGATCATCAAGTCTAATTTCTTAATAGTTTTTCTTGTTTAAAATAAGTTTTTCTGATGCTTTTTGTTTTTATATAACAACTCTTTTTTGGCAACCTCCCCCCCAGTCTGTGAACTTTCTCTTATAACAAAGGAAAGTGAACCCACACGTAAGCATTCTGACAACTTATACTGTCAAACCAATCCCACATGCCCTCAAAAGAAAGGGGTGCATTTTGTCATCTCTTCTCTGCAGCTAAGACTGGTCATTAGAGTTACACAGCACTCAGCTTCATTTTGGTCTTTTATTCTCAACCCTTTATTTGACATTTGAGGAATTGAGACCTAGGGAACATGTACCTACCCTCATAGTAAGCCATTACCTACAGTGCACTTCATAGAAATTGTTCTGATAGGTCAGAAGTTATCTCTTCAGGAATGGGAATTATTTAAGGCACATAGTCTATTCAGGTCAACAAGGAGGGAAGAGAGAAAGAAGACAGTCATATTCTATTCCAGTGTTTTATCTAAAGACCACCTGCACAGAATTGCAGAAATATAAGAAATGGATTGGGATACATTTTATTCTGTTGACCCCAGAAGGCAAAACTAAGATCAGTGGATAGAAATTATAAGAGGCAAAATTAAGCTTGATGTCAGGAGGAAAAACTTTCTAGCAATTAGAGTGGTTCAAATGAGGAATATCTGCCTCAGAAGTGGTGGTGTCCTTCTACTCAGTGGAGGTTACATGAGGAAGCTGGTTATAGATATGTTATAGAAGAGATTCCATTCAGATATATCTCAAAGGTCCCTTCCCACTCTCAAATTCTGTTATTCCTACTGGTATTTCTAATGAACCTGTTGATTCAGGACCACAATCAGCTCACAATAGCTGTTAAGGGTCCTTTTTTAATTGTTAAGATTTTTCATTTTTAAAAACAATCAATAAGAAACTGCTAGAAATTCAATAATACTTTTACAATAATTTGTGTTTTATTGATAACAGTACAATGTGTATACACCAAAACTAGACATAAATACATGGCATTTATCCAATCAATACAATTGTTCATTTCAATTTAACTTCATTCAATAAGCATTTATTATATGCCTACTCTATGCTAGATGGTTGCATCATCTAGTTCAGGGTGTGGGAGACTCCACAGTAAATTGTGGGAGAAAAGAGTTATCAGATATACTACCAGACTGAAGGTCTACAGAGCCCTTATGCCAACCTCAATGTATGCCTGTGAAACCTGGATAGTATACCAGCACCACGCCAGAAAACTGAACCACTTTCATCTGAATTATCTTAGGAAGATCACCCAGCAGGATAAGATACCAGACACTGAGGTCCTTTCTTGTTTTAAACTGCCAAGTATTCAAACTCTACAGCAGAGAAATATTGTGCTACCTCCTGGGCATAAAAAGAATTAAAACTCTGCAGTTACTGCATTCAAAGAGTTTACATTCAACCTGGATGAGAAATAGTATCTAAACAGGTAAATAAATACTATTTATATATTTATATGTGTATACATATATATGTGCACAAAGTAAACTAAAAGTAACTTTATAGGACAAAAAATGATAACAATAGAAGGGGAAGGGAACAGGAAAGGCTTCTTGTAGGAGCTAGCACATGAGCTGTGCCTTAAATAAAGCCAGGGATTCCAAAAGGCAGAGAGGGAGAGGGAAGACATTCTAGTTGAACAGCAAGTTCAAAAGTACAGATGGAGGAGGCAAAATATCATGTCCAGGAAATATTACTTAAACTGAGTGGGTCTGCTTAAAAAGTAATGAGAAATAAGTCTGAAAAGGTCAGATTGAGGCCGGGCAGAAAGAACCTTAAATGTCAAGGTGGGGAGTCTGTGTTTTATCCCACAGGCAACAGAGAATTCCAAGGCTTCCTGCGGAGGAAAGGGAAATGGTCAGTACTGTGACTTAGGGATAGCAATTTGGCAGTTGTGTGGAAGATGAATTGGAGAAAGGAGAGAACAAGTGAGGAAACCAATTAGGAAGCTATTGTAGTCATGCAGGTGAGAAGGGGTAAGGATCTGGGGAGGTGGCTATGTGAGAGCAGAGAAGGAGACAGAGATGGGAGATGTTCCCAAGATAGTGTTACCCAGAACTGGCAATTAATTGGGTGTGGGGATGAAGGACACTAAAAAGCTGAAGATGACATGAAGGATGTATATTTATTATATATTTGTATATAATATATGTATTTATTATACATCAAGTTGCATTTTGTGTTGGTGCTAAATAAAGATTAAAATGGTGATGCTTAGGGTACGTAAGGATTCACTGATCTCTTCCAGTAACTCCAAGGGCTCCCATGAGTCTCTGCGTGTAGGTTATGAATCAATGATCAAGTGAATCTGTAAGATCGAAGGTAAGTGATACAGATACACATACACATATACACACCAGTGAAAAGGTCAATGGTATTAGTAATAAAAATAGTTTCCACAAGCTCTGGAGGACATAGAGATTCCTGAGATAGTTTTAATCACATTTGTGGTCTGTAACCTACAACTTGGCAATTGGATGTGCACAATTTTATATTCAACTTTCACTTTAATTAGTGGTTTCCTATGCTACTTCTACTTAACCTAGAGATGAGACCAGACTCCTGAAGGCTATGCCAACAGAACACAAGCTTTGGCAGGTTTGACCCAGTTAAAAATGCTTCAAGTACAATCCCCAGCAATGGAATGTGTGTCTATCATCTCAGGACCAACATAGTAAAAATGGAGAAGTTCATTATCACAAGGATGACCACAAAGGGAAACATTTTTTCTTTCTAGAGATATGAATGAAGACTGTCCACAAAAGTATAGCAGGGGTGGGGAATATGTTGATGGAAGAACTGCGCCCAGTGAATGATTGAAGCATTGAACTATTCATTTGACATGGACTTGCCTTTTCTCTATCATCCTTATACCTTGATCACCTGGGACAGAAAAAACAAAACAAAACAAACACAACAGCTGGACTAGAGTTGAAAAGACTATTAGATCTGTAGTCAGCGGACTTGATTTCAAATTCTACCTGTTGTTTCCTGTATGATATTGGATGGGTTAGTTAATATCTATGAGCCTCAGTTTCCTCATCTGCAAAAGGGAAATAGTAATACTTGACTAAATACCTCACAAAGTGGTTTTAGGGATCAAAAATTGTAATTTATAAATGACAAACTCCATATATTATATCATTTGGAATTCTATTGCCCTAGGTCTTCCATGATTTTTATGATTGCTATTCACCATCATTAGCTACTAGGTTCTAGATTTTTGTTGACCTATCCCATATGACCCATGTGTTTTAGAACCAGAACAATCAGGGGGTCACTTGGGGAACAAGAAGTCTATGAAGGGCCCCCTTAACATCCTTATTGCGGAGGCTGTAGACAAAAGGGTTGGCAAGAGGAGTGATGGCTGTGTACATCACAGCAGCTGCCATATCCTGCTCCTGAGAGTTCTGGGATGAGGGCTGGAAGTAGACCCAGATGATGGTACCATAGAGGAAAGTGACCATGGTGAGATGGGATCCACAGGTGGAGAAAGCCCTCCTTCGGCCAGCAGCGGAGGGCAGCCGCAAGATTGTAGCTGCAATGCGAGCGTAAGAGAGTAGAATGAGAGCACAGGGTCCCAGCATGAGCAACCCACCCTCCAGAAAGATGGCCAGCTCATTGATGTGAGTGTCAGAACAAGAAGTCTTCAGTAGGGGCCGGTGGTCACAGAAAAAGTGGGGGAGGTAGACAGCACCCTCATTGTCAACAGCCCACTGGAGAGGCAAGAGGAGTCCTGCATGCAGAAGAGAGTGAATGACAGACACAGCCCAGCAAGAAGCCAGTAGGCGGGCACAGACCTGTTGATTCATTACAACTGGATAGTGTAATGGGTCACAGATGGCCACATAACGGTCCAGGGCCATGACAGCCACCACCAGTGTGTCTGTGACACCAAATACATAGAAGAAGAAAAATTGCATTAGGCAACGGACAGCAGGGACGGCTGGCTGGGCAGAAACCAGGTGGGCTAGCAACTGGGGCAAGGTAACTGTGGCCAGCCCTGTGTCAACTATAGAGAGACCACGTAGTAGATAGTACATGGGTGTGCTGAGTCGTGAGTCTTGAGAGAGGAGCAGAACTAGTGTTAAGTTACCCACCATAGCACCCATGTAGACAGTCAAGAACATCAGGAAAAGAAGACTTTTGGGAGGACCACCTCTCCACAGCTCCACTAGAAGGAATACTGGTGTGTGGGAGGCATTAGTGATACAAACCATGGTGTAGGAGGGGAAGGCAGAAGCACCTGTGGGAAAGGGAGAGAATGAGGTCATTCTTCAAGCAGATCTCAGCAAACACCAATTAATCAATTTAGTTCTGAAGTAATCTCCCTATTTGATATCGTCAATTTCTCCTTCTCCGGTGCCTCTTCCCTCTCTGTCTTTAATTAATCAATAAAGCAACAAAACAGTACATAGTGTAGTTCTTAGACTGCTGGGGGAAGTAGAAACGACACATATCATGAGAAAAGAAGATGCTCTTTAATCTTAAGAAACTTGCAATCTAATTGGAAAGATAAGAAATCCACATTAAAACTTGCAGAACTTTGTTGAGTGATGTTATTATTTGACAAATCCCTTACAATCTGGATCCCAGTTTATTCATCTGTGACATGAGGATTTTGGAAAGAATAATAAAAGGAAAGAATTCTGTCTCATCATATATTTAGTTAATTATAATGAGAAGGCATGAGGAAATGTGCTCCCCTCATTTCATTGGAAAGGTGGGGAACTATGGATATGGAACTCTGTGATCACAGTTATATACATAGCTGTGTCAATTAGTTTTGTTTAAATTTTTTTTTCTTTTTTTATAAAGAAAGTATTAATGTACATAGAGCAGAGTTCAGGTATTCTGGAATACCTTGAGGTGGGAATTTCTGTAAGGCCCTTCTGTTCCCTCAAGGGAAGGGTCAAGGGTAAAAATTCACCCCAAGTTCCACAGATCATCTAGGCCAGGGGTGGGGAATCTGAGGTCCCAAGGCCACATGTGGCCCCCCCTAGATCTGAAAGTGTAGCCCTTCAATTCAATCCAAACTTTACCGAACAAATGCTTTTATTAAGGAAGTCTGGATTCAATTAAAGGGCCACACTTGAAGATCTAGAGGGCCACATGTGTCCTTGAGGCTGCAAGTTCCCCAACCCTGATCTAGTAACATCCAATCAATTCTCTATGCAAGGAACAACTTACTGGAAGGGAATTAGAAGGACTATGGAAATGACTGTGATGTAAAAGCAAAAGTCATATAGGTGGGACACACACATATATTATATATACATACATATATATACATAAAAGTAAAAGGCACGTTTTTCATACATAATATGGTGTCTTAAAAGTCTTAGTGCAATCTTAAGTTTTCATAAATTTGTAACATATGCTACACTCATATACATATACATTTATATTGAGTATCCCAAAAATCTTAGTGCAGTTTTAAGTATAGCTATTAGTACACTCAATATATAAACACATAGAAGTATAGATAACATACACATATACATATACAAACACACATGCCTGGATATGTATATGAATATAGATATGGATATGGACTAGAGGTGTCCATATGACATTCAAGGACATTTGTGAAAGGGTTAGGTAAGTACCACAGCCTCAGAAATTTCAGGCAAAGTCCTTTGTTTTAGAGATGACATCTGGATCCTATGCCAACTTTCAAATTCTATGGCCTAAGGTCATTTTTAATCCAATAGTCTATAATCTATAGTAAAAATATAATGTTTGTTAGAGATGCAGCATTGAAAGATGGGAAACTTTGATCACACTCCTGGCTTTGCCAACAACTGACTGTTCCATCTTGGGCAACTCAATTCACTTCAGTCACACAAGGGAAATATAAGGTTATTTAATAGGAGTGTGAGGAATGTGGGGGAGAGGCATGAGATATGAAATTGGGGTCTTCAAAAATCTGAAATATTGCCTGTGAGAGAGCAATTCTACTTGTTGCAGAGATCAGAACTAGGAACAATGTTTGGAAATTACTAGGAAACAAGTTTAGATTTGATACAACGAAGAATTTACTAATAGTTGTCTGAAAATGAGTGAAAAATAATGAGTTCCCCATCACAGGAAGTATTTAAGCAGTGACTGGTTGACAGTCAAAAAGGACTAACAGAGTAATTGGAGGATAGATATACTCTAAGATCTGTAACGTGCTTCCAAACTTTAGGGTTCTAACAGTGAAGTGCTTTTTTAGCTCCATGGCATTTAATTATGCTGGTTCTCCTACTTGAACTGTCTTTTCCTTCTACATCCCCTTCATGGAGTCCTCTTCTTTCTCCTTCTCCTACCCGGGAATTCTCCAAAGTTAATTTTTAGTACTCTTCTGTTCCCTTTCTGCTCACTATCCTGTAGAAAATTTAATTATTTCTTACAGCTTTACTATCTCATCCAGCCATATGACTAATAAATGCCTAATTCCAGTCCTTATCTCTTGTGTCCTGGGACCAGCACCCAATCCTAAGCAGCAGAGATGAGATTTTTAGAATCCTCATCAAGTCTGGACAGGAGAACTGAAGTTCAGAATGGTGTAAGTAACAGCCAAATGAACACAAGATGAATGAGGGATTTAGAAATAGAGTAGTGCACCAGGAGAGACCACATGTGGCATAAACAGATAGAGAGAGGGGCATGGGTGGGAATATGGAGGTTGAGACTGAGGTTGAAAAAAAGAAAAGAGAAATGTAGAGGGAAAGAAGCAGGGAAAAAGAGGGAGAAAGAACTAAGAGAGGGAGAAGAAAGAAAATTACAGAGGGAAAATGATGTAGTGGTGGAAGAAAAGTAAACAGTGACAGGAGAGATGAAAGATGGAGAATTGAACAGGGTAAAGGAAAAGAGAGAAGCAAAGAGGTGAGTACAGAAAGTGAGGAAGGACAAAAAGATAGAAGAGAAGGAATGGGACAGAATTGAGACGCTGTAAGTAGGAGATGAGTAGGGAGAGGAAATGGAAAGAGAAAGGGAGAGAAGTGAAACAAAAGCCAAAGAAAAGGAGACTGGGGGGATGGGGGCATTGTAGAGAAATAGTGCGTGACTATATGGAAGGAATGATAGTGCATGGCACAGAATAATGATAGAAAACAAGGACAAAAGGAAGATAGATGACTATGGGGCAACGGAAGATTGTCAGGAGAACAGGAACAGGAAGAGGAGGAAAATGATTTAGGGGCAGAGGCTGTAGGAGGAACAATGACAAAAGACAGAGGAAATAAGGAAAAAAGGAGAGAAAGAAAGGGGCCAAGTAGATAGTGAACTGAAGAAAGCAGAAGAGAAATTAGAAATTTAGGTGGAAGGAGGGTCAAGGTAGTTTTTGAAACTTACACTGCGTGGGTGGTTGAGATCAAAAGAATGGGGCTTCAGGGCTCTGCAAGCACAATTCGTCTCCAGGCCTTGTCATGTTGCATGAAAATCTCTCCCACAGGCTTACAGATGTCATAAGTTCATAAATTTCAAGTCAAAAGGAAGCTTAGAAACTACTTAGTTCAATCCCCCCATTTTTTAAGTGAAGAAATTGAGACCAACAGGAGTTGAATGACTTGGCCAAGGTCACACAGAGTAAATTCATCAGAATCCAGCTTCTTTACTTCCAGAGCCAACATCCTTTCTTTCATGGCTCTCAAAAATTCAGAAATAACTGCATTCAGGTATATTTAATGACCCTGAAAGTCTCTGGGGTCCTGCCTATCCATTCCTCCCTCACCCAGGATTCCATCTTTTGCTTTCCACTGCCAAATCTGGCCTGGGCTCAACAGGAGGAAAAGCTCCAACATTCCCTTGAGAGGAGTCCAAGTTAAAAACCTCCAGAGGCATATAGGCATATACGTAAGTATGGAGTGTCCAAATAGAAGAGGGGAATGTACTATACTTGAGTTCAGGCTCAAATACTAGTTATATAAGCCTGAGCAGGTCAATTCCTCTCTTTGAGCCTCAGTTTCCTCATGTGTAAAACAGGAAAAGCAAGCCCTGAGCAACCTACCGCATGGTGCTATTGTGAGGAAAGCACTTTAAAGAGGGTAATCTCTTGAAAAGGAACTATACTTCTTACGGTTCAAGGCCAATTAGTTGACCACACACACCCAATTACCTTTCCCAACTATCCTCATCTCCTTTGGAATGACTTGAGATAGAGGGAGAAAGAAGAGGGTTTAGGATTTTTCTATCCCAATGACTGAAGAAATAGCAAGTCATGAGCCCAGTGTACAGAATTCAACAGCAAGCACTGAGATCATTCTTGGTGCATTATGGGGTCCCTCAAAGAGACTAGAAATCTGTAAACCTAGAACAGAATAGAATGTAGAATGTGGAATGTAGGCCCAGCAGCCTAAAGACTAAACAGGCAAGAAAAGTGTGCCCTATCGTGAAACACAGGAGTGAGAACAAGCAACCAGTGTCCTCTCCTCCTCTATAAGCTCAGCCCATTCTAAAAGTTGCCAAATCCTTCCCTTTTTGTATACAAAACACCCCCCTCGACACACGCGCGTGCACACACACACACACACACACATCTTCTTATCAGTTATGAGGAAAGGGAATTAATTATTGCCATGAATCTTGCCACTAACTCTTTGAGACCCTTTTTCAGTTTGCACAAGTTTCTAGGCTTCCTGGTTGTTTCAATAAGTCATGACTATCGAGAAGAAAATGTGACAGAATTAAGACCCTGCTCTGCTCCTGGGATCTAAGCCACACTGCTGCTTCTGGCTCCTCTCCCCACATAGCCTAGTGCCTGTGCCTGCTCTTTAACCCTCTTCAGTCTGCTCTGTATCTGTGACCCATAACTGGATGGTGAGTGATAAAGATGCCAGGTGGCACCTGTTCCCTTCCACTGATAAAGTTCTGGGACCACCACTTGCCTTGTTGTGCAGTCTTTCTCTATGCTGGAATGCTCTTTGCGACCACTCCTGGCTGGACCTATTAAGTTTTCCCAGACCTCTCTCTCCCTATGCCAACCTGACCTGGAAAAAATGACTCACTCTAACTTTTGCTCAGATATCTCCATCAGGATTAAGACTGGTGCATTCTTGGAGAGCATGAAGCAGAGCCTTCATGTTATTGAAAGGATTCCCATTCAAGAAGGATTTTATCTGGGTGATTTCTGATTATAAGTAAGTTGGAGAAAATTCTATCATTAACCATGAATAGAATAGAAGAAACTAGATGGGGAAATTTATTTTTAAGATACATTTTTATTGCTGTCTCTTGTTTTTTCAAGTGACTAAAATTTTCCTCTCCCTAATTCCATCCCTCCCAAATAGCCATGCTATAGTACATTCAATTTTGTTTTAAAAAAAAAAGAAAAAGGAGAAAAGGAAAAATAATCAAAAGCCATTAATATATGGAAAAATCTGATAATATATGCAATTTCTCACACATGTGAACCCCCTCCCCCCAATCTTTGCAAAACAGTGGGGCAGGGCGGAGCCAAGATGGCGGAGTGAAAGCAACGACTCACCTAAGCTCCTGGAAAAACTCCTCTGGATATCTCTGGGGGGAGAGTCTGACCAGACTTTGGAGGTGTAGAATCCAGTGGGTGACGGACTTTGGCGGATTCGGAGCCCAGGTTGGACTGGAGGGTCCACGGGAGGGATCTGTTCCGCGGGGGTAAGACCCTGGCGCACAGCGCAGTGTGGTCAGCGTGGCAGGGCGGAGGGGACCTGAGGGGCCCGAGAGTGGCGGGGGAGACCAGTGGAGCAGGAGATAAGCCAGGCCGAGCAGATGAGAGCCGCTGAGCACCAGATATCAGCGTAGCAGCCCTTGAAACCTTCAGCCTGAAGACTGGACTTTGGTGGGTTAACTACTTGAACTTCCAGGAGCTGGGATGGTGGAGTGATCAGTAAGTGCTCTCTCCTCCCCGCTGATGACCGTGAGGGAACCATAAAATTCTTCCCCAGATTAATCCTGGATCAGCGGGAACAGCAGAAGGGGGCGGGTGGTCTCATAACACCAGAGGCTGGAAAAGTGGCAAGGGGGGATTCTTCCTACTGTGGCGGAGGCGATCTGGAGGGACAGACGACCCAGGGCAGAGAAAATTCGCACTGAGACCCAGGCAAGCCTCAGCGCCAGGAGATGAGCCCCAGGAGGGGCGGGAACACGCATTAGCTTCTAGGCGTGCCCCAGCCCTCCAGGGGAAAAGGGAAGACAATAGGGAAGCTGGGATCACCATCCCCTGACCTTGCCTTTGCCTCAAGTCAGCTGAGGAGATCTCCTGAGACCAGACCACCCCTCCCACACACCTAACAAGCTAACCCCAGGGTTGATCTGGGAAACAACAACAACAAAAAAAAAAGCCTGCTTTTAGCCTAGACGCACATCAACTCAACTTAAAAGATCTGTATCTTCTGACTGAAAGAACCAAAAGCTACAACACTCAGCCAACATCATGAATCGGAAAAAGCAGACGAAAAGTGAAAAAACCATAGAATCTTTCTATGGGGATAAGGACCAAAACACAAACACCAAAGAGGTCAGAGCTGAGACTGTACTTCCATTTGAAACCTCAGATGGGACTATGAATTTCTCGCAAGCACAACTAGATTACCTGGAACATCTGAAGAAGGATATAAAAGAAAAACTGGCCAATGATTTTAAAATTATAAAAAAAGAATTCACTGATGAGAACATCACTCTGAAAAAGAAAATTGAAGAAATGGAAAAGGAAGTTCAAAATTAACTGGAGAGAATAATTCCCTAAAAGGAAGAGTTAATCAAACGGAAAAGGAAACCCAAAACCTAATTGGGAAAATTGATCAGATGGAAAAGGAAACCCAAAACCTAACTGGGAAAATTGGTCGAATGGAAAAAGAAGTACAAAAATTAAATGGAGAAAATAGCTCCTTAAAGGGAAAAATTGGTCAGATGGAAAAGGAGATGCAAAAGCTAACTGAAGAAAACAATACGATGAAGATTAGAATTGGGCAAGTAGAAACTAATGACTCAATGAGGCAACAAGAATCAGTCAAACAAAATCTAAAGAATGAAAAGATAGAAGAAAATGTAAAATATTTAATTGGAAAAACAACTGACCTGGAAAATAGATCCAGGAGAGAAAATTTAAGAATTATTGGCCTGCCAGAAACCCATGATGAAGAAAAGAGTCTGGACAATATCTTCCAGGAAATCATCAAGGAAAACTGCCCAGAAGTACTAGACTCAGAGGGCAAAATAGTCATCGAAAGAATCCACCGTTCCCCTCCCAAAAGGGATCCCAAACTCAAAACCCCAAGAAATATCGTTGCCAAATTCCAGAGCTATCAAGTGAAGGAGAAAATACTACAAGCAGCCAGAAAGAAACAATTCAAATATCAAGGACACACAGTCAGGATCACACAGGACCTTGCAGCTTCTACATTAAAAGATCGAAAGAATTGGAACCCAATATTCCGTAAGGCAAAGGAGTTGGGACTTCAACCAAGGATCAACTACCCAGCAAAGTTCAGCATAACATTTCAGGCAAGGAGAAAGTCATTCAACGAAATAAGGGATTTCCAGAGCTTCCTGACCAAAACACCAGAACTCAATAGACAATCTGATCTTCAAATGCAGGTGTCCAGAGAATCATAAAAAGGTAAACAGAGGGGAAAAAACAAAAACAAAAACTTGCTACTCAATTAGGGCAAACTGTTTACCTCCCTATAAGGGAAGATGATACCTGTTAATCTTGAGAACTGTGCAGCTATTATGATAAAAGGGATATATGTAGAGGGAACAGGCATAAAGTAAATGATGTCATGTCAAAAATATGATTTAAGTGTGAGAAGGGAATGTAATAGGAGGTGTGGAAAGGGGGAAGCAGAAAATGGCAAATTATATCACAGGAAGAAGTACAAAACTATAGTAGAGGGAAGGAGGGGAGGGAGATGAGCATTGTTTGAGAGGTACTCTCATCTGATTTGTTCAAAGGAGGGAACAATAATCTTAAGTAGATAATCCTAACTAGCTCTATAGGTAGTAGGAGGGGAAGGGGGAAGAAAGGGGAGGGTGGCTAAAAGGGAGGAAAGAAGCAATAAGAGTAAAGGGGAGTAAAAGGGAGGGGGGCTAAAAGAAGGAGGGGAAGGCTGCAGGAGGAGGGGGAGAAAAGTGAATACTATTGAGGAGGGGAAGGGAGACGGGAGAGCTAAAAGCACAAATGGTGGGAAAGAGGTTGGAGGGAAATACACAGATTGTAATCATAACTGTGAATGTGAATGGAATGAACTCTCCCATAAAACGGAGACGGAGAGCAGAATGGATTAAAAGCCATAATCCAACAATATGCTGCTTACATGAAACACATTTGAAACGGGGGGATACACATAGGATAAAGGTCAAAGGATGGAGCAGATTATATTGTGCTTCAGCTCATGTAAGAAAGGCAGGAGTAGCAATCCTAATCTCAGACAAAGCGAAAGCAGAAATAGATCTAATCAAAAGGGATAAGGATGGAAACTATATCCTGCTAAAAGGCACCATAGACAATGAAGCAATATCATTACTAAACATGTATGCTCCAAGTGGTATAGCATCCAGATTCTTAGAGGAGAGGTTGGGGGAGTTGAAGGAAGAAATTGATAGCAAAACTATACTAGTGGGGGACCTCAACCTCCCCCTCTCTGAACTCGATAAATCCAACCTCAAAATAAACAAGAAAGAGGTTAAGGAGGTAAATAAAACTCTGGATAAGGTAGATATGATAGATCTTTGGAGAAAATTAAATGGGAATAGAAAGGAATATACCTTTTTCTCAGCGGTACATGGAACATTTACAAAAATTGACCATGTACTAGGACATAAAAATCTCACAATCCAGTGCAGAAAGGTAGAGATAATCAATGCATCCTTTTCAGATCATAATGCATTAAAAATTACATGTAATAAAAGGCCATGGAAAGAGAAACCAAAAATCAATTGGAAACTAAATAATCTAATTCTAAAGAAGGGTTGGGTTAAAGAAGAAATCATAGAAACAATCAACAATTTCATTCAAGAGAATGACAATAGTGAGACAACATACCAAAACTTATGGGATACTGCAAAAGCAGTTATTAGGGGAAGTTTTATATCTTTGAATGCTTACATAAATGAAATAGAGAAAGAGGAGATCAATGACTTAGGCTTGCAGTTGAAAAAGCTAGAAAAAGAACAAATTGAAAATCCCCAAGTAAATACCAAATTAGAAATACTGAAAACCAAAGGAGAGATTAATAAAATTGAAATTAAGAAAACTATTGAATTAATAAATAAAACCAATAGTTGGTTTTATGAAAAAACTAATAAAATTGATAAACCCTTGGTCAATCTGATTTAAAAAAAGAAAGAAGAAAACCAAATTACTAATATTAAAAATGAAAGGGGTGAACTCACCTCCAATGAGGAGGAAATTAAAACAATAATTAGAAACTACTTTGCCCAACTTTATGCCCACAAATTCGATAATCTAAATGAGATGGATGAATATTTTAAAAAATACAAATTGCCCAGATTAACAGAAGAGGAAGTTGAATACTTAAACAACCCCATCTCAGAAAAAGAAATTGAACAAGCCATCAATGAACTCCCTAGGAAAAAATCTCCAGGGCCAGATGGATTCACAAGTGAATTCTATCAAACATTTAAAGAACAGTGAATTCCAATACTACATACACTATTTTTGAAAATTGGGGAAGAAGGAGTCCTCCCAAATTCTTTCTATGATGCAAATATGGTTTTGATACCCAAACCAGGAAGAGACAAAACAGAGAAAGAAAATTATAGACCAATTTCCCTAATGAATATAGATGCAAAAATTTTAAATAAGATTTTAGCAAAACGAATACAGCATCTTATCACGAGATTAATACATTATGATCAGGTAGGATTCATACCAGGACTACAGGGCTGGTTCAATATTAGGAAAACTATTAGCATTATCAATCTCATCAACAACAAAGCTAACAAAAACCACATGATTATCTCAATAGATGCAGAAAAAGCTTTTGACAAAATACAACATCCATTCCTACTAAAAACATTGGAGAACGTAGGAATAAAGGGAACTTTCCATAAAATAATAAGCAGTATCTATCTAAAACCTTCAGCAAGCATTATATGCAATGGGGATAAGCTAGATGCATTCCCAATAAGATCAGGGGTGAAACAAGGTTGTCCATTATCACCACTATTATTCAATATGGTACTAGAAATGTTAGCTGTAGCAATTAGACAAGATAAAGATATTCAAGGAATAAAACAGTGGGGCAAAGCTCCTTCTTATATCTCTTTTTTGGGAAGGGAGGGGGCATGCTTAATCTTCATAAATTTATTACATTTATTTTCAATTTTTTGTTGTTCTTTTCACTTACATTGTTTTAATCATTGTGCATGCTGTTTTTTTGGTTCTCCATGTTTCACTTTTTAGCATTTCATTTCAATAGATCATATGGGAGTGGGAGCCAAGATGTCTTAAGTGGCCACAAGAAGTTCAGTGTGCAACCTTCTTCTTAAATGGGTTATTGTTTATCCTTCATTCTCAAAGAGGACTATGACATCAGGAAGATGATGCCATGACTTGCAAGTGAGTTGGATTTACTGGGCAAAGTCACCAGCCTCACTCCTCCAGAGTCATCTAGACTCAGTGGGAAGATGTAGATCAGGATGACTGGAGATGCCCCATCCCCTGAATACAGTGGGAGACCTTGGTCTTTTTAAATTAAAGTCTTTCCTAGGTCTCAATTTGATTGAGTCAAAGTCTATGATTAAGACTAGGTAAGAAATTAGGCTAAGAATGGCATCTTTTACCTAGTAATAAAAAGATCAATATAGGAAGAGAAGACCCTCAGAATTTCTAGCCAAAACAGAAACAATTCAATTGCTATTTACACTCACTCTGAACCATGGGGCAGGGTGGGGGGAGAAAATGACCAAGTGAGGCTTGGCCTAGATGTATTGTTGGAAATCAATGAGAGCTAGAGTGATTTAGGTTTAAGGCATGGTCCTTAAGAAAAAAATGTAGCCCATAAACCCCAAGGTCCCTTGAGAGATTTTAGTGATCAAAAATTTACATTCCTTTGGGCAGAGCACCTTCAGGTAAGGATATGACATCCTATGTGGATAGAGGGAGATGAAGGAAGGAAGGAAGGAAGGAAGGAAGGAAGGAAGGAAGGAAGGAAGGAAGGAAGGAAGGAAGGATGGAAGGAAGGAAGGAAGGAAGGAAGGAAGGAAGGAAGGAAGGAAGGAAGGAAGGAAGGAAGGAAGGAAGGAAGGAAGGGAGAGAAGAATCTGCATTCCTCAACTGGAACTGGCCAGTTAGGTCCCCAGTGGGGCAGCTCCTACTACTCACAGGTTATTGTTTGTCCTTCATTCTTGAAGATGACCATGACATCAGGAAGGTAATGCCATGACTTGCAAGTGAATTGGATTTAAGTGAAGGAGGACTGTGCAAAGTTACCAGCCTCACTCTCTCCTCTGGATCTGTGTGGGCCCAGTGGGAAGACACAGATTAGGACAAATGGGAATGCTCTCTACATCAAGGCTTTGCTTTATGTTCTCTAGGAATTGGGATTTCAGTTTTCACCTAGGCAGCCCACTGCTTTGGTATAGCTGTGATTGTTAGAAAGTACTATATTATATTAATTCAGAATCTACTTCCTTTCAACATCTACCCATTTATCCTAGTTTTACCTTGTGTGGGTCATACAAAAGAAGTCCAATCCCCCTTCACCATAACAGTTTGAAAAGAGTTGTTTTGCTCTCCCACTTCAATATTCTCTTATAGGAGCTGAATATCCCTGATCCTTAACTCTTCAAGTAGAATTATCTTCCATGCCCTTAGTACTTAATTAGATTCATTTAAACTGAAATACATCACAGTGTGCTGAAAATTAATGAGCAAGTGAGGTCACCATTGTAAACCACTCCATGTTGTATGATTCACACACCTCTCAAATTAATCCATATAACACATATAATAATTCACTGTCATGTAAATTAAGGGAGGGTGCTGATGTTGATCTACATATTAAATAATAACACATGAATTTCTTATTTGAGATTAGAAATACATGTAAATAAAAAGCTTTATATTTTCTTTCCACACTACAAACAACAAATCGTCTTTTGTAGCACTCCCTCCTTAGAAATAAGTTTTATTTTTATTGCTGCTACTATAGAAACTGTCCTCTTGTGTTTTGTTCACTTCATTTCCTATCAATTCATACAAATCTTCCTAGGTTTTTATGAAACTATCCCTTCCATCATTTCTTACAGCACATAAGTATTCTGCTACATTTACATGCTGTGTCTTGTTCAGTCATTCTCCAATTGATAATCATTCCCACAGTTTCAAATTCTTTGCTACCACAGAAAGAAATGTTACAAATATTTTTGTATATATGGATGCTTTTTTTCTTTTCTTTGTTGTATAGACACAGTAATAACTCTAAGTCAAAAGATATAAACAGTTCATTGTTTTTTATATAAATCCAATCCAGAAGGGTTGGATTAGTTCATAGCTCCACTAAAAGTAAATCAGTATATGTTTTCAAATTCTATCTAGCATTTGTCATTTTCCTTTTTATGATTTCAGTCAATTTAATCAATGTGAGGTAGTACTTCAGACTTGTTTTTATGTAAATTTCTCTAATTATTAGTGATTTAGAGCATTGTTTCATGTAGCTATTGATAGTTGTTATTTCTTCCTCTGAAAAATTCCTTTTCATGTCCTTTGAACATTTATCATTTGGGTAATGGTTCTTATTCTTTGAAATATGATCCACTTGCCTAAACTTTTAAGAACTGAGACTTTATCTGAGAAACTTACTGCAATTTACACTCCTCTGCCATTTTCTTGCTTTTCTTCTAATTTTAGCTGCATTGGTTTAGTTTGTACAAAATCTTTTTAATTTTTCAGATTCAAAATTATCCATTTTTGCCAAGCCTAGAGGCCTGTATTGGGCTACCCGAGTCTTTCCTACCTCACCTCCGAGGTCTTCGGCTGGCCACGCCAGATGCACGTATGAGAGAAAGGACGTTCCAGAGTCGAACAGGGGTTGAGCTTTATTACAGGGTCCAGGTTACAAGTGCAGGGAGAGGTCTTCCTTAGGAAGAAGAGGGGGAGATTTCCTAAGGAGGCTAAGCTTAAGGGATTGGAAGTAGAAGTACAAGTGGGGAGAGAGGGGGAGGGGAGAGAGGAAAGAAAAGAAGCAGAGCCCTACTGTCCTCTTTGGTTCCACACGTGCTAAGAGAGCTTTCCAGCTTCCTCAATCCTACTTAATCTTCAGCCACACAGTTTGCATCTCAATACCGTGCTGTTAGGTAACTAGGTGTGCTCCAATCCGGGACGACCTCGAGGGCAGGGAGACTCCACCCATCACGTATCTCCAGGGGAGAGGCGGAAATATCCGAGCTAGCCGAGCTAGCTCAGTCTGACCTTCTCGAACCCCCACTGTTCATGGAGGGCCTCGTAAGACTCTAAGATTTAGAAGTCCCACTTTTACCCGCCCGAGACCGTCCACACGGAATTGAGCTTCCAATCCCAACATATCCCCTTCTTTGTTATGCGCGGAGCGCACCTGGCTCTGGAGCAAACAGTGGCTGGAGGCTGAGTGGATTAGGAAGGCCTTTAGCATATGAGTACCTTACAACAAGACTTCATTCACACAGAAATCTGCAGCTAGCACAACTGACAAAGGGAGGCATCAAATAAAACAAAGATGAAACTAAATGGCTGAGTTACAACAGGGGAAGTGCAATCAACTAATCCCAAAGCATATTTTAAGAGGAGCAGCTGGTGTAGGCGCCTTACATCACCACTCCCTTAATCTTGCAAATGGATCTCAACGGCCAAGCCTGAATGGCCAAGTCTGTGGTATTCAGGTGAAAAGTTGGTCACCTCCTCCCCACCCAAGTGTCCTGGGTTTGTGATATCAAAGTCCTCATTCAGCTGGCGAAAAAAGGATGCCTAGATTGAAGCTGTTAGCAGCAGTGTCTGCGGTTGTGATGAGGGCTGCTTCCTCTCTGGGCAGCAAGGTTAAAGCTGTCAGCAGCAGGCTCAGGTGGTGTATGATCCTTCTCCGGGGTCTCTGGGCTCTCCGGGGTCTCTGCCTCCTGCGTCTCCGCCATCTCCGACCTCGGTTCCCACCTACGGATCCTTCTAATGGGAATCCACGCATCACCTTTTCCTGTGGAGACACAAACATACCCTGGACCCCATATTAGTATCTTATACGGACCTTTCCATTTCCCTGAGGCCATATCCTTTACCATGGCCCATGTGTCTTTATATCCAGCCTGGGTATTACTTTCCTTGCGGGGTTGTCTTGGAAAAGTCACAAAATGTCTCATAGCTGGAGTAGTATGTGAGTTTCTTGAGATATGCAAAAAATTGTGTGTATACACAGCTGTATCAAGCTCTGATTGTGTTAGGCGACCTTTTCCCCTTCTTTGTTTAGCGAGGATCGCCTTCAAGGTGAGATTGGCCCTTTCCACTATGGCCTGGCCTTGTGGATTGTAGGGGATTCCTGTAACATGTCGAATCCCTAGATCGCGGAGGAAGTGTGTAAGGGTTTGAGAAGTATAGGCAGGGCCATTATCTGTCTTTATTTCTAAAGGTAAGCCTGAAACAGAAAAACAGTGCCAAAGATGTTGAATTACTTTAGCACTTGATTCACCTGGCTGTAAAGTCACCATAAGGAATCCGGACCATGTGTCAACTGTCACATGTATGCACTGGCCCTTAAGATGGGTGACATCCATTTGCCAAATTTCATTGGGTGCCAAGCCACGAGGATTGACACCCTGGTCTAGAGATGGGTGGAATGGGATACATTGGAGACAGCTCTTAACAATTTTTCTGGCCTGTTCCTGAGTTATCCCATATAATTTGCAGAGGGCTTCTGTGGCTAGGTGGAACCTATCATGAGCCTTTTGGGCCCTTTCTTGTGGTTCCACAGTGTGCCCTACCAGGTATAGTGAATTGTCTGCTATTTGATTTCCTTCAAAAATTGGTCCTGTGCCATTTGTATGTGAGCACACATGTAAAACATAAAAAGGGTGTGTTCTGTTATTAATGGTGGTCAATAGCTGCTCACACTGTGAAAAAATATTGGACCGATAATCTACAATAGAGTCCTCAATCCGTGAAATTAATAAAGATGCATACTGACTATCAGTGATAATATTAATGGGTATGTCACTATATATTTGGAGAGCTTGGATTATAGCTTCCAATTCGTTCTGTTGAGTAGAGGTGTAGGGTGTGTTAACTATATATATCTCTTGGGAGGCCGAATTATAAATAGATGCCTTGTGATGTTTCGTGGCATCTGTAAAAATGTTAGGCCCTTCTACTGGGTTTGGTGAGTACCTTTTCACTGGTGCTGGGGCCCACTGTAATAATTCTTTGAATAGGAAAGTCGAATTTGGTTTCATCTGGGCCCAGTGGAGTATAGTGGCCCAAGAAACATGATTCTGAGCTAACTCTTCTACATCCTTAGTGGTGAGTGTAGCATAAAGAATTGGCTGTTTTTGGTATATGTGGGTGGCTCTTCTTACTGCCTCTAGTGCTAACCGTCCTAGAAATTCCCACTTGTTTAGTAAACTGCTTCCTGTTTTACTTAAATATACCCACTCTAGGGGCTTCTCTTTTTGGTGTATGACGGCATAGGGAGGTGTGGTGGAGATAATAGATACCTCCAGATCTCCTCCTGGATCCCACCGAAATGTGGTGGACTCTAAAAATTGTTTTTTTATTGCCTCTATGGCCTTGGCTGCTTCAGGAGTCAATGTTCGTGGGGAGTTTAAAGCAGAGTCCCCTGTCAATAGTGAATATAAAGGTTGCATGAGAGGTAAAGGTATAGGCACCTTTGATCTTATCCATTGGATAGCTCCTACTAGTTTCTGAGCATCATTGAGTGTTTGGATCTTTATATCCCATTTTGTGGGTTCCGGCCGAATGATGGTGCCCTGTATCTGATATCCCAAATATTTGTAATTGGGTCCTCTCTGTATCTTTTCAGGAGCAATAACTAATCCTTGTCCTAAAAGGTTCTTTTCTACTGCTTGGAAACACTTCTCCAGTTCCTTGAGCTGAGGTGCAGCTATAAGGATGTCATCCATATAATGGATGATTTTGCATTGGTATTGCTGTCTGGGGCTTTCTAAGGCTTGATTAACATACCACTGGCAGATGGTGGGGCTGCAACTCATACCTTGGGGCAATACCTTCCACTGATACCTCTTTGCAGGTCCTTCGTTATTGGGGTGAGGTATTGTAAAAGCAAACCGAGGACAATCTACTTTGTTTAAAGGAATGGAAAAAAAACAATCCTGAATATCAATGATTATAAGTGACCAACCCTCCGGGATGGCATTAGGAGAAGGGAGACCTGGTTGCAGGGCTCCCATAGGCATGAGAGACTGATTTACCTTCCTTAGATCTGTAAGGAACCTGAATTTCCCGGATTTTTTCTTTATAACAAACACAGGAGCATTCCAGGGTGACTTTGATGGTTCTATATTTCCTTTTTCTAATTGCTCCTTAACCAATAGTTGTAGTGCCTGGAGTTTTTCTGGAGTCAGGGGCCATTGCTCCACCCAAATCGGGGTGTCTGACTTCCAATTCAAGGGTGGGGACTCCAGTGCAACTGCAATGGCCCTTACTAAAAATTTGATAGCTTCATCCCGAGGCGGCTCATAATGTCCCTGCCCCAGATGTTAAAACTAAGTCCTGGAATCACCAACGGCCATACGGTCCCTTGGCGATCCTCTGCCTCCCACTTTACTGGGTGCATTGTCTCTAAGGTATTTTGGCACCCTCCTATTCCCCACACTGGTCTTTGGCTTTCTTTGAGCTTCCAGTGCCGGGGTACTGAGCAACCGCTAAGGCAGGTCCTATCCGCTCCAGTATGGAGCGTGCTATAAGGAGGCACAGAGGGAAGACACGGTACATTCTCCCCTGCCTCGCCTTTCCCATCCGCTAGATGGAGCTCTAAACCTATTTTTTCTTTACGCTCCTTAACTTTCTGCTCGCCTTTCTGCTCGCCAAGGTCCTCCCCTCCCCTCTCTCCGCTTCCACTCTTATTCCAATCCCGCCCTGGCCTCTCCGGCCCTTCCTTACAAAATTCTTGGAGGTCGTTTAACTCTATTGTGACCCCCGCCTCCTTGCCTTCCCTGTGAAGTGTCTCAGCCAAGACCTCCTGTTCCTCTGGCTTTATTACTGGCAATTGATTCCTCATCCCTGCCCTTTTCCCAGGGGTTTGGGAAGCTTCTCTCCACTTTCTCTCCTTCCGAATCTAGGATTCGGGACTCGCTTCTTTCACAGCCCCTTCCGGGTGTACCCCAAAAGCACCCAGGATTATCTACGCTCCCAATCCCTGTTGGGGCGCCAACTGCCAAGCCTAGAGGCCTGTATTGGGCTACCCGAGTCTTTCTTACCTCACCTCCGAGGTCTTCGGTTGGCCGAACCAGATAAACGTATGAGAGAAAGGACGTTCCAGAGTCGAACAGGGGTTGAGCTTTATTACAGGGTTTCGGTTACAAGTGCAGGGGAGTCTTCCTTAGGAGGAAGAGGGGGAGATTTCCTAAGGAGGCTAAGCTTAAGGGATTGGAAGTAGAAGTACAAGCAGGGAGAGAGGGGGAGGGGAGAGAGGAAAGAAAAGAAGCAGAGCCCTACTGTCCTCTTTGGTTCCACACGTGCTAAGAGAGCTTTCCGGCTTCCTCAATCCTACTTAATCTTCAGCCACACAGTTTGCATCTCAATACCGTGCTGTTAGGTAACTAGGTGTGCTCCAATCCGGGACGACCTCGAGGGCAGGGAGACTCCACCCATCACGTATCTCTAGGGGAGAGGTGGAAATACCCGAGCTAGCCGAGCTAGCTCATTCTGACCTTCTTGAACCCCCACTGTTCATGGAGGGCCTCGTAAGACTCTAAGATTTAGAAGTCCCACTTTTACCCCCCCGAGACCGTCCACACGGAATTGAGCTTCCAATCCCAACACATTTTATTCCCTGTGAACCTTTCTATTTCTTATTTAGTATTGAACTCTTCCCCTATCCATAAAACTGACAAGGAATTTCTTCCAGGTTCCACTAATATACTTATATCACTCCTTAGGTCTAATTCAGAGGATGCAGGCAGTTGGTTCAGTGGATATAGTACTGAGCCTGGGGACAAGAAGATCTGAGTCCAAATCTAACCTCAGACACGTATTAGCTGTATGATCCTGGACAAGTCACTTAACCTCAGTTTTCCTTAATCCATTGGAGAAGGGAATGGCAAAAAAAACTCCAGTGTCACTGTAAAACACACACACACACACACACACACACACACACACACACACACACACACAACATGGCCATTATTGGCATGTTATGGTCCATTCAGTAAAGAAGAGTCAGATATGGTTGAACAACAAGACAAAAAGTTCTAATTCATGAACCCATTTTGAATTTAGACCTATTTTATACCTTCATTTATTTATTCCTAATTCTGAATTTATACATACCAAGGTATGTGGTGTAAAAATTTGGTTCATGCCTAGATTCTGCCAGAAAGAAGTTCAGGAAGTGAATAGGATTTTAGACAAGCAAGATATGATAAATGTCTAAAGAGAACTGAATGGAAATAGAAAGGAATACACCTTTTTCTCACAGTGCATGGTATCTTGACAAAGACTGACCACGTATTAGGGCACAAAAATTTCATAGCTAAAAACAGAAATGTTAAGTGCTTCCATTATAGACCACAATTCAATTAAAAAATATATATTTAATGAAGTACCATGAAAAAAACTAATTGGAGACTAAACCACCTAATCTTAAAAAATATATAGGTTAAAGAACAATTAATAGAAATAATCAGTAATTTCATGGAATAAAATGACAGTAATGAAACAATATATCACAAGCTATGGAATATAGCAAAAGCAATAATCAGAGAAAAATTTGTATCTGTAGCTGCTTATGTCAATAAAAAAAAGAGAAAGAGCAGATCAATGAACTGGATATGCAACTTAAAAAAACTAGAAAAAGAACTCCAATTAAATACTAAATTGGAAATTCTAAAAACTAAAGGTGAAATAAGTGAAATTGAGTATAAAAGAACATTGAATTAATAAATAAAACTAGGAGTAGATATTATGAAAAAACCAATAAATAAAAAATCAATAGATAAACTGTTGGTTAATATGATTTTTAAAAGAGAATAAAATCATATTACTAGTTTCAAAAATGAAAAGGGTGAATATATCACTAAAAATGAAATCAAAGCAATTATAGGGAGTTAACTTGCCAAATTATATGTCAATAAATTTAACAACTTAAGTGAAACGGAAGAATATTTATTAGCAGAAGAGGAAATAGAATAGGTAAATAGATCTATTTTACAAAACTAAAGAAACTCAATAGGCTATAATTGAGTTTGTTAAGAAAAAAACACCAGAACTAAATGGATTTCCAAGTGAATTCTTTTTTAAAGACTTTATTTATTTATTTTTAGATTATGACATTCATTTCCACAAAATTTTGAGTTCCAATTTTTCTCCCCATCTCTCCCCTCCCCTCACCCCATAACACCTTGCATTCTGATCACCTCTTCCCTCAATGTGCCCTCTCTTCTATCACACCCCTCTCTTCCCTTATCCCTATCTATTCTCTTTTCTTGTAGGGCAAGATGGATTTCTATACCTCATTACCTGTATTTCTTATTGCCCAATTATATAAAATAACAATGCTCAATATTCATTTCTAATACTTTGAATTCCAACTTCTCTCCCTTCCTCCCTCCCCACCCATCCCCACTGAGAAGGCAAGCAATTCAATACAGGCTATATATGTATCATTTTGCAAAAGACTTCCATAATAGTCATGTTGCATAAGACTAACTATGTTGCCCTCCATCCTACCCTGTCCCCTCTTTATTCTATCCTCTCATTTGATCTTGTCCCTTCCCAAAAGTGTTTACTTCTAGTTACTCCCTTCCCCCATTTGCCCTCCCTTCTATCATTCCCCCCAACCCACTTGTCCCCATTTCCCTTACTTTCCTGTAGTGTAAGATAGATTTTCATACCAAATTTAGTGAGCATGTTATTCTCTCCTTAAGCCATATGTGAAGAGAGTAAGTTTCACTTTTCCCCTCTCACCTCCTCCCTTTTCTCCTCTATTGAAAAAGATTTTTCTTATCTCTTTTATGAGTGATAATTTGCCCTATTCCATTTCTCTCTTTCTCCTCCCAATATATTCCTTTCACTCCTTAATTTTATTTTCTTATAGATATCATCCCTTCTGATTCAACTCAGCCTGTGGTCTCTCTATGTACATATATGTGTGTGTGCATGTATAATCCTCCACCTATCCAAATACTGAGAAAAGTCTCAAGAGTTATAAATATTATCTTTCCATGTAGGAATGTAAACAGCTCAACTTTAGAAAGTCCTTTATGATTTCTCTTTCCTGTTTACCTTTTCATGCTTCTCTTGATTCTTGTGTTTGAAAGTCAGATTTTCTATTCAGTTTTGGTATTTTCATCAAGAATTCTTGAAAGCCCGCTATATCCCTGAATGACCATTTTTTCTCTTGAAGTATTATACTCAGTTTTGCTGGTTAGGTGATTCTTAGTTTTAATCCTCGTTCCTTTGACTTCTGGAATATCCTATTCCAAGCCCTTTGATCCCTTAATGTAGAAGCTGCCAGATCCTGTGTTGATTGTATTTCCACAATATTCTGATTCTAGGTGCTTGAAATATTTTCTCCTTGACCTGGGAACTCTGAAATTTGGCCACAATATTCTTAGGAGTTTCTCTTTTTGGGTCTCTAAGATGATGTCTAGACTCCTTTTTTGATCATGGCTTTCAGGTAGTCCCAAAATTTTTAAATTGTCTCTCCTGGATCTATTTTCCAGGTCAACTGTTTTTCCAATGAGATATTTCACATTATCTTCTTTTTTTCATTCTTTTGGTTTTGTTTTATAATTTCTTGGTTTATCATATAATCATTAGCTTCCCTCAGCTCCACTCTCATTTTTAAAGAACAATTTTCTTCAATGAGCTTTTGAATCTCCTTTTCCAATTGGCTGATTCTACTTTTTAAAGCGTTCTTCTCCTCATTGACTTTTTAGACCTCTTTTGCCAATTGAGTTAGCCTATTTTTAAAGGTATTATTTTCTTTAGCATTTTTTGGGTCTCCTTTAGCAAGCTGTTGACTCACTTTTCAAGCTCTTCCATGGCCTCAGCCCAATACATATTCATTTTGGAGGTACTGGATGAAGAAGCCTTGACTTCCTCTGACAGTATGCATTGTTCTTCCTCATCTGAAAGGATGAAAGGAAATAGCTGTTCACTAAGAAAGTAACCTTCTATGGTCTTATTTTTTTTCCCCTTTTTTGGGCATTTCCCCAGTCAGTTACTTGACTTCTAAATCTTTTGTCAAGAGAAGGGTCCTAGTGCTCCTCCTCACCCCAGGATCATGCTCAAGGCTGAGATTCAGATCAGCTGTTCATTTCACCTAGGGTCTTTAAGCTGAGCCACTCCCACAATGGAAGCTGCTGCCCTACTTGGCCACTGCCACATAGTGCTGCCACCCCTGCTGCCACTGCTGCCTGGGGCCCATGCTGGGGGTAACCCTGCTCCCCTGTCACCCAAATGGGAAAGCCCTCTCACTGACCTTTGAAGCTTTCTTTGGCACTTGTGGGTTGAGGCATCTGAGAGCCTCCCTGCTGGAGATTCTGCCCCAGAGGCCTATTCCAGTCCTGTTCCTCCTGGTGCCATGCGGCCAGGACTGGGCTCTGCTCTGCTCAAATTCCTGTGGGATAGACCTTTCCTGTCAGCCTTCCAGGTTACCTTTGGCTGGAAATCTCTTTCACTCTGTTGTTCTGTGGCTTCTGCTGCTCTAGAATTTGTTGAGAGTCATTTTTTACATTTTTTACATTACATTATATTTTATGGGTTGTAAGGGAAGAGCTATACTATGTGTGTCTTTCTACTCCACCATTTTGGCTCCACCCCTACAAATGAATTCTGTCAAACATTTCAAGACCAACTAATTCCAATAATGAATAAATTATTTGGATCTGAAATTAATAGAAAATTTGACATAAAATATCCAAGATAAACATAAGGTAAACATCAAAGACTACTCAGTAAGGACAGACTGTTTACTTTTAAAATGAGGAAATATAAACTATATATCTAAGATTGTAAGTAATAACTGAGTAGTTCAGAAGAAAGATTAGGGTAAAGCAGAGTAGAGTGTGATGTGATTCTAAAAAGTAATACTGTCTAGGAAAAGTTAAAAAGAGCAATTATCTTATACAAATGCAGTGTGAGAGGAAAAAGTGACACAGAATTATTAGATGAGGAGAAAGGCTGGTAGTTCTTGAACACAACTCTCATTGAGGATGGGTTAAAGATGGAACAATACATGCATACATACATACATTATATATGTCTATATGTATATGTATATATCTACATATCTGTCTAGTCTTCTAAATTCAGAAAGAAACAAAAGATTAAAGGGCTAGGGAAAGGGGAGAAGATAAGGGAGGAATTTTTAGAGGGAATCCTCATATCAAATCTGGATAAGTCTTCTAAATTTATAGAGAAATAAGAGGGTGAGGGAAGAGGATAAGGGGGTATAAGAGGGTGCCTAGATTAATGGGAATGGGATAAAGAGGAAAAACATTTGGAAGGCTATAAAAAGTCTTCTACACTGAAATAGAAACAAAAAGGTAAGGGAAAGGGGGCAGAGGATAAGGAGGAGGTCTTTGGAGAGGGGTAGGTTAAGTAATAGGAGGGCAAGGTAGTGGGTAGAAATAAAGTAGAAGAGTCAGGAGCGATAAGAAATAAAAGAAAAACACAAACAAAATAAAGAGTAGCAGTATTTATTAGGGGAAAAAGCAGGGATAGTAATCACGATCTCAGACAAATTTCAAAGTAAAATAGATTTAATCAAAAGAGAAGAATAGGGCAACAATAGGGCAACTACACTATATATCAGTCAAATTAGTCAATATTGTTTAAAACTATTTAAAATAGCTAGACACTATAAGGTTGTAATATTGCTATGGTGGAGGAAAGGATGAGTTGGTAGATTTAGAAAAATATGGAAAGACCTGGACTTATGAAGGAAAACATTATCCACCCTCAGAGAAACTGAGGACAAACAAGTATAGTATGGTCTTACATAGTTGCATATAAACATATATGTTTATGTATGATTATGATTATAGATATCTAAGTATACAAGATATATAAGTACATATGCATGTTTATGTGTAAATGTGTGTGTATATCCATGCTTAATTGTAGCCTTCTTTGGGAATGGGGAAGGAAGGGGGTAAAAAGAACAGAGTAAAAAGTTGAAAGCTGAGAACAAAAGAAAACTTAGAAGGAGATAAAGAAAAAAATGAATAGTTCTGAACACAATGTGTAGTATTTGTTACATAGACTTTCTTGAAATGGAAATTTATTGCTGTACATATTCAATCTCTTCTTATGTTCTGCTTTGCACATAGCAATGCTTTTTCTCTTTTTCTGTATTTTAGTTTTAGTTTTTAAGTTTATAATATATTTCTTTTTATTTTCTTATTGTGTATTTAATTAGTTGATTGTATTGCTTCACAATGTATCAAATTACTGATAATTCTAGATTCTTGATCATTTGAACTATCAGTCTTCAGAAGTGGCTGTCTAGATGAATGATAAGAAATGGATCTTATAATGATTTTAGAGGACACCTAGTTCAACCATCTAATTTTCATAGGTAAAAAGACTCATGAGGAAAAGATTAGGTGAAGGAAATTCCCTAAGTAACTAGAAAATGTAAGGCATGTAGTTGGGGTTAAGTGTCAGCTTAAAGGGACATTGATACATTTAGAGTAGTATGAAATGTGGGGAGCTAAGAAGGCTAAAGACCAAGCCTATAAAAGCATGGGGAGAGTAAAACAGGAAATTTAATCTGGGGAAAATCAGATAGACATATTGTAATATGGAAATAGAATCAAGTTTGTTCTGTTTGGTCTAACGCAATAAAGATAGTCTTAATTTGATATATTTATTAATCAATGTAATAGGAAATTGAAATAAAAGCTATATTAACCATAAGTACTGCTTTGTACAACTTGTATGTAAGAGGAAGCTTAAAAATTGCTTGGAGAATGAAAGGGATATGGGGCCTTTTGCTAGAATGGACATCTAATCCAACCCAATGTGAAGCAATATCCCCCTTATCCCCAATATCCCCACCAATATCACAAATAGCCATTGAACTTCTTTTTTAAAACATACACTAACCCTTGAGGAGATACCTCATCCCACTCTTAGACACTTGGATTTCTATGAAAATCCTCTTTACCTTGAGAAAGCTTGAGGTACAGTCCAGTTCTAACTCTAGCTTGGTTTGTGACATTTTTCAGTTTCCTCATCTGCAACGTGGGAATAAAAATGCTAAAGGTACTTAACTAACAGAATTGTTGGAAGAATCAAATATGATCATTCACATAAAGCACCCTTTAAGTGTGAGCTATTAAAAAGAAAAATAAATAAATATGAGATGTTATTATTATTCTTCCACCAAAACATTTCTCTGATGCCTCATTATGATCCTGGGTTTTCAAAGGCACACAAGAACAGAAGATCTGAGAAATGTCACCAGAAGAGAAAGTTAAGTCCAGAATTATGTGTAGGTTAACTGAAGACCAGGCTAGTTCGTGTCAGATGGGCTCATGGTCAGATGATTGCCACAATGTGATAAATGTGAACTACTAGTAGAAGTTCATGAAGACCATGTACTAAGAATATAGGGATGAACTGTTCTTCCTCAGTAGAAGGATAAAATACATAGCAAATATTAGATTCTTTATGCATTAAAGTTTCTTTATCTCTAAAAAAAATAAAGCTCTCTCCCCTATCCCTCCCACCTAGTTGCCTAAAATGTATGTATTTGTTTCCTATAATGGATAAAGTGGCCAAAGCAGAGTTGACTGCATGTTTACTGGAAAATCTTTCTCAGAGTTCTCTGGAGAGCACCTTTCACTTCCTGGTTCCTTAGGCTATAGATGATAGGGTTCAGCATAGGGGTAACCACTGTATAGAAGACTGCCACCTGCCGATCCCGGTCCAAAGTGTAGCTACTTACTGGTTGGAAGTAGAGCCGGATAACAGTCCCATAGAATAATGTCACCACCACAATGTGAGAACCACACGTGGAGACAGCCTTCCGTAAGCCTGAAGTTGAACGTAGACCAAGCACAGTGACAGCAATGCACACATAGGAGACCAGAATAAAGACAAATGGGGAGAGGGTTGCTGTGACTCCTTCTGTTAAAAGCACTAGCTCATTAATGAAAGGGCGTGAGCAGGAGAGTTGCATTAGGGGAGGGAGATCACAGAAGAAGTGCAATATGCGATTGCTGCAAAAATGAAGTCTTGAGACAAGGATGGTTTGTAAAAGGGAATTCAAGAACGTGAGAAGCCAAAACACCAGGACTATACAAATACACAATTTTTGGGTCATGATGGCCCCATAACGCAAAGGATTACAAATAGCCATGTAGCGATCATAGGCCATAGCTGCTAATAGGTAGCCTTCCATGTTACCCACAGCTACAAAGAAAAAGATCTGAGTCATACACTGAGTGAAAGAGATAGTCTTGCTCCTGGAGAAGGTATGAATCAGCAACTGGGGAACAGTGATGGTGGTAAAGCAGATGTCAGTGGTGGAGAGTTGACTCAACAGGAAGTACATGGGAGTCTTGAGCTTGGGGTCTATCCAGGTTACAGTAATAATCAAGGAATTCCCCACTATAGTAATTAAGTACATGGTGAAGATGACCCCAAAGATGACTGGCTGTATGTCCAACCGGCTAGTCAAACCCAAGAAAACAAACTCAGTCACTAAAGTGTAATTATGGGCCTCCATCAGAGATAAGAACATTGACATTTACCTGAAAGAAGAAGAAGGAGGTAAGATGCCATATGAGACCCTGAGAGAATAATAAGAGAAAACTCTTTGCTTTATACATATCTCAAGATCCAACAGAAGTGACTGTAAGGCCTTTGAAAATTGACCTCTTTGGTGTTTTTATATGGTCAACAATGATGTAGACTTGAGGCCAAATACAAAACTCAAGGAAAATATTGACACCATATTATAAAATCATGAAACATTGCCTTGAGGGTAGAAGGATTTTGCCTCTGAGACAGAAGCAGATATTGCAGTATGCAGGGTACTCTTGGAATCAGAAAATGTTGATTTACAGTTTGAGTCTGTTACTTCTTGCCTGTGTGATTTTGAAAAAAATATTTTTTAATAAAAATATTTTTATAAAATAAGTCAGTTCTCTGGGTCTCAGTTTCCTTCTTTGTAAAATTAAGATATTGAACTAAATGATCTCTAAAGCTCCTTCTTGCTTTAAATCCTATGATTTCATCTCTGGAAGAAAGCAGAGTTCTGTGAAAAGAGCATTGAACTTGCATTCTGAAGACTAGGGGTCAAATATTGGCTTATCATTTTACTAACTGTATGGTCATAAACAAGTAATTTCCCCTCTATGAGATTTGCATTCTTCATCTCTGTCATGAGGTTAACAATACATCCTTTCCTTACTCTAGAGAGAACTCACGAGGTAATGCAAGCTATTTTTATTCTATCCAAAGGTTCTGTTCCTGGTTCTGGAGCCTACTAGCTATTTTTCCCTGGGTAAATCATATAACTTCTCTGATACTTGTTTGCCTCATCTGTGAAATGGGAGATAGAATCGTTTCACTATCTTCATCTCAACAATGGTGTAGGGAAAGCATTTTGCAAAGATTAAAATGCTAGCAAAAAGTTAGTTAGTATTATCTATATCTCTCCTCATTTTTAGCCATTAATCATAATGTTCTTCAGTAATAGTATTCCTATGGCACAAATCCTGTACTGCAATAGAGATGTTTGAGTGGCAGGAGAGTATTCCACAAGGAAGAAAAAACAAGGATCCTACTTCGTTCTACTAGGGGCCAATCTCTTCCATGCACTTTGGCCCTGAAAGCTAAAGAGTGTCTGCCCCAGGGCCTAAGGCTGACTGAAATGATTGCTTTATCTAATTAGGTTCCCCTGTTTTTATTCATAGTCAATCATAGTGCTTCCCCCAACTTCTCTAGAATAAGACATAAAATCCCTAAGCTGGAAGGGACTTCAGAGATCATGTAGCTGGACTCCAATCTAAGTAAGCATCTGATTTACAAGAGCATTAAGAAACAATAATTAGGTGCTGCATGAAGTTCTCCAATAATGGGTAACCCACTTCCCACTGAGGTAGACACTAACTTTGGGATAGTTGTGCTTCCTGGCACTGGATTAAAATGTGATTCCCTTGAATTTCTACCATTGGTCCTAATTCTGCCTTCTGAGATTAAGCAGAACAAGTTTACATCCGCATGTCAAATTGAAGACATTGATCATGTTTGCTTGAAGTCTTTTCTTTTCCAAACTGAACTTTCCTTCAAAATAATATGGTTGGTAATCCCCTCATTACCCCCAAATTCTCCTCTAACAGACTCCAACATATCAATAGCCATGTTAAAATATGGTGCTTAAACTGAAGATAACCACCAAAATGTGGTCTAAACAAGAGGACTATCACTGCAACTCTAGTGGGCAGGGATTTTCTAACATATCTTAAGATCATTTAAGGTGCACCTCAGAGTGGGCACAAGGAATCAATACCTCTGGTTTATTTCTTCTTTCAGACCCTCACCTCATACTGAATATGTTCTCCATTCCCTTAAAAATCTCCATAACCATCTCAGCCTTCCCCAGTTCCCTCCCCTTGGTCTAATTCCCCAGTCACAAAGCTTCTACAAAACTCTACTGTCCAGTATTCACTCACTCCTCTGTTTACGAAGAGAACTGTGATGTGATAAGCAGCATGGCATAGGAGATAGAGAGCTGTTCTCCAAGCCAGGAAAACCTAGGTTAAAGCTCTACCTTTGACACATACTGCCTACATGTAAGTCACTTAAACTTGCAGTGCTTCAGGCAACTCTCTAACTCCTTAAGCTGTAGAGAAGGTGGCAATTTGAATTAGAGGGAATCTGTCCATTACAGAGTTCCCTGTATTAATGAAATCATATGTCTAGTCCCTATCCCTTAACTATAATATTACATATTAATTATTATATTAACATTCTTTTAATCAATATTTAATATAACATTACATAGCATGGATATAAAGTAATAACATGAAATTAGTGTTATATAACATATTATTGATATTATATCAATGTTTATATAATTATATAAAGGACACTGGATTTGGAATTGGATGGCCTGAGTTCAAATCCTAGTTCCACCCTGTTTACTAAGTTATATGACCTTGGGAAAGTCATTTCTTCTAGGACTCTTAGCAGTAAAATGGAGTTAATAATCTTTGTCCTCTCTTTTCAAAGAATTGTTGAAATGCATCAAAAATGATAATATACAGGTGGTTCCAAAAGTCTTGGTGCAGTTTTGAGCTAATAAAACTTTCATCTGAGTTATTAAAGCTCAAAACTGCATTTTTGGGACAGCCTGTGTAATTAGCATGTATATATGTGCATATGTACATGTGTGTGTATATTATATATATAATGGTTCAAAACTACACTAAGATCCTTGGGGCACTCCATATATTAAAACATTCTATAATAGTAAACATATATACCTACTCTACAATTGCTTATCTCCCATTAGAGTGATTTGGTTCCCTTTCCTTTAATTAACTATTCTGCTTGCTCCTCTGTACTCTTTAGTCTTATCTCTCCACTTAGCTCTGACCACAGAGATATTTCATATAGCATAGGTAATGGGAGCTTTCTTTCTTATACATACACCCAATTACCAGTAAATTCATAGCCTACAAATACTTCATTGAGATGTAACTCAACAATTCCACAATACCACTATTACTAGCAAGTCATTATGGTTTACTAAAGAGTCATTGAAATATAGAGGATCTCAAAGATCACTCATTCTAAATCATACTTGAAAGAACATACCCTCTCCAGCATCTGTGACATCCAACTTCTTTCTTGAAGAATTCTCATGATAAGGAACCTATTACCTGTTGAGGTAAGATTGGACAAGCTACCCTCTATTACCTTTACTTGAGCATAACGTGAAGAAGGGATAGAATGTAATTTTCATAGCTATCTTCTACTCTCCCTTGGCTTCCTGTACCTGGCCCCATCCACCATCCAAGATTCTCATTTCCTAGTTGTCTAATCCTCCAGATCATACCAGCTTTCCCTCATTCCCTACCACTGGTGTAACTTTTCTTGGTAGGATATCATATACCCAGGAATATTGGTGGTGGTGTTTGGGTTCACACCACTGTTCCATAATTTCTGATATGAGGTACTAAGGGACCATGTGGATGAGATAATGATTTTCCTCCCTTGGTGTCAACTCAGAGATGGATACAAAATATATCACTCTTTACTCTCCCCCTCCCATAATTATAACATGTCTACAATTCAAACTGGCAAGGGAACCAGGTGTGATGTACTGTTAAGCACAGCTGGGGTCATTTTGGGGTGGCTGATCCATTGAACAGAAGGCATAGAAGCAGTTTGAAGTGAGAGAGAGAGAGAGAACATTAAATTTACTAGAAAGGACTTGAATCTCATCTTGTCCAACCCACTTTGTGTATAGATAAAGATAATGATTCTCAGAGAAGCTATGTGACTTGTCAAAAAGAATAAGTGCTTGCCATTAGTGATAAGTAATGGTGCCAGGAGTTGATCTCAGATCTTATGACTCAAACTACAGTGTTTCTTCCCCCATTAAACAATGAACTGGAAGACAAAACTATGGAGGAATGAATAGATTTTTTTTTGCATGGCTGCAGAGGGGCAAACCAGGAGAACCAGGAGTGAATCATTGGGCATGAATGTGGGGATCAGGTCTGAGTTCCAGTGAAACAGTTTTTAGTACAAAATAAGGAAGATATTAGAACTACTCAGCAATGGAATGTGCTGCAACTGTGTGAGAGTCCTCTGAACTGGTCAGTGCCAAACTATAAACAGTTCCTGCTGTCAGAAGTTCCTTTCCAACTGTTAAAATTCCTCACTACTATAAATTCATCAAAGTTCACATTGAAAACATTCCTATTTTTAGCCAGTATCACATTGGGGAGATATTAGGTACAGATATTTATTGCTTACAGTGAATAGCAAGAAAATTTATGTCCTTTATTGAAAGAAGTTTGAAAGAAGAATGCATATGCAAAGAACTCTATAGGCAAACACACAAACAAATATGAGCACATATAAACAGGCACATAAGAGAAAGGGGAACAGAAATATCAATTAAGCTGAAATTGAAGCTCACTCTATCATATTAAAGATACTACCAGATTTTTCCAAATGTAATGTTAGATGAGGAAGAGAAAGAGGACCATTCCTGAAAGCCTTGTTGTCACTGCCCAAATCTTAAATAAAAAATTTTTATTACTTTGAGGCTGACTTTGAACAGAATCCATGATGCTAGATACTTACAGATAGATCATGTTGTCCAACATCATTTTCCAGGCAGGACTGTCCTCTTAAACAGAATATTTCCTTGTGTGGGGGTGGGGGCAGAAAGAGTAGGAATTTGGATGTTGCAAAATTGGTGGAGGGAGGGGGGAGTCCACTGTATTCAGGAGATCTTTATTCTACTCCTGAAGGAGCCACTTTAGATAACTTAACCTCAATTTCATCATATGTAAAACAGGAGGTAGGATGGAGTTTGAAACTAAATGGAGTTGAGGCTCCCTTCCACTTCTGAAATGCTATGGTCTGTGTCCAAAAATGCAATGTTCTAAGATTTCTTCTAACTTCTAACTTCTTTCTGGCATAAACTTTCTATATTCTATATACTTTATTTTCCACTATCTCTTCCTGATCTGGCACTCTATGTGCTATATTCTAATATTATCAGTTCTAAGTCATCTTTCTACTTTGCCATTCCTTCTTAATGTTCTAGCATTCTCTCTTCTAAAGTTCCTTTCATATCTCTATTACAATATATTATGTTGTGTCAAAAATTCCTCTCATTTCTAACGTTCTGATTTTCACAAGGTACCCGCTCCCAGCCTCCTAGTATCTCAAAAATTCAGGTTATGCCATTTCCCTCAGACTTATACATAATCAATCCTTTGATTCCTGCACATAGAGCAGGCAGAAAAATAGGAAGAAGAAGAAGACATGCAGAAAAGCATATTGAAATTCTTCTCACAAACCCTGCTTCTGAACGTTGTAAGTGAGGAAATGATCCCAATGTCTTTACCCTTGTCCAGTTCAGATTCTGCTTAGCAATGCCAAAATCCACCACACAGCACAGAAAATTCTCCCTGTGGGGAAGAGAGGAAGGATAAGCTCATTACTTCAGGCCCCCACAGAACCCAGGTCTGAGTTCTGGATATTTCTTCCCCATCCCCTTTTGTAACTACAAGGGCTTTGGTGTCACTCCTACTCTGATTCCCCATCTAGTGATATCAGCTCCCATCTCTATTGATCTTCTCCTGGGACCTGAGATTTTCAACAATTCTCTTGGAGAATTTTGTTCAGAATCAGATGAGAAAAATTATTCTTAGAGTTATAGAGAATCTCCATAACTCCCATCCACCCTCATCCAATTTAAGGGGAGAAGTGGGAATTGAAGGTAACTTAGTGCCTTTAGAAACATGTTTATCTCCCCTTATCCCTAGGGACAAAGCAGAGAGTAGAAGAGGAAGAGAGAGTCATGAACAAGAATTTCTAACTCTTTATATGAACACTGGATATAGAGCCTGAGAATATGCAAAGATTAATTAATCTTTCTTAAGCACATTTCCTCACATCTTCCCTTGAGGTTGATAATGTAAATATTCTCAACATTTTATAAATCAGGGAATATGCTCTTAATCTTAATGATATTAATGATTTTAAGTCCATTTTTTAAGTTCACTCAACTCATACATAGCAAAACTGGCACTTAAACTGTTTTCTTAGGTCCAAGTCCAATGTTCTTACCACTGTAACATATGAGGATCAGAATGGATATTACATTCACACAAAATATCACTCAGCCATCAGAATACATATCCTTTAATGAGAGTGTCCATTAACTTGGAACATTACTCCCTTCCCATAGAGATGATTAAAGATAACATGATGGATTCCACCAAGGATTCCAGAAAGACATGTGCCTCTTGCTCAACTAAAATGGGGCTTGCAGAGGATATTTTAAGAGAGAAGTCAAAATTTTTCATGTTATGCTCCAAAATGATATGACCAAGCTCAGGGAGGATACTAAGGACTTACAGCCTGGAAAAATAAGAAACAAATACTGGTTTTTTCACAATGCCAACCCCCAAAAAAATAAATTAAGAATTTAATGAGCATCTTTGACTGTGATCATAGTGAAGAAATTTGTTGTTCTATCATTTCAGTCATGTCCAACTTGTTGTAACTCCATTTGGGAGGTTTTCTTGGCAAAGATACTTTAGTGATTTGCAATTTGTTTCTCCAGTTCATTTCACAGATGAGGAAACCAAGGCAAACAGGGGTAAGTGACTTACCTAGGGTCACATAGCTAGTAAATGTCTGAGGGCAGATTTGAACTCATGAAGATGAATTTTTGTGATTCTAAGTCCAGTGCTCTAGCCATTGCACTATGTAGCTGTCCATGAAGTGAAGAAATACTTCCTGGGTATCACCAGATGCCAGTGTTCCTCTGCTCCATCATCACAGTATGAAGATAACATTAGAATAACAAACTCTGCACCAGTGGAGCATAAGCACTGATAGAATCTACAAAACTGAAAAGCATTCAAGGATGGGAAAAACTGTGAACTATATGCCTATTACCTGAGGCTCAGTCAAGTTTAATGTGGAGTATAGCATTGCTAGAAAGGTGGTCATGAGGTGATGATATTTTTTCAGTTACAACAACTCATGAAACTGTCTGCAAAGAAATGAATGACAATAAACTATGTTATTGGAAGGAATAACTATACTGTATGAATAACAGTTCCTTCAGAGTATTGAAGTGTAGTTGTTTATGTGCTGCACGTAGGGTATTGTTAACAAAAAATATTATGGCCAGAGCAATTCATGAAACTGTTAAAATGTGAATGTGTTGGAAATCTGAATCAAAATAGAAAATTCCCACACCAATAATATCAGAGTTGCATTTTTTTAAAAAAATATTTTAACAATGTTACAATTCATTGTAATGGGAAAATGTATATTATCTGATTTTTTTTGTTTACAATTCACTTCAATTTAAAAATTTATGCTTTAGAATTAAACAAAAGTGACATTAATATAACTATACTATCAATAGAACACAAGGACTTATAAACTAGTCAAAGAAAAAATGTAATTCAGAAAATGCAGTCTCAGAGACTCTTGGAGTTCAAAAAGATTTCAGAGGGCATCTTGTCAAGCTCTTACATGAAGCAGGAATTCCTTCCTGAAAAGCCCTAACAAGTGACCATTCAACTTCAAGAATATTTCCACAGGTAGGGAGTTCAATTTTTAGATAACTTGGATTTTTCAGAAGTTTTCCCTTCTACTGAGTGAAAAATCTGCTTCAGTCTTGTCAGCACCATGGCCAGAGACAGCAGTAAAGCAGAGAGCTGGTGAGCTGAATCAGCACAACACTAAGGAATATCAAACCAATAGTAGCAATGTATCACCCTTATGGGAATGAAAGAACAATAGTAGTGGGGAATTTAAGAAGAAGAAGATGTTGGGGCGGAGCCAAGATGGCAGAGTAGAAAGACACACATAGGCTAGCTCCGAACCCACAGCCCATAAAATATCTGTAAAAAAGAACTCCCAACAAATTCTGGAGCAGCAGAAGCCACAGAACAATGGAGCGTAAGAGATTTCTGTTCCAGAGAGCCCTGAAAACCTCTCACAAAAGGTCCCTCATGCTGCGGACCCGGAGCTGAGCCCAACCCTGTCTTGGCCACGCGGCACCAAGAGGAGCGAATCCAAGCAGGCTTCAGGGATGGAATCTCCAGCAGCCGTGCGGGTCCCTCCACCCACGGGCCCCAAAGGTTGGTGAGAGGGTCTTCTCAGATTGCTGAGAGGGGAGTGGGGTGCCCCCATAACTCAGGCCCCCTCGGGAGGCAGCAGCAGAGGCGGGAGCAGACCAGGGTTCCCCAAGCAGGCAGGAGCCCAGATCCATTGTTGAAGGTCTCTGCATAAACCCCCTGAGGGAACTGAGCCAGTGAGGTGGCCCTGCCCCCACCTGAGCACCTGTACTTGATCTCACACTGAATAGCAGCCCCGCCCCCGCCAAAGCCCTGAGGCTGGGAAGCAGCATTTGAATCTCAGACCCCAAACACTGGCTGGGAGGATCAGGAGGTGAGGTGGGTGTGAGGAAAATATTCAGAGGTCAAGTCACTGGCTGGGAAAATGCCCAGAAAAGGGAAAAAAAATAAGACTATAGAAGGTTACTTTCCTGGTGAACAGGTATTTCCTCCCTTCCTTCCTGATGAGGAAGAACAATGCTTACCATCAGGGAAAGACACAGAAGTCAAGGCTTCTGTATCCCAGCCTACTCGATGGGCTCAGGCCATGGAAGAGCTCAAAAAAGATTTTGAAAATCAAGTTAGAGAGGTGGAGGAAAAACTGGGAAGAGCAATAAAAGACCTGCAAGCAAAGTATGAACAGCAGATCATCACCCTGCTAAAGGAGACCCAAAAAAATGCTGAAGAAAATAACATCCTGAAAAATAGGCTAACTCAATTGGCAAAGGAGGTTCAAGAAGCCAATGAGGAGAAGAATGCTTTCAAAAGCAGAATTAGCCAAATGGAAAAGGAGATTCAAAAGCTCACTGAACAAAATAGTTCTTTCAAAATTAGAATGGAACAGATGGAGGCTAATGACTTGAAGAGAAACCAAGAAATCACAAAACAAAACCAAAAGAATGAAAAAATGGAAGGTAATGTGAAATATCTCATTGGAAAAACAACTGACCTGGAAAATAGGTCCAGGAGAGACAAATTAAAATTTATGGGCCTACCTGAAAGCCATGATCAAAAAAAGAGCCTAGACATCATCTTTCATGAAATTATCAAGGAAAACTGACCTGAGATTCTAGAACCAGAGGGCAAAATAAGTATTCAAGGAATCCACAGATCACCACCTGAAAGAGCTCCAAATAGAGAAACTCCTAGGAACATTGTGGCCAAATTCCAGAGTTCCCAGGTCAAGGAGAAAAAATTGCAATCAGCTAGAAAGAAACAATTCAAGTATTGTGGAAATATAATCAGGATAACACAAGATCTAGCAGCTTCTACATTAAGGGAAGGAAGGGCGTGGAATATCATATTCCAGAAGTCAAAGGAACTAGGACTAAAACCAAGAATCACCTACCCAGCAAAACTGAGTATAATGCTTCAGGGGAAAAATTGGTCTTTCAATGAAATAGAGGACTTTCAAGCATTCTTGATGAAAAGACCAGAGCTGAAAAGAAAATTTGACTTTCAAACACAAGAATGAAGAGAAGCATGAAAAGGTAAACAGCAAAGAGAAGTCATAAGGGACTTACTAAAGTTGAACTGTTTACATTCCTACATGGAAAGACAATATTTGTAACTCTTGAAACTTTTCAGTATCTGGGTACTGGGTGGGACTACACACACACACATGCACACACAGAGAGACAGAGAGACAGAGCACAGGGTGAATTGAAGAGGATGGGATCATATCTTTAAAAAATGAAATCAAGCAGTGAGAGAGAAATATATTGGGAGGAGAAAGGGAGAAATGGAATGGGGCAAATTATCTCTCATAAAAGAGGCAAGCAAAAGACTTATTAGTGGAGGGATAAAGAGGGGAGGTGAGAGAAAAACATGAAGCTTACTCTCATCACATTGCACTAAAGGAAGGAATAAAATGCACACTCATTTTGGTATGAAAACTGATCTTACAATACAGGAAAGTCGGGGATAAGGGGATAAGCAGGGTGGGGGGGATGATGGAAGGGAGGGCATGGGGAGCAGGGAGCAATTTGAGGTCAACACTCATGGGGAGGGACAGGATCAAAAGAGAGAATAGAAGTAATGGGGGACAGGATAGGATGGAGGGAAATATAGTTAGTCTTATACAACACGACCATTATGGAAGTCATTTGCAAAACTACACAGATTTGGCCTATATTGAATTGCTTGCCTTCCAAAGGGAAGGGGTGGGGAGGGAGGGAGGAAAAGAAGTTGGAACTCAAAGTTTTAGGAACAACTGTTGAGTACTGTTCTTGCCACTAGGAAATAAGAAATACAGGTAAAGGGGTATAGAAAGTTATCTGGCCCTACAGGACAAAAGAGAAGATGGAGACAAGGGCAGAGAGGGATGATAGAAGAGAGAGCAGATTGGTGATGGGGCAATTAGAATGCTCGGTGTTTTGGGGTGGGGGGAGGGGACAAAAGGGGAGAAAATTTGTAACCCAAAATTTTGTGAAAATGAATGTTAAAAGTTAAATAAATAAATAAAAAGAAGAAGAAGATGTTTAAGTCAATAGTACTAAATAAGAAGTTATTTTGGACCAACTAGACATTTGTATTTCGAGGGGGAGATCAACTCTGTGAAGGGCATTCCTAGTCAAGATTCCTGGGAATTTTCCATGACTTAGATATTTCACTTTGTTTTCTCACAACACACCAATCCCCGGGAAAGTGACCAGGGGAAGCACGTGTGTGCACATGTGTCTATTTTTTTTCCAAACTCACATATATTTTCTCTACTGCAGCCACCCTCCCACATTGGATAAGCATTGGCTTTTGTTGAGTCTGTGATAAAAATTCTCCTGAGATAACGTAAAGGCATCACTGATAACATAATTATCTAAGGCTCTACCCTCAACAGCTTTAGGGTAGTTGCAAGAGACCAAACACAAAACCTGTAACTTATAGCCATTGATCCTAGTCCTACCCTCTCAGGTTAAGAATAGCAAGATGTAAAGTGAAGAAATCCATAAAAAATAAAAAATCACATAAAAAGAATTTCATAAAAACCAACCATTAGCTTTTTAAATCTTGTTTTTAAATCTGAAAAAAATACATTTTTCCTAGGGTAGATAGAAATTAGTTTTATTTCTTAATAACTAAACTACTCCCACCAAGTTCACAGTTTATGAAAGTAGAGCAGAAAGACCTGTGGAAGTGATAATGGATTGGGGCTCAAGGGTAGTGAGAAAAACTGTGAAGGTCACAGTCAACAAAGTTGCTTACCTCCCAGAGATTATTCCACACACAAGAGCTCTAAGACTGCTGCAGGTGTATGATGGATAAAGAGAGGGGGACCTAGGTTCAGCTCAAAGCATTGATCTCCTTCTTTAGTGAAGACTTATCCCTTATATAGAAACCAGCAGTGAAAGTAGTGATTTCCATCTCTCACCTCAGAGATCTCCAGTGAGAAGGATCACTGGGGCAATTAGTATAACTGGTGCCAATCACTGGATAGGAAGGTGGAAAATGTATTGTCAAAAGAAAAGAGAGCACAAGTGCTGATATGAATTCAAAAAGATACGGTGGGAGACACTAGGAGATCAGGAGGCAAACTGTCAAAAATCCTAGGGGAGAGGGGTAATTTAGATTTCTTTACCATTACCTTACTGATGATAGATAATATCATATTTGAGTGATCTGAGATCTCTACAGTGCCTGAGACCCTTTGCATAGAGAATAACATGATGGAAAATAGGCAAAACTGCAGAAAGTCTTAAATAATCTAGAACCATTCTGATCCTGGGTATGCTTGAAAGAGCTAGAGAGTTTCTAAGAGCCAAGAAGCATGTTTTCCCTGCAAACTTCATTCTGAAAGAGATGTAACATTTTTTCTGATCAGAAACAACATTGTTAGACTGGAATAGCAGTGTGCAACTGAGGACAAGGGTAAGCAGAACTGTGATTTTCCGCTGATCATTTCCACTGAGGATCAAGAAGGAGCCAAGCAGAGATGAAGCATGGAGGGAAACAAGCTCCTTCAAGATGTTACCTGAAAACCTGGACTGAATAGATTCCTGAAAAGATTGTGTGATGACTGTCTTTGATAGATTTAGTTCTTCTCAGCAATGCAAGGATACAAGACAACTCTAAAAGACTCATGATGGAAATGCCATCCAGAGAAAGAATTCTGCTGATAGAAGCATACATACTATCTGCTCTCTTATTCCTTTATTGTTTTGTTTCTTCTTTCTTGTGGTTCCTCCCATTAGTTCCAATTTTTCTTTACAACATGACTATTGTGAAAATATATTTAATATAAATGAATAAGTAGATCCTGTATCAGATTGCACATCGTCTTGGGGAGGGGGTAGGAGAAGTAGGGAGAAAATTTGAAACTCAATCTTATGGAAATGGATGTTGAAAACTAAAAATAAATAAATAAAAGAATGAATTTAAAAAGAAGTAAATGAGCTTTTACTTAATTTTTTTTAAAGTATGCTAACAGAAGAGGACAGTTTAGTGGATTTGTTGATTACTCAGGTGAAGAAGTCAGTTTTAATGGTGGGAGCAGTTAATAAGCAACAACAGGAAAGAATGCTTTCTGGTCCAGAGGTTTCTCTGGAAAATGCCTTGAATCCCATGGAACTGAGGACTACAAAACAGGATAATAGGTATAGTCATGATTGGGAATAAAAAAAGGTGATAAAGGAATCCTATTACTAATCCCACCCCTAACCCATATTATGTCCAGGATAGAGTCTTTTAGTATGGGAGAGTTAGAGAATGGGTTGATTTTTAATATTAAAGAACTCAAACAGCTGCAAAAAATAGTCATGTTGAACAGTCAGTGACATCTTAGAACAATGATTAAGGGGGAAGTGGTCTAATAGGAGTGATTAAGAACATGTTATTTGCAGAACTCTTTCAACTGATAGAACTTAAGAATTATTAACTTTTTTTAAAAAATCAGTTGAATCAATTGGAGGCCCAATATGGAGATTGTCTTTTAGTCCTTTTTAAGAGGAGAAAATGGGACATTCTGCACACATGGTCCCATAAAGATGATTCCATGTATAACCATTTTCATAATGAAGCCCAGTGAGGTTGGAGGCAAAATTGGGTGGAGTTTAGATGAACGTGATTATACATGCCTGTAATTGTTGCTACTGGAAAAGATTGAAACTAGTGGATTGTTTGAGCTCAGGAGTTCTGAGCTTCAGTAGAGTTAAAGTTAATTAACTTCAATAGACTTCAATTAACTTCAGTAGTGTTAAAGTCAATTAAAGTCTGCACAGTCTGGCACTAATATACTGAGTTTCCCAGGCTTGGATGCCCACCAGACTTTCTAAGGAGGGGTGAAAAAGGTCAGAAAAACAGAACAGATTAAAGCTTCCATACCAATCCATCAGTCTTAATAAACATTTATTAACCACCTATTATATGCCAGGCCCTGTGCTAATACTGTGAATACAAAGATAGAAATTAATCATCTCACTGGGGAAGATAATACATAAAAAGAAGCTGAAAACCAGGGGAAGGGGGAAGGGAAAGGAGAAGGTTTCTGGCATGGAGAGTATGATGAAGTCTTGAGTTCTTCCTGTTTACCTTTCAGTCTCTCAAGTCAAAAGTAAGGAAGAGGTCCAAAGGCCAGCGAATACTGAGGAGATATATGGAGAATATTGAATTTCAGAATTGATATGATATTTCAGGAAGATAAGTTGTTGGATACTATGACAAAGTTCAAGTGAACAGCCACATGAGAAATGATGAAGTGGCTAGGCTTGTTTTGGGTTTTGTAGTTTGGTATTCCCTTTACTTAGCATAGACTATAGCACATAGCATACTCAATAAATCTCTCACCTGCTGCTTCAAGAAACTGTAGCAGATGTAGTAGCCACAGTGGCCAGCAAACCTTTCTCAGCAGATGGACTGAAGCAAGGTCAAGAGTAACCACCAAGCCTCTAACCTATTGGTGAGTTAGAGGGATATCTATCCCAAGCATGTGAAGATTTCCCAGGCACAATGGGTAGATAAGAAAATTTTGTTCCAGTGGTAATAAAGGCAGCTGGAGTAGGCATTGTGGAGTACTTGGAGCTTGGTCAGACATTGAAAATGCCAAAGTCATCCACTTCACTTGAGTCATCACCAGTCATCTTGATTTTCATCTTGCCCCTGGACTTCAATGAGTCTGGAAGAGAGAGTGAGTCTGAAGACTTTTATAACTTTGCCTCACTTGAATCCAATTCACGCACAAGGGAAGACACCCTGTGAAGTCACTGGTCCTCTTCAAAAACAAAGAATGAATGATAACACCACCAACAAAAACTTGGTAAATACTTTCAGATTGATAAAAGTGGATATAAACATCCAAAATATGATTTGGGGTTGACTACATATACTGCTTACTGAAAATATTTACCCTAAAAATAGGGTAAAACTGCAAAGAAATAGGGTAAAACTGTCTCTAGCAGACAGTTCCTCACAATCATTATTGTTGCCACCATCCAAAGGACTTTTCCACCTTATACTAACTTCAGGGCTCCAATTTTGTTCTTTGCTCCTTCTCAGGGTCTTCTCTCCTGTCCTAAAACATGAAGCCCCTTCTATTGCCTCTCCACTTACACCAGTGAAATCATGGAGATGATGAAGGCTATCTGAAGGCCCTTTTTCTGGGCATTGTCTCCACCAACAAAGCATTATCACCATCCTAAGGGTCCCCTCAGTCATAGAAAAACACAGAACCTTTCCCATCTATGGCTCCCACATGATGACCCTGTTTTATGAGAGCATCATCTATATCTATTTCCAATTTCTGTTCAGATACACAATCAAGGACAAGGTAGTGATGGTCATCTATACTGAGACTATTTCTATGCTTCATCCTTTCATGTACAGTGTGAAGAATAATGATCTGAAGCAAGAACTGTGATGGCTCCTAGGCAGGATGAAGTCCTAGATCTCATTAGATTATTCCTTCCATTCTTAGAGAATTCTTTGTTTCCTCTCAAACCTAATGTTTTTTTGGATGTTACTCTTCAAAGTTAAATGCCAAAGATTGACATTATCAGTGCATGCATATCTTGACTAAGCATGTTCATTGAACATGCTAAGTCTCACATGCAGCAGGCAGACCAGAGGGTTTGTAATCCCATGTCATATGGTCTTTAGTTGTTGGCCCTGGTAGAGCCACTTTTTGACTCTAATGTTATTCCTTTTCTCCAATCTATGTCTCACTTTCTTTTCCCTTTTTCTACCAGAACTGATGCTTTTCATTCCTTCTAAGCTTTTATAAAAATTACTGTTCCTTTTATCAAACTGAAGCTTCCCTGAGCAGGGACCATGTCTCCTCCTAAAAACAAGAATTCCCCTTGGGTGAAGGCTAAGAGAGGTATCATTGTGTGGTGAAAAGAACAATCAATTGAGATCCAAAGATCATATGATCATGGAATTTTAAGTTGAAGGAATCTTAGAGGTTATCTGATCGAACAATCTCAATTTACATATATTAAAACTGAGACCTATAGGAGTAAATTGACTTGCCCAGAGCCACATAGGAGCAAGTGAGAAAGATGGAATTTGAACTTAGGACTTCTGACTTCAAAGCCCTCACTCTATACTTCACCATAGCTGTGTTTAAACCCCACTTGGGTTACTTAACTACCTGTGTGATCCTAATTTTTCTGGGACTCAGTCCCTTGATTTATTAAATGAGGAGGTTGGACTCTGTGATCCCAAGTGTTCTGATTCAAATTGATAAACAGCCTTTGTATAGGGATCATTGGCTATCTTCCTCTGTATTTTCCATCAAGACCATTGAACTAGATACTGTAAACAACAGCTAGTTAAGACAGTTATCACTTCCACATCACAACTTTCCCCATCATGGCTTCAATATAATGAGGGCCAGCAGAAGAAATTAAATGAGAATTTGGAGGGAGTTTTGTGGAAGCCACCAACAACATGAAAAGGCCAACAGACAACACAAAAAAGTTCAGAAACACATAAATGCATTAAATATATGTATAGTATTATATAATATTATATTTTATCCTTTAATGTCACAACAATTCAGACTTCTTATCTGGTATGAAGGGAAATCCAAAAATTTTTACATGGATTTTCCAGACCATAGAAAATTATTTAATCCGCATAATGTGGAAGAGATCATTGTACATGTGGCCCATCAGCTCCTAACTCTGCCCATTCTATTCCTTTTTGGATTAGAACCCAAGTCCTCTCTTAACCATGAGACTTTTTCTGTTCCTTTTTAACTATGTACTTTGTATTTACTTTGCAGATACTTATCTGAGGAAATATTGTGTGCCCTTATCTCATATAATGTAAGCTCCTTGAGGCCAAGAATGGTTTCATTTTTTTTTTCTTTTGTATTCTTAGCACCAAGCTCAATGTCTGGCACATACTAGGTGCTTGCTAAATGTTTGTTGTCTGAATAATTGCATCTATCTCTCCGATTTTCCCCCTAAACCCAGCCCATCTCTGACTCCTCTTTAGCATTTTCATTGGTGAATTTTATACCCATGGTGTCCCTTCTTCCACCATATACTCTAGCCATCCATTTATGTCTCTTGAAGAATAACAGAGGAGCACTTGAGTTTACAGGCTGATACAAACTAAACCAGTACAACCCCCTTTTCACCAGGTAAACAGAAGGATCTGCAAAGTAGGTTCCGGTAGCTTCTATTCACATGGAGACTGATAACTTTCTTCTAAGTCTTTGAATGAGTATCATATGGAAGAAGAATTAAATTGGCCCTGCTTGTTTACAATGGGCAGATCTAGGAGCAATTGGGGGAGGGAAGTTCCAGAGAAGCAGATTTAGGTTCAAAGTGAGTAAAAATTAGTAATTGGAGTTGCTCAAAAGTAAAATGGAATTCCTCCAGAGATAGTGGTTTCCATATCATTGGAGATCTTCAGCTGAATCCTGGTGTGATAACTCTCAATGATGCTGTAGAGAGGATTCTTGCACAACTCAGAGTTGGACTAGAAGGCCTTTAAGCTCCCCTCCAAGTCAAATTCTGCGAAGGAGAGGAATCCCTTCTTCTAGATGGTCCTAACCCTGGGTCCTCTCCCTTTCCCATTCTCTATAGCAAAGCATCATCACATCATTTGCTTAAATAGCTACTCATAGTACCCCATCTCCTCTTTGCGGGGTAATAATCAATTCAATAAATGTTTATTAAGTCCCTTCCTTGCAGCTTCTTCTTGGCCCTTCTAAGCAGCTGGATGGAGAAGTGAATAGATTCAGGAGTCAGACAGACCTGAATTTTAATCTAGACTCAGACAATTACTAGCTATGTGACTCTGGGGTAGTCATGTCACCTCTCCCTGCATCAGTTTCCTCAAGAGTAAAATAGGAATAATACCTCCCAGGATTATTTTAAGGAGCAAATGAAATATTTACAAAGTGTTTATTTAGTACAGTGTCTGTCACATAATAGGTGTTTAATAAATGCTTGTTCTCTTCTGCCCTTCCTTTCTATATACTAGTCATTGTAAATTAAAAAATAAGTTAAAAATGAAATCAGTCTTGGTCTCAAGAAACTTACATTCTGTTATAAAATATACAGAGTTTGACCCCAGCTGATAATTCATCATCCATTTCTTAGGCAATACCCCGTACAAGGTCCATAAATTTCCAAAATTTTCACATAGAACACACTGTCTCTTAGAACAGGGTTATCAATTATAGCCAGGCTCCCAGTCAAACCACCAAAAACCCACTATGCTCAAAATGTGACTGAAACACAGCATGTTTGCAAAGATCAGTGATAAGAAACAATGACCAAAAAATCATAAAACTAAACAAAAAATTATATTCTATTTCTTATCAGTTCTAGAATTTCAAGGAATAAAATTTAACAAATTAGGCACTTTTGTAATTATTCTATGGGACAATATATTACCTGGTAGCCCTGTATTTATATTATGTTGTGTTTCTGAGGTCAGACAAAAGAAGAAAAGATGCAAATAGCAGAGAAGCATGTGTCGGGGGGGAGAGGATTGGGAGGAGAGGAAACAAGAACGTAGTATAGTGTTGAGTTGGGTAGGGAGAAACCAAAAGTGAAAAGCCCTGAAGGCAGTCTATGGGGACTAATAATTTACCCAAAGACCAAATACTGAATATATGCATGAATACGTGTATGGATAGGATGAAGCCACATTTGGATGTTATATCTTAGAAAGGATATTAAAAAGGTGGAGAGTTTCCAGAGTAGGGCACAGAGGATGGGGAAGGGCCTTAAGGCCAAACTGTGTGAGAGTCTAGAACTGAGGGTGTGGGGGTGTTTAGCCTGGAAAAGAGAAGGCTTAGGGGAGAACATGAAAGCTATCATTAAATATGTGAAGGCATATTAGACTTGTTCTCCTTGGCTCATAAGACTAAAGTAAGAATAAAAGGGAGGGAAGTGGCCAAGAGACAAGCATAGGCTTGGTTTAGAGAAAAGTTCCATAACAATCAGAGCTGTCCAAAAGTGGAATGGATTATCGCAGTGTCCATGCGTTTCCCCCTCATTGCAAGTGTTCAGACAGAAGCCAGATGACTGCTTGTAAGGTCTGCTAGGGAAGAAGATTCCTGTTCAGGCATGAGTTAGAATAGATGGCCTCGGAAGTCCTTGATGACTCTGGGGACAAGTCAAGAGTAAACGTTTGGGCAAAAAGATGAATCCTATATGCCCCAGGCCTGGTACCAACATTAGCCCCCAGTGCCAGACTGGACTGCATTTAGCCTCCCACACCTCAGGGGCTTTAGTGCTGACCTTCACCATGCTAGCTAAGTGGTGTTGCTCGGTTAGCCCTTGGCAACATCTTTTGTGTTTGTCAGCCCTTCCTCTCCTTAGTAACTATTCTCTTCCCCAGAAAGAGTTGTCCAAGAGGTCTTCTCTTCATCTCCAAGTCATTTGATTTACCTGGGCCTCAGTTTCCTCAGATACAAAATGGAAGGGTGGGACTAGATGGTGTCAGAGGTCCCTTGAAGCTCTAGATCTAAAATCCTGTAATGAACATAGGATTTCAGAAGTGAAAGAGAGTTAGACATCACCCAGTCCAGCCCTTTAATTTGCTAATGATGAAACTGATACCAAAGAGGATGCAAGAGAAATGTCTTCAAATCGCACAGCAAATTAAGGGCAGAGCCAGGTATTGGAACTCAAGCAGACCAGGTAAAACAGTGTGATAAATTCTTACATTTACATAGTGTTTTAATTTATAAACTTCATCTCATTTGATCTTCACAGCAACCCTGTAAGGTGAGTAGTTTAAGAAGTATTTTACAAAGGAGAAACCAAGACTTAGAAAAAGGAAATGACTTGATTAAAGTCACATTAAGAAGGAACAAAGGGCTAGAATCCAGCTGGGATATATGCACCTAGGGTGGCCATTCTATTTCCCAGGATAAGATGGGTCTGCATGGTGTAAAACAATGGTTATTGAGAAGAATCTCTCCAGCATTGAGGACTTTGTGGAAGCTTCAGGGAAATAGATGAGCAGAGAGACTGGCTCAGTGGGTTCCCAATTAGCCACTTGTTCAGGAGAAGTCAAACTTTCACCCAATGGGTTCAATTAGTTGGGTGACAGAGATCTACCTCCCAAGTGATTCATTAGTGTCAGAGTCAGAGAAACAGACATCTCCAGAGTGACCTCTCCAGGGCCTTGTTAGCTAGGCCACACTGGGGACCTCACCATGAAGAGAAAACTTTCTTGATACCATTTCACACTAGGAGTGGTTCAATTTCCCCAATAGGCCATCTCCTTTCATCCTGACTCCTTCTCCGAGCTTGGAGACAGAAACATTTCTTCTGAGAGAACAGATAGAAGAGAACAGTCATTCACTTCCCTCATGGAGACCACACTTTCCCTCCTCCCAATTAAGTGACTTATGCTTTGCCCCACCCACTCTGATCTTCATTGTAAAGACCAGGTCCTTTCATTCCCTGCCAAAGAAACAGAAAAGGCTGAGATCATAATGTCTTGGCAAGAGCCATAAACTCAGAGTTAGAGACCTGAGTTCAATTACTAACTTAGGCAAGTCCTTTCCATTCACTGGACTTCAGTTTCCTCAATTAGAAAACAGAAAGATTAGTTAAATAATCTCTAAGATGTTATGCAAATCTGACAATCTGCATTCCAACATCTTTCCATTTCAAATCTCCTATGTACATGGTTCCTTTCAGCTCTGAGATTATATAATTCCGCAATTTATTGTGTCTCTAGAGCTTAATCTAAGGCTAGTTTTAGAAGCCAAGGATACCTAAGATGAAAGGAACTTCAGAGGTCATCTACACCAACTTGCAACTAAACCAGAATACCCTTCTCCCTGAATAGGAGCATCCAGCTTCTCTTCTGCAGATTTCAGAGACAGTAACTGGTTCCACTTTGGACCAACTTTAAATGTTAGGAAATCTGCATTCAATTAAACTCAAGTCTGTGTCTCTGGAACTTCCATTTAGTTATTCATTCCTACCTGATGAAAGGTACTTGGCAAATTCTTAACATTTTTTCAAGACTCTATCATGTCAGAATTAGGCCTATTGTCCACCACTCACCTCCCCAGAGATGAGCCAGGCTTCAGTGCCTTAGACTACCTCTTTTCTAGGTAGCATCTGTGTAGTGGGATGAATGATAGTCAAAGGGCCAGAGACTCAAATACTGCCAGGGTGACTCAGAGCAAGCCATTTAACTTCTCTTCACCTTAATTTCCTTACCTTTAAAATCAGATAATACTTGTGCTTCCTATATCATAAATTGTTGTGAGAAAAGTGCTTTTGAGCAATTATTTATTATTAATCCTTGTTTCACGTCTTCCAAACTGTGAAACCTTTGCAGACCTCAACTTCCCAAACTAGAAAATGGGGAGGACAATTCTCTGCTTTGCGTAGCTCATCCATAGTGTTTAAGGACCAAATGAGATAACATGTGAAATTCTCTTGAAAACTCATTACTCTACATTGAATATTGAATATTCTACATTGAAAATTGAATCTGAAAACTACATTATTCAAAGGATTTTTAATATTTCACCTGCACTAACACACAAACACACACATACACACACACACACACACACGTGCGCACAAATTTCATAATTCTTCTCCGGGAGAAAAACATCTAATAAATTTCTTAACAACAAGATATTAGTGACATTGAGAAAATCACTTAACTCTCTTGGTCTCAGTTTCTTTATCTGTAAAATGGTTCTAACTTATACTACTTAGAAAATTTTAAAGAGGAAAGTGATTTGTAAAATGAAAAGTGCTATCAAAATATTGTTGTTGTTGTTATCAATAAGATCCCTTAAGAAAACCTAGAAAGGGAAGAGCTTAGTGAAATGGCATAAAGACAAAAATCAATGCAGTTAAAAACAAAAAGGAAACAGGTAAATTGGGAGGGAGATCTTTGTAGTAAACTTCTCTAAGAAAGGTCTAATTTCCATGATATATAAAGAAACTGATTGAAGTTTATAAGAATAAGAGTCATTTCCCAAGTAACAAATCGTCAAAGGACATCAAAAAAGTCACTTTCTAAGGAAGAAATCCAAGCTATGAATAGCCATATTAAAAAAAATGATCCACATCACTAATACTTAGAGAAATACAAATAAAAGCAAGTTCTGCACTAGTTATCAGAGTAAAGTTGACCAAAAAAAGAAATGATAAATGTTGAAGGGATTGTGGGGAAACAGGCTTATTAATGCACTATCAGTGGAGCTATGCAAATGGTTCAGCCATTCTAGATAACAATTTGGAATTGCACTCCAAATGTCACTAAACAATATATACTCTTTGAATTACCCTTGCCAGGCATAAATTGCAAAAAGATAAAGGCAAAAATTAAAGGATCATATGTATGAAAATATTTATTGCTGCACTTATTTTGTAACATGGAACTAGAAACAAAGGGGTTATTCATTCATCAATTAGGAAATAGCTAAGCCAATTATGGCATATGAAAGTAACAGAATACTGCCATGTTGTAAGAAATAATGAAACATTTTCAGAGAAACATGGGAAAACTTGTATGAACTCTTCCCTCCAAAAATTTTAAAATAAAGACTTAAATCGAATGCCAGAATGGTAGAACCAACAAAAAGTTGGACTGAGCCATTTTTCCAGCCCAACACAATTTAAGATGGCACTAGGAAAGGTCTGTGACTTTGGGGTGGCAGTAGACTTGGAGCACAGTGCAAGCTTCCAAAACACTAGTGTCAGGCCTTAAAGGCAGCTGTGATAGTGGCAGCAGCAGCTTTGAGAGCTATTGGCCCACGGAAGGTAAGGGTGGAGTCAGATAACTGGTCAGAACAAAATTATAGGGGGTCAACCTTTTGCAAGCACTAGGTGCAGGACTTTATTTCATTGCCTAGAGACAGTTCTATATCGCAGCTCCAGGGTGAAAAGGAGTACCAGCACTTGAAGTTCTAGGAGTGTAAGGGCCTTGTTCATAATTCAAAGATAGAAAATAGTGCTTGCAGTCATTCACAGGGGAACCAGGGCCATGGACTTAGTTCCAAGGGAAAAAGCAGCAAGATCACTTCCTGGACAAAGATCAGAGCACAGTTCAGGAAAGCAGTGGCTACATCTTTCCTTGGACCACTTTAAAAGCACCAAAAACTTATGGAAAACCAGAACTAGCTCTGAAAACAGCAGCACAAAAAACCTGGAGTTTAGAACAGTGTTTCCTCTACTCCAGGAGCACAGCACAACTTTAACATAAAGTTCCAAATCAAGAAATATGGTGGAAAAATGAGCAAATAACAACAACAACAGAAGAACTTGAACATAAAAAGCTACCATGGTGACAGGGAAGATCATGACACAAATGGTTGGTTGTTGTCCTTCATCTTCAAAGAGGACCAAAATGACATCACCATGATAAAGGGAAATTTTAGTGTGGCCGACTGTGGCTGATTAGACCAATAAGAGCTCGAATGCTGTACCACCAGTTGGGCACAGGTACTGCATTTGAATATTTGGGGTGGATATCCCAAATTTACACATCCTGCATTTACTTTGTGCTGTCTCAATTCTGCACCCTTTCTGATGTGGGCAAGCCATGCTGAGCAGTCCTGTGACAGTGTCTCTCATGTTGCAGTCAAATCCAAAGTTCTGGAGAGAGACCTTGAGAGTGTCCTTGTATCACTTCTTCTGGCCACCATGTGATCACCTACCCCATGCAAGTTCTCCATAAAATAGTCTTTTCAGCAAGCATACATTTTGCATTTGAACAACATGACCAGCCCATCGGAGTTGCGCTCTCTGAAGCATAATTTGAATACTTGGCAGTTCAACTCGAGCAAGGACTTCAGTGTCTGGTACCTTATCCTGCCAGGTGACCCTCAGAATCTTTCTAAGACAGTTCAAATGGAAGTGATTCAGTTTCCTGACATGGTACTGGTAGACTGCCCATGTTTCACAAGCATATAACAATGAGATCAGCACAACAGCTCTGTAGACCTTCAGTTTGGTAGTCAGTCTAACACCTCTTCTCTCTCAAACTTTTCTTCAGAGCCTCCCAAACAATGAGCTAGCTCTGGCAATGTGTGCATCAACCTCATTGTCAATGTGTACATCCCTCAAAAGTACACTACCAAGGTAAGTGAACTTATTCACAGCATTCAAAACTTCTCCATTTGTTGTAACTGATGGTTCCACGTATGGATGGTGTGATATTGGCTGATGGAGCACCTGTGTTTTCTTGGTGTTAATTATTAGGCCAAAATAGACACAGGCAGCAGACAATTGATCCATACTTTGTTGCATCTCAGCTGCAGAGGCTTCATTGGGTGCACAATTATCTGCAAACAGAAAATCATGCACCAACACTCCCTCCATTTTGGTCTTGGCTTCTAGACTTTTCAAATTGAAGAACTTACCATCAGTACGTAGTTGACCTTGATACCAGGTTCATTCTCATTGAAAGCATTTGTCAACATGGCTGAAATCATCGTGCTAAAAAGCATGGGAATAAGCACATAGCCCTGTTTCACTCCATTGGTGACTGACAAGGCACAAAAGCCTTGTCCATTATCCAGAACCCAGGCAAACATACCATCATAAAACTGACATACAATATTGATGAACTTCTCTGGGCAACCAAATTTTGACATAATTTTCCATAAGCCTTCATGACTAACAGTGTCAAAGACCTTGGTCAGATCTCCAAATGTTGTGTACAGACCTCTGTTGTGCTCCTGGTATTTCTCCTGGAGTTGTTGGGCAGCAAACACCATATCGACTGTTCCTCAGCCCTCTCTGAAGCCACACTGTCTCTCAGATATATGGCCATCTTTCAGGTGATAGATCAGCCTATTAAAGAGGACTATAGCAAGAATTTTGCCAGCAATGACTTACAGAGAGATCCCCCTGTGATTGTTGCAGGACAATCTATTCCTTTTTCCTTTATAGAGATGGATACTAGAGGCATCCTTGAACTCCTGGGGGATAACCTCCTCTTGCCATATAACCTGGAAAATTTCAGCCAGCTTTTTTATGGGCAATTGTTCCCCTATTTTGTAAATCTCAGCTGGAATAGAATTAGCACCAGGTGCTTTGCCACATGAAAGGAGTCTAATGGTCCTCAAAACCTCTTCTTCTGTTGGAAGTTCAGCTAAGGAGGAATTGACTTCAACCTGAGGTCAACAGTCAATGGCCTCAGCATTGATTGATGATGGTCTATTGAGAACACTATGGAAGTGTTCAGCCCACCTCTTTAGGATCATGTCTTTATCACTAATCAATGTGGTTCCATCAGCACTGAGTAGTTGTGATACAACACAGGTTTTTGATCCATAAATATCTTTCAGGGAATCATAAAAGTGCTTTGGATTGTTACTATCAGCATAAAACTGAATTTCATCTGCCTTTTTACTGAGCCAGGAATCCTGCATCTCTCTAAGCTTTGCTTATACTTTGCTTTTGATGGAATTAAATGCTGCCTTCTTAGAGGTAAATCCTGTGGAGTTCTTGTTTTCATTTAGGAGCTTCTGAATTTCCCCATCATTTTCATCAAACCAGTCTTTGTGTTTGTGAGTGTTCTGACCCAGATGAGCAAATGCAGTGCTGTACACCAGATCTCTGAAAGCTGCCCACTCCTTTTCTGTTGTCAACTGTTGCCAACTGTGTGTTGCCTCAACTTTCCCTCCAAGTTAGCAACAAATCGTTATGCTCAGAGAAGAGCTCTAATTTGTTGACATTAATTCTTCTGGTAGTCATTTTGCCTTGAGGATGATGCTTTTAATGAATGTGAATGTTTAGCTTGGAAAGGATAAGTCTATGATCAGTCCAGCACTCTGCACCGCACATTACCTTTGTCACTCTCACATCTTGTCCATCTCTTCTCCTTACAATTGCGTAGTCTATCAGATGCCAATGCTTGCTGCTAGGGTTCATCCATAAAGTTTTATTGCATTTAGGTAAACAGAAGACAGTGTTGGTAATGAGAAGGTAATGCAGTAATTCAATAATTCAATCCAGCAGATCCAGTTGACCTGAAATAAGAATGACACAAATACAGAAGAAGACAATTGTGTCAAAACTCAGAGGAGGAAAAACATTGTGAACTGGACACAACCCCAACAGGAATTCCTGTAAAAGTTCAAATCTTTTTTTAAATCAGATAAGGAAGGTAGAGGAAAATTGGGAAAATAAATGGGAATGATGGCAAGAAAATCATGAAAAGAGAGTCACCAATTTAGTAAAAGACACATAAAAAAATTCAAGAAAAAATACCTTAAAAAACAGAATTGGACAAATTGCAAAAAGAGGCACAGAAATCCACAGAAGAGAAGAACACCTTGAAAAGCAGAATTGGCCAAATTGAAAAGGAGATACAAAAGTTCACTGGAGAAAAGGACTCCTTAAAAAGTAGAATTGGCTGAGTGAAAAAGAGGTAACAAAATCTCACTGAAGAAAATAATTTCTTTTTTTATTTTGTTTTTATCCAAATATATTCATTTATTTTTTTCAGTTTTTAACAATCACTTCCATAAGTTCCAAATTTTCTCTCCCTCCTTCCCCAAGATGGCATGCAATCTTATATGGGATCTACACATGCATTGCTATTAAACACATTTTTACATTAGTCATGTTGCATAGAAGAATTAAAATGAATGGGAGAAACCAGGACAAAAACAAAACAGAACAAAGGAGAAAATAGTCTACTTCATTCCATGTTCCAATTCCATAGTTCTTTTCCTGAATGTGGATGGCATTTTACATCATGAATCCTGAAGTTCACTTGTTCATCATAAGGAAATAATTTCTTAAGCATTACAACTGAGCAAGTGGAATCTAATGATGCAATGAGATATCAAGAAACAATCAAAGTCTAATGAATGAAAATGGAAGAAAATATGAAAAATCTCATTGTAAAAACAACTGAACTGGAAAATAGGTGGAGGAAAGACAATTTATTGAACTACCTGAAAGTTATAATAAAAAAGAGCATAGATGTAATATCTTAAGAAATTATCATAGAAAACTTCTCTGATATGTAGATAAGTAGATAAGTAGAAATTGAAAAAATCCACCAATCTCTTGCTGAAAAAGATATCAAAATGAAAATCAAAACTCTCAGGAATATTATAGCAAAATTCCAGAGCTCCAATTTGGAACTATAGCCAAAGTGCTATAAAATTGCATACTCTTTGATTCAGTAATACCACTACTTGGTCTGTATCCCAAAGAAATCATAAGAATGGGTAAAGGACCCACATGTACAAAAATATTTATAGCAGTTCTTTTTGTGGTGGCAAAGAACGGGAAATTGAGGGGATGTCCATCAATTGGGGAATGGTTGAACAAATTGTGGTATGTGAGTGTAATGGAATACTATTGTATTGTAAGAAATGATGACTAGGTGGATTTCAAAAGAAAAAACCTAGAAAGATTGAAATGAACTGATTCTGAGCAAAGTAAATGCAACCAGGAGAACATTGTGCACAATAACAGCAACACTGTGTGATGATCAACTATGATCGTCTCAGCAATGCAATGATCCAAGACAATTCCAAAAGATTCATGATGCTAAATGCTGTCCACATCTGGAGAAAGAACTATGGAGTCTGAATACAGATTTAAGCATACTATTTTAACTTTTCTGTTTTTTCCTTTCTCGTGGTTTTCCCATTTTGCTCTGATTCTTCTTTCACAACATGACTAATCTAGAAATGTTTAATATGTTCATCCATGCGTAACCTATGTCAGACTGTTTGCTTTTTTGGAAAGGGGGAGGGAAGGAAGGAAGAAAAATTTGGAACTCAAAATCTTACAAAAATTAATGTTGAAAACTATCTTTACATCTAATTGGAAAAAATAAAATTCTATTAGATGCAAAAAGAAATAGGAAATTCCAGAGATCCCATATCAAGAAGATAATATTGCAAGCAGATGAAATGAAACCATTTAGGATCATACAAGATTTAAGAGCTTCCACATTAAAGAAGTAGAAGGCTTAGAATATGATATTCTGGAAGTCAAAGGAGTTAAGATTACAACTAAGAATAAACTACTCAACAAAACTAAGCATAATTTTTAGGAGGGAAATGAACATTTAGTGAAAAAGAGAACTTTCAAGCATTCCTAATGAAAAGATGAGAGTTAAATAGAAAATTTGACATTCAAACACAAGACTCAAGAGAAGCATAAAAAATAAATGCAAAAGAGAAATCATAAGGAACTCAATAATGTTAAACTGTTTGCATTCCTATATGGGAAGATGATACATGTAACTCCTAAGAACTGTATCATTATTAGGACAATTAAATATAGACAGAGGGGACATGAATGATTATGTTGGGATGACATGAAAAAAATTAAGGGAGGAAATTATCTTATATAAAAGAGGCACACGGGAAGGAAATTTCACAGTTGAGACAGAAAGGGAGGAGCAGTGGAGGGCAATGCTTGAAACTTATTCTCATTGGAATTGGCTCAAAGAGGGAATAACATACACACTCAGCTGGGTAGAGAAATCTATTTTACCCAGCAGGGAAGTAGGAGGGGAAAGGGATAAGAGCAGGAAGGGCATATTAAGGGAGACAGTGTCAGATGTAAAATAGACTTTTGAGAAATGACAGAATGAGAGAGAGAGAGAGAGAGAGAGAGAGAGAAGGATAAACAGGATAAAATAGATGGAGGGAAATATACAAATAGTAATTACAACTATGGCAGGGAGGCAACTAGAGGGTGCAGTGGAAAGTGTCAGGCTTGAAGTGAAGAAGGTGAGTCTTCTTGAATTCAAATCTCACCTCAGACACTTGCTAGCCATGTGACCCTGGGTAAGTCACTTGACCCTGTTTGCCTCAGTTTCTTCCTCTGTAAAATGAACTTAAGAAGAAAATGACAAACCACTTCAGTATCTTTCCCAAGAAAACCCCAAATGGGGTCATAAAAGTCAGACATGACTGAAACAGCTAAACAACAACAAATCATAACTAGAGGAGCTAGGTGATGCAGTGGATAGAATGCCAGACCCAGAATCAAGAAGACCTGAGGGGCGGCAATCATGAACTCAGACAAAGCAAAAGCAAAAATAAATATAATTAAAAGAGATAAGCATGGAAATTGTATTTTGCTAAAAAGTGTGATAACAATGAAATAATATCGATATGAAACATAGATGCACCAAATGGCATAGCATCCAAATTCTTAAAGGAAAAGTTAAATGGGTCACAGTAGTAAATAGACTATAAAACTATCCTAGTGGGGGATGTCAACATTCCCATCTCAGAACCAGATAGATCTAACCATAAAATAAATAAGAAAGAAGCTAAGGATAAGAATAGAAGATTAGAAAAGTTTGATATGATAGACCAGAAGTGGGGAACCTGCAAGTATGGCCCTTTGACTGAATACAAACTACTCAGAACAAATCCCCTCATCTAAAGGATTTGTTCTATAAAAGTTGGACTCAGTCAAAAGACCACACCCGAACCACACCCAAAGATCTAGAGGTCCACATGGGGCTTCAAGGCCACAGGTTCCCTACTCTGTATAGACCATTGGAGAAAATTGAAGGGAAGATGGCACCTTCAAAAAAATTAACCATGTGACAAAGATATAAGAGAAGCAGAAAACTGGGAAACAATATTCACAACCAGTATCTCTGATATAGGCTTCATTTCTAAATATATAGAAAATTCAGTCAAATTTATAAGAATACAAGTCATTCCTCAATTGATAAATGGTCAAACGATATGAACAGGCAGCTTTCAGATGAAGAAATTAAAGCTGTTTATAGTCATAAGAAAAAATGCTCTAAATTCCTATTGGCTAGAGAAATGCAAATCCAAACAACTCAGAGGCACCACATCACATCCATCAGATTGGTTAACAAAACAGGAAAAATGATAAATGCTGAAGAAGATGTGGACAAATTGGAACACTAATGCACTGTTGGTGGAGTTGTGAACTGATCCAACTATTTTGGACAGCAGTTTGGAACTAGGCATAAAGGACTATAAAACTGCATACCCTTTGACTCAGCAATAGCACTTCTAGATCTGTTTCCCCAAAAGATTATAAAAGCAGGAAAAGGAATAACATGTACAAAGATATTTAGAGTAGCTGTTTTTGTTGTGACCAAGAATTAGAAATTGAGAAGATGCCCATCAGTTGGGGAATGGCTGAACAAGTTATGGTATATGAATGTAACAGAATACTATTTTTCCATAAGAAATGATGAACACATAGACTTCAGAAAAACCTGGGAAAATTTACATGAACTGATGCTGAGTGAAATGAACAGAACCAGAGGAATATTTTACACAGTAACAGCAACACTGTGCAATGGCTAACTTTTACAGGCTTATCTCTGCTTAGTAATGCCAGGATCTAAGACAACACCAGAGGACTCATGATGCAAAATGCTATCAACATCCAGAAAAAAACAATGGAGTCTAAATGCAGACCAAAGAATATTAATTGCTCTCTCTCTCTCTCTCTCTCTCTCTCTCTCTCTCTCTCTCTCTCTCTCTCCATTCTTTTTTTTATTTCACACTGTCTTGGGATGGGGGGACAAATGGGGAGAAAATCTGGAATTCAGAATCTTATGGAAGTGAATGGTGAAAACTAAAATTAAACATTTTTTAAAGTTAACCATGTATTAGGGCATAAAAACCTCACAAACAAATGCAGGAAAGCAGAAATATTACACACATCCCTTTTAGACCATAATGTTATAAAAATTATATTTAATAAAGGACTTCTGATGAAAAATTTATCCACCTTCAGTGAAAGAACTGATGGAATTTGAATGAAAATTGAAATATAACTTCATTTTATTTTTCTTATTTTTTTTCTTTTTGGCAACATGGCTAACATGGAAATATGATTTGCATGATTTCACATTTTTTACATTCAACAATGAATGTGAGAAGGGAAGAGAGGAAGGAAATTCAGGAACTCAAACATTTAAAAATGAATGTTAAGAATAAATAACGAATTTTTAAAAGATCATTTTTATTACCCTCATCTGAGGACTCAGGACCTCTTGGGAAGTCTATGGCCAGGAAAGAGGGGGTATGTCAGGGAAGTACAGGTCATTTGTTCCCTCTGCCCATCCATGGCAAATATCACCAACACACAGTCCCCCAGAAAAGCACAATGCAAACACACTAGGCTAGACCTGAATGTCATGAAGAGATACTGTCTCCCCCATTTTCTCTAGCAACCCCACCCCCCACATCTGAGGCCAATGGATCTGGACCCTGAGTTCATGGAAGAATCCCTCCCTAGGTGAAAAAAGTTCTCTTAGTGACTTATTTAGAGAGGACAGAGGAAATCAGTGCCCTGAATTAGAATCTGGGGGTTCCAGAAAGCCAGTCAATATTTAGGAATGTCTATCAGAAACCAAAGCTCTAGAGGACTAACCGAGAAATTCAACACTCTGGAATGCTACCTAAGAGTGCAGTGCTCCAGAACATTTGGGACAACTAGGAACCCAACACTCTGGAACATGAAACCAAGAACCCAAATTCCGGATCACAAAGCAGGAAACACAGATAGCCTTCTGGAAAACCAGCGCTCCTCTCACAACTCAGTAGATGGCCTCTTTACCTTCTGCTTGTACAATTGATCTGGATCACCCACACAGAATGAGACATAGGGATATGTTTTGACATTGAGTCAAACCAGTCTCTGCAACATGGTTGTCTTAACAATGTTGAAGCCAGTCTCATCACCAAATGTGCTTGACTTCCAGTACTCAGGAGAATATATGGGGTTCCCCAAGAGTCCCTTGAGGGAGTAGGAAGACCTAATCTCCACCATGCTCTCCCCAAAGATATAATTGGGCAGAGATTTCTCCATAAGTAAGCCTGGGTAGAACTCCAAGATGTCAATGTCTCCATACAGCTCTTCCAACTCTACTGAATTCTGTTTCTCTCCTGCAAAGAGGAAAGGAGGAAATGAATCAGACCAGCCCTTCCTCCTACCCTGGAAATAAATAGGTAAATGCCCAGGATAATACTAGGTAGCAACCTTCCCTATTCATCCTTTGAAACAGTGTGATACATCAGAAAGAGCAACAGACTTGGGATCAGACAACTTAGTGAAGTTGTAAATAGAGTGTCAGACCTGGAGTTAAAATTCTGAATTCAAATTCTACCTCAGATTTAGGAATCTGAGAAAGTCACTTAACAACTCTCAGCCTGTTTCCTCATCTGTGTAATGAGAATAATCATAGTACTTACCTCACAGAATTGTTTCAGGGATCAACTGAGATGATCATTATAAAGCATTTTGTAAACCTTAAAGTGCTAAATAAGTGTAAAATACTATCATCATTGTCATCATATTACTATTGTCACTTCTGGGCCATGTGATAATATTGGACAGGACACTTAATATGGAGGCACCATGCCATAATAGCTACAGCATAGGCTTTGGAGTCAGAAAGACCTGGGTTCACATTCTGCTTTAGACATTCACTAACTGTGACTCCGGACAAGTCATTTAACATCTGTGTCTTAGTTCCCTCATCTGTAAAGTAAGAGGATTGGACTCAATGCCATCTAAGGACCCCTCCAGCTCCAAACCTATGATTCTATGAGCCTATGATCCATGTATGAAACTCAAATTCTTTTTTTGGAAAATAGAAAAAAATCAGCACTTCCTTTAACACAAGAATATTAGATAGGCCCAAATGGGGCATGGGATTTGGGGGGGAAACACACTATAGACAACAGATAACACCAACAAAGAAATGCTTGTTTTCAGGAAAGATTAAAATGAACGTTATATAGGAAGTTCTTGAAATCTATCATCTAACAAATGTATCAAAAGTTAGAAATTAAATCTCTACAAATGAATTTGATTTTAAAGCTACAGCAAAGAGAACTGGAGCTAATCAGGAGCTAAGGAGATAAAGGAGAAAGGATAAAGAAAAGGATGACAAGGACAGTAGCCATCTGTGGTTCATGATACCCCAGTTTATTCAAGGGCCAACAGAGTTGAATTGGACTCAGAGTCCACACTGGTCAGCTCCAATACTAGACCATGCATTAAATGATAAAATATGAGTGTACAAAATGCTTACATTATTAAACATATAAGCTGCTTTGGATTCCCAAGGCAATGGCTCAAGGAGAGGACAAGAGCTAAAAACTAAATATGTCAACACAAGTGAAATGTAACATGGCTAATTAGAAATCTTTTAAAAACTGTTCTACATCCCAATGAGGCTCGAATGCTAATCTCCCACATAAGCTTCAGAATTCTATTCTGGTCATTCTACAGGGTTCACTTATGATTCTCTTGTGCTTATCATGGTTTTCTTCAAATAGGAATAGATTATCACTCCTATTCTCAATTCATGTTAGTACTTTTAGTTCCTCTTGGGAGAGGAGCCCTAGATTATAGCCCAAAACAGATATCTCCCAGAAGTAGCCAGGGTAATGATGATGGGTCACTGAAGATGAGAGTGAGGAGCCTACCCTGAGGAGCATCCAGGCTTTTTTAGCAATTAATCTGGCATACAAGCGGAACAGGGAAAGCCAGGTACCCTGAGCTTCAGGAGTCCTAGTAGCAGTTACCTGTAGCCCCCATGCTATACAAATGGAGCAGATTATTGATGCTAGTAGTAGCAATAGTAGAAGTAGTTGCAGCAGCAGCAGCAGAAGCAGTAGTAGTAGAAGAAGAAGAAAAAGAAGATGAAGAAGAAGTAGTAATAGTAACATACCCCTCCCAAAGTCTTTCTTTTGAGGCTTCATTGTATTTGAAGGTGACCTGGGGACTCAAAGGTCAAGCCCCTAAGATACAATTATTTGTAGGTCCTAAAACAAGTTGAAAAGGCTTCGATTATGTTCCCAGGAATAAGACCATCCAAATAAACAAATTATATATATATATTTTTTAATAAGATAATCCATCTATTGTCCAAAAACCAGCCCACCTAAGTACAGGTGATCAAAATTTTGCCATAGAAGCTCAGGAAGACCATTTACTATATACCGCTAGCCCCTCTCCATATTCCTCCCAAACAAGGAAGGATCATTGAAGTATTACTATTATTAGTATTATTACTGTTATAATTCAGCCTTATTCCCACAGTCTCCTTCTCCCTCAATTTATTCTAATGCCCAGCCCACAACATGAGGTCCCTTTCCTCCCAAACAAGAGCCATGGAGCCAGAGGCTGGGGGAAGCCAGGGTGGGTGCCACTGACCTGTGAGCTCCTCGAAAGAGGTGTAGGGTTTCAAGCCAAACCATTTACGGTATTCACTGAAGGACTGCATCCTCAGTTTCTGCGACTCCTTAATGGTGCTCACAGTCATAGCTAACAAATTTTGGTTGATGTTCCTTACCCCACCAATCTGGGAAGGAAGAGGCACAGCTGTGCCACCACCAGAGAGAAGGAGCCATCTCCAAACTTAAAAAAAAACAATGATATATAATTTTGGTTCATTAAAATTAAGGGTTAGTGAGTAAGATACTCAATTGTATTTTGGGTACTTATTCCTATGTGTAGGAGTGCTTATAAGTTCTAAAACTGGAAGGAACCATAGGGATCATCTAGTCTGATTTTGGCAGGTAAGTGGCACAGTAGACAGAGTGCTGGACCTAAAGTCAAGAAGATTCCTCTTCCTGAATTCCAATCCAGGCTCAGATACTTACTACTTGAGTGACCCTGGGCAAGTCACTTAACCTTGTTTGCCTCAATTCCTCGTCTGTAAAATGAGCTGGAGCAAACTGCTCTACTATCTATGCCAAGGAAACACCAAATGGGGTCATGAAAAGTCAGAAATGACTGAAAAAACTGAACAACCAGAACAGCAGTGGTCTGACTTCCTCCTCTCCTTTCTACGTATCGAGAAACTGAAACCCAGAAAGGTTAAGGAATTTGTCTAATATCAGCTGAAAATGGTAGTGCTAGGATGTGAAAACCTGAATCTTTTGACTCTGGTTCCAGACTCTTTTGCCATGTCACATTGTCTATAAGAAATAAATTCATCAGTTAAAAAGTTTCAGTAGTTTTCCTACAGAAAACTATTTTTCCCTATTCTTTTTAAAGCAGAGGTGAATGGGAGAGCATCTTCTTTTTAAGTTACCTGTGCTTTTGGAGAACTTTGCTATTGGGACTACAAAGCCAGAAGCCAGAAACCATAATCTACATTCACCTGGTGGCAGCATATTAATTGCAGGGTAAAGAGCCAGGAACCAATAAACACCATGAGACTAGAGTTGAAAAGTCAAGCCTTTCAGAAGATACGGATTTTGATCTGTAAGGGACATAAACGGTCATTTTACAGATGACTAAACGGAGCCTCAGGGGGAAGTGGTTTGCCCAGAATCATACAAGTAATAAGTGGTAAGGTTGGAAATTGAATCTAGGTAATAATAATATCAATAATATAATAAATAGCAGGCATTTATGTAGTACCTTAAGGTTTACAAAAACATTTTACATATATGATCTCATTTGATCCACATAACTCTGGGAGGTTAGGTGCTATCATGATCCCATTTTACAGTTGGGAAAACTGAGGCAAAGAGAAGATAAGTGACTTGCCTAGGGTTACACAGCTAGTCAATATCTGAGGCCATATTTGAACTCAAGTTTTCCTGATTCCCAAGCCCAGCAATCTATCCACTGCATTATCAAATCCATTATACATTCTCTTCTAGTAATGTTGTAATTTGGAGAATTTCTGAGGAAAAATAGTAGAATTTCTATTTGGACCAATATACCTCTTGGGCCTGAAGTATACAAAACACTTCACACCCAAGAGGTATGTTGGTCCAAATATAAATTCTACTATTTTCCTCAGAAACAGAAAAAGATAACGTATATTATCTCCAATTCTCTCATAGGATTGTTACAAAAAAATAAACTGGTAAACCTTTGAGTCATTAAAATCTGGTCTATTATTACTTCACTTAACCTTCAACTTTGTTATTCTTGCCTTTTTCACAATGATGGAACTGAGGTTCAGAGGGAAGCCCAAGGACTCTAACCCAAGTTTTATAGGATGATAGTATTTAAGAGTTAGAAGGTATTTAAGAGGTCACCTCACCCAAAGGTCTTCCTTTCTAAGACAAGACTCTGGGCCCCCTGAGAGTGACCTGCCCAAGGACACATCAGTAGTAAGCTGGGATTTGACTCATGGCCTCTCACACCAAATTCAGCACCTTTTCTACACTACCATTTTCAGGGTATATCTACATGTTTTCATTTGTTTTCACAGGATTTCATTTTAGGAGTATCTCGCTTATTTGAAACAATAGCATGATACCATTGTACTACAGACTAATGAGTATCATGGTTGGTGGCATTATAATCCCTACAGAGCAATCCTCTCTGTCCTCCTTCCCATGTACCTTATTTTTTTTTTTGTGCTAGATCTGTAACTGTATTGGTATAAAGAACTCCCAGTGGGAAAATTCCCTCTGCCAATGCAGATCAGCCTGTGCTGTAGATTCTGAATTTTCTGACTTCTAGGTATTACATCTGTGGTTGGCATCTGCTGCCACCTGGTGGTTGAGGCTGGCAGCACCTGGTTGAGGGTTTTACATAACAGCTAGTTTTCCCCACACTTAGTAAATCAACCAAACAACAATAATTACATGGATCATCTATATAGTACTTTGAGGTTTGCAATCCATTTTAGCTGCACAGCAGTTCTGTGACATAAGTGCTGTGAATCACCTCCACTTACAGAGGGGAAAGCCGAAGCTGATCCCGACTAAGTAACTTGCCTAGGATCACACAGTTAGAAGAATCTGAGTGGGATTTGAACTAGGGGCTTCTTGATTCCAAATCCAGAACTTTGTCCCTGAACTACCCAGCTTCCACTAACAAGTTTTAGTAGAGTAGTGAATAGATTGCTAGACTCCTCTTACCACCGGAGTGACCTCAGTAAGTCACATAACAGCTCTCAGGCTCAATTTTCTCATCAGTAAAATTAGAGTGATAAATATCACCCACCTAACAAGGCTATTGCAAGGGTCAAATGAGACAATATGAGTAACTTTAAAATGTTATGTGATTGAGAAATGTTATTATTATCATTATTACAAGTACAAAAAGTGAGATAATTCCTACTCCTGAGGTGCTAACTGAATAAATGACTGCTTTCTCAATCACCTGAAAAAAGTTCAAAAAAAAATGAGTTTCCTTGTTGCAACAACTGGCACTTATATCCTGAACTGTAGCTTGTTGTGACAGGACCAGACTTCAAAGCCAAGTCCTCTGAACCCCCTGCCAATGCTTTTTCCATTGCTGCCTCATTTGGGGTATAGCAGAGTTGGGGCAGGAGAATGGGAATGTGGAGGGTCAAGGAAGAGGCTTTATATAATAACTAATATTTACATAGCATTTTAAGGTTTTTCTAAGCACTTATTTAATTCTCATAATAATAACCCTATGAGGTAGGTGCTATTATGATCCCCATTTTGCAAATGAGGAAAGTGAGGCAGACAGAGATTAAGTGACTTGTCCAGGGTCACACAACCAGTAAATATCTGAGGCCAGTTTTGAGCTCAGGTCGTCCTGACCCCAGGTCTAGTCATCTAGCTACTCCACCTCCTACCTAGAAGGGAGCTCCACACAAAATGTCAGAAAACAGAACCTAGAATGTCAGCTTTAGGGATCTAGGTAAGTGAGATCTAGTTGCTTGCCAAAGATCACATAGTTAGTGCTTGGTATATAGCCAAAACTCCTCCTCAAGTCTAGTGCCTTTTGTTTCATCATGTGCCCCAATACTCCCCAATTTGCTCCCAAATGCAGGCTTTGGGGAGAGGAGTCTAAGATATTGCCTTGAGGAATCTGGACTTAGGGACAGATCTTCCCCTCACCTATGAGGATGAGTCTGGTCGTTTGAAAGAGCTGCTCATCATTCCAGGTGGGGTGCTCAGTTCTCAAGATGTCACAGACACGATTATGTTCCCTAAGCCAGATTGTAGCATACATCATGAGGCCTGGGAGCAGCCCAAACACCTCTTGGCCCACAGCCATCTGGTTAGCTTCAGGAACATTGGCAGGGTACTTCATGGAAACTTGAGTCTCAGCCACTGATGGTGGATACATCTCCCCATCCACCATCTAAAACAGGATCAGAGGACTTCATCACCCATGGAAGGTCAGAGCTCATCTCCTCTAGCATCCTACCCAGAACAGGAATCTCAGGAGCAATGCTGACAAATGGCCTTCCAGCCCTCTCCAGTGGCAGGAAATTCACTGTCTTGTAAGGCAGCCAGTCCTATTGCTGAACAAGTTCTGATGATTAAGAAACTTTATGCAGTGCTCAAATCTGTTAACTATTTAAATGCCTGTCCCATGTGACAGACTGGCTGGCCTTGAAGAGATTTGAAGTCAGTTATAATATAGCCTCTTCACCCACCAGGCCACCCTGCCCCTGTTCCTGCCCCTGAACCCACTCTTCATTCTGCATAGTGGACTCTCAGGGGTAATGCTTCATGTAGTATGGAGAGGGGAAGGGGACCACAAGATCATCAGCCATCTCCACCTCCCAACTGAATGCATCTTACCCAAGATACACCCAAAGGAATGGAAGCCCTTTGTGCCTTGGCAGACTGATCCCACCCCTACCCTATGCCAAACCTTCTGCACCTCCTTCTGGCCATTCTAGGGCAAGCAAGTGCTCAGACTTTACTTCTCAGAACCCTAAGACTACCTGAAACTTGAGCTTCCCATCCTTAAAGAGGCAGAGTTGGTGCTGGCACTCCAGGTTGTCTCCATAAATATGGTCGGGGTCCACCTGAGGAGACAAGAGGACTCACTTAATTCATTTAACTTCTCCCTAAATTAGGACTTTGGAGGGAGGTAAGAACAAAATATAGACACTGGGGCCAAGGCAAGGTATAGAGTAGAAGACCCCATGGAGATTCTTCTAACCTGAGAGATCTGATAGAAAGTAAATCATGTGAGGGAAAGTACCAGGTAGTTTGGCTTGAGTTTTTGGTATTGTACCTACAGTACCTAATGTGCCTGGCACATTACTAAATGCTTTTTGATTGATTGGAGTGATTGAAATTCTTGGATCCATGAGATTGTACATGGGCAAGCACGCACCCACAAAGGCATGCATCCACATAAACATGAACACAAGCATGCACACATGCACCTGAACACATGCGGACATGGGCAAATACACATAGTGTACACACGTATGCATGTAGTACACTCATATGAACACATGCACACACACATACACAGAAATAGAATTTGGGGAGGATGAAGTCACTTGTTTGTATTTAGAACCATTAGCCTCATCATCATTGCCAAGACACATTTCTATAAAACTTCGAAGTCTACAAAGTGCCCTTTCTACAACTGCCTGAAGTAAATAAGCACTTTGTAAGGATAATTAGCCCATATCATGGATAAAGCAACTCCTCAGACAGAAGAAGTGATTTCCCTAGGGTCATATAACTTAGAGAACTGAATCTGGAGTCAGAGTCTGTTACTTCCCACCTGTGTGGCCTGGAACAAGTGATTTGCCCTCTCTAATCCTCAATTTCCCTGTTCGTAAAATAAAAAAACTAATAACTCTTCCAACTCTAAATATTATGATGACACGTCAGAGCCACAACTCAAAAACAGGTTGCAGCATCATAGATTGATTTGAAAGGAACCTAAAAGCTCTCCTAGTTTTAACTACTTTATTTTGCACACAGGGAAACTGAGGATTGGAGAGGGGAACTTAGGTCACTTCGATAGAAAGAAGAAGAGCCAGGACTCAGCCCTGGGATTTCTGACTCCAAATTCCACACTTTTCTGACGGCATCACGCTGTCTTCTTAACTTTCAACTCCAAAGATCATTCCCATTCCAAAAAGGACCTTGATGATAAAGTTCACTCCCTTCATTTTTCAACTAAAGAAACTCAGGCCCCAAGAAGAGAAAGCACTGCTCAAGATGACAAAGTCAGACCCTTTGACTAACAACATAGAGCTGTTTACACTAATTACTGCTATTTTTAATAAGAGATTTAAAAAAAGGAAAAAGGTCTATTTGTACATAAATACTTACAGCAGGTCTTTATGTGGTGGCTAAGAATGGGAAATCCAGAGGATGCCTATTAATGGGGGAATGACTGAACAGGCTGCAGTATATGAGAATTATGGAATATTATTATGCTTTAAGAAATGACAAGCAGGCTGATTTCTGAAATACCTGGAAAGACTTACATGAACTAATGCAGAATGAAGTGAGCAGAACCAGTATACTTTGATCCCCATTTGACCCCCTATAAACTGTGGTGTGGTGGAAAGAACTCTGGATTTGGGGGCAAAGCACCTGAGTCTGGACTCAGGCGGGGCTAGTTCTTGGCCATGTGACCTTGAGAAAGTCACTTAAGTTCAGTTTCTTCATATATATATAAATAAATATAGGAATTGGACTAGATGACCACTGAGGTTCTGTCCAACTCTAAATTCTATGACTCAATAGTGGCCTCCAGGTTGTTATCATTACCACCACCCCTAAGCCAAGGAATTACCTTTGACCCCCATGGGGGTGGGACAATCTTCAGGTACAGGAGCTAGTACCCAAGTATAGAAGCTCAAATTGGAATGGGACTCGCAGCTGGTGTAGAAAGTTCTGAGTTGTAGGTAGGTGGGCTGGAAATCAGGTTTGCTTGAACTTTAGAAGAGGGATAGGACAATCACTTGGGCATATAGGCCTTCAGGATACTGACCTCAGGGGTTCTCCATAGGAGAAAGAGACAGGACCCTTGTGATCAGAGCACAACCAGTGGGAAGGGGAAGGGGGACAGAGACAACCCTTGACCTCAAGAAGCTGCAAAGGCTGATAAGGTAGACAGGCCCTCCCCTCTGGGAAGAACACTGCCCCAGTCTGAAAGGGAAGATAGGGGACGTAAGGTCAATGGAACCACAAGGTTCCAGCCTAGCGGGTAAAGGCTTTATCTGACATCAAACTACCTCCAGTATTCATGTCTACTGAGCCTTATCACATGCTGCAAATAATTCTAACTTAGTGAAGCAGAACATCTTGGTTTGATACTCCACAGATTAACTGGAACCCAAGGTCCAGACACACCTCAAATTTGTAGTTCCTTTTGAAGCTGCTGCCCCCTTCATCAGTATAGTCACTCCAGACCCAGTACATACCCACTGGCCTCCCTGGATTAGATGGAGTTGACAGTCCATTGGGGTCGAGAATTCAGACATTCTGGCTCTATTTTCTGGTAGTCTATGTCTTAAGGCTCCTTCCAGTTTTAACATTCTAGTTTCTTCAGCTTTAGCTTTCTAATTTCTAACATTGTTTTTTCTAAGGTACCTTTCCAATTAAATACTATGATCCATATGCTAACACTCTATGTTGGAAGCTCCCTTCCAGATTCTTTTAGGTATGAGGAGTAGATACTCATGGATACTCATTGATGGAGATCCCTCCAAGGTGTGATAGGGGTTGGAGCAGAGACATACCTGTAAGCATAAGCCTCATGAGAATATCTCGTAAGAAGGTAGAGTTGACAATATCCCAGATCCAGAGACCATGGGCCAGGATGTAATGGTAGAAGGAAGGGCTGGGGAGCAAGGCTTCCTGGATTCTAGCCCATTGCTCCGCTGGTGTGGGAGAGGGTAGGAGGTAGAAATCTCCCTCCCCAGGTTCCAAGGGATGTGGAGATGCAAGAGTGCAAGAAGGATAGGGAGTCAAGGAAGGAAGGGTAGGTGAGGTAAGGATGATAAAGAATGGGGGCAAAGGAAGCAAAACTCACAGGTGGTGCAGTTGGGACCATAGTAGCCAGTTCATGTACGATCACACTGGTAGTGGTCTAGGCCAAAGCGCACACAGACATCTTTATGTTGACATGGGAAGTAGCAACAGGGGTTCACTGTGGGGAGATAGAATACATAATTGTAAAAAAAAAAAAAGTCTCTAAGTACTCCATAAAAGAGTCCCCAAACACTCACCAGTGACCAACACCCAGAAGACTCAAAGTGCCCATGTTCTCTCCACTGACAAGTGCCACAGTGGCACTCACCCCTCCCTAACACATGTACATAGGATCATGTCAATTAGAGCTGAGACCTTGTCCACTTTTTGTAAATAAAAAAACCCTAAGGCCCAGAGAAGTTACATAATTTCCCAAGTGTCACAAAAATAATTAGCAGCAGGGTCTAACTTTAAACTCAGGTCCTCTGTTTCCAAATCCATTACACCAGATTTCCCTCTGACCTCCTCCCATTAAGTGCTGGACTTCTCTGAGAGGAATCTTTCAGGGCCCCAACCTTCCTTCTTCTCACCTCGTAAATCATTCTGATGCCACCTGATTGCCATGTACCTCCCCACACACACATATGTTTGCACATCCAAACTATCTGAAAAGGATCCTGGTGGAACCAATCCTGAATAAGACCATTAATGCTTTCATCTAAGTTTTTGTGACATTAGTGTTTTATGGATCTGTTACCTGCCTGACCAATCTTTTTTATTTTTCTTTACAGGATCCTTACACCCTTATATATAAAGATATGTCAATTCCTTACTTATGACTTTATCCAAGGGTTCTCTCATGGACCCCTATTCTTTCTCTATCCATCTTCTCTTGGTGATCATATCTGCTTCCATGGCAACAACTTGTCTTTATGCAAACGACTTTCACGTCTACATGTCAAAATCTCCTTTTTCTCTTGAGTGAGAAAGTCTGGTTGCAGTTTTGCATCTCCAACTCCCTGTTGGACAGTTCCAGCTTGTTGCCCCATAGACATCTCCAATTCAACATGTTGAAGAACAGTGCAGACCTCATCAAGATGACTGCCTGAATGGAGGCATGTGATTCCCACATGATCAATCCCACAGAAAGCTAGAAATACCATACCAGAAAACAAAAAATGTAGGAGGGCATGTGGGAAAATTTGGATACTAATGTACTGTTGATGAGTTGTGAACTGATCCAACAATTCTGGGGAACAATTAGGAACAATGCCTAAAATTGTGCCTACCCTTTTACCCTACAATACCTCTATTGGATCTGTATCCCAAAGAGCGTCAAAAAAAAAAGTGGGGGGAGGACCTATACGTACAAAAATATTTATAGCAGATGTTTTTGTGGTTATAGAGAAATGGAAATTGGGAGTGATCTTGGACAAATTACTTCACCTCTAGGCTTCAGTTTCTTCATCCATAAAAATTAAAGGATTAAACTACATTTGCCTAAGATCATAGCTCATTACCTGAGATCACTGCTCTAGTACTGGAAAGAACCTTATTGGACATTTCACCTAAATTCCTTATTTTACATTTTAGGGAACTGAGACCCAAAGAGCTATGAAATTATTTGGCTAAGGTCATAAAACAACTTAGCAGGAGAGTTGGACTTATCATTAGACTTAGACTTCCTTCCTATTATGGCAGGCTTGGGCAGATATTACATTACAGTGATCACATCTGACCCATAAAGGATAGAGATAGCCTGAAGTGTGGTTTGGGTAAGGAAATACTGGGGGATTAAGTATGAATCCACTGACTTCTGGTTAATGGTGGCAGAAGAGATTAGCTCACTGCTGTACTCTAGCAAAGAGGTGAAAAGAATATAAGATTAAATAATTACCAATAAATTTTTTTAAAACTGTAGTAAATGCTTTAATCCAATCAGAACCCTGTGGGCATTGGGAAAGAGGTCCTGACCGGAAAAAAAAAGGCAGTGAAAGTGAAGATAAGCCAAAAGCCTTCAGCACAGACTGAAGATGCTCCCAGTGACTGCTGAAGCCTGCAGCATTCTGTCCTTTGGCTAGGGATGACTTGGAGTGTACATATGAGGAAGCTCTAGGGTGGTAGGAAGCATTCTAATACTAAACAACTGTCAGACCAGGACACCCCAAGAATGCTGGGAGTTCACAGTCCTGTGACCTGAGATGTTCCAAAGAGCCCTGAAGATCTCAGTGCTCTGAACTTAGTTGATCTAGGATGGGATTACATGAAACCTACCAGGTCTCTGAATGCATAGGAATCCAAGTCAGAACCAAGCAGGATTCCACTACTCCATCTAAGAGTGAAGATTGAGGCAGAACATGGACCCAATACAAAGTCTTACATTAGAAACTGAAGCTGCAGACAAGAGTAAACAAAAGAAGATACTGAATGCTATGATGAGATAGTATGGATTCTGAGATTGTTGCGTTCATCCTTTGTTGTCAAAGAAGACCATGCCATTAGAGAAATGATGACATGACTTGCACTTGACTTTGTTTTGAGGGAGGGAAAGAGGGCTGTACAAGGTCACCAGTCTCATATTCTCCTTGTAAGCCATCTGGATCCAGTAACCAGATATTCATCGGGATGACTGGAGATGGTCCAGGATGCAATGGGAGACTTGGGCTCCTTAGGTCAAGGCCTATTCAGGTATTCACTTGGGGTGAGGTAACACCCATTCAGTGAATAGGCCTGTTTAAGAAGTAGTCAGGGGATGGCCCCTTTAATGAGTCAAAGGAAAAATAACTAAATCAGTTTGAGAGGGAAACAGCAGCAGTTACTATTAATAATCACTCTTAAGCCAAGAGCATCCAGAAAACAGCCATTAAGTGAAGCTTGGGCAGGGGCCTAGTGTTGTCCATTCTATGGGCTTCAGAGTACAGTAGGTTTAAGGTTTCGGGAAAGACAAGGCAAGGCAAGGTAAGGAAAGGCAAGGCAAGGCAAGGTAAGGAAAGGCAAGCAAAGCAAAGGAAAGGAAGAAATCTAGCCAGTAAACCCCAAATTAACTGGGCATCCTCAGAACTTCCTAATTTACCATCCTGTGAATAGGAGAAGGAAAGAGAGGGGGAGACAAACAGGAGAGGAGGAGCTGAGTTACCCAGCTAGCTGGGTCCCCATTCAGGCAGCTGGATTCTGAGATGGTCAAAAAACAAATCTACAAGGAGAGAGTATTTCTACCACAACTACAAACAAAGTCACAGTGTATGGGGGGGAGGAGGCATGTCTTAGCCTCAAGGACTTAAAAAATACCTGAAAGAATTGAAGTAGCAAAAAATATGAAATTACAAATGAAATACGAGTCCTGGGGGAAAGAAATAGAAAAAATAAAAAGCTTAAAAGAGAAGATAGAAAGCCTCGCCAAAATAAGAAAGTCTTTAAATATTACAATAGATCTAACAGAAATAATATAAATAACAAGAAATATGTTTTTAATAAATTTGTTATAGTTTTAATAAAATTTTCACAAAACAAGAAGAAATACAAAGCATCTGAAAATTTTAGTGCAGTTTTAGGCTATTAATGTTTAATATGTGACCATGTCACAGCTATTAATGCATTAAACTACACTCATATTTTTAAAGTTATTTTTAATATTGTTAAGCTAATAGTTTTAAGGGATGAAAACAATGTGTGACCCCATTGTCATTATAGCTTAAAACTTCACTAAAATTTTTGGGACACCCTATATAAGAACAAAATGCAAATATTGAAAAAACATAAAGAAAATGTTAGGCATTTACTATCAAAAATAACAGATCTAGTAAATAGGTCAAAGAAGGATGATTAAAGAATCATCTGACTCCTTGAAGATCATGATTTTAAAAAAATAAAATCTGTACACTTTATTTCAAGAAATTATACATGAAAACTGATAAAAATCAACTAGACTGAAGTACAAAGTGAAAATAGAATCTACTTGCCATCTCTTTAAATTAGCCTCAAAATGATAATAATACTAAAAAATGTTATAACCAAAACTTAGAGCTTCCAGGTTAAATTTTAAAATACTGCTGGAAGCCATAAAGAAGGTGTTCAAGTACCAAGGAACTACAGTCAGGGACATATAACACGTGGCAGCTCTTACCTTAAAGAAGAAATCTTGACCTGTTCCATAAGGGTTTACAATCAAGAATAACTTCACGTGAAAAACAGAATCTAGTTCTAAAAAGAGGAAAATAGATTTTTGGTTTTCGTTTTTAAAGTCAATTTCAAGCATACCAAAGGAAAAGACCAGATATGAGTAGAAACTTTGTAATGCAAATGAGTAAGTCAAAAGTTACTTTGAAAAGTAATTTTATTTAGGAGAGGATTCTGGGAAGATGGCAGAATAGGTCAGAAAATTCCAAGCTCTCAAGATTTTCCCCCACAAAAGAGTTCAAATAGAACCTTAGGGCAAACAAAGTGTGCGTGGAAATAAGTAAGAATAGGGCACAACCAGGGTCTTCCTGGTTCAATTTGAGAAGATCAGAAGAAAAATCCCAGGAAGAGGTTTGATCTCTATGAAGAGTAAAAACCTCCAGGCTAGGTTGTTTTAACAACAAGCTGCAAGCAGCTTAAACAACACGTGGCAACCTGAGGTTAGTTGGTTTGAGAGGCTACATCAGCCCCTGCTACAGGAACATTTACCCCCAGATAATGAGGGGAGTTGGGCATTTAAGCCCAGGAAGATGAAAGAACCTCTGTTGACAAGGAGCGGCAGAGGAGAGAAGAAACCAGCACACACCAGGTGAGTGCAGAAGCACTGGGGCAGAAAGCTTCTGACTGCAGGCACTTGGAGCAGGTTGGAGGTTTGGTTTTGGCTAAACCAGAGCTAAAGGTGATTACAAAAATTAAGGTATTATCACAAAAACATGCAAAGGCAAAGGAGAAAGAATCCAACCATAGAAAGCTGTTAAGGGAACAGAGATGACTGGGGATCATCTTCAGCAGAGGATATTGAAGCAAAGAAACCTCCAAAGAGTAATGCCAAATGATCACCTGCCCAAAAAAGAATTTATAGAAGATCTTAAAAAATACTTTAAAATCAAATGACAGAGATGGAGGAAAGCTCAAAAAAATAAGAATAATCCAAGAAAAACAAGAAAGTTATGAAAGGAAAGTCAATCAATTAGAAAAGGAGATCCAGAATCTTAAGGAAGAAAATGGCACCTTGAAAATTAGAATTGGGCAAAGTTAAGTCAGAGAAATTATAAGAGATCAAGAAATAATTAAACAAAATATGAATAGTGAAAAAATAGAAGAGAAAGTGAAACATAAGAAAAACAGCAAATTTGGAAAATAGATCTAGAAAAGAAACAATAAAAATAATCAGACTAACTGAAAGTTATGATCAAAAAAAGAATCTTGATACAATAATACAAGAAATATTGTCCAGAAGCATTAGAACAAGGAGGGAGGGGAGTAGAAATAGAAAAATATCCATCAATCACCACTTAAAAGAGATTCCATGAGGAAAACTTGTAGGAATATCATAGTCAAACTCTGAAACCTCTTCTCAAAGACAAAATATTGAAAGTGTCAAGATTAAAATAATTTAAATATAATGATGCCACAATTAGAATTACACAAGACCTGTCAGCAGAGACATTAAAGGACTGCAGGTCTTAAAGAGCAAAAGAATTGTATCCTGCAAGGTTAAGTATTATCCTGAAAGAAAAAAAAAAAATGGACATTTGATAAACTCTCAGACTTTCAAGACATTGTTAAAAAAAAAAAATCCTGAACTTAATATAAGATTCAACATACAAGAACCAAGAGAAATACAAGGTACATATCACAAACTGGTTATAAGGGATTCATAATGACAAACTGTTTACTTTTTATATATGTAAAATATATGTCTAAGGTTCATATTAATAATTGGGTAGCTCATAAGAAAGATTGGGGTAAACCTGAGTATGATATGAATTTAAAAAATAAAACCATTTAGGAACAGCTAAAAAAAGTAATTATTTTATACAAATCAGGTGCAAGAGGAAGAATTGATACAGAGGAATTAGATGGGGGAGGAAGGCTGGTAAGTACTGGCAACCTACTTTCATCAGAATGGGTTTAAGAGGGAACAATACGTATATTTAGAAGAATACAATGGTCTTCTAAATTCAGAAGAAATAAAAGGGTAGAGGCATAGACAGAAAGTGAAGGGACAAGGGAGGGATCTTTAGAGGGGAAAACGACGGAATAGGTAAAAGGGGGGTATGGAAAGATATTTAGATTTATGGGAATGGGAGGATGGGGGAGGGATCCTTGGAGGGAGGGAGGCAAGTAGTAGGAGGGCAAGGTAGTGAGTGGAAGTAAAGTAGAGGAGGCAGGAGAGATAGGAAACAAAAGATATGCACAAACACAAAAACAGACATCAGGAGTAGAATGTGTTTAGGAAAGTAGATGTCTGTATATGTTTGTATATATGCTTAAGTATATGTATATATTCATAGCTAGAGAGAAACATATCTAAACTTTATTGCAGCCTTCTGGGGGGTGGGGAAGGAGAAAAAAGAACAAAGTAAAAAAGTGCACAGAAGAAAACAAAAGAAAACTCACAAGGAAGCAAAGAAAAGGTGGACAATTCTCAACATAATATGTATTACTTATCATACATCCAGGCTTTCTCGAAATGAAAATTTATTGTTACATATTTTGAATCTTCTCTTACATTCTGTTATACACACAACGTGCTTTTTTTTCTTTTTTACTTTGTATTTAAGCTTATGATATGTTTTTGTTTCTTTTCTCTATTCTGTATTTGTGTTCTGGCCCTTGAGTCTAAAATAATTTTTTTTTAAATAAATTTATTTGAGCAGTCTGAAAGAGCTAAATAATGATGACGTTCTTACATTACAATCAGGAGAGAAGAAATGGGTGTCACTTTGGAACCCTAAAGTCTCTAAGTTTAACTCACAGAAGTGAGTTAAACACAGAGGGCCTAGGGATGACTTTGTTCTGTTTTGATGATCTTAGGAGAAGAAAGAAAAGGCAGGGGAAAGAAATATGTTTGGAAGGAAGGTGGAAGAAGGGGGTGGAACTTAATATTTTCATGATCAAGGTGTTTGAGAAGAAAAGCACAAAAAGATGGAAAAGAGGATATGAGGAGGGAGCTTCACATGAAGACCATTTTTATCTGGACTATACACAGGAAGGTTGGACACACACAGTGTTTGGTGGGAAAATATATTAAACTCAACAAGGAGATAGGCAGGGACAGGGACAGAAAAGATGAAATCTTACAAGGAAGATTGTATACAAGAAAGAATACTCATCAACTGCTCGGGGTCAGGGCCTGAGCCCCCTGGATCCCCCTGACCCACGGGCCTCTAATCTGTGGGCCCTGAAGGAAGGAGACCGGAGACAAGATGATCCAAGCAACAACCCTTTATTCAGCTGAGGGTTAGGGTTTATAAAGGCTATATCCACCAATCACATACATGCTGAGCTCATCCCATTACTTCACCATCTCATGACTATTCCACATCCTTACACCCACAGTAAGGAAGGAAGCTTATCTTGTTCCTGCAGCTAGTTCCTGGGTTCCCAGGCTCACTTGTAACTTTACTGTACAGAGCACCAGTATCTGCAGGAACATCAGGTTCCAGGGTCACACAGAGCTTCTGCCAGGGTGTGCATCAGCACCGTTCCCACGGGAACAGGCTTTGCCTCTGACTTGCACCCCCTGGGACCCTTTGGGCCTCTTACAATCAACAAAACAAAGCTCAATTTCAAAGTATGGATAATTAAGGGAAAATTAAATTTTTTTTAAAAGAATAAAAACTAGTGATTGGTATCTAGGCAAAGAAAAGAGGAGAGGGGCAAGAGCATTAAAGAAAATCACTCCAGTTATAGATCAGTACTGCTGCTCGCACCCCTTTTTTCACCACCTTCTTTATAAAGGATATAAGGATCAAGAAAAGGAAAATATAAGAGTATTTGATATAGGGAAAAACACAATTAACAATCATAACTGAGAATGTGAATGGCATGAACTCACCCACAGGAAAAAAAAGACAGCAGTATAGATTACAAAGCAGAAATTAATGGTATGTAGCTTAGAAGAAACACAATCGAAGTATGAAGATTCATCCAGATATAAAATAAGGGATTGTAAGAGAATTAATCATGCTTCAAGTGACCTCAAAAAATAAGGGAGAGCATTCATAATCCCAGAGAAGGGAACTGTAAAAATAGACATGGTTAAAAGAGACAGAGAAAGCACATCATGCTTGAAGGCATTACAAACAATAAAATCCTACCAGAACTTAATATATTTAAAGATATTTGTGCCAAAGGCTTAGCATCTTCATATTTAAGAGGAAAAATGAATCAAAGTATGGGAAGAAATAGACAACAAAACTATAATAGTTGAAATGTTAACATACCCTTTTTCAAGACTAGACAATTAAAAATATAAATAATAAGGAAGTTAAAGATAGGACTAGAACAGCAATTTTAAAAAACAGGAAGGAATATACATATTTCTGAGGTGTCTATGATATCTTTACAAAAATTGACCATGTAGTGGAGCATAAAATCTTCACAAACAAGTGAAAAAAAGTAAAAATATTAAACATATCCTTTACTGACCCCAACACAATAAAACCATAATTAATAAAAGACTCTTGAAGAAAATATTAAAACTAAAATGGAGAATAATTTAGTGTTAAAGAATTTGTGGGTCAAAAACAAATTATGCAAACCATTGAGAATTTCTTCAAAGAACACTACCAAAATGAGGCTACATATCAAAACTTTTAGGACACACCCAAAACAGTCATTAGGGAAAATTTTATATATCTAAAAACTTTCATTAACAAAAGAAAAAGAATAGAGTAATGAATTAGGCATGCAACTAAAAACAACTAAAAAATGAATATTTTTAAAAACTAAATACTGAAATAAAAGTTCTGAAAATCAAAAAGAAGACTAATGTAACTGGAGAAAAAGAATCACTGAATTGTTAGACAAAACAAAGAGCTATCCAAAATAATAATAAAATAGATAAACCATTACCAAGTCTGATTTTTTTTGAGAGAAAATAAATTTAATTACAAGTGACAAAAATAAAAAAGTAGAATTCCCAAAAAAAGGAAAAGGAAAGGAACTGTTTGCCCTAAATGCCAACAAAATTGAAAAGAAACAAAAAAGACTAATATTTATACAAGCATAAATCTTCCATTTATTTTCAGTTTATCTTTCATTTGAGGCATTTGTTTTCTCTCCTTTTTGCCTCCTCCCAAATTTAAAAGAAAGAAAAACAAAACACTTGTAATAAATATGCATAATCAAGCAAAACAAATTCTCGCATTGCTCAGGTCCATGTTGCATTCTACTTCTTAAATTCATCACCTTTCTATCAGGAGGGTGGCTTAGTTCATTGTGAGAATTCTGGAATCATGGTTGATCATTGAGTTCATCAGGGTTCTTAAATGTTTTAAAGTTGTTTAACTTTACGATTTAGCTGTTATTATACAAATTGTTCTCCTGATTCCACCTGCATCAATTCATACAACTCTTTCCAGATTTCTCTGAAACTATACTGTTTTTTAGTTTTATGGCTGTGGGAAGTAAGAAAGTTTTGTTTTCCATATTCCTATGTGATCTAGCATGGACAGGTTAGAGGTCAGAAACTAATGCTCAGGCCCAAGATGCTGTGTGAGGAAGGGTCTATCAGAGAGGAGAACATGGAGTCACACGACCAGGGGACAGTATCACAGGAGATCCTAAGTTCAGAAAACAGTATAAGAAGCCCTATATTTCTGCGCATGTTGTAGTCATCCTGTAACCTTACTGGGGAGGCAAAGATTAATAAAGGCTTTCCTGATTTCACAACAGGTATTGATCTTTGCTTAAGGTGAGCATGTTTCTCACTATTGGAGGCTTGTTAGAGGGGCTCACTTCTAACAATGGCACAATAGATTACATTCATATGGTCTACCATATTCATATCATCTACCATAATATTCATACACTATAATTTGTTCAGCCATTCCCCAATTGTTTCCAGTTCTTTGCCATTATTTAAAAAACATCTGCCACAAACATTTTTGCACATGTGAGTCACCTTTCTTTTCATTTCTTTAGGGGTATTTGACCTAGCAGAGGTGTCAGTGAATAAAACGCCCAAATTAACAAATAAGAAAGGGAGAGATTAAATAATCTAATCACAGGGAATGAAATTGAACAAGACATAAATTAATTCCCAAAGGAAAAAAATCCAGGGCCAAATGAAATTACAAGCAGATTCTATCAAAAATTCATGTATTTTAATGTCATATAAATTATTTGCAAAATTGGGAAAAGATCCTACCAAATTCCTTCAGCTATACAGCTATGACCTTGAAGAGTATACAAGGGAGAGACAAAGAACAAAAAGAAAACTATAAACTGATATCCCTAATCAATGTAGATGCAAAAAATAGTGAATGAAATCATGACAGAGGTTACAGCAACATGCTAAGAAGATAAATACACTATTATCAGGCTGAATATATACTAGGAATGGAGGCTTAGTTCAATATTAGGAAAATTGTAAATGTACTAGACCATATTGATAACAAAAATTTTTAAAATATATTTATATAAATAAAAACATAAAAATCTTTTCATGAAGTGCAACAATAATTTCTGATTTAAATAAAACACTAGGAATAAAAGAAACTTTTCTTAATATAGTGAATAGTATCTAAAACTATGAGCCGCCATTTTTTGTAATAGAAAAACACTAGTGATATTTCCAATAAGATTGGGATAAAGCAAAGATATTCATTTTCACCACTATCATGCTAACTAAAAATAAAACAATAAAAAAAATCTGAGGGAATAAACATAGACAAAGAGGAAAACAAAATTATCAGTTTTTGCAAGTTATATAGTGGTCTACTTAGAGAACTCTAGAGAATCAGCTAAAAATTATTAAAACAATAACTAACTTTAGGAAAATAATGCAAAAAATAAACCCATATCATCAGCTTTTCTGTATATGAAGGTAATACCTTCTCCAGAAGGGGTAGGCGTGACCTAGAGATCCACATACACTTCTGGGATTTGGAGTTTTCATTCATTTCCTAACACAAGAAGATATGACTTCAGAATGGGAATGGAACTGAAAAAAGAACCCTCAAAAGGAGAAGAGAAAACAGCAGAAGAAAGAGGGGGTGGGTGCCTCCCAATAGCCCTAGGATGCAAAAGATCTACAGAGGCCTTAGAAAATGCAGAGACAAGCTAAAGATAGGAGAGCTTGTGTGGCAGTTTAAAACAGTCCGAAAGGCCATTTTCCCTCTTCTGATGCCACAAGGAAAGGAAGGTAAGATAAAGGTTGGCGATCAAAGAGGTATAGACTGTTCTAATCAATGGTATACAATCACAAAGTAAACTCTTCTTTTTCCCATCCCTTAGACTGAGTGTCATTGTCACCTACTTCTAAGTTTGTTCCATTATTGTAGTGTTACAGAACTAGTTTACAACTCTTAAACTCCTGTGGGTTATGCAAGCATATGTATTTCCATGTATACATTATTTCACAGCCAGAAGGCACAGAGACTACTCTGGGAGCCCTGGTACAGGGCTTATATGCAATCCCCAAGCTATTGTTAAGAGAGTTTCCTCTCTTTAACCAGTAGCGCAATAATGAAGCATTCATGTTTCATCACTCCTGAAGACCAGAATTCATACAAACCTGGGCTTTTCAGTGTGCCTTTATCAGACTATGAGATAACCCTGTGGTTTTGCTGTGTAACTCCAATATCTGACTCACTAAAAACAGTGGATCCTCAGGCTCCTTAGAAACACTTAATGTTATAAGGTCTTAGACTTAAAAAGGATCTTAGAGATCTCTGAATCCAATCAAGTCTCTTCCCACTCTAATCCATCCTCCACTCAACTATCAAAGTGATTTTATTAAAGAGTAGGTCTAATCACATCGCCGCCCTCCAGGGTCAAATATAAAGTCCTCTCTTTGGTATTTAAAGTATCTTACAGTCTGACACTTTCCTACCTTTCCAGACTTCTTATACTTTACTACCTTCAATGAACTCTGAGATCCAGTTAACACTTGTCAGCTTGACATTACTCACAGATGACATTCCATTTCTTCATGCCTGGAATGCTCTCCCTCCTCATCTCTAATTCTCAACTTAGCTGGCTTCCTTTATAACTCAGATCAAATCCTACCTTCTGCAGGAAACCATTCCTTGTCCTCTAGCAGTTTATGTAGAACCAGGCCCTAGAGGACATGTTACATCACCTACAAAACCCAGCAAGAAGGCATAGAAAGAGAAATTCCATTCAAAATAACTATTTGATATATACAATATATTTGAGAATCTACCTGCCGAGGTGTGAGGCCAAGCAAAGTAGGATCTTTTGCTGTTTTTGTTTTAGTATAATCAAGAAGTATAATGCCTCTGAATAATGTGGTTGAGAAGGATCTTTCCTTTCATTGTTGGGCCTGAGAAGATTTGTGGGAAGGTCCACACGTTTTGTTAATGAGGAACTGGTTCTCAAGAGATGTAAAGCATTCTTCTTCTAAAAAGTGTATAAAGATTTTGAGGTGTGGTTTTATTTTGGGGCTTACTAACTGGTATTCTTTGTTTGGTCAGAGGAGGACCCTGGGAAACCACTAAGGAACTCCCCCCTTCTCACCTACCCCTCTTGGAAAACCCAGATGTTGGTGCTTCCCTCTCTGGTAACTGTGGTCAGAGAGTTGGACATCTCTGTTGATTTGTGATTTATGTATTGATTATGGTCAGACAGAGGAAGCCATGTCTGTTGATCTTTGATTTCTCTGTATTTTCTGACTCCCCTGAACCAGGTGAATGATATATGTGGCTGATTAAAGGAACGATATACGTACTTGATTAACGCAATTGCTAACCCCTCAAAAGCTGCCTTTCCTTTTAAGAATGCAGATCTAAGAACTGGTGATAGCATGCGCCACCCCGTGTATGTCAGGATGCTTACTCGTACACAAGGCAAACACAGGAACAATATGAATATAACTACAAAACATTCTTTGCAAAAATCTGTTGGGGGTGTAAACTCAGTTTCATGTGGACAGTCTCGGGCAGGTAAAGGTGAGAGCTTCTAAACCTTAGAGTTCTCATGAGGCCCCCCAGGAAACAGCAGGGAATTGAGGAGTGAGATCTCGTGTATTTCCGCCTCTTCCCGTGAGAACGTGATGGGAGAGAGCATCCCCGCCCTCGAGACTGGCCCAGATCTGGGCACACCTATTGTTATCTAACAGGCACGGTATTCAGGTGCAAACTGTGCAGCAGGAGAGCTTGAGTAGGGTCAGGAAAGCCCGAAGGCACTTTTAGAGCTGAGGGGCCCTTACAGGACAGAAGGCCCCTTTTCCTCTCTTCGCTCTTCCCTCCCCCCTCTCTCCCCACTTCCACTTCTGCTTTCATTCTCTTACTGTGGGATCTTTGCCTCCTTGGGAGATTTCTCTCTCTCTCCTAAGGAAGAGTTCCCCCTGCACATGTAACCAGGACCCTGAATAAAGCCTAACCCTTGTTCGACTCCGGAAAGTCTCTTCTCTCATACGTTTATCCGGTTTGGCCAGCCGAAGACCTGCGATATAGGTAAGGTAAGACTCGGGTAGCCCTCAGGCCTCTAGGCCTGGCAAAAATCAATAGACAATAATTAGGTATTAATTGTTCTGGGTTGAGATGTGCCTATATGATAAAAATGACAATATTATCCAGATCAATTTACTTTTTCAGTCCTTATCTATCAAACACATACTTTATGGAACTAGGGAAAATAATAATAAAATTCACATGGAGGAACAAAAAGTCAAGAATCTCAAGGGAAGTAAAACTAAATGTGAAGAAAGGCAGCCTAGGATGATATCACAAACTCTACCACAATACAGAAAAAAGTAGAATTTTTTAGTACTGGTTGAGAAACAGGAAAGTCATTAGTTAGGGAAACATACAGAAGAAAACAAACAGTAGCATAGTGGTTGATAAACTGAAAGACCACAACTATCAGAATAAAGACTGTATCTGACAAATATTTTAAGAAAATTGAAAGAAGTTTAGCAAACATTATGTTTAGACCAGCATCTCATTCCATAAACCACATAAAAGCTTTAAATGGATACATAACCTAGGTATAAAATGTCACATCATAAATAAGTTAGAATAATGTAGAAGGAGATCACTTTTTGCACTTATGGAAAGAAAATTGTTGACTCAAAGGAAAGAGAGAATAGCTGCACGTGTATAGCCCATATTGAATTGCTTGCCTTCTCATTGGGGATGGGTGGGGAAGGTGGAAGGAAGAGAAGTTGGAACTCAAAGTTTTAGGAATGAATGTTGAGAAATGTTTTTGCATGCAGCTGGGAAATAAGAAATACAAGTAATGGGGTATAGAAATCTATCTTGCCCTACAAGAAAAGAGAGAAGATGGGGATAAGGGAAGGGAGAGGTATGATAGAAGGGATAGCAGATTGAGGGAAGGGGTAATCAGAATGCATGGTATCTTGCGGTGGAGGAAGGGGAGAGACAGGGAGAAAATTTGGAACTCAAAATCTTGTGGAAATGAATGTTGAAAACTAAAAATAAACAAATTTAATTTTTAAAAAAAGAGTAAGTTTTATCTGAGATTTTTGGCTATCACTTAAGAGAAATATGAAATTGTGCTTGTCAATAAATAGAATATATTGAAGTTGTGTCTTTGAACCAACAGCAATAGATTCAAAGATTTCATTTTTGCCTTAGGGATTAATAAGCAATGTAGATATTTGTTAGTCTGAAGACTTATAATAGCCAATATGGTCTGGTGTTTTCAGTTAATTTTCCTGTATTCCCCATGTTCACTGAAACTCCAGAATGTGACTACTTTTAATTAATAAATGAAGCCCTCTGTGGTAGCAAGAAGACAAGGAGTGATCAGCTAGTCATTTCCACTATGAACAGTCTCCCACTACATGATAGAATATAAGGAGAGGAGAGGAGAAGAGAGGAGAGGAGAAGAGAGGAGAGGAGAGGAGAGGAGAGGAGAGGAGAGGAGAGGAGAGGAGACAGTAAAACCCAAGTCAACTGGGCATCTTTTGGTCACCCAAATTTACCTTCCTTTGGAGAGGAGAAGAAAGGGGAAGGGAAGGCAGACAGGAGAGGAGGAGTTGAGTTACCCAGCTAACTGGGTCCCCATTCAACCAGCTGTGTCTGCTCATAGGATTGTGTTCCTCCTTTGTTGGCAAAGAAGACCATGCCATCAGAGAAATGATGACCTGACTTGCACTTGACTTTCTTTTGAGTAAGGGAGGGCTGTGCAGGTCACCAACCTCACTTCTCCAGAGCCATTTGAATCCAGTAACCAGATATTGATCAGGATGACTGGAGATGACCCAGGATGCACTGAGTCCTGTCCTGTCCTGTCCTGTCCTCTGCCAAATAAAATTATTGAGGAAATAAAACTTCTACTAAAGTAGAAAATAAAAAAGCAGGTAAAGAATTAGCTGTGAAGAAATCTTCAAAGAACTTCAGAGGACAGGGGTTCATAACCTTTTGGGGTATCATGGACCCCTTTGACAGTGTGGTGAAGCCTATTGATGCCTTCTCAGAATAATATTTTTAAAGGCACAAAATAAAATATATGACAACCAAGAAAATCAAAAGCTAGTGAAAATAAAGATGTAATTGTTTTCCCAACCAAGTTACCAGACTAGCCACATGGGTCCATGGACCCCAGATTAAGAAGCCCTGTATTAGAAGGTAACTGTTCCTTCTTTTTATTTCCCTGGGTAGCTGTTGTTGTATTCATCCTTTGTTTTTGAAGAGGACCATGACATCAGAGAAATGATGACATGACTTTCACTTGACCTTGTTTTGAGTGAGGGAAAGCTGTGCAAAGTCACCAGCCTCACATTCTCCTGAGTCATCTAAATCCAGTGACCAGAGATTCATCAGGATGACTGAAGATGGCCCAGGATGCAATGGGAGACCTTGGCTTTTTAGGCTAAGGCCTTTCCAGGTGCTCACTTAGAGGAGGTAATGCCCTTCTCTTTTTAAAGAGTAGTCAGGGTAGCAGGAGTAGACTCAAGGAACAAAGGGAACAGCAGCAGCAGCTCTGGCAGACCAGAAATGCTAGGAGGCTGGTATCTTAAGGATGGATTGCTCATTAATTAGCTCTATCACTCAAAGGAACAGAATGAATGAAGTGTAGGCAGAAGGAAAAAGAGTCTCTAAATCACCACCCAGAGTGGCAGATGCTCCCACTATGAGAGGCATACAGGAAGAGGCTGACTGGAGAAACAACTGATTCACTTCTCCTATTATATTCACTTCAGGAAATAAAGTCGTTGAGTAGAAATGCTTATTAAACAGTGAATTGAATAGAATGGTGGGGAATTGCCAACTATATTTAACTACTTAAGATTTTCCCCTACCTCCCTTCTTTTCCTTCTTCCTCTCCCTCTCTTCCTCTTTCTTTTCCCAGTCCTTCTTCTCCCTCCACCTCTCTCTCCAAACAACAGTAGTGACAAGTTATTGTTCCTACTATCATTCAGTTGTGTCTGACTCTTCATGACCCCATTAGGGGTTTTCTTGGCAAAGACACTGGAGTGGTTTGTCATTCCTTTCTATAGCTCATTTTACTGATGAAGAAACAGGAGGAAAACAGAGTTAAGTGGCTTGCCCAGGATCACAGAGCTAGTGATTGTCTGAGACCATATTTGAACGTGAATCTTCCTAAGCCCAGGCCTGGTGCTTCTATCCTTAGCACCACCTAGCTGCCCATTTGGCAAGTTAGGGAGGTCTTACCAGAATTTCTATTACTCTCAGAAGTGTATACCCTCAGAAGATAACATACCCTCTAATCAGTCAAGTCAGGCCTATGGATCCTTTAAAATAGTGTTTAGAGTATGAGGACTCAGAAAGTTCAACTTTGCTCTTCTAGGGATGAGCCTCATACCTAGTGTATAGTTTCAGTGGCTCACAGTTTCATCTTCTTCCTGTGCTTATCTGTTACATTCTTCTACTTGCCAACCCCATGACAGTGGTTTCAATTCCTGTCTGCTACCTCAGAATCTCTTCCTTCCTGATTTCCTTCTTGGGTTATTTCTTCCATCCTGAAGAGTAACTCTTTATCATCTCTAACAAGTCAGAGTACGTGGAGAGGTTCCTTGGACACCCTGGACTTTTCCTTCATGAGTGAAATCAGTTTACACTTAGTACACAGCTGGGTGGCAAAAGCCTCAGGTAGGCCTAATCCTTATACATCCGTATCAAGTTCCCCTTGACTTTCCTGGCTGTTGGCATAAAAGGGTTAGGGCTAGGTTTCTCAAGTAGATTTTAACACTTTGTGCCTTCTCCTGAAAACTTTAGTAACCATTAGACTTATAAACTCCCAGGGTGGGGATCCCTGGGAGCAGGAGCAGCAGCAGAAAGTGACAAGGACCAGTGGGTACAATAACATTTAGACTTCCAACTTGCAACAGTCCAGGCCATGGGGCTCTTAGCCCTAACTTCTTTGTCAATATCCTGCCTCTACCTTCTCTATCTATAATAAACGAATTTACAATTCTCTTGAGACTGACTCTGAGTATATGGCAGATGAACGACCATGATGGAGTTTGGAGGATAGCTAGCCATATCCCAGAGGCCATCACCACAAGAGAAAACATGAAGCCCTCTATGGTAGCAAGAAGACAAGGAGTGATCAGCTAGTCATTTCCACTATGAACAGTCTCCCACTATGTGATAGAGTATAAGGTTCTCTGACCTTAGCTATTCTCCATTATATACACACCAAAAGGATCATCCACTCCATTTTTCCCTGGGAAGGAATCCTCCCAGGGCACAAGACCTCCCTCTATGTGCCATTCCAAAATCTCACAATATCTCAACCAGGAAGTACAGGCAACATAGTCAAAAGGAGCAATGAAATTGTGACTAGAAGAGCTGGGTTCGAATCTTGATTCTGATACTTATGAGTCTGCTTTGTGATTATGAGAAAGTCACATACATAGTCTCTCTGATTATCTACCTCATCTACAAAATTAGAAGATGACTGTGTACTCTCTAACTCACAGAGTTGTGATGAAAGTAAACCTTAAAACGCCTAGAAAATATATAAATATTGTCTTCCTGCTATCTCATCTATATCTGGGTACAGTGATGTCACAAAAGAATGGATTGGTAATGGTAGGATTTCAGGTAGCTGGGAGGGGAAAATTGTAGATAGAGAAAGGTACTAAATTTTAGGTCATCTAACTTATCAGATGGATATTCTCTAGGCCCTAAGGGAAAGCCTGGTGCTGCCTGCTCAGATAAGCCTGGACCTGTAGCTACCTGGACCCAGGGCTGCCCCAGCCAGTTGGCCCTGGGAAGAAGGAGGGGTAGAAGGACCATTGTCCCTTGGGTTTAGGAAAGTACAGGGTGAGGAGACCTCAGTGTTCTATTCCAGAGAGTGGAACAGAACAAGAATAGATGTGGGATTCTTTTGGGTTTAGAAACTGTAGAACTTTCTGGGCATGGGAGAACTGAAAACATTTCCCCTCACAAGGCATCTCTGTCTTCTGAAGTGTGACTCCAGGGAGGGTTTTTGCTGTTAAAGCATTAGCTTTGTTTTCCTTCTCTTCCCATCATTTCAGCCTATTCAGGTACCCTATTCACTTAAGCTCAGTCCCCTGAACTGTATGGCAAGACCCAGACTATCCTACCCTAGGGATAGGGTCACATTCCTCACCCTCACAGAAACTTGGTCTGCCAGAACTCCAACTAGAACCTTCCTTCTCACCAACTAGAACCTCCACCTCAACCCCAGACCTAGGCTAATATTGACAGGGAGCAAGGGAGGACTTGAGCTAATTGGAGAAATGCTTCCCATCCTCACAACTTTATTCTAACAACCCTCTGGCAGAGAGAGTCCTTTCCCAATGCCCCATAGCCCCAAATTGAGACACTACTGCTATCTTTCTCCCCAAATGTATCTTATACTTAGGGTGTATGTGTTTCATATATACTTATATATATGTGTTGTCTCCTCGTATAAAATAGAAACTCCTAGAGGGCAAGAACTGTTTCTTTTTGTCTTGTATTCCCAGCATCAAGCACAGTGTCTAGACCAGAGGTGTCAAACTCACATGTGTCTGAACCAAATTAAAAAGTAATTGGGATAAATTTAACAAAATAAAAATAGAATGCAATATAGATATGTTAATTTGTGGTTTTCTAAGTCAATATGGGACCTGCAGGGATCTGTTTCTATGTGAGTTGATACCACTGACCTAGACCAAAGAGGTGCTTAAAACCACAGTCTGATTGTTTGAATGGATGACCTAACCCTATTCCCTTCCACTCCAATGAAAAAGGCTGCTCTTAAAGGAATCTCAGCTTCTTAAACAGCTGGAATTTAGGCTTCAGAGTTAGAATGAACCATAAAGACCATCTAGTCCACCCCCTTCATTTTATAGATGAAGAAATTAAGACCCAGAGATATTAAGGGATTTGGACAAAGACGATAAACAGGTAGTTAATAGCAGAGTCAGGATCTGAACCCACATCCTCTGACAAGATGACCACTAATCTGAGTTCTGTTGGACAGCCCTACTTCTCTACCCATTCCCTGCAGCTCAAAGGAAGAGGGAATGAGCTCTGATCTAGGACTTCTTCAGAACTTTGAGAAGTCTTAAAATAGAAAGCAGAAGCCGCATTAGTCATGTTGCGAAAGAATAATCTAAACAAAACGGAAAAACTGTGAGAAATAAAAGAGAGAGAGAGAAAACTGCTTCAATGTGCGTTCAGACTCCATAGCTCCTTCTCTGGATGTAGATAGTATTTTCCATCATGAGCCTTTTGTAATTGTTTCAGATTATTGAATTGCTAGAAGAACTAAATCTATCAAAGTTTAACCCATTGTTTTTACCTTAACTCTTTTTTTATCAGACTACTCTCAACCCCCTTAAAACCCCTAGGATCCCAGACTCCTCCTTTCTCCTGCCTGGTTCTGGCAATAACTATGTCCCCCAAATTGGCAGAATCTTAAGACAGTAAGTGACCTTTTAGATTCTTAAATACAAACCCCCATCCCTCCTCTGCTTTGCAAAAAGGAAAACTAAAGCCCAGAAAGGGGAAGGGACTAGAAAAGGGAAGGCCCCAAAAGGCACTTGCTTAAGGCTTTTTGTTCAATGGGTGGCATAGGTGGAACTAATAAGACCCTAAGTCTCAGACTGGAAGTAGTATAGAATAATGGAAACACCATTGAATTCATGCAAAAGCCACATCTCAGCTCAGATGATTACTTACCTGTGTGACGTGGAGTACATCACTACCTCTCTCTGTTTTAGTTTGCTTGAAAGTCCCTTCCAAGTCTAATAATTTATGTTTGGTACAATGTAAAAAGCATTGGATTCAGAGTCAGAAGACATGGCTTAGAATCTTGCCTTCCTTAACTAGTTATCTAGGATACCTAGAACAGGCTTTATATTTCTGTGCTTCTCTTTCCTTAGACAAAGAAATGGGGGGGGGGGTGGAGAGGGGATGCTAGATTATCTCTAGAATAGAGGTTCTTAACCTGAAGTGCTTGAACTTATTTCTGTTTTAAAAAGCATTTTTATAACTGCATCTAAATAGAATTCTTTTCCTTTGTAATTCTATGCATTTTATTTCATGCCGTTGTAGATCTTCTGGGTTTCATAGGTGAAACCCATATTGCTGAATGAAGGGAAATCCATGACACAAACAAGGTCAAGAACCCCTGAATGAAATTCTTGTTAAACTTTAAAAATCCATATGATCCTATGATTCAGTGATTCCTGATCCAGGGGTCTTCTTTCCCCTATATCAGAGGAGGTTCCTTTACTTTGAGATCCTAGGGGTTTGAATACACTGCATGTCCAAGTGCTTGCCCTTCCATTGGAGAAATCTGCTTCCTCCCTAGAAAAAATCCCCTCCACACAAAAGCTCTAAGACTGCTGCAGATGGGTGATTGATGAAGAGAGGGGATCTAGGTTCAGCATGTCAAAAAACTAGTATTCTCCTTTAGTGAAGACACTTCTCCTTTACATTACAGACACCAACAATGTGAGGAAGTGATTCCATCTCTCACTTCAGAGATCTCTGGTAAGAAGGATCACTGGAGAAATTAGTATAACTTGTCCCAGTTACTGGATAGGAAGGTAGAAAATGTATTGGCGAGGGAAAAGGTAGCACAAGTGCCAATCTGAATTGAAAAAGACACAGTGGGAGACACTAAGAGATCAGGAAGTAGACTGGCAAAAGTCATGGGGGAAGGGGTAATTAAGATTTCTTTAACATTAACTTACTGATAATAGACAGTATCAGCCTTGAGTGATCTAAGTAAGAGTAGGTAGATCTTCACAGTTCCTGAGCCCTTTCACATAGAGAACAAGACAATGGGACTTAGGCAAAAGTACAGAAAGTTTAAAATTCTCTAGAATCATTCTGACCCTTGACATGCCTGAAAAAGCTAGACAGTAAAGAGCCAAGAATTATGTTTGCTCTGCATATTTTATTCTGAAAGAGCTGGAATACTTGTCTGAGCAGGAATAATACTGTGCGGGACTGGAATAGCAAGATCCAACTGAGAACAAGGATAAGCAGAACTATGTAGCCTGCTGATCAGACTGAAGATCAGGATAAAGCATGGAGGGAGAGCAAATTCAGACTTTGGTCCTTCAAGATGTTACCAGAAAACCTGGATTACATGGATTCCTGAAAAGATAGAAGCTAAAAAGATGTACGGTGAGTGTGACAACTTTAGTCCCCTGAGTTCTTTCACTTGTGGAAGATGGTGCAAATCATCCAATAAAGTATTGCAGATTAAGATGAGGACCGAAGAAGTAAAGTGATAGATCAGTGGAATGGATGAGGTATACAATACACAGTAACAAATGACCATAATGAACTAGTGCTTGATAAGTCTAAAGACCCAAGCTTTGGGGACAAGAAATCACTATTTGACAAAAACTGCTGGGAAAACTGGAAAACAGTATGGCAGTAATTAGGTATAGACCAATATCTTATACCACATACCAAGATAAGGTCAGAATGAGTGCAAGATTTAGACCTAAAGGGTAATACCATAAACAGATTAGGAGAGCAAGGAATAGTTTACCTGTCAGATCTATGGAGAAGAGAAGAATTTATGATGAAACAAGAGATAGATAGCATATTATAAGATGTAAAATGGAGAATTTTGATTATAGTAAATTTAAAATCAGTGTAACTAAGATTAGAAGAAAAACCAAAAACTGTGAAAAAAATTTTAAGCTTCTCTGACAAAAGTCTCATTTTTCAAACATATAGGGAACTGAGTCAAATTTAAAAAAAATAAAAGCCATTCCCAGTTGAATAGTAGTCAAAGGATATGAACAAGCAGCTTTCAGAAGAAGAAATCAAGGCTATCAATAGTCACATGAAAAATGCTCTAAACTAACAACTGATTAGGGAAATGCAAATTAAAACAAATACTACCTCAGACCTATCAATCTGGCTAACATGAAAGAAAAGGGAAATGACAAATGCTGAAGGGGATGTGGAAAAATTGAGACTCTAATGCATTGGTTAGAGTTGTGAACTGATCCAACTATTCTGGAGAGCAATTTGGAACTATGCCTGAAGGGCTATAAAGCTATATAACCTTTTATCCAGTAATACCACTACTAGGTTTCTATCCCAAAAAGGTTGTTTTTATTTAAAAAAGGAAAAAAAGATCTATCTATACAAAAATATTTATAAAAGCTATTCTTGTGGTGGCAAAAATTGAAAACTGATGGAATATCCAAGAACTAAGGAAAGACTAAACAAGTTGTGATACATGATTACAATGAAGTAATATTGTGTGATAAGAAATGACAAGTAGGGTGGTTTAAGAAAAAACCTGAGTAGATTTACATGAACTGATGCAATGTGAAGTGAGCAGATCCAGGAGATCTGTACACAACAACAACAATATTGTAAGAATGATCAACGATGAATGACTTAATTTAGCTACTCTAATCAAGAGAGTAATCCAAGATAATTCCAAAGGACATGTGATGAAAAATGCTGTGTACCTCCAGAGAGAGAGAACTGATAAACTCTGAATACAGATTGAAGGATACTTTTTTATTTTATTTTTGTTTTATTTTGTTTGTGCTTTCTTTTTCATCATGGCTAACATGGAGAGATGTTTTGCATGACTTCACATGTACAATCTAAATAAAATTGCTTGCCTCCTCACAGAGTGGAGAGAGAGAGAATTTTGAACTAAAAACTTTAAAATTGATGTTAAAACTTATTTTTGCATGTATTTGGGGAAAATAATTTTTTAAAGATGAGAATAGAAGTCTACTTCTTGTTTTGCTGATTTGACTATTTTGTATCTTTAAAAATAATGCTTCATTTCCTTTAGATTGATGCCACAAAAATGTCCAAGTTTGCAAGTAGTACTACAGACTTCTTTATTTGGAAGTGTCTATACTCCACCCCCTCTCCCAAAAGGAATCCCCACCCTACAAAATACCCAGTAAGTGATCATCTAAGCTCAACCTGAAGACCTCTAATGAAGCCTATTCCACTTTTGGCTATATAAAATGTTAGGAAACTTTTCCTTACATCAATCTTAAATTTTGCTCTTTGTTCATTTCTACCTGTTGCTCCTAGTCTTGTCTTTTAGAGTCGAATATAGCAAGTCTACTATGTTTTCCACCTAACAGTTGCCATCCAATAATTAAAGACAACTATAATGTCTTCTGTGACTCTTTTCTTCTTGAAACAGTCCCAATTCTTTCCTCCATTCCTCCCATAGATCCAAATGGATTTGATATATTGGTTGCCCTTCTCTGGATACTTTTTACTTGTTAGTGCCCTTAGACTATAGTTCTTAAAACTAAAGATGATATTTTGTGTGGTCTGATTAGTATGAAGTATAGAGGCCATCACTTCCTTATTCCTAGAAACTAGAAACCTAGAAGCTTGAATTCCTAGAAACCTATCTGAATGCAGCCCAAAATAACTTTAGTTTGAGGAACTGCCACATGACTCTTGTTGGTTCACACTGAACTCAGTCCACAAAAGCCTAAAATCTTTTTCATACTATTATCTAATCATATCTTCTGCCTCTCCTGTTTATAAAGTTGATTTTTTTTTAAGGCAAACATAACATTTTTTAAATTTAATTCTACTAAATTGCATTTTACTAAATTCAGCTCAGGACTCTAGGCTCTCTAAGATTTTTTTTAATTCTCTCATCTGATATGTTGACTAACCTTTCCAAATTTATGTCATCTGCAAATATGATGAACATCTTATCTAATGTTTTCATCCAAATCATAGATAAAAATGGGAAGCAACGTAAGGCCAAGCACAGATTCCTGGAACTTTCCCTGGAGATCTCCTGCCAGATTGACATAGAATCCAGCCAGTCAGCCAATTCTGAATCTATTTAATTGTCTCATTATCTAGTCCATATTTATCCACCTTTGCTACCATAAGAATGTAAGATACTCCAGTGTTTTGCTATGGTCTCACTAAACTACATTTACAATTTTCCCTTGATCTACGTTTTTAGTAACTTGGCACACAGAGGAATAAGGTTAATCTGGCATGACCAACCTATTATTGATAAAGCCAGGCTGACTCTTTGGAATCACCATTTCATTTCTTAGATACTCGCTAACAGTGTCTTTAAAGATCTGCTGTAGTAATCAAAGTTCAGCTTGTCTACATATGAGCTCAGCATAAGGTTACATGTTGTGCTCTCTGACCACATCCTTGATTATTATCTTTGTATTTTTGAAGTTTGAGGTTTGTCCTCTTCTTTTTCATTAAGTTGTTTGCTAATTTTTTTAATTGGGTTTATTGGCCTTGACATACACAGCTCTAGGTTTTATTAATCACTAATTATTTTCTTATTGGCAATCATATTGACCTCAGGTAGTATCTTGGTTATTATTTCTCTTTTCCACTTTCCTGTTGGCTTTTTGCTTTGTCCCTGGCCTAAATTCCATTAAGTAGAGATGTAACTTTGTGAGTTCCCTTCTCTTTTCCTAATGATCTAGGAGTGCTACACCTGAATCTGCCTCAGGCTATTGGACTAGCATTTATTAAGCACCCAATATAAATATGTGAAAGGTCTTGTGATAGGTTAAAAAAAAATAGACCCTACCCTCAAGAAATTTACCTTCTACTGCAATACTGCATTGACTACATTTCATAATTTTGATATGTAGTATTTATACTATTATTTTCTTTGACATGACCTATAATTATTTTTATAATTTCCTTTTCAGCCAAGCACTATTTAATTTTTGGTTTTCATATGGGTTTATACATTCTTCTCATATTACTTACTATTAATCAAATTATCATATGTAAATGTAGTGTACAAAATCTCTACATTTCTTTCTTTACACATATCTTCTGAGTGATCCAAAATATAATGAAATTTTCTATACATTCTTTGTGTGTTTAAAAATATGTATACTCTCTACCTTCCCAATATGTTCTTTGTATCTATTAGTTCTGATTCATTTAATATTCTGTTCATCTTTCTATCTTTTTGCTGACTTTATCATACTTTAACAATAGTAGCAAAATCTCCCACTATAATTGATTTTTAACCATTTCTTACTTCAAAAGTATAAGCTTTTGAAATTATAGGTTTTATTGCAAGATATTTAGGGTCACGTATATTTCAAATCGATATTTGTTATTTGAAGAGAACATTTTTGCACAGTATCATTTCTTTGTTTTTCTCCTTAAATGTTTTCTTGTTTATACAGAATCACTGAATTTCAGATGTCATTGAGTTGACCCATGTCTAAAAATGCCAGGCCTAGAGGCCTGAGGGCTACCTGAGTCTTCCCTTACCTCTATCGGAGGTCTTCGGTTGGCCAAACCGGATGCTCGTATGAGAGAAAGGACGTTCCAGAGTCGAACAAGGGTTGAGCTTTATTTCAGGGTCTAGTTACAAGTGCAGGAGAATTCTTCCTTAGGAGGGAGCGAAGAATCTCCCAAGGAGGCAAAGATCTTACAATAAGAGATTGGAAGTAGAAGTATAAGCGGGGAGAGAGGGGGAGGGGAGAGAGGAGAGAGGAAAAGCGGAGCCTTGTTGTCCCGACACGTGGCCCCTCCTCCCCAGAGAACTTTCAGGCTTTCCTGATCCTACTTAAACTCTCCAGCAGCATAGTTTGCATCTGAATACCGTGCTGTTAGATAACAATAGTGTGCCCAGATCCAGGACAGTCTCGAGGGGGATGCTCCTCCCATCACGTTTCTCACGGGAAGAGGCGGAAATACACGAGATTGTTCGGTCTCACTCCTCGATTCCCTGGTGTTTATGGGGGGCCTCATGAGAACTCTAAGATTTAGAAGTTCCCACCTTTACCCGCCCGAGACTGTCCACCTGGAATTGAGCTTCCATCCCCAGCATCAAAAGATTTCCTTATACAACATTTTCAACAAAAGTCCTCTAGCTTTAGTTTGAATATATTCAACAATGGGGAACTCACTACTTCCTTGAGTAAGCTAGGTGGTTCAGTGAATAGAGTATCAGGCCTGGAGTCAGGAATACTCATCTTCCGAAATTCAAATGTGGTCTCAGACATTTACTAGCTGTGTGATGGAGGGTTGGGGGAGGGGTGGGGCTGATAAGACTAAAGAAGGAACAAAAGGGAGGGAAGTGGCCAAGAGGCAAGCTTAGGCTTGGTTTAGAGAAAAGTTCCATAACCATCAGTGTTGTCCAAAAGTGGAATGGAGTGTTGCGGTGTCCGTGGGTTTCCCTCTCATTGGAAGTGTTCAGACAGAAGCCAGATGACTGCTTGTAAGGTCTGCTAGGGAAGAAGATTCCTGTTCAAGCATGGTTTAGAATAGATGGCATCGGAAGACCCTGCTGATTCTGGGGACAAGTCAAGAGCAAATGTTTGGGCAAAAAGATGACTCCTATATGCCCCAGGCCTGGTCCCAACTTTAGCCCCCAGTGCCAGACTGGGCTGCCCTTAGACTCACACACATGGGCTGCTCTGGCTCTAGTGCTGACCTTCACCATGCTAGCTACCTAAGTGGTGCATTTCTTGTAGAGTCTAAAGAGAGAAAGCAAGAATGAGGATGATGCTGTGTTAGCCCTGGGCAACATCCTTTATCTTGTCAGCCCCTCTCTCTGCTTGGTACCTACCTGTAATGATAATGGGATTTATGTTAATGAAAGATCTTCCTGGTCCGTTAACAGGCCCCAGGTGAAGTCCATTAAGGGAAGCTTGATTAGAGGAGACTTGTTTTGTAGGAAGGCCCACACCTTTTGTTGTTATTAAGGCACTGGGTCACTAGGGTCGGGATGCCCTCTGAGGTGAGGTTTTGCTTTGGGGATTTACTCTTTGGAAGAATGTGCATGTGACATGACCAGATGAGACTCATTAGTTATTAAGGAGCCTCCCCCCAACCCATTCCAGATGTTGGTGCTTCTCTCCCTGGTAACTATGTTTGTATGTAATGGTCAGACAGCTAGATCTGTCTGCTGATCTGTGATGTATGTATTGCTTATGGTCAGACAGTTAGAAGCCCTGTCTGTTGGTTTTTATTTCTCTGCTGGTATACATGATTAAAGTAAATTGTTGACCCCTCAAAAGTTGCTTTCCTTTTAGAAAAATAGATCGAAGAACCTGTGCATCAGGCTCTTCTATGTATGCTAGGGGGCTTGCTCCTACACCACCCCTTTCCCCAAGAGCTAGACCTCCTCTTAACCTTCTCTTCTCCCAAGCCTACCCACCCTAAGTGTTGAACTTTGGCTTGCTCTCCATCACCTTCTTCCAGTTCTTGGAAGGCCAATCAGTTATCTGATCAGCTTATTCACACAGAGGTATCAATAATCATTATAGCTACGTTCCACAGAATTCACATGGGAGTAGGAGGCAGTGCCTTATCTCAAAGAAGTGAAACACTAATGATGGGATTTCAGACACAAAGTCACCCTCATACCCTTTAAATATCACCATTAATCAAGTACATATAGTTCCAGTGGAGACAAGATATGCACAACGAAAATTTCTCCATATACTCAAAAGGCCAGTTTTTACTTCAGGCATCTGAACTAAGGGAGACAATAACTTTAGGAGCACATTAGATAGAATAGTACAGTGGATAGGGCACTTGGATTCAGGATGACCTATTTTCAAACGACACCTGTGCTACTGCTTGTGTGGCCTTAGGAAAGTCATTTAACCTCCCTGGGCCTCAGTTTCCTCAGCTATAAAATGAAGGGGTTGGACTAGATGGTGTCAGAGGTCCCTTGAAGCTCTAGATCTTAAATCCCATGATGAACATAGGATATCAGAAGTGGAAGGGAGGGGGGCAGAGCCAAGATGGCGGAGTAGAAAGACGCACATACACATAGCTCCAAACCCACAACCCATAGAAGTGGAAGGGACCTTAGATATCACCTAGCCCCACCTTTTAATTATATAATGATGAAACTGACACCAAATAGAATGCCAGAAAAATGACTTCAAATTACCCAGCAAATTAAGCGCAGAGCAAGGTACTAGAAGTGGACAAGATGAAACAGTGTGATAATAGAAGACTATTAACATAGTGTTTTAATTTACCAAAAAATAATCTATAAACATTCTCATTTGATCCTCACAACAATCCTGTGAGGTGAGTATTCAAAGCATTATTTTACAAGGAAGAAACCAAGGGAAGCGACTTGGCTAATGTACACAGATTAGGAATAGAGCCAAGGGCCAGAACCTAGATGGGCTATACACACCAATAAAAGCCTAGGGTGACAGTTCTATTTCTCAGTATGAGATGGGTCTGCATGATGTAAAATAATGTGTTATTGAGAAGAGTCACTCTAGCACTGGAGATTTTGTGGCAGCTTCAAGAAAATGAATCAGTAAAAAGGTTGGTTTAGTGGTTTTCCAATTAACCACTTGTTCAGAAATTAAACTTTCACCCAATGAATTCAACTAGTTGAGTGATAGAGATCCCTAACTTAGCCCGCAAGTTGAGGGATTGGTGTCAGAGTTAGAGAAATAGGCATCTCCAGAGTGACCTCTCCAGGGCCTTGTTAGCTAGGCCACACTGGAGACCTCACCATGAAGAGAAAGCTTTCTTGATACCATTTCACACTGAGAGCCATCCAATTTTCCCAGGGGGGCCATTTCCTTTCATTATGATTCCCTCTCCAGGCTTAGAGACAGAAAAGTTACCTCTGAGAGACCAGAGAGAAGAGACCAGTCATTCACATCCCTTATGGAGGCTTCACTTTCCCCCCTCCTATCTAGTGGCTTATACCCACTCTGATCTTCAATATAAAGGCCAGGTTCCCTCCCCTCACCCCTGCCAACAAAAAGGCTGAGACCATAATGTCTTGGCAAGAGCCATAAATTCAGTCAGAGACCTGTGTTCAAGTAGTGATTTAGATGAGTCCTTTCCATCCACTAGACTTCAGTTTCCTCAACTACAAAACACAAAGATTAATAAAATAATCTCTAAGGTCCCATTAAAATCTGACAATCTAAATTCCAAGGCCCTTTCCATTTCTAACCTCTTATGTGCAAAGTTCCTTTCAACTCTGAAATTATATAATTCTACAACTTTCTGTGTCTCTAGAGCCTAATATGAGGTTAAACTTAGAAGTCAAAAATCTCTAAAGTGAAAGGAACTTCAGAGGTCATCTAGACCAACTTGTACCTAAACCAGAATACCCTTCTCCCTGAATAGGAGCATCAAACTTCTCCTTGGCAGACTTCACAGATGGGAACTGGTTTCATGTTGGGCCAATTTTAAATGTTAGAAACTCTTCATTCAATTAAACTCAAGTATCTCTCTGCAACTTCTATCCATGGTTATTCATTCCTACCAAGCTGATGATTCTTACCAATTTTTCATGACCCTATCATGCCAGAACTGGGCCTATTGTCCATCATCTTCCTCCCCAGAGATGAGCCAGGCTTCAGTGCCCTGGGCTACGTCCTTCCTGGGCAGCAACTATATGGTGGGAAGAATGATGTTAGAGTGGTCAGAAAGATACATATATTGCCTGGGTGGCTCTGAGCAAGCCCTTTAATTTCTCTAACCCTCACCTCAATTAATTCACCTGTAAAATCAGATAATTATTGTACATTCTACCTCACAAGTTGTTGTGAGAAAAATGCTTTTGAGATATCATTTATTATTAATACCTATTTTGCATCTTCCTAACTGTGACACCTTTATGGACCTCAACTTCCCAATCTAGAAAATGAGGGTGACAATTCTCTGCTCTGTGTATTTCATCTATAGGGTTGTTGTAAGGACCAAATGAGATAACATATGTGAAATTGTTTTCAAAACTCATGCATTATTCAAGATATCGTCAGTGTTCTACCTATACACACACACACACACACACACACACACACACACATTCTATCTTTCCTTTCCATAAGGAAAACATCTAATAAATACCTTCTCACCAAGGTATTAGTGACTTTGAGACAATCACCTAACTCTCTTGGCCTCAGTTTCCTTATCCATAAAATGATACTAATAATGCTTGTGCTACCTGCTTTATAGAGTTTTGTGAGGAAATTGCTTTGGAAAATGAAAATCACTATAAAGATATTGTTATTGCTGTCACTGTCATTAAGACCTCTTATGAAAACCTAGAAAGGGAAGGGCTTAGTGAGAAGGCATAAATACAAAAATCAATGAAGCTAAAAATGAAAAGGAAATAGGTAACTGGGGGTGGGGGGGAGGATCTTTGTAGCAATATTCTGTAGTAAAGGTCTCCTTTCCAAGACATATAAAGAAACTAATTCAAGTTTATAAGAATAAGAATCATCGCCCAACTAACAAATGGGCCAAGGGCATTGAATAGACAGCTATCTAAGGAAGAAATCCAAACTATGAATAGCTATCTTTTAAAAAATTATCCATATCAATAATAATTAGGGGAATGTAAATCAAAGAAAGTCTGAGGTCCTATCCCAATCATCAGGTGGTAAAGTTGACCAAAAGAAAAGGAAAATGATAAATATTGAAGAGGCTGTGTGAAAACAGGCTCATTAATGCACTATTAGTGGAACTATACAATTGGTACAGTAATTCTAGAAAGCAGTTTGGAATTACACCCAAAAAGTCACTAAATAGTACATACTCTTTGAAATACCCCTACCAAGCATAAATTGCAAAAAGATCAAAGGAAAAAAGAAAGGATCATATGTATGAAAATACTTATAGCTGCACCCATTTTGTAGCAGGGAACTGGAAACAAAGCGTGTACTCATTCATCAATTAGGAAATAGTTACACCAGTTATGCCATATGAAAGTAACAAAATGCCATAGTGTTATAAGAAATATTGAAGCCATTTCAGAGAAAGCTGGGAAGACCTGTATGAACTGATGCAGAGTGAAGTGAGTGGAAAGAGAACAATTATAAAATAACAAATAAGTTTGAAAAGCTTAAAAAATTTTGATCAATGTAATGACCAACCACAATTTCAAAGGACGGATGATAAATCAGTTCTATCCACCTCCTGACATAGAGAGTCAGGGTATAGACTAAATGAATTCAGGGTATAGACTAAAACATTTTTTTAGATATACCCAATGTGCAGATTTGTTTTGCTTGACAGTGTATTGGTTATAGCAGCTTTTTCTTTCTTTCTCTTTCTTTCTTTCTTTCTTTTTCTTTCTTTCTTCCTTCCTTCCTTTTTTCCTTCCTTTTTAGTGGAGGAAAAGTGAGAAAGAGAGAGAAAAAAATAGATCTCTTATAATTAAAAAAATAAAACTTAATTTAAAAAAAATAGCTAGGAAAAGGAATTGAGCCATAATGGTGTTTAAAGTACTATGATCAACATGGGTAAATCAGAAAGGTTTAGAGGCAAAATACCATTCACCTATACATTATAAAGAAAAGTGACAGAAAGAAAATAGTCCAGGGCAAGGCACATGGTGATATGTCTATACCAGTTTCTAGGGTCAAAAAGGCACTGGAGAAGCTGCAGTTCCAATTTAACAGGAGACAAGCAGGGAGCAACTTTGGAAAGATCATTTTATTAGCCTCAGCTGAGGACCCAGGACCTCTTGGGAAATCCAGGGAAGAGGGGGTACTGTCAGGGAAGTTCAGGTCAGCAATTCCCTCTGTCCATCCATGGTAACTATCACCAACAATCCTCCAGAAATTCACAATGCAAACACACTAGGCTGGACCTGAGGGCCATAAAGAGATCCCACTTTGCCCACTTTCTCCAGCAACTCCAACCCACATCTGAGGCCAGTGGCATTTCCTTGGGCCCTTAATTCATTGAAGAGACCTTCCCTAGGTGAGCAAAGTTCTCTTAGTGACTCATTTGGAGAGGACAGAGGAAATCAGTGCTTTAGAGAAACAAATTAGGATTTGGGGGTTCCAGAAAGCCAGTCAATATTCAGGAATGTCTATCAGAACCAAAGCTCTAGAGGACTAACCAAGAAATCCAACACTCTGGAATGCTACCTAAGAGTGCAGTGCTCCAGAACATTTGGGACAACTAAGGACTCAACACTCTGGAACATGGAACCAAGAACCCAAATTCTGGATCACAAAGCAGGAACCACAGATAGCCTTCTGGAATGCCAGTGCTCTTCTCACAGCTCAGTAGATGGCCTCTTCACCTTCTGCTTGTCCACTTGGTCTGGGTCAGGCACACGGAATGAGACATAGGGACATGTTTTGACATTGAGACAAACCAGTTTCTGCAACGTGGCTGTCTTGACAATGTTAAAGCCAATCTCACCACCAAATGTGCTTGGCTTCCAGTACTCAGGAGAACATATGGGGTTCCCCAAGAGCCCCTTGAGGGAGAAGGGAGCCCCAATCTCCACCATACTCTCTCCAAAGATAGAATTTGGCAGAGATTTCTCTATAAGTAAGCCTGGGTAGAACTCCAAGGCATCAATGTCTCCATACAGCTCTTCCAGCTCTGCTGAATTCTGCTTCTCTCCTGTAAAGAGAGAAGAGGAACACAAATCAGATCAGTTACTCCGCTATCCTGGCAATAAAAAGGTACATGCCCAGGGTAATGCTGGGAAGTAACCTTCACTGTTCACCCTTAGAGACATGTTTTTGGTGCATCAGAAAGAACAGAGACTTGGGATCAGACAATTTGGTGGAGTAGCGAGCAGAGGATCAGACATAGAGTCAAAATCCTAAATTCTACCTCAGATGCAGAGGAGCTGTAGGAATCTAAGAAAGTCCCTTAACCACTTAACCACTCTCAATCTGTTTAAAGAGAATAATCTGTGTAAAGAGAATAATCATAACACTAGCCTCACAGAGTTGTTTCAGGGATCAAGCAAGATGATAATTATAAAGCACTCTGAAAACTTTAAAGTGCTATATAAGTCTAAAATATTATCATCATCTCAGATTTGTCACTTCTGAGCCATGTAATATTGGGCAGGACACTCAATATAGAGGCAGTATGCCATAGTGGCCACAACTTGGGCTTTGGAGTCAGAAAGATCTGGCTTCAGACATTCACTAACTGTGACTGGATAAGTCATTTAACCTCTACGTGTCTTAGTTTCCTTATCTATAAAATAAGAGGGTTGGACTTAATGCCATCTAAGGACCCCTCCAGCTCTAAACCTATGTTTCTATGAGCCTGTGATCTGTATAGGAGATTTACTTTCTTCTTCTGAAAAGTAAGGACAACACCAGCCCTTCCTTTAACACAAGAGCATTAGGCTAAGCCCAAGTGGGCCATGGGATTTTGGGTGGGAAAGCTCAGCATGGGCAACAGATACCATGAACTAAGAAATGCTTCTTTTGAAGAAAGATTAAAATTAATAATACACAGGAAGTTTTTCAAATCTATCATTTAACAAATGTATCAATAGTTAGAAACTGAATCTCTACAAATGAATTTGACTCTAAATCTACTACAGATAATTAGAGCTAGCCAGGTGCTAAGGGAGACAAAAAAGAAAGTATAGAGAAAAGGATGCCAAGGACAGTAATTATCTGTGTTACGTGCTAGGACCAATAAAGTTGAATTGGACTCAGAGCCCAATTCACTGGCCCACTCTAATATCAAGTCATTCGTTAAATGACTCTATAAGAATATACAAAATGCTTAAATCTTCAAGCCTCCAAACTACTCTGAGTCCCCAGGGACATGAGTTGATTTCAATGAGAAGACAAGAGCTATAAGTGAGGGTTATAATAAGTAAAGGGATACGAAAGTTCTTGGAAAAATATAAAGCATCATATAAGTGTACATCCTGCCCTCTGTGGAGCTGAGATGTCATTCCTGAGGATCATGTAGAAATTTAGAAGAAGCAATGTCTAACACATCACTGGGTTAATGCCCTATCATTGACTGCTGATACAGAACTCCATGGATATACTAAAAAATGGATGAACTGCCCATCTGAAGGAAGCACAACTTGGAGCTGTCTAGAGACGCAGGCAGGAGGTCCCTGGGATAGGCCCTCCTCCTTTTTGTATCTTATTTCCTTAGGTACAGAGCCTTGTAAGAACTCCAAAGACTTGGAGACCCACAGCCACAGTAGCAGAGGTGGTGTATCCTACCCAGTTTCTGATAACAAGAGAAAGTGCCTACTTGGAGCAATTCAACTGTAACCAGGAGAAAGAGCCAAAGCTTGGGTAGCATCAGGGCAGGAATCAGCATCAGAGATCACAAAGATCAAGCTCAACTGACTGATATGAATATGTCAACATGAGTAAAATGTAACAAGGCTAACTGGCCTAGCAAAAACTATCCTAGATCCCAATGGGGCTTCAATATTAGCCTCCAACAAGAGTTTCTGAATTCTGTTCTGGCCATTTTGCAGAGTTTACTTATGATTCTCTTGTATTTATCACGGCTTTCTTCAGGTAGGAATAAATTACCTCTCCTATTGCCAATTACTGTTTATACTTTCAGTAGCTCTTACTTCTGTTCCCCCTTTTGTGGAAAAGAACCTGAGGAAATAGCCCAGAACATATATGGCTCAAAAGCAGCCAGGGTGAATGTGATAAGACACTGAATACTAGAGAGGGGAACCCAATATTCTGAGCAGCAACCAGGTTTCTCTACTAATGAATCTGGCATGCAAGCAGATGGCTAAATTACAGAACAGGGAAAGCCAGGTACCCTGAGCTTCTGTGAGCCCTAGTAGCAGTTGCCTGTAGCCTCTATGCTATACAAATGGAATAGATTACTAATGCTGGTAGTAATGAGAGTGGTGGTAGTAGTGGTGGTGGTGGTGGTGGTGGTGATAGTAGTGGTGGTGGTGGTGCTGGTGGTAATAGTAGTGGTGGTGGTAGTGCTGGTGGTGGTAGTAGTGGTGGTGCTGGTTCTGGTGGTGGTACGCCACCCTAAAGTTGTGGTATACCTCCCTAAAGTCTTCTTTTTGAGGCTTTGCTGTGTTTGAAGATGACCCTAGGGACTCAAAGTCCATGCCCCTAAGACATAAGTACTTATAGGTCCTTCAACAAGTTGAAAAAGCTTCAGTTATGTTCCAAGTAACAGACCAGCCATCCACTGTCCAAGGACCAGTCTATCTAAATGCAGATGATCAAAATTTTGCCACAGAAACTCAAAAAGACCATTTACCACATATTAAAGGTAAAAAGGCTAGCACCTCTCCTAACCCTCCCAAACAAGAAAGTATCCTCTATTCTCAGTAGTATTGTTGTTAAATTTCAGCCTTATTCCCACAGCCTCCTTTTCCTTCCATCTATTCCAATATCCAGCCTACAACGTGAGGTCCCTCTCTTCCCAGACAAGAACCATGGGGTCAGAGGCTGGGGGAAGCCAGGGTGGGTGCCACCGACCTGTGAGGTCCTCGAAGGAGGTGTAAGGTTTCAAGCCAAACCGTTTGCGGTATTCATTGAAGGACTGTATTCTCAGCTCCCTTGATTCCTTAATGGTGCTCACAGCCACATGTAACACATGGTGGTTGATGTTTCTGACCCCACCAATCTGGGGGAAAAGAGGCATAGTTATACTGTAGTCAGAGAGTAGGAGTCATGTCCAAGTTAAAAAAATAATCTATGATCTATGATTTTGGTTCATTAAAATTAAGACTTGGTAAGTAAGGTACAATGGTAGCTATTTATTCCTACACATAAGAGTACTCATAAGATCTAAAACTGAAAGGAATCTTAGGGATGATCTAGTCTGGTTTTGACGGCTAGGTAGCAGTGCCAGGCCTGGAATCAGGAAGACTGGAGTTCAAATCAGGCTTCAGACACTTACTAGCTGTGTGACCCTTGGCAAATAACTTAACCCTGTTTGCTTCAGTTCCTCATCTGTAAAATAATCTAGAGAAGGAAATGGCAAATCCCTCCAGTGTCTTTGCCAAAAAAAACCCAAATGGAATCACCGAGAGTCAGACATGATTGAAATGACTGAACAACAACAGTCTGACTTCCTTCTCCCCTTTCTACACATGGGAAACTGAAATTCAGAAAGGTTAAGGGACTTGCCCAAACCAGCAGAAAATAGTAGAGTTAGGATTTGAAAACCTGAGTTTTCTGACTCCACTTCCAAACTCTTTTTCTATTTCACACTGTCTATAAGGAATAAATTTATAAGGTGAAAAGTGCCAGTGGTTCTCCTACAGCAAACTAATTTTCCCTATTTTTTAAAAGCATACATGAATGGGAAAGCATGCCCTTTTTTCAGTTATCCATACTTATAGGGAGCCTAGCTATTGGGACTACAAAGGCAGAAGGCAGAAGCCCCTGCCCACATCCACCTGATGGTGGCTTTTTAAACACAAGCAAAACAGCCAGGAGCCAATAAAGGCAGCTAGGTGGAGCTGTGGCCTGGAATCAGGAAGACCTGAGTTTAAATCTGGCTCAGACAATGAGGTGTGTAACCCTGGGCAAGTCATTTCACCCTGCTTGTCTGTTTCCTCATCTGTAAAACGAGCTGGAGAAGGAACGGCAAAGCACTCCAGTATCATTGCCAAGAAAACTCCAAATGGGGTCATGGAAAGTCAGACATGACTGAACAACAACAATTAATACCATAGGACTGGACCTAAAAATCCAGGCCTGTCACAAGATCATGTGTTTAGATCTGGAAAGGACCTAAAAGGTCATCTAATTTAGCGCTGTCATTTTTACAGATGAGTAAACTGAGGTTCACAGGGAGGTAGCTCAGCCAGAATCACACAAGCAATAAGTGGTGAGACTGGGGTTTGAATTCAAGTAGCAATAATAATACTTGGCATCTATATAGTATCTTAGAGCCTGCAGAAATGCCTTACAAATATGATCTCATTTGATCCTCTCTACAACTCTTGGAGGTAGGTGCTATTATGACCCCTATTTTACAGTTGGGGAAACTGAGGCAGAGAAGTTGAGTGACTTTCCCAGGGTCACACAACTAGTCACTGTCTGAGTCTAGTCTTCCTGACTCCATGTCTGGCAATCTATTCACTGAACCACCAAATCTACCATATAGTCCACTCTAGTATTGCAACAATTTTTTAATGTTGTAATTTGGGGAATTTGGGGGGGGGGGGAAATAGTCAAATTTGGATCAACATACTGCTTGAGGCCAAATGTATACAAAACATTTCCATGTATGTTATCTCTACTTCTCTCACAGGATTATTACTTCACTTAACCTTCAACTTTGTTATTCTTGCCTTTTTCACAATGATGGAACTGAGGTTCAGAGGGAAGCCCAAGGACTCTAACCCAAGTTTTATAGGATGATAGTATTTAAGAGTTAGAAGGTATTTAAGAGGTCACCTCACCCAAAGGTCTTCCTTTCTAAGACAAGACTCTGGGCCCCTGAGAGTGACCTGCCCAAGGACACGTCAGTAGTAAGCTGGGATTTGACTCATGTCCTCTCACGCCAAATTCAGCACCTTTTCTACACTACCATTTTCAGGGTATATCTACATGTTTTCATTTGTTTTCACAGGATTTCATTTTAGGAGTATCTCGCTTATTTGAAACAATAGCATGATACCATTGTACTACAGACTAATGAGTATCATGGTTGGTGGCATTATAATCCCTACAGAGCAATCCTCTCTGTCCTCCTTCCCATGTACCTTATTTTTTTTTTTTTGTGCTAGATCTGTAACTGTATTGGTATAAAGAACTCCCAGTGGGAAAATTCCCTCTGCCAATGCAGATCAGCACCTATGCAACATCTATTGCCTGGAAACACTGAGAGATTCAGTGCCTTGCCCAGGGTCATAGAGCCAGTGGGCTTCAGGTAAGGGACTTGAACCCAGGTGTACCACACTCCAAAAGTAAGCTGCTCAGTCACCACACCACAGCTGCCTGTCCAGTGGGAACCGTAAAGGGATTCTGAATTTCCTGGCTTCTAGGTATTACATTTGGGGTTGGTATCTGCTGCCACCTGGTGCTTAAGCCTGGTAGCACCTGGTTTAGGGTTTACATATCAGCTAGCTAGTAAATCAATTAACCACCAATAATTATAGCTAGCATCTATACAGTGCTTTATGATATGCAAAGTGCTTTACATATGTTAACTCATTTTAGACACACAACAACTCTGTGAGGTAAGAACTATATATCACTCCACTTTAGAGAGGAAACAGGCTGATCCAGGTTAAGTGACTTACCCAGCATGACATAGGTAGCCACATTCTGAGGCAGGGTTTGAACTCATGCCTTCCCAACTCTGAATCCAACATTTTATCCACTGCACAACTCTAGCTATCACTAAGAAGCTTTAGCAGAATAGTGAACAGATTCATGTACTTGGGATCAGGAAGACCTGAATTTGATTCCTGCCTCAGACACTTACTTCAGCAAATCACTTAAACAGTCTCTTAGCCTGTTTCCTCATCTGTAAAACGGGCCATAAATTTGCTTTATCCAAATCTTCAGGACCCCATTTGGGGTTTCCTTAGTAAAGATGTTGGAGTAGTCTGCCATTTCCTTCACCGACTCATTTTACAGATGAGGAAACTGAGGTAAACAAGGTTAAGTGATTTGCCCAGGGTCCTACCGCTAGTACATGTCTGAAGTCAGATTTAAACTCATGAAAGTGAGTCTTCCTCACTGTAGTCCTGGTACTCTATCCACTATACCATTTAAGTGATACTCTGAGTGATAAATAACACCCACCTAACAAAGCTGTTGTGAGGATCAAATGAGACAACATGGTTCAAGTGTTCTGCACTTAGAGTTCTTAGAAGTTTATATAATTGAGAGGTATAATTATAATTATGTTATAATAATTATATATTATACAATATAATAATAATTATAGTGTACTACAATATGCTTGGCACTATGCACTGGGAATATAAGTACAAAGAATGAAAGAATTCCTACTCCAGAGGAGCCAACAGAATAACTTATTTCCCAGTCAACTATGTTTTTAAAAAAAAGTCAAAAACATCAGTTTCCCTATTGAAACAACTGGCACTTGTATTCTGAACCGTACCTTCTTGTGACAGGGCCAGGATTCAAAGCCAAGTCTTCTGAACCTCCTGCCATTGCTTTTTCCATTTCTGCCTCATTTGCGGTATAGCAAAGTTGGGGCAGAAAAATGAGAATGGGGAGTCAAGGCCATCCTGGGACCTACCTGGCCTGCCCTTTGTCGGGAGAAGGATTCCACCAGGGCTTCCACACCGTAATCCAAAAGCATAGAGGTATTGAACACAAACTGCTTATAGCTGTATTCCTGTTGTCCCACCACAAAGGAGTCAGGCATGAGAGGGTGCCAGTGGTAGAGATGGTTAAACTCCACGGAGATGTGGTTTTGATACTGAAACTGGACTCCAAAGAGCATTTCTGGGTCAAACTTCAACTTCAAGAAGTAACCACTGAGGTGTTGCACATAGTCCTCAATGACGATTTTGATGGTCTCCCCTAGAGGGATTGATCAGGATGGAAGGGTCAAAGGGGAGGAAGACCACAGGCTGTAGCTCATTCCTCCCTTTCTTGAACTGAGCTAAATCATGCAAGGGGCAGTATCCAGAGAGGCAGAGCAATGTTATGCACAGAGTACTAGATTTGAGGAGTCAGACAACGTGAGCTCATGTTCTTGGTCTACTACTTACTAGGACCCAGGATAAATTTCTTGACAGTTGGGCCTCAATGTTCTTTCTGTAAAATGAGAGGGTACGACAAGGTGATCTCTCAAAATCCCAATTCTATAATCCTATTCGGGGACTCCAGGCCCTCCTGACCCCTCAAATTCCCTAAAAGCCTCAAAAGCCAGGTTCTTAAAGGTCTCAGGCAGCATCAAACAAAGGGAAACCAACCCCCAGTCTCAGAGAAGGCAAAGTACTGTTTAGCTGATAAGGAAGTTGAGATGAAATGATACCCTTGGTCATACAGGTAGAATCAAAGAATGTCACAGCTGTATCGCTAATGTTCAGATTTTGAAAATGGGGTCATTGAGATCCATAGAGGTTATGGGATTAGCCCAAGGTGATGCAGGAAATAAGTGGTATAGATGTATATTTGTTACATGGACTTTGTTTTTCTTATTTTTAATTTTTCAGTCATGAAGCAGAAAGGTTAATGGAGAAAAAGGAAATATTTGTTAATTGAAAAACAAAATACAATTTAGAAATAAGTATCATAAGATTCAAATCTAGGTCCCCTGACTCCGAAATCTAGCATTCTTTCCATGACACTACACTACCTACTTAATACCTATTCACTCTTTCAGTCAAACACAGAAGAAACTCTTAGAGCCCCAGAATGGGTGCTGAGTCTTAATCACAGGTTTCTCTTTAACCAGTTTGTTGAGTGACCTTTAGCCAGTAATTTGATGTCACTGATCTCTAGGTGCTCCTAGCAATGAAATTCGATTGACTACTCTGACACATAAAGACCCTAGCTGAAGGGAGTAAAAGATAGAAAGCAGGTGTGGTAGATGGACATGGATACAGAACCACGAGAGATCACTCAACGCTTGCTCGTTCATTTATCTTGCATCTTTTCCTCTCCTGGATTTTTCCTGACCATCCTCTAAATTATCCCTGCTGAATCATACTGATTCTAGTTGAGACAAGTCACCACCCTATAACCTTCCCCTAGAGAAGCCTATCTGTTCAAAAGGACAGGAACTGGTGAGTCAGAGGGAAAAGGGGGGAAAGAGGGTCACCAGAGTAAAGGCAGGGAGGGACCCTTCAGACAGACTGAGCAGGAAATGATTTGACATTTAGGCAACAGCGGCCCCCAACCCCAGGAAACCCCAGCCCCTGAATCATCCCTGACTCCCTGCTCTAAACCACAAGAAGCAAGCAGGTAGGAAACATTCAAAAAAGCAAGAAACTCAGTTAAGGTGCTCTTGAATGGAGGGCTTCACACACAGTTTGCTACACAGCTTGGGAGAGAGGATAGAATTCCTCAACAGGGTCCTACTCTCTCCTGGCAGGGGTGGTTTGTGATGACACAGAAGTCTCTCCCAGCTAGAGTGGTAGATTTTGAAGTGGTATAAATTTTGAAGAGCTTATGAAATTTGAGTATAAAAACTTCATACTCAACAGCTGTGATAGATAACTTAAGGTTAATTAGTACCCAATGGGATTTTTTTTCTCATTTTCATCTGCAAAGAATTTATTTCAAACATCCAACATGTTAGTTTACATATCAACGGCAATCGAAGCTTCACAAATTTTAATGAACAAACTTGTAATTTTACTCTTCAATCATAAAATAAGTTAATATAATACTTTTGCTACTAAATGTGGGTACCAGCCACTGGGAAGATTGTGAATGTATAAAGCATAATGTATAAAGTATTTGTCCTTTATGTCTTTGCTGTCTGATTTATGACTGTGTCCACCTTCCATGTACTCTGTGCATATCTTATATGTATCCAGTTCTTTTCATGTTATCTCCCCCTTAGATTGTGAGTTCCTTGAGGGATCATATTTTTGTCATTCTCTCTGCTCCCCTTGGCACAATGCCTGGCACATAGTTGGCATTTGATAAATGTTTATGACCAGCTAACTTGTAATTAAAGGTTATGAGAATCTACATGTATTCAGCTAATGCAATCACTAAGGAAGATTATTAGCTCAATAAATGTACTAACTAGTTAAAAGAGAGAAAGCTAGAGTAAAGGATTTAATTCACTTCCTTATCTAGAGTGAGCTGGACTCCCCCAGAGAAAGAATGTAGTGGTAGCCAGGAGCAACCCTGATCGATAACTTCCAACATGAAGCAACTAGGATCCTAAGCCCTTTCACACTACGTCCCCTGGCCTAACCTCTGAGAGGCAGGCCTGGCTAACGCAGGAAAGTAGGGGAAAGGAAGAGGCTTTATATAATAACTAGTATTTACATAGCATTTTAAGGTTTTTCTAAGCATTCTACAAATACTTTCTCATTTAATTCTCATAATAATAACCCTGTGAGGTAGGTGCTATTATGATCCCCATTTTGCAGATGAGAAAAGTGAGGCAGACAGAGATTAAGTGACTTGTCCAGGGTCACACAACCAGTAAATATCTGAGGCCAGTTTTGAGCTCAGGTCGTCCTGACCCCAGGTCTAGTCATCTAGCTACTCCACCTCCTACCTAGAAGGAACCTCCATACAAAATGTCAGAAAACAGAACCTAGAATGTCAGCTTTAGGGATCTAGGTAAGTGAGATCTAGTTGCTTGCCAAAGATCACATAGTTAGTGCTTGGTATATAGCCAAAACTCCTCCTCAAGTCTAGTGCCTTTTGTTTCATCATGTGCCCCAATACTCCCCAATTTGCTCCCAAATGCAGGCTTTGGGGAGAGGAGTCTAAGATATTTGCCTTGAGGAATCTGGACTTAGGGACAGATCTTCCCCTCACCTATGAGGATGAGTCTGGTCGTTTGAAAGAGCTGCTCATCATTCCAGGTGGGGTGCTCAGTTCTCAAGATGTCACAGACACGATTATGTTCCCTAAGCCAGATTGTAGCATACATCATGAGGCCTGGGAGCAGCCCAAACACCTCTTGGCCCACAGCCATCTGGTTAGCTTCAGGAACATTGGCAGGGTACTTCATGGAAACTTGAGTCTCAGCCACTGATGGTGGATACATCTCCCCATCCACCATCTAAAACAGGATCAGAGGACTTCATCACCCATGGAAGGTCAGAGCTCATCTCCTCTAGCATCCTACCCAGAACAGGAATCTCAGGAGCAATGCTGACAAATGGCCTTCCAGCCCTCTCCAGTGGCAGGAAATTCACTGTCTTGTAAGGCAGCCAGTCCTATTGCTGAACAAGTTCTGATGATTAAGAAACTTTATGCAGTGCTCAAATCTGTTAACTATTTAAATGCCTGTCCCATGTGACAGACTGGCTGGCCTTGAAGAGATTTGAAGTCAGTTATAATATAGCCTCTTCACCCACCAGGCCACCCTGCCCCTGTTCCTGCCCCTGAACCCACTCTTCATTCTGCATAGTGGACTCTCAGGGGTAATGCTTCATGTAGTATGGAGAGGGGAAGGGGACCACAAGATCATCAGCCATCTCCACCACCCAACTGAATGCATCTTACCCAAGATACACCCAAAGGAATGGAAGCCCTTTGTGCCTTGGCAGACTGATCCCACCCCTACCCTATGCCAAACCTTCTGCACCTCCTTCTGGCCATTCTAGGGCAAGCAAGTGCTCAGACTTTACTTCTCAGAACCCCAAGACTACCTGAAACTTGAGCTTCCCATCCTTAAAGAGGCGGAGTTGGTGCTGGCGCTCCAAGTTGTCTCCATAAATGTGGCCAAGGTCCACCTGAGGAGACCAGAGAGGGGACTCAATTAACTTGACCAGGTTTTTCCTGCTCATAAATTAGGACTTTGGAGGAAGGTGAGGGCAAAATCTAGACACTAAGGCCAAGGCAAGGGATAGAGTAGATGACCCCATGAAGAGTCTTCCAAGCTGAAGAGTCTGCAGAACCCCAGATGCAACAGGTACAAAAGGCCAAGCAACCTAAGCTCAGCAAGTAAACCACCAGACCCAGAGCCTCTGGCACAACAGTCCAGCCACCAGCCCCGGAGTCCCCTGCACACAAAGCCAGGGACCAGATCCTGACCCCAGCACAAGAAGCTTAGGACAGTGCCTCCTCTATCCCAGAAGCAGAGGTCAACTTTAAAAGTCATGAAATAGGCTAGGAAATGAGAAAATAAAAAAGCCCTGACTATAGAAAACTACTAGGGCAACAGAGAAAATCAATACACAAACTCTGAAGAAGAACAATAATGTCCAAACACTCACATGCAAAGCCTCAAAGAGAAATATGAATTGATCTCAAACCCCAAAAGTCCACCTAGAAGAGCTCAAAAGTCTTTTAAAAATTAAATAAGAGACGTTGAAAAAAACTGGGAAAAGAAATGAGAGAGTAATGAAAGAAAATCATGAAAAAAAGTCAACAACTTGGAAAAAGAAAACAATTCCTTAAAAAGCAGAATTGGCCAAATGGAAATAAAGGTACAAAAATCAACTGAAGAAAAGAATTCCTTAAAGACAGAATTGGCCAAATGGAAAAGGAAGTACAAAAGCTCTGTGAAGAAAATAATTCCTTAAAAATTAGAATTGGACAAGTGGAAGCCAATGACTATGAGATATCAAGAATTAATCAAACAAAATTAAAAGTATAAAAAAAAGAAGAAAATGTAAAATACCTCATTGGAAAAACAACTGCCTTGGAAAATAGATCCAGAAGAGATAATTTAGGAATATCAAACTATCTGAAAGTCATGATCAAAAAAAAAAAGAGCCAAGATAGCATCTTTCAAGAAATTATCAAGGAGGGGCATCTAGGTGGCACAATGAATAGAGCACCAGCCCTGGAGTCAGGAGGACCTGAGTTCAAATCCCTCCTGAGACACTTGACACTTATTGGTTATGTGACCTTGGGCAAGTCATTTAACCCCAATTGCCTTTCTTCCCCCTCTAAAAAAAAAAAAAAAAGCAAACAAAGAAATTATCAAGGAAAACTGCTCCAATATCCTAGAACCAGAGGGTAAAATAACATTGGAAGAGATCCAAAAATGAAAATTCCCAGGAATATTATAGCCAAATTCCAGAACTCTCAGGACAAAGAGAAAATACTGCTAGTAGCCAGAAAGAAACAATTCAAATATCAAGGAGTCACAGTCAGGATTACATAGAACTTAGCAGCTTCCTCATTAAAGGAGTGGAGGGCTTGAAATATGATATTCCAGAAGGCAAAGGAGCTAGGACTACAACCAAAAATCAAACACTCAGAAAATTGAGCATAATCTTTCAGGAGAAAAATGGACATTCATTGACATAGCAGACTTTCAAACTTGCCTGAAGAAAAGACCAGAACTGAATTTGACTTTCAAATATAAGACTCAAGAGAAACATAGAAAGGTAAACAGAAAAGAAAAAAAAACATATTATTCAATAAGGTTAAACTGTTACATCCCTACAAAGGAAGATCAGATCATGTTTGTTAACTCTTAAGAGCTATATCTCTCTTAGGGCTGTTAGAAGGTGTATACCTTGAGGGTGCAGATATAAGTTCACTTTGATAGGATGACAGAGGAAGTAAGCTGCCTGAGAACAGGATAGTTTGGTTTGGGATTTTGGTTTTATAGCTCTCGTGCCTCATGTGAGTGGCACATGATAGATGACTGCTAAATGCTTATTGACTAGAATTCTTGAATGCAAAAGAGTGCTTATGCACTCAGTATACACATGAACATACTTACTCATGGATACATGCATGCACACATATAAACTTACACATGTGTACACACACAGACAGAAAAGTAGAGCTTGGGAAGGGTAAAGTCTCTTGTTTGTATTTAGAACCTTTAGCCTCATTATCATTACCAAGTCACATTTCTATAAAACTTCAGTCTTTCTGTCACCACCCGAGGTTAGTAGGCACTTTGTTAGTATTATTAGCCCAATTCAGAGATGAAGCAATGCCTCAGACACGATGAAGTGACTTCCCTAGGGTCATAAAACTTAGAGTACAGAATCTGTTATTTTCCACTGGTGTGACCTTGGACAAGTGACTTGCCCTTCTCCCATAGTCAATTTATTCATTTGTAAAACAAAAACCTAAGAACTGTCCCAACTCTAAAGATTATGATATGATGTGTCAGAGCAACTCAGACACAGACTGCAGGGTCATAGATTTAGATTTGAAAGGAATCTCAAAGTTCATCTAGTCTTAACTCCAACATTTTGCAGACAGGGAAACGGAGGCCTTGAGAGGGGAGTTTAGGAAGGAAGTTTCGGTAGGAAGGAGCGAAGTCAGTATTCAACCCTGGGTTTTCTGCCTCCATATTCCACACTTTCCACCATACCACAGTATATCCCTGTTTTCTAACTCTAAAGATCTCTCACACTCCAAAAGCGACCTTGATGATCAAGTCTATCCCCCTTGTTTTCCAGATAAGGAAACGGAAGCCCCAAGAAGCGAAATCACTTGTTCAACATGACAGTCAGATCCCTTGACTAAAAATGTAGAGCTCTTTACATGAAATAATGCTATATTTAATACATATAAAAAGTTGCAAGGAGGGTATCCTCCTAGGGGAAGCACTGGAATGGGGGTTAATAAGAAGAAAACCTAGGAGGGCTCTCACCCCATGGCCCAGGGCTTTGGTGAAGCCAGGACCCATCTTGCCAGATGTCTTGAAGAACTGATGGGTGAAGTGCTGAGCAAAGAAGGCAAACAGAAGATTGGTGCCAAGAGGATCCGGCACAAACTCCTTACGCATCAGGAAGCGTTGGGCCAGCAACTCTGGGTCTGGCAACTGTTTCTTCCCTGTGAGGAAAGGAGCCAGGGTGGGGCAGGTGAGGAGGTACCCATAATCCAGCCAACCAAAGGACATTGCCTGTTCTTCTCTATCCCCTCAATAGCTTTAGGGCTCACCAACATCCTCACCCACCCCCAACTCAATTAGGTCTCATGGGGTTAATGAACCAAAAAAAGGCAAATGACCCAACCCTAGAAAGTGGGGTTACATTCTCTTCTCTACACTACCTCAACTGTGTTATCTTGAGGAAATTGCTGAATAGCTAGGTCTCATTTTCCTCATTTGTGATAGGATAATAATTTCCACCTTGCCAACTCCATAGGGCTGTTCTGAGACTCAACTGAAGGAGTCACAAAATCTCAGAGTTGGACAGTCCCTCAGTGGTCCTCTAGTCCAAGTAGCTCCTGAGCATTCTCTATAGCATCCTCAATGAGCGATGACTCAGGTTATACTTATAGATTATCAGTGAAGGGAGAGCACTCTACTTCTTGATGCATGACGCATTTCACTTTTGACCAATTCTGAGTGTTAGAGAGTTTTTTATTATGCTGAATTGAAATATACATCTCTGCTATGGCAACCTGTCTCCTCCTCCTTCCACTTTACCCTTTGCTACTAGTTTTGTCCTGACCAAGTAAAAATCCAATCTCCCTTTCACATGATATCCCTTCAAATACTTGAAGAACTATATCCTGTCCTTTCTAAATCTTCTCTTTTCCAGGTTAAATATTCCAAGTTTCTTCAACTGATCCTCAGACATCATGGTCTCACCACTCTGTTTGTTCTTCTTGGAAACTCTGCCAGACTACCAATGTCCCCTTAATATGCAGGACCCAGAACTCAACAAAGACGGAGTTTGACCAAGGTGGAAGACATCAAAACAACTATCTACCTCCCTTTAGACACCACTTCCCTATAAATTGTGGTGTGGTGGAAAGAACTCTGGATTGGGGGGCAAAGCACCTGAGTCTGGACTCAGATAGGGCTAATTCTTGGCCATGTGACCTTGAGAAAGTCACTTAAGTTCAATTTCTTCACATATATAAATAAATATAGGAATTGGACTGAATGACCACTGAGGTTCTATCCAGCTCTAAATCCTATGACACAACAAGTGGCCTCCAGATTGTTATCATTACCACCACCCCTAAGCCAAGGAATTACCTTTGACCCCCATGGGGGTGGGACAATCTTCAGGTACAGGAGCTAGTACTCGAGTATAGAAGCTCAAATTGGAATGGGACTCCCAGCTGATGTAGCCATGTTCTGAGTTGTAGGTAGGTGGGCTGGGAATCAGGTTTGCTCGAACTTTGGGAGGAAAGGGACAGAACAATCACTTGGGCATATAAACCTTCAGATCACTACCCTCAGAAGTTCTCCACAGGAGAAAGACACAGGACCCTTGTGGTCAGAGCACAACCAGTGGGAAGGGGAAAGGGGACAGAGATAATCCTTGACCTCAGGAAGCTGCCCAGGCTTCCTGGAGGACAACAGGCCCTCTCCTCCAGGAAGAACACTGCCCCAGTCTGAAGAGGAAGTAGAGGACATAATGTCAAGGAAACCCCAAGGTTCCAGCTTAGCTGGTAAAGGCTCTATCTGACATCAAACTTCCTCCAGTATTCAAGTCTGCCGAGCCTTATCAGATCATGTGAATTCCTCTAACTTAGTGAAGGAGGACATCTTGGTTTGATGTTCCACAGATTAACTGGAACCCAAAGTTCAGACCTACCCCCCAAATTCATAGCTTCCTTTGAAGCTGCTGGCCTTGCACCAATATAGTCACTCCAAACCCACTACTTACCCACTGGCCTCCTTGGGTTAGAGGGAGTGTTGACAGTCCATTGGAGTAGAGAATTCAAACACTCTGGCTCTATTTTCTGGTAGTCTATATCTTAAGGCCCCTTCCAGTTTTAATATTCTAATTTCTCCACCTTTAACTTTCTAATTTCCAACACTGTCTCTTCTAAGGTACCTTTCTGATTAAATACTATGATATACATCCTAACACTCCATGTTCAAAATTCCCTTCCACATCCTTTTAGGTATGAGGAATGGATGCTCATGGATGGAGATCCCTCCAAGGTGTGATAGGGGTTGGAACAGAGGCATACCTGTAAGCACAAGCTTCATGAGAACATCTCGTAAGAAGGTAGAGTTGACAATATCCCAGATCCAGCGACCATGGGTCAGGATGTAATGGTAGAAGGAAGGGCTGGGGCGCAAGGTTTCCCGGATTCTAGTCCATAGCTCCGCTGGTGTGGGAGAGGGTAGGAGGCAGAAATCTCATCAGACACCCTCCTCCCCAGGCTCTGAGGGGTACGGAGATGCAGGATGCAGGAAGGATAGGGAGTCAAGGAAGGAAGGGGAGGTGAGGTAAGGATGATAAAGGATAGGAGTAAAGGAAGAAATACTCACGGGTCGTGCAGTTGGGACCATAGTAGCCAGTTCGTGTGCAATCACACTGGTAGCGGTCTAGGCCAAAGCGCACACAGATACCTTTATGTTGACATGGGAAGTAGCAGCAGGGGTTCACTGAGGGGAGATAAAATATATAATTGTAAAAAAAAAAAAAAGCATCTCTGAGTATTCTATAAAAGATCCCCCAAACACTCACCAGTGACCAACCCCCAGAAGACTCAAAGTGCCCAGGGAGTGTGTCTCCCATGTTCTCTCCCCTGACAAGTGCCACAGTGGCACTCACCCCTCCCTAATACACATACATAGGATCATGTGAATTGGAACTGAGAGGGGATATAAATGGCACCTTGTCCACTTGTCTTTTTATAAATAAAAAAACCTGAGGCCCAGAAAAGTTATTTTTCCAGTGACACAAAAATAATTAGCAGGGTCTGACTTCAAACCCAGGTCCTCTGTCTCCAAATTCATTGCACCAGATTTCCCACTGCCCTCCCCCCCACTCAGTGCTGGACCTCTCTGAGAGGAATCTGCCAGGGCCCCAGCCTTCCTTCTTCCCACTTCATAAACCATCCTGATACCACCTGCTTCCCACCTACTTCCCCCTACCACATATTCAGGCATCTAAACTATCTGAAAAGGAACCTGAATAAGACTACTACTAATGTTTTCCTCTCAGACATTGATGTTTTGTGGGTCTCTTCTTATCTGCCTGAATAATCGTTTTTATTTTCCTTTACAGATCTTAACCCACATCACACCCCTATCCAAGAACTGTGTCATGGGCCCTCCTATTTTTTCTCTATCCATCTTGTCTTGGTGATCATATTGGCTTCTATGGCAACAACTTATCTTTATGCAAAAGACGCTCATATCTATACATCCAACCCTCCTTTTTCTCTTGAGGGAAACAGTCTAGTTGAAGTTTTGCATCTCCAGCTTCCGGTTGGATGGGTCTGGATGGGGGTCCCATAAGTATATCAAATTCAACGTGTTGAAGATCAACATTAGAACCAGTCAAGATGACTGCCTGAATGAAGGAAGCCTGGTTCCCATATAACCATTTCCAAAAAAAACTAAAAAACATCACGTAAGACCAAATAATGACCAAGAAATCTAATAATAAACTATAGTGAATGACATTTTACCCAAAACTACCCAAAGAATCAACCAAATAAGCCGATAGTCAATAGAAAAGGGGGCTGCAAGAAAAGCCAACATCAGTGCAGATAAACAAGACAGTAACCTACCAACGTGACCACAGACTGTCCAGAGAGTATGTGTGTGTATGTGTGTTTGTGTGTGTGTGTACCCTTCAAGGTTCTGTATCCAGAGGCAACAAAGAGACTCCCATGAGAACGCCCTCTGTGGGGTGGAGGGATGGAAAAAAAAAACACCAAAAAGGAATTTGGAAACAAACAGGAGTGGCAGTGACCCGTCCAGCCATGGCAGTAGGGCTCAGACCAGAATGCCTCAATACCAAGAATTCCAAGCTCCCTAGTTCTCTGACCTTAGATACCAGAAAGGGCCCTGAAAATCCAGTAATCTGAATCTCAAAAGTCCAGGGGGACCTAAATCCAGAATAGAGGGCTGGGCCAGGAGTCATAAAGACTTGAGTTCAAGTCTGGCCCTAAACCTTACTAGCTGTGTGACCTTGGCAAGTCACTTAACCTCTGCCTCAGTTTCTTCAACTATCAAATGGAGATAATAATAATAACACTTATCTCCTAGGATTGTTATGAGGATCAAATGTGATAATATTTGTAAAACAGTTAACACAGTGCCTAGTACATAGAATGTCATACATAAATGCGTGCTGCTAAAATTGTTGTTATTATTATTAATATTATTATCAGAGCTGACCTAAGACAAGATCAATATCAAGCAGGGTTGACCATTCCATTTAAAAGAGTAGCAGGAGATGGTTCCTGGACCTGGCACAAAGCCCCAGTTCAGATTTTGAGGGTAGGGATAAGAGCTAAAAACAAGAAGATATAGACTACTATAAAGAATTATTTTAGATCCAGAGATTCCAAAAATCCAACCAGGGGAAAGGTAAAGAGAGCAATAAGCATTTATTAAGAACCTGTTATATGGAGGATGAAGGAACAGGTCAAAGGTGGGTAAAAAGAGGGGTTAGATTTATAAGAATGGGAGGATAAGGGAAGGATCCTTGGAGGCAAGATAGGTTAAGTAATAGGAGGGAAAGGTAGCAGGCAGAAGTGAAGTAGAGGAGCCAGGAGGGATAGGAAATAAAAGAAACACACAAACACAAAACAAAGAGCAGGAGTAGAATTTGTTGGGGCAAGTATATGTTTATATGTGCATGTGTATGTGTATGTATATGTGTATGTATATGTGCATGTGTAGATATCTATCTCTACAAATAAATATATCCATGCTGAATTACAGCCTGGGGGTGGCAGGAGGCTAGGGGGAAAAAGAACAAAGTAAAAAGTGCACAGTAGAGGACAAAAGAAAACATATAAGGAAGAAAGTAAAGATGGATAAAGTGTTTATTACATAGGCTTTCTTGAAATGGAAATATATTGCTATATATTTTGAATCCTCTCTTACAATTCTACTGTGCACATGACATGCTTTTTTTTCTTTTCTTATTTTGTATTTAAATTTATAATATTTCCTTTTCTTCTCTTATTGTGCATTAAAGTTTTAGAAAAATAAAATTTTAAAAACAATGTTTTTATTTTTAATAGAACCTATTATGTGCCAGGCATTATGCTAAATGTTTGACAAACAAAACCTCATTTGATCCTCACAAGAACCCTGTGAGGTAGGTGCTTACTACCTGTGTGACCTTGACAAGTCACTTTTACACCTGAGGAAACTGAATCAGACAGTGGTTAAGTGACTTGCCCAGGGTATCACAGCTAGTAAGTGTCAGAAGCTGTATTTAAATTCAAGTTTTCCTGACTAGCACTCTTTCCAATGTACCAGCTAGCTGAAAGAGAATGTAACTCCAAAGCCACTGCACGAAGAGACCAAAAAGAAAAAATGGATTTTCTTCAAGGGTAACACGAATACCTAGAAGAAATAAAACAAGAGAAAAAAAATGAAACAAAAGATTTTTATTTGGAGCAAAGAATATAGCTTAAAATAAATAAATAGCTTGGTTCCAAATATAACAGAAAGTGGTAAACTTTAGTTTTGCACTATGTAAAGTACTCCCTGAAAATTAGAATTAACCAAACAGAAATCAGTGACAGAAATGTTACATCAAAATCAAGACTGAATAAAGAAAAGAAAATGTAAGATATTTGGTATGAAAAACAAGTGAAACAGAAAAAGATCAAGGAGAGATAATCTAAGAACCACTGGACTCCCCCCAAATCATGACTTAAAAACAAACAAACCGTGAGCAATATATTTCAAGAAATTATAAATGAAAAAATTGCCAGATCTCTTAGAATCGAGAGCAAAGTAAAAGCAGAAAGAATTGACATCTTGAAAAGAAACTCCAAAATGAAAACACCCAGGAATATTTCGGCCAAAATCCACAACTTCCATGTCAAAGAAAAAATACTGTAAGCAGACAGAAAGAGTTCCAATACCAAGGAACCATAGTCAGAATAATATAAGACCTGACAGCTTCCAGTACAAATGAGAAGAGATCTTGGGATGCAATATTCCAAAAGGTAAAAATAAGGGTTTACAGGAAAGATTAACTTACCTTGCAAAGCTGAATATAACCCTTCTTCCCACCCCTTCCATCACTACCAAAATAAAAGATGAGAGGACTTTCAAACATCTCCAATGGAAAATCCAGAGCTGAATAGGAACTTTGAAATGAAAACTAAGACTCAAGAGAAATCTTGAAAAATAAATTTATTTAAGGAATTAGAAGGAACTATATGATGATGGAGAATTAACATTCTAAAACAAAGAGAAAAAGCAAGTGTCCCTTTGGAACGTTAATATGTTCAAGTACTTTGAAGAAGAATTCTATACTGAGGGTTTCAAATGGGAAACAAAAGAGAAAATAAAAGAAATATATAAAAGAGGAAGAATGGGGTGGAAGTTACCATTTCTCAAGGGTATGTATAAAGTCTACAGAGGAAAGAGTAAGGAGAACAGATGTCAGATAAACTTCATTCTTATCTGAACTAGACAAAGAGGGGTTGAACACACACACACACACACACACACACACACACACACTGGTGCAGAAATGCATCAAACTCAATAGATGGACAGGCAAGAATAGAGAGGGGGGAATTAAGAGGAAGGATAATAACAGGGAGGGAACCGTCATAAGTAAATCAAACTGCCTGATCATGAAGGAAAGATGAAAAAGAAAAGAAGAAAGGCAAAAAAAAATTGGAAACTGAGTGCCCATCATTCAAGAAATTGCTAAACAAACTGTGGAGTGTTAATGAAATATAATACTGCTATGTCATAAGAAATAGCAAAAGGGAATTCTGGGAAGTATGAACTGGTACAGAGTGAAGTGAGCAGAACCTGGAGGAAAATGTTTACAATAGCAACATTGTAAAGAAAAGCAACTTCAGAATACCTAAGGATTCTGATTAAAACAATGACCAACCACATTAGCGGACAATCTATGATGAAGAAGGTTACTCACCTCCTAAAAGAGAACAGTAATGAATTGTAGGTGCAATAGGAAACATACATTTTTGGACATGCCACTGTGTAAATTTGTTTTTGCTTGGTTATACTTATTTGCAACAAGTTGTTTTGTTTTTCTTTTTAATTAGGGTAGTAACGGCGATGCCAAAAAGAAAAAAGAGAAAAAGAGAAGATCCATTGAAACATTTTAAAAGTATTCAGAGGAATTCAGAAGGAAGCACAGACAAACAGGACTGTTTTGAAAGTAAAGGGTTGAATTGATTACATACTTTTTAAATAAGCAAATAGAAAACAGAAATTCACAATTTCATACACAATCCTCTCTTTGTGTTCTATTTTGTATATGGAGATGTTCACATATTTTTTATATAAAAAAAAAGATGACAATGTCATTATCTTTTTCCTAAAGCCACCCTTTCTCCTATTTCTGTTGAAGGTAATATCACCTTTCCAATCACCCAGAGTCAAAGTCTAAAAGGCATCCTTCACTCCTTACTCTCACTTACTCTCCCTATTCAATCAGTTGCAAAGACCCATCAATTCTAACTCCAGATCATCTTACAAAACATGCCCTTCTCTTGATTCATATCACATCCACCTTCATTTCAGGCCCTCTTCACCACTCACATAGCCTATTACAGTAATCTTCTCCTAATAGGTCTCCCTAAACCTAGCCTCTGTCCCTCTCCAATCCATCTTCTTCTCAAACTGCCAAATTGATTCTGCAAAAGCCTGGATCTGACCACATCACTCCTTAGCTCAAGAAGCTCTAGTGATTTTAAGATAAAATACAAATTTCTTAGATTGACAATTGAAGTCTTTCATAATTTGGCTCCAAGGTTATTACACATTAGTCTCTTTCACAAACTCTATATTCTAACCAAATTACCCTTCTCACTTTTCCTAGTAATAAAATGCCATCTCTCATTTCTGTGCTTTTGAACAGACTAACCTTCATGACTGGAATTAGGTCCTACACCTTTTGGAACCCTAGCTTCCTTCAAGGACTAATTCACAGGCTTTTCTTCAAGAGACCTTTCCCAATTACCTTGGTTGTTAGTCTCCTCCTCCCACCCTAATCACCTTTATTGAGTGTGTATATAGCTTATATTTCTTATACATGAACATGCTGTATTCCCCTAATATAGTAGTCTTTGACCCTTTGGGGATCTGGTGAAACCTATGGACCTCTTCTCAAAATGCTTTTAACTGAATAAAATACAATATATTTAATTATTACAAGGGATACCAATTATATTGAAATACAGCTATAAAATCACTATCAACTTATAGCAAAATAAATTCTCATCTGTATGCCTTTTGTTGGCCACCATAAAGGCATGTGTAACATTTTTACTTGAAATTAAATAAGGTTTTGTGAGATAAAATTCTAAAAAGAAATATTTATCAAAATATTTTAAAAAGGAGTTCAGAGACTGCAGGTGAAAAAACCCTGTCCCCATAGAATGACAGTGCTTTTAGGGACACAGGGATTGTCTTGCTTTTGAATTGATATTCCCCAGTCCCTAATACAGTACCTGGAACATAACAAGTCCTAAATAAATGCCTATTCATACATCAATAATATCTGTTAGAGCTGAAGTGCTCTAAGGTTTATAAAGTACATTTCACAAAACATTCCAGAAAGGAAGCTGGAGAAATAATATCAATTCTGTTATAAATGAGGAAAATTGAGCTCATCAAGTTCACAGTTGCATAGCTAATAAGTGAAAGAAAGTCAAGTGAGGACAAGAAGCATTTATTAAGTGCCTATTATATGCTAGGCAGTGTGCTAAGCACTGAAGATACAAAGAAAGAGAAAATGCCCCCATGGAGCCTCCAGTCTGACGGAGGAAACAGCATGCAAACAACTATGTACAGACAAGACAGACACAGGATAAATTGGAGATATTCTTAAGGAGGAATGAGAAAGGTTTTTTGCAGAAAGTGGAGCCCTCTCTAGGACATTAGCTGAGACTTGATAGATGCCAGGGAAATCAAGAGGCAGATGCCAAGAGGGAGAGCATTCCAGACATGGGGAGCAACAGCCAGTAAAAATGCCTAGAGTTCAGGAGATGGTGTGTCTTGTATAAGGAATAGCAAGGAAGTTGGTTTCAAAGGATCACAGGGTACATGGTGATGGGATGTTATAAGAAGATGGGGAAGGATGGGATGGAGTCAAGATGATGGAGTAGAAACAGAGACCTGCTAGAGCTCTCCCCACCAAACTCCTCAAAAAAACCTGTAAAACATGACCCTAAACAAATTCTAGAGCAGCAGAAGCCACAAAATGACAGACAAATTTCCAGCCCAAGATAACCTGGAAAGTCAACAGGGAAGGTCTATCACACCAAGTTGGGAGTAGAGCACAGTTAGGTGTGGGCCACACCATCATGGACAAAGTCAGGACAGGCCTTAAGGGACTGAATCACTGGTGGAGGCTGCAGTTTCCAGACTTCTCAACCCATAAACACCAGACAGCTTCAAAGGTCAGTGGGAAGGGTCTCTCACTCAGGTGAGAAAGGAGCGTGATCTGGCCTGTCCCAGGCTCAGCCTCCACCCTAGGGTGGCAGCAGCCACTGCTGAAGTAAAGTGCTTCCAGAGCCCCTCACTTAACAAAGAGCTCAAAAGTCAAGTAATTGGCTGGGAAAATGAGTAAACAGGGGCAAAAGAAACAGACTATAGATTCTTACTTTCTCAGAGAAGTGATTGTCATTGGTGATGAGGAAGATCAAAATATTTAATCAGAAGAAGACAACAAAGTCAAAACTCCTGCATCCAAAGCCTCCAAGAAAAATAAGAATTGGTCTCAGGCCATGGAAAAGCTCAAAAAAGATTTTGAAAATCAATTAAGGTAAGTAAAGGAAAAACTGAGAAGAGAAATGAGAGTGATGCAGGAAAATCATAAAAAACAAGTCAACGGCTTGCTAAAGGAAACTCAAAAAATGCTGAAGAAAATAGCACCTTTTAAAGTTAGACTAACCCAAATGGCAAAAGAGGTCCAAAAACTACCTGAAGAAAATAATTCTTTAGAAATTAGAAGGGAGAAAATGGAAACTAATGACTTTATGAGAAATCAAGAAATCATAAAACAAAATAAAAAATAAAAAATAGAAGACAATGTGAAGTATCTCATTGGAAAAACAACTGACTTGGACAATAGATCCTGGAGAGATAATTTTAAAATTATTGTACTACTTGAAAGCCATGATCATAAAGAGAGCTTAGATATAATCTTTCAAAAAATTATTAGGAAAACTGCCCTGATATTCTAGAACCAGAGGGTAAAATAGAAATTGAAAGAATCCACTGATCACCTCCTGAAAGAGATCCCAAAAGGGAAATTCCTAGGAATATTGTAGCCAAATTCCAGATTTCCCAGGTCAAGGAGAAAATATTATAAGCAACCAGAAAGAAACAATTTAAATATTGTGGAAACACAATCAGGATAACACAAGATTTAGCAGCTTCTACACTCAGGGATGGGAGGACTTGGAATATGATATTCCAAAGGTCAAAGGAGATACGAATAAAACCAAGAATCACCTACCCAGCAGAACTGGGTATAATACTTCTGGGAAATAAAATAGAACTTCAATGAAATAGAGGACTTCCAAGCATTCTTGTTGAAAGGACTAGAGTTGAATAGACAATTTGACTTTCAAATACAAGAAACAAGAGAAGCATGAAAAGGTAAACAGGAAAGAAATACCATAAGGGACTTACTAAAGTTGAACTGTTTACATTCCTACATGAAAAAATTTGTAACTCATGAGACCTTTCTCAGTAATAGGATAGTTGAAGGGAATATACATATATACATATATATACAGAGAGAGACAGAGGGCACAAGGTGAGCTGAATACGACAGGATGATACCTAAAAAAGAAAATTAAGCATTGAGAGGAATGTACTAGGAATTAGAGAAAGGTAGAGGTAGAATGTAATAAATCATCTCACATAAAAGAAGCAAGAAAAAGCTTTTACAATGGAAGGGAAGAAGGGAAAGGTGCGAGGGAATAAGTAAGCCTTCCTTTCATCAGATTTGGCTTCAAGAGAGAATAACATACATACTCAATTGGTATGGAAGTTTATCTTACCCTACAGGAAAGTAGGGGGGAAGGGGATATGAGAGGAGGAATAATAGAAGGAACGGCAGATTGGGGGAAGGAATAATCAGAAGCAAATACTTTGGTAGAGGGACACATCAAAGGAGATAATAGAATGGAAGGCAGGAGAAGAAACAGGGAAATACAGTTAGTCTTTTACAATATGGCTGTTATGGAAATGTTTTGCATGACTACACATGTATAACCTATATCAAATTGCTTGACTTCTCAATGAGGGTGGGTGGGGAGGGGAAAGGGGGAGAATGTGGAACTCAAAGCTTTAAAAATGAATGTTAAAAATTGTTTTTACCTGCAACTAGGAAATAAGATATATAGGTAATGGAATATAGAAATCTATCTTGCCCTACAGGAAAATAGAAGGGAAGGGGATAAGACAGGGGGAGGGGTGATAGAAGGGAGGGCAGAGTGAAAAAAAGGGTAATCAAAATATATGCTGTCCTAGGGTAAGGGGGAAGAGGGGGGAGATAGGGAGAAAATTTGCGATTCAAAATTATGTAGAAGTGAATGTTGAAAACTGAATAATAATTTTTTTTTAAAGATGGGAAAGGTAGGAAATCAAATTTGAAGTTGGGTCTCCTGACTACAAATCCACTACACTGTTCTGAGGAAGACTGGGTCCAATTCCTGGCTCTGCCACATGCTAGCTATGTGACTTGCATTAAGTCATTTTGCTGATTTCTTGAACATTATAACGAGAATCATTATAATTAAATTGTATTATATTGATTATATTATTATATTATATAGATTATATTTGTTATAATATATTTATTATAATTATAATAACTGTTCTACCTACTTTATAGTAGTATTATGAGGCTCTAATGAAAAAAAGATACAAAAGTAACACAGAAAAGTAAGCTGCACCAACAGCGATGGAATCTAGAAGGCAGGGACTGATGAAAGAAATATGATCTCTCACCCCAAAGAAATCCTTGCCGAAACCCTTGCCCATCTCAGCTAAGACCGTCAGAACTGTCTTCAGTCTGCGATCTGCTCAGAAAGGAGAACTGCTGCAGCTCGATTTAGGGTCTGAGGCCCTGGGTTTGAAGCCTATGGAACCTCAGGCCAGTCTCTTTGAGCCTCAAGGCCTTCCTGTGTGAATGGCCTCAATAATATGTAATGTTCCTTCCAACTCTAAGTCAATGATTCTATGGCAGGAGGCACCGAAATTCAAATGATAAAAATTGGCACACTCTCTACCTTCAAAGAGCTCACATTCTACTATTGAGGGGGTCAGCTAGGTGGTACAGTGGGGAAGACGGATGACTTTGGAGTCAGGCAGACTTGAGTTCAAATTCTGTCTCAGACACTGTGATCCTGGGCAAGTATTTGACTTCTCTCAGCCTCAGCTTCTTATTTGTATAATAGAGATAATAACAGCACCTACCTCACAAGGTTGTTGTGGGGACCAAAGGAGAGGACATATCTACAAGCCTTTGTCAATCGTAAAATACTCAGCACAGGAGAGACAAAGACAAAAGTAAAATGGTCCCTGCTCTCACAGAGGTCATATTCAAATGGAGAAGAATATATGTGTGTATATATATGTGTAGATACATATGTATGTGTATATACACATATGTATATATACATACATACACATATGCATATATTATATATAATATATACATTTATATAAATCTATACATATGTGTGTTAATATGCATACAAAAATATATACAAAGTAGTATACAAGCATACATACAAAATATACAGGGTAACCAGAGAGGAAATTGTATAAGCAATTGGGACTACCAGGAAAATCCTCCTGAAATAGGTGGTGCTGGAGCTGGGTGTTGGAAGCAATTAGAGTATCCAAAAGATAGAGGTGAAGGAAGTTCTTCCAGAGGAGAAGAATGAGAAAAGACAATGGAAATGCAAAGACACAGGAGATGGCCATGGGATATCTTATATGACAAAAAAGACTTGAAACTAAAAAGGATGGGGGAGGGTGAAGACTGCCTAAGATGTGAGGATTACATTACTGGGAGAAAAGGAGGGGGCAGAGAAGGAAGAAGACCTTTGCTTGGGATGGATGGGATGATGATAACTGCTCATTGATAAGCGGATTAAGAGTTGCTCCTGCTTTCTCTGTCACGGAGAATGAACTTGTCACTGGAAATATAGAACAAAGATGACTAAGAGGAAGTTGATACCCAAGAGAAATAAAGAGTTATAGAGCACCTTGCTATCCTTAAGGAATTCAAATCATGTGATCCAGATGAACAATATCCTCTGGTCCTAAAAGAATTGACAGATGCAATGGCAGAGACACTCTCCATGATAAAAGAAAGGTCTTGGGATGTGGGAAAGGTACCATAAGACTGGAAAAGGGCAAATATCCCAATTAAAAAAAAAGTCAAGCATTTATTAGGAAAAAGAACAGAGTCTGCAAACTATAGTCCAGGAAGCTTGACCTCAATTCCTGGAAAAACTCTAGAATGGGCCATTCAAATGATGGTTGGCAAATACCTAGAAAAGGGAGCCAGCACGTCTGGGCTAGGAATAGATATGTCACAAGAACTGCTTTCCTTCTTTGACAATATTACTAACTAGTAGATAAAGGAGATATTCTGGATATAGTTTAGCAAGACTTTGGCAAAGTTTTTGATTAAGTTCCCATACCATTCTTGTGAAGAAGATAGAAGGGGGCAGGGAGGGAAAGAATCAGCATCTATTAAGTGCTTACTTAGTGCCACTGCACAAAGTGCTATTCAAATACCTCATTTAATCCTCACAACAACCCTGGGAAGTAGGTGGTGTTATGATCCCCATTTTACAGTTGAGGAAACTGAGGTATATAGGGGTTGTGACATGCCCAGTGTCACAAAACTACTAAGTGACTGAGGCTGAACTTGAACTCAGGTCTTCCTGATTTCACACCCAGAGTTCATCCACTGTGCCACCTAGCTACCTTAGGATGGAAAGATATGAATTAAAAAATAATAAATCCTGATGGATTCAGAATTGGTAGAATGGCCAGGATCAAAGCATTAATTGTTAATGGTTCAATGTCAATGTGGAAGGAGGTCTCCAGTGGAGGGCTTTCTGTTCTTGGCACTATGATGCTTAACATTTTTATCAATGATTTGATAAAGGCATGGATATTATGCTCATCAAATATGCAGATGACACAAAACTGAGATGGACAGCTAACACAATGAATGACAGAATCAGAATCCAAAAAAGACAATAACAGGCTAGTATATTCAACTTCACACAATAAGATGAAATTCAGTAGTGATAAATATAAAGTCCTGAACCTAGGTACAAAAAAATCCACTTTGCAATTAGAAGATGTAGAGAGGCATCAGAATAATAATAATTATTATTATTCTGAAAAAAGATCTGAGGGATTAGGAGACAGCAGATTCAATATAAGGCAGCATTATGATAGGGCAGCCTAAAATGATAATTGGATCTTGAACTAGATTAAGGGGGCATAGCTTCCAGAAGTAGTGAGGTGATAGTCGCACTTCAGCAGATAGTCTGCTTTCAGCAGACCTCATCTTTTTTATATTGTGGTTCTGGGCACCAGAGTCTAAGAAGACCATTGATAAGCCAGAAAGTGTCCAGAGAAGGGCATCCAGGACAGTGAAAGACCTTGAGTCCATGTTATATGCACATTGGCTGAAGAACTGAGAATAGGGAATATGATAGGTGTCTTTACAGGTTTTGAGGGCTGTCCTATGGAGGAGACACGAGACTTCTTCTGGGATGAACTGAAGAAACATTGCAACAGGGAAGGGAAAAGTGTCCCACCCCACCCTCCAAAAAAAGACAAGGAAGTGAAATCTGAAGACAGTTAGCTAGTGATAGTGAAGGGTCTCAAGATCATACCATATGAGAATTGGTTTAAGGAATTTGAAGTGCTCAGTCCAAAGATGACAATACTTAATAATTTGATAGTTGTGTTCAAGTATTTGGAGGACTGTCATGTGGTTCTTGGCCCCAAAGAGCAGAACTAGGAGCAGCAGACGGAAGTTGCTGGGGCTTGATATAAGGAAATACTTCCTAAAGAGGAGAACTGTCCCAAAATAGAATGGGCTGCCTTGGGAGGTAATGAATTGGGTCTCCCCAAGTTTTCAAGAGAAAGGCAGAAAGGACTTTTTCTGTCTAGCTGCTGTTTGGGTGAAAAAGATAGAGAAGAAGCTTCAGACCCTCCCCATTTGAGACTGACCTGTGGTCCATCAATACTAGCTTCTGATCTTTGCCTTTTGGTGTTTGATCTTTCCTATTTTAGGGGAAAGGTGATGGCTGTTGATGTCATGAGCTTCAGATAAGTCAGAAGAGGGACCACCAAAATTCCAGGAGCTAGACTCCACACAGACACTTGCTCTAAGTCAGACAGTGAAAGACCAAATCACAAGGCTTTGACCGGTCCAGTACAGCAGGAGTAGAATTGCAGATTCATCTACTCATTAGCCATGCCGCATTGGGCAGTGAACTTGGGGGACGGAGAGAGTGGACACTATGTAGAAACTGAGTCATGCATTAGCCTATTCTCCCCAAGTATTGAGGCATTAGAGGGGAGTGTGGCCACAGGTGTGAACACAGAAGAAGGGAAGGACCAGTGACTATTTGTTGGAGACACGGAAGAGGGCATTATTCTCCAGGGACAGGAGGATCACAGTGGCTTCTGAGGTTTCTTTCCAATTCTGCCATTCTCTGAACCCACTGCAGTATTCACTCTGGCCCTGGCCTCTGCAGGTCCCTGCCTAAGGTTTCCTTCACGTACCATTCCCTAGTCTCCCAAAGAAAACTACTTCCTCCACTGCTTCTCAAGGCCTCACTTGCAAGTGCCAGGAAACAACTGATAAGAGGGTACCCTGCTGCCTTTGGGGAAAGTCACTTCCTGCTGAGTCAGACTCAGACCCACTGAGCAGGAGAAGGCAACGTTTGATGAGATGGGGCAGTAGCCAAGAGGTATGGGGCAGAGTTGATAGAATAGAGGCAGTAGTCTGAGGCTGAGAGGGCCTGGAAGGGAAGCTGCCCCAAGTCATCTCCCACTCCATCTCCCCTGCTCAGGCTCCCTATCTAGCCTCTCAAGAAATAGGAAACTGTAGTTAAGTCAGATGAAGAGTTTACAAAGCCAATGCCTAAGTTACTCTGGCTCTGGCCTCATTTTTATAATGTCCTGGGAACAACACAGGGGAAATAATCCTGAACGGGACGTGAATAAGCCCTGTCTCTGCCGCTAATTACTGAATGACGTTGGGAACTAACTTTATTTCTCAGGATCTTAGTTTCTTCATCTGTAAAATGAGAAATCTAAACTAGGTGGTTTCACAAGTCTTCCAGCTCTGACATTTTATGTCCTAAGATCCTTCATGACTCATGTTCTATAATTTTCCTTTTCTGAGACCAATTTTTCAAAGTATTTCAAACCAATTATCGATCTGATCTTCACAATACCTCCGCAAAGGAAATGAGAAAAGGTGTTATCACCCTATTTGACAGATGCTGAAACTGAGAGTCAAAAAATTGGAAGAGCTCAATTAAAGTCCAGAGTGAATCAATGAAAGAACCCTGGGTCTCCTAACCTCCCATATATTGGGAGATGAATTGGGGAATAAGTATGAAGCAACTACTATGTGCTAAGCACTGTGCTAAGGACTTTGCAAATATCTCATTTGATCCTTACCACTCCTAGAGGAAGGTACTTGTTATTATCATTCCTACTATGTAGTTGAGGAAATTGAGTCAAAGGATAAGTAACTTGTCTAGGGTCACAAAGCTAGTAAGTGTCTGAGGACACAATTGAATACATCTTTCTGATCCCAGGTTTAGCTCCCTATTCACTGTACCATCGAGTTATTCACATAGACCTTTACAAATATTATGTCATTTTATCCTTACTACAACCTTGAAAGGCAGGTACTATTGTTATCCCCATTGTGCAGATGAGAAAACTGAGATTGACAGAAGTTAAATGACTGGTCCAGGGTCTGAAGCTTGATTTCAACTCAGGTCTTCTTCCTGCCTTTTTATCCAGCACTCTCTCCACTGCATTAACTAGCTACCATTTATATTTCTCCTTTGTTGACACCATCTCACCCTCCCCAAATCTTAGGAAAAAGAGTTATGTCTAAAGGCATGTGTTCTGTCACCACTGAGGTCAGATTGTCCTTCCTCTTCTCCTCTGTCCCTGTCTCTATCTTAATCTGTCTCCTCCCCCAGTCACAGACCTCTCTCTTCCACCCACCCATTCCTAAATAAGTATTACATCACTCAAAATAACACTCATTTCCCACCCTTTTCCACCCCTCCTCTCAGACCTTCCCTCCTGCCAGTTGTCACCCAAGCCTGCCACATCTGGAATTAAAGCTTTCTTTCATTGAAAGCAGGTGGGGAGATGACAGTCCCCTCCAACCCACCAGCAGCAGGAATAGTCATATGGCCAGAATACAGTGAGAAAAAAAGAGAAGGCACGCATGACAAGGCTCTGGCTTCTAGGAAGTCACTCTATTTTGACCCCCTCCCACCTCCTAAAGCCCTAGCTGGGCACACCCAGTCCCAGCTGGCGCCACATTCTCACTGGATTGGCAGGGGTCAGGGAGGAAGGTGCAGGAGGAGAGGAAAGAAAGAGGCCAAGAAAACAAAACAAAAACCCTCGGAAATTTTCAAGTGTGCAGTAAACCATAGGCTCTCAGAGCAAGAAAGAACTTAAAATCATTCTAACCATCCCCCTAGTTCCTAGTCCCAGAGCCCCACGAAATTCAGGAACAAACAAAACGTATGCCTACGGGATTAAGTGGGAAATTCACTAACTGTGTAGTCAGAGAAGCTGGGTTAGAAGCCTATTCAGTCACTTAAAACTGTGACCTTGGACAAATCACTTCTCCTCTGGGCCTCAGTTTCCTCATCTGTAAAATTTAAAGGATTAGACTACATTTGCCTAAGATCATTACCTAAGATCACTGCTGTAGCACTAAAAAGAACCTTATTGGATAGTTCATCTAAACTCCTCATTTTACACGTAAGGGAACTGAGACCCAAAGAACTATGAAATGATCTGTCCAAGGTCACAAAGCAACTTAGTGGTAGAACTGGACCTAGACCTTGGGACTTGAGTCTCACAACCCAGTGATCTTTCCATTATCAGCAGATTCAGACTTCTTTCCTATTATACCAGGGTTGGAAAGATATTACACTAAGGTGATTACATCTAACCCACAGGAGATGGAGAAGATAGCCTGGAGTGTGGTTTGGGTAAGGAAATACTGGGGGATTAACTATGAATCCACTGACTTCTGGTTATCGATGGCAGAGTAGACTAGCTCTCACTTCTGTACTCCAGCAAAGATGCAAAAAATGTATGACCATATAATGACCAATAAATCCAAAGAAAAACTATAGTAAATGCTTTAATCCAGCCAGAAGCCTGTGAGCATTGGGAAGGATGTCTTGACCAAAAAAAAAAGCCAGTGGAAACGAAGATAAGCCTTCAGCATAGGTTGAAGATTCTCCAAAGGACACCTGAAACCTGCAGCATTCTGTACTTTGGCTAAGGATAACTGGAGTGTTCAGATAAGAAAGTCCCAGGGTGGTAGGAAGCCCTTGACACTGAACAGCTCTCAGACCAGGACATCCCAGTGATGCTGGGAGTTCACAGTCCTGTGACCTGAGATGTTCCAAAGAACACTGAAGACCTCAGTGCTCTGAACTTAGTTGATCTAGGAAGGGACTACATGAAACTTGCCAGGACTCTGAATACATAGGAAACCAAGTCAGGACCAAACAGGATTCCACTATTTCATCTAAGAGTGCAGGTTGAGGCAGAGCCTGAACCTGATACAAAGTCTCAAATTAGGAAGTGAAACTGTAGCCATGAGTAAATAGGAAAAGATACTGAATGGTACGAGAAGATGGTATGGATCCCGAGATGGTCAAAAAACAAACCCAAAAGGAGACAATACTTCCCACAACAACTACAAGCAGAGATTCAGAGGGGCGAAATGTCTTAGCCCCAAGGACTAGAAATATATCCTGAGGAATTAAAACAAGAGAGAAAATGAAATATAAATGATGGAAGAGCCCTAGTGGAAAGAATACAAAAAGCTTAGAAGAGAAGGTAATAAAACTAACCAAAATAAGAAAGTCCTTAAATATTAAAACAGATCAAACAGAAATCACTGACAATAAAATAATATGAAATAAAGAATGTCCCAAAATTTTAGTGCAGTTTTAGGCTATTAAAGTTTAACATGTGACTATGACACAGCTACTAATACTTAAAGCTTCACTCAGATTTCTTAGTTATTATTAATATTGTTAAGCTCATAGTTTTTTAAGTGATGAAAGCTTAATATATGACCCTGTCACTGTTATTAGAGCTTAAAACTTCACTAAGACTTTTAGGATACTTTGTATGAGAAAAAATACAAATATTGAAAAAACATGAAGAAAATGGTAGGTATTTACTATCAAAAACAACAGATCTGGTAAACATGTCAAAGAAGGATGACTGAAGAATCATCTGACTTCCTAAAGATTACAATTTTTTAAAAAAAAACCTATATACTTTAGTTTAAGAAATCATAGATAAAAACATAGATAATATCTACTAGACTGAAAGTATAAAGTAAAAATAGAAAAAATCTACTGGACATCTCTTGAAATAAACCTCAAAATGATAGTACTCAGGAATGTCATAATCAAAATTGAGAGCTCCCAGGTTAAATTTAAAAATATTACAATCAGCCATAAAGAAGTTGTTCAAGTAGCAAGGAACTACAGTCAGGGTCATATAACACATGGCAGCTACTACCATAAAGAACAAAAAATCTTGAACTGTTCCATAAGGCAGAAGATAAGGACTTACAATCAAGAATAACTTACCTTGAAAAACAGAGTCTAGTCTTGAAAGGGAGAAATAGACTCTTGGTAAATTTTAAGCATCCCAAAGGAAAATATCAGACATGAACAGAAACTTTGAACTACAAATAAGTCAAGAGGCATTTTGAAAAGTAAATTTATTTGAGCAACTGGAAGGAGCTAAATAATGATGGAGTTCTTACATTATAACAGAGAGAGAAGAAACAAGTGTCATTTTGGAACCCTAATGTCTCCAAGGATCACAGAAGGGAGTTAAACACAGAGAGCCTAGGGATAGTTTTGTTCTGTTTTGATGATCTTGGGAGAAGAAAGAAAAGGCAGGGGAAAGGAATACATTTGGAAGAAAGGTGAAAGGAGGGAGTAGAACTTAATATTTTTCATTATCAAGATGCTTGAGAAGAAAAATACAAAAATATGGAAAGGGAGTAAAAGGAAAGAGCTTTACTTGAACACCCTTCTTATCTGAACTATATACAGGAAGGCTGAACATACACACCATTTGATGGAAAAATATATTAAACTCAACAAGGAGAAAGGCAGGGACAGGAAAGCAGGAAAGGAAATCTTAAAAGTAAGATTATACTGAAGAAGGAATAGTCACAAGCAAAACAAACTTCAGTTTCAAAGTATGGATTATTAAGGGAGAACTAAAATTTAAAAAATAGAGTAAGAATAAGTGATTGGTATCTGGGCAAGGGGAAGAGAAGAGGTCAGGAGAGCTGAAGAAAATCACACCAATTATAGATCATTACTGTTCCTCACACTCCTTTTTCACCACCTTTTTTATAAAAGGTATACGGAAAAAGAAAGGGAAATTTAGAAGAGTATATGATGCAGGGAAATACATAATTAACAGTCATAACTGGGAATGTGAATGGTCAGAACTCACCCATAGAAAATAAGGTAACAATGAATTACAAAACATAACTCACAAGCATGTTGTTTAGGAGAATGATACTTGAAACAAAGATTCACATAGCTATAAAATGAAGGACTGAATTTATTATGCTTCAAGGGACTTCAAAAAATCAGGGGGGAGCATTCATAATCTCAGACGGGAACTACAAATATAGACATGGTTAAAAGAGAAAAACAGAGAAACCATATCATGCTTAAAGGCACCATAAAAAATAAAATTATATCAGAACTTAATATATGTATAGATATATACACAAAATGGCTTAGTATTTCTATATTAAGGGGGAAATGAATCAAATTATTCAGAGAAATAGGCAGCAAAATCATAATAGTTGGGGATCTTAACATACCTTTTTCAGGCCTAGACTATTGACAAAAATATAAAAAAATGAAAAGATAAAGACCCAAACAGAACTTAAGAGTAGTTATATCACAGATTTCTTGCAATTCTAAAAAAAATAGAAAGGAACATACATATTTCTCAAATGTTCATGACACCTTTAGAAATACTGACCTATGTGCTAGGGCATGAAATCTTCACAAACAAATGCAGAAAAGCAAAGATACTAAATATATCCCTTACTGACCACAACACAACAGAAAAAGCATAATCAATAAAGGACCTTTGAAGGAAGGATTTAAACTAAAATGGAGAACAATTTAATGCTAAAGAATTGCTGGGTCAAAAACAAATCATGCAAACCACTGAGAATTTCTTCAGATAACATTACAAAAATGAGGCTACACATCAAAATTTTGCAACTCATCCACAATAGTCCTTAGGTGAAATTTTATTTAAAAACTTTCACTAATGAAAGAGAAAGAATAGATTAATGAACTAAGCATGCAACTAAACAAGAAATAGAAAAGGAATGTTTCTTAAAAAAAACTAAACACCAAAATAAAAATTCTGAAAATCAAAGAAGAATGAAACTAAAGACAAAAGAGCCATAGAACTGATAGATAAAACAAGGAGATATTAAAAATAATAATTAAAAAGGATAAACTATTAGCCAATTTGATTTTTTAAGCCTAATTTCAAGTAACAAAAATGAAAAAGTAGAATTACCAAAAAAGGAAAAGGAAAGGAACTATTCACCATATATACCAACAAAACTCACAACAGACAAAACAAACATATTTATACCAGCATAAAACTCCCAATTTTTTTCATTTAATCTTTCAATTAAGAGGCGTTTATTTTCTCTCTTTTCTACCCTCACCCCAATTTAAAAGAAAAACAAAACTCTTGGAATAAATATGCAAAACAAGCAAAACAAATTCTCACACTATCCATGCCTATGTTATATTCTCTACCTTAAATCCGTAGGTTCTCTGTCAGGAGGGATAATCTAGTTTATTATCAGTACTCTGGAATTATGGTTAGTCATTGTACTGATCAAAGTTCCACAATCCTTTAAAGTTGTTTGGCTTTACAATACTGTTACTGTTACATAAATTGTTCTCTTGGTTTCATTCACTTCTGCATCAGTTCATACAAGACTTCCCAGATTTTTCTAAAATGATCCCACTCATGAGTTTTATGACACAATAGATCACATTTGCATCATCTACAATTACATTCACATATTATAATTTGTTCAGACATTCCACAATTGTTTCCAGTGCTTTGCCATTATGAAAAGATCCATCCTAAATATTTTTGCACATGAATCCTTTCTCTTTTATATCTTTGGAGGCATTGGGCCTAGAAAATGTGTCAGTGGATAAAATCAACAGACAAGAAATGGAAAAATTAAATAGCCTAATCACAGGAAATTAAATTGAACAAGACATAAATGAATTCCCCAAGGACAAAACCCAGGACCAAATTCATTTATAAATGGATTCTAACAAAGACTCAAAGAACAATGAATTTTAATTTCATGTAAACTATTTGCAAAAGTAGGAAAAGAAAAGAACCTACCAAATTTCTTCTATTACATAACTTTGGCCCTAGTAACTAAATCAGGGAGAGACAAAGTAAAAACTGAAAACTACGTAGAGATCAATATCCCTGATCAATATAAAGGTAAAAATACTGAATAAAATATTTAAAAAGAGACTATATCAACATATTAAGAAGATAAATACACTATTACTATTATACTAGGAATAAAGGCTTAATTCAATATTAGGAAACCTATAAATATAATATGCCATATTAATGACAAAATAATAAAAATCATATAATTATACAAATGCATTAAAAGCTTTCGATAAAGGAAGAAACATAAGGAACTGATTCAAATATATAAGATCAAGAGCCATTCCCCAATAGGCATTAAATGGTCAAAGAAAATCAAATAGGCAGGTCTCAAGGGAAGAAACCCATGCATCAAAAACCATATGAAAAATGCTCCAAATCAATAATTATAAGAAAAATTCAAATTAGAACAACTCTGAGATTCTCCTTCACAACCACTAGATTAGCAAAACTGACCTAAAAAGGAAAATCATAATTGTTGGAGGAGTTGTGGAAGAACAGATACACTAATACACAATTGGTGAAGCTATGAATTCAACTGATTCAGTCATTCTGGAAAGTAATTTGAACCTAAAAGTCACTGAACGGTGCAGACTCTTTATTAGCCTACCACTACCAAGCATAATCAGCAAACAGAAAAAAGAAAGTAGGAAAAGATATGTACAAAATTATTTATAGCAGCACTTTTTGTTGTAGCAAAGAACTGGAAAGGAAGGAGGTACTGCTCATCAGTTGGGAATGACTGAAGGAATTACAAGTGATGTAGTGATATAGCACTGGGCCTGGATTCATCTTCCTGAGCTCAAACCTGGCCTCAGACACTTACTAGCTGTGTGACCTTGGACAAGTCACTTAACCCTATTTGCCTCATTTTCCTCATCTGTAAAATGATCTGGAGAAGGAAATGGCAAGCCACTCCAATGTCTTTGCCAAGAAAACTCCAAAAGGGTCATGAAGAGTTGAACAAGACTGAAAAACACCGAACAACAATGAATAAGCATATAAATGTCATGGAATAATATTACATCATAAAAAATGACCAAAGGGATGGATTCAGAGAAAATTAGGAATACTTATATGAATTGATGCTGAGCAAAATGAGAAAATCCAGAACGAGTGATAAAATGACTACAATACAGTAAAGAAAAACAACTTGGGAAGACTTAAGAATTGACCGATACAATGAGCAGCACTTCTTTGAAAGACCATTGACAAACCAGCCCACCTACCTATTAAGGGAGAGGTAATTGACTCAGGATGCTGAATGGGACATACATTTTTGTTCATAGAGAACCATAGAGTTTCACTTGACTATACTTCTTTGTTACAAGGAAGAGTTTGTTTTTAATTGTTGGGGAAGGAATAGGAGCTCAGAAAAGAGAGCCAGAGAGGAGAAAGAATAGCAATAATATGGATGGAAAAAAAAGAAAGAAATGAAAAAAGAAAAGAAAAAGAAGAGAAAAGAAAAGAAACCAGTCACTGGGCAGTTTTAAAATATATTTAATAGAAGGAAGTTCAGTGAAGAGGCAAACAAGAAAGACAACTTTGAAATTAATATTTTATTCACTTAAACAAATAAGTTGTATGTAATAGAGTCTCAGGTTCATATAGAACCCTCTTCTGTTCTTCTCTGAAGATAGAAATGTTCATGTTTGTTGGTGTATATCAAGTTTAGAATAACAAAAATAAAAATAATTAAAAAGGAAAAAAGTGATTCAGTCACCTAGGGACTTTAAGTGTTAATAACTTGATAAAATGACTTCATCATCTGTAAAATGGGGAAGAGGGAATACATGATTTCTAAGCGTTCTTCTACTTTTAAAATGTTACGTTCTAAAGTACCTTCCAGTAATGTTCTCAAGTTTCTTCCAGCTTTTAAATTTTACTCTCTGTATTCTGGCATTTTTGTTTTAACATCTTGTTTATAATCCATATCCCACGATCTTTTCCAGCTCTGACACTGCAAGGTCTCTTTCAGCTATAATAGCCTACAGTCTACTGTGGGGAGAGAGAGGGGCAGCAAAGAGAAATGCTGGGTAGACAGAATGGGAAGCAGCAGATACCACAATCAACCCAGACAGACTTTCCATTCAAGGTAAGGCAAAGAGGTAAAATGGAACAAATTCTGCTTCTAAAGTCAGAGGTCTTAGGATAAAAGCCTACTTCTGATGACTATTACCTGTACGACCTTGGGCATGTTACCTAACCTCCTGGGCCTCAGTTTCCCCCTCCAGTAAATGAAGGCATTGGACTGGAGAGCCTTTGAGGTTCCTTCCAGCTCTCTTGATCTATGATCCGGGGAAGTGAGGGAGAGAAAAGAGCAGGGTCAAGAGTCCAAGTCCTACCCTCCCCCACAAGATACACATGAAAAAATCATGCAAATAATTTTGCTTAATCTTCCAACTACACAATGGGCATTGTTTGGTATGAGCTAGGGGGTCATAGAAGAAAGGAAAACTCAGAGCCAATGAGGGAAGTAGGACTTGGGAGGAGCTCCCATAAGTTTCAGCTTTATCGATTAGACCCACCCATGAGCAGGCTTGGCCATTCTCAGGGCTAGAATCCAGGAGTCCAGCTGAACACCAGCTTCTTTTTTCTCTCCCCAGGAGAAAGGCCCTGGACCAGTGCTGCTATACTTTACCCAAAGCCGTCTACTTAAGAATTTGCTATCTTTCAGACACTGCCTGCTCAGAGCCCACCTTTTCCCACACCAAGAGTCCCAGAGTCAAAGAACAATAATAAAGATAACTCCCATTTCTCGAGCATATTCTTCATAACATGTAAGGGAGGCAGGACAAGGATTATTGATCCCCATTTTATGGAGGAGAACAAAGTTGAGTAACATTATGATGTTTTCTACAATGTACTTCTTGCAGCCATTTTCTTCCCCATTTTACAGAGAAGACTAAGGTTCAAAGAGATGAAGGGATGAGGTGATCCAGACAGTGAGTGGTAGAGCTTGGACCCTGAGTCAAGGTACTCTCCTTTACCATGGAAACTATGAACTGACCAAATGCTGGAAGGAGCACTGGGCTGGGGAGTCAAGAGATTGGGGTTCTACTCATGACTGTGTCGGTAATTAGATAGGCAACCTTGGGCAAGTCAGCTCCTTTATCTGAGCCTTAGTTTCCCCATTTGTAAAGTTAGGGTGTCATACTGGATAGTCTGCAAAAATTTGTGTCAGTTGTAACATTCCAGGATTCCATGACAGCAGGCCTTAGAGGACCAAGCCCTGGTATTATATTCTAGACTAAGTATCTCCTACTATAACTGTTGAGTTCTGCTCCATGGAATCCAGCCACTGGTTTATCAGAAGGCTCACAGGTCCTTGATACCCACCCACATTGTCCCAGCTTTCCAGTGTCCCCAGAAAGTCCAAGATTGCAACAGAGAGACTGCTTCTTCCCCACCCCAACCTGGCCCAATTACTCTACCTTCTCTCTTTCTCTACTCATAGTCCCCATCTCCTATTCACTTTTTCCTCTTCATTGTTTTCCCCTCCTGGTCTCCTCTCTTTTCCACTCCTCCTCCCCTTTGTTCTCCCTTCCCCCTCTTTCTTTTTTCTTATTTTTTGCAATAAACATCATTTAAAGGTCTCTTAGTCACAAGGTACAAGGCTAAAGAGCTGTGAAATCTACCGTAGTAGAAGGGCTCAAGGGACACATTTCCCCCAATTCCTTTCCCTACCCCCCCACCACCACCTCCTATTCTCTCCAAAAGCTGTCTACCAGGCAGCAGTAATCTGTGCCTGGGGTAGGCACTGCTAGATATTAGCATGAGGATGAAGCCAAGACAGCTGTGAGGGGCTCCCTTGAGACCTAGCTTATCCCATATGGTCTGGCTTTGACTTTCCCCTTGCTCTTCTCAGTTTTTCCCAGAGAATCTAACTTAGGGGAAGGGGAGTCCCCAGGATCTCTGCACACCCTGAATGGTGGAAATGACCTAAGAAGGACATATTGTCCATTTTCCTGTCTTCAAGAAGAATCCACACATCCTTGTTATCCTGAACAAATAAATATAGAAGACCCCCAGGCTGGCTCCATGGTCCCAAGCCTGAAACTCAACTCTAACAAGTTTTCATTTTGGATTTTTTCTTGGGATGAGGGTGGAATTGGGCAATGGCCACCCTTCACCACCAGCCTAGAAGGGAAAGATGCTCTTCTCATGGTTAATGGCTTTTAGAGAAAGTGGGGGAGGGCCCAGGGCTCCTCAACATACCATCCCCCACGTAGGAAGGACTTCCTCCTATCTAACCTAAAGGCCTCATACTGTCGATGAAAGCCTATTTTTTTCTTTCTTCATTTGGACTTGACAACACCTGTTGGAGTAAAAGCTAAGACCAGGACTCAGAAACCACTTTCTCAATGTCTGAATCTGGTTAACTTACTTCCCAGGGCCAACTCTCCTGTATTAAATTTGGGAATTGGATTCAACAACCTATAGATTCCATGCCAGCACTAACGCTCTTTGTTCCAAGGTTGACAAAAGCTTTGGCATTCTGTGTTCTAAGGTCCTTCCCAAGTTCTAACATTTGAATTTCACTTCACTTCCACTCTGCCATCCCTTGGTTCAAGATCCCATCTTGCTCTAACAAATATCATTCTAAGAAAAAAGCCTGTGATTAGTCTCTATTTTCAGTTCACACCATATTAGCGTTCCTTCAAGCTTTCCTATCTAACCTCCCCTCCCATCCCTGGGGTACCAAAAAACTCTCTCTGAGCTCAAACTATGTAGCTGAACATGGACTTGTTGGGTTCGAGTCTCCTCAAGTTAGATGTGTGTAACTTAGCTCACGGAGAGGAGAGGCCTCTGTGGTGCATAAAGAAGGAGTCTTTGGCTAAGGTGGGGAGAGGCTTGGATTTGCTTTTCCACAGTCTACTAAGAATAATATTTAGAGAAGTTTGCTGAAGTCCTGTTCCAAAGATATTGAAATAGCATAAACAGAGATTTCAGGGGGGTGGAGGGGGAGGGGGGAAGTTGTGTGCAAGGCGTAGTGGGGAGAGGACTGTCTAACTTACCTAATCCCTCCAACTGGCCAGGCTATTCAGACAAAGCGTGTAATCATCAACAAACAACCTACAGCTGTTCAGTGTACCCTGTCTCCAAATAAGTAGAGCACCACTTGGATGGGAATGAACAGAGGGGGAAGGGGGCCTACGAGGAACCCTAATCTTGTCTCCTTCCTTCCCCCCATATGAGAACTGGAATGAGAAAAGCCTGGGGGACAGTGAAATCTGGATACAATACAGGACAGCCTGCATACAGTCTGTAAGTAGGGGGCCTTGGGATAGGTAGGACTGGCAGTCATCCCACATTCCTTCCCCTTGGGCAACAGCCCAAGAAACACCTGGACTTTGCCTGAGTCTCTCCCCACCCAGATAGGTTCTGTCCATAGCAACCCAAAATAATAATAAGGTCAGGGGGCTTCTCCACCCCTCCCCCCACACATACACCCTCCATACACAAGCATGCCAACTGTGGCCTTTTCCCAGTTCCTGGCCCCACGGGGACGAGGGTAGAAAGGTTTAGAGCTCAGGGGGTCTCCAGAATCCCACCCTGGCCCAATCTTCCTCTCTTCTCTTCTCCCCTACACCATTCCCCTAAAAAAGCAGAAGCTTTTCCAAAAAAGGGAACCCCACCTGACCCCAATCCAAGAATTTTAATACCTCTTCTATGGGCAGATACGGCAATTCTAAGCATTACCTCCCTCACTTAAAATATGAGGGCCGTCCCACCATGAGCAAATACAATATTATCTCACTGCCCTAAAAGCCCTAAGGGTTTGCTTTTCTCTGAGTAAACAAATTCATTCTGTCACAATATCTAGTCTTCACAAAGTGAAAGTTGGACTACAGTGGCACAGGAATCATGGCACAATGCTGGCCTTAGAGTCAGAAGGACTTGGGTTTGAATCCTGACTGCCATTGACTAGCTTGAGACACTTCCCACTTTGGGATTCTGTTTTCTCCTCACTAATATGAAGAGCTGAAGTAGAGAAGCTGAGCTAACAAGCATTTATAAAGCACCTATGTGCCTGGAGCTGTGCTAAAGAAATGCTAGGGAAAGGCAGAGGGAGAGCATTCTGCCTCAGTTGGATGGCGAAGGGTCCAATGTGGACTAAGGCCTCCTTGGCAAGCAGTGCAGAGAGGTCTTCAGGCTCCTAGCCCTGCAACGTGGCTTTCATTCTCTTTGGGAAAACAAGACTCCCACATATGAAAAATTAACTCTGTCTCCTCCTCTTCAACTCCTCTGCCTCCACCTGGAGCCCAGGCCCTCATCGCCTGATGTGGTCATTTGTTCTCCCTTCCAGTTGCTTAGAGCGGCCTTCAAGGCCTCCCCTAATCTGACTCCTCTTTTCTTTCCATTCTTACTTATCATCCTCTCCCTTCCACATACTCCACATTCTAGCCAAGCTTAGCTAAGCAGCTCCACAAACACACCATTTGGTTTTCTGCCTCCATGCTATGGTTCCCCCTGCTCTCCCTCACCAGAATGTTCTTTCCCTCCCCTCTGTCTATGCCAATCCATCCACCAATTCATAGAATAGTGAATGCTACAGCCAGAAGCAATATGAGAACACACGCTAGTCTGCACTACATAATGAAACCTAGAACACTGGCCCCTGAGAGGACCTTAGAGATCACTTCATCTAACCCCCTCATTTTGAGGATGAAGAAACTGAAGCCTCCTAAGGGGCCATAGGACACAGTCACTCTCCCAGTTGAAGTTCCTAGTGGAAAGGCATCAACAAAGCATTTATTAAGTGCTTACTACAAGCCAGGCACTTTGCTAGGTACTGGAGATACAAAGACAAAAAAAAAAATCACAGCCCCTCCCCTCAAAGAACTTAGGTTCTACAGAGGGAAACAATATGCATTTACCTAAATAAATACAAAGTAATGGGGGATAGTGGGAACTAGCATCTGGGGACAGGGGCTCAGGAAAGGAAGCATGAAGAAGCTGATACTTGAGTTGAGCTATGAAGGGAATCAGGGATTCCAAGAGTTGGAGAAAAGAGACTGTATTCCAGGCATGAAGGAACAGCCTATACAAAGGCCCAGAGATGGGAGATGGCATGTTAGGCTGGTATGGCTGGAACACAGAATGCATGATGGAGATTAATACATAATAACCCTGGAAAGGTCAGCCAGACCAGATTTGGAGGCTAAGCAGAAGAGTTCATATTTTATTCTCAGGGCAATAGAGAGTCACCAGAGCTTTCTGAGTCAGAAAATATAGTGGATGGATTATTGAGGGGAAAGACTAGAGGCAAGGAAAACAATTAGAAGGCTGTTTTGAAGTGACTGGGCCTAAAATAAGATAATTATGGAGTGGGTGATAAAGAGGAGATATAGGAGTTTGGGGTTTTGGCAGTGGGGGGAGAAAAAGGGGTGGTTGGGGGTTTTTTTGTTGTTTTGAAGGCAGAACTGATCAAAACTTGACTGATAGAATCTGGGGAGAGAGCAAAGAGTTGAATATGACTCATCACTTGGTACAGGAAAAAAGAAAGGTAAAGCCTGAATAAAGATGTGTTCATGAAAGCACAGAAGTGAAGAAACTTGAATTCTAATCTTTAATTTGTTGTGCAGCCCTGGGCAATTCATCGACCCACTCTGGACCACCTCCAAAAGCTGGGGAATGATGGCATGGAGTGAAAGGGCTCCACATACTGCAGGGGTGCCCAACACCTCTGTCTCAAGGCAGTAGAGGGTGGGTTGAATCACTGAATGTGTGATGTTAGAGCCATAAGGATCTTAGAGCAGAAGACAAAGTACTTCCCCCAATTTCCCCATGCATGGTATAAAATTCTTTATATTCCCCATATATGTATAAAATGAGAATAAAAATAGTTGCTCTCTGATGTCTAAAATTCCTTCCAACTCTAAGTTCTCTGATCCTGTGATTTCCTGGAATCTGATTTGGGGAGACTAGCTATAAGGCCCCCAGACCCAGAGCTGCTTCATCTAACACTGAAGGGAAGGAAATTCTGAGCCTCTCTTTTTCCCCATCATCCTCAGGGTGATGAAATCCCAATTCAGGTCCCTCAGTAAAGGCAAGAAAGCAGCAGGAAGTGAGCTGGGGGGAAAGGGGGAGAGTCTCTGGGTCCAGTGGTTTTGACAGAGTCAGTGGGATGGCTCATAGTATTTCAAATCTCAATGGGGCCTTGAAACATACTTGTAGGACCACTGGCAAGTCACAAACTCTCAGACTCAGTTTCCTCCTCTGTACAATGGGGACAATAATACTTATATTAACTACCTCACAGAATTGTTGCAAGGGCTCCCTTCCTTTTAATTGAAGAATTCTTATTTTCTCATTCTGAATTTGACTTCCAATCCACAATATGGACCTTATTGGTCCAAACCTCAGTTTCCTCATCTGTAAAATGAGGGAGTAGGACTGAATGAGCTCTTTGTGGTCTCTAGGATTCCTCCCAGGTTTAAATATTTGCTCTTGTAATCTGATGAACACAATATATTAGAGCCAGAACAGATTTTACAGATCATCCAAACCAATCCCATTACAATGAGGGAAAATGAGGCCCAGAGAGATGAAATTTGTCCAAAATTCATAGACCAAGTAAGTGGCAGAGCTGGGGTTCAAACCCAGGTTATCCAACTCTCACATGGCTCTTTCCACAAAATGCCATATGCTATCTTTTCAAAAATAAAAGGACCCCTAGGTATGAACCAGGAATGCTCATGGATCTAAGGTCATACCTGAAGTCAGGAAGACCCAAGTTCAAATCCCACCTCAGACACTTCCTAGCTTTGTGATCCTGAGCAAGTCACTTAATCTCTGTTTGCCTCAGATTCCTAATCTGGAAAATGAGGATAACAACCTTATAAGGTTGTTAAGAGAATGTTATAATATTTGTAAAGGACTTTACAAACCTTAAAGTGCTATACAAATATTATTATGTCATGAGAGGAAGCAAAATGTCCTATAGGCCCTCAGAAGTAAGAGCCCCAGATGTGTATGTACCAGCATCTGGAAAACTGCATGGGTCCACCTGATTTCACAGAGAAGGGAATCAAATCCAACCCAAATGCAACCAAGAACCAGTAACACACTAGGAAGGCAATCAATTCACTAAATAATTTTGGATGGGGGGAGAGCAGACAGAGGAGTCTATGAGAATGAGGAGGGACAGGCTAAGGAATGGCAGGTCAGAGGCTAAGAGATCAGTAGTCTCCCTCATTTCCATGAGAGAGTGGGGGCACTAGGGTAACACCACTCTCTTCCTCCTTCTGCCTATCTCCCATCTCTCTGGAACCCACATCTTCTTTGGTAACAGGAAACAGTCCCATCAGTGGACGGTGCTGGCAAATGGAAGGGACAGAGGTAGTTCTGTGGTGGAATAGTGGGGAGGAGGAAAGGGAGAAAGGGAGGAGAGAGAAAGAGAGAGAAGGGGTGGAAAGTGAAGTGAGAGGAAGTTTCTTCTAACTGAGCCACTGCCCCTCAAACTAGCCTCCCTGGGAAACAGGGTGAGTTAGCCCAACTCAGGCACAGCCAATCCCCCTTAGGCACTGCCTCCCTCAAACCCAGGAGAGCTTTCTTTCTCCCCTAGACATTAGGATATAGAGCATTAAACCTGGAAGGGACCTTAGAACATAGAACATTAGATCTGAAAGGTCTTAAAACATAAAATTATGGAAATTCGAACACAGAATGTTAGAGCTGGAAAATTCCTTATAAAACAGAACTTTGAAACAGAGAACACAGAATATTGAAACTAAACTCTAAAGAACTTTTAGTTCAACTTCCTCGTTTTACACATGAGGAAACTGAGGCCTAGAGAGAAGTGACTTTACAGCTGAAGATTACTCTCCAAAGGATGGAGGAAGGGGGAAGGTGGGGATGGGCACAATGGTTCAACAGGGCAAATCCACAGCAGACTTCCTTTCCCTGACCCCAGAGGGGACCACTAGAAGAACCCTTCCTTCCTCCCTGACCCAAATGGAGACCCTCCTGTCCCCTTCCTCGACTTCCCAGTGGCATCCAAGGGGCAGACCTCCCCACCCTCAGGTTCCCGGCAGGAGCCCTACCTGCAGCAGGGGTCCCTGGAGCAGGAGACACAGTTGGCAGCATTAGCAACAGATAGAGTGAGAGATGTGGCCCTGGGGAGGAAGGAGATGAGAAAGGTCAGGATGCGGAGAAGAGGACGAAGTGCGGAATAGACATAAAGGAAAGGAGATCAATAGGAGGTGAAGCAGCAAACGAGAACGCGAGACTGGCGGGAATGAAATTGGGAAAGGGAAAGAAGACCACAGAAGGAGGCGAGATGACATGAGCGGGGCGGGAATAAGAGACGAGTGGGAGAGAGAATAGGAAGGACAGAAGAGGGAGAAGAGTAAAAGGAGAAAGGGGAGGGCAGGGACACAAGGGAGGCGACAGAGGAGCTGGCAGCACCAGGCTGCTCTGACCGAACTCACAGCTCATGGTGGGCAGAGCGAGCCTAAGAGAGTCTCCAAGCTGGCGGGCTGCCGGCGTCCGTCCGCGCGGTACCAGGACCTGGCCAGTGCGGGCTCCGGCCCCTCGCAGCCCTGGGCAGCCCTCCTCGGCTCCTCCCAGTTGTTTCTCCTCGCATAAACCTCCAGCCAGCCCCGCCCTCTCGAACCAGCAAGGGGAGAGGGTGGGGTGACTGGGGCCCCAGGGGGTCCTGGAGTCGTCCGGGAATCTGGAGCAGTTTCCTGGACTTTTAGAATCGTAGACTCACCAAAAATGAAAGGGACCGGCACCTGCAAACTCCCACTGAGAGCCCTCTATAAAATCCCTGACTAGATATTGCTTGGATTCTTCCAGGAGCCGGTGCTTCACCACCTGGGAAGGCGAGAAGCTCTTTCGTGGTTAATTTCACTTTAAACTACTTGTGTCTGCTAAGCAGAACTCTGCCTCCCCGTATCCCTCACACGCCACTCTTCCCTCTTCCACGTCCAGGTGATGTGGTTTTTGGAATCTTTCCATCGCCTGCTTTGCACGAACTATCTATTGTTCCTCAAACAGGATCATGGAATTGTAAGATTTAGAACTGGAAGGGACCATAGAGACAATCAAAGCCACCATGACCCACTTTCTTTCTGGAGAAGGAATCTAAGGTTTAAGAAGGGAAGTGACTTACCCAAGGTCTTCCAACTAGTAAATAGCAAAGTCAGGATGGAAACACAGATCCTCTGATTCCAAACTGACAAAATAGGCATGATTACTTCTCATTTCTGTCTCTGACCCATTCTCCTGACCCAGTGCCCTCAGTTCCAAGCTAGAGAATAGTGAAAAGGGCACAGAGTTTAAGGTAAACAAAAAGAAACCTTAAGTTTTAATCCCAGCTCTATTACTTACTATCAGTGTGACTTTGAGGAAGTCACCCTTTATGGGTCTCTGTTTCATCATCTGGAAAATAAGTGGTTTAAGGCTGTATGATCTCTTCCTGCTCCAAATTCTGTAGGAACAAAGGCCTCCCGTAGTTCTGTAGTCTAGGACTCCTTTTAAGCCAACCTGCTTACAGATCTTCTCTTTGCTCTTCCAATCCTAGCCAAACAGTGGGGAATATTGCCACAAGAAAAGGATGAGCCACCTAGCCTTCTGTCCCCACCCAGGCAACTCCCAAGGTTCTTCCTTAAAAGCCAGTAGCTCTAGGGCCTGGCACAGATTTGGGAGATGAGATAGGAGAAGGAGGAGGAGGAGGAATGGGAGACCACAAGGCACTCACCCACCCTTCTGGAGAAAACAGTGACTGCCTTTCCCTCCCATTCAACCCAGAATAAAGTTCCTCTCTCAGAGATACTACCTAGAGGAAGGTAAGGGGAATGTCACTTCAGGAAATGAATCACTTTATGAGGAGGGGGGTAGTGTTTTGGTTGAGGGATGTAGTACGCTCTCCTATGGAAAGGAGACTTTGAACATCCTATTGTATACTTCCTTTTCCTTCCTTCTCATAAGGAGCTGGTGCTACCACAGAAGCTTTAAAGAATGGTACAGGATAAACTTGTTGCTTCCTGGCCTCATCTGTGCCTAAAAGTTTAACAATTATCCCTAGGTTTAATAATTAGCTTAGAAGCTACCCCTGCTCCTTCCCAAAAAGTAACATGATGTAATCTACAGAGAATGAGATTAAAAATCTTGAGACCTGGATTCTTCTGGTCCAGACTTTGCTGCTAAGTAGTTGTATCATGTTGGTTAAGTCCTTTCTCTAGATCTATTTCGTTATCAGACACATAAGGCAGTTGGATCACTAAAGTACTTTCTACTTTTAACACAGAATGTCATAACCACTTCCAAGCACATCCTCACCATGCAGATTTGTATACCCCAGTCATCATCTTCATCTTCTTCCCCACTCTCAAAATCAGTCTTTGTCCCTGGGTTCCCTGTCCTTATCCTACCCAGAGGCAGGCCCTTATCCCATCTCCACACTGTGCTGCCTCCCTCTCTCCCCTTCTCCTTCCCCTTTAGACTTTTAAACTCTTCAAGAGAAGCAATGTTCTCACTTGCCAACACTGAGCAAAGTAAGCACTTAAGATATGCTTCACCTATAGGTGTTCAGAGATCTCTTCCAGCTCTGACACAATGTACTTGGTTCCCCTTCAGTGCTAACATTCTGTGTTCCACAGGCTAACGTTCTAAGGTTAATGTTCTAAGGTCCTTTTCAGCTTGGATATACTTTAATAGTTGAGAGGCAACATGACATAGTATGAAGAGTTTGGAATCTAAAGTCAGGAGACTGAGACTTGAATCTCACTTTAAATATTAATTCTCTGTGTGATCACAGATCATCAATCTCTTACTCTCCCCACCTCTATTTCTCCATCTGTAAAATGGGGATAATAATGTTCACACCACCTACTTTGTAAAGTTATTATGAGGAAAGTGCTTTGCAAACTTTAAAGTGCCTTCCAGAAGTCCCTTCCAGAAGATTTCATATTCTATGTCATGCAAACGTAAGTTATTATTATATTCTAAGTTTTATTCCAGAAGTTTTCACATTCTATGTAATATAAATGTGATTAATTATTATATTTTAAGGCCCCTTCCAGAAGATTTCATATTTTATGGATTATAAATGGGAGTTATTAGTATATTGCAAGGCTACTTCAAGAAGTTTTCATATTCTATATTCTAAAAACTTTTCCATCTCTAATGATCCTAATCTAAATCATTAGATCTCATGGAACCTCAGAATCTTGCCACACTCCTCAATGAGATTGGCCTAGCAGTCCAAAGGAGATGAATGCATAGTTTCCAGTTTATGAATGACCTTGGATAGGCAAGCCCACAAAGAAACAAGATCAGTTGTTAAGAAACACAAAGGAAAGCATGGCCAAGAAAGAAAAACAATACCAAGAACTGACGAACTACAACTGAAAAATAGATAAATTATTACGCAGAAAATAAGCCAAGATCTTCAGAGGGGCATAGGAGATGGAGGGGTTGTTATTGATTGCTACAGTGAGTCTATGCTTCTGAAAGTTGAAAGAACAGTTTTTTTTTCTTAAAGCTAAGAAATCAGTACAATTCTGTGGTCTCACCTCATACATGGCAAATTGATAAAGAAGACAAAAGAAGGGAATAGTCAATGTTGGAGGGTCTGTAGGAAGATAGACACACTAATACATTGTTGATGGGGCAATGAATTAATCCAGCCATTTTGAAAATCCTTTTGGAAAGAAAATATGGAAATTAAGTAATTAAAAGCTCCATCTTCTATGACCCGGAGAGTCTACTTCTGGGCATACACCACAAGGAGATAACTGATAAGAAAGGACCCACATATAGGCCAAAATGTTTATAGGAATATTTTTTGTGGTAGCAAAGAACTGGAAACAATGCAGATGCCCATCAATTAGAGAAACGAAACAAATTATGGTATGTGAACATAATGGAATAATAATGTGCTATAAGAAATGATGAGTGTAATAAATACATAGAAGCATGGAAACATTTACATGAACTGATGCAGAGTGAAATAAAGAGAGCCAAGAGAACAACATACACAATAACTACAATGATGAAAATGCAATGGACAATAAATAAAAGTGAATATTATCATGTTACAAAGAAGGGATGTGAAAAGACACTCACCCCTACTCCTTTGCAGAGGTGAGAGGTCCTCAAGTCTAGTTAGATAGATAGGTAGATGATACATGGATTTTGTTAATATATTGATCAGTTTTGCTTATTATATTTGCTCTTCTTCGTCCTTTCCTTTTTTCTTTTAAAAATGTGCTTTCTAATATGGAATGGCTGTCTGGGAAGAAAGGGAGGAAAGGAGGGATGCATGGGAAAATGTAGTCTATATGAAAGCAAATTCTATCAACAAAAATTATTTTTTAAAAAATCTGCTAACCATTACCCTGCTGTCTTATAGCTCTTACCCTCTGACCCCAGGAGCTATGAAACAACAAGCAGGTCATTTTTGTCTCTATGAGCCTCAGTTTTATCATCTACAAAAGTGAAAATAAGAATAATTCTACCACCTAATTCACAGAATTGTTGTGAGGAAGTGTTTTGTAAACTTTAAAATACCATATATGCGTCTAAATTGTTATTGCTCTTCTTTTTTTCTAATTCCTAGTTCTCTTGGACATTCTGAAAACCTCATAAAGGCATCCTCCAGGCTGATCACTAGAAAATGAGTCAGGTAGCTAACTCCAAAACTTTGCCTTTGAACCTCTACTTTGCATTGATCTCACCTTTCTCTACATCATTTTCATGTTTGGGTTATCTGCTTATTTATTATTTGTTCTTCTCCCCCAGTAGACTATAAACTAATTTAGAGTTGGACCTGTGCCATGATTATCTTGGTAATCCTGATATCCTGCTGTGCTTTGCACATAGCATGCACTTTTTAAAGTGTTTCTGGAATGGAATCCATATCTAACTCCAGTTAGAGAGCTCCATAAAGGCTGGGACCCATATGTTGTTTACCTCTGTGTCCCCGTTTGCCTAGAAATGGTCCTGCACAGAGCAGACCCTCAAGTCACTGTACCACAGAACTTCAGAGTTGGAAGAAACTTAAGAACATCTCACAGAAGAATGGTTCATATTTCTGGAGCTATTTAAGGTTTCAGTTACATTCTCCACAGCCCGGTGAGCTGGGTAGTGCCAGGATAATCATTCCATTTTACATATGAGGAAACTGTGAATCAGAAAAATGAAGTAACCTGATCAAGCTCAACAGCTAATAATTATAGGAACAAGAATTTGAACATGGAGGCCTCAACTTCTGGTTATGTGCATTCTCCCCAACAACACAATGCCTCTCATAGATTTCATGGCATTTTGGTGGTAATTTGCTTTCTTTTTAATTTACCAATTATTAATCAAAGGCCATGTATATAAATTTTAATAAAGTAGTTACAAAGTAATCAAGAATGTCTTAAAGTGGAAGAATCAATAGATTCAGAGACCTTAGGTTAAAATCCCAGCTCTTCTACTTTTGTGATCTCAAATAAGTCACTTCATCTGTTTGTGACTCAGTTTCCTCATCTATAAAAATAAAGGAGTTGGACTCAGTGCCCTCTAATGCCCTTCCACCTCTAAATATATTATCTTACAACAATAGACACAAAGAAGAAAATAATAAATATGAAGCAATTTTATATACAAGGTAGCTTGAGAAGGAGACCACAAAGAAAATGATGCTTGAGCTTTGACTTTCAAAACAAGAAGAGAGGAATTCTTTGAGGCAGAGGTGAGGAGAGAGTGTATTCCAGGCACCTGGGATGGTCAGCACAGAGATGGGAGGTGGGCACTGTTTGAAGAGTGCAAAGTCATTTTGGCTAGTTCACAGAGTGTAGGGGAGGAGTAACATCCACTGAGGCTGGAAAGATTCATCGGGGCCAGGTTGTAAACATTTTAAAAGCTAAACAAAGGAGTTTATATTTCATCCTAAAGACACAGGGGGGCAGTGGAGTTGACTGAGTAGGGGAGTGATATTGTCAGACTGGGATGCTTAAGGAAAATCATGTGGGCAGCAGAGTGGAGACTAGAGTGGAGACTTTAGGAAGAGAGACCAAGTTACAATAATCCAGACAGGTGAGAGGTGATGGGGACCTGAACCAAGGTGGTAGCTATGTGAGCAGAGGGAAGAGGTCAGATTCAAGAGATTGTACAGGTAGAAACAGCAAGATTTAGGAAGAGGGACAAACTCTGAGAAGAGGGACGACCAGCCCCTCCAAAGGAAGGCAAAGAGATGGCAATGGAGAAGGAGGAGGAAGAGGAGAAGGAGAAAGAAGGCATCAGGCCCTCTGGAAGAGAAAGAAGAGCACTGGACTTGGGGTCTGAGGTCCTGGGTTCGACTTTTGGCTCTTCCACATTGCTCTGTGTCCTTGGTCAAGTTAGAGTATTTAACTTCTTTGGAGCTTGAATGTCCCTATCTTTAAAAAAGACTAGGTAATTTTTAAGATCCTTTTCAACTCTAAATCTATGATCCTATGAGCCCTACCCTTAGGGAATTCAGAGTTGAAACAGAGAGACAAAAGACACAATTAAAAAAACATTCCAAAGTCATGTATCCACAAGTGCCCAATAAACACATCTAATCGAGTATGTAAACAGTGCTAGCTTACTAAGCTCTGCTCTTAGCACAAATTCCCCTGCACCCTATGCCCAGAGTTCAGGTCTTCACTGTCATTTATTTGTGCAAGTCACTTAGTCCCTCAGCCCACAGTTTCTTCATCTGTAAAATGAGGGGCTTTGAGTAGGTTATCTTTAAAATTCTTGTCATCTCTAATACGACATAGTCTGTGTCTGTCAGGTTTTGTCAATTTAATATACTTGCCAGGAAAGGATTTCCTAGTGGCTTGGCCTGGGGCCAGGGTATGGAGGGAAGGGTGAGAGCTCTCTGTCTGGATTCTGTTGGGATGTATGATCTTAATTTGCTTGGTTTCCAGGGATTAAGTTAAAGGTTTTTGTAGAGTAAAACTTCTGCCTCTCCAAGAGGTCCAGAACTCAAGGCTTTTCTCCTAGACAGAAATTTAAGTTATTATTGATTCTTCTTGAGTCCTATTCCCTCACACCTATCTTTTCTCTGAACTTTTTGAAATCTATTCTCCTAAAGTCTGAGGTATCCATGTCTGGAATTCTCTGTCAACATTACCAAAACTTCTAAGATGACAGGATAACTGTGCCATGCTACCAAAATTTTAATTACACTTTATGAGGCCATATTTATCTCCTTGTATTAAAATTTAAATTTGCTTTGTTTTCCACTCATATTCAGTGCACTGGTATAAAGAAATCTGAGGTTATAGAGCATGCATTTCATTTTTTCAAGTTATTTTCTCTTGTAAATGATAGGATCACAAGACTAAAAGTTGGAAGAGACCTTAATCTGTTTCAGTCTTCATTAATTTTATCATATCTTAGGTGAGGAAACAAGCTCAGAGAAGCTTAGTGACTTGGCCAAGCTAACACAAGGAAGAAATACTTAAACCTGGAACTGGAACTTCTGTCTTCTAACTCTCGATTCAGGTTTCTTGCCACTATTCCACTAGAGTTCCTGATTGCCATGTGTGAGCCTGTATCTGCAGTGAGCTCCATCTAGAGTGACCAAGTAGGAGAATCAGGCAATCAACAAGCATTTGTTAAGTTCCTGGTGTATGTTAGGTACTATGAGAGGGGATAGGGAATGCAGAGACAGAAATGAAAAAGGCCAGTCTGTAATGAAATATCTTTGCTTAAGCCCCAAGATAGTTCGGTTATGATAAAGAAAAGAGGAATCAGGAAGTAAAAGCTGGCATTCAGTTATTTTCATAAGCCCAGGAAAAGGAGGAAAGGTATTTCATGGTATAGTGCAAGGGTGGGGGAACCTGCAGCCTCGAAGCTACAGGTGGCCCTCTAGGTCCTCAAGTGCAGCCCTTTGACTGAATCCAAACTTCAAAAGGGATTTGTTCTGTGAAGTCTGGATTCAACTTGAGGACCTCTAGAGAACCATATGTGGCCTCGAGGCTGCAGGTTTCCCACCCCTGGTAGTGGAAAGATTGGTATATTTGGAGTCAAAAGGCTTGAGTTTCAATTCCAGATCTACAAATTATGACTTGTGTGATGTTGGCTAAGTCAGTCATCTTCCTTGTGCCTGTCTCCTTTTGTGTAAATGAATGTGTTAGACTATTTCAGCAAATCCCAAAGTATAGTCTGGAAATTTCTGAGGGTCAGTCAGTCAGTTAGTCAAAAAACATTTATCAAGTATCTTCTGTGTGCCAGGTACTGTGCTAAGTGCTGCCAACAGAAAGAAAGGTCCTGTCCTCAAAGAACTCAGAGACACAACTATGTGCAAACAAAATATATATAGGATAAATTACAGGTACTCAACAGAGAGAAGGTACTAACCTGAAAGTGGACTGGGAAAGACTTCCTAGAGAAGAGGACAGTTTAGCTAGGACTGGAAGGAAGTCAGGGAAGCCAAGAAGTGAGTCCCTAAGACTTTCAGGGGATTTTCAAGGTCAAAACTTTTTTCGTGATAATGCTAAGATGTTTTAATTCTAATTCAGTTAACATCAATAGATATAACCCACATAAACAAAAGCTCTTTGAGGTCCTCAGAGACCAAAACATCGGCCAGCCAGTGAACAAAGGTCCTTTCCATGAGTATTATCCCATGATCCTACTGAGAGAAAGAGCTACAAGAGAACCCTAGGAGCCAAGCAGGCTCAGGAGGATGGATGATGCCTCAAATTGAAGGTTTTAGATACATCTGGGAGATTTAGAAAACAGTGAAAGGAGAATTGCCTGGGATCCATTCCAAGAATTTGGAATCCTCAGGAAGCTGACATATTAGCTAAGCCTAAGGCCCATTGCATAATCCTTTATAACATCCTCCAGCGTTATACTTCTTTCTGAGTCATCCCTTTCTATTTGCCACATCATAGTTTCCACTTTTATGATTTTTCTCTGGATATTTTTCTCCCACCCCCTTCATTTTCAGTTAAAAGTGATCTTTCCCTCCAAACACTTTGTTTCTCTTCTTTATCTCTCTCATATTTTCCCTTGACAATATTTATTTGTTTCTGGTTCTTATCCCTCCTATTAATATGTAATCTTGAGGGCAGGGACTGTGTGGTTTTCCATTTTTGCATCCTTAGAACCAAGCACAGTACTTTGGATATAGCAAATCCCTTGTAATTTTTTTTAACTTTGCTGTTTCATTTTGGCTATGGTCAAATTGTTTCCTTGTTGGTAAACTTATTTTTGATCCTGCTCTCTACTAAAATAGAACTGCAGCTTCACACTTTCCCAAATGTTTTTGGTTTTTGTTTTGTTTTGTTTTAAATTTTTATTCTGAAGCTAAATACCAAAAAGAACATTTCCATACACACAGCAGAATATTAAAAAAAAAAAAGAGGTTCCCCTATGAAACTTCAAATCTCCTTTTCATACTACTTGCCCTGTTTTCTTTAAAATATACAGTAAATTATACCTGTAGCTCTCAAAACTGCATTGAGTTTCTGTGCTTCCTTTTGAACTTCCTTATGTCTATTTCTATGCACTTAAAAAAATATGTTTCAATGGCCCTTCTTTTGGAGTATCACTATTGCTAATCTCCCTAACCTCATCCCCTGTCTAAGCCACCCAGTAAAAAAACTGAGAAAAATGAAAGAGGACAAAAAAACTTCTTGTAATAAATAAGCAGAGGCAAGCAAAAATAGTACACACAGTGGCCACAGTCCCAAAATGTGTCTGTCTGAACCTTGTGCCCACCACCTACCTCCCTGTCAGAAGGTAGTTCTGTTTTATCATAGGTCTCTGAAGACATGGTTGGTCACTGCATTGATCTTCATTCTCAAGTCTTTAAAAGTGGTTTTTCTTTACAACGAATTGCTGTCTTTGAATAAACTGTTCTCTTGGTTGTGCTCACTTGGCTCAACTTCAGTTCATACTGCACAGAATTCTCTGAAATCATCTATTTCATCATTTATTCCAATTCAATAATATCCCATTACATCCACTTACCACAATTTGCTCAACCATTCCCTGGTTATCTAAAAGGGTATGTAAGACACTCTCTTAGATTCTAGTCTTTATTTTCCTGCCCTCCTTCCCCTGTCCTCCAACCTTCTAATCTACTCTTAAGGATCAGGAGGATTGTTTTGCTTGTGACTATTAACTCCCTGGTATTTTCCTACTTCTTCCTACAGCTTCTCCAATCCCTATTTTTCTCCTTGCTGAGTTTGATGTATGTCTATACCAAATTGTTTCTGTGCATGTTCAAGTCTCTTCCATCTATTTCAGATAAGAATAAGGTTCATGCTGGAGCCAGTTCTCAAGTACCAATTGGAAATCCCTAATGCTATAAATGAAGGTTTGATTTGCTGTTTTGTTGATTGTCTAGAATTAAGAAAGCTAAACCCTAGGCTTTTCTGGACTTTTGTGTTAGCAATTCAAAATTCTTACTCAGCAAAAGTCTTCTCATAAAAAAGTTTCAGAGACCTCTATTCCATCAAAGATTCACTTTTTCCCTCTCTAGGATTATACTCAGTTTTGCAGGATAAATTATTCTTGATTATAAGCCTATATCTTTTGCCTTTTAGAATATCCTTTTAGAATCTCTCCTGGTTTATAGTAAAAGCTTCCAGGTCTTACATGATCCTTATTGAAGTTCCTTAGTACTTAAATTCCTTCTTTGAGGATTTTTTTAGTTTTTTTTCTTTGGTATGGGAGCTCTGGATTTTGACCTGGACATTCCTGGGACTTTTCCTTTTAAGGATCCTTTCCGAAGGTGACCACTGAGTTCTGTCTATCTTTATTTTGTCCTCTGGTTCTAATAAATCTGGGGAATTTTCTTTTTTTTGGTAGTATTTTGTTTTTTCCAAAATTGTACGCAAAGACAATTTTTAACATTCATTTTTATAGAATGTTGAGTTCCAAATTTTCCTCCCTCCCTCCCTCCTTCCCCTCCCCTTCCTAAAACAGTAAGCAATTTGGTATAGGTACAATCATGTAAAATATATTTCCATATTCATCATGTTATGAAAGAAGAAGCAGACCAAAAAGAGAAAAGTCACCCAAAAAATAAGGAAAGTGAAAATGGTATACTTTGATCTGCATTTAGAGTTTTTTCTCTGCATATGGATAGCATTTTCCATCATGAGAGCTTTGGAATTGTCTTGGATCATTGTATTGCTGAGAGGAGCTAAGTCATTCATAGTTGTTCCATGTACAGTGTTGCTATTACTGTGGACAATATTCTCCTGGTTCTGCTAATTTCACTTAGCATCAGTTCATGTAAGTCTTTCCAGGTTTTTCTGAAATCCACCTGATCATCATTTCTTATAGTAAAATAGTATTCCGCTACACTCATATACCATAGCTTGTCCAACCATTTCTCCATTGATGGGTACCCCCTCAATTTCTAACTTTTTGCCACTACAAAAAAGTGCGCTATTAATACATTTGTGCATGTAGGTCTTTTCCTCTTCTATGATCTCTTTGGGATAAAGGCCTGATACTGCTGGATCAAAGGTATGCACAGTTTGATTGCCCTTTGGGCATAGCACAAAATTACTCTCCAGAATGGCTGGATCAGTTCACAACTCCACCAACAGGGCATTAGGGTCCCAGTTTTCCCATATCCTCTCCAGCATTTATCATTTTCTTTTTCTATGACATTAGCCAATCTAATAGATGTGAGGTGGTACTTTGGAGTTGTTTTAATTTGCATTTCTTTAATCAAAAGTGTTTTAAAGCATTTCTTCATATGACTATAGATAGCTTTAATTTCTTCATCTAAAAACTGCCTGTTCATATCCTTTGACCATTTACTAATTGGGGAATGGAATCTGGGAAATTTTCATTCATGACATCTCATTTCTCAACTGGCTGCACTACTTTGGAACTTCTCTGACTTACTTCTTTACCATATCCTCAAGTCAGGTACCTTTTCCTCTCCTATACATCCCCTCTCCCTGCCCTTCCCCACCCCCCATTTAGGGGGCTCTTCCTCGAGGGCAAAGACTGTCTTTCTCTTTTTTGTGTGTATCCCCAGCACTTAGCACATAGTACCTGACACATAGTAGGAGCTTAATAAATGGTTATTAACTGACTGCCTAAAAATATAGGCCCCAGTTCTTTTTCTAATAATGACTTTCAAGGAATTCAGTGATTCTTAAATTCTTAAATCTGTGACCTATTTTCAAGTCAATTGTTTTTGGTGTCTTATATTGACCCCCTATTCTTCCAGTCTTATGATTTTGTTTTATTTATTGCTATCTCACAGAGTCACTGATTTCTGTTTGGTATGCTCTAGTTTTCAAGGAGTTCATTGCTAGAATATGGTTTCCACTTTCTCTTCCATTATCTTCTTTCAATTTTTTTCCTCCAAAGTTTTTTTCATTTTTTATCTCTGGCTTCATTTTTTCCTAAGTATTGATGTCTTTCGTTTCTTTGTTTTTAGTCTCTTCTTAGAGTGGTTACAATGCTACTCATTCCTCCATTTAGGGAATCTTTATATTTGCAATAATTGTTATGCTAGTTTGTATTTTCTTTGGTTTACTCATCTCTCCAGCTTTATTTCCTGAATCTCAGCTTTGTCTAGAGTCAAACTCTGGCCCCTGTTGTGCTGTCTGGTAAGGAGGTCAGCTCTGCTTTGTTTCTCCTGAGGAAACCTAGGTTCAAGGAAGAAAAGAAATTTTCAGTGAACTTCAGAAAGTAAGGCTTCTTAACATTTTGGGGTACCATGGGGCCCTTTGGAAGTCTGATGAAACCTATGGACTCTTCAGAATAACGGTTTTAAATGCACAAAATAAAATACATTGGACAACCAAGAAAATCAAAGATTAGTGAAAATGAAAATGTGATCGTTTTCCCCCAAGTTCCCAGATACCCTGAAACCTAACCATATGAGTCTATGGACCCCAGGTTAAGAAGGTCTGCATTAGAATATAACCGTTCCTTCTTCCTGCTTCTTAGGGAGGCAGGAATAGACCCAAGGAAGTCAAAGGAACAGCAGGGACTCTAGCTGACCAGAAATGGTAGGAGGCTGGTAACTTAAGGATGGATCTCTCATTAATTAGCTCTGTGTACATGATGGAAAAGAGACTCTAAATTACCACCCAGAGAGAAAGTTGCTCTGACTGTGAGAGGCATACAAGAACTGGATGCCTGGGGCAATAACAGATTCACATATCCTATCACACTTATTTCTGAATATATGGTCATTTCATGGATATACTAATTACTCACAGACTGGAATGGAGGGGAATAACCAACACCATTTAACTACTTCAGATTTTCTTCCTCCAGACCTTCTTTTCCCTCTTCTTTTCCCTCTTTCTCTCTTTCTCTTTCTCTTCCCAGTCCCTCTGTCACCTCTACCTCTACCTCCAAGGAGCAGTAATGAGAGGTCTTAACAGAATTTCTATCACTCTCAGAAGTGTATACCCTCAGAAGATAACATACCCTCTAATCAGTCAAGTCAGGTCTATGGATCCTCCAAAATGGCCCTTTGAGTATGATGACTCAGAAGGTTCAGCTTTGCTCTTCTAGGGATGAGCCTCATACCTAGTGTATAGTTTCAGTGGCTCACAGCTTCATCCTCTTCCTATTCTTATCTGCCACATTCTTCTACTTGCCAACCCCATGACAGTGGTTTCAATTCCTGTCTGCTACCTCAGAATCTCTTCCTTCCTGATTTCCTTCTTGGGTTATTTCTTCCATCCTGAAGAGTAACTCTTTATCATCTCTAACAAGTCAGAGTACGTGGAGAGGTTCCTTGGACACCCTGCACTTTTCCTTCATGAGTGAAATCAGTTTACACTTAGTACACAGCTGGGTGGCGAAAGCCTCAGGTAGGCCTAATCCTTATACATCCGTATCAAGTTCCCCTTGACTTTCCTGGCTGTTGGCATAAAAGGGTTAGGGCTAGGTTTCTCAAGTAGATTTTAACACTTTGTGCCTTCTCCTGAAAACTTTAGTAACCATTAGACTTATAAACTCCCAGGGTGGGGATCCCTGGGAGCAGGAGCAGCAGCAGAAAGTGACAAGGACCAGTGGGTACAATAACATTTAGACTTCCAACTTGCAACAGTCCAGGCCATGGGGCTCTTAGCCCTAACTTCTCTGTCAATATTCTGCCTCTACCTTCTCTGTCTATAATAAATGAATTTACAATTCTCTTGAGACTGACTCTGAGTATATGGCAGATGAACGACCATGATGGAGTTTGGAGGATAGCTAGCCATATCCCAGAGGCCATCACCACAAGAGAAAACATGAAGCCCTCTATGGTAGCAAGAAGACAAGGAGTGATCAGCTAGTCATTTCCACTATGAACAGTCTCCCACTATGTGGTAGAGTATAAGGTTCTCTGACCTTGGCTATTCTTCATTATACACACACCAAAAGGATCATCCACTCCATTTTTCTCTGGGAAGGAATCCTCCCAGGGCACAAGACCTGCCTCTGTGTTGCATTCCAAAATCTCACAATAACTCAACCAGGAGGGAGAGGCAGCATAGTCAAAAGGAGCAATGAAATTGTGACTAGAAGAGCTGGGTTCGAATCACGATTCTGATACTTATGATTCTGCTTTGTGATTATGAGAAAGTCACATACATAGCCTCTCTGATTACCTATCTCATCTACAAAATTAGAAGATGACTGTGTACTCTCTAACTCACAGAGTTGTGATGAAAGTGTTTTATAAATCTTAAAATGCCTTGAAAATATGTGCATATTGGCTTCCTGCTATCTATCTCACCTGTACCTTGGTACAATGACATCACAAAAGAATGGATTGGTAATGGTGGGATTTCAGGCAGTTTGGAAGAGAAAATTGTAGGTGGAAGAAGGTACTAAATTTTAGATCATCTAACTTATCCACTCATCAGATATTCCCTGGGCCCTAAGGGAAAGGTTGGTGCTGCCTGCTCAGATAAGCCTGGACTTGTAGCTACCTGGACCCAGGGCTGCTCCCAGCCAATTGGCCCTGGGAAGAAGGAGGGGTAGAAGGTCCATTGTCCCTTGAGCTTAGGAAAGCAAAGGGTGGGGAGATCTCATTGTTCTGGGAAAATAACTCATCAGCCAGAGAGTGGAACAGGAATAGATATGGGATTTTCTTTTGGGTTTAGAAACTGTAGAACTTCCTGGGCATGGGAGAACTGAGGACATTTCCCTTCACACAACATCTCCCTCTTCTGAAGTGTGACTCCAGGGAGGGTTTTTGCTGCTAAAGCATTAGCTATGTTCTCCCTCTCTTCGCATCATTACAGCCACACCTATTCACTTAGCCCCTTCCCATAAACTCAGTACCCTGGGCTGTATAGCAAGACCCAAGCTGCCCCACCCTAGGGATGGGGCCACATTCCTCCCTCTCACAGAAACTTGGTCTGCCAGAGCTCCAACTAGAACCTTCCACCCAACCTCCACCCCAACCCCCAGACCTAGGCTAATATTGACAGGGAGCAAGGGAGGACATGAGTTAATTGGAAAAATACTTCCCAATCCTTACAACTTTATTCTAACAATCCTCTAGCAGAGAGAGTCCTTTCTCAATGCCCCATAGCCCCAAACTGAGACACTACTGCTTTCTCCCCAAAATATATCTTATATTTATGGTGTATGTGTTTCATATATACTTATACATGTACGTTGTCTCCTCCTATAAAATAGAAGCTCCTTGAGGGCAAGAACTGTTTCTTTTTTGTCTTTGTATTCCCAACATCAAGCACAGTGCCTAGACCAGAGGTGTCAAACTCATGTGTGTCTGAACCAGATTAAAAACTAATTGGGGAATATTTGAAAAAATAAAAATGTAATGCAGCATAGATAATGTTAACTTGTGGTTTTCTAACTCAACATGGGACCTGCAGGGATCTGTTCCTATCTGAGTTTGACACCACTGGCCTAGACCTAAGAGGTGCTCAAAAACACAGTCTGATTGATTGAATGGACAGCCTGACCCTGTTCCCTTCTACTACAAGCAGAGAGGCTGCTCTGGAAGGACTCCCAGGCTCCCTAAAGAGGTGAGATTTAGGATTTAAAGTGGGAAGGACCTATAGAGATTATATAATATAGTCCCTTCATTTTACAGATGAGGAAACTAAGACCCAGAGATATTAAGGGATTTGGACAAGGACACACAGGTAGTAAATAGAGGAGCAAGGATTTGAGCCCACATCCTCTGACAAGCCAACTGCTAATCTGAGCTCTGGTTGACAGCCCTACTTCTACCCATTCCCTGCAGCTCAAAGGAAGAGGGAATGAGTTCTGCTCTAGGACTTCTTCAGAACTTTGAGAAGTCTTAAAATAGAAAGCAGAAGCACATGGCTGTGGCCTCGGTAGTTGCCTGGAAGCTAGAGAACTGGGTGGCGGGACAGGGAGAATCAGTAACCCATTGTGTTTCCTTCAACTCTTCTTTATCAAACTATTCTTAACTCCCTTAGAACCTCCAAGACCCCAGACTCCTCCTTTTTCCTGCCTGATTCTGGCAATAATTATGTCTCCTAAATTGGCAGAATCTTAAGATAGTAAGCGACCTTTTAGATTATTAAATACAAAGCTCCCATCCCTCCTCTGCTTTGCAAAGAGGGAGACTGGAGCCAGTAAGGGTAAGGGACTAGGAAAGGGAAGGCCCAAAAAGGCACTTGCTTAAGGTTTTTTGTCCAACTGATGGCACAGGTGGAACTAATAAGACCCCAAGGCTCAGACACTACCTCTCTCTGTTTTAGTTTCCTTTAAAATCCCTTCCAAGTCTAATAATTTATGTCTGGTACAATGTAAAAAGCATAGAATTCAGAGTCAGAAGACATGACTTGGAATCTTGCCTTCCTAATTGGCTACCTATGTTACCTAGCACAGGCTTTATTTTTCTGTGCTTCTGTTTCCTTAGATAAGGAAATGAAGGGGGGGGGGGGGGCAGTGTTTGGACTAGATTATCTCTAAAGTAGGGGTTCTTACCATAGAGTGCTTGAATTCATTTATTTTTTTTAAGATTTTTATAATTGCATTTAAATAGCATTGTTTCCCTTTGTAATACTATACATTTTCTTTTATCTATATATAGACATTCTGGGGAAAAAGTGACCATAGGTTTCATCAGACTGCCAAAGGAGAGGGAGTCTATGACACAAACAAGTTAAGAACCCCTTCATGAAAGTCTCTTTAATCTTTAAAAATCCATATCCCTGTGATCCAAAATTCGTGATCCAGGGGTCTTCTTTTCCCTACATCAGAGAAGACTCCCCTTGCTTTGAGATTCCATGGATTTGAATACATTGTGGGTCCTGGTCCTTGCCCTTCCATAAGAGAACAATCCTTATCACCTTCTGTACCCAGACCCTAACAGCAAGGGGCACAGATGCCTATTGCCCGAAGGACAAGGTCTATTTGCTCCCTCTCCTAGAACATACCCTTTTTCTAATGAGGGAAGTCACCATGTCTCCCCACCACACCTCTCAAACCTAGTCAGAACCTTTTATTAGAGTAAGCAGTCAAGATGTTTCTGGAATCCTCCATTCAATCTGAGTGGCCTTTGGGTCGTTGTCTTAAACCCCATCCCCTTCCTGCTAAGAAAAACCCTATGTCAGCCTCCACCCGTTGCCCTCCCCTCCTTTTCCCTCTCTCTCCTTTTGACCTCAGCCTGGTTTTCCTTCCCTTTTCCCCAAACATCCTTCCCCTAACCTAAAGCCCTCTCCCTCCCTAGGCAGTACTAGAGAGCTCACAGGAAGGGCAGAGTAGAAAGAGTCCTTAACTTGGAATATGAAGGTTTGGGTCCTGGCTCTACTATTGACTAACTACAAGACCTTGGGTAAATAATTCTCTTTCTCCAATCTGCTATTGGACTCCTAAGATGGCTTCTAAGGCACCTTTCAGCTCTAACCCTCCATGTTCTAAGACCTCTTGCAATTTATCACTGGGTCTGGCTGAGGCCTTGATGGTTTAATAATAATAATAAGCTACCACTTCTACAGTGCTTTAAAGTTTGCCAAGTACTTTACAAATACATCTCATGTTATCTTCACAACAACCCAGGGGACAGTTGCTAATCAGTCCTCATTTTACAGGTGAGGAACCTGAGTAGAGAGGCTAAATGACTTGCCCAGGATCAAACAGCTAATCAGAGTCTGAGGCTGCCTGTGAACTCAGGCTTTCCTAACTCCAAGTTCAATGCTGTACCTCCTGCCATCTAGCTGCCCCTCTACACAGGGCCTGGCTTCTTGAGAAGTGAGGGATAAAGGGTGGGCAGGAGTTAGGTGTTAGAAGTGCCCCTGAGACTAAGCTCTAGGCTTAGAGAGATTATCATAATACCATGAGATGTCATCCTGATTTTACAGTCACATAGCTAGGATGCCTCCGAGCTAGTCACAGCTTGAACTTAGTTTAAAAAAGTAGTTAAAATGATAGTTAAATTTTTTTTAACATGAACTAACTGAAAACAGTGGCCTCTAAAATTTGAGATGCTAGCAGTTAATGATCCTTGGGAAAATTGAGATTTTGAATGTTACCATTAATGATTATAAATCCAGGTATGATTTGGTTGAAGTTGGTCCTGAAACTCAATCATAATGTGGTCTCATCTAAAGTGAGACTGTTCTCCCATTAGGATAATTGTGGTAAATCAGAACTTCATGCAAAATACATTTACTATTTGTCACTAAAACAACATGCTAGGAAAATGCATGGATCAGAAAAACCTGAGTTCAAATCTAATGTCAGAAATGTGTTAGCTTTGTGACCAAGTTATTTCACCTCTGTTTACCAAAATTTCCTGATCTGTAAAGCACCCACCTCCCAGATTGGTTGTGAGAATCAAACTACAAAACAGTTATCAAGTAGTTAGTACATGCTAAGCGCTACACAATGTAGTGCTGGAAATGTTAGTACTCTGTTAGTAAATGTAAGTTCTCTGTATTGGTCTGGTAATAAATGTATACTATATTGGTTTCGAATGCTATCAGTATGGAATGCCAAAATCAATAAAATGAATGATTTTCTATGTAAAATAATTTGGAAATGCATTCAACTGAATTGATGTCTTCTTACTGGAAAAAAAAATTTGTGTCATCTTTTAATTGTATATATTATTGTGTTTCTTAAAAAAAATTCTCATATTGTAAAATTTGGGAAACTATTGTATCAGAAATGCTATTAAAAAGTAACTTCTCTCTTCCTGTGGATGCTCTTACATATGAATTCAGCTGTTAAAGAATGTGGTTAAAATGTTTCAAAACTGTCAAAATAATTATATATATTTTGCTCTAAAATGGATGATGATAATAATAATAACTTACTGTTTGTGTGTTGGGGGGAGGGAGTAGCAAAGACTTTTAAGTTGTCCTTATCTGTAAAGTTTTAGGACTTTCAATTTGAGCAGGGTCATAAGATCTTATCTACTGACAGAATTATGATAAAATTCTAAAGTATAGAAGTTTGAGGACCACACCCAATCAAAGGAGTGGGGATAAGGGAGGGAACCTTACAAGTTTTCTTATAGTAAAGAGTGAGCTTTATCTGAGGTTATTTGTTGTTATACAGTCATGTCTGACTTTTCATGACCCTGTTTGGGTTTTCTTGGCAAAGATACTGGAGTGGTTTGCCAATTCCTTCTCCAGATAAGGAAACTGAGTTAAGTGACTTGTCCAGGGTCACCCAACTAGTAAAAGTCTGAGGCCAGATTTGAACTCAGAAAAATGAGCCTTTCTGGATTCAGGTCCAGTACTCCATCCACTGTACCACCTAGCTACCTGTGAAATTGTACCTGTTGATTAATAGTATGTATTGAAATTAGATCCCTGAGGCAACTTAGTAACAATAAACCTTAGATCAGAAGATTTCAATTTTGTCTTTGAGGTTAATAGGTAATACAGATTGGATGCTTACAGTTGCCAGAAATTTTCTGGGGGTCTTGAGTCAACTATCATGTATTCTCTGTATGTGTGAAATTTCAGAATGTAGTTATTATGGGTGCCTAACAGAGGAGGTATACCCTCTCCCTCTCCACCACATACTCCTCTTTTGCCAATGGCCTCCACTAGGAGGGCACCAGGAAAACTTGATTAGGTATATTGTCAAACATCTCCCTACATCCTCCCTGCCAGTCAACTCAAATCTCCATGTCAGAGCCGCTGGGGAACTCTTAGAAAAAATGATTCCATATGATTCTTCTCAGCTTAGACCTGGCCCCAATGTTCATCCCTCAAGTGGCCACATGGTGGCAGCCCACAGCCATCTAACTAGGAAATCAGCAGCCTCCAGTGTCTGAGTGACCCATTGTGTAGTTTCCAATACCTCCTCTTCCCCAAGGACCCATAATTTCCCATAGGTGCCCCAGTGGATCTGAGGAAATCAGGGCTTTGCCCCAGGCCCAGGGAAAGGGAAGTCTGAAGAGAATTACAGTACCTTAGAGTCAGGGAGGACCTCAAAGGTCATTTTGTCCAACTTGTACCTGGTTCAACATTCCCAATCAGTGGTCAACCAAACTGCACTTGAAGGCCCCCAGAGAAGGGGAATTTACTCCCTGAAGTAAATCCTTTCACATTTGAATAATAATTTTAGATAATGACTGATAGGAAGATACTCAGGTGAATCTGTGATCTCATCAATATGGATATCCCCATCAACAATCCATCCATACCTGTGCATCTCGTAGGACCATTGTCCATGTAGATCACATTTTGACTTAGGAAGATAATAGATCATTAAAACTGTAAAGGACCTAAGAGGCCAAGTTCAATTGGCTCAGCATACAGATCTAACCAAGTCCTATCGAGGATAAGTCATATGGGTCATGCAGCTTGTAAGTAATATTGCCAAGAATCAAGCCTGGCTCCAAAGCCAATACCATTTCCACTTCTCATTTGCGATCCTGAAATTAGGTTTATAGAATCATAGTTTTAAAACTGGAAAGGACCTTTGCTGTTACTGTTGTTCAATCATTTTTCAGTCATTTCTGACTCTTTGTGACTACATTTGGGGTTTTCTGGGCAGATACTGAAGTAGTTTGCCATTTCCTTCTCCATTTCATTTTACAGATGAGGAAACTGGGGCCAATAGAGTTAAGTGACTTGCCCACAGTCACATAGCTAGTAAGTATCTGAAGCCAGATTTGAACTCAGGAAGTGTTCATCCCATCAACCCATCAAATGAACCCCATTGATTAGCTTCTAGGGCTGGAATTCTGACTTTCCTGGCTCCCAGAACCACCTTGGCATTCTCAGGACTGGGTCCTCTATTGAGTGCTTTAGTTTGCATATATGCATGTATGTGTGTGTGTGTGTGTGTGTGTGTGTGTGTGTGTGTGTGTGTGTGTGTTGGGTTTGAAGGAGGTGGGGCTGGACTCTCCAAGGATAGACTTGGGGATGGGACACAATGGAAAGTTCATGGGGTGGGACAAGATACAGTCATAGGGCCTGGGTATTAGGGTTCTAGGAGTTGACTGAGCTAGAATGAGAAGGGACCATGTTGGGGAGGATCATGACTGGATCATGAGATATGAATTAGGACTGGGGGCTAAAGGAACCATGAGAGCTATGTAAAGGTGTGCAGGAGGGAGAGGTTGGGGGTGCAGGTCTTGCCTCTCTCTCATTAGTAGGGCTTTGTCCAGGACAAAGATAAAAAGCCAAACTTTGGGCACCTGAATCCCCGAGTCAGAATCACTCAATTACTCTGGATTCAAGCAAAACATCCTCTCTTTGAGTACTTCCACAGCCCGCCCCAATGCATCCTGATTGCCCATAATTGAGGCCATTACAGTCCCTTCTTCCCAGTACAAAGGGGCTGCCGAAGCTGCTGCTGTTACTGATGCTGCTGCTGCCGCCACCACTGGCCAGCCGGCTCCCTCCCCTCCCACCATTCTGCTCAGCTCTCTCCCAGCTGCTCAGCTCCAGTTGGAAAGAGAAAGTGCCCTAAGACCAGGAAGGGACTGAAAGGTCAGCCCCATACTGACCTGGCTTAAGTCAGAGGCAATTACAGTCAGAATAAGGGTTCAAGGCATATGTAACATAGAACATAAGAATACAGAATGTCATAAATGGAAGGAATGTTAAAATACACAATGGTGGAGCTGAGTGGCAACTCTGACTGGAGTCCATGGTGCCCACAAGGCTCACAAGGGACCCAGGGTGCGGAGCAGTGGGGTGAGGTGGGGGGTGATGCTCAGTCCTCAAGACCTCTGCTGTGGCCTGCCTTCTTCTCTTCTTCCCTGACCATCCCGGGTCTGGGGGCTGGGGACATGAATGAGAACGGTTGACAGACAGCATTTGAAAAGGCAGCCGATCCGAAATGAAAAGGCCAGGCTGGACAGGAAGTCTGGTAACTTGTAACCCTATCCCCAGGAAAGGGGAATTCAGGAAGGAGCTTTTCAGCAATCATATTCATCAGGCTCAGCCTCCTGGCTCTGGGGCAGGCCAAGTTTAGCTTGGGAGGCAAGGAGGTAGGGACCTCCTGCCCAACCCACCTAGAGAAGAGAGGGAGCAAAGAGGGAGGGAGGGAGGGAATGTTGGTGGTAGTGGTGATGGTGATGGTGGTGGTAGAGAGATGGATAGAGGGCCAGAGGTTTTGCTTCCAGACAATAAATGGTTCCAGGCTCCTTGGGTGGATTCCATAGGTCACAGAAGCATCTGATGTCAATTACTACCCTGGTATAGGGTTCCTTGGCTTGGGATGGGGGAAGGAGGATATGGGGGAATGGTGCCTAATATACACACCAAGGCTGAGCCCTGGAGGACCCTCCAGGATAAGCTCCCCAAATTTCACCTGAAGTTGTTTTAACTGTTACTGCCTGGTGGAAAGGGGGAGAGATTTGGGAGAACAAGTTTTTCTTCTCTGGAGGTATCCACCCAATTTGTGCTATGACCTATTAATTTCTCTGGGCTTCAGTCTTCCAAGCTATAAAGTGAGGGAGTTGAACTAGGGAACCTCTGAGGCCTCTTCCAGCTCTAATATTCATTCCATGGTCTATGTTCTAATACTTTTACATTCTCAGGATCCTTAGGTTCTCAAGTTTGAACTGTAAGCTCAAACATTTTGTGTCCTAAGGGCCCTTCCAGATCTCCTTTTAAAGTCTCTTCATGCTCTAATATTCTGTTCTAATATTCTGTATTCTCAACTTCAGCTCAGATTTTTTTATTTAGCATCCTATTTTCTGATAGCCTTTTCAGCTCTGACATTTTAGAATACTAAGTCATTTGACTTCAACATTAACTGGGGAGATTCAGCCTCAGCCTTTTTTCCTTCCTCCATGATGAGTTGATAATACAAAACCACTCTGAAATCCTGGATGGAATGGTGCTATGGAAACCACAGGGGTTGCTATTTTCTTAGTTCCATTTCTCTCGTTAATTACATATTAATGCCCTCAGACTGTACAGACCAAGCCAAGTACGTTATAATCACCTCTGCATTGCTGAGATGTTTAACTAAATCTTTCTGATGCAATAGGTGTCCCCATCAGTGCTGATACATTGTGCATTAATATTTTAATGCTGTTATTAATAATGATATTCAGGTCTCAATACTTCAGACTACCAGGAGAAACCAGTATGAATTAGTAAAAAGTCTGTACCATAGCAAAATCATGTCAGTTCTTCAAAATACCTTGGATTTCATCCATGAAGGTGTCCCTTTCATGGGTATAGACTGCAACCCAATGCCATAAGAAGAGGAAGAAAAAGAAGGAGGAGGAGCACTTATGTGGAATTTTAAGGTCTGGAAAGCACTTTGCAAACATTAACTCATTTGATCCTCATAGTAAACCTGTGAGGTAGATATTATTGCTATTCTCATTTTACAGATGAGGACACTGAAGCAAGCAGGAAGTGATTTGCCCAGGATCACACAGTTAAGCATCAGAGGCAAGGCTATCAACTCCAGTCTTACTGACTCCAAGTCCTTCACTCTAACCACTGAGCAATAAAGCTGCCAAGATAATTTCATGAGTTGTGGAGAGCAAAAAAAATCTATCACCTTCTACTGATAAGCCTTTTTCTACGTATCTACATTGAACTTTGGACAATAGACACCCACCCACAGCCCATGCCTTTTCAGCTTATAGAAGAAACAGTCAAAATTTGTCCTCCAGTGATAGAATCATCAAGAGTTGGGGTCATCTTCACACTATGAGGCAACAGAGGAGGAATTTACTAATGCTGTTATTGTTAATAATCATTCAAATATATATTTGAGTATACATATTGAAAGATATAAAGATTTTATACATATATATATATATATATATATAGAAAGATATAAAGGTATCTTTCAAGTTTTACAAAATACTTTCCTCACAACAACCCTTTGAGATAGGTAACATCAGGATTTTATAGATAAAGTCAAAGAGAGGGTCACAGAGTTACCAACTATTAGAACTGAAACTTGAACCCATCTCTTTTCGTAGTCATTGTTGGAGGGGTTGTGAGAAGACAAGCACAATGCTATTGATGGAGCTGCAAACTGATTGAGCCATTCTGGAAAACAATTTGGAATTAACTAGGAAAGTCACAAAAATTGTTTGTATTCTTTGACCCCAAAATCCTCAAGGAGGTCAAGAACAGAAAAAATAAAGCCCTTTATATTCTAACATATTCACAAGAACACTTTTTATAGTAGCAAATGACTAGAAATAAAATGGGCACCTACTGGTTGGGGAATCGCTGAACAAATTGCAGTACATAAAGGAATATTATTGTGCCGTAAGAAATTATGAATATAAAAGATTCAGAAAAACATGGTACTATTTGTGTGAATTGATAGAGAATGAAGTAAGCAGAATCAGGAAAACAATATACATAATAGCTACCACAATGGAAAATGAAAAAGCAATAAAACAAAGCTGAATGCTAAGTAATTACAATGGTCGATCTTTGCCCTGGAGAGGAGGTGAAGAAATAGAGCTCCTTCCTTTCAGTGGCAAGGTTAGGCACTATGGTTGTGGAATGTTGCATCTGTTGTCAGACATGGTCAACATATCAACTGGTTTCCCCACTGCTCCAAGGGTAGGTTTATGGGGATGAGATATGTGGAAATGACTGTGATGTAAAGACAAGAGGTATCAATAAAACTTTTCAAAACTTAAGGTGTTATTGCTTTCGATTTTATAAAGCAACTTATTAACAAAGTGATAACTGTTGCCAAATAAACAGCCAGCCAGGACTGATTTAGGAAGAGATAAGACTCCCTTGTAGTCTTTGACCTCCAAGATTATTATAATAGTCTCCAAACTGCTCTATCTGCCACATGGCTTCTACCTATCCTGCCCAAGCCAACAGGTTTATCTTCTGATATGTACTCTGAGAATATACTTCTCAGTTCAGGAATCTTCAATGACTCCCTACTACCTACTAAATAAAGTCCAATTATTTTCGGCCCAGCCTTCATAGCCCTCCATGATATGTCCTAAGCCTCTCTTTTTAAGTCTTATCTCCCACTAGTCAGCTTCAAGCTAACATGTGCTAAACTGGAAACCTTGTAACGCCTTCACCCACCAATATATCCCATTTTTCCCAATCCCTGTGTGCTGATGCCCTTCTTTCCCACTATAACTATTGAAACTCAACCTATCTTTTACAACCAATAGAGATACCAGTTTTCTAGGAAATCTTTCCTAATCACCTCCTAGGTAGATGATCCCTCCTTCCTCTGAACTCCCTAAATACTTTGTCTCTTTGTCTTATCAACCACATCCTCTCCCTCAATCAACAAGAATTTATTAGGCATTTAAGTAAGGGACCAGGCACTGAGCTGAATACTTCATATACAAATAAAGGTAAAAAACACAGTCCCTGACCTCAAGAAGGTAATATTCCAAGGAAGGATACATGTTCCTGAATAAGCACATGTAAAACACATGCAAAAGAGATTACCCCCATTTCTTCTTTTGTTTAACCTCTTTTAAATCAAAGAATCTACAGTCCTTAATAAGCACCTACTATAATGCCAGGCATTGTCTTATGCACTGGGTTTACAAATTCAAAGAATGTCCAGGAGTGCTCAGTAATCCCTTCTACTAGGGAAGGCTGAGGATGGTGGATTGCTTGAGCTCTGGAGTTTTGATTAATAGTGTGCTAAGCAGATAGGTTGTTTGAAAAGGGTAACCAGTCTGTCTAAAGAAGGTCAAAGCAGACCAGATCAGAAACAGAGCAGGTCCAAGTGTCCATGCCAATTAATATGGAAATTATATTTATGAGAAATCATTGTCTGGGCAGGATAAGGAGACTCAGTGTCAAAAAACAAAGAATGAAATAATCCCTACTCATTTTTTAAAAAGTTTTTTTTGATGTTTTTTTATTCTTCCACTACTTTTCAATATAATTCCCCTGCATTGAACCTTCTCTTGTAACAAAAACAGTCAAGCAAAACTGACCAACAACCACCACAGACACTTGATGGCATGTTCACCTTTCTGAACCTGTAGTCCCCCATCTTTCAACGGAGAGGAGGGAAATATATTTAATCAACCATCCTTTGAAAACAAGAGTGGTAATTTAAATTAATCTCAATTTGGATAATGCTCACTTCTATAATGTTTTTCAGTTTATTACTGTACTCATTTGACAGATAAATAAACTGGGGTGCAGAGACAATCTGCAAAGGGTCTGACAATAATTTCTACTAAAGTTCTTGAAATTAGTTGGCAGAGGTCCTTTTAGATCTTCTGTAGTAATAAATAAGGCATTTGCAATTCCCAGACTAAATTGTAAAAAGTTATGCTGCAAAAGTGCCCCTTGGAAATAGCTGGTTCCGTTGAGTAGATTAAACTCCACACCACATTTCCCCCACTCACCCCTGTCAACCCCCACCCTATCCACCCCTCCCTACCCTGCAATCCTAACCAAGGGTACAATGGAAAGATCATTGAACTGGAAACTAAACAGGTTGATTTCCATTTGCAGCTCTGTCATTTACTAGCTATGTGATCTTAGATGCATCCCTCAAGCTCTCTGGACATCTGTTTCCTCATCTGTAAAATGGGGATAATGAACCTGAACTACAACCCTCATAAGACAGAGAGCACAACTCCAGTGGGCTGATCATATTGTTCAAATACTAAATGTACATTTGCCTAAAAGACTATTTTATGCAGAACTTATGTAAGGCAAGTACTCACATGGAGGTCAGAAGAAGCTATACAAGGACACTCCCAAGGTCTCTCTGAAGAACTTTGTAATCACTTGTGAGACATGGGAGACACTGGCAAAGGACCGTCCAGCATGATGTACCCACATTAAAGAAGGTACTGTGATCTATGAGCAAAACAGAATTGCAGTGGCTTAAAAAAAATATGAGAAGTGGAAATTTAGAGATATCTCCACTCCAACTATTCATATGGACTCTGTGGCAGAGTCTTCTGAGCTCATATCTGTGTCTGACCAGCCACAGTTGGACACCCTGTACCTTGACCCCAACATAGTGATGTCATTTTGGTCCTCTTCTAACACAAAGGAAGACACCCACTACCATCGTGAGGACCAAAAAAGGCAATATATGGGACTCTGCTTTACAATCATAAAGTGCTAGGCAAACATAAGGAATGATTGTGACTCTCATTAATTTCCTCTATGGTTCAGTGGGAAATTTGAGCTCAGCCTCATAAGTATCTTCACAAAAGCTATAATAGCGGCTCACATTTCTCTAGCACTTCAGAGACTTACCAAGTACTTTCCTCAAATTAACAAGTGGGAGATTGCTTTGGCATATTGGGAAAACCGATAGATGTATGGTCAGAAGACCAGTGCCTTGGGTGGGTCACTGGGTTTGTTGACTCATTTGAAAAATAAAGGAGTTGGACCCAAGGTCCTATAAGATCCCATCTAGCTCTGACTCCTCTGACACTAGGTGGTTAGTATAGCTATTATTATCCTCTTAGATGAAATCTGAAACTCAGAGTAGTAAACTGCTTTGCACAAGGGCACACACCTAGTCAGAGTCAGAACCCAGACTCCAACTTAGGTCTTCAGTCTCCAAGAGTAGTGGTTTTTGACCACCTTCCCATGATTTGAGCAGATTAAAGAGAGTTGCCTATAACTGATTAATGATCTGGGTTCCAAGTGGCCTACTCAGCTGAGGGAGGAAACCGCTCCTTCCCTCCCTGCCATGACTTAAATGTTTGGGGAACTGGTAGGGGATGAGGGGGGAGGTGAATAAAAAGGATGGAGATGCTAGCTGAGGATCAGGGTCGGGCTTCCTCCCTGAAAGGCAGCCGCCCCAGAGCCCCACCGGCCTTGGGCCAGCTCCCCCAACTATCTCCTTTTATGTCCAACGGGGCAGAGGGAACTCCCTGGAAGGAAGCCACACTTCCCCTCCCTGTCTCCCCCCACCCCCCAAGTGAACAATGCTGCATTTCCTCCTGCTGCCTGGCCTAAGGAATCTTCAGCCCTCCCAGGTCCTCCTGCCTGGCCTGCACTGTCTCTCTAGGGGCAGAAGGTCCTCATCTGGCCAGGCCTGCCCAACCGCCACGCTTCCCTCCTCTCCTGTTCAGCTTCTGTCTCCAGCCAACAGGTCAGAAACAATAGCCTTAGTGGGGAATGTTTGCCCTATGAGACCCAAAGGCCTCTGGCTGGTGGGGGGTGGGGAGAAGAATTGAGGAAACCTGGCCAGGGCCCAAGGACAGCTGGGTGGGGAAGGAGGGTGGAGGGAGGAAAGAAGCAAGGATGGGGAATACTGGCCTAACCACATGTGATGAGGGTGGGGGTGTGGAGTTCCTCTCATAGAATCTGCCTGTCTGCAACCTCTGGTCATCAGCTTTTACAAGGAACCTTCAAGATCATCTCTTCCAACCTGTGCATTTTACGTAGGAAGAAACTAAAATCCAGATAGAAGTAACTTGCCTGAGGTGATATGGAGTTAATGACAGAACTGAGAGTTAAACTCAGGACTTGTGACTCCAAATCCAGTTTTTTTTTCCTCTTACACCATTCAGGTATAATCTATAGGAGGCCAAGTCAACACTTGCCTCCATTTGCCCTTCCCACAAAGCCTCGGAACTGTTAATAACACTAGAATGAGAGCAAGGTTCATGGGCCTAGCACCAGGCTAAAACCTTGAGGTTTCATTTACAGCCTCTCTCTCTCTCTCTCAATCTGTCTCAATGACCAGGCAAGCTGCTCTTTTAGCACCCTGCCTAACCAGCCTATACATATGTAGTCCCTATACATTTGTGTGTATATCACATAAACATACATTCCACTAGCTTGTGAACAGGGTTCACCCACGTGCATGTATCAGATACATACATCCATCTTATGTCTATGTATGATATACTTCATGTATCATATTCATTCACTCATGAAAATATATCATAGATACGTCCTCACATCCATAATATATCCTTAGGCAGCTCTTACATAATTTTCTTATATTTTTATACCTGCATGCAGCCCATATAGTTGTATAATATGCAAACACTTACCCCCCACACATTTTTTTTACATCCATTATGCTTGTGAGTCATACATCCAAATTCCCATAAAATTGTACCAAGTGCATATAGATTCCTCTTCCATGGATCACACACATATACACTGTTGATATATATCACATTCAATTTACAGATATGTCAATTACCAAAAACCAAAAAAAAAAAATCCCTTTCACACAGTTCATGCCACAGATTATAGCAATAGATTAATAATATCTTCACATCTCACATTATAGTTTACTTGATTCTTTCTCTTTCATTATCAGAATCATAGAATCACAAAAGCTGAAAACTGAAAGAGATCCTGGGCATTGTACAGTCTGGCCCATACCTGAGCAGGAATCCTTTCCAAAACATTCCAGACAAGTGGTTATCTAGCCTCCCCTGGAAGATCTGAGAAGAGGGAGCTCACCACCTTCCAAGGCATTTCATTCCTCTTGTAGAGAGCTCTCATTAGGGAGGTTTTCTTTACATCAAGCCTAAATCTGCCTCTCTACAACTTCTCCCTATTTCTTCTTATTCTGCTCTCTTGGGCAAAGCAATCAACAAGTCGATGAAGTTCTTAATTTGTGCCAGGCCCTGTGCTAAGCAGTGGGGATGCAAAGAAAGGCAAAAAACAATCCCTACCCTGGAAAAGCCCACAATCTCACAGGGGAAAAACAACTACATATGTACAAGATACATACAGGGTGAATGGAGGTGATCTCAAGGGGAAGGCACTGGCATTGAGATTAAGGGGCAATTGGAAAGCCTACCAGAAAGTGGGGTTTGAGCTGAGACCTAAAGAAAGCCAGGGAAACCTGGAGGCAAGGATGAAGAGGGAGAGCATTTCCTGGATAAGACAGTCAGAAAAAAACATGGTGTTAGAGTCTTACATGCAGAAGCATCCAAGAGGCTGGTGTCACTAGATCACAGAATATATGGAAGGAAGAAAAGTTTAAGAAGACTGAAAAGGTGAGAAGGGGATCAGGTTACGAGGGACTTCAAAATCCAAATTGTATTTTATATTTGATCCTAGAGGTAATTGGGAGCCAGTGGAATTTACTAAATAGTGAAATGACATGGTCAGAGCTGGACTTTAGGAATATCACTGACAGCCGATCGGAGGATGGATTAAGTAGGGAGAAACTTAAAGCAGGGAGACTGACCAGAAGGCTACAGCAATAATCCTGACATGAGGTGATAAAACCCATGATAGCCCTTCAAATACCTGTAGACATAATCCCTCTCCTCCAGGCTATCTATCCTGCCTACAACATGATCACCAGCTCATTTATTACCACTTCTGATCTTCACAAATAAATAGGACTTAAGTAGAGAATATATTATTATGCCAGTCTTACAGATAAGGAAACCATTAAGTAACTTGCTCAGTCACACTTCTGATAAGTAGTAGAAATGGAATTTGAATCCAGTTCCTGATTCCAAATCCTATGCTCTTTCAACTATTCCATGATCCTATGTATTGAGCATACATGCCTTTATGTGTAGGTATGTACGTATTATATGTATATATAATATGTATGTATTATACATGTATATCACAAATATTCAGCCGGCTGGCAACCTAAACATAGTGAGTTAGGCTGGAAGGAGGGGAACTTGGCTCTGGGTTCAGAGGGACAGACCGTACTCCAACCCCCAAAGACTCGAGGTCTCAGGTAGCCAGAAGACTTCCTCCCTGGAAGGAAGGAGTCATCCAGCGTCAATGCCGGAGGCCAGGAAATTGCAGCAGACACCAAACCAAAGCAGTCCTCCTTCCCGTCCAGGTAATCAGGCCTCTCCAGGATTCGGATTGACAGTTTAAATGTTTTAATTCTGTTTCCATGGCTCCCCTCCCCCACCAACCCCCTACACTGGCCTTCTCCCCAAACCACTCTCAAAGGAGATCCAGCCATAATTGGACACATGTTGCATTACCCTGAGATTAGACAGGTTACCGACAGGGGACATGAGCAGCTGGAAAGGAACAATCTACCTTATGGACTTATTTACCTGATTATATAGTTTATTTTATAGAAATTGCTTGAGTGTTCAAGTCTCCCCCAGGCTGGGGTGGAGGTGGGGAGGGGGGTGAGCAATATACCCAACTCTCAGGACAAGTGGTTTCTGTCTAATGTACCTAAACCTACCAAGAAGATCACTCCCCCTCCCCCTGCCAACTTCCCATGTACCTCCTAATTGGAAAGAGTTTTGTTCCCATTAATTAAAAAACACTTAAGAAGATTAGAGCTTGGAGTGTCCAGCTGCCAGACATCTCTGCCTCCTTTTCCAGGTGAGCAGTTGAGGAGGGGGCCCTGAGCAGGGGACCAGAAGAAAATCTTGTCCTGAAGCTGGGGTCTGTGTCTGATGTAATGATTCCCACCTCTCTGGGGTCACTATTTCTCCCTGGGACACCCTGTACTTTCCTCTCAGTCAACTAAGCACATCTTCAGAATCCCACTTCTCCTTTCTCTTCTCCTAGAAGACCCTCTGAATGGAACCTTGTGAATCCAGAAAACATCTGACAAATCTTGGGAGACTTGACGATGCTTGACAACCCCCATCAGCTTCCTCATGGAGTATCTTTTCCTATGAATTAGAACTTGCCTAATAAGTCAATGGGCAGGAGGTAGTTTGGTGGATAGAGTACTGGGCATGGAGTGTGGAAGAGTCATCTTCTTGAGTTCAAATCTAACCTCAAGTACTTACAAGCTATGTGACCCTGGGCTAGGCACTTAAAAAAAAAAAAATCTCTGTTTGCCTCAGTTTCCTTATCTGTAAAATGAGCTGGAGAAGGAAATGGCAAACTGCTCCAGTATCTTTGCCAAGAAAACCCCAAATAGGGTCACAAAGAATAAGACATGTCTAAAATAACCAAACAACAATAACAAAATAAGCCAAGGTTGAAGCCAGAGTTGATTTGTGCCATTAGCCTATTATTTCAACTTGGATGAGGCAGCTAGGAGGCTCAATGGAGAGAGTCCTGAGCTTTGAGTCAGGAAGACCTGAATTCAAATCCAGCCTCAGACACTTAGTAGCTGTGTGACTCTGGGCAAGTCACTTGATCTCTGTTTGCCTCAGTTTCTTCAACTATAAAACAAAGATGATAATAGCACTTACCTTGTAGAGTTGTCATTAGGATCAAATGAGATAGTATTTGTAAAGTGCTTGGCATACAGTAAGCACTTAATCAATGCTAAGTCATTTGCCCTCTCTGGGCCTCAGTTTTTCTTTCTGAAAAATGAGCAGTTTGACCTAGAATCTAGATGAATGGTTATTAACCTGGAGCCTATGAATTTATTTTTGCTTTTCCTTTTTTAACTTCTGATCACTGTATTTCAATGTAACTAGTAGATTCTGTAATGCCATATGTTTTACTTTGTGCATCTAAAAAACATGATTCTGAGAAGGGACTGACAGAGGGAACCATGACACAAGCAAGGTCTAGAATAGTGATCACTTAAGCCCCTGCAAGCTCTAATCATCTCTTTTCTAGTTCCTCCCAGTTCCTGCTTTCCATATTCTAACATCCTGGGGTCTAAGAACTCAAAATTCTATGAGTCCATCAACTTTGTTTTAAAGTGTGATGAAATTTTGGCTGGATATTTAGAAGTCATAGGATCAAAGATTTAAAACTTTAGTTCATCAAATCCAATGGCCTCATTTTATAGATGAGGAAACAGGGGCTCAGAGAGAATAATGAATGACTTGCAGATAGTACGTGGCCAGGTTTAGAGCCAAAGCTCACTCTATTATACAATGGTGCCCTCCATCCAATTATTATTTAGAAGTCCTTGGGAAGTGCTCCCTTTTATACCCTCATCCTAAAGAGGCAGTATATATCAGAGTGGGTAGAATGTGAGTCTTATGGGGGATTAGGGGCAGATGGAAAAGAATCTGTATTCAAATCCTGCCTCAGTTGCTTACTAGTTACACAATCATGGCCAAGGCTACTGATTTTTCTTAGCTTTTCTAGCTGCCTCTAGGTAGGGCTGGTCCTGACATTATGTCTAGACATAATCAATGTAAATTATTACTATCTCACAATCCTCCAATATTCACACCACTCCAAGAGTCAACATGGACATCCAAGGGTCGTCTTATCCCTCCTCTTGTCTTCTGACAGGAAGCAAACACTCTTTCTGGTCTCGTACAGGTATGTTATCTTTTAAACCCACTAGAAAGACAATATTTGCCTCTCTTTGTGGTCCAGTGATATGAGATCAAAAGCAGTGCAGGACAATATAACAGGATCTACTGTTCTTGTGGGATGGACTTTTGGGCTCAGACTGAGCCTCTGCTCCTGAAGAGGCCAGACTAGAAATCTGCCATTTCCAATAATTCAATCTAATGGCCCCCCACCTCCAGCAGCAGCAAAAGTAATGACAAGTTGACCCTATTTCTAATCCTACCAGTGAACAAATGTAGTTTACTCCCTTGAAAGGGAAACCAGTCTCTCTTGGATTTTCTTCTATAACTTTCTATTTGATTTCAGGCTCTCAGACCTCCTCAGTCTCCCCCAGAACAGAATACCTGGGGGATTCATTTAATCAACCTGTAAGGCTGGGTCCTATCGTAGGCCTTATCCTATCCCGTCTTTTCATACTGCCTGCTTCTACCTGCCTTCCAGTTCTCCAGGCTCTGAGAGAAGTACAGGAAATTGGAAATTAACTACTTCCCTAGAAGGCTAACTTAAGCAACCACTGATTTTCGGTCAAGACCTTAGTCAAGGAGGGAAGGAATTCCAGAGAAGTTAGCAAACAATCGTATAGAGTTCAATGCTATCATGGCCATTGTCAAGAGTTTTCAAGATGGAAGAGACCATCTGGAGGATACTGGAGCTAGAATGGCCCTCAGAACACAGAATAATAGAATATAGAAAGACAGAGTTGCAAATGACTTCAAAATCCCCTATAATCCACCTCTGACATTTCCCAGTATGGAATCTGAGCCCTAGAACAAAGAAGTGACTTGCCTAACATCACACAGCCACAGAAAATTAGAAGATAAGGTCCTTGTACTGAAGTTGCTTCCTCTTGGGAAATTTCAAGACTCATTAGTACCTTCTATGTATTCAGCCCCAAGCTTGGTCATATGGTGGACACTGAAGGAGAATACACAGCTCAGTCTAGTAATGAGAGGGAAAGGGGTGTGTGCAAAGGCAGGGACACACATAACTATGATACAAAGGTGATGGTAGAGAAAGGGGTGTGAGGCATTGCATGTGAACTCAAGGAAGCATCCACAGAAAACGTGACATAAGAGCTGGAATCTTGAAGAATAAATAGGTAGATTGCATGGGTAGAGTGAGGTGAAGGACAAACCAGGTAGAGAAAACAGTAGGGTTCAAAGGCAGAAAAGCCTGGGGGATGGGGAGGGGGCGAGGAGAGGGAAAAAGAGGGAGTGGAGAGTGTTGGTTGGTTTGGCCTTGAGTGGCAAGTATACATAAGAGAACAGTAAGTAGTAAAGTTTAAAAAGGAGGCCTTGAAATAACATCAGGATTATCCCTACCTAGAGGCAGCTAAGTGATGCAGTGGATAAAGTGCAGGGAAGGAAGGAAGACCTGAGTTCAAATCCAGCCATAGACATATAGCTGTGTGACCCTAGCCTATTTCCTCATCTGTAAAATGGGGATAATAATAGCCCCTACTTCCCAGAGTTGTTGTGAGGGTCAAATAAGATATTTTTAAAGCACCTGGCACCAACACTTAATAAATGCTTATTGCCCTATCAGTGAGTGTAAGAGAACAATGCTTATTCTCTGGAGTTGGGGATGGGCAAGTTGCTAAGTCTGGTTTGAGAGACATTGTGTGTGCTACCGGGAGCAATAGCATTGTACCAGGAGTCAAGAGGCTGGTTCTGTCATTCAGTCACTGTGTGACTGTGGGCAAATCACTTTTCTTTCTTGAGACTAAGTTCTGACATCTGAGAGAGCAAGAACCAGATCTTCTAGTTCAGCCTCAAGAAACTGAGGTCCAAGGAGGTGAACCGAACTGCTTCAGATTATATCAGCGATATTTAGCAGAAGTAGGATCTGATGGTTCTCCAGTTCCAAACCCAGCACAACACATTAGATGGTCTTTAAGATCTCGTCTTATTCTGCTATTCTATGATACTTTGGGTCGCACACATCCCAAGCTGTCATCAGAATGGGGAGCCCTGGGGAAAAGGCACAGGGCAGTTTCAGGTCACACAGAGAGTAAGGGCCTCACCAAAGAACACGACTTGAGGCAGGAGGGATAAAGAAATAAATGTCCATTTGCCTGAGGCACTACAGAAAAAAAAAGTCCATGTGAGAAGTTGTTCTCCCCACACCCCTCCTCCCCCATAGAAACTCCTCTCTGGTGACCTTAGCGCTGATGTATCCCAGTCGAACTCTGGGAACAGTAATAAAATGGGTTCGTGAAGAGAGAAAGAGTGATGGCTTTCTAGAAGCCTTTCCCCTCCCCCCACACCATCCCAGGGGAAGAGGAGAAACTCACATTACTGGAAGATGGATGGCCAGGGGGGCTCTACCCCAGCCGGGGGGAGGTCACTGCAATGGGGCTCCTCGAAGTTCAGAGCCTTACCCACCCCAGCCCCCCATTCCACTCTTCCTAAGGGTCACTCAGACCTGCAGAGGGGGGAGGGCAGCTCTCACTCAGCTACAGATACAGCAGAGTGCCGGAGAGATAGGCAGTTAGGCAGGCAAACAAAGGAGGCTGAGCCAGAGACAGAGAGACAGACAGAGAGACAGACAGAGAAAAAGAGAGAGAGAAAGAGAGAGAGAGAAGCAATCAGAGACATAAAGAAAGTAGAGTAAGGAAAAGAAAGGCATTGAGTGGGAAAAAGGGATGAAAACTGAGAGAGGAAGAGAATCTGGTCCATGGAGGTAGCCCTTGCTGCATAATCATAGCATATTTCTTTATTAAAGCTAGAAGAGACCTTAGAACAACAGAAGGTTAGAATACAGAACATAGAATGTTTGATCTGGAAGGAAACTTTGAATATGAAATGTTAGAACTGGAAGGAACTTAAGAATAAATAGATGTCAAAACAGAGAATATTGGAGCCAGAAGAAACCTTAGAGGTGATCTAGTCTAACTTCTAAATTTACAAAGCAAGAAACTGAGACCCAGAGATGGAAAGTGACTCTCCCAAGAACATACAAAGACTTAGTGGCACAAAGCTGAGACTGGAACTCTGATCTCCTGCCAGTTCAGAGATCTTTCCACCATATTGTGAACTATGACTGGGAGCCTCATACTAAGATTATCAGTTGTCTCAACTTCACATTGAGAATAAGCTGGTTGTAATGGTAATAATTTACAAGTGTCTGTGTATAGGCTTTAATTTATAAATGCTTTGCATATATTACCTCATTTGACTCTCACAACAATCCTGTGAGGGAACCAGGGGAGGGGACCATTATCCTTCTCTTACACAAAGGGAAACTGAGGCTCAGGGAAATGACATGACTTGCTACACAAGCCATGCCATGAATAAGTGCAGAGACCAAACTCGTCAGGTCTCATGGCTCCTCATCTAGAAACATTCTTTGCCATGATGCCTCTCAGAGATAACCAGGGAACAGGCATCCTCTGGCAGGCTACTGTGTCTGTATCCATATGCAGGTGCACACTCATTAGAATCCTCCAAAAGCTTGGAAGCATCTGCTTGCCTGGGCACAAGACAGAGCAAGGAAGCCAGGCTACTCCTCATTGGAACAAGGCCTCAAAAGCTATTAAGCATCTTGGTGGTTGGATCTTGGGGTTGCTCTATCTTAAGTCTCGTTGCTTCAGAAGCCCCGCTCTTGACAATTCTCTAGTTCACAGAGGGTGAAGGAGAGGGTACAGGACAATGTACTTTGAAGGTTTGGCAAATTAGCCCAATGGAAAAGTCATGTGAGGGGCCTGAGATGCCAGGATATAGCTCAAGGGCTCAATGGTAAAGTGGGAAAGATCACTCTCTGACTTTGGCATCAGAAGACTTAGATCAAATCCTCAAATCCTCCTTCAGATGCCTACTGCCCATATGACCTTGGGCAATTCACTGACCTCTGCCCTGGACTTTTAGTCTCTTCATCTGTAAAACAAGAGGGTTGGTCTATGTGACCTCTGAGGTCCCTTCCACCTGCAAATCTATAGTCCTAAAATAATCCAGAAGTGTGTTGGAGTTAGTTTTTCCCAGCTCTTGAGTTGGTTGTTAAATTTTCAGTGTGCATTTGCACCTTGGAAACTGGCAAATGCTACAAATAAGGGCTCAATTTATCATTTTCTTAGCTGTCTAGACTTAAGAATGTAGCTGAGAAAAATGTTAATAATTTAGATTAAACTTAAAAATATGTCATGTCCAAAGAGCTGGTTGTTAAGCATTTACCAGCATACCTCTGATCCTTATTCTTAAAACAGAATATTCCTGGGAATGAACAATAAATAAGATTTGTTTCTAGGACAGTCTCCCTGAGTTTGACACGTTGGGCCAGCATGGAATGAGTTGCAAAGTTTGAAGGAGAATTTATCTTGTATGTGAACTTACTATAACTATAGGTGGTCAAGCAGAAGATGTATCAGAAATAATCTAAAAGGGCTACTCTAAGGTCCTTTCCCCTCTGAAATGTGTGTTCTAATATTTTGTGCTCTTCAACATTCTAGTCTATGTTCTAACGCCCTGTTTTAGGTCTCCTTCTAGTTTCAGCATTCTATGGTCTATGTTCTAATATCTTTTTCAGCTCTAACACTTCTCATACCCACCAGTTTAGTTTGTGTTTGTACCCATCTCTATAGGCTCCTGTCTTTGCTGCAAATCCATCTCATTTACATGTGTATTGCGCCTGCCGCCATGGGTGCTGGGGTCAATTGAAACTCAAGAAAAGGGAAGAAATTTATGCAAAACTGTTGATTGCATTTGTATGTAATGAAATCATCCAATATTCATCTGACTATAGAATCTAATCTGAAAGGAGAACTGGAGGACATGAGAGTCACTGCAGAGCAGTAATGAGCCTCGGTAGTGATTAAAAAAGCACTTGAGCTTTCTGAAAATCCAGGCAGAAATAGTGTCTAATCAACACTGAATATAGGAGGCAGAGATTGGACTGATACATTCTGCAGAGCTTGCCACAGAAAATGTCTGTGAGCGGTAAACTCTGACACGCCATCCGTATTCTGTTTTATACAAATCTGGGAAGCGCACAATCAGGCGAATGGCTCATCCTTGCACAAAGCAATCTTAGTGTCTCTTTTGGATCACAAGGAGCCCAATCACATCTATTTTGAAGAGCAATGTTGGTTTTTTAACCATGTCAAGAGCTTGCCAGAGTCCTAAGGGTTTTTTTTCCCTGCTGTTTTGGTGGAAGGTTGTGTTCCCAGCAGGCCAGCCTTGAGGTGGGGAGACCAGGAGCAGGGGGTGTCTCTGAATGATCCCTGTGCCACAGAAACACCTCACATCCCAGTTATAAATGTGTTTGGGGTATCACTTAGGACTACAGAATGTTGGAGCCTTGAAACATAGTATGTTATAACATGGAACATGTTTTATACAGCTGGAAGGGACCTTAAAACAAAGCATATTAGAAAATAAAAAAGATTATCAGAGCTTAAAGGGACATTAAAACACAGAATGTAAAAATATACAAAGTCAAAATTGGAAGGAATGTTAGAACAGAGAAGCAGCATGGTGCAATGGAAAGATCAGTGGACTTGGAGATGAGGATCTGGATTAGAATTCTCATCCTGGCAGCAACTCCCTGTATGAAGTCAGGCAAGTCATTTAATATCTCTGATCCTTGGTTTCCTCACGTAAAATGAGAGGGTTGGGCTAGTTGTCTTCTGAGATACCTACAAACTCAGAATCTATTAATCTAGGTGCCTAGAATCTTAGAGCTGAGAATGTTCTATCTGGAAGGAATTTTAGAATATAGAATGAGCTGAAAAGTGCTTTAGACTACCATATTAGAATTGTAAAGATAGTGAGATATTATAGATCTAAACCTCTCATTTTACAGGTGAGGAAACTGAGGCCCAGAAAAGTTCAATGACTCATCCAAGGTCACACAGTTGGTTATTGGTAAAAGAGTTTGAAGATCCAGGTCACAAGTTTGAAGAACTCCTGGCACAATGTTGTTGTTATCTCTCTCCCCATTCCCTCTCCACCCCCTTTTGTAGCATGCAGAGCAGCAACACTAATTCACCAAACGAAGGGATTGAACCCAGGACCTTTTCCTTATTAATATGATGCTGTCAGCACTAGCCTGACTGCTGGCCATGGTGCTGATTTGCTTAGGTCCCAGGAGCATGTTTTTAGTACCTGGATGCTATAGGAAATCAAATCCAAATATTCTTTATAGGAGGAGAGTTTCCACTTATAATACTTGATACACGTGTATTATCTATGAGACTCATCAAAATATAAAATGTTAGTGATGAAAGAAACAAAGTACTAGAGGTTAGATATAAGAACATAGAAGAGAAGGAGCTTAACACAGAAAATATTAAAACAAAACACAGAATATTAGAGCTAATATTGGTACCAGGTAAAAGATGTCAATATGGAAAGAGATAACAATTATGTCAGCAACCAAATCTATTAACCAGCCTTAAGTCATAACAAACAAGCTTACGCTGCAGCTTGGGTTAGCAATAGAGTCTACAAAAAGGCAGGGTGGACGACAAAAGGGTATAGAAGAAGGAACAATGGACTTGGAAGCAGAAGACCTGGGTTTGGGGCTGGGGGGTGTATGAAATGCAGAGCAGGAAAGTTAAACAGATACAATAACCAGGGAAAAGAAATGGGACAAAATAGACAATGTGACCTGAGTGGACATTAGGCTATGAGCAAAGAAGAGGTGATAGGAAAAATAAAACAAAACAATAAGTATCATATTATCATAGCATTACTATAGTAATCATCATGTTGATATTATTGCAAATATATATTACATATTATTAAGTATTATAGCCAATTAAGGCAATAATAGTTCCCCAAAATCCAATCAGGAAAGTTCTCCTGAGGAAAAAATGACTATAGTCAAGTCGTTTCCCTGATCTGGAACTCGAATTCCTAATTTGCAAAATGGAAACAATAGTATCTTCACTACTTACCTCACACAGAGTTGTGAGGACAGCACTGTTACATGAGCTGTTATCAATTCACTCTGCTGCTATCTTGAATGACAGTCATCAATCAACACTCAAGGCTAATCCACTCTGGAGGATCATAGAATTTAGAGTTGGAAGGGGCCTCAAGGATCTGCTAGTCCAACCACTCCTCATTTTAAATATATATATGAATATATGTCTGTGTATATATACATACATATATGTGGGTGTATATATATATATACATACATACCTATATATTTATTCTAAACTCAACAAACATCAACAAATATGGACATTTCAAAATACAAAGAATGTAAAAAGAGAACTGTACACAAAAAAGTGAATCTCTATCATGTAGAGGTTGGGGTTTTCTGCAAATAATAAATTCAATACATTAGTTCTGAAGCTCTCATCTATGTTCTTTCTGAACTCATTGTTTTATTCTATGCATTATAGTAAATGTTTCACTGAGGCTGTTATCATTTTTTTGTTTCTGTTTCACCATCACTAGTCACCCTCTGCTGACTCAATTCTCCTCAGCCCCTCTCCCAAAAATTTAACCTTCTTTTATAACAAGAAAGTCAAGCAAAGTAAATCTTTGCCATCTTCAAAAATGTGTATCTCATTCTGCACCACTTGTCTGTCATGAAGTCAATGCTCTCATTTTACAGAAAAACAAGAAAACTGAGATGCAGAAAGGTCAACTGACTTGTTCAAGGTCACACTACTAGTGAGATTCAGAGCTAAGATTTCATGTCCAAATCTTGACTCTAAATCCAGTGAACTTTCTACTACAAAATTGCCTTTTACCAGCCTTTGACTTCAAGGCTAAGGTCTTCTTTATTTTTGGTCCTTCTCCCTTTTCATTATTTATTCTAATGAAAGGTGGGAAAAAAAATGAAACAGCTGTTGATTTTTGTCCCCTTCCTTTAAAAAAGGTTACTTCTTAGAATTTCTTTTCCTTCACATATTTGTCAATAATAATTTTTCTTCCCCATAATTCTTTTGGCAAGATCTACACCTTCTGCTCTTTTATTCCCTTTATTTAGTCTTTACAGCCTTCACCAAATATTCATCTTGATAGGTCTATGTATTTGATTCCCTTAACCACAACCTACACTACCACTGATGTGGGAACTCTTGTTCAATGTACTCAGAGATTCCTGTCCCCTTAGCAGAATCTTCCTGATTAGTTATTTTTTTTTCAGTGATCACTTTTTAGCTCACCCACTCAATGCCTAATGCCCAATCAGTTCAAACTATTTTGGCTCATTCGTTGACGCTTGCTCCCTTCACCCCCACCCCCAACCCTGGTTACTGCATCTGTTTTATTTTGATAGCCTCTGTATTCCATACAGAGAATGTATGTCCATACACCATGTATGTAAACTTTAATTATTACAAAAGTTGTTCTTAGAGGGTTAGAATGTTAGAGCTGGAAAAGATCTTAGAACACAGGATACTAGAACAAAGAATATAAAAGCAAGGAAAGGCCTTAGAATGAAGAGTAGTAGAGATGGAAAGGACCTTAGAATTCAGAACAAAAAAAATATGAGGAAAACTTAGAAGAGAGTGTTAACATATAGACAACTAAACACAACTGCCTTATATTACAGATAAGAAAATTGAAGTCCAGAGTGGGGAGTGATTTACTCAAGGATATGCTTCTAATTAGAGGGAGATGGGGCTTGGATCTGGATATTTTGACACCCCACCCCATTTGGGGTTCTTTACATTACAGTACCCTGCTTTTCCATCCTGACCTAGCTTTTCCCTTTTAATAAGAGCACAAAATCACGTGCTCTAGAATTTCTCAGCATATTTAGGAAGGTAAAGTTTCCTAGTCTTTGCTATCCCTGCAGCACAGACACAGAGAGGGACCAAGAAACTATTTGATAAATGTCAACTAAAATAGAGTAATCAGCTGAAAGCCATTTGCTGAGCTGTCTGGACTGCCTTGGGCTCGAGGTTTTCCTTTATTCATTTATCATGATATAGAGCTCTGGCCAAAATACACACAGGGGAGAAATTGTTGACATGTGGAACCCGAGTATAGAAAATCTTTCATTTTTTTCCTGTCTGTTCAGAAAATAAGTTTTTTGTTTATTTAAAGACTACAGAGGACTCGGCTGTTAAGAACCAAATGCCTTTGGAGTGGAGTTACTACATAATTTATCATTTCCTCTGTTTATTAAAAAAAAAAAATCCTGCATTTGGGGGAAGTCTATTTGCTGTTGGAGGGCTGTTTCAGCAACTAATTAGAGGCAGTTATTGCAGAATCTCAAGGTTGGAAGGGACCTCAGAGGCCAAAGAATCCAACCTATTCCTGACCAGGAACCCCCTCTAACATTAAGCATTTGCTTGAAGATCTCAGATGAGGCCCGCTCCTGCCCATAGCAGCCCATTTGACTCTGGGATGGCTAACTATTCTGAATCTCTTTCTTGCATTAAGCCTAAGTCTGTCCCTCAGCCACTTCTTGCTCTTACCAAGTTAAACAAATCTAATCTGTCTTCCACAAGATGCTGCCTCAAACTACTTAAAGACAACTCTACTATTCCATTCCTACCTCAATCTTCTCTATGACAAATATCCATACCCCCTCTTCCTTCAATGTTGCGCATATGCCAACACCTCAAACCCTTTCAAAATCCCAATCAGTTTCCTCTAGAGACTCTCCTTCCTGAAATGTGGCACTCAGAACTGGACGTATTAGTGCAAATATGGTCTTCCTAAGGCAAAGAACAGCAGGACTGTCACCTTTTCCACTTTGCATACTGTGTTTTCCTTATAAGATTTCATTAGCTTTTTTGACTACCATATCACAATAGCAGATTCATATGGGCTTATAAGCCACTAAAACATCAGATCCTTTTGGGAGGAACATGTCTTATAGTTGTGACACTGAGTAGAAAGCATCCATCTCATGGACTGCAGGAAGAAATTATACTTGCCCAAGATTGGTGAGGCTCCACGGAAAGGTAGCATGATGTGACCCGAGTCTGAACTCTGCGTCAGACACATCCTAGCTGTGTGACACCAGGCAAGTCACCCAACCTCTCTGAGCCTTGGTTCCCACATATATAAAACTGAAGGAACTGGACTCAATGACCTCTAAGGTGCCTTGTGGCTCTCAGATTTCATTCTGCTCTAAAATCCAATGCATTCCAACATCCCTTACAATCCTACATTTTGTGTTCTTTGCTCTAACACTGCATTTCTATTCATTTTCAGCTTCAACACTGCATGTTTGAAGGACCCTTGCAATTCCAGCATCTGGAGATTCTGAGATTCAACATCTCTGTTCCACGCTGGAGCATCTTCCTTTTTCTCAGGCAAGTTTATCTTTGGATAAAATTCACTAACTTGAGCAATCTTTGACGAGGATCAGTAACGTGGGCGAGTCACTTCATGTGCCTGGAGATGTTTCTGTGTATATTATATTATCTCTAGCTTCTAACTTAACTGAATTTCTGAAGGAGGGCCACTCCGACTTTTTGGGTTTTTTAAGTTATTGTAACAAGGATAGTTCAAGTCAAATACTAGTGGGAGAGATTTCATCCCTGTGGGTTGTTTTTATTCATTTTATTTTATTTAGACCTAATTCATCAATGAAAATTCACCAAAGGCAAAATACAGAGGCATTTAAAATTGAGGCCTGGCTTCAGAGTATGAATTACAGGTACAGTTCCCCAACAGGAAACATGGAGTTCAACCTCAGCAGCAATTAGCAAGACAAAATATACCCAATTTTCTCATTCTAAAGGAAGAAAATAAGCACACACTAAATACTCCTTGAGGTAGTGCTTAAAAGAAGACAGAGACACAGTCATCATTTACTAATATTTCTGCTCCCTCAGGAACATCAGATGAAGGAAATTGAGCCTGGCAGGGGCATACTTCATATCTACAGGTATTTACTTAGTGGAGGCAGGCCCAGCATAAAACCACTCCACATCAAGGTCAGCTAAGAGCTATGATTGTCTAGTCCCAAATAAGTGGATGCTGCGGTGGGAGACGGGAGACAATCTTTCGGCTTGAGGAAGATATCCAAAGAGGACACCTCCTAAAAGCGATACACAAAGCACAGGAGAGAAGAATCCAAATCAACTTCGATGCTCCAAAGCTTTGGCCCCACACTGCAGCCTCGGACACTCCTGCTTCTGCAGATGTCCCACAGCCAGCCTCATCAGGAGTTTCTTTCTTAGCCCAAGAGTTCCTTGGTCTTCAATGCCAAGTGCTTGTCCATCTCAGCTACTGTGGCATCTGCCATTTGTCCAATCTGTAGTGAGATACAACAAAAGAATCTGGAATTCCAATCAAGGCAAATTCAGTGCCCCCGATCCAAGGATGCCCCCGTGATGAAGCACCAACCCATGTCCCTTAGTGATAACCATATGATTACCATATGAATATCGTGATAACCATACGAAAATCCACCCCTCACCCAAAGATCTCTTCTAATCCCATTTCTCCCTCTGCCTACACCCTCTGATTGGTGAGGAACATCAGGTCTTGTCATTCAGAAAATGACTGCTGAGGACTATAGTGATAATCAAGTTTGAAAGACTTAAGTAACTCTGATCCACACAATGGCCAGCCACAATTCCTAAGGACTCATGATGAAACATGCTATCCATTCCACATAGAGAGCTGATGGACTCAGAGTGCAGACCGAAGCATATTTTTTCTCCTTTCTTTTTCTTTCTTTTTTTGGACATGGCTAATGCAGGAATTTGTTTTGCATAACTATACATATTTGTAATGAGTTTTGGGTTTTTAGCCTTCTCAAAGGGTTGGGAGGGAGAAGGCAGAGGGTGAGAATTACAAACTGAAAATAAGATAAAATTGAATATAAAAAAAGAATATAGTCGTTGGTAGGAAGGTTCAGAGGAGATGTTACTCCCCATGCCCCACTCCACCCTTGGCCCCACCTTCCCCTAGAGTGAAGAGAGGAAAGAAGAGGAGATTCTATCAGGTAGAGATAATTCTCTGTCCCAGTGGTTCTTCAAGTATGATCTGGGGTACTCCTGGGGGTCCTGGAGATACTTACAGGGGGTCTGTGATGGTGAAATTATCTTCATAATTATTTCATGATTCCATAATTATTTTCATAATTACACCAATTTCATAATAACACCAAAACATTTTAACTTCTAATATGATAAATATCAATTAAAAAAGTTTTTGGGAGGGGGGATTCAATTTTTAAGAGCATAAAGGGACCAAAAGTTTAAGAAATGCTGCTTTGTTCTATTGTCATCTGCCTACACTATTGCAATAACCTTCTAACAAGTTTCCCACCCCTGCTTTTTCTCCTCTCCAATCTATCCTTCATCCTGCTGCTAATACAATCATCTGTCTGTAGAGATCTAACAAGGTCACTCTCCTGCTCAAAAATCTTTAGTGGCTCCCAATCACCTACTAAGTCAATTTCAAAACCTTTTGCCTGATGTTTGAGGGTACCACATGACTTGGTGCCACCTAAACCTTCCAGACTTATTACATATTACTCCCCCCCACCTATTTTATCATCCAGCAAACTGGAGTATTACATTTTTTGTACTCTCCCCACCCACCCTGTTATTCCTCTTTCATGGCTCAGGATTTTGATTAATTCTCTTGGGCCCTGTAAAATTCCCCCTATTTTATTTTAAAATTTTATAGCACAATTTCTGGGCACCCAGGAACATATTTCCTATGACTAGTCCACCCAACACCTTGTTTTCAAAGAACTAATGACATTAGTTGGGATGTGCCCGAACTAAGAGTTCTCCCAGTATTTACTCACATGTTGAAGATGAAAGATTAGGACCTTAAGAGATCTGAACCAGCATTTCTTTTCCCTAATATTCCCTGAAAGGGAATACCTTATAACAGACATCCCCTGGGGCCTAGGGAACTTCAAAGGCTGAACCCTTCCCCTAGGGCAGGGAGGGAGAAAGCAGCTGGCACAGTGGATACATTGCTACACTGGTAATCAGGAAGAACTGGACTGATATTCTCCCTCACTTTCATTCTTCCTACCGGCGTGACTATAGGCTTGTTAACTAAAGCTTTTGGCGTTTCAGTTTCCTCATCTGTAAAACGGGGCTAATAATGCCTGCAGTACCTAATTTAAAGGTGGCTGTGAAAGTTCTGTATCAATATAAGTTAATTCTAGGATGGAGAACAGTAGAAGGAACATTGGTTTTAAATTCCAGACTCAAACCCTAGCTCTGCTCCTTACTGCCTGTGTGACCTTAGGCAAGTGATTTTACCTCTCCAGGCCTCAGTTTCCTTTTCTACAAATAAGGAGGTTGAATTAAATGCTCTCTAAGATTCCTTCCAGCTCTAAAAACTCTGATCCTGTGAATCTGATTCCAAGGCTTTTTATGTGGACTATTGGCCAGGCTTCTGAAGCTAAAAATATGCAAAATAGTCAAAACAGGGAGAACTTGGAATTGTTGGTGAAAGTGATGATTTCAGGCCCTCTTTCCTTAAGGACTGAGGGACACTTCTTAGATGTTATCCTTAGTGTAGTCCCAGCTACTGAAATAGCTCAATTTGGGAAACCAAGTACATGAAGAAATTTGCAGTGCTCAGCTTCTGCCTACCAAGTTTTAAATACCTTAGCCTTAAATTCCTAGGTTAGCATTATTACTAATAACAATACTATTTACTGCAAAGATGTATGATTTCATCATCAGTGTGGGAACTTCTTCCACTGCTGTGGATATGCAAGCCCTTTGGTAGACAGTCTAGGAAGATTGCTGTGGACAAACAATTTGTCACCCTATAACCAACTGGGTAATGAATATCTCCAAACATAGCTGAGCTGGCTCTCAAAGGAGATACACAGCCAAAGGAAAACTCTTAATGAAGTCCTTCCAGCCTGGTATGACCTGGCAGCACTTTGGTTTCACTGGACTGGTCCTCAAAGACTCAAGAATTGCCTCTGTGTCTCTGTAAGACGGGGCCTTAAAGGCTGCAGGTTTTACAGCTGGAGGGGGCCTTACAAATTCAAGGCAATCCCCTTAAAAAGCTGGTGCCACTAGACCTCTCAAGCCTCATCTCCCCTTCACAACTCTATGCTACAGCCAGGCTGGGCTACTCTGTTTCCCAAAAAATATCTGCACCTCCCCAATACGATGCCTTTGCTCATGCTATCCCTGTGGCTGGAATATGACGGGGGGAGGAGGGGACACGGGCCTGCCTTCACTCCCTGACCTGCACCTGTCAGATTCTTACCAACCCTTCAGAGCTGAATTCAAATACTACCTGTCTCTCTTTGGGCAAGTCGCTTATAGGTTGACAGATTTAAAGTCGGAAGGGGCATTAGACATCATCTAATCAAATCCTCTGTTTTGACAGATAATGAAAGTGAGGCCCAGAGAGTATGACTTGGCCAGAAGTCATACAGATAGGATGTGGTTCAGCCCAGACTTAAACCTCTAACTCCAAAGCCAACACTCTTCCTACTGTATAATACTGTCTCCCAGATAATATATACCCTTTAATATATGCATATTCACAGTGACACACAGACACACACACACAGACACACACAGACACACAGACACACACACACACAGACACACACAGACACAGACACACACACAGACACACATACACAGACACACAGACACACACACACACACACACAGACACACACACACACACACAGACACAGACACAGACACAGACACACACACACACACACACACACACACACACACACACTGATTCTAAATGCCACCTCCTTCAGGAAGCCTTCCTATCCCACCTTCACCTCCAAATGATAACGACCTTTCCCTGTCTCAAACTTCACACAGCACTTTGTCTCCAGATTGACTTTGGATTATTGTATGTTACAGTTTATTTGTGGATGTGCCATATTTCCCTTCCACACTATGAATTCTATTGAAAAGCGAGACCATACCTTATTTTTCTGAGGACTCAGCACTATGCTTTGTATATAGAAAGTGCTTCATATTTGAATTGTTGAATATGTTCCCTCATTAACCCTTCTAGTAAGAGGATAGGATGCTTCTCAGTACCCATGTTCTGGCATCCTGGAGAGCCCTTAAGAAAAAATGCAGGAGTTTGGAAGCAGGAAACAACTCAGAGAGCAGCCGAACAGCAGATGCAGGGCTGAGGATGCTCCCTCAGCCAATCAGCACCTCCCTCTGTCTCATCCGTATTCTGGAATTCCTCCTGTGTGCCAGACCCCAAGGCCAAAGAGGGCTATGGGCAGCTTGCTTGTAATTCTGATTTTTTTCTCCTGTTCTGCTTCTCCATCTGCCTTTTAATAAAAATTACTCCATTCAATTTAAATCCATTTTGCTGAATGCGTACTGTAATGTGTGAAGAACACTATGGTAGGCACTGGCAGGGATATGAAGTTTAGATACAGCAAAGTTCTGGCATCCAGGTGCTTATGATCTAGGAGGAGGTGAAGCAGTTCATATGTCTCTGCCATTTTAAGGTGTATAGTGTTTTTTTCATCATCCTGTAAGTAAGTAATGTTCAGCATTATTATCCCCATTTTACAGCTGTAGAAACTATGATAAAGGGAAGGGCTCACAAGCATAAAGCTCTAAGGCCCCCAGCACCCTTTCTTCTCATGCTGCTTCTAAACACACAGAGAGAAGCCTCCAGTACAAAATATGATATGATAAACATATCAACAGGTGTGCAAACAAAAGTCTTTATGAGGTCCGAGGAGGGAGGCTGTGCCCTAGAGGGCAGTGGGATCCAGGAGGACAGCAAGAATAAGAATACCATTTTGTCCTTCAAGGTCCAGCTTAAAAGTTGCCATCTCTAGCATGCTTTCTTTGACTTAACTCTCTCCCATCCCAGCATCTTTTGTAGACAGGTGGCAAAGTGGAGAGGGAGCTAGACATGGACTCATAAAGACCTGAGTTCAAATCCTGCCTCATATACAGATCCTCATTTCTGTGTGACTCTAAGCTAGTCACTTAACTTCCCTCAACTTCAGCTTCCTCATCTGTAAAATCGGAATAATACTAATAATAAATAACACCTACCCTTCCAGGGTTGTTGTGAGGCTATGAAATAATGAAACGAAATAATATTTGTAAAGCACTTTACAAACTTAAAGACATTATGTAAATGAGAGCTATTAATAATAATGATGATAAATCACAACTGATCTTTCCTGCCCTTCAGTTTCAAACAGTACTTGACACCTTTCCCGTTCTTCCTCTATTTTGTTCCACAATATGGTCTACTTCATGGCACTACACATCCATTTCCTGTCATGACAAAATGGCAGGGATCACATCATCATTCTCTGTGAACCAAAATCACCTCCAGCACCTAACAGTGACTGGCACCTAACAGCTACTTATGCAAACTGTTAAAGTGCCTTCAGTGCCTTCAGAAACTTGCATTTCCTACCCTCTACCCCAGGGTCTGCTTATGGCCTATAATTTCATTTTCCACATCTAGAAAGAACATGATGCCATGGACGGAGACATGGCCTCGGAGCCAGGAAGATCTGAGTCCAAATTCCACATGTGACTCATCCGGATGGTGTGACCTTGGGCAGGTAATCTAACTTCTCAGTGCTAGGGGCCAAGGTTCAGTGCACGAGAGCCTGCCCTAACATGCAAAAGACGTTCTTAGCTAGAGGGCTAGACAAAGGTAGACAGCAGGCAGAACTGGGCCCCCGGACACAGTGTGCCCACTGCTACTCTGCACAATTAAGGCTGCGAATTACAGAGACAGAAGCATCCTTACTCAGGAGGTTTCCTATGCCAAGAAGTCACTATTTCTATTCAATTCAACAAACACGTCCTAAGCACATACTACGTGCTTAACTGGGGCAGCTAGGTGACGCAATAGAGAGAACACTGGGCCTGAAGTCAGGAAAACCTGAGTTCAAATTCAGCCTAAGACACTTATCAGCTATGTGACCCTGGACAGGTCACTTAACCATGCTTGCCTCAGTTTCTTCATCTGTAAAATGAGCTGGAGAGGGAAATGGCGACCACCCCAGTATCTCTGCCAAGAAAACTCTAAATGGAGTCATAAAGAGTCCGACATAAATAACTGAAATGACGAATGATAACAAAAAAGAAAGAACACTACCCCAGGGGCTGGGAAAAAACACAGTTTAAGCTTAATCTTTGGTTACAGAATGAACACAAAAATACACCTGTATACACTACTTTGTACTTTTCAAAGGATCTTCCCAAATACTGTCTCATCTTATCCTCATAACATCCTTAGGAAACAATAGGAGCAGGGATCACTATTCCCATTTTATAGACAGGGAAAGTGAAGCAGAGAGGAATGAAATGACAGTGCCCCACACAGTCAGACCGTGGCTGAGCTGGGACAGGAATCCAAGTTCCCTTCCGGGACTGCAAGGTGCCTGTTGTGCTACCTTGGGGTGATAGCCCTGGTTCAGAGTACTTGCCCCTGGGGCTGGATAGCTGCTTGGAACAGAAAAGGGGAGAAGAGGAGGAAAGCTCAGAACACGAATGTGAGAAAGGAGATTCTTTTTGTGGCAGGGGTGGGACCACAAAGTCACCAAGGACATTGAGCAAGTCACTTAACTTTCTTCTCTGAAAGGAACTTTCAACTGAAATTTTGCTTCTGTGAACAGGACTGTAAGGGACCACAGAGACCCTCTAGTATAATCCCTACATTTTATGGGTGAGGAATCTAAGGTCCAGAGAAGAAAAGTGATGTCCCAGTTCACACAAGTAGGCAAGTGGCAGGAAAAGACAAGAATCCAGGTTTGGGGGAATTGAGTCCTCTTTCCAGTATGGTACAGGCTGTGCTAGGCCCCCAGGGCCTTTCTGGACTGGTCCAGGCTCAGGCACATGGCTGGGCTTCAAAAAAAGAGGGAAGTGGACCACTTGAAGTCCTCTCCAAAAGCAGGTCAGCCTTCAAGGCTACCTTTCCCCAAGCATGCCTGGGAGTCAGAGGAAGGAGCAGCCCCTGAGGCAAGTTCCTGGCACCCTGGATCGATGGCTTCCCTCCTCTTTCTCCTCCACCTCTCAGCAGCCAGTACTCAATTTCTTCTCTGTCCCCACTGGCAACACGGTTAGTTTATTTCTGAGTGGCTTCACTTCTCTGAAAGGTTTGTAGTGAAAGGTTCTTGGCTGAAGACGCCATTCGAAGCTGCCAAGTGCTTTCATGTTTAGCAGGCCTGTTTCAGCAGCAGGATGGATTGAAGGTAAAACAGAAGGCCGGCAGATGTCAGAGCCAGAGAGGGGAGGACCTCAGTCCTCACTCAACACAACTTTGCCAGGCCAAGGGGCTGAGAGAGACTGGAAGGGAAAGAGGGAGGAGAGGGAAATTAAATCTATAGAGACAGAAGTCTAGAACTGGATCTTTAAGAGTAGAGAGTTAACCCCTTCCTCTAGAGAAGTAAAGACAACCTCTCCACTGTGAAAGAAGCCAAATACTATAGAAGAAAATACCTGGAAAAGCAACACTGCTTGGTGCAAAGAGTATAGGCTAGAGTGTGAAGACCTGAGTTGGAGTCCCAGATTGTTCCACTAACTTGCCATGGGATCTTAAAAAAGTCAGACCCCTTCTCTGGTCAAAATTTGCTCCTCTGTAAAATGGACACAATAATCCCTGTACTGCCCTACCTCAGGGCTACTATGAAGAAAATAAATTTTTTAAAATTACAAAGTACTACTGAAATTCAAACTATTAAATGAACTAATATTAGCCTCACACAGATTTGGAAAGGGGTTTGCAATACCCCACAAAGAATCACAGCCCTTTGATGGCATTATTGCTGGCCTCTGCCTCATCAGCAAAAACTCAAACTCAATGTTTTCCATGATGAATGGAGGAAATGAAACCATAAACAAAGGTATGCTTCAAAAGATTCATGATTTTACCCTTATGGGTATTCCCCACAACCAAGAGAATTCAAAATTCCTCCATGATTTAGTAGTTGTCTTCCTGAGTTGTTTTGGCCAAAAAATTAATTATCCAGTAGCCAATCCGGTGGTAGTGGTGGTGGGCCTCTCCACGTGGAGAGACTGGTCTTACAACAGGCAATTACAGATGATCGCAGACTGAGGGCTGGAAGGGACTTCAGAAATCATCACCTTGTAGAAGAGGAAATTGGCTTAAAGAGTCAGAAACAGTAGGTACATAGGACCTCTATTCATAATAAAAGAATACAACATATATTTATTAGACACTTGCTGTGTGCAAAAAACATACTGCTAAATAGAGCTACCAGGGCTTGTGCTAAACTACACATGATCTTTCAGGTCCCTTTCAGGTCATTCCATGGTTTATGTTCTATGTTTAAAAGTCCATTCCAGATCTATGTTCTACGTCCTGACATTTTGGGTTCTAAAGTTCCTTCAGCAATATTTTAACATTATTTCTATATTTTTAAAATATGACATTCAACAGACAACAAAGCAACACAGAGAGCTGGCCTCTGAGCCAGTAAGACCTGGGTTCAAGTTCTGCCTTTGCCTTTGGGCAAGTCCTTTAACTTCCCAAAAAAAGAAGCAACTAAGACTCTAAGTTGGAGAAAGGGCAGATTTAGTCATGCAAGAGTTTTCTTTACCAATTAAAACATGGGTTCAGTACCCGATGAGCTTCTTGGAGCATTTGTGGGTCTCTTGCCTTTGCTGCTACTGCTGTGGGCAAGAGGCTAATACAGCACTTGATAAATAAGGAAGGTCTGACAGTCACCAGGCCAAGTCGTTTGGCCACTCTGAGGCTCAATTCCTCACCTATCATCTAGGATGGCTATGAGGAAAGTGCACCATAAGGCACAAAGCACTGCAAAAATTTAATGCAATTATGTCTCCTAAAGCCCGGCTTTCTTCAAAACTCTCAGATGGCCCTGAATCTAAATGCCTTCTAGCTAGAAGGCCCAGGAATCATAGGGAGGAGCAATGAATTTGGAGTCAGCAGCTCTGCTACTTACTACCTATATGACCTTGATAATGTCACTTAATGTTTAAGAGTCTCAGTTTCCTCAGAAGTAAAATAGGAGGGTAGCACTAGATAACCCTTTAAGGACCCTCCAAGATCAAAAGTTCAACAATCCTTCTCTCCCATACATTCTAGCCTTCACTTTAGTTCTGGCTCTGCTCCTTGGGCAGGTCACTTTCCCCCTACAGGCCTCAGTTTCCTCATCCATAAAATGGGAACAATGTTTGTACTACTGACTTCACTAGGATGATGTGAAGACAGCACTTTGCCACACATAAAGTATTTTATAATGAGACCTATAATTATTGCCCCCTTGCTTGTCTCACATGGCATTTATGGCAGCTGTTGTGTACAGTTTGCAATTACCTGTTTCTCTATTAGTTTAATTGTATCTTCAGCCACTGTATCCTTGGATTTCTTCAGTTTATTCATTGCATTTGTCCGTACTTTCCTCAGGGCATCCTTAGCCTTGTTTGTGTTCTGTTTTGCAAGCTTGACCAGCATTTCTCTGTGCTCCCTGGTAACTCTGATCAACAAGAAAGAGGATGAGGGGGCATTAAGAAAAACCAGCCAGACATTTTTTTCCTATTGTAGGGACTGTTGAAAAGAGAAAAATAAGAGCAAGAAAGTTTGATCATGCCTATATAGAGAAACACTGGGCACAACATACAGCTCACCAAAGCAGCCCATGGGCAATATGTTTTATCGGTCAATTTTACATCCTCTACATTTTTCTCGGGCTACCTGAAAGCGGTGCATGGACTGCATGTTTTGTAGGCTTGGTGTAAAGTCTTAAGAGCTACATGACTTTCTCTGAGCCTCAGTTTCAAGGAGAGCTTGGATGGTCATTACTCATATGACAGAAGAGGTTTTTGACTGGGTATGGGTGACCTTTAAGAGTACTATGGTTCTATGGTTCTATGATTCATCTTTAACACAGGGACAAGAATATTTGCACTCTCACACAGAAATATTGGGCAGATCCAATAAGAAAGGGGACATAAGGCATTATATGCAATACAACAGGTGTTTATTAAGCACTGACTTATATGTATAGGGCCCCCTGCCTGTTAGTGAGGATACAAAGATGCAAGGGTACAGTTCCTGATCTTAAAAAGCTAAAAGGGGGGAAAACTGACATCTATACCAATAGTTGTAATATGATTTAGAATAAGGTAATAGTAGTTCAGCAGGGCTAGAGAAGAGGGGGGAAGTAGTGGAAGTCTGGGTTCAAGTCCTGCCCAAGACACACACTGGCTGTGTCACCATCTGCTTTGGTGCACGGAGTTTTCTCCCTGGAAGTTCCCTACTCCACTCCAGGCCAACAGCAGTGCTTATCTATTTACAGGGCTGCTTCACAGCTTCTATCTGACTTGCTTCACAATCACCTTCTGTGATGAGTAAGTACAAAAACTATTACTCCCAAACTGAAACTCCCAAAATCACACAACCTAATCAGGGGTAGAGTTGGACTCCTGACTAGATTAGAGTCTACATTCCCTGATTCCCAGAACACCTGATTCTTATCATTAAATAGTACTTTACCATGCATTCTTATAGTCTGCAAACTTTCTGGATTTAAGATGGATGATTTTTCAAGATTCCCTGAGAGTTATCCTGTCTCGTTGCTCCTATTATTCCACTCTTACTCTCCCTCCTCAAAGTTTAAAGGAATTTAAGGAGCAATGGAAGAGGGAGCATTCTGAAAAGCAAACAGTGAACCACAACAGAACACCGTGTCAGAACATTCGATACCCCATCATGAGAAAGGGAAGAGGGCTTTGTGCATAAATCATGTACATTTGGGCACCTAAATTGTGCTAAGAGTATTCTTTAGGATTCTAGGCAGAATGTACTTTCAAAGTCAAACATATGAAGCCTAGAGCTGAAGTGGTCAGTAGTTTAGGAATTTGGATTGGTTCTTGTTGTCCTCATGATTTTCAATCGAATTAATGGAAATCACAATGATATTTTTCTTTTGGGTTCTATTTTTTGGCATAGCAAAGAAACAGGGAAGGAACATGGAAACTGAAACTTGATCCACCAAAAAAACCCTCCAAAACTAATCACATCGTGATGCCAGGAAAAACATTATGAATAATCTGTGTCAGTGGGAAGCCGCTTAAACTTTTAAACACAGACCACTGAGATATAGCAAAGAGTCTTGGCTTTGGAATTAGAAGGTTTGGCTCTACCAGTCAGTAGTTATGTGACTTTGGGGAAGTTATTTAATCCCTGGGAAAAACACTACTTGCCCTGAGTACCTCACAGGGTGTTTGTAAGACTCTGAGATAAAACTTGTGAATATAATTCCAATTCTGTAAGGTGCCAAAAAGCTGGTATTATCTCCTCCTCCTCCTCCTCCTCCTCCTCACCATCATCACAACTCCATAATCAGAAGTAATGAAAATACTCCTGGAAGTAGGACATACATAACTTAAATTTTTACTAGGGCATCAGTCAATGGTCTCTAATCTATATGATCACGATTGACTGTTAACCTAGTCTTATCAATCACAGAGCCCCATAGAGGGAGTAAAATGGTAAAAATAGTGAAGGTTGTAGGACTGATGATAACCTTTTTCCTGTATTTCACAATTTTGTTGCAAGATGGCCCTAAGTATCAAAATTTCTCTTGCCAGGGGAGAAATTATCATTATAAACTGCTGGGCTCAGTGCCCTTAGACACTAGAGACACATCTGTCTCTCACAGCATTTCAAGAACCTCATCCACCCAATCCAACAAGTATTGATAAAGCTGATAAACTATAGAAAATGAACAGTCTGAAAATGGTTAGAATAGATGTAAATTACTTTGGGAAGATGCTTATAGCAGATAATTCTTTTTTTATACATACTTATTGTATAGAAGGTATTTTACCAATCATATTTATTGTAACTTATTTTCTGTTGCAATATAGTTCAGGAAAGAACTTGGTATAATGAAAGAGAAATTGATCTTGGAATTAAAAAACTTGGGTTCAAAGTTCCTGGATATTTGAATATTTACTAGTTGTGTGTCCCTGAACTTTTCTGAACTTCAGTTTCTCATCTATAAAATGGATATAATAATGACCTACAATAAAGGGTTATTGTGAGAAAAGTGCTTTGTAAAGAACCATGGAAATCTGTACTACCATGTGAACTAGACAGTTTTTGAAGAAACCATCATTCCTGATAAGAAAATGGAGTTTTTCTAGGCATCCTCAGTTTTGAAGCACAAAAAGTATCATCAGGGTGTTCAGGGAACTAAAAATTTACATAAAATACTGGTGTGGTCCAACAGAACAGAGTGCTGCAACTGAAATTAGGAAGACCAAAGTTCAAATGTTGCTTCAGACACTAGCTGTGTAACCCTCAGCAAGCCACTGAACCTTTAGGGACCTCAATTTCTTCAACTATAAAATGAAGGAGTTGGATTCAATGGTCTCTTAGGTCCTCTCCACCTCTCAGTCTATGGTCCTATGATCCTAGGAACTGAGAGGCAGAAAAGTATAGTAGGAAGAGCACCGAATTTGGGATCAGAGGGACCTGAGCTCAAGTCCCAGCTCAGCTACAGACTACATAAAGTTCATTTAACTTCTCTGGGCCTCAGTTTTTTCTCTTTACATAAGGGAGCTCTGGCCTAGAAAATTTCTAAGGTTAATTCTAGCTCTAAAACCCGTGATTCTATCATCACAAATCCTCTCCCCATGCTGGCTATTTTCCTCTGGAAGTGCCCCAGTTTGTCAATGTCCCTTCTTTAACGCTGTGCCTAGATAACAAGAGTCTGGGTACGCTCTGCCCAGGGCAGGTGTGGGGTGGTGTAACAGGGCTACTATCTCTCTCATTCCAAAGGACTCCACAGACCTAGTGCAGAAGGGCTCCAGAGACGGCACAGGGTCCACCCTCCAGCTGGGCCTTGTGCCAGCTGATGAATACAGCAGCCCCTTCCGTCAAGGTCAGAGATCCCCCATGACACAATGCAAAGATTTTAACCACTCAGCAGGTCTGGCCCTGGCCACAGGGTGAGGCATTGTTTAGACAAACTTTGCTGGTTAGGTCTTCCTGATATATATCCAAGACAGACACCTTCCTGGACTCCTTGAACATATCCCCTGGAACAATGTGCAAAGGGCACGCCCCACTCCCAACACGTGGCAGACAAGAGTCCCCACGGTAAGATAAGTGCTTCCTATTATTTACACATCAGTAGGACAAATGTACATAGAGCTATCTAGCAGGTGATAAAGGAGAAGGCAACAAACACAGATGTAATGACTGCAAAAGATTGCTGTTAGGTAAAACATTTGATTTTAAATGGTTTTCTGATTACACGTATGGGAAATGATTTTAAGGAGTTTTCAATTCAATTCAATTAACATCTACCAAGCATCCACTAGGTGCCCAAACTTGGTATCATACCATTACCTGGCACAATGCTTTACATAGAGCAGACATTAATGCGTATATTGAATTAAATTAGTCATCACAGAATTGTGCCAGGTATTGGGGATATAATACCTAAATACTACATGGTTCTAGGAGAGTATTCTTTCCACCAAGACAAGAAAGCAACCCCCTATGGAACTTACTACGTAGTCTCTGAGAAATGCTATGGAAAAAACCTGCGTTATCCTACAGTCAACCTGGGAACGAATCTTTACAACCTTGATAATTGGTCTTCAGACAACAGACGTACCTAGGCCCCTCATCAGACCCATACTTGAGACCCTTTTCAGCTTGGTGGGGCCTACCCCTGTTTGCCTAACACTGACGGCAGGATCTGTAAGGATCCAGTGTTTCCTCTGTGTGATGAGGTACTGGAGCACAACACTGATGGAGGACACAATTTCAATGAAGTTAAAACTAATATACATTAGGTGTTGACTTTGTGTTTATATTTCTTATCTTTCCCATCACAACATTCAGTACAAAACAGGCACTTAATAAATATTTGTTCAAATAAATTAAACTGCAAAGTTGTGTCAGGTGCTAAGATAAAAATTCAGTCCAATTTTACAAACATTTACTAAGTATCTACTACATTCAAGGCAAGGCACTAGATAGGGGAGATACATCTCTGCCCTCTCCGTCCTGGTTCTCTATTAATAAGACAGAAGCCAGTCAATTAAGGAACTATGATGCAAGGAAGAAAGTAAGCAGTTCCAAGTAGCCTTCAAGGCAAACTGCTACAATAAATTGAAGAAGGGAGAGATCCCTTTCAGCTGGGTACAAGGGACAGGAAAGTCTTCCTCTTTGGTGATTCCTTCCAGAACCTTCAAAAGCCCAGGATCACATTTTGGTGTAATGATAAAAATACGTCATTTGTGCAAGGCTTACAGCTTACCAAACACTCTCCTCACAACACCTCTATGAAGCAGCACGATAAGAATTATTATGATGTTTTTACAGAGAAGGAAACTGAGTACTGGAAAAGGACTTCCCAAGATCATATCACTAAGTGCCAGGACTGGAGATTTTCAAACCAAGATCTCCTGAGCCCCAACTCAGTGATCAAGATGATGCATGTGCTTTGAAAAATATGCAGCACTCTCCAAATGCTTTGTTTCTGAGAACAAAGAGGATTCTGTTTTTCTTACTGACTTGTATTAAGTCCCAGAGAAGCACTATCTACATATCTAATAGATCTTCAATCAGTTCCTGGGACTTTTTATTTACAGTTCTCCAATCCTTGACCTCAGTACCTTTCCATCCCTGGGAGGGGCCTTAAAACCAGTTTAGTCCCTTTATTTTACAGATAAAGAAACTGAGGCCCAAGAAGATTCCATGACTTGTCCAAGGTCAAATGTTCTAGCATCCTAACCTGGTGCTGGTATTTTTTTTTTGATTCCTATAGCGCCACCATGATGGTAAGAGTCTATAAACCAAGGTATCTTAATCTAGAGTACAGTGACCCTTTAACTTTCTAGAGGTCCCTGACCTTAGATGGGAAAAAAAGTTATATTTTTATTTTCACTAACCTGTAACTGAAATTTAGCATTTCCTTCGATTATGAATGTACACAATAAACATTATTCTGAGAAAGGGGGTCTATAGGTTTCCCAGACTGCCAAAGGGATCCATGATACAAAAACGGTTAACAGCCCCAGCTATAATAAATCAATATTTAAGTAATCTTGGTGTTTTCCAGATTTCTACGACCTTTGTTCCAAAGTTTTTTATAAAGTGAAGATCCTTTTGTAAATGAACCATCATCCCTTAAGATCTGAAAATGCCAGGATACCTTCCCTTCTCTAAAGTCCCCTACTTGCTGAGGCAGGAATTCATAGCAATAAGTCAACTAGTATTTATTAAGTCCTATTGTGTTCTAGGTTGTGCTAAGAAAAAAGGCAAAAGACGGTACCTGTTCTCAAGGAGCTCAGTCTAATGAAGCAGAACACCAATATATCCACCTTTTTTTTCATGAAACTGAAACCTTTCCTTGCCAAACTCTTTGAAAATTCCACTTTAAGATTCTCAAACTGCCTCATCTGTAAAATAAGAGAACTGGACCAGATGATCTCTCTTCTAAGGACCTTTCCGACTCCAAGTTCAACAATTTTATTAGGCTACTACCTACAGGATAAAATATAAACTTCTAGCTCTGGCATTCTGAGCCCTCCTCAATTTGATGCTAGTCTAGCTTACTTCACTTATTTCACCCTTTTTCATGCCTTCTAAATTCCTGCCAAATTGCACTATTCATAGTGGCCCAACCTCATCCTGCTATCCCCTGTACCTGCATCCTCTAACAAATGCGCCCCCCTCATCTCTACCTGTTGGAATACTTCTCTTCCTTCAAGGCCCAACTCAAGTAATTCATGAAATTCTCCCCCTACATCACAAAATACCTGTGAGCAAGGTGCTGACAAACTTAAAAGACATACTGAAATGATCCTATGAATTAAATGAGAACTGGTATACTTTCAACTTTCTAGGCCCAGGATCTGGCGAAAGAAATGATACAAGTGGATTCCAGAGAAGAAGAACATCCTGCTGTGCCAGGGAAAGGGATTTTCCAGTGCTTCATCTCTAATCTTCTAAGGGGAAGGGGGAAATACAGGAGTGTGAATCTAGCCATCTTCCTGATGGGATTCTGTGAAAAGAACTCCTCCCCAGGGATGGGAAGAGCAGGCCAGCAAATCTGCCATGAGCATACTCACCAGCTTTATTGTTTTCAGGCAGGGGCAGCCTGGGGACTTGGGGCTCTGAGGGCTTGAAGGAAATGTTTTTGTTTGCGCAGTGTGGCCTGATTTCCTATGCCTCTTGGTTTGAGGTCACAGAGCTCATGCATCCCCATCTGTCTGACAAATACCAGTGCCATATCATATTTAAGTAATTGGGCCTTTTGCTGGTAACCTTTGCATCCCTAAACAATGACAGGTTAGAATGGAAGATTTGATCTAACTCTTAGACCTTAAAAGTCATGAAGTCTAATCCCCTCATTTGACAAATGAGGAAACTGAGGCTGAGAGGGGAAGCAACCTGGCCAAGGTCATGCAACTACTAAGTGGCAAAATCAAAATTTCAACAGATCTTTGACTCAAAATCCAGGATTCTTTCCATTATACTAAAAACATGAAATGAGTTAGGTGGGACGCCAGAGGTCAACAACTTTTATCTCAACCTGGGGTTGTATCCACAACAAGTGGTCACCTGCCCTGTGCTTGAAGACCCTCCAGTGATATAGGACTTACTACCTCCTGAAGAAGCTGTTTCTACTTCTGGACCAGAAGTTCTATCAAATTTCACCGAAACCCACCTCCTTATAACTTCTTCCCCACTGGTCCTGGCTTTGCCTTCCTGGTCCAAGAAAATGAAGTCTTGAAAAGTTCTCGGACATTTGAAGATGATAACAAAATCCTCCCCCAAGTTTTCTCTTCTCTAGGCTAAACACTTGCAGTTCCTTCAATAAATCTTTGTGTGGAATTATCTACAGTCTCCTCCTCCAACCTAGCCAACGTCTGGACAGGCTCTGGCTTCTCAACGTCCCTCCTACAATGTGGCACCCAGAACTGAACACTGTACTACAGCTATGGTCTGATCAAGGTTATTGCATCCAACTCTGCTACAAGAGAACTGTGCTGCGACAATGCTGTGACCCCATCAATGATACTGGAAAATTCTGAGCCTGTGTAGATGTGTAATTAGTCACTGTTGTCCCTGTCCCTCTTCCAATCTGAGTGCAGCAGGAGGGGTGTCTGCTCAGAGGGGTTAGACATGTTAACGATGCTATCTAACCTGGAAGATTGATGGCAACTTTCTTCGCATTTTAAATCAGTCTATTAGGTGATGGAAGAAGGTATCAGAGAGAAGAGGACAGAAGTGGCCTCTTATTTATGCAACGTTTTGCATAGGTGTTGGTGACAACTTTCCAGTTTCTGTTGAAAACTCAATTCCTTTAGAAGTGTGTCTGCAAAGCTGATTGCTTCTCTTTGTGTCTTTCAATCAGCAGGCAGGTGCCTAAACACTGGGTCTCCTATCTTGGGAGTGTGCTGCAATTATATACACAAGGCAAACCATGGAAACATGTGGGCCTCTCTAGAGCTTAAACGCATGACGCTTCTCTTGAAAATCATGGTTCTCTTTAGGATGTGGCAAGGCCAAATAAAATGAAGCAAGCGTCCTGCAGATTGATGGAGGCCCACCACATACTTGCTTTAAAAAAGCACTATGTGTGGAAAATCATCCGACAGAATGAATTATTCAGAAATGAGTAGCAATGGCTGGTATCTGTGCTGTAATGAAAGAAGTAGCAAACTCCACTATAAACAGCTGCAGTTGCTCAAAGGAAATTTGTGGACTCTCGATCCAAAATGAGGTCTTTGAGTCATTCTTAACTGATTTTTCTCTTTAAAGAATGCCAAAGTTCCATGCATGCGTGTGTGTATGTGTGTATAAGAGAGGATATTACCAATATTTCCTGGAATGTGTAATTCAGACATACTATCCCTCTAGCACAATCAACCACAAGACAGCTATAGGAGCCGGCATATAAATGGGGGAGGGTAGCATTTAGGGCTCATCAGATTATAGGAAAACAGCTTTGGAAAGGTAGAATTCAGGCTCTAGTACTTCAGTCAAGATGATAGGATTTAGAACGGGAAGGGATTTCAGAACATATCTAGTCCAACCACCTCTAGGGAAATTGAGGCTCAGAAATGGAAAGGGATTCTCCCAAGGTCCCAGAGGGGCAAAAACAGAAGTAGAATTTGAAGCCATTTCTTTTAACTCAAATTCACTGGGTTTTTGTTTTTTTTTCCATTATACCATATGAAACTTTATGGTCAGCAGCCTACCAAATGGGGACAGAAAAGTCCTAGACAGGAGAATCTGGGTGGGATTGTCTTGATCATCAGACCCTTCCTTCAAAGAAGCAGAAGGCACATACTAACTTCCAAACGCATGGGAGAAATGACAGCAATTATCTCAGTTGCTCCCAAGATACCAGGACTGAAAGAGTCCTGAGTAGAAAGGTGACAGAGGTGATTTTCTAAAATAATTGGACTGACAGGACCAAGAACAGGACCAAGGACTAATCTTTTCTTGTCAAACACACAAACAAAGGCGTTAATGAAAATAGGATTAATTCTTTTTGTTTGGGATTTACCTACCAGAAATTCCTTATTTCCTTAAAGTTCATATTCAAGCAACAAACTGTACGTTCATTAAAAATCATACTACTCTTCAGTAGTATGAGCTGAATAAACGAAAAAACATTTATTAGGCACTTATGTGACAGGCACTATGCTAAGCTTTGGGGATACAAATTCAAAAAGAGACAGTCCCTAACCTCAAGGACGTCAGCTAGGCAGACACAGAACTAGACAGAGTCAGGAAAATCAGAATTCAAATACAGCCTCAGACACTAAGTTTGTGACCCGAGGCAAGTCACGTAATTTGTCTGCCTCAGTTTCCCCAAATGTAAAATGGGGATGATAAGAATAGCACCTACCTCACAAGATGTTGTGAGGATCAGATATTTTTTTAAGTGCAGAGCACAGTGCCTGGCACAGAGTCAGTGCTTAATAAATGCCTGTTCCCTTCAAGTAGTTTATAATAGAATTGGAGAGAACACCCCAAATAGGGGAGTGGTGGCTGGGGAAGGGAGAAATGGATAGGCAGGTGAATGGCTTGAGAGGAGAGACGGCTGCGATGTGAAGGTTGAAACACAGTCTGGGATATCTGAGGCCAGAGGAAGTATGCCAATTCAAAGGTAATTAGAGAGGTGATGGCTCAGCTCTATCTACCCCCAACAAATGGGAGAAGGAAAACAGACCTAGGACAAATGAGGGCATGAGGAGTCATTTTAATTCTCAGCATCAGTCTTTTAATCTGTAAAACAGAAACAATGGTGTTTGTACTATCTACATTGCAAGTTTACTATGAGGTAAGCACTTGTAAACTTTAAATCGTTATACAAATGAGTTATTAAAGATAGAGCTGTAGAACATATTTTTGGATATTTCAAAGCCGTCTCATTTGTGTGGGCACTCCCTTAAGTGCTTAAGTGGTACAGATCACAACCTACCGAAGCCACCTCATTCTGGGTAACATTTGTGAGTTTTTATAGTTTTTCTAGAGAGGATCTACGCAATACACTAAAGGCCTGCCTCTGGTTCACAAATTCTAAGAGAGCACACAGGTTGTACATTTTACTATCCCTCAGTGTGAATCAGGACTGCTCCACCTCCTTTCCTATTTCACACACACACACACACACACACACACACACACACACACACACACACACACACACAACCAGGCCAACTCTCTGGTAACAAGCCTCTTTGCTCACAGGACAGTCCTTGAGTGGCAGAAGATGACAGACATATAAAACTGACCAGAGTTTGTGCTCCCAAAGGCAAAGGAACTGAGATTCCAAGGTTATACCTGAACCAAAATAAGGCAACAGAGGAAAACCCCTGTGGAGAGTATGTGTATATGAAAAATTTATCATAAATATGATGATCTGTTCTACAGTTCTACATTTAATAACTCATTTGTATAGTGATTTAAAATTTATAAAAATTTTATAAGTGTGTTGACACAATTAATTCAAAGCTACCATTAAATGAATTCAAAGTAATAGAGGATTTTCCTATAATATCAATATCATGTTTATATAGTTTCTACCTTCTTAGGAATTCAAAGCATTTAATATATCATTTCTATTACCCCCCAAATTATTCTTCTAGGTCGCCATGTATATCAGTTTTACAGATGAGGTAACTGACACAAAGGACACTGACGTTTTATCCACAGTTACCAAGTGAGTTAGGGGAAATGTCAGAGTAAGAACCTAGGTCACCTTACCCCTATATCAGTTTTCTTAATCACGCAATCTTGCCTTTCAGAAATCAGTTTCTAGCTGGAAAACTCTCCAAAATACAATTCAGTAATGTCCTCATGACCCTCACCTACTCTGTTAAAATGAGAAAGAAAGTCCATAAAATGGAGTTTACAGAAGTAGAAAGGTATGTTCTCTCACTTTTCTCAAGGATTATTCCCATAGCCTACTCTAATGTTAACGTAACAAATTCCTACACCTTTGTAAATGGTAGTTGAACTCCCCAGTTCTTCAATCTGGTTACACAGTTCACACTCAAAGGAATGAAGAACTCTTCTGGTATTGTAGAATTCCATAATGTGCAAGTTAAACTTTTGATATAAAAATATCCTTAGGAATGGGACTCAGCATGGAAGGGTGGATCCATTACAACAATGTAACAAACTCATTCATAACAAATTCATTGTGTCAGCTAGAGTTGCAAGAGAATATCACAGCTTAGAGCACAAATATTGAAGCTAGAACAGCTCTAAAATAAAATAGCAGAAAAGTGGCCACAATATATTAAGTATTACTAGCCATCACCACAACAGTCAACTTCATCTCTCACCCACAACCACCCTCCACAAAACAAACAAACTCTGGACTCCTCTCCTGGGACACCAGGCTCTGATTGGTGAGATCTTCCCTTATCTTGCCCAGAACCAGCCCTCTCCAATCTTTCCTGGCTATTGACACATCATACCACAGCACATATAGCCACACTGTTTGCCCCCCCAAGTCCCCCACTCCCTGCATCTCCCTCTTCCCCACTACCTCACCCCCTCCAATTCACCTTCTGGGTCAACTTCCCCCATTATAATTCAACTCATTGAGGGTAAGGACTGTCTTACTTGGTCATATCTGCGTCCATAGAATTTAAGACAATGTTTGGCACACAGTAAGTACTTAATAAATGTTCTATCAGATGGTACAACAAAAAAAAAATGAGTATTAATGCTATAAGAGATCTTGTAAGGCCATATAGTCTAACCAAGGTTGGGGAACCTGTGGCCTCAAGGCCACATATAGCCTTCCAGGTCCTCAAGTGCAGCCCTCTGACTGAATCCAAACTTCACAGAACAAAGCCCCTTAATAAAAGGATTAGTTCTGTAAAACTTGGACTCAATTAAAAGGTCACACCCAAGGACCTAGAAGGCCATAGGTTCACCATCCTTGCTCTAACCTGTCATTTTCAGAATAGGAAAAATGAAGGGCAGGGAGGCAAATGACTGGACCAGGATTGTCCGGCCAGCTAGTTAATGGCAAAGTTTCTTCTCCTTCCTCCTAATTGAGGGCTCACCCCAGGGCAATGTGTTACTAACCATGGCAATAATATTAATATGAGAGTACTCAGGCATCTGTTTAGAAGCTAAAATGGAGGGGAGGGGGCAGAGGAAAGGAACCTGATTAGGTGATTTGGTGCAAAATGAAAGAATTCTGAAATCTTATGTTAATCTGATAAAGTCTAGAAACAATGTTGTAACCAGCTTTGCAACACTGCCATCTATTATGATCATTTTAAAAAATAGATGGAATGACAGATACATAGATGGAAATAAGCTCCAACCACAAGGATTTGAAAGTGAAAAAAAATCCATCAATAAGTTTCTGTCTAATCCATAATGGACAAAGGCTAATGGCTAGGTGATATGGTCATCAATTTGGACACAGGTCAAAAAAAAAGCAAACAATGTGAGTACTACTTGCTGAGGCTTTCCCACTTCCAAGAAACTGCTTATTCTGGTCCCTCTAGCTGAAATGCCCTGCCCAATTCCACCACCTAAAATTCTCAAAAGTCCTATCTCACCTGCTACCCCTTTTATCAAACTTTCCCTTGGACACAATCCTTCTTTTCTCTGACAAAGGAGTGCAGCATAAAACTGAAGCCTCTTAAAACTTTTTTTTTAACTGTCTTATGATACTGATCACACTGTATGAAGCAGAAATGGAATAATAATCCATTTGGGAGTAGAAGACCCAGGTTCATGTTCAGGTCTCTGTCCCTTTCTAGCTATGTGATAATGGATTAATTATATAGCTTTGGTTTTGTCTGTAAATGGAGATGACAACTTGCTACTTACTTCAAAGGAAGTAAGGAGGTTGTTGTGAGGAAAATGCTTGAAGGGTTATACATAAATATGGGTTATTATTATTACATTCTGCCTTGTTATTAAATTTATTTGTATATTTGTCTCAACTCCCCAAGTCAAACTATAATCTTTCTGAGGACAGAAATAGTTTTTCTTTATAGTTTCCACAAAGTCTTACATTTAATTCTAAATGTTTCATTGAACTTAACTGGAAATCAGCTCCACTTTTCAGAAGACGTTCCCTCTTTGAAGTATTCCATCAATTAGTTTTGTTTTTTTTTAAACTAACACAAACATTTATTAAGCACTATGGACCATACCATGGACTGTGCCAACTATGGGGATACAAACAGAAAAATGAGGAAGTCCCTGTCCTCTAGAAGCTTATATTTCTACTGGTAGGATATGACATGTTCACAAATAAGTAACTACAAGGATTACATACAAAATAAACACAAAGTGATTGGAGGGAAGGGCTCTAACAACTGGGGGAATCAAGAAATGTCACTTTAAGAAGGTGGTACTTGAATAGCTCCTTGAGGGATCAAGGAGCTCCAAGAGGTCAAGGAGAATATTCCAAGCAAGTAGGATCCTATGAAAAGGCATGGAGGAAAGAGACAGAGAACTGTATATCAAGGAAAGCAAAGAGGCCAGTTGGCACTACTAGAGTATATGAAAGGTGTGAATTAAAATCATCCTAGAAAGATAGGTTATAAAAGGTTTTGAAAGCCAAACAGAAGAGTTTGTATTTTACTCTAGAAGTAATGCAGAACTACTGGAATTTTCTGAGTAGAGAAGCAACGTGGTCAGATCTGCACCTCTGGATTATCAAAAGGGCAGCTGTGGAAGATGGATTGGGGAGGGCAGAAGTTGAGAGGTTGGATGCAAGGGGACCAATTGGGAGACTACTACAATTGTGAGAAGTGATAAAATTTGAAGTGTGGTAGCTATGAGGTGTATGGAGAGAAGGGCTTAAATATACTTATGCATATGAGACATGTTGTGAAATTAGAATTGACAAGACTTAGCAACATATTATTTATGAGGAAAATGTGAGAGTGAAGAGTTGAGTGATAATGCTTAGGCTGAGAACCTGGTGACTAGAAGAAAAAGGATGATTAGGTTTAGGGTGGAGATAATAGCTCAGTTTTGGAAATGAGTTTAGATGTCCTTGGGATATCCATGGAACTGTCCAGCACATAGTTAGCAGTCCAGGGGTGGGATTCTGTGAATTTTGTGAAGTTGGATTCAGTCATAGGGCCACATCTGAGGACCTAGAGGGTCACATGTGGCCTCAAGGTCACAGGTTCCCCAACCCTGTGGCCTAGACTATTCCTTTGACCTTATCTCAATCTCATCTCATATCAATGTATTTGTGTATTTGACACTGACATTAGAAACTAGAGAGCAAGGCCTGTGTACTATTCAATCCAACTCACCTAGTGCCTTTAACATACTAACCACTGGATAAAGATTTATTGAATTCACAGGAACCTGGACTCTGAGCAAGTCACCTGACATCTCTAGACTTGTTTCTTCATGCATAAAGTGATATATAAAGCGATAGTTTCTAAAATATATTTTCTGATTTATATTGTATGTTCTAAAATCTCTTCACCTCTGACATTTTTTTCCTCAGATCCCTTCCATCTCTGACAGCCCATTGATGATAAAACCACAATGGGACAGTCCATCTATCTCTATATGCCCAGGGTCTAGAATAAGACATAATAATAAACATTTGCTGAGTTCAGCTGAACTATATGAATTTCACCTGAGAGTCACTTAACTTACTTGGGAATTGGCACCCGAATTACTGTCCCATCGACTTCTGGGTTCAAATTCATTCCACTTTCTCTTATGGCCTTGATAGCTGCAGCTGTACACTGCAAACCAGATCAAACGGTAAGCAGAATTAGTAAATAATTATTGCCAGATGCAGCTGCTCTGTCGACAGTTGGAGATCCATCGCGGCTGAACATGGAAACATTTAGTCCTGTTCCCCGTAAGATCAGGAAGTTACACTGGTGCAGACTGCTTTGATCAGGCTGAATAGCAAACTGTGTCCACTCTTGGTACCAGGGTACTGGAAGAGAAAAAAAAAGTAACGAGAAGAAAAAAAAAATCTCTGCTGCTTTGAAAAGATTTCAATGGTTTGAGGCAATGCAGATCAAAACCACAATAAATCCTCCAGGGATGGGGCTGGATTGTGCAAAGATTGGTGTAAAGACAGATGAAAGATTTTGTCTGTTAAAAATTCCAGTTGACTAGAAATCTCCCAGTGAGATTGTGAAAGATTAAATCAACTTAACTCCTTAGGTGCTAGATTGTGTTCACACCAAACATACTCATTCTTTTTCTTGAGTGATGAAATGCCTGCTTGTGTGTTCACAAGCACAGTGAGAAAGTCTGTAGTTAAGGATTCAAGGTACTCTGTCTTTGAGCCCAGGGGTTGATCCAGTCTCAAAGGGCTCCTGGAGGATGACTTAAACACAGTCATATCCTACTAAGTGTCACAGAGTTACAACTTGGGAATTGAAAGGTATCTCAGAGATCATCTAGTTCTGGGATTCTTAACCTATTTTCTGTTATGGATCCCTTTAGCAGTCTGGTGAAGTCTAAGGACCCATTCTCAGAATAGTGTTTTTAGATGCATAAAATAAAATAGGTAAGATTACAAAGAAAACCAACTATACTGAAAGGCAGTTATCACAATAGCATCCCTAACAAGTGGTTATCCAGGCTCCATAAATATGGAGAATCCATTACCCATTACCCCCCAGCCCATTTTGGTTAAGAATAGCTCTTATCCTTGGGAAACTTTCCATTATGGAAGCCTAAATCTGCCTCTCTAAGGTGATCACACGCTACTCCAGGTGCTGGGGTGGAGACTCTGAATAGCTCCTTTAATGATTTTTCTTTATGCGTAAGTAATGCTGCAACTATACCTGGTCTGCCACACTAAGGGGCAGCTCAAAACTGAGAGCCTCTCATTACCTGCCTGAAAAATTAATGATAGCAGCCTTCAGGAAAAAGTTTTCTGGGAACTAAATCTGACAGCCAAGTCCATCCAGAATCCTACAGAAGAACTCAGTACCTCAATTTCAGGTCCAGCTCTTCCTTCCCTAGATATTCCTTCCTCCTAAGATATTCCTGAGTGCCTTTCACTGGGAAGGGGACAGAATAAATGAAATCTGTTCTCCATTCTAAAAACAACTTTGCTTCCATACTCAACTCATTTCATTCATGAAATATTAAAGGCCTATTTGTGCAGAGCACCATCCAAAGTGCAGGTTCTATAAAACGTTCAACTATAAAGTTAACAGGGTCTCACTAACTTGTTGAGGTTTGTTTTTTCCTTTTAATACAAAGAAACCAAAGCTTACTCACCTGAATGACTGCTCTATCCAGCTAAGTAGTTCCCTCAGGACATAATAATAACTGACATTTATACAATACTTTAAGATTTACAAAAAACTCTCCCCACAAAAAATTAAGTAGGAGCCAGAGCCAGGACCTAAATACAGGTCTCTTCAGAATCCTAGGCCAATACTCTTTCCACCATATGACAATGCTCTTCTCAAAACATATATACTTATTCCAAATATGCTGCCACTGCTCAAGCCAGTCTTAATGTCTCTTTGAGAATTAGGCTCAGGGTCTTTGGTGTCTTCTGTTGAAAATCCTCAATAGTGGCATATCTTTACCTTCTAACTCATAAGTCACAGCTTACTATTTGACCTAATCCCCTGATTTTACCAAAGAAAAAATAAAAACTCAGAGAATGTGCTGTGCAGGGTCACAAAGCAAGTTAGTGGCAGAGGAGGGATAAAGCCCCTAATTTCTTGGTCCTCGGGCCAATTCACTCTCTAGTATACCAAGCTGCCTGTATCTCCTTCTAATCTTTACATCTTCTTAACCTTTCTAGTAACAAATGTGTTGGATCAGAATGAAGAATAGTGGTAAGGAGGTGAATCTGACATGAAAACAGCCAAAAGTCATTTGAGCAAGTCTGGTATACATAAGGTGGGTAAATGAATGATCAAGCTCTGATGTCAGGCTCCAAAAATGGTTCCCACTTATTAGTGTGTGATCATAGATAACTTTAGCCTCTATGAACCTCAGTTCCCTCATCTGTAAAATAAGAATGATAACAGCTGTGCTCATACCTCACTGCAAGGTGGTACAATGAATAGAGCACTGGACTTTGAATCAGGAAGACTCATCTTCATGGATTCAAATCCAGTGTCAGACAATTACCTGGGAATGTCAGTTAACCCTGTTTGCCCCAGTTCATCTATAAATTAGCTGCAGAAGGAAATTTTTTTTTTGTTTCCTTCTGTGTGTTTTTAATTTCTTTCTGAAATTCTTTCTTTGCACCTCTCTCATCACTCACTAGAACATCTTCCTCTGAAGAGGAGCCTTGCAATATAACAAATAAATATTGTCAAACAAAACCCACCAATACACAGGTCATGTCTAATGCAGCTCTAGACTATCACCTCAGGCCTGCTGCACCCTTAGTCTTCTAAAGTTGTGACTGATCGTTGTATTAATTAGAGCTCTGAAATCTTTCAAAGTTTCTTTTCTTTATATTATTGTGTTCATGTCTCTGGTTATCCTTTTTTAAAGTCTTCCCAATGTCATTTCCTAATAAATAAGTGGTCAACAGATGTAAATAAACAGTTTACAAAGGAATAATTGCAAAAAGTATGGTTCAGAGAAGCCTAAAGCCCTGGGCTGGAAGTCCACCCCCAGACACTTACTCTTAGGACAACCATATAGAACAGGAGTGTCAAGGAGAGACAATCTATACTGCAGAGGGAAGACACAAACTGATGAGGTCATAGGTCCACTGGAGTAAGATTCTGACAAATAGCCTCCGCTAAAATCTTTATCCAATGATAAAGGCAAATCTGGGCTCTACTGAAGGTCATGACAACAGACTGCAAGCACTGGTAGCTCTTTCCAAGTTGAAAAGCCTCCAAGTATGGCACAGAGGCAGCCTACTTCTGCTGCTGGAGAAGTTTCCTAGCCAAGGTGATGAGTGCTGAGCCCAAGCTACCCCATGCCAAAGGAAGGAAGATGGTACACAGGCCTTCACAGGTCAGTGCAGGTGGACAGCTCTCAGGGATTTTTACCACCTTAAACAGATAAGATTCATTTCAAGTTATCCGAATTCTATTTAACTCTTAGGGTCATATCAGAGATGGGTGGAGATTTCAGAAATAATCTAATGCAAATGTTTTACCTGACAGAGGAGAAAACTGAGGCTGAGCTAAGGAATCTAACTTGCCAATATAAGACAGTGTATCAGTGGCAGAGTCAAGACTAGAGCCCAGGTTTCCTGATTCAATCCAGGGTTCTTTCTATCACATTGTGTATAGGTGTGTGGGCACCCACATGTTTCAATAGTACTCAAAGGTTTACAAAGAACTTTCCTCACAACCTCTTGTAGCAAACAGTACAAGTATCATGAGGTTTCATGATGTGAAACAGCTTGTCAAAGGTCACACAGCTAGCAATCAGCTAAGCAGAGATTTGAACCCAGGTCTTCAGACTTCAAACTCTGTGCTTTTCCCACTATTTCTAGGTAACTTCATTGCTGCAAGAGAGCAAGAACTGATTGCTTTTTTTTCCCCACTTGCCTTGGTTTGCTAAAATCATGCTGTGGTTTCTATTCCTTTCTTTTCCCATCATTAACTCTAGCTGCAGGCAAGTCTGTGGATGGCAGCTACAAGCCTGTATCATTTATCAGCCAAGACACATGTTAAACAAATGCAGAAGAGGTACGGTTTTTTTGTTTGTTTGTCTCTTTTCATGGTGCAGTGGAAAGAATGCAGGGCTGGAAATCATAAGACCTGGATTCAAGTCACAATCTTGACACAAACCTGCTGTGTGACTTAAGGAGAATTACTTCCCTCTCTAGGTCTCAGTTTTCCTATGTACAAAATAAAGAATTTGCATTAGATGATCTCAAAAGTACCTTCCAGTTCTAATGAGCATCATGTACTGCAAGGTAGACTCGGTTTTGAATCAAAGGATGTAAGTGAGAAGCCAAGCCCTGCTACTTCCATTGGGGATGACTTGGGCAGATCACTGAGTAGCTCTGGGCCTCAGTCTCCTCTTGTGTAAAATAAGAAGGCTGAGACAGATACTCTTGAAGGTCTCTTTTGGCTCTAAATCCTATGAACTCTGACTCTATGATGCTCCGTATATACAAATTTGCGTTGCATCAACAAACATCCTACAATTTGAAAAGAAATCAAGTCAGTAGACGAAGGATAGGTCAGCATGTTGAAGTTGGAAAATTCAATCTTTTATGTACTGTTTCTAAGCTATAGGAAGGAAATGTTTAGTTACAGCAATACTGTTCCCCAGATAACACCAGACAACACAAAGGAATCACAAAAGGAACAAGTAACTTATATTTCCTCATGATGCCCTTGGCAATGAACTTCTGTTCCAAGTCATCTGCAAGTGCTTCTAAAGTCATCCAGTTGTAATGGGCAGAAAATAAGTGTGATACAGCAGTAGGAAAAGATGAAGAGAGTCTGACTTCAAAAAAAATTAAGTGCTTTAATTTCTACGAGTCCTCTTCCTACTTCCTATCAGCCTACAGTGGCCAATCAGGTTCTTCTTTTGTGAATGCCATTTTGTATTTAATAACAGAAGAGGCTGGAACTGCAAAAGCAATCCCACTGATGAGGTCTTCAAGCTGTGCAATTAGGAGGCCATTCCTTAAATTGGCTCTGCAGTGTCTATCACTGATATAAAATGAACTAGCTAGATATGGCTGAGGGGCCCCTCGGAAGCAGATATGGGAGATATTCTCCAGTTCTAAGTCTCCATATTCCTGTCTGAAAGGGGCACAGTGTTCATTAAAAGGCTCACCTCAGTACAGGTGTTAGATTATTTCCCACCTGCCATGTCTTTATAAGCACTGGTTTTACAGGCCCCAGGGATGTGGGATGGGAAACGACAGACAAAGGTATAGAAATTCCCTTCTATAATTGAGCCTGTAAAATGTTCTCTGGTTCAATAAGCTGGACATTTGTTCAGAACTGAATTATAAATCAGAAAAGAAAATGAGATTCATTGATCTATAATCAAAATGTCTTGGGATTTGTTTTTTTATTTGGAGGAGTTTTTGGGGGGGAAGGGTAGAAAGGGAAGAAGAGAAAAGGGTTTTAGAGCTGAGGGAAGAAGATAAAAATAATCTAGTCCAACCTCCTTATTTTACATATCATTATATTAAGAGGTTAAGTGCCTTGTCCTAGGTCACAAGGCAAACAGGCATGACCAGAATTTAAATCCACGTACTCCGGTTCCAAATTAAGGGCCCTTTGAATTATATGACAACTGCCTTCTTATACTTCCCTCTGCAAATTGTTGATTTTGAGCATATACCTTATTCGAATGATTTGGCTCCAAGTGACTTTTGGTTGTTTTCTTAAACTAACTCCCCTACCACACATCACAGTAAAGATTGAGGAGGGTACAGGAATAGGTAAAAAGGTGTAGTAGAAAGCCTTGGAGTCAGGAGACTGAGTCTATTCCTATCTCTGCTACCAACTCAATGGAGCAAATGACTTCAACTCTTTTGTGTTTTAATTTTCCTTTCAGTCAAATGCATGGCTTAGATTAGATGTTCTCTAAGGCAGTGGTGTCAAACTTGAATAGAAACCTGATCCCTATGGGCCCCATACTGACTTAGAAATTCACAAATTAACATTTCTTTATGCTATACTTGACTTTGTTAAATATTTCCCAATTACATTTTAATCTGGCTGGAGAAGGGAGTGGGGGTGGGAAGAAGGCTGACACTGCTGTTCTAAAGTCTCATCCAATTCTATGAATCTATGATTTTTCAATGTTATATAATAAATGGGTCCAGTGTTCCATATAGGCTAAATTCACACTGTGGGGATGATAGTGGATTTTAGGGAGTAAAGAAGGAAAGAGTTTTATAGAATTTAGACCTAAAAAAGGGAAATCTGAAGGTATAACAATGAGGAAATTGGGACCTAAAGGAGTGAAGGGACTCACTCAAAGACGCATAACTAGTAAGCAGCAGAGTTAGGACTTACAACTAAGTTTTCTTGATTCCATATTCAGTGCTAGTTTCCTTACCTGGCCTCAAAAAAACTGATGCCCTCTCTCTATTCTCAAATGGTCCATTCAGTCCAGTTAGGAGACAATATTAATGGCGCAGCGGCAGCTAGACGGTTCAATAAATAGAGTGGTGGGCTTACAGTCCATTTCTGTGAATTCAAATCTGGCCTCAGACACTTACTAGCTGTGGGAGCCTGGGAAAATCACTTAACTTCTATTTGCCTTAGTACACTGGAGAAGGAAATGGCAAGTCTGTCCAGTCGTTTGCCAAGAAATCTCCATGGATAGTATGGTCCATGCAGTCACGAAGAGACACAACTGAACAACAATTAGTGATGTACTCTGCACCTCTACACTGCCCCATAATCAGCCAAAAGGAAACTGAACAGCAAGAAGAATATTTTTCTTTATCCCCACCCAGGTTAACATTTTGTCTGAATGTTTATGCTGCTCTGTCTTCTACTTAAACCTGAGAAAATGATGGGGGCAGGGAGAGAAGTGCTTCCTCTTCTCCTCTTGATCCAGCCTTTCTGCCTTCCTCCCCACTCCACCTTCAGCCCGCATGAAACTTCTGAGCAACACAATCTTACCTCTGGGAAATTGGTCATGTTTACTAAAATCAGCTGAGGAGATTTCAGGGAGATTTGGCCAATCTGATTTAGAGCAAACTTCCCATCGCCAGTTGTCACAGTTATGTGATCCAGGGACCCTGAGAGAGAACATTCCACATTTCTCCATTACTTTGTATAATTTGGTATAGACTTTATATTCCCTTACTTGTATACATGTTGTAGCCCCTTTCCTCACTCCTCCCCCTGAAAAGAACATAAACTCCTAAAAGTCAGGGACTATTTTGATTTGAGCTTTGTATCCCTCTGGCACTTGACACAATTTTTTGTTTTTTTTTTTAAACATAGCAAACACAGAAAAATCTGAATTAAACTGAATTTTTGCCACTTCAAACTGGCCTCTGTACTGAGTTGCCACCAAGCTCGCTTTTGGAAAATACGAATGCAAAGCCTGACAATTGCAAAAAACCATCACAGTTATTTATACATTAGTACTTCACAGATTGCTGATTTCATTAGGACTAGAGTTCTTTCCCCTAATAGGTCATGCATGGCTCCTCTAATTTTGGCCAGCTTTCTGGTGATTTCTCTCCAAACATGAACTAGTCCTCAGATACTAGCCTTCGCCTGTCATTGGACCCATCCCCAAAGTCCTTCTACCTTGGACTGACCTACCCAAATTTGTACTTTGCTGGCACAGCTGTAAGGCATCAAAGAAAAGGGTTTATTTATTTTTTTTTTTTTGTATAAGCATATAATCAAAAGCCAGAAAAATGTTTTTCCAAATTCCCTGATTTCCTGTGCAAAGATACAACTACAACAGGTACTGTAGGGATCACTTGCTGTTGACACCTTTTGTGACTCAGAGAGAATTGAACAAAGCAAAAGAAAATAAAAGATCATTTGCAAATCAATTTTAGACTACCCTGGTCCTCTTATGTTATTATAATTCAATACCTTGCCAGGGACATAAGATCTGAGCTGAAGTCCAGATCTGAAATTGTTGCCTTCATAAAGGGTAAGTTTGTTGGAAACTACTTAATTTAGCTACTGAAAGCAAAATAATGGAAACCACTGCTCTGAGTTCAGCCATTACAAAGGACTTTGATACTACAGAAAGAAATGAAGGAGAAAAAAATCTGATCAATAGACTGATGATGAAAAGGGGTTTGAATGTACCCTACGCATTGAGGGGCTCCAATTCCACTAGGTTAATTGAATATGATGGTGAAACAAAAAAGAATGCCATACTCAGAATCAAGAGGCTTGAGTTAAGGTATTACCTCTGCCACTCACCAACCCTAAGAAGAGTGAGCAACTGACTTCTCCCTTAGCTGTAAAATTGGGGTCATTATCTAAGCACTTGTGTCCACGGTGTGTGTAGTAGAAGGCACAGAATTAGGAAATAAAGAATCATAGAATTTCAGACACTACCTGGCACAGCCCATACCCCCAAAATAAACACCAACTACAGTATCTAATAGTTGGCTGTCTTTTCTGCTTGAGAACGACCCCCTTCCAAGACAGTCCATTCTTTTCTGAATAGCTCTTTAAGATCCTCCTAGTAACAAGCCTAAATCTGCCTCTTCATCTTCCACCCACTGCTCCTACTTCTAACCTCTGTGGTCACAGAGAACAAGTGTAATCTCTCTTCCACTAGATAACGCTTCAAACCCTAGAAGACAACTACCGTGCTCTCCCTCTACTGGGACTGTTTCCATACCATTCTTTCAACCAATCCCTTTATGACATGAGCTGCAGACCCTTCAACCATTCTGACTGCCCTTTACTGGTCCCCATCCAGCTTGTCATTGACCTTCTTAAATTGTGATGCCAAGAAACAAACATGATATTCCAGTTATGGTCGGATCAAAACAGAATACAGCAGGACTGTTACCTTCTTCTTCTCAGAAGCTGTTCTTCTTGATGCAGTCCAAGACTCAATTAGCTTTTTATGATGACACATCACTAGTGACTTATACTGAGCTTAAAGTGCACTAAAACCTCTAGTTCTTTTTAGAGACAAATTGCTGACCATGACTCCCTCCATATAATAACTGTAAAGTCTGGTTTGTTTTTGTTTTTCTTCTCTGGAGGCAATTGGGGTTATGTGACTATAGCAGCAAGCATGCTGACACATCCAGAATGGCCTGCTACCACAGCTTCTTAGAACTGCTTTAGTAAAAGGAAAGCAACTTGAGGGGTCAATAATCTTCTTTAATCACATATACCAACAGAGAAAATACAAGCAGAGAAATTAAGACCAACAGACAAGGTTTCTACCTGTCTGACTATAAGTAATACATATATCACAGATCAACAGATAGATCCAACTGTTTGACTATTATATACATACATAGTTACTGGAGAGAGAAGGACCAACATCTAGGTTTTCAAAGCATGGGGATGGGGGGAAGGGCTACCCAGTATCTCACCTGGTCATATCACACATTCTTCCAAAGAGTAAGCCCCCAAAGCAAAACCTCACCATAGAGTATATATACACTTTTCAGAGCTGGAGGGCATCCCAACCCTAGTGACCCAGTGCCTCATTAATAATTAACAAAAGGTGTAGACCTTCCTGCAAAACAAGTCTCCCCTAATCAAGCTTCCCTTAATGGGCTTCACCTGAGGCCTATCAATGGGCAGGGGAAGATCTTTAACTCTTATTACAGTGACTTGCCCAGGGTCACACAGTAAGTATCCAAAGTCAAATTTGAACTCTAATCCTCCTGACTCCAGGACCTATGCTCTATCCACTGCACCACTTAGCTGTCCCTAAAGTCTGCTTTTTTGAACCCAAATTTAAGTCTTTACACTTACTTCTATCACATTTCATCTTATTAAGTTCAGTCCAATGATCTAGCCTGTTAAAATCTTTTTGGATCCTGGCTCCATTATCCAAGGAATGAGCTATCCTCCAAGCTTTGCATCATCTACACCTTTATCCAAGTCATTAATATAAATGTTAAACAGCACAGGGACAAGCACAGATCTCTGTAGCCCTGCAGTGGGGACCTCCTGCCAAGTTGTCACTGAACCACTAAGGGCTGCTCTTTACCTGGTCATTTATGAAACTCCAATTCAATCTAACTGCACTATTCTCCAGCCTACATCTACCCATCTCTTCCACAAGAACAGTGTAAAAGATTTTACCAAATGTTTTGCTTAAAAAAAAATAGGTCAGCTACATTTTCAACTTTCTTTTATGCTCCAGATTAGTAACCCTTTCAGAAAAGGTAATAAGGCCTAGGATGTGTTATTGATGCAAGGCTGCATCAAGGTCTTTCTTTTACAGATATTGGCTAATGTTATCTGCCAGGACTTGAAGTCAAGGTCACCGTGCTATGGATTACAGACTCCATTCTCTTCCCTTTTTGGAAAACTGGGACATCAAATCTTTTCCAGTCCTTCAACCCCTTTCTTGATCTCCAAAATCATTCTAATATTATTACTAGTGGCTCAGAAATCACATATGCTAGTTCTTTCAGGAATGGCGGAGGTAGTTTATCTGGGTCAAGTGCCTTGAACTCATTAAAGGCCGATAACATGCTTTCTATTTCTTTATTGCTTATTTCTTTTTTATCTTTTAAGTCATTTCTGTTCTATCTTCTCCAATGTAAAGATCACTTTCTTTGGCACAGAAAACAAGCAAAATAAGAATTAGGAAGCTATACTTTCTTTATGTAATCAATTATCCCCTTGTCCCATCCACTCCAAGCAACGATTCTCTTTTCTCCAATATCACTTTTAAAAAAAACAACAAAACATGTTGTTCTTATTCATGTTCTTATTTTTCCTTGCCAGCATCAGCTCATTCTAAGTTTCAGCATCTCTAAAATTGCTGTTATAGTGCCATAAGGTCACTTCCTGGCTGTCTCCCTATCAGCTGCCATGCTATTGAATGCCTACCCTTTACTCCACTCTTGTCCAGTTCCAGAATATAATCAAATCAATTCTGTCACTGCTCCTGAAGAGGTGGCATCCATCTAATGCTTCTGTGGCTCTACTCCCCATTTCTGTCATTTTCAAACCAAAATATCCCTCCCTGACCACCACTCCCCCAAACTGTAACTCTAATGGCCTTTCCTAAACACTCATTCTCCTTGACCTCTCTACCAGCCTTTAATGCTATCAATCACTCTCTTCTCCTTGATACTCTCTTTTAGGTTTTCATCACACTGTTCTCTTCTAGTTCTGCTTCCCCCTAAGTGTGAGAGTCCAAGAAACCTTTGTCCTGGACCCTCTTCTTCCTCTATATGATTTTGTTTGGTCATCAATTCCCATGGATTCAATTATCATCTTCATACAGAAAATTCTCAGACCTATTTGTCCAGCCATAACCTTTCTCCAGACCTCCTCTCTCTTAACTTCCAGTTTTCTATCTCTACCTGCTCAGTGGACACCTAGAATTGGATGTCCTGTAGACATATGTAGTTCAACATATCCAAAAAATGAACTCTGTGTCCTTCCCCCCAAATACTCCCTTTTTCCTAACTTCCACCATTTGCCAAGGACCAAGCTCAAAACCTAGGAGTCATCTTTGACTTCTCTCAGTCTCTTACCCTCAGTATCCAATATGCTGCCAAGTATTATCAATTGTAGAACTGACAGAATTGGAAGGTAGCTTCCAACATCACTCATACATGCCCTCTCCTTCCCTTTGACCTTGCCACCACTCTGAGGCTGGTCCACATCACCTCATGCCTGCACCACTGTAAAAGCCTTTAAGCTAGCCTCCCTGTCTCAAGTTTCTCCCCACTCTAGCTCATCATCCACTAGGTAAACTTTTCTGAAGCACAGATATGACCACACTACTCCCTTATTTAACAAATTCTAATGGGTCCCTACTGCTTCCAGGACCAAATATAAAATCCTTTGTTTGGCTTTTAAAGTCCATCAGAGTCTGACCCCTTTTTACCTTTCCAATCTTCCTCCACCCTCCATATGTTGTATGATGTACTGACACTGGCTTCCTCACTGTTCCTCACACAAGACACTTCATCTCCCAACTTTGGGTCTTTTCACTGACTTTTTCCCTATGCCTGGAATTCTCTCCCTCCTCATCTCAGCCTCTTGGCTTCCTTCAAGTCTCAACTAAAATTCCATCTTCTGCAAGGAGCCATTCCTGGTCCTCCTTAATGTTAGTGCAGTCCCTCTGAGATTATCTTTCATTTTCTTTTCATTTCATTCATATCTTTCATGTCTCTTCAATTAGACTGTAAGCTCCTTGAGGACAGGGACTAATTTTGCTTTTCCTCGTACTTTGGACTCAGGACAGTGACTGGCACATAGTAGGTGCTTTAATAAATGCTGGTTTGCTTGATCTGAGGGCAGGGACTATCTTTGCTTTTACTTGTATCTCCAGGATTTAGTACATAGTAAGCACTTGCTAATTTTTCATTCAATCATCCAACTCCTACTTTGTATTAATTTTTTATATTAATTACCTGTCCTTGTTTCTATTCTCCAAATATCATCTTAAAATCTAAGTTGATTAGTAGGTTCTCTGTGCATTCATATTGGTTGTCTAAAGGGACCAATATGGGTGCACATCAGAACTGTTCCCTTTGTAAGTCAGAGCTTGGGTTCAAATGTTTTATGTTATCTTAAGCAAATCAATTTGCCTCTCTTGGACTCATTTTCTCCTCGAAAGTGAGAATTGAGAATGATCTTTAAGACTCTTTTTGGCTCTAAAACCAATGATCCTACCTCACAGGAGTATTTTGAGGAAAGAACTGTAAATTGTTAAGCTGGTGCCAGTGTGAATCTTATTATTAGTCCTATACAAAAATCACTCAGAAATTAAGAAGATGAAGGGGAAAAGGCTTTCTGGTGCATCTTAATTCCACTCTGCTTATTTGTCATGAGATTCTTTGCCAAAGAAAGTACTTCTGTGATCTTAGTAGAAGTCTTTTTAAGCATCATGATGTGGTGAGAAGAGTAAGGAATTTAGAGTCAAAAGACCTGGATTCAAGTCCCAGCTTCAACACAAATTAGTTGTGACACCAGTGACAAATCACTTAATTTCCATGAACCTTAATTTTCCCACTTGCAAACAAGGATAATAATCCTGGTCTCCTCACCTCAAAGATAATGGTGAAAGAAAAGTATTTTATGAACTTAAAAGTACAATAAAAACAGGTGCAATTTTCAATCTACATTGATAATAGCTACCACCCCTTATGCCTATCCATAGCATATTAAAGTCTTCCCTCTCATCAGTCCTCAGCAAGAATCTTGCTCACCTCCTCCTCTTTTCTGCACTTCACATTCCCTGAGGTTAACATTTAACAAACTACACACAGTGGCTTCTCTCTGCCAATCCAGCAGATCTTTTCTGGTCAAGTAGAGTAGAATTTACTGGCCAATTTTAGGTATCATATTTCTCCCAGAGCTCCTCCTCTACTTGCTCTCTGGTTTTAACTACAGAATGTTAGCAGATAAAACACACCAGGGAAAGGGGCCACCTTTTATTCATTTCACACCAAAAACAATAAGCAAGGTTAAAATAAACAGTTAAAGAGACTGAATGGCATACTCTCCTGTCAGCAAAGAGAGCTATGTCCCAGTTGACAAAAGCTGACAAAGGAGTAGAATGGTATTCTTCCTTAATGCTGGTTGTATCTTACAGCTCAGTGTGTATATAATGATGTTTACAAATGGAACCATATGTTATTCTCTTTGTTTGCTCAAGAGCAACTTAATAAAATATTTTCAAATATCTTATATAAAACAGCCTATCCTGAAGGGGAATAAAAGGGGGGATCCCTGCCCAAACTCCCCTACCTCCAGAGATGCCAGTGAGCCTGACACTAGGCTGATGACAATTTCCAAAAGGCTCATTTAGTAGAAATTGGATTTTTCCTGCCTTGCTGACGTGTAAGCTGACAACTTGGCTCTTCATCACATCTGCAAACAGTTCTCATAGACATTTCTGACATTTCCCACTTACAAAAAGCCATTTTCAGGAAGTTATTAACCCAAACGGATTCTTCCTGGTCAAGCCCAGGATGTAGAAACTCTTTAGTTGGAAATTTCAAGGTTATAGTCATTCAGTTCCCAGTGAGTGATGAACAGTAATAAACCAGAAGAAATCTGAGTATGCAGATCAAAGCTCCCAGTCCTAATTACTTATCATGTAGCACAATGGATAGAAAGCTGGCATCAGAGACAAGAACACCTGAGTTCAAGTCTTATGTAGGAAACATACTGGCTGTGGAACCCTGGTCAAGTAACTCAACTTTTCAGTAGTCTGAGCAACTCCCTAAGACTAGAAATTGTAGAGTGGAGCAAGTTTCCTCATGCAAATTCCCTGTATCAATGAAATCACAGGTTAAGTCCCTATCCTTGTGTATTTAACTTACAGTAATAACATATTATTATATATTGGGTAGCAACATGTATGTTACTAACCTGGAGAGGTCCTTATGTTGAGATTTTTGTTAAAATTATCCTTAAGGGCTTCAACCACAGACTTCATCTCCACATGTACCTCTTCCAGATGGATTATGTCCTCCACCAAGGATGCATTAATGTTGACTCGGGGCTGGGGATGTCCTTTACCTTTGGCTAGGAATCAAACACACAGTGAACACAGGCAGCAGGAGCAGCATTAACATCCATAAACACTGGACTTAAATTCCTTTAGAATGGAAGTTCCTTGAGGGCAGGGCCTGGTTTTGCTTTTCTCTGTACTCCCACACTCCCAGCGTTTAGCACAACTCCTGACACATGGTAATCCCGTAATAACTGCTTGCTAATTGGCTGACTGGGCTCAGAATCAAGAGACCCTGAGAGACCTCAGATCTAGGCTGGGTTTCAACTCTGCCCCTTAACATCTATGTATTAAGCAAATCATTTCCCCTCGTTGAGCCTCGGTTTCTTATTCTGCTAAATGAGGATAGTAATAACCTGCCAAAGAACCGTGGTATGGTGGATAAAGAGTCAGAAAAACCTGGATTCAAGTCCCACCCATGACACTTCCTGGCTATGACCCTGGATAAGTCACTCAATCTTTTAGTGCCCCAGGGAATTCTCTAGGACTTTAAGTTGTCAAACATTTACTTATGATTACTAGTAGAAGCAGTTAGTTTATATAACAGAGCTCCCTAAACCAACCACAGTTCCAGACAAAAAAAAATAATAATAACTGTCCTACTTTCCAGAGATTTTTGGTAAAGAAAACATTAAACAGCAAAGTACAACAGAAACTCCATTTCTTGTCGGGGATGTTCTGGAAGTGATTTCTGTTCAGATATGGACCTGGAGTCAGGAAGACCTGACTTCAAATCTGGCCTCAGATACTTATTAGTTGTGTAACCTTGGGCAAATCACTTAACCCTGTTTGTCAGTTTCCTCATCTGTAAAAATAGGGTAACAACAGTACCTACCTTGAAGAGCTATCGTGAGGATAAAATTAGATCATAAGTGTAAAGCTCTTAGCGTAGTTCCTGGCAAACAGTAAGTGCTATATAAATGTTAGCTGGTATTATTAATTTTATTATGAAGATATGAGAGTTCATTCTGTATTCTATTATTCTAATGTTCTGTGGCTTAGGGTCCCTTCCAAGTCTAGCACTGTGCATTTCAGGATTGCTTTCCACTTTAATATACTGTGCTATATTGCTCCAATATTCTACATGCTAAGGTCTCTCTCAGTTCTAATAGACTCTGTTCTAACTCTGTAAATAATGAACTATAATTATTATCATGAGCTATGGTCCTTCCCAGCTCTGTTCTTTTGTGTTAGTTCCATGACTGTATCAGAAAACAAAATAAAGCAAAACCAAAAAAAGAAGCACAGAGAGATTAAGGCATGGTTTCCATACCTTTGGCTTTCTTGGTAGCAAAATGTCGGATGGGCACAGTTGGATAGGCCCCACGTTGCTGGCAGTCATTCCAGGTTACGCTCATATTCTTCAGTCTAATTTCTGAAACAGACCTTGTCAAGACTGAAAGAGAATGGCAGAAGCCAGGCTGCACCCAACGAAAGCATCTTAGTCCCAAAGCCATGGTTCAAAACGGATCTTAAGAAATCATCTATGAAAGAAAGAAAAGCCTTTCACAGATATGAAATAAGCAGTCAACATTGAGGCAACCTGAACCTTGTTGACTATAATGAAATACTTATGCGGAAAAAATATACAAAATTGTGACTATGCTGTACTGTAAACAGGGAGTACAGATTATAGGAGGCAGGTTTTAAGCTGATTTTTTCAAAACCCTCAACAGGCACAAAATGATGGGAAAAATTACATGACAGCTTTTAATTAAAATTGTCTTCTGCTCCATATGCACTGATTACAAATTAGAATGTACTTTTCTTTGCTACAAGTCTAAAGCATGGATCAGATCTGAGGCTTTTAATGTTATTGGTGCTAGAGTTCTGGAAGATGCCATTCTCCTCTGTGCGAACACAAGTTACTCATTACATTTCTATAGTTTTAAACCCTCAAAGATTTTCCAGCCTGCAGCTACCTCTGTGATAGAACTACATAATTGTTGAATAGCAATGTTGTATTCATAGCTTTAGAGAGAAAAGGAGACTCTCACACAGCTGGGCAGATAATATAACTTAGTGAGTTATTTTGTTCATTTGACAAATATTTCTTGAGCACCTGCTATGTGCAAGGCACTGTTTTAGATGAATAAATTAGCCAACACCCTGAGTCTGCCATCTTTACCAATTAGTTCCAGTTTTCATCTATAGATTCCCTCTAAAAATAAATGAGTCCCTCTAAAGAAAGAATGTAATACAGTATAGAGGGATGACAACTGGGAAATCTGGGTTCGAGTTCTGGCTATGACACTCACTAATTATGTTTCCCTAATAGTCATTCCCCTTCTCAGGGCCTCGGGACCCTTACCTATAAAATGATCTCTAAGGCAACTTCCAGTTCTAACAATCTCTGTTCCAACATGTCCTGAACTTTCCGGATTTTTTCTTTCAAAGATTCATATTTCAGTGTAAGTCAAGTACAAGTCACATGGATCTATGACTTCAGAGTGGGAGACTCTTGGATGGTAATCCATCTATGACTTAATAGCTAAGTCCTTAAGAGCTCGCTGCCTGAGGCACAAAGAAGTTTTAGAAATATACACAGATTCACAGAACAAGGGTCAAGAGTTGCTATATGACTCTAGGTCTGCCTGATTCCAAGCCCAGCACTCCTAACCTCTTTGCCATCCTGTTTTTAATAGTCACCCTTAAAAAAAAAAAAATTATTGCATGGCCTTTCCAGAAACGCAAACTAATGGGTTAAATGTGAATAGTTTCTCCTCTTGTTACTACGAACACATGAATTTTGTAAAAGTAATTAGCATTTCCTTAGCAGCAAAGGATGCAGGACATTGCTCAGCTATGCAAGGAGCCAATGGGAACAAATTCTGTAGGGAATTTACATCACCAGGTACTAGCAGTATCCCTGCTCTATTTTAGCACAGCACTATGTAAAAGGCTGGCTTTGGGTGAGGTTTCTATATCTGGGCTTCTGCCAAATATGGTCACTTTTTAACCCATACCCATGTCCAAATATGGGCTTCTAATTATGTGTAGGGTTTTTTTTGGGGGGGGGGCGGTGTTAGTGGAAAGAATTGTTTGAATTTTTTTAATCTACCACGTGCTTCAATCTGCTCGCTCAATTTGAGACAAGCTTCCTGGTCCCCCTATTTGAGAGTTGTAATAGAAAGCAGTATAGCAAAAAAAAGACTAGAACTGGGTTAGAAATAAACAACCTTTGAAAGAAAATGCAGGGTCCAAAAGTAGAACTAGTACAAAAGAACCGGAAAACAGCCTCTATAAATAACCAACATTATTGAAATATTTAAGGCTAAGATTTTAATTGCACGTAAGTCAGGAAATTTGAAAGGAGAAGTCCAATAATGTTACTAGCTTGTCAAGTACACAATGATACATTATTATATGGTAGACTAAAAACAATGTTTAATATATACATGGAAAGAGAAAGAATTATAGGAGATATTTTTTTAAATAGTATATCAGAATTAAAAGAGACCTTGTACATTTTATTAACTAGAATAAGCACTGACTAGGGAGTCCAAATGCTTTGATTCAGATCTCAGCTACTTCTTGTCTGTGTAACACTTCAAGGAAGTCATTTCATTGAGATTCGGTGTTTTTCTCTCAAATTATTTCTAAGGTCCCTTCCAACTCCAAAGCCTATGAAATTTAATCATAAAAGAGATGGAAATAACCTTACAAAATAGTGTTAAATCTGGAAAGGATCTTGGGGAAAAAAGAGTTAGAATTAAGGGGATCTCAGAACATAGAATGTTAGAACTTTAGATCTGGAAATACCTTTAAACATAAAATGTCAGAAAAATTAAATGTCAGATCTGAAAGGGATCTCAGAACACAAATGCTAAAAGGGACCTCAGAACACAGAATCTTAGGCTCACAGATTTAGAGCTAGAATCATCCAGTTCAGCCCTGTCATGTTTTAGATGAAATGGAAGTCCACAAGAGTGAAAAGGCCTCACAGCTAAAGGGCAAGATCCCAGGCCTCCCCAGCCACAGGTCAATGATCTTTCTACTGTTTTCCAGGTGTCACTTCCAAAAAAGTGCAACTTGTTATCATTTTGCTACACAGTCTTCTCTATATACATTTTTAAAAATCAAGACCAACTTTCCAAAAAACTCATCTTTAAAATCCTAATCCTTAAACCATTCTTCGTCCTCTACCATTGTAGGCAGATGCGAACCTACATCACTGCCTGATTCAAGTTTCATCTTCTTCCTTTCCTTCATTCTCCAATGAAGCACTCAGTAAGTTACGAAAATAGAAAATGACACATGGCAAGGTGGCTAAGCTAAGGGATCCAAAAGAGCCCAGTCAAGCTGTCTTCTGAGTATCATTAGGATTATTCAATTTTAGTTTTGCACCTAAAAGACAAATTCTCATCAGAAAGACTGCTAATGGTAGTTTTCCCAAGTTTCTCATCAATCAGTAAGGGAGGTAATGCAGGGTCAGTTGAAGGGGAAAAGTTCATGCCTAATCAACAAATATTAAATGCCTACCCAGCACTAGGCCCATTTAGGCACTAAGGTTACAAAGACAAAAATGAAGTAGTCCCACCCTCAGGGAATTTACTTTCTACTGGAATAGACAAAAGCTACATATATAAATAAACATTTTAAAATACACAAAACACACACTCAGTAATTCAGCAGGGGAGGGAGGCACGAGGAGGTACTGAAGGAAACTAGAGATTCTAAGAAGTACATTGCAGTCACTCATGCAACAAGACACAAAAATGCGATGCCTGGCCTGGGCAGTTTCAAGAAACAGCAAGAAGGTCTGTTTGGCTGGAGCAGAGTGAGTGAACATATAAGTAACAAATAAGAAGTCTGCAAAGTATGTTGGAGTACAAAAAAGATTCACTTCCACTGGCTTTAATCTCCCCACATATAAAATCAGGGTATTAGACTTCATTAGCTCCAAGGTTCCTAACATCTAAAGCAAAGAATTTGGAGTTAGAGTATATGGATTTGGACAACAAGGGCAACAACAGCAGCTAATACATCACTTTAAACTTTACAAAGGACTTTACATACATTAGTGTAGAGGTAGGGCAAGTATCATCATCTCCATCTTAGAGGTGAGAGAGCTGAGGTGAGGAAAGGTCCAAGTTACTGCAGAGTAACTTATTCACACACTAAACAAGTATCAGAGGCATAATTCCAAGCCAGGTCTCTCCTGACTCCCAGGCCAGCATACTTGGCATTACATTGCCTCTCTAATAACTTAAATGACGGGATTGAACTAGATGATCTCTAGAGGTGGAAAGAATCATGTAACCAATCTGAGTGGGGCCACTACAAATTTGTTGCACAACCTCAACTGGGTCCTCACTGCTGCTAGGTAGTCCTTTCATATCTGCCTTAACAACTCACTACCCCACTCTGCACAGAGACTCTTCCAAACCTTTTCATCCTTCCTCAAACCTCCCATGGCTCCCCCTTCTTACACTCTCTCAGTTGAGAACCTTAACTCATATTTTACAGAAAAAAAAATTGAGGCTGTTAGCTGTGAGCTCCCTCTTTTCCCCTCTTCATCATCTCCCATCACTCATACAGTAACCTTCTGCCTCCATCTCCTTCTTTACCTCTGTCTTAGAGAAGTGGCCAAAATCCAATGGCCTTTTCTCAGTCTTCATTCTCTACAGCCTCTCTGTTGCTTTTGTGCTGTTGATTACTTTCTTCTCCTTGATATTCTCTTTTCTCTAGGTTTTGCAGACACTGCTCTCTCCTGGTTCTCCTTTTACCTATCTGATTGCTCTTTTTCAGTCTCCTTTGTTGGATCCTCCTCCAGATCATACCCTTTAAACATAGGTGTCCCACAAGGTTCTATCCTGGGCCCTTTTCTCTTCTCCCTCTATACTTCTTCACTTGGTGATTTCATCAGCTTCCATAGATTTAATTACTACCTCTATGCTGATGACTCTCAGATCTACCTAGCCTGCCCCAACCTCTCTGTTGACCTCCATACTTGCATCTCCAACTGTCTTTCAGACATCTCAAACTGAATATTCAAAAGATATCTTAAACTCAACATGTCCAAAATAGAATGCATCTTTCCACCTAATCCCTCCCTCCCTTCTACTTTCTCTGTTACTGTAAGGGGCATCATTGTCCTCCTAGTCCCTCAGGCTTGAAACCTAGCAATCAGCCTGAGCTGATCTCTGAGCTGAGCACTATCTCTTACTGCCTATATCCAATCTATTGCCAAAGCCTACAGATTTCATTTTTGCAATATCTCTTACCCCTTTCTTTCCTCTGACACTTCCACCACTCTGGTGAAGGCCCTTGTCACCTCATGCCTGGATTACTGCAATAGTCTACTGGTGGGTCTACCTGCCCAGTTGTCTCTCCCCATTCCAATCTATCCTCCATTAAGCCACCAAAGTCATTTTCCTAAGGCACAGGTCCAATAATGTAAGCACCCATATACTCAATAAACTACAGTAACTCCCTATCACCTTCAGGATCAAATACAAAGCCCTTTATAGCCTAGTCACCCTACTACCTTTCCAGTTTTCTTCTACTTTACTTCCCAACATCTACTCTTCAATCCAATAATACTGGTCTCCTGTTTTGTGAATAAGACATTCCATCTTTCACATGTGGGCATTTTCTTGGACAGTCCCCCATGCCTGGATACTCTCTTTTCTGGCTTCCTTTAAGTCTCAACTAAAATCTCATTTTTATAGATACCATTTCCCAATTCCTCTTAATTCTAATGCCTTCCCTCTGCTAATTATTTCCTATTATCTTGCACATATCTTGCTTGTATATCTGTTAGTAGTCTCCTCCATTAGAATGTGAGCTCCCTGAGGAAAGGGATTGCCTTTTGCCTCTTTTCTTTGTATCCCCAGAACTCATGGAACAGTAGGCACTTAATGTTAACTAATTGATTGAGTCCCATTTCCAGCACTAAGTCACAGGATTCTATGATCCTTACTAGAGGTTGGTAGAAAATTATGACTTTCTTGGGTCAGAAGTTCTCAAAGTGTGGTCCCCCTGGAGGGAAAGGTGTCCCCCAGGTCAAAACTATTTTCGTAATAATACTAAGATGTTATTTTCCTATTAAAATATTCTTCCTTTTCCAACTACACATCTGTTTCAGGCAAGATTTTCTTCATAATACTACAACTACAACATATCCTGGCAGATTGAAGGCAGAAGCAGATATGAGAATCCAGCTGTTTTCTATTAAGCCAAGATATTAGATTGGCAAAAAATATGTAAAGTAATGCCATTCTTCTCACTACGTTTTCTTGTTTTGGAAAACATAGTTATTTTGCATTTACATCATTTATGCTAAATACATAATAGGTTTGTTATTGCTATTTTTAAATGAATTAAATATTTTTAATCTTTTAATTTCTATTAGTGAATATCAACAGACATAACCCACATAAACCAAAGCTCTTCGCAGTCCTCAATAATTGTTAAGAGTGTAAAAGGACTAATACGTCTTGAGAACCGCTTCTCTAAATCACAGTTTAAGGTTAGATTCCACTCCTAGCTCTCAGCCTAGCTCCAGTGACAAACACCGCCCCCGTTCCTCCTAAGCTCTCTCCTAGAACGCAGACCCCGCCCCAGCCTCGACCTGAAATAACAGGCCCCGCCCCAAGCCCAGGAGTCTTGTAAATTCAGGCGAAGCCCCGCCCACACTCCCAGCCTCACTTTAAGGCGACAAGCTCCTCCCCTCACGCAAAGGTCAAATCGAACGCTTGAGGTCGGTTGTGGGGGTGGGGAGACCGGGAGATAGGGAGTGGAAATGCTTTGGACCCTGAAGCCTACTCCTTTCGGAGCTTGGGCTACTGCACGCGCGTCCCCGCCTCTCTGGCTCCGCCGCGATGCCTCCTGCCCAAAAGGGAAGCTGGGCCGAGGCTCGGACTCACCGGCCGTGGCTTCCGCTGCCTGGGAAACGGGTTTCTCTGCCGATTGCACGTCATCAACGCAGGCCTGTGACGTCACGAAGCGGCGCAATTTGCGCAGGCGCATTTCTGGTGGCTGTGGCGGAGGCCGAGAGGGGAAGAAGGGAGGTCGGGGTCCAGGCCTGGCGGTTGGAGTCAGGTGGTGGAATCCCGAGCCGCAGCCGCCGTAGCGGCAGGAGGAGACGAGGAGATCCAACCTGAACCAAGAGGGTGAGTTGAGGCCCGCCGGGAGCCCCCCCGCCCGTTGTCAGTCACCTCCTCCCCCTACGCTTCCCATAAGGACTGTCCTCCTTGGCTGCCCTAGCACCCCACGCTCCCATCTCCCCTTGGCTTGTCCCGCCCCTCCTCTGCCGTTCCTGTACCCCCTTAGGGAGGCCCCCACACACGATTCCCTCCCCCACTCCCTCTGCCCCAAGCCTTTATCATATATATATACCCCCTCCCACCTCCGTGCCACCTCCGCCTCATCACTGCTGTGTGTTCTCCTATACTGCCCTACCCTTCAAATGCAGTTCCCAGCCTACCTAGCATGGCACACTACTCTGAATGGTCTCTTTTTTTTTTTTTTAAATCCTAGCCATCTTTAAAACTCCGTCTCCAACTGAAACATCACAATTGTTCGAAGATTTCCGTAAACCAAGTCCACCATCATGTTTAATTGCCTACTGCGTGGCCAGCGTTTTGCAAGGCTCTTTGGATAAAAATAAAAAGTTTACATATTGCTGAGAACCACAGGCTCTCTCCCCTGAAATGTAGGACATGTCAGGCTCCTTTTTAGTTCACAGAAGTGGCATATGTGTTCTCAGCCCAAGAAGTTTCCAGTGATCTTGAAGGATATACAGCCTTGAGTAACATATGGGACATTTCAAGGACTGAGGCAAGGGCAAGGAGCAAATCTTTTTCCCCCATCTCTCCTCAGGTGCAAGGGTGACTATGTCTCATATATACCCCACTCAGATTCCAGGGACCCCTCCCTCAATTCCTGTTAACTTCTAGGATCAAATATAAACACCTTGTTTAGCATTTAAAGTTCTTTCCAACCTGGCCTCTGATTGCCTTTTCAGACTTCATACACTTGACTCCCCCCTGCAGACTTTACAATTCAGACACACTGGCCTTCTTGCTGTTCATGGAACACAATATTCCATCTCCCACCTCTGTACTTTGACATTGGCTGTCCCCAGTTCCTGGAATCCTCTATTACTTCTCCTCCCACTCCTAAATCCCCGGCTTCCTTCCAAGCTCAAAGGTTTCAAAGGGCTCAATGCAAAGCCCACTTTCTTCAGGAGACCTTTCCTGGTCCCTCTTTCCTCCTGTTGCTAGAATTTTCCTTTTTAAAGTTATCTTCCATCTACTCTACTTGTGCCTTGTGTGTTACTTTGCCAGGATTACCAAAGGAGCTGTCCCTGAGGTATTAGTGCTGAGGCCTTGTGGTTAGAGGAACTGAATAAGTCAATTGTAACTCCTAAGAGTTAACTTCAAGAAGTTAACTGGTCTTACCACCTTGTTACAAAAGCAGTATGTCATAGTGAAGAGAGGACTGATATGGAGTCAGAGTACCTGGATTCAAATCCCGTTGCTAAAACTATGTGACCTTGAGCTAATCACTTTCTATTCTGGAGTTACATTGCTTCTTCTTTTAAAGAAGGGAGTTGAACTGAGTGATTACTAAGATCTTTTTAAGGCTTAGATTAATGATCCTGTGATCTTTAAAGCCTCTTCTAGGACTAAATCCTTTGCTCCCATAACAGTAATCTTAGAAGGACTTACCAAAAGATCAGGAAGAGTCTGTATTTTGATTTCTCCTATCTATCTCCTTCACCTCTACCCACCCTCCCACCCCAAAAAAAGATTCACGTAATCTTAGTTTCCTGACTGAATATCCTCCTCTTGTTTCATCTGAAATTCCACAGGGATTGATGGAGGCAGAAACCAAAACTCTTCCCTTGGAGAATGCATCTATCCTTTCAGAGGGTTCCCTACAAGAGGGGCATCGGCTATGGATTGGCAACCTGGACCCCAAGATCACAGAGTGAGTCTAAATGGCTTTCTCCCAATAACTATAAATGGTGATGTTGATGTAAGGAAGGGGTATTCATTCAATAAATGAGCTTTGAGCCTGCTGTGTGCAGAACACACTGCTAGGCACTAGGAGATCATAAAGATAAATAAGTGAGTTTCTTCCCTGAAGAAGTTTGCAACTGATAGGGGGAATGAAACGTGGATATAAATCAATAGATTTTACATATCTGGGCCTCAGCTTCCTTATTTATAAAATGAGGGAGTTGGACTAGGTCACCTGTAAGATTTCTTGCAGCTCTAAATCAGTGATTCTGTGAAAACAATACATATTTGATTCTGGTAAGTGCATAAGCAGAGTATAAAATGCTAAATCTGAGAAAAGAAAAAACCTTTATAACGGTAAAGTTGGGAAAGATTTCCTAGAAGATGTGGCATTTACTCTACTCTTTGAAGTATAAATAGCATATAAAAGTGGAATGGGGAGGGGAACTGGTGAAGGGAGAAATGGGCAATCCAGGGATAGAGAACAACATGAGTAAAGGTGCAGAGGCAGAAATATTGATGCATTTTTTGAAGAAAAATAAGCACTTTGATTTTCTAAGGGCATTTCTCCTCCCCCTAACCCCCAGCTGCTTTGAAGATTTAATGTACATTTGGCATGTTTATTAATCCTGTCTCTTTGTGTAAATTTAGAATTTTCAGTGGCAAGTCAGCAGGATAAAAATCCTTTAAACTATAGGTTCATTATGATTTAAAGTGGAAATAAACCTTAGAGGTCATTTAGTCCAAACTTTTCATTTTACAGATGAGGAAACTGAGGCCTAAAGAGATGAAGTGGCTTGTCCCAGGTCACAACTAGTAAGTAGCAGAGTCAAAATTCACAACCAGGTTTTCTGGTACCAAATAAAATGTTCTTTCCATACCACACAACGCATCCCAACTGGCACACTGTGGCAAATTGTTACTCTGAAAAGTCTTTACTTCCAAAGGTTCTTGAAGCAGTAAACTTCAACAATTAACACATCTTTCTCCCTCGTATCTTATTCTTCCCACTCTTGATGCCCTCATTCTCTTAAGGGAATTTGGCTATGTTATAGATCTTTTCTATGGTTTGGAATGGGAATAACTTCAAATGGCATTCTTGTGGTTTATTTTACGTTACTGAATTTTTTTATGTTACCCTTGCTAAAGATTTTCTCCCTAGTTAGTTAAGGTGAACTATTCTTCCAGAAATATGCCCCAAGTAATGAAATCTTTTCCAAGAAGAGCACAAATGATCCCGTTATGAAATGGAAAAGGACTTCATTACACTCACTCAGTTGTGTATGAAACAGGGATAAAATTATATTCTGTTAGAATACAGAACATTTAAAAAGTTAGAGTTGAGAAAAGAGCCTTAGAGCATTGAGTTGTAGTGGACCTGAGAAATCCTAAGGTCCAGTGTGGGGAAACTGAGACCCAGAGACAAAGATTGACCTGCACATGTACACACAAGAGGTTGTAGAGGACCTGAGAAACATAGGGTCCAATTCCCTTGTTTTACAGATGGGGAAACTGAGAATCAGAGATAAGGAATGACTTGAACATGGACACACAAGGTATTGTAGCTAAGCTAGAACTGGAGTGCAGTTCTCCTTACTCCCAGACCAATGAATATTTCCAGTGTACCATATGATGGAGAGACAAGAAGAGAGGGACTTTTCTCCCTACAAGGGACCTTTGATTGTCATGATAGATAATGGTCTGAGTGGGGCAAAAAACAAAAAGGGGTTCAGACCATACTCTTGAGCTAGAAACAACTCCCATTGAACTAGGATCTGACAAGAAGAGTGGGAGGAAGGGGAAGGGTGTGAAAGAGAAGAGGGCCATACTACAGTTAAGGTTTAGGCCAGGACCAAAAGACACTAATGACTGGGAAGTGATTATTTATGGGTCAGGATCCATTTGCATTTTTGTAGCACTTTTCAGCCACAGAATTTTAGAGCTCCTAGAGACCTTAACAGCCATCCAGTCCAACCCCCTGCTGAAAAAGAATCCACACTGCAATGCATGCAATAAATGGTTATCAAGACCTTCCTTGAAGTCCTCCAGTTAGGGGGAACCTACCACTTGCCAAAGCAGTCCATTCAACTTTTGAACAACTCTGAATTGCTCTAACTTTTGAAGTATGTCCTTATGTAAACGTAAATTTACATACCTCTTTTTCAGCTTCCATCCTTTGGGCCTAGTTGTGCCCTCAGGCACCTTACAGAGCAAAACTAATCCATCTGCCATATAACAGCCTTTCAGATATCAGTTGACAAACGTTGCACAGATATCATTTTGTAACAAAGCACACATATAAAACTCTGGTGGAGGTGGGCATTAGAAGCTGAAGGGATCAAAAAAGGCCTTCTGCAGAAGCAAACCAAGTATTCTAAGAACTAGATGTTGGGAGGGAGAGCATTCAAGGCATGGACGACAAGCTGGGGGACATGAATTGGGTGGCCACAGAGATGGGAAATGGAGTGTCACATGTGAGAGACAGCAAGAAAGCCAGTTTGGCTATACTTTAAAGTTTGTGGAGTGAGGTAATGTCATGAGGCTGAAAACAGAATGCAGCCAGAGCTTTGCAGAACGTTTATATTTTATCCTTGATGAAAAGGAGACCAGTGGAGTAAGAAAGTGACATGGTCAGACCTGCACTTAAGGAAATTGCTTTGGCACCTGTGTAAAGGATAGATTAGAATAAGGAAAGATTTGAAGTAAGTAGACCAATTAGGAACCTTACATTACAGCAGAAAGGTAATGAGGGTCTGGATTGAGGTGATGGCAGTATGAGTGGAGAGAAAGGAGTAAGTACAAGCCAGGTTGTAGAGACAGAAACAAGATTTAGAAACTAGTTGGAGAGCTGAGATGAGAGAAAGTGAAGAGTCAGGGATGACACAGGTTGTGAATCCCAGGTGATTGGAAGGAAGGATGGTGCCATTGACAGGAATAGGGATGCTCAAAGGAGGAGTGGGTTGAAGGGGAATGAGTTCTATTTTGGGACATTTCATTTGTAGACATATAAGAAGGATGTAGTTGATAGGGAAAGATTAAAGAAAAATGGACAGTGGGACTAATCAGAAAAAAATGAGAGGAGATAGAATCAAAAGTAAATAAAAAAGGGTTGGCATTGGCAAGGAGAATGGCCACTTCTTCCTCAGACACTGGAGTAAGAGAGGAGACAGTGAGGGGTAATGTCAGATCACCAAATATTTATTGAACACTTACTATGTGCCTTGTGCTATGCTAATCCTGAAGATAAGATGAAAGGCAAAAAACAGCCGTTGCTCTCAGGGAGCTCACAGTGTAATTTCAAGTGCTTGTGAGATGGGAAGAAAAGAAAAATCATGTCAAATGGCCTCAATAAGTTGAGAGGATGGGGTAGGGTTTGTTAGGGAAGGCTAGAGGAGACGAGAACATTGCTGTGGTGAGTGGGTTGAGAGGAATAAAAGGATTGCCTTGCTGCAGTGAGAACTCAACTGAGATTAGGTAACATAAATTTTAGGTGACACCTGCTCTATTTTAAAGAGGGTTTCATAAGACAGGTGGGGAAGCTGTGTGTATCATCTTAGTAATGATAAGGGTGAGGGTGGGCAGTGCAACTATATAATGATAGGGGAAAGCCGCTAGCACTTACCAAGCACCTATATGCCATTCATTGGGGATACAGAGACAAACTCTGCTCTGAGGAAGATTACATTCCACTGGGGAAGTACAACATGATCCTGATCGAGCAATGAGCATTGACAGTGGAGGGAATTGGGGAAAGCCTTTTGAAGGAGGTAGCCACTTAAGCTGGGCTTTGAAAGAATGAAATGCTGATTCAGTTCAATTCAAAGAAGATTCAGACCCCAATGTTTTTACTACTGCACTGTGCTGCCTTTTTGATTTTACTTCTTGTAACTTGCCCCAGTTCAAAACTGATCAATCTTAGCTATCACCACAGCACTATAAAAGCCATGGTAGTTTCGATGTCAGTTGCTCTTATGGTTTGTTAACTTCATTTATCAAGACCCTGACATGGATGCAGAGATGTAACATGGTACCATAGGAAGCATCCTAGGCATGAAGTCTGATAACTGGATTCTAATTTTAGCTCTGCATTTCAGTGAACTCTCACCTTAGGCAAGTTCTTGACTCATTTTGGGCCTCAGTTTCCTCATCTGTAAAATGAGGAGGTTGGACTAGATGATTACTAAGGAGCTTTACAGTTTTAAATACTTCTATCTTTTTATTCCATCTCTGTTGCTATTTCTCCTTGTGCTTTATTGACCTATTAGTTCAGTTAATGCACTATCCAACCAAGATTTTGTTAGGTGGTATTCTTTTGACCTCCCATGAGAAGAGCTCTTTTCAACATACCTAATGCTTCTCATTTCCTACTCTGCCTATAGAAATGGAAATCTGAAGAGTAGAAACAGTATCTAGTATAGTTTTGTGCAATGAGGTAGTTGTTCTCAAGGTGTCCTGATATCCAGCAGTAAGGGTCCGGTGGGCATTTGCCATTTCACATGGGTCAGAAGTTGAGTGTTCCTATCCGTTAATAAAGCTAGCAGCAGTGATGTAGATTTGCCACTTTCCCATCTTTGCACCCTAGTTCCCTTCCTTCCAGCTGATAATATGAATTACTTAGTCAACTGTACAACTTAGGGCCTGATTGGCCTAATTAATGCATTCATTCCCAGATTTTTCCTGCTGATAACTTTGTTTGAACCTCATACTGAGTTTTGCCCCGCATGGTTTTCCCTTGTCACCCTCAAATCACTGGCTAATTCCTGCCGCATTCTCCTTCCATATCCCCTTTTTATCTTGATTCCCTACTCATATCCTTGCTCTTTTCCACACCTCTTCCTCCTCTCTTACATGAACCATGACAGATGCCCCTTCTCATTGAGTCTTGGCTCCCTGCCTGTCATGGCATATCTTATAAACTGTGGTGTGTAAAATGGCTGTGATCTTCCTCTAAGCTCCACCCTCTAAGCCCTATCGAAAGCCTATTCATACTTTGAAAGCTCAGGTCATATGAACTTGGGAGTATAGTTGTTTTCTTCAGCCCAGGGGGCAGAACTAGGAGTAGTGTGCAGAAATAATAGTGGAAGTAGATTTGGGCTCATTGAAGGGACAAAACCGTACTAATAATCAGATCTGTTCAAAATTGGTGTGGACTTCCACATGAAGAATTTAGTATTCGTTTCCTGGAAGCTTCAAAGTAATGGTTGAATGTTATAGAGTGGTGGTATCAAACCCATATAGAAACAGATCCCTGCAGCCTGCATATTAACTTAGAAAACCACAAAGTAATGTTATCTATGCTTTCTTGCATTTTTTAAATTTTGCTAAACATTTCCGTATCATGTTTTAATCTGGTTTTGACCAGGGAGTTTTGAGGGCCCCTAGTTTGACACCTCTATTGTAAAGGACTTTAATGCCTCAGTTTTGAGTGAGATTAAATGATCTCAGAGGTCACTTCCAAACTAAAATTCTTTTAAAATGCTACCTCCTCTATGAGGCCTTCTTTGATGCCCAGTATAAAAAATTGCTCCTACCCCAACCATCCATCTCAAGAACCTCCCATAACATTTTTTTTAAATTTTATCTTATCTTTGTTGATATCTTTTGTTCATTTCTGAACATGGTGGTATAAATAATTAAGGCATTGGTCTCCAAGTCAGAAAGACCTGAATTCAAAACCTATCTCTACCACTTAGTACTTATATGATCTTAGGTCTCTGAGCCTTAATTTCTTCATCTATAAAACGTTAGTGTTGGCCTCTATCTCTAAAGTTCCTTCTATCTCTAAATCTGTGATCCTATGATCTCTTCCTTCTCCCCTGCCCATCAAGTCATTTCTTGTTAACAATTGGATTTGACAATACATGTAGTATTCCATACCCCTGGCCTTCCAAATCTACAATAAAGTAAGAAGAAAGATGCAGTTTCACAACTTTATATCCCCATACTTTGTTATCCATGTGTATCTGTGTATTTATGTGTCTGCATGTACTTAGGTATCCCAAAAGTTTTAGTGTGGTTGAAATTTTATTCTAGGTTCAGGGAGGCTGTGCCTTGCCCAGGTTAGCAGCTAGAATGTGGTGGATTTGAACCCAGAAATCCCCACTCTGTGCCCCAATAACCTTCCACTGCACCAAGCTATTGGCTGTTCATGGGCCCACACACTGAGGCAGGGTATAAGGGAAATACAATAAATAGGAAGCAATTCTTTTCTAATAGAAAGGAAGATGCAACATCTATGTGAATAGATATGACAAATTAGAATATAAATGGCATACACAGTGCTATAAAATCAGTCACATGAGGGAAAAAATCATCTTCCATCGTGAGAAATCAAGGAAGACTTCGTAGAGGTGTCATTTGAGTTAGTCCTTGAAGAGAACAGTAAAATGTCAGCAAGTACTGATTGAGGGTTCAAGAGGAGGGTGTTGAGGGGAACAGAGGCATACTTAGAGGCCCAAAAGTATATATAGGCTGTGTTCTGTGTTCTGGAATCCAGTTTGGTTGGACCAAAGTATATGAGAATGTGTGGGCTAAGACAGCAGCCAGGTTGTACAATATCACAGAAACTTCTACATCTAGCCCCACAAGTATACATTGAGAAAGTGCCAATAGGATTGCAGATGATTGTGACCACAGGGTGAGAGAGCTGTTTTCTGAGGGGGTGATGCAGAGCTATCTTCTGCTATAATTCTATAGTTAAATACTGTAATGACCACAGTTCATTAAATGGAACCAGTTTCTGATGACTAATGAGCTCTTCTTCTCCCCTTCCCCCCTCCCCACTTCATCAGCAGATAGAAGTGCTTGCAGATGTGAGAATAAGCCTCTTCAGGCTTTGTCCACTATCAGGGTTTGCAGTCCCCATCTCCAGGAAGCCAAATGGTAAACAGTTAATTCCTTTTGTTCCAGTGTTCTGATAATTTCGAGAAATAATCAGACAAGAAAAGGATCCTGGAGCAGTTGAAAGACATAGACCTCACAGATGTTCCTGAACTCTTAAGGTCTTACTCCTTGGGCAAAATGTGTTTGTTACAGCTTTTCAAAGAATAATCTGTCGGCATGTTTCTTTCTGATTAGAATAAAATTCATTTCCTAGGAAATGCCCGTCACCTTACCTTCCTGCTACTAAGCAGAGCGGAGCTAAAGAAAAGATGACCCACCTATAATAACCCTTGGGTCAGTTACAAACATACAAAAAAAAGTGCTTTGACTTAAACATTATACAACTGCTGGCACAAAATAGAGAGTTTAGATAGACAGTAGTTTGCATGGGTGTCAGGTAGCTGAAACCCAAGGCATTTTCGAGGCTTTTATCACTCCTCTGTGAAATCTACAAACTACACATACAATTTACCTTTCCAGAAAAATGAGTAAACCACAACTTAATACTTAGTGTGTCTAATAACCCTTCCCTTCCTCATAGGAACTTAGCTATCCCATTCTCACTAGCAGGTAGTATCTTAGGGGCAACTGAGAAAAGAGGACTTTAACATTTGTGTTGCCTTTCCCAAGTGTAATAGGGGAGAAGGATCCAGAGGAAATGCTCTAGGAAAAAATGAGGAGAAAAAACTCATTTTTGTCTTAATGGATCAGTGAAGACATCACAGAAGAGGTAGCATCTGAACTGAACGTTTAAGAAAGGAAAAAATCCCCCAAATTTGACGTGGCAAAGTATAGTGTGCCAGGAATAGGCTATGGCCTATGGGAATACATAGAGACAGAGAAATACAGAGCCTGATTGGAAATTAGATTGTTGTCCATTGGCTAGGTTGTAGAATAATGTGAAAAGAAATACTTTATTAGGCTGAAAGGTAACCTGGAGCAGCAATGTGTTTTGGGAGCCTGAAATCCAGTACGAGGCCTGTGTTATATCTCTTTGCCCCCTGGGAACTCAGGAAAATGTGCTGTTCATGTCCATCAGTATCAAATTATGCAAAGGACAAAATTCCATTTCATATCTTCCACCCTCCCTAAAGGGACCTTTACTTAAGAACCTTTTTTTGATGAGTTTTGCCTAGAAAAAAACCATGAACATAAATGAGGCTATGACAACATTACTAGCTCCCTATGGGGTAGAATTCCCAGTAATAACAGATTTAGCATGTGGTCTGATACCTTTTTAGTATCCCAGGGACAGCATTGTTTAGAGAGAGCCTTGACTCTCAGTTTGAATAGCGTGGAGGGTGCCAGGAGGAAGACCAGCGGAAAAGGAAATGGGAGAGCTGTTGGTTTGTCTCACCCTCGACATCAGATGACAGGAAGTGGAAATTGAGCTTGGCCGAGGCAACCTGTTGAGGCCACATCTGTTTGAATAACTTAAAAAGCTCTATAGAAACCAAACAGTTTCTGGAGTAAGGAATCCAGAGAGAGGGGGTGAGGGGCAGGAGAGGCAAGCAAGAGCTTGGGGGTGAACACCCGTGTCTGGATTAAATTTCTTCCTTGGCTCCTGTGATCTCAGCTCTTCAACAGCCCATATATCTGGCTAATTATTCAGGGATGATTCAAAGGGACTGGCACTGTTCCCCAACTCTGCACCAGGCCAGCCACTCGGTTTGGGGCTTACCATTGTCCTGGTGTTTATTCACATCAGGGAATAGCACTGAAGCCATTATGGAAAGGCTACTGATGGTGGTTGGACTTGTCAAAGAGCCCTTATCTGATGGGAAAAGCTTTCTAGGGGTGTGTGTGTCTGTGTGTCTGTGTGTGTGTGTAACTGTTTTTGTTTTGTTTTGTTCTTGGTGGTATTGTAGTTATTTACAAATATCACTCCACTGCCAAGAAATTAAAAATAAATAAATCGACACTATTTTTGAGTCCTTGTCCAAAAGGAAAACAAATGGAGCTTGCAGGCCAGACAGCTGTTGGTTGCGGGTGGGGGAGGGGGTTGTTTTTATGTTAGAACTACAATAATTTTAGTCACTATTCCAAGTAGAGGCAAACAACTTTGTTTGCCAAACAAAATAGGACATCATTGGGCAGGGTGGAATGTTAAAAGAGTCAGAAGGGTGTGGTAGAGCTGAACTTAGCTTCAGAAGTTGTGGGTTCAAGTTCAGGCTCCAGAGCTTAGTAGCATCAATAACTACCTCTCTGGGTCTCAGTTTCCTTGTCAGTAAAATGAGAATAACACTTGGACTAGAATTACAGAATGTCAGAGCTGAAGATTATATAGTCAGTTATATAATAAAGGAAGATCATAGAATCATAAAATTTATAGCTGAAAGGGACTCTAAATCATTTTGTCCAACCACCTTATTTTCTAGATGAGGGAAACTAAACCTGGAGAAGAAAAGTAACTTGCTCATAATCACAAACATAAATAACAGCCAGGAATTTAATCCCTGTATTCTTTCTGTAAAGCCAGCATTCTTTCTCCCACATTCTAGTGAATCCCTTTCCCGAACTATCTTGTATTCATTTTGTATCTATTCTCTATTACTTCTGTGGGTACAGGCTATCTCCCCCATTAGAATGTCAGTTCCTTGAGGCTAAGACTTCCCTCTTTGTATCTCCAACTTTAGCAGAGGGCCTTGCTTATTAATAGGCATTTAGAAAATGTGTTTCTGTGAGGAAATTGAGACTCAGAAAACAGAAATTATTTTCCCAAGTCACACAGGCAGTAGGTAGTAGAGTCAACACTTGAACCCAGGTCCTCAGACTCGAAGTCTAGGCTTCCTTGTACTTTCACACCTTTCTTCAAAGCTTTGTCATGAGGAAATCACCACAGAAATATAGACTTCCACTGTAGAGTAAGGTTATCAGAATTGAGCATCTGTGGAGTGTGATCTTCCTCTCAGCCCCCCTTGGCCTTTTCCCTTTCATAATAAGTAACTAGCCAAAGTGTGGCATAAGTCTTTGCATGTTGTCCCTAATTGTTTTTCTTCTCTCAACAGGTATCACCTCCTCAAACTCCTTCAGAAATTTGGCAAAGTAAAGCAATTTGACTTTCTTTTCCACAAATCTGGTGCTTTGGAAGGACAGCCCCGAGGGTACTGTTTTGTCAACTTTGAAACCAAACAGGTACCTGTGCTGACCCTCCAGTGTGTTCACTGAAACTAATTCATTCACTTCCTGCAGGGGTCCATTTTAGACCCAAAGTCTAAAGCTACTGACCTATTTTCCAAGTTGAATGCCAGAGGGTGTTAGTGTTTGGCATAAAATTGTCTTTTCCAATGTTCAGGCAGTCTCATCATTCCTTCAGGGACTAGCCAAAAAACTAGTTTTGCGTTTGGGCCTTGAGGTATTAGAACTCTGTAGGGGGCCACCCACAAACCTTATTTTATTGGTTCATCATTCATTCCTTACCCCCAAACCCTCTAGGGACATGCACAAATATGAGTATGTGGAGATCAAGAAACAATCTTAATTTTAGCCATGGTATTTTTTTTCGTTACATTAAATCATCATTCCTCTGAGAGCTCTATCTTAGATCATAAACTTTACAAATAGAAAGTGCACAGTACAAAGTTGCCACACAAGGGACTTTGCTAAGTAATTTTTCCAGTGAGCTGAAGTGAAAAAAAAAATTACCTTTTAGCAATTATTCCTAAGAAGGAGCATACTCTAGATCTCTTCTTGACTTTTCCCAGATATTAGAATGTGATTCTTTGATTTGAAATCACTGAAAACAGCCACCATTATGGCAAGGAAGCTGGAGAGAGCACTGTCTCCATGTTCAGAAGACATACTGCATGACTTATTGACAGTGTGGTATAGTGGAAAGTGTTCTGACCTGGAAATCTGAGGCCCAGGTAATATTCCAAGACTGTAAGCAAGTCATCTTCCCTTTCCAGGAGTCAGTTTTCCCCTTGTGTAAAAGAAGGGTAGACTAGGTGACCTCCAAGATTGTTCCAACCATACATTCTGTGATGCATAATTTTAGCCACATGACCAGGACCCTTCCTCTCTTTGTCCCTCAGTTTCCTCATATGTAAAATAGTGATAACACTCACTTTGACTACTCTGTATTGCTACTTTAGACTATAAAAAGAAACAGTAATTTTACTTTCATATCAGTGATAAATGAAAGCATTATTAGTATTCGTATTTTCCATACAGTATGCCTCTGCCACCTCCTAAAGATCCTGCACAGTAGTATAGCACAGAAGCAGGCAAAGACAGTGGCCATTCATATTATGAAATAGAATTGAAAAAACAGAGTTTCCCTTGGCTTGCTGTCTAGCCCTGCGTACTCTGATGGGGCAGGAAAGAGTTGAATTGGCCAGTTCCAAATGATGGACAGTACTTCAGATACCCAGGAAGGCAGAACTGGGACAGAAGCAAAAAATCCTCTTCTTATATTCTAGCATAACCTCTCCTTTCTCAATAGTTTCCCTTCACTCAATGACTTTTTCATCCCCAGTACATACATGAAATAGGCACTTGGCCGATTGCCCTTCAGATCTTAACTTGGTCAACACAGATTGGGCAAGGATGTTTGGTAGAGCAGAAACCATACAGCCAGGTTTCCTGGGGGTGACCTAGGCCAGCTAATATCCAGGTTCAGGAATTCCTTTCAACTTCTTTGCTCCTTGAAAAGGAAGGGTGTTTTCATTAGTTGAAAGCATTTGTTTCTGAAAACCAGGTGCAAAGATTGACTCACACAACCACCTTCTTGCTTAGTCTCCTTGACTGACTCCTGCTTTTTCCTGCCTAGAGTTTCCTTGACTCCCACAGCATCTGAAATCACTACTACACTGAATACAAAGTATGGGTCCAGCTCCATGATAAGAGTTCCCTGGCCCTGTAGGGAATATTGACCTGTAGTCTCTGAAGGGCCTTGTGATAAAAATGCATGGCAGTACCACTTTTTGTTTTTGTTTTTTGATGCAGCGTTGAAGCCTAGATTTTCAATGCTGCAAAGCACCTTAGAATATAAAATGTTGCTGCTTAAAAGAACTTTAGAAAATAATCCAATGCCTTCATTTTACAAATGGGGAAACTCAAGCCTGGGAGGTGGAGTGAGGACTGTGTGACTTGCTTGTAACAGGAAGTTAACAATAGAACCTGGTCTAGCACTCAGGTTCCCTGAGTCCTAGGTCAGTGTTCTCTCCACTGTTTCACTTTGCCGTTCGTCATTTGCTTGTTAAAAGCAGTTCTACTAGTCATCTTCAGCTCCCCAAATCAAAGTCACCCTATGGTAACAGATTTAACCAAACCTACATTTACTTTGTTTACTAATGTGGGCCTTTTTCCTCTCTAGGAAGCAGAGCAAGCGATCCAGTGTCTCAATGGCAAGCTGGCCCTATCTAAGAAGCTGGTGGTACGGTGGGCACATGCCCAAGTCAAGGTGAATCCCATTCAGTAGAACCATAAAAATATAAACATCTCGGATGTCGGAGACTGAAAACAATGGTCAGGCACTTTGACAGCAGGGGCAGCTTTTGCCATTCAAGACTAGCCAGTTATTGTTGCAGATAAAGAAAGGGCCCAAGCCCTTTCATTCCTCTTTAGGAATGACTCCTAACATCCACCATTAACCTCTTTGTTAAGCTTTTGTCTCTGACATTAGAATGTGAGTTCCTGAAGGGCAGAGACTGTCTTTCTGCTTGAATTTGTATTTCCAGTGCTTATCTCAATACCTGACACACAACAAGCACCTAAAATGCTTGTCGCCTGTTAGACTTGGAATCAGGAGATACTGAGATTCTACCTCAGGCACTGGTGTTTTGCATGATCCAGTCACTTCACATTGCAGAGCCCTGGTTCCCTCATCTCTTAAATAGGTATAATGATATTTACTATGCCTACTCACAAAGGTATTGTGAGGAAAGCACTTTATGATAACAGCTTACATTTACATAGCATTTTAGGATTTACAGCAAGGATTGTTAGCCCCATTTTATGTATGAGAAAACTGAGGGTAACTCAGTTTGACCATTCTACTCCCCTGCTCATAAAGCTTCACTGACTCCCTTTTAAATATAAACTTCTCTGTTTGACATTTAAAACCTTGTATAATATGGCTCTAACCTATCTTTCTAGACTGATTTCATGTTACTTTCTCCCACATACTCTGTATTCCAGCCAAGCTGACTGATGTTCTCTCTGTACAACATTAAATCTCTCATCTTTGTGCCTTAGCACAAACTGTCCTCCATGCCTTCAGTGCCCTGGTAGAGCTATCATCACTTTCACTTTTTGAACTACCTGCCTCCCTTCAGATTCAGCTCAATTGCCATCCCTACATGAGGTGTTTTCTGATCATCCATTAAACAAATGTTTGTGCACTTCCTCCCTGTCCTCTGAAATTACTTCTGTTATATTTTATATTTACTTATCTGTGTGCGAGTTATTTTTGCCCTCCTCTCATAGAATTTTAACTCCTTGAGGGCAGTCTTGCTTTTGTATATGTATCTCTAGCACAGTGCCCTGCATGTTTTTTGTTTGTTTTTGGTCCAGACCCGTGATGTTTTTGATGTGGAAAAGTCTAATTATGGAAAACTATCCACTGATGAATATCCTAGGGCACTGATAGGTTAAGTTACTTGCCCATGATCACACAACCTGCACTGGTCAGAGGTAAGACTTGATTCCAGGTCTTCCTGGATACAGTGCTGTCCCTTTATCTGCTATTCTACACTCTTTTACATAGCAAGTCTGTAGTAAATTAATATTTAATTGATTGTCAGAGAGCTACAGTAACAGTTACCCAGCATCATAAATTAGCTATCAGAGCCACAATTCAAATTTCTGGTATTTTGACTCCAAGTCCACAACTATTTTCACATTCTGCTGCTGCCTTGTGCTATATAAAGATGACTTGGGGGCAGCTAGGTGGTGCAGTGGATAGAGCACCAGTGCAGGAGTCAGACACTTGACAGTCACTAGCTGTGTGACCTTGGGCAAGTCACTTAACCCCAATTGCCTCATCCTGGCTTATCTGCAGTCATCCTGATGAATATCTGGTTACTGGATTCAGATGGCTTTGAAGGAGAAGGGAGGTTGGTGACCTGCACAGCCCTCCCTCACAACATAGTCAAGTGCAAGTCATGTCATTATTTCTCTGATGTCATGGTCTTCTTCGGCAATGAAGGACAAACACACATAAAGATGAGTTCTTTTCATAAAATCAAAGGGTTGGAAGACTCCTAATAGATCATCTTGTCCAATTTACATCTGGACAGGAATCACTTCTATAATATCTCTGACAAATAGTCATCCAACTTCTGCTCAACCTCTAATCATAAGAAAGCAGTTTCTTCTGAGACACTCCATTCCACTTTGGGATCTTTTATCCGATTTTTCCTACATTTTGGCCACCAAGTGGTTATTTTTCCTAAGAATTTGGAAAGCAAATCATTCTTAAGGGAATTTGAAGTATCTGTGTGCTTATTTTGATGCCTTTTAGAATTATTTCAGGTTAGTGGCATGGAGCTTTGGAATTTCTGTTTTACCCCTAAATAACAAGGTGTGACAATTCATCCAGGAATTGAGCTCTAGAGATTGTAACCTAGAAAGGCTTAAACCAAAAATTGAATTGTTGGACATTCAGGCCATTGCTTCTTTGGAATTAGCTAGAACAGAGGCAGTGAAATGCTGATTCCTTGGGATGGGAGAGGGTACAAGAAGGGATCCCTAAAGATACTAGTATGCAGTAGTAGTATCTCTAAAGATTTGACTGTTGATGGCTATTATATAATATTATTAGCCTAACTCATTATATAGGTCTGTGGATCTGTAATTTGGTGGTAATTGTTTATTCTGAAAACCTCCTGCTAGACCAAAATTTCCTTGAGGTCAGCTTCTGATCTCTGTGTCATATGATAGAAAGAGTTTTGGTTTGAAATCAAAACACTGTTAACTTCAAGTCTGAACTATGATCATTATTAATTGTATTACAATTAATTTAACCTTTCAGGCTCAGTTTACTCTTCTGTTAAATGCAGGTAGTCTAATAGCCTGTATTACCAACCTCACAGATTGTTATGAAGAAAGAGCTTTGTAACACAAAGCATGATAGAAGTTTAAGCTGTTATGACTTTACTCTGTTTCTCCCCCAGCAACTGGTACTTTCTATATAACAGATATACTTTATATATAATAGATGTTTGTTGAATAAATGGATTATTAGTTGATTCATCAAAAGCTATCTTCCTCACTCTCAAAGCTCAGCTGTAAACAAAACTAGCCTTATTAACCAGGTAACCAGATTAACCAAGTATTAATTTGAGAGTTTTCTGCTGAAAAACAAGTTTGGGCAATTAGGAATATTTTCAGCTTTCATAGAGCCCAACATGTATCTTTTTAGGAGCAGAAACTTAATGACCCCACAGTTTCATCTTGTACATTCTCATTAAAAAAGCATTTATTTTGTCACATACCTGAATCTATCTTTGGATGGAAGAGAATCATATGCAAGTCTCATCCGTGTCTTCTTGTAAATCTTCATAAGGGATCAATCCATATGAAGCTTAGAGCCTTGGTCTTAGCCTTTTGATTCTTCCTGGATAGTAGTGCAGCATTCAGGTTGTATATGTTAGCCCTCACCCTCACTACATGACTGACCCACCTTCTTTTCTGGTCATATATGGCATTACTAACATCTATCTGCAAGGAATAGAAAAAGCAGAGAAATATCACTGGGTGCCTTTTTCCTCAAAGGAAACTAGAGCACATGTTGAACTAGTGGTTATGTCCATGATCTGCATCCTGCTGAAAAATGCTAACAAGGGAAATTGTCATTTTTCTGTTTAACTTGAGACTCTCTGTTTCATGGCATTGCTTTTTCTGCATTGTCTCCCTTCAATAAGAAGCTTCATTTACTCCTGATTTACTCTTTCACATTTTAGGATCACAGATTTAGAACTGAAAAGAACCTTAGAGGCCATATAGTCCAGTCCCCTTATTGTACAGATGAAAAAACTGAGGCTTAGAAAGGTTAAGCGAATTACCCACAGTCACATGAGTCACATACGTGTCAAAGGTCAGATTTAAACCAGGTATTCCTGATTCCTGAGTCCAGTATGCTGTCTACTATACCGTACTTTGTTTGCTCTTCATGGAAAAAGTACTTATTCTCACATAGGAATTCATCAGATATCAAATTTCCCTCAGAGCCTTGGTTTCCCAAACTGTAAAAATTCATTAAACCATTATTAAGCACCTGTTATGTGTAAGAGACTCTGTTAAGTGCTGGTCAGATAAAGAAAATGTAGAATTGAGACTGCATGACCTGTTAGGAGACCCCCAGTTCCCAGAATACATGCTATATTCCGAGATTCTTTTCAAGAACTCATATTGTGTTCCAGTATTCTTTGTCATAAGATCCCTACCAGTTGTAACAATGTATGTTCCAGCACCTATGCTCTAAGATCTTTTCCTCTAGTAGTATTCTAAGGTCCCTAATATTCTCTATTGTAAGTCCCTTTCAACTCTGACAGTCTGATTTCTCCTTTACCATAGAACTTTTTCTAGATCAGTAACTACAGGCCCATTTCCTGTTCCTCTCCACACACCTCAAACCAGTGGAGACTTGCAGGATTCAGCAAACATAGGTAAAATCCCAAGCCAAACATTTCTGACCACAATTTTGAGATGAGTTGTGAATAGACAAATTGAATATGAAGAGAATCCAGGTGGAGCAACATTAAAGTTGAAACAGCAAAATTAGAATATAAGTGTAGAAGACAAAAGCTGCCTTTGTTGGTTTATTGGTTATCATCTGTGAATTTGAAACTAAAATTTCCTGCCAAAAGAAGATAGCCCATATCAAAATCAGCTTTTAATCTTGTTTCTAAACTTAAAAATTTGGAGCTGGATCACTGTATTGTTTTGCACTTAATCTAAATGTGAAAAGATTTTAAATTTGACTAGCATATGGGCTGGAAACATCTTAGTTTTAGGCTTCAAAATAAAGGCAGCAAGGTGGGCATAATAAATGGTTGGGTTGTACTTGGAGCCAGGAAGACCTGAGTTCAAATCCTACCTCAGGCACTAGCTGTGTGCCCCTGGACAAGTGACTTACCCTCTCAGCCTCAGTTTCCTCATCTGTAAAACAGGATAATAATAGCACATACCTCAAAGAGTAGTTGTGAGGCATAAGTGAAATAATACGTGCAAATGCTTTGCAGATCTTGAAGCACTATATGAATGCTAATTAGCATTAGTATTATAGGCTAATCATTGCCAAAATGAAGTCATTCCTATTTGTCCTTACTTTCAGAGATATGATCATAACAAGAATGACAAAATCCTTCCAATCAGTCTGGAGCCATCATCAAGCACTGAACCCACTCAGTCCAACTTAAGGTAAGGCTTTCTATTTCAGAATCTTATTGTAGTCTGTCTTTGATATTCCTGGACTTTGTTAATAACAGCTTTCCACCTCATCCAGAAGAAGGATCTATATCTCTTCCTGTCCTTGTTGCTATTCAGTAATATTCAATAAATATAAAGATGTCCGGATTGGTCTCCTTGTGTCTATTCTTTCCTCTCTCAGTCCATCTTCCACATAGAAACAAAATTCATAGTCTCAAGACACAGGGCTGGGCATATGACTTCACTGCTCACATTCTGATTCTAGGCTCTGTCCTTAAACTTAACATACGACCAATTCCTCCACCCCTCAGTAATTTTTCTGGCCATTACTCTTGCTCTACTCTCACTTCCTTCTCTCTCCAGCCTTGACCCCTATAGTTAGCTAATTTGATGCTATACTGCCCTCTATTCTGAAATTCCTCCTCCCCTTGTCCTATCAATTCTCATCTCTTGTCAGACTTTATTCCTGACTTTCTCCTACCTTCCATTGCTTCCGCTCCTACACACATGCTGTTAATTAGAACTGGAGAAAAGTCACAACAACCATGCTAACTAGGTACCTTATAAATGTATTTTATCCAACTTTAACTGGGCCCTAATTGAAGTAAGTTAATCCATTTATTCCTTTCTAATTGCTTTCCTGTCTTAGTCCCTGCAAAAGCTTTTCCAAGGCTTTTCTCTCCTCAGACTTCTTGTACTTTCACTTCTCCCTATCTCTCTCAGGTAAGAATCTTCTCTCTTATTTTGCTGAGAAAATTGAGGCCATTCAACAGAAGCTTTTCATCCACTTTTCTGAATCTCAGAACCCCTTGACATATTGTCTAGCCTCACCTCCTTGCCCCAGGTTCTGAAAAAGAAGAGGCCCTTCTCTTTGCCAAGGTCAAACCCTCTTCCCTAACATTGCAACTTCAATCACACCCCCCTCTTCAACTTCTATCTACTGGTTACTTCCCTGCTGTTTTGTAACATGTCCAAATCACCCTTATCCTTTAAAAAAACCTTCACTAGGCTCGACTGTTCCCTCAAATTTTTATTTCATAGACCTTATCTCTCTTTCTCAACCAAGCTTACAAAAAGATGTCCACACTCTTTCTTTGCTCTTGAATCTTTTGCAGCCTGGTTTCAGACCTCATTATTTGACTGAAACTTCTCGTTCCAGTGTTCCTAATGATATGCTGATTACTAAATATGATGGTCTTTTCCCAGTCCTCTTCCTTCTTAAACTGTTTGAAACTTTTGAGTACCTTATCCTCCTGTGTACTCTCTTCTCTCTGGGTTTTCATGACATCAATCTCCTGGTTTTCCTCCTACTGGTTTAACCACTCTTCTAACTCCTTTGTTGGTTCATCATCCATATCATACTACTAGCCATGAGTGTTCCTCTAGGCTCTGCCTCCCACTCTTCTCTCTCTGCCTTCTCTCTGGTGGTGACTTCAGTAGCTCCCATAGCTATAAGTACCATTTTTATTTCGATAACTCCTTGATCTGTATATCCAACCCCAGTATTTCCCCTGAATTTCAATCTCACTTCATTAGTTGGCTATCAGACATGTCAAACTGATTGTCCTGGAGACTTCTCAAAGTCAACATGTCCATAATAATCGTTTAAACACCACCCATCTTTCAGCTGTCCCTTTTTCTGTCAGAAACACACTGATACTATTCCAAGAACCCAAGTTCATAACCTCAGCATTATCTTTGACTCCTTCATCCTGGATTACTTGCTATTGTCCTCATCCTATCCCATCCCCCATGCTCATCTGCTTGTCATTTTCCAAAGCCTTTCCTGATTCCCCCAGTTGTTAGTGCCATCCTCTCCACTCCTAAGACAACTCACTTTGTATTCATTTTATAAGTATTTATTCCACATGTATTGATTCTATATGATTCTGCATGTGTTCAAATATTTATTTGTTTGAGATCATGTTATGTTGCATTGTCCCTCCCCAGTAGAATGTGAACTTCTTGGGGTCAAGGACTGTCTTACTTCAATAGTATTTCCAGCACCTTGCCCCATGCCTGGCACATTGTAGGTGCTTGATAAATTCTTACTGATTTATTTTAAATTTTCCCACAGTATACAAGTTCCCCAAGTAAAACACTATCTCTTTTGTGCTTTAATTCAGTTAGAAATATTAAGTGCATCATGTGGAGTGCTAGGCATTATGGATATCAAGTTTAAAAAAAAGAGTAGTTTCTTGTGTTTTGTCAAATTTTTTAAAAAAATAATTCGTCTCTAGTTTCTTGAGAGACAACCGAATTAATACTGAAAAGAACCCTGAATCAGAAAACCTAATTGACTCTGCTGCTTATTAGCTTCCCCAAAAGCACTTTATAAACTATAAAAATGTTATATAAATGTGAGACTTTCTAGTATCATAGAATTAAGATTGATGGAACATATTCTCTCTCCAAGTTGCTCATTTTACATATAAGAAAACTGAGTTCCTAAGATCACATAGTTACATGGTTAGTAAGGAGCAGAACTTGAATTCAAACCCCTGTGCTGAGATTCTGAATCCAGTAGTCTTCCCATTATCCCAAGCTATCATCATAAATGTCTCCCCTGTTTTTCAATTTCCAGGTCATATTTACTTTGCCTTTTAGATTTCTTTATAGGGAAGAAACAAGGTGAAAGGGAAAGATCGGTGCCAGGAGTCAGGAGTTCTGGATCTCTCACTTGTCACTGTAAAGAGCAGTGTCGAAGTGAGCTGTTACCTTGTACACACTGCATGCATTTATCCAATAATACGTAGTTACCTTAGGACTTTTTTTCCTACACAGACAACATCAACTTTTATCTTTTTAAAATCCATGTATATTTATGGAGAATCCTTTGCCTGTAATTTGTATCCAAGTGGCAGAAGTTCCAGGTAAATGGCATTCCCTAATTGCCCATGGATTTTAGTAGACCTATTACAGGTTTATATAATATCAGAATTTTTTTCAATTCACAAGTTTGTGTTTCCGCTCCACGTAGGCTCATACGAACTCAAGACTCAATTTCTGTCTTAAGCTGTATGTCATTTGGAAGCTCAACAAAGGCAGTGATTAGATTGTATTTCTGGTTTCTACCAGGACTCTTGGCATTTGTAGAACATTAAGTTCAGTATTAAGTACTTACTGTGGGAAAAGTACTGGATGATAACCCATCTAGAATGCACTTTAAAGTTTACAAAGTACTTTCTTTACAGCTCCTTGGTAAGTAGTGTAATTATTATTATACTCATGTTACAGATAAAAGTCTGAAGCTTGGACACGTATGATTTGCCTAGAATCACCCAAAGAACATACAGTCTAGTAAGGATGATAACAACGTGCACAAACCAGTGTGATCAGTATAAAGGGGAGAGTAATAACAAAGTGCTCTAAGAAAATTTGAGGAAGAAGAAATTTTACCCTGGAGAATACAGGAAAACTTCTTGGAGGAGGTGGCACCTGAGCTGGACCTTGAAAGAAAAGAGAGAGAGAGAGTTTTTAATAAGTGGAAATGAAGGAGTATGACCCAGTCTCTAAGGATGGAAAAGACAATGACCTACTGCTTAGTGGCAGATATCCCAAAGAGATTCATTATGAGGCTTGGTGTTTTGACTTGTCAAATCCAGGGAAGTAGGGCCCCAGACTTTAAAGGAAATCCACAGACTGTACCACAGCACCACACAATCTCTCTCTGTTTCTTACATATGAGTAATCTGCTGACAGGAGGAGGAGGAGAGGTGGCCAGGCAAACGGGAAGATGAGAAAATGAGTTAGAAATTCTCCAGAGGGGTTCCAGTGCCTTGACTTGTTTGTTAACTCAACAAGAGATCATTATATGACAATTAAAGTAATTCATCCAACAAATATTTATTAGGTCCTTATGTGAAGAACGTTGCTAAATGCTAGGGAAGATAACAAAAGTTTAGATAATAAAGTTTATCATCTAGTAGGGAGATAAGATGTTATGCAAATAACAGTAAAATATTTTCCATTCACATGTATCTTCACTTCTAAGTATAAATATTTTGTTTTATACAGTATATACATAAGTTCATTAAAGAGAGATGAAAATCTCATCTAAGATCTGAATGGAAAAAGAAGGTTGCTAGCTAATGAGAAATCACAGGAGGCTTCCTGGAGAACATGGCATTTGAATTAGGTTTTGTTAAGAACATTGGTAAAACTTAAGGCAAGAGAGCAGGAAATGTTCCAGAGACATCCAATTTGCTTGGAGGGATAAGAAGGCAGAGAGGAGGGAGAAAGCTAGAAATGTGGGATGGCACCAGATTGTGGAGGGTTTGAATGCCAAGCAGAATGGTTAGGGAGCCACTTAAAGATTTTTAAGCAGAGGATTGACAGATCTCTTCATAGGGACGATTATTTTGACAGTGGTGCAAAGGATAATGGTATTCCATCTCACTCTGCTGTATCAGAACAACAATTACTGTCTTTGATCATCAATTTATGATGCCATTGTTTTGCTGACCACATTTCCAATTTTTCCTGACTCCCAGGTAAAGCAGCATGGTGTATCATTATCCCTGTTCAAAATGTAGTATTGTCCACTCTCATAACATCTTGTTTTACATATACCTATAGGAAGTCTTCCTATCTGAAAATTCCATTGCTTATAATAATCACCACATTTCCATAGTATTTGAAGTTTACAAAGGGATTTCCTCAACATTAAGGGGTAGGTCGGTGAGATTATTTTCCCTGTTTTATAGAGAACTGAGATCTAGAACAGACAAATGAGTTAATCTTGGTTATGAAACTAGCAAATGTCCAAACCAGAACTCCATCCCAGGTCTGTGGATTTCAGACTCAGTCTTGTCCTCTACACATGTGGTTTACTTTCCATTGAGAGGACGCAGTCAAATTTGAGCCCCTTTTCCAGATGGCAGAAGCAACAGAGTAAAGTGAAAAGAAGACTGGACTTGAAGTCCCAACACCTGAGTTGAGGCTCCGACTCTGACACTCAGTATCTTCTTGGGTCTAGGAACTGAAACTATGACATCATTCATATGGAAAGTTCCCTTTGAGGAAAGAAGTTCCTCTGCATAGATCACTGAGGGATTAAGTGACTTGCTGAGGGTCTGGTAGCTAGTATGTGTAAGAAGTAGGACTTGAACCCAGGTTTTCTTGGCTCTGAAACCATTTTTCTATTCACTGTTTCTCTCTTTATCTGCCTAACCCTGGGCAAATCATTTTACCTCTCTTTGCCTCAGTTTTTGACATCTTTAAAATGGAACTGCTACTTCCTGTGGTGAAAGGACTTTATAAGCTTTAGGTATTACAGAAATCATACTCTTAATATTATCATTTCATCACTTACTCATGAACTCTTTGCTCTTCTTTTTCCAGTGTCAGTGCAAAGATAAAAGCAATTGAAGCCAAGCTGAAAATGATGGCCGAAAACCCTGATGCTGAGTACTCAGCAGCCCCTGTCTATTCCTACTTTAAACCACCAGATAAAAAAAGGACTAGTCCTTACTCCCGAACTGCTTGGAAGTCTCGAAGATGATGATTGGGAAAAGCTGTAGCAGCAAAGAAAACTGCTTTATACACCTGAAATCCTCTGCCTTTGTACTTTGTAGATTTAAATGGTACTATCCAAGAGCACAATCACAACGTTAGAGTTTTGTAACATGGCATTTTAAACTTTTCTTATGGCTGTTCCTTGCCCAAAGTATGTATAGAATTGAACACCATCCAGAATAAATTGGATTGCATCCAGAGCTCTGACTTTAACACAGGGATACTCTAGTTGACTGAGCTGTTTGCATTTTGTGAGTCCAAAAATGTTACTCAATATACCAGACAAAGAGAAGCTGACTGTTTAACCGAGAAAACGAAATTTGTCAAAGTGCTCATTTTCTAAAGAAGTAGTAGGGATGGGGTGGGGTGCCTTGCCTGAATGCCTTCAACACCTCAGGGCCAGCAGCAGGGATGGATAGTAGAAGGTGGCCAGAGACTACTTTTGTTACTCTGTTTTTTGATTGTGTTCAGAAGGGTCCCTGAAGTTTTACAGTATGAGAGTGCCACAGATAAGGAATGCAAAGGAAAAGTTCTTTGCCAAAGAGAGCAGGTCCTTAATCTGTTTAAGCATTCCTTTTCACATGTTTTAAATTCCAGATAGGAAGGCATAGTGGACTTCCAAAAACCATTTTAAAGGAGACAAGTCCATTGATGACTTTTCATCAAGACAATAATTCAGTCTTGAAAATCTTTCGTCAAACCAGGAATGCATCTTTTTAAAAATATTGTTTAGCACAATGAACTAATAAACCTGTAAGAGTGTTAATGAGAAACTTTTAGAAATTAGAAGTCTGCCGGGAAATTTTATAGCATGAGAATGCCTTCTTCAGAATTAAATTTTGGCCACCGTCAATAAAATGAAATATCTCTTTTAGCAAACGTGAAGGCCAAGATAGCCCTTCTCAAACACCCTCTTTCCTAATATATCACTCTTAATAGCAGAGATTGAGCTGTGTTGGGGGCAGGGAGTTGGGGTAAAGAGGAGTGGGGAGTTTGTATAATAGGTGTTTAAGTCATTGGCCTAGTAATTGAGGGATTTTCTTTGATAAGTTCTATATGACTTAAAATTTATTATATTGGTCTGAATAAGATGTATTCTTTCCGACTAAACCTAGAGTACAGCCTATAATCCAGATTGGGTTTTGTTGTTTGTTTAGAAGAAATCTCTTTTTAAGGGGGGCAGCCTCCATTCTGGCAAAATATGCTTAATTTTCATACATAGAATCCACCTGCTTGTTTTCTGTTTTCTTCGACTTTGAAAAGTCCTCGTGGTAAAAGAGGGAAAGTTGTGTAATCAGGAAGCCAATGGGGATGGTGTTTCTGCCAGCACAATTTTAGTTATGTAGGGTAAATTTTGGCCAAGTATTTCATTAGGTAGCTTGTTCATTCCTCCAGGTCTTTGATTTATTCTGGGTGATGCCTAACTTTATGATCAAGAGGTTCCCCCTATTTCTTTATAATAAAGCATGTTCTTTCTCTAAAGCAACATAAGCCTTTCTATATTTGTTGAATATCAGAAATGAAGCTTCTTGACAATTTCACTGCATCATGGTATAGTTTCAGGAAATACTGGATTTAGAGAAACCTTGTGTAGTCAGGGGTGGGCGAGTGGGGGAGTTATTTATTTGTTTACTTTCTGGGTAAGTGTCTCTTGAGCTATCTTTAGGGTAGCACATATTGGCAATTAAGTAGAGACATCTCTTTGGTGCAAGTGATATCCCTTCCTATTCAGAAAGATGGCAGGAGTGGCTTGCCTGGCCATTATCTTATGGATGGTATCCCCAGCAGGTTTGGGATGAAGTAGGACTTATTTAGTGCAAACCAGTCTTCTATTTTTAATAGGAATTTTGAGAATATTTGACTTTGAATTATATAGAGCTGTTTCCTTTAGAAACCAGAGCTATTTATTTGTATTGAAGGCAATGTTATGATTTATAGCAACTCATTTCTTTATGTGAATAAATGCAAGAAAATGTTGATACAGTTTCTTTTTCTCTTGGGTCACTGGAATCAAGATTGCGAAACTCAAGTTGTCTCCCTGTGCTCCCAATATTCCCATTTCACATCCCATACATTTTAAATTCTTACTCATTTTTTAAAGCTCAATTCAAATACTGCCACTGCCACCACTTCCTAAGAAATCAAGACTGGGAAGGGACCGTAAAGATCATCTAGTCAGTGCAGCCTCATTTTAAAGAAGAAGAACCTGAGGCCCAGAGGTTAAGTGTTTTAATCAGCTAAGGTCACACAAATGGTGAGCAGGGCCAGGCTTCAAACCCAGATCTTCTATCTCAAATCAAATTCACTGGTCTTTCTGTTACATCACATGGGACTGGTATTAACTGATGTTAACTGGGACCCTGCTGGAAGCACAACACATTTAGGTTAGAAATTCAAGCTCAAGTCCACACTGGATTCTACCTCCCCTACCTCCTATTTGGTCAAGAATGCTAAAAATGAGGTCTCTTAGCCTAGTTTCCCCTGTCCACAGGTAACTTCCACAGGCTACAAAGGAAGAGCCCTTAGTTTTAGGTCCCAATATTGTGTATTCTGGGATCTCTTGTAGCTCTCTCCCATTCTGTGGACTGTAATCTAACCTTCTATGTTCCCTTCCAGCTGTGCCATTCTGTTCTGACGCTAGTGTAAGGGACAAGACTTTTAATTCATTCTATTCAGGCACAACAACCTTGCCTAGCAGCTTCAGTGGATTGCTCTGTTTCTAACTTGGCCTCACCATAGCAAAGCTCCATGTGTGGAGCAGAAACTACACTGGAGCACTGTACTTGTTCCTTTGGACAATGCAATGTTATCACTGATTAAGACCAGTAGCTTAAAAGAAAGCCTTCTCTTGGCTGTCTGCTGTCGAAGGTGACTGCCTTGATGATCTCTGGTAAGGTTCTTTGTAAACCTTATCAAAGCATTTTTCGCATTCTTTTATCTTATTTAAGCCTAGTAAGTTGGTAGAGTCAGTATCCAGGCATTGACTGAATATCCACTGTATAAGACCCTTTTCTGAATGACAGGTTTCTGTAGTGCCTGAAAATATCCAGTAATTTTTTTTAACTTTGTAAGGTAGTACAAATACTATTTTCTTCATTTTTCAGATCAAACATTCGGCATTGTTTCAGCAAACATTTTTTAAGCAACCATGTGAAGGGCACTGTGCCAGCTACATTGTGGGAGGTGATAAATTTATACAAAAATGGGTCCTTTCCTCTTGGAGTTTATGGCTTTGCAAAGGAATGACACACCAGTACAGATCACCATTGGCTCAAAATTATATAAGCCCATTAAGGAATGCAAAGCAAAATGCTACGTGAGGTCTAAGAGTAGACTTACCTCTAGACTCAGATCAAGAAAGACTTCCTGGCTTAGTATTTAAGATAAGCTTTAAAGGATGGGTAGAATTCCAGCTGGAGAAGAGAGAGAAGACATTGCAGGCACAGGGAGCATCTTGAATAAAGGCATATAAAGGTTTGAGAGGGTACACAGTAGGCAGAACGCTGACCAATATCCCTAGGATATAGAGTACATGAAGGGGACTGTAGGGCTGTAAAGGTAAGATGGTGCCAAATTGTGGGGTCAGGCTGAGGAATTTGAACTTTAATGGGGAAGCAAAAGGGAATAAGTTGTGGAAGTGGGAAAAAATCCTTTTAGAATTTCATTGCAGTAGGTTAGGTGAATAGCAGTAAGAGCATGTACTAAGTGTGGCCAGTGGAAATTCACTTGAATAAACATTAAGTACCTGCTATGTCTAGGACCTGGAGATAAAAAGTCAAAAATGAAAACGTCTCACCTCTGAAGGGGCTTGAATTCTTTTGACCAGTACAATGTGTCTGCAAATGAATTAGAAATTTGAAAAAGGAAAGAACGTTGAAAAAGAAAGCAAGTGGCATCTGAGCTAAACTGGAAACAAGGATTCCAAGAGGTAAAGGGACAGAGGAAGTATCTGGACACAAATGCCCAAAGGTTAAGCAACAAAGATCCTAAAACAAGAAGACAAATTTGACCTCATAAATAAATCACATTGAGACTCTACAAGATGAAACCCATGGCAGAAATAAGGCTTTGGGTGGGCATAATGTGTTCCCAAGAAACCAGATAAGTAATTGGGTTAGGGTAACTGGTAAGAAGATGAAGACATTCAGGATGCAGAGAGGGAAAGCATTATGAAGACCACCTGGGTGAAGATCTGTGGAAGGACTATGAAAGATGACTTTGTCATCAGTATATGCTACAGACTACCTGGTCAAAATAAGGAAATAGATGAGGAGTTTGGGAAATATTACAAGCCTGGCACACAGTGGGTTAGTGATGGCGGTAGAGGGAGAAGTTCAATTATCGAGGCATCTGCTGGAACTTTCCCACTGCCAGAATCAGCCCTAGTCACTTCTTGACTAGCCTTAATAATTGCATCTTTCCAAAGTCAGTGAAATCAACAAGGGGTAACATCTGTATCTAGTTGCTGGAGGGAAAATGAAGGGAATGTGGGGAACTGACCAGTCTCTTCCAAAGTTTGTGAGAGGGGACAAGAAAACCAAGTGTGTGGTACACTCTAGATCTGAGAAAAGCAGCTTTCAAAAGATTGAGAGAAGGATTGACAAATGGTGTCAAAATTCTGGAGAAGTCAGATGAGGAAGAATTGGAAACTGAAGCAGGAAATTCTGAAGACAAAGGGAAACAATTCCTATGTGAAAGAAAAATGATAATTATCTGAAAAGACCAGATGTGGATAAACAGAGAACTCACCAAGCTTAGATTTTTTTTAAAAAATATATTTAGGAGACACAAATAGTGGTAGATAAACAAAGGGTGAAATCCAAAAACCTGACTTGATCCTGTAAGAATGGCATTAGGACTGCTAAAGTTCAGAAGGACCTAAGGCTTCCCAGGAAAGCTGTTCTGTTCCATTCTATTGTATTTGAAACCCTACTAGAGGAAGAAAAAGGATCAAAGAAGGTGTAGACCACATGGCTGGGAGTGGAGGGGACCATGATAACTGACAACCGAGTTGGATAATTCTTCCTATGATTTTGTTTTTTTTTATGCCAAGAAGATGCTTTTCCTATATTCCAAAAAGGACAAAAATAGAGCTAAAAGGAGGGCCTACCCAAGACTAGTAAGAAATAGTAGTAAGAAATTATGTATCTGCCCCTCATTTAGTTAAAAGTTTTTATTAAGATCCAGCCAGATGAAAGAAAACAGATTTAATGGACAAGAAAACCTGGATGCAGATCCTGACTCTGACACACTAGCTGCGTGATCTTACGTAAGTCATTTAACCTTTAAACACCTATTGGCAACATTCTAAGACTTAAAGTCACAGTTAGGCATCATGAGGGAAATTATCACATCAAGTTCTGTCTGACAATGAAATCCCAAGTCCACCCCCTCTCCCTCAATGTTAGACACAACAAATACAAAGACAAAAACTTCTTGCCTTCAAATAGTCCAACAGTAATTTTTCTGAATTCAAGTCATCTGGCATAAATAAACTAATTTCTTGGAGGCTGAAAGAACTGATGGACATCATCACTGACTTACTATCAATGACAATTGAAAGATCCAAAATTACAGGTGAGCAACTACAGGACTGTAGAAAACCTAGTACCTAATTTTCTTTTTAAAAGAGAAAGAGAATAGAGGCTATGAACTATAGCCGATGAACTTGACTTCAGTTCCTAGCATAATTCTATAATAGATTCTTAATCACATGGTTACTGAACATCTGGAAGAAACAGAGTCAAACCTGGCTTTAACAAAGAGTCAACCTGGCTTTGACAGGTTATGCCAGGCTAAACTTATCTCCTTTTTTGCCACTTACTAAACTAGAAAGTCAGGGGAATCAACCAATCAACAAGCATTTATTAAATACTGTACCCTATACCTACACTGTGTCAGGCCCTGTGCTTGCAATGCACGGAGTTGGAGAACTTAACAAGATTAAGGAGGCAATAATCCTACTGTACTCTGTCCTGGTCAGTTCACAACTAGAGTATCATGTTAGTTCTAGGTGCCAGAGTTGATAAGCTCAAGAGGATCCAAGAAGAACAAGAATGATGGGAGTCCTTGAATTCATACCAAATGAGACTCCATTGAAGGAACATTGTATCCTGGAGAAAACCTAAGTGGGACATGATAGCTGTCTCCAAATATTTGAAGGACTATCATATGGAAGAGGGATTGCACATATTTTGTTCGGCTCCACAAAACAGAATTAGGAACCTTGAGGAGAAGTTGCAAAAAAGCATATTTGGGTTTGATCTCAAAGAAAAATCCTCGATGAAATGGGCTGCCTTTGAAAGATGAGACTCTCCTTCATTGTAGCCCTTTAATCAGAGCTGGATAAATAAGGGTTATGAATTGGAATGAATGGCTACTGAGATTCCTTCAAACTCTAAAATGTGTGAATAATTCTGTGAAATAAATGGATTCTAGGCAAAGAGGGATAGCCTGGGCAGTGGCCTGGAAAGGAGAGGTGGAATGCCAAATTTGTTGAATAAATTAGTGGTCCAGTTTAGCTAGATGTATGATGTGTCTACAAGAATAATATAAGTCTAAAAGAGAAGGTAAGAATCCAGTTATAAAGGACTTTAAATACCAAGTGGACAAGATGTGATTTGGACCTACTCAAGTCGTATAATGAACAGGTAAGTAGCACAATAAGCAGAGTTCTGGACCTGGAAGGAAGACCTGAATTCAAATCTGACTTTTGACACCTAGTAGCTATTTGACTCTGGACAAATCACTGTCTCTGCCTCAGTTTCTTCATCTGTAAAATGGAGCTATTAATAACACCTACCTCTCAGGGTTGTCATGAAGATAAAAGGAGATAATATTTGTAATGTGTTCAGTGAACCTTAAAGTATCACACAAATATTGAAATGAGAAGACCTAGGTTCAGATACTGTTTCTGGTAGTGTGACCGTGTCAAGTCAATTAATCTTTCTACATCTTAGTTTCTTCTTCTTATAATCGGGAATAATGTTTGTAGTCCTACCTCAAGGGTTGCTGTGAGGGTCAAATGAGATAATGCATGTTAAGCGTTTTAAGAATTTTAAACTAAATGTTAATAATAATTATCATTGAACAAGGAACAAGTATGGTCAGGCATGTATTTTAGGAATAGTAATTTGCCAGCTGTGTGGAGGATAGACTGGAGAAGAGAAAAACACAATTAGGAATACATTGTAATAGTCCAGGTGGGAGCCAATGTGGGCCTGAACTAGGGCAATAACTGAGTGAGTGAGAGAAAGGGCCATGTGTGGGAGATATCAAGAAGAAAGAATGGACAAGATTTGGCAACTGTTTGGATTTGGGGCAAGTAGAGAGAGGGAGGTGAATCAAGGATGACTCAGAGAGGCTGAGAACTTAGGTGACTGGAAACACAGGGGCACCCTCAACAGAAATAAGGAAGATTGTAACAAGAGTAGGTTTCAGGGGGCAGGATAACAACGTCTGTTCTGAAAATGTTAGACTTGAGTTGCTTATGGGACATCCATGAAGAGAAGTCCACCAGCCAAGTAATGTAGGTATAAAACTCAAGAGAGAGACTAGTGTAGGATATACAGATTTGCACTGAGATGATAATTAAACATATGGGAGCTGATGAGATAAGCTAATGAGAGGGTGTAGAAAAAAGAAGAGTATGCAGAGACTTAAGGAATACCTACAGTTAGGGTACAGGATGGGGATGATGAAACAGAAGAGACTAAGGAGGATCATCAGATAGGAAAAGAGCAGAGAGCCTGCTGTATCATAGAAGCCAAAGGTGTCATTTGTATCCAGGAGCTAGAGGTAGTTGACATTGACGGTTACTGGTATATCAAGAAGGATAGGGATTAATTTTTTTAAAAATGTAGAATTTAGCAGGTGAGATAATAGAAATCTTGGGGAAAGCAGTTGCAGACAAGTGGTGAGGTCAAAAGTCAGATTCAGAGGGGTTGAGAAGTAAGAGGAAGATGATAAAGAGTAGGCGAAAATGGATAGAGCACTGGCCTTGGAGTCAGGAGGATCTGAGTTCAAATACATTCTCAGACATTTGACACTTGTGTGACCCTAGGCAAGTCACTTCATCCCAGCTACCTCAACAACAACAACAAAAGAGTAGGTTAAGAGTTTAAGATTATTTTTTTCTTGGAGTGTGACTGTGAAAGGGAGATAAGAGTGATTAACTTGAAGGCAAAGCAGAGTGAAATAAAAAAAATTATGTTTGTTGGCAACTGTAAGATAAGAAAAGGAGAGACTAAAAATGAGAAGAAGAGAGGGCATGATTTAAAAAGACCAGCTCCTGGAGGAGAAAGAAGGGAATAGGATCAATGATGAAAGCAGAAAGTTGGCCTTGGTAAGGAGAAGAGACCTCTTTATTAGAAACTAGAAAAAAGGAAGAATCAGGGAAAGAGAGAGAGAGTTTGAGGTGTAACTAATAGAAGAAGAGGAAGCTCAAGAAATACAGCCTCTATTTTCTCAGTAAAAAGGCTAAGTCCTCTGCTGAGAACTAAGGGATATGTATTGTACAGGAAGCTTGAAGAGAAAAGAGAATGAAGGAAGGAAGGAAGGAATGTGCATTTATTAAGTGCTTACTATGTGCAAAGCATGTTGTTAAGATCTGGAAACACAAATAGAAAAATTGTAGTCTCTTCTCTTAAAGAATTCATATTCTAATGAAGGAGGTAACACATATAATAAGTTTCATTTAATAATAATAATAATATCTAATGTTTGTGTTGCATTTGCCATGTGCTAGGCACTGGGCTAAGTGCTTCATAATTATTATCTCTTTGAGCCTCACAACACCTATAGAAGGTGGATGCTATTATTAATGCTCACTTTATGGTTGAGGAAACTGAGACAAAGAGAGGTTAAGTAACTTCCCAGGGTCACACAGCTAGCAAGTATCAGGGGCTGGGTTTGAACTCATGTCTTCCTGACTCTAGGCCTCATGATCTATCTACTGTGCCACCTAGCTATCCCTATTGCAAGCCCTATGGAAAGGTCCTGTGGTCCTTAGAGTATAGAAATAAAGCATATGGTAATGCATCTTCCTGAGTACCATTTCAACTGATACATACAATTCCAAGGACTTTAGTGGTGAGAACTTTTTTTCCTCCAGTCTTCAGCGTCTATGGCTGCTGAAAAGGTAAGGCTTATAGCACAAGCTGCCTCCTGTCTCTCCCTCAGGGTACCTTGCTTTTTCAAGTAGGCCAGCTTGTTTGCCCAGTAGAAGATAATTGGCCAACAGTTGGTGAGGATGGCTAACTTCTTTGCCACCTGGATTAGAAGGTTTTGAATAGCTATTTTGGATAGTATGATAGAAAGTAAGGCATGGTAGGCCCAGTCAGAATGATCGCATATTTCTTCATTGATTTCAACAGGACATACATAGGACTAGAGAAAGCAGCTGATGGGGTGATAACTCCAGGCTGGTGTTTGGCAAGGTATAAGCAATGACAGAGCAAAAAATCAAGGGACTCCAGGAGGAGAAAGAAGGGAATATGATCATATATTTAGAGTTGGAAAGGTCCTAGATCATCTAGGCTAATCCTTTCATTTTACAGATAAAGAAACTAAGACCCAGGGTGATGTGTATAGTTGAGCTAATCAATGACAGGATCCAAGACTGGCAAAAGTATAATTACACCAAAGCAGAAGTGGTGGACTATGAGACATCAGAGGAATGGAAGGGCTGCAGATTGCAATCAGTGACAGATTTAAATGGAATGAGGCAGAGGGATAAATGAGAAGATAGGAGGTTAGAAAAGTTTCAGCATTGCAGGTAATTGAGGTGATGAGTAGTACAGTTATGGATAGTGGTAAGTCTAAGATACAACCATCTTGTGGGTGGCTAGAGTAAATCAAAAGCATAGGTCATTGGATCTGAGGAGGTTGATGAACTAGGACACTAGAGTATTTGGATGGATAGCTGGAGAGAGGGGGGGGGAGAGAGAGAGAGAGAGAGAGAGAGAGAGAGAGAGAGAGAGAGAGAGATCAAAGCTTCCAACTATAAGAGCAGGTTTTAGAATGAAGATTAAACTAGTTCCTTAAGAAAGAAGGAAAGGTGGGGTGGAGCCAAGATGGCAGAGCAGAAAGACATACATATGTAGGCTCTCCCCACACAGCCCATAAAATACCTGTAGAGAGGGACTCTCAACAAATTCTGGAGCAGCAGAAGTGGAGAACAACAGAGAGGAGATTTCCAGCCCAGGGTGACCTGAAAGGCCCATGGGAAACGTTGGTTGCACTGGACATAGAGCAGAACCGAGCCCAGCCTTGACCACATGACACAGCAGCTCTGGGAGAAGGACACCTCAGGGGCAGACTCTCCAGTTGCAGCAGCAGCAGGTTCACAGATCCCTCAACCCACAGGTGTCAAAGGTCAGTGACAGGGTTTTTTCAGCTGGCTGGGAAGGGAGAAGGGCCTTCCCATAGCTCCAGCCTTAGGCAGAGGCCACAGAGACCACATCAGGCAGGTGGCAGCAGTTCCTACCGCAGCCCCTACAGCAGCCTGCATCCATTGTTGGATAGTGAAAACCCTGGGGGCACTGAGGAGCTGATTATTATCTCAGCCCTGTGTAGAGGCTCTGAGGGAGCTGATCTTTATCTCACACTGAATGGTGGACCTGCCCATGCAGCTTTTCTGAAAATCAGCCCCCAGTGCTGGCCTGGCAGAACTGGAGGCCAGGTGCCTATGGAGAGGAAACTGCTAAGAGTCTGGGCACAAAAATCTCCCAGACCAGTGTACACACTTGATTGTGCCACCTTGGAGGAACTGAGATTTTACAGATTTCCAGAGTATACCCTACTCTTGACAAAGGACCCAAAAAGTCAAGTAACTGGTTGGGAAAATGCCCAAAAAAGGGGAAAAAAAATAAGACTATAGAAGGTTACTTTCTTGGTGAACAGATATCTTCTCCCATCCTTTCGGATGAGGAAGAACAATGCTTACCATCAGGGAAAGACATAAAAGTCAAGGCTTCTGTATCCCAAACATCCAAAATAAATATTCAATGTTCTCAGGCTGTGGAAGAGCTCAGAAAGGATTTTGAAAATCAAGTAAGAGAGATGGAGGAAAAACTGGGAAGAGAAATGAGAGAGATGCAAGAAAATCATGAAAAGCAGGTCAACACCTTGCTAAAGGAGACCCCAAAAAATGCTGAAGAAAATAACACCTTTAAAATAGGCTACCTCAGTTGGCAAAAGAGATTCAAAAAGCCAATGAGGAGAAGGATGCTTTAAAAAACAGAATTAGCCAAATGGAAAAGGAGGTTCAAAAGCTCACTGAAGAAAATAGTTCTTTCAAAATTAGAATGGAACAGATGGAGGCTAATGACTTTATGAGAAACCAAGAAATCACAAAACAAAACCAAAAGAATGAAAAAATGGAAGATGATGTGAAATATCTCATTGGAAATACACCTGACTTGGAAAATAGATCCAGGAGAGATGATATAAAAATTATGAGACTGCCTGAAAGCCATGATCAAGAAAAAGAGCCTAGACATCATCTTTCATGAAATTATCAAGGAAAACTGCCCTGATATTCTAGAACCAGGGGGCAAAATAAATATTGAAAGAATCCACCAATCACTGCCTGAAAGAGATCCAAAAAAAGAAACTCCTAGGAACATTGTGGCCAAATTCCAGAGTTCCCAGGTCAAGGAGAAAATATTGCAAGCAGCTAGAAAGAAACAATTCAAGTACTGTGGAAATACAATCAGGATAACACAAGATTGAGCAGCTTCTACATTAAGGGATCAAAGGGCACGGAATATGATATTCCAGAAATCAAAAGAACTATGACTAAAACCAAGAATCACTTACCCAGCAAAACTGAGTATAATACTTCAGGTGAAAAAATGGTCTTTCAATGAAATAGAGGACTTTCAAGCATTCTTGATGAAAAGACCAGAGCTGAAAAGAAAATTTGACTTTCAAACACAAGAATGAAGAGAAGCATGAAAAGGTGAACAGCAAAGAGAAATCATAAGGGACTTTACTAAAGTTGAACTGTTTACATTCCTACATGAAAAGGCAATATTTGTAACTCTTGAAACTTTTTTCAGTATCTGGGTTGTTGATGGGATTATACACACATACACACACACACATACACACACACACACAGCACAGCACAGGGTGGATTCAACAGGATGGGATCATATCTTTAAAAAATGAAATCAAGGGGTGAGAAAGAAATATATTGAGAGAAAAAAGGAAGAAATGAAATGGGGCAAATTATCTCTCATAAAAGAGGCAAGTAAAAGACTTTTCAGTGGAGGGAAAAAGGGGGGAGGTGAAAGAGAAAACATGAAGCTTACTTTCATCACATTCGACTCAAGGAAGGAATAAAATGCACACTCATTTTGGTATGAAAATCTATCTTACAATACAGGAAAGTAGAGGACAAGGGGATAAGCAGGGTGGGGGGAATGATGGAAGGGAGGGCAATGGGAGGAGGGAGCAATTAGAAGTCAACACTCTTGGGGAGGGACAGGGTCAAAAGAGAGAACAGAAGAAACAGGGGGGCAGGATAGGATGGAGGGAAATATAGTTAGTCTTATACAACATGACTATTATGGAAGTCATTTGCAAAACTACATAAATATGACCTATATTGAATTACTTGCCTTCCCAAAGGGGATGGGTGGGGAGCGAGGGAGGAAGAGAAGTTGGAACTCAACAACTATTGAGTATTGTTCATGCATACAACTAGGAAATGAGAAATACAGGTAATGGGGTATAGAAAGTTATCTTGCCCTACAGGACAAAAGAGAAGATGGGGATAAGAGAAGGGAGGGATGTTAGAAAGGAGGGCAGATTGGTGATAGGGGTAATTAGAACGCTTGGCGTTTTGGGGTGGGGGGAGGGGAGAAATGGGGAGACAATTTGGAACCCAAAATTTTGTGGAAATGAATGTTGAAAACTTAAATAAATAAATTTAAATACAAAAAAAAAAGAAAGAAAGAAAGGTAGTATGGAGGTCAGTAGATAATAATTATGGCAAGATTCTGGGATAGATGATGTTGACAAATGGAATGTATATGAGAGGGAAGAAATTGAACAAAAGTGGCAAAGGAACAGATCAGAACTGTCAATGTGGAACAAAATATATGCCCATCCTTCCTTCTGGCTCAGTGTGTCAGGGAACATAAGCAAATGAATATTAGAAAAGATGTCCAGGGATAGAGTATCTTTCAGAGGCCAGATTTCCATGAGGATCAGAAGAGGGATAGAGTGTAACATGAAGAGACATAGATGGAGGGGAGTTTGTTTACAATAAGGGTATAGGGTGGGGAGACAGTTGTGAATTGGATTAACTTCTGGAAAACAACTTGAAATTATCCTAAGAGAGTGACTAAATACCCTTTGACCCAAAGAACTCACTGCTAGGCATATACCCCTGAGAGACCAAAGATAGAAGAAAAAATATTTAGAATTGGGTTTTTTTGTAGTAGCAAAGAAAAAGAGAGAGGGGGAGGAAGGAAGGAAGAAAGGAAGGCAGAAAGAAAGAAGGAAGGAAAGAAAGAAGAAAGGAGGGCGGAGCCAAGATGGCAGAGTAGAAAGATGCACATACGCTACCTCCAAACCCACTGCCCATAAAATATCTGTAAAAAAAGAACCACTAGTGAATTCTGGAGCAGCAGAAGCCACAGAACAATGGAGCGGAAGAGATTTCTGCTCCAGAGAGCCTGAAAACCTCTCGCAAAAGGTCCCTCGCACCCCAGACCCGGAGCAGAGCCCAACCCTGCCTCGGCAGTGCAGCGCGGAAAGGGGTGGATCCGAGCAGGCTTCAGGGACAGAATCTCCAGTGGCCGCACAAGTCCCCCACCCACAGGTGACAAGGGTTGGTGAGAGGGTCTCTTTGGCGGGTCGAGAGGGGTGTGGGGTGCCCCCATAACTCAGGCCCCCTTGGGAGGCAGCAGCAGAGACGGGAGCAGACCAGAGCTCCCCAAGCAGGCAGGAGCCCAGATCCATTGTTGAAGGTCTCTGCATAAACCCCCTGAGGGAACTGAGCCCATGAGGTGGCCCTGCCCTGACCTGAACACCTGAACTTAATCTCACACTGAATAGCAGCCCTGCCCCTGCCCAAAGCCCTGAGGCTGGGAAGCAGCATTTGAATCTCAGACCCCAAGTGCTGGCTGGGAGGATCTGGAGGCGAGGTGGGGGTGGAGAGGACACTCAGAAGTCAAGTCACTGGCTGGGAAAATGCCTAGAAAAGGGAAAAAAAAATAAGACTATAGAAGGTTACTTTCTTGGTGAACAGGCATTTCCTCCCTTCCTTTCTGATGAGGAAGAACAATGCTTACCATCAGGGAAAGACACAGAAGTCAAGGCTTCTGTATCCCAGCCCACTCAATGGGCTCAGGCCATGGAAGAGCTCAAAAATGATTTTGAAAATCAAGTTAGAGAGATGAAGGAAAAACTGGGAAGAGAAATGAGTGACATGCAAGCAAAGCATGAAAAACAAGTAAACACCTTGCTAAAGGAGACCCAAAAAAATGCTGAAGAAAATAACACCTTGAAAAATAGGCTAACTCAATTGGCAAAAGAGGTTCAAAAAGCCAATGAGGAGAAGAATGCTTTCAAAAGCAGAATTAGCCAAATGGAAAAGGAGATTCAAAAGCTCACTGAACAAAATAGTTCTTTCAAAATTAGAATGGAACAGATGGAGGCTAATGACTTTATGAGAAACCAAGAAATCACAAAACAAAACAAAAAGAATGAACAAATGGAAGATAATGTGAAATATCTCATTGGAAATACACCTGACTTGGAAAATAGATCCAGGAGAGACAATTTAAGAATTATGGACCTACCTGAAAGCCAGGATCAAAAAAAGAGCCTAGACATCATCTTTCATGAAATTATCAAGGAAAACTGCCCTGAGATTCTAGAACCAGAGGGCAAAATAAGTATTCAAGGAATCCACAGATCACCGCCTGAAAGAGATCCAAAAAGAGAAACTCCTAGGAACATTGTGGCCAATTTCCAGAGTTCCCAGGTCAAGGAGAAAATATTGCAAGCAGCTAGAAAGAAACAATTCAAGTACTGTGGAAATACAATCAGGATAACACAAGATCTAGCAGTTTCTACATTAAGGGATCGAAGGGCATGGAATAGGATATTCCAGAAGTCAAAGGAACTAGGACTAAAACCAAGAATCACTTACCCAGCAAAACTGAGTATAATACTTCAGGGGAAAAATTGGTCTTTCAATGAAATAGAGGACTTTCAAGCATTCTTGATGAAAAGACCAGAGCTGAAAAGAAAATTTGACTTTCAAACACAAGAATGAAGAGAAGCATGAAAAAGTAAATAGCAAAGAGAAGTCATAAGGGACTTTACTAAAATTGAACTATTTACATTCCTACATGGAAAGATAATATTTGTAACTCTTGAAACTATTCAGTATCTGGGTACCAGGTGGGATTACACACACACACATGCACATGCACACGCACACACACATAGAGACAGAGTGCACAGAGTGAATTGAAGAGGATGGGATCATATCTTAAAAAAATGAAATCAAGCAGTGAGAGAGAAAGATATTGGGAGGAGAAAGGGAGAAATGGAATGGGGTAAATTATCTCTCATAAAACAGGCAAGCAAAAGACTTATTAGTGGAGGGATAAAGAGGGGAGGTGAGAGAAAAACATGAAGTTTACTCTCATCACATTCCACTAAAGGAAGGAATAAAATGCACACTCATTTTGGTATGAAAACCTATCTTACAATACAGGAAAGTGGGGGATAAGGGGATAAGCAGGGTGGGGGGGATGATGGAAGGGAGGACATGGGAAGGAGGGAGCAATTTGAGGTCAACACTCATGGGGAGGGACAGGATCAAAAGAGAGAACAGAAGTAATGGGGGACAGGATAGGATGGAGGGAAATATAATTAGTTCTTACACAACACAACTATTGTGGAAATCATGTGCAAAACTACACAGATTTGGCCTATATTGAATTGCTTGCCTTCCAAAGGGAAGGGGTGGGGAGGGAGGGATGAAGAGAAGTTGGAACTCAAAGTTTTAGGAACAACTGTCGAGTACTGTTCTTGCCACTAGGAAATAAGAAATACAGGTAAAGGGGTATAGGATGGAGACAAGGGCAGAGAGAGATGATAGAAGAGAGGGCAGACTGGCAGACAGGGGCAATTAGAACACTCGGTGTTTTGGGGTGGGGGGAGGGGACATAAGGGGAGAAAATTTGGAACTCAAAATTTTGTGAAAATGAATGTTAAAGGTTAAATAAATAAAGAAGGGAAAAAAAGAAAGAAGGAAGGAAGGAAGAAAGGAAGGAAGGAAGGAAGGAAGGAAGGAAGGAAGGAAGGAAGGAAGGAAGGAAGGAAGGAAGGAAGGAAGGAAGGAAGGAAGGAAGGTAGGAAGAAAGGTAGGAAGGAAGGAAGGAAGAAAGTTGTGGTATATGTTTGTGATGGAATATTACTGTGCTGTAAAAAATGATGAACTGAAAGCAGACTATTTTCTCTTTTGTTTTTTTCTCATGGTTTCTCCCATTGACTATAATTCTTCTGTGTAGCATGATTAAGGTGAAAATGTGTTTAATGGGAATGTATGTGTACAGACTGTATAAGATTGCATGCTGTCTTCGAGAGGGAGGGGGGAGGAAGGGCAAAAAATTTAAAGCTTCTGGAAGTGAATGTTGAAAACTGAAAACAAATAAATTAATAAATTTGGGCGACAAAAAGAAATGATGAGCTAGTTAAAAGACAGAAAGATCTGCATGAAATACTGAAAAGTGAAATGAGCAGAACCAGGAAAACAATGTACACAGTTACAGCAATATTGTTCAAATAATAACTGTGAATAACCAAGCCATTCTGATTATTATAAATATTCAAATAAAGTACAGGACCTATGAAGGAAAATGCTATCCACCACCAGGGAAAGAATTGAGAAACAGAAGTATGCATAGTATGTATGGTTTTACATATATTTACATATGTGTGTGTATGTGTGTGAGAAATGGTGGCCTTCTCTAGGATGGGGTAGGGAGGAAGACAGTTCAGAACCTAAAATGTAACAAATAAATAAATAAATAAATAAATAAATAAAATAAAATTTTAAAAGAGATATAGACAGACAGAGATAGATGGATGGACAGATTATAGCCAGAGCATTTATTATGAACTTACCATGTGCTAAGCAATGGAGATTCAAAATCAAGAAAACAAGACAGTTTCTACTATCAAGAAGCTTCCATTCCAAATGGGAGAAAAAACCAAAGAGAGCAGAAAACTGTGGGGGGGGGGGGATGGAATGAAGTGGGCAGTGTGACTGGGTCTCATTAAGATATGGTGGTCCCAAGCAGGGACTCATAATCAGCAGGGACATCCTACTTAAGTGGCCAAGGCAGCTGGTGTAGAGGTAGTGCAGACTGGAGATTGAGCAAGAAGTGATGAATGATTACTATGTTATAAGAAAGTATAAATATGGAAAATAGAGAAAAGCACAAAAAGACTCTGTAATGTTAGCAGGAACAGAAAAATAACATACCCAGTGACTACAGCTCTGTAAATGGAAAGAATAAACAGCAAGAGCAACAAAATGAAACATCATGCTTGACCCCAAAGAAGAAAAAAGAAAATGTACTTTCCTCCCCACCTTCTTCTCAGAACTGAGGAACTATAGGTGTAGAATATTGATGAATTGTAAAATTGGGCTGATATGGTTAGTTTTGCCGATCTGTTTCACCCACTCCTTTTTTATTTTTTGTTTCAAGTTCTCTGTGTCCTCTAAGCAGAGGAAGAGGTGTAAATGAAGATGATGTAAAAGAAAAAAGGTTAGCAGTACTACTTTTTTAATGGAGGAGCTAAGAATATGGTCTCTGAAGGGGCAGCGCTGAGATGGCTAGAATTGAAAAGATGGGGAGAGATGGCAGGAGTCAAAGGATTTTCACCTTAGTAGATGGTAATTCTAGAAGGACAAGGATTTGAAGAACAAGGTGTGGGAGTTTGCCAGCAAGCGTGGGGAAATAACCAACTGATTAGGGACCCATGCTGCAGGGGTCTTATGATGACTGAAAACAGCAGCCGTCCAGGTACAATGGCATCAATTTCCCTCAATTGTGATCACGAAGACTGGGGATGTGAGGACTCTCGGGAGCGGAGGTAACAAGGAGTTCTTTCTGGATATCTGGGTTGACAAATACGTGGTGGTAAGGTTTTCCTGGGCCTGAACTCACACTGAATGTGAGTCCTGAAGCATCATCCCAAGATTAAATGCACCCAAAAGATACTCTGTAAGAAGATCAAGTTCTGGGTTCCTGTCTCTGAGCCCCTAAAACTACAAGACTCCTAGTACCACTGATTCCCAAGGGCTTGGAATCTCTGACAGATTTGCTCTGAATACTGCATCTGGTCCCCTGTGGCTTAGCACAGAACTAAATAGAAATATGAAGATATTGAGAAGATGGACTTTATAGAGCCTAGTAAATGAGAGAATTAGAACTGGAGAAGGAGGAATTCAATACAACCTCAAGGTTGCAGGCATAGAAGACAAGGTGAATGAGTCATGGTGCAGAGAGAGGAAAATAGTCATCAGAAAGAGAAGCAGTTTTGTGAGGAAGAATACCGAGGTCTGCTTTGCACATGTTGAATTTGAAGCACTGGGGAGAGAGGCTAGGGATAAAGATGATGAGTAGGCAGTTGGAGACATGAATGTGGAACTCTGAAGAGATCAGAACTAGATACAATAGTATTGAGATCTACATGAAGACTGGGAGAAATTTCAGTGTAGAGAAAAAAAGAGGAGAGTCATGGACAAACCTGTGGTGAGCATGCACAGTATGAGGTTGTACAAGGACCAGGAGCCAGAGAAGGATTGATTGGAGAGGTAGGAGGAAGATCAAGAGAATATGATGTTACGTTGAAGCTAAGGGAGCAGAAACTGTCTACATGGTGGGGCCAGAAGGCTGCAGAGAGGTTGAAGAAAAAGAGGCATGAAAAAAAGATATTCCATTAGATTTGGGGAATAGAAAGTCATTGATAGCCTTAGAATGCTGTCTCAGTAAATGGTTAGGGTAGAAACCTGATTGTAAGGAGCTGAAGAAATAGTAGGTAATGATGAAATGGAAAAGCATTAGGTTTAAAATTTTTTTAAAGAAGCTTAGCAGTGAAAGAACAGAGATGGAATGGTAACTGGATGGGATACAGAGTGTGTATTTGTCCTTCGTTGCCGAAGAAGACCATGCCATCAAAGAAGTGATGACATGACTTGCACTTGACTTTATTTTGAGGGAGGGAGGGCTGTGCAGGTCACCAGCCTCACTTCTCTTCCAGAGCCATAGGAATCCAGTAACCAGATATTTATCAGGAGAGCATGGCTAATGAAAGATTTTTTTAATTTATGGAGATGTGAGCATGTGTGTAGGTGAATGGGAAAGGACCACTGGAAAAGGGAAGACCTTGAGTATGCATGAGAGATGATTATAAGGTGGTGATGTCCTGGAAGAGAAGGAGAAATGAGACTGAGTGAAAATCGAGGGTTCACTTTCTTAGTGGTAGGGTTATATCATTTTTTCATTTTTAATTTGCTTTTTATTGCTGTGCTTTGCTTTTAACACCACCTTCATTTTGAAATATATCCTCATCACAATAGCCATATGTCTTAACCTGTGACCTGACCATAAGTTAAGAGGAGAGAGGGGCAGAAAGCCAAAGGAATTAGTGTCAGAGGGCTTCAGTTTTCTCAGTGAAGTAGGAAGTTCATTCCTGCTAAATGTAAATGCATGTTCAACAAACAGAGAACAGAAGAAAACTTTTGGAAAAGTCAGTGTTGGCAATGAGAAAAGATGTAAAGTTGTAGCAAGGTCCCAGCTAAGATTATGTACTAGGAATTTGTAGTGGGTGAAAATACAAACTTAGAAAATAGAATAGAATAGAAAACAGAATCTAGAATGTTAGAGATCGAAAGGACATTTAGAGCATAGAATGTTAGACTGCATAATGTCAGAGCTTGACATTAAACCTAGGAGGGAATTTAAAAACCGACTAGTTCAGCACTCATCTTTTAGATGAGTAAATAGAACCAGCGACGAGACTTGACTTGCCTATGGTCAGAAAGCTGGTTAGTTAGAGTGAAAGTAGAGCTCAGTTCTCCCTGGTTCTTACTCAGTCTAGGGTGCTTTTCTCAAAGAGAGAAAGAATCATCAATGAAATAACAAGTATCTCTTAAATGTTTGTTATGTGTGAGGCATTGTGCTAAGTGCTAAGAAGCAAAGAAAAAGAAAAAGCAGATTACCCCTCCTCAGGAAGCTTACGTTCTAAAGAAGAAACTGACGTTCATATACAGAAAGATACACACAAGGGCAGATACAAAGTAATGTGAGAGGAGAAGGGACCAGCAGCTAGGGGATGAGGAAATGCTTCCTGCAGCAGGTGACACTTGGACTGAGTCTTGAAGAAAGCCAAGAATTCCAAGAAGTGAAGGTGAGAAGGACATTCCAGGCATGAGGGATGGCCAGTGAGTGCACAGGCACAGAGACCAGAGAGGGAATATGATGCCTGAGGATGTGGTCGGGATACCCAGACCACAGAGTTTGAGACTGAAAGTAATATGTGAGAAGATTGAAAAGATAGGAAGGGGTCAGGTCATAAGGAGCTTTAAATGCAAAAAAACTAGTTTATTTTTGATTCTGAAGGTAATAGAGAGCCACAAGTTTATTGAATAGAGAGAATGGATTGGAGTGGGGAGGCGGGAGAGACCAATGAGGAAATTATTGCTCTAGTTGAGGTGAGAGATAATGAGGGTTGGAATTAGGGTGCTGGCTATATAAATGGAGAAAGGCAGGGATATACATGAGAGATGGAATGGTAGAAACAAGATTTAACCCTATGCCTAGTACACAGTAAGTGTCTTAATGTGTGAAACCAGTGAGAATAAAAAGTCAAGGATGACTAGGATTGTGCCTAGAAGAATGGTGGAGCCCTCAGTGGTGACAGGGAAGTTCGTAATAAGGATAGGTTTGGGGGCAAAGATAATGAGTTCTGTTTTGGACATAACAAGTTTGAGACATACAGTTAGAAATGTCCATTAGGCAGCTTGTCCAGTAGGCAGCTAGAGGACTGGAGCTCAGGAGAAAGATTAGGTAAGGATGATGTCTTAGGCTGAGGCATGTGTCTTTCTGGGAGTTTGTCTGATTTGTTTGCCTATTTGTCCCAACCTGGATGTTTAAATTTAGTATTTGGTCTTTTTTTCTGAAATGGCTTTCATCTGATTTCCTCTCTACTCCCCAATTTAGCTGTCAAAGGTAATAAACGTGAGGATGGCTCAGCAGCCTCCTGCAGCTCATGTTACCTTCCTAGAATTACTCAGAGGCGGAACCACTGCTGGGGGCTCTCCCATGGATTGATCCGGTTACTAATGAAGCCCCAAACTCCATGGTACAAATTCAGTGTGTGGGAGGCAGGGAGGAGGGGAATGACTGCTGAAATGCCAAGGGGATCATATTTCACTGGAAATCCTCAGGGAGAGATCACAAACCTAAAGCCGACTCTATCTTAGGAGATGCCCCCTGCCTGAGGCCTACAGGCCTAGGCCTGGGTCCCAAAGGAGCTTTGTCTGGAAATGAGGCTCCTAAGGAGATAAAGTTCAGTTCAATTCAGCAACAAGTAATCCCAGATCACATTTTGATTGCCAAAGTACTTTTTTCATGACAATCTCAGGAGGCAAGCAGTGGAAACATTATGCCCATTTGACAGATGAAGAAACTGAGACCTGAAGTAGTTTAGGAGACTTGCCCATGGTCACCAGTAGTAAATCTGGAACTTAAATGCCTTTTCATTCACTCAATCTATTAAGCACCTCCTATGTGTGAAGCCCTGTCCCAGCATACAAAGATATGGTCTCTGCCCTCACAGCACATGTAGTCCATTCAGGGCAGAGGCATGAAATGCCCACTTATTTAGGAGAGTTCTTTCAGCCAGAAGTTTGATGACTCTGAGATATGAAGTATTTACTGAACACCTATGGGCAGAGGCCTCTGTTTGATTCTGTGGAAAATACAAAAGACGCGATTTCTCCCCACCGGGAATTTATAATCCAGAATGCATATTTTAGAGCTCGAATAGACCATCCATTTGTCAAATTGGTAGAATACCTACCTTATCTACCTCAAAAAATGAACAAGTAGGAAGATTATAAACCCATATGCATTTTAGAACCAGGAGGGGCCTCAACATAGATAGAACATAGAATACCTGAACTGGAAGGAACATTCAAAAGAAGAATGCAAAAGCATACAACATAGAATATTGCAGTTTAAAAATTTATACTGCCTTGAATTGATAAATACAATCTCACATGCTAGTATAACCCTAATGCTCACACATCTTTTAAAGTGGAAAAATAAAAGTTTGGAAACCAATGTGATTTTAAGTGAGAGCAAGAAAGGTGGCTAGGGAGAGCAGGTTTGTGTGTACATATTCTTAGGAAGGAGTTTCTCCTCTAGAGCAGAGCTTCTTAAACTGTGGGTGGTAACAGTTTAAGAAGTGATGAAGGGGTCACGAGTGGAAAAAGCTTAAGGAGCTCTAAAAGAAAAAGAGCTAAGTGATTCACCATCCAGAAGACTCGAGTCCATAGGTTGCCATTATAGGGCATCTCAGTTCTGCCCAGGAACTTTCTTTCTGTCTGCAATTATTGACCTAAAAGAGGTTCACATACAATCTGAGACAGCTTCCACCAATGCTGGAGGATGGTGGTTGTGAGAAAAGGTATGGGTCCTTCTCTTCCTCCTTTCTTCCTCCCCAGGTGTACATCCCATGACTTCTTTTCATAACATGCCTGATGTGGTCAAACAGTTTCTGTAAGGGAGCTCACTATCTTTTGAGGTAGTTAATTCCAGGATTAAATATTTCTGATTGCTAAAAACCTGTTTTTCCTTCTATATGAAACCAAAAAGTGCATCTCTGTAATTCTGACCTATTTCCTTGAGACTAATCTTTCCTCCACATAATCCTTAAACAGCCATTGCCTAAACCCTAAATTTTCTTTGCTCCACACTAACATCCCCAGTTTGTTCAACTAATCTTTATATAGCATGACTTCAAGTCCAGTTACCAACCATCCTGGTTGTCTACCACTGGACACACACTAAATGGCTAATGTCCTTTCTAATTAGGAACTTAGAACTAAACATAAAATCTCAGTACCTGGCACATAGTAGGTACTTAATAATGTTTATTGATTGATTTCAGATGTGGTCTGACCATGAATGACCACAATCCTCATTCTGAATACTATGCCATGATTAATCACAATAATTTTTTTGACAACCATATCCCACTGCTAAGTTATCCTGAGCTTGCAATTCATGAAAATTCCCAGGTTTTTTCACATGAAATTTTATCTGACTATGTCTCTATTATCCTGCATGACTGAATTTTTGAACCCAAATAAACATTTGGGTTCCTAAATTAACATTTATCCTTATTAAATTTTATCTTGCTAGACTCAGCCCATCTTGCTAGCTTTCTGAGATCTCTTTTCAATTCTATTATGTCATTTAGCCTATTAGCTATCCTAGCCTAATCCATGCCTTTGATAAAAATGCCATACTTCATTCAAGTCATTGATCCATGTTGAATATAATGTTGCCAAAGATAGAACCTTGGGGCATTCCACTAGAGACCTCCCTCAAATTGACACAAATCTAGACCTCCTCTAGCTTAGGCTTAAGCATACTTCAGATGTGCAGCAAGTATTTATAGAAATGAACAGAATGGGATGAGATGACATGAGAGAGTATATGATAAAATGAGATGGAATTGTAAAGGATTGATTGGAATAAATGGGATAGGACAGGATGGACTGGAATCAATCTGGAATGGAATTCAATTTATATTCAATTAAAAGCATTTATTGAGCACCAACTCTCAATCAATCGATAAGCATCTATAAAGTGCCTAAAATGTGCCAGGCACTTAGCATATGATGAACAATACATTACTGAGAGAGATTAAAAGTTTAAATAAGTCAAATCCTATCCTCAAGGAGCTTAAAATCTAGTAGATTAAGACATGGACACAAATATATATAGCATATAAAGTAAAGTGTGATAAATTTGATAAACCAGAGTGCCATGGAAATGGAAAGGAGGGAGAAAAATTTTTTTGGAAGGAGAGTGAATCAAAGAATGTTTCCTGGAGGAGAGGCATTTGACTTGTATCTAGAAGAATGGGTAAGATCTCAACAGGCAGGGATGGCAGTGCTTGTATATATTGATGTTTCAGTAAATGTGTGGATATGCCTGCATATGTGGGTATGTACATATGTATGTATGTATATACACATATGTAAATTTGTATCAGTGTGCATAAATGGTACAAGAAGATGTGTCACTTAGGTTGTATATATGTTTGGGCATATCTCTGAATTATTAGGTATAGATGTGAACATAAATGAGGGAATTTCTCCACATAGGAAGAGGAAGTAGAGTTGTGTTATGTGGCTGTGTCTACAGATTCAGTGTGAATATAAATTAGTGATTCTAGAGGGGTATACATTTGTGCATATATGGGTACATATATGAGTGTGTTGAAAGGAATGAATGTATAGATTTGCCTCTTTGGGGAGAGGTTATAAGTATACCCAAGGGGGAGAGTAGAGGCAATTATTGTGCTTTGTAAATATGTGTATGTGCATCTTATATGTCTATAGGATGGGTTGGGAGAAGGAATTAAGAATATATCTCTCTTCCAAGGTTAGTGGAGAATGAAGTTTGTAGGTTGGAAGATTGTCTCTGTCCCTAGAGACAAGATGTAGGTAGGATGGTAGTGTGTAGGGATGTATGGAACTTGTGTATGTGTGTCCCTGGGGGGTTGTCTATGTCTATATCTGTGCTCACCAGGTTTGGGGCCTGTAATTGCTCTAGTTTCCACAAGGGAGAGTCACAGAGAATTATTTTACACAGAAACGGAGAACAGCTCCATCCCCCAGCCTTTAGCAGTTTCCCTAGAGAGAAGCAGGCAGATGAGGGAAGGGGGGAGAGGGGGTTGTACCTCAAAGTTCCCTACTCTAATCCCTGGGACCCCCAGGCCTAAGGGTGGCTTCTTTTTGCCCTGTCTCCCCTCACTCCCCCAGTCTTGTGAGGAAGTGGGGTGGGGTGGGGAGATCTGGTCTAATCTTCCTTAGCCTTAGCCTTAGCCTAATTCTTGGAGCTCCCTATTTGCCAGGAAAGGGCCCAGAGGAAGGTACTTCAAATCCTTTGATCTTAAGTCTTTCTGCCTAAAGTATCTTAGTTTTAGTCTTGGTCAGTGCTAGCCTGGGGAGAAGGGGGACTGTGTGTCTCACTCTGGATATTTATATGTGTCTTCTATGTGTGTTGCATGGTAGAAGGGTGTGAGTGCCTATATGTGTGTGTGTTTTTGTGTGTGGTGGGAGAGTGGTAAGCATGTGAGGGTGTGCGCAAATATGTCTGTACTGGGACACACACTAAATGTGTATGTTTATGGCTGACAATATGTAGTGGCAGTATAAGCATGTGTTAAAGTCTATTTGTGAACGCGGCATATGAGCAAATGTGTTCGATGGGAAACATACATGATATATATGTAAGGGTGGGTATATATGGTGGCATACATATGTATGTGTATAGTCTCTGTTGAAGTGTAAATCTATATGTCCCTATGTATGCGTGTGTGGTATGTGTCTGTGTCTAGATTTCTTCTTAGCGGGGATTGGTCAGGCCGGAACTCTTCTTGAACCCAGTGGAGAATGAAACAACTGCCACTTCCATAAGACAAGGAGGAAGAGGAGAGGGGGGAAGAAGAGGGAAAGGAGAGGAGAAAAAGAAAGAGGGAAAAAAGAGAGGAGGAAAAGAGTAGGGAAAAGGAAAGGAGGAGGAATAGAAGGCTAAGATTAGAGGAGAGAAAAAAGAGCTGAAAAGAAGAGGCGGAGGAAGGAGAGGAGGAGGGAAAGAGGGGAGGAGAAGGAGAGGAGGAAGAGGAGGAAGGAGAAGAAGGGGAGGAGGAGGAAGAGAAGCGCAGGAGGAGCAAAGGAGGAGCAGGGGCGGGGGCACGGGCCTTTCCAAGTTTGTCGGGACTGTACTTGTCTGCCCGTGGGATTGTTGGGGGGACCCCGGCTGTGTGAGGGGGCGGGGGCGCGGGGATCGGCAGCCTGCTGGGCTGGCTCTCCTCTCCTCTCCTGTCCTGTCCTGTCCTGTCCTTCGCTGCTCCTTGCCGCTAAGGGCTCTTTGGACTCTGTCCCCCGCCCGCTCGCCGGGACCCATGTATTGGAAGCATGAGAACTGCGCCGCCCCAGCGCCCGCGGGCGGTCGCCTCCCTTCAGAAGGGGTCCCCGCCGACCAGGTGAGAGTTAGCGCCTTCAGCTCGGGTCCCCTCAGTAACGTGACTGGGATGCAGGGGAACAGATGAGCGCCCGGCCCGCCAAGAGCTCAGGGTTTGGGGTGGGGTGGGGGGACAAGGAGGAGAGAGAAAATCCGCCAGTGGGGGAGTGGGTTGGTTGGGGGGGAGGGAGGAAGAGAGACAGGAGGGGGAACCCGGGAGGGAGCCGGCCGGGGGTGGGGGGCAAAAAGAAATCGGAAAATACGGCAAACATTATGCAAATGTTTGAGGAATTTCTCAAAAAAAAAAAAAAGCGATTTAGCCACGAGCAGGGAATCAAGACGGGGGGAGCTCGGTATTGTCTGCTTGAATAGGGGCTTAATAACCCAAATGCGCCGAGGGGTTGTGGAGATGCAACGCTCAGAATTCCAAAGCCGCTGCCCTTTTCCGAGCCTTGAATACCAAGCTGCCGAAGGATTCTGTCGGGGAAGGGGGTGGAGTGGGGGTGGGTATCTTTCCCCTTTCCCCTTAATCTACGTTTTTTTCTCCCTTTTATCTTTTTTACCCCCTTTCTTACCGCCCCCACCCCTGCTTCCAAAGAGACCTTGAACCTGCGCCCGCTCTGCTGAAATCTGGGACCATTTGGCTGCTTCGCGGTGCGGGTCCGGGCTGTTCCTCCTCCTCTTGGGTTTCTCTCTTTCTCTCTCTCTCTCCCTTACTGCATTTTGTGCCAGAGAAGACGGGGGGCAAGAGGAGGGGGGCAGGAGGAGAAGAAAAATTCGATTTTTAATTACTACCATTAAAAAATCAAATTTGCAATTCTTTGGGTGGTCTGATCCATTTTCTGATTGACAGCTGGAATTGACACCCTCCATACCTCTTATCTCGGGCATTTACGACAATTTCTAATTGCAGGTAGTTTGTGTGTTTCAGAGCTCTGGATTGCAGGGGAACGGAGCGATTACTTCAAGAGCCACGGGTTAAGTGCGGGGAGGGAGGGGGGGAGAGAAAAAAATTCCATCCAAATTCAAATTGCTTCATTAAAGAGACACCGCTTTTGTAGGGAAGGGTTTAAATGCCCGTTGGAAAGTTCTGAGGTATTGTTTTGCTGCGGCTTATATAGGGGGCGCGGGAAGGCGCAGCGCGGACACAGCCGGCTCCTGGCCGTGGCTCACTGGCTGCGTGTGACTCCCGCTCTCTATCTTTTCCCCTCAAGGTGATGGCTCAGCCAGGGCCGGGCTGTAAAGCCAGCTCCCGCTGCCTGGAGGGAACCGCGCCGCCCAGCATGGTAAGCTGGGCCCTAGGTCGCCCGGGTCCTTGCTCCCCACCAGACACAAATCCGTAGCTCCCGCGCCCCTTTCTCCACCTTTTCCCCACTCCTGGCTCCCCGGAGTGGGTGAACTGAAGAAATTTCGTTGAGACATATCTCCCTTGCCCCGAGGGAGGGGTGATGGAACGGAGAAAACAGACCCCCTTTACTGACCGGGAAGACTTCGGTCTCTGGTCCCGCTCAAAGTGAGTGACGCCTGGGTCCAGCACGATTGCCTTCAGTTCCCGACAGATGACTCGTGGAGGTCAGAGTCCAACCTAGGGAGAATAAGGGGGACTGTACTGATATCTGCACCTCACCCTTTCCACCTCCCACACCCCAACGGGAATGTGGTTAAAGGGGAGGGGGCTCTTCTTACTGGCTTCTTGAATCCCAACTCAGTCGTCTCCCCCTCCTCTCTTTTCTCGCAGGCTCAGTCGGACGCAGATGCTCTGCCCGGGGGCCTAGACAAGGACGAAGGACGCTCTTCTCCTTGCACGCCCAGCACCCCTTCAGTTTGCTCACCTCCCTCCGCCTCCTCCTCCGTGCCGTCCGCGGGCAAAAACATCTGTTCTAGCTGCGGCCTCGAGATTCTCGATCGCTACCTGCTCAAGGTATGTGCACTTACAGTCGGAGAATGTCGGAGGTGGAATATAGAATGTTACAACTGGAAAGAACCTTAGAACATAGAATGTTCCTAGAACACACAACGACAAAAGAGAGAACGTCAAAGTTGGAAAGAACCATAGAATATAAAATGTTAAAACATAAGGTGTCAGAGCTGGAAAAGGGGGAGGGGAGTAAAAAATCTAGTCAAAATACTATAATTTGAAAAAGGAAGAAATTGAGGGTAGAGAGGGTAGATGACTTGACTGTTCAAGGTCGCATAACTATTTAGCGACAGAACTGAGACTAGAACGTGGGCCCGGAAGACAGGTGAAAAGTAAATTGTGTCCTGCCTTTTCATCTTCCCCGGATCTGCACGAGACACGGCTCCCAGGAGTTGTGAGCAGCCGTGGGAAGCAGGGAAGGACTGGGACATCGAAGACCAAGCTGAGTCCCAACTCTGTCTTCTCTTCTCTTCCCCTCTACTCCCTCTCCCCCATCTCCGCTGTCCAGGTCAACAACTTGATCTGGCACGTGCGATGCCTGGAATGCTCTGTCTGTCGCACGTCACTTCGGCAGCAGAACAGCTGCTACATTAAAAACAAGGAAATCTTCTGCAAAATGGACTATTTCAGGTAGGAACTGAGGCGCCCGGAGAGCTAGGGGCCTCGATCTTTGAATCTGGCAGCTCTGGGAAAACGGAGAGAGGGTTGGGATGGGGGCTGGGAATGTCGCCGTGTGCCTAAAGAGAGGGTACTTCCAAGAGCTTTCTGCGTCCTGGGGAGAAAAGAGGGAAGAGGGCAAGCTGCAGCCGTCCCAGTAGTATCCTCAGCCAACTTCCCAAGCTAGAAGGGACCCGCTTGTGGCGACAGACAACTCAGTTATGCAGTTGTCGCCGGGGCCACAGAGGCTGATGGAGAGAGCAGTGTTTAAAAAAAAAAAAAAAAAGGAAGGGTTACGCCTGAGAAGCATCACCTGAAAAAGCACGCCTGAATTGGAGGAGGGGGTCCCCAGTCTGCCACCCAGAGGGAGTTCCATATCACCTTGCTTCATGGGACGAATTACGGAATGGGGCAGTGATGCTACCGCTCTATTTGGAGAACCAATGAGGTGGGGGAAGGGGAGGCTCCCTTAGAGCTCTCCCTGGCACTTGGTGGGCACCTTCCCTCTTCTGGGCTCTGACCCTTTCCTCCTGAGGAAGATCAGCGGATATATGAACCACTCACTGAGACCTGGGAGTCCGGGATTTTGGTTGGGCCAGAGAGGAAAGACTAGCAATTTGGGAGTCCCAGGCTCCCTCTAGTTGGAACTGGTGCAAGGGATCAATGAAGTCAATCTCTTTCCACCCTTGACAAATTTATATCCTTGAGAACCTATAGCACTAGTGAATGGCCAAGGACTCTGAAATGGCACAGAACAGAGAGACCTATATTTGTAGGAGGGGGATGGAGAAAGAGGTGTTTATCCCTCCACCTGCAATCAGCTCCGTTATCATTTTCTATTTCCCCTCAAAGGACCCCTGTAGAGGGCTAGATGTTGTGGGAGGATGAAAGGAACTCCTATGGAAAGGAGTGAGGAGGGAGACAAGAAGATATTTTCCTCTAAGCCCCCACCAACCTTATCCTCCACCTATAACAAATCTATTCCCTATCTGCTTCAGACATTGGGATTACTCTCCTTGCCAGTATTGGAAAGGCAGAGTATTTTGGTGGGCCTAGGGGTTAGTCTGCACCCCCTCTTCTTTTTTGTCCTTACTCTCCCCCACTAAAGAGAAAAGAATTACAAAATGCTAAAACAGGGAATTTAAAACATTGAATGTCACCATTGGAAGGGACTTTTAAAACACACAGTATTAGAGCTGAAAAGGACTTCGTGTTTGGTATGTGAAAACTGCAGCCCAATGTGTGACTTGCTCTAGGTCATCAAGTGTCAGAACTAGGGTTGGGACCTACATCAACCTTTCTCCAAATTCCATGCTTTTTTCACTATGTCGTAAAATTCAGTCCTGTGGTTCCTTAGGCAAGGTTGGTCTCAACCTTAACTGTGACAAGGGTCACCCTTTGGGGCAGAGGTCATTTAAAGGGCAGAGCCTTTACATGGAAGAGGGATACCTGGGCTACCCATTTCTTATGGAGCTGAGGCACCCAGGAAAAGAGAATTATCTTCTTCACTCACAGAAGGAAGGATGCTGCAGTCCTGCCCCACCCCCACTATTAGGAAGCTGGGAGATTGGGGGAGGGGTGACATTTTAGTCAGGCTCTGGAACACACAACCTACACATTAGCAGATGAGGGAAAGAGGAAGCTTTTCCTTCCTTAGTGAAGGATTAGTTTCAACTGAAAAGATTCTCCCTTCTATCTACACCCACCCCTACCCAGGCTTCCCCATGATGGCGGTGATGATACGATAATAATTATAGAAATAGTAATGGTAAATACCCTTTATCATAGTCAAAGTGCTTTTATCACAACAACTCTGTGAGGTTGGTAGCATCATGCAAGCATGTATTTATAGCTAGAAGGGGCCTTAAAAGTCATATGGTCCAACCCCCTCATTTTACAGATGAGGAAACTATGGCCCAGGAAAGCTAAATTTCTTATTCACGGTCAGAGATTTGAGCGACAGAGCTGGATACTGAACTTGGGTTCTCTTCCTTCACATCTAGTCATCTTTCCAGTATACCACAGGATTGTATACCAATTCCAGTATACCATAGGACTGTTATCTCCAGTTCACAAATAATAAAACAGACATGGTAAAGTGATTTTCAGAGTTTAGAGGGAACAGGGACTTAGGAAATCATTTAGTCAAATCTTATTTTACAGATGAAGTAGCTGATGTTCAGAGAAAGCAAGTGACTTACCAAGAGTCAATCAATAATCACATATTAAGCACCAACTAAGTGCCAAGCAGGCACTATGCTAAGCAATAGGGATACAAAAAAAAGTGACAAAAGACAGTCTTTGCTCTCAAAGATCTTACAATCTAATGGGAAAGACAACATGAGAACAAATATATACAAAACAAGCCATATACGGGATAAAAAGACAACAGAGCGAAGGCAATGGAATTAAGAGGGGTTGGGGAAGGCTTCTTGTAGAAGGTGAGACATTAGATTGAAGAAAGGATAGCATTCCAGGCATGGGGGACAGCCAGAGAAAATGCCCAGAGCTAAAAGGAGAGTCTTGTTCATGGAACAGTCAGGAGGTCCCTGTCACTGGATCAAAGAATATGTGTCAAAGTAAAGGTAGGAAGGGCTTTGAATGCCAAATAGAGCATTTTGTATTTGATTCTAGAGGCAAAAGGAAGCCACTGGAGTTTATTGAATAGGAGGATGATATGATCAGACCTGCACTTTAGAAAAATCACTTTAGTGGATCAAGAATGGAATGAAGTTGAGAGAAAGGAGACTGAGGGGAGTCTTTTTGCAAGAACAGGTCTTTGGAGCTAGAAGGACTCTGAAGAGAGGGACAGAGATTCTGTGTATGGGTTTGGAGAAACATCCAAGGTCAAAGGGCTAAGGTTGAGTTCTAAGAGTCTAGTCTGGTCTCTGCCTTTTCCACATCCCCCTGACTTCTGTCCACCTTTCCAGGAGGCTCTTGTTGGCTTTTGGTATGCATATCATGGGAGTGTACCATTATGGTCTTTGTTGTATGTCACAGAATCTAGAGTTGGTAGGGACATTAGAGATTTTATAGTCCAACATGCTAATTTTACACACAGGGCCCAGAAAGGAGAGATGACTTGACCAATGTCACCCAGTAGATAAGAGACTCCTCTCACTGATCCACTTACAAGATGCCTTATTTAAGAATAAGGAGTCTTTAAAATGAATGATTTATAAAATAGATTAGCCAAAAAAGTTGAGTTGCAGGAAGGGAAGATAGCGCAGTGGTTGGCGCCTTCTCTTGTAACATCTTGATACACCCATAGAAAAACTCCTTGGTGTTTGTGGTAGTTGCTCCCAGTGGCTTTAACACTAGGACCCTTGGATAGAGGGTTTGTGGGGTGGATAAGGGTTCCCCACAACATCTGGTAGGAAAAACCAGAGGTCAAACTGGGATTATGGCATAATAAGCCTTGGTTTGCTTCACAACTCAGTGTGTGTGTGTGTGTGTGTGTGTGTGTGTGTGTGTGTGTGTGTGTGTGTAAGATGTGTGGTGGGGGGAATGGGAGAATGAGTATATATGTCTATATGTGTAGGCATGAACATGTATGTATTTGTCAGGTGATTTGGGATATATATATATACATCAAGAATGTGCATGTATGTTAAGGCATGTAGAGGAGGTAGTATGGGGTGTTGGGAAAAACACTAGGTTTCGAATCAGAGTGCCTAAATTAAATTTCCAGATCTTCCCACTAAATACATGATCCTATGCAAGATATTTCTCTCTCTGGGCCTTAGTTTCCTCATCTATAAAATGACTTCTTGAGATCCCTTCAAGTTATAAATCTGTGCTATTAGGATCTTTTGTATATGTTTAGGCATATGTGTGCATACAAGGTGGTATAGTGCATGGTCGTGTGCAGCAGGATAAATATGACTGTGTATGTGTGTGCATATCAGGGCATATGACCATGTGTCAAGTGAGGTGGTAAGTATGTGTGTGTATCTGGGTAGGCATGAGAGAATGTGTCTCACATGTATCTAGGCATGTGGAAGATGGGGGTGGGAATAGGAAGAAGGGATGTCGTGTCCCACCCCTCACAGGAGGGGCACAGGAGGAAACAAAACTTCCTATTCACTTCCTGGCTCCCTCTTGGAAACCCATTTTCTCTGACTGTGGAAAGAGAAGGCCTCCAATGGTAGGTTAGGGTCCATGTCTGAAGAACCACAGACATTCTAGGGCCCATAACCTCTTCTGTATCCCCCACCCACCCATAGCCCCAACCCTGGCCTGTGTGTGCTTTTGTGAGTACAGATATATTTTCATGTGAATCTGGGTCTGTGTGAGAATAAGCATGTTTGTGTGCTTGTTTGTGTGACAGACTTTGCTTCTGAGTTTATGTGAGGATGAGTCTGTAGATCTGTCTCTGTATAAGAGCATCTCTGTGTTTGAGTCTGTGCAAAAAGAGGTTTCTGTATGTCTCTGAGAATTTGTATTGTGTGAAAGAATTACTCTGTGAGACTGTGTGTGTTTGTGTGTATGTGTGTGGAAAAGCGTGTGTATGAGTTTCAATCTTCATGACTCTGTATGCAAATTTCTCTGTTGTGTATGTGTAGGTGAATGGATACATCTCTGTAGGTTTGTGTGTGCACATGCCATGCATGTGTTTGCATGCCTGTGGACTCCTTGCACAAGAACAACTTGATGAACTCTGTCTCTGTGAGGAGGGAACAGTTGTACTGGGGTCTCTTACCCCTGCTTGGAAAAGGCTCTGTCCTAGTTTATGGTCAAGTTCCTTAGGTAGCTTCTACTAGAGGAACCAAGATCAGTCCTCTAGATCTCAAAGGAAACTTCCCCAGAAGAATCAAGGGAGGCCAGAGTGACATTTTGCCGTCCCTGCTCCCTTCCAATGGGACGTTTCTGCTCTGACTGTGATACCCCAGGGAAATAGGGAGACCCAGGTTCTGATCTTGACTCAGTCACTTAATTTTCTATGCAAACTTGAACATGTTGCTTCATCTTCCCTCCCCCTTCCCCTCACAGGTTCTGGGCCTCAGTTTTTTAATCTGTCAAACAAAGGATTGGCACTCCATATCTCTAAGGTCATTTCCTGTTCTAATGTTCTCTGCTTTAACATGCTGTGTGCTACTTATTACCCGAATGACCTTGGGAAATCCATTTCTGGTCTTTGGTTTCTTCATCTACAAAAAGAGTGAGTTGCCCTGGATGATCTAACCTCCCTTTGAACTCTAACATTCTGTGTTCTGAGTTCTCTTCCAACTCTAACCTTGGCTTCTTCTAACCCCAATAGCCTGTGATTCTCAGGGGAGGGAGCAGTTTTCTTGATCACACTTTACTTTCAGATAGTGGGGGAATTACTGGAACTGGCTGACTTGGGGGATAGAATGTTGGCATCACTGACTTCTCAGGGTCTCCCGACGCCTGAAAGTGAGGAGGGGGAAATGTACCCAGTTCATTGGCTGGCATTCTTCTGTGGGGCTGCTGTCAGCCCTACCCTTTTAGTTCCTGACTTTTTTTCCTCAGATCCTCCCAAAGGGCCAAGGACCCCACCCCTTAGGGTCCCAGTTCTGACAGCCCCGGGTTTATTGACTTTCAGGGATTGGCAGCTTCTGTCAGAGCAGCGTCTCTCTCTGTGGGAAGGAGGGGCCCTCTTGGCTTGGTTGGCTCTCACTTTGGATTTTCTGCCTTTGCTCTGTGGTCGACTGGGTTCTCTCCTTCCCTTTCCCAATACCTCCTCTGCCAAATTATCAAATTGAGGTTCATTCCCAGACCCAGTTAAAGTGTTGTTGCAACTGAAAAAAAATCCATGTGTTTTGTCTGGACTTTTCAAAATTGCCCCCAATGCTCTCATGTGCCAAATGTCTCTCAAGTTATCTATAAATTGGGGATAATAATTATACTGCCTTACCTACTTCACAAACTTTGCAAGTGACATATGAGATAATGTATGTAAAGTGTCCGTCAAACCTAAACCAAGATATAAATGTTACGTTGGGAAGAGTTAGAAGAAAGGTGTTTCTACATTTTCTCCTCCATCCCCATCACTGTAGTAGCAGACAACAGGGCAAACCAGCTTGGATCAGGGGGCACTTCACTGTCTTACTGGCCCAGAACAATCTTCTCTTGGGGCCTTCAGGACAACATTTATTCAGTTCCATGTTTTTACATTTACAAAGATTTTTCTTTATTAACTGCTCCATTAGGTAAGTAGTAAAAGTCTTGCTATCTCTTAATTTGTAGAGAGGAAAACCTGAAGCTCAGACAGTTAACTTGACTTGTCTGAGGTCACACTACTAGTTAGTGTCATAATCAACATTTGGACCCTGGACTTCAGATCCAGCACTTGTTCTGTAGGGCCATAAAGTACTATGAAAGTGGAAAATTGACTAGATGTGTCAGTACCAAAGCCTCAGAATGTCAGAATTGGAAGGGAGATTAGAATTCAGCTGCTTCATTTTACAAGATGGGACCTGAGACAAAACAGCCAGTTGGAACGCAAGCCCACCAGTATCTTCTCATTCATATTATATGAACTTGGTTTTGCTCATGGGCTCATTTTAAGTCAGACTCTGTAGGGGAATCAAAAAGGCAGGAAAGACTAGAGATAAAGGAAAGAATACTGCTCTTAGAGTGAGTAGATCTGTATGCTAAACCTGACTCTACTGCTAGCTTGATGTGATCTTAGAGAAATCATTTTTCCTCCCTAGGCCTCAGTTTCCTCAACTGTAAAATAAACAGGTTAAAGTGGTTGATCTTTAAGATACCTTCCAGCTCTCAAAAAAACAATTCTGCACACACACACACACACACACACACACACACACAAATACACACACACACCATTAATAGAGCATGAAAGCTACCACAAAATAAAATCAGTAAGCTTGCTGAGGAGTTAACCTCTCTTACATTAAATAAAGGTTTCTTTGGGGGTATCATTGTGAAGTAGTTCTAGGCATCCATACTTTATATTTTCCATAGTTCCAGCTCCATGGGCTGGCACAGAGGTGGGAACTCTATATCCCAGCCGTATTACCTAGTCTCCTGATGCAGTGTTCTTTACCAGGTGGTTCATATCAACTTCCCTTCCTAGGCATCCTCTCTCACAACCCCCATAGTCTCACGGCCATAACCCAGGCTGAGGGCAAAGTAATAAATGTTAACCACACTGTCTTGAAGATAAAACAAAATATCAGACCTGGAAGGCACTTCAGTACAATTTTAGAATATAGAATGTCAGAGATGAAAGAAATTTTAGAAGACAGAATGTTGAAACAATATTGGAGATGGAAGGGACTTAAAAATCACTTCAAGCTCTGCACTCCTCCCTAAGCCATTGGGCATGAATAATGCTCTCTGAGGTCAGAACTTTTCAACAAATTAGTACCTAAGTTGACCCATCCTTCTATCAATTCTCTCAATTTAATTACTCAGTTTCTCTTTCCTGCCTCTTCACCTTAGGTTCTAAGCCAGTGATCCCTCCTCCTTTTACATATTCTCTCTCTCTCTCTACCTCTCTCTCTTTCCCTCTCTCTCTTTCCCTCTCTCTCTCTCTGTCTCTGTCTCTATGTCTCTGTCTCTGTCTCTCTCTGTCTCTTACTCTGTCTCTCTGTCTCTGTGTCTGTCTGTCTCTCTCTCTCTCTGTCTCTCTGTCTGTCTCTGTCTCTGTCTCTCTCTCTCTGTCTGTCTCTCTCTGTCTCTCTGTCTCTCTGTCTCTCTCTCTCTCTCTCTGTCTCTCTCTCTCTCTCTCTCTCTCCCCCTTCCTCCTTCCTCTTCCTCCTTACCATAGAAGGGTTAAGGATGAGCCTGCAGCTTCCTATATCCTGGATCAGTGAGTCTTACTTTGGATCCTTTCGGTACAAGATCCTGTCGGTAGGCCATGGGATATTCTAAAAAAGAAACTGACTTTTCACATTTGAGGGGAGCATTTAAGTGCTTCCCTCATCCATCATCTCATCTGAACCTCACAACAATCCTTTAGAGAAGATAGGGTAGGGATTATTTTTCCTATTTAATAGAAATTTAAATGGAGGCCCAGAGAATTGAAGGGGCTTACTCAAGGTCATATAGCAAGGGAGTAGCAGATGGAAGACCAGAACCTGTACGTCTTGACCTGCCCCTCTGTGCCCTTTTCTCTGTGCTAGCTATCAAGCTGACTGAAGGTCAGACTACAGGAGGGATACGGAGGGGCTGGGAGATTCTAAAGGCATGTTTTCTTGGCATTTTCTCCTGGCCTCACAGCCAGGTTGGGCCAGGAAGCTCAAGTCAAGGTGCTTCTCCTCCCCTATACAACTCAGACTACTCAGTTGGAGAACTGCCTTCCCCATAAGGCCCAGGACTAGATTCAATCTGTCCACGACCACCCGGACGACCAGTTCAGATCACGAATCTTATTTACCAGAGTCCTACCTGGAATCAGTCACACATTCCCTGGGGCTCCTTATACCTACCTATCTCTCTCCCCTTCCTTGTTCCCTGAATTAATCCATTTGGAACTTTCAGCGAGTCTCCTTCCGGAATAAAGGAAGTCACTCAATCTCTCACCTCCGAATCCTACTTCCCTGCGCATCTCCTTACAGCGGCACTGGCCCGGCGCTCCTCTGAGCAGCCCAGCAGCGTGTTCTACAAACGCGCGCCACAACCCGTGGCACCCAGCGCCAGGCCACTCAGCCCCGCGCCGCTGCTCAGATTTTTGGCTCCAGGCCGATCTGTCCCACAGCGCGGCCGCTGCTGCAAATCCTACAGCTTTCCAGCCTCTTAGACTCGTATTACCCAGCGCAGCATCTCTCCTCCCCCTACAACACCTCTTCTCTTCTCCCCTCAGCCCCGAGCCACTGCACATCTTACAGCCCCAGGTGGATCTGGGTCCCTCAGTCCTGTAAGCCTGGGCCTTGAGCACCGCGTCGCTCAGTCTTAAAGTTCTGCCCCGCTTTGCGCCCTATAACTTCGAATCCGGGAGCTCTTCCCTCTACGCTCAGATCAGTGTCCTACAGTCTGCAAATCTTGCCCCTGAATATATCAACGTACTTTGGGTTAGAGCTTGTTTGACTTCTACGAACCCAACTGCTTGCCCGGGTTCTTGTTCCTCAGTACCTCAGTGCGGTACTTTCTTCGCGTGTGGATTTCTCAACCCCGTGAGCCTCAGCCCCGCGCTCTCCTGCTTCGTGGGTTTCTCTCAGACCAGCACCTCAGACTCATGTCTTACAACCCCAGACTATGAGTGTCCCTAGGTTCTGCGTTGCTTCAAATTCTGTAGCGCCCTAGCACAACTTCTAGCCGATCTGTTTCCCACCGCGCCGCAATGCTCAGTCCCCAGCCCTTCAGCTCCGCTACTACTTCCGGATGTTCTACAGCTCCTTAGAAGGCCGGGTCTTACTTCTCGATGTCTTAACTGCCCCACATAACTCTCCCTTCTACAGCCCGTCTCTCCTTAGCCGGTGCTCCTTCGTACGGTTCAACATTGCCATCCTTCGGGGCGTTCTCCAGCCTTACCTCGGCACTTCTCTCAGCCCCGGGCCTCCCTGTGTCTCAGTCCCGCTCCCCATAACCCAAATGTCTATTGCGATGATCAACATGTACCTACAATTCACCCAGTCCCAGTCCCCTACCCACCTCTATTCCTCAGAGCTGCGTCCCCCTCCTTTTGTCTGTAAGACAGCACAGAGCTCCTAAGCCTTAACTATCTTCACTTCTGAACCTCTAGCCCCAGTTCTCTGTCCCGATGCACCCTCCTACTCACACTTTGGGGAATCGAGTTTTGAGGAGGTCGATTAAAAATATCAAATAATAGCTAGATTCCCCCCCCCCCCCCGCCCCGGCCCACCCTATGCAAGTATTTTGCAGTTTAATTTTTGTTTCGTTTAGTTCGCGGGGACGATTTCGTTGTTCCCGGAATTAGGGTGGATCGGGCGAGCTGATACGAGCGGCTCTAGGAAATAACCTTGATCCCAGTGAGGTGAATGGACAGCCAACCTTGGCTCTTCTGTCGAGGGTAGGACAGTATTCGCCTTCCGGGCCTCTGCACGCAAGGTCTGATTTCGGCCCGAGGGCAGAAGAACTGGCGGACTTGGAGCTGTGGAGGCCAGGCGTGTAGCAGAGGTCGTGAGGTTCATCAATCCACCGAATCCACAGGACGGGTTGAAAGAGGTCGCTGAGGATGCTGCTCTTGGGCAGCACGGGGTGAAGGAACAGAACATCGAAAACCTCCACAGCAGCGAACCCACGGGACGGGAGTTCGCGGGTCCGAGGACAGAGGGTCTTGGCGCTGCCAGTTTGGCGGGATCCGAACTTCGGGAGGCTAGTCTGGGAGGGATTTCGTTATCTGGAACAGAGCGGTTAATTGATGCGCTTCAGGCGCCAGGGCAGAGGTCTCAGCTGCCGGGAGCTTTTGGGGAGAAAACGGTCCGACACCGGGTCTGTCTCGAGTTTTTTGATGATGGAAACTTCGATGTTTGAGTGTATGGATTATTAGCAGAGTTAATAATAACGTTCTGTGAGGACTTCTGATAATTGAAAGGTCTCAGGAGAGTTCTCTGAGAGGAAGTCCAGAAGGAACTCTGGACTCAGGAGACTGAATTAGACCCTGTCTCTGGGTCTAACTAGCTGTGTGACCGTTGTTATTTTTCTTGACTTTAGTTTCCTCATCTGTAAAATGAGCAGGTTGGCCTAGCCTAGACGATCTCTAAGGTCTCCTTCCACTTCAAACGTCCGGTGATTTTGGACCGGTGCACTGGGGACTCGCGGAATGGAGGTAGTTGGAGAGATGGGTGGTTTGTGAATGGCATCTGGGCTCGGCCTCCTTCCTTGAAAGCTTTGTGGGCCCCTTGAGGTTAATGGATTAGCCGCCTACTTGGGACAGCAGAAGAGAAGGTCCAACTCAACAACCCTAGGATTGAGCCCGAATGAGCTCCTTGCTGTCAGACTCCCTTTAGAGCCAGGGGCCCAAGTGAATTCTGGGGAGATGAGGACGGGGGAGCCCGGGTCCAGGTACCCGTGCACGGAGCCCCTTCCCGTCTCCAAGGATATTGCAGGGCTAGGGCGGAGGACTAAGAATCAAAGATAGAAACTGGAATCTCAGATTTTAGACACAGCAATATTCCCGTTAAGGCTGGGAATTATCATTGCTGTTAAATGCGACAATTACAATCAGGGAGTACCAAAGCGCCAGTGTCTTCAAGATCCCCTCCCTCAGAGAGCTCCCTACCTATAACCCTTTCTCAGTCCCTCTGAGTCTGCTTTCCATCCTCCAAAAGCTAACTTAATAATGATAGCTTGCTTTTAAATAGCGCTTGAATTCGGGGGTGCAAGCACTGTCATTTACGTTTTATTATTGGGGAAACTGAGGCTCAGAGAACTGAAGTAACTTACTGAATATCACAGCTGGAACCCAGTTAATTGCTATTTTCCAGACCAAGGCTCTTTACACAACACCTGACTGACTCACCTCTCAACAAAATAAACCATAATGTGTCTCTCTTTCTGATTCTGAAGCTAAATCCTGTGGTGAGGCTGGCAAAAGGGAGCGAAAGACCCATCGCTCTTTCCTTCCCTACTTCTCTGACAGTGGATTCCCCGCCGCGGGGAGAGGAGTAAGCGCTTTTCTGGGAGAATCTGTATTTACTGTGAGTCGGAACCAATGCCCCATAGGCTGGCGTCAGCTTGCAACGAAAGTTTCTTGGAAGATGCACCCGCTGAATTAAACGTTGTGGGTAGCGATGCTTCCGATTAACCGTGGCTTTGCCTTCTTCCGTTTTCCGGGGAGTTTTGTGTGAGGCGGTCAAGTAAGGGGGAAAAATCACCACACCCCACTTTCTCTGCTTCTTGTTTCTTCTTCCAAATGGCTCTGTGATTAATCATTTAAATACACCGTAGGATCGTCCTTCCTCGAGACTGCTAATTAGAGGAGCATCGGCTAATGGGGCCTCTTCCATCCTAGAGAATAATCCGTGCGTTGTTATGGGCTCAAAGCTGCCTATAATTACTGTGAATTTGAAAGCGAGCAGCAAGCGGGACCAGGACCCTTCACTCACTGGCTCCGCTGCTCTAAGACTCCATACCCAGTCCCCAAAGGCCCCAAGGGCAGGAGGTTTTTGAGTGTGGGGATGGAGTGGGGCTGGTTAGGGAGCTGAGACTTGCGGAGATCACAGTGGGGAGGTGCAGAAATAGCGAAGAGGAGATCTCTAGCCTTGGAAGGAATGGAAGGAGGGAAAGTAAAAATTGCCCTCTCCCTGCTTGGTCTGGAGAGTGAGGCAAGACTCACATCTGACACAGAGACCGGAGTGGCCGATACACATGGACATGAAGACCCACAAAGAGGCTCCAACACTGCTTGCTACATACAAATGCAAGGACAGTCACATGTATGCATATGGAAACACCCTTGGGCACAGACAGGGACACACATAGGTGCATAAGACTTAGAGATACCAAACCACATACACATGGAGACAAATAGACACAGAGACCAAACGCCCCACAAACCCAAGTACATAGAAACATAGAAACGAGGGTACGCAGGCAAGGGGTCACAAACACAGAAGCCTAGATTTGCAGGCACAGAGAGGTGCCCATGCATCATGCAGAAACACACATATTCATTCACATTTTCACAAAGAGAATAGGGACATACACACATATATTATATGTGCAAATACACATAGATAAGACAGGGACATGCATATGGGTGTGTGTATACGTACACAGAGACACATATATGGAGACACACTCAGATGTCCTAAAACACAGAGATTCACATAGATACACAAAGGTAGAGTACACAGAAGTATCCACACAGCAGCACACATACTGCACAGACACATGGATTACACAGACCAGAGCACACACATGCATGCACACACATGAACACATGCACACACACACAGACCACAGTCTTGTTTTAATTAGCTGCGCCCCTCACTCCCCAGTGACACCATTGAATATACACAATGAAAACATTTTAAACAACTTAAATAAGTTCCCCAATGGAAAATGATGTCAGACATTCTGAAAAATCAACCATGGCCCCTTGCCCTTGGCCCCTGGTTCTGTTCTCCTCTTCAGGTGCCAGAGAGTGTTTTTTGGGGGGACAATAAGTTCCAAACTTGGACCTAAAATGGGTCACTTGGGTGGGGAGTAAGGCTGACCATGACCAATTTTGTCTGCCACCTCCCATAGAATTGGGAGCCTCTGAGATATGATTAAGGCAGAATAATGTATAGAAAGAGTACTGGACCTGGAGCCAAGAAGATGGAGGTTCAAACCCCACAGGAGATGGGCAAATTGAGTAACCTCTTTCAACTTTAATTTCCTTGTCTATAAAATGAGAGGGGTTGGACTTAATATTTTAAATGTCCTTTTAGCTCTAAATCCATGGTCGCATGCTCCTATGAGCCTTTCTATGTTAACCTTACCTCAACTTTCCTCTGTATGCTTCATTCTCATAAATTATGAATTTGTTCATATTCATCTTGGGCCCTCCTTCACCTTGGATCCTAAACTCTAAGACTTGTACAGTTAGTTGTCTTTTCTGAATGTGTTTGTGGGAGGGGAGGGGAGGGGAGGAGAGGGGTTTATTTTTGTTTTATGCTCCTTCAGGAACTCCTCTAGGAGTTTCTACCCTAAGTCCTCAGTCCAGAGAATACATGATGTCCCCAGCACTCAGCTGCTTTCTCAGGTTACTTTCTCTTCACCCTTTTACTGTCCACCAACTGGCTTATGGATATCACAGTGAACAAAGAAATGTTTTTATTTTATAGGATGTCCAAATATAAAACATAGAATTGGCAGGGACTTTAGAACATAAAATGCTAGAGCAGAAAGGAACATTAGAATACAGAATGTTAAAATGTAGAACACAGAGTAAAGCAGGAGGGACCTTAGAATGGAATAGGATTTCATTTTACAGATGTTTTACAAAGAAAGATAAGGTGATTTGCCCAAGATCACATAGTGAGACTGATCAAGACAGCCCTGGGTCGAAATTTTTCTACAACTTATTCATTTTACATGTGAGGAAACTGAGGTGCATAGAGGGAATGCTTTTGGTAACACAGCTAATAAATGGCAGAACCCAAATTCAAGTGTCTTGACTCTGAGTCTGGTATTTTTTCTACCTATTACACAATTATTTCATTGCAGATCTACAGGCAAGACCTAGGCACAGTTTCTTCTTAAAGCACCTACATCTTTCCAAATAATGTTAATTTTCCTGAAAGGCCCAAATGCAAAAGAAACATACCCTCTGACCCCTGGAATATCTCCCTCTCCTTAGCCCCGTTTCTCTTACCCCAGATCAATTTTCCATCTTGTTGAATGTAACAATATGCATAAAAAACACCTAATTCATTGTAAAGCAATGATCCCAAAGAATTCCTTGTCTTAGTCTTCCTCCAACCCTTCCTCTCCACCCCACCCCCAACCCCAGTGGAATGTGTGGGAAAGAACACAAGATTTGGAATTAAAGAACTTGGATTCAAGTCTTAACTCTGCTTACTACCCTAGGCAAGTTCCTTCCTCTCCCAGTGTCTCTTTTTTCCTTATCTTAAAATGAATGGCTTGTGTTAGATAATCTTCACAGCCTTTCCCGTCCTAAATTCTATAATTCTAAAGTGTTAGACTAAGAATTAGTCCTGGGTTGGAAGTCTGAGCTAAGTCACTCCCCTGAACCTCAACTTCCTTATCTGTAAAGTGGGGACAATCATATTTTGCACCACCTTTGTGAAGTGCTTTCTAATTCAAATATACTATATAATTGTGAGTCAGAGTAGCAAACATAGAATATCAGTACTTATTCTTCGGTACCGTAGAGCCTTTTGTCATCTCATTTTCTGCCCTGACTCTCACTATGCTTCAGCAAGCTCAGCTGGTTTAAATGTTAACTAAAACTAAGTTATTTTTGGTTTTTCTTAGTCACCTTGGCTGATGACAATGTTGTCTGTCTGGTCTTCAGCCTCAACAGACCTTGGCTTCTTGACATCTTGCCCTGCCACATACACCAATTCAGCTTCTGAGAGATTCGGCAAGTCATTTTGCATTTCCAAGCCTCAGTCTTACCATCTGTAAAATGAAAATAATACAACTTTTACAACCTATTCCTCAGGGTTCTTGAGAGGATTAAGAGACAAGAATAAGGACCTATGTGACTTTTAGCAAGGCATTTAGCAACTTAGCCTCTCTAAGCCTCAATTTCTCTATTTGTAAAACAGAATTAGTAATACATGTGCCACTGGACTCCAGTGGACTCTTTGATCAGAGTTATGCTATGTTTTCATCATCTTGGAGAAACTCTCTGTATGGAAACTCCCTTCACCATGGTAACTTATCAATAATTTGCAGCCTTAAGGAACTGCATGGGGCACCCAGAGATTAAATGACTTGTTCAGTCAAGTATGTTTCAGAGGCAGCACTTGAACCCGTCTTCCTGAGGTCAAAGCTGTCCCCCTATCTACTATGCTAAGATGCCTCTCAGTTCAAAAGGGGAGTTGTGAGGAAAACTCAGAGGACAACAGAAAGGGAAGTTATTATTATGATTACCCTTATTGTTATTTACAAGTAATGACAGCGGTGAGATCAAGGTGAACACAGAAACTGACACATTAGTAAAGATGCCTCCTTCTCCAATGCCTTGAGTTCCAGCTCCTTCCCTTCTCTCTCTTCCAGCCGGTTCGGTACCAAGTGTGCCCGGTGTGGCCGCCAGATCTTTGCCAGTGACTGGGTGCGACGGGCACGGGGCAATGCTTACCACCTGGCCTGTTTTGCCTGCTTCTCCTGCAAGCGGCAGCTCTCCACAGGCGAGGAGTTCGGGCTGGTGGAGGAGAAGGTGTTGTGCCGCATCCACTACGACACTATGATCGAGAACCTCAAGAGAGCAGCTGAAAACGGTATCCATCCCCTAATCCCCTACCTCCAAACTCTTTCAGCCTCTTGGGCACTACATTCTTTTCTCAAATCCCCCTGGGGTTGTCCTCAGGAGACTGGGCCACGGGCTGAATGTTGGGGGAAAGGGGGTCAGGCCCTTTCTGTGCCCTCCCCTTTCCAGGGAAGGAATTCACAATGTAGGATCCACCTCTGCACTTACCCCTATCTATAACAGTCTGTCAGAGCTGGAAAGGATATTAGATCGCCGTGTTAGAGCTCAAAGGAAGCTCAGAATGGCATGTTAAAGCAGGAAGAGAGCTTAGAACATAGCCTGTTTAGAACAGGAAGGAAGTTTAGAATGTAGCATGTTAGAGTTGGAAAGGACATTGAGCCATAGCATGATAGAACTGGAAGAGTCCACAGAATATTAGAGCATGAAGGGACCTTTGCCACTAGGTTATTAGCTCTAGAAGAGCTTAAAGAGCTTAAAACGTAGACGTTAGAGCTATGGTATGTGGGGGAGGGGGAAATGCCCAGGACTCAGAATCAAGAATCAAAAGACCGAGTTCAAATTATTGCTCTGACACTCTATAAGACACTAGGCTCCCTACTGCTCTCTCAGGCAGTCTGACCCTGTGTTCCCACCTTGCTGCTTTCCCCACCCCTTGTGACTTGAAGTACCTGATGTTGCCATGGAGATGATGCAACTCTTCTGCTGCTTTCCACAATGCCTGAGTCCTGTGTTGTTTTTGAGGGGGCTGCTGGCTGGATCTAACTCTCAATCCTACTGGACTTTTACTCAAAGTGGGTACTTCATTGGCCACTCCATGTGAAGACCTATAATCCAGATGTTGAATCCACTGTTTCTGGGGAAAAGAAATGGGCAGGGGCGGAGGGCACAGCAGGGAGGGTCATCACTTCCCGAATTGCTCCTGCTCAAGTGACTTCAAACCCTGACTCTTCTTTAGTGAAATGCATCTGGGCCAACACATGATTTAGTATAGTCTTGGCCTTAACCTTCAAACCTCTGACACCAGTCAGATCCTTGGTACTCCAGAACCCACCTCCTGTTGCATGGAGTCCTGGGAAGAGTGCTGAACTTGGAGTTGAGAGTCTAGGATTTGAATCTCTCCCAGATCTAACATTAACTAGCTATGCAATGTTGGTTAAGTCTCTGAGCTACAGTTTCCTTACTTGCAAAATGGAAATAATAATTCTTGTATTACTTAGCTCACAGTTAGATAAACATAAAAGCAATATAGAAAGTTGAACTATTATTCCTGGGTCCCTATTTCTTCATCTTAGCCAAAACAGATCAAGAATAGGAAGCATTTGATTTACAGTGGAAGAACAGTTAAGGTTTCTTTATGGAAAACACCCCAGTGATCTTCATCACTTAACTTTCAACCTGGAAACCATCTAATGTAACCCTGTCATTTTTTACAGATGAGGAACCTGAGGCCCAGGAGGGATAAGTGACTTGATCAAAGTTGTACAGGCTGTAAACAGTGGAACTTAACCCTTGTATCACCGAAAGACAGTATTATATTATATCACTGAATTCACCCTCCAAGGTCACAAGGGTGCCCCCCCTCCTTTTTTTTAACAGGATCTGGTTTACAGACCCTGTTCAGGAAAGGTTTCTGCTATGGTGCCTGGGCCAGAGGAGCAAACTGTCTCCCCAGAACTGTTATTTCTCTCCTTACTATCTCTAGGGGGTTGCTTGGCTTTCCTCAGTTGTAAAATGAGGAGATTGGACCAGATACAACGAGGCCCCAATTACTGCGAATAATGAATTCTTTGAAGTGGCTGCGTGTATTTGAATTCACACTATTTTGAAGTTATAATTATGTAAAATATGATAACTGTTTCCCACCCAATGGAAATAATGCAGTGCAAATTCAAATAACTCAACCACTTTAGGGAATTTGTTACGCATACTAGTCGAGACCTTGTTATTTTTTACATCTTTTAAATCTACTGACCCTACGATCTCTCAGGTCTTATCCAGCTCTAACATTCTGTGGCTTTATGTTGCAACATTCTGTGCCTTGCTATTCTTTTCAGCTCTCAAATTCTATGTCCTGTGGTCTAAATAAAATGTTATGTTCTAGGACCTACTGCAGTTATTACATTCTCCATCGTAAGGAACCTTCCAGTTCTGACATTATTTTCTGTGACTCTCTGCATGGATGGGGAGGCAAGAAGGAAAGAGATTCCTCTTCCCTCCTTTCCCCACCTCCAAGTCCAGTCCCCACCCTTTCCCACTGCGTCCCCCATGCCCATGAATGACCAGGGCAGTAGACAATCCTGTAGGATGAGTCACAATCAGGGAGATAGGAAGGCTGGCAAAGTGACAAGCCTTTTCCATAATCTCCCCACCCACTCCAGGTCCCACCTTTCACTTCCTGGCCTTCCCCAAACTAGGCTTGCATCTCCAGTTTACTGTAAGTGAAGGCTGAGAAGGTGGGGATGGTGTGTGTCTGCTTTCTCCATTAGCTCCCCTGCCCAACTGCCCCAAGGGGACAGAACGGGGTGGTGGAAGGTCAGCCTTGCCACAAAGCAGCTCCCTTCCCCTTGGAGACTTGCCAGCCCTAGCTTCCTGAATGACAACGAGGAAGGGGGTAGGAGGGAGAGAGAAAGAGAGAAAGCCAGACAGGCAGATAGACAGATAGACAGAGACAAAGAGACACAGACACACCAAAAGAGAGAGAAAAGGCAGACAATGAGAAATAGAGACGTCTGAAGCCAATACATACTATCCCTCCAGCCAGGCTGTACGAGGGCTGGGAAATCAGCAAACCAATTTTATAAAAAAAAAAAAATTTCTTTTATTAGAGAACTCAGGCAGGAGAAAGAGGACTAAAGGAGACATGCCTGCCAGAGTCAGCTGGCACATCCTCAGAAGGACAAAATCAGTCTACCTCATTTTACAGATAAGGAAATTAAAGCCCAGAGAGGGGATGCAACTTGCCTGAGGTTTCCCATCTGGTTTTTGGTGGGGTCCAGGATTAGAACTCAGGTCTTTTAGCTCAATGCTCTTTCCCATTATATTACCTCTACCTTCTTTTCCTTGGGGAAGCTAGGTGGCACAATGCCTGGTGCTAGGAAGCTAAGAGTACCAAGTCTGGAGTCATTGAGACTTGCTTTAAAATCCAGCTTCAGACACTGTGTGACCTTGTGCAAGTCATTTAACCTCTGTCTCAATTTCTTCAACTGAAAAATAGGGATAATAATAGCATTTGTCTATTTATTATAAGGATTGAATGAGATGAGAATTGTTAAGCACTTCCGACGGTGTCTGGAGCATAGTAAGCACTATATAAATGTTAGCTATTATTACTCCTGATTAGAGGCTGCCTAAGACTTGGCTTTGCTAAATTACCACACAAGGAAAGTAGTAGGAGCAATGTGATTGTCTCTTATCCTGGGATTCTTTGTTCATAGTTTACTGATGATAGGAATTCAAGCAGGAAGGGAACACAGAGATAGACCATCAAGCTCACCTCACCATTGAACAGATGAAGAAACTGAAACCCAGGCAAAGGAAGGCACTTACAGAAGTTCACATAGGTAGCAAGTCTGAGTCAGGACCTCAACAATAACATTTAGAATTAGAAGCTACCATAAAAGTCATCCAATCCAACTCCCTCATTTTACTAGTCAGGAAACAGACCCAGAGAGATAAGTGGAAGAGATAGTAGCTAGGTTTTCTAACTCCAATTCCAGTGTTCCTTCCACTATACCGCATGGCATCCTATTTCTTTGGAGGCATAGACAGTGTCTTTACGTACATATACATACATACATACATACACACATACATGTATATATATGTATGTATATATTTGTGTATTTATGTGTGTGTGTATATATATATGTATATATATATACATATATACATACACACACACACACACACACATATCTTTTTCTGTTGATTGAATTGTATAGATAGAAAAGTCAAAACTGTAACCCTAGAGTTAACTTAGGAATTCCCTGAAGATAGGCCCTCCCTACGGGACATCAGGAAGAGATGTAAGGACTTCCCAGATTACTTCATCTAACATAACCTTGTTCTTTCACTGAGTAGACCGAATCATAAACATAGGGGAGATGACACATAATACATGAGACAAACACAAGAGGCTTCTCTGCACCAGTTAAGAGCCACCTTTTAAATCCCTGACCCTTTTTACCCCTGTTTCAAGCCTCCTGCCTCTATTCTAAATCTTCTCCATTCTTTATTTAGTCTGGCTTTCTTCTCTCAAGGATATAGCAAAGCAGGTACCCAATCTGTGGTACATTGGAAAAGAGGCCTGGGTTTGGAGTCAAAAGACTTAGGTTAGAATCGTAGCTCTGCTACTGACTACCTGTGTGACCTTGAGAAAGTCACTTAACCTTTCTAAACCTCAGTTTCCTCATTTGTAAAATGAGGGGATTAGGCGAAGTGATCTGTAAGGTCTCATACAACTTAAAATACTATGATTCTCTGATTCTATGAGACAGCTGTCCATCTATATCTCTCCCTTCTCAGGCAATGGAATCACATTGGAAGGGGCTGTACCATCAGAACAGGACAGTCAACCAAAGCCAGCCAAGCGGGCACGGACATCCTTCACAGCGGAGCAGCTGCAGGTACTGACTCAGGGCAGTGGGCATTCCACAGAGGTTCCTCTGGGAGCAAGAGGATGGCGAGGGAGAGCCTATCTCCCAGCTCCCCAAACTTCCCTCCTCTTCCTCACCCTCAATCCACTCACTCTGCTCTCCAGGTAATGCAGGCCCAGTTTGCCCAGGACAACAATCCTGATGCACAGACACTTCAGAAGCTGGCAGACATGACGGGCCTTAGTCGTCGAGTTATCCAGGTGGGCGGAGGGCAGACACCCAATGAGAGAGCAGAGGGTGAGGCTGACAGAGTCAGAGACAGAAGTCATTGTCGTGGGGCCGGGGCTGATTCTGCTACTGAGGGAGAAATAAAACCTTCAAGGGAAGAAGGGGCGGCGGGGGGGGGGGGGGGGGGGGGGGAGGTATGAAGGTGAGGGAAATTTCTTTAAGGAGAGGGCAGGTGGGAACTGAATCTGGACCTGATCCCACAGGCACATGGTGTCATGGAAAAAGCAATGGATTTAGAGTCAGAAGACCTGAATTTTTGAATTCCACTTCTGTTTCCTTACTTTTTGCTTACTTGACATTGGTCAGTCACTTAATTCCTAGACTTTAGTTCCTTTCTTCTTAAAAATGAATGAGTTTCATGATACAAACATTAAGAAATCGCTCTGTACCAATTAAGAGCCAAACTTTAAGTCCCCGACACTTTACACCCCTATTTCAAGACTTCTGCCTCTACTCTTAAATCTCCACCACCCCTTCTTCTCCCAAGGCCATGGGAGAGCAAGTGCCCTCCCCTAAAGGCAGAAGGGGTCCCTTCCAAGATCCTTTCCAACTCTTAGTCTTATGACCCTCTGAATTATTCCTTGGCTCCTGGAGATGGTCTTGCTGTTTTGGGTGGGAACAATTCCCAAGCTAAGCAGTCCAGCAGAAAACACATCATGGGGGTGGAGATGGGGTGGCAAGACCCTAAGTGGGACAGGAATTTTCTGGGACGTTCATCAAGAGGGATGGAGAACAAACTTCAACAACCTGACCAGGTGTGTCGGATTTTCCTTGGGGGTGGGTTGGGGCTATCATTCCAGGTCTGGTTTCAAAACTGCCGAGCCCGCCATAAAAAGCACACACCCCAGCACACAGTGCCACCCTCTGGAGCTCCACAGTCTCGCCTCTCCTCTTCCCTCTCTGATGACATCCACTATTCCCCCTTCAGCAGCCCTGAGCGAGCCCGCATGGTCACCCTGCACGGATATATAGAAAGTAAGTGACCAAAGTCCTTAGGGTCTAGGGGAGGGGAGAGATAGACAAAGCTTCTGAGCTTGGGGCGTGTCAAGATGGAGAAAAGGATGTTCCCAGATTCCTGGGCAAAAACGGCTTGTTGTTTTGGTTCTGTTGACTTCAGGGTTTGGTGGGAATGGATGAAAGCTGGCAGAAAAGAAATGAGGGGCAGGCCAAGGCTGACATTTGGCTAGGGTGGAAGGGCAAGGGACAGTCCCACTGCAAGAGTCAGGAACAACACTCCTCCTCCCTTTATTCCCCTATTAGACCTCAACTAGAAAAGCATGAAAATAGTGTACTTGCATCCTGTCCCCCTCTCAAGTCCATTCTGGGTTTCTTTTCTCTGGCCCTAGGAAAGAAAATATTTCTCTTCTGAGTTTGGCTAGGATTCTCATGAAGTGTTGTTTTTCTTTTCCGTTTGAAAATAATAGAATCTCACAGCTGGGAGTGACCACAAAGGTCATCTAATCCAATCCCTGTCAGAAATAAAAATTGCCCCACGACGTCCTTGACAAGATCATCTAGTATCTGAAGATCTCTAGTGACTGGGAACTCATTACCTACTATGGGTTGCATCCTTGGAGATTCCTTTCTAGTCAGGATCTATAGCTTTGTCACTTTTCCTCTTATCTCTATCATATACAGTCATTTAGAAAAATTGTAATCTCTTATGAGTTTCGATTCTTCTACCTCACATGAATCACTTCAGCTTTGTCAGTCTCATTTTCCTCAATTGTAAAATGAATATGTTGGATTAGATGACCCCTGAAATTTCTTTCACATTTGAATACTATGATCCTAGATGATTTCTGTAGACTCTACCTAACACCTTCTGTTTTGTTTTTTCTCCTCCCTTCTGACCCAGGGGGAACACAGGATCTATGAGCTCTCAGTGATGGAATAAAGGAGCAACAATCTCCCCTATCTGTACTATCTTTTGTTCTGTTAGGATGGTATACAGGGATCTCCCTAATCTATGTTACATTTTCTGCTATTCTGGCTGTTTCTTAGTCAGTTCCTTGCTCTTACTTCTGAGGGCAGTATGAGAGAGACCCTGTGATTGTGGAAGAAACTGTGACTGACAAACTGTCTTTACTACAACTTTCATGGTTACATTTGCTGCTCAGGCTGGGTGATAAAGCACCTTTCTGGGGATGTGTCCTGCCTTCCGCAGTGATCATTGCCAATGTTCTAGGGTCTACACATATTGAGGGTGTAAAACACTGTTTTGGAGTCAGAACACCGATTATTAACCCAGCTGTGGGCCTTGGACAAGTCAATGACCTCCTGGATGTTAGTTTCCGCATCTATATGATGAGATAGTTGGATCAGATGATTTCTAAAACCCATTCTGGCTCTAAATCCTATGAAATATACTCATCAATTCATTCACTGGCTTAAACTGAACTTTGTAAGAAATAGCTCTAAAGTTCTGAGCCCCAGAATATCCCTTGGATGCTGGGCTAGTCTTTCTTCATCCTTTTCTCTACTTGTAGTGTTCATAGGCCACACACATACTGCAGTCATCTAACTCCTACACACATTTCTGGAGTAGTCTCTCAGCTTCCTACTCTATATCCACTTCAGTTTCTTGTTGGGCACATGGGTGCCCTTTCCCAGGTCCTGTGAGGGTCTCAGGCCCCCACTGATCATGACAGGATTTGCCCTGAGAGATACAGCAAGACCCTCTCCCTAGGATTTCCTACTTCATAGGATTTAGAACTTGAAAGTGACCTTCAGAGATTAAACTAGGTTCTCAGAAAGCTCAAGTGACTTGCTCATGGTCACACTGGGAGAAGAGTTAGGGTTGGTACCCAGGTTCTGCAACTCTAAATCCAGAACTCTTCACTAATAAAATGTTGCTCTCAATTGGCTAGTTATTTTTGGAAGCCAGACAAAAACTTGCTTGGTATGAGGAACTGTTTTTCTTAAAGTGATTAATTTTCAAAGTGTATCTATGTATCATCTTCAGTATCCAGATAATTTGACACTATATGTACTAAAGATCTATCTATATTTCTTGTTAAATGGATTTTTAGGTTAAGTGGAGCAAGATTGGAAGTGTTCCAAAGCTTTGGAAATGAATCTCACCTTGAGGTCAGTGTAGACCAAGTAGGTCCAGCTGTACTTTCAGAACAACAGGGTCCAAGAAAAGTGCTTCTTTTGAGGAAAGGGGAAGCAGATTTCAGCTGTTCTGCAGACATGAGTATTGAAATGCTCTGGAAGGGAAAAGGCTATCTCTCCTTAGTAGTGAGGATGATGGATCTGACTTTTACTTCCCTGCTTGGTTTAGTATAGACTTGGTCAGCTGGATCATCAGGAGCCATGTCAAAACTGATCTGCCCAGAGCAGTGCCTTCATTGCCATGAAGGAAAGGACAACTTCCCTCAGTCTGGGAGATCAAATCCTTTCTGTGCTTCACCCACCTAGAAGGCACAGGATCTCAAAGATGGATCTTAAGTCTTATCCCATACCCTCAGCTATTCTCTGCTGTAGGGACACCCTTATTCATGATGGTGCTCTCTCTGGGCATAGACCCAAATTCTGGCCAAGTAATCTAGCATTCTTTCATTCATTCATTCAACCACTATTCATTAAGCATCTACTATGTTCCAGTCACTATGTTAGCTTCTGAAGATATAAAACTGAAAACAAAACAGACCTGAGCCTCAAATTAAATTTGAAAAAATAGGCAAAGTAATTGCAGAGGTAAGGATGCAAAAAGAATGATATCTCTCTCTTCCTGGAGATGGGTTTGTTTTTTAAATGAACTCAGAGCATGGGGTCCATGAATTTAGCATCATTCCATATCTAGAACCACAGAATCTTAAAAGTAGAGCTTTAGAAATTTGTAATCTTAGAAGCTTAAATTCATAGGAATATTAGACTCTAAAAATTGTAGAATCTTTGAATTGTAGAAGAATCCCCGAAACCTGAAATCAAAGAACGTTAATCGTTAGCAACTTAAAACCATAGAATCTAGAGATTGGTAGGACCTGAATGTAGAATCTTAGAATCTCAGAATCCTGGAATCAAAGGGACCAAAGATTCTTAGCATCATAGTTTAGAATCTTAGAATCAGAATTTTCAAATTACAGAATCTTAGAACTTTAATACTTTTGAAGAGGTTTCCCTGACCTTAAGCAGTAGGTGAATGATCTACTCTGCTCTAGGACTAAAGTGTTGGGTGAGGCTACTTGAGGAAAACAATGGGCCTCCCTGAGAAAACTCTGATTCTCGGAAAAGTATCTTTAGCCTAGCCTTACAGACAAACCTTGTATAACATCTTACAGTCTTTTATTTTCAATGAGAGAAGCAAACACTTAATTGGTCAGAAAGCGTTAGTCATGGGGTTACTGGCAAAACTACTCCCACAGCAACTATATTTCCTCTCAAAAATCAAAATACTTTTGGACCAGTTGCGTGAGTGCACGCATGCACACGCGCACGCGCGCGCACACACACGCCCTTCCCCCACCCATGTCTTCTTTTTGGTGAAAGGTACTGATTCACTCATAGCCACATTTCTTCACACTCATTTAGGTCAAATCAAGACTGTCCCTCCCATACAGCTAATGCTAGGGTTGGTTTTGAATGGTCTACCAGGCTCATTTCCCTTGTCCCCCACTGATATGAAAGGAATCCTACCCTAACAGTGTTTGTGTCTAGAAAAGAAAGGACTGGGGCAGTGGTGGTGGTAGGTTATTTGACCCTTTACGTCTGTGAAGGATTATGCAAAGATAGAAACTGTACACTCCCCTTTTCAGTGGACAGAGTAGGAAAAGGGCTTAACCAGAAGGAACTTAGTTTAGATTAAGAAATGTCTCCAACAGTGATTTTTAGTTTTTAGTTGCTGGAATGGGGTATGGAAGATAGTAGAGATCTTTACAGATGGGATAGAACTCTTAGCATGGGGCCTTGAATACAGTAGGTATCAATAAATATTACAATTTATGGACTGGTTAACATCGTCCCTGTGAGCCAACAACCAATCTAGTCTGAAATATGGGGGATGGACTTAATCATTTTACCTGAGGGTTCCATGATAGAGTTAGTATTTTGTGACATTTCTCTCTGGGGCCTCAACCCTCAGATAATGCTATAGGATAATCTCTGGCATAGAGAGCCCCAGAGGCTGAAGCCATCTTCTTGTTTACAGGTCAGGTACAGTGTGGGCAGGTGCACTGTCGGCTTCCTTACACTGCCCCACCAGTTCACCTCAAAGCCGACATGGATGGACCACTCTCTAATAGGGGTGAGAAGGTAAATTAAGTGCCCCCTGGAACTACACTATATTCCTCTCAATAGGCACCCCTACATGCATGCCACTGAGGTGGGGCTCTGTTGGCACCAGAGCTATGGGGCTTTTACAAATGTGTTCACCTCTCTCCACCCCAGGTCCTCTGTCCACCTTAAGGGTCTGGGGCCGATCAGTGATACACTGTTGAAGTATCTCTTCCTCAGAAATCAGTGGTGTGTCTGCATGTGTCTATGTGTAGTGCAGTGTCCATTTATCCATCCTGTCACTCTCCAGTTCTCACCCCTATAAATTCTTACTTTAAGAAGTCACAGTCCACCACATAGCCATCAGCTATACTGAAGCAACTCCAGAGCCTGTTCTATTTGCTGCCATTTCTCATTATAGAGACCTGGATTTATCCCAACTCATTGTAGCATTATCATTTTATTTTTTATGGCTTGGTAAATCAATTGTTAGCACACTGTAATTTGACAGGTAAGAAGTTAGTCAAGAAATAATAAGTCCCATTTCTGTGAGCACTTTGAGTTTACAAGTCACTTTCCCCAGAACCACTCTTTGAGGTAAGTAGTCCAAGTATTATTATATCCCCATTTAATTGATGAAAAAACTGAGGCTCAGAGAGCTACCCAAGGTCATCTCTTCATTATCCAATACAATTAAGGAAGGGGTCACTTTTATTCATTAGCTATACTGAAAGAGAATTATTATATATGCCATACATGAATTACCAATTTTCAGATTATCAGAATAAAATAAAATATGCTTAACATCAGAACTCTACTGAACATAATTTAATCTTTCTTAGATGATTTAGAAAGCACTTCATGATCTGGCAGGGTCTTGGGGTCACTGTTGTGCGTACCAATTATCATTGTAGAAGTGATAGTTAATAGAGGCTTGCAGTTGAAAGAATATAGAATAAAGCAGCTTTCAATCTACATGGTAATAATCTATTGTTAGACTAGAAATCTCCTACTGACATCATGACCTCTGAGGTCCCTTCCAACTCTAAGCTTCTATGATTCCATTATCACAGGTATTCAGAAGTGCTCTTGCAGGGAGGGGGGATTTATTCCAAGAGATGATAAACATCCCAGTTTTAAGGTGTGTATGAATCCAGTTCAGGCAAGGATATGATGGTTGTTTTTATTGTCATCCTTGTTGCTGATTTCTGCTGAAGTCCTTCCCCAATGTTTCATCACAGTGTGGGAGTGATGGTGGCTTCTTCGTGGTTCTGCCAGGAAGCACAAGGAGGGTGGGAAGTCCCTAAAGGTTTTGAATAGAGGCTTGGTGACAATTGTCATGCGAAGACCAACCTATCCACATCAGTAGAAGGTTGGCACCAGGTAATGAATTTGTCTGTGGAGGGAATTTCCATTTCCACTGATGGAAGAAAACAGCATGGTGTGGGGAGGCAAGATGTCCTAGTGGAAAGACTGCTGTATTTGCTACGTTCACATCTGGTTCTGCCACATAGTTATCATGTAAACTTAGAGTAAATTACTTCTCTGGGTTTCCCTTTTCTCATCAATAATGAGAAGAAGTTGGACTCTGAGGTCACCTCTGAGGTCCCTTCCCAATCTAAATCCTATGATGTTCTCAATATTCACACTGAAGAGATCCTGAGTCCTTGAGATAGTGAAGCAAGCAGTAAAAGTTGGTGATCTTACTGTGTCAGGCCTCAATGACAGTGACTTTTGAAACTTGCAATTGGAAGGCATCAAAAAGGTTATCTAACTCAATCTATCTGAATAAGATTCTCTGACATTTCTAGTCCCATACTCAGGAAAGGAGCTACCCTTTGTCCCTGAGCCTGAGGCTTTCCTCAGTGTTGTTGTGACATAGTAGAAAAATTCTGGATTTGGAATCAGATCAGAGAGCTTTGACACTTTGACTAGCTGTATGACCTTCAGTAAATTCAGAAAATTAGAGGTAAAACTCTAAGTTTATTTATTCATCTGTAAAATCCCCATCTTATTTTGTATATTAAACTTTGCACTCTCCTGTTATTATTATTTTATTATCCTGTCTTCTTATATTCCCAGCTCTTATGAAAGTTCGGCTCTTCTCTTACACAGTGCTTTAGGCTTTCTGTCTTCAAGTGAGAATTTTAGTGAGTTGTGTCATTGTTCTTTATTTTCAAGATTAGGATGAAGTTATCATCCTCATTGATAAGGCCTTTTCCCTGTGTATAAAATCCCACTCCAGGGAAAGGTGAGGGAGACCTTCAGTCTGGCTACCCAGTTAACCAGAAAATCTAAGCATTTACTGTGTGCTGGAAACTGGTATGGGGGAAGGCACAAAAGAACTAATAACCTGCCCTGTAGGAGTTAACAATCCAGATAGGAAGATCAAATTAACTCATGAAACAGTTCCTTAAAGTAGCATAGAGGTAGATTGTATGGTCCTGATTGTGAGAGCTGGGAGATGTCATTCTGATGATGACTCACCATTTCTGAGGCTTCTGTTGTCAATACAAGTTTTCTGCTCTGCCCCAAGAGTACAGTCCCTATAAAACTCCAGTGCATGGATTATAACTATAATATAGTTATTTCCTTAGTAGTAGTTATTTAGTATTCATTTCCACCTAGCTGGCTGACTTCAAGGTTTTCTAAACCTGTTCTTTCTTTGTATCTGCTCCCAATATACACACACACACACACACACACACACACACACACATATATACATATATATGTACACACATATATATGTATATATGTACATATACATATCTTCTTTTAATGTAACCTTCAGAATGTCTCTGACTTAGATCTGGAATGTTCATAAAGAGGAAAAAAGTATAAGCTTTTGGAAAGGGGCTATTCTGTCCTTGCTTCTCTAGCAGTCTTATTTTCACTCATGGCTTGGCTGTGCCTTCCTTCTCTGTGTGATGGAGTTGGTTGTCTACTCTTGGTGGTAGATAAAGACACAAAACCACTCTCTTGGTGGTGAATATTCTCTAGCAACTTCTCTCTTTCCAGAAGATCTAGTAAATTAGTGCTGTGCCTGAGAACTGGAGTTCCTGGAATAATTCCTCTATTTCTTCTAGATAAAGAAAGTAGTCCCTCCCTATCTTTTGGTCCATGTTGATAGGATTCACAATGACTTTGGTTGACAATCTAAAAGGTCTGATGAGTGACATAGGGTTTGGGGGTGATGCCTCTGGCTGGGGATTATTAATTTATAGAGCATTTCATAACACAATGTTGGGAGTAGGAGGAAAACCTAAAGGGAGGAAGCAGTTTGGGAAGATGTATTCGAATCTTACTTTGTGATGCTCTTAACTCACCTTAAGAGCTACTTATCTCCAAAAGAAATTAGCTAGCTATTTCTATCATAGTCCTCTCTAACATTCACCTTGTTTCATTTCATTTTTTTTAGTATGTAAATCAATAGAAACATTCATTGAACAAATACTAGTCCTGAGTCTGCCACCAATGTACTATGTAAATTTGGGCACCCACCTCTGGGCCTTCGTTTTTTGATCTGTGAAGTTAGGAGGTTGAATTAGAAAATCTCTATGGTTCTTTATAGTTATAATGAACATTCTATATTCTATTATCTCATTTCTAAAATCCTTCCCACATCCAACATAATGTTTTGTGCTCTGACATGCTTTCTGCGTGTAGTATTTCATGGTCTATGGTCTAACATTCTTTGTTTTTGATTCCATCTCAGTGCTACCTGTCAGTGATTTTTTGTCTTCCTCAATAGTCTTATTGTACATGCCCTTCCACTAAAGTTCTTTCCCTACCCCTTCCCTCTCCCCCTCTTCCTGTGTGGGATTCTTCTCCGCATCCCCACATCTCCCTGTTTCGGTGTAAGTAGGATGTTGTACTTTGTCACTTCTCTCAGACTGTGTCTAGATCAAACCAAAGGGTCTAAGACAATGAAATGGGCTTGGTTATTGGAAGATTTTCCTGCCTATGGTTACTTCAAGCCATTGTTTTCCTTCACTGAAAGGGAAGCTTCCCCCAATCAGGGGACTGGAGTCTCTTGTCATTAGTTAAGAGCCATCAAAAAGTTCTAGCACCAAATGGGTAATAAAGCAAAAAGAGCGCGTGGGACCAGTCAGGTGATAGGGTTGGGTAAATAATGATAACTTATCTGTGCATAGTACTTTATGGTTACAGAGATTTTTCATGTGCACAACGTATATAAAACAAAACCGCCGTATGAAGTAAATAGCGCTAGTATTTATCAGTTCTTTTTGATGGATGAGGAAAGTAAGAAATAGAAATGACTTCAGTACCTAAGATCACACAGAAAGTAGCAGAGACAAGACCCAAACCTAGATCTTTTGGCTCCCAGCCTTGGGTCTTTCAACTCTAGTGCTCTGATCAGCCCAAATGAAGTCAAGGAATTTAAGGTGCAGTCTCCTCTGAGAGATCATTAGTGATCATAGATGCCTGTTGTGGATGGATTCTCGGAACCTTGGACTTCTCAGAGAAGGCTTAATTCCTCTTCTTGGGGAAGTAAATCTCTCTTTGGTAAATTGAAGGGGAGAGTTGCTAAGTCTCGTTTGGCCAGATCTCCCACTTACTAGCTGAGTAACCTTGGAAAACTCACTTAGACTCTTGAGCCTCAGTTCCCTCATCTATAAAATGGGTAGGAAGGAACACTAATATTTGAATTTTCCACAGAACTGAGTTATTATGAGAATCATGTAAGATAATGAATGTCAAAGCACATAATAATCTTTAGATACCTTATAAACGTCAGCTATTTTCATCATCATTGTTCTCTACACTCAGTGCCATCCTTCATTCTGTCCTATACCACACTACCTGCCTCTGGGTCTATGGGTGTGAACATTATTCAGCATAAAAGGAAAGTCCCATGTCAGATACATTTTTTTAAATAAAGTTTTGTTCCCAATTATTTCAGCGAAGGAAAAACATTTTACTGGCAGTAGCAATGAGAGTGAGTCACTAGTTCTTTTGGGGAGCCAGGAGCCCTTTATAAAGCATGCCTTTAAAGGGCAATGGCTGTCAGAATAATGGATGGGAAGCCTCAATATGTCTTTGTCTAACCATCTTTGTCTACTTTCTCCTCCCCACAGGTCATCCTTTTTCAGTACTGACTACGCAGACTCTTCCACATCTGTCTATGGTGATTCCACAGCTGCCCCTCAGTCACTGAAATCCTATGTGTCTGCCCCCTATGACTAGTGGCTTCTGCCTCAGCCTTTCCATTCATTCCCATGAACCACCAGCCAGTTCCAGGTCCCCACTCAGCCACCCGGGGCCTTTCTTCCCCTCCTGCTGAAAGCAGGCCCTGGATTGTGCAGACCAAGGCCAACCAGCATGGATCCCCAGAGCTACCGGGAACACTCCTGAGGTCACTTCTTGGAAGGCAAAGCTCCCCCAAATTTGGAAACAGGGTGAAAAGACTTTTATTTTTATTGCAACTGGAGTAATTTTCAACTTGAGTGAATTAGAATTAAGAAAGAATGAAATTGTCAGGACAGTAACAATATCCAATTTAATTTTTCTTTAATATTGGACTTTGTTACCCATTTCCTTGAGACCATCCATGAATTCTGAATAGCTGACAACCCCAAATGTTATCCACTCAATTGCTTTTGTTTAAGAAACTATACAGTTTTTGTGGGAAACTCCCAAAAGAAAACTGTGTTCTAATTTTATCATTTCCATCTGTCTGGTTGTGTCAAGTTAATTCAGAGAACAAAGTGAGACTCACCAGCTCTGAGAGCCACATAGGATGCAAAAGAAGAGCTTACCCAGCCAGAAGAAAAGGTGGCCCCTTCCTGGGCATGATGTCTATGGGAGTCTCTGAATCTTTAAGTCAATGGATATATATCCAGCTGACAGTTTCCAGAATGTAGTTGTTCCTCTTTCTCCAACTTACTGCAAAGCCTAGCTAGGGAAAAATCAACTTGGCAAACCAACCAGAGAAACCTAACCATTCACTCCAACTCCATCCCAAGGACCGATTTATTGATGTTAAGTCATAGAATCTTAGAATCTCTAAGTTGGAAGAGACCTTAGAGGTCATCTCATCTAATCCCCATCAAAAGCATGCAACCCTTCCCTGCCAAGTGGCCCTTCAGTCTCTGCTTGAAGACCTCCAGTGACAGGGAACTTGGTTTTTCAAAGAAAAGAAATAGAAAAAAGATGGAAATCGAGAAGGGGAAAAACTGATTAGTCCTTCAGGTTATACAACTTATATACAGAGTACAAAGAAAAAATGTTATTTTATCAGAATGATTACATCTTTAACTCTTTTAGCAGATAGTTACAGCAGAGGGCAAACACCTCTAAATAATTGCTTTGTATGAGATCAGCACAGAACACCTACAGTAGGAGGATAAGGGCAACACTGTGAAGTTCAGCCAATTTTGAAGTTGAACCCTATGGCAGGCCAGAGCCCCAGGCATTTCAGAGAGGGACTGAATTTGATGGGCACGGATGAGGCCACAAGATTTGCTCTCTTCCCAAAAAAGTGCAAGAGACAGGTTAGGATACCATGGTGTATGTGTCCTAAAGAAAAGAGCCAATGGAAGGACAAAGTGGTATTTCTGATGATGGGCCTCATTCCAAACATGTCCTGGGAGCTATGTTAGGAAGATAAGGAGATTGCAGGTTAGGATTATAGGACCTTTGTGTCCTAGAGACAGTCCCACACCAACTAACAATGGAACAGTGTGTCACTGTTCAGGAGAGAAGGTAGTGCTAGATTTGCTCTTCAGCTAGGCTCTGGAAGATGTTCAGGCTATTTAAGTAGGACAATAAGGGTCTATTTGCACTCCTATCCCCTCTTCATCTAGACAATTTTTTAATCTCATGAATAATGTAATCAGTGAAAAGGTAGGAAGGTGTTTGGGCCAAGATTGTGGAAGGAGACTCCTTGAAATAGTGGTTGACCTTCCACCTCTCTGAGGTTCTCACCAATTTGCCCCCTCCAGGAGAAGCAGGTGGGCTTTGCAGCACAAAGCAAGACCTGGTCATTAACTGGCAAGCTGCTCCCAAACCACTGAAGCAGTCTGAATATTGTGATCACTCAGGGCTCTGAGGTTTTTGGCATCTGCCGCAGGGATAGTCTCTGCACCTATCCTCAGAGAGACCAGTACTGTCTTGCCCCATGCCTGCTCCAGAGCCCATTCCTCAGGGGAGAAATCAAAAACTCCTTCTCTAGAAAGTTTTGCATCCATTAAACTTCAGATTTCCACTCAAAGTCCAGCATCTATGCGACTTTAAAACAACAGTGATTATGCATATGGAAAAATACCGTATTGTGCCAAGAATATGACTTTCTCTCATTCTGTTTATTATCTAAATACTTCAGAAAACATCTAAACCATTTCTCATTTGCAGTCACCACTAATCTAACTTTATCTCAGGTCATTCCATTTAGCTTCCATCACAGGTAACTGTGTTTACTGCACATATGTTAGAATGAGCCACAGAAGGCAAGAGTCTTTCATGATGCATGATTAAAGTGTGCTTGAGTGCTATTTACAGAAACAGCAAGAGCAAACTATGACAAAATTTGGTGTGGCAGAAAGGGTCCTATACAGAGTTTGGAGACCTTGGACAAGTTCCCTCCCCTTCTGGGCCTCCACTTCCTAGTCTGCAAAATTAAAGTGGTCAAATAGTATGACCTCTTAAGATCCTTTCCACCTAAGGTTCCTTTTAACTCCAACATTCTATGTTCTATTTTTAACATTCTATATTCACAGTCCCTTTCAGCTATAATAGTCTACGTTCCACATTCTAACATTCTATGTTCTAAGATCCCTTCAATCTCTAAAATTCTATATTCTAAGGTCCCTTTTACTCTAATATTCGATGTTCTAAGACCCTTCCCAGCTCTGAGTGGCAATGATTTTCTGAAACTCTCAGGGCAGGGAAGGGGACAAAATGAGGAGGGGGACTCCATAAGAAGATCTCTGAATCATAAACACTATTTAACCTTAACAGCTGGTCCCAGATCTCAGAGAAGGGAGTGATTTCAGAATTGCTTACCAAAATCTTTCCAGTGATTTTTTTGCTCATTATGGTTAAAACCTCCAACCCCAACTTGGAGGGAAGATCAACAGGTGAACCATATACAAGAGTCACCACAGATACAAGTTCAACTTAAGACTTTGCCCAAGAGTTGTACCCCTAAAGTGGCTCATGTGGTTCCAGCATGCTGCAGATCCAGCAGATCACCACTACTATGGTTAGAGCAGCCTTGGACACAGCAGGCAGTCAAAACTAATATTTATTTAAATACAAAACAAAAGGGAAGATGGAAGAAAAACAAAAACATAAAAAATTTTAAAAAATTGTAAGCACTTTTTTGTAAAACCAATGTCTGTTTTGTTACATACTTTTAATGTTGTGTGCTTTGTAAATGTCTTATTTGTGTAATAAATAAAGTTAATGCAAATAGAAGTGCTGGCACTTACATCAAGAAAATGATGTAATTCCATTTTTTCCCACTTGCTTCTTAGTGGATAGATCACGCCTTGGGAGCCCCTGTCCCAGTGTGTGATTATTTGGTTAATCACCAGCTGCCAGGGAGCTTAGCACATATTCCTGGTCAATTGTTACAATTTCCCAGTTAGCAAACTGGTCATTAAACTGGCAATGGTGTTCCTTGGTGTAATTACCCAATCAATGCCATCTGTTACCCAAGCCCCAAGAAGAGGGAAAAGAAAGCAGTTCCCCACCACCACTAACTAGCACTTTCTGCCATTGCTGTAGGGGATAGAGCAGATGCCACGTCAAATTTGGAGTGTTGAGTGTATTTAAAATGCTGAGAATGATCTGGAGGCAGGAGGGTAGAGTAGAAAGAGTGCTGGGCTGGGAATCATGAGAAATCTGGCTTTGACTCCTGTCCTCACTATCTGCTAGTTGTCATTGCTCCATGCCTCAATTTCCTCATATGTATAAGTAGGGACAATAATATTTGTAATGCTTACCTTGCAGAGTTATGAGAAAAAAGTGGTGCAGACTTTTAGGCACGATGTAGTGTTGAGGTGTGCATAACTCTGTCCATCAAAGACCCAAGTTAAAATCTTTCTATGCCTTCATCCTATACCATTCTCCAAGTTTTACTACAAATCTTCCATCTACCAAATACAAAAAGGGCTTCAGTTCTTCTAGAATCATGGCAGTACCAATGTGGTAGTACCAATGTAGCACTGAAGTTGTCTATCTGTTGCCTCATTTTTGCCATAAAACTGGCACACCTCTTTTCCTGCTAATAAAAGCTCCTAACTTTTCACACACAAAATCATACATGTTTGAGATTTTTTACGCCCCCCTTGCATCTTTCTGTTGCTCTTTGAATGATTCCTAAATTTTAATTCTTCAGCAATCACTATGTTCCACAATTCGAAACTGTCACCAAGAGAGAGGGAGTTAAATTGAGTTGGTACTTGAGAAGAATGGAGTTGACAATTGAGACTAGCAGGGATGATAGGATGAGCTCTCCTGCCTTAATTCTTCTCTGAGCTCAGGCTCAGGCACAGGCCCAGTCACTGTTTAATGTATTCCAACTGATATACAGACCAAGGAGAAAAAGAAAAGAAGGTATCAAGTGGGACCAAGATAATTAGAACCACCTAGATAATCAGAAGCAATCACTCTTGCTTTTTCTCCCATCAGACTACATAGCCTAGAAACAGAGGATATGTCTGGCCTCAACTCATTAAGGGAGTAGAACTTTTTTCCTTAGTCATCCAATGAGAGAGAGAGGGATGGACTCCATGATCCCTCTGATTCAAAGATACCATGCCTTAGCATACATTTCCTCTTTAGCACTCCTGATAAATGGTCTTCCTGTTTTCACTTTCAAAATGTGTCTCAATACAAGTTTCATTCACTATTGTTAGTTTTACCCTCTGGGTCTGAGCAGTATGAGACTAATTTCTATGTGACAGCTTTTTAAACACTTGGAAAAAAAGTATTCACCCAGAGCCTTCTTTTCTGTAACCTAGCCAACTCCATCTCTTTCAACTCATCATCATATGACACGGTCTTCTTGGTTCCTGATCGCTCTCTGTTAGATTTGCTCCAATTTTTCAATGCTCTTCCTAAAATGTGGTATCTATAGTTGATACTTCATATATATAATACTTCAGATATGGTCTGATTGGACCTGAAGATAATTGAGATTGTTACCTTCCTCAGTTTGGACACTATGACTCTCATAGTTGTAAATACCTGGTTGAATTTCACACAGTATTGGGTCTGGTGTCTTCTGAGTATATACAGGGCAAAAAGGTGTTGGGAGATGTACTTTTGCTGACGTTGGAAGGAGGAGTCAATGTTATGTCATAGATATTTCCAATGGACTGTCTCTTCAATTTTTTATAAATAGGAAGCTGTAGAGAACTCATTCTTGTGTGGAGTTTCTAACACTGGTTTGATTTTATTCTTCTGAGATCATGATATTCCATGATTCACACCCAGAGAAGTCCCCAGTGGCCAAAACGTGGGTTATGTGGCAGCAAGCAGCTTAAGATTTTGAACAAAAAGAAACTTTGGAGAACATGTAGTCCATTCTCTTCATTTTACAAATGAGCAAACTCTGTCTGAAAGAAGTTAAGTGATGTGTTTAAGATTACACAGGAAGAAAGCAGCAAAGGATTTTACCCCAGGTTTTGTGACTCCAAATTCAGTACTGTTCACACCATTCCACAATGATAAATTTTTTATACTCAATTTTATTTTATTTTATTTTATTTTCAATTTCAAATTCTCTCATTCCTAATTCCACCTCTCCCACTCATGGAGAAAAACAAAATCCATTGCAAATATGTATAAACAAAGAAAACAAATTCCCTCCCCATCCTCAAAAGAAAAGGATAGAAAAGAAATAGAAGAAAATATATTTCAATCTGCCCTTTGAGTCCATCTCTTCTCTATCTGGAGGTGGATAGCATGTTTTATCATAGTCGTTTGGATCTGTTCATTGTGCTGATAGGAATTATTCATTTTTCAAAGATATTTATCTTCACAACACTGTTGTTATCACACAAATTGTTCTTCTAGTTCTGCTCACTTCACTTTGTATCAGTTCATAAAAGTCTTCCCAGATTTTTCTGAAACTATCCCTTTCACCATTTCTTATGGCACAATAGTATTTTTCCATCCACATACCATAACTTGTGCAGCCATTCCCCAGTTGATGAGCACTCCCTCAGTTTTCAATTCTTCACCACCATGAAAAGAGTTGCTATCAGTATTTTTGTGAATCCTTTTCCTCTTTCTTTATCTCTAGAGGGGTATAGATCTGATAGTACTCTCAATGGATTAAAACATAAGCAGTTTAATAGCTTTTGAGGCATAATTCCACTTTGCTTTCCAGAATGGCTAGACTGGTTCAGAGCTCCACTAACAGTGTATAACATGTAAAGAATTTGTTTTCCCACAATCCCTCCAGCATTTGTCATCTCCCTTCTCTGTCAACTTTGCCAATCAACATGGATCATTGAAAATAACTGTCCCAATGTGATTAGTTCTAAATTTTTACTTCGATTTTGTACTTTTTGTCCATTTGTAGCACCTGTCCAAAAATTTTTATATGCATACATACTAATCCAATTATACATCATTTCTAAGCAATGTGTATTTCTCATCCACTTTGTCTTTCCACGGTGTCTGACTACCCCTGATTTCATTTGGGAAGTCCCTTAGTGTTCCAGGCCTGAATACAATTTATACTATATTACCTACAAATAGGAACATCTGGAGAATCCCATCATTAATAGAGAATTTCTATTCCACTTGGACTTTGCACAGAATTTTGGACAACCCATTTGGCTCATTCAGAGTATTATCATTTCTGACACTATTCTAAGAGGATTGCACGAGCCATACTTTTGTATTAAACAGTCCTCAGCCCCACCCTCCACCAGAACATAAGCTCCTTAAGTGCAGGGACTGTTTCACCTTTCAGTTTTGTATACCTTGCATTTAGCACACTAGAGTGTGCACCAGTCCTATTACAACTCAGTTAATTTTATTCTGATCAATGGTCACAGACTGGAGAACCTCAAGGCACCCAGTTCCATTATGGTCAAACAGGTATTTAATAAATGCTAGTGCACTGAACTGGTATGATGATAATAATAAAAGATGTAGTTTTCATGACACGTTTTACTTAGGTCATCCCATTTGATCCTCCTAATAACTCCAAAAGGGAAAGAATCATTATCCCTAACAAAGTATTGTTACCCCTATGTTGTAGATAACATCAGAGAAGTTAAGCAGTATGCTCAATTTCACACTACTAGCAAGTGAAAGAGCCACTGCTTGAATAAAGACCTTCCCCCTCTCAGTTTATAATGCTCCTTTATGTATATGACCCAAAAAAGTCGTTTTATAGAATTGCAGTTAGGTTATCAAGCATGACTGACCATGCTTTGAATTTTGAAAGAGAGAGATGATCATTTGCCATTATAGGGTAAAAACAAAGGGACTGATCTTTGGGAAGTGAGTATCTGGCCCCAATAATACTACCCCACCCCCTACAAGCAAGACCCTTCTACATGAGGAAAACCTCAGATGCAGTGAACCCCAAAGGCCTTTATTTCTACTTAAAACAGGCAAACAAATCAACCATTAATATTTCCTATTAGAAAGACAATCAACCTTAAGAACTGTATCCATCGATTCCAGAAGTAGTAAGGCTGATCAGAGTTTAGCCTTATGGCCAATAAACTCATCCCAGCCTTTCCGACAGGTGCGGATAATCCATTCATGTTCATCATCATCTGCAAAAGAAAAGGAATTTTTATCACAAGGGTATGGAGAAGGCTGTCTCCTACAAAGACTTTCCCATCTTGGGCCCTCCATGTTTTGTCTGTGGAAAAAGATAAGCCAGTCCCCTTAGAGGTCAGCTAATTTTGTTGTGTTCAGTGGCCCAGGCCACTGATTCCCAAAACTGCCCTGTGTGGTCTAATAGAGGTTGATTTTTTTTTTAATAAATGAAGAAGAAGGGTTGTTTAGAACCATTTGTAGAGACTAATCCACTCTTCAATTATTTCCTTTAAGCATGAGGAGTTTAGAAAAAAAGACATTAGCCCTTTTCAAGGTTTTATCCCTAATATGAGGGAATATCCTAATCTACACTAGATGCCAGTCACGTCATAGGATAAAACAATGTCCATTGCAGAACACTGGGAGCTGCAAGGTGTTCAAAAACATTTAGCCCTCCTCTGGGTCATATTCCTGAAATAATGCAGAAGCCTCCAGTAAAGGCTAATCTCTTCAAGGAGCTGGTACTGAAGCTATAGCACTTTAAATCTCAATGAATCCCAGTGATTCTCTATTTCAGGTACAGAACCTCTGAAATAATGGAAGAAGATATTTGCTTATTTTTTCCCCCATAGTTAGGGAATTTCTCTTTCTGGGGAAAAAAGAAAAAGAGAAGCCTTATAGAACCTTGTAGCTCATCACAATTACTCAGTTCATGGGCTACTCTCAGTTAGGAAATCTTATTAGCCATAAGTAAAGAGTATTTTGAGACTTCTCTTTCTCACACACATTCCCCACAAATGGTAAAAGAATCTTATAATAAATGTTCTCTCAAAATTGCCTGTCGCTGGTCCCAAAAATAACTGATCCTGACATATATGGAAGAACATAGGGAGGTGAATGTTTAGGGCAAGAATTTCCTTTCTTCACCTTTTCTAAGTCATGAACCTCTTGAGCAGTCTGTTGAAACCTATGGACCCCTTCTCAGAATAAGGTTTTTAAATGCATAAAACAAAATACATAGGATTGCAAAGTGAAACAATTCTACTGGAATACAGTTATCAAAATATTCTTTTTAAATTCAAGACACCAGGTTAAGACACCTTGCTTTAGAGAAATAACTTCCTATTCTTTAGAATTCAATGAATTCTTATAAACATTTATTAAATGTTTATGTGGGGGAGGGAACTATGTTAGGTTGAAAAAGGACTCCTAAAATGACTTCAAGGACACTAGTATGGGGTAAGGAGGAGGAGATAAGATAAATACACAAATAATTATAGCACAAGTTGATATGTGCATTGGGAGGGGTTCAACCAGAGTATGACAGATTTGGAAGGGAAAGAACACATCTGGGAGGAATCAGTGAGGATTTGGTGGAGAAGGTGGCATATGAGCTGGGCCCTGAAAGTGGGGAATGGGGGAGGGGCAGAGCCTGTTCTTCCAGGCATGAATGTGTGCACAAAGAGAGGCGCAGAGATGGGCCATGAGATCAGGGAATAATGAATCAACTGGTTTGACTCACTATAGAATATAAACACTGCTTGAGTGCAGGGACTGTTTCCCTTTTGTATTTGCATTGCCAGCGCCTAGAACAGTCCCTGGCACATAAAGCTATAAAAAGAGGTTGGAACCAGATTTTGGAATCAATCAATCCATCAATCAACTAGGATATTTGCAAAGGACATCATTAAATAAAGGATGGCATGATGACACCTGAGCATTTTAGAAAGAGTACTCAGACCAGTGATGTTAATGGGGATTGGAGAGAGTGAAGACTGGAAAAAGAAAGAGCATTTAGGAGACTGTTAGAGAAGTACAGGCGAAAGAAGAAAAGGGCCCTGTGAGAGGACAGAAGGAGAGCTATGTGCCCCTCACCCTCAAAGATGCTCCTTTGTTTTTCAAGAAAATTATTGGTTGCTCTTATTTTTACATCAACTTTGTTTCTGAATATATTCCTCTTCTACCCAGAAAGCCATTCCTTGTCACAAAGAAATAAAAAAGGAAAAAGTCAGTAGAACTAACCAGTGCACGAACCAAGTCTGACATTTTATGCAATGTTCCATACCCACAATTCTCTGCCTCTGAAAAGAAAGGAGGGAGGTCTATTTTCTCATTTTTTCTTTGGGAACAAGTTTGATCATTTTTGTAAAACACCACACAGCTTTATTCTTATTATTTTTTGTTCTTTCTATTTACATTGCTTCAGTCATTGTGTGGGACAGAAAGGTGGCATAATGTGTAGAGTGCTGGGTCTGGAGTCAGGAAGACTCATTTTGCTGCGTTCAAATATGACCTCAGACTAGTTGTGTGATCCTGTGCAAGTCAGTGAACAGTGTTTGCCTCAGTATCCTCATCTGCAAAATGAGTTGGAGAAGGAAATGGTAAACCACTCCATTGTTGTTGCCAAGAAAACCCCCAATGGAGTAACTAAGAGTCAGACATGATTGAAATAACTGAACAAGTCATTGTGTATATTGTTTTCCTTGTCCTGCTTACTTTATCAGTTCTCACGTCTTCCCATGCTTCTCTGCACTCATCATATTTGTCTTTTCTTACAGTGTAGTAACAATCCATTACATTCACATTTCACAATTTGTTTTGCTCTTCCCCAACCAAGAGTCCTTCAAGGCTCTTCTTAGACCCTTGCCTCCTAGGCAGAATAAGTCACAACAAACCAAGTCAGTTGGATTATACTGTGCAAATGTCATTTCTTCTAGTCCAGAGTCATGTGAAAGAGAGTAGGATTGAATCTTTCTCGATGTAGCTTGGGCCAATCCTACTGTAGTCCTAGGATTTAGGATGCTTGCTTATAGGAGAGCTCTGTGCTTCTGGGCATGGTGGATATTTCATAGCTATAAGCCTCACGATGAGCCAATGGTATTTCAGAGACAGCATATAGCTTGCTGGTGGTAATGTTTCCTTCAGACAAAAACCAACAAGACTTTTTACATTGCTGTGCTTTGTTCTATTAGAGAGTCACTTGAATTAAAGAGTCTTCTGAAAGTTTAAAGGATTCTCACTCAAGCTTGTGTAAATTGGTCTAATCATTTTTTTCCTGCTAAAATCTGAGAACTAGTAAAGGTGGGAATGGAAGCTTTAAATGTTGGAAGTAGAGGTAGATGAGTTTGGCACATGGGCCATTTTAGTGTAGGGCAGACCAAGGTGCACTGTTCCCATTGGGTGCTCAGGGAAGCATGAGGGCAGTGGGAACCCAAGAATACCAACACAGGAAACTGGGGAGGGAATTAGAAAGGGAAATGAGAAGTGGCCAAAGATCCCACACAAAATTTCAAAATTTTGCTGATGGCTGGTTCTCTACCAAATAAAGGGGGAGGGGAGAGAGAAAGAGATAGAGAGAGACAGAGAGAGAGACAGAGAGAGAGAGAGAGAGAGAGAGAGAGAGAGAGAGAGAGAGAGAGAGAGAGAAAGAAAGAATAGGAATTAAGTACCTTTGTGTAGTGGTAAAAGCAGAGGATCAAGAGTCTGATAACAAAATCAGCATTAAAGATTTAGAACTGAAAGGGGCCAAAGAGGCCACCAATCAATTATCGTTATCATCATACTCTTCATTTTATAGCTGAAGAAACTGAGTCACAGTGAGGTTCGGTCACACAGATAGTAAGTGTCTGAGACTGGATTTAAATATAGATTTTCTTTACTCCAAATCCAGTGGCTTATCAACTAGAGTTGCCTCCTAGCTCCAATATTGCCTCTACATGGGCTTGGGTAAGTACTTTCTTCTCTTTGAATCTCAATTTCTTTATCTTCAAAATGAAGACACTATTATTTTCACAACCTATCTCACAGGTATGTTGTGGGAAAAGCATTTTTGTAAGTAATATCACACTACAGAAATGAGTTGTTGCTGACCAGCACTTATTAGCACAGCCTCTGACACATAGTATGTGCTTCATGAATGCATATGACTTGACCATTTCTATTATTGTTGAGCAGCAGCATATAGCAGATGGTAAGCTGGCCTCAGGGTCAGGAAGACCCCAGTTCAAGTCCCGTTTCTGACATATTGACTGTGTGACACTGGGGAAGTCACTTAACCCCTCAGAGTCCCAGGTGACACTGAGACTATCATCATAGAGAAGATGCTGAGTTATTCTTCTTTCCCCATCCTGTGCCACATGGCCTCCTGCCCAGTCTCAGGGTTCAATCTGCAGTCTGGACTAGGAGCACTATAGTTCAGCTCCATAGGCTTTGGTGGGCTGGCCTGGGAACCTAACCATCATTTGTAACATTACTTCCATGGGAAAAAATGTGTTACACATTCCAAACAATTGACTCACAAACAAACTTTTTGGAACTAAGTTTGTTAGTTGGGGACAGCCTGTATAGGAAAATCCACTATAATATAAAAGATAAATTAAAGGCTGGGTTTTCACTTTACAAAAGGCTTCACAAAAGAATTCTTTTACATGGAAAGCCATTTCAACAAGACAGAAATTGTTTTCAAAATCCTCTTGTGGGTGAGGAGGGGAGTAAGGGGGAGGAGAAGAGCCATGTTCCCTTTCATTGTGCTCAAGGTAAATAGGACCACCCAGTGCTCCAGTTCTGCCTTTTGGGACTAAGCAGAACAAGCTTAATCCCTATTTGGCTTGATGGTTTTTTAAATACTTACAAACTGACCATGTTCTTCCTAAATTTTCTCTTCTCTAGGTCAAACCAGCTATTTCTAGTTATTTCTTCCACAAGTCCTTGATTCTAGCTTGGCTTTGTTTTACATCCCTTCATGGTGTTGGTCATTCTCCTCTGAACATTGTCCAGCTTCTCAGTGTCTTTCCTAAAATATGGTGTCCACAACTGGACCTGATTACAACAAATATTATTAAGTATTCATTGTGTGCGAGAGATTCATTGTGGGTGGGGAAGACTCAATGTTTAGATAAGATGCTCCCCAGACAAGAAGAGATGACACCAACACAGTTATAATTCAGAATATTACGTGGCAAGTCTCAGGAGAAAGGTTATTATCCACTGGATGATGAGGGGAGGCTTCTTGGAGGAGATGGCATTTGAGTTAGCATTTAACAGCAAAAAGGCAGAGGGAAGACATTTCAGCATAGTGTGAGATAAGGCATAGAGTCCTAAGAGAGACCAGTCATGTATATGAGCCAGAAAGGAATCCAGTCTAGCTGGAATCTAGAATAGAAGACTCCAGAAGTCATCTGACCTGAGCAGGGGGTGGCAGGACTGCTGACTCCTGCACCTTGGACACTAGCCATTAAGATTAAATCCATAGATTTTAGAGCTGGAAAGAGCCTTAAGAGGCCATCATTGCCAAGACCTCCCTTTGAGATTTGAGGAAACCCATGTGGAGAGTAGTTAAGTGACTTGCCCAGGATCATTTAGCTAGTAAGTATCTGAGCAAGAATTTGAACTCAGCTCTTTCAGACTCTGGGTCCAGTGTCGTACCCATTTATCATGCTGCCTCAGTTCTATTTAGGAAGCCAAGGATAGGGTTGGCTTTTTTGGAATGACAATCAATTGGTGAAACTCAGAGAACAAAGAACACAGGGAATTTGGGGGAATGAGAGATGCACTTAAAAGTGTTGGGGGTGGTGGTGGCTGTGAAGTCTTGGCCTTTGGTATTTTTCCACCGAGTATCTTTGGTTTCCTGGGTGCCAGGCAAGGGATGAAACTGCCATCTGCTAAGAGCTAACCTTCTGAGTCATGAAAAGGTAACAGACCCAAGGACGCCAGGTTTCCCTTTATCCTTAAGAATGGAGGCTCCACCCTGCTTTGTTTCTACCCTCTAGCTCTTTTTGATGTGGCCTGGAGAAATTGGAGTAATTGACTAGAGTCCTTGTACCTCAGTTTCTCATTCAGAACCCTGGGTCTTATATCAATTCTTCAAGTGCTTGGGGATCCCTTAATGTCTGAGGGGTTGGGGGTTGGGGCAGGGGGGTGCCTCAGGATTTACCAAAACTGGAAACTCTGAGGGATGGCCTGGCTGCCTGGGCCTGGGGGATGGCTGGGTGTGTGGGGAGGCAGTGGCATGTCAGAACACAAAGAGTTAAACTCTGGTTAAACACACTTTTGCCACACGAAAAGAAGACTGGTTGATAATTACAGTACTATAGTTTTAGGGCTATTCGAATCAGTACAGCTGCAACCTCTTCAGTAGTAACCTCTGAAACAAGACAAACTGGGTTTATTGTACTGAACGAGTCTTCAAACCCCTCCCTGATTGTTAGTAATTGGACTTAACAGCCTCTTGACTACCCTTTTTACACTCTACCTGACTGTGCAGCTACCAATTTAAATCACAGATGCCGGTCCTCTTTTATAGCAGCTGCCTGCTCACTATCCGTCTCGCCTTGTCAGTCTCTGCCGGCTTCCATAACCCTGCCACACCAGGGTGAGGCTAGAAAATCACATTTCATCAATATTTAAAATGGAATGAAACCTGGCGGTTTGATTAATGCTACCAGATAGCGGGAGATGTAATTATTATTTTGCAAATTGCGATTGTTGGAATATGGTAATATGATTGTCTAAGCACATCTTCACCTTCTTGGGTAATTTTCCATGGGGGGAGGGGAGGAGGAGATGGAGGGAAAAAAGGAGATTGAAAAAAATACAAACTGCTTAATCAATTGTAAATTATTACCCTGGGCACAATTAAGGGGAGCATGGCTCTTCCCCCCCAGTACAGAGAACAGGGAGAACAATTTTTCTTGTGCTGCATTTATCCCTTAAAGTTTATTTGCTTTCCCCCCTTTTTGGTGATCTCAAGGGGCATACTTTACTCATACAAAGGGAATACTTTCAGATTCCTACAAGCTCTCATCTTTTCCCCAAATGTTGTTTAAAAAGAAAGACCTGTCTCAGAATCTAAAATATTTGCTAAAATCTGAAGTGGTTTGGTATAGAGGGAAAGAATATACTTGTATCTAAAGTCATAAGGCCTGGGTATGAATTCTGACAGTTCCTTCATCTCTCTGAGCCTCAGTTTTCTAATCTGCACATTAAGGGAGTTGGACTCATGATATCTAGGGTCTCTTTCATCTCTATGACATATCCGTACAATCATGCATTAATACTCAATGCCTTCTATATGCATTATAATTACAACAAATTCTGAGAAAGTTCAATCAACGAGCTTATAAGGCAGTAGAGGAATATGACAATTCAGAAATAAATAAAAACAAATTAGAATACAATGATTTTCCTACGAAATTAAAAGAGAGCAATCACTTTCAGAGGGGATTTCCAGAAAAGCTTCTGGAGGAAGAAATGGGCATTGAAGATTTTTGTACAAGGCAATGACAAAAGTAGAATAGTATATTAGGAAGACTGATCTGGTAGAAAGTATAGCACATTTAGAAGGGGAGAGTGAAGGAGGCAAAGAAATCAGTCAGGAGGTGATCATAATAGTTCAAGTGAGAGGTGATGAAGGACTGAACTATAGTGGGGGGAGCTGGAAAGAAAAGGAAAGAGCAGATGAAACAGATATTTTGGAGTTATACTGATATTCTTAAAAGGGCTAGTGTTTAATTGAATGAGTTATGACAGAGACTCTTTTGTGCTTCTCTATGAGGGTAGGTTGGAGTACATATTTACACTTCAAGATTTGTTTTAGAGAAGAAGGTCTATTTAGGAATTAACAAATTTTATGAAATATTTTGGCTACCTAAAAAAAAACATAAACCCCAGACCCAAGGATTCTCCTTTCAAAAATGTCCATCATCCCACATTACCTAGTTTTATGACATTAGGCAAGCCACTTCTCTTCTCTTATCCTCAGTCTTCACATCTGTAAAACGGGATTAGACCTGACAATTGTGAAGGTCCTCTTCAACTCCAATAGTCTCTACCCTAACATTCTTTGTTATAAGTTCTGATGTTCTATTTCTAGTGTTCCTTTCTATCTTTAACATTCAATAGTCTAATATTTTATATTCTAAAATCCCTTACACTTCGAACATTTGGTATTTTAATGAGACAAAGGGATGGGAGGAATAGAATGGAATGACTTGATCTAAGACGATATTAAAAAACTTGTTGATTTGCTGACCTTCCTCAACCAGGCTGCATTTAATAATATGGTCATGATGTCAAAGTATATTTATTGTGTGAGTGAATAAATGAAAGTAGCCTGCCTTTTTTTTCTTTAGGGAAATACCCATGGTAACTTTAATTAACTCTTGGTAAGTAGATAGGTCAAACACTGAACATTTAGAGGGTAATTTTAGCAGATATATGACTGACCATGAGAGGCAGTGTGGTCAAAGAATGTAGAATCAGCCTTGGGTGTCAGGAAGGGTTATATACATGTCCCACTTCTGCCACACACTGGCTCTGTGTGTGACCAGGTACTGAACTGCTCAGGGTTGCAGGCAACCTTGAGACAAGTAGGTGCTGACATGCATTGGTAGAAAGCATAGGTTCCTTAGACCTATGGATTTACAAGTCATCTCACCCTGCCCTCCCCCCAAAAAATTCAGTGACCATAAATAACACAGGTGAGGTTCTCCAGATGTTCCTGTTTGCAGCTGACGTTGTTTTTGACTTCATCAAACATCAAAATACAAGGACACTCAATGAGATCCAGTTACTGAAGACATTAACTAGTCTATCAATCCATGAAGAAAAAAACAAGTAAAGAATCCATAATTTCCCAAATTATATCATGCAGTTAGATGGGCAGCTACTTAAGTGAGGTCATCAGCACATACGCTTTGGACATATACTACAGAGCGACAATGCATTGAACAGGACAAGAATCATATGATTTGGAATTGTCCATTTTACAAAAAAGGAAAGAGTTTGAGAGGTTAAATGATCTACTTAAGATAATGTAAAGCTGGGATTTGAACCCAGGTCCTCTGACTCCAAAATAAACGATTTTTTCAATACATGATGTTACTTCAGCAAAATGAGGTAGATTCAGAGTTGAGGAGATAAGGGTATGTCACATTTGAAATATTCTATAACACTTGAATAATCCCAAACTTCTCAACCCCACATTTTCCCCCAAATTTACTTTTCCTAAACCAATATCCAGTTAAAAAACAACTAATATTCACTTGGTAGAAACATTCAAATTATAGAATATCACAATCTAAGAAGAATCAGAATTATAGGTGACCTAAAGGGCACATTGGGTGTAAGCAGACGATAGCATAACATCAACAATGACTTCAGAAATGGTAAAAGAGATACCATCAAGGACACGAATGTTGGGAAAAAGAGGTAAGCCAGTTATGAAATGAGAATTTGGGAAAATAGGTGAATGGCATCAGTACTTAGCTATACTGGTACCCATAGAAAAGAAGCAGAAGAAGGTCTCCAGTTTATTGGGTAAATTCTGTGTGGAGAATTTATAGAAGGACAGTATAAAAAGTGCACAGGATAAGATGGTATAGGTATACCAGTGAAGAAAGTATCCATCACAATAGATCCATCAAAGTGGACAAATATGAATGAATATTTCAGCACATGAGCTGCATCCCTGGAACTCTGCTACATAGACTGACTTTTAAAATCCAGGATATATTTCACAGCAAAATACCAGAACATGGTATCATAGGAGGAATCTTGACTCTGAATCTGTTTCTTCTAAGATGTGAATTCAACGAATTATAAATTATTAGAACTGAAAGGGGCCTTAGAACATCAAATATTAGAGCTGGTAGGGACATTAGAAAATAGAGTACTAATACAGAATACAGAAAGTCAGAGCTGAACCTCATTAGGTAATGTTAGACCTTAAAAATACTAATTCAAACACTGAGGATGAGGACACCGAAGGCCACAAAAGGAAAGGGACTTGCACAAGATCACACTAGACAGCAGCAGAGCTGAGAGCAAAACCCAGGTCTTCTGATTATCCAGTGTTTTCCCTACTGTACTATACTGCCTCAGAAATTTCAAGAGATTATTCTTTTGTTAAGACAAGGACAACAATTAGGACAATTCTGAAATGTCTGAGTGAATTTTAGTCAAAATATCCCCGTATCAGTCATCTCTTAGACTAGACAAAGGGTAATTTATCAAGAAAGTTACAATCATCTGGAAACATCTTTACCTTATCTGTAGTTCTGTAACCAGTATTATAATGAGAACTTTATATAGCACAAAAATAAATCATGTGTAATTGCCAGATAAATTCTGTAACTGACTTGTGAGTTCTTAAAATTGTAATCATTTACTACACAAATTCTTACCCAGTTGAAAGTTTGTTTCATCAGATTCATGAAAAGTAGGAATCACAGAGTATTTGAAAAGGGGGGCAGTTTTACTTTCAAGGATATACACCCCCCAATTCAAACCAGTCTAGCCTTAAAGCTGAGGCTCTTAGAGCCTGTGTACTTAATCATTTTGTAACATGGATTATAGTTTCTTATGTACAAGTTCAGCCTTCCCTCCCTCCCCAACTCTTACTAAGCTTTAAGTTCCTTGAAAGCAGAAACATTTCCTGTTTTCTTTTTTATCTTTGTGTATCCAATACTTTGCACAGTGCTTTTAGGAGGCTCTTAATAAATGTATTTGGAATTCAGTCCATAAGAATATATTGAGTGCCTTCAATAGTTCTAAGAACTATTCCTTCCAAGAACAAAGCCAAAAATGGATAGTCCTTGACCTCAATGGTATACATATTCTATGGGGAGATACGATTTAACATGAACTATAATGAACTGAGATGTCCTAAGGGGTGCTTTAACAAAAGACAAGACTCATTTGTAAATATCACATCAATTACACTGGTGCTAGAAAGGACCTGAAAATTTGTTTTCTGGTAGTTTAAGGATACCTAGCCCCATTTCCCACCCTCTCCCCAATCTTATGCCACTACTGCATGTGAGCAAAGAAGGATGAATTTGCTAAGTGGTTTGTCAATTTCAAGTTTATTACAGGCAATGCACAGAGATGAACCAGTGGCAGGATTGTCACACTGTCCATTTCATATGAATTGTAATTATTTGTTCTTACTAGTCTGCATGAGTGAACATTACCACTTGCCTAAGAAAAGTACCGAGGAAAATGATGGTTGATGGTTGAACTATGCCAGAGAGACTTTGAGACAAGTCAGTTAACTTTCCTAGAGGGTTGGACTAAATGATGTCTGAGGTACTTCCTGATCAAATAATTTATTTAAAAGTTTAGGGATTCAATTAAATGCAAATTAGATTGGTTTTTTTCCCTACCTCTAGAAATTCAATTCAATAAAGATTTCTTGACTATTTACTATATGCAATATACTATGGAAGTTGCCCAGAACACAAGGATGAAATAGGACATGGTCTGGAATCTAATGAAATAGATTTCCTGCCCCAATTTCCTCCTATTCCATATTCTACAGGAAAAGCAAAGTGCTCTTTTCCCTAGAAATTTCCATTCTAATAAATGTGGATATCACATTCTAGTAACAGTATTCCAAACATGGTTTCTGGAAGATATGGCCCTCTCTTGTTATTTTGAAAGTGTAAGATTATAGGATCATAGGATTTAGAGACAGGAGAAAACTTAGAGATCCCCTCTTACAATCTCCCATTTTACAGATAAGGAAGCTGAGGTAAAGAGGACTGAAGTGACTTGCTCATGGCCACATGAGTGAACACTAGAGCTAGGATTTGACTCCAGATCCTCTAAATTGTACCACATTCCCCCAAAAGAGATGCATTGGATTGTTCTCCTTATACGGTCATTGTCATATGTGATTAGAGAAAAGTCATTATAAAATGGACAGGAGGTTGGACTAGACCTCCAAAATACTATCCTTTCCTAAATATCCATACATCAACCATTTCATAGTTCTGTAGCACTTTGAGGTTTGTAAAGCCTTTTTATAACAACTCTGCAGTAGGTAGGGCAAGTGTTTATATTCCCATTTCACAGATGAAGAAACTGAGGCTGAGAGAAGTCAAGTAGCCATTCATAAAAAAGACAGTGAAGATCACCATTTCTGCCTTTAGTGATTCAATTTCAATTTTTGAGCAATTATAACGTCTTTCCAGTCAAGATGACCAAAAAAACCACTAGAATACCCAGAATCTCAATAAGAGGCCCCTTTTCCACGGGAAAATTGAAGGCTGAGGCCAGGGTGAAAGGCTGCCAAGCAGGGGATCCTTAAATATCACTACCCCAAAGGGAGGAAGATGGCATCATTTCGATAAACCTATCTGGTGGTTGAAAGCCCTTCCTGAATGCTTCCTACCATCTGTTTTGGATGCTTTCAAGACTTGGCTGGAGGCCTAAATGTTTTCCTGCCTCTCCCTGCCCCAGCCTCTAAAGTTGTCCCTCTGGATCTCTTCTCCGTCATTCTAACTTCTTTCCTCTGTTTCTTGTACACACATAGAAGCATGGTCATATCCTTGTACTCCAGCACAGCATAGCTCTTGAGGATGCCCTCAGATTCCTCTGATGTCAAGCAAAGTTTGAATCTTAGAGCTGTACAGATGTTTATAACTTATTTTGATTTCTTTTTAAACTGCCCACTGACATGGATGACTCTTAGAAACTTTGAGCCAATCACATCCCTTCCCTCCTGCCCTCTTACATCTCACAAGAGCAGCTGTGGTATGATGGCAAGAGCTCTAGATTTAGAATCAGCAGATCCGAGTTCAAATTTTGGCTCCACTGTTTTCCGTTTGTCTTCATACAAGTCATCTAACCTCTCTACACCTCTACACCAGTTTCATCTGTCAAATAGGGGAATTCGAGTAAATGATCTTTGAGGTCTCTTCCAGCTTTAAATCCTAAATACCAAGAAAAGCCTGGGAGTATTTGAAGATCTTTTTGAAGAAATCAGAGCTGATTTGGATTAGTCAATGATACAGAGCCCTGATCTGGAAGTCAAGACTTGAGTTCAAATTCTGACTCTGGAAATTACTACCCGTGTGAACTTGGGAAAGCTTCTTTCCTTTCTTGGGTCTCAGTTTATGCTAAACAAACAAACAAACAAACAAACAAAAGGAAGCAGGGTGGACTAGATTTTCTCTAGGGTCTAGCTCTTGCATTCAGTTTTCTCAAATTCCATGTTCCAATTAAAGGTCCTTCCAGTACTTTCTGCTTTATAAAATCATGATGTTGAAAGGGACCTCAGAGATAACCTAGTCCAAGCCTTACATTTTACAGATGAGGAAACTGTGGCCAATGGCAGTCAAGTGACTTGCCCCCAGAAGAAAACATGAGAGGTCTTTTGTAGCTCTAACATTTTATGATTTGATTATTCTAATATTGATGACTACATGTGTTGGCCACAGGCCTAAACTACTGTGGAGGAGAGTTCAAAGTCTTTTTCTCCCCCAAAGAAGTAAATGAGATTTCTAGGCGTTGCCTTTTGTACTAATGGGTAAAGGTTCCTGTGTTTTTGGAAAGCATTTGGCTTATCTTCTTCATCATTAGTCCTATTGCATTCCAGTATTTTGGACAATTGCCATCCCCAGTGATCCCACTCAGTTTGCATTTAGGGCGTTTGCAGTCGGCCAAGAAAAGGGAACATTTTTTTTAGAGCAGATGGCAATGCCAGTGTGTTTATTCTGCCCTTCTCCATACTGAGAACTAGAGTTCAAAAGGAAGTCACTGAGAAAGATCTTCCTTGAAAGTTTGACCCTCAGGTGAAGTGGACCTGTCATCTTAAAGGATAGTCATTATATAAAAGGATAATCATTATATAAACAAGAGATTGTGAAAATGTCTCTGGCTGCCCAGAGGGGTTGTGGTGTAATGAAAGAAACAATAATTTTGGATTCAAGAAACTTGCGTCCTGGTCCTGGCTAAGTCACTAACCTACCATATGACCTTAGGCAAGTATTCCCCTTCTCTGGGTTTGTTTTCTTCTTTATAAAATGAGAATATAGAACTAGATGATTCTGTGATTCTCAAGATGGTCTCTAAGATCCCTTCTAGCACTACCATTATATGAATCTCCAATTCTGTCTAGGAACAAACTCATCAACTTGCTCTCAGATCAGCTACCCCTTTCCCAGTATACTTACTTCTGTCAATGGTACCATTTCTCTTGTTTACCATCCAGTGTTTTCTCTCTTATTTGTCTTTGTTCATTCAGTTCCTTTTATCTGAAATTCTTTGCCCCTTTCTCTCTTTTCTTTGTATCTTACCAAAGGCCAACTGAAATGGCACCTCTTCCAGAAAAACTTCCCCCACAGAAATAATCTGTCCTTCCTCAGACCTCCCTCACTCTCTCACTTAATTTTCATTTTTCTTATGCACTTATCAGGTTCTATTTTACATTATAGTTATTTTATGGGTCAGACTCCCATACTTCCCCCTTCCTGTTTCTGTTTCTCTGTCTGTCTCTCATATGCACACTCACACAGGTACACATATGCACACTAATTGTAAGCTCTTTGAGGTCAGAGATCAACTCTTGTTTATTTCTGTACCTCCTCTGTCCACTAGCACAGTGTTCTAGGTGAACTTAATAAAGGAATATGCTGGTGAGTGCCTAAAAGGATAGAACTCTTCCAAATAGTCTGAATGCAGGCTGCTAATAGGCCAGCTCATAAGCCATGTGATTGGTGCACAGTAATCATGGAATTAAAATGCAGTATCAGTGACCAATGATATCAAAGGTGAGACCTGTATAGGTTGGAATGCACTTCCAGAAACTTTCTGGGAACGTCCATTATGTGTGGGATTTAAGTATCCTGTGTTTCTCCATTATTGGGATAGAGCAGCAGTAACCTGGAGCTTACACTGTAATTACTATATAAATTTATTCAGTCAATTTATCTCTGCTATAAAATTTCCAATCCAATGGACTTAAAATTAAGTTCCCTAACATGTTAAAACCAATGATGAAAACACCAGTTAGTAGTCAGTTTTCATTTGAACATTTTGCTCTTTGAATAGCCCATTAGAAAGTGAACGAAATAATTTAAATCTTTCTTGCCTGAGTATTTCAAGAAGCTGTGATTATTATTGGTGTGGGTACACCTTTCACTGTCAGAGGGCAAAACCCCACAACCCCTCAGCAGTAACATCTTTATGTGTTACAAGAGCTGACAAATCCATCACTCTGTAGACAGTGTGATGGATGAGCTTCTCCAAATTTAGCTGGGCTGGTTCTTAGATGAGATGCACAATAATCTGTTGTAGATCACTAACGTGGCTGAGTTAACCTATATATTCCATGAATTCACAGTAGAGTGGGAAGGGCACTGAAGCAGGAAGTGAGAGACCTAGACTATTCTTGGTTCTGCCAGAGAGATATCTGAGGTCAGAGGCACTGACAGAGCAACAATACAAATTCCTGGACAAGTGGAGGAATTTGAGAACCAAGACTCCTGGAGAGACTAGAAGGAGTTACTGGACCAGTTAAGGGCAGAAGCAGTAAGGGACAGAGATATGACAATGAGGAACAAATCTAGACCTTGACCTTGACTAGTTCTGTAAATTACCTGGATTGCTCATGCCTAGGGGAAAAAAGTTGATTTCTAGTGAAGCAAAATAATTTCCCCTTTGAGGAATTAGCAACACTATAAGTCCAAGTTCCAGTGGAAGATTGAGGTCCATGGGGAAGGAATGAGTCTTTTATCTGTTCATAGTCTTGAGCATAAACTTTTTGTGTATCACATTCTTTGAGGTGAAATATTGTTACTGTTATGTAGTCAATGAATCGTTTTACCTTAGTGTTTACAAGGAATAGTAGGGTCCATTACCTTTTTTCTGAAAAGACCTAGACCTCAATCATATTTTGATTATTTCTAGGAGAAATCCTTGGTAGAGGTATAAGTCTAAGAATGATTTATAATAACTCCTTACAACTGAACCTGATCTTTGTAACCCCAGAGTTATGGAGATAGGTCATCCATTACATGTAATATGTGTGAAGTAGACTATATCATTCTTTTTTTAATTTAATATCTTATTTTTCCTCCAAGCATTCGTACAATTTTAACATTCTTTTTTCATATTTGGAGTTTCAAATTCTTTCTCTCCCTCTCTCCCCTCCTCCTCATTGAGAAGACAAGCAACTTGACAGTTACACACGTGCAGTCATGCAAAACACATTGCCATGTAAGTCATACTGTGAAAGAAAACACTGACAAAAGAAAACCCAAGAAAAATAAAGAAAGTAAAGAAAAAGTATTTTCAATATACATTCAGGCTCTACCAGTTCTTTCTCTGGAGATAGACAACACCTTTTATTATAAGTCCTTCAGAATTGCCTTGTATTGCTCAGAATAGCTAAGTTATTCACAGTAGATCATCATACAATATTGCTGTTACTGTGTACAATGCTCTCCTCTTTCATTTTATATTTCATTGTGCATCAGTTCATGTAAATCTTTCCATGTTTTTTCCACGTTGTTCATCATTTCTTAAAGCACAATAATATCCCAACACAATCACATACGACAACTTGTTCAGCCATTCCCCAATCAATGAACATCCCCTCAGTTTCTAATTCTTTGCCACCACTAAAAGAGCTACTACAAATATTTTTGCACACATAAGTTCATTTCATTTTTGTTTTTTATCTCCTTGGGATACAGATCTAGTAGTGGTATTGCTTGGTCAAAGCATATGCCAGGATTTATAGCTCTCTGGGCACAGTTCCAAATTGCTCTCCAATGGTTGAATCAGTATACAACCTCACCAACAGTGAATTAGTGTTTTAATTTTCCCACATCCCCTCTAGTATTTGTCATTTTCCTTTTCTGTCACATTAGCCAATTTAAAAGGTGTGTCATGATAGCTCAGAGTTGTTTTCATTTGCATTTTTCTTACCAATAGTGATTTAGATTTTTTTCATAAGACTATAGACAGCTTTGATTACTTTGTCTGAAAACTGCCTGTTCATATCCTTTGACGATTTATAAATTGATGAATGGATCTTATTTCTATAAATTTGATTCAGTTTTATATATATTTGAAAAATGAGGTCTTTGAGAAACTTGTAAATTTTTTTTCATTGTAATGATTACTATATATTTCCCTCCATCCTATTTCCCCCATTTATCCTACTCTCTCTCCTTTCACCCTGTCCATTCTCAAAAGTGTTTTGCTTCTGACTCTTGCCTCTCACAATCTACGCTTCTTTCCATCAGCCCCACCTCCCCTTTCTCTTAACCCCTTGTATTGTAACATGGATGGTAAGAGATTTTTACACACAACTGAATGTGAGTGTTATTCCCTCTTTGAGCCAATTCTGATGAGAGTAAAGTTCATGTCTTCCTCCCCCCACCTCCTCCTCCATCTTCCCCTCCACTATAAAAGCTCTTTCATGTATTTTTTATGTCAGATAATTTATCCCATTCTATTTCTCCCTTTCCCCTTCTCCTAGTGCATTCTTCTTTCTCACCCCTTAATTTTGTTTTTTTTTTAGATAATCATCCCACTATACCTAAATCATACCCATTACCTCTGTCAATATGTACTCCTAGCTGGTCTAATAATGAGAAAAATTTTAGGAGTTACAACTATCATTTTCTCATGTAGTTTAACCTTATTGAATCCCTTCTGATTTCTCTTTCCTGTTTACCTTTTTATACTTCTCTTGAGTCTTGTATGTGAAAGTCAAGTTTTCTATTCAGCACTGATCTTTTCATCAGGAATGCTTGCAAATCTTCTATTTCACTTAATATTCTTCCCCCACCCTCAACCTACCCCCAATGGATTATACTCAGTTTTGCTGGCTAGGTGATTCTTGGTTGTTATGTCTAGTTTTTGCCTTTCAGATTATATATTCCAAGCTGTCCAATCCTTTCATATAGAAACTGCTAAATATTGTGTGATCCTAACCATGGCTCCACAAAATTTGAATTGTTTCTTTTTGGTTACTTGCAATATTTTCTCCTTGACTTGGAAGCTCTGGAATTTGGCTATAATATTGCTGGGAATTTTCATTTTGGGATCTCTTTCAGGAGGTGATCTGTGGATTCTTTTAATTTCTATTTTACCCTCTGGTTCTAGAATATCAGGGCAGTTTTCTTTGATAATTTCTTTTTTTTTCTTTAAATGATTTATTTTTAGTTTTCAACATTCACTTTCACAAGATTTTGAGATCCAAATTTTCTTCCCACTACTCCCCTCCCTCCACTCCAAGAATGTGTGCATTTTGACTACCCCTTCCTCCATCTGTCCTCACTTCTATCCCTCTCCCTTTCTCTTATCCCTTTCCCCTTCTATTTTTCTGTATGGTAAGATATATTTCTATACCCCATTGCCTGTGTGTCTTACATCATGTCAGTTGCATGTAAAAACAATTTTTATTATTCATTTTAAAAACTTTTGAGTTCTAAATTCTGTCCTCCTTCCCCACCCACCCTCATTGAGAGGGTAAGCACTTTCATATAGGTTATACATGTAAAATCATGCAAAACACTTCCATAATAGTCATGTTGTGAAAGACAAACTATACTTCCTTCCATCCCATCCTGCCGCCTGTTTATTCTAGTCTCTCCTTTGACCCTGTCCCTCCTCAAAAGTATTTGCTTCTGACTACTCCCTCCCCCATTATGCCTTCCCTTCTGTCACCCTCCCACTGCTTTCCCCCTTACTTTCCTGCAGGGTAAGATAGATTTCCATACCCAGTTGAGGGTTTATGTTATTCCCTTCTTAAATCAAATCCAATGAGAGTAAGGTTCACTTATTCCTTCTCACCCTCCCTTTCCCTTCACTGTAACTTGTCTCTTTTATGTGAGATAATTTACTCCATTTTATCCCTCCTTTTTTCCTTCTCTCAGTACATTCCTCTCTCACCCCTTAATTTTATTTTTAAATATAATTCCTTCATAATCAACTCACCCTGTGCCCTCTGTCTATACATATTCCCCTCCAACTATCCTAATAATGAGAAAGGTCTCTTGAGTTACATCTTTCCACATAGGAATGTAAACAGTTCAACATTAGTAAGTACCTTATGATTTCTCTTTCCTGTTTTACCTTTTCATGTTTCTCTTTAGTCTCTTATTTGAAAGTCAAATTTTCTCTTTAGCTCTTGTTTCTTTCTCAAGAATACATTTATATTCTGCGATGCCACTGAATGTCAATTTTTCCCCATCATTGATTACACTCAGTTTTGCTGGGTAGGTGATTCTTGGTTTTAATCCTAGCTCCTCTGACCTCTGGAATATCATATTCCAAGCCTTCTGATCCCTTGATGCAGGAGCTGCTAAATCTTATGTTATCCTGATTGTGTTTTCACAATACTTGAATTGTTTCTTTCTGACTGCTTGCATATTTTCTCCTTGACCTGGGTACTCTGGGATTTGGCAATAATATTCCTGTAAGTTTTCCTTTTGAGATCTCTTTCAGGAGGCAATTAGTGTATTCTTTCAATTTCTATTTTACCCTCTGGTCCTAGAATATTAGGGTAGTTTTCCTTGATAATTTCTTGAAAGATGATATCTAGGCTCTTTTTGGATCATGGTTTTCTGGTAGCCCAATTATTTTTAAAATATCTCTCCTGGATCTATTCCAGGACAGTTGTTTTTCCAATGAGATATTCCATATTGTCTTCTATTTTTCATTCTTTTTGTTTTGTTTTGTAATTTCTTGATTTCTCATAAAGTCATTAAATTCCATTTGCTCCATTCTAATTTTGAAAAAAATCATTTTCTTCAGTGAGCTTTTTGGCTTCCTTTTCCATTTGACCAGTTCTTCTTTTTAAGACATTCTTCTCCTCATTGACTTTTTGGACCACTTTGGCCATTAGGTCTAGTCCATTTTATAAGATATTATTTTCTTAAGTATTTTTTGGTGTCTCCTTTAACAAACTGCTCCTCATTTTTTATGATTTTCTTGCATCATTCTCATATCTCTTCCCAATTTTTCCTCTGCTTCTCTTACTTGATTTTCAAAATCATTTTTTAGTTCTTCCATGGCCTGAGACCAATTCATATTTTTCTTGGAGGTTTTGGATGTAGAATCTTTGATTTTGTTGTCTTCTTCTGAGTATATGTTTTGAGGTCCTTGTTACCAAAGTAAGTTTCTATATTCTGAGTTTTTTTTCCTGCTGTTTGTTCATTTTACCAGCCAATAATTTGACTTTTTAATTCTTTGTTAAGGTAGGGCTCTGCTTCCGGTGTAGAGGGCATACTGTCCCAAGTGTCAGGGATTTTGTGTAGCTGTTTTCAGAGATACTTCTAGGGACCTGTAAGTTTTCAGTTCTTCCAAGATGGTATAATCTAACGAGAGAGGTTTACTCCTCTCCTGGCCTGTGCTCTGGTCTATGAGTGACCATAAGCACTCTTTTCTGCCCTGGAACTATGAGCAACGTTCTCTCTCCAATGCTGCCTCAAGCTCTGCTATGCCAGTGTTCCTCCTTGCCCCAGGGCTGCCACCCAGGACTGTGATCCAGATCCAAGTATGGGCAAAGCAACAGAATTCTGCCTCAGTGCCAGCAAAAAGACTCCTGTAATCTCCTTCTGATCACTTGTTCAATACCCTTACTGTCTGTGGGCTGAGAGGTCAGGAAACCACCATAGCTGCCACTGATTCAGTTGCTCCCAAGGTCTACTCCTGGTTTGCTGGGTCTGTGTTGGTAAGGCCTGTGCTGGACTGTGTTTAACTCTTACTTGGGTGCAACAGACCTTTCCTGCAAAACTTCTAAGTTGTCTTGGGCTAAGTAATTGTTTCATTCCATCTTTTTGTGGATTCTGCCACTCTAGAATTTGTTTTGTGGCATTATTTAAAGGAGTTTGAGGAAGAGCTTAGGCAAATCCCTGCCTTTTCTCTGCCATCTTGAATTCACCTCCTAGACTATATGATTCTAAGGTCCTTTCATCTCTAATACTCTTTGGTTCTATGTTTTAACAATATATTCCAAGGTCCCTTCTATATCTAACATTCCATTTTCTATGTCATACATGTTAATTTCCAGGTAATGTCCAATTAACATTCTATTCCATAGAATTAATATTCTGTAACTGTGCATATTCTAAGGACCCTTCCAGCTCTTGCATTCTCAGTGTTACTGGATGAGACATGCTTGCTGGCTATCTTGAAAAAAAAGGAAACAGAATACACTTATACATACATAAAAGAGTGGGGCTACTAATAAAAGAATGAGGTTAAACATTTCTTATTTGAGATATATTGACAGTTGAGAAGGGGGACTGCCAGAGTTGTTTGGATACAAAAGTCCTACAGCACTGGAAATCTGTTTATCATTGCAGAAGACTTGGCTTTCAGGTCTTTTTGGCTAGAAAACTGAGGTTGGTTGGAATTTCTAGCCATTTAGCTTTCACCCTCTTCTCAAGTTATTCAATTCGCTGACATCAGAAGCAGAAGGATACTGGTGTCTAATGAGCACACCAGCTGGGAGAGAATTCTTTTACATGATACACTTGACATTCATAGAGGAGAGTAGAGGGAGGGAAGCTTTGCCATTCAATAATCCACACAGAAGTAAGCACAGTACTACTCTTCAGATGAAATATTCTATCCTCTTTATCTTACTGCCAAATTGTAAAATGGCACTTAGCCACCCTTATATGTAAGTCAGTGGAAAGAACATTAGAGGACCTGAGTTCAAATCCAGACTCTGCTTGTTTACTCTCTATGTAACTGGGAAGAACAAAAAGTCTGAGAGATGTAATTTCTGGGTAATTAATCACCAACTTATTAATTATGGTTAGCAAATAATTAATAGATTGAGGTCAGTGGCAGTCTCTGAAACCAAAGACACCCCTTGTAGAACACTGAATACCTAAAAAGCCTTTGAATATGAGAGTATACCTAAGGGTGGAAATCAACTCTGATTAGTTAATAATCAATGAGGAAGTAGATATATTAGTGAGGAAATGGGCAATAAGCTTCAACTCCTCCTACTGAGAATTTACCCAGATCATGAGACTCAGTTGACTCCAGCAATCTGGACAGTCTCTACCATCTCTACCCAGACTACTCTTGATGGTTTTCCCCTTTATAAGTTGGGTCACCCTAAATTCCAATGGAAGGTTTCAAAGACAGGGGCTTATTTCCTAAGGGTAAGAATCCATCTAGATTGGGTTCTATTTGTAAGGTCTTCCAATTGAGTGGGCTCCCCACTCAAGATCAAGAAACGTCCAGAAGATTCGGGCAATCTCATCTATCAGCAATGTCCTTCAGAGACTGACTGAATAACCTACAGGGACTGATTTCTGAATGAGGAAATAGAAAGAAAAAAACCTTAATCCTAATTGAATAATTGGTTATTAATATAAGAGAAAAATAATTTCTCTCATAACCTTGGGCAAGTCATTTAAGCTCAGTTTAAGAGGATGAACTAGATGACTTCTAAGGTTCTTCCAAATATAAAGCTATTATTATATGATGCTAATAAAGCAATCAACAAGCATTTAAGCATATACTATATGTCAGGCACTGTGCTACATATTATAGATAAGAGACAAAAATTAAGCAGTTCCTTTCCTCAATGAGCTTCTGTCTTACAGGGGAGATAAGTGCACATATATGTATGTACAAAATGAATACAATGTAATTTCTTGGGGTGGAACACTAGCAAATGGGGAAATCAGGAAAGCTTTTATGTAGGAACTAGCACTTGACCTGAGCTTTGAAGTAAGTCAGGGTTTCTAAGCACTAGGAGTGAAATGGGAATACATCCCAGGCATGCGGTACAGCATGTGCAAAGGCACAAAGACACAAAGATGGGTATTAGAATGTACATGTGAGGAACAGCAAAAGGCCAGTTTGGCTGAAAAGTCATATGAAGGGGAGTAGCATATACTAAACCCAGAAAGGTAGGTTAGAGTAGGACTGTTAAGGGCTTTAAGTGACAGAGAGGTTTTTTTTTTCTTCTTTTGAGCCTAGAAATGAGAGAACCATTGGAGGTTCACGACCAGGGGGATGCCATGGTCAGAATTCTGTTGGAATACGTTTGGCAGTTATATGGTTTAGAGAAGGGAGTGACTTGGGGTAGGCAGACCAATTAAGAGGGGTGGGGAGGGTGGTTGTATGAGTGGAGAGAAGGGTACAGATTTAAGAGATGATATGAAGGTAGAGCTGACTAGACTTGGCAACTGAATGGATATCATGGGGGGAGGAAGAGAGAGGAGTCAATGATGACTCCAAGATGAACTGGAAAGATGGTGGAGCTTTTGAAAAAATAGGCAAGTTAGGAAGAGGGGAGGCTCTGAATGGAAAGATATTAAGTTCTATTTTGAACATGTTGAGTTCGCCTATGAGATATCCTATGGGAAAAGCTAGGAAGTTGTGATATAGGACTAGAGCTCAGAAGGAAGACCAGAGCTTGATCAAAGGACCTATGATTTTTCCAGTGTCTTTTGTCCCTCAATCAAAGCTAATTGCAATCTGTCTACACCCTAGTATATGGTTTTATGAACTGCTGTGCTGAAAAAAAAATAATGCAGCCCTGGTAAACTAACTTCTAGTGATAAGCCTCTCAATACTTAACTAGACATCTTTTCAGAGGGCTGACATGGAGACCATTGCCAGGCCATCCTCAAAGCCTTTTCATCTTGGTAGGACTTGTCAGAGTTTGTGACATTGCTTTTAAGAACTCAGGGATACATGCATGCTATGAGACAATGGAAGAGGACTTCAATGGAAGAACAGTATGCTGAATTTAATTCTGCATCAGAACCCACAGGTTCAAACATGCACAAATCCTCTCTTCAAATAATCAGGGACCAGGAGATATTTTTAAGACACAAAAGGTATTGTTTCTGATTGAAGTAAAGTTGGTGTTATTTTGAAGAGTGGTGCGATTACCATTTGGTGTTATCTATTTAACTGTTTGGAATTATACACTCAATGAAAGACTTTTTCACTCTAGGACGTTTGCCAGATGTGGCTGATTCTGCATTTCAGACAACAAAGGCAGTAATGTTCCTATAAAGCTATAAGACATTATTGATAATCAGGATATTCTTTGAGAATGGTTTGGAGACCTTTGGGGGAAGAATTTCTGCTTTTACACAAACTAATTTGGGATGCCAGCTCTCTGTCTTCCACAAAGCCAATTTGGCCCATTGTTAGCTGTATATGTTAAAATGGTTATATGGGCTTATTCTTTGAATATTAATAATGTGCCTTTCATCTGAGGCTTTTTCTTGGTATCATTAATGGGGGGGAGGAGGGAGTAAGAATTACTACAATTATTTTGCAGATCCCTACAACTCATAAGATTAAGGCAAACAGTTACATAAAAGATAGATGTATGAACTTATAAGATTGGTCTGACTTATCCTTCATCTAAGGAGTGAAAGATCAGAGAGAGAAGGGTTAAGAGTTAATCCTGTGATTTACCACCATATTAAAGGTAATTACCTCAAATCTTTTCAAATGCCTCATCAGTCCACAGTCTCTAAGCGATCCTTTCAAAAGAAATGGTATCTTTTAATGATGTCATTGTGGTATAGTGTAGAAAGAGAACTGGATCTGGACTCAGGATCTGGGTTTGAATCCTGTTTCTGCTACTTGCTAGCAATGTGCTTCTGCTTTCTGGACTTTGGTCTTTTTGTTTGTAAAATAAGGGGACTGAAGCAGATGGTCTCTGGGGTCCCTTTAGCTCTAGATCTTATGATTTCTCTGGGACTTAATAATGCTTATGCTTCAATTATAGTTAACAGTAGGAAGCTGAGTCACAAGTGCAAGATTTTTTGCCAATTTGGGGTGTAGTAGCACATCCTTTACCATGCAACATTCCAGTAGCAACAGGGAGGTCTACCATACCAAATTATATTTTCTGCCCCTCAAAACCCTTCATTTTCTCTTTTCTCAATTAATAAGCATTCATTTTTTTTCTCCCTTCTATACCTACTCTCATTCTTAAAGAAGAGGAACTCAAAATTATTGTAACCAAATATTCATAGTCAAATAAAGCAAATTCCTATATTGGCTGTGTCTGAAAATATGTCTCATTCTGCATATTTAGCCCATCACCTCTCTGTCAGAAGGTAGGTAGCATTCTTCATCATCACTCCTCTAGAATTATGGTTGATCACCAAATTGGCCAGAATTCTTGAGTCTTTCAAAATTGTTTGTTTTTATGATGTTGTTATTATAATATAAATTATTTTCCTGGTTTTGCTCATTTTACTCTGTTTCAATTCATTCAAGTCTTCTCAGGTTTCTCTGAAACTGTTCCCATTATCATTTTTTATATCCCAATAGTATTCCATCACATTCATATATAATATAATTTGTCCAGGCATTCCCTAATTGATGTGGACCCCCTTAATTTCCAGTTCTTCGCCACCACACAAAAAAGTAGCTATAACTATTTTTGTACATAAGAGACTTTTTCCTCCTTTGAATTCTTTGTGGGTATAAGCCTGGTAGTGATAACACTGGGTCAAAGGTTATGAACAGTTAAGTAACATTGAGGCATGGTTCCAAATTGCTTTCCAGAATGACTGGACCAGTTCAGAATTCAACCGACAAGTGCATCAATGTGCTTGTTTCCTCATAGCCCCTCCAATACTGGTCATTTTTATTTTTTGTCAACTTTGCCAATCTGATGAGTATAAGCTAGAACTTCAGAACTTTAATTTGCTTTCCTCTATTATTTTTTGAAACATTTTTTCATATGGCTATAGATAGCTTGGATTTCCTCCTCAGAAAACTGGCTGCTCATCTTCTTCAACCATTTATCAATTGGGAATGGCTCATATTTTTATAAATTTGAATCAGGTCTTTATATATCTTGGAAATAAGATCTTTATCAGAAAAATTATGAAGAAGATTTCCCCCATTTGATTGTTTTTCTTCTCATCTTAGCTATATAAGATTTGTTTATTCAAAAAAAATTAATGTTATAAAATCAAAATTGTCTATTTTATTTTCTCTGTTTCTCTCTATTCTTTTTTTCAGTTAGTTCAGACTCTTCCTTTATCCATAGATCTGAAAGGTGGTTTTTCCTTGGTCCTAATATGCAAAGTAATTTATTTTCAAACATTCTCCAAACACATGGGAGAGGGCCTAGATGTATAATTACAGGTAAATGGGGAAATATGAGATTAAAGAACATTTTTTATAATACTGTAGACATTATTGAGCATTTATCATGGGAAGATAACTATGATGCCAGGCAACATAACACATGAACTGGCATAGATGGACAGGACCTTAAATATTCTTGAGCCGCAGACCCTCATTTGAAGGAGGAGGGAGGTGAGGCCCAGACAGGGGAAGTCACTTTACCAAGATTACAGGTAGAAGAAACTCAAGGACTACAAATAGAACTCTTGAGTTACAACCCCATTTTCCATCCATTTTCCCAAAATCACAGGGACCAGATTTTAATCCTTTTACCTCTGGAACTTGCACCCTGGGGCCTTGCTATTCTGATTAGTGATCACTTCACCTGGCCCACTGTTTCAGGAATACTCTAAACATACATCCTTTCACTCCCTATTCTATGACAGCCTCAACAGCAGACTAGCCACCATTCCATAACTAAGTAAATCAAAAGTACTTCTTCCTGATCATGCTCCTAATATTTGTGGTAATCGCCCCTATTAGAATATTAGCTCTTTGAAGGTCAGAACTTCCTTTGCTTTTATATTCAAGTCCCCAGGGCTTAGCACATAGTAGATACTTAATAAATATTTTACAGTTCATGCTACCTTCCTGTTATGCAAACTGCCTAAGGATACTTTTAGTATATGCCTACATATCTGACGAATTTCAATGACCATCTTTTGAGGGGAGGGACAACATGGAGAGGTATCAGAGTTCTGGTCCAACTCATCAGCCCTGCTCCTCTCAGAAGAACGAGACAATCAAAGGCTGTAGGAATATGCGGATCAGGTAGGGACAGGTTCCATCTTTAGTAGCTATGATCTTTGATACTCCTTGAAGATGAAGTCCATCTTTCTAATTCATAAAATTCTTGGAAAAAGAATACAGAACATAAAATACAAATGGAGCTTGAAACCTCTTAAGGGGCTAGGGTAGACTACCAAGTGTAAGGTTGCAAAGGAGACCATTTCCTATCTATTAACTGCAATAGCTCACATTTTAAAAAATAACATTTTAAAGTTTACAAAGTACTTTTTCTCAAACTGAGTCAAAGGCTTTGTAATAATTAATAGAGGCAATGTAAATGTTACTGAGCTTAAGGGATGGTGCTTTCAAAAATCAACAAATGAAAAACAGGTTGCTCTCTATACCCCTAGAGTTTTTGGCCATATTCTTGCTCTTCTGACAATAAAATGCTTTCCTGCAAATGTTTGTAGATTTTTTTTTTTTTAGTGAGACAAGCTGTAAATTATTTGTATAAATTATACAAATAATCGGTCGATATTTATAAGGGTCACTGATATTCTCATCTTTTAGAAATAAATGTAGTATTTTCTATTAAGAAAGATGGGATCAGACACAGCAAAGAGGAAGCTGGTCTTTACCATCTTTTGCTACTAATTTATGATATAATATTGTCACATAATGGAAATATACATGACTTCAGTCTATTTCATGCACATTCATATACTGCTCACTTTAGTGGTCAGTACCATCTGCACGAAAGCATTGCCAACAGATGACTTATTGGCATTTCTGATTGTTGCCTTTTTGTGGTATCAGAACATGAAGGAGCATCACTTGCTTCACTGCTATCCATGTAAAGCTGATCATCACAATGACTCTAAGTGGACCAGCCTACAAGTCTATGCTGCCCTATTTCTTAGAAACATAAGAACAGTTTTCATTAAACTGGTTGGGACTCTAACTCAGTCAGTGGTATTTCTAGAGTCCCAAAGCCCAATAATTTAGGTTTCTTGCCAGGCTTTCCTAGCCACGGTAGTGGGTTTAGGGCACCAAGTCCCTGCTGTATATCACCCTGGCTGACATCTCCTTACTTTGCCACCCTCCTCCCACCTTCACTATGACATAGATGATGAATTGGACTTTGAGGGGGTTGTTTCATTATCATCACACATTATCATCATCTTCATCATCATTGTTGGTCCAGACCTGTGGTTTCATTTGGAAACTTCTAGTGAAGAAACTCCCTCTACTAAAGCAGATTGGGAATTATTTGGCAACTTGCAGTCTTAAAAAGTTGTCCAGGAAACTGAGAAGTTAGGTGAGTTACCCAAGGTCACACAGGAATATGTATCAGAGGCAGGACTTAAACCTAGGTCTTCCTGACTCCAAAGCTGGTTCCCTATGCACCCTGATAGGCTGCCTTTCAATTGTTATTAATCATTTCATAAATGATTCTCATTCTCAGAGAGAATGACCTCCCCTGGTGACCCTGTTATCAATCTCATTCCATCGTCATCGTTATAGGTGTGCAGAGCAACTTGGAGTTCAGGGTATGAAAAATACTAAGTAGCTTTATGGAAGATCATCTCAGGGTACCCAAGAACCACCTCACAGCGATAATTTTCTTTTATCTCATTTATGTCTGTCTAAATTCTAAATGTTTTGGAAGGTTCTAGAATGCTACTCCTATAGCCAACAACTATTGCATTGCACAGCAAAATACAGAATACAGAACAGCATAGCATAGCATGTCATATCTTCCCATACTATACCATGACAGACAGAATCTCTTGCTGGCCAAAATACAGCACCAAAAATATGGGATTTTGCTATTAACAGATATACTTCATAATCAATCAATCAATCAATAAGTACATGGACTATATGCCAGGCATGGTGCTAAATGCTGGGGATACAAAAAGAGACAAAAGATACTTCTGCTCTCAAGGGATGACAGCTGGATGAGTGCTAAACAATAACATAGACTCTTTTCTTACTTTATGTTCTGTTCAAGTTAATTTGCATGTCAAGACAAAGAGGAGCTTGCTTTTCTAAGTCCCATAGTAGTCTACCTTGTCCTGGGAAGTACCTGTCATGGCTTTTTTTAGCTGGTTGTGGTAGTTCATGGCATCTGGTTATGACTAAAGAGTGACCAGCAGTTCCTTTTCAGGGAGAAGCTTTCTAGTAACCCTACCCCTGTGTGTTAGAGAAGAGATGGCCAGCAAGTAACCCTGAAAAGATGAGGCTCAGAAGCTGTTATAGGAAAACAATGAATGAATGAAAAAGCATTTATTAAGTACTTACAATGTGGAAAGCACTATACTAAGTACTAGAGTTACAAATGGAAAAGCAAAACAGTCTTTGCTCTCAAGGAGCTGTTTCTAATAGTGAAGACAGGAGGAGGCAGCCTAGACAAGCACAGACAGCACAACACAGTAACATTACTTGAAGACATCAGCACCCTTGCAGCATCAAAGACATGGGTTATCTCTCTGCTTGTTTCCTGGCCATGTGTGTTCCTCAGAGGTGTGCTCTCCCACATGTGTACTCATTCACATGGATATCTCTCATGTATGAGCCAACTCTTCCCAGTGATTATGTGTGTAGATGCTGGAGAGTATACCTCAAATTTATGAGGAAAATTTTCCACTGTTAATTTTCTAACTATGTTGTTTCATTAAATGTATTTGCCTTTACTAATTGTGTCCCCTAGGTGACTAGTAAAAATAAATCCATCAGTTTACAGTGGCAGCTCATGTGCTATGGTTTTGAATGGACACAGAAACATAAAATAACTTAAACCTGTGGTAACTTTTCTGGGGACCCCACATGTAAAAGGGAGGGTCATATTCCTTGAGGACTTCATTATATCACAACATACAGAGCTGGTATCATTAACCAAGGTCTCCTGAGTCCTTTTTTGGATAGTTCTTAGCTTTTGCTCTTGATCCAAGAGTGGATTTGCTTTGTTGTTCTTTACCTAAATCTGATCCAATTAACTGATGAAACTGTCTGATTTTTGGTTCCATGCTCAGCTGACAAGTTGCAAAGAAGAGTTATATTCCAGGATTCCCAACTCATACCTAGCCAAGCACCATGTTTGTGCTCTCTAATTTTACATTTTACTGAAATCCTAAATTACAACCATCCCAACTTGCTGACTTGCTAACTAACCTCAATTTCCCTGCCTCAAGATCTGTTTGCCTGGTTGAGTTGGTACTAACCAACACATAAGCAAATCCTTATATATGCATCTCATGGTGATTTTAATGTTTTATCTTATCTACTTAATATATATCAGGAGTGGGGAACCTGTGTCTTTGAGACCATATGTGGCCTTCTAGGCCCTTGGGTGAGGTTTTTTGACTGAGTTCAAGTTTTACAGAACAAATCCTTTTTTAACAGGATTTGTTCTGTGAAGTTCAGATTCAGCCAAAGGACCATACTTGAGGATCTAGAGGATCACATGTGGCCTTGAGACTGCAGTTTCCCCACCCCTGGTATATACTAATCTATAATGATGAAACACATCAGATATTAGGCCCTTGTTCTTACCTATGCAGTAATCAGCCAAGGAACAATAAGTGCAAAGGGGACCAAGAATTATAGTTTTCAGACCATCTATAAAAATTAAACTAATTGTAAATTTTCTAAATATGAGATCTTTGCTCAGTGGCCAACAATTGGCATACTACCGGATGAACTGAAACATGTCAACACTGCCTCATCTCAAAAAACAAAATCAAATGATCCCTCTACCCCAAAATGCTGCTAAATAGAAGAAGAACCTTGTAGATTTTCCCTTCAGAGGCAAACAATAGAGTTAGGGGAAGGGGTTTGTTTCATCATGCACTCCAAGACAAAGAGAAAGAAGATTTCAAAGGACAAAGGGTCATCCTATCTTGCAGTGCTTGTGATGAACATAAGCAAAAAATAAAAAAATAAAAAAGATCATCATGAATATAATTGCAACATCTGTTAAGGAGGCTGAAGAAATTGAGGAATTCTATGAATAAATTTTTTAAATCCTCCAAACTAAGTCAGTTATATACTCTGAAACTCAAAATCCTCCAAACTAAGTCAGTATATACTCTGAAACTCAATAACTTCAATTAGAACACAATGCCAAATGATGATGGCAAAAAAGTTGGGAAATAGGGATCAGGTTTGAGAAATATAAGCATTCTAACATTAGACCACTTAGAAACCTCAAGTATCATCAGTAATGCTTTCTTCCAGAAAAGAGTCAAAAGGTGGTAACACATAAGAAATACTGAAAAATATCATTTAAAAAAATGAAATTGACTATATATGCTAACAGGAAATAAATGGGGAGTCATATTATATTAGCATCAATTTGTTGTATATACTGAGATCCTTGATAATTTAGAGAAAAGGTCAAAATCAACATCAAATTAGAAGACCAATTAAAAAAATACACTCTGAACAACAACACCCTCCTCCTCACCTATTCAAATGAACTGTTGATGAAGAAAAATGGGAAAAGGCAACAATATTAGACTTGATAATCATTTTTTCCTGCAAAAGTTTAACAGACATAAAACAGATGCCACAATGAAGAGGTCAAAAAACCCTATAAACTGCTAAATCAGTAAACACTTGACCTTCCTGCAAAATAAAAAGAGATGGAGGCCAAGGATAATATTGATTTAGAATAACAGGAAAACTTATGTTCCTCAAAGGTATTTGCCACATGACTTTTATATGCCTCTTTCCTTTTATATGATTATATAGAACATTTTCTTGATGATAATCCTGATATGGGGGTGGGTGGGAACCAATTCTAATTGGTTTGGGACAGCTCATTGTTAAATTTTCTTTGTGAGCATTCATTCCTCAAAAATCACAAACAAAGAACAAATAGAAGAGGAATTCCGTGTAGAGGTTGAGGTAATTCAGATATTCCTATTAGTGGATGTCATTGTGTTCATTCTATCAAACCCTAGAACATTACAGAGCAATGAGATCCATGGATACTCACAAGAGACTAGTCTATCCATCCATACCAGAAAATCTAAACGAATGAAAAATGTCAATTGCCTACATAGTGGGTGATACCACCCCCTGGAGGGCACTAGAATGATTTGGGGCACAGCAGTGGTTTAAAATGACACAATTTTTAAAAAAAAAAAAAAACATTAAAAGGTTAAAGAAAGTGGATTCCAGGGGGGTGCTAAGTAATTTTTTTAAAAGGGGGTGGTAGGTCAAATAAGTCTGGAACCTCTGTCCTAGACTATGCATTTGTGTGGTTCAAAGTCTGATACAGGCATTACAGATGAACACTGACTTGGACTCATAATTAAACTAGAGGAAGAGATTAGGCTGGATTATATTTGAGAAATATTTGGATTACAGTTTTTAAAGATAACAAGTAAGTCCAGCTGTTCGGTGGTATAAAGTCCCATCTTGAACAAAAATGTTCTCCCAGTGATGCTTCACAGTTGCAAATACTGGAAGATCACATGATCTGAAGAATCAATGCTGGGGTGATCAAAGAATAAGGGAAGGATGAATGATAGGTAGAAGCCAGCTGCAACATGCTTCCGTACAAACAGTGGCATAAGGACAAGGGCATTGTGAAGCTCAAACGAGATAATGGATGTAAATGCTTTAAAGCACCATATAAATGTCAGTTATTGCCGTTGCTCTTGTTACTTTTACTAGCTTACAGTTGTCAAGCTTCCAACTTGACTGATAACTTCATTCCCTGAGTCTCCTATTATACTCTTGCTGAGCTCAAGCAATGTTTATAGTGAAATATAGGGATGTACTGATAAATGTTTAACAACTGGGCTCTCAGGGAAAAAAATTAATGCACATACACTTTTAAATTTAATCTGCATTAGTAACATTTTCTTAAATCTACATAATCAATGAAGCTATCTCAATAAATGTAGCAGTTGTGATTTTTGAGGAATGAATGCTCACAAAGAAAATTTAACAATGAGCTGTCCCAAACCAATTAGAATTGGTTCCCACCCACCCCCATATCAGGATTATCATCAAGAAAATGTTCTATATAATCATATAAAAGGAAAGAGGCATATAAAAGTCATGTGGCAAGAATAAGAAATAGATAGCCCAAGTGCTCAATTGGTTAAATGTAAAAATGCTTAGGAGAAGGCCTGTAGCATATTAGGGGGACCCTTTGTGGAGTACCTGTGAAATAACATGAACAAGAATTGCAAAGAATGAGAAGGTATGAATGAGTGGCAATCTGACTCACATCAACAAGATTATAAATCCATTGAAGTAGAATGAATTAAATATAGTATTATGTTTCCTAACTGAATCCAAATGGCAAAGGCACAGGAAAAGAAAATACTTTTTTTTTCTCGACTGGAAAATAAAAGGATTTGACTAGATGATCTCTAAGTTCCTTTCAATCCCTAAAATGTTTTTCCCAGGTCCCTTCAATTTCTAACATTCTCTGTTCTATAACTTCTTCCAGCAAGCTTGAGATATCTATGATCTATGATGACTGAATTTTAGAGTTAGTGAGAACCATCTAATCCTAATCATACCTGAGAGAGAATTCCCCCTAGCACCAGACAGATATGGAGTTATCCAATTTTTTGTTTAAAGACCTTCAATGAGGAGGAATCCACTATGTGTTATGGTTGCCCATTCCAGTTTTGGATAGTTCTAATTGTTAGGAAGCTTTTCCTCACACCATTCTTCAATTTGCTTCTTTGTAGCTTCCACCTATTGCCCCAGTTCTTTCCTCTGATATCAAGGAGAAAAAGTGGAAGCCATCTTCCATATGACATCTCTAAATACTTTGTCAGCTATCATATCTCAGTCTTCTCTTCTCTATACTGAACATCCCCAGGTCCTTCAGATCCACAAGCGGCATGAAGATAAAACCATCTAGGTTGGTTTCCTTTGGATGCTCTCCAGTTTGTCAATGTCCTTCCTAAGATTTGGTGGCCAGAAAGGAAGACTACCACAGATAGAGTCTGACCATGACATAATACAGCAAAACTATTCATTCCTTATCCATGCACATTACGTCTCTCAGTACAGCCTGAGATTTTTTTTTTTTTTAGCTATCATGCTGTTACATGAATGGATGGACGGTATGTCTCAATCTGTACTCTGAGCCAATTGCCTCTTTTTTGAGAGGACGATGCCATGTTTCATTAGCAGTCCTCTGGAATTGTGGTTACTCATTGCATTGGTGAAAGTTCTTAAGTCTTTCAAAGTTGTTTGTTTTGTTGTATAAATAGTTATGTAGGAGTGTAGGGTGTTCAGGAAAGACTGGTACCTCTTGTGTGAAGGCTGTCAAGTCCTTTTCAGGGCTGCTTTCCACCTTTGGTGCTACCTGAAGCACCTAACTCTCACCTCTGGCTCCAAGAAGCTGTAGCATGCACAGTGGTCACACCCCAGTAAACCACTTTTGAAGATAGGCTAAATCAGGTGGAGTGTAACCGAGGGGTCTCAAACCCATTAGTGAATTAGGAGGGTGTCTACCCCAGCATGTGAAGACTTCCCCTGATAGAATGGGCAGATGAGAACAATTTATTCCAACGACTATGAAGGCAGTTAAAGCAGGTGCTGTGGAGCTCTTAGAGCTTGGTTAGATATCAGAGATGACAAGGTCATCCACTGCCTCTTGAGCTATCACCAGTGGTTTGATTCTGTCCTGTCACCGGACTGTAATGACTCTGGAAGAGAGAGTGTGGCCAACGACTTCGTGCAACTCTGCCTCACATAAATCCAATTTATGCACAAATCAAAAGACATTACTCATAACATTTGATCATTTTACTTACCTCAAAGTCCTATAGAGACAAACAAGTGACAAAGCAGCAGGTGTGGATATACTGGGAGCTGTAGTCACAACCTTGCCCATGGGTAGCTCAGGCCAGAGGGTCATCTTCTCACTGGAAGCAGCAGTGGGATCTGGCAGCCCCCTGGGTGTCTGAGCAGCCATTTAAGGATTGCACTGCTCACCACTGGTTTGAGTAAGAGGCTAGAAAAGGTGCCCTAAAAATTGTCTGCTTACCCAACCATGGCCTGATTACCCTGGTAGGTGAGGATTACTCTGTGGTCAAAACACACATACAGAAAATGTACAAAAACTTCTGCAAATAGGATTCCAATCACCATCAGTATGTGGAATGTGTACACACTTATAAACACAGAATCCAGCAGACTTGAAAGATGAACAGCTCTTGTAGCAAGAGAACCCAGCAGGTATCACATCCAAATAGCAGCCCTGAGTGAAACAAAGCTTTCTACTGAAAGCCAGCTAACTGAAGTTGGAGCCGGATATATGTTTTTCTGGAGTGGTCACAGAGAAGGGGAATGCTGTGAAGCTGGTGGTTTTGTAATCAAAACTAATCCAGTCGATAAGCTTGTATGCCAACCAAAAGGAATGAACAACTGAGTTATGACAATGTGATTGCCACTTGCAGGAAAATGTCATGCCACCATCATCAGTGCCTATGTTCCTACCATGATGAACCCTGATGAGGTCAAAGAAAAATTTTATGAAGATCTGGAGACCCTCATCATCAATGTGCCTAAAGAGGACAAGCTTATAATTCTGGGAGATTTTAATGCTAGAGTAGGTTCAGACTACCAGACATGGCAGAGAGTCCTTGTAAGGAATGGAGTTGGAAATAGTACCAGCAATGGTTACTTACTATTGAAACCTTGTGCATCTCCTGACCAACATTGTCTTCCATTTACCTAACTGCAAGAAACCTTCATGGACATACCCTTGCAGAAAACATTGGCATTTAATAGACTATGTGACTGTAAGGAGAAGAGACAAGACAGGATGTAAGAATGATGAAGGCAATGTCTGGTGCAGAGTACTGGACTGATCATATCTTCTCCAGGTTAAACATTGCCATTCAACAAAAGCAGCGGCCCCAAAGCAAAATGATTACCAGAAGAATTAATGTCAGCAGATTACAGCACTTCTCTGAACTGGAACAATTTGTTAGTAATTTGAAGGGAAAGTTGAGCCAACATACAGTGGGCAACAGTGGAGGAGGCAAGGAGTGGGAAGCTTTCAGAGATTTGGTGTATAGCACTGCCTTTACTCATTTGGGTCAGAACACTAGCAAACACCAAGTCTAGTTTAATGAAAATGATGGGGAAATTCAGAAGCTGCTAAATGAAGAATGAGAACTCCACAGGGTTTACCAGCAGGATAGTTCATTCATCTCTAAGAAGGCAACATTTAATTCCATCAAAAGTAAAGTACAAGCAAAGCTTAGAGAAATGCAGGATTCTTGGCTTGGTAAAAAGGCAGAAGAAATTCAGTTTTATGCTGACAGTAGCAATCCAAAGGGCTTTTATGATGCCCTGAAGGTATTTATAGGCCAAAGATCTACCTTGTATCTTAACTACTCAGTGTTGATGGAGTCACATTGATTAGTGATAAGGGCATGATTCTGGAGAAAAGGGCTGAACACTTCCATAGTTTTCTCAACAGACCATTATCAATCAATGTTGAAGTCATTGACCATTTACCTCAGGTTGAAGTCAATCTCTTTCTAGCTGAAGTTCCAACTGAAGAAGAGGTTTTGAGGGCCATTAGACTCCTTTCATGTGACAAAGCACCTGGTGCTGATCCTATTCCAGCTGAGATTTACAAGGTAGGGGGTTTATCGCTCATACAAAAGCTGACTGAAATTTTCCAGGTTATATGGCAAGAGGAAGTCATCCCCCAGGAGTTCAAGGATGACTCCATTGTCCATTTCTATAAAGGTAAAGGGAATAGATTGTCCTCTGACAATCATAGGGGGATTTCTTTCCTAGTCATTGCTGGAAAGATTCTTCCCAAAATCCTCCTTAATAGGCTTATTCTTCACCTGGAAGATGATCATCAACCTGAGAACCACTGTGGCTTCAAAAGGGGCCAAGGAATGGTTGACTTGGTATGTTTTGCATCACAACTCCAGAAGAAATGCCAAGAGCAGAACAGAGATCTGCACACAACATCTGTAGTTCTGACCAAGGCCTTTGAAACTGTCAGTCATGAGGGTTTATGGAAAATTATGTCAAAATTTGGTTGCTCAGAGAAGTTCATCAGTATTGTTTGACAACTTCACAATGGCATGCTTGCACAGGTTCTGGATAATGAACAAAGCTCTTATGCTTTCCCAGTCACCAAAGGAGTGAAACAAAGTTGTGTGCTTGCTCCTATGCTTGTTAGCATGATGTTTTCAGCCATGTTGTCCAATGCCTTCTATGAAGATGAACAGGCATCAAGGTCAGCCACACTTATGGTAAATTCCTCAACTTGAAAAGCTACCAGCCAAGACCAAAGTGGAGGCAGTGATGGTGCATGATTTTTTGTTCACAGATGATTGTGAACTCAGTGCAGCCTCTGAATCTGAGATGCAACAAAGTATGGATTGTTTCTCTGCTGCTTGTGCTAATTTTGGCCTAACAATTAACATCAAGAAAACACAGGTACCCTATCAGCTAGTACCACAACACACATAAGTGGAACCATTGATTACAGCAAATAGAGAAGTTTTGAATGCTATGGATAAGTTCACTTACCTTGGCAGTGTACTTTCCAGGGATGTACACACTGACAATGAGGTTGATGCATGCATTGCCAGAGCTAACTCAGTGTATGGGAGGCTCTGAAGGAAAGCATGGGAGAGAAGAGGTATTAGACTGACTACCAAACTGAAGGTCTACAGAGCCGTTGTGCTGACCTCATTGTTGCATGCCTGTGAAACCTGGACAGTATACCAGTGCCATGCCAGGAATCATTTTCATTTTAACTATTTTAGGAAGATTTTGAAGATCACCTGGTAGGATAAGGTACCAGACACTGAGGTCCTTTCTCTAAATAAACTGCCAAGCATTCAAACTCTACTACAGAGAGTACAACTATGATGGGCTGGACATTTTCGAATGCCAATGTATATTTTGCCTAAAAGAATATTTTACAGAGAACTCACACAGGACTAGTGGTCACTGGTGGGCAGAAGAAGCAATACAAAGATACTCTCAAGGTTTCTCTTAAAAATGTTGGAACTGACTGCATGACATGAGAGACACTGACACATGGCATGCCTCATCACAGGTGCTGTGCTTTCTGAGCAAAGTAGAATTAAAGTAGCACAAAAGAAATGTGAATTAGGCGAATTTAGAGAATCCACCCCAAATGTTCACATGGACTATTTGTACCCCACCTGTGGAAGACTGTTCTGAGCTCATACTGTTCTGGTCAGCCACAGGACGCACTGTAAGTTGACTCTAAGAATGATGTCATTTTGGTACTTTTCAAGAATAAAGGACAGCAACTATAAATACTTGTATAATATTGTTGTATATATTGTTCTTTTGGTTCTGTTACTTCATTCTGCATTCATTCACGTAGGTCTTCCCAGACTTCTCTGAAACCATCTCCTTCATATTTCTTATAGCACAATAATATTCCTTCACATTCATATCCCATAAGTTCTTTAGCTATGCCTCAATTGACGAGCACCCCCTTCTTTTCCAGTTCTTTGCCAACACAAAAAAGTTATAAATATTTTTGTACATATGTGTGATTTTCCTTGTTCTTTGATCTCTTTGAAATATAGGGCCTTGCAGTGATATCACTGAGTCAGAGGGTAAGTTTAATAATTTCAGGGGCATAGTTTCAAACTGTTTTCTAGAATGGCCAGACCAGTTCATAGCTCCACCAACAGTGCATTAATATACCTGCTTCCATACGGCCCTTCCAACATGTCATTTTTGGGGGTCAACTTTGACAATCTTATGAAAATGAGATGGAACCTTAGAGTTTTTTTTAATTTGCATCTCTCTAATTATTAGTGATTTGGAGCATTTTTTCAAATAGCTATAAATAGTTTAGATTTCTTCCTCTGAAAAGTTCCTGTTCCTATTCTTTGGCAATTTATTAATTATGGAATTGACCCATATTTTTCTACCTATCTATGAGAATAGCATGAGAATTTTTATCAAATTCTTTACTGAAATCTAGGTGAGCTATATCTATAGCATTTCTTGATCAACCAGTTTGGAAGCTCTGTCAAAAATAGAAATAAGATTAGTCTGGTATGATCTGTTCTTGATGAAGTCATATTGTTCCTTTGGGATCACTGCTTCCTTTTCTTCATGTTCATTAACTATCTTTCTAATGATAATTTCTAGAGTTTTGTCAGAGATGTGCATCAAGCCCACTGGACTAGAGTTTGCAGACCCTTTTTGCTTCCCATTTGCTTTTTGAAAATTGCAATGTTTGACCTCTAATCCCATGTTCCTTTTCCTAGTCTCCAAAATTTTTCAAAGATAACTGACAATAGCTCAGCAACCACATCTTTCAGTGTCTGAGGATACAGGCTAGCTGGGCCACATGACCTAAATTCTTCAGGGGCAGCTGGAGGCAGTCTCCTTACCCATTTGGGGTATTCCCTATTATATTTGTTCTGTCCTTGTCCATCCAAAGATCATTCTCCCCAAGAGAGAAAACAAAAACAAAGTGAGAATTGAGGAGCTCTTCTATTTGTTATCCCATCTGCCTTGAGCAGTGGTCATATTCTTCTACTGATCTTTCCCTTTTTGCTACCATAGCTTAAAAAAAACCCTTCAAAACAAAATTTAAAAAACCCTTTTGTTGTCCTGGGTTTCATTGCCAGTCTCAGCTTATTCTGAGTTTTAATCCCCTGACACAATTCTTACATCATCATGCTATCCTTTAGTCATTATCCTGTTACCTTCTTTTGCTTCTGTATTCTTTAAGTTTCTTTTAAAAATATAAGTTGATTGGTACAGTCATATATAACTCTTTGAACAACTGCCTTTTTTCTTCTTCATTGGAATTTTTTTTAATGTCTTCAGAATTTTATTCTTGGGAGTTTTTCAATGCCTCTGGGCTGACTAACCCTAGAGTATTTTAGTTTAGAAGATCCACTGTTTGAAATCAGCTCTCCCCATATCTAGGGTGCACATGTACTTCCTCTCAAATCTCCCATGACTCCTAGTACAGACATCAGTTCCTCCCTATCAGGAACAATTAGATTCAGAATAGAATTTCCCCTTGTTTGTTCCTCCACATTTTGAGGGATGAAATTATCATTAAGGTAAGTCAAGAAATTACTGCTCCACTTTTGGCAGAAAGAGAGAAAGTTCCAGTATATTTCTGGATAATTGAAGTCCCACATTGTTATTGTAACATGCCTCTGTATCAGGATTGTGATCAGTTTCCTGATTTCCTCATCTATTTCCTCTTTCTGTCCATCTATAGACAGATAAAGTAAGCTCAGGATAAGGTTGGCCAAAAAAACTCCAACTGCATAATATTTTCTATTATTAGGCTTCCATTTAGTAGATCAATACATGTTGCCTTCACTAATGTTTTACTCTGTGAATTTATGATGAAATGGTGGTGAGCCTGGTTTCCTGAAGGCTATTCAAGCGAAACATAAGTTCTGGGCAGGTCCCATCAAATTGGTAATGCTTTGAATATAGGCCAAGTGAGAGATTATATGTCTGTTACCTGACAACTAGCCTAGTTAAGTTCAGAAAGATTCATCAGGTTGCCTCCTAAATCATGACATTTTTAGCCAAAACAACTCTTGAAGCCATCTGCAAAGTTATTAAAGTACTGTAATACATTTTTGCATAGCCACTGATGAAATTACAGGTCATTGGAGCATTAAACTAAATGTTGTTGACATTGCATTCAAATAAATGGTTACCATGCAGTTGTTCTGATGCTGTACCAAAAACTCAGAGGGAATGCAGCCACATCGAAGCACAATAGAATTCAGTTAGATCTGAATGCAGCAGCAAGTCTTAAAGGGAATTCTGAACAGACTCAAGCCAACAAGAGTATTACACAGACCCAAACCAAGGTCAGAAACTTGCAGAGTTCAGACCAGAAGGACATTGATCAGACTTTACCCTGGATCAGACCACTTTGGGAGTACTTAAAACACACAAGTCCACAACCTGAGCTGTAATGTGGCCACTACTAGAAAGGGTGATAAAGGGAAGTGGCATCACTGGGGACCCTGTTTCAGTGAGGGCCAGATGAAGGAAGGAGAAAGGAAGAAGTTTAAGATAAAGGGAAATTAATTAATTGTGGAGCAGTCATTCCAGAGGGTGAAGTAAAAGGGAAGGGCAGATCTAGAGTGGAACTTTGTGGGGTAGGATTGAGGTGGATAAACATGAAGGAGTGGTGAGTCAAAGATGGGAAACATGATTTGTACATAGGCTACCAGTGATTCAGAATCACTGGGACGGGGTAAGTAAAGGAGGATGAGAGTATATAGAGCACTGAGCAGTAAGTACAGACAAGATATAAGCAGCTAAAGTTTGTTGAGGGAAACCCAAACTGTTTGACCTTCTCCCCTGAGGTTCAATCTCATGGTAAATGATGATGAGACCTGTGATATCCCACAAGGAACAAAAAGGTAGGGAAGTCTGGTCAGAGGTAGAGGTTCCTTACTTATCCTAGAGAAGACCTTGGAATGGGGCATAAAGGGGGCAGGGAGAACCTATATTCAACTTTCTAATAATTAGAGCTTTCCACAAATTGGATTACCTTAGGAAGTAATTAATTCCCCATAACTGGAAGTCACCAAGACTGGATTATTATTGAGGGTGTCTTTGCTCTAGGTATAGGTTGGACTGAGATACCTTCCACATCTAAGATTCTATGAAATCCCAACCATCCCTCATAGCTAACCCTTTCTATAAGATTTTCCCCAACTACATTCCTCATTGACTCTTTAAAAATTTGCCATTTAAGTCAGAAAGCAGAATGAACTTTACCCTGTAAATCAATCTAAGACAAAGAATTTTATAGAACCCTAGAACAATCAAGTTGGAATGGACCTTAGAATATAAAATGCTAGAGCTAGAAGGGCATTAGAATATAAAATGGTGAGCTTGAAGAACCTCATGCCTAAAAATATTAGAGCTGGAAAGTCCTTTAGACTATAGAATGTTAGAACATGGAATGCAGAATGTTAGTTATACCCACATATAATTCCTAACTACCAGAAAGAAAAGGGTAATTTCTTCACAGGCCAAAATGAAATCAAGATGGAACAGAGGAATTTTGGTTTTGAAGGAAAGGTTAATTAGAGACAGTTTCTCTGCTCTTCGCCCACCTTGTTGACTCATGTAAATTAGAGGTGTTCAGACTATGTGACACACTCAAGTCATATTTGCTTTCTAAATTGCAGTATTTGAGTGTACCCGTTTACTCGGGGATCATTTCAATAATCAAACTTATGACCTGGTTTGATCATGTTGTTTATTCAGGTGCCTGCTCTTGGGATAACCAGCAGTCCATAGAAATATGCTTCTCTCTGCTCCACAAATGCATTGTTTACAGAATGAGTTTATGAGTGCAGGGCAAGAAAGAAACCTTAGGGAAAATAGAAGGCAGTTAAGAATCAAGCAAATTCTATTTTAGGGTAGACTGAAGTCCAGATGAGTTCCTGGTATAGATAAAGTGAATCAAGTTTAATGACTAGGTAGCAAAGAACAAAGACCCACATTTAGTGGTTTGCAAGACCCTTACATTTCTATATGTCCTGTAATATTGCAACCAAAATATCCCTTGGCTATTTCTATCCTAGATCATTGAACCATAGCGATTAAAGGAAAATTGGAACATAGAATATAAAAGCGTGAGAGCGTTAGAGCATAAAATGTTAGCACTTGAAGGAACTAACAGAGTCACTCTACCTTTCTAGCCTTTCTCCCCTTTATCCCATACATTCACTGTGCCAGCTGTACTGGATTATTCCGTCCTTGAATATCCCCAATGCTTTACTGCCTCCATTCCTTTGCTTATATTGTTTTTCAGGCTGGGAATATCATCTCTCTTTCTCTGCCAGTTGAATTCTTATCTATTCCTTAAAGTCTGACTCAAATATCATTTCCTTCATAATACCTCTCCTTTCACAACTCCTCTGGACCTCACAAAATACTTCGTTTTGTACTTTTACAGTGAAGTTTTCATGTGATAGTGTGCGTTATAGTTTTATTTGCATTTTTTTGCTACTAACTTCCATGAATGCAGGGATGACTTAACCTAAATTTTGTTTAACCCCCAAGTAATGTGCATATTAAGTAGAGATGCTAAATAAATGACTGACTCATTGAATGAATAGAATCTATGAGCCATAAGAAACCTCAGCATAAATAACATCAGAATATTACTGGGAACTACATTCTAGAGTCCACCAATTTGAGACTCTAATACCGTAGTCTATGATGTGCTCCATATGGAAGTAGAAAGGGTAGAAAGAAAATAAAGATGGGAAGAATAACTGGACCAAACCAAATCAACATATAGCAGGTCTATTCTGGAGGTTATATAAGTTTAGGATATTGTGGGACTGATTCTCAAGATATTTGACAGATAACAAGCAACTGGAAAAATTACTAATGCCCAAAAAACTGTAATAGAAAGGACATAAATAACAAATGATTCATTGGAGACCAGCCAAGATGATGGAGTAGTGAATCTCTGCTTTCTTGACCCCTACAACTCAGCTCCTAGAGGGACTGTAGGTCTGTTTCACTCCTGAGATTTGGTCCCCAGGGGGAATAGAACCTCAGCACTGTTTTTTCAAACCCAAACCCCTGAAGAGAGAGAATCTGATACTCTAACTCCAGGTGAGAAGTAGGGTCTCACAGTGACCACTCAGATCTTAATTTCCAGAAGATAGGATCTGATACTTGACCTCTAGGCAGGGATCAGCAATTCAGGATGGTCACTTTAGTCCCCAGAGAGGGGCTCTGAGACTTAGATGTCAGGTGTCTCTCTCTATCCAAGAGAAAGGATCTCAGACTATGGTGAAGAACAGGTTGTCAGTGCTATTGCTCTGACTCCAGCAGCAAATGACAGCATCCAAATATTTAAAGGAAAAACTAAATTAGCTACAGGGACAATCAGACAGTAAAACTATAATACTGGAGGATCTCAGCATAATATTTACTCTCTTTGAGAATTAAACAAATCTAATCAAAAATAAATAAGAAAGAAGGCAAACAACTGAATAGAATTTTAGAAAAGTTAGATATGATAGAGTTCTGGCAATGAATAGAAAGGAGCATACATATTTCTCAGCTGTCATAGAACCTTTATTAGGGCATAAAAACCTCATAAATAAATGCAGAGAAAGAGTAATATTAAACACATCATTTATGTGTTTATACAATGCAATAAAATAAATGAATAAATAAATATTTGCAGTATTTATCCACAAACAAATTAAATGAAATTTTAAAAATTATATTCAATAATGTTCCAGTAAATAAAGTAAAAGTTAACTGAAGACTAAATATTTAACTTAATTCTAAAGAATTGATGAGTCAAAGAGAAAATCACAGAAACAATAGAAAATTTCATTAAAGATGACAACAATGATACAACATATCAACGTTTTTAGGATGTAGTTAAAGCAGTTCTAAGGTAAAGATTTATTACACTAAACATTTTATTCAACAAAAGATAGAAAGGACCAATGAATTGGACATGTAACTAAAAAAGCTAGAAAACCAAAAAATTTTTAAAAACCCAAAGTGAATACCAAAATATAGAAATTGTAAAGGTTGTAAAGATATGAATAAAATAGAAATAAAAATTAAATAAAATTAAGATCATTTAAAAAAATAAAAAAATAAATTACTAGATAATTTGAGAGGAAAACCAAATTATCAGTATCCAAAATGAAAAAAGATTATTCACAACAAATGAAGAAGAAATAAAGTATATTATTAAAAATTGATTTTGCCCAATTATATACTAATACAACATACAACTTAAATAATTCTATGAAACATTCAAAGAACAATTTCTATGTTACACAAACTGTTCGCAAAAACAGCAATATTTTTGCCTCTATTGACACAAATACATTATGATCAGGTTGGAATTATATTAGTAATGTAGGGTTAGCTTAATATTAGAAAAACCATAAATATAAAATGACCATATTAATAACAAGAACTACAAAAACAATATAATTATATCAACAGATGCAGAAAAAAACTTTTGAGAAAATACAACACTAATTTCTGATCAAAACACTAGAAAATTTAGGAATGTGTGTATTTTTCTGCATCATGATAAAAAGTATACATCTAAAACTAAGAACCAACATCATATGTAATGCAGATAAACTAGAGTCATTTCTTTGACTCTATGATCTATGTGATCAGAGTTTAAGCAAGGATATCTATCCATTGTCACTACTTCTATCTGATATGGTACTAGAAATGCTGACTATAGCATTACAATAAAGAAAAAGAAATTAAGGAAACAAGAATAGACAAAGAAAACAATATTATCACTTTTTCCAGATAATCTAGAGAGTCAACTCAAAATTAATTAAAACAGTAACTTCAGCAGAGTTGCTGGATGTAAAATAAATCCACCCAAATCAGCAGCAGCAAGAGATAGAAGAGAAATTCCATTTTAAAAAGTGAAGAGTGTAAAAAATACTTGGTCGTCTATATACCAAAATATGCACAGGAAATATATCAATAAAATTACAAGATATTGTTTTAAGAAATATATACCATGGGGTGGGGGAGCTGCAGCTAAGATAGTGGAGTAACAGCATGAACTTGCTAGAGCTCTCCCTGCAAAGGAAGGGGTAGTCAGAAGCAAACACTTTTGAAAAGGGATAGGGTCAAAAGAGAGAACAGAATAAATGGGGGGGGAACAGGACAGAATGGAGGGAAACATAGTTATAGAAATATAGTTTTTCACAATATGACTGTTATGGAAGTGTTTTGCATAACTACATATGTATAACCTATATTGAATTGCTTGCCTTCTCAGTGGGGATGGGTGGGGAGGGAGGGAGGGAGAGATGTGGGAACTCAAAATTTTAAATACAAATGTTAAAAATTGTTTTTACATGCAACTGGGAAATAAGATATATAGGCAGTGGGGTATAGAAATCTACTTTGCCCTACAAGAAAATAGAGGAGAAGGGTATAAGAGAAGGGAGGGGTGCGATAGAAGGGAGGGCAGATTGGGGGAAGTAGTAATCAGAATGCACACTATTTTGGGGTGGGTGGAGGGGAGAGATGGGGAGAAAATTTGAAACTCAAAATCTTGTAGATTGAAAACTAAAAATAAATAACTTTAAAATAAAAAAAAGAAATATATGGGAAAATATTAATTGCTCATAGGTAGGCCAAGTCAATAAGGTAAAAATGATAATATTATCTAAATGAATTTAATTATTTAGTACCATACCAATCAAACTATAAGAGAAATACTTTTGTAACAAAATTCATCTGGAGAGACAAAAGTCATTAGCCTCACAGGAAATAAGATCATTAATCTCAGGGGATGTAATGAAAAAAGTAGGAAGGAAGTGGAAAGGAAGGACTTGAGTAGTATCATGTTTCAAACTATACTACAAAGCAGTAATGACCTAAACAATTCAGCACTGGTTAAAAAACAGAAAGGATCAGTGGAACAGATTAAGTGCATGGCATATAGAAGCAAACCAAGTAGCTCAGACTTCAGTGTAAGAATCTGACAAAAACTGCCGAGAAAACTGAACATCAACCTGCTAGAAATAAGGTTTAGATCAACACCTCACATCATATACCAAGACATGTTCCAAATAAATATAAAAGATCATACCATAAATAAATTAGAAATTATTAGGAATTATTAGGAAGAAATTATCTTTCAGAGCTATGGAGTTCATGATCAAACAAGGGACAGAGAGGATCATGTATATAACACTAAATTTTTTTGCACAAACAAATACAATGCAGTTAAGACTAGAAGAGAAAGAGTAAAATGGGAAAAATTTTTGTGGCAAGGAAAATAATTTATACTATATTACCAATAGTATAAAAATGAACAATTTTTGAAAGACTTAAAAACTCTGATAAATGCACTGATCAATCATTATTTCAGAAGACAGATGATGAAAAATGCTACCTACCTAATGACAGAGAGGGATAGATTAAACAGTAGATGTGTATTGCTTGACTATTTTATTTGTTACAAAAGTTTGTATTTCTTTCTTTTTCTTCTTCTAGTGTATGTGGGGAGGGGCAGACATAGAAAAAGATAAATGCTTGATAATTAAACATTGATAAAATAACTAATGATTCAGGTCTATCTTTTCATCTTTACAAAATGTTTATGATAATGTTATATATTATCAAGGGGATACTTGATGAAAATATAAAACAATTAAAAATATAAACCAAACAATAAATATAAAACAAGCAGTCTTTTATAAATAATATTCGAAAACAGAATACATCTTGACAGTCACACAATTGTTTTTAAAATGTAGAGAATACAAAATCCCACTATAAATATTATTGCTGACTATAAAAAGTATTGTATTATCATCAACCTTAGAGGTTCTCTATCAACAAGATTTCTCACATGTTTATATTAATATCATAAGACTGATAAAACAATAGATAATCTGATAATCTTGATTACTAATATCAAGAAGGCACAAAACAAGCAGATGTATGCTCACAATAGGTGTTATCATCCTAAAGGATGTCCAGGAATGAAGGAAGGAAACAAGCATTTATTAAGCACCTACTATGACTGTGCTAAGCTTTTATAAATTTTATCTCATTTGATCCTCACACTAACTTTGTGAAGATGCTATTATTATCTCTAGTATACAACTGAGGAAACTGAGGCAGACAGAGGTTAAGTGACTTGCTCTAGAGTCACAAAGCTAGTAAGTGTCAGAAGTTGGAGTCAGTTATTCCTGACTCCAACCCCAGCCCTCTATATGTATTGTACCACCAAACTGCCTCTGTCCAGCACAGACTATAAATAGAAGAGATTCCCTGTGACTTAAGAGGTCCTACAGATACTTTTACCTATAGATTTACATTATGCTGTCTTTCTCAAACCATAAAGCGTTTCTGAGCCTCCTAAATGACTTCTAAAGTTATTCAAAAAAATTTGGCTTGATTAGATAAAAACTATGATCTAGAGTATGAAATGCAGTAATATGCACAGCTCACGGAGCTATTCTATTGGTACCTTTATCTTTGCAAACAGACAATGAGCTGGGCACAAAACTGAATAGGAATAAGAAAACAGACTGACTAGACTGCATTTGGAAAATTCCACAGTGTTTTCAATTACCCCAAACTTCTCCCTGAAACAAAATCCCAACTTTTTAACCTCAGTATTCTCTCGATGAAGCTATATAGCTATGAATCATAGAAACAGGAGATTCTCTAAAGAATCTAATTCAATGAAATGTAATAAACATTTATGAAGAGGTTACTACGGGAAGGGCAAGGCATTTCTGTTTCCAGTGACACAAAAACAAAAACATCTTACAGAACATATGTGCTAGTAGGGACACAAGATACACTATAGTAAATAAAAATAAAATGGTATGAACTAACATGCAGAGAAAAAGAGTGCTGCTATATAGGGACACCAGGAAGGACCTCACCCAACAAATTCCTGACTTATGCCTTGGAGGGAGCAGAAGTTATTAAGTAACAAGTGACAAGGACTGCAGCCCACATAGGGGGGATCCACTTGTACAAATGCATTCAAGGTCCAAGATGAAAGTTATGATTAGTGAAGAGGTGGTAGCAAGTCTGACTGAAATGAAGAGTTCAGAGGTCACCCACAAGGCCACAGATGGACAGATGGTTATAAAATAGACTGAAGCTTATTGCCTTCAAGGAATTATACATAAGAAACAGTATGAAGTACATCAACAAAGACATGCATAGCTAGAAAAGAGTTTGCGGTAGTCATGTAGTAAGGGTGAAGAATAACAAATGGCAGCTCATGTTTTGTACCCATTCCCGTACAATGTCAGGAAGGCGCAGACAAGAGCTTGACAGAACATGGAGTAGATAGGGTGTGATTTGTATCATGGAGGGAATGATCACATCGATAAGATCATAGATCTATTTCAATATTAAAGTAATTTCTTAGGTCTCTTTCAGCAAGAACATTCTATAACTTTAACTTTCTAATAAATGCTGAATTCATGGTCTTTCACTAGGGATTAGTAGAATTTTTTTTCTTCTGGACCAGTGGTAAGAATATGGATATTCTTTATCTCATATGTAGTTATGCCATATGGGTTGCATAGATTATAAAGAAGTGATCTGGTATAGTACTTAGGTAGTCATTTTTTTGGGTTTGTTTTTTTTTTTTTTGCCTGCAATGATCTTCTTATCTTTTGCCACAAACATGTACTTATGGATAGATGGGAAGAAGAAATGAGCACACCTGCATTTCTCAGGAAGCGCTTCCTGTAGTCTCTGATCACCCTTGCTTCTGGGTCATAGAAGCCATCTCCACAATCGTAACAACCTTCAGGAATTTTTCGAGGTGGATCTATGTTGGTGAGCTGAGAAATACCTGAAAAGGACACAACATGATTAATTCATTGTAAGAATGGAATCACACAGCCAGATTCACAGCACATAGTACATCTGTTACATGGTCACGTCAATTCTAGCCTCTATGTTCTATTTTTTCCCCCTAAGCTTTAGTATTCTGCGTTCTAAGTTTCCTTCCAACGTTAGAATTCCATGTTCTATGATCTCTTTTGGCTCAGATATTCCATATCTACGATTATATGATATCGGGAGGAAGTTGCTAGAGAGGATGAAGCATAATTGTTATAGAGAACAGTGCAAAGTACATGGATGTGGAGACCAGAAGCTAAGGATTCTAATCATTCATTGTTTATTCAACAGAAATTGCAAAGGTACCAATGATTTCTTGTTGTCAAATCTAATGCCCTTTTAAAAACCTGAACTGCATTTGACACTGCGGACCACCATTTCCTCAATACTTATTTCTTTTTAGGCTTTTACGACACTCTTCTCTGTTGGTTGTCTTCTTAGCTCCCAGTCTTCTTTTCTGGTTCTCCATCCATGTCATGTTCACTAACTGTTGCTGTCTTCCTAGCTCTATCCCAGTCTCTCTTCTCTTTTCACTATATACTATCTGACTTGATAATCTCATCAGCTCCTTCCATTAAATTCTCATTTCTATGCAGATGATTCCCAGTTCTATTTAACTAGTCTCCCTCTCAAGCTTCAGTCCTACATCACCAACTGACTTACAAGTCTTGAAGAGGATGGTCCATAGGCATCTCAAAATCAATATATCTAAAACAGACTTCATTAGCTTTCCCTGTCAAATCCTTCCCTTCTCTGAACTTCCCTCTTACTGTAGAGGGCACCTCCATCCTTTCAGTCACCCAGGATTGCTACCTCAGTGTCATCCTCAACTCTTAACTCTCATTCATCCCATGTATGAATCTGTTGCCAAGTCTTGTCATTTTTACCTTCACAACATCTCTTATATATACCTTCTTCTCTCCATTCCCACTGCCACTACTCCCTTCTGCTCGGCATTTAAAGTTTTTCATAACCTGACCCCTTTATAGTCTTTTTACACTTTATTTTCCTTCACACACTCTGTGGTCTATCTATATTGGCCTACTTGCCATTCTCACACACAACATTCCTCCCATCTCTTTGCCTTTGTACTGTTTATCCCCCATATTTGGAATGCTCTCCCTACTTACCTCCACCTCTTAAGTTTCCCTGGCTTCTTTCAAGGCTTGACACAAAGTTCCCATGTTGCAGGAAGCCTTTCCCAGTCTCTCCAGCTAGTGCCTTTCCCACCTTTCCAATTCACTCTGCATCTACTTTTCCACCTGGTTTCAACTCCATGGAACAAGATGCCTCTCCCAGGATAAACTCATTATCTCTAATCTATTCTTCACGATGCAACTCAAGTTTTGGGATTTCACAGCTCTCAGTCTCCTCTCCCCTTGAGAAGGGTGGAGGCTGGAGGCTGGAGGGTGGAGTAACAAACTCCTGCCAATGCTTTCCTTCATAGAGGGCAGGACTTAGACTTCACTTTGCATCTGCTGCTCTATCTGGTTTCAACTCTACAGAACAAGAACCCTTCCTTCCCACCCCCCAGCCCCTTCCAGCTTCTTTTGTGTGTTATCTTTCTTCATTAGATTATAAACTCTTTAAGAGCAAGAACTATTTCTTTGTATCCCCATAGCTTATACAGTAGATTTACAGTACTCACTTAATCAATGTTTATTGAGTTGGAATGAATTCCTAAAATGATTATCTTTTGTGTATATGGTTTATAGGTACCTAATTTCCATATTGTCTCTCCCATCTGGGAAGGGTCTATTTTTGCCTTCATTTGTATCTTCAATAGGGAGCACATAACTTGACATATAATGAGTGTTTAATAAATGCTTACTGACTTACTAGATATGTCTGTAACCTCAGGCAGGTCTCTTTATCTCCTTGGACCTCAGTCTCCTTATTTATAAAATCATGAATACAGTTATCTCTTCCAAAGCATGGGGGTGAGGGATGTGGCACCCTCCCTTACTTACCTCTGGGGGCAATCTGGAAAATCCCTGTAAAATTTTTTTGGCTCTCCCTTCCTACCAGAGAAGAAGTATGAATTTTTTTCTTTTTCTTTTATGGGTCTTTACTGTACCTTACTGTAAAATTTTGGTTAACTATTTGATAATAGGTTCTGTGTTGTCTGCTAGACTTTATGTGTCATCTGTGGCTTCCACAAAACTCCCCCCAAAATTTCCATTTAATTTCTTAAGCCAATCTATGATATATCAAAACTGCAATGGCAGAAAGTTGCTATGTGGAAGGGATGATTGTATACATATACAACCTAACTCTTAAGAGTTGTTACTAAAATGATGCTGTGTTAACTTCAAGATTCTATAGAATTAGGAATAATTATCATATTGGAAAGATTTTCCTGTCAAAACTATCATAAACATTACTTACACCGTTGATGCTCTATTATTTTCTTCTACTCTTTAGTTTTACCTCAACAAACTTAAAAGAAAAAAACTATTGTTTTTCCTCAACCCTACCCTCAACACTCAGTTTCTAGATTCTAGAAAGGAAAACAATTTTTGTACCTGCAGGCTTCAGACCTTCACAGATTTCAGTGTAAAATCTTCTGTCATAGCCATCACAGTAATGCCATTTTTTTTCCTTGTACTTTAGGCCATCAGCAAAGGTATATTTCCCCTGAAAAAGAAGTCATATGCATGTCTAATGAATCTGAGACCTAGGGAGTAAGTATTCATCTTTGGGGTCTTTAAAAGGATGGTGTCCAAGGAGGAAGCGCAGGGTCACTGATGAGGAAGGCCAGTCTGCAGTTGGTGAAGCATATGCATAAAGATAACTTCCAAATTCACTCTCTTTCCCATGCTTTAGAATTATATCTCAAAGTACATACTAAATACCTTCACCTTGACGCCCTACCTACACTTCAAATTCACCATACCAATCTGAATTCAACATCTTTGCCCTATAACTTTTTTGACTTTTCTATTTCTTTGACACCCCCACTTTTTCAGTTCATTTTTTTAAACCTTTCTTTCTCTCTTTTCCATATCCATAGCTATACGGTCACCAAGTTCTATTGATTCTATATTCACAATGTCTCTCGCATCAATCAGTTTACCCTTTCCATTTCCACTATTCCCATCCTCATTCAGGCTCTCATTTCTTCTTGTCTGTACTATTTGAATATCCTTCATACTCATTTGCCTTCTGCTTTACCTACATACTCCTGTCAGATTCATCTTCCTAAAATATAGATCTTATCATGTCACTCTGCTTCAAAGCTTCCCTCTGTCTATGGAATTCATAGGAAAATAAAAGTCATTAAGTTCACAATCCTTGGCCTAGCTCTTCACAATATATCTTCAAACTTCTTTTCCAGACATCCAACAGACCTATCTGATTGAATACTTAATGTTCCCTGAATGTGCCATCCCATTTTTTCTTGCCTCCATATCTTCACTCAGGCTGCACTCAAGACAAGGCAATCCTCATTTTCTAGTTTGCCTGTTGAAAACCTATGTATCTTTCCAGGCTAATCGTAAATGCTACCTCCTTTAGGGAGCCTTGTCTTTCCCCTTTGAATGCCTACATTACTATGTCATCCTCAAAGGAATTTATCACATTTTGCCTTGCATTAGTTATTTGTATCCATGTCTTATTACCCGCACTGGCCTTTATACTCCTTAAAGGGAGAGATCAGAGCTAATTCATCTTTGTGTCTCTGCTCCTCACCCCCTTGTCCCTCCAACTCACCAGTGTCAAGCACAAAGCTTTGCATATGGTTGGTGCTCACCATTTGTTGGTTGTTGAATGATAATTATTATCTAACTTTTAGCTTCATTTAAATTATTTATACAAAGAGTCCAAGAGTCCTTAAATGTAATCAAAGATATATTCTAGAGTTTACTGAATGGAGAGAGAATTCTCAAGTACACATAATAAAGACTAAAAGGGAAGATTTAGAGGACTCCAAGCATAGGAGTATATCCTCTCAATCAAAACTCTTTTGTGGTGCCTGTTACATTTGTCATTTCAGTAGGTTCACTTGTGTCTTGGAAAGAGCATTGAATTTGCAGTAAGGGACCTCAGTTTGAATCCTAGTTCTAACACTTGCTAGCTATGTGACCTTGTGCAAAATTATAGGATTATAGGATTTAGAGATAGAAGGGACCTTGGATGTCATCTAGTTCAATACCTTCATTGTTTTGATAAAGAAATTGAGACCTAGAGAGTTCAAATAATTTGTCTGAGATCAGGTAGGCTGCACACTATAGTGGAAAGAGCACTGGGTTTAATATTAGGTGACTTCAAATCTCAGTTCAGCTATTTACTACTTGTGTGACTTTGGGGAGGTCATATAACCTCTCTGAGCATCAATTTCCTCATCTCTACCTATCAGATGAAAGCTCTGATATTTAGCATTTGAAGCTGAGGAAGGGGAAACAAAATGAGCAGGATAGGACCCTGCCCTTAGGAACTTACAATCCAGTGAAGGAGATACAATTTATAAACAAATCACTATAATATAAGACAGAATGTGTTAAGTGCCACGGAGAGCAGTGGAGTGCTGTGGACATTCAGAGAAGGGAGAATTAAGATCTGACTGGTAAGATTAAAAAAGGGAGGTTTTCAAGAAACAGGAACCAAAGAGGAGGGGTAAGGGAATGGGTGATCTTTCAGCTCTCTTCCTTGTATAAATCCTAAGAACAGAACCAGGATTCAAAACCAGGTCTTCTGACACTCTCCATAAGCCTAATTTTCTTCATTTACAAAATGAAGCAGCTAGATGATTCAGTAGATAAAAGAACAGGTCTAGAGTCAGGAAGACCTGAGGGCAAATTTTAGATGTGTAATCTTGAACAAGTCACTTAACCTCTGTCTGCTTCAGTTTCCTCAATTGTAAAATGGGGTAATGATAGTAACTATCCATAGAGATGTTGAGAGGATAGGAGATAATATTTGTAAAGTGCTTGTCACATACTAGGTGCCATATAAATGCTAATTATTATTATAAAAATAAGGACAAAAATCTTTGCATTTCCTGTCTCACAAGGTGATTATTAGGAAAGCACTTTGTAAACCTTAAAGGACTGTAAATATGAGCTATTATTTTTTATTATCTGTGTATCTCTTGATACACAGAAGTTATATGTACCCTTTGAAAATAATTAATATATATGCTTGTTGGATGAATTAATGGGTGTTGAAAAAATTTTTGTTGAATTGAGTTAATGATTAAATGCATCAAAGTGTGCAGCAGAAAAAGATAAGGCTTTCTGTTCAAGGGCTCCTGTTCTCAAGATTACTGTTGTGTCTCCTGGAAGAAGCCAAGTACCTTTACGATTCTTCCTTTATCCCATGTGGCATCATATTGACTTCCGTTAGGAAAGTACAAGGTTCCTTTGCCGTGAAACATTCCATCTTTCATTTCCCCTTGATATTTCGTTTCTGTTGGGAGAACGTACAAGGCCTTGCCCTCCATCCTGTTAAGACACGTAGAATTTCATGGGACGTTATTTACAATAAGAAAAAAAATGGAAACACAACGTGTGGGGAATTGGAAACTGGGGAATGGCTACACATATTGTGGTATATCAATGTGGTATATCACAGAATTTTACCATGCTACAAGAAATGACAGATGTGAAGAATTTAATGAAACATGGGGAGTCTTACATGAAGTGATAGTCAACAAAGCAGAATCAAAATGACATTACACATATTACAGCTATATAAATGCATATAATTTCAAACAACATCAAAACTCAGATGAATAACAATGGACAATGTTGAAATTAACTTGTAAGGCATACACTCATCCTTTTAATAAACAGAAAACTACTAAAAGCTAAGGTTTCATGTATTATTCTCTACTCTTATGCTGTTTTACCCGTTTTGGGGAGATTTTAACATTGTAAAATTCAATTGTGAGTATTCGGGGGGGGGGGGTTTAAATTGTATAATGTGGCAAAACAAAATTTATCAATGAAAATTTTAAAAAGAATTTCACAGAGTCCTAGAAATGTTACCACTGGAAAAAGTCTTAGAACCAAGAATGTTAGAGATATAAGTTTGAGATCATAAAACATTAGACTGATAGAATGTGGAAAGTTAATAGATGAAAGGAGTATTAGGATGTAAAATGTTACAATGTATATTGTTAGTCCTGAAATAGGTCATAGAACATAGACTATCGGCCCTATATTGGACCTTTAAACATGGAATATTAAAACACAGAACACAGAAAGAATATAAAATGTTGGAAAATAGAACCAGCCTGTTAGACCTGGGATAAGACTTAGAACATAGAACATTAGAGCAGCCTTGGAGATATCTTGTAACTTTTTTCATTTAACAGATGAGCACTGAGATCCAGGGAGAAAAAATTGATTTGCTGAAAGTCACACAGCTAGACAGAAGCAGAGCTTGGAAAACTGGGGTTCGTTCCAATTGACCAGGGTGCCTCTTCATACCAGGTGATTTTTTTTTTGCTAAAACCTCAACAGTTGGAAGGATGGGAAGGCAGCTTTCAGTCATGCTGTACCAGTGTGGGTGGAGACCAGTGTCAGAACATGGTGTCTCCATCCTCCCAACTTCGGAGTGAGCAGGGGGTCCTTTCAGCCGTGATAGTCTACGATGGGAGACTGAGAGGAAGCTGAGAGGGCCTGACTGTCAGAAGTTGTGGGGAGAGGGCACTTGCGCTGGGACGCGGGATAATGACACCTGACAGGCCTGGAGGAGGAGTTGGCACAGACAGAGGGTGGGCAGGGGAAGGGAGTGCCAATCAAGCCACGATACACGCGACAGGGCAGGCTGGTGGATGCGCACTTAGGCTTAACGGGGCCCGTTCGCCGAGTTGGCATCAGGACAGCGCAGCGAGGCTTCTTGGTGCTACCAGGCAGGCTGGCACTGCAAGGCGGGGGCTGGGAGGGATGGTCCTTTGATTCTTCTAATTCCGGTTCCATCTTCTCGCAGGGCTACTGCCATGTGTTTACCACGTTCTTTCCTTACCTTCCACGAACATATTCACCAAAGTACTGGCTGCCGGTGTACTGCATAGCGTCCGCTCCCTGCCCAGCAAGCTGCCACCGCAGTGTACCGGGACCTCACTATAGCAACTGGTCGTGCGCATGCCCCGTCGCCCCTGAGGAGCCAGCGCTCCACTGCGCTTGCGCACAACCCCGGGTTGTACTGCTGAGCGACGGCCCGTTCCGGCTCCTGCGTCTGCGCATGCGTCACTGCGGTGCGACTCGGGAGCAGTGTTGGGGAAAGGGGAGTTCAAGGAGATCCGGGCTAGAGCGGGCCGAGTTGGGCCCCGTGCGCTGCCGCCGTCGCCATGCCAGGTGTGGTGGAGCTGCCCGCCTTGGACGAGCTCAACGTGCAGGAGGTGAGGCCCCGCTCTCGGTGAGCAGTTGACGGAACCGCTGTCCGACCCCGGGCCCTGCACCTTCCGGGCCTCCGCGTCCAGGGGCCTCCCTTAGGCCGGACCCTGATCCCTGGGCCCCCCGCCCCAGCGCCCCCTCCTGCTCTTTCAAGTCACCCCATTCTTCTCCTTGTAATCCCCATTTTCTTCCTTCTTACCTCTGCGTTCTCTTTAGTCACCCTCATTCTCTTCCCTGACACCCCCGTTCTTCCTGTCACCCCCATTCTTTTCCTAGTCACCCCCACATTCTCTGTACAGTTATCCCCCCATTCTCTTCTTGGTCTTCCTCATTCTCTTCTCTGTAAACTGCTGACTGTACTTCACCAAGGAATTGTCCATCACACTCCCTGCCTCCCCTACTGGGGCCCGACTTCCCTCTACCCCCCACTTTTACTTTCCGATGATCACCTCTTCCTGGGCCAGATTGGGGAGACCCTTAACTGGCAGCACCCGTCTATTCCATGAGGGCAGCAGGGTTTTTCCCTGGAGGGCAGGCAGCCTGTCCAGCCTCAATTCATCCCCAAACACTATTGTTGATCCCTTCTTTCCTGTTCATCTTTCCTTCAATTCTCTACTAGACTTAAAACCTTCCCCCCCTCCCATTTTCCACCTAGAGTGTTCCCCAACTCCCTTGGATTCTTACCTTTCCACCTACTCTCTCTAAGTGGAAAGCCTGTGGTCCTTGCCATCCTTTTCCTACTCCTTTAGACCTCTTTAGTCTTTTCTGGAGGTAAACACAAACCCATATATGTGAACCCTGAGGGATACTCACTGGCAGTGTGAGGGAGGCACTGTCACCAATCATTTTGCTTTCTCTCTGTCCTGCTGGTCACAGTCAAATGGATGTGTCTGTGTCCAGAACTTGATGAGGCGCCTATCCTTAGCATCTGTAAGGCCCTTTTAGCTTTGGGCAGTTGAGAGAGACTTCAGGCTCAATAGTTGTCACTGGTGGCCTGTAGCTTGTAATCAGTAAGTAGCCAGTAGCAAAAGTTGGGCCCTGGAACCTGGGCATTATGATTCTATTTCTAGCAGCCATGGAAGTCAGTCTGACCTTGTCTGCACTATGTTGGAGCGGAAAGAACCTCAGAATGGGAGTTAGGAGAACTTTCGTCAGTGTCCCCTTGGCCGATTCAATAACTTTCACTTTGTCAGAGCTAAGATAGAGTATCTGTGGGCTCTAGGCAAGATTTGAAAATTGCGTACCTAATGTGTTGGTTAATTTTGCTAAACTTTATTTCTTTATATAAATTTTTTGTTAGAAGGGATGGCTTATTAAGTAAGTGGCTGGAGTGGTGGGGAGGAGGAGGGATATTTAAAAGTAAAGATGATGGAAAAACAAAAGATATCAATGTCCTGATGAAAGTATGAGCCATCACTAGAATATATGCCTCTTGATTTGTCACTAAACAGCTTTTTTAGGGGTGTGGAAAGTGAGATTTTATGGCATGAATGTAAGGGGTTTTGGGGAAAAAATATGTTTTGGTTTTTAGGGATTTGGTTGGAAACTACAACTGTGATTTCATTAATAGAGAGAACTCTTAGGTGAGGAAACTCCCTCTATTAATGCTTATAACTTTAGAGAGTTGCACAGAGAGATTAAGGACAAACAGGTTATTTTAGGTGAAGCTTGAATTTGAGCCCAGGTCTGTTGTACTGTAAAAGCTGTTGTCCTCACTGGACAACAGTCTGTCTTATTTAACTTTGTATTTCTCCTGGCACCTAACCCAGTGTTCTGCATACAAGTATGCCTTTAGGTGAAAATGAGTAAATTAATGAATGGACCTGCTTTTTAACTCAATAGAACTTGGCAGTCAGACTTGGGTTTGTTTGAGTCCTAACAGTTACTAGCAATGTAGTAGGCTTAAAGGCACTTAAAGGGCTCTGACTCTCAGTTTTCCCCATCTATACTTCTGTCAACAAGATGAGGAGAGCTGCACTATCAATTCATGTCAGAGGGTGGTTGTGAGAGAGGTGCTATCTTAAATATTAGTCATATACATGTGAAGTGATATTGTTGTCATGATAAAGGAATTGGTACATATGAATATTAAAGAATACATATAAATACTTAGAGACTTTTCACCCAACAAAAATCTATTTTGGAAAAAGATATTGACTAAATGTGAGGATAGTAGATAAAGAGCTATTAATGACTTTCAATTCAATAAGTGTTTGTCCTATGTTCTAGGTCCTGAGATAAATGTTGTGGGGATTGGGGGTGGGGATAAGGTCCAACCTAGACCCTCTTCTCTTCTCCCTCTGTACTGCTTTACTTGATTTCTACTTCCCATGGATTTAATTACTGTCTCTATGCTGATGATTCTCAAATCTACCTATCCTGCCCAGCCTCAAATCTACAACTGCCTTTTATACACCTCAGACTTGATGTCCCGTAAACATATTAAATTCACCATGTCCAGAATGGACCTTATTATCTCCCCCAGGTCTTCCCCTGATCCTGCCTTCCCTGTTACTGTAGTGAGCAACACCAACCTCCCAGTCTCCTTAGGCTTGCACCTAAGAGTCATCACTGTCTCTCATTGTTCCCTCCCTGCCAATATCCAATTTATTGCCAAGGCCTGTCAGTTTCACCTTTGCAACATCTTTCATATATACCCCCTTCTCTCCTCTGATATGCTACCACTCTAGTGCAGGCCCTTATTGCCTCAAACCTTGATTATTGTATTAGCCTGTTGGTGTGTCTGTCTCAAGTCTCTCCCCATTCCAATCCATTCTCCATTCAGCCATGAAAGTGCTTTTCCTTAAGCAAAAGTTTGATCATATTGTCTCCTACTCAGTTAATTTCATCAGCTTCCTATTTCCTCCAGAATTAAATACAAAATGTGCTATTTGGTATGTAAAGCCCTTTATAATAAAACTGCTTCCTACCTTTCCAGTCATCTTACACCTTACTCCTTGACACATTATGATTCAATCCCGTGACAATCACTTCCTTGCTGTTTTTGAATGACATTCCTTCTCTTGGCATTTTACTATTTTCCTATTTATTCTGTATATAGTTTGCCTTGTATGTGTTTGTTTGCATGGTATCTTCTGCATTGGATTGTAAACTCTGTGAGAACAGAGCTTTTGCCTCATTTTGTATCCCCATGTATAACACAGTGCCTGGCACATAGAAGGCACTTAATAAATGTTGATTGATTGATTGATTGATTGATTGCTTCTGTTGCTTCAAATATAAATATCAGTCTTTTCTTCCCTGGCAAATATGGCTCATACAAAATTTGCATGTGACAAATGATCCTGCTACAGTTAGCTTTTAACCTCCTCACCCAGCCTTTACAGGATAAAAGGCTGGAATCTTCAGTTGTGTTTCTACCAACTTATTTTTTCTCTTTCTTAATATGAATTTGAATTTGTTGATGATGCTAATTGTCATCTTGTTTCAGCTTCAGCTACTAGAATCTTTTCCTTTGGGACCCTTGCGTCCTTTGACCATTTGGGCAATCTACATCTCCTCCTTTACCATCTATTTTTTACAGCATATATACATACATACATACATATATATATATGTATATATATATATATAATATATATAGTTTTTATTGTAATTTTCTGTAATTATTTCATTTTAAGTCTCTATTTTTCCTTTCAAAGAGATGTTTTAGGGCTGTTGGCTATATTTGAGGCAACTTATATTCTGATCAATACAGTCTTTAAGGTATATGGTAAAACATCCATTTCCTCAAGGAGCTTATAATCTAGTAGCATAAGCATGATTAAGGAACTTGTTTCTGTTCACAAATATGTAATTCTTCTAAAACTTTTCCTGCAGGTGAATGTCAGTTCTGCTGTGCTAAAAGCTGCAGCCCATCATTATGGTGCGCAGTGTGATAAAGTAAATAAAGAATTTATGCTTTGCCGCTGGGAAGAGAAGGACCCAAGGCGATGTTTAAGTGAAGGGAGACTTGTCAATCAGTGTGCTCTGGATTTCTTCAGGTAAAGATTTCTCTGTGTAAATGCCCTGACACAAAAGACCAGCTAGTTAACCAAAATTAATTCACCAAAATGCATACTATGTGAAAAGCAGTATGCTATGTCCTGGGGATACAAAGACAAAATAGTCCTTGCATTCAAAAGGCTTACTTTGTACTCCAGGGATATACAAAATAATTTGAGAGAGGACCAGTTAATAATGGGGGAATCAGGAAAGGTATCATAGCGGAAACTCTGAAGGAAGATCAGAGGATCATGGACTTAGAGATATAAACTACTTTATAGGTCATCTAGGCCTGGGAGGTCAAACACCAGCTGTAACACTCTCCTTGCAACCTGAACCTAATTAAAACATAATTGGAAAATATTTAACAAAATAAATAAAAATACATTAGGACACAGATAATATTAATATGTGGTTTTCTAAGTCAGTATTCCTGCAGGAATATTTATATATGGTTTAGTAGCCTCCATTTCTATATGGGTTTGATACCACTTACCTAGCCCAATCCCCTTATTTTGTTTATAAGATAACTGAGGCTGAGAGTTAAATAACTTGCCCAAAAATACACAGCAGAGCTGGGATTTGAACCTAGGCCCTTTCACTCTAAGTGCAAGATTCTTCTGATATTCAGAAATGAAGAAGGTAATGCACTGGGCATAGGAACAATTTGCACAAATTCATAGAGTTGAGAGATAGAAAGTCAAGTTTAAGGAATAGCTGATAAAGTTCAGCTGTAAGTTATTGTTTATAGGGGTTAATAATGTGAAATAAGACTTTAAAATTGTCTTGCTACATATTGGCAGTAACACTCAGAAAAGACAGCTGCAAAGACAAATTTTAAAATGGGAGAAGGATTTCAGAGGTGAGATAGCAATATATGTGTTTTCCCATTGTACTGTCTGTGCCCCTTATAATAAGAATTATTGTTTAATTGATAATATGATATTATACTAACATTATTAAATAAACTATTATTATTCTATTATTTATCATTATTTAGCTTATTATTCTATTGGATTTAACTGTTTCCAAGTTCTTTCGTTAATACAACTCCAGGAAGTATGTAGTGCAAGTATTGTTTCTTATTGATGAGGAAACTGGCTTTGAGAAATGATTTCTTCATGGTTCAAATCTAGGTCTCCTGACACTAATTCAATGGCTTTTTCTGTTCTAGTACATTCGTTTGTGAAACATGGGTAGTAAGACTTGATTAATTTAGGAAAAGTTCGAAATAAGACTCAGAAATTGAAACCTTTCATTTTTTAAAAGGAGATTCTCAACATAATTTCTTATGGTTTAGGTATACCATGTTCCCAAAATAAAAGTTTCTTTCTCATTTTGTCCCATGGTGCCTGAAAGCTTCCTTGGGAGAAAACCATTGATCCTGAGAATGTCGGGGCAGAGTTAGGTTGTATAGATTCTAGGGTGACAGAGATGAACTTGAAGTCATGAATAACTGACTAAAGCTGTCATAAATCATGGAACTGTAGAATATGAGTGTAAGAAGGAAGCTTAGAGACTATTTAGTGAAATCTTCTCATTTTACAAGTGAAGAAACTCAAGTCCAATATCGATTTAACCCACTCCCTTACAATAAATTAGTGGCAGAGCCAGGACTTGAAGCCTGATATCCTGATTATTAGGCTTCTACTATATTATGAATTTCTGGATTAAAAACCACACTAGAGTTCCTTTTGGGGGGAAGGGAGAGTGGAATACCCCGAATTGACTTCTGCCATCATCATCTTGCTGTTGTATATAGGCATACTTTCTATTAAACTTGTTTTGTAAAAAAGGTCATTAATACATTGTAACTGAATTTGGTTTTGACTGCATATTTGTTGTATGGAATTTTTTTCTTTCCTTTTCATTGTGAGGAGGAAGAAAGGGAAAATTTTGTTGAAATAAGTTAAAAATAAATTTAAACAATAGAATAGGATCAAATTCTACATTACACAGCTTCATTTAACTGATTACCTAACATAGAAACCTCATAGTTGGCCACAATCTAAGGGAGCCCTAGGACCCAAAGACCTCTGGTATGCTTGCTATTTCAGCTGAATGTTGTTCTTAAGAAATAAATCCCCCTCTTCTCCCTGCAGTTTTACCTCATATCATGTTTAACAGTTCAGTTAAAAATTTTGTTAACTAGAGAGTGCAGAGCACCATACGCAGTGTTGGAGTAGAAAGCCCAGGGTAGGTTCAGAGCATAGAGAATGGTTCAGTTTGGGTGCATGTAAGGGAATAGTATAAGAAAGAAGGCTAAAAAGGAGGAACGGTGCCTAGTTATATGGTAGAGAAGCTTTTTGTTCAGGTCTGGTCCATCCCATCTCTGATTGTGATTACATACCAAGCCCTCCACAGTCAGTTTTGTCTGTCAGTTAAATTTCTGATTTCACTCACCAGGCAATAAGAAGTCACACTGAAGATTTTCTGAGCAGAATAGAGACTTGACTACATCTCTGCTTAAGAATGATTATTTTTGCAGCAGTAAAAAGATGGATTGGAGAGAGGGAGAGTGAAGCCAGGAAGACCTGTTAGGAGACTCTAGTTGTTAGGAAAGGCAACATGGTAGCATGCATAGAGTGCTGGCCTTAGAGGTAAAAATGGCCATATTCTGCCTCTAACACTTGGTAGCTTTGTGACCAAAGGCAAGTCACTTAACAATTCTAAGCCTCATTTTCCTCATCTATATAAAACAGGGATGATATTACCTGTAGTACTTACCTTATAGGTTCAAATGAAATACTGTATGTAAAGCACTTTACAAAGAATCTGTATGCAAATTAATTATTGTCAGTTATTGTGGTAGTCCATATGAGTATAATGAAATCTTTTACTAAGGTGATGGCAGTGAGAATTGAGAGGAAATCATTATGAGATATGTTGATAACTTAACTGATTAGACATGATGAAAAAGAAGTGAAAGAAAGAGTTGAAGATAACCCCAGATTATAAATAAGAGAGAATCTCGAATCTCTCCCTGTTTCAGTCCATCCTCCACTCAGCTGTCACACTGATCTTCCTAAAGAATAAATCTTACTATGTCACTCTCCTATTCAGTAACTCTAGTGGCTCCTTATTACCTCTAGGATCAAATAAGAAATCTTCTTTTTGGTTTTCAAAGTCCTTTATAATCTGGTCCTCTCTAAGCATCACTAACCTCCTTGCTCTCCTGGAACAAGATAATCCATGTTCTGACGCTGACTGGCTGTTATACCTGGAATTCACTTCCTTCCCATTTGTGTCTTCAGGCTTCCCTGGCTTCCTGCAAATCCCAGCTAAAATCACAACTTCTGCAGGAAGTCTCCAATCCCCTTTAATGCTAGTGCCTTTCCTCTATTGAGTATCTTCAGTTTATCCCATATAAAACTTGTGTATGCATATGTAATATGTAGAGATTTATCTATATCTCGGTACCTGTATTTTGTTTGTACTTAGTTGTTTCGATGTTGTTTCCCCCATTAGACTGTGAGCTTCTTGAGAGCAGTCTTTTGCCTTTCTTTGTATCCCTAGCACTTAGCATAGTAGCCTGGTTCATAGTAGCCAGTAGCCTTGCATATAGTAGGTACTTAACAAATGCTTGTTGACTGAATGAGAGTAGGTGAATGATGGTGCTGAAGAGTTAGTGAACTCATAAGAAGCAGATTTTGGACATGTTGAGTTTGCTAGTCAGTGGGACATGCAATTGAATTGCATACAAATCTGAGATTTGGATTTTTCTAGGACCAGCTAACAATCAGTGTTGTATTATTTACTGCAGTTAACACCTTGTATGTCTAGCATTGTTAGGAACAGTGTTATTTGGTAAGGGGGGAGGAGGAATGTACATTAGAGACTTTTTCAGGGGTCTTAAACTTTAAGCACCAAAACAGTTTTCCCTCTTTGGAATGGAAGTCTTTCTAAAATAAAATACATATTTTCTCATGAGCAGAGAATACTTGACATAACATAACCTTTTGACAATCCAGAGCTGTCATTATGTATATTAGTTGACGTAGTGTTCTGTAAAACATTGTGCTTAGTGATCTTGGAATGTACTTTGTGCTTTTGACTTCTTGTATCTGCTCTTGATAGATTCCTGCCTTTTCTCCCATTGTCATTTCTTCCTACTCTCCACTTGCCTGTTGCTACTACAGTTCCTCGAATTTACCACTCTTGCTTACTCCTTACCACTTCTTAATTTGCTTCTATAACCTGCTCTGGTTTTAGTAGTAAAATTAACTATTTGGATTATATGTATCAAGTGTAAATCAGGTCCTTATCAGGGAGAGACAGTTAAAGTTTTACTTAACTCTATGATATCTGTTTGGACTTCTCTGTGGCCTTTTAGGCCAATTTTCTGGTTCTCAGGTATCTTTCCAATAATAAACCTTACTGTATAATCAAGATTTTTATAAAAACATTGGCATAATAGAGTGCTAAATTTGGAATCAGAAGATCTCCATTTTCATCTCTTCACATTTTTGATTCTTTGTTTCCTCGTTTTGAAAAAGGCAATGATACTTGTGCTACTTTTTAAATTCATTGTGAACACTAATGGAGATAATGTAAGTAAAGTGCTCTGGAAATAATATTTTATACGCACACTTAAGGAGCATCATCACATTACTGTTATTGTTGTTATTACCTACCACTTTTATCCCATTGATTATGTAATAAACATTAATTCAGTGTTTGCTGTTTTCTAAGCACTATGCTAGAGATAAAAAAACCCAAAAATGATAACTGTTTCTGCTTTCATGGAGCTCACATGCTGTCGGGGAGGATGATGTTCACAGATGAGTATATAGAGTCAGTTCTGGGGATGAGTGGGGAGGGCAAGTAGAAACTGAGACCTCTTGATGGAGGCGAGATTTTAGTTGAGTCATGAAAGAAGCTAGGGAGTCCTGTGAGGGAGAGGTGCAAAAGTCGTGCATTCCAGGTCTGGGAACAGGCCCCACCTCCAGATGGAGACAGAATATTGTGAAGGTCATTTAGGTAGAGCAGAGAATGTGTGGAGGAGATTTAACATTCAGTAAGCCTGGAAGCCAGGCTGAAGCCAGATTGTGAAGAACTTAAGTGCTGAAGAAAGAAGTTTCTCTTTTTGTTAAGACATAATTTGAAGCCATTGGAGCTTCTTGAGCAGGAGAGTGATATAGTCAGACGTCTGCTTTTGGAACATCAAATTTGTTGGCTGTGTGGGTGATAGATTGAAGAGAGAAATCATCTTTTGAGTTTTATCCTAGAATGTACTTTGCCATCATAAGTCATAGAATTTAGAATTGGAAGGGACCTTAGATATCACATAGCTTGTTTCCCCCATTTAGTTCATAGATGAAAAAATTGAGGTCCATAGAAATGAAGTGATGTGCTCACAGATTACAGTTACATGGTTAACAGAGACATAAAGATGATAAAGCCTAACTTTGAATCCAAGTTTCCCAGTTTCAAATCCAGTAGTCTTTCGGTTTCACTATGTTGCATCTATGCTTTTTCTCACACTCATCACTTTTTCTCCTCATTTTGCTTCCCAATAAAATAACTTCGTAGTTCTTGCCTTTCAGGAGTATAAAGACACACTGTGCTGAGCCCTTTACTGAGTACTGGACCTGTCTTGATTATTCTGATCTTCAAGAGCTTCGCCGATGTCGCAAAGAACAGGCAAAATTTGACAGCTGTGTCCTGGACAAACTGGGTTGGGTGCGCCCTGACTTGGGAGAACTCTCAAAGGTAAAAGACTTATAGATTACCTTGTTCTTGAACCAATAGTTTGGTAAAGGTAGGAGAAGCATCTTAGATTAATAATGCTCATTGAGGTTAGCCTTTAATTGTCACTGTAAATATGGTGGGCTTCCTGAAACTAAGTTTGCAAAACAGAAAAATGAAATTGGATGATTACTTATGTTTAAGAAGGCATTTTGTTTCATAGTACTTGTTTTCAGATCAGTTTGGGGGGTGGATCAGAAGGCTTAGAGATTTTACTACTAGCAAATCACTTTCTCTGGACTCAGTTTCCCATCCTTTAAATTGGGGAGTTACATTAATAAATGCTAACATTCTGTGCCTCATTACTGTCCCATTACTAAGATCCCTTCTGGCTCTATCATTGTGTTTCTAGAATCACTTCCAGCTCTAATATTCCCTACTCCTAAGTGTCTTTTCCTGTTATGAATATCAGGACCTAAGTGGCCATCTAGCTTTATCAGTACTGGAAAAAGAATTCCCTCTAAAACATACCCCAAAACAGCTTATCCAACCATTGTGCAAACCTCAGAATTTACTATTTCCTGGTTCAGCACATTCCTCTGATTATTGGAAAGTTATTCCTTATATCAAGCTTAAATTTGCATCTCAGTTTCCGTTTTTGTAAAATGGGATAATTATGTCATAGGGTTACTTCAAGGATCAAATGAGATAGCATCTATAAGGAGCTCTTTGAACTTTAAGTCCTATGTAAAATTTAGCTATTTTTGTGATTATAATAGATGACAGAACCGCTCGGTTCTCATTTGATTCTGTTTTCTCTCACAAGGAGAAGAATCAAACAGCATCTAGCACAGTATTTAGATAATTGTAGGTGCTTAATAAATGTTTCTTGAATGAATGATTTTAGGACTAGAAGACTGAACAAATATGACTAATAAGGACTTGCATCCCAAGATAAATATATAGTAAGAGAGACTCCATTGCCCTTGAGGAACTCAGGTTACCTGGCCTACATGCAACACATCACACATTCTGAAAGAATCACAGATGATTGTTGGACTATCAGCAGTCTTTAAAAGATTGTAGAAATCAGGGAAAAGCCCACAGGATTGAAGAAGTGCAGATATTGTCCCAATTCTCAGAAAAGAGAATGTGTCTGTTAACTCTGGATAAGTGAGTTTAGCTGTACTGAAAAGATTCTAAAAAGCATTATTAAAGGAATGGTTAGTAAACATCTAGAGAAGGAAGTGATTACAAAGACGGAAGTGATTGCAAGAGGTCCTTAAGAGCAGATCAGGGCGGAGCCAAGATGGCGGAGTAGAAAGACGCACATACACATAGCTCCGAACCCACAGAACGGCTAGAGGGGATCAACTCACGGTGAATTCTGCACCCAGAGGCCACGGAATATTGGAGCGAGGGAGATTTCTGTTCCGGAGAGACCTGCAAACCTCTCACGGGGGGTCCTTCGCGCTGCGGACTGGGCGCCAGGACTGGGAGCTGAGTGCAGCCCTGCAGCGGCCGCGACACCGTGAGGAAAAGATCCGAGCGGGCTACAGGGACGGGATTTCCAGTGGCCACGCGGGTCTCTCCACCCACAGAGGGACCTCTAAACCTCTCACAAAAGGTCCGTCGCGCTACAGACACGGAGCCCAGCCCAGACCTGCGGCGGCCGCGGCTCCAAGAGGTACAGTTCCGAGCAGGCTTCAGGGACAGGATCTCCAGTGGCGGCACAAGCCCCTCCACCCACAGGTGACGGGGGTCGGTGAGAGAGTCTCTTTGGCGGGTCGAGAGGGAAGTGGGGTGCCCCCATGGCTCGGGCCCCCCCCGGGAGATAGAAGCTGAGAGGTGGTTGCAGACAGGGGCTCCCCAAGCGGGCGGGAGCCTGGATCCATTGTGGAAGGTCTGTACATAAACCCCCTGAGGGAACTGAGCCTGAGAGGCGGCCCTGCCCTGACCTGACCATCTGAACTTAATTCTCACACTGAATAGCAGCCCTGCCCCCGCCAAAAGCCCTAAGGCGGGTAGCAGCATTTGAATCTCAGTCCCCAAACGCTGGCTGGGAGGACCAGGAGGCGAGGTGGGTGTGAGGAGAATATTCAGGGGTCAAGTCACTGGCTGGGGAGAATGCCCAGAAAAGGGAAAAGAAATAAAACTATTGATGGCTACTTTCTTGGAGAACAGACATTTCCTCCCTTCCTTTCTGATGAGGAAGAACAATGCTTACCATCAGACAAAGACACAGAAATCAAGGATTCTGTGTCCCAGCCCACCCAATGGGCTCAGGCCATGGAAGAGCTCAAAAAGAATTTTGAAAATCAAGTTAGAGAGGTGGAGGAAAAACTGGGAAGAGAAATGAGAGGGATGAAAGAGAAGCATGAAAAGCAGATCAGCTCCCTGCTAAAGGAGAACCAAAAAAATGTTGAAGAAATTAACACCTTGAAAACTAGCCTAACTCAATTGGCAAAAGAGGTTCAAAAAGCCAATGAAGAGAAGAATGCTTTCAAAAGCAGAATTAGCCAAATGGAAAAGGAGATTCAAAAGCTCACTGAAGAAAATAGTTCTTTCAAAACTAGAATGGCACAGATGGACGCTAAGGACTTTATGAGAAAGACAGATATCACAGAACATAGCGAGAAGATTGGAAAAATGGAAGATAATGTGAAATATCTTATTGGAAAAACAACTGACCTGGAAAATAGATTCAGGAGAGACAGTGTAAAAATTCTGGGACTACCTGAAAGCCATGATCAAAAGAAGAGCCTAGACATCATCTTCCATGAAATTATCAAGGAAAACTGCCCTGAGATTCTAGAACCAGAGGGCAAAATAAATATTCAAGGAATCCACAGAACACCGCATGAAAGAGATCCAAAAAGAGAAACTCCTAGGAACATTGTGGCCAAATTCCAGAATTCCCAGGTGAAAGAGAAAATATTGCAAGCAGCTAGAAAGAAACAATTCAATTATTGTGGAAATACAATCAGGATAACACAAGATCTAGCACCCTCTACATTAAGGGATCGAAGGGAATGGAATAGGATATTCCAGAAGTCAAAGGAACTAGGACTAAAACCAAGAATCACCTACCCAGCAAAACTGAGTATAATACTTCAGGAGAAAAAATGGTCTTTCAGTGAAATGGAGGATTTTCAGGTTTTCTTGATGAAAAGACCAGAGCTGAAAAGAAAATTTGACTTTCAAACACAAGAATGAAGAGAACCATGAAAAGGTGAACAGCAAAGAGAAGTCATAAGGGACTTACTAAAGTTGAACTGTTTACATTCCTACATGGAAAGACAATATTTGTAACTCTTGAAACATTTCAGTATCTGGGTACTGGGTGGGAGTACACACACACACATGCACACGCACACGCACACACTCATAGAGACAGAGTGCACAGAGTGAATTGAAGAGGATGGGATCATATCTTAAAAAAAAAAAATGAAATCAAGCAGTGAGAGAGAAATATTGGGAGGAGAAAGGGAGAAATTGAATGGGGCAAATTATCTCTCATAAAAGAGGCAAGCAAAGACTTATTAGTGGAGGGATAAAGAGGGGAGGCAAGAGAAAATCATGAGGTCTACTCTCATCACATTCCACTAAAGGAAAGAACAAAATGCACACTCATTTTGATAGGAAAATCTATCTCACAATACAGGAGAGTGGGGGACAAGGGCACAAGCAGGGTGGGGGGGAGGATAGAGGGGAGGGCATGGGGAGGAGAATGCAATCCGAGGTCGACACTCATGGGGAGGGAAAGGATCATAGGAGAATAGAAGTAATGGGGGACAGGATAGGATGGAGGGAAATATAGTTAGTCCTATACAACACAACTAGTATGGAAATCATTTGCAAAACTACACAGATTTGGCCTATATTGAAATGCTTGTCCTCCAAAGGGAAGGGGTGGAGAGGGAGGGAGCTAAAGAAGTAGGAACTCAAAGTGTTAGGATCAGCTGTAATGTTCTTACCACTAGGAAATGAGAAATACAGGTTAAGGGGTCAAGAAAGCTATCTGGCCCTACAGGACAAAAGAGAAGACGGAGACAAGGGCAGAGAGGGAGGATAGAAGAGAGAGCAGATTGGTCACAGGGGCAATTAGAATGCTTGGGTTGGGGGGGGAGGGGATAAAAGGGGAGAAAATTTGTAACCCAAAACTTTGTGAAAATAAATGTTAAAAGTTAAATAAAAAAATAAAAATAAAAAAAAAATAAAACCAAGAAAAAGAGAAAGAAAAAAAAAAGAGCAGATCAGACCATACTTACATCATTTTTTTTTTTGACAGAGCCACTAGATCAGGGAATGCAACAGATAATATTTTATCTGGATTTCAACAAAGCATTTGATAAAAAAAAAAAACAAACCTTATTGTGCAAGTGATGGAAACATAGTAAGCTAAATGGAGATAAATGTAGAATCTTTGAATCCAGAAGGGACTTTAAAAAAATGAGAGGCTAAGTGATTTGCCTATGGTCACAAGTAGTGTGTGTCCGAGGCAGAATTTGAACTCATCTAAAGGCCATACTCTACCCCGCCTAACTGTACTTTATCCACTGCCCTACCATCATTTTATCTGCCCTGGGCAGTAGTCCTGTCTTTTTAAAAATTCTCTTCTTTCTGTCAATATAGATGTAAAAATTTACAAAAATACAACTCCCTTTTATGGTCTTCAGCTTTCAGTGCTAGCTTCAGCTTTTTTTTTTTTTTTAACTTAAGTTAGTAAGTTCTCTCTGCATTCACATCATCCATATCAGGCAACTCCCCTTTTTCTTTCTCATTGAAATCTTCTCTTTGAGTCTCTAGAATTTCATTTTTGAAAGTTTCCTATTCCTTCCGGCCTCATTTCCCTTGTAGAACATGGGATCTTACTTGCGAACTTTTAAAGATCTGCTCTCCCTAAAATCTAAGGTACATGTACTATTCCTGCTTTCTCCTTCTCTATCAAAATCTTTTAAGTTTCTATGCTTATAAGAAACTTTGATACCAAATTTTCTAGGAGCATATCTATTGTATAAAATAAGGTATTCTAATATTCTTTTATTAGATATGATCCCAAAGTCATTTTTACTTGGCTTTAGAATACTTGAAAGATATTTTCTTTTTGCAGTGTTGATATTTTTCAGTTGCTTCTTAGTTTTTGAGTGTCTGATCTTTGCACTTGGTGGGAATGCTACTGGTATGACCTTGGACAAGTCACCAAAGCTCTCTGAGCCTCAGTACTTCATCTGAAAAATTAGGGGTTTGGACTTACTGGCCTCTAAGGTCTTGCACAGTTTTAAAGCTATGGTCTTAAGATTGTGCACACTTTGGAAAGGTTTTCCATCCATCTTTGATTTTGTGGCTAATTAGATATATTACCTCTTATGCATAAAACTGTCCTGATAAAAGCTCTTAATTCAGGGCTTCATTATAGTTTACAGAGTCTTTTACTCCCCAAACCCTTCCCAGGAATGTTAGAGTACTATTATCCCCCTTTTACAGAGGGGAAAACTGAGTGTTAGAGAAGGGAAGTTACCTGCCTGAGGGACCCACGGGTAGGTAGTAGGGTGTTAGAGCTCCACCCCACTTCTTTAGACTTCACGTGTAGGTCTCCTGCCAACACACTAGAATGTTCACAGGGTTTAAACTAGGAGTGGACCAGAGAATGAGAATGGAGAAGAATTGGTAGTTTTCCCCAGAGACAGCTTGTTGTGATAGAAAAGACACTGGTTTAGAGTCAATACCTGGATTCTTTTGAATATCAGCTTGTGTATTTATGGACAAATCATTTCATCTCTTTAAGCCTTGGTTTTCTTGTTTCTGGCATAAAGAGGTTGGCCTCTTTATGTGAAGTATCTGCCACTTCTGATATTCTTTGCAAAGCTCAGTCAAGAGAAACTCCTGTTCAAATCTGGTTCTCACACTGACTGCTGTGTGACCATGGGCAAGTCAACCTCAGCTCCTTTTTCTGTGCTAACTCTTACATTGCCTACTCTAGAAGATTACTGTGAAGAATCTACATTGTAATTTTTAAAGGCTTTTAAAAATGGAAGCACCTGCTACTACACACCTTTCTCCTAAAACTGTCGTTTGCTTCTCTTCTTCCCCTTTCCAGGTTACAAAAGTGAGCACATCTCGACCTCTACCGGAGAATCCCTACCATTCTAGACCAAGACCAGAGCCAAATCCTGTTTATCAGGGAGATTTGAAGCCTGCAAAACATGGCAGCCGATTCTATTTCTGGAACTGGTAGAAGGAAGAGCTATATCTAGGGAGCTCAAACTTGACAACAGCCACAAGCAAGGAGTACAGAATTAAGACTTGTCCAACTTTTCTGCAGAGCCAGTGGGTCCTTTCCAGAAAAATAAAAAAGGAAAATCTACTTTATGTGGCTTGGCACTTATTTTATATTGTTTCCTGATTCTTAGGGTGAACTAGCTATTTAGTAAAGATCTCAAGGAAATCACTTTATTTTATTATATTCTATTTAACCTTCTGACTTTTAAAGTTGATTTCACCTTCTTGTTTTTAGGCTTCTGAAGTATTACTATTTGTATTTCTCTTTCAGATAGTGAAGGCCATTGGGCTATGACTCAAAGACCTGAGTTTGAGTCCCATTGCTTTCACTGTCTTTGGGTGTGTCTCTTGCCCTCTCTGAGAGGCACAGAGATGAGATGACTTGCCAGATTACATGGTAGCAAGTACCATTACCAGGATTTGAGCCTTTCATACAGAAGTCCAGTACTTTCTTCACTATACCATATTGCTAGTTGCCACTTGAAGCTGACCCCCATTATGAATCCAGAAATAACCTACCTAAAGTTATTAATGGGTTATGGGGGAAATGAAACTTTAAGTGAAAAAATATTAGAGAGGGCTTGTACTTTTATCACCATGTTATCAAGACGTGGACAGGTTGCTGACCATTTGTCATTTTGGTGTGGTTGTGTGACTATTGTGTTCCTTGGCAATAATGTGTTTGCAGTGCTAATTCAGGTAGATCTTGGTTCTTTGATTTTGCCTGGAATTCCTCCAAATGATGAATTATACTTTATACCTATACTTTTACAACGTACACTTATACTTTCACAACATACTACATGAATATTGAATACAAACTGCCAGTTGGCTCCAAATTGTACTTAAAGCATTCAGGAAGAGCACCCGACTCCTTGTGATGCAGGGATAACTCTGGGTTCTCAAAGGTTCTGACAAGCCCTACTAGCTGGAGAAACTCCAAATACAGAACAGACAATAGAATACATATATACAAAGAGGCTTATCACTAGAACTTTGATCACTTGTTCAATGACTTTTTTGGTGTAACCAGCTCATGAAGAATCCCTCCTAAGTTGAGGGAGTTGTTATGTTCATAGGTCAAGACAGGACCCATACTGACTAAAGTTATAGATGAATTAAAATATGTATTTTCATTAGATGCAGTGGTGGTTGGGGAAGGGAATGGTGAGGGATTGAAAATAAGTGCAGAGAAGCTTATCAACAAAAGGTAGGCCAACTGGTGCTATTTTTTTTAGCATGGCAATTTGTGAAGACTGATACTCTTTTCTAAAAAATATTTTTCCCCCAATTACATGTTAAAATAATTTTTCACACTTTTTTTAAAAAAAGTTTTGAGTTCCAGATTCTTTTCGTCCTTGTACAAAAAGGCTCAAACAAAAAGAGGTGAAAATAGTATCTTTTAGTCTATTCAGATAATATCAGTTATTTGTCTGAAAGCAGATAGTATTTTTCATCATGAGCCCTTTGCAATTGTCTTGACTCATTGTGTTGCTAAGAATAGCTAAGTCATTCACAGTCCATCATACGATATTGCTGTTACTGTAGATAATATTCTGGTTCTGCTCACATCATTTTGCATCAGTTCATGTAAGTTGAAGACATCCTCTTTTTTTTTTTTTTTTTGGTTGTGAGGTATTTGGGGTTAAGTGACTTGCCCAGGGTCACACAGCCAATAAGTGTCAAGTGTCTGAGGCTGAAATTTGAACTCGGTTCCTCCTGACTGCAGGACCTATACCCTATCCAGGGTCGCTTAGCTGCCTTGACTGATACTCAAATTTGACTGCATTGGTAAAGGAAGGGCTCGTTTAGCAGAAAAGAACATTGGATTAGGAACCAGCTTGACCCCAAGAGGAGACGGTTAACATTTTCAGTGTTAAAATTTATGTCTCAGAAATTGGCAAATGCTAGAAATTGAGACCTGATTTATTGCTTTGTTGATTGTCCATGCTTAAAAAAGTGATGGAGAAAATGTTAATGCAGATTAAAAATGTGTTGTATATACATTTTCCCCCCCAAAGAGCCAGTTATTGAACACTTACCAAGACACTCCTGGAGTCAAGAGTTTGAGTTCTAGCCTCACTACTTAGTTATAATATAATCTTGGGCAAATCATTTCCCCTCTTTGAGCTTGCTTCCTTATCTCTTAAGTGAGACTACACTAGATTTCTTAAGATCTTGTCCAGCTTTCCCAGTCTGTGGTTCTGTGACCATGGTTCTTTCAAATAACAGCATTAGAGATCTCAAGACCTCTTAACAGTGCTGGAGAGCTAATACAAATGTTTGAAAGAAGATGCTATGTAAGTGGAAAGATACTTGAGAAGCAACAAGGGCACAGGGGAGAATAGTCAGACTTTGAGTCAGAGACCTGGGTCCAAATTCTGACTCCCAACACAACTAGCTATGTGACAGGACAAATCGTTCAACCTTCTGAGCCTCAATTTCCTTATTAATAAAATAGAGATATAAACTCTTACCACTGGACTCAGGACTGTGGTGAGGAGTGGATCTGTTGCATGGAGGACTTTTTTATAACCTTTCCAGTGCTATAAATATTTGCACTACCTACCTCACAGGGTAGTTGTGAGAGAAGTACATTGTAGACTTTAAAAGTACTATATAAATTGGAGTTATTAATGAATTGAGTCCTTTGTTCACAAATAATTTCCTAGAATTTAGATTCTCAGCTTTTTTTTCTGACTTCACCAGCTGTAGACAATAGATTTCCCTAAAGGTCCACCGAATTGAAGCTTGTAGTACTAAACAGACTGAGAACATTCCTAGGCAAGAAAAATTATCAAGGTGTCTTGTCCTATAACCCATTTCAATAACAAGGAACTGGGAACTAGGAGGGCTCCACCCTCCCATAACTTGTCCAGTCTGGCTCTAAGTCTAAAGAAATTAGTTTCCACCACTTCCCCTTTACATCCCATTTTCAGGCATTGCTGGCCAGATGTTTTTCCTGATAGACACAGGAGGTGTAGCCTGAACTCCCAACTCCAAAGCCCGGAAGCTGGGAGGTCTGAGTGTCAATTCCAACCCTGGGTGTGTTCCTTAACCTCTATAAGAAGTGGAAATTGGGGACAAATAAAGAGACAAGTGCTTATCTACCTCTTGGGCAGGTTATAGATGTGTGTTTACAAAACTTTTCAGTTCAAAGCACTCTTACAATGTCTTTTAAAAATTCACAGTGACCTCAATTCACCAATTCTACCAGCTACATTTCTCTCTTTAATACTTATACTTTTTGGCACTGCCACTAACTGGCTATGTCACCTTGGACAAATCATTTCATTTTTCAGGGCCTCAGTGAGGGGTTAGGCGAAACATTCAATTATGACATCTTAACATTCGATATTCTAAGGTCCTTCCAGCTATAACATTGTGCTCCATGTCCTAACAACGGATGAAGTCTCTTCTACTGCTAACATTTTATATGTACATACTGTAACGTCTTTATGCTTTAAATTTCAATTCCATTCAATAAATATTAAATAACTGATGTATGGGAGGCACTCAAATAGGCAGTGGTGATAGGAAAGAAAAAAATGACACAACCCCCTCTCCTCAAGGAATTTACTTTTACAGTGTTTCTTTTAGCTATAGAATTCTATAGTTTTATCTTCTAACATCCCCTCCAATGCTATGCAATTAGTTCATCAACAAACAGTTATTAGGCTTTTAGGGCAAACATGCCCAAGTGAAGCAGGTCTTTCCCTTGAGAAGCTTGTAATCTTGCCGTCAGAATTAACATAAACATGTAGGTATAATTTTGAGAGGAGGGCATTACTGGCTGGGGAGACAGGGAAAAAATCTCACATAAAAAGCAGCAAGCACTTCAGTGAAGCTTTGCAGAAAATGAGAGGTTCTAAGAGGCAGAAGAGTCAGTGCACTCTGGACCTGAGGGGCAGCCAGTGGGAAGCTCTGGAGATGGGAGCCAGAGTCCTGAGAAGGAACAGTGAGAAGCTACTTTTAGTGTATCACATACTGCTTTGAGGATGTTAATTTTATATTCAGAAACCTTCAATGACTCCCCATTCCCTACTGAATAAAGTACAAACTTCTAACTTTATTTAGTAGGCAATGGGGAGCCACTGGAGGTCTCTGACATCTTAAAGTCCTTCGTTTCAAAGTCTAATTCAGATGTCTCCCCCTCCTTGAAGCCTTTCATGAACCACCGTACTCTCTACTCCCCAAGTGCTATGAGAAATTTGAGGAGGGGGAGATCACTAAATGACCTCTATAGTCTCTTTTTAATTTTAAATATTTTATTTTTCCAATTACATGTAAAAACAATTTTTAACATTCATTAAAAAAAAAATTGGAGTTCCAAACTCTCCCTCTCCTTCCCCTTCTTTGAAAAGTCAAGCAATTTGATATAGGTTATACATGCAAAACATGTTTCCATATTAGTCATGTTGTGAAAGGAAATACAGACTAACCTCCCCCCAAAAAAGTCCCCAAAATAAAAGAAAAATAGTATGCTTTGATCTATATTCATAATCCATTAGTTCTTTCTCTTGAGGTAGATAGCATTTTTCATCACAAGTCCTTCTGAATTGTCTTGGATTACTGAATTGCTGAGAATAGCTAAGTCATTCACAATTCATCATGGTACACCATTGCTGTTACTGTGTATAATGTCCTCCTGGTTCTGCTCATTTCACTTTGCTTCAGTTCATGTAAATCTTTCCAGGTTTTTTCTGAAACCATCCTATTCATCATTGCTTATAGCACAATAGTACTCCATCACAATTATATACCACAACTTGTTCAGCCACTCCCTAATTGATGGGTGTCCCCTCAATGTGCAATTCTTTGCCACCACAAATAGCTACTAAATATATTTTGGTACATATAAGCTGATCTGTGTGTGTGTGTGTGTGCATCTGTCTGTCTGTCTGTCTGTCTGTCTGTATCTCTGTCTCTCTCTGTCTGTGCCTCTCTTTATCTCTCAGGGATACAGACCTAATAGTGGTATTACTGGGTCAAAGGGCATACCCTTTTTTTATAGTTTTAGACTTTGGGGGCATATTTCTAAATTGCTTTCCAGAATGGTTGGATCATTTCACAACTTCACCAACAGTGAATTGGTGTCCCAGTTTTTCCCTCCAACATTTGTTATTTTCCTTTTCTGTCATATTAATCAGATAGATGTGAAGTGGTATCTCAGAGATGTTTTAATTTGCATTTTTCTAATCAGTAGTGATTTAGAGCATTTTTTATATGACTATAGATAGCTTTGATTTCTTTATCTGAAAACTGCCTGTTCATATTCCTTCACCATTTATGCATTGGGAAATGACTTGAATCCTTGTAAATTTGACTCAGTTTTCTATATACTTGAGAAATGAGGCCTTATCAGAAAAACCTGCTAAAAATTTTTTTCACAGTTGTAATTGCTATTTCCCTCCATCACATTTTTTTTTCCCATTTGTCCTACTCTCTCCTTTTCACCCTGTCCATCCTCAAAGTGTTTTGCTTCTGACTATTTCCTCCCCCGATCTGCCCTCCCTTCTATCAGTACCACCCCCACTCCCTCACCCTTCTCTTATCGCCTTCTCTTCCTATTCTCCTGTAGGATAAGATTGATTTCTATATCCAACTGAGTGTGTATGTTATGCCCATTTTGAGACAGTTTTTTATCATGACTTTCAAGTAGTCTAATAACTTTTAAGTTATCTCATTTTGTACCTCATTTTCCATTTGACCAATTCTGCTTTTTAAGGGATTCTCTTCAGTGGACTTTTTGTGCCTCTTTTACCATTTGTCCTATTTTATTTTTTAAGGTTTAATTTTCTTTAGTATTTTTTGTGCTTTCTTTGTCAAGCTGTTACTTTTTTCATTATTTTCTTACATCACTCTCATTTTTTTCTCAGTTTTTCTTCTACCACTCTTATTTGATTTTTAAACTCCTTTTTGAGTTCTTCCAAGAATTCTTTTTGGACCTGAAACCAATTCACATTTTCTTTGAGGCTTTGGATGTAGCAGCTTGGACTTTGTTGTCTTCTTTTGAGTTTGTTTGATTTACCTTGTCACCACATTAACTTTCTATGGGAAGATTTTTTTTGTTGTTATTGTTGTTGTTTCCTCATTTTTCCAGTCTATTTCTTGATTTTTCAACTTTATATTAAAGTTGAACTCTGCTCCTGGGGTGAAAGGGCACTGTCCCAAGCTTTAAGTTTTTATATAACTGCTTTAGAGTTAGTTCTAGGGGTCTGTAGGTTTTCAGTTCTTTCAAGATGTTATGATCTGAGGAGAGATGTATTTACTACTCTTCTATCCTGTGCTCTGGTCTGTGAGTAACCACAAATACTCTTTTCCACCCTGTAATGACCACCAGGCTCCCCATTAGTTTCAAGCTCTGGTATGCTGGCATTCCTTCTCATTCTGAGACTGTGACCCAGAACTGCAGCCTGGATCCATGTACGGGCAGTGCAACCGAATCCTGAACCTAGTACCAACAAAGGGACCCCTGTAATCTCTTACTGACCTGTTGTCTAGCCCCTTACCATCTGTGGGTTGAGAGCTCTGGAAGCTACAGCTCCCACCACTGATTCAGTCACCCCCAAAAACCTGCTGCTGGTTTCTCTATTTCCTGTTAACCTGGGAAATTTATATTTTTAAAATATTCATCCATTTCACTTAGATTGTCAGTTGTGAGTTCTAGTGTGCTGGTGCTCCTTCTTGTCCTGGAATTGCAATCTGGGCCTGTGACTCTTATGGGCCAATGCAACAGAGTCCTGCCCCCTGTGCCAGCAAAGTATCCCCAGCAGTCTCCTTCTGACTAGTTTTCTGACCCCTGTCTGTGGCTGAGAGCTTCCAGAGCTGCAGATGCTGATCCAGTCACCTCCACCTCCACCTACCTCCTCCAAAAAAAAAAAATCTTGCTGCTGGTTTGCCAGGGCCAGACTGTACTGAACTATTCTCCATTCTCACCCCAGGGAGACAAACCTTTCTTGTTAACCTTCTAAGTTGTCTTGGACTAGAAAATTGTTTTACCTCTTTCTTTTGTTGGTTCTGCCACTTTGGAATTCATTTTGAGATGTTGTTTGGAGGGGTTGTTTGGAGAGAAAATTTGGGAGAGTTCAAGTAGTTTGGAGAGAATTTGGGAGAATTTAAGTGAGTCCCTGCCTTTTCTCTGCCATCTTGGCTCTACCTCTCCATAGCATTTTGATAGGCTTTCTTCTGCCTCCTCACAATCTAATGTGTATCATAGTTATTTGTCTCTATATTAAGTCCTGTCTCACCCCTACTTTTTTTCTAGACTGTCAGCTCCTTGAGGGACTTTGTCATTTTTCATCTCTGCATCTCCAGGGTCCAGTGTGATGTTCTAGAAATGCCAGGTGCTTAGATGTTTGCTGAAGTGAATAGATAGACTATAAAAAAGAAGAAAGTAAACTCCTCTGAGATTCAATTTCCTCATATGTCAAATGGAGAAACTGGCCCGCCTACCTTAGTGACCATAAAATCCAATCCCCTTATCAACCTTAAAAGGAAGTAATTTTGCCTACGGTCTCTCAAGTAGTGGCAGAGCCAAAACGTGAACCCAGTTCTGATTCCAAATACAGCCTATTTTCCACCACATCACACTGGGCCTAACTAATAACTCTTTAACGAGCTGTGGGATGTCCTAACTTTTCTCCAAATTGGATAGTTGTTCCCTCCCCATAGTCTTGCTTTGAATAGATTTAACAAAGGAGTCTGCTTTTGGCTTTTGTACTGACATATTTCCTTTTTGTCTAAGTAATTAAAGACACAGCTTCTGACTTAGCTCTCAGCAAATGAATTTCTTTGTTTCAATAGGTAAAAGGTCTTAGGTTATAAGGAGTTAGTGAGCACGGATCCCTTTGAATAAGTCAATTGAATTAGACTTCAAAGATTGGGCAAAAAATCTCCCTGGAGTTTTGGAAACCAATGATTTGAGAATAACAATAGAATTATAGTCTTTTAGAGCTGGAAGGAATTTCTGAATATAGAATGTTACTGCTGGAAGAGGCTTCACCTCCATCACTTTATTAATAAGGAAACCAAGGCTCAGAGAGGGAAAATTCCCAAAGTCACACCAGAGCTAGAACTGTGAGCAAAACTCAAAAATTCTGACTCCTAGTTCAATACTTTTCTTAGGACATTATGTTTAATATTATCTGATATTTGGGTAGCATTTTTAAAGGATTTCCAGCCTTACCCCTAATACCTGCTACTTTGTTGATATCTATTTAGGCTATGAAATCTTTTAAAAATGTTTGGTGTATAGTCTGTCTGTCCTTCTGAAATATATCAGTCACATGAATGGTATCAAAATATTTACTCACTTCCTGACTCTCCTACTAACTAGCTGTATGATCTTTGGGATATCACTTCTCCTCTCTAGTCATCACTTTTTCTCTCTCAGAAAATGAGAAGGTTGGTTTAGATCACCTATAATGTTCATTTCACCTTTAACATTCCATAATCTATTGTTCCAAAAATTTTTTGTTCTAAGATCTCTTCCAGCTCTAATATTCTAAGATCTAAGATCTCTTGTACCTCTAACATCTTCTAGACTCTGAGACAGAGCCAATGAGATGGGGAGCATTCTAGTCTTCAAATCTATCATTGTCATTGGAACTGCTCCCACCCATTGCTACCTGCTATGGCTAGCAAGTTTTTACCACTTGCAACTCTCCAGCCCCTTGCCTTTACTTTTTATGTGTCTCTCTGCTTCAACTATGTTTCTTGTAAACAATATGTGGTTGGATTCTGGTTTTTAATCCACTCTGCTATCTGCTTCCATTTTATGGGTGAGTTCATTCCAGTCACACTTACAGTTATGATTGCTAATGGTGTATTTCCCTCCATCCTAGTTTCCTCATTTATCCTCTCTCCTTCTTTTATTCTGTTCTTCCTCTAAAGTGTTTTGCTTCTGACCATCCTCTCCCTCAAGCTACCCTAATCCTTAGGGACCCTCAGAGGGACCCTCAGAGCTGGACCACAGCAATCCCAAGAGGTTTCTCCTTTCACTTAAAAGCAATCAGAATAGTCTTTTGCATAAGACCAGCTCCTGATGAAGGGTGCAACAAAGGAGGAAGAAAAAGGGAGTGGAAGAGGAGTAGAGTATGGGAATTACGACAGTGGAGTTCAATCCCATGGGACATATCTGTTTTATCTGAGCTCATATCAAATCTGTGACCTTGTTTGACATATTTGGCAATCAGTTTCCTCATCCGTAAAATTGCAGGACTGAAGCAGATGATTTTTAAGGTTCCTTCCAGTTCAAATATTTGATGTTCAAAGGTGGGTGGTGATGATGATAGTCCTGCAGAAAATCCCATAATCATTTCCATATCTAGACTACAAAATTATAGTTTTGAACCAAAGCTTAATCTCTGACTGCCTAAGAGTAAACTACCCGCCTCCCCAGCCCTACATGCCCTTTTCTTATCACCATCCTCTTCTGCTTTACCTTTCATATTCCCTGTTCCATTTCTACTCACCTCCTCCCATGTGCCCTCTGGAATTTCCATTCCATAACTAACATACTTCCTTTCATTCTGAACCTTTTCATCTCATGCCCTTTGTAGTTTAGTCATTTTCAGTAGTGTCCAACTCTTTGTGACCCCATTTGGGGTTTTCTTGGCAAAGATACTAGATTTCCTTGTCCAGCTCATTTGCCAAATAAGAAAAATAGGGCAAACAGGGTTAAATGACTTGTCCAGGGTCACACAGCTAAGTGTCTGAGGTCAGATTTGAACTCAGGAAGATGAAAGAGAGACACCTAGTTGTCCTGTGACACTTACACAGATCTGGTTTCCCTTAGATGACCCTACATCCTTGTTCTCCTCTCTAACACTGATCACACTGGACATTCATCACACTGATCCTGTAGGGGAAATATATCATCCCCATTACCTCTTCCACATTCACCCTTTGTTGCCATCACTCAGCAAAGATTTCTCTTTTGAAATTCACTCTTATCAGAATTGATAGTCCAAACCAGATCAAGGAGGCTATTGTTTATAAGTCTCCAGGTAATCTCCCTCTGTTCTCAAGAAGTTCAGTACATATAGGGCTAGTTGACTTCCACTCCTTTCTACTCCTGCTATTATTAGGGTACTAATACTAGGAAACTTCACATACATATTGATGTACCTAAAATACCCTAGCCTCCCAGTTCCTCAGCCTCCTCAAATGCCATGATTCTCCACACACAGGAGATGGTTATAACCTACATTTCATCATTTCCATAAATGGAAAGAGCACTGGCTCTGGATTCAGAGAACCACTGTTCAAATCCAATCTTTCATTTTGCTACTTGTGTTGATTTTGGATAAACCACTTAACGTCTCTGGATCTCAGTTCTCACTTTCCTCATCTGTAAAATAAAATAAAATTTTAAAAGTTGCACTAGATATCCTCTGAGGTCCCTTCAATTTCTAGATCTAAGATCCTATAATAAAAAAATTCTGATGTGCCTCTATTGGATTGAGGATTTAAACTCGTCTTCTTCATTCCAAGTATATAGTACTCTATCCACTATGCTGCCTAAGTTTAGAATCCCTCATTTTCTTCAAGAGCCAACTTAAGCAACACTTTTTACACTAAATCTAAAAAAAAACCCAAAACAAAAAACTTCACATCTCTAACCTAAATTGTATTTATTTTAATTTTAACTGTTTTAACATATATTTGTACTATCTCCTCCAATATTATATTAGCTCCCTGAGAGCATTAGTGATCTCATTTTTGTCTTTGATTTCCCAGAATCTAGCACATTTCCAGGCATAGAGTGGGTGTTTAATAAATCCTTATCAAAAAGGTTGGTTGGGCTTACATTGCTATTTTACAAAACTTTGTGGTTTTCAGGTATGTTTTATGTAGATTATCTTAATTGATCCTCACAATAGCCCTGTGAGGTAGGGAGTGCAAGTATTATGACCCTCTTTAACCCAAGATTTAAAGAGGTAAAGTAATTGTTAAGAGGCACATGGATAGTCCAATCATTCTCTAAAATGAGAGAATATTGTAATCCAGTGGTAAGAGCGTTGGACTTGGATATCTTTTCCACAGTATGGTTGTGAGGATCAAATGAAATCATGTATATAAAGGACCTTATGAACCATCAGCTATTGTGTTCTAAGATCAACTCTACTTTATGTTCCATTGGTAACATTCCATAGTTACAGGGGTTAGAACTAGAAGGGAATGTGGAATAAAACTCCATTATTTTACATATGATAAAACTGAGGTCTAGAGAGGTCAAATGACTTTCACAAGGTCATATAGGAATTCTGAAGTACATTCCAGCTCTGACATTATTGGTTTCTCTATGTCTCTATTTCCCCAGAAGATTATAGACTGAGTTGAGAATTAAATATGCAATCTTCTATTTAGAATGAATAAGAGGGTATTTTGCTATTCAGAGAAGACTTCTCTTTCTACCTTGATGGAAGAAACAGTAAAAGGGGAGGGAGAATGCTTTCACAGTTTTTCTTTTGATCTGGAAAAAAGCAAACAAATCTTACTGAAATCCCTGTGGTTTCCCTGTAGCATTCTCAGTAAACATACCATCTGAGAGCTGTGGGGGGAAAAAGAAAAGGTCAGGTTAGGGAATGGTAAATAAGAAATATAATTACGGAATGGTATTCCTTTAATTTGAGAGCATAATGCAAATTAGCCAGTCATGCCCTTTCTGTAAGATTTGTTTTAATGAATTCTGCATCTCCAGCAAAAGGGGTTGAAAAGGAAAAGGAAAACGGTTAGTATCTGGAGTTAAAGGTACAGAAACTTCTATTTTATTAAATGGTTTTAAAATCTATAATATTAAAAATATTCAACATTAATATTGTTGAGATGAAATTGTAATTCCCAAGAAATTTTTATGTTCCTTATAGTAAGTATGGTGTAATGCAAAAATCGCTGGACTTTGAGTTAAAAGACCTGGGTTTGAACCTTCCCTTTGCCTCTTGTTAGCTTAGGTAATTTGGAGTGAATCACGTCATGTAGGAAGGTGGGCCTCCATGGGCTTCCATTCCTCATTTATAAAATGAGAGTGTTTGATTATATCATCTCTAAGATTCCTTCTAATGCCAACATTCTGTAAATGTGATTATAATGACTTGAAGCCATAAGATTTTCAGCAAAATTATTAAGCATCCTTGGGAAAGTCTTTAAATCATTCTTTTGTAGTCCAACATAGAAGACAGTAGGGTAAAGTGGAAATAGCACTGACCCAGAAAACTTGGGTTCTAGTTCTGGCTCCATTATTAACTTGATCTGTGACATTAGCCAAGTCACTTCCCTTTTTTAAAGCCTCAGTTTCCTCATCTATAAAATGAGGGGAATAGACTAAGATGTCTTTTACTCCTCTAACATTCTATATTCTAAGTTCTAATATTCTATGCCAGGAGTGGGGAACCCGTGGCCTCAAGACCCCATGTGGCTCTGTAGGTCCTCAAATGTAACTCTTTGACTGAATCCAAACTTCATCGAACAAATCCCCTTAATAAAAAGATTTTTTCTGTAAAACTTGGACTCAGTCAAAAGGCTGCACTTAGGGACCTAGAATGTCATATGTGACCTTGAGACCCCAGGTTCCCCACCCCTATTCTATGCTATAGGCTTTTTTCAAACTTCATCATGCTATGTTCTCATGCCCTTTTCAGCTTTTACATTCTATATTCAGAGTTCCTTTCAACATTAATATTCTACAATTCTAAAAAAAATAGTATATTACTCTATTGCCAGGATTTTCTTATCAATCTTTTTCAGCTGGAGGGAAATGGGGAAGATTTTAGTAAAGAGATTTGCTTAACCAAGATTACTTTGGGAATTGGTTTTAAATGGAAAGGGGGTAAAAGAGCCAAACTATACTTTTGTAGTCTAGATGTGGAAATGATTATGGGATTTTCTGCACCACTATCACCATCACCATCCACCTTTGAACATTGAATATTTGAGCTGGAAACAACCTTAAAAATCATCTACTGCAGTCCTGCAGTTTTACAGACAAGGCAACTGAGCCCCAAAGAGGTTAAATGAGGTCATAAAGACATTTAATAGATTTAATATGAGCTCAGATAAAACAACACTGACCGTCTGAATTATGTTCCATGGACTTGAACTCAACTGTCATAATTCCCATACTCTACTCCTCTCCCACTCCCCTTTTCTTCCTCCTTTGTTGCACCCTTCATCAGGAGATGGTCTTTCTAAAGACCGTTCTGACTGCTTTTAACTGAAAGGAGAAGAACCCCCTTGGGAGGCTATTCCCCACCTGAGCTGCTCTGGGATTGCTGTGGTCCAGCTCTGCATTTTATTAGTGTCCCTCTGAGGGGCCCTAAGGATTAATGTTCAATATGCAGACATATCTGTTCACTATTATAGCATTGCTTTAGTCAATCCACAACACTCACATGGAGCTGTAATGTTTTCTTGGAAATTTTAGAACAAGCCAATGTCAAGTTTCAGTTAAAACCATAAAACCATCTCTAAGGAATTTATCTTGACGGTTCCTTGGCAGATAGAGAGCAGACACTCAAAAATTCAACCCAGAGGTTCTTTGCTGGCAGCAAGAAAAGCATTATTTGGTAGAGTCTGAGCCCTCGGCTTTGCCCAAGCTTGTAATCACGTGCATAAAATTAACAATTAGTGTCAGAAAATTGCAGGCCAATGTCATGGGCGCTTGCCACACTGGGGAACATAGTAAGTAGAACCTGCTGTGCTACTTGAGAATTTGGCAAAGTGGGGGAAGTTAAGGTTCTGGTGTGAGTCTTAATCCCCCAATTTAGGGAAGAGAGGTCACTGTGGGAGCAGAGAGAAGCTTATTTCCAATCTCCTTGTAAATGCAAAGCAAAAGAAACCCTCTGCCATCTTAGACTTTCACGAACATGGATTGTTAGAGCTAGAAGAGGCCTTAGAGCATAGAATGCTAGAGCTGGGAGGAAGCTTGGAACGTAGAATGTAAGAACTGGGAGAAAGATTGGAACACAGAATGTTAAAGCTGGAAGGGAACCTAGATTGTAGAATGCCAGGGCTGGAAAGGATCCTAAAACTTAGTATGTTAGAGGTAGAAGTGTTCTTAGAATCCATAATGTAAGACAGATCACCAAGCATTTATTAAGTACATACCATTTTCCAGGCACTGTATGAAGCACTGAGAATATAAAGAAAGGCAAAGATAGTCCCTTCCCTCTAGAACTTACAGCCTTTCCAGCTTTGACATCCTATGTTCAAAGGTCCCTTATGATCAGATTAGAGCACAATACGTTAGAACGAGAGTGTAACTCAAAGGTCCTTAAAGAAACATGTCATGATTACACTTCTTATTACCATATTCTAATGGTTTATCTTTGGTATCAGTTTGGAGACAGTGAATTAGGAAAAAGGTGTGTGAAAAAAAATCTGTGAAAAGTGATGGGAAAACCTAGACTTAGAGAAGTATAGGATTATGGGAATGAAGTTTTGCATGTGCTAATCTACATGGTTCCTGAGCCAGTTCATTTTGCTTAACTGTCTTTGTTACAAGGGAAAGTTCATTGTGTCAGGGTTGGTGGGGAAATGGCAGTTGTGGGAGGAAAGTATATCAGAAAATAACTGTGATGTAAAAACCAAACCAAAACAAAAAACACCACTAAAACTGTAGACAAAAAATAGTAGTGGAGATTCCAGAGGACTGAAGATGAAGCATGCTACCCATCTTCTGCCAGGCAGGACCGACTTAAAATGCAGAACAAGATATACTTTTTTGGACACGGCCAATGTGGGAATGTGTTTTGTCACGTATGCATGTTTATTATGAGGTTTTTTTTTTCTTTTGTTGTTTAATTAGGGGTGGGGTGGGAGGGAGAGAAAAAATGCTTGCTAATCAGAAAAAAATAATAAAACTAATTTTTTAAAAAAGCAAAAAGTGGTAGAAGGACCTAAGGTGGGAGTAAGTATAGACTTTAGTAAATATTCATCTATAGACACTGGCAATTGATGTCACATAACTTAAGTTTTTTCAGCCTATTTCATCATTTGATTAGTTGCTAGACAGAACAGGGCCATTAACCAACTGTGGGGCGTCCAGACATTTGCGAAGTGCCCCAGTCTTTCCCCTTCAGCATGAACTGGCCCAGAGGACTTGTGGTTTCTGGGCTGTGCCTGTTGATCAGGATCCCCAGAGTACTTTACTCTGAGGTTGCTAATTCAATCTTCCTTTCCTTCCCTCAGCTTGAGCCAGGAGACTGAAGCCAAGATTGTGGGAAGAGTAAGAATAGTTAAAGGGAGGGGTAGCTAGTGCCTGTTTGTATGCTCTCATAGCATCTTAAAGCCTGAAAGGACAAAGTGGTGCAGGAAAAAGAGAGCCAGCTTTGGAGTCAGACAACCTGGGTTCCAACCCCTACTCTGCTACTTACTGCCTGGGTGGCCCTTAGGCAAGCCATGTCCCCTTTCTTCTGATTGAATCAATCAACAAACATTTATTAAGTGCCTCCTATATGCCAGGCACTGGGGATACAAAGACAAAAATGAAATGATCACTGCCTTTAGGGAACTTACATTCTGTGGTGTAAACAACAAATCTATTTATGCAAAAAATATATTGGCGCGGGGAGGGGGGTGGGGATAGGGAGCAGGATGTGGAGCTTGACCTGTTATTTCATCAGGGTAGGGATACTTCATGAAGAAATTCCCTCTACCAATCTAGACTAGCAACTGCTCTGAAATTTATAGTTTTAAAGAGTTGCCTGGGGAACTAAGAGGTTGATGACTTACCCAAGGTCACATAGCTAGTATGTGTCTGAGGCAGTCCTTGAACAGAAGCTTTTATGACTCTGTCTTTGTCTCTGTATGTGTATATATGTATGTGTGTGTGTGTCTCTCTCTATGTGTGTGTGTGTGTGTGTGTGTACAAACACACATAGGTATTACATATATTATAAATATACAGATACACACATATCTTTCATGTACATATGATATGTCTCATATACATACACACACATACACACACAAAAGAGAGAAAGATAGAGAGAGAGAAACAGAGACAGAGTCAGAGAGAGGAGAAAGGACAGAGACAGAGAAAGGAGACAGAGAAAAACTGAAAGGTTCCTACCTTCATTCTGCCATCTGTTTTTAATCCCTTCTGTCCTGAGAAGTATTATCTCATTTTTTATTCTCTTCTTTTCCTCAAGATATCTAAAAAACAAAAATAAAACAAAAATCACAACAACCCTCTGCTTTTTCCTTAGTTTTCCTTGACAGCCTCAGCTATTCTGAGATTCATAAGTCCTAATAATGTTCTTATAGGACAATGTCATTCTTTCGTATTTTTTCTCTGTTACCTGTCCTTACTTCTGTATTTTGACTTTTAAAAGATCTAGGTTGACTAGGGGCAACTAGATGGTGCAATTGATAGAGCACCAAGCCCAGAGTCAAGAAGAGTCATCTTCCTGAGTCTGAATTTGACTTCAGGCACTTATTAGCTGTATGACCCTGGGCAAGTCACTGAACCGTGTTTGCCCAGTTCCTCATCTATAAAATGAGCTGGAGAAGAAAATGGCAAACCACTCCACTATCACTGCCAAGAAAACCCCAAGTGGGTCATGAAGAATCAGATTCAATTGAACAAAAGAACAAGGTTGTTTGAGTTCCCTGTGTATTCACCTTAGTCTATTTAAACAGCTCCCCTTTTTCCTGGTTAGAATTTTCCTCTGTGTCTACAGAATTTCATTCTTGAGAGTTTTCTATTCTTTCCAAGCTCCCTTCTTTTCTAGAATTTTAGTTCATAGGCTTGTACCTGTGGACTTTTAAAAATCTCCATGGGGACAAGTCAGAATATTCTTATTTTCTTCTATCAGAAACTTTAAATTATTTGATTATTAAAAAGTTATGATATGATTGATGCCAAAATTTTAGGAACACATCTGTTGCGTAAAATGAAGCATACTAATAGTCTCATTGTCTGTACAAGCATATGATCCAAGAGTAATTTTTACTTGGCTTTGGAATGTATTTTCTAGCAGGATTTTTTCCATTTTGCAATGTTCGTGCTTTTCTGAGTTTCTTAATGAGTGTGAGTGCATAACCTCTGCACTCAAGAGAAATGCTACCAGCGTGACCTTGAGCAAGTCACATAATCTCTATGGTCCTCAGTTCCTTATCTGTAAAATAACAGAGCTAGACTCAGAGATGGCCTCTAAGGTACCTTCCTGTTCCAAATCTACGATCCTATGGTCTAGTCTAACTCCTGCCCAAAGCATATTTTTTTCTTTAAAAAAAAAATTGTACTTTTCCAATTACCATATCAAGTTAGTTTTCAGCATTTATTTTTTTAAATAAGATTTTGACTTCTAAAATTTTCTCCCTCTCTTCCTCCCCTATCCCCTCCCCAAAATGCCAAGCAATCTGATGTAGGTTATACATGTGTAATCATGTTAAACATATTTCCACATTAGTCATGTTGTGAAAGAAAACACAGACAAAAAAAGGTGAAAATAATAAACTTCAATCTGCATTCAGATTTCATAGTTCTTTCTATGGATGTGAAGAGCATTTTCTATCCTGAGTTTTTCTGGAATTGTCTTGGATCACTGTATTTCTGAGAAGAGCTAAGGCTGTCATAGTTGATTATCACACAATATTGCTGTAACTGGTTCTATTCATTTCACTCAGCATCAGTTCATGTAAGTCTTTCCAAGTTTTTCTGAAATCCACCTGTTCGTCATTTCTTATAGCACAATAGTATTCCATGACATTCATATGCCGCAACTTGTTCAGTCATTCCCCAACTGATAGGCATTCCCTCAATTTCCAGTTGTTTGCCACCACAAAAAGAGCTGTTACATTTTTGTACATGTAGGTCTTTTTCCATTTTTTTTTAACCAAAGCATATCTTTTCTGTAGTATCCTTGACAACCAGTCATCTGGCTTCTGAATTCATCATTGTAAAGCATTTAGCACAGTGCCTGACTCACAGTAAGTACTATATAAATGTTGGCTATTATTATTACTCATTGTTATTATTGCTAGGCACTGCACTAAGCACTAGGTATACAAAAAACCAAGAAGGTCCTTATTCTCAAGGATCTTCTATCCTAATAAGGGAAAGACACACTATAAAGGGAAGCTGTCCGCAGGGGCATAGTCAGTCAACAAACATTTATTGAGCACCTACTAAGTGCCAGGTACTGGGCTAAATGCTGAGGATACAAAGAAAAACAAAAGACAGTGCTTGCTCTCAAAGAGCTCAAGGTCTAATGGAGGAGACAGCATGAAAGCAACTATGTACAGTGAAGCTGATACAAGAGAAGGAAGGCATTAGAATGAAAGAGGATCATGTGGGGTAAGAAGACTGAAGAGTAAGCCAGAAAAAGTTATTTATCACATGAAAAGTGATGGGAGGTCCTTTACTTGGAGAGGTGTGGTGAAGTTGTCTCATGATATGGTGGTTCCAGGTATGGAACCAGTCATTGAGAATGGTCATAGGATACAGTCATCCCTATGGAAGGGAAGTTCTCCTTCTATTGAATTTCAAGGTTTCTCCCTCTTTCACTTCTACATATTGACCTCTGGGCCAACATAGAAAAGTTGAATCCATCTTTAAAATAATAGCCCTGTATTTGAAGATAACTATCGTGTCCTCTCCTTTCCATCCCTCTTCCTACCTGTAGGTGTCCTTTTTTCAAATTAAACATTCACATTCAATTGACCATTCCCAGTTTCTTGACTATTCTGGTCACCTCCTCTGGACATGTTCTAACTCTGCTTACCAGTAGTCTTCTAGAATGTGCTACCCAGAGCTGAACATTCTAGTCTGCACGTGTCTAAGCAGAGCAGAGTACAGCAGAGCTATTTCTTTCCTTTCTCTAGATGATAAGCTTCTTTTAAAGCAGTCTAAATTTGCATTAGTGAGAAACGGTACATTGTACTTAATAGAAGACTGACCTTGGAGTCAAGAAGACTTGAGTTCAAATTCTGCCTCAGATACATATTAACTATGTGACACCGAAACTTAACAGTGCCCCCAGGCAACTCTCAAAGGTGATGAGCTGTCCAATTACAATGGCAGAGGGAAGTTTCCACCTTCCAAACTCCCCACAAGGATAAAATCATTAATTCAAGCAAAAAAAAATATTGTTTTCATTAGATTTTTTTTGACTCCCAGTGAATTAGGAAAAGGGAACTGATTAGCCCTATAAAAAGTGGCATATCTTTATATCTATATTTCTATCTATGTTCAACTAAGAGCCCCAGCATTGTTCCAAGACAATCTTTCAAAGAAAAAGAGACCATGATCTATGCTGGTGAAGGGAATACTCACACTAGAAATAGTAGATACTTCATATATGGAAATATTCCAAGAGATGCAGTCCAGTATATGGAAAAAAATAGTAGACTTGGAATCAGGAGAGTTCTGGGTTTGAAACTTGGCTCTGATACTTAGCTTTTTGTTTTTTAACTTTGGGCAAGTCACTTAATCTCTTTGAGCCTCAATTTACTAATCTATAAAATGAGAATTACAACACTGGCCAACCTATCTCACAGGATTACATTTAAGCAAAACTTAAAGCACTATATCACTATGAGTTATTATATTTGATATGATAAGGAGTGGTACAAGGAGGGTAGGATTCCTTCAAGAATTTGGGCTTTGTGGAGGACTTGTATATAATCTGATCATTTCAGTGAAAGAGCTTTAGGCAGAAAACCCTAAGGCATGAGCCTCATGTATTTACTAACCTCTTGATGAGCAGGGATTGACCTTACAGACAGGGAAAGGAACACTCAGTCAGGAGACGAGTTCTGATCAGATCTCAGATATGAACTCTTGGCATGACCTCAAGCAAGACCCTCTACTTATGAGAGCTTCAGTTTCTGCCTCCTTAAAATGAAAGACTTGAACCAGATGATCTCTGAATTCCATTCTGGTCCTAGAGCTATGACAATACCCTAGGCCTACTCTAGCTCTTATATGCTCTATGACCATATTTTGCATTGGACCTTGCAGGTAATAGGTGTTTTAAGACCATTTGTTAAACTGATATTAAGTTGAATTCGTATCCTTGCTTAGGGATATTATCCCTTCTTTTACACCCTCCCACCCATCCAACTCCTACCAAAATAGTAAGGCTCATGGGAAGGATGGAAAAAGTTCTAGTCTGGGAGTTTGTTAATTTGCCATCTATTCCTGGGCATGTCACTTTCTCTCCTTAGTCTTTGTAAAATGAAGAGGTTGGACTAGGGAAGGAAATAAGAAGGGTCTATTATGTGACAGACCGTGGCAAACTCTTTTTACAAATATTATCTCATTTGATCCTCACAACAACCCTGTGAGATAGATGCTATTATTATCCCCATTTCATGTTGAGGAAACTGAGGCAAAAAGAGTTTAAGTGACTTTCTTAGGGTCACTTAGTCATTTAGTAAATGTCTGAGGCCAAATTTGAACACAGGTCTTCCAGCTGCTTTATCCACTGGGCCACCAGTTGCCTCTGATTAGGGTCCTAGATGATACTTGAGAACTCTTCTGATTTTTTGACTTTGACAAGCTCTCCAGACTGGAATAGACACACATAGTCCTACAAACTGTACAACTTTGGGCAAGTCACCTGGCCTCCTTAGTCGGGAGTTTCCTCCTCTATATGGTAATAGTAGGGAGAAAACATGGTAAAATGGGAGTAGCCTTGGGTCTGAAATCAAAGGATGAGTTCAAACCTTGCCTAGTAATTTAATCAGTCTCTTCATCTGTAAAATGAGGGCATTGTACTAGATGGTTTCAGAAGTCCCTTCCACCTCTGCGTTGATGACACTATGATATCATGGGAAGAAGGTCAGATCTGGAGACAGAAGACTTGGTCAAGTATCAACTATGCTACTTACTAACCATAGTGACCATGTGGCAAGTCTTAACCTCTTTGGGCCCCTGTTTACTCATCTGCAAATTAAGGAGGTGGATAAGATTCTAAATCTCTGTCCATCAGGGATGGACTAGATGACCTCCAGGGGCTGAGATAGTCTTGGAGCCTGGGTAGTCTTGGAGCAATCTCTTGATGAACTTTCTTTTCTAGGTTGGAAGTGTAAGCCATGTGTGGACAGGTGCACTTGGGCTTCTCAGCAGGAGACAAAAAGTAGGAGCCCAGGCTCCAATATTGTTTTTCCAAAGGAAGAGCACAGTCAAAAGGAATATAAACTCCTTTCACAAACTGCCTCCAGCCACAAGCTACCTCTAAGAGCATGGCCTCTCCCTTGTTATGTACTCATTGAGTCAATGGGTATGGATCAATGGTAATGGGTGAACAATGATACTAATTAAAAGGCTTGGGTAAAAGCAGCAGCCACCCAACTCTGAAGACCTGAGACAGCTCCTGTGGCTTTTGTTGCTGTTGGAAATCTCAGATACTGACTCCCTCTAGTGCCTGCTTGGGGCTTGAACATCTCAGCATCAAAGGCTCATCTCTCCCAGATCCAGGATGACAATGTACCTTTACTTTAGTAGGGCTAAATTAAAAGCAAACATTTTGGGGCAAGATGTAAACACCTCAGAGCACACAGTATTTAGATGCTGGGCTGGCATTGGAATGGGATTGGAAAGAAGGGAGGTACAAAGTTAGGATAAGAATATTAGAGTTGGAGGGACTTTAGAACATAGCAAACTATAGATTTAGAAAGGATCTCAGAGGTCCCTACTCTAATCACGTAATTTTACAGATGGGGAGTGAAGTGATTTAACTGAAGGTACACAGTCACTGAAAAATCTCAGTTTGGAACTCAAGCCTGCCATAGTGGTTTTTATCACTATGTGATTTTTCTATAATTCCATATTTCCCTTGAGACTTGACCTTGTAATATTTGGGCAAATTGAAGGGAGTAGGCCAGGGAAACAGCTTGAGAAAGGGAATTAATTTAATTCAATTCAACAGTCATTTGTTGTATAACCACTATTTGTTAAACCCTATATTAGGCACAGTCATTGAATAATTGATGTGGATGGGATCTCATACCATTACACATAAAAGCCAAAAGGGATTTTAGGAGGTTGAATGTCAGACCTTTTGGTGCAATGGGAAGAGTGTTGGATTTGAATACACATGATCCCCATTCAAACCCTGGTTCTCCCACTTACAAACTGTTCAACTTTGGCCAAGTCACCTGGCCTCTTTAGTTGTGAGTTTCCTCCTCTATAAATGATCCCTAGGGTTCCTTCCAGCTCTAAATCTGAGCTGAGGGGAACCTTAGAACACAAAATGTTAGAACGGAGAATGACCATCAAGATAATCTATGCAAGATAGATAGTCTAATCCATTTTACAGAGGAGGAAATCGAGTCTCAGAGAGGTCAAATGATTTGTCCCTGAAATGGACAGACTGAGACAGGCACAGGCAAGAGTCAATTGAGAATTTGGGAGCGTCTTTATCAGCCGGCGGCTGTCCTCCGAAGAGGCAGCCCTGAACAAAGGTGTGTGTGCCTTTTAAGCATCTTAGCACCTCCCGGTACAGCCTTGTGGTTCCAATAGCACACATTTTTCACAGAACAGTTTTGACAGGGGTTCCTAGGTACTGCTAGGCAAGGGGGCACAACAGGGGGGGGGGCCCAAGCAGCTGCTAGGCAAAGGGGGTACAACAGAAAGTGTAGCCACTAACAGTAAGTGGCTACTAGGCCCAACCCTGCCTAGAAACTCAACAGACATTTCTCAACCCAGGGGCTCTGGGGGGGAGGGGAAATAATATCCACTTCAGTCCCCTTTTATAGTGATATTGGAAGTGATGTAGAAGACCTAGAATTTGAACCAAAGTTTACTTGAACCAAGTTCTTTACTATTTTTCCTATACTATTCTCTCTCTCTCTCTCTCTCTCTCTCTCTCTCTCTCTCTCTCTCTCTCTCTCTCTCTCTCTTTCTCTTCCTCTGTGGTCTAAAGTCTCTCCAGTTCTAGCATTCTTATCTAAACCTTGTACTTCTCTTTCCCTGTCTGTCTGTCTGTCTCTGCCTCTGTCTCTTTCAACAATAGTTTTCTAGTGGAGAAAAGAACTATACCAGGAAGAGAGAAGCAGAGAAGCATGTGGCCACTGAGGAGAATACCAAGACCTGGTCTCTTGGGGGTGGGTAAATTCAGGGCAGGGGACAGCCTCTTCTGGTTTTCCTGATGCTGTTATTGTTTGAGACCAATTCATGGATGGCCAGGAAATAGGTGAAATTGCTATCTACAAAGGAAAGGAAACTGTTTGGATTTTCCAGTGGGGCCCCATTCATTCCAGACTAGAGCTCCATGGGACTGGCAGGTGGGGCAACATAAATGGGACTAATTCTCACCTCTATACTTGTACTCATCCCTCTGTCTCAGAATGTGCTCCCCACCCTTCTGTTTATCTAATCCTATATGCCCTTCAGGACCCTGTTCTAGTCTTACCTCTGACTCCAATCCCCCAACCCCTAGTCCATAGGGATCTCTCTCTTTCCTCATCTCTCATTGAATTTCGAGTTTAGTGATTAATTTGATAAGTGTAAGGTTTTACTGGTACCATGTAGGCAGTACTGGATTTAAAATCAGAGGAACTGAGTTGGAATGCTGGTCGTCACTTACTTGTCCTATATAGTCCTATGACTATACCTCCTATATATGTTGTCTCCTTGTTAGAATGTGAGACCCTCGAGAGTGGGGCCTGTCCTGCCTTTCTATTTATATCCCCTGTGTTTTGCTTATAGTAAGTACTTAATAAACAACTACTTCATCCTTTATTTATTCATTCATATGAACATTAGGATGGTCACTTCATTCTCTGGACTTCAGTTTTCTCATCCGTAAAATGGGGCTAATAATAACTGCGTTACCTACCTCATAAGGTTTTGCTTTGTAAATTTTAAAGTGCTTAAAATATGAATTATTGTTCATCTTTAACTATCTCATGCATGTCTACCTTAAGTCCAGATACCATGCTTTATTGGTTCCACTTTTACAAACTCTCTCCCATCTATCTCCTCCTCCCCCCTTTCCTCACTTCCTCTCCCCTAATATGAGCTCTCACTATCGCCTTCCTGGACTATTGTCATCGCCTGCTAATGGTCCTATTTCTCCTCCTCCATCTTCTTTCCATCCCAGTCCATTCTTCATACATTGCTAGGCTCAGCCAGTCATTCAATGAATCTTTATTAAGCATCTTGATATGAGCTGTGCTAAACTCTAGGAATACAAGGAAAAGTCTCTGCCCTCAAAGAAGTCACAGACTACTGAGGGGAGACAGTATTCAAGCAACTATATACAAGCAAACTATGTATAGGATGAACCGGAAATAATCAACAAAGGGAAGGCACTAGAATTAAGAGGGATTGGGAAAGTAAGATTTTTAGCTGAGACCTGAAGGAAGCCGGAGAAACCTCTAGGAGGACATGAGGAAAGAGAGTATTCCAGGCATGGGCCATAACCAGTGAAAAAGCTCAGTTGGGAGATGTGTCTTGTTCAAGGAACAGCCAAGGGGCTGGTGTCACTGGATCTCAGAGAACTTGTGGGAGTGTGAGGAGACTGGAAAGGTAGAGTTGAAGCCAAATTCTGGTTAAAAAATCTTCAGTGGCTCAATTGCCCATGAGTAAAGTTTAGTCCTTTGCCTGACATTCAAGGCTGTCCACAATTTGGTCCCACCCTATGTTCCCAGCTTTAGCTTCGGTTTTTCTTCTTCATCCAATGTGGATGAAGCCAAAGTGGACGACTCTCTGACCCACCAATGCACCCAGCACTCTACCTCTGTACCTTTGTTCATAGTATTTCCTTATACGTAGAATGTCTTCCTTTTTAACTTTTGCTTTTTTGAATTCCTATCTATTGTTTAAATCTCAACTCAGAGATTCCTTCTTTTGGGGAATCTCAAATGACTGTGGCTGGAAATGGGTTCTCTGCTTGATCCTTCCATAACCCTTTGTTTTTCACCTTTCTAATGCACTTACCATCTATTAATTATTATATATTGCTGTTATCTGTGTTGGTCTCTTATTCCTCCACTAGATTGTAAGCTCTAAAGCTCTATGAGAGTAGATACCATGTCTTATCTAAACTCAGTAATTATAAAGAGCTTAGAACACAGCAAGTTTTATACATATACACACACATACACATGCACATACACATATACATATACACACGTGTAATACACATATATACATACACACATACATATATATACATACACACACGCACATATATATATATATATACTATTATCAAACTATCCCCCCTAGTACTTAACACATAGGAAGACATTTGTTGAATAAATGAATGACTGTACACTCAACTAACCTGTGAGCTCCTTGAGGGCAGGTACAGTATAAAGCTGACAGTCAGTCCTGGTGGAATTTATTTGATCAGTGATAACAATAGCTCAAGCTTCTGTAGCCCTTTATGGGCACAAAGTACTTTATCTCATTTCATCACCCCGTGAGAGAGTGAGGGTATTATTTAAATTTTGCTAATGAGGAAATAGATCAAAAGAAGGAAAGCTCAGAAGGAAACATAAATAAATACTAGTTAATCTAAGGAAAGAGGGGGCACTAACAGATCACTAGGAAGATCAGGAAAGGCCTACTACAGGGGTTGGCACCTAAGCTGAACCTTGAAAGAAAGCAAGGGATTCTAAGAGACTGAACTTAGGAGAATGTGTGTCCAGGTATGTGGGACAGCCTGTACAATGCCAAATTTGAAGGTAGAGGGCAAAGTTGAAACGTTCAACTGTAGGGTCAAGCCTAAGAAGGCCAGGAAGGTTAGGATTAGGTCAGTCAGTCAAACAATAGGTATTTATTAAGTGCTTAGTTACTAGTCACTGCCCTATGCCCTGGGGTTACAGAGAGAAGCAAAAATATGGTCCCTTTTATCAAGGAGCAAGATGGAAAGTCAATGCGTAAATAGCTAGGTACCAGAAGATATACAGAGTAAATAAATGAAGGTAATCTGAAAGCAGAAGACATTAGAAGCTGGAGGGCGTAGGACAGGAAAAGTCTCCTTCAGAAGATAGGGTTTGAACTGAGTTTTGAAGGAAACCAGAAGAGGCATAGAATGCTGGAAGGTCATTCTTAGGTCAAAGAATAAGTTAAATAAGAGTAAAGTCAGGTCAAAGATAGTATGGAAAATTGTGACTAGAGAGGAATTTTAGATGCTCAAGTCTCACCCATCTGTTAAACAAAACCATACTCACATGACCCTACCACCCCCTCACAGTATCCTTCTATATTTCTCCTCCATTTAAAATTCCTAAGGACAACAATGAAGAAGAAGAAGGAGAAGGAGAACGAGAACGAGAAGAAGGAGAAGGAGAAGAAGAAGGAAAAGGAAAAGAAGAAGCTGTCTACACTTGTTTCTAATTCCTTTTCTCTCACTCTTCAGCCCTTAGACATCTGGCTTTCTCTGTATCACTCAACAAACTGTTTTCTCCAAAGTTATCAGTGATCTCTTAATGGTTAAATCCAATGTCCTTACTCAATTCTCATTCTTTTTGTCTCTGTAGCATTTGGTCCTATTGACTTCTTTCTCCTCCTGAATATTCTCTCCTCTTTGAGTTTTCATGCTCTTTCTGGGTTCTTCTCCTACTTACCTGATCACTCCTTCTGTGTTGGATTATCATCCAAACTCTACAAAGCCAAAAAAAAAAAAAAAGCAACATCACTGTCTTGTCACACAAACCTACCTTCTTCCTAACTTTTGTTGAGGGTATCACCATCCTTCATATCCACCATGGGGTCATCCTTGAATTTGATGGCAACTTCTTCCTCACTCCCCTCTCCCTTTCTCTGGACTTCAGCCCCTCCACCCCTCCACTGCCCTTAATTAGTCAATTGCCCAGTCATATCCATCCTACCTCCACAGTACTCCTTGAATCCATCCCCTTTTCTCTAATTACACATGACCACTGTTCTAGGTCAGACCCTCATCACCTCTCACCTGGACTATTTCAATAGCCTAATTCATCTTCCTACTTCAGGTCTCCACCTGCTTTAATCCATCCTATACACAGTTTACAGAGTGATATTCCTAAAATATAGCTCTGACCATGTCACTCCCTTGCTTAGAAAGCTCTAGTCATTCTCTTTTGCTTCTAGGAACAAATACAGGTTCCTGTATTTGGTATTTAAAGGCCTCAAACCTGGTTCCAGCTTATCTTTTCAGGCCTTATATAACTCTATGGCCAAGCCAAATTGAGCTTCTTCTTATTACTCTAACATGGCATATCATCTCCTGCTTTTGTATCTTTGTACAGGCAGTCCCCCCAAATGCCTGAAATGTGCCCCTTCCTTTCTACCACCCCTTAGAATCCTTAAGCTTCTTTTAGATCTCAATTCATGTGCCACACCTATATCGGGTCTTTTCTGATCTAGCCTCACCCCACATCTACTAGCACCTCCCTCCTAAAATTATCTTGTATGTTCTTTGTATATAGTTATGTCTTTCTTCTCCCTTGCTTCCTCCCTCCTTCCCCAGTAAGGTCCTTTACAACAGGGCTTCTTAAACTTTTTCCACTTGCAACCCCTTTTCACCTAAGAAAATATTTTGTGACCTTGGGTATATAGGTATATAAAATATGCATACTAATCAAACATTTATTGATAATAAATTGTAAAGAATTTTATTTTAAAACAATTCTTTGGTAGACATATAATTTTTCCATTTATTAAAGATGAAAGCAAATTGCATACTAATGAGATGGATGTGTTCATTTATTTTTACATAAAGAATTAAATCTTGGAGCAATATTTGATACTGCAGGACGTGGAGCATCTTCAATGTTTTTCCGAGATGATCGATATTTTGATTTTATAATCGTCAGTGCTGAGAACTCTGCTTCGCAGAAATCTGTAGAACAAAATGGCAGAAAAGTATGTTTAGGACCATTTCAGAAATTATTGGAAATTCTATCCTAATGCCAAACTAAAATTCATTTAACAATTTTGTACATACAGTTAAAAGACTGTAAGTCATAACATACAATAGTCTTGAATGTGAGCCTAGGTGTTTCTAGCAGCGTTTTTGTTGCGTGGCGTGGTGTGATGTCATGCACACTGCAAAGTATGCATGCTGCATGTTCAGAATCAAGGTTGCAGTGAAGTTGCGATGTAATATGGGAAAGTGCTGCCGAAAACACCTTGGGATTCACTATGAGTTTGATTTTGAATTAATTTTCAGTTGTTGCACTTCAGAAACCTTTTACTGCTGCCAAATTTCTCAGAGCCCCAACATTCAGTTAGGTGACCCCATATGGGGTTGTGACCCACAGTTTAAGAAGCACTGCTTTAGAGCAGGGAATGGAGGAGGAAGGAAGGAAATAGCATTTATTAAGGAATAATGGCATCCAGGCACCTCTGCTAAGTGCAGAGGATACAAATGCAAGAAAAAAGAAATCCAGAGGAAGTCAGAATAGGTCTAGGAGGAGAATAAAGGCAGGCTGGCCTTGGTGCCTCCAAAAAAAAAAGAAATTTCAAGAGAAACTTCCCAATGGGAGAAGGGAGACAGATCTTATGGAGGGATATTCCATGGTGACTGGGTTGTAAGGATGATAGACTGTTCCAAGTTGAGGGGACCTGGAGGAAGTTCCAAGATGAGTCAGCAGTAGAGGAGTGCATGGTGTTAAAGTCCAGAGAAAGTCAGAAACAGGACCAGGAGGAGAATGGTTCATTTTTGATGCTGTTTCCCTGGTCCCTAGAAGAGTGCCTGATTGATGGACACCAACATCAAAGACACTAAGTATGGGAGGAGAGGTTAGGGTAGAGAGGAAGATGGTGAATCAGGTACTGAACTCCTAGAAAAAGGAGGGAGAATGATCCAAGAGCCAGCAGATGACCCAAACAAAAATCTAAATAGGGTGATATAAGGTAGAGTGCTTTGTGGCTGAGTGAGAGAGGAAAAAGGATGGCATGAAGATAACAGTGGAGAATTCGGTCTATTTCTATATCCTTTTGACCCAGGATATGAGGAGGGGTGGTCAGGGATGCAGCGGACAGTATCTTTCAGAAGAATCCAAGCATCCATGAGTGCAAGAGGCAGCTAGCTAGATGACACAGTGAATAGAATACTGGGTCTAGAGTTAGGAAGATCTGAGTTCAAAATCCAGACTCAGATTTTTACTGACTGTGTGACCTGGGCACATCTCTTAACCCCCATTTGCCTCAGTTTCTTCATCTGCAAAATGGGATAACAATAGCACTTGCCTTACAAGGTGGCTGTGAAAATCAAATAATATAATATTTGTAAAGTACTTACACAGTAGGTGCTATATACGTTAGCTATTATTAAAATAATTATTTTATTAGATTATTTAATAAATTAAATTAATTAAATAATAATAATTATTAAAAGAGTATCAAATAGCAATAGAACAGAGAGTTTCAGATGGCCTAATGGAAGAGGAGGGTAGAGCAGGATAGAGACTTGGAAAGGGAAGGCCTGAGATGAACGAGGATGAAAGACAAGGAAACAGCCCTTGTGGGGAAATCTTTTTGTCTGGGAAGCTGGCAGTGACTCAGTCACAGGGACTGGGAGAGGAGGAATTAGGACCGTCTTTCTTTTTCTTACTTGTATCCTGTGCTTAACACAGTGCCTGGCACATAGTTGGCATTTAATAAATGTTTATTGAATTCAACTGAACTTTAGCCCTAGGTTGTAGAAGGAGTACAATTTGAAGAGGTCCCCTACTCTCCGGCAGGAAATTTGGTAAGGGGGAGATAGGTCCAGTTATTTCTCTCTTAAACACCAGAGAAGGGAGATAGGGTCAGCTGATGTGGCCAGTAAAAATCTGATGAATGTTTTCCCAGGAGTTTGACTGAATTCATAGGCAGCACTCATTCCTTGATCTTATCTCAAGATTTTGGGGGATGACACAAAAAAAAGCATGCCCTGGGTCAACCTTGGGATCTTTAGCACTGCTCTTGGATGAGATCCTGAAAGCAAGAGGGCTGGTGTCTGAAAGCCAAGCAGGGTGGAAGAGGTTCAGGCTTCCAAATCCAATTCTCTAGCTCTCTATAATAATCGTTGTAATCAATAAACAAACCTTTATAAAGTGCCTGTTGTATGCCAAGCACTGTGCTGACCACAACAGATAAAAAGACCAAAACAAAACAAAACAACACCAAACTGAAATAATCCTTACTCTCAAAGAACTTACATTTTATTAGGAAGAGCAATGTGTACAAAGATAGATATATACGGAATAAATGCAAAATAGTTAAATACATGATGGCTGAGAAGGGCACCAGCTGCTGAGAGGATCAGAAAGGATCAAAAACCTAAGTATAGAAGGTTCTGCTTGGGCCAAGTCTTGAAGGGAAAGATGGATTCTAAAGGCAGGGATGGAAAAGTGTTGGTTTTGGCCAGGAGAAGGATTACCTCATTGTCAGAGACTAAGGCAGGGGTGGGGAGGCCTCATGTGGCCTTCTAGGTCCTTGGGTGTGGCCTTTTGACTGAGTCCAAGTTTTACAGTATAAATCCTTTTATTAAGGGGATTTGTTCTGCGAAGTTTGGATTCAGTCAAAGGGCAGCACTTGAGGACCTAGAGGGCAACATGTGGCCTCAAGGCCACAATTTCTCCACCCCTAGACTAGGGGAAAGAAGGAGAGAATGGAGAATGAAATCAAGAGGCTTTGAGATAGATTGAATGGGAAAGGAGGGAGCTCACACTGAATGTTCTTAGTGTTTTCAGTAAAAGAAGAGGCAAGGTCTTATTAACTAATAGCCAGCATTTAAATAGGACTTTAAAGTTTACAAAGCTCTTTACAACTATCATTTTATCCAACAACCTGGGGAATATATTATTATCTCCATTTTACAGATGAGGAAACTGAGACAAAGAGGTTAAGTGACTTACCCAGGGTAACATAGCTAATAAATGTATTTGAACTCAAGATTCCCTGATTCCAGGTCCAGTGCTTTACTAAAGATGGAAAGCTCACTATCTACAAAAACAGCCCATTCTATTATTAGACAGTTCTAATTCTTAGGAATTTATTCTTTTTGTTAAGGCAAAATCTGGTTCCCTTCAACTCCCCTCCCTATCTTTCCTAGTTTTGGCCTGTGAGGCCAAGCAGGACAAGTCTTGTCTGTCTCCCACATTTCTAATACTTGCAGTCAGCCAGCATAGAGACAACGTGGGGACAGTGGAAGGAAAATTAACTTTGGAATCAGGAGAGTAGGGTTAGAATCTGGCTCTGTTGATTCTTTATTGTGTGACTTTGTTAGAACCGTGGTGAGTGCTGTGCACTGAGCTGGTGAATAAGCAGGCAGGTGCCACCTATTTTTACTCCATCCAATCTTTCTCTGGGTAGAGCTATTCCTCCCCTTGGGCAGGACTTTCTCTCTAACCACCCTCTTGGTTCCCCCCTCATCATGAGGAGTCCTTTCAAACCAGCCCCATTCTGCGCCCATCATAATTTGCCCACCTCAGTGATTTCTCCCTCTTGACTCTCTGTTTTGTCCTCTTCCTTCCCATAAATCCATAGGATGGGAGGGGCTAGTTTCTGAATCTAATTTAGTCCTAATTCCAGTCTTAAGGTCAGGGGAAACTAAGGTCAGATAAGGTCGGATATAAGAGGACTGGGGGATTTCTACCCCAAATCAGCATGCACCCATCTCTTTCCTGATTTCCTAGCTGGCACCTGGAATAGACGTAGCCAAAACAAAGCTACATTGAATAAGTGCCAGTTTTCTCTTCTGAAAAAATTAGGGGGTTGAGATAGAACTCCTTTTAGCTCTAAATCTCATGATTCTTGTTCTTTCTCTCCCCTTTCCCCTTCAGAAAAAAAAAAGGAAGAAAAAAAGAAAGAAAAAAAGAAAGGAAGGAAGGAAAAAAGAAAAAAAGAAAAGAAAAAAAAGAAAACCTCTAGGTTCAATGTTTGGAACATAGCTCAGAGCAGCTCCCAGGAAAGACATTCTCTTCCCTAGGATCCCACTTCTCAGTTACGATCTTCGTTGTTCCAGACTACTTAACCCTGATTCTCAGGATGTCCCCTGAAAGACTGTCCTAATCTTAGGCTAGGTCTGAGGGGAACAGGATCTGGCTTAAAGTGAAGCTTGAAGTGGCTGCTGGCTCCTGAGGGGGAACTGAGGGAGATGAGAGTCACCTTCATCAAGTTCTCTTTCAACAGAAAGCTCATTTTGGCAAAGTAAAGAGACAGGATACATAATAAAGAACTGGCGTTAGGGTGACCAGATCAGACTAGTCTCCTTACCCAGCTTACAGATCTTCCTTTCCCCTTTCTTTTCATTTTTAATAATAATATAGCACTTTTAAGGTTTATAAAACACTTTTCCCATGACAATCATGTGAGGTAGCTACTACAAGCTTTATTATTTTCATTTTATAGGTGAGGAAACGGAGGCTCAGGGAGATCGTAAGACTTAGCCAGGTCTCTGGCCTAGTAAATGCCGGCTGGGCTTTGACCCCTGGGTCTCTTGATTCCAAGTCCAGTTTAGTGTTCTTCCTACTATATGACACTGCCTCTTAGAATCAAAGAATTACAAAATCTTCAAAGTTGGAGATCACAGAAGTTATCTAGTTCCTGCTCCTTTTTTTGGAACAAGTTCTTACAATGGCAGCAGAATTACTTGTTCCTTCCAGGGAGTTAGAAAACTTGGATCCAAATTCTGGGTCCATGATTATCTGGTTGTGTGACTTTGGGCAAACTGCTTCACCTTTCTCCTTCAACAATTCAACTCAGCAAAGGTGTATATTAGGTTTCACCTTTTATAAAAGGAATCACTAGACAATGCGCTACAAAGAAAAATAAATGAAACAGTCCCTGCCCTCAAAAAGCCTTCATTCTACTGGAAAGCTACAACATATACACAAGTAAGTAAATACAAAGCATATACAAAGTAGTACAAAGTAATTTAAAGGAGAGAAAGTGTCAATAACTTGGGGATCAGGAAAAGCCTCCTAAAGGAGGTGGTACCTGAGCTGTACTTTGGAGGATTCTAGGGATTCCACAAGGCAGAAGTGAAGAAAAATTGCATTCCTGGTAAATGCTAAGATGAGGAGTTTGAATTTTATTCTAGTGGCAATAGAGAGTCATTGGAAAGATTGGAGTAAGAGGATGACATTGTCAGATATGTATTTTAGAATTGATAAGCAATTTGATAAGCTGTGTGGACGATGAATTGGAGAAGGGGGAGACTAGAGGCTAGATTAGTTAGAAGGCTATTGAAATTGTTCAGGAAAGAAATCATTACCTGAACTAGCACATGGGTTATGTGGATAGACAGATGTGAGAGTTATAGAAATAAAACTGATATGACGTGGCAACTGACTGGGCTCAACGAATGAGAGAAAGGGAAGAGTCAAAGATGACTTCCAAAAGGTCTCGGACTTTCGTGACTAGAAAAAGTGTTGTATCATTAGTAGACTCGTAGAAGGTTGGAGATGCTTTTTTTTTTTTCTTTTTTTGGAGGCAAGGGCTAGATAATAAGCTCTCTTTTGGACGTGCTAAGTTTGAGGTGTTTGTGGGGCATGCAGGTGAAGATGTTCAGCAGGAAGTGGTAATATGGGATGGGAGTTTAAGAGAGAGATTAGGGCTGAATATCGTTAGTCACCTGCCTATAGGTACTAATTGAATACTTGGAAATAGATGAAATCACCAAGTGAACATGTAAAGACAGAAGAGAAGAGTGCCTAGGACAGACCCTTGGCAGAAATCCACACTTGGTGGATGGAAGAGAGAACCAGCAGAGGAAACTGAGGAGTGATTATATTGGTAGGAACCAAGAGAGATCAGTGTCACAGAAACCAAGGAAGGACAGAGTATCCAGGAAGGTGACGGTGCTGAAACTGCCGAAAGGTTAAATAGAACAAAGCCTGATAAAAGGTCATTGGATTTAGTAGTTAAGGGATTAGTGGTAACTTTTGAGAAAAAATATTTCCAAAGTAGGATCAGAAGTCCCTAAGGATTACAAAGGATTGAGAGATGAGAAAATGGATGAAGTAAATATAGATAATCATTTCTAGGATTTTTGGCTGTGAATGGAAGAGATATAGTATGACAGCTTCATAGATTTAAAATCAAGGTTTTCTTAACGGAGACCTAGATGTGTTTGTAGTGTCAGGGAAGGAGGCAGTAGATAAGGAGAGATTCGAGATAAGAGAAGCTGAAATGGCTGAGGGGCAGCTACCAGAGGAGGGAGGGAAGAAAATCAAGTGTGCAAGTGAAGGGGTTAGCCTTGGCAAGGAGAAAGCTGACCTCTTCATTATATAGTGGATCAAAGGAAAATAGAATGGGGAATAAGTAAAAGGGGGTTTGACATGTAGAAGAAAGAACTCAGGATAGATGGTCTCTATTATATTCTCCTCTGCAAAATGTAAATACTAATACTTATTCTGATTACTGTATGAGAAACTGGTGTATATATGTCCACCTGGTTGCTATTTCAATTCAGTTAAGTAAGCATTCATTAAGCACCAGAGAGGCAGTGTGGAGCAGAGGCTAGAGAGCTGGTCTCAAAGTCAGGAAGCTCTAGGTTCAAATCTTGAATTAGACATAGACTAGCTGTGTGATCTTGGGCAAGTCACATAACCTATCAGTTTCCCCAGTCAATTCTCTAAGACTAAGACTAGCAGAGAAGGTATTGACCCACACTGAGAGAGAAGTTCCTCACAGAAGAGCTCCCTCCCCTGAAGAGATCTCAGGTTGTCAGAAAAAAAAACAACCTTCTCCGTGCAAGACACTGGTGAATATGAAGGTAATACCCTGTTTCTATGGTCATGGAGCTCACAATCCAGTGGGAGAGGGGATAAAATATATATACAATTAAGTCTAATGCAAAGTAAGATGTGATACATTTGAAATATGAACAAAGAGCTAAAGAATTCTAAGCAGAGAGAAATCATTTCTCCTAGGTACAAGTGGATGAGAGAAGGGCATCATGAATAGGATGAATTGGAGGGGGAAAGACTGGCAGTAGAGAGACCAATTAAATGGAAATTACTTTAGGCAAGAATTTGTCTTTTTTCCACGTGATAATGTTTTTCAGGATATACCATATGCTTTCTTTTTCCATCTCCATTGCTCCTGGTACTCTGGCTAATCCAGTTGTTCCATTAGTAAGTAGGTGGGGGTAGGGGATGGGGTATTAGTGCTGTATTGGTTGCTTAATTTATAATTTTGTTGATTTATTTTTTCTGTGGGTTTTTTTGAGGAAGGTAAGTCTAGTTACCTTTCATCTCTTCCTTTTACATTTTGCATCAAATTCCAGAGAATTGGTGAGGATCTTAACTAGGGTAGTCACAGGGGGTGTGCAGAGAAGTGGATGGATTTGAGAGATATTGTGGAGACAGGTTTTATAAAACTTGGTGAATGGATATGGATATGGGAAGGAGAAGAAAGAGTCACAGATGACTGAAATATCGAGCCTGGATGACTGGAAGAATGGTGTACCATCAACAAAATAGAAAAGTTGGGGTAGGTAGCAGATTGAGAGAGAAATTATGAATTCATTATTAGCCATGTGTCTCATCACTGAGGTACTTGTGCTTGCCAAGTTTTGCTGCTGTCATGGAGAATGTCTAACATAAAGTCTAAATGGAAAAGAGATTTCTCAAAATGATGAGGTCCTCTAATGACTCTATTTGTGGTTGACATTGTGCTGATTGAATAAAGTCCTGGAGCAATGCAGAGCCACCTAGATGGAATCCATAATCACTCAAAAGGATTAGCCCTAATTATCCACCAGGAAAAATTGAGTGGATATAGAATGCCTTTTGTCCGGACTATGAAAAGCATTTGGATGGATGACCGACCTATAGAGCTAACCCATCAATACATATATTTTGAACAGACACACTACAGCTGGACAATGGATTTTGTCCAGCAATGGAAGGTAGAGAGGAGGCTAGACTTTGCCTCTGGGAAATTGTAGGGTGCTTTTAATGATCCCCAAATTTATCCCTAAAACATTAACTTCATCTTTTTAATACTAATATTCTTTTGGTGAGGTTATATGGCTACAAATCATGTCACATCTCAATCTCTAAAGAATCAGAATTATGGCTCTCCCAAGAGGTGATTGAGGGAGACACAAGATGGGCATAAATGGTTGGAGTATATTATCTTTGAATAATTACACATGAGGAGCAGAGTAAAAAAAAAAATCTTTAAAAAGATATATAACCAGAAAAGGAGTGGGTTGGTCATATGTCAAGGGCTGGCCTGTGTGTTCCATTGGTATGCATGTAATATCAATTTTCTTTGCTGGATCTTCAATCAGGTCATGGCAGCTAAACACGGGTATCCTGGGCTACCTTCTCTTTTCCCTACATTCTGATGCACTTGGTGATCTTATCAGTTCTTATGGATTCAATTATTATCCCTTTGCAGATGACTTTCATATCTATTTATCCAGCTCTAAATTCTCTTCTGACTTCCACCCCCATATTTCCAACTGCCTGTTGGACATTTCAAACTGGATGTTCCAGAGATATCTTAAATTCAATATGTCCAAATCTGAACTCATCATCTTGTACCCTAAACTCTTCCCTCTTCCAAACTTTCCTATTACTGTCAAGGCAACTCCATCCTCTCAGTCATTCAGGCTTGAAACCTAGATGTCATCCTTGAGTCTTCATTCTCTTTCAACTAACATGCCCTACCTCTTGTCAAGTTCTGTTCATTCTACCTTCAAAACATCTCTCCTCTTTCCTCTCTTCTTCCCTCTCATGCATCTGCTGCTATGGTGCAGGCCCTAATCATTGCATGCTCAGACTGTTGCAATGGTTTTCTGGGTTTTTTTGAATCTTATTTGAGTCTTTCTCAAGACTCCTCGCTTTAGTCCATCCTCCACTCAGCTATCAAAGTGATCTTCCTAAAGTTCAGGTTTGACCATATCACCCCCCACACACACTCTCCCCATTCAATAAACTCCAATGACCCTCTATTATTTCTAGAATCAAATTTTAAATCCTCATTTTGGCTTTTAAAGTCTTTAACAACCTCTTCTCTTCCTATTTTTTAGTCTTCTTGCACTTTACTTCCCTCTACCACTCTATCCTCCAAGGACACTGGCCTCCTTGCTGTTTCTTGTCATCTCCTGACTTTGCACCTTTTCACTGGCTGGCTGGCATGCCAGGAATTCTCTCCCTCCTAGTCTTTGCCTCCTGGCTTCCTTCAAGTCAGTTAGGTGTTGCAGTGGATAAAGTGGATCTAACCACTAGACCTGGGATCAGGAAGACTAGAGTTCACTTTACCAGCTGTGTGACTCCACGCAACTCATTTACCTTCTGGCTGCTTTGGTTCCCTCAATTGTAAAATGGGATTAATAATAGCAATATTAATTCATAATTACTTCCTATGGTTGTTGTGAGGATATAATATTTGTAAAATGCCTTGCAAGTATTAAAGTAGTTACTTTTAAGTTAGCTGAAATTCCACCTTCTTCAAGAAGCCTTTCCTCTGGTTGTTACTCTAGGATCAAGGGTTCAAATCCAGGGGCTTTGACTTAAGCCTAGTGTTCTTTTTGCTACATTACACTACGTGTAAATGGCAGAACATTCCCACAGTGAGGATTCCCAGAAGTCAGCGGGGGTTACCATATTGATTTGTAGTTCAGTGAGGAGCCAGTAGTGATGGTGGTGGGAAACAGTATGCATTCACAGAGCAAAGAAGAGAAGAGAAGGTACACAGATAAATCTTATGCAAGGCAGAGTGTGATGTTTGCAAAGGTAGGAATTAGACTAATAATAATTGGTTTTTGTATAGTGCTTTACAGATATTATCTCATTTACTATGTAAAGTGTCATGTTTTATCACTGTACTCGAGTATTTTTCTGTCTCCAACATTATGTTCTAAGTTCTGTACTGTTACATTTTCTAACCTTAATGTCCCATGAGCACCTGAAATACAACTAACTTACCTAAAATTGAATTCTTCATCTTCCCTCTAAAATCTGACCCAACTTCCTCATTGTAGATGACATCACCATCTTCCCAATCACCCAGGCTCAAAACCTGGGAGTCTCCTTTGACTCTTCTGTCTTCCTTAGCTCCCATATCCAATCAGGTGCTATGTCTTACGGAATCTTCCTCTACAATATCTTGTGTATCCATCACTGTCCTCTTCTCTCTATAACCATCCTGGCTCAGGTCCTCCTCATCTCTCATCTGGAGTATTATAAGAACTTTCTGGTTAGCATCCACTTTCTCCCTTTTCCACCCCATTTTGCACACAGCTGTTGAAATAAACTTCCTAATGTCCAAGTCTGACCATGTTATTCCCTGCTCAAAAACCTTCAGTGGCTCCCTAATGCCTCCAGGGTAAGATGGAAACTCCCTAACTTAGTTTTTAAAGTCTATCATGCCCTGGATCCAATCAAACTTATTTGATACTTTCCCCCAGGCTTTTCAAGCTATCCATTCCATTGCTGTTCATACATTTTATGTTCCATCCAAACTGAACTGCAAGATATTCACCAAACTCAACATGTTGACTTCCACCTTTAAGTATCTACACAGACTCTTCCTTACATCTTGAATGCTTCTTTCATCGCTATCTTTTAGACTGCTCCTCTTTCTTTAAAGCTCAGCTTAGTTGCCACCCACTTTATGAAGCCTTCCCTAATCCCTCCAGTCTGATATAATATTACCTTCCTCCTTAAATTTTCCTGAAATCCCTGGAGACAATGCATTGAGAGACTGGTCTTGGAGTCAGGAAACCTCAGGTCTGAATTCTGTTTCAACTGGTTAATCATGGGTAAATTATTTAAGCTCACTGTCTCAGTATCTACATCTGTTAAATAGGGATAATAATAACTGTTAACACCTTACACAATTGTGAGCAGAAAATGGAATAATGTATATAAAGCATTGTATAAACAGCAGCTAGTAGTCTGAATCTCTACTTTGCCCATGTCAAGATCTACCTTGTATTATGTGTACATACCATATCCCCTAGATGTGATACTGTAAGTTCTTCAAAGGCAGGGATTTGTACTTTTTTTGGGGGGAGGGGCATACTCAGTGCCTAAAGTGCAGTGCTTTGCACATAGTAGGTTTTCAATAATTCCCAAATTTAAATTGAATTTCATATTTCCTCTGGTTGTCAGTGATCATTCTCTCTCCCTACACCATCACGTATAGGATAAGTTTACATGTTGTATCTACCTCTCCTTCCCCTCTCCCCTCCCCAGTTCAAGTCCCTTCAGGTCAGTGGTGATTTTTTGTTTTTTTCCATTTTTCTCTTTTGTCACTGGCACCAAGCTCAGTGTACCTATATATTTAATAACTGTTGGTTTTAGATTGGACTAGATTGTTCTCAGGTCCTTTCTTAGACTAACATTCTATCTTCTAACATTCCATGTTCTAAGATCCTTCCCAGTTCTAACATTTTAAGATTCTAGATGACAGCACTTAGAACTCAAGTGACCAGAGAGGGGAATGAATGCAGGGACCTGTTCTTGGAGAACAGTGGGTCTGTCCCTAGTTACAGATCAGGGTCTGGGATTTGAGAAAGTAACTCCACCGTTGCGTGGGGTCTGTGCTCCCCCCTCCACTCTGTGGGGTCCACAGGCCAGCTTAAGTCCCAGGGCTCATTAACCCCATGTGGGGCCGTCAGGCAGTGGAAGAGAGGGTGTGGGCTGGTGAGCAGGAGACTGTAGGCAAAACACATTTATGAACCAGAATGGATCCAAGCTATTATTTCTTCTTTCCTTCCCCTCCCCCCACAGCATTTTTTTTTTCCATGGACTCTTAAATAGGCCTTCTTGATCCCGCTAAAGTGTTCTCCATACTCTAAATAAACAGCCGTGGAGCTCGGCCCAGGAGAGCAGAGAAGAATGCAGGGGGCTTGGAGCAACAAGCAGACACACATGTCAGCAATTTGGCCGCCTTGTGTATTTTGGCTTTTAGCAAAGCATTTTGGAATAAACGGATGGACGCAGGAAAACCTTATCCTGCTGGCAGCTGGGGTTCAGAGTAAATTGCTTTCAGCTGATATGCCCTGTGCTCCAGTCGAGCTGGTCCCTGGTGGGCTCACCTTCCAGCTGTGGGGGGAAGTGGCCCCCTGGGAGAGAGGGCCTTGGGTTTCCCATCCCTTGAGTCCCTTCAAGTCACCCATGTGAAGATATGTTTCCTGAAGATCCTGCCCAGAATCCGTCCAGTGAGCTTCTTCTCTTTGAAGGATCTCCAAGGACATCTTCCAATCCACCTGGCCTGACCAAGAAGAAAGGAGCCTGTAATTCTCGGTAGGGACGGAAAGATTGAGGACCAGAGAGGGAGTACAGGAGTAAAAGAGCAGTATCATGTAGAGGAAAAAGCACAGTTCTCTTTGCACTACCTCTCTAGAGGTAGAGCACTAGATTTGGAACCAGAAGTTATGGACTTGAATCTTGGTTCTGTCACTAGCTGTGTATAGACTCTCTGTGCCTCAGTTTCTTCAGTCTGTAAAATGGGATAACAATATTTCACAGGGTTACTGTGAGGAGACATTCAAATGTAGGGGCAATTATGTAGAGCAGTGGAGGGAGTTCTAGGTCTGGTCCAGAAGACCTTCATTCAAATTTGACTTTGGATACTTACTAACTGTGTGACCTTGGTCAAGTCTGTTTCCTAGCTGTGAAGTGATTATAATAATAGCCAAGGTTGTTGTGAGAATCAAATGAGATAATATATTATCATAAATATTAAAGACAATATAGAAATATGAATGAGTTATCTTCCAGCTTTTATATTTTCTAACCCACTTGCCTTCACACAAATGAAATGGAAGTCAATAATTGAGATTGGTCCTTCTTCCTCTTCCTCTTTTTTCTTTTTCCTCCTCATTATTCCTCTTCCTCCTTCTTCCTTCTCCTCCTCCTTTTCTCCTCTTTCTTTTTCTCTTCCCCTGCTTCTACTCTTTGTTAGTTTATATTCCCTCTTTTCCCTGTTCCCTTCTTTCTTCATGCTCCTTTTTCTCCCTTCTTTTGCTTTTCTTCCTTCCCCTTCTCTTTTATTTCCTCCTTTCCCTGTCCCTCCTCCTCTCCTACTATTCCTTTTTCCATTCCTCTCCTTTTTCTCCTTTTTGTTCTCTCCTCTCCCTCTCCTTTTCCTTCCTTCCTTCTCCTCCCACTTCTATTCCTCTTTTCCATCCCCTTCCATTCTCTAACCTTCAGTTGCCTCTCTCTTCTCCTCTTTCTTGCTCCATGCTGTTCCTCCACCAAGATGGTAGAAAAGGAGATCTATGCTAAAAGAAAGAAACAAAGTGCTTCTGAGCAAAAGTTCAGAGAAGAGAGAGAGAATAATTGTGGTTATCATTTCTAGAGCACCTTTTTTAAACATTGCTTTTCAGAGAAGAGGAGTAGCTAGTAAGTAGCAGATAGAGTACTGGACTTGGAATCAGAACAACCTGAGTTCAAATAATGTCTCAGACACTTATTGGTTGTATGACTCCTACTAGTTGTATGAGGCATTAAGTCACTTAAGTGCTCCATGCCTCAGTTTCCTCATTTGTAAAACGAAAGTGGTAGACTTGATGACCTTTAGAGTTCTTTCCAACTCTAAATCTATGACCCTATGATTTGATGCTTAGCGGTTATTAGAAGTAGATCTTAAAGGATGGATAAGCTTCTAAATTTGAGTAGATAGATATAATTTGGGAGAAGGACATCTCAGGCACAGAGAAAGGCTTAGGAAACGGTGGGGAAGGCAGGCAGTCCAGCCTATGTTCAAGAAATATTAAGCACTCTTGTTTGGCTATGTATGTAGAGGTGGCTAGAGTCACACACACACACACACACACACACACACACACACACACACACACACACACACACAAAACCTCTCCTCTGGAGAGTTTTCCTTACTCCCTCCCTTCCCCCTCCCCCCCCAGTGCCTTCCTGTACTCTCCTATTTGAAAAGGCAGCAAAGTATACTAGAAAATGCACTGACTGGTCACTACAAACTCAGTATTCAAATCTTACTTCTCTACCTCATGAGCTTATATGGCCTTGAGGAAGTCATTTCACCTCTCTGGGCCTCAGTTTCTTCATATGTAAAATGCAACAGTAATATTTAAACTGCTTTCCTCACAAGATTGTTGTGAAGATGAAGGGAAATAATACAACATAAGCCTTAAAACAGCATTGGAATGTCAGCTCTTATTATTGTTCATGTCTTAAGGTGATGCAAAAAATATTGGTCCAAATATAAGTCACATCTCCCAAATGAGATATTTTTGAGAGGAAAATAATGATATCATTATACCCTGAAAAGAAAATCCAAACACAGGATGAATTAAGGTTTTACATAAGCTAGATAACCTGAGCACAGCCCTCGTCCCCAGATAACACTGACAGGCCTAGCGGAAGGTCCTCAGCATGTCGTGTGGATCCTTTAGGTAGAGTTTAGGAGAGAAAATGGACAAGAATCACTGGAGATGAGAAGGCATGTGTGGCATGTTATCACCATTTCAAGGGAATAACTATATGAGATGAGATGAGGATTTATTGAAATACTGCATAAGGGACTATAGATATCATTGAATACAACCACTTCATTTTACAGAGAAGGAAACTGAGGCCCAGAGAAGTCAAGGTCACAGAGATAGGAAGTAACAGAGCTGGGTGTTGACCCTCAACTGCAAACTCAGTACTCTTTTCAGCATACTGCCTTGTCTTATAAAGCATTTCTTTCTCGAAGCTGGACTGCAGTGAATTAATGATTCATTGGGAATGTGTGAATTGAACCCCTGCCCTCTGCCAAAAGGCAGAGGTTGATGAGGTTATATAAATGGACCAGTGGCCTTTATGCAGGGTTCCCAGCTGGGTGGTCCCCACTGCTGACTCAGGAGTTTTGTGAAGGACAGGGTCACTAGGTTCCTGGTGATAGAGTGCAGCAGGACTCTGGTAGACCTGGTCATTGGTAGAGCTTCCTAAGTCAGTGATAGAGAGATCTCATTTTTGTCCTCTTTTGATTATCTATAACCAAGATGGTCATTTCTGAGAGGTTGCATAGTGAAATGAGTGGGGAGCCAAGAACCAGGAGATTTAGGTTCAAATCCTCATCTTTAAAAAGAGAGCGCCGGACTCGATAATCCCTAAACGTGCTTTGCATTGCGGAGGATCTGGGTTCGAAATCTAGTCTCTTCCCTTTGATTCTTGTGACCCCTCTGGAAGGGTGGGTGGCACAAGGGGGAATGGAAAGGAGAAGGATCCAGGGGGGAAGTTTGTGAAGTTAGGCTTGGAGGAAAAGCTAGGAGGGAAGGGAGGTGGGAGCCCCCTCCTCTCGGTCTATTTCCCTCCCTCCCGCTCCTTGGGGGGAGGAGCTGAGGATGCCAATTAGAGAGCCGCTGGGAGCCAGCCCCGGGGAGATAATGACAGTAGGAAGCAGTCCGGAATTAGGGCTCTTGTTTAGCAAACTAAACAAAGAATTATGTACAAGGCGGGCTGAGAGTCGGCGGCGCTGTCCCTGCTGCTGATTACGGGAAGAGGAATATGTAAATGCGGCTCCGGCCGTTGCCATGGTAACTTCATGAATTGCTTCTCCTGTTACAAGGGATTCTAAAAGGCAAAACATACCTGAGGTCAGCGTGTGCTGCCTTCCCACTCCACTCCAGCCAACCTGGGCTGCAGGGACAGCCTTCCCCTGATGTCCTGTGCCAGGCACGTGTCTATCCATGTCCGTGGGGGCACCTCTATGTGATTACACATGCATGACTGGGCATACACTGGCATGCATGGGAGGACATGCATTATGTGTGGGTATAACACGTGAAAGCATCAGGGGCTAGATATAGCCATTTGTGTATGTGCACATGTGTGTGGGATGCAGAAACATGAGAGTATCACACATGTACATCAATCCTTCAGCAATGCAATGGAGAAGGCACAGGAACTGGAGTCAGAAAATAGAGTGGAACCTTGGCTTTGCACCTGTACTACCTTTGTGACCTCGAACAAATTGTGCAAACTCTCCGGAGCCCTTTTTCCTCATTTGTAAAATCTTTCCTTGGCTTCTGTGGTCCCTTTCAGTTCTAAATCTATGACTCCGGTCTATTCTTCTATCACCGTACGCTTGCAAAAATGGAATCCAATCTAATCTGTGAGTGTATGCATACGAGTGGTCATAACACAGATGTATACCAGCAATCTGAGTACATATGAAATGATTCCATGTATGTATATAATATGGACACATGATTAAATAGCTAACACATAGTAGCATGTTAAAGTTTGCATATATTACCTCATTTTATCCTCACAAAAGCCCTGGGAGGTGGGTGCTATTAACCCCATTTTACAGATGAGGAGGCTGCTACTGAGAAGGGTTAAGATTCCTAGGGTCACACATTTAGTTTACGTCTGAGGAAGGATTTGAACTGAAGTAGCATTCTATCTACTATGCCAACTAGTTGCATGGGGGTGGAGGGAAAGTATGAATTGGATAATATCAGTGGGATTATGCAATATGGGCTTAATGCAGGTACCATGAGAATTGGGGGTTAGAGTTTAGGTGCATATGTAAGTATATTCATGTGGCCACACACATATCTGTCAGGGTACTGCGTATTTCCATGCGTAAAATCATAGGACATAAAATGTTGACCTAGAAAGGACACTAGTGGATATCTAATACAGTCTCCTTATTCCATAAATGAGGTCATTGAAATCCAGGGAGGGAAAATGACTTTTCCAAGTAGGTGAAAACATGCTTATTTAGGGGTACATGTGTATCATTTGTATATGCACACAAAGTATATCTCAAAATATAGGCATATGTGCCTTGTGTCTACGTGCATATTTGCAATGGTGCACATTTGTACAATAACATGGGCATGCATTATGGAGATATTCACATGACATGTTGTAGGGAAAGAACACTGGATTTAGAAGACCTTGAAGGTTCGAGCCCTGGCTCTAACACTCATAAACTGTGGGAACTTGAGTAAATCATTTCACCACTGTGAACTCAGTTTCCTCATCTGTAAAATGTATGTCTTGGAGTAGATGATCTCTAAAATCTCTTTTGGCTCTAGGTCCTATGATCATAAATCACTTCACTTCTCTGAACCTCAGTTTCCTCATCCATAAAGCAGGGTTAATAATACTTGCCTCATATGATTGTTGTGAAAAATTTTTTTCATATATATAAAATTTCTATAGAAATTGAAAACATTTTTATTATCATCCCCATTAGGCATCCACCTATGTAGCATGGTGATTAGAGGAAATCTTAAGCAAGGGACAGATAAAATGATTGCTAGCAGTCCTCAAAAGTCTCTGATTTTAACCTTCCTCTTATAGTTCAGGTTTTCCCATGAATGATTGATCTCTACTCATTTCTCAGCAGAATCTCTTTCACTATTTCTCCCAAACCACCTTCTGGAGGATTTATCCTGTCCAAAAGTCAATCTCTTTCTAAACTGGATCCTAATTCAAAGATATGAGACCTTATGCCATCAAAAAGCCCAGCTGAATCCTGCAACCTTCTCTAGTTTTATAGGATTTGTAGTTCATTATTTAGTCCAAACCCCTCATTTTACTTAGGAGGAAAGAGATGTAGAAAGGTCAAAATGACTTGTCCAAGATCACAAAGGTAGTCAGTGGCAGAGCCAGAATTCGAACGCTGTTCTTCTAGATTCCAAATGCAGTGCTCTTTCTATTATGCTATAAACCTTTAACCCTAGTTCTCCAATGAAAACCCTTTATCTTTGTCAGTTTCACCTGGGGCGGGGAAAAGAGTCAACTGGTCAGTTCTGGCTTGCCCTCCCGTTCTGGGAGTCTGGGGTTGGAATAGAGTGTAGAAAAAAAATCCAGATAAAAAATGACAGGAGAAAAGTTAAAGGAAGTCTTTTAGATGTCTGAAGTACAATCAGGCAGCTTAACTTTGAATTATTTGGAAATTATTTTCAGTGGAGATGAAAGTATCCACAAATCTGACTGTTAGTGGGGTATGTGGATCAGTAGTAGTTGGGTCTAGATTTCCAGGGGAGTAAATAGTTTGGAGGGGAGAAAAGAATTACGGGTAACATTCAGGGTCTCTGAAAGGGAGAGAAAAAGAAAGTGTGTGCATGTACACACATGTGCTTTTTAAAACGTATATGTGTATTGGAACTCAAAATTTTAAAAAGAAAGGTTAAAATTATTTTTACATGTAATTGGGGGAAAATATATTTTTTTAAAAGTATATGTATATGTGGGACCATGTACAAATCAATGGTTCAGGGGTCAGTACCTGTGTGTATGTGTTTTCTGTATGTCTCTGTATGCAATTGCATATAAATGTTTTAATGTGTACTGTAAATATATTGTGTATGAATGTAATTGTGTGCGTTTAGATGCTTGAATTTGTGCTAGTGTGACTGTGTATGTATATGAATGTGACACATATATCCATATTGTACGACCATGTGATGCCAATATATGTGAATGTGAGTTTATTGTGTCTGTGTAAATATTGCTATGTGTGTCAATGTGTGCTTATGCATGTAACAAGTTTGTAAACGTATCTTTTGTGTGCATGTATAAGCTACAAGGGGCTGTGAGTCCTCTGGAAGGATTCCCCCACTGGAGCAGGACCTAGTACTACAGGCTTTTTGGCTTATAGAGAGGACTACCCCTCTTCACCCCCACCTCTATACACTACTGAGCTAAACTTCTGCAATTGGTAAAGAAAACTTATTACTCAGTCAAAGAAGAGAAGACCTTCAGACCCCTAATAGAATGTAAGACCTTTGAAAGACTATAAACTAATTGAGGACAGGAAACTTCCTTCCTTCCTTCCTTCCTTCCTTCCTTCCTTCCTTCCTTCCTTCCTTCCTTCCTTCCTTCCTTCCTTCCTCCCTTCCTTCCTTCCTTCCTTCCTTCCTTCCTTCCTTCCTTCCTTCCTTCCTTCCTTCCTTCCTTCCTTCCTTTCTTTTTCTTCCTTTTCTTCCTTCCTTCTTTTCTTTCTCTTTCTCTCTTCCTCCTTTCTTGCTGAATTTGTGGTTCAATTGAGAAAAATTAGGGCTAAAAAGAGATCTGGGAGTTATCTGCATAGAAATCATATCTGAACCTATAGGAGCTGATGAGGTATTCAAACTAGAGGTTTCAGATATAAAAGAGAAAAGGACCCCAAACAGAATTTTGGGAACTCCTACACTAAAAAGGCATGAGAGGTACTCTGATACCACAATGGAGACTAAGAAGGAGGAGAGAGTTTGCATAGAGAGGAGAACTTGGAGAGTAATGTCATGAAAATAAGTGAAGAAAATTTGTCCAAACCAGGGTTTGGTCAAAAATTAAAAAGAAAAATGAAAAAAAAGAAAAACTTCAGAGTGGTAAAAGAAGATGAGGACTGGGAATAGGGCATTAGATTCAGCATCATTAATAAGACATTTGTAACTCCAGAGGACCAGTGATGCAAAATGCTCCACGTCTTCTTCCAGAGAGGTGATAGACTCAGGGTTCAGAATAGGACATACATTTTTGGATGTAAAAAAAACTCATAACTTTGGAGAGAGTAGTTTTAATTGAGTGAAATGATATTAAATCAGCTTATAAAGAGGAAGTGAGAGAAACAAGTTTCAATGACTATTTCTAGGAGTCTGGCAATGAAAAGGAGGAAAAATATAAGACAATAGCTTGAGGAGAAGGCAGGGCAGAATGAGGTTTTGTTTTTGTTTTTAAAGGATATTAGCATATTTGTAGATTGCTGAGAAAGACCCACTATGGGAGAGATTGAATTTGAGAGGGAGGGAATAATTAGTGGAGCAATCTTTTACTTCCTATGTGACCTTGGACAACCCATTATACCTCTCTGGCCCCAGTTTCCTCATCTATAAAATGAAGAGGTTAGATTAAATGGCCTCTGAGATCCCTCCCAGCTCTGGATCTATTGTCCTGAAAGACCACAGATAAAGTGGGATGAAGACCACAGATAAAGAAAGGGATTAGCCTTGACAAAGAGAAAAACTCCTTTTTCCTTAGTCACTTGGGAAGAGAGGCTAGTTGAAGGAAGATTTAGAGGGGGAAGAAGGTAGAGTCCATAAATGGACCGTCTTTTCTCAGTAAAGTAGAAGGCTGGGGCGTCTGTTGAGAGGGATGGAATGGGGTGGAGGAAGAATTCTGGAATTGAAGAGAGAAGGTTTAGGACAGCTACAAAAGGGAATGGAAGAAGAGTCAATCAAGGAAGAATAAAGATTTGTCCCTGCAGCAAAGGGTCTGGTTGAGATTAGGTAACATGAGTTTGTAGTTTACCCAGTAGGTATAGTGGCATAACATGACTTTCTGTAGCAGCATGGAGGCAAAGGCCTAACCACCTCTAAAAGTGTAACATGAATGCTGCCTCCTCCACGAAGCCTTCTCTGATTCTTCCTTCACTGCCTCTGCTAGTAACTTTTCCCCATGAACTTCATGTTATTTTGTTTTATAATTCTCCGATGTATTAGTCATGAAATGTTATGTCTTACAGTATTTGAGTCTTATTTTCCTTCTAGACTGTTGTTGTTGTTGTATCTGTCCTTCATTCTCAAAGAGGACCATGACATTAAGATGATGACATGACTTGCAGTTGACTTTGATCTGAGTGAGGGAGGGCTGTGCAAGGTCACCAACCTCACTTTCTTCTCCTGAGCCATCTGGGTCCAGTGGCCTGATATTCATCAGGGCAGCTAGGTGGCATAGTGAATACAGCACTGGCCCTGAAGGCAGGAGGGCCTGAGTTCAAATCCTGCCTTGAACACTTACTAGCTGTGTGACCCTGGGCAAGTCACTTAACTCTGATTGCCTCAAAAAGAAGTCTGTTTGGGAGCTGGCTTGATGTAGCTTACCACAATTGGTATTCTGTATGTGGACAATGAGGGGATACTAGACTGTATTTTCCAAGGGAATAGGAACTGTGTTTTATCTGAACTATCTTTCCTCCACCCAGTGCTTGTTGAAGTGGTCTTTACACGGTAGGTACTGGAAAAATATTTCATGAATAAAAAGATAGGATGTTAAATCTGAAAGGGACTTCAGAATGTTTGGACATAGTACATCAGAGTCAGAAGGAAGGAAACAAGCTTTTATTAAGCACCTACCATGTGCCAAGTACTTTACAAATATTATTTCACTTGATCTTCACAACAATCCTGAGAGGTATATGCTATTATTCAGCATCATTTTACAAGTGAGAAAACTGAGGCAGAGAGAGGTTAAGTGACCTGCCCAGGGTGATACAGGGAACTGGTATCAGAGGCTGCATTTGAACTTGGGTCTTCCTGACTCCAGACCTACTATTCTATCTACTTTGCCACCTAGCTGGTTCTGATGAAAACAAATGATACAGAATGTTAGAACCTTAGAACATCAGAGCTGGACAAGATCTTAGAATGTAGACTGACATTAACTACACAGAAAGGGAAATCAGAAAAGAGCACAAAACAAAAGAGATGTGGGCCCTATTAGGTTAAAATCAATAATACACATTTTTGGGTGGACTTAAGAGTTGGCCAAAAACAGTTTACAATACAGGTATTTACAGTCTCTTGGGGTTTAAAATATTTCATTTTGTATGTTCATTCTTTTCTTTTCTTATGCTTTTGTATGTATTTAATTACAGTACCTGTATTTGTCAATGAATGTTATAATGACATTTATATTTTTAAAGAAAGAACATAAATTATTTGTTACAACTGGAAGGAGCCCTCAAACCAAGAATATTAGACTTTACAATGGAGCATGTCAAAGCTTGGAGAGACCTTAAAGATTCTTTGGTCTAACATTTTACAGGTGAGAAAACAGATCCAAGGAGGGAAAATGACTTGTCCAAGGTGACACACACACCTAGGCTGAGCCGGGACTAGAACCCAAGTCTCTTGACTTGCCAGCCTGAGCTCTACTCTCCTGCCTTTCCCATCTCTACCCCCACCCCATCTCCTTATGAAAATATCTCCTATGAACATGAACGATCATTTTGCACTAAAACAAATATTTCATGATTAACCTGTAATTAGGCTGCCTCAGTCTCTGTATTATCCAAACAATAAGTTTTGCAACACTGCAAAAGAGGCCATTTATTCATTAACCACTGTGTGGGGCTGGAGGGCCCTTGGAGACAGGCATGAGCCCTGGGAAGAGGGTGCTGATGAATGGCAGATCTAGGGTGGAGGAAGAAATACAGCAGGGCCTTCCCAGCCCCAGACTGCGATATTAAACCAAGGCCCAGCTCTTGTTTATTCAGGCAGCAGGTAGGTGACTATCTGCCTGGTGAGATTTCAGTGGTGATAGTAATGTAGCTTATTATTATTAATAGTTCATGTTTGTGCAGTGTTTTAAGGTTAACAAAGGGCCTTCTTCAGAACGGCTTAGTAGTGTTAGTGTTATTATCACTGTTTGACCCATTCAGTTCAGTTTTTCTTCAGTCAGTTCTTACTGGGCACATACTAGGTTGAAGGACCTCTGCTGGGCACAAGAAACACAAGGACAAAATGAAGACCAATCGCTACCTTCAAGGGGATAACATTCTTCTGGAGGTAAAAGGGGCATTTTTACTATTCACAAATAATAGTAGCTAATATTTCTATTCATTGTAGTTCTTTAGGGTTTGCCAATCATTTAAATGTGCTGCCTCCCTTTATGCTCACAACAACCTTATGGGGTAGGTAAGTCTAATAACACTCATCCTACATTCTATCACCTTTCAGGTAAGCAATAAAGAAACCCCAGCAAGTGGCAAAGTTTGCACTTGAACCTAAGTGTCCTGATTACAAATCCAGAGCTCCTTTGGATAGATAGACCATGTTGGGGGGAAATGTCTCCCCAATTCTTATGAATGTGTTGACTACAAATTCATCCTCTGGAGGAATTCCAGCTTGTACATATTATTCAGAATGGAAGACGCTCCTCTGAAACATGACCCCAGAACTGGCTGTGATGCTTGAGGTAGGGTTTGACTGGGATAAAGCAGTTGGAAGGGTACAGATTGGAGAACAGAAGAGGAGTCATCAGTGAACCGGTTGTTTTCTCCATGTCAGCAAAGGATGCTCTGTCAGGAATGCTGCAGAAAGGGTACCGTCATAGCTGGGAGCTGGGACTACGTGACTTCTGAAGTTTTTTCAACATGGTGATTCTATGGTCTGTGAGTATAAGGGTCTTGTTGCAGCTGCTGTTTTAGGATAGGGGTAGGGAACCTATGGCCCTCTAGGTTCTCAAGTTCAGCCCTTCCACTGAATCCAAACTTCACAGAAAAAAATTCCCTTAAATAAAAGAATTTGTTCAGTAAAACATGGAGTCAGTCAAAAGGCCACATCCAAGGCCCTAGAAGGTCATATGGGGCCTTGAGGCCACAGGTTCCCCACTCCTGTTTTAGGACATGACTGTGTACTGAAGGGATGGGCTATTTAAAAAAGGAAATATCCAAATTAGAGAAAAAAGAATAATTTCTTGATCATTGGTGGGATCAAACACTGAGGTAGGAAACTGAGAGAGAATGTTGAGCCTTTATTGTCTACTTTGGCAGCTAGGCCCAGAATATGATGACCTCATGGTCTCCTCTAGGATTCTGCATCACTATATTTGACCTCCTAAGATGATCCTAAAGATAAGACTTTAAGACTTTTAAGAGGAGTAGCTAGGTGGCACATTGGATAGAGCAGCGGCCCTGGAGTCTGGAGGACCTGATTTCAAGTTTGACCTCTGATACTTAGCTGTGTGATCCTGGCCAAGTCACTTGACTTAGATTAAGTTAAAAAAAAAAAAAAAGACTTTTAAGAACGAAGGCCTCAACTCTCCGGGTTGAAGTAGAAGCTATTCTGTCTGGGGGGGCTACCTTTAGGCAGGAGCATGTGGTAAAAAGAACCCTGGATTTAAAATCAGGAGCCTTGATTCAAATTCTGGATCTGCTCTTTTCTACTTATGTGACTTTGGACAAGTCACTTCTCTTTGGCCTTAGTTTCTTCATTTATAAAATGAGTGGTTTGGACTAAATGATTTCTAAGAGCCTTTCCAACTTAGTCTTATCGGCCATCGAGGACCCTGTCTAATTGTGTGTCCTCGATTCTGAGGGGCTTCTGGCTTGGGGCATCATCTGGACTCTGGAGCAAAAGGATTTGCCATGAGGTTATTGCCCTTTCCAAAGAGGGAGAAGCCAAACCCAACGGGAGCTGTGAGTCCACAGGCTATAAAGTACTTCTCCTCTTCTTTAGTTCACACTCTATTTTACTATATTAAAAAACAAAACAAAACAAAAAAACCCTTCTTGTTATCAGGACCTCTTCCTCAGGCCCCCTCCCTTCCTGGCTGAGGGCGCTGGGGGGTAATCAGTGGGCGGTTGGGCATCCGGGCAGGGAAGCAAGTTGTGAAGTGGGTGTCCGGGAGAAGATTGATAGCTGCTGGGGAGAGTGGAAAGGAGAGCCGGCTGGCCTGGGGACAGGAGGCCAGAGCTCCCGGAACATCCACATATTCTTTGTCTCTTCTCCCTCGGCCTCCAGGGACCCTGCTGGGGAAGTTAATGGGACATGGGACACACGTTTAACGAGCCTCCGGCCTTTATCTCCTCATCACTGAGTCCTTCCTGACACATTTAATAGTCGAGTGAGCTGGTGGAGTGGAGGGGTGGGGATCAGTCATTCAGAGTTTGGCTGGGCCGGCGCCAAGGTCAGGGTTCTTCTAGGCAAGGTGGTCAGGCCCCTTGTCTCTCAGCTACTCAGGCCAGTTCCAGGAGGTTTGGTCTCAAGACTGAGTATTCCTGGGGAGTTTAGTGCCCTGACGGTCCCTATTTTCCCTAAAAAGCAGGAGACAGATTTTGTATCTTTCCATCTCCTGGACTATCTATCGCCCTTTGTTTCATCATGAATAAGAAAGTCCCTAAGAGTTAGAAGAACTGGGTTCCAGTCCTGGCTCAACTCTATTCTAGATGTATGCTAAGTCACTTTCCCTTTCTGAGCTTTTATTATCATGGTTATTGGAATTTTTTTTTTCAGTGTGGGGTGGTAGCTTCTTCACACACACACACACACACACACACACACACACCTTCTTTTTATCAGTATTAGGAGGCAGTGTACATACCAGAAGAAACAACAGTTCTGGAGTCAGAGGACTTGGGTGCAAACTTTACCTCTGAAGCTTACTACCCATGGAACCTTGGGCAAATTATTCTATCCAGAGGTAAGGGAGAACTATAGGCTGCCTTTAGTCAGTGTGGCCTCCTTGGGTCCCAGTTTGCCCATCTGTAAAGAGAGTGGGCTAGATTAGACGACCTTTCTAGAATTATGATCCTATGATCCTGATATTGTTGTATGGCTGAGACTCCATAGAAAGCCATAATCTCCAGAAAATAAAAGTTTTCTGGTCATTGAAAAGACAATGAAGTCACTGAGGAGGCTCTAAGTAGGTTACAGCATACTCCCAATGGGATATTATCTGGAAAGTACATGACTGGAAAAGGTGATTGATCATGTACTAAGTACAAAGAATAACCTATAGATAGACCAACTGATGCGCTGACTCCACAGGATGTTAACACATTCTGAGGAAGACCTTCAGAGAGTGGGATGGATCGTTGCTAGAGTACTTATAGAAACCATGGATGAGAAAGGGCGGGTTTGTTGCTATCTTTCTCAGGAGAAGGGGAATCCATATCTATGAGATCATGAAGCCATTGAAGTATTGAAATGGAAGGTCTTGGATCTGGAGTCAGAGAATGTGGGTTTGGATTCTGCCTGTCCCAACTACTCCTTTGGGGATATTGGACAAGTTGTTTAAACTCTGGCCTATCAAATGGGGATACTAATATTTGTGCAGCTAAGTGGCATAGTAGATTGAGCACCGGGTCCAGAGCTAGGAAGACTTATCTTCCAGAATTCAAATCGGACCTCAGATACTAACTGTGCCCCTTGGCAAATCACTTAACCCTGTTTGCTTCAGTTTCCTCATCTGTAAAATGAACTGGGAAAGGAAATGGCAAGCCACTCCAGTATCTTTGCCAAGAAAATCCCCAAACGGGGTCATGTAGAGTCAGACATGACTGAAAAATGACTAAACAACAAAAATAATATTTGTACTACCTTTCCTCATAGGATTGTTGTGATAAAGCCCTTTGTGAACTATAGGATTATATAAACATTAGATTATTATTATTATTATTATTCAATATGATATGGTAGAAATAAGACTAGATTTAAAGTCAGGAAACATGGGTTCAAAGCCTGGTTCTGCTGCTTGCAACCTTAGTGAGGTCAGTCACTTTCAGGGTCTCAGTTTCCTCATCTCCAAAGTGAAGAGATTTGATTAGACTACCTCTACCTTCTGGTCTAGAATCTCTTCTAAGACTTCCTTCTGTCTTCTAGACTACCTTCTAGTTTAGAATCTCATTTTCTTTATTATTGACCTAATAGGACTATTGAAAAGAAAGTACTCTGTAAACTCCAAAATGCTTTTAAAAGCAGCAGATATTAGTACTGAGACTTACATGGGTTTGGGGCAGGATTTGCCACGAGGACTTTCTCTCTAGCTTGAGTCCCCAGTCATATTTCCCATATTTTAGGGCTTTGAAGGTTACAAAGTTATTCTCCTTATATTATATTCTCCATATATATATATATATATATATATATATATATATATATATATATATATATATATATATGCCTGTGAGGTAGATCGTGTAATTATTTTTTATCTCAATTTTATTAATGAAGAAACAGACCTTGAGCTGTTGTGAGTTGTTGAAGTTATCATATAGCTTAGGAAAAAGCCAGAGGAAAGACTTGAACTCTGTTCTTGGGCCCTAAAGTCCGGTGCTATTTTTCCCATTATATGGTGTTGCTTCCCTTAACTCAGCTTCAAGGCTTGGCAAGCATGGGTTAGAGTTAGACAGAGATGAATATGTGCACTTCTGTGATGCTCCCTGGTACTATAATTAGGGTGGATAACTAGGGCTTTGCCCCAAAGTACCAAATTTAGACAAACACTTGCAATTCTTTAGTAGCCTAGAAACAACAGAGCTTAACACTTAGCCAGAAAAATTGAGGAAGCTACCAGGTGGTAAGAGGTAGTAAATGCCTCCCCCCTCACTTTTCCCAGCAGTAGCTTTGTGCCAGTTTCCCACAGAGTAGTATCCCTTTGCCCCAAATGAAGGCATACATCATAACACTTACCCTTGACATGGTTTGTGGTGGTTGCCCTGGGCACAAAAATTCCTAGTGACAGTGCTGGTGTTAATTCTGTGACTATAACAACCCCTTGGTTAGAATACTGTTGAGTAAGATTGCTAGTCTGGTTGGAGCACGAAATTACCCTCCTCAGATAAGTCCTATCTTGGATCCCAGGAAGGTTCCCTCAGGATGGCCTGGGAGGGCATTTCTGCTCAGAGGGCCCATGCTCAGGCTGAGCCCTGTGCACTCACCCTGTGGGTGGCCCAGGCAGTCAAGCAGGAAATAATTAAGCTGAGGGCTGTTTGCTGGCCAGCTGCAGGCTGGAGCTGTCTGGGGAGTATCTTATTCAACCCAGAGGAGACTGTAGTCCCTAAAGCGACTGCCCCTGTCTAGGCTGGACTCATTATCAGAGTCTGATCACTAGAGTGCCAAGGCCTCACATCAAGGGGACCTAGCCTCAGTTTCCCCCATTTGTAAAATGAAAAGGTTGCATAATCTCTAAAATCTCTTTCAGGGGCCTTAAAAATAGATCACTTGTCCTCTGGTCTGTTATTGCCCTGTTTAGGAGGATGAAGTTGAACTTTTTGATCACTAGGGGTTTGCAGACTGGGGTGGTGGTGGGGGGAAGAATGCAGGAGTATGAGAGCTGGAGACAATCAGGTGGGGAAGTTATAGAGGCTGGGAGGAGCTTGCCTGCAGATACTACTCATCACTGAAAAAGGGGCTTGCTATTTGTGGAAAGGAAATAATTTCCCAGGGACCTTAATTTGTGTTAGAGCTGTACTGTCCTTCTAAAATCATTTAGTCTTACTCTCTTTGTTTTACTGCTAGAGAAATTGAGGCCCAAAGAAGGGAAAACCACACAGTAAGGGGGAGAATGGGGAATTGAAAGCAGGTCTTTGGACTGCAAATCAGTATCGTTTCCACTACACCAGAGATACCAGACTTGCTGCAGCAAAACTTCAGCATAGATAATGTTAATTTGTGGTTTTTTCTAAATCAACATGTAGCCTTCAGGGAGGGATTCTTTTCTATTTGAATTTGACACCATTGCCATTTCCATCAATCTTACATTTGGCTACTGGGGATCTGGTTAAAGTGGGATTCCCCCCCAGACCCTTCACTAGACTGTGAGATTCTGGACCTAGGAAAGCCTTCCCTGTCTCTCACTGAAGCTTGCTCAGGTTCTGGCTCATGTTCAGTATTCCAGAAAACAGGTTGGCAGCTAAAAGGGGACTAAGGTACTCAATCAATCAACCAACATATCTTAAAGGCCTACTATGTGTCTGGGCACTTTGCTAAGAGGTAAAAGTTAGTCAAGGAGCTTACAGTCTAAAATAAAACAAGCAAACAAAGACAAAGCAAGCTATTTATATGATAAATAGGAAATAATTAACAGAGAGCATGCACTTGAGTTAAGAAAGGCTGGGAAAGGCTTCCTGTAAAAAAAGTGGGATTTTGGCAGGGACTTAAAGTCAAGAGTGTGTCCTACCAGATAAGAACCCTAAAACTGGAGTCAAGACGAATTCAGTCCAAATCCTGCTTCTAACACTTTTTAGCTGTGTGACCATGGGCAAGTCAACCTCCCTGATCTTCAGTTTCTTTCTCTGTAGACTGAGGATATTAATACTTGTACTACCTACTTCTCAGGGATTTTTGTGAGGACCACAAGAAATAATTACTATATGAAACATTTTGCAAATTTTAAAGTGGTGTATAAAAAGGTCAATTATTATTAGAAAGAGTCCTAGCCTGCGGGTCAGAAGATCTTAGCTCAAATTTTAGTGATGTCATTAACTTTCTGTGTGATCTTAGGCAAACCACTATACTTCTCTGGGGTACATGGGGAGGACTAACCCTTGTGGTATGAGGGCTTGCCGAGTTCTTTTCAGGGCTACTCATCCACCTCTCACCCAGCTCTCATCTATGACTCCAAGAAGCTATAGAATGCACAGCAGCTGCATCCTGGTAAAACCATCTCTGCAGATGGGCTAAACCAGGTTGAGGGTAACCAACAGGCCTCAGATCCATTGATAAGTTAGGTGGATTTGAATACTTCCCCTGTTGGAATGAGAACGATTTGTTCTGACAGACATGAAGGCAGCTGAAGCAGGTGCTGTGGAGCACTTAAGAGTTTGGTCAGACATCAAAGATGCCAAGGTCATCTACTGCAACCTGGCTGTCATTGATCCCAGGCCAAGCCCCACTTGTTTATTGTTTGGGCCCTGATAGGCCCAGAGTGAATGCAAATAGCAATTGATTCTGTTTGGGCCAGAAACCATAAGGGTCTTCCCCTCTCTGATTGATTTTTTTTTTTTTGACTAGGTAAAGAGGCCATTCTCTGCCTCATTTCTTACCCAGCTTTAATCACTGAATGGGTATTGCCTCAGTCATAAGTTAAAGACCTTAGTTTTAAAAGGTCAAGGTTTCCCACTGCATCGAGGGTCATCTCCAATCATCTTGATCTAAATGTTGCCACTGGACCCAATTGGCTCCAGAGGAGAAAGTGAAGCTGGTGACTTTGCACAGCCAGACCTCACTTAAATCCAATTCACTTGAATGTCATGGCATCACCTTCCTGATGTCATTTGGGATGTCTCTGGGAATGAAGCCACTGGACTTAGATGACTCTGGAAGAGAGAGCAAGGCTGATGATTCTGAGCAACTTTACCTCATTTAAATCCAATTCATGAGCAAGTCAAGACATCATCCTGTGATGTCATTGTCCTCTTCAAAACAAAGAACAAACAACATATACTTCTCTGGCCTCTGGATCCTCCCTGTAAAATGAATCTCTAGGATTATAGGATTTAAATGTGAAAGGGACTATAGGGATCACTTAGTTTAATCCCCTCATTTTACAGAAAAGGGAACTGAGGCCCAACCAGTTTGAGTGGCTTTGGAGGAGGTTATGTAAATAGTACTAGAGGCAGGACTCAAATCCAGGATTTTTGACTCTAATTCTAGTATCCTTTACATTCAGTGTTGAATGTTCTATGTTCTAAGATCCCTTCCAGTTCTAACATTCTATGTTCCTACATTCTTTGTTCTATAATTTTATGTTCTAAAATTCCTTCCAGGGCTAACATGTTATGTTCTATGTTGTAACATCCTATATTCTAATACTTTGTGTTAGTTTCATTCCCTTGAAGGTTCAGCTCATGTCATTGACCCATTCACTGACTGGACCCAACCTGAGGGCCAAAGAAAGCAGTGGGCAAGAAGGAGCATCAGGGGTCACAGTACAGAGTCAGCTGGCCTTCCAGATCATTCCCCACCTTTTGGAGAGACACAGTGATATCCAAAGGGAAATGGGACCTGTGGCCCAGGATTACTGGATGGGGTTGGGGGTGGGTGGAGCATCCTACCCAGTGGTCACTTTCCCTTGTGGGAAACAAGACTGGGTCTCTGCAGAAGTGCCAGACTCCTCCCCCTGGGTCATGGCATCATCCTGTTTCTCTCTCTTTCCCTCCCTTGGCCTCCTGGATTGTGAAAGCACAGAAGCAGGTGTTGAACATGCAGCTTCAGCCACAGGTGCACTCCATCCTTCCCTATCCCTACAGGAGTATCTGTATATACACATGCTAGTCGTTGCCTGCAGGGTCTCCCCCTCCAGTCTACCTCACAAGGTTGAGTCACCTTATGATCTTAAAGCCTGAGAGATCTTAGAAATTGTCTGGTCCAATTTCTTCATTGTACAGATAAGAAAAATATGGAAGAAAGAAGTTGTAACTTGTACAAGGTTAATATATGTAATAAGTAGTAAAGCTGAAATCGAACCCAGGTCTTTGGATTTTGAATCTAACTTTGCAGCACTCCTCTGCTCAGAAGACTTCAGCAGCTTCTTCTTGTTATCCAGTCATTTCAGTCATGTCCTCCTCCTCCTGACCCCATTTGGCAAAGACATTGGAGTGGTTTGCCATTTCCTTCTCAAGCTCATTTTACAGGAAACTAAGGCAAACAAGGTTAATGGAAGCTGCTGTAGGGGCCTGGCAAATAAAATACTAACTCCTTAGCTCGGCATTCAAGGCTCTTTAAATCTGGCTCCAACCTACCATGAACTTAATCCCCTCCCCCCACACACACACTTTATTTTCCATTGAAACAAGCTGTTCCTGGATAACTGCTCTTTGATTTCTTCATCTGCAAAATGAGGGGTTTGGACTGGCTGGACTCTGAGATTCCCTCCAGCACACCATCTATATCCTTCCTTTTCCTGTGCTTGTGACCTCTCCCATGCCTGAGAATGGGATATCACTTCAGTCATCACTGCCTAGTGACAATCTATCCCTTCCCTTAGGTCCACCTAAATGACTCCTCCTCCTCCAGGTCTTCCCCATCACCCTTGCCCCCAGCTATAAGTGATCTTGGTGTTCTTCAGGTTGTCACACCAACGTTTGGCCTTCTCCTATGTACTTATAGCCTAAATTGTATCATAATATTTCTATCAATTCAATCTAACAAACATTTATTAAGCATTTATTACATATTGTGTGCAAGGCACACTGTGTAGGTGCTGTACAGAGATAAAAAATGATACAGTGTCTGCCTTCAATGAGTTTATACTTCATCAGGGGGCATATGGTTGAGAGCCAGACAAGTAAATATAAGGAAAAATATAATGGGAGAATAGGAGAAAAATAAATAAAATGTTCCGATTAAATTTATACAGAGAGAACCCTTCCATTGGATGTGGGTGTAGGAACTAGGGAAGGTTTCATGGAGGAGGTGGTACATGAACCAGATCTTAAATGAAGGGAAGGATTTGGATAGAAAGTGATACAAGGGAAGTCCATTTCAGGTGTTTATGTGTGATGCTGTAAGCAAGAAAGGGTTTTATGAAAGGGTGGGATGAGACTTTGAAAATGGGAATAATTTGGTTTGATTATAACACAGAGTATATCCGTCTGTGTAGGACAGGACAAGGTGTCAGAAGCCTAGGTCTTGTGGGTGAGGGGCAATGGGAGCTGGGATTGTCAAGGGGCCTGAAACTGACCAGTTTTTCCTCTTAACTTTGAGGGTAGGTTGGCACCAGATGGTGGAGGGTCTGGAATACCAGGAGGAGTTTGGATTTAGCATCCTAGAGGCTCAGAGCTGGAAGGACCCTTAGAACATAAAATGTGCAGAATTCAATTCAACAGGGGAACCTTTGAATATCAACAAGTCAGTTCTCCATCCCTCCTCCCCAGCCTTTAGGATTACAGGATCAGAGGATTTGGAAATAGCATGGATTTCTGTATCTAATCCCTTCATTCAATGAATACGGAAAAATGAAGCTCAGTAGAATACAAGGTCTTCGAAGGCAAGCATTGTTTTTTGTTTTGTCTATTCTGATCACCTGATAGCAATGCCTTGTACATAATAGGCAATTAATAAATTGTGGGCAGCTAGGTGGCTCAGTGGATAAAGTGCTTGGCCTGAAGTCAGCTAGACCCATCTTCCTGAGTTCAAATCTGGCCTTACACACTAGCTGTGTGACCCTAGGTAAGTCACTTAAACCTGTTTGCCTCAGTTTCCTCACCTGTAAAAATGAGCTGGAGAAAGAAACAGCAAACCACTCTGCATCTTTGCGAAGAAAACCCTGAATGGGGTCACTTAGAGTAGTTCATGACTGAACAACAACAATAAATACATTGTTGGTTGAACTGAATTAAGTGACTTGCCATGTGACCTCATGCCACATAAGTCTGGGTTAAAGGAAAGGATGTTTATCTGGGAGAAGAGAAGAATGGTTGGGGGTGGGGTGAGGAAGGGAACAGGACATGATAGCTATCTTTAAGTATTTGAAGGGCTATCACTAGCCAGAGAGATTAAATTTGTTTTACTTGGCCCCAGAACTACCCAGTTCTATCAGTATAAGTTGCATACAGGCAAATTTAGACTTGGTGTCAGAAAGAACCTGCTAATCATTAGAACTACCCCCAAGTGGAAATGGGGACCTTAGGAAGTAGCTTGTTGCTATCTCTGGAGGTCTTCAAGCAGATACTGGTTGACCATTTGTTGCACATGCTTCCAAGGGGATCCTTGTTTAAGTATAACAGGGACTACGAGGCCTCTGACCTAAGTCCCTTTCAGCTCTAAGATTTTGTCATTTCATCCAGGTAGGAAGAGGGAAAAGCTGGAATTCAAATTCTCATTCCCTGATTCACAATTCAGCATTTTTTCCACTCTGGACAAGTCATTTACCCCCTTTCCCCCACCTCAGTTTCCTTGTCTGTGAAATGGAGATAACATTCACGTCTCCCAGAAATGTTGTGAGGAAATTGCTTTGTAAACCATGAGGTGTGAACTGTTATTATTAGGACTAGACAGTAAGTTCCTCGGGGGCAGGAGCTATGTTATTTTTCATTGAGTATGCTTAATGCTAAGTACAGGGCGCTGAGTAGTAAAAAAAAAAAACAAACCAACTAATGAATGTCTTTTGAATCTAATGAATACAGTTCCCAAAACATCTCCATGCAGAGAGTATTTATACATGGATGCAAACATGGATGACCACGGACAACAATGCATCCTCACATACCTGCACAGCATCACACACTCAGGCACACCAACAAGCATACAGATATAGCCACAGGGATGGAATCTATTTTATCTTTCCATCTTGTCTCCTTCCCCTTTAATGCTGAGCATAAAACCTAGAACAGAATAGGTATGTAAAAGTGTTTTCTGAATAAATGAATGTATACACACACGTGCGCTCACACACACGGAGAGCTATTTTAAGGCTCCTTTTAGCATGTCTCTCCTTGTACATGGCATAGTCACATACATTTAGGCACAGAGATACACAAAAATCTGCACAGGCAGACACAAGACACACACCCATCTTTGTAACTGAGGAAAAATGACGTGGAGAATATATCTATGTCACAGTGGGTTGGGGTGCCAGGTCGAGTCCCTGGGGATGGATAAGGTGACCCCAAAACTTACAATAAAAGGAGCTCCTCATTTAGCTCTGCATGTGACAAAGCCCTTCCTACCTAGTAGCCTAATTTGCCCATCCATGATTCTAACCTCCCAGCTTGGGAAGTGATTTTTCTTCCCTTAGTGACTAGCTGAGGTCCTCCTGGTATGGTACCACCTTTTTCCCCCAGGGGAGTCCAGAGGTTTAACCCAATCCCCCCAAAACTCCCCAGTAAAGAGGGCTCCATAATCTTCCCTCCAGGGAAACCCAGCCTGTGGTGGGCCCAAATCGGCTGGGGGCAAGGAAAGTCCTGAGCCCTGGCCCCTGAGATGGAGGGCCCCGAGCCCCTTCGGGCTTTGGGATCCCCCACCACCCACTAGGGCCCAAAGTCCGCAGAAGTTCCCCCACCAACTTTCCACCACCACCCGCACAAAAGAAACTTTGTGGTAGATTTTTTTTTTTTTTTGGTCAAAGATGTTCCCTCTCGGGAAAATGATTGGCAAGTTGAAGAGCCGAGAAACAAAATTGTTTATACACTAATGAATAGAGGCCTGATTGCAAGATCCTGTTTGGAAAATTATAGTGCTGCATTGAAGCGGCACAATTACAGGCCCAAAGTTGCATATTCATTTCATCTCCTTTGCATAGAGATGAACAGGCAAGCCCAACGCAGACTCTAAATTAAAACGAACACCAAATTTAGTCACAGGTTACAAACTGCACTGCATTGTTTGACGGATAGAGATCTTTACCACCTGCGTCCAGCCTGATTACCAGACATCCAAGGGGAAGAAAAGAAAAGTTGTTTTTTTTCCCCTTCTCCTGAACAGTCAGCATGACAAACATGTAAAAATGCTAACTGCTTCTCCCTCCCTCCCCAACCCCCCACTGCCAGGCTTCTCCAGGCCCCTGATTCAACACTGGCACCAGGGCCCAGGCCCTGTGGGTGAGGGGCGATGGGAGCTAGGATGGCCAAGGGGCCTGGAACTGGCCAGTTTTTCCTCGTAGCTTTGAGGGTAGGTTGGCACTAGATGGTGGAGGGTCTGGAATACCAGGAGGAGTTTGGACTTAGCATCCCAGAGGCTCAGAGCTGGAAGGACCCTTAGAACATAAGATGCTCGAATTCAATTCAACAGAGGGACCTTTGAATATCAACATGTTAGAATTTAGTTCAACAAAGGGAATGTTAGCTAGGAAGGGTCTTAGAACACAGAACGTGGGAGCTTGAAGGGACCTTAGGACATAGAATGTCAGAGAAGAAAAGGACTTTAGAAAATAGAATGTTAATTGAGAAGGAAAGGAAGGATCATCTGGTCTAATCTCCCCAGTTTACACATGAGCAAACTGAGCCCCAGAGGGGGGTGGTGACTCACCTAGGATCAATCAAACAAGTAATTTCTTAAGCCCTTACTCTGCTCCAGGCACTGTGCTAAGCTCTGGATAGAAAGACCTAAATGAAACTGTTCTTGGCCTAGAGCTTACATTCTAATAGCACAGAACAGCGGCATCAAACTCAAACAGAAATGGGAGCCACTAAACCTTATGTAAAGAGCACCGTAGACTGCATGTTAACTTAGAAAAATCACATGTGAACAGTATCTACGTTCTACTATATTTTTATTTATTCTGTTAAATATTTCCCAATTACATTTTAATTTGTTTCTGTAGTACTTGGGAGTGTTGTGGGTCACATGTGACCTGTGGGCCACATATTTGACACCTCTGGCATTGATAACCTGTACATACATTTGGATATACAAGACATACACAAAGTAACCTTAGAAAAGAAGGCACCAGCAGCTGCAGGTACCAGGAAAAATCTCCTGAAGACAGTTGCACCTGAGCAAAGTCTTGAAAGAACCCAGGGATTCCCAAGAATTGAAGGGGACAGCATTCTGGGAATGGGGGGGGGCAGCCAATGCAAAAGCATCAGGGTGGGAAATGGAGCACCAAGTGGGAGGAGCATCAAAGAGGCCAGCATGGCTTGACTGTAGAATGCATGGAAGGGAGGAAGGGGTAAGAAGGCTGGTGAGGTAGGAAGTGGCTTTAAATATCAAACAGGTGACTTTATATTTGATCTTTGAGACTAGACACATTGGAGTTTATTGAATTGGGAAAAGGCATGGATAGACTAGAGCTTTAGGAAAACCACTGTGATGATGGATGGCAAGTGGACTGGACTAAGAAGTGGTGGGGCTAGGGCTGGAATGCAGGGCTCTTGACCAGACATCCAAGACCTTATTCCATAGGCAATGGTGAATCACTGAATAACGGGCTCATAGTAGTTGACATTTACCTCTTTTTAGTTGCAAACCTTTTCACACCTATTATTATTTTACCCTCATAATAAAAGGCTAAGCCTGATAACTGTTATTCCTATTTTACAGATGATAAAGAAACAGAGATTTAGAGGGGGTGAAAATGAATGGCAGAATTGGACCCCAACCCTATCCCCCTGAGTTCTAGGCCTTTAGCTCACTCTACTGCCCCCTTTCTCAGTCTCTTTCTGGCTTCTCTTCACCCAGAGGAATCCCATACACATGTAGTAGGAAAGAAAGGCTTCTTCTGTGGGCTAGAACAAGTAGTTGTGCCGATGCTGTGGGGTGGGGGAAGCAGCTATTCTGAAGAGAGTGGAGAGTCATTAAATGTGGGGAGAAAAAGAGACCTTGGGGGAAACGAAGAGGGAATGGGGTCTTGGAGGAAGAGAGAGAAAGCTGCGGAGACATGGGAAGGAGACTCCATTTTGAGTGGAGACTTAGAGAATCCACTCACACGGCCACAAATACAACCATGTATACATATACTCTTAAATATAAGAAGCATAGAAAAAGATACTATCCCTTATACACATACAGATGCATGCTCCATACACACCCTTCTATGATGACATAGCTTTATACATATACCTAACACACACACACACACTCTTACACATTTCTCTTACAAATATGGGCACGCATATCCAATAATACACAGATGTATGAATTCACACATGAACATACACACACACTCACATTTCCCTTTTTCACATTTATATACATGTGCATCCACTCCCTACACAATTCAATTGACAAGCATTTATTAAGCACCTACTGTTTGCAAGGTATTACAGTAGGCGCTAGGAATAAAAAATAAAAAATTCCCTGCTCTTGACAATTTTACATTGTTACATATATTCTTATACATATAAGCATAAACATATATACGGTCCTTCTAGCTCTAAAAAAATTATATAATTCTGCATATTCTTCTTTCTGGCCTTAACCTTAGGCCAGACTAAAGGAAAACCCCTTGGTGGGGAGGCCTTTATTCCCCTCTCCTCTCTCCTATGTAACATGTAAAACCTCTCCAATGAATCAGAAAACCCGGATTCTTTTCCTAGTTCTGCCTCTAATGCCTTGTGTGAATTTGGGTAGGTGACTTCCCCTCTCTCAGCCTGTTTCCCAATCTGTAAAATTGAAGGAGGGTGGATTAATTGATCTTCACAGTTTTTTTCCCAAAACCTGACAGTATTTGTTCTATATTCTAATGTCCCTTACACCCTAATATTCCATAACTCCATGAGACTGTTTTGGAGCAGGAAACCTGGGATAAGATTGAAAAGGTTTGGGAAAATAATCCTGGCCTGGGGAGTTCCTTGACACAGGCAAGATAGGCAGAAATTCTCAAGTGAGGAATCAGCTTCTTTGCCCCTTCTTTCCTCAAAGAAAGGAGGGCAGTAATCCTGGACACAAACCCAGAGTCTAAATTTCTTGCTTTTAGGAGTAGCAGTGAATTGCATAGCAGTGCCCCCTGGTGTTCGCTCCTAGTGTTGCAGACAGCTTCCTTCCAGATCCTGGATTCCCTGAAGACCCTCTCCTCCGTCCCCAGGTTGGAGTCCTCCTTAGGACTTCCTCTCAAGGGCTCTGAGTTTGGCCCCTCAACCCCTTTTGGAGAGTTGGGCAATGGAGACAGACTGAACAAACAATATTGGAAGGGAACCCTTATACCTCATTTATCAGAAGAGGGAAGGTAGGCTGAGACAAAGGAAATGACTCGCCCACTGTCATACAGCCTATTTATTATATGCTGTAATGTGGTATAGTGGAGAGGATACTCGATTTCGAGTCACACCTGGGTTCTAATTGCGGCTCTGCTAGTTACTGTATGACACTGGTCAAGCCTCTGGAAAGGGCATACACTTTGGGAGTCAAAAGACTTGGTTTAAATACCATCTCCAGCACTTATTAGACACATGACCTTGAAGGAGTCACTTGTACCTCCTTGGGCTTCAGTGGCCATATCTATAAAATGAGGGGCTTGGACTAGTTTCTGAAGGCTCCTTCCAGCTCTGACCTTCTGTGTTCTCAGGTTAGTTCCAGCCCTGGCCTGCTATGGTTCTACAGTTTTAAGTCACTGGAGGCCCAGGGAATGGTTTCCCAGAGGCTGTTCTCAATGAGCTGAGTCTTAGAAGACAGAAGAGCTGGGCTGGTCATGAGAGATCACCAGCTACAGTGGTCAGCAAACAGTAGCCTCAAGTTCCCAAAAAGACTCTTTAAGCTACAATAAAGTAATGATTCTTATTTTGTGAGTCGAACCCATATTTGCCCACTCTTGCACTGGAGTCTCTCCATTCCACAACTCCAGCCCTGCTCCACCTGTCAAGGCTTGATCTTCATCATCTCCTCCTTCCCCCTCCCCTCCCACCCATTCAGACTAGGGCAGTATGGGAGAGTGGACCAGCAGCAAGACTGGCCTCAGAGCTCTAAAGTTCTCTAGCTGCGAGACCACTGAAAAGTCATTGAAATTCTTGGAGCTTCAGGTCCCATTATCTGCAAGGGATAGTAACACTTAATCTCTCTCACTTATCCTCTCTCCAGGCAGGCTCTCCCTTCTACCTCCCTGACACCCTGTTCCCTATCCCCTTCCCTCCCCCTTCACAGTCCCCACCTAGTTCAGGCCCTCATCCCTCTTGCTTGCCTTAACTCTTAACAATAGCATAACTGGTCTCTCTTCTTCCACAGTCTCTCCTCTGTCTGGCTCCTCCTCAGGAGGTACCAAAATTATCTTCCTAAAACACAAGTCTGTCCATGTCATTCCCCTACTGAAAAACCTCCAATAGTTCCCCACTGTCTGGAGAATAAAATGCCATCTTTTCAGCTTCCAACTTAAAGCATTCCCTATTCTGACCCTAGACAACTTTATGGACACATTTCACATTCCTCCCTTTTTATGCACTAGTTCCTCCACCTCAACTGGCCTCTACTTGCTGTTCCCAACTCATCATTTCAATCTCTGGGCCTTTGTGTTGACTATCCCACCTCATCTCTGCTTCATAGACTCCTGGGTTCCCTGCAAGGTTCAGCTTAGGTACCACTTCCTTCCAGAAATTCTAGATCTCCCTAATCATAGTACTTTCTCTCCTCAAACTTTTCTGTTTTCATGGTCCATCTTCCTCAATAGAATGTAAGTCTCTTGAGAGCAGGGGCAGTTTGATTTTTGCCTTTGTTATCTTCAGGGCTTAATAGTACCTTATAAATAACAGGTACTTAACACATGCTTATTACCATTATCTTCCAAGGGACGAACTAATTATACTCACCTACTAATGGAGACACAGGCTATAGGAGCCTGGCCACCCTTGAGTATTGGTATGAGTCTTCTAGAGACAATTAAAATGGCTTATTTGGTGTTATTTTAATTACATTAACTTGTATACTCATAGTACTTTGTTTTATGTCTCTCTACTGCAGTTAACTGTAATAGTGGGTATTAGAGAATATCTGTATTTATGTGTTATCCTTCCTACGAGACTACATTCCAGGGTCGGTGCCTTATTTTATTTAAACCCTTCATCTTCCTTGAGCTTGGCACAGCTCTCTATACACTGTGGTTGCTTAACAAACGCTAATTGATTGAAATGAAATAATAAAGATGTAAAACTCAGGATAAGAGGAAGCTGGTACCAACTCTGTGGCACCAGCTAATAAAGAATTGAATCGAGAATTTGGCTTGGTATAGCAGAAGGTGTTTTGGATTCAGAGCCAGAGGACCTAGCCTTGAATCTCAAATCCACCATTTACCATAACCATGGGCAAGGTGTTTTCTATATTTGAGCCTCAGTTCCTTCATTTGCAAAATGAGGGGCTTAGACTTAATGAACTTTAAGGTCCCTTAAAGCTTTCAACTCTAAATTTATGATTCTTGGGGGTGGGGGGAGAATATATAATAGGTGGTAATTCTCTAGCACATCACAGTTTGAAAAGTACATTACTTTAATCATCTCACTTCATCCTTGCAACAGCCCTGGTAGGAAGAGTGAATATTGCTATCCTATTTTACAGAGAATGAACTAAGATCCAGAGAAAAGAGACTTGTCCAAGGTTTCTAAGGATACTAAGGAGATACTAAGGGACAGAGTCATAATTCATAGAATAATTGGCTTGAGAGCTAGAATAGACCTTAGAGATCATCCAACACAAACCCTCATTTTATAGATGGAGAAATTGAGGCCAAACATAGCTACTATGTTTAAGGTCACACAGTGAGTAGCAAAGATAGGATTTGGACCCAGATTTTTTGACTCTAAATTCAGCGACCTTTGTTCAGCACCCTGAGTTCCTCAAAAAGCTATAGTCTAAGACTATTGACCTCTTCTCCCTTTACCCCTTTCCCACTCCCACACAGTGGTTCTTCCTATCTTTGATCTTCTGGAAAGTCAAGATCAAACAGTTTCCCAAGGCCCCCTCATCTCCTGAAATATAGGATGGTGGGATGGAGGCCAAGAATGAGTCAGAGGCAATGATACAGGATACAAGTCTTCTCCTCCCCTGCAGGAGCCACTCTCCAAGAGCTCTAGATTAGGAAATGAACAATATTATTATGGCGATCCTGCAGGTGGCCACAAGGTGGTAGTATGAGATCAGGCCATTTGGGCTTACTGTGTTTGACCAACCAGCTCTTAGCACACACTAAATCACTAGTCCTTGTTGACTGGTTCACATCAGTCTTTTCACCTCCAAGCTTCTGAATCACACAGCAGCATAACCTGAAGTGAAGCTCAAAAGATCTGGGGTCTACCACTGATTTGTTGTGTGACCTTGAGCAAGGCACATCCTTTCTCTGGCCTCATCTCCATATCCACAAAATGGGCATAACAGTTCCTGTCCTGTTTCTCTCCCTGGGCTGTTATTAGGAATGGATGAGATACTGTGTATAAGGGCACTTTGTGAGAATAAAGGGCCATATGAAAATTCCTTCCTCTTGTGGCAGTGGCTCTTCACATTTTTTGCATCCCTTCAGCAGTCTGCTGAAACCTATGGATCCCTTCTCAGAAGAAAATTTTTAAATGAATAAAAGAAAATACATAGGATTACTAAAGAAGTCACTTATGCTGAACTACAGTTATCAAAATATTTTTTAAAAATTCACAGATCCCTGATTAAGAAGTCCTGCTCTCCTATATTAAGAGTTATGGATACTTTCAATCAATCCATAAGCATTTAGTAAGTGCTTACTAAGTACTAGGCTCTGTGCTGGGCAGTGGAGATGCAAAGAAAAAACAAGAGGTAAACAAGAGGATTATTAGCCCCAAATTACAAAACTCAGGGCTTGCCAGGGTCACAGAGCTAGTGACTGCCAGAATTTGACCCCATATCTTCTGACTTCAAGACTTATGCTCTTTCCACTACAACACAAGATACAGATGTGAGCAACTGTTAATTATACAAATGTGAGGCTTGGAAGAGTCAAGTGACTTATCTAGAGTGACAGCGCCACCCCTGGAATCCTAGGATTCAACTCCTTGCCTGTATAATAGGCAAAGGAATTAAGAAATTAAAATTCCTTGAAGTTCTACAGAGGAAAACATAATGAACATACATTTGCTCTCCTCCTATCTCTTTTCTATTCTTAGATAAGTAGTAAGTATGGATGTAATCTTCCTGCTTTGTTGATCACTCTCTCATCCCTTTCAACTGGATCCCTTAAAATCACTTTGGAAATATAAATTTCCCTTTGACCTCCACATCTTCTTCTGATCCTTCCATCCATCATCTCCTTGCATCAGCAGAAACCTGGATTTTTCTTATACACGCTTTGCCACCCTTTCCACAGGAGGCTTGCTCCTTTACCCAAGTTCCACTCACTGAGCTAGGAGGCACAGTCAGAACATTTGCTTCTCCCCACTTCCAAATCCATTCCTCTGACACCATCTTTTAGTAACCTTTCCTTGTAAAAAAGTTCATGCAATTTAACTCTGCCACGCTTATTCCCCATTTTTGCTGTTGACATCTCTTTCAGAGGAATTACAGGATGCTGACCTGGGGATGAGGTAAAGAAGGAATCTCTCACATTCTTAGGGTTAGTATGTGGGACACTGGGACAGACTCCACAGGGTAAGTAAAGGGATATAGATTCCCCAGAGTCATTGCTGGGCCTTGACTTATTTGGATCCTGACCATCTCTACTTGAGAATTTACCATCCCAGAGGGAGGATAAGCTATAGGAATCAAGGAAGCTGTAACCCACAGCCAGAGTGCCCAAGCTGGAGGAGTCTTGCCTAGGAGTTAGGGTGGGGAGGCCCCAGGATTAAGGGGCAGTAGCAGGTAGTTGAAAGAATTAGAGAGTTAGATGAACTGGATTGAGACCCAGCTCTGGAACTTTTTAGCTGTGTAAGTTTAAGCAACTTACCTCCCTTTATCTGGCCTCAGTTTCCTCATCTGAAAAATACCAACAATGACACTGGCACTCCTTTCCTCACAAGTTATAAGAAAAGTGCTTTAAAAACTGGAGGTGGTTATAGACATGAGAATTCTATATCATGCATAGATTGTATCCTTGGCTTGTGGTCAAAATGTGACATCACTGACATTTGTCTACAGTGTTCTCCCTCTTCTCCACCCCAAAGCCCAATTTCAGGTGTTCAGGGCTTTTCTGCTCACTCTCTACTCTTCCCAGGTCTCCAGAAGGTCTTTATCAATTCTTTCCCACAGAGGACAACAGGGAATGATGCTTCTAATGGGGTTTTCCAGTTCTACAGGGGACAGAGGTTTATTGGACCCCTGGGAATAAGGAAGGACCTTTTTAAGGTTCTCAGACAATAAGGGCTCACACTTATATAGCACTTTAAGGTTAGCAAAGTGCTTGACAGGTTCTCATTTGATCATGATGGAGGAAACAGAAAAACAGCCAAGGGAAACAAAATGGGAAGTGGGGTGTGACACATCCAGGATGGAACTTTATATTTCTATCCACCTTGGACATTTACTATGCAACATGAGGCAGTGTGGTATGGTGGATAGTGTTGGACTTGGAATATGGAAGACCTGGATTCAAACTCTGCCTTCGATACTTATTAGTTGTGTGATACCAGGCAAGTCACTTATCCTTTCTGGGTTTCAGTTTTCTCACCTGTAAAATGAAGGGGTTAGATTTGATGACCTATAAGGTCCCTTCCCACATGACTTACTGCCTGTCTCAATGTGAAAAACAGATAGAAAATAAGGACAGTCCTTGACCTTCTAGAGCCCACAATTGTAGAGCAGGGGGAAGGGAATGCCATGGACACACATAAATATAACACTACTTAAAATATAATAGGAGTAGAACAGAGCTTCCCTCAAAGTACCATAGAAATATAAGGAGAGAACTCTTTCATCTGGGAAGAGAAAAGGAGTGGAGGTGTTCAAGGAGGGCTCCATGGAGGAAGAAGTAGCTGAGTAGAGCTTTGAAGGATGGGAAGGGCTTCAGAGGAAAACGGAGAAAGGGGGAAAACCATTCCAGCTGAGAAGAAAGTGGCAGCAAAGACCATAAGATTATAGGATTTAGAGCTGGAATGGACTTTAGAGATTACCTAGCTCAATATTCTCATTTTATAGATGAGGACACTGATGTCTAAAAGGGGAAATGTCCCAAAAGAAGAAGAAATCTTAGCAAGGCGGGGTACAGGAAGCTGATATATCTTATTTCTAAATGCTCATCTGGTTAAGGCTATGGTTAACCCATTAAAACAAACAAACAAACATGTAAAGCAACTCAGGAGTGACACAATCCCCAACAAAAACAGCTCCCGTTTCTAGAGCACTTTGGGATTTACAAAGTACTTTCTTCAGAGTAAGCCTGTGAGGTAAGTAGGCAAGGATTTCTTTCCCCATTTTAAAGAGGAGGAAACTGAGGCTCAGAGAGGTGAAATGACTTGCCCAGGTTCACACAGTTAAGTGTCAGAGGTGGGATTTAAATCTATATCTTCTGAATGCAAGACCATGTTCTTGCCATTACACCATGATGCTTCAGAAGGAATGATCATAGGATCAAGAGCTGGGGGGGATCTTGGAGATAATCTGGTCTAGCCTCATCAAATCACAGATAATGTTATTGAGACCCAGAGAAGTTTAGTGACTTGTCTCGTGTCACACAGAGGGTTAAGGAGCAGAATGAGGATTTGAACCCAGGCTATCTGACTCCAAGTCCAATGCTCTTAACACTATAATAGGCTATTTCTGCTCTATGCTCAAGTTTAAGTATACTGTGGGTAGTTCCAGGTGAACCTGGAGGGCTTTCCCCTGTAGGATCCAAAGGAAGGGAAAGAAAGGAAGGAAGTAGAGACCCAGGGGGTGGGTTTACGCAGGAACATGAGCCTCAATGGCTGAATCTTCCTCATCCTCATCAGAGAAACTGATGTGCAGGATTGTGTCATTGGCCCCAGATGGGAAGGTTGTGGGTGAGAGGTGCAGCTGAGTGACCCCAGCTTTGGTTTCCTCTAAGATGTCACTGCTCACTGACTCTGGAGTTCCAGAGGAGGATGGTTGTCCTGGGTCAGGCTCCGAATCCAGGCTGAGGGAAGTCTTGGTCAACCTTTTCTTGAGAGTGGGGGGTGGAGGGTGAAGCTTGGGAATGGATGGTGATGTCAGAAGGCTGGAGAACAGTATAGAAGATTGGGGAAGGGAGGAAGAGGGGAGAGTGGAAAAAACATAGGACCTGGAGTCAGGATTATTCCTGCATTCTTTACACTTTCTAACTTTCTGAACCTGTCTCCTCATCTAAAAATAATAGGGATAATCATATCAAGGCTGTTGTGAGGAAAGGGCTTCTTAAATCACTTGGGGACCTGCCTGGGAACAGAGGGATGATCTAAAGCTCTCCTGGTTGCCTCGGCCTTCCTGTGAGCTGGTAATATGTCTGGGATGTAGGGGATTCGTTGCAAGAATTCACAGGAGGATTTCCTCCCCATTGCTTCCAATTCATTTTGCCTCGGACCCAGCAGGACCAAGAGGTGCTCTCTCTTCAGGGCTCTGATTTCATTTCTAAGGGCTGAGGGAGGGCTCTCAGTCCAGGGCCATCATGGGGAAGTACAGGAGTGTTGTAAAAAGAGCACAAGCTCTTCCTCTGGAGGACTTTGGTCTGAATCCCAGCTCTGCAAACTTACTATCTCTGTGTGGCAGGGGCTGGGCTAGACCTGCTCAAAGGTCCTTTCCAGTTCTAAATTCTAAGATCCTATTATTCATAATAAACCTTTATATTATTTAGTGTTTTGAAGTACCTCAAAAAGTCTTTTCATTAGATCCTCAAAGCAAATCTGTGAAAGGGGGAGTCTAGGTTTGATTTCCCCTTTTTTACAGAAGGAAAAATTAAGGCTTGGAGAGGGGAGTCATTTGTCCCAAATCATATAGGGAATGGGTTGAGTTAGGGACAAAACCAGAACAAGAGGTTAGGTCTCTTGACTCCTAGTTTATCACTCTTTGCATTACAACATACTGCCCTCAGTATCTAGAGAAGGTATAAGGACCTCCAGTAGGTATTTATGTCTCTCTAAGATCATGAGGAAGAGGGCCTTTGTCTACCTTCAGGAGAGCAGGCAGGGAGGTGGTGGGGTCACTGACCTATCCTTATTGGCTGTGATACTGGAGGAACTCTCTCCCTGTTCAGTCTCCTTGGAGTCTTCCTCTCTTTGGCTGAGCCCAGGCAGATGTCTACTTCTCAAAGTCAGGCTAACCTTTCCCACAGTGTCTTGGCTTCTTTGGGCCCTGGGACCCCGGGTGGAGGCCCGGTCCAGGCTAAGGCTGAAGCTCTGCAGAGACTGGCCACCTGTTTGGGTAAAAGAAAAGAAAGAGAGAACCATAAACTCTTTGATAAGATTCTAAAGATTCCCAGGGATCTCAGAGATTGGCAGCAGCCAACTCCTGTACCTCCTATCCAAGCTCCAGAGCTCTTTGTTCTAAGGTCCCTTCTCATTCTGACATTCTCCATTTTGGGTACTAACATTCTATCTCATCAATAAGGGCAGGTTCTTTCTGTTCTAAGGTCCCTTGTAGTTCTAACATTCTCTGTTCCTGGTTCTTTGAGTCATGGATGAGGATAAGTCAGAGCCTTCCCTAGCTTTCCCTCCTGGAGATAACTGCAAGGCCTCCTCCCTTTGAATTTGGAGCAGGAGGAGCCCAGTGAGATACTATAAGAATGTGAATTCTTAGGTCCTTTCTAGCTCTAACATCCTATATCCTATGAAAGAAACAAAAGAAAATCTCAGTGTAACCAGTTCAAAATCTTGACACCAACATCCACCCCCACTGTACTAGGAGCCCAGGATATCCCTCAAGCTATTCTATACTCCTGCAATCCTGGAACCCATTAGGCCAACATCATCTCCTCTTTTCATCTTCACCTGGGCCACACAAGATTCCCAGCCTCCCCCAACCCCAAACCAACAAGCCAACTCCAGCCTCTTTCTCTGTCTAGAGCCAACTCCCCTTACCACCAGCTCCCTGTCCTGCCCTGAGTCCTTCTTACCATTAGGCCGGCCCCAAGCTCTTTCCTCTAACTCCCTCAGCTGCCGACCCAATAGCGCCATGTGCTGAAGCAGGTCTCGGTTGGTCAGTAGCAACTGGTGGATCCTGGCCTGGGCCTCCACTCTGGCAGCTGTCTCTGCGGCCAGCTGGTCTGTGAGAAGCTGTACCTGGAGAATTACCATCATGACCTCATTTGTGGCCATTCTTGACCTCTACCTTTACCACCTAATTCTCTTTGTGAAAGAATGACAGAATCAGGATTCCCAAACACAGAGGTTATTCTAATCTATGGCCTTGAGCCCTGGATCCATTTCCCAACATTTCAGCAACTGCTCATCACTTTCTACTTAAGACTTACAGTGACATGGAGCTCACTACTTCTTGGGCTGTCCATTCCATCTATGGGAAGCTCTTATTGTCAGGAAGGCGGTCTTCACGTCAAGCCAAAAACTGCCTCTCTGTAATATGAACCTATTGCCCTTAGTTCTTCCCTCTCAGACAGGTTGGCACAGTGGATAAAGTGCTGGTCCTGGAGGCAGGGAGACATGAGTTCAAATCTAACCTCCTACTCTTACTATCTGTTTGGGCCTACGTCACTTAATTCCTGTTCGCCATAAATGAGATCTTTGTAAAGTGCTTAGCAAAGTGCCTTTGTACATAATAGGTGCTATATAAAAGCTTATTCCTTCCTTCCCTCAAGCCAAGTAAAATCCCTCTCTTTTAGGACATTTAGATTAGCTCTTCAGATTTTTGAAAACAACTATCACATGTCTTCCTACTGACCAAGGTCTTCTCTAAATTTCCCCGCGAGGTGTCTTCAATGCACATTTTTTTCTACTCCCCAAACTGGTAGATTAGCCTCTTTCCTAGAATACTATTACAAGTAAGTTCAAGAAGGAAGAGACCATGTTTAAAAAAAATATTTTGTCTTCCCCACACCTAGCACAGGACTTTCTACACAGTAGATACATGACAAATATTTGTTGAATAAGAAAATAAATGCTAGCAAACCTCCTTTGAAAAATCCACTCTATTTGCACAACAAAAAGGGAACAGATTGGGAAAAGAATATTTGCAGTAAATATGTCAGATAAAGGTTTGGTTTCCAGAATCTATAAATACTGGTTGAATGACAGTTCTCTAAAGAATGAACGCGTCTCTCTAAAAGCAATATGCTCCTCCATGGAGCGATGGTCAAGGAAGATGAACAGACAACTATTGAAGGAGGAGAGGCGAAATGTTTATAACATGTTAGAAGATACTTAGTCAACAAATTAACCAACAAGCACTTATTAAACACTGACTATATACCAGGAACTGTGCTAAATGCAAGAAATAAAGAAAAATTTTTAAAAAATTGTCCCTGATCTCAAGGAGCTCATATTCAAATAGGGGACAACATAAAAGATAAACGCAGAGTAGAGGGAGAGTCAGCTTAGAGGTGAAGGCGGGGCAGCTGGGAGAACCAGGAAAGGCCTCCCTACAGGGATTCTATGGAGCAGAGGTAAAGAGGGAGAGCACTCCAGGAATGAATAGACAGCTAGTGCAAAGCCACAGGCAGAAGGTAGAGTATGAATATGGAGCTGGTATGGCTCCATTGTAGTCTGCAAGGAGAGGAGTGGAATGTAAGAAGACAGATAAGGTAGACAAGGTTATTTAACAGGGTTGATGTGGTCAGACATATGCTTTAGGTATCTAAATGAAGGATGGATTGGAGTGAAGAGAGACTTGAGGCCGAATGCCAAGTAGGAGGCCATTTTAATTGTCTAGGACAGATGTCCTAGACCAAGGGTGCTGGTTCTGTGAGTGGATTTGGAGGGAGAGATAATGAATTATTTTTTGGATATGTTAAGCTTACATTTCCTTCAGGAACTCTAGTTTGAATTGTCCAATTGGCACTATGGGACTAATTCAGGAGAGACTAATGCTAGATACAGAAATCTGGGAGTCATCTGCATAGAGTTTCTAACTGAATCCATGAATGAGATCACTAAGTTAGAGACTATAGAGATAAAGAGGGACTAAGACTTAGCAGGTACACAAAGCCTTACATCACCAAACTAAGACCTGGGAAGGACCTTAGGATAAAAAGGCCAAGGTCTCTCACTGCATTTGGGGTCATCTCCAGTTGTCCTAACCTATGTCTTGCCACTGGACTCGGATGACCCTGGAGGAGAGAATGAGGCTGATGACTTCGTATAACCCTGACTCACATAAATCCAGTTCACTTGCAAGTCAAGTCACCACCCTCCTGATGTCATTCATTCTCTTTGAGAAGGACAAACAGTGTTCTCTTTGGAGTGGATTTTTCAAAGGAAGTTTGCTAGCATTCTGTTTCTTCATGACTATGAAAGAAATATTTCCTATGTATCTACTGTGTAGAGAGCTCTGTGCTAGGTGTGGCAGATATAAGACATTTTAATTAGATACAGTCTCTGCCCTCATATAATTTACAGCGTAATAGCATTTTAAGAAAAAAGGTTAAACATTCAATTCAAGGAGCACAAAAATGTCAAATTACAGAACATGTAGGTATATTGATGGAACCCCAGGGGGAAGGTTAGCCTATAGAAGAGATGGGTGGGGGAAGACCCATGATGGCTGTTTTCAAATATCTGAAGGGCTGTTATGTTGAATCAGGATTATACTTATTCTGCTTGTCTCAAAAGGGACAAACTAGGAGCAATGGATTCAAGTTATAGGAAGATTTTGGCTTGAGTTGAAGACTTCCTCACAATCACAGCTGTCCATGATGTGCACTTAATAAATGCTTACTGACTGATTGATCTGATCAGCAAGGTTTTGTTATTTCTTCTAATTCCATTCAGCAGTATGGGAGTAGGAGAAAGAAGAAGGCATATGGTGGGAGTAATCCAGGACTAGTTTTGATGAGGCTTGATTGATGATGGGACAAAGGAGCAAGGGATTCAAGAGTAAAGCACAGAATAGAAATGAATGGGCTCACCAATTGGGAAGGGAGGAGAGTGTAGCCAGAGCAGGGATAACAGAGGGGAATGGAGAGACTGGAGGTCAGGGTGGGATAAAGAGAAGGTTTAGGAAGAATGAGGCATAAAAAGGAAAAAAGATAAAATATTATGCTCGATAAAAAAAAAATCCAGTTCTTACACATGAAAGCAGAATACTTTCAAAGGCATGATGAAAAGCATGAATCACCCCTGTGAGAAGTTGAGGTGGAATGGAAAAATAAATCATGGGAATTGGGGATTTAGGATATTTGAAGGGACAGTTGAGGGATGAAGGTAGGGTGGAGAGGAAGTCTGTGAGTCAAGCACTGAACTCATTGCGAAAGAGGGAGAATTACTTGGAGATAGGGACCTAAACTACAAGCAAGTTCTGGACTGGGTAATAAGGAGGTAAGGATGGGGGTAAAGTGAGAAGGCATTCTAAAATCCATCTAATTGAATCCCTTCATTTTTACAAGTGAGGAAACTGAGGCTCAGAGAAGGTGAGTGGCTTATCCATAGTCATAAACCAGTAAGTATCAGAGATCTTCCTGATTTCAAGTCCAGCACTCTATCCATTATGCCACCCCTTTCCTTCAATCCAGTCATAAGCAGAGAAATACAAATCAAGAAGGCTTAAGATATCACTTAATTCCCACTAAATTAGCAAAGACAAATATCCAATATTATCAGGGCTGCTGGGAAATAGGCACTCTATTACACGCTTGTTTGGAGTACCTATAGATGGATGCAAGCCTTTTGGAGAACAACTAGGCAATATACAAAAAAATAGACAAGACATGATAACCTCTGTCCCAGTGACGCCATTGCTAATACATTTTCCTAAAAGTACACAAAAAAGGAAAACAAGATCAATCTGCTCATTTTGTAAATAGCAAAAAGCTGGAAGTCACCTATATTTCAATGACTTAAGAGTGGTTAAAATATGGTATATTTCTATAATACAATATTATAGCACCATGAAATGATAAATAGAAAGGGTGTAATGACCAAAATAACTTACATTTGTATAGGGGGTTCATGTTTGCTAGCATTTTACGTGCATTATCTCACCACAACTCTGTTATTTTGACTTATCAGTATGGAAACAAAGGCTCAGGGAATCTGGGGATCCTGAAGCTAGTAAATGTGAATTATATCTGCAATTAGACTGGTAGAACCATAACTATAAACATATTGACTACAATGACATATTTTTAAAAAAAGAAAAATCTAAATAATGCAATTTCATAAAGATATGAAAAAGATGCAGAGCAAGTGCATTTTTTGGCCATTCATTTGGTTTTACTTTATGAAATGTTGATTATTTATGAGAAGCAACATGGTATAGTGGACAGACAGCTAACTCTGAAGTCAAGATCTACCTCTGACAAGCATAGCAGCCTCTGTGACCCGGAGCAAATCTCTTACCCCGTCGAGGTTCCAGGTTAGTGGTGTCAACTCAGATACAAAGGGGGACCACATACATAAGGATGTCTGAGGGTCACGTATTGACTTGGAGAACCACATAATAACATTATCTATATTTCATCGTATTTTTGCTAATTTTGTTACTTATTTCCCAATTACATTTTAATCTGGTTTCTGCTATGCTGGAAGTGCTGTGGGCCACCTGGGGCCAGGCAGGGAGCATGCTCACACCTCTGCTCTAGGCAACTTCTAGGGCCATACATGATAGACCAAGTGCCAATCTGCCTTGGTAAATGGCATCCACAGTGGCAGTCCCCTACACCAATGAAATCATGGGTCTGGTCTAAATAAAATGATTTTATGTAACACTGTATTTTTAAACTTTTTATGTCTATCATATATATATATATATATATATTTACTTTCATTGATGGCTGAATTTATAATAATTGTTTTTACAAAAAGAAAAATACAAGTTCTGTTTCAAGTGACTTTTTTTCAAATAAGGAATGATGCTACTCAGCATCCTCCAAAGCATTTGAGTCTATCTCATGTGAGCCTCATAACAGGCCTGTGAAGGTCACACATAGTAGTATATCCCTTTTACAAATGGTAAAGGTTATGTATATACCTTTATGCATATATGCAATACTCATTTTTCTGAGCCCCAGAGAGGTAATAGTGACCTATCCAAGGTCATGCACCTAATAAATGAGAGAGCCAGGATTTAAATCCAGTGCTCCTCATTTCCACATTCAGTGTGTCTTCCAACATACCAACACGGCTTCTCCAGGAGAAGAAGGGGTGAGTCTACGGTGAGACCAGAAGACTATCAGGAAATTAATGTCTCCAGGAGTACAGATATAGAATGATGGCAGAGGATTAAGCTGAGGACCATAGAGAGAGGAAAAGTCCATGACCCCTTAGTCACTCGGAAAGCTACTCAGGAAAGCCCAGCCCATGGGGAGCTCTACTTAGGGGAAGAGAAGAGGGGGAGGAATATTACCTGGGCAGTGGCTACCTGAGCCTGCTGCCACTGCTGGAGAAGCTGGTGATGGAGGAGCCTAGTACAATGGGGAGTCAACAGGGGTGTTACTGGCATGGCTGATGACTTCGGGGAGGATTCTAGGCTTCTCGAGGGTGACCATGGAGGAGCACTGGCAGGGTGGGCAGGGCCAGCTCCGGCATCCTGGACACAGCGGCATACCTTGGGATAGAGAAAGGAAAAGGAGGCATAATGAATAGATTGTGGGGGCCTAGCTCAGTCATATCTCAAGAAGGGCTGGATTTGGTAGAAAAAGACAGAAATAGTGAAGCAGAATGGAGAACATACCCAGTCACATACACACTGGTATCTTTACGAGTCTATGTGCTTTAGTATAGATAAGACCCAAAATCTGACTCTGGCTCACATTCATTACTTGCTGTAACGCATCTGGTTTCTAATAGCCCTGGACTCTCAGGGACATCTAATTCTGGTAGGGATAGTCTGGTCTGAAAGCTGGGCTTGTAACACTGAGACATATCAACTTTCATTTACCCGGTTTTTTGGAAGGGCACACTGGCCTGAATAACTGAAAACAACAGATAAACCTAAAAAAAAACAAAAACCCAAAACCCAAACTTTTTTTGGTTTGACTCTGGGTTAGAGAATATATGTGTGTGTGTATATGTATATATATATGTACATATATATATACATATACACACACACATATAGCTTCTTAGAGTTAAAAGGACCTTAGATGTCATCTCTTCCAAACTGTTTGAAACCAAAATCCCTCCTATAGTACTTCTCATAGGTGACTGACCAGTCTGTACATGAACACCTTCAGTGACAGACAACTAACTCACTAGTCATTCAGACATCTCATTCTACTGGCAGATAGCTCTGGTAGGAAGTTATTCTTCATATTGAACCAAAGTCCATTTCACTGAAAATTCCTCCCATCGGTCCTGATTCTGCTTTCTAAGGCTAAGCAGGACAAATCTCACCCCTCTGTCACATGACAATCCTTTTAAATATCAGCTATAATATTCATCCTTAGTCTTCTTGTTTATGGGATATCAGGCCACTGGACCCAGATGACTCAGGAGAAGAAAGTGAGGTTGGTGGCCTTGCACAGCCCTCCCTCACCAAATCAAAGTCAACTGCAAGTCATATCACCATCTTGATGTCATGGTCCTCTTAGAGAATGAAGGAGAAACACAACAATCTTTCTATGACCTAAACTTCCCTAATTCCTTCAATGGATCTTTATGTGACATGGGGTTATGGGTCCCCTACCCTCCAGCAGGTCTTACCATCAGACAAAGGGACTCTCTGAGGGCCTGTCTTCCCAATCAAATCAGTAGTTCCCCTTTCCCCTGTATTCCCTGCCTGGGTCTGGTCTCGCTTCCCATCTTGATGTCAGATCTTTTACCTCTCTGAGTTGTTCCTTTTCCAGCTTGGCTTGGCTGGTGTGCTCCCTCAGAATGGCTCTATCAGAGTCCCCATCGGCCCCATCCTCCTCTCTTCGTTTCCTTCCCTCTAGTTGATATGCTGGAGAAAAGTGGAAGAGAGGAGGGAGTGTTTTGCATGAGGAAGAACTGGTCTGGTTCTGCCCAGGAGTTACTATAGTCTTGATGCTGTCCATAGGCTAACTAGGCAATGGCTCCACTTCTTCCAGGGCCTCTCCTGGTTCATCCTCTGAGTTTACCCACCCATGTCTTGGTGAGGTATAGCAAAGGAACTGGACTGATTGTAGTTCATCCAGCAAATCCCCTGAAGCATGAGTTAAACACACATGAGTTCTTTCTGGTACCCCAACTCTAATCTAGGGAATGAATTCCAAGAATAATAAACAATAATAATTATAAGTTCTGTATCACCCTAAGGTTTATGACAATCTTGTGAGGTAATCAGTACAAGTATTATTATTCCCATCTTAGGAGGAAACTGAGGCAGAGAGAAGTAAATGACTTGCTTAGGATGAAGCAGCTGGTAAGGGCCAAAACCAGGAGTCCAACTCAGATCATCTGACTCCAAGACTAGTATTCTTTGTATCACAGCATATTATCTAGGACCCTCCCCTGCCTTGGACAGATGGCTATCCTGGGGACATCTTGGCAAAATAAAGTACAGTTTAGGTGGAAGAGGTTGAAAGAAAGGTGAAGATGGGGTACCTGCTTGAGGCCTCTTCTCTGTAGGTTGACGGTTGGCTGCATCAGTATTGGGTAGAGTGTGTTGTAGACTCAGCTTGTGGCAAACCTCAAAGGCCTGGCCCACTGTCCTCACTGCTCGAATGGCCTGGCTCTGCCCACATGTAAATGGACAAAAGGATACACTGATACACACCATGCCCAGCCCTTAATCCCACTATGGCTTGATCCCCTTAACAGTGGTTCTATAAGTTAGAACCCATGGGCTCTGAAAAAAAAAATCCTACTTTGGATATGTTGGGGGAAGGTGTACACCACACCATTTATTCTAGACTTTCTGTGGAAACCTACAACCTCGAGGATACATGTCACCCTCTAGGTCCTCAAGTGCAGTCCTTTGACTGAATCCAAACTTCACAGAATAATCCTTAATAAATCCTTAATAAAATCCTTAATAAAAGGATTTGTTCTGTAAAACTTGGACTCAGTCAAAAGGCTGCACTCAGGGACCTAGAAGACCACATGTAGCCTTGAGGCCACAAGTTCCCCACTTCTGGTTCAGGGGATTTCTTGTGGTATGACCCCTCATTCATGTTAGAGAGGTTAAGATCAAGGCACAAAGAATATGTTGGCAATGGATTTTGTGATCCTTTACCTTCTTCTTAGACTTAAACACGTTGCACCGGAAGGAGTTATTGGTCCCATCCCTGGCAATATAGCTGAATATCTTCAGGTCCTGAGAGTCATGGGACACATAGAAGATTCTAGGAAGAAATGTCCCATGTCAATAAATCCAACCGTGAAAACAAGAGCCTCTAAGTATTCCATTACCACAGAGTGCCCAAGGTGGGGTGGGGTCTACTAGTGACCCCAAGGCTCCTTCCCCAGGGCTTAAGTTTCCCTTCAACTTTACCAGATCCCAGAGAGTGGGTCCCCTGTCTGAGACTAGGTTTGGTGGCTTTCTTGCCCCAGGACTAGTGACCATATAGAGGTGATATTTTGTACTGTGCCACTGAATCCGTCTGAGAAAAGGACAGCACCGCAATCATTCATTACCCCTGAGCATCTTAGGATGCGGTCAGGCAGGTGGCAGTAGGATGCCATATTTTGGAGGCACAATACCCTTTGTGAAAAACAGTGCCACAGAGAGCCCATGTCGGTGGGGGCCTAGGTCCCTGCCCAGCAACTGATCTTTTCTTCCCTATCACTGGACTATGAGGCATGGGGCTTCAACTCTAGTATCACTCAGGAACTGAATTTAGGGAACCTCTGCAACCTAGAACCTGCTGCTGTATGGGGACTAATTTCTCTGTCGATTTATTGACCAACCTGGCAAAACCACCACCACCTTAGCCACCATAACCATCAAATGCTCAGACACCAGCTTCTTACTACCAGAACTCTCCAGGACCAGGACTACACACATTTGGCCCAACTGGGAGCTAAGTACACATTATGCTGATGACCTGGTCACTAGTTTTTATAGACCCAATCTCCCTGTTCCTTCTATCCCGTTTCCTGTTGTTTAGAGAACAGACTGTACTATCCTTCATCATCTCAACATGGAGTTGAGAGGACCCAACTGACTGGCTAGCAAACCTCCCTTATTTACATTAGTGAGCAGCCAAAAGTCCCTTTCTGCTATTGCTCCCACTTAGCTCTGCTCTACCCCTACCCAGGCCCTATTCTCTTCTCTTGTTAACAATTTTCTCTTTATCCTAGACCTTTTTCTCTCACACATTTTCTATCTTCTTGTACTGATGGAAATCTTACTCCTTCTAGAAGATACTACACCCCTGCCTATGTTTTCTAGCACTGGATATTCCTTCTTTTAAGCCTCCTGACATACTCTCTGCTTCTCTTTTCTACTTCCAGACTTTTCCTCTGTCCTCATCGTAAGTATATTCTCCCCCCTGTACAACCCTTCCCTATCTCAACTGGCACCTGAAGTTATCAGATGTTCCCTGGGTCCCCTTCACTAGCAGCATGAGGAGCAGGGTTCAGGCCTGCCTTGGTCTTTCTTAATAACAATAACATCTGGGAAGGCAGTAGTGATGTTCCTGCTCAGATGAACGGAACGACCATGCCTCATCAGTCATTTTTACTGGGATAAGGGAGGTAGTGAGGATGACAATCCTTACCTGTAGACAGGGTCATGCATCACCAGTGTCCTGCTTTCTTCCCAGGCCCACTCCTTCCTCTGCAGAAAAGTGAAAAAAAAAAAACACACAACACCCCCCAAAAAACCAAAACCAAAACAAAAATCAAAAAGCCCCCAAAACAAAACAAAACAAAAATACAAGGCCTTAGCACAATGCTGATTAGATAAGGGCATCAGGAAGATAGAGAAAGAAAATGGGTCCCTGTCCTTGGACGGTGTCCAGTCAACTGGTGGAAATAACCTTCATATATGTGGAATGATGAACACATGAGGCAGCATGGAATAGAAGAAAGACCATTGGATTTAAAGTCAGAGGATCAGGGTGCAAACCCCTGGGTTGGGTGAAGCATTGGTTGAGGGCATTAGTTGAGATGATCTCTAAGGTCCCTTCCAAAATTCTATGATCATTTAAGGACTGACTCAAGGGCAAGATTGAGTGGGGCAGAGTTTTGTTATGGGAATTCCTAGGAAAGAGGCCACAAAAGATTCCTGAAGGTGGTGGTATCACCTGAGCTGAGCCTTGAGGGATGAAGAGGATTCAGACAGGATAGAGGAGTTCATAGGCTTACAGGATTTAAAATAATGGACTTTAGGGATTGTCTAATTCAACCCCTTCATTTTGCAGATGAGGAAACTGAGACCCAGGGAGAGAAAAAGTGACTTCCTCATGGTTACACAAATAGTAAATGGTATAATCAGAATTCAAACCTAGGTCTTACTAGAGATACAGCTCTCCTTCTGCTAAACTACAGTGATGTTTGAGCAGGGAAAGAATGATCAGAGTGATACTGTGAGAGGATGACTCTGGCAATACATGCAGAAAAGACCCAGGGGAGAGAGACTGTAGGCTGATGTAGTAATCCATCCATAGACTGGAATGGAAGCCTGAGAAAGGGAGAAGGCCAGATGCAATGGAGAGACAGAGAATACAAGCCATCCCCTGAATGTCCCTGCAGCCTTGTGCTCAGGGCCAAACATATAAGGTTGGGAGCAGGAAAGGAAATGAGAGATTATTTATCTAATCTACCTGAAGCTGTAGAGGTTATGATTTGCCTTGTAAATGGAAGAGCCAAGATTCAAACTCGAGTCCTTTTGCTCTAAATTCAGTCTCTTTTCTCACCACTACTTCCTTGCTGTCAGCCCTATTCCTTCCTTTCTTTCCCCTTCAGTCTCACCTCCTGGAGTTCTGATGTCAAAGCTTTTCCCTGCCCTGTGGCCTGATATATCTGGGAGGCTGTTATTAAGGCCACCTTAGCCCTAGAGAGTGGGTAGGAAGTGGTGCAGTCATGGTCATTCTTTCTCTGGAAGATTCTGCTTCAGGAAGGGGGTCTCTCCTTGGAAAAAAGGGAGGGTACGAGATACTTACCTTCTGCATCTTCCTGAGAATCACCTTCACACCATCAACAGATACCACGATGCTGACTTTCTTTTTCTTAATGTTTTTTGCTTTGAATTCACACTGGGGGGGAGAGAGATGTTCATCACTTGGAAGTAACTGGCCTGCTGGGTCACGCTAGGTACACTGAGTATTGACTAGGATCCCCAATCAACAACATGCCTGCCGCTAGCTTTGTCGAAGGCAGACATTCCAAATACTAGACAGTCACAGTCTATAATGTCAGGGAAGGATCTTGGAACATAGGCTGTTAGAGTTAGGAATAAGCTTAGAACACAGACTGTTAAAACTAGGAATGAACTTAGAATATAGACTGTAAGAACTGGGAATGAGCTGAGAACAGACAGAGCTAAGAATGAGCTTAGAACATAGACTGTTAGAGCTAGGAATGAGCTTAGAACATAGACTGTTAGAGTTAGAAATGATCTTAGAACATTGTTAGAGCTAGGAATCAGTCTGGGACATAGATTGTTAGAGTTAGGAATGAGCTTAGAACATAGACTATTAGAGTTAGGAATGAGCATAGAATGTTAGAACTATGAATGAGCTTAGAACATAGACAAAGTTAGGGGTAAGCTTAGAACATAGATTATTAGACCTAGGACTGAGTATAGGACATAGATTGTTAGAGAAAGGAATAAGCTTAGAATACAGAATATTGTTACATAGAACAAAAAGCATTAGAACTGGAACTTGGAAATTATCTAGTCTAACCCTCTTATTTTACAGAAAAGAAAACTCAGCTGCCTGTTTCTTGTTACACTTAAGAAAAAAAGGCAAGAAAGTACTACAGCTGAAACATGGAATGTAGTCAAGATGCTAACTAGGCCAAATGCATAAAATGTGAAACCCTGCCAGAGTCTCTTTTCCTGTCTGACTAGAGGAGAGTCAGGGGAAACTGTCAGACAAGCCATCTCATCTGTTCCTCCAGAGCTCTTGCCATCCCACAGGCCTTCCCTCTCCTCACTATGGCTCAGTACCAGAAGCCTAATACACCTGGACTTAGTGTTCCATGCCAGGGGGTCACCTTGGGTTCAGAGACAGCACGAGTTATATGAATAGATGCAGGGATGATCTGCCTGCTTATCTCATGGATGGCTACCAACTGGTATCTTGGTAGGGTGAAGGGAGTCATGCGCAGGAATCTTTCTAATCAGAACGTAAGGGCAGAGACTCTTTTTAGTATTTGCTTCCCCATTGCTTAGTACAGTACCTGGCACATGATAAGCACTTAATAAGTGCTTATTCATTCACTCATTCCACAGGACCTCACTGACTCTGTCCCTAAATTTATGTAAATGCTATTGTGTGTGGGTTGGTGTCAGAGTCCTTGCAGGAATGTAAAAGTGTGAGAATCTAAGTATCTGCATATGTGTTCATGTGTGTTTGAGGGAAAATGAGTATGCCTACCTGGATTTGAATGTGTGTAAAAGTGAGAGTATGTATTCATGTGCATGCCAATGAAAGTGAATGTGAAAGTGTATTTATGGTGGAGTACATATATGTAGTGAATATATGCATGCATAAGCATAGTAATAACAGTAGGCATCTAAGAAACACTTGGAAGTTTGCAAAGGACTTGACAAATATCTCATTTTGTCTTCACAAACCTGGCAAGTACAGCAGATGTGACTATTTGTATTCTTATTGATAATAATAATAATGATGATAGCTAACATTTACATAGTGCTTATTATGTGCCAGTCACTGTGCTAAATGCTTTACAATTATTTTCTCTACTGGTCCTCACAACAACACTAGGAGATAGGTGCTATTATTATCCCCATTTTACAGATGTAGAAACTGAAGCAAACAGAGCTTAAATGACTTGCCTAGGCTAATAAATGTCAGAGGCTCGATCCTTACCTCGGTCTCAGTGCTCTATCCTCTACCCCATTTAGCTGTCCTCAGTGCTGAATAAATACTTCTTGACTGATTAACATGAAAATGTGAGAAGGACTGTCTTTTCCTGCTCCCATACCCTGATGCTTCCCTTCAAAATGATAGCCTGGGTAAAGAGCCACTATTCCTCAGACAGAGCATCTTCTGCATTCTGAAACTGAAGGAAGGAATGGGAGGAGCCAGTAGGAGAAATGAACAGTGTCTTTGGCCTCTAGTCTCATGCATTTGCTTCCCAGAGCAGAGCAAGTGCTTGGAGAAAGCCTTAAGACACAGTGAGGTGGAGGTTAAGGATAGAGCCTGCCCCAGCCGACCCTCCCCCATCACACATACTTTGAACTGTAGCCTCCCTTCCTTGCTCAGGCCATGGTTCTAAAGAAGCCTGGAACTCACTCTCCTTCCTCTCTGAGTCCCCTCTGCCCATCAAGAAAAAGGACAGGAAGGAGAGAGTCTGCTAATTAGCATGGTACAGAGACGAGAAAACACTCATGATCTCAGAGCTAATGTGTCCTTGCCTGAAAATGAATGAGCAGAATGTTTAAAAATGCGAAGGGAGTAATGAATGTTGTGTCCTGGAAAAAAAGCAAAGGCCTGGGAGTCAGAAGACCAGAACCAGAGAGGGAAGGTTACACCCCAGCTCTTATCAGTGTGACTAACTATGAGCAAATCGCATCTCCAAGTTAACGAATCATGGAATCTTGAGTGGGAAGAGATCTAACAGATAGATCATTTACTCCAATCTCCTCATTCTAGAGATGAATCAAAGTTGTTCCAGGGAGGGTTTTCTGACTACTAAATCTAGTGCTTTTTCCACCACACTAATGTTGCCCCTCTGGGTTTCAGTTCCTGAATCTGTAAAATGAGCATGATAATACTTGTTCCACCTACTTCACAGGGTTATTGTAAGGAAAGCATGATAAAAATAAGGGCTCTAATCATCATTGTTTAATGAGAAAGGTAGTAAACACTACCTTATTAATGGCCAATGTTCCTCATCTAAGATGAAAGGCATTCTGTCTATATGATACAACATTAAGCCCAGCAAGGTCCACTGACTTCATGAGATCCATGATAACTTTATGAGGGGTCTGGGTCCTCTGGCTTCTATCTTTTATAGGAAGATCATCAGGAAAAATTTGGGATCTGAACTAGTTCTGCTCCTAGCTCAGTGAGATGGTAATGGCTTTTCTGGGAAGCAGGAAGGGAGAACTCACTCTTGTTATTGGCTGGACATGAATATTTAACCTCTCCATGTGTTGCCTAGCACAAAGGAAACCTAACTTAGAAGAAATCAAATTTTCTTTCAAAGGAATGAGAGGAAACCCCAGATCATCTCCTGGAAGACTTCAAACCCATATGAAAAGTTGTTGAACCTAATTCAATTGCACTTTATCCTGAGAATACATTCTGAGAACAGAGAGTAACTTGGTATAAAGTGCTAGGCTGGCAATTGAGGAAGCCTGGGCTTTACTGCCCTGCCCAGATACTTATTAGCCATGTGACTGTGGGCAAGTCACATCTCCTTTCTTAGCTTCACTTTTTTAATCTGTAAATTGGGAAAAACAACCCTTGTTGTATTACCCACCTCATAGAGATCTTGGAAAGCGGGTTTTTGCAAACTTTAGTGCACTATAAGAATAGCTATTATTTTTAATTGTTATTCTGGGATGCATGAGGAGAAAACAGGCAGGATGATGGCTAAGATAAAGAAGTCCATGGCAGCATAGTACGTAGTTCGAGCAAAGCAAGAAGAGCCATTAGTTCAACCAAGTCAAAAGCACAAATGTAGGTGAGATTTCAGGATGGAGAGTGGGAGGAGCCTTATTTATGAAATCGAACCAATTTTAAAGGGAGACAAGTTATTCTGATTTAGAACTCAATGATGATAATAATAAGTTGATTTCTATTTAAAATCTCGTCGAGATGCAGCTGTCAACAAATGTGTATACACTTCACATGTGTGCATGTGCATATGTAGATAAATACACAAACACACAAATAAGCATAAATGTATATTAGACTATCCTGAACTTAAGAGTCAGAAGACCTAGATTCCAGGCCTGGTTCTGCCACTTCCTAGTTCTGTGACAGGACAAGTCACTTCAGTGTCCTAAACTATGTAATTGGGATTAAAAATATTCACCTGCTTACTTACCTCCCAGGGTAGTTGTAAAGATCAGATGAGACCACAGAAGTAAAACACTGTAGAAAAGCTAGCTGCTAATAATCTTCTTCCACTCAATCCCATCACTGTTGCTGGCATGGAGATAACTCAAAATTATGAATGCTAGGCTAGCAGAGGACAGGTTTTGGCAGTTCTTACCAAACTAATTAAAATGGCTTTGAGTATAGGCTGCAAATGGTCTGCTTCTCTATCTTATCATTGTTGTTCAGTCATATCCTACTCTCCATGACTCCATTTGGGGTTTTCTTGGCAAAGAAATTGGAGTGGTTTGTCATTTCCTTCTCCAGCTCATTTTACAGATGAGGAAACTAAGGCAAACAAGGTTAAGTGACTTGTCCAGGGTCACACAGCTGGTGAGTGTCTGAGGCCAGATTTGAACTCATGATAAGTCTTTCTGACTCTATCTACTATGCCACCTAGTTGCCCATGTGACATCTCTAGGACCAGCTTAACTAGCTTTGGACAGCCTATTTGAAACTTAAAGCCCTTCATAAAATGGCCCCTTTTGCACCTTTCTAGTCTTCACATGCCTTACCCCTTACCTCTATACATTCTATGATCCAGCTATACTGCCTACCTGACATTCCTTGAACACAACACTCCATTGCTTAACTCTGACTTTTCACTGACTGTTCCCAGTGTCTAGAATGTTCTCTCTCCACAACCCCAACTCTTAGCTTTCTTTAAAACCCAGCTCAAATCCCACCTTCTGCAAGAGGCCTTTTCTACTACTTTCTACCACTAGTGCCTTTTTTCTGGGATGACCCTCTATTTATTTCTATTGAAATTTTATGTAATTCATAATCACTTGGGGTGATGAGCCTCTCTGTACTTAGCAAGGCTGATCCTCCTTGGATGGCAGTCACACTCTCCTTTAATAGGTCTATACCTGAAGGCTTCTCAGTTTATTAAGACTAGACTACTAGATTTGTGAAAACTTATACTCTGTTAACATAGATTTATAGAATTCAGGGTAACCTCTACAGTTTCATCTACAATGAGGTTTCAGGAGGGTGCCAGTGGGTGATAATTATATGTAACCATTATATGATAACCCAATCATGATATTATTATTATCATAAAATAGTGAGTTATAATTATGGCTCCCTGCAAAACCATAATAATGACGATTTTTTTTTGGCCTTTCTTTGTGTCCCCTAGTGCTTTCTATGAGGGTTCAAAGTCAGTACTTTAAATGCTAGTTGGCTGACTGACAGAAAGACATTCCACCATGGATTTGGGCCAGTCCCAGGAAAAGCTGTTCCTGGGATTCCCTAGCCCTAACACTCACCCGGATCCTCCTCATGGTGGCCACAATCTCCATGCGACTGTTGGGTCTGGGCACATCCAAACTCCCAATGTACTAAAAGAAGGAGACAAGAAGGAAACTGGTTATTAAAAAAGAGAAGAGGAAAAAGAGTGGACAGAAAGGAGGAAGCCACAGTTCCAATGGTTTTAACTTCTCTTTAGTTCCCCCACCAAAAGAAAAAAACAAAACAGTGCTAGCACTCTCAAGTGGTGGGGATGGAAGAAGCTCTTTTGTATGACTTTTCATTGGAAAGATCTCCAAGTTCTCTTAAGGTACCAGAGCCACTTACAGCTGACAAATTAGATTGATATTGGGCTTTCGATGAGTCAACTTCTGGCAAAAGGCTAATGCAATCATCATTTGAATAAGTAGAGGTATTAAGTTCAGAGCAAGGGAAGTAATAATTTTGCTTTGTTCTGTCCTGGTCAGGAAGCATCTGGAGTTTTGTGTTCAGTTCTGGGTGCTACATTATAGGAAGGGCAATGAAAAGCTAAAATAGTTCCAGAAGAAGAGGCTAGGGTGGGAAGGCATCTTCTTTACAATCATAAAATATCAAAGTTGGAAGGAACCTTAGAGACTGTTTATTCTGATTTCTCATCCAGAACAGGAATCTCCTATTCAGATACCCCTAAAGTCCTATGCTATATGAAGAATGGAAATGGAGGTAAAGGAGTCACAGCAGATTTTCTTAACTTTATTTGTGTCATAGAGTCCTTCTTGGAATAAGGTTTTTAAATAATTGAAGAAATGCTGAATTTTGGTTAGAGGTTAATGAAAGTAAATATGTAATTGTTTCCCTATCCAAGATCACAGACCCTCTAAAATTTATCCATAAACTTCTTGGGGAGTCCACGGACCCTACACTAAGAACCTTAATTTCCAACACCCTTATTTTACAGATGATATTATCTCTAACTTCAAATCCATTCATTCAACTAACATTTACTAAATAACATGATAAATGGTGCTAGACACCATACTAGGTGCTCAGAATACAAAGATATGAAAGAAAACCATGTCCGCTCTCAGGGAGCTTACCTTCTATTTGAGGGGAAATATCATATACATAGGTATATGGGTAGAGAATAGATACAAAGTAATTTTGAGGGTCAGGGGGAGGCTAGCATCTGGATGATCAGGAGACCAGAGCAGAAATTATGGGACAGGTGGCTCTAGAGCTGAGTCTTGAAAGAAGCTAGAGATATTCAGAAGAAAAGGTAAGGTGGTGGTGCACTCCAGGCCCAGAGAAGCATCTCCTCAAACATACAGATATGGAGATGAACTGGGGCGGGGGGTGGGGGGGGGGCGGGGGGGGAGGGAACGACTGTAGTGCAGAAACTGGATCAGTCTGAGGGGAATGTAAAGTGAGTGGAGGGGAGCAGTGTACAGTAAGTCTGGAACCAGACTGTGAAAGACCTTAAATACTAAACAAGAAAACTTGCATTTTATTTGAAAGGACATGATATGAAGAGTTATTTGATTTATTCAGTGGACAGCACTAAGAGCAATTGAGTGGATTTTACAGGATTTTACAGATTTCTACTCCATTTAAGAGCTTCCTCATGTTGAGAGCTGTCCAACGCAGAACTGGTTATTGGTGAGGTAGAACAGAGGATTTTAGAGTTAGAGGGGACCTTACAGATGCTCTAGTCCAACACTCCCTACCTCCCTGCTTTATTTTAAGTGATGAGGTCTGGAGGATGCAGTTACTTGCTCAAGGTTCCACAAGCAGTAAAAGTAGCAGAGCTGAGCTTTGAACCCAAACCTGCTGACTCCTAATCTATGTGATGCTGTCTTCTGTCCCTAAGCGTACCCAGGCAGAAGCTGGCATGCCTGTCTGGAATGTCAGAGAGGAAATTGTGGAAGCTTGGAGGACACCAGGGTTGTGATGGGGACTGGAGCCTGTGACCAACAAGGATCAGTTATAGGAATTTATGATGTTTAACCTAGCAAACAGAATTGGGGGTGGGGTAGGGACATAACCGCTGCCTTCAATTATATGAAAGGCTATCCTACAAAAGAGGGATTAGGCTTATTTTGCTTGTACCCAAAGGGACAAACTAGGGCAAATGGGTGGAAGACACATTGAGGCAGATTTTGTCTCACAATAAGAACTTCCTAATGATCAGATATGTCCAACGGTGGAATGTATTCTCTTCAGAGGGATTGAGTTTCCCTACGGTGTTCAAGTGAACTCCAGATGACTGGGTACTTCTCAGGGACCTTTGAGAGGATTTAAGTTTAAATATAGGTTGGACAAGATGACCTTTGAAGACCCTTCAAGCTGTGAGAGCTATAGTCTTCAATTAAACAGGTATTGAGGAAAATCTATTAGGTATGGTTGATCAACCTGTGGTTGATTCTCCAAAGGAGACAAAGATCATCATAAAATCATAAATTTGGAAATGGGAGGGACATTAGAATATATCTGATCCAAATTCCTCATTTTACAAATGGAGAAACTGAGGTCCAGGGAGGTCAAATGCCTTGCCTGTAAATATTAGTATCAGAGGACGAATTGGAGCCCAAGTCTCTCATACTTCCCAGGCCAGTACTGTTTTTACTAGATCAGTCTGTCTCCCTATCCCTGGGAGTATCCAATTAGAGAGATTTACCTTTTAGGGATGTCTTAGAGGAAGTTCCTGCACTAGGAAGGGACCAAGATTATGACAGGACTCAAGACTATGATATACATGGATTAATTAAATGGACTAAAGCAATGTTCTTGCTTTCAAGTAGCTCATGGTCTAGTTGAAGAGACAACAGCAACACAGATGAAGAAAATGAATATAAGAGCTAAATATTTTGGATAGGAACGTTTAGAGATGTTATGAAGCTTTAGGAGGTAAAGACTCTACTGGGGGACTAACACTAAGGGCTATGGAAGCTGAGAGAGGAAAGCTCATTCTAGGCTGTGAAAGGTAGTCTTCTGGCCAAATTGGTCTGCTTGTGTTTCTGCATATACAATATTCTGTTCTTCACCTTTGTGCCTTGCACAGACTGTCCCCATCACATCAAGAATGCATATGCCCTCCTTGTGTCAGCCTCTCAGAATCACTAGGCCTCTTTAAATTTCAGTTAAAGTACGTGCCATATGAGGCATTTTCCTGACCCTCCCCTCCAACCTTCCCAAGTTACTTTATATTTACTTTATTTGGTACATACTTATGTAGGTATGTGTTGTTTCCCCCAACAGAATGTAAGCTCCTTGAGGACAAGGATTATTTCATTTTCCCTTTGTATCTCTAATGCCTACAATAGCTTGAAAATTCTAAGTACTTAATAATGCTTAAATAATTAATTCCTGGAAAAAGTTGGGCTTGATGTGGCATATCTTTCACAATAGTGTGTGTGTGTGTGTGTGTGTGTGTGTGTGTGTGTGTGTGTGTGTGTGTAAGGGGGATTTGAAAAAGCAGGAAGTACTTCCAGGGAAATAAAAATCAGAAAGGTCTAATATATACCAAAGTATTCATAGTAGCACTTTTTGTGGTAATAAAGAACTGAAATGAAGTAGCCGGCCATAATTGAGAAATGGATGAACAAGTTGTGGTCTGTGTGTGTGACAGAACATTACTGTAAGGTAAGAAATGAATGTGGGGAATGCAAAGAAACATGAGAAGATTTTTCTGAACTGACACATGGTAAGATACATGAAAGCAAAAGAACAATGTACAACACAATGACAACAGTGCAAGTGAAAAGATAAAAAAAGAGTCAAACTATGAGTAACTGAAAAATCAACAATGATCCTAGAGAAAAAAGAAAAACTAATGAAACACCTTCCCTTCCCCTCAGGGTGGAGACAGGGGAGACTATGAAGGTGGAAGACCTTGTCAAACATGGACAATATGGTGATTATTTTTGCTTAACTGTATTTCTTTGGTGCAAGTTAGAGATGAGTTCTTATGGGTGAGAATGGGGCCATAACTAGAAATAGTTATGACATAAAAACAAAATACATAAATAAAACTTTAAGTAAAAGAATATTTAATTAAAAAAGAAACAGAGCAGTGAGTGCACTGGGCTGACAAAACTCTATTGTCACCAAGATAGTATAACTTTGAACAAGTTCCTTTCTCTCCTCTGAACCTCAGGTTCTTTTTATTCAAGTGGAAGTATGGGACAAAGGCCCTTTCCTGTTTTCACATTCTGTAGGACTAAAAGCAAAAGACAGATGGTAAGTAGACCTACTTGGTAGTTGCTGAATTTAAGTAGGAATGTGGCAAGAGGGACTAGGTTGGAAAGTTAATTGAAAAGAGGCTGTGGAAAGCCTTAAATGCTAGGCAGAAGAAACCAGTTATTTTCCCAAGATCATTGTTGCATTCTGCTTCTGAAGCTTCATGTTTTGAGATAACCTCGCTAGCCTCCCTGTAAACCAATTACCCTTTATCTACTATAACAAATTTCCTTCCCCTTTACCTAGGCCCAAGGGACACAATGCACACACACACAAAAGGGAGTTTACATTCTTGTAGTGCACATCATTCATTAGAGCTGAAATGAACATTAGATCTTGGATAAGGATAAGTTGGATATGAGAAAATTTAGTTCAATGGCTCATTTTATAGATGACAAAACTGAGGCTTAAGAAAGTAATAATATCATAGAATGCATAGAGTCAGAAAGAACTCATCACCTACAACTTCTTTCCCTAAGATCACACAGTTATTAGCAGCTGAGCAATTCCTGGAGCCAAGTTCAATTTACCCAAGATAGGCTCCTTCCCACATTGTATACATTCATCTGATAAGTATCTTTTTTCTTAACCAAAAGCCATTTGGGGGGCAATCCAGTTTAATCTAAGCCAGAGGTAATATGTATGACCTTTTAGAGTTTTTTTTTCTTAGCTCTCACCCTTACTTGTGGCTGCTCAATTATTTGGGAAAACTCCACCTGCTAAGTCTGACCTACTTAAAACAAATCAGGTATCTGGCAAATATCTGATATTTGAGTCAAGCACTCAAACGTGAGCACTTAACTCTTTGTTCTGTCCAAAGCTGAAAAAGGTCAGGTGGATGGCAAAACTTAGAAGAGAGAGAGCCCTGCTGTGCTCAGAGACAGCCCCTCTGAACAGTTCCCTGGAGAACCTTATAAGAAAAGTGTCATCATTGAAGGAAAACTCTTATGGTTCCAAGGCTAATTCCTTCTTGCTGGCAAATCCAGCCCATCCATCCCCATGAAGTCTACCCACCATTCAAGGTCTATCTCTTCTTTGAAGCCTCTTAATTATTCCCTCTAGGCCTCCTTGGTTAGGAAGGGACCTTGGAACATAGAATGTTAGGAAACAGACTATGGGCAGATAAAACCTTTGAGCTCATCTTGTCCAAATCCCTCACTTTACAGAGAAGACAACTCTGGCTCAGAGAGGTTATATAGCAAGTTAATGGCAGTCCCCAGACTAAATCATACGTCTCCAAACTCCTAGGGCAGTGAGATTTATGAAGTACTTTCATTATAATTGACTCTGAGATAAGCAGTATAACTATTATTATCCCCATTTAATAGATGAAGAAATTGAGCTTCAGAGAAGTTTAGTGACTTGCCCACGATCACGGAGTTGATATGAGAATCTGAGTCCTCTAAATCCCAAACTGATGCTTTTCCCATTACACTATGTGCTTCTCTCTATATGACTATTTCAGTTCATAGTGATCTGAGGTATAGAGGAGATTAGATTTGGAGTACATGGCCTTTAACATGCCTTCCAACTCTAAATACTATAACAACTTGTCCTTCTGCTTCTCTTTTTCTCGACCTCAATTTCCTCATCTATAAAATAAGGGTGCTGAATCTCTACAGTCCCATTGACCTCTAATATTTTAGCTTGTATAACTGCACTTCTTCTTTCTTTTTCTTACTTGTTAGTCATAAGCACCTTCACTAGGAAGAAGTAATTCAATATGTCAAGGCTTTATGATTTTATTGGTATGAAATTCTCTCCACCAAGAGAGGCAACCCTTCTATTATTTAGTCTTAGAGGGTTTTCTGATGTTCAGAAAAGTTGTGACCTATCCACAGTTACATAGCTAGTAAAGGTGAACGACTTTGAATCAAAATCTTCCTGATTCTAAAACCCAGCTGCACCATGATAGCTCTCTAGAAGATAAAAGAAGCAAAATCAGTCAGTTTTGCTGGGAGAAGGTTGAAACAATCACTTGAAATAATCTGTTGACTTCATTTGTCCATGATGGAATTTTGTCTCCTGGAACGTCCTTCAGCCCATTGAGAAACATACATACACCCAGATCCCAAATCCTCCCTTACTGAGAATGCCCAAAGACGTGACATTCATTTAGGATTATCTGCAGTATGGCAGTGACCATGCCAACTGGCCTCAATTGACACCATATCCCAGAAGAGAGGGCAGGAAAGACAAGCTGGGCAGAGCTGACTGGTGACAGGTGGACTGGAGAAAAGGAAGAGTACCAGTCAGGGTCTAGTGCAAAAGAGGAGAAGCTGCTATGGAGTCGCTGAGAGGTAACAGAAAGATCAAGAAGGAGAGATGTTAAGAGCTTCAAGGGACATTAGAGCCCAGGGTCAGAACTGGAAGGGGCTTGAAAATGATCTTAGGACTTCAATTTCCACTCAATCTAGGAAAGAGTAAGAAAGAAGATGGAAAACGAAACCCATGGTAGTAGTTGGGGAGCAGGAGGACGGAAAACAAATGAGCGTGGGAGTGGTGATGATAAACGAAAGGGACAGGAGTAAAATGGTAAGGGACCCAAGAAACCAGGACGGTGGCAGGGAATGTTCCTGTGGACCCTGGAAGCAAATACCATTCTCTCTACGCCTCAGTCTTCTTTTCTGTAAAATAAAGGTTCGGACAAGCTGACCTGAAAGGTCCCATTTAGCTCTAACGTTTCCACGTTCTAAGGTCTCTAATTCACCTTGGCCATTCTAGGTCTGAATCTTTGCCGCCTCTGACACTGAGTTCTAAGGCTTGTCTATCTTTGCCATTCAAGGCACGCCCCAACGCCTTACCTTGGCCTGGAACTGGATCCCGTGCTGAAAGGCTTCTTCGCTGTGCAGCGGGAGCCGTGAATCACAACCCTCCTCTACCAGGTTGTATCTGTTTTTCACGGGCATGGCCGTTTTCAGTCCCGGGGCGCCGAGATGCCCACCCCCTGCTCCCGTGGGATGGATGTGGCGGCACTCCCAGCGGCTGAGCTGTGGCCCTCTTGTCCACCAGCCCGATCTCCGTTGTCTCCCGCGCCCTCACACGCCGCCAGTGTCCTTTGATGTCCAGAGCATCCCCAGATACCGGATCGAGCACCGGCCTGCCCGATCCCGATCCCAGTCCCGGGAGATCGGGGAAAGGGGGATTTGCAGGACTGCGGAGGCCTTTAGCGAGCCCGGCACCCGGAGGGGTGAGGTTAGTCCGCTCCCGCCTCCCGCCTCCTCAGCCCGCTGGGTTTGAATGGGAGCCTCAGCCCCCTACACCCCCAGCCGCCCAGCCGGGCCCTCCCCGCCCAGCCGCTGCCCCATTGGCCCAAAGTTGCCTCACGTGGGCCCCGGAGGCTGAGGCTACCGCCTCCCTCAGTCGATAACGTGCGGGGTTGAGCACCTGCTAGCCGCCGGTCCGGTAGCACTACCCTCCCCACACTGTCCTCTACGCCTTCACGGGCAGGTCGGCCACAGCCTGGCAGAGAGCCCCGATTCCTAACTCTTGGATTGAGCTGCGCACCTGGTTAGAGCTGAGTAGTGAGAAGAGGACTGGAGAACCGGGAGGTACAAGACAAAGACTATGAACAAACGGAGAGGCAGATTTCTGCTCAGGGTGACGAACATTTTCTAACAATGAAAGCATCTCCCATGGTACGGGCTGCCGTATGAGATCGCAAGCGCCTCGCCTTTCCCAGTGTTCAAGCAGAGACTAGGTGACCACCCATTAGAAACGCTGTAGAGGGGAGTCCCGAATGCAGTAGGTGACGAGAGATGAAATTCTGTGTTGTTGTCTATGTTCTAACATCCCTTCCAACTTTAACATTCCATATTCTGAAGTTCCTTCCAGCTCTCAAGTTCTATGTTCTAAGTTTCCTTCTAGTTTTAAGATTCTGTTCTAAAGTCTCTTCCAGGTCTAACATTTCAGAATTCTAGGACTATTTACTTGGCAAAGTGAGCAAATAATCGCCCCCCACACACACCTTTAAGCTTAATGATGCTGACTGCACTTTTTTTTTCCAGCTTTATTGCACTCATACTTTCTACTCCGGCCAAACTGGCCCTCAATCAATCAACAAGTATTCATTAAGCACCTACTGTGTGCCAGGCATTATGCTAGGTGTTGGAAATACGAATACAAAAAAAAAAAATGAAACAAGAACGACTCTTGTCAAGTTTATATTGCCGCCCCACCCTCAAAACCATAAGTCAAGGAAGCCACCTTTTGGAGAGGGGCCAAGACATCCCCACCCACTGCCACTTGCTGGAAAGCCAGCTTAGTTGAAGCAGCACTTATCTACACCTCTAGCTAGTGACCATCTACCAACAGGAAGCTGTAAACCGGTGAAAATCTGGAAAGTTCTCAACACTAAAGTCCTTGGCACTGTCGAATGGTTAAGTATCAGAGATGGATATGATTTTGTCAGTGAATATTAGAGGACACATTACCATTTGTTTCACTGCTGAATGGTAAGGACTATGGAACTTTTCCATCAGACTCGCTGCTGAAATCTTCTATATTTCTTGTCTCCCCCAATAGAAGGTAACCTCCTTGTGAGCAGGGACAGTCTCTGCTTTTCTATTTCTATCCCCAGAGCTTAACACAGTACTTGGCATATAGTAAGTACTTAACAAATGATTTTTCATCCATTCATTTTAAAACGAGAGAGAGCGGTATATGTAAGTATGCAAATATCTCTTCCTAAAAGACTAGACCTGTAAGGCATCTGACCTCTGCCTTGTCTAGAAAGGAATACCTCTAATATTTGTCTAGATCCCAGTCAAATTTCCTTATGCATTGAGGGGATTTGGATCCATCAGGCTGGATAATTCAGGAAAGTTTAGTTCTTCACTGGAGGTATGAGGCAAGTGACTTCCAATCGTCAACTGAATGTCTGTAATTGTGGTGGGGAGAACCCCATATGGTCAAGGAAGACTGCATGGAATTAAGCTTTCCTTCTGAGAAGGGATGTTTGATTGTTTTTTTTTTTCTCCTCCCCCCATGTTGTCTTGGGTTGAGGAAGGTACTTTGGAGGGGGGGGTTATGCAAGAACTTTATTTTATTTTTTGTCTTGTTTTGATTTTTGTTTTTAAGGAAGGCACTTTTGCAGATACCAAAATAGGCAGTGACTTATTATAACTTTGATACTGATATGTTAAAACTATGTTGCTGTGTATCTTAAGGATACTGGATTTTATTATGAAATGGGCCGTGTAAGCTTTTTTCTTTTTTTCTTTTTTTTTTGTTTTTTAGAATCATTAGTACAAGGCACTGGAGAAGGCATTAAAAGGGAAGGAAAAGGGAAAAAGTGTTTATATCGTGCCTCCTACATGCCAGGCACTTTGCTAAATACAATAGATAGAGTGCTGGACCTGGAGTCAGGAAGAGCTCTGAGTTCAAATTTGGCCTCAGACGCTTACTAGCATTGTGACTCTGTACAAGTCACTTAATCTCTGCCTCAATTTCCTCCATTGTAAAATAGGGATGATAACAGCACCTAACTCACAGAATTGTTGTGAGGATCAAATGAGATAAAAAGGATAGTACAAAACCTTTCTAAGTCACTAAAGAGCTATCCATGTTTTGAGACTATAGACTGCCAAATTTGCTCTGATAGATTTGTTGATAGCAAATATTAAAACTGGGCAGAGTATAATAGTAGGAATCAGCCCAGACTGCTTAAAGTAAGTGGCAAGGATCAAACACAACTTAGCTGTTCACTAGATATGAACAAGACCTGTACACCTTTGTTGAGTCAATCAATCAATAAAAATCCTTGATCAATCTAGATGTCTTTAAAGTCATTGGATGAACTGTAGTGTTATATATAAAATCCATCCCGATTGGTAAAGTGACTTTGTCATGCCCTGTGAGACTTGCAAACAACAACAGGGAACTAGTTCCAATTAGACAATTCTAATGTCTTATAGAATAAAGGAGACAGAATGCCAAGCTCATGTGAAGAAATTGCTTGGGTAGGAGAAGAGAGCCTCAAATTTGGCCTCAGGCTCAGTCTTCCCCAGTGCTCCATTCCCTGGCTAGAAGAGGAAGCTGTGAACTTTGGAAGACCAGATAATTTAGATTTTTTTTTTCACCAGTATCCTAACATCAGCCCTGGGACAGCAGTGGCTGCTGGCAGTGTCTACATTTGGAGCTGAAGACAGATTGGATTTGCTAAGGAAAGGCAGATTCAAGGTTCTACAAAGAACTCAGCAGAATAGCTACTTTAAGTTTAAGAGAAATAGCTAGAGGACTCCAACAAAAGGACTTCTGGGTAGGAGCTGTGCTCTTTAAGCTTCAGCTCATTTTATTCTGGACACTATATGTACCAGTAGGAAAGTATATCAAATATTTTAAGGGGAATGTTTTGTACTAATTGTTCCTATTACAGCACGTTAGTAAAAATTTCTTACTAAAAGCTAATTAAATCTGACTGACTGCTATCAACTGATAATCATGAAGTAAAGCACACCAGTGGGGGCTCATGACTATAGTTTTATAGTTTACTATCAGCCTCTCAGAGCTACATTTAGAACACTGAGTGGAAATGTAGCAGTTAGCCTTGGAAGACTCAGTTTTCCAGTACAACTGGAGTTTGGGAGGATAGATCCAGAGTATGTGCTATAAGTATATACAAAATAAATATCAAGATAATAAATACAATTAAATATAAAATAATTTGGGAGACAGAATACTAGTAGTTAGAGGTATAAAAAGGTTTCATGCAGAAGACGGTGCTTGATCTAAATCTTGATAGAAAAGAAGGATTCTGTGAGGTAGACATGAATAGGGTGCACGTTCCCATCATGGAGATCAACCAGCACAAAGGGAAGAGATATAGTGTACACATATAAGGAACAAAGAGAATGGCTATTTGGCTAGGTCACAGAGCACAAGAGGTAGGGATAATGTGTAATAAAACTGGAAGGATAGATTGGGACCAAGTTGTAAGGTTTTAAAATCTATACAGAGGAATTTGTAGCTCATCTTAGAAGTAATAGGGAGCCATTGGAGCTGATTGAATAGGAGAGTGGCATAAAAAGAACTGGGCTTAAGGAAAATCACTTTGGCAGCATTGTGAAGGATGAACAGGAAAATGGTTCTTTATAATATTCTATCTCCTATCTCAGTGCTTTTGGAGCACATTCCTAGAGGGACATTCTTTACCCACCTTATCCTCTTATCTAAAGTTCAGCTCAAAAGCCATTTCCTATATAAAACTTCTCAGTGACTCACCCAGAAAATTACTCTGTATTTGTCTTATATCTTTTTTTGTATCTACTTTTACGCATACATGTTATTTCTCCCAATATGTATAATGCAAGTTCCTTGAGTTTGGGAACTATTTTACCTATGTTGTTGTATCCTAGCACCTAGTAGCGTATGGCACGTAGCAGGTGTTTATGAATTCTTGTTACATATTCCTGCCGTTCACACATATTATCGTCCAGCCAAACTGACCTTCTTAATGTTTCTCACACAGTACATGGCATCCCATTTCCCATTTCCATGCTTTTGCCCTAGCTATACCCCATTCCTAGAATGTACTTCCTTTTCACCTCTGCCCCTTAGAATCTCTAGTTTCCTTCAAGACTCAAATCAAGCATCCCGTTCTATATGAAGACTTTCATGATATCCCTAGCTGTTAATATCTCCTCTCTACAAAATTATCTTGTAAATATAAGATTATATATACTTCAATATTATATGTAAGATTTTATATATATATATATATATATACACTCTGATGTTTATATATACTCTTATACATACTTCTATAGGTATATGTTGTCCTCCATTCCCCTCCATTTTAAGCTCAAGGATAGAGAATGTTTCACTTTTTATTTGTATCTCCATTGACTAACACAATGCTTGGCACATAGTGGGTATTAATAAATGCTTGTTGATTGAAACATAATTTGTTTTGAGAGGTAGTCATTGTAGCCTATCCAGAATAGGCTGAATTATATTTAGATTGTTCGAGTCAGGTTGGAGTTGGGCAATCATCAAAAAATTATTTCTGCTCAGTCAGGACACAATCTAAAAACATCAATAGATTTTGTTTTACCTCCTCCCCTTCCTCCCAAGCATAATGTTTCTCCTCTTATTTCTAAAGCAAATTGGCTTATGACAATTTGGATCCTTATTTGTCGCACTGAAAAACATATTAAATATTGTTTCCCTTTATCAGAGGAGTTAGACATGTGGTCCGTGGGCTGCCTGTGTCCTACAACACTTCTGAGTGTGACTTGAACCAGATTAAAATGTAGTTCCTATCCAATTTTAATGTGTTGGTGTATTAATTTTAAAAAAAGAAATATATAAACATGTGGTTTTCTAAGGCAATATGTGGTCTACTGAGATCCCTATTTATGGTTTAATGACCATTGTTTCTACTTGAGTTTGACACTATTGCCCTTTATGACCAGGGAATTAAGTTCTCTTTCAGCCTTAAAATTCTCTGAGTCTATGAAGGCACACATCAGGTATGAAGACTCAGTACTACTTGAGTAATGGCCCCAATCTCTATCCTTACTGTGTTTAAGTACCCATTTCTCTCAGATCTTTCTTCTGTTGTTGGGCAATCAACCATATCAGCACAGTTGCTTAAAGGCAGTCATCTAATATTCTTAATTTCCATGTGCAAAATGCCAAAATTGTTTCCTCTTTTACAAACGACATGTTTATTTCTGCAACTCTTAATGGTTTGAGTAAGAAAGTGAAATACTTCATCTCCACAAGCTCCATCTCCAAACTTTATACCCAAACATTCACTTAGTATTATTGTTATTCTCTCACCCTTTTTGTGCCTAACTTCAACATGAAGATGACTCTAGGTCACAGAAGGTTCTGCCAAACAGAACACAAAGTATGGCAGCTTCCGTTAAGCAAAAAAGACACTAGCTCGCACATGGCGAGGGATCATGTGTCTATTGGTCAAGGATCAGCCAAGATCAGAGAGGTTCATCACCAATTGACCATTGACTGATCAATTTTTATGCCTTCAGCAACTTTTGAAGGTCATCTATTAAGCTAAAGAGGGGTTTTTAATGTACATTGGTAGAGGAAAAATGAACAAGGAGATTGTTATTTCCTTGACATTAGTACCATTATCATCACTGTTTCACCGCTATCATCACATTTCAGATAGCAACTCCCATAGATACACAGATGTCTACTACATTGCCATTTGCCTCGTGCTATCAGGCTTTCCTTTTCTGGGAATTATCAATGAAGTTCTCTGAGAAACAGTCCCTTCCTTAGAAGAACACTATGTGTTCTTATGAATACCACAGAATGTGTAGTGACTGTTCATTTAGAAGATACCAACGACACAGCAGCAGGGTATTATAGTTAGGACCTGCTATTCTAAAAGGAACACCTAATGCCAAATTGAACAAAATGTTGCATAGGCAGGGGTGTGGGAGAGTAACCAGGAAGCAATATAGTAAAGAAGCAAAAATACTGGGCTGGGAATCTGAAGATCTGGCTTCTATTTCTAGTTCAGTAACTAATTGGCTGTAAAAACCTAGGTAAATCATTGCTGGTCCTTGGTTTCCTCATCTGTAAAATAAGGATGTAGGACTGGATGATTTTTAAGGTCCTTTCTAGTTATAACATTCTGTATTCTAAAGTACCCTCCAGATATGACCTTAAATGATTCACAATCAAATCATTGTCAGTTAGGCAATGAGACTATTTTCTCAATTTGGATGAAGTTCAGTCTGCTCATAACAGCAAGTCTATGAACCTCAGTTTTGAAGTATATCTAAGGACACCACAGTGGTCAGCCACTCAAATGTTGCTTGTATGGAAGACTTAGTGGTTTGTGTATTAGATTTAAAATACTCTAGAATAATAGGTTTAAAACTGCAGGGTTGACTCAGCCCTTTATGCCCAAGCTAGTGAAAATGCAGATCATGCAGTTTATTAACAAGGGTAACCATCAAGTCACTGGCAGAGCAATGACTCCCTCCCAGGTCCCTAGTCTCCCAATCCAGTGTTCTCTCCATTATATTGTGTTCTTTCTTTTTTCACTCTTGGGTAGTATCAGTTATTTATTCCTTTTTTCTCTCCAGTAATTTTTTCCCCTCTCATCTCTCCTTCTTCTTTCTTCTGTGTCCTTTTCTTTCCTCTCCATCCCCTTCCCTCTCCTTTCTCACACTTTAGCCATCCCCTCTAAATTTTCAGCCATAACACTATCAATGACTTTGTTATAATATATTGGGAAGCCCTCGAATAAGTTGGAAGCAGCTCATTTTTGTCATAGATCTCTCATCACAAGTCATCCATGAAGAAGGGCTACTCCTCACAACTGAAAGGTAATAGGTAAATTCCAGACATCACTGGCTCAACTGTTCTGTCTCATTTTGTTACTAGGAGCATTATTTTAAGTTGCTCTGCTGGTGGTGGCAAAGTGGATAGAGTGATGGTCTTGAAATCAGAAAGACCTGAATCTGAAACCTGCCTCAGACATTTATTAGCCATATGAGCTTGGGAAAGCAATTTAATCTCTCTCAGTCTCCATTTCCTCATGAGTATCAAAGAAATGGGAGTACTAAATCATCTCACTTGTCTCCTGAGTAACCTGTATGTATGTCAAGAAGCAACAGAACTGAACATGGAACAACTGATCGGCTTAAGATTGGGAAAGGAGCATGACAAGGGTGTATATTGTCATCTTACTTATTTAACTTACATGCAGAATGAATCATGTGAAATGCCAGGCTGGATGAATCAAAAGCCAGAATTAAGGTTGCCAGGAGGAATGTCAACAGTCTCAGCTATGAAGACAATACCACCCTGATGGCAGAAAGTGAAGAAAAATTAAGAAGCCTCTTGATGAAAGACGAAACTGTGAAAGCTTGCTTTGAAGTTTGACATTAAAAAAATTAAGATCATGGTAATTTGTCCCACCACTTCCTGGCAAACAGAGGGAGAAAAAATGGAAACAGTATCAGATTTTATATTGTTGGGCTCAAAGATCACTGCAGACAGCAACTGCAGCCATGAAATTAAAAGTTTCTTATTCCTTGGAAGGAAAGCTATGGCAAATCTGGACAGCATACTAAAAAGCAGAGACATCACCTTGCCAATAAAGGCCCATACAGTCAGTTATGGTTTTCCAATAGTAATGTAAGCCTGTGAGAGTTGGACTAGCAGGAAGCCTGAGTGCTTCAGAGTTGACGTTTTCAGACTGTGATTCTAAAGAAGACTTTTGAGAGTCCCCTGGACAGTCAGAAGATCAAATTAGTCAGTACTTAAAGAAATTAATTCAGACTGTTCATTGGAAAGACAAATATAAAAGCTGAAGCTTAAATGCTTTAGCCACATAATGAGAAGACAGAGATTATTGGAAAAGACCCCACTGTTGAGAAAGATTGAAAGCAAAAGAAGAAGGAGATGACAGAGAATGAAAGGGACAGATGGAAGCAGTGAACATGAACTTGGACAGATGTAACAGTAAGCCCCCCAACATACACAGGGGGCCTGCTATCACACGTTCTTAGATCTGCATTCATAAAAAGAAAGGCAACTTTTGAGGTGTTAACAATCACTTTGATCAAGCACATGTATCATTTCTTTAACCAAGCATGTATAATACACATTTCACCTAGTTCAGGGCAGTCAGCATCCTGAACTTCAAAGAAAATACAGAGAAATCAAAGATCAATGGACATGGCTTCCTCTAACTGACCTTAAACAGACAGGTCCAACTGTCTAACTATAGTTACCTGAGAAGGAAGCACCAACATCTGAGTTTTCCAAGCTCGGGGGCTCCTTAGAAGCTTCCCAGAGTCCTGTCTACCCAAACAAACACTGCTAGTCAGTAAGCCCCAAAATAAAACCTCACTTTCAGAATATTTATATACTATTCTGAGCCAGAGGGCATAACCCTCTGAATCCATGCCTCAACAGAAAAAAGAAAAGGTACTTGTGACCCTATTATAAAACAACTCCCCTAATCAAGCTTCCCTCAATGGGCAGACCCATCAATGGGTGGGGAAGATCTTCTTTAATCACCTTGTTCAATCAAAGGCACTTTTAGTAAAATAAAAACAATGAAAGATCCTAGTTTGATTGCCATCACAACAGACTTTGGGAGATAGTGGAGAATAGAAGCATCTCGCATACTATGGTCCGTGGGATCACAAAGAGTTGGACATGACTGAATGACTGAACAACAACAACAGGACTGTTGTGAGAGTCACATTACATTGATGTAGGGTAAAGTGCTTTGTGAACCTTAAAGCATTATGTAGATGTTAGCTATTGGACATCTTTGTTTTATTAGATTAGTGAATATAAAACATATACTCTCTAGGACTGGTTGCACTTTCTCTCATGCTCTAGCCCTCTGGTCTTGAGAGGGGAGTCAGAACTCTTTTTGCTGCATGTTGCCACTTCCAGACTCTCCTTCTGCTACCAGTACTTGAGGTTCCTTAGAAGTTTAGCCTACACAAATTTGTCCAGACCTTGTTGTTAGTTATCTCTTCCACCTCCCCACTCTGAGGTCATTCTCCCACCTTCTCCCTCTTTTGCCCCAATTCATGCCCTATATTAGGGAATGTCAACATACTTATCTGTTGATGTTCCTTCAAATGCTCTAGTCCCTCCTCCCCCAAATTCTTTTCTTTGCTCAACTCCAATGAGCTATTCTTCCACTTCACCTCAGCATACACTTTCGGTCTTGCCATCCCCTATAAGTGTTCTACTTCTACAAATAAGAGAATGGAAATTCCAGAAAAATTTCCTAACATTTGAAAGATGACAGAGTAAAGGCAGTGAGTCACCTGAGTTCTCCCAAATTCTCCACCAAACCAACTTAAGGTATTGTCTCAAAATGAATTCTGGAGTGGCAGAACCATCAAAAGTATGGTATGAAACAATTTTTCAGCTCAAGACAACTTAGAAGGTCAGAATGAAAGACCTATCTTACTGGAGTAAGAGTGAGGCTCAGTCGAGCATGGGTCTTGCCAGCATTGGCCACACCCCAGCATACCAGCAGCAGGCCTTGGAAACAGCTGAATCAGCAGCTACAGCTTCCAGAGCTCTCAGCGCACAGAGTGTAAGGAGAGCAGGCAACTGGTCAGAAGAACATTACAGGGAACCCTTTGCTGAGTGCAAGACTCCATTGCATTGTCCATACTTAGTTCCAGGTCACAATCCCAGGGTGAAGAGGAGAAGCATTAAACACTAGACTGTGGTGCTGCAGGAGTATAGGGGCCCTGGTCACAGTTGTAGGGTGGAAAAGAATGCCCGTGATTACTCATAGGCCAGAGCACATGGCAGGAGAGCAGTGACCATATCTCTCTTTAAATTATACCACCTTAAAAGAACTGAAAACTTATAGAGTTCCAGAACTAACTCTGAAAAAAGCAGTATGGAAAATGTGAAACTTGGGAAAACGTACACTGTACCCAGGAGGCAGTTAAAAGTCAAGAAATAAGCTGGAAAATGAGCAAACAACAGCAACAACAGAACCTGACCATAGAAAGTTACTATGGTGACAGGGAAGATCCAAACACAAGCCCAGAAGAAGACAACAAATGGCTATATGAAAAGTCTCAACCTTTTTGGTCTCAGGTCCAAAAAGGATTCCAAAAAGAACTTTAAAAAGGAGCTTAAAAATCAAGTGAGAGAAGTAAAGGAAAAATTGGGGAAAGAAATGAGAATGATGCCAGAAGATAATGAAAAAAGTCAATAGCTTGGTAAAGGAGGCACAAAATATACTGAATAAAATAACACATTGAAAAACAGAATAGGTCAAATTGTAAAAGAGGCACAAAAATTCATGGAAGAGGACAACACCTTGAAAAGCAGAATTGGCCAAATGGAAAAGGAGTTACAAGAGCTCACTGAAGAAAATAATTAATTAAAAATTAGAATTGGGCAAGTGGAAGCTAATGACTTCATGAGACATCAATAAACAATAAAACCAAATCAAAAGAATAAAGCAATAGAAGGAAATATGAACTATCTCATTGGAAAAAACAACTAGCTTGGAAAACAGATCCAGGAAAGAGATAATTTAAGAATTACTGGACTACATGAAAGCCATGATAAAAAAAATAGAGCCCAGACATCATAGTTCAAGAAATTGTCAAGGAAAACTGCCCTGATATCTTAGAACCAGAGGGCAAAATAGAAATGGAATGAATCCCGCAGTCACCTCTTGAAAGAGATTACAAAATGAAAACTCCCAGGAATATTAAAGCCAAATTCCAGAGCTCCTAGGTCAAGGAGAAAATATTAGAAGTAGCCAGAAAAAAATAATTCAAATATTGTAGAATTACAGTCAGGATTACACAAGATTTAGCAGCATCTATATTAAAGGATTAGAAGAGTTAGAAAATGATATACTGAGGAGAAAGGAGTTAGGATTACAACCAAGAATCACCTATTCAGCAAAACTGAGTATAATCTATCAGGGGAAAAATGGATATTTAATGAAATAGAGGCCTTTCAAGCATTCTTAATGAAAATACCAGAACTGAAGAGAAAATCTGACTTTAAAATACAAGATTCAAGAAAAGTATAAAAAGGTAAACAGGAAAGAGAAATCATGAAGGATGCAATAAATTTAAACTGTTTACATTCCTACATGGGAAGATGATATTTACAGCTCATAAGAGCTTTATCATTATTAGGGCAGTTAAGAGCAATATACATAGAGTGTGAGGGTGTGAGTTGACTGTGATAGGATGATATACAAAAAATTAAGGGGTGAGACAGAAGGTTGCACTGAGAGAACAGGGAAGGGAGAGATTGAATGAGGTAACCACATAAGAGAGGTGAAAGTTATTACAGTGAAGGAGAAAATGGAGGGTGGGATGATGGGCAGTGCTTGAACTCTCATAATTCATTCAGAAAGGGAATAACATACATACTAGGTTAGATATAAAAATCTATCTTAGCCTATAGAGAAGTAAAAATGGACAGGAATAAGAGAAGAGGAAGGGACTGATAGAAGGGAAGGCAGAGTGGGGGAGGCAGAGATCAGAAGTAAAACACTTTCAAAGAGGGACAAAGTGAAAGGTAAGAGAGAGAGAAAGAAGGATAAACAAAAGAAAAATATTAAGGAGGGATGAAGTGAGAGAGGGATAGAATTTGAAACTCAAAACAAAAAAAAGTTAAAATTATTTTTACATGTAATTGGGGGAAAATGAAATATTAAAAACAAAATAAAATGAGAAAAATAAAAAAGAGGGATAACTTTGGTTACCAAAATAATAAAATTAAAGAGTGAGAAAGAGGGAACCACTGGGAGAAGGGGAAAGGAGGAGTAGAATGGGATAAATTATCTCATATAAAAAATTATCTCATGGTAAAGAGCTGTCTCTATAGGTAAAGAGAGTATAAAATAGAGTATAAAAAAGAGAGTATAAAAAGAGCTGTCTCTGTAGGTAAAGAGAATATAAAATAGGGGAAAATGGGGGAAGGGGAAGTGGCAGACAATGCTTAAAACTTACTCTAAATGGAATTGGCTCAAAGAATGAATAACATACACATTCAGTTGGGTAGAGAAATCTATTTTATCCAACGTGGAAGTAGGAGGAAAGAGGATAAGAGAAAGGAGGGGTCATTGATAGAAGGGAGGGCAGATTGGTGGAAAGGATAGTCAGATGGAAAACACTTTTGAAGAGGGACAGAGTAAAAAGAGCAAGAAGGATAAATGGGAAAAAAAGGATGGAGGAAAATATACAGTAAACATAACTATGGAAACATACAGCAAATTTCTCTGATAAATGCCTCATTTCTCAACTATTTAGAGAACTGAGTCAAATGTATAAGACTACAAACCATTCCCCAATTGATAAATGATCAAAAGATATAGACAGGTAATTTTCAGATGAAGAAATCAAAGCTATCTATAGTTATATGAAAAAAATGCTCTAAATCACTATTGATTAGAGAAATGCAAATTAAAACAACTCTGAGGTACCACCTCAAACCTGTGAGATTGACTAATATGACAGAAAAGGAACATGACAAATGTTGGAGGGATTGTGGGAAAATTGGGACACTAAAACACTGCTGGTGGAATTGTGAACTGATTCAACCATTCTGGAGAGCAATTTGGAATTAAGCCCAAAGGGCTATAAAGTGGTGCATACCCTTTGACTTAGCAATACCTCTACTAGCAGAGTATACCAAAGAGACTTCCAAAAAAAAAAAGGAAAAGGATCTAAATGTACAAATATATTTATAGCAGCTCTCTTTGTGGTATCAAAAAAATTGGAAATTGAAGGGATACCCATCAATTGGGGAATGACTAAACAAGTTGTAGCATATGATTGTGATGGAATATTATTGTGCGATAAGAAATGACAAGCAAGATACTTTCAGAAAAACCTGGAAAGATTTGCATGAAATGATGCAAAGTGAAGTGACCAGAATCAAGAGAATATTGTACACAGTAACAGCAAAGTTGTATGATGATCAGCTGTGAATGACTTAACTATTTTCAGCAATACAATGATCTAATATAGTTCCAAGGGACTCATGACGAAAAATGTTATCCACATCCAAAGAAAGAACCAATGGAATATGAATACAGATTGAAGCAAACTTTTCTTAACTTTATTTTTCTTGGGTTTTTTTTTTTTGGTCCTTGTTTACGTTCACAATATGACAAATATGAAAATATATTTTACCTGACTCCACATGTATAACCTAAATCAAATTGCTTGCCTTCTTAATGAGGGATAAAGGGCAGAAGGGAGGGAGGGAGAGAATTTGGAATTCAAAATTTTAAAAAATGAATGTTAAAAAGTTTTTACATGTAATTAAAAAAATAATTTTTAAAAACTCCTGTCATTCCATCTCTCCTTATGCCTTATTTCTCCTAAACATATTCTTTGACCCTAATGACTTCTCCACTCCTCCACACACACCTCTCATTACTTTCCCAAGAAATCACCCTACTCTATAGTTAAACCCAGTTTAACTCAACACTGTTCTTTTGTTTGATCACTCCTCATGCCCAGTCAAATATGAACCCTGGGTTACTCTCACCATTATCATCCTCCATTACTACTCATGTACTGTTATATGGAGTTAGAGAAAGTTGCAAAAGTGACCTAAGTCCACTACAAATTTATATTATTTAACCTCAACCAGGATTTCCCTACAGTAAGACTGCCCTTTTATTACTTCTCCATAATTGATATGCTGTTCTTTTCCCCACCTTTTCTCTCATTAAGCCTCCTACACCTCCTCTTTTCTCTACACACTCAATTGAGGACCTCAGTTCATACTTTACCAAGAAAATAAGGTCTATTTGCCATGATCCCCTTCCTCTTTTCTTCTCTGGAACTTGTAACTCGACATCATTCCTCATTTTTTCTTCCTTTTCTCCAGTCTCTGATGAAAAGATCTTTCCCATCCTTTCCCATCTTCTCCAACAGACTGCAATCTCCCCTTCCCCCATCATCCTTTTTTCTTTTTTAATCTTCAAGCTCTTCCTTTCTACTGTTTTTTTCCTTGCTGTTTATACACAAGTGCAAGTCTTTCCCATCCTGAAACACATAGACACACACACACACACACACACACACACACACACACACACCTTTCATGAGACTGTATCACTTTTTTCTAGCTGTTGTTCTATAGCTCTCCTCTCTTAGTCAAATTCCTGGCAAAAGTTGTACACATTCCTTGACTTCACAGCCTTCCCTCTTATTCATTCCTCAATGCTTTTTAATCTGGCTTCCAACTTCATCACTCAACTGGAACTTCTTAACAAAACAGTACCATTGATGTCTAACTTGCCAAATCTTATGGTCTTTTCTCCATCCTTTCTTGGCCTTTCTGAAGCATTTGACACTTCTGGAAGTCTAGGATTCTCTTTTCTCTCTGGGATGTTGTGACACTTCTCTTACTCAGCTCTTCTCTGGCCAATCTTGACTTTGACTTGACTAATCTTGGCAAAGATTCCTTTGCTGCGTTTTCATCTATACTCAGGAACTATGGGTATACCCTAAGGCTCTTCCCTGAGACCCCTTTTCTTCTATCTCTACACTCATATTTAGTGATCTCAATTCCTGTGAAATTAATTATTGTCTCTATACTATGCCAATGACTTACAGATCTAGAGATCCAAGCCAAATATCATTTTTTGGCTTTAGTCCCATATTACCAATTGTCTTTTGGAGACCTCTAACTGAATATCCTGAAGTGTAAACTCAACATATCCAAAAAAGAACTCATGTTTTCCCCTAAACTAACCTCTTTTACAAATTTCTTTACTTCTGGTGGGGATAATACTATCTTTCCGGTCACCCACACTTATCACTTACACCACATAACTGGTCAGTTGGCAAATCTTGTTTTTATTTTCACAATTCACAAAACATATTTATTAACCTGTTATCTATTTATCTGTCTATATCTATCTATCTGTCTGTCTGTCTGTCTATCTATACTGGACACTATGCTAAATGCTGGGATGACTGCAAATGGAGAAAATGTCTGGAGTCAAGAGGATGGAGTATCTCATTCGTGAACCAGAAAGGAGGCCAGTATCACTGAATTGAAGATTAAGATAGAAGGCTGAAAAGATGTGAGGGGCAGGAGAGGTTTAGGTTATAAAGGGTTTTGAATGCCAAACAGAGGATTTTGTATTTGATCCTGGAGATGTTAGGGAACCACTGGAGTTTATTGAGTAGGAAGGTAGGAGCTAGGGGGCTGATATGCACTTTAGGAAAATCATTTCATTGACTGAATGGAGGATGAATTGGAGTGAAGAGAGACTTGTGGTAGACAGACTTACCAGCAAACTGTTGCAAAAGTCCATGCATGAGGTGATGAGGGCCTGAACCAGGGTGATGGCAGTATTAAAGGAGAGAAGGAGAATAATATTGTAAAGGTGAAATTGACAAACCTTGGTAACAGGGCAGATATGGTAGGGTGGAGTTAGGGAAGGGGTAAGAGATTGGGAAAGACTGGGAAATCTTGGATTTTGTGCCTAGGAGACTGGGAGGATAGTGTTGCCCTCAACAGTAACAGAGAAGTTTGAAAGTGGAGAGGGTTTAGAGAGAAAGATAATGAGTTTAGTTTTGAACATGTTGAATTTAAGATGTCTACTAGACATCCAATTCCAGATGTCTGAAGGGCAGTTGGAGATGTGAGACTGGAAGTCAGCATAGAGGTTAGGGCTGGATAGATAAATTTGAGAATTATCAATATAGAAATGATAATTAAATCTATTGCTCCTTATGAGATCACCAAGTGAAGTAGTATAGAGGGAAAAGAGAAGAGGGCCCAGGACAGAGCTTTGTGGGACAGTTATGATTGGTGAGAGTGACCTGGATGAAGATCCAGTAGAGGAGGCTGAGAAGGAGTGGTCATGTAGGTAAGAGGAGAAACAGGAAATAAGTAGTATCCTGAAAACCTTGAGAGGAGAGAGTATCAAGAAGAGGGTGATGAACAGTGTCAAAGGCTTCAGAGAAGTCAAGAAGAATGAGGATTGAGAAAGGCCATTGAATCTGGCAAATAAGAGATCAGTGGTAACTTTGGAAAGAGCAGTTTGGGTGGAATCATAAGGTGAGAAGCTAAATTGTAGTGGGTTAGATGGCATTCTCGAGGAGTTTAGCCATAATGGGAAGAAGAAATATAAGATGATAGTGAAGATGGAAAGAAAATGAAGGTTGTTTGAGGACTAGAGAGACATGGGAACATTTACTGACAATAGAGAAAGAACCAGCACTTACAGAGAGACTGAAGATAAATGAGAGGGGGGGGATGACAGAGGGAGCAATATGTTGGAGGAGATGAGTGGGAACGCTTGTGCAAGTAGATGGGTTTGCCTTGGTGAGGAGGGTTCATGCCTTTGTGTGAGATGGGGGAAGATAGTAGCAGAAGGCATCTGAGTGGTATGAGATGATGAAGATTATGTGGATCATCCTTCATTCTTGAAGAGGACCATGACATCAGGAAGGTGATGCCATGACTTTCCTTAAGTGAGGGAGAATGGTACAAAGTCGCCAGCCTCATTTTCTCCTCCTGAGCCATCTGGGTCCAGAGGCCAGATGTAGATCAGGGCAACTGGAGATGGCCATAAGATGATGAAGAGATTAAGAAGGATGAAGAGGGAACTCATAGCGAATGGCCTCATTTATTTTTCAGCAAAATATGAGGTAAGGCTCTCAGCTGAGAGGGCTGGGACAGGGAAGCCATGGGAGTTGATGAGAGGTGTAGAAGGATTGTAAAGCAGTAATGATGACCCAGTGGAGATTGTGAAACAGAAATTTGTAGTAGACCTAGTCAGAATAGTTGTGTGATTTTATCCACCTTTATGCCACAGTGCATGTGTGGGAGAAAAGGCAGAAGATGGTGGGAGTGAGCCAAACCTGAAGTTTGGCAGGGCATAATTGGCAATATGAACCAAGACCTCTTGGAACCATCATCTTCTATCCCCCCTCCCTTGCATCACTCTAGGCCCTTACCACTTATCACCAGGACTGTTGCAGTAGTCTCCTAATTAATCTCCCTGCTTTAAGTGTCTCTCTCTCCATTTCAATTCATTTTGTGTTTTGTTTTGTTTTTAAATCTTCAGAATCTACCATAGTTCCTTGCAAATTGTAGGTGTTTAATATTTGCTGAATTGAATCAAGTTACAGCATGGAATTCTAAACCTAAAGGGGACTACAGAACATAGAATGTTAAAGCTAGAACTGTAGAACAAAATATTCCAACTGAAAGAATGCTGACATAGCATTTTCTTACTAGCTATGTGACTTATGGCTAGTCGTAAAATTCCCAAGTCTCTGTTTCCTCATATTAAAAATGACGGGGTTTGGATTTGATAATTTTAAAGGACCTTTATGGCTTACATTCTAGCAAAATCCCTTCAACTTTTCTCTATGTCCTGTATCATAGCATTCTATGATTCTGCACTCTATGTTGTAAGGAATCTTTGTAACATTCTAGGATTCTATGATTTTGTGTGTGTGTGAACAAAACCTTAATACTCTAAAAACAAATACAAAAATCAAGCCTCCCCAAATTGTTCCTGACACTCAGAGGAATTTTTCAGAGCATGGTTAGTTCTTGTGTCAGCTGTGAGGAGAAAAATATTATTATCAATTTATGCATATTCCCATCATTTCATCTCCCTTTATGCAAATTTTAAAAATCAGAGTATTATACAGGATTTTCTTTTTTTGTTTAGACATGTAGGTCAACCACATGTCTGCTGCTGCCCAGCATATACAATGAATAGAGGGTTTGTGTAAGAAAACTTAAACACAGACAGGAAACCTGAGCTTTTTAATTATAGTGAGATGTTTTCTGCAGGCCATGTTTAACAGAGATGATTTCTTCTTCTTGGTCCATTTGTTTAAGAGGTTTTTTCAATGTTTCCCACTGACAAAGAAAAAGGGGAGAAAAAAATGTACAGAGAGATGCCAACCAGACTTTCTTTAATAGTGGTGCTGGGTTATTAAATTGCTTAAGTTACTTATGATAGAGCAACTCTAAAAAAAAGAGTGGTAAGTGCAAAAGTACGTAATCCACAGATCCAAAGTGACCAGGCAGATGATCTTGGGGAGAAAGTCATTTGAGGGTAAGAATGTTATTGTTTATCTTCTAGACCTAAAGCAGGGAAAGAGGTCACAGAATTCAAGTGAAGGCTTCCATTAACAGTTTTCTCAGCTCCAAAATGAAGGATGTGGACCAAGTTATCCCTAAGGCCCCTTTAACCTCTAACGTTCTATTTTCTAATGTCCCTTCTAACTCTAATGCTTTGTGTCCTGTTTCTACAACATTCTTTTTCCTAAAGTCACTTCCAGCTTAACATTTTCTAACAGTCTATATTCTGATGTTTTTTCCAGCTTTGATACTTCTATGTTCTAAGACCCTATCCAGCTCAGATAGTTTATGATTCTACGATTTGTCATAAGAATCTTTATAAAACTCAAGCTCAAGTCTAAGCTTTTGGTAACAAGTAATAATAATAAAATAAGTTATTATTATTACATCAGCATTTTGTAGTGCCTACTGTGTGCCAGGCACTGTGCTAAGTGCTTTACAAATATTATCTCATGTGATCCTTGTAGCTATCCTTTGAGGGAGGTGCTGATATCATATCCCCCTACTCCCATTCCTTCCCCAATAGTTCTGCCCTACCCAGAAATTTACGATCTTATCAAGAATAAGAATTGGTAATACTTTCTCTCTCTGTCTCTGTCTGTCTCTTTCTCACTGCCTATATCCAATGTGTTGCCATGATCTGTCAATTCCCGCCCCCCCCCACTCCCCCGCCTTTTTAACCATAGTAACACTCTCCTTTGACACTTACTACCTTTGTGCAGGCTCTCATCACTTCACACCAGGGCTATTGCAATAGCTTGCTGGTCTGTGTCCTTGCCTCAAGTCTCTCCCAACTTTAATCTATCCTACACTTAGCTATCAAGTTGATCTTAAAGCATAGGTCCGACCATATCACCACACCTTCCCCCACCATTAATCAATGAATTCCAGTGTCTCCCTATCACATCCTCGATCAAATATAAAATCTAATATTTGGCATTTAAACCCTGCATACCCTGGTCCCCCTCACCTTTCCAGTCCTCTTGCACCTTAAGCCTCCCTACATACTCTGCAATCCAGTGACACTGGTCTCCTTACTGTTCTCACCAGATATTCTATCTCCTGATTCTGGACAATTTCACTGGCTGTCCCCCAAACCTGGATATCTCTCCCTCTTCATTTCTGCCTCATGGCTTCCTTCAAGTCCCAGCTAAAAGATCACCTATAAGAAGCTTTCTCCCATCTCCCTTAATTCTAGTGCCTCATTTTAATTATCTCCCATTTATTCTACACATATCTCATTTGTACATAGTTATTTGTGTAGTGTCTCCCCTATTAGATTATGAGCTCCTGGAGAGCCAGGACTGTCTTTTGCCTTTCTTTGTAACCCCAGCACTTAGCACAGTGCCTGACACCTAGTAGGCACTTAATAATTGCTTTCTGATGGACTCCCAGTGAGGAATTTCATTTTCCATTGCATACCATCACCTTTTCTGTTTCTTGAGAGTATTGAGGGGTTACAGGACTTGCCTAGTGTCACAGTCAATATGCAGAAAAGGCAGGACCTGAATCTAAGTCTTCCTGGATCTAACCTTGGCTGTGCTACTTTGCCATTCTACCCAGCATATACTCAGTACTTAATACATCTTTGCAATTCCTGAACTGAATTAGGTCACGGAAGAAATACGGAGCCTCATTAGTCAAGTGAGAACCCTAGAAATAAAAGCAGCCAACATAAAAATGGAACCTATGGGAACCAGAGGCAAATGTTCCCCCTTTAAGCCACTCTTTAAACCAAATGTTAAGGCTATTTCTTTCCAAATTGGACCACCTGGGAAAAATGAGGATTTCTTTCTTCTTTTCTGTTTTAAGCTAAGGTTAAAAGTGAACTCTCAATAGTGTTTCTTTGCCAGCAACTTACAAATTATGGCAGCCCTCAGCTTGTAACCTAGACAAGGAATTTCCCTTGACTGCATACAGATTGCTTTAAAAAATATTTTTATACTGCAATAGTTTTTCAAGTGAAGGGTCCATAAAGAAGTTTTCAATTTCTCTTGACCTTCTAAAAGAAGCATTCAAAAATTTCAGGTGCTAGTCTGTCATCAGATCTAATCTAGAACACCTGAGGGATCTACACATTCTGCTGCACATTCTGTCAGCCATTTCTACTTTACCTTCTTGCTTCCCAAGTTAAGATTATAGTCTTAAAAAAATAAATATTATAGTCTTACTTTCCAACTCATAAGTTTAATATTATGTATTCCTTTTTCTTTAGAATCATAGAATGTTAGGGCATAGAACACAAAATGCTAGGTCTAGATGGAGGTTGCAGAACACAGACTTTTAGAATATATATAGAGTGTAAGAGCTGTGAAGGAACTTAGATCAGAGAATGTTAAAATTCAGAACATTATAACATTTAAAGAATGCTTTGAGGTTTGCAAAGCGCATCTCATTAATTACCTTTTTTTGAAGCTCACAAACTGTGAACTAGGTACTCTAGGCTAGATACTATCCCTATCACATGGACTGTTAGGAGTTGAAAGGCTCTTAGAACACAGGATGTTAAGGTTGGAAGAAACCTTAGAATGTTGGAGTCTGTTAAACCCTTGCTGGTTCTTGCTTTAAGTAGGGTAAGGCTAAATTTTCTTTTTCTTTTTCTTAAAAAAAAAAGTCTTTCTTATAAAGGATGGTGATATGGCGATAAAGGATATGGAATGAAAGCTAGGTGATATAAAAACAAAAGATATAAATAAAAATATATTTAAAACAGTTGCCATATTTACCCTTCCATCCCTACTTTCCCTTCTCCCTTACCAACTCCCAGTCACAAACTACATCTACTCTTCTCCTTTTCCTCCAACTCTTAACTGGACTGTCTCTCATGTGATAGATTCTTTTACTCTACTACAGTATATCATTCTTTGGAGAACTGTTAGCTTCTTCCTCCTTAGATCATCCATTTTCTTCCTTTTTAAAAAGAGCCTCAAATCTGTTTTAAAGTTTTATTTGTGCAGCTATCCTTTCTCCCCTTACGTTTCTCTTCTGTGTAACACAATTCTATTTTCCAATATCCTGAGATATTAGATCAAGTCTTCTCTCTTTGACCTCAGGTCAGTTCCCCTCTCCCCCTATTTAAGTCTCACTTCTATTTCCTTTAGGAATAATTCATTCTAATGACCTGAAGTGTAGAGATACACTCTTCAAGTCCCTTCCCTTACCCTCCAAGGAGATACTGATCTATACTTGGAACACAGATAATGGGCTCAGCTGTGGAAGAATACAAACATGGAACACTTGATGCAAGTCGCCTTACATTTTCCCTGTTCTCCACACTGTTTTATTTAAACCACACGTGAGTGTTTGCACCTCACTTCTAAGCACTTGATTAAAGCTTGGCAATTATCACCTCTTAATAACTTGACAACCCCATTTAACTTCCTTTCCTTGGTCTCAATAACTCCATGGCCACACCCAGCTCTCATTCACCCTAGTATCAACTTTCTGTCTGCTTCACCAATATTCTCCATTCACCAATCCACTCTGTCAATTTGCCTTGCTCTGTAATTGTTCCCTTTACCTTTTCTTAATTATCTTGCCTTGGTAATTACTTCCTCCATTTCCTTCTTGCTTCTTTTATCCTCAAGTTCTACTACGGAATCCTCCTTAAACTTTTTTATATCCTCCTTTGCTATCCTTGGTACTATACCTCTTTAGACCCAGAAATTGAATCTGGGTCCTGAACCACTTCCTGAACCTAGAGATTATTTTCCTTCAAATTTACCCTATTTTCTCTAAATTCTGTCCCATTTATTCTCCCCAAATTAAACCTCTAATATATTTCACCAGTCCAAATCCTTACTCTGTCATATACGTGATTTTCTTCTGATTTGACTCAAATTCTTTTTACTCCTGTTTCTTCTCCCACAAAAGTTAGAAGAATTCCAATTATTTCTTTGGAATACGAATTCAGAAGTCAAGATATTAAATATGAAAGCTGACCAAACAGCAGAAAATTAAATGTATTTTCAGATAACAATGAAAGATTAAGGAATGAAATGTTTGTTTTTACATGGCTAGGGCTAGGAAAAGCTATGAATCCAGGGAATTGGGGAGTCTCTTTGTTATTTTATTTTTTAAAAGAAGACCAGATATTGAGAAGGCCAAGAAAATGTTGAGAGGATTTAAAAAGTCTAAGCTATATTTTTAAAGCTAAAAGATATAACAGAAAAAGTCGGGAGAAGTAAGAGAATAAAGTGATTATTCCAAAGCAAGGGAGGAAATCTCATTCCATATTAGCAAATCAGTATTTTAGACTGTGAAAAAATACAGGAGAATTTCCCTCAGAATCTCTCTTAGACAGGGAAAAGAAAGAATGAGATGGAGAAGCAAGTAGACTTAAGAGAAGAGGCAACATAGATGCTTTCAATTTCTTCCCCTGCTTTTGGAATGATGAGAGAGTAAAGACAGGACATTTGGAGCAAATTACAGAGTAAGGAGTGGAAGTTGGGGCAGAAAGGGAATGATTTGGCAGGATTAAGAAGTGACCTCATAGGGGAAATTGGAGTGGGGTGAGTGAGACATGGGTCTTGAAATGGCTCTCCAGGGTGTAAATAGGGACCCTTTAGAATGTCAGATTTTGTAGGGTAGGTTGGATCATTTCTGTAATAACTCCCACTAGTGGGAAGAAAGTAGTTGGGGGTCAGAGAAGGTATGGCTTTGAGAAAATTGAATAGTGGGAAATAGACTCAAAGGGAGAATGACATGGCATCTAAAGGGATAAGTGATGAGAGAAAAGACAAAGAATATATTCAAGTTATAAACTATTTTCCATTGTATTCTATTGCTTCCATAGAGAATTAATATTCTTGGAAAAATATTCTAGAAAGGGAAAGGAATAAGAAAGGAGGTGAACGAAAGCAACACTTCTTAGAAATGAGCATTATAAACTGTTGCCAAAATAGAGCAATGGATAAGGTGGGAAGTGGGTTCTCCCCCAAATAAAAGCATTATATTTTTATTTGATTTGACAAAGACAAGGGTAAGATAGGAAGAAAAGAAGCAGGTAGAGAAAAAGCAATGTAGAAAAGGAAGAGAGAAAGAACAATAAAGGTAAACTCAAGGAGATTAGGATTAAATAGGTAATAGAAGGGAGAAATAGTGGGTGGGAAGAAAATGAGTTCAAATTAGTGTAAGTAAAACAAACTGAATAAATGAAATTTTGACTTGAGGGAAGAAAACGTGTGAATCTATGCACCTATATACATATAATATAAGCATGTGTTTGGTAGAAGAAAACATAAACCTAATAATTATAACCCGAAATGTGAATGGATCAAATTCCCCAGTGAAAAGAAAGAAAAAGGAAATAAACATTCATTTAGCATTTCCTGTGCACCAGGCACTTTACTAAGCACTTTACAAATCTACTCTCATTTTATCTTCACAACAACCCTGAGAGGTAGGTGCTATTATTATCCTCATTTTATAGTTGAGAAAACTGAGGCAGACAGAGGTTAAGTGACTTGCTCAGAATCATGCAACTAATAAATACCTAAGGCTGGATTAAAAGAATAGATAAAAAACTAAAACCCAATAAAAATACATTTAAAATAAAGAGACATAAAAGGAATTCCATTCAAGATAACTGCAAAATTTATGATATATCTAGGAGTCAATCTATCAAGGCACATTTAAGACATTTAAATGCGATTATGAAACTCAGTAAAGAAATAAAGAATAATTTAAATAATTGGAGTGATATTTATTGTTCATAGACTGGCTGCTCAATAGAAATGAGCATACTACCTAAATTAATTTACAAATTTAATACTACACTACTCAAATTACCAAGAGAATGCTTTGTAGAAGCTAGACAAAATAATAACAAAAATCATCTGGAGGAAGAAAAAAATTAAAATCTCACAGGAAACAAGTGAAAAATAAACAAGAAGGAATGAAAGGGGAAATAACACTTCCAGGTTTCAAATTATATTATAAAACAGTAATCACTGAAACTGTATGCTACTGATTAAAAAACAGACCCTGTCATGTACCTTTTCATTTGGTAAGTCACTTAACTTCTGAGTGTTTTAGTTCTAGAATTCTCTAAGACTATCAGTTGTAGAAAAGTGATGGTCTGCATAGACACAGGAATTTTCTTCATTTGAAAATTCCCCAAAATCGCAGGTTAAGGGAAAAAAAAGGAAGAACCAGAAATAATCCAATTAATAGCCCAATCTTCTATAATCCTGTAAACGTATCTTGGCAAAAAGCTCCTTATTTGATATTAATTGCTAAGAAAACTAGAAAGGAGTTTTTCAGAAATTAGGTTTAGTTCAGCAATTGGTTTGTTGTGTTCGTCCTTCATTGCTGAAGAAGACCATGCCATCAGAGAAATGATGACATGACTTGTACTTGACTTTGTTTTGAGTGAGGGAGGGCTGTGCAGATCACCAGCCTCACTTCTCCTCCAGAGTCATCTGAATTCAGTGACCATTCATCAGGATGACTGGAGATGACCCAGGGTGCACTGGGAGACCTTGGTCCCTTTAGGCCAAGATCTATTTAGGTATTCACTTAGGGGGAGGTAACGGCCATTCGTTGAATAGGCCTGTTTAAGAGGTAGTCAGGGCATGACCCCTTTAAAGAGGCAAAGAAAAAGAAACACCAGGGAAACAGCAACAGTTACTATTGATAATCACTCTTAAACTAGGAGGGTGCAGAAGAGCCCTTAGGCAGGAGCCCAGTGGGGTCCAAATTTGCCTTTCTTCGGAGAAATCATGCCATACCAGGATAGAAGAAAACTGGCCAATTTGGTCTGAAGAAGAGAAGATTTATGGGGCACATGATCGCTGTCTGAGCTTTTGAAGAGTTGTAACATGGAAGAGGATACAAGTAAGTAGATACAACTGCCAGTGGGTAACTCAGCTCCTCTCCTGTCTGCCTCCCCCTCCCCTTCCTTCTCTTCTCCAAAGGAAGGTAAATTTGGATGGCCAAAAGATGCCGAGTTCACTTGGGTTTTACTGGCTAGATTCCTTTCCTTTCCTTTCCTTTCCTTTCCTTTCCTTTCCTTTCCTTTCCTTTCCTTTCCTTTCCTTTCCTTTCCTTTCCTTTCCTTTCCTTTCCTTTCCTTTCCTTTCCTTTCCTTCCCTTTCCAAAATCTTAAACCCACTGCACTCTGAAGTTTGGGCTCTACTGGTTCCCTGCCTAAGGGCTCTTCTGGACCTTCCTGGCTTAAGAGTGATTATCAATAGTAACTGTTGCTGTTTCAGCAACTGACACTATATATCACAATAAACTGTGACTAGAATACTAAAAGTTGTTGCATAAAAATGTTTTTTAGAAAAAAAAATGTGGCCATGTACCTTTTATAAATATGGTTAGGATACAGAGTCAGGGTAGGGTGAAGGAATTAATCATTAACCAGACATAGGATACAAGCAGAGGTATTCTGGAGCCATCTTATACCACCTATCAAGAGCCAATTGTTAAATTTTCAGAAATCAGCAAACTTCAAAAATCAGAGTTTTATTTACTCTTTGGCTGATTGTCTAGGTTAAGAAAGTGATGGAGAAAATATTAATGATGCAACCTAAACTTAAAAGTGTGTCCCATGTACATTTTTTTCTAGAGAGCAAATTGTTAAATGTTTATCAATACATCCCATGAATACAGTTAATCATAAAAAATAACATGGATAACTTCTGTTGTGCAAAACTGAATGAATGAATGAAAAAAATGTATTAAAAGCTTACTACGTACAAAGCAATAGCTTAATATCACTAGGATAAGAATGGAAGCTATTGGTTGGGGGGAAAACATCTTTGCTTGAATGTCTCTAATATCTAAGATGTATATAGGGAACAACAAATATATAATAACAAGAGTCATTCTCCAATGTATTTGTATGCATAATGAAAGAAAATGAACAGTTTTCAAAATCTTGGCAAACTACTAACAATCCATGAAAGATTGCTCCAAATTACTAATAATTAGAGAAATGCAAGTCAAAAGAATCCTGAGGTTTCACTGCACATGCAAAAAATTGGCTAAGTAGTTAACTAATGGAAATAATCAGTGGTGGAGGGGCTAAAGGAAGATAACCACATCGTGATACACTGTTCATTGAACTGTGAATTGGTCTAATAATTCTGATAGGTAATTGAGAATTATGCTTTAAAAAGTAACTGAAATATCCATAATCTTTGACCCAGAGATTATACTGCTAAGGCATATATCCTACAGAGTTCAAAGACAGACAGAAAGCTCTCATATTATACCAAAATATATACATATCAGTCCTTTTTGTAGTAGCAAAGACTTGGAAACAAAGTAGATGCCCATACATTAGAGAATGGCTAAGCAAATCTAGTCAGTTATTACCTGAATTTAACAGAATATTATTGGTAGGTGAAGATGAGATTGCAGAGTAGCAAAAGTGAGTGTAGTTAGCTCTTCCCCCCTCCCCACCCCCAACTCAGAACAAATCTAGACAACACATTAGACTAATTCTTGAGGGGGAATTCCAAGAAAAAGTCACAGTGAGTCATTTTTTAAAGTCCTGGTCTTCAGAGGGAGACAGAGAAATTTGTGCACACATGGGACAAAGTCTGGTCAGGAGCAGCAGAGCACTGCAGCACCCAGGGAAAATCTGTGTACCAAAGCAATAAATGGTCTCATTCCCATATAGGGGCACCACAGAGGTGCCAACTGAAACTTTATGGCCTTCTTCCCAGTTCTGAGTCACAGATTCAGGGCGGACTATAAAAGGAAAGCTGTGCTCAGGGGTGGCATTCTGGAGTGGGGAGCAGTAGCAGGTCCTAGACTAAGAGGAGCAAGTTCAGAAACAAATAGCAGTTGTGTGAGTCTGATCCCAGAACCTGAACAGAGTCTCAGTTCCTTCTATGCCAGTCTAAAGCCCTCAGACGATGAAACAGGGAAAGAATCTTACACCAGGGATAAGCCTTTAATTCTATGTCTCATAACCATCAAAGCTTCCCAGTTGGTTCTCAAATAGCAGTATACCATTGCTTAGACTCAAACCCCCATCAGGAACTTATAGAACTCAGACCTGGAGGGCAGTAATCAGACTTGGCATTGGATTGGACCACTTTGGGAGCCCTGAAATCTTGCAGGTCTCTAGCCTGAGCTGTCCTGAGAGCCTGGAAAAACCAGCATTCAAATACCCCAAGAAAGCTTCAATAGGACCAGCTCAGACCCTCCCCTAGATTTCTACAAATTCTATCTCTTACATCAAGACCAAAGTCAGGAAGTAGGCTGGAAGAATGAACAACAACAACAAAAAAAGAATGCCACCATAAAAAGTCATTATGGTGGCTGGGAAACTTAAGATGCAAACCCCAAAAGAAGAGAATGACCCCTAAACATCTAAAAGCAAAACCTAAAAGAAAAAATACAACATGGGCACAAACTTAACTCAAATTCCTGGAAGAGATGAAGGCAAGTCTTAATTTTTAAATGTTCTTTTTTAAAAGTTGAAATTAACACTAGAGCCAAGATGGTGTAGTAGAACCAGGGACTTTCCTGAGCTCTCCCCTCAAACCCTTCAAATGCCTGTAAAAAATGACTCTAAACAAATTCTAGAGCCACAGAACCCACAGAATGACAGTGAAACAAATCCCCAGCCCAAGACAATCTAGAAAGTCAACAGGAAGAATCTTTCACACCAGACACGGAGTAGAACACAGTCCAGTGTAAACTGTATTGGCACACACTGGCCAGAGCAGGCCTTAGAGGACTGAGGATCATTGGCAGCTGTGGCAGTTTCCATACTTCTCAACCCACAAACACCAAAAAGGTCAGTGGGAAAACTCTATGGGACCTGGGTGAAAGAGGAGCAAGGTCTGGCCAGGTGCAGCCCCAGCCCCAGGCCAGGGGGGATGGTGGCAATAGCAACAGAGGCTGCTTCTGGAGTTCTGGGTCCACAGACAATGGGGGATCGAGTGACTAATACAAAATCCCTGAAGCCTGAGACAGTATACCCACACCCACCCCTGCTCCCACTGGAAGCAGAGTCCTACCTTAACAAAGAGTTAGAAAGTCAAATGTTTGGTTGGGAAGATGAGTAAACACCATAAAAGAACTCATACTATTGAATCTTGCTTTGATGACAAAGAAGATCAGGGCATACAACCAGAGGAGGAAGCAGAGTCAAAGCTCTTACATCAAAAGCCTCCAAGAGAAATATGAATTGGTCACAGGCCATGGAGGAACTCATAAAAGATTTTGAAAATCAAGAGAAAGAGAGGAAAAGTTGGGAAGAGAAATGAGAGGGATACAAGAAAAATGAAAATCACATCAATAGTTTGCTAAAGGAGACCTAAAAAATACTAAAGAAAATAACACCTTAAAAAATGAACTATCTCAAATGACAAAAGAAGTCCAAAAAGCCAATGAGGAGAAAAATGCCTTAAAAAGCAAAATGGGCTAAATGGAAAAGGAGGTCCAAAAACTCACTGAAGAAAATAATTCCTTCAAAATTAGAATGGAGTAAATGGAAGCTAATGACTTTATGAGAAATCAAGAAATTATAAAATAGAACTAAAAGAATGAAAAAAATAGAAGACAATGTCAAATATCTCATTGAAAAAACTATTGACTTGGAAAATTGATCCAAGAGAGAGAATTTAAAAATTATTGGACTACCTGAAAGTCATGATAAAAAAAGAACCTAGACATCATCTTTCAAAAAATTATCAAGGAAAACTGCTCTGATTCTCTAGAAACAGAGGGTAAAATAGAAATGGAAAGAATACAACAATTACCTCCTGAAAGAGATCCCCAAAGGAAAACTCCTAGGAATATTATAGTGAAATTCCAGAGTTCCCAGATCAAGGAGAAAATATTGCAAGCAATCAGAAAGAAATAATTCAAGTATTGAGGAAATAGAATCATGATAACACAAAATCTAGCCACTTCTACATTAAGGGATTGAAGGACTTGGAATATGATATTCCAAAGGTCAGAGAAGCTAGGAATAAAACAAAGAATCACTTACCCAGCAAAAAAAAATATCCTTCAGGGGGAAAAATGGCTATTCAATGAAATAGAGGACTTCCAAGCATTCTTACTGAAAAGACCAGAAATGAATAGAAAATTTGGCTTTCAAATACAAGAATCAAAAGAAACATAAAAAGCTTGCCCCTTTTCAGTCTCTGATACATCTAAACTCAACATGTCTGAAATGGAAGTCGTTGTCTTCTCCTCTGAAACCTACCTCTCTATTCCAATTTCCCTACTTATGAGGATACCATCCTTTTTCCAGGAACTCGAGGTTCATAACCTCAGAGTCATCTTTGATTGTTTTCCTTGACAATTCTACCTCCAAAACATGTTTTGTATCCATTCTTCTTATGTCCTCACAAATACCAAATAAGGTCTGTCCTTATCACTTTCACCTAGGCTATTATTATAGTTTCTTAATTTTTCACCTGACTCCAATCTCTGCCTTATAATAACCTATAACAATAGCTAGCATTTTTATAGCACTTCAGCATTGCAAAGCACTTTACAAATGTATCAACCCCTGGCAAAGAAGTGACTGGCCACAAAATCTTCTGGGCTTTATAGCTCTTCCCAGTGTAGGACAAATAGAACATCAGCTTTCAGACAGAGTGGGTGGCTGCTGCTTAAGGAGAGAAGGGAGAAGGTACACTTATCCTACAGCAGCTGCATGAGACCAGGGCAGCAGCAAATGATGGCTGGCCACATCTGTAGTTCTTTCTTATAAATCTGTAAGACATGACCTCCAGCTTAATGGACAAGCTGGGAGGTGCATATGACTGTGTGCCTTTTGTCTTGGTGTTCACCTTTGCCTGTTAAAACAGTTACAGCTAAAAAGCTGCTATTTTAATGCTAAACCTAAAATTGTTAATTGATTACTATGTGTGGAAAGAAATGAATGGAGTAATAATTTATTTAGACTGGTTCTGCCCATTCAGAACAGTCCTCCTATATGTTTGGGGTTGGTAGGCATGGGATCTAAGCCAATTCCTTTTATTTTGTAAAACTGCCAACGCTCCTTTCATGTGGACATGGTCATCAGTCCTAAGAAAATTGTTGGGCTTGTATAATTCATAAATAATGAATGTGACTTGCTCAAAAGTTGTAACAATTGGCTTTTATATCAGGACAAGTTTTAAATTTGAGAAGGAAGGATCTTAAATGAAATCTCTTATGTATGTGAGTCCTGTTAATATTCATTGCTTATTTCAACTCCATGGGAATACAAATAACTGTATTTGGCTTTAAGTTGGGATTCGTGAAATTTGCTGTTTAAGGTAAAAGCATTTGGGACCATAAATATTTTTGTTTAAGTTTGAATTTGGGTATAGTTGTCTGCATTAAATCAGTATCTGAAAGGATATGCCACAAGTTACTCAGAGGGAGTGTGATTCTTCATCCTGTACTGTTATCAGGTGAAATTTGTAGCTGGAGAGGAAACACCGAGGGGACAATTCTAGACTCAATCTAGGATGGGATCCTCCTGGTCAGTTTCCCCACTGTGTCCTTTTATAAAGGAATATTTCCCACCTGACTGTTCCTGAGTATGGCTATAATACAGATACTGCATGATTGGAAAATTTCACTCCTATCTGAATTCAAACAGAGTCAAAGATGTTTTATATTTAGGAATTCTTTAATACCTAAGAATTTGGTTTGTTATAGTACTTGCATAGTGGCTAAATAAAATTTCTCTTCCATAAGGTTTCTCTCCTTAGATACCTGAGTTTCAAGTATCCAGGGCTTGTGGACGGTCAGTTGGTTTCCCCCCCTTACCAGCTACCAGCTTTCTTTGTGAAAGTGCTGTGGGCTGTAGCTGAAACTTGGAAGGTACCCAAAAGTTACTCAAATCTCCCCTCTTTTCTAAAGCCACATGAGCAATTAAGTTGGATTCTCTGCGTTAGGGTATAAAAATTGTGCTTCAGTTTTTGTAAGTTGCCTCCCTCCACCAGGTGGAGAGATGTCCCTTTCTCAAGAATTGTAATATCACCTATCACCCTCTGAATCGTCAAGTTCCTCATACTGGTTAAAGACCTAACCCCTCCAATGTTGGGACCCTGTGAGGCGGGGTCAGCTCTACGTCCAGTCTCAGCAGGAAGCAGTTTCAGAAGCCAAGAACTTCATCCCTTATCCCAAAATATGTTGGGTCCCATCTGCTTAAAAGGGGACAGGGTGGGGTGCTTGAGTACATGTACTTGGACCCCAGAATTCAGGCCAGATAGAAAGGATGAATAGGACCCTGAAGGAGCATATTGCTAAGCTTAAGGTTGAAACTGACTAGACCAAAGGTGAGATGCTTTCCATGTGAACAAATAGGACATTACAAGAGGTATTGTAGAAACAACTAAGAGGAAAGAAAGAGATTTCAGGGCCAGGGAAATAGACCAACTTTTAGAAGGAGACTAAACACACCATGCCCAAAATGTAGGTAGTACGCTACACACTGGAGAGGCAGTTAAGGATGTGTGTAGGCATATGCTTCAATGTTTTGCCGCCCATGGCATCCCATGACTATTAAAGACAAACAATGGCCCAGCATACACTGCTTCGGCCTTCCAAAAATTCCTCTCAGAATTCGGAATCTCTCATGTGACTGGGATCCCCTATAACCCCACAGGACAAGCCATAGTAGAAAGTGCGAACTGCACCACAAAACAATATGTCCAAAAACAAAAAGGGGGAGTTTCGGGACCCAGGTCCACTGCACACAATCGCAGGTCCATGGCACACAATCAATTTTTGGAAATTGGCACTGGCACTATACACATTTAATTTTTTAATCAATTGAAATTAGCACTTTACACAATCAATTTTTTTAAAATTCGATGAGCATGGTCTTACGCCTGCCATGAAATACATGGTCGGCTCAGACTGACTGCTAGAACACATACCATATAACTTGGGGCAAGGGTTATGCTTGTATCTTTACAGGAGACAAGGAGATCTGGGTACCAGTGAAAAGACTACGGGTCATACAGCACCAGGAAGAAATCACAGGGATTCTGCCAGAGAAAGAAGAAGAAACTACAATGCCTGAGCCATGAAATTAGTCATCTGCATCTTACTGCTTCTAACAGTGAGCCAGGCGGAGGACCAGTATTGGGCCTTTGGACATTAGTAGACATTTCAACTTTACAGGACTGGTGAAGGGCTATCCTTGGTGTTTGTACAAATAATGTATCAGTGGGATTTAGGGAACAGTTGAGGATGGATCACGAATTCTATCAGGCCATTCTAATGTTATAAAATGATGTAACAGCAACTGAGGATGAACTGCAGGCCATAGAAACACAATTGGCTTTAAGATGTGATTACAGATATCGTCATTTTTGCATGTTGAACAAATTGTACAACGATACTGAATTTAATTGGGAAGAAATAAGAGCTCAGTTGCATGGTTTAACACTTGCCAACATTTCAAGTGAAATGAAACTGTTGGAAAAATTGGCATTGGATATAAATACTCAAGGGACAAAAAAGTTAATACCTGAAAATTTTGCTTCAGACATCATGCAACTTTTTGGTCATTCCACCTCATTGTTTAATTGGCTAGGTCCATTGTTGTCAGGAGGTATTGTTATCTTGATTGTTATATGTCTCATACCAGCATGTCTCAGATGTGCCCTACAAACTGTAAAAGGTACAATGTGGATGCTTACTGAAAATCAGTTCAAGTTGAGAGATGTACAAACCCGTGAAGGTCACCGGGTCTAAAACAAAAAGGGGGAGTTGTAAGGGGCACTGACCACCACACCATCTGGGACGCCACACTGACGGACATCAGGTAAACTGAGTCCGGTGTAGGGAAGGGTGAACAAGATGGCGCTGGAAGGGACGGCCCCACCCCTGGTTTGTTTTTGTTACTATAGTTCCAGCTTATGTTCATTACTATAGTTTCAGGTTTGTTTATGTGTGTTACCATGGTTCATTGGGCTGGCTGGCAGAGACTATATAATCAGAATGCTTGTTTGAATAAATTGGAGTTGCTTCATGACCCGCTCTCCCTCCTCATTCTTTTACTTGCGAGCTCCACAGGAGGACAAGCAGCCTGCTGGTCAGGCATAAGACTTGCTCCTCTCGGTGTGCTATGCCATGACCATAACATCTTGGGCTCTTGCTTGTCCAGAGGCAAGATCTCAAAGAAAAAAAAACCTTTGGAGAACAGAACAGGTAGACTCTTCCCTACTCTAGCCTTACTTCTATTTATGTTTTTCTTAAATTTCTTCTGTTAAAGAATACATTTGCTGGATTTAATATTTCTCATAAACATTTGTGGTCAACCATGTCCTTAGATTGCTAGGTATCCTTTTGTTTGTGGCATGAGGGACCAATGAGAGCCACATAAGAGAGAGAAGCTTTTTCTAGCTCAGGGCTGGGAGCACAATCCTAAACCCATTGTTAGAGAATTGTGTTCTTTAATTGGGCACATAAGTCAAAACAATTTTATAACTATTCTTATAGGTGCAAAATCATCTATCTCATACACTAGAGTTGCTACACAAACATTATCTCATTCTGTAACTCCACTCATCTTTCACATGTCTCTTTCCTGCTCAAAAAAGCTTTAGTGATCCCTTATTGCATCTGTTCTTTAGCATGTGTTTAAAGCTGTATCTAAAAAATAAAATGAAATGAAGCTGAGTAATCAAAATAAGTTGAAATTGTTTTTATAAATAAAATCAGAGGGCTAGAGCAAAAAATTGGAAAAGATATGAAAATTACAAAGAAAGAATTCAAAAGGGAATTATCAAGTTGGCATAAGAGGCACACAATCTTGACCAAGCCACAAACCCACTGAAAATCGGAATGGACCAAATAGAAGCCAATAATTCCATAAGATATTGCTTGTCTTAAAGTGAAAAGGCTGAAAAAAAAATAAGAAAGTGTAAGATATTTTATAGCAGAAATAACTGACCTGGAAAACAAACTGAAGAAAAACCATTTAAGAATCATTGAACTATATGAAAACCATGACCAGAAACAGAAGTAAGACACCATATTTCAAGACATCATAAAACAAAAACCACTTTGATCTCTTAGAACCAGAAGGCAACATGGAAATACAACAAAACAGAACAAAACAAAACAAAAACAGCCAAAACCCTACCAGTCACTGCCTGAAAGAAATCTCAAAATGAAAACTCCAAGGAATGTTAATAGTGGAAATCCAGAGCTTTTCAGGTCAAAGAAAAAAATACTGTAAACAGATAAAAAGGAAGAATTCAAATGTCAAGGAGCCACAGTTCATATCACACATGATTTTGCAGCCACCACTATAAACAAGCAGAAGACTAGGAATAACATATTCCAGAAAGCAAAAGATATAAATTTAGAGTCATGAATAATTTACCCAGCAAAACTGAGTATAATCCCAGAGGGGTAAAAATGGAGAACTTCCAAGCATTCTAGATTAAAAGACCAAAGCTATACAGACAATTTAGAGTCAAACACAAGAGTTGAGAGAAACATAAAAAGGTAATACAAATGAACAATAATAAAGGACTAAACAAGGATAAACTGTTTACATTCCAGTGTGGGGATATGATACACCTGCCCCTTTGAACAGGAGCAGAATGAAACAAGCATTTATTAAGCACCAACTATATGCCAGGTATTTTGCTATGCACTTTACAAATATTATTTCATTTAATCTTCACAGCAACCATAGAAGGTAGGCATTTTAATGAACTCCATTTTACAGTCGAGAAACTGAGGTAGACAGAGGTTAAGTGACTTGCCAGGGCCACACTTCTAGTCTGAGGCTGGATTTGAAATCAGATCCTCAACTCCAGGGCTAGTGCTTTATCCTGTGCCACCTAGCTCTTTTGAACCCCATCATCATCAGGGGTTACAGATGGAGTCTAATTAGACAAGACCTGAAGTAGTTCTGTTTTGTCTTGGTGATCTTAAGAGAAGAATGGAAAGAGGAATATACTACAGACTGGGGCAGGAGGAAGGGAAAGGAAAGTTGGGAGAAATTATCTCACATGGGCAGGATGAACAAGTAGATATCTATACAAACAAAGAAGGGTGGGGGAAGACACTGACATTTGAACCTCATTTTCATCTGAATTGGTCAAAGAAGGAAAGAATACACAAACATACAACTGGGTACAGAAATACATATCATTCAACAGGGAAATAGAAGGAAAAGGGAAGAAAGGAGAAAGGAGAAGGAAATGAGAGGCGAAGGTAGATTAAGAAAGAAAGAGTATCCTAAGCAAAATAAACACTAACAAAAGATGTTCAAAAATATTTATACCTTCCTATATGGTAGCAAAGAATGGTAATCAGAAGGGGGCACCCATAATTTAGGAAATGGCAGAACAAGTAGTGGTATATGAATATAATGGAACACTATTACTCTGTAAGAAATGATGAAGTGGATGGTTTCAGAGAAAATTGAAAAGACTTGTATGGACTGATGCAGAGTGAAGTGAACAGAATAATTTGTAGAGACAAACAGTTTTGATAGTTAATTAGCATAATGACCAACCATGACACCAGTGGAATAATAATGAAGCATGCTGCCTACCCTCTAATAGAGAAGTGAAGGACTCATAGAATTGAATAGGGCATATCTTTTTTTGAATATGACCAATGTGCAAATGTGTTTTGCTTGTAACAGGAGTTAAGTTTTTCTTTCATTCTCATTTTTTGGGAGCTATTTATCTTTTATTATCATTAAATAATTCAATCATTAAATGAGCTAAGGATGCCCATCAAGAGTAAGGTCCTAGAAGGATGGAAACATCTCTGAATATGTCCTGCAGAAAACGTCATTTTCACAAGGTAATAGATTTGGAATGGTGAAATATTTTTAAAATAGTACTATTGTTTGATTTCACCCTACATTCTAACAACAACATTGATCAATGAGGAAAAAAAACTCAGAAGAGGTTGTTATATGGACATTAATTTAACAGGACTGGAGAGAACCTATTTTGTTTTATGGTTTTGTAGCATGCCTCACATCATTCAGAGAAACCGTTATTAGCAATTGATTAGAGGGGAAACAATTTTGTTTCATTTTCAAACAGTAGGGGGTGGAGGTGGGAGGGAAAGATGGATTTTTTACTGAATGAAAAAATAAAGTATAATTTTATAAAAGAATGTTATTGCACTGCAAGAAATAAATGAATATGAAGTATTCTGAAATACATGGGTAGACATATGAACTGATGAAAAGTGAATAAAGCAAAGCAAGAAAAAAATATACAGTGTAACTACAACAATGTAATCGAAAACAACAAGAAACACAACCAAACAAACTCTTGAACAATGTTTATTTATAATGACCAAGATTTCCCTGGAGAAGAGATGAGGAAATATAAAATTAATAAACAAGCATTTATCACATACCTACTGTGTGCCAACCACTATGTTAAGCACTGGGGATATAAAGGAAGTGGGGGTGGGGGGGGAGCAGTTACAGTACTCAAAGCACTCACAGTCTCATGGGGAAATCAATATATAAGCAACTCTGTACAAATAAGATATATGCAAGATGAATTGGAGCCAATCTTAGAGAGAAGGCACTGGTATTAAGGAAGATTGGGAAAGGCTTCTTGTCAAAGGTGACATTTTAAGCTGAGACTTGAAGTAAGCCAGGGAAGCAAGGAATAGAGATGAGAAGGAAGAGAACTCCAGGCATAGAGGAAAGTCAGTAAAAACAGATGAAGCTTTGAGATTCAATGTTATGTCAAGGGTAAGCAAAGAGATTAGTGTCACTGGATCAAAGAGAGTAATGTATAATTAGACTAGGAAGGGTGGAAAGGGGGCCAGGTCATAGAGGGTTTAAAAGCCAAACAGATGATTTTACATTTGATCCTGGAGGCAATAGGGAACCACTGGAGTCTGTTCAATTAGAAAGATCACTTGGACAGCAATGTGGAATTAGTATGGACTTGAATAGAGAAGAGACATGGAGACCAACCAGCAGACCATTGCAATATTCCAGGGATAAGGTGATAGGGGCTACCCGAGGGTGATGGCAATGTCAGTTGAGCAAGGCAGGCATATGTATCTCCCTCTTTTATTTGCAGAGGTTGAGATCACTGGGTGTAGACCATTACATATAATGTCAGACTAGGTTGATGTATCAATTAGTTTTGCTGAATTTTTTTTCCTCCTTTTCTCCACTTTATTACAAAGGATGGCTCCCTGGGTAGGGGATGATAAAGGTATTATTTCAGAAATGATATGATGTAAAGCAAAAGATAAAAATAAGAATTTAAATAAAAAATAGGGATGTACCAATGAGACAATATGCCAAAACCTATGAAAGTTAACACTGTAGGTTTATAGTGACAGAACTGCAATCTCTTCTTTGTTCAGTTACTCAATAAAGCAGTTCATAAAGCAAAATTGGTAGTTTTAAAAACTAATATTAGCAAAACAGAAAAAGGAACTGTATATTCCCTTTAAAAGACCAGAATATAAACAAATTAGCAAGCAGAATAAATACAAAAAGACTTTGAAGTCAGGGGGAAAATACAGAAACATTAACATTTTTAAAAGACCATTGAATCGATCAACATGTTAATTAAAAAAAATAACGAAGTGTAGGGCATGTATTTTTCCCCCTCTTTCTTGGTATCCCTAGCCCTTAGCATTATGCTTAATAAATGTTTGTTAACTGACTATATAAACCATTAGCTAGCATAGTCAAGAAAAAGAGAAAGAACTATATTACCAAAATGAAAAAAAAAGAATAAAGGTGAATTCATAATAGAGAGGAAATAAAAAGCATTATCAAAAGCCACTATGCACTTAATGACTATCTCCACTGCAGGCTCACTGGGCTTTTGACTCTAGGAGAGCTCCACTTGGTGGTCAAGTGAGATATTGCACTCCCCTGCTCAGAGTAGTAGCACACTGCCTCTCTGTAGACTTAAGTAGCATACAAGTCAATTATGATTGCTGATAATCCCACAAATAACATCAGTTTATATTAATGGCATTATTATAAATGGCCGTATTTTTCCTCTTCCTTCACCCCTCTGTTTCCACCAACTGCACAGTCCAGCAGTTTCACTAAAGAAGGGCTTTACTAAAAGCAACTGGAAAACATTCTCAGTGAGACTTTCATCCAGGAAAAAAACCACCACCTTTTTTGGACATGATTAGGAAATTTAGGCTTACTAAAAATAGTATGTTATGGTTACAAAGAACTTTTCCCACAACTTTGAAATTTCTTTTTCTATTTTTCCTTGTGTCCTCATTTGATTTTCAAAAATACTTTGTAGCTCTTTTTTTAAACTCTTGCTTCATCTTTTTCAGTGATTCTAGTTGAAGTTATGCTCAAGCTGTATTTTTCCTTGAGGATTTTCTTGTGGATGTTTTGGAGTCATTCTCTTCTTCTGGATTTATGATTTGGGCATCCCTATCACTATAGTAGCTTTTTGTGGTGAGATTCTTTTTTTTCTTCTTCTTATTCTTCCAGTCTATTTCCTGACTTCAGACTTTATGTTAGGGTCATGTTCTGAGCACTTTTAAAGGAAATGTCTAGATTAAGCTTATATCTTCCTTTTGGGGTTCTTCTGCTCCTTTTCTGGGGTATTGAGTGTTTAATTATTGCAGATTCACAAGACCACCTCAGACTGGGGACCTGCATGTTTTCCGAGAAAGTAGTCTGATCCAAGGCAAAATCTTATCACTGCTCATTTGGTCTGAGCTCTTCATGTTCCTTACCTGGGTTTGGACCCAGGCAACACACCTGTGAGCTTGCCCCTGGAACAAGTTCTGGTAGAATACTGATGGATTCAGCCACTGTCAATCAGCTGGAAAGCATAATTGCTGACTCTCTTTTGGGTCAGTCAATAAACATTTATTAAATGTATACTATGTGCCAGGCACTGTGCTAATTGCTGGGAACACAAAGAAAGGCAAAAGACTGCTTTCAAAGAGTTCACAGTCCAATGGTGGAGACAATATGAAAATAACTATGTCCAAACAAGTTATATACAGGATAAACTGGAGATAATCAATAGAGGGAAGGCATTAGCATTAGTGAGAGATCAAGAAAGGTCAGAGATGTTAGTCCTTGCAGTTTCCCTCCAGGCTTCTAACTGGGCTGGATGATAGAATTGAAACCCCACTCATCTCCTGGAGTCAGACCCATATGCCTTGCTCCATGTTAAGGTCTGCTCCTTGTCCCTTGCTCCTCACCCAGCCTAGGGATCCCCAACTCTTTCTCACCCTGGAATGCCACCTACAAGGACATGTATCCTCCTCAGTCTGACCTGCATTTGTGATAAAATAGAAATGCCAAGTTGTTTCTGAAGGGCCGCCTTGTAAGGGTTTTGGATCTCTTCTTTTCATGTTGAACCGTGTTCATCTTTTCTCGGTTCTTGTGTGCTGGAATGCTCTGTGCTGTATGCTGCTGGTTAAGCCCCATCCCCAATGTCTGCAGACCTCTCTATGTTGATCTAGTTAGAAATATTGACTCACTCTCATGTTTTACTAGGTTTGTTTTTTTTTTTTATCAGGACCTGGTGTGGTTCTTTTTCTAAATCTTTGTGTAGGAGTTGAGTTGGCGAGCTCTGCTGTACTTTTTCTCGCTGCTGGACCATTTTATCTCTGCCTCTCTCCAAAGCACTTTTCCATTTATTGCTTTCTTGATTCTTATAAGAACAAGATAGCAAATTCAAGTATTGCTGACCCTACTTTAGGAAGAAACTAAGACTCAGAGAAATAAAGTGACTCACTGGGATTCAACCTGGAATTCAATTCTTTATTTATATTTGACTATTTATTGTTTTCCCCCTCTAAACTTTCCTCTATGCTTTTCTTTTTTATCATCAGCCTTACAAGAACCCTTAACATGGGAACTAATGGCAGCTGCTAACATTACAAAGCACAAAAGAGACAAAAATCTTAATGGATTCTAGCAAAAGTCATTATGATCCTTAAAAAAAAGATTGTGCCTATGGCTATAGAATTAATATAGTTCAATATTTGTTTACTTGCTTATGTGGAAAAATAAAATAGAAAACCTATAGTCTGCATGAAGCAGTGGAAAGAGGATTGGACTGAGAACTGGGAGACCTGAAGTTGATTCCTAACTCAATCACAACCACTCTGGACCAAATTTTTCTTATCTAAATATGAGGAGAATGGACTAGAATAAGAGGCATCAAACTTGCAGCTGACCAGAATCAGATTAAAATGTAATTGACAAATGTTTAACAAAATAAATAAAAATACAATACAACATGGATAATGTTGATTTACAGTTTTCTAAAGTTAGTATGTGGTCTACAGGGATCTGTTTCAATTTGAGTTTCATAGTTCTAGATGATCTCTAAGAGTTCCTGTGAAAGTATGAATCAAATATATGAATATAGAATTATAGATTTAAAGCTAGAAAAGACTTAGAAGTTATTTAGTTCACCTAAGTTTTATAGATGAGGAAACTGAGATCTGCAGAAGCTAAATGACTTAACTCAAGGTCATTACACAGGTGACAGAGCCGGGAGCTGAACCCAAGTCCTCCATTTCCAAATCCAGCCATCTTTCTAATACACAATGTAGACATTCAATTCAATGCAGCAATTGTGCTGCATTTGGAATCAGAGTTTCTGGCAAAATTTCAGCAACACTAAGAAGCTTTGTGACTTTGGACAAGTAATTTTACCTTTGATTATCAGGGTCTTCCCTTAGGAAGGCATTGAACTTCACCTCTCAGATCCTTTCCAGCTCGGAACCTTATTTTCCTAAGTACCTAATGCAATATTATCATAAAGAAAGGAAAGGGAAAAGTAATAAACATCTAGTGTGTGCCAGGCACTGTGCTATGTGCTTTGCATTTGATCCTCACAACAATTCTGGGAGGTAGGTGCTATATTCTTCCCATTTTACAGATGAGGAAACTGAGGCAGCCTGCAGTTAAGGGACTTGCCTACGGTGAAGCAGTTGTTAAGTGTCTGAGACTGGGGTTGGGCTCAAGTCTTCCTGACTCCAGGCTCTGTGCTCTGTTGGGCAGGTTTTTTCCTTCTCTGTATCTCAGTTTCCTCATCTGTAGAGCGGAGGCAATACTCCTAGCACTACTGCCTCCTCACGGGGTTAACTTGGGGAATAGGAATGGGAATGCTCTGAAAGTTGAAGAACGAAGGAAAAGGAGAAGCAAGAAGGAGAGGAAAAGAGGGGGAAAGAGAGAAGGAAAGAAGACAACACAAAGAGGGGCTGAATGACAGCTGGGAGAAGGAGGAAAAGAATGAGAAAGAAAGAGAGAAAGGAGAAAGAGAAGAGCTCGTTTGCCAGTTTCAAAGATGGTACCCGGAGCCTCTGTGACAGACAGGTCACGTGCCCACGCTCCGCCTATGAGGTCTCCTGGGCTAGGCTCTTGATTGTCCCTTCTCGCACCCCGTCCCGAGGCGGCCGCGGTTGTCAACCAGAGGCGATCATGGCAACCGGCCGGGCCGGAGCGCTGGCGGCTGGAGCTGCTGGGACGGCTACGGCTGCGGGCGGGCGCGTGGCTCAGTGGGGAGGGCGGGGGCTGCTCCTGCGGGGGCCGGGGAAGCAAGGGCAACACTGAGCGCCATGCAGCGGGCCTGCGGGGATGGGCCCGCGGACCTGCAGGCCTTGGAGGACCCCGGCGCAGAGGGGGAACCCCACCCCAAGGCCAAGCAGAACGAGCGGCGGCCCGAGCCGGAGTCCGAACCCGAACCCGAACCCGAGTCCGAGCCCGACGCTGAGCCCGAGCCCGACGCTGAGCCCGAGCCCGACGCTGAGCCCGAGCCCAAGCCCGAGCCCGAGCCCGAGCCCGAGCCCGAGCCCGAGCCCGAGCCCAAGCCCGAGCCCGAGTCCGAGAGGCCCGCGGAGGCCGAGCTCCAGACCCAGGTCCCTTCCTCAGCCCCTCTGACCGTCCACAACCCGGCTGAGCCCGGCGACGTCAGCACCCAGGAACGCCGCCCCCGCCCTGTCGCCAGGACCAGGACCAAGACTAAAGGCAAGAAGGCCGCCGGACTGCGCGTGCCCAACGAGTCCCGGGGCCGCCGGCCTCTCACTGTCACCGTGGACAGCTCCAAGGCCAGGACCTCCCTGGACGCTCTCAAGATCAGCCTGAAACAGCTCAAGTGGAGGGAGGTGAGCACCTCCATCCCGCCCCTCTGGCCTCCGCCTGACTGCCCGGGAAGGGGCAAGGTGGGCCCGGAGAACCCAGCCCGCCTTCCACACACTCAGGCCGACCAGACCCTTGGTGCTCCAGAACTCAGGACCACCGTTCCTGACCTTGCCAGATGACAGGGGCACTGTCGTCTGAGTTACTCCACCTCCCTGGGCTCCAGGTTCTCTTTTAAGGGATGGGGGAAGGAGGGAGATTCGGAGGAGGTCTCTCCCAGCACTACAGTTCTGTGTTCTAACATTTTGTTTTTTAAGTCCCTTCCAGCTCTGACATTGTGTTCTTTCTTGAAATGTTTTTAATAGGGTTCTTCTAACCTTGATGTTCTACCTTCCAAGGTGTCCAGTATTGACAGGCTGTAGACCTTCTTCAGACGTTTTCTAATTGAGCTTCCAGTTCTGACCCAGAACTTTCTAAGGATCTTTTTCAACCTTGATGGTTTGTCCATACATTTAGAGTTGGATAAAGAGGTTAGATAACTCTCTAGGCCAATTTTTACATTTTACATATGAGTAAACTGAGATCCAGAGAGATGTTAAGTGACTTGGCCAAAGTCCCAGGGCAATGGAATTTGACCCATATCCCCAGCTCTAAAACCAACTCCTTTTCTATCATGATGCCTCACTTTCTCACTCTGATGTTTCATGTTCAGTGGTCTCTTTCATTCTGTGTTTTCCATAATGATTTGGTTCAATTAAAAATATTTCTTGAGTGCCAACTGTAAAAAAGACTTTGTGTTATGTATAGTGGAGACGGGAGAAGGGGCAGTGATCTTAGAAATATAGATCCTGCTCTCAAGGAGTTTACAATTTAGTGGACAATGACCTCAAAGGCCTCTTCCAGGTTTAATATTCTATGATCCTGCATCTCCCATAGATGTGTGTAATGGAAGGAGTGTCATTATTCTAGGTAGTCATTAAGTTTTGTATTAGTGTTAGAAAGTTGTAGTGTTTGTTGATTTTAGGGGAAGTAGTTTTTATGTGGTATAGTGGAAAGAGCATTAAATTTGGAATCGGAGAGAATCTTTGTTTAAATTTCAGCTCTTTTGCTTTCTACTTCTGACTTTGTACAAGTCATTTCTTCTCTCTGGGTCTCAGGTTCCTTATCTTTAAAATCAAGTGGTAAATCTATAATTGACTAAGTGAACCGTAATGTCCTTTTTAGTTGTAAGTCTTGTGATCCCATACACTGGAGGTGATGGTCATCAAATTGTACAGCTAAGACTTACGGCCAGAAACATCCTCCAAACCATAAATTATGACTGTGCTCCTTTTATGGAGCTCCTTTTATGTTCCTTAAAGGTCCTGCCTGGGGCAAACAAAACAAGTCATTTTATGTAGAGTAAGTAAGACATATTTTAAGACTTGGCCAATGTGATACAGCTACTAGGTCTCAAATGAAGTATGATTATAATTTGTTTTGCTTGACTATGTATGATTGTTACAAGGGCTTTTTCATTTTTTTAATGGGAGAATGGTGAAAGGAAGGATAAGAGGTAAGATAGAGAAATAAAGAAAGAAAACAAGGTCATTAAAGCATTTTTTAAAAAAATGAACAGAAGGAATGTCAAAAAAAGGAGGGCAGCTATAATTTGAAAGCTATATTTTAAATTTGTTACGTATTTAAAAATAAAAGCAAACTATACTTAGTAGAGATTCACAGTTTCCTCTTTTTCTGTTCTGTTATGTATATGGAAGCACTCATTTTATTTAGTGTTACTTAAGTTCTGAATAACAAAAACAAGTGATTTTAAATAGCTACCAGTCAAATCCAGTGCCAGGTTTATTTAGAGGAACAACCAGCATTCTAGGTATATGTGATTGCACTTGGGAAGCCTGCCACTGTGTGTAAATTCATCTTTTCTCATTCTTCTCTTTCACAAGAAGGCTAGGCTAACTCACAGATGATTCCATTTTAGGTAATATCCAATCAACCATTGGGATTTGGTTCAACTCTTTCCTTTACATTTATTGCTATTTTACTTTCACTTCACAATAGAAAATAGTTAACAGCAGGAATTTAAGTAAGGCCAGCAGATGGAAAGATTGCAGATTAGCAAAACGATGTCAAAATTCAAACCATTGTATTTGCAAAATGAAGAGATACAATCTTCTCTGTCCTTTGGTGACATGCTAGAATATAGTGGCTGGGGACTGGAGTGTGTAGTAATGTTACTTGAATATTCATTGGGAAGACTCAAATGTAGCCAGCATTTTTTGAAAAGTGTCTAGTTTTATATAAAATAATTTTAAAAACTTTATTGGTCGTTAATATGACTACAATTTTCTACAGAAATAGAAGAAAAGGGAACACTGGGAGAGAATGAGAAGGGGAGGCAGTTGGGGTTAAGTCACTTCCCCAAGGGTCACACAGCTAGTAAGTGTCTGAGGCTAAATTTGAACTCAGGTCTTTCTGACTGCAGGATCTTTTATCTACTGTGCCACCCAGCTGCCAGGAAAGGAAAAATACTGAGCAAAAAATCCTGGCATTCTAATCCCCTCCTTTTACAGATGAGGTAAGTGAAGCTTGCGTAAGACAAGTTACTTGCCATAGTCAGCATTGGAGCCAGCTAAGTGCCTTTAAGCCCAAATCAATTCAACAAAAGTTTGTTAAATTGTGGGATTACAAAAAGTAAAAAAAAAAAAAAAATAGAATAATCATTGACCTCAAGCTTATATTCTTCTGTAGAGATAAAAAGAACTATTTTGTCTAGGAAAACTTAAAATAAAACAAATACCAATACATTCTTGTTGAATGAGAAAACATTTGGTTCTAGTTGGCTTTTGAGTCATGTTTTGCTAGCCACAGGTTAGAATTGTTTACAGATTTTATTAGTCATGTAGCTTAACCTTCCCTGGCTTTTAGTGACTTTGACATAATGCACTTACTATTTTTTTAAAAAACCAGTATGATTTGACACTAATTTATATCCTCTTTATACTTCATCATCTGATTCAGTAGATATGATGCCTTAATGCCAATCATCTACTGAAATTCTTTCTCCATAAATTAAACACGACTGGTCCTTAAAATTGCAATCAAGAACCACTACAGTTTTGAATAATGATATTTGTGTAACAGCTTTATCATCTATACTAATTTCTTAGGCAGTTTAAAAAATACTTTAGCATTTCGATCTGAATATATGTTCCCTTCCTATCCTCCAAATCTTGCTTAAATAAAATCTGAATGTAATTTTTCAATATATACCTACATTTATTTTCCTTTCAAAGAAATATCATTTTAGTTGATGGAGACTAAATTTGAAGTTGGTCTGTCTTCAAATGCTAAGGTTTAGTCCAAGTGGTACCTCCAAACAGTCAGTCAGTCATTAAACATTTATTAAGAATGTACTATGTGCTAAGTTCTGTACTAAATGCTGGGAATACACAAGTCAGACAAGAGATAGTCCCTGCCCTTGAGCATTCTTATAGGGGAGAAAACAGTCAAACAAATATGTACAAACAAGGTTTATACAAGATAAATAGGATATAATTAACGGGGAGGTACTAGAATTAAGAGGGGTTTGGAAAGACTTCTTGTAGAAGTTTGGATTTTAATTGGGACTTGAAGGAAACCAGGGAACAAGAGTTAAAAAAGGAAGAATGTACCAAACAGAGGACAGCCAGAGAAAGTGCTTGGAACTGAGAGATGGAATAGCCAGGAGGCCAGTATCACTGGATCAAAGAGACCTAGTTGTTTGTCCTTCGTTCTCAAAGAAGACCATGACATCAAGATGGTGACATGACTTGCACTTGACTTTGATTTGAGTGAGGGAAGGCTGTGTGAGGTCACCAGTCTCACTTCTCCTCCAGAGCCATCTGGGTCCAGTGGCCTGATATTCATCAGGAGAGCCACTCCAGGATGCAATGTGGGACCTTGGCCATTTTAACTAATGTCTTATCAGATTCTCACTTTGAGTGAGATACACCCATTCAATGAATATACCTCTTTAAGTAGTTACTCAAGGGATGGCCCCTTTTAATAAAAGGAAAAAATAACCAAAAGATCAAACAGGGAGGGGAAGACCCTTAGGGTTCTTGGGTAAAAGAGAAGTAGTTACTATTTAGTAATTACTTTCACTCCATGTTAGGTGGATGGGGACCTGGCATCCAATCTATGAGCTCCAAAGTGAACTGGGCTTAAGACTTGTTCTTTGAGCAAGAAATGTAGCCAGTAAACCCAAACAAGATATAAGAAGACTGGAAAGGTAGAAGGGGGCTAGATTATGAAGGGCTTTGAAAGCCAAATGGAGGATTTTGTATTTGATCTTGGAAACAATAGAAAACCTCTGGAGTTTATTGACATGATCAGACCTGCATATAGGAAAATCACTTTGGCAGCTGAGGATAGATTGGAATGGGGAGAAACTTGAGATAGGCAGACATTACCCTCTAGCAAATTATTGCAATAATCCAAATATGAGATGATGAGGGTCAACACTAGAGTGGTGGCAATGTCTGGAGGGAGAAAGGGGGCATATGCAAGAGATGTTGCAAAGGTGAAATCAACAGGTCAGGGCAACAGATTAGATATGAGATAGGATGGGTAGGGTGAGAGATAGTGAGGAGTCACAAATGACACCTAGATTGAGAGTCTGAGGCCTTAGGAGGATGGTGTTGCCTTATACAATAAAAGTAATGATAAATTAGAATACATTTTTATTTTATTTATAGTTATTAGGTATTTACATTATATATTTGTATTAACTAGGTGTAATATTTACAAGAGCTTCTCTGAAAAGCAATGGACATCATACCATATCATAATTATAGAATAGAGGATTCTGATTCTGACTGATCAACAGGATGTAGGGTGTAAAAATATATTATTGGATTTCTGTTAAAGAGCCATTATTAGATGGACATTGTGTTCATGTATTTTTCTTGAGTGTACTCATTTATTATAAGGGAGGATTTTATATTGTGGAAGTTATTAGGAAGCGACAATGATATTGAAAAAAAGAGATAATCCATAAAATAATTTTTAAGAAAAGGCTATTATTGCAGAATAAAGACATTTTGAAAAGGAACTCAACAACATTCCCTAAGTTTCTCCTAACATTAGGACAAGTGATCATCGTTGTTGATCTGCTCTTATTTTTAGAAAGAGGGAAGTGTCATACTGTCTGTTGTATTCTGCATGTGAATCTAAGATCATAGGATTTAAAACTGGAAATGACCTTAGAGTTCATTCAGTTCAGCCTTATTTTATAGGAGGGACCCCAAGAACCATAGAGATAAAGTGATTTATGCATAGTCACTCAAGTTTAGGATTTGAACACAAGTCCTTTGACTCAAAATCAGTGTTCTCTCCATTATACTGCATACTGACATCAATCAGTATTTCAAGACTGTCATTTTCTCTGTGTGGACATTCCAGTCCACTGACATGAATTGTGACCCTCCCCCATCTTTTTGTGAGTTATGGACAAAAAAATTCATCACTCTGCAGCCACACTCTGTCAGTGAGTCTCTCTGGACATAGGGTGATCAACAGATGACAGACAGTCTTTTTCTAGACCAATACTTGAAGCCTTTCCAGCTTTGGTAGGGCCTGTCAAAGCTTGTACTCTATTGCCATAGACTTCTAGAGCCCTGGGCCAACCACATAACATTATGAGGCATCAGAGGAAGATTTTGATGAAAGTGCAATAACTACATGGGCACATAACTGTGATGACATAAATAAGAATTGCTTATGTCCAATTAGAAGAGACATCTATATCTCTAGTGCTGGAATTCTTTTAATATAATGTATGACTTTTGGGGAAGCACTGACAAAAATTTTTTTCTGTACCAATTTATCCTTTTAGGCCTCCGAGTCAATAGGCCTAGTAGTTGTAAGGAGGCAAATTTTGGCTCAATATAAGAAAGACCTTGTAAAGTTCAAGGCAGTTGAATAGATCACCTCATGTTAAGATGTTATATTTTATATATATATATATATATATATATATATATATGTATATATATATGTACATAAACACATATATGTATATATATCATGTGTGTGTACATGTAATATATATATATATATGCTTCTAGATGCATAAAATCTGAGTTACAAGAGACTTCAGAGACTATTTAGTTAAACTCATACTTGAACTATCACTTTTCAAAGTCATGATGTGAAGACCTGAATCAGATTATAATGTTATAATGCTGGTTAGTTAATGCTACATTCCTTACATTTATTGTTATTTTTCCTATTAATAGTGGCATTGGCAGTGAGCACCAGTGGAATATAGTTTTTATTCTCAAGATATTGTTATAGTCATGTTTGTCATCCCTGAATCATAGAATCTAAGAAATGGAAAAGACCTCAGTCCTTTAGTCCTACCATTATCTAAAACATGAATATAACTTTTAGAGCATTCTGGTCATCTAGCCTTAAATGCATCGAGTGTTGAAGAACTCTGAATGGAGCCTATTTCCTTTTTTTATATATTTCTAAATGTTATAAAGGTCTTCCTTATATTGCACTAAAATGTACAGGAATGTGAAATATGCTTCACCCATCGTTCTTAGTTCTGTCTTCTGGGGCCAAGCAGAACAAGTCTATTGCCTCATCCCTCTTCTGTATGCAAGGCCTTCAGAAATTTAAGGATCCTGATCTTGTTTCCCCTAATTCTCATGCTTTCTGGAATACAGATTTCAGGTGCCCTTGGCAAGTAGCTGAATCAACTGAAGGTAGCATTTGTACTCTTAAGTCATTAGTACAGGAGCTTGCTTTGAATCTAGGGGCTTATTGTCATAAGTAGAGAGTAAAAGAAATACAGTTTCTCTAAAAGAGATCTATACCAGATAATGGTTGTCCTGATTTAGTTCCTATCACTAATGTTGTATTGGATTATAAATAGTAGCTAGAATTTAACCTCATAGATTTATATTAGTTCTTTGATGACCAATTTAACATTTTACCATAAGAATAAAATATTTTTAGTTTTTCTCTGTTTTTAACAATGCAATACTTTGTAGATCTCTTACCTGATGGAATTTAAGGACAAGTGTTTGTGGCACTGCTAAGTTTTTGCTTAAGCATGAACTCTACTTTTCAGAGAATTGTGATACGTTGAGAATAACACTGGAAAGAGCTGACAGGAAAATCTCGGCCCTAGTTCCAGCTCCACCAGTATTTATCTTTGTAAAATGGGACCAGTTATTTTTCCTCTCTGGGCCTCACTGACATCATCCCTCTATAAAATGAGGGAATTGGTCTAGATTATTTCTAAATTCCTTTCAAGGTTGAGCATTTTATGACCGTATACTAACAGTGTGCCTTGTAACATTTTATGTTCTCCTTTCTTTCTACTTTTTACGTTTAAACACTGTGTTCTAGATGCCTGCTTCAGCCCTGATAGTCTGTGTCCTATGGCCTATAATCTCTCTAGCGCTCTTTCTTTTTCCTAATTTATAACTGAAAGAATAGTGTGTATATATGATTTGTTGTGTAGTTGGTTGTGGAGTGCTCTGTTTTCTATTTACCTTGATAAAGATAGTTTTCCTTAATGAGAAATGAAGTGTGCTTCCAGGCAGTGAACTTGTTTTCTCTGGCTATAGCAACCCTGTCTCTGAAATATAGAACACAGCGTTTATAGTCTATGGAAAGCCTTATGTTCTGGCAAGAGTTAGTTTCCATCAATAACATTCCCTTCACCAGAGGATTTGTTACTTTGTAAAACAGTCCCAAATTCTGTTTCAAATAATTTGTAAAAATTTGATTAGTCTTATTATATCTCAATTATATTTTCTTGGAGATGACTGTATTATATACACTAGGGCTTTCCAGGTAATTTGCAGATATTTTCTTTTAGTGGTGTGGCCCAGTTGTGTATCCTTTTTGGTCCTGCGTCATTTTCTATGGGGAAAAAAGTATATAGCTCAGGGAACAGGGGAGGAGAGACATGGTCCCTGAAGTACAATGGTGTGGCATATTCAAGCTGGTCACCAAGAGGTATTGTTCTGAGAACTTATGCAATGGTATTTCAGTAAAGCAAATAGAAATATTTCTAGAAAGCACAATAAAGTCATATAATTTAGATCTAAAAAGGACCTTAGAGATCACCTAGCTCAACTCCTGGATTTTAACTGGACCCTGGAGAAGCCACTAAATCTCTGTATCAGTTTTCTCAACTATAAAATGGTGATGATAATAGTACCTATTTCATAGCATGATTGTGAGGATCAAATGAGTAATATTTGTAAAAAGTACTTAGTACAGCTCCTGGCACATAAATAGATGCTTTTCTCTTCCCTTCATCCCCCTCTGCATGGATGAGAAAAGTGAGCCCTAGTAGAGTGAAGTGATTTGCCCATGGTCACAGAGGCAGGATTTCAGCCTGGAGTACTTTGGTGACAAATCTAGTGATGTTTTAGCTACACCATGTTACTAAGAACCCATAGTGGGCTTTTAAGCCCTTGAAGTCCTCTTCTTTTGTGTTTTGTAATTATAATGGTAAGAACCTGTCACAACTGGAATTTAACAAAGGGATAAACTGAGACAGATCTCCAAGCAAAATAATATTTATTAGCAGAGGTATTCTACCTCTCAATAAATGAGTCATTGGATTGCCTCTATTTGTGCCAAAGATCCTGAGCAAAAGAACAGTTCCCCTTTTATAGGTTTTGGGGAGTACAGAACAAAGAACAGGGTAGATGACATCATGGGATTGAGAGTAACATGATTGGTCACAAAGCTGAGGTGTAGGGAACAACATGATTGGTTAGAAGTTTGGTAATGGGCCCTAGCAATGACCCTCCCTCCTCCACTTCTTCTCTCATGAGGTAAGATGTGCTCATTGTTTGAGTCCAGGTACAAGATAGTGTCCCAGACTTTTAGACAGCAAGCTGGATATCCTTGAAGGAGATCTTGGTGATATAAAGATATTAGGTCCGATTCCCTTACTTTATACACATTCTGCAAGGTCAGTTAAATTTCTTGAAGCAAGAAGAGCTGGAGTTTTAAACTTACCCCATTATAGGCCAGTTGAACTCTGAACTAAATTCAGAGAGAAAGAATCGTGACTTAAGAAATTACAAAATCAGCTACAGGACAAAATCAGTTGATTTTAAATAGGATCAAAAAGAAAATGATACAGGATCAAGCTTACTTTTCTTAAACTTATTTCTAAATAGGTGGAAAACAGAAGCAATTGTGGTAGAGTGTAAAGGGGATGATGGAATGGAAGGGGGAAAGGAAGTAAGCATTTATTAAGTGCCTGCTATGTGCCAGACCCAGTGCTAAGCACTTTATAAATACTATTGAGCACTTTATAGATACTGTTTCATTTACATATTATCAAATATGTCTCTCTCAGGTGCTATTATTATCTCGGTTTTATAGACAAGGAAACTGAAGCAGTGGTTAATTGACTTGCTCAGGGTCACACAGCTAGAAAGTATTGTTTGAAGCTGGATTTGAACTCAAATCTTCCTGGTTCTGGTCTCTGGGCTCTAATCCTGGAAACCTCACAGAATCACATAATTAGAAGAGCCTCAGAGGTCATCTAGTTCAACTTGTACTGAAAATATCCTCCTCTGTGGTATGCTTGGCAAGAGGGCATCTTTTTTTTGCTTGAAGTCTCCAATGAAGGGAAGAAAGCTACTATTACTTGACACAACCCATTCCATTTTTAGATAGTTCTAATGGTTAGGAATTTATGGTTAGGTTTGTTTCCTAACATAAGGTATTTTTGCAACTTTCACTCTAGATTTTCCATCTAGAGCCAAATGGAATAAATCTAATTCCATTTTGTGGTAGTCCTTTAAATACTTGAAGACATTTTAAATCATTCCATCTCTCCCTATGCCTCACCCCTCCCAAAAGTATGCTTTTTCCTAATTCTGACCTGTACCCTTCAGAATTTTCTTAGGCCCTGACCCTTACTCTGACTTTTTAATTGTCATTAGCCATTTCAACTCGACACTATCCTTTATTCACCATCTTGTCCTATTACCAGTCTTCTCTTGCCCAAACTCAGCCCTGGATTCTTCCCATCATGCTTTTTCTCCATTCATTTTAAGTTGCTGAACCTGGCTGAACACAACCTTACTGGCTTGGTTACATTACAAATTCATATTATCAAACCTCAATTGGACCCTCAATGTAGAAAGGCAGTCCTTTTATTACTACTTAATTGATTACCTATCCCATTCCCCTCAAAAAGCTATTTGAAATCTTTTATTCCCTTTTCAAGGGGGAATCAGATGGCATAGTGGATAATCGAGTCAAAGCCTTGGAGTCAGGAAGAACTGAATTGAAATTTGGCCTCAGGTAGTAGATACTTGACCCTGGACAATTCACTTACTCAGTTTCCTTATCTGTAAAATGAAGACAAAACACCTACCTGACGGCAAGGTCTGGGGAGGATTAAATGAGTTAGTAATTAAAAGCACTTATCACAGTGACTGGCATATAGTAAGTACTGTGTAAATGCTACCTGTTATTATAATTAAGCTCCCTCATCCCTGACTGACAACTTTGTCTCTTTATTGAGAGAACTGAGGCCATTTGAAAGGAGCTTCCTTTTGTCTTTTCCTCTTCATCTTGAGACCCTCAAGCATCACCCTTATTTTTTTCTCCTTTCCCCAATCTTTGATAAAGGGGTGGCCTTTCTTTTGCTAAGACCAACCCTGCTACATGTCCTCTTGATCCTATTTCATCCATTCTTCAGAAGATTGTAACCTGGAATCATTCTTTCTTTCTTGAATCTTCAACTATTCTCCATCTGTTGGTTCTTTCCTTACTTCTTTCAAACATGCTCAAGTTTCCTTAGCCTTAAAAAGAAAAACAAAACTTTGCTTATACCCTGTCATCCCCTCAAACTATCACGATTTCTCTTTCTCAGCCAAACTTCTGGGAATAAAAAAAAATACAACATTCTACACTCACTATTTCCACCTCATTTCCTCTCACTAGCTCCTCAACCCTTTGAAACGTGGTTCTTGACCTCATTGTTCAGCTACCGTAACTAAAACTACCCTAACTAAACTACCATAACTGAAACCTTAACTCTAATTCTAATTCCCCAAAGTTACCAGTGATCTCCTAATTGCTGAATGATGATCTCTTCCCAGTCCTGATCATTCTTGACTTATCTGCTGCATTTGACACTATTAACCATACTCTTTTCCTCCATACTCTTTGGATTTTCATGACACCGTTCTCTCTGCTTCTCCCCTTATTATGCAAGTACTCCTTCTTGGTCTTCTTTGCTGGACCATCATTCACAGCGTGCCCCTGACTGTGGATGTTACCCAAGGTTCTGTTCTGGGCCCTCTTCTTACCTCCTTCTATATTCTCTCTTGGTAGCCATCTCAACTCCTTGGATTTTAACTGTCATATCTATGTTGATGACCCTCATTTATAAACAAACATAATATAATACTATATATGCATGTATACATATATGAAAATATGTATGTATATATATATATATATATATATGTCCAGTCTGTCTCTCCTTTGAACTTCATTCCTATATTACTATATACATCAAATATAAATCCAGAAATCCAAAATACATCAAAAAATCCAAAATGCATCCATTATGAATCCAAAAAAGCAGGAGTTGCACTTATGCTACCTGACAATGCAAGAACAAACATTTGAAAAATAAAAAGGGATAAACAAGTAAACTACATTTGCTGAAAGGAACCATAGACAACAAAGCAATATCAATAACAAACTTTTATGCTCCAAACACCTTAACGTCCAAATTCATCAAGGAAACATCTGAGACATAAAACAGTAATAAAGTGATGGAAGCCTTCAATATCCCTCTCTCAGTTTTGTATAAGTGTGACAAAGATAAACAAAAGGAAAAAGCGATATGGAACTGAACAAATTGCTGGAGAAACTAATGTTGAAAGACCTATGGCATCTTCTAAACAAGACCACAAAATATATATATATCAGTACCACATGGAGCTTTTATAAAAATTGACCATATACCAGGGCACAGAGATATTGCAAGCAAATGTGAAAGGGTAAAAAGTCAATGTATCCTTTACAAATCATGATTTACAAAAAACAAAAAAATGCATATCTAAATGAAAGCTTAATATAATGAAGTTCTAAATAACGAGTGGGTCAAAGAACACATCATTCTAATAGCATACCAAATAAGTGACTGAAATGTACATACCCTTTGAGTCAGAGACTCCATTACTGGGCTTATTCCCCAAGGAGGCCATAGATAAGAAGAAAGTCCCCCTACACTCCAAAGTATTTATAGCAACACTTTTTGTGATAGCTAAGAATTGGAAACAGAGCAGATGCCCATTAACTAGGAAATGAATGACTAAACAAATTGGGGTACATGAATGGAATGGAATGTTACTGTGCTGTAAGAAATGCTATGTGTGATGAAGACAGAGAAGATGCATGAGAGCTGAAAAAAACCCAACTATACACAATAACTACAACTATATAAATGGAAAGAACAATCACACCAAAAAATCAAAAGTGAGTGTAACAGAATTATAAAGATCAAGTATGACTTAAATGAAGAGATATGAGAAGACACCCCAACCCACCCCTTGGTGGAGGTTCATAAGTGTTACACATTGTACATGTTTTTGGACTTATTCAATATATTGATCATTTCTGCTGATTTTTTTTCTTTTTTAAAAAATGTTATTTGTTATGGTTCTCTGGGAGGTAGAAGGATATTAAGGATAACTATGATGATGTAAGAAACAAAATACATTGATAAAGACTTATAACTAATTTTTAAAAATCATAAAATGTCAAGAAAGCCCTCCAGAGGTTTAGTCAGAACCCTTGTGTCTAACATATGGGAAAAAATGGAAAAATTAATATGTGATGGTTAGGTATGAATGAATCATGATCTGCATGGTTGGAGGGAATATCAAAATCAATGAGATTACAGATTCCTTTTAACATTTAAGATTGTAATGTATCTCTTATAAATGAGCATTTAGTCTCTCCCCTTTGTTTTGCTTATACAGATCCCAAGTCCCTCATCCCATTATCCTGATGGCTCCCAAGATCCCACAATTTACCTTTATTTTTATTCTTTCTTTTCCTCTTTAATGCTTCTTCCATATCGTACGATACTCTGTTTCCTTTCCTATTCCAGCACCTTCTTGTCCATTATCTGTTTCAGTAAAGTTAATTTTTAATATAATTTTTCAACAAGTGTCATTTTCTTTCTACCTTCTTTTTTATTCTTTACCCCTCCTGGGATTATCTAGAATGCATTCCCAGGAATGTCAATTCTAATTGGAGGTAATAGGACCTGGGACATATTCTTGTACCCTAGTCCAGGGCGTTCAATCCTGGTCTTTGTTTATTCTCATACTGATTTTTTGTTGTTGTTGTTGACATCCTGATACTGTCCCTTTGAACTTATGAACTATTCTGCACTCTCTGAGTCTTGCTATCCTGGATACCCAGTGGCTTCTTGACCCCTAGTGGGAGTCAGCATGATTCCATCTTGTAGAAGCTGATCTCCTAAAATGTCCAAATCCCCCTCGACCAGATTATTGTCTCACCAAATGCTTCTTTCCCCTTCTTTGAGGGATCAACTTCATGCTGCTCTCTAGTTGTTATCCAATCTGTCAGACATATTTCCAGTTCTACTTCACCTTTCCTGTTCTGTCCCACAGTTCTGTCTTCCTCTCATAGTATCCTAAAGGTGGGAAGAAAAACTGAAAGCTTCTTGTCTATCTCTCCTCTAGAATCCTGACCACTCATTGCTAGTTTCACCCTTTTCTCTTACCATGTAAGGTAGTCTTCTGTATTACTTTACCATCTATAATATTGATTTGTTAATGAGGGAATGAGATTTTTCTGTCTGTCAAAAAATTAATTCACATCTTCCTCCTGCTATCCTGCTGGTTTTCCTTATTGTACCTTTTACTCCTTGCATTCTTTAGCTCATCAATTACTTTCCTTGCCTTTTTGCTATCATTTTGTGTGTGTTTGTGTGTGTGTGTTTGTGTGTATTTTAAGAGAAAATCAAACAAGTAGAATTATTACCCTCACCACACACAGTAATATCTTTGCCTATCTTTAAGTACATATGAAGATGAAATATTTCATTTCTTTGTCTTTTATTACAACTTGAAAGTATTTAACTTTCTGTGGTTTGGTCATTTTCTAAGTTGATACCCTGATCATCCTGTGTTCTTTGAAAAAGTGATTCAGATTCTTCCCTTTTAATGAATGTTAAGTTATTTTCTTCATTGCTTAGGCTTAGTTTTGTAGGATGTTTTATTCTGGAGTGTCAACTCTTCTTGTAATCTTGGCAATATCATATTATAATTTTTCCTTTGATTTTTTTGGTTATGATGGGTTAAATCTGTGTTGTTTTGATTATTTTTCCTTGGTATGTGAAAAGTATTTTCCTTGTTTGTAAAATTTGATAATGCATTTTTTGTTTTAGAATAATCATATGCCTTTGATTGAATAATGTGATTAAAGAAAATCTTCCCTACCCTTAAATGGGCCTGGGAAGATTTGTAGGAAGGTCCCTTTTGTTAATGAGACACTGCTTTTCAAAGGTTATGATGCCCGCTGGCTCTAAAAAGTGTACAGACTCTGAGGTGAGGTTTTACTTTGGGACTTACTCTTTGAAAGTGTTTGTTTGGCCAGATGAGACTCTGGGCAGCTGCTAAGAAGCCCTACAGCTTTGAAATCCACATATTGGTGCTTTCCTCTCTGGTAACTATGCATGTATGTAATGGTCAGACAGTTGGATCTGTCTGTTGATCTATCACCTATGTATTACTTATGCAAGACAGTTGGAAGCATGTCTGTTGATTTTGATTTCTCTGTATTTTCTCTGAAGTTCAGGGTGCTGACTTTTTCCCCTGAACTAAGTGAATGATACATATACTTGGTTTAAGTGATTGTTGATCCCTCAAAAGTTGCCTTTCCTTTGAGAAAAGTAGATCTAAGAACCTGTGATAGCAGGCCCTCCTGTGTGTATTGGGGAGCTTGCTGATACACATCTTAAGTTTTGTAGTTCTGAAGTTTTTGACTACAGTGTTCCTTGGTATTTCAATATTTCAAACCTGAGATTTATCATCATCATCATCTCAGTATGAACTTTGCTATCTTCTTCCAATGTTTCTCAGCACCTTTTTCTGTAGGATTATGTGGAGTACAATATTTAAGTTTTCTTTTTCTTGATTAAAAAAAAGACCTATAATGTCAGGTTTATTTCAGGTTATTTCTTCTCATACTGTCTTCAAGTTAAAGATTCTTGCAAAACTTTTATCTGGTCTTCACATCTTGTTGTTTTGTTAAATTTTGTTCCATTATTTTTCTTTCTGTCTCCATTTTTTTTGCATTATAATGTACTGATGACAGGGTTTTTATCTTTTGTTCTAACGTCTCTAGTATTTGATTAGACTTGCTGATTTCTTCCTTTAGAGTTCTAATTTATGTCTTTACTCTTTGATATCTTCCCTCATTCCTGTAATTGTTCCAAACCATTCTGGAGTTTCTTGATGTTTCATTGTCATTTCAGGGGTTCTTACAAAATTTCTTATACATACTAGTTTTGTCTTCCGTAGGAGATTTCTATTTTGTTGGAAAGTATTTGTCTACTGAAATGGATTAATTCCTTCAAATTCTTGCGTATTTCTCCTCAGTTAGCTTTTGTCTATCCCAGTCAGTTAACATTGAAATTTCTATGGTATCCATGTTAACTACCACACCAAATAGTACAAGTAAAAAGCCCTCAAATTCAGATTTGATTCAGGATTTCCTCTAAGAAAACTGTATCTCCAGGATTCCTCTGATCTAAGACTTCTGTCAATGAGTGCAAAAAAGGTTAATTTGGTATGACTTAGTCTTGATGAAGCCATAATGGAGCTTTTTATGACCTCTGCTACCTTTTTCTTTTTAGATGTTTATTATTTTGTAATTCTAAAATTTTGTCAAGAACAAAATTAAACTCACTGAACTATAGTTTTTAGACTTAATTTTCTTTGCCTTTTTTTAAAATTAGAAAAAGTTCCCCTTCTCTAGTGCTATGGTGACTTTCCTCTTTTCCAGTTTTCCAAATATCACTGACAAGCTCAGTGAACACGTCTGTTAAGTCTTTCAGCATCTGATGATATAACTTGAATTCCGAAGGGGTCACTGATTGTTTTCTTACCATCTCCTTATATATCCTGGGGATCAACTCACTATTGACCACATTTGCTCTGTGTTTTCCAGACCAAAGATCATTCTCCTAGTCAGAGAAAAAAGAAGTAAAATAAGAGTTAAACAACTCATCCTTGTCTCTTGTCAGTTATATTTCTGTTCACACTGAATGGTCCTATTCCTTCTTTGAGCTTTCTTTTTTCCCCAGGATAGATTTTAAACAACAACAACAAAATCCTTTTTGTTTGTCCTATTGATCCTCCTCAGCCTTGGCTCATTCTGAGCTGTAATGCTCCTGTTGCCATTACAGGACCATGCCATACTTTCTGAATTCATTTTTTGTCAGGAGAACTGGGTTTAAGTCCTAACTGGACCACCTGCTAGTTTTATAACCTTGGGCTATGTTTGTCCCAGTTGTCAGAACTAGGATTAATGGGTGGACCTGGTAAGCATATGTTGGCTCAGTATAAGTAAGAATTTTCTAATCATTAGATAGTTTAAAAAGTGGGATAAACTGCCTAAATAGTTCTTTGTCATTGGAGTTCCTTGTTATTGAGTTCCTTGTCGGTGGAGGCGTTGAAGCCAAAGCTATATGCTTTCTCATTGAGTTGTTGTAGAAGTGGGATGGGGTTCCTGTATTGAATGGGAAATTAAATTTAGAGGTGACTTGTAAAGCCTCTTCCAAATCTATGATTCTGCTGTAGGTAGAAGATAGAAACTACTTAACCTTATTGGTCCTTAGTTTCCTCATCTATAAAATAAAGGGGTTGGACTGAATGATCTTTTAAGGGCTCTTTCACAGCTATGTCTAATATTTTGTGACTAAGCAAAAGCTCTTTTGTTATTGACATTTGTAACCACAGTGACAGTATACAGTTGTTATGTTCCATTTTTAAGCTCTTTGTCTTTCTTTGCTTTAGATTATTTGCTATTTAAACTCATGTCCACATTGATCTTCCATTTGAGTTCAATCTCATAGCTCATTTATGGACTTGCTTTGTATGCCTAAACTATTGGGACTGTAGAATTTCCAAGCTCATAAATTTATGTCCATCCATTTCTCCACACCTCCCCACTTAATTTCTAGAGAACATATTAGCTAGAAATGTGAATAAATTATTCAGGGATATGCTTATGATACTATAGTGCAAAAACAAGAATTAGGCCGATTAACCACAGAATAGCAGATCCACTGAAGGATCCTATACCCATCACCCCCTTGAAGACCTATAATCTATTAAAAATTGTCCTTCAGGATTTGTTATTTTCTATGACCAAGGTGTTTTTAATTTGTGTTTATCCAAAGCCTATAAACTTTCTGGTATTGGCCTATCATGCTATTCCAAAGTCTGGTCAATTAAGTTGATGCTGAGAAATACACCAATAGAACAGCTTTGTATTGCCTAAATTAAGAGTGGGAGAGCTTAGAGGAGATGTTAGATTATAGAAAATTAGAACAAAGGGTCATAAGATTTTGAGATGTCTAGGCCAGCATGGAATGTTGATCTGTAAAGAGTTTCCAAAACAAAGAATGATAAAGATGTAGGGGACCGTATTATAATGTAGAATGTTTAGAACATAAGGCAAGTAATAGTTTTAGTATCAAACTACAGTGCTCATACTACCATTTAGGGTTGTATGGCCATGAGGAAAACACTAATGTAAAATAAATGTATTGATAAACACTCTCAGTATGGTTAACATGTAGAGGCTTCACTCTAGCAGAGGAATGATAGTAGGGGCCAAAGTGTGAGAGAAAGAATTGAACCCACTGGGCTCTATTATTCTTGGGGACTATGTCAGTCTTGGTAATGTTAGGTGATTAGGGAGGAACATTCAGTCTTTCAGGTCCCTAAGAGACCATTTAGCTTAGCATTTCAGTGTTCTTATGATTCTATACCTTCCCTAGACACCTACCTTATACCTAGGGAGTGATTTAGGCATTAGGGAGAAGCAGCAATTTTGCATTAACGAAGCAATAGGGAAAGATTTGTATACCAGTTTCATTAACATTATCATTTTCATAAATATCATGCTGGTATTTAATAAAGGCCTCATTGCTTGAAGCTCCATTAGGCAACCAATGATATATTTCAACTTTATTGATGAGTAAGAGACAAAATTAAATCAAATTCAAACTATGGAGATAATATCACTTCATATTTACCATTCCACAGACTTCTTCCTTAGGGCTGCAATATTAGCTTTAAACTCCTGTCTTTCATTGAGGTCAAATTCAGTTACTTTAAAAATATCACATTTGTTTTTAGTGAAAAGATATGAATGAGGTCTGCAGAACAGTGTAGTGGAAATAGTATGGAGTTTGGAATCAGAAAACCTGAGACTGAAACTGGCATGCTCTTTATATATATGATGCTGCTTAGGTTACTCCAGTCCTTTGGCCTTTCTTCATCTATAAAGTTAGGAAGCTGGATTAGATGATTCCCAAAGTTTTTCTAGCTATAACTTTTGTTGGTTGAATTTAAATGCAGATTGCCATTTACTAGCTTTACAAATTACCTTTCTGAACCTCATTTCTTGATATGTAAAATGGGTGTCTCTGTCCCTATCTACCCTTGCTCACAGGGTTGTTATGAAGATTGAATGAAATAATGGATGTAAAAGTGCTTTGTAACCATAAAGGATGAAATGAATGTCAGTTGTTATAGTATGTGTGACCATTACTTTAGGTTTCACTGCTAATCATCTGGCTCATACTTTTAACCAAGATCATTGGGCTATTCAGGCTATTTAAACTGATCCTCAGATTCAGCCTTCAGTTCCTAGTAAAAGCCACTTTTTGTGTAGTATCTCAAACCCTGACTCAGCAGTTTCATTACTGTTTTGTCAGGGAGGCAACAAAGGGTAGTGGAAAATACCCTTAACTGATCTAGAAGACATGATTCTAGCCCAACTAACTTCGTGATGTTGAACAAGTCACTTCTTATTTTGGGACCTGTTTCCTCATCTATAAAAGGAGGGAGCTGGTCAAGATATTCTCTGAGGCATCCCTTCCAGCTCTTATATTCAATAATTCCTAAAGTTTTCATTCTCTGAACTAGTCATTGTCCTTAGTACACAACCCCTAGACTCTCCTCTTCTTCTATTACTTTCTATCTTTCAAACATTTTCTGGTGGTTGCAACCTGTATTTTTCATCAAAATGGTGCTTTCCTTACTCTTCATTTCTGCTTTTCAGGCCTCTACCTTCAGGAATTAAGCACACCATACCTCTCTACTGTTAACTTCTTAGTAGCATCATAAAATCATAGATTTAGACTTTGGAGGAACTTTAGAAGCCACCCAGTGCAATCTTTTCCCTTTAGAATTTAGGAAACCCAGGGAAGTTTGACATAGTTTCTGTGAAGAGTGAGAAAGGAAATTGATTAGGGAAGAATAAAAGGATTGCTTCACTTCAAATGAAGTCAGATAACATGAATTTGTAATATATTCAGTCAACACGGATGTGAAACCTCCTCTGGATTGGTCCATCTGCATGGGAGGAAGGGTGGGGAAGGTAGAGGGTAGGATGGGATTTGTCTTGGGCATAGGCAAGAGATGGGACTGCATTAGGATAAGGGTGATGGATTCAAGAATACAAGGTAATATAGAGTTGAATTAGTTAAATATAATGTTGAAGTTGGAAAAGAAAGAAAGTGAAGTTGGAGCAGGTAATCCATATTTCAGGAGAATAAGGTGAACCATGAAGAGAGATGGGCTAATAGGATATTGGAAGTGGAACACTTATGGGTGGGTTATGGTGAGATCTGGTGTGTGACCATCTATGTTTGGCTGGGGTGGAATGGAGTAGCTATTAGTATTTAAGGAAGCGGAAGAATTGGGAGAGCTTGAGGGAGCATCTATGTGAATATTAAAGTTCTCTGGTATAAAAGCAGGAGGAAGATAGTGAATCAGGTGCTGAAGTCCTTGAAGAAAAAGGGAGAATGACTAGGGGATCAGTATACTAGGTTATAATAAAATATGCGCATATATGTACATTTATGTGTGTATACTGACTTTGAAAAATAGTGAATTTTTAAAAACCTAGTAAAGTTAATAAAAGTCTCAATGTGTTTTGAATTCAAAATGAAGTTTTTAAAATTAAATCACTATTAAAGGTTGGTTTCTGAATTAACTGTCTTTGAACTTGCCATTTTTGAACCTGATCCTTTTTTATTCATTTTATTATTTTAAAGACTTTAATTAAAGTTATCTGTGCATTAGGCAGCTCTTAGTTTTGTGTCTGGCACAATATGTTATGAGTGCTAGAAAGTCATTTCCCATCCCTCCGATAGTTTATAAATGCACCAATTTCTGCACATGGGCTTTGACATACAATATCTTTGTTTTCTCACAAGCATAAATAATGCATTTTTTTTTTTACTATTGTATGATTCATGACAATTTTGGAAAACTATCATTCTAATCATTTAAATAGCATGAAAGCAAATTCAAATTTATTTTACTAGCTCAAAATGACAATATGTACTTATAAAGATTTTTAAAAATAGAGATAATTGAAAAGCATGAACTAAAAAATGAGACTATTTGGTAAATATAGTATTTGAACCTTATTATGAAGACTGTAGCATTGAGGATGAATGTATATTTGTAATTCTTATTAATGGGGAACTACCTTAGAAAAGGAAGGCTGGTAAGCCACAAAATAGGAAACATAGAAAAATACTTAAGAATGTGGTTTATCTTCAGGCAAGTGAATGAGCAACAATTTCCTTTTGAGGTTCATATTTCATTTGGCATATCCTATCCTATAGTAGCTATTTGTCTTGGAGTTTCTTTTTCACAAAATATTGACCTTGAAGAAAAGCTCGATAGGTAGTCTAGTAATCTAGAAACTGAGGTCAAGAGAGGAAAAATTACTTACTCTAGCTACTACAACATGTTACATCTAGACTTAAAACTGTAACCTAGGTCTCAATTTCAAATCCAGTATTTTCCCATCAGCACTCAAAGAGGCAGATTTTCCCATAAGTTTTCTGACACTTCATAATGGTGAAGAGTTCTGAAATCTTTTTACTTAAAATTTTTATTATGTGTTTAATAAATTTTAACAAATGTGCACATTTTAATATACAAAAGATACAAAAATTGTACATGAAACTGTGAATTTTTATACATAGTTTAAAAATGCATATTACATTTAACATGGTAGTAAGAAAGCTATTTTCCTTGTCTGAATTCTGAGCTTTATTCTCCTATTTTTCAAATGTTTCACTAAAAAAAGATGTCTTCCCTTATATCAAGTAAGTATAATCAATCAAAACCAATAAACACATTGACTATACCTAAAAATTTATCTCATTCCACACCTCTAGTCAATCACCTTTCTGCCAAGAGGCAAGAAGCATTTTTTCATTATCAATCTTCTTATGTCATGATTGGTCACTGTATTGATCAGTTCTGCAGCCTTCCAAGTTGTTTTCCATTATTACCATTTCCATTACAGCCATTTGCAGATCAGTCTCCTAGCTCTGCTCACTTCTCTCTGAATCAGTTCTTACAAATGTTCCTAGGTTTCTTGGAATCCCTCTTATGTGTTACTTCTTGTAGCACAACAATATTCTGTTACATTCATATACCATTCACATAGCCATTTCCTAATTGATAGGCACTCTCTTTGTTTTCAGATCTTTGCTTCAACAATAGAAGTACTGGTGTAAATACTTTTGTACATATGAATACTTTCATTTTGTCTTTGACCATTAGGGCTATTTTGCTAATTAAGGTGTTGCTGGGTCAAAAAGTATGCATAGTTTAGTGACATTTAAAGTATAGTTTCTTTTTAAAAAGTCTTTATGCCTTATTTGGGACAGATATTAGAAAAAAAAATTTAGCTTCAAATTTTACTCCTGTCCTTCCACCACCTATTGAGAAGGTCAGCAATATGATGTCAATTTTACGTGCAAGGTCAGGCAAAACAGATTTCTATATTAGCCATCTTGCGTTAAAAAAAAAACAAAACAGCAAGATATATAAAGAAAGCAAAAAAAGCATGCTTCAGTCTGCATTCAGAATTTGATCAGTTCTCTCTCTGGAAGTATATAGCATTTTTCATCATGGGTCCTTTGGAATTGGCTAGGATAATTGTATTGTGATATCAGAGAAGCAAAATCTTTCATAGTTGATCATTTTACAATATTGTTGTTACTTTGTACAGTGTTCTCCTGGTTCTGCTCACTTTACTTTGTATCAGTTCATATTTCTTCCTAAGTTTTTCTGAAACCATTCTGCTTGTCATTTCTTATAGCACAATAGTATTCCATCACTATCATATACCACAACTTGTACAGTCATTCCCCATTTGATAGGCATCCCTTCAATTTCTAATTCTTTTCCACTACAAAAAGATTTGCTATGAATTTTTGTAATACAGATCTCTTTCCCTTTTCTTTCATCTCTTCAGGATACATACCTAGTAGCGGTATTTTTGGGTCAAAGGGTATGTACAGTTTAATAGACCTTTAAATGTAGTTCCAAATTGTTCTCCAGAATGTTTGGACTAGTTTGCAACTCCACCAAGAGTGCATTACTGTCCCAACTTTTCCCAATTTGCCTTCAGCAGTTGTCATTTTCCTTTTTGGTCATGTTAGCCAATCTGATAGGTATGAGGTGGTACCTCAGAGTTGTTTTAATTTGCATTTCTTTAATTTCTCTCTTGATTTAGAGCATTTTTTCATGTGACTATTGATACCTTCAGTTTCTTCTGAAAATTTCCTCTTCAAATCCTTTGACCATTTATCAGTTGAGGAATGGCTTGTTATTTTTTTTAATATAAATTTGTCTCAGATCCCTATGTATCCAAGAAATTAGGTTGAGGGGTGTGTGTGTCAAATCGAAGGTGTTTTTGTTTGTTTGTTGGTTGATTTTAATGGAAAAAACCTGGGCATATTTGCCAGGAGAAAGGAAGGAGCCACTAATTAGGTAGTTAGGGGGAGTAAGGGAAACAAGGATAAAAGGATAAAAAGAATTATTGAAGGGGGGGGGGCTAACTACCAAAGGGATAGGAGGAGATTGATAGGAAGAGTGTAAATAGAATGCTCAGCTTTGGAGAGGAGAAGAGTCACCTCTTGATCAAAGACTGGAGTAATGGAAGGGAGATTTGTGGATGACAAGGATTATGAGATGTGGAGGAGAGAAGTGGGAGCTCATGAGGAACTATTCCTTTTTGCTAAATAAAATTTGAAGCAAGGTTGTCTTTAAAGGAGGGAATGGTGTGAGAGGCTTGAGGAAAGAGAGTCTGGAATAACTGTTGTTGGACATACGTTATAGTCATTTTAGGAAAGAATAAAAGGATTGCCTTGGGGTATTGAATACCCAGTTGAAAATAGAGAACATAGTTGTAGTGGACCTTGTCAAAGTGGTTGCCAATTTCCTCCAATATCATAGGAGTGGAGGAGATAGGGGATAGAAGAGTAATGTAGGTTTGGGGTTTGGCAAGGCATGAGGCAGGATAAAACCAGAGCCAAGGATTCAAAGTAGAGGATGCTATAAAGATGGTTAGGTGTAGGGTTAAGACCAGGAAGTAGGAAAATTGAAGCCAGAGTAAGGGTGATAGTCTGGTAAATAATTAATACAAAGAGGAACTGGAGGTCATGGTGAGAATAAAGAATAGATTTAGGAATGAGATACAAGGAGAAATGAAATGATAGGAGTTTCTTGTTGAACAGAGGGATTTCAGAGTTCTTGGACATGGAAGTGGAATATTTATAGGTAATGATGACAAGAGTTTGAACATTTACATGTATAGCTAAGATGAAATGAAATTATAGGTAACAGCAGTTGAGGAAGTTGAGGAATTGAGGCCAGGGTGTTTGAGGGAACATCATCACATATATTGAAGTCCCGTGGGTGGATAAGAGAGAACTACTGTGATTCAGGTACTGAAGAACCAAGAAAAGAGGCTTCAGGACCTTTGAGACAATAGATAATTGCTACCCAAATCTGATAAAAGTGAATTGAGTCAATCTCGAATGAGCGATGGCAACAGAGTGAGGGTCTGAAAGCAAGGAAGACTATGGCTGTTCATACTTCTGTTCAGTGTTTTGGAGAGCAAGGGCTTATGAGAAGTATCTAGTATCAGAGGGGATGGTCAGGAGAGTAGTGTATTCTATTGGGAGACAGGTCTTTAAATACCAGAAATGAAGGAGCATGGGAGGAAATGGTGAAGGATTAAGTGATGTTTGGATAGAATGTGGTCCAGAAGGTACTAGGGTATGGACAAGAAGAGCTAGAGTAGGACTTGGGAGAAGGCCTGCGGTGAATTTGGGTGAGAACATTCTCTCTTGTATTATATTTTATATACTTGTACCCCCAACCTCCACCCCATCAGATAAACTCCCTGACGGATGGTTCTTCATTATCTTTTCTCATTGTGTCTTTAGTATTAGCACAGTGTCTTGTAAACTTTAAGGCTTAATAAGTGATTCAGGTTGAGTATTGGTTTTTTTGGTTTGTTTGTTTTCCTTTCCTAAATGGTAGCATTTAACAGCTGGAAGAAAATGACATATGTTTTCTTCTCTTTGTTTTCATGGTGTCTTCTGAATTAATAACCTACAGTCCATTTGAAGCAAAATAAAATGATTGAAAATGCTATAAATTATAAATGCCAAGTTGTTATTGCTTGTAAAATGTAGAACATATGTCTTGTTTTGTTATGCCTTTTAACTTAATATAATTTATTTAAAAGGTGTGATTCTGTTTTATTTCCTTTTCAATTTGGGATGCTTGAAGAAGCAGCATAGAGTAGTAGAAAGAGTATTAATCTGGGAGGTTGGAGATGTAGTTTTGAGTCCTAGTTCTTCTGCTTAATAGCTGTATGTCCTTGAACTCGCAGTCCCCATAGGCCTTGGTTTCTCACCTGTAAAATGAAAGAATTGGACAAGATTACTTCTAAGATTCATTCTAGTTCTAAATCTATTGTATAATGAGGTTGTAAACTAAATATTCCTTCTAGCTTTAACTTTCTGTTTTCTAAACTCATATGAAAATAGAAAGCAAGAGCAGTAAGGGACCTTTGAAGACAGAATTTTAGAGTGTAGATTGTTATAATTAGAAGGTAATCTTGGAAAACAGGATGTTGAAACTGCCATACATCTACTTTGGGATAATGTTGAACTTAAAAGATATAAATCAGTAAAGATTATGTAGAGTAGAATTTCAGAGACATAAAAAGAATATTAATTGTAATTTAATGATATTAATGTAATTTGATATTAATGTAAATGATATTAATGTAATTTCAGTATGAACGTAGAAAATAGAATGACAGAAAAGAAAGAAAGAAGAAAAGAAAAAAGAAAATGAAAAATAAATAGAAAAGATCTTCTAACATTTAATGCTAGAACAGAGAACTTAGAACATTAGAGCTGGAAGGGACCTTAGAGAGCATCTAGTTATATCCGTTTAGAAACTAGAATCAGACAGAGAAAACAACTTACTTAAGGTTTTAAAGCTAGTTAGTTACAGGATTCAAGAGGTGTTAATCCTGTGCCTTCTATATTTTAATACCAAAGAAATGTGGGATTGATCACTACTCTCCATGAGAGATAGTATAGTTGGAAAAAAGAATTTATGTGATGAAATAATTAAAAGAAATAGAAGACAGAATATCTCCAGGTTATAAAAGGTTATTTTCCTGAACTTTAAGACAAAATAACCAACTTAGGTGAAACTGTATTGCTATTCAAATTTCCCACTACCAGATTTACCTGAACCTTCAATTGTAACTAAAAGTTCATGGGAATAGAATGAAAGTAATAGCCTAATTTTTTTCTTGTTTCTGTTTCTTCCAGTTTCCCTTTGGTCGTCGCTTGCCCTGTGATATCTACTGGCATGGAGTTTCCTTTCACGATAGTGACATACTCTCAGGTCAAGTGAACAAGTTCCCAGGTACCAGTTGGTGTTGTTATTTTCTAAGAGGCTTCCTAGGTCTCAAAGCTCCAACTTGTGGATTCTCAAATGAAATTCATTGCTGAATTTTATCAGGCTATCTTGGAAAAGAGGTGAACTTAAATATGATTAGGATACATACTTAAGATTTCATAGACTAGAAGCTCAGAAACGCAAAAAGATGAATTCTACTGATTTAATTTCACTGTGAAAAAAGACTAAAGGATGTTGAAGTGAAAGGGACCTGAGAACAAGGAGCATCCAGAGTTAAAACTGGGAGGAGTCTTAGCACATAGAATATTCCAGTTATTGTCAGGTTATCTTAGGAGATAAGTGTAATTAGTGACATAATTAAGTTATAGACTACTAAGGCTTTCATAGACTAGAGGCTATGATTATGAAAGGCAAAGAGTACCAGCCTGATGTTACTTCTATAAGGGCGTGATTTTTACCTTTTGAATCATAGAAATAATAATAAGTATTTAATTTATTTTTGATCACAACATCCCTATGAGAGGTTAGTAGTGAGACTATAATTATGTCTATTTTAGAGAGGAAAAAAATTAAGTTCAGGTCTAAGATCATAGGTGTGGGCAACTAGGTGGTACAGTGGATAGAGTGCCAAGCCTGGAGTCAGGAAGATCTGGATTCACATCTAACTTCAGACACTAACTGTGTGACCCTAGGCAAGTCACTTAACCCTATTTGCCTCAGTTTCCTCATCTGTAAAATGAGCAGGAGAAGGAAATGGTAAACCACTCTAGCATCTTTGCCAAGAAAACCCCAAATGAGGTCACAGAGAATCAGACACAACTGAAATGACTGAGCAACAAAACAGTCCAGGGAGTTCATGAATGTGTTATCTCTTCTATGACAATTTAAGCTCCTTTATGTCAGGAACTACTTATTTCCTTTTTTTTTTTTTTGGTAGTGGGGGGTGGGCAGGTAGTAGACCTGGTGCTTAGCACAAATGCCTGGTACACACTAGGCCTGAGACTTTCCATTCCACTTTGGGGGCTCTCATTTTTAAGAAGTTTTCTGTTAGCTATTGAATTCTGCCTTTCTGCAGCTCTTCTTGTTCCCTGATCTGCCTCTTGGTACTTGTGCAGAACAAATCTAATGTCACTTTTGTTTACTCTCATCTGAAGGTAGTACTTTGAAGGGTGAAGTTTAAGAAAACATATGAATTCTTGCCAGTAATGAGGGCTGGCTCTTAAATGCAGTCTCTCTTAGATAATGCAGCTGTTACTGAAGCTAATTCATGTCAGTTACTGAGGCTGATGAAACCCCAGTGTTGAAAAGGTAGCTCTAACAGTCTCTTTTCCAAGGTACCTTCCAGTTAAGATATTTTTCTGACTAAACTTTATGAATTACCCACATATTCAAATATTCTAAAAATGTATCGACCAAACATTTTCTGTCACTGACAGTTATTTCCAATGAAAATTCCAGGCAAGGGCAAATGTTTTGCATATTGAATAAACAAAACTATTAGATCCACATATAGTAATGAGTGTATTTCTGTTATCATATCCTAGTTTGGTAATTTCTATGGACTATTTATATAAAACTAGTATAATATCTCAATGGAGGATTCTAAAGTAAAGCTATTTTTTTTAAAAGAATCTGTTTAAATGTACCTTGCTTTTAGAAAATCCAAGGTGTTATCCCCCAACTGGTTGTCTTCTAATAGTTTATTTGTAAGTCTTTTATAAACAATGGTTAGACTCAGTGCTACAGGAGAACTCTAGTTCAGCCCACTATTATTATGTATTAAGTTGTCCTGATCTAGAATTTAATCACTATTTTAAAGAACATTTTAGCTGTGAGAAAATTAACTTTTCCCCACTCCCCCCTTCAATTTTCTCATTGTTATTTTGTTAAAAAACTTACTAAGTGCTTTCCCCACAACTACTCTGAGGTAGATAGTTACAAGTATTATTATCCTCATTTTACAAATATGGTTACTGTGGCTCAAAAAAGATTAAATGACTTGCCGTTTTTCATATAACTAGTAAGCATATGAGCTGGAATTGGAACCCCCGTCCTCTGGGTTCAAGTCCAGTGCTCTTTCCATGACACCACACTTTATAATGTCCCACCTTTTATTTGAGGCCCGGATCAGGTGACACCTCTACCATGAAACCTTCCCTGATGTATACTAGACTTCAAATGCTTTATGGCACTTTGTCTAAACCTCTTCTTTGTACTTATTAAGAGTTATCATGGCATGGCGCATAGTGTTTTTGATTTGTCATCAAAGAACCAATCAATGAACAAGCATTTATTAAGTTTTTATATATACTAGGTGCTTGTTATGTATCAGGTACATGTATACACATGTATATATATGTATACATATATGTGTGTACACACACACATACATATATACACACACACACACACACACACACACACATCCATACACATAAATTGGTACCTCTAAGAGAATTACAGAGTAGATGGAAGGTAGCCTTAGTGGGAAGGTACTAGCTGCTGGGGGCAGGGGTGGGTGGCAGTCCTGAAAAGGTGGTCTAGAGAAGGTGGTACTTGAACTCAGTCTTAAAAGAAACCAGGGATTTTATAAGGTAGAGGGTAGGAGAGAGCACATTCCAGGAATGGGGGACAGGCAGAACAAAGGCATGGAGTTGGGAGATGGAAGATAGAGTATGTAGGAATAGCAAAGTAGTCCAGTGTGATTGGACTGTAAAGTTCATGGAATGGACTAGTGGGTTAAAAGACTGAAAAATAGGAAAGGGTCAGCTTGTGAAGAGCATTAAATGCCAAACCAAGGAATTTATATTTGATCCTTGAGATAATGGGGAGCCATTGAGTTTACTGAGCAGGGCAGTAACATGGTCAGACCTATGCCTTAGGGAGATCCCTTTGGCAGCTGTGGAAAGGATGAATAGGAGTAAGAAGAGGCTAGAGAGAGGCATTCTAATTAGAAGGTTATTGTAACAGTCCAGCTGATGAAGGCCTGAGCTAAGGTGGTAGTTATGAGGGGATAGAAGCAGACGGATGAGAGAGATATTCTAATGCAGGGTTCTTAATCTTTTTTTGTGTCATGAATCCCCTTTGACAATCTGGTGAAGCCTGTGGTCCCCTTCTTTGAATAATGTTTTAAATGCAGAAATTATGTAGAATTACAAAGGAAACCAATGACATGGGAATTTAGTAATCAAATTGTTAAAAATAAGCTTACAAATCCCAGGTTAAGAATCCCTATTCTAGAAAAAGAAATTACAAGATTTGGTAACTGGTTGGATAAATGGTGTATGAGAGTAAGGGGAATCAAGGATGACATTAAGTTGTGAACCTGAGTGATTGAAAGGATGGTAGTGCCTCTGATAGTGAGAGGGAAATTTAGAAGAGGAGTGAGTTTTGGGAGAAAGCTAATTTCTTTTTTGGACATATTGAGCTTAATATGCCTATGAGTTATCCAGTTTGAAATGTCCATTAATGCAGTTTGTAATGTGGAATAGGAATTTAGAAGGCAGATTATAGCTAGATAAAAAAAATATCTTGGAACCATCTGCATAGAGATGATATGAGTACCCATGAGAACTGGTAAGATCACCAAACGAGAGAGTATGAAGAGAAAGGAATGTCTAAGACAGAACCTTGGGGGATACCTATAGTTGGTAGAATGACTTGAAGATCAGTCATAGGAAGGAGCAGTCTGATAGGTAAGAGAACCAAGACAAAACAGTTATGAAAACCCAGAGAGGAAGAGAGTATTCAGGAGAACACTGTCAACAGTGTCAAATGCTACAGAGAGATCCAGAAGTATGATCATTGAGAAAAGACCATTAGATTTGGCTACTAGAAGATCACTGGTAACTTTGGAGAAAGTTGATTCAGCTGAGTAATGAGGTCAGAAGCCAGATTACAGATGGTTTAGAAGAGAGTGAGGGGAAAGCAACTGGAAGAACCAATTCTAGATGTGCTTTTTGCAACTTCAATTGAGAAGGGGAGGAGATAAAATATGAAAATAGTTGGAGGACATGGTAGGATCTTATGAGGCTTGTTAGTAATGGGGATATTTGAGTGTATTGGTAAGAGGAAGAGAATGAACCAGTAGAGGAGAGAGAGACAGAGACAGAGAGAAGAGAGGATGCTAAGGGGGAAATCTGCTAGAAAAAAAAGCAGATGGGAGTCAAGGATACTTATAGGGATGTTGAGATTGGTGAAAAAATCAGTTCTCAAAAACTGGGATGATAGAGGAGGTAGAGGAGAGAGATATCAGAGGAATGGGAGATGAGGAGGGGAGAGAGCACTTTCATTCAGCCTCCTTTTTTCACCAGTAAAGAGTGAGGTGAAGTCCTCAGTGTAGATCATGGGGAGGCAGGGTCCAGCTAAAGAACTAGGGGAAGTAGAGAGGTGAGAGACTTAAGAAGAGAAGAGATGTGAAGCAGCTACTGTGGTGAGTAGGCTGGGGAATTATTTAGAGAGGAATTGCAGAATTGCCCTGTTGGATTGAGAACCCAGGTGAGATTAGCCAGCATAAATTTTTAGTGGATTCAGTCAGCATGGGTGTGTTATTTTCTTCAGTTGTGTTTCACAGTGAAGGAGGCAGATAGAAGTAAGTAAGGACTGGGGTCTGGCAAGGTGCATGAAGCGATAAGACAAGAACAGAAAATTCAAGAGTAGAGGACAGTGTAGTGTTGCACTGGCTCAACAAGGACTTGAGGGTCTGAGAAGAGAGGAAAGTGCAGAGCAGGGGTAATGATTTGGGACAGTGTGATGGAATGGAGAGTTTGGAAGTCATGAGTAAAGGGTGGGTTTAACAGGGATAAGGCACAGGGAGAGATGGAAAGATAAAAGATTAAGATTGGACCAAAGAAATTTGGAGTTTTTAAAATAGAATATCATAGATTTAGAGTTAGAAGGGACCTGAGGTATCATCTAGTCCAAGTCTATCATTTTACAGATGAGGAAACTGAGACCTTAAAAGGGTCTAATAGTTCCAGGGTTATATGGGTAGTTAAGTATGAGGATTTGAACCTAGGACCTCTAAACTCCAAATTCTGATCTTTCTACCTGACTGTCTCTACCTGTGAGACTAAGAGTAAGTCACTTAACTTCTTTGAGTCCTTTAACTTATTTTCCATATTGATCAAATTTTCTGTATGATGAAAGGTAGTACCTACCTTTTTATTGTGAGGGTCAAATGAGATAACTTATTGCAATATGTTTTGCAAACTTGAAAGAAATAAAGTTCAGATTTTGGTCCCATTCTCCTTTTTATCATGATTTGTATACATATCTTTCCCCTGATAAGATCATAATCTCTTTGAGAGCAACTTATATATATATATATCTTTCTCCTTTTCCCTTATACCTAGCAGTGCTTAGAGTGCCTTGTATCTAGCAAGACTTGCTTGCAAGGCTTTGGGTGCAGCCTTCTGACTGAGTCCAAATTTTACAGAACAAATCCTTTTATTAAGGGGATTTGTTCTGTGAAGTTTGGATTCAGTCAAAGGGCCACATTTGAAGACGTAGAGGGCCACAGGTTCCCCACTTCTGAAAATGTCTGTTGGTATAATGGAAAAGTACTGGACCTAGGTTTGAATTCTTCCACATTTATTAGCTATGTGAACATGGAGAATTATTCAACTTTTTTGAACCTCATTTCTCTCATCTGTAAAATAGGAACAATAATATCTTATGGGTTGTGATAAGGTCTATAAAGTGCTTTGTAAACCTTAAAGTAGTATACAAATGCTGTCAATTATTGTTTTTGTTTTCATTGTTATTAATTTTCTGTCAAATTTCAATTTTATTCCAACTGGAAAGATCGCAGCCTCTCAGAGTCTCAATTTTATCATCTATAAATTGAGGAGGTTGGACCGTGTGCGGAGGTCCCTCTCGACTCTAATATTCTGTTTCTATATGTTTTCCACCCATGGTATAATGTTGGGTCTCTGTTACACTGCTTTTAATCAAATTGAGATTTTTAGTGGAACATCAAGTTGGGAATCATAAATTAAACCAGCAAGGTGATTTAACTGGATAAACTGGCCTAGAAAACTTTGATTTTATTTAATTCACTCTTAACAGTGCCCACTATCTAGCTTCTAAGCCCATTTATTTCTATTTTCTTGAAACTTCTGTTTGTAATTGGGGGGAAAGGAAATAAAGTCCTTAAGGAAATAAAGGAAAATTGTCTATTAGACTGGACTTTAGTCTCTTATAAAATCTCAGAGTAGTGGCCAAAGTGAGTTGTCTCTGTTATGGAAGAATTCATGTTAGAGTTCAGCTTATTATAGTCACCCTATCTTTTTAAGCTCCTTGATTTCTTAACCCTTTTTTATAATCTTTTAAATAAGAGCTAAGAACTAAAGTATTGACAACTCTAAGCTCTGCTCTTCAGAGTTATTGCTTTGGTTTATTATGCTGTGAGTCAAGAAGTTCCATGAGTTAAAAACTTTATCTTCTTCATTCACTTTTGGACAAATAATTTCATATTTGTGGTCCTTAGTTTCCTCATCTATAAAAAGAGATGGTTAGAATAAATGATCTCTGTGACATCTATGATGTCACTTCCAGCACTAAATTTTTGATTTATATTCTAAGTCTTTGTTTATATTTCCAACATGGGAACCTATTATAATGGAAAGAATGCCAGATTTGGAGTCAGAGAGAGAGACTTGGATTCCAATACAACATCCCTCACTTAGTAGTTTTGTAATTATAGACAGTCACTTAATGTCTCTGAGACTTAGTATCCTCATTTGTAAAATAGGAATAATGACATCTTCTATATTTATCTCACAGGGTTGTTGTGGGGATTGAAAGAGATAATTGATATAAATCACTCCGTAGGTCTTAAAGTGTTATATAAATGTAAGCTCTTTCTATAGAGGCAACTTAGCACAATGGCTGGAGGACTAACATCAAAATGGTAAACCAGGGTTCAAATCCCACCTTTGACATATAATAGCTGTATGGGTCTGGGCAAGTTATTTACTATCTAAATTCTCTGGGCAACTTCCTAAGAGAATAATTTGCAAAGAACCTTTGGTAGAGGGAGTCGTCCTCTCTTAGAAGATTCCATATACAATTAAGTCATATCTAGTTCTTATGGCTGTTATTTTGACACTCTATATTTCTTCCCTGTTGTAACAGCAAGGACATATACACACTGTACACAGGAGGGCCTATTATACAGGTTCTTAGATCTGCTTTTTTCTGAAAGGAAAGCAACTTGTGAGGGGTCAAGCACATATATCATTTACTTAATTCAGGGGAAAAAGTCAGCACCCTAAACTTCAGGGAAAATACAAACAGAAATTACAAGCAGAAATTACAATCAGAAAGACCAATAGATGGGCTTCCTACTGTCTGACCATAGACAATATATACATCATTACCAGAGAGAAAAACACCAACATTTGAGTTTTCAAAGACAGTTACCCAGAGTCTCCTCTGGCCAAACAAACTCTTCCCATGAATAAGCCCCAAAACAAAACCTCACCTCAGAGTATTTATACGCTTTTCAGAGCTGGAAGGCAGGACCCTCGGACCCAATGCCTCAATAGAAATTAACAAAAGGTATTGAGGCCTATTAATGGGCTGAGATGATCTTTGACTCTTCCCCCCATCCACCATTAACATTAAATTACCATTACACTTGTTTAATAAGTTTAAGCAAACCTTATTTAGGTTCCATTTATTTGAAATTTAGGATAATTCTGACTTGCTAAGATTTTGAAGCATTTGAAATTTAACTATTTAGAAAATTTTAAGCTTTCTAAATTTAGTTCTTTTAAAAATTATTAGGGCAAATATATTCAGGTGTCATGTCATAATTTTCAAAATCTTTAATTGGTCACACATTTTGATCACAATATTTTTTTCCCCATGTTCTGTCCAAGGTACAATATAGAATTATTCACAATGGTTTGGTGTTGGTGTGTCCTTTCCCATTGACTACTTCTGACACTAACTCAGGAAATGTGAAAAATGCAAAAGTTACTTAAATGTCTATGTGCTATGGACAGATTGTGGGAGTTATTACTGTCAAATCGGTTCAATTTGATGACTTTTTATTAAATACCAGCTAGGGGGAAAGCACTGCCCTAGGCATGGGAGGAGATATTTACAAAGATGAATAAATCAAAATTCTAGCCATCCTATAAATCCTAGCCTACAGTCTGTAAAGGGAGATAGGACATAGACTTCCAGAATATAATAACAGGACATGTTAAATGCACAAAAACAGTGTAAACAACGTGCTATTTGAGGTCCAAAGAAGGAAATATCATTTTCAACTGAGGGAAATCAGAAGAGAATTCTTGGAGGATATGCTATTTGAAAACTTTGAAGAACGGTTAATGTTTCAATGAGTAGAGATGTTAAGGGAGGAATGGATTTTAGGAGCTCAAAGAGAAACATCTCTCTTCTTACCAGTCCATTCTCCACACAGTTGCCAAATTGATGTTCTCAAAGCACAGGTCTGTCCATGCCATTCAAGAAACTCTAGGGTTTTCATTTTGCTTCTAGGATAAAATATGAAACTCCTGTATTTGCTTTCCAAACCCTTTGCATCCTGGCTCCAGCCTACCTTTCCAGGCTTATTGCATGCCATTTTTTATGTTCCAAACTAGCCCATTTGGCATTAACTATACATAATTTTCTATCTCTTGTCTTTGTACCTTTGCCTGGAATACACTCCTTCCTTATGTCTGCAGCTTAGCAGTCCTTGACTTTCTGCAGAATTCAACTCAAATGCCATATCCTACTTCAGGCCCTTCCTGAGCCCATTAGTCACTAGCAACCTCCCTACAAAAATTACTTTGTATATATTTTATATTAAATTTTCTATATCTTATTTCTAATAGAATTTAAACTTCTTGAGAGAGGGGCTGTTTTATTTTTGTCTTTGTATCCCCCATGTTTAATGTCTAGCACAGTATAGGTGCTTAATAAATGCTTACTGAATTAAATGAAATGAAACCCTTCATTCTAGAGGTTGGTTACACAGGTAAGTATAACTCTTGCTTTAGCATTAGCCATTTATTTTTATGGAGCAAGAAAGATACTTTTATTCTCTTTAGTTTTTCATGATCTGTTTGGCCTTTGTAAGCAATGCTGTCATCAAATTCAATATTTTCTAAATTCTACTTGAAAAATAATATGTTGGGTGAAGGACTTTATAGAGTAAGTCACAGAACTCCGACATATAGAAAATTTTAGATTACATTTTTTAATATTCTGTGTTCTTAAGTCTAAGATTCTGTGATATTGTAGATGTCCCACAGTGCTACATTTCCAATATTCTTTTTCTTCCTTTCTCTTCCTACCAGGCATGACAGAAATGGTGCGGAAAATTACTCTGAGCCGAGCCGTAAGAATCATGCAAGATCTCTTTCCTGAGGAATACAACTTCTATCCTCGCTCGTGGATTTTGCCTGATGAATTCCAACTCTTTGTTGCTCAGGTAGATCCCATTATGAGGACATTCTAAAGTTAAGAGTGTCTGTGACAATTTTGGTCACAATTATTAACATGAGACAGTGCTCTAAAACCATCTTTGCATATATTCATTCAACAAACAGACAATTCATCCATTTAACATTTATTTAGTACATACTGTGTATGCATGTGAAAGGCATGGTACTCAGAACTAGGGGGAGATACTAGAATAAATAGCACCTGAACCCCTACCCTTAAAAGCTTCTAATCTAGTAATGGGGTTAAGGCATGAATGCAGGTAAATGCCGCACAGCGTTGAGCGTGAGCACTGAGCTTATTAATTAGATTAGGCTCCAATGCTGAGCAGTGATGTGATTGTAGACAAGTCTTTTAACATCTCTGAGTTTCAGTTTCTTCATATGTAAGAGGGGGATAATGGTACTATGTATTTCACAGAGCTGCTGAAAGGTTCAATTGAGTAGTGAATATGAAGCATTTTACAGATTTGGAAGAGCTATGTAAGTGCTAGTCTGTGTTATTAGCATTACAAAAAAACTAATTACTCCTCTATAGAGCTTTATAGGTTACATAGAACTTTTCCTCATAGTAATCTTGTGAAGTACTTATTTCAAGTATTATCCCCATTTTACAGAGGAGGAAAACTGATTCCCAAAGAGGCTCTATGAATTTCCATGTCTGCTACACTGCTCACTGTACTGTACTGCCTCTTATGGAAACATATAATATCAGGGTTGAAAAAGGGAAAGTGGAACCAAATGACCTGCATTCAAATCCTAGCTCTGTCATAAACCTTAGTCAAGTTGTTTAATTTCTCTGAATAATAGTAGTCGTCTCATCTGTAAGATAGAAGAGTAGATTAGAAGACCTTGGTGACCCCTTGATGACTAACCCTATTACCCCACTTGGAGGCAGGGAGACACTTTGGGAAGTGGTTCCAGAAAGAAGTTATTCAGCGTGAGAGATAGCAGGCTGTAGTGCAAGAAGTGCTAGAACTGGGGCTTCTTCCTGGCATAGCTATTAACTGGCCCTGGGATCTTGGACAAGTTACTTAATTTTTCTGGGTCTCAATTCTTTCTTCAATAAGATGAGGGATTTGAAGTAAATGCTTCTTAAGGTCCTTCCCATCTTTGAAGTTCCAAGATTCTGTATTCCAGCATTCTATGTTGTAAGGGCCCTTCCAGTGTGCCATTTTATGATTGTGTTTTAAAATTCTGTATTCTAACGTTGTTTCCAGCTTTGACATGTCTTGATGTTTTATGTTTTAATGTCCAAAGGTCCCTCCTAGCTTTGGAATTCTATGTTCTAATATTCTATGTTCAAAATGTATCAGTTTTCTCATCTGTAAAATGGGGATAATACCCAAACTAACTACCTCTCAAGCTTTGGTATTCTAAGTTCTAACATAATGTACTTTAATGTACTTTAATGTCATGTATTGCTAAGATTCTGTGGATTAGTGACATTTTGGCTAGTCTTTTAATTGTGATTTATGTAGCTTATGAGTTAGTTTCTAAGACATTGCCATATATTATGTTTTTCTGCTTTGCTCTGTCTTTTTGTGTGCATAGCTGATCAGCCTTTCTGTGTTAAATTATTCAAAAATTTTGATAAAATCATTACTTATGCAGCATTAAAACTAATGTTGGCCTTCAGTTTTTTGTTAATTGTCATGGGAAAGTTTTTCACTGTGCCAATGTTTCTATGGCTTTTAACGTGGGAATAATTGACTTCTTTCTCCTTGCTTGCTTTACCTTTTGGTACCACTTATTGCCTTGATGGCCTCAAGGCTCAGTGTATTCTTGTCTACGCTATTTTTTTTTCTGTTGTGCCAATAGAATATGTATCCTTTACATATTTTCACAACAAACCAAGCAAATGTCACAGCTGATATCAAGTTAACAAGCATTTATGAAGCACCTACTATGTTCCAGGCACATTATGCGAAGTGCTAGGGCTACAAAAAAGGGCAAAAACTAATTTCTGCTCCCCAGGAACTTATAGTCTAATGGAAGAGACAACATGCAAGAGCTATGTACAAAGATACATGCAGGGTAAATTGGAGATAATCTTAGAGGGAGTGCTCTAAAATTGAATACTGGAAAAGGCTTCTTGTAGAAGGTGGTATTTTAGATGAGACTTGGAGGAAGCCAGGCAAGCCAGAAGGAGGAGATAGGGAGGGAAAGAATTCTATGTCTGGGAGACAGCCAATGAAAGTGCCTAGAGATAGGAGAGAGTGGGTTCTTATGCAAGGAACTACAAATAGGCCAGTGTCATTGGAATGCTGAGTGCTTGGGGTGGGGGTTGAAGGGAAGTCAGATGTTATACTGTAAAGGTAGGAAGGGGCAGGGTTATGAAGGGCTTTAAAAGCAAAACAGGATTTAATATTTGATCCTGGAGACATTAGGGAGACACTGGAATTGATAAAGGGAGGTGGGGATAGGGGTAGTGTCATGGTCAGATCTATGACTTAGAAATATCAATTTGACAGTAGAGTAGAGCATGGAGTGGAATAGGAAGAGATTTGAGGCAGGGGAAATCAACTAGGCAGAAGAGAGAAGGGGATAGATCAATATAGATCAATATGTGTGTGTGCGTGTGTGTGTGTCTATGTTATAAAATGACAGGACTAGACAATTCATTGGGTATGGGAGGAGTGAGTTGAAGAGATGAGGATGACACCTCTATTTTGAGCCTAGGTGACTGGCAGTATGGTGATACATTCAGCAATAATAAGAAAGTTAAAAGGAGGGTAAGGGGTTTGGAGAGAAAGATCAGTTCAATTTTAGACATGTTGAGTTTAAGATTTCTATGATGCATCCAATTCAAGTGTCTAATAGTAAGTAATAGTTGCTGATATATGACTGGAGATCAGGAGAGAAGTTAGGACTGGATGAATTGATCTTAGAGTCCACTACATAGAGATGATAATTGAATCCAGGGGAGCTGTTGAGAACACCAAGTGATGTAATATAAAGGGACAAGAGAAGCGGGTTCATGATAGGGTCTTGGGGACACCCGTGGTTGGCAGATGTAACACCCATGGTTGGCAGGTGTAATCTGGATGAAGATCCAGCAAAGAATACAAACTCTTGATCCTAAGTCCAACTTTCTTTCTTCTATGACAATGATATTAGAGGTAGTAAATGGCAACTTCTTATGAAGAGCATTAAATACTTTGTACTCCAGCCAAACTGGAATGTTACTGCTGATTGCTTGATCTCATCTACCCTTCTCCCACCTTCACACCTGGAATAAATATTCTTTCCCTACCTTCCCTCCTCCATCTCCACTTTTTGAAATCTTTTTTTTTTTTTTAACAGCTCGTATCAGGGGCTGTTTTCTCCATGAAGTATTATTTAACTCCTTTCCAGTGGATGGGATTCATCAAGCATTTTGCCTAGACCCCTTCTTTATCTCAATCACATTCTTTTATATGTCATAGTTATTTGTGTTAAATTCCTTAAGGTCAAAGGTCATTTTTTATTTTTCATTCCTATCATCCACTTCAGTGCTTCATCAATGTTTGTTGCATCATGTTAAAATGAATTTTATATTAAAAAGTCTGGAAGTGACTGTCATAGGTTTACATTTGTGTAATGGAAAGAGCAGTCCAATTGTAAGTCAGAATTAACTGGTCTAGATCTCCATACAAACTAAAAGGTAATTTAGCCTCTATGAGAACTCACTACGTACCAAGTTATAGCCCTTTGCATATTTTAACTGTTCCAGTTAGGAGGTTTTCTTTACATGGAACAAAAACCTGCCTCCTTGTGATTGCAACCTAGGATTTCTAATTCTGCCCTCTAGGCCTACACAGAATATGCCTTAGTCTTCCTCAGTGTGATGACTTTTAAACACTTAACTAATCTCTAAAGGCCCTTATAATTCTAGGAGTCTGCAATTACTGTTGCTTTGGAAATGGTATTTTCAGAGTGGTGTACAGGCTAGAGCCTGGGGATTCAGCTCAGGAGACCTGGGTTCTAATCCTAACTCTCCTAATCCCTTGTGATGACAAGTTCTCTCGATTCATTTTCCTCATTAATAAAGTGAGAAAGTTTGACTAGATGACTTGACAAAGAACTTGACTAAGGCCTTTTCTAAGCTGTAGAGCCTAGCCTTTTTTCACCTTCTTTTTATGTGCTATCATTGCCAATTAGAACACAAGCTTCTTGAGGGCAGGAGCTGCTTTCTGCATGTATTTGTATTTTCAATGCTTAGCACTTTACCTGGCATATAGTGAGTGCTTAATAAATGTTTGTTGATTTGACTTGACTTCTAATATTCTTTATAATTATTCTATGAAGAAAAATATCCTTCAAATGCACCTGCAAACAATGTGCATTATGTATGAGTTGGAGCAATATAGTGAAACTCTCAAGAGTGAGGTGGCATGGTACAATGAATAGAGCCAGTTTGGGAACCAGAATTATCTGGGTTTAAGTCCTATCTCTGACACATATTGGTTGTACAACTGGGAAAGTCACTTAGTCTTTCAGAGTACAAGACAGTGCTCTCACTATATCAGTGAAATCACCAGTCTATTGCCCGTCAAGAGTAAATTCAAAATGATGCACAGGTTTCAATTTTAAAATGTCTGTTAAAGACTGTGGTATATTGTGAAGTTATATAATATTTTTAAATTTGATGCTTCCCTCTCTTACAAGGAATCGGTATTACATTTATTTTGGGAAAGGAAATGAGAAATTCACAATTTCCTGTTATCAGTTTGGGAAAGTGCTACCCACATGTGATCAGCAGGTGGCACCAGGGATAAACACGGAACATTCTCGGTGGAAAATTTTGTGAAGATGAAATTTTAGCAGATGGTCAATAAAAAAAAATCTTTGGCATCGATTTTACATATGGTCTTCCATCTGGGTATTTGAGAAAAGTACAGTTTTTGTTATCAAAACAGTATATATTATGGTGAAAGAGTTTGTATTTGAAATAATTTCTCTTGAGAAGAAGCAATGTGATTTACAAGAAAAAGCTCTGGACTTGGAGTTGAAAAGCCTAGTTCTAATGCTGGCTGTTCTACTCCTTAATCACTATGTGACCATTGACCCCAGAGGCCTAAGCAAGTCACTTAGCTCTCTGGATCTAAGTATCCTTCTATATAGAATAAGAGAGTTTGAATTCTCAGGATTGCTCCTGGCCCAGGTATATAATGAAGAGAGTAAAAGACTAAAGGTAGGGACTTAGGGAACTACAAAACATGAAGTGTTTTGATCGAAAACTAGCAATGGAGATGCTGCAAGCACTATAACTTCATTTTTCCATCTGTTTCAGATTTTGTTTCCTGTACTCCCAGAAATAGAACTTCACCTCCTGCACAGATATATCACACTGTACATGGGGCTTTTGCTTAGCTCAATATGTTTAGTGGAAAATGATATCTGAAACTTGAAAAGCCAGTTCTTTGTTAAGAAACTCACTCAATTTTGTTCAGTTCAATGAACAATTTTATCCAATCATAATTAGTTACCTAATATGTTGATGGCTCTGTTCTAGATGCTGTGTAGGATAGAGAGAAGAATAAGACATAAGGCTTCCTCCCTTTACAGATCTTATAGTAGGATGGTGGGAAAAATAAAATACCAGAATTTTGGTGCATAGAAGAGGTACAAAATAAGTACTATAAGAGTTCCTTGGGAGGAGTGTTTACTTCCATCTCTCAAGGAGGAGTGGGGAAGGAGAGTGAGATAATTTGTTTAAATGTACTTTTTAGAAAAAGATTTCTTTTTTTTTGTTTGTCTTTTTTTTTTTAAATTTATTTATTTAACTTTTAACATTCATTTTCACAAAATTTTGGGTTCCAAATTTTCTCCCCTTTTGTCCCCTCCCCCCACCCCAAAATACCGAGCATTCTAATTGCCCCTATCTCCAGTCTGCTCTCTCTTCTATCATCCCTCTCTGCCCTTGTCTCCATCTTCTCTTTTGTCCTGTAGGGCCAGATAACTTTCTATACCCCTTTACCTGTATTTCTTATTTCCTAGTGGCAAGAACAGTACTCGACAGTTGTTCCTAAAACTTTGAGTTCCAACTTCTTTTCCTCCCTCCCTCCCCACCCCCTCCCTTTGGAAGGCAAGCAATTCAATATAGGCCAAATCTGTGTAGTTTTGAAAATGACTTCCATAATAGTTGTGTTGTATAAGACTAACTATATTTCCCTCCATCCTATCCTGCCCCCCATTGCTTCTGTTCTCTCTTTGGATCCTGTCCCTCCCCATGAGTGTCGACCTCAGATTGCTTCCTCCTCCCCATGCCCTCCCTTCCATCATCCCCCCTACCCTGCTTATCCCCTTATCCCCCACTTTTCTGTATTGTAAGATAGGTTTTCATACCAAAATGAGTGTGCATTTTATTCCTTCCTTTAGTGGAATGTGATGAGAGTAAACTTCATGTTTTTCTCTCATCTCCCCTCTTTATCCCTCCACTAGTAAATCTTTTGCTTGCCTCTTTTATGAGAGATAATTTGCCCCATTCCATTTCTCCTTTTCTCCTCCCAATATATTTCTCTCTCACTGCTTGATTTCATTTTTTTAAGATATGATCCCATCCTCTTCAATTCACTCTGTGCACTCTGTCTCTATGTGTGTGTGTGTGCATGCATGTGTGTGTGTGTAATCCCACCCAGTACCCAGATACTGAAAAGTTTCAAGAGTTACAAATATTGTCTTTCCATGTAGGAATGTAAACAGTTCAACTTTAGTAAGTCCCTTATAACTTCTCTTTGCTGTTCACCTTTTCATGCTTCTCTTGATTCTTGTGTTTGAAAGTCAAATTTTCTTTTCAGCTCTGGTCTTTTCATCAAGAATGCTTGAAAGTCCTCTATTTCATTGAAAGACCAATTTTTCCCCTGAAGTATTATACTCAGTTTTGCTGGGTAGGTGATTCTTGGTTTTAGTCCTAGTTCCTTTGACTTCTGGAATATCCTATTCCATGCCCTTCGATCCCTTAATGTAGAAGCTGCTAGATCTTGTGTTATCCTGATTGTATTTCCACAATACTTGAATTGTTTCTTTGTAGCTGCTTGCAATATTTTCTCCTTGACCTGTGAACTCTGGAATTTGGCCACAGTGTTCCTAGGAGTTTCTCTTTTTGGATCTCTTTGAGGCGGTGTTCTGTGGATTCCCTGAATATTTATTTTGCCCTCTGGTTCTAGAATCTCAGGGCAGTTTTCCTTGATAATTTCATGAAAGATGTTGTCTAGGCTCTTTTTTTGATCATAGCTTTCAGGTAGGCCCATAATTTTTAAATTGTCTCTCCTGGATCTATTTTCCAGGTCAGTTGTTTTTCCAATGAGATATTTCACATTATCTTCCATTTTTTCATTCTTTTTGTTTTGTTTTGTGATTTCTTGGTTTCTCATAAAGTGATTAGCCTCCATCTGTTCCATTCTAATTTTGAAAGAACTATTTTCTTCAGTGAGCTTTTGAACCTCCTTTTCCATTTGGCTAATTCTGCTTTTGAAAGCATTCTTCTCCTCATTGGCTTTTTGAACCTCTTTTGTCAATTGAGTTAGCCTATTTTCAAGGTGTTATTTTCTTCAGCATTTTTTTGGGTCTCCTTTAGCAGGGTGTTTACTTGTTTTTCATGCTTTGCTTGCACGTCTCTCATTTCTCTTCTCAATTTTTCCTCCACCTCTCTTACTTGATTTTCAAAATCCTTTTTGAGCTATTCCATGGCCTGAGCCCATTGAGTGGGCTGGGATACAGAAGCCTTGACTTCTGTGTCTTTCCCTGATGGTAAGCATTGTTCTTCTTCATCAGAAAGGAAGGGAGGGAATACCTGTTCACCAAGAAAGTAACCTTCTATAGTCTTATTTTTTTTCCCTTTTCTAGGCATTTTCCCACCCAGTGACTTGACTTCTGAATATTCTCTTCACACCCACTTGGCCTCCAGATCCTCCCAGCCAGTGCTTGGGGTCTGAGATTCAAATGCTGCTTCCCAGCCTCAGGGCTTCGGCGGGGGCGGAGCTGCTATTCAGTGTGAGATCAAGTTCAGGTGCTCAGGTGGGGGCAGGGCCGCCTCTCTGGCTCAGTTCCCTCAGGGGATTTATGCAGAGACCTTCAACAATGGATCCTGGCTCCAGCCTGCTTGGGGAGCCCCAGTCTGCTCCCGCCTCTGCTGCTGCCTCCCGAGGGCACCTGAGTTATGGGGGCACCCCACTCCCCTCTCGGCAAGCTGAGAAGACCCTCTCACCAACCTTTGGGGCCCGTGGGTGGAGGGACCCGCGCGGCCGCTGGAGATTCTGTCCCTGCAGCCTCCTTGGATCTGCTCCTCTCAGTGCCGTGGGGCGGGGCCAACGCAGGGCTGGGTTCAGCTCCGGGTCCTGGGTGCGACGGACCGTTTGCGAGAGGTTTTCAGGGCTCTCTGGAACAGAAATCTCGTCTGCTCCATTGTTCTGTGGCTTCTGCTGCTCCAGAATTTGTTGGGAATTCTTTTTTACAGATATTTTATGGGCTGTGGGTTCGGAGCTAGCGTATGTGTGTCTTTCTACTCTGCCATCTTGGCTCCTCCCTCCTAGAAAAAGATTTCTGTGAAGCACAACTTTTAAATAGAATAAGCATTGGACAGGGAATAAAGAAATCTGGATTCTTGTCCTTACTCTCCCAATAATGTACTGTGTGATCTTGGGGCAACTCTTTTTCCCTTTCTTTGCCTCAATTTACTTATCAAAATGAGTAGATTGAGAGATAGCTAGGTGGCATAGTGGAAAGAGCCCTAGAGTCAGGAAACCTGAGTTCAAATCCTACCTCAGAAGCTTATGAGCTATGTGACACTGGACAAGTCACTTAACCCTGATTGCCCTCCCCATTCCTCTCTCCCCCTTCCACAATCCCCAAAGAGCAAGTTGGAATACATGATTCGCAAGGTGCTTTCAGCTAAAGCATTCTCATGTCCATATTCTAACATTCTTTTGATCTAAGTTCCCTTTCACTTTTAACATTCTATTTTCACAGGTTGCTCCAGCTCGAAACATTTTATGATTCTAGGTTGTTTATCTTTTGTTTGTAACTGCTCCCAGAGAGCCTCATGCCAAAGTTAAAACTATCTTGACAAAAATTTCCACTGCCATGGTTTGTTTGTGCAAGGATTGGTGTGTAATCAATCATCTTCATCCTTAATGCCTAGATCAGTGGTGCCTGAGGCTAGTGAAGTAGCAGATGATGAAGGCCGCCTGCACTGAGGAGCTGTAGTTCAAGAAAAGACTGTGGGAACTGGGCAAATGAAATCTCTCTAAGTCTTCTCTGCATAATGTGGAAATCTCTTCTCTAGGGGAGTGGCTGAGCCTGCATCTGAGTACAAGACAGGAAAATGATTTCCAGCCATTGTGTCTGTAGAACCAGAGAATCTCAGACTGACACAGAAGGACCTTCACAGTCCAACTAGTTAAACCCTAATTGGAAGTGAGAATTGACAAATTCCATGACAAATTGACATCCTTAACAAATGATCATTCAGTGTCTGCTTGAAGCTACCTAGTGACAGGATTACCTAGTAAAATTAGCCAGTGAAATGGCCTATTCCATTGTTAGAGACCTCTAATTGTTAGGAGGTTGTTGTATAGGTTGAGCTAATATCTGCCTCCCTGTAACTTAAAGGAAAATAAGATGATAGGTTGAGAAATGGAAGGGACTTTAGAGGTCATCTACTCCAACCCCTTCATTTTAGAGGAAGCTAAGAGGAGTTATAAGCTAAAATGGCTTATCCAGGCAACACTAGTAACATCAGTGATTGGGTTAAGATTTGAACCTGTGTCCCTTTATTCCAAATCCTTTCCTCTGTCTATACAGTACAGCTTTCCCTTTACCCTTTAGCGCTAATTCTCTCCTCTGGGGCCAAGCAAGCACATGACAACCTTCTAGATATTTATAGGGAGAGATTGTGTTCCCATTGAGGTTTTTATTTTCCAGGCTAAACATATTCAGTTCCCTCAACTGACCTTCATATGGCATGATTTCTAATCCCCTCTCAAGTATGATTATTTTTCTTGGTACATATTCCATTTGTCAATGTCCATCTTAAAATGTGGCATCCAGAATGGGACACAGTATTCCAGATGGAGTCTGATTAGGCCAGAGGATAGTGGGGATATTACTTTTTGTCATTCCAGACACCATATCACTATTAGTGAAGCCTAAGGTTACATTAATGTGTGTGTGTGTGTGTGTGTGTGTGTGTATGTGTGTGTGTGTGTGTGTGTGTGTTTCTTCCATGTCAAATTGATCTTGAGCTCATGCTGAATTTTTGTAGTCCATTGAAATTTTCATGCCTGGAATGCTGTCCCACTCAACCGCCAACTCTAGGAATCCTTGGTTTCCTTGAAGATTCAGCTCAAGGGCTATCTCCAAGAAGTCTTTCCTGGTCCTGCCAGCTACTAGTGCTGTCCTTTCTAATCTTCCTTCCATCTTCCCCTTCCATCTACGATGAATTTAACTTGTATATTGTGATTTATATATATGTTGTTTTTCTCCATTAGAATGTAAGCTTTTGAGGGCAGGAACTGTTTTTTGCCTTTTATTTATATAACTAGCATTTATCAGTGCATGGCATGGTGTAAGACGTTAATAAATGCTTGTTGATTAATTGATTGGTGCCAGGAAAAGGAACTAGGAGCAATTGGTACAAGGGCATGGAAGACGATTTTAGCTGAATAATGAGAATCTTCATGGGTAGAAGAGAGCTGTTCTATGTAGTGAGTTATTTTGCATCATCAGAGGTATTCAGTCCGTGGATGAACTACTGCTCGTCAGGGATATGGTGCCCTCTGAAATTCATTTCACTGAGATTCATGATTCCACATATTGGTTTAGGAATGATTTTATTGCCTTGAACACAGATGATTCAGGAAACTTTGCTTCTCCAGAGTGATAAATAACATAATGTGACAATTAGCATTTATATCGGAGCTTTACTGTTACAAAGAACATTTGATCCTTGCAACCTATGAGATATCCAGGGCAGGTATACTTATTTGACATGAAGAAACTGACGCTCAGAGAAGTGAAAGGAATACAACAAAGTACATGAGTAGACCCAATGGAGGGTGGGAGTTCCAAAGTGACAGATTTTTTTTTAATTTAATATTTTTTGGTTACATTTTAAGTTCCAAACTGTCTTCTTCTTTTCCTTCCCACCCCATGCTAGGGAAAGCCACCATTTGACAAATATATATAAAACAATACTATGCATAAATATCAGTTTTCTTCCTCTGGAGGTGGTTAGCATCTTTGTTCATCGGTCCTTTGTAGATGATCTGAGTGTTTATAATATTTAGAATAATTTGGTAGTTCTTCAAACAATATTGCTGTTACTGTATACAACATTCTCTTAGTTCTGCTCATTTTACTCTTCATTATTTCATGCAAGTCTTTTCATGTTTTTCTGAAATCAACCAGCTTATCATTTCTTACAGTACAGCAGTGTTCCATAACAATTATACACCACAACTTGATTAGCCATTCCTCAATTGATGGTCATCCCCTCAATTTTCAGTTCTTTACCACCACAAAGAGAGCTGCTATAAATATTTCAGAACATCTAAGTTCTTTTCCTTTTTCCCTGATCACCTTGGGAAACAGATTTAATGGTGGTATTGCTGGGTCAAAGGGTATAGTCAGCTTTATAACTCTTTGGGCATCATTCCAGATTGCTCACCAACATAGTTAGATCAGTCAGCAGTTCTGTCAACAATGTTATTAGTCCCAGTTTTTCCATATCACCTCCAACATTTGTCATTTTCCTCTTCTATCATTTTAAATGATCTGATAGCTATGAGTTATCTCTTAAGTTTTAATTTGCATTTTTCTGGTCAATAATGATTTAGAGCATTTTTTCATAAGACTATATATGGTTTTCACTTCTTCACTATGCCATAAATACAAGATTATCTTTCATTTCTTTAGTTCTATAGTTTTAAAATATTTCTAATAATTTTAATTTTAATCAAATATCTTCTTTATTAAGGTAGAGATGTCTAAGAGGGAGACTGCAAATCTCATGCGAGGAAAGAGTTACTCATGATTCAGATATTCATTTCTGAGGTAAATTATGAAAATGGGTCAGCCATCCTCTCTACCAAAGAAATGGAAAAATTGTTCAAACTCAGTTTCATATTCAATCTCCTTGCTGTCTAATTACTTCTCGGGGAATCTAATGAAAGAGAACTGAAGCAAACATCCAAATATAGAAAGGTGCTGTAATGAAATCTGCTGGAACAGACATTTTTCTCTTAAATCTTCTTCAACTTAAGCATGTATCCCCTTCTCTTTTCTATACTGTTCCCCATATCATCAATCAATTAAAAATTTATTAAGTACCCACTTTGTGCAGAACACTCTGGGAGAGATATACATTTTTGAGGTAGGGTAGAACATAAGCTGGAGTCAGGAGAGACCTGGATTTTGAATATGATCACTTAATATTTACTAGCTACGTAATCACGGGCAGACCAATTCACTTCTCTGACTTTGTTTCCTCATCCTTAATAATAGGAATAATTGTACCCTATTCATTACAGTACTGTTGTGAGGAAAGCACCTTAAAAAATCTTAAATACTAAAATGGATCTGTGTTAGAATGACAGATGGCATAATGAAGAATGCTAAACTTCTAGCTATGGAATTTGTTCAAGTCCCTGCTCTGCTACTTACTATGTGATCTTAGTCAAGTCATTCAGTCTCTCTGGGCACCAATTTCCTCATCTATGAAATGAAGGGGTTGTACTAGATGACCTCTAATATTTCTTCTGACTTTAGATTCCTGTGATCCTGTGATTTCAGTGATGGGACATTTCCTTCAGTGATACCAATCACAACTCTATCCATACATTCCTGTCTTTTGGAACTCTTCTATGAACTTCCATACTTCAGTCATGTGGATCGCTAAATTAGTCCAACATACAGGAGGTATCCCTACTTTTATCTTTACATTGCAAGAATACCAATGGAGTACATGGGCTATTCAGTGCTTATCCTTTGCTCTCACCATGTGACCAAATGTAGTAGCAACCCCACTAGCACAGGTTCCTTTTTCTAAAGGAAATACAATGTTAAAGGGGTCAATTATCTTACTTTAATTAGAGTAATTAATTAGAAAGAAGTGAATACAGAAAATATAAGCAGAGAAATTAGCAGATTCAACAGACAGGGCTCCAGCTGTCTGAACAAAGTAATACAACCACCTACATACATTACTGAACTGGTCTTAGAGCACCAACATCTGAGTAGTGAGAGGGCTTTTAACAACCCATCACCCAGAGTCTGGCCCAGGGAATCAAAAGGTCCTTCTCATGAGAGCCCCCAAGCAAAATGCCAACCTCCCAGGATATGTAACAAAGACTTGGGCCCTGATTGGATCAGAACCAGAAGGCACAAAACCTATGTGACTCAGCAGAGCTGTGAATTATCAGGGTTCAAAGGAGATTAATTCTTCAGATGTTTACAATTTAACCTGAGCCTGGGAAACTGAACTCCAAAAAGGAAACAACAAAGATGCCATTTTGTTTACACTTACACCAAATTATCTTTTTATATTACTCTAATGATACCCTTTATACTGTTTCTTTATAATTCCATATTTGTAATTTGTTGCAGTTGGCTTATCTACCATGTACCTCTCTACTGACATCTGAGTTGTACTCATTTTCAGTTTTTCAGAGTATAGTGTTCCATGAACCTCATATAATACCATTGGAAGAATGTTAATATTAAAAAAGGTGGAGCTTGGCAGGAACTAGGTATAGATCAACATCTTATGCCACAAACCAAGATAAAGTCTAAATGGGTATGTGATTTATAAATAAAAGGTGATATCATAAGCAAATTAGGGGAACATGGAATAGTTTACCTGTCAGATCCTTGGAGAAGGGCAGAATTTATGACCAAATAAGAGATAGAGAACATTACAGGACATAAAATGGATAATTTTGATTATATTAAATTAAAAAGGTTTTGCACAAACAAAACTAATGCATCCAAGATTAGAAGAAAAGCAAAAAACTGGGGGAAAACTTTTATAGCAAGTTTCTCTGATAAAGGCTTTGTTTCTCAAATATATAAAGACTAGTGTGAAATTTATAAGACTATGAGTCACTCCCCAATTGATAAATTATCAAAGTTTCGGAACAGAGAGTTTTCAGGACTGTATCACCAAGGCAATATTCACAGCACTGGTGGTGAATATGCTGGCGTAGTTCTCAATTGCAAAGTATAACAGACTCTCTGTAAAGAAGGAAGAAGAAAAACATTTATTCAGACACCAGAAAGCCAAATCAGTCTTAGTAGCCAAGAAGTGAATACACATTATCACTGCAAGGGACAAAGGCATTTCCAAGCCTCCCCCCACCTGCTGAGGCCTTCCCACAAACAAACACTCATGAGCCTAGCTGTGCCTGCTTGCCTGTGTCTTTCCCAGCTCTGACTTGCCTGACCAACTTCCTCCCAGCTCTGCTCCACCCTTCCTGTTCTGTTGAGGTTCAGGGGTGCTGGGGACCCCAAAATACTGACACACTGGGTCCTGCTCGAATGAATTCAACTCAAGCCTTCTTAAAGCCAAAGAAAAATAAAGTTTATTAAAGATTTGCCATATTGGGTTGACTCTTATGGAGCCTAAGCATTTATAACTTTTGTATTCACAAGCAGGCCAGATAGAATCTCAGCTAGACAGAGTCTAAACTGGATTGAATCTGAGCACCTTCATGGAGGTGAGATGGAACTTAAATACAGAAAAAGACTGAGGAAAGCATCCAGGTGTCACCAGGTAGTCTGGGGTCCCAGGGATGGTCTTGATAGATCAAACCCAGGGAGGATCCTGATGGGAGTGGCTAGTAATAGGATCAAAGGGAGAAATATCAAAAGAATGCTAAGTAGAAGACTGGGAGTATCTGACCTCAGAGAAATGGAAGGGGAATCCAAGGAGCCCTTCCCCAAGACCAAACTTTCCAGGGCCCTTCAGACAAATGTGATGACAAAAGCCCTTCCCATCGAAGGGGATTAAGTCTTGGCTTGAGCTTGTACTCCATCAGTTCCACCTTTTCAGCAAGCTCCTCCCATCTCATGTGACTTTGGCTTCCATGTGATTTAAGCAGGTCACACGGACCTATTAATGAATGGGAAAGATTTTCCCATTTAAATTACCATTACAAGGAGAAGAGATCAAAACTATAGTCATATGAAAAAATGCTCTTAATCACTATTAATTAGAGAAATGCAAATTAAAATAACTCTGAAGTGCCACCTCATACATTTCAGATTGGCTAATATGATAGAAAAGGAAAATGACAAATCTTAGAGGGAATGTGAAAAAATAAGGACACTAATGCATACTTGCGGGAGCGTGAACTGATCTAGTCATTCTGGAGCGCAATTTGGAACTATGTCCAAAGGGATCTAAAACCATGCATACCCTTTGACTCAGCAAATACTGAGATTCATGCCTAAATCTATATTCCAAGATCAAAGAAAAAAGGAAAAAATGTTCTATATGTACAAAAATATTTATAGCAACTCTTTTTGTGGTGGAAGAATTAGAAATTGAAGAGATGCCCATCAATTTGAGAATAGCTGAACAAGTTGTGGTTTATGATTGTGATAGAATCCTATTGTGTTTTAAGAAATGATGAGCAGGATGGTTTCAGAAAAAAAAAGTAGAAAGATTTATATGAACTAATGGAAAGTAAAGTAAGCAGATCTGGGAGTTAATTGTACATAGTAACAATGATATTGTATGATGATTGACTCTGAATGACTTAGCTATTCTCAGTGATACATGATCCAAGACAATTCTGAAGGACTTATGATGAAAAGTACTATCCACCTCCAGAGAAAGAACTGATAGAATCTGAATAAAGATGGAAGCATACTTTTTAAAACTTTCTTTATTTTCCTGTGTTTTGTTTTGGCCTTTGTTCTTTTTCAATATGGCTAATATGTAAATGTTTGCATGAGTGCACATGCATAATCTATATCAAAGTGCTTACCTTCTCAAGGAGGTGGGAGGGGACGGAAAGAGGGAAAGAATTTGGAACTCAAAAATTATTTTAAAAAATGAATGTTAAAAATTATTTCTACATGTAATTGAGAAAAAAATAAAATAAAAACATTCTTTTAAAAAATTTATTTAAGTTTTCAATATTCATTTCTGCCAGGCCTAGAGGCCTGAGGGCTACCCAAGTCTTCTTACCTCTATCTCGAGGTCTTCGGTTGGCCAAACCGGATGCTCGTATGAGAGAAAGGACGTTCCAGAGTCGAACAAGGGTTGAGCTTTATTTCAGGGTCTAGTTACAAGTGCAGGGGAATTCTTCCTTAGGAGGGAAAGAGAAAGATCTCCCAAGGAGGCAAAGATCTACAATAAGAGATTGGAAGTAGAAGTATAAGTGGGGAGAGAGGGGGAGGGGAGAGAAGAAAGAGGGAAAGCAGAGCCTTGTGTCCTGTCCACTCCGCGCCCCTCCGCCCAAGAGAGCTTTCAGGCTTTCCTGATCCTACTTAAACTCTTCAGCAACATAGTTTGCATCTGAATACCGTGCTGTTAGATAACAATAGTGTGCCCAGATCCGGGACAATCTCGAGGGCGGGGAGAGCTCTCTCCCATCACGTTTCTCACGGGAAAAGGTGGAAATACACGAGATAGCTCGGTTCACCTCGATTCCCAGCCGTTTCCTGGGGGGGGCCTCGTGAGAACTCTAAGATTTAGAAGTTCCCACCTTTACCCGCCCGAGACTGTCCACATGGAATTGAGCTTCCAACCCTAACACATTTCCACAAAATTTTGAGTTCCAAATTTTCTCTCCATTTCTCCCCTCCCCCCACCCCAAAATGCCAAGCATTCTAATTACCCCTATCACCAATCTACTCTCCTTTCTAACATCCCTCCCTTCCCTTATCCCCATCTTCTCTTTTGTCCTGTAGGGCAAGATAAATTTCTATATCCCATTACCTGTATTTCTTATTTCTTAGCTGTATGCAGGAACAATACTCAACAGTTGTTCCTAAAATTTTGAGTTCCAACTTCTTTTCCTCCCTCCCTCCCTCCCCATCCCCATTGGGAAGGCAAGCAATTCAATATAGGCCATATTTGTGTAGTTTTGCAAATGACTTCCATAATAGTCATGTTGTGTAAGACTAACTATATTTCCCTCCATCCTATCCTGCCCCCCATTTCTTCTGTTCTCTCTTTTGACTTTGTCCCTCCCCAAGAGTGTTGACTTCTAATTGCTCCCTCCTCCCATTACCCTCCCTTCCATCATCCCCCCCACCCTGCTTATCCCCTTCTCCCCCCCTTTCCTGTATTGTAAGATAGGTTTTCATACCAAAATGAGTGTGCATTTTATTCCTTCCTTGAGTCGAATGCAATGAAAGTTTTCTCTCTCACCTGCCACCTTTTCCCTCCACTGAAAAGTCTTTTACTTGCCTTTTATGAGAAATAATTTGCCCTATTCCATTTCTCCCTTTCTCCTCCCAATATATTCCTCTCTCACCCCTTAATTTCATTTTTTTAGACATGCCATCCTATTCAGCTCACCCTGTGCACTCTGTCTCTCTCTCTCTCTGTGTGTGTGTGTGTGTGTGTGTGTGTGTGTGTGTGTGTGTAATCCCAACAACTACCCAGATACTGAAAAAAAGTTTAAAGAGTTATAAATATTGTCTTTCCATGTAGGAATGTTAACAGTTCAACTTTAGTAAGTCCCTTATGATTTCTCTTTCCTGTTTACATTTTCATGCTTCTCTTCATTCTTGTGTTTGAAAGTCAGATTTTCTTTTCAGCTCTGGTCTTTTCATCAAGAATGCTTGAAAGTCCTCTATTTCACTGAATGACCATTTTTTCCCCTGAAGTATTATACTCAGTTTTGCTGGGTAGGTGATTCTTGGTTTTAGTCCTAGTTCCTTTGACTTCTGGAATATCCTGTTCCATGCCCTTCGATCCCTTAATGTAGGAGCTGCTAGATCTTGTGTTATCCTGATTGTATTTCCATAATACTCAAATTGTTTCTTTCTAGCTGCTTGCAATATTTTCTCCTTGACCTGGGAACTCTAGAATTTGGCTACAATGTTCCTAGGAGTTTCTCTTTTTGGATCTCTTTCAGGAGGTGATAGGTGAATTCTTTCAATATTTATTTTGCCCCCTGGTTCTAGAATATCAGGGCAGTTTTCCTTGATAATTTCATGAAAGATGATGTCTAGACTCTTTTTTTGATCATGGCTTTCAGGTAGTCCCATAATTTTTAAATTGTCTCTTCTGGATCTATTTTCCAGGTCAGTTGTTTTTCCAATGAGATATTTCACATTATCTTCCATTTTTTTTCATTCTTTTGGTTTTGTTTTGTGATTTCTTGGTTTCTCATAAAGTCATTAGCCTCCATCTGTGCCATTCTAATTTTGAAAGAACTATTTTCTTCAGTGAGCTTTTGAACCTCCTTTTCCATTTGGCTGATTCTGCTTTTTAAAGCATTCTTCTCCTCATTGTCTTTTTGAACCTCTTTTGCCAATCGAAATAGCTTATTTTTAAAGGTGTTATTTCCTTCAGCATTTTTTTTGGGTCTCCTTTACCAAGGTGTTGACCCACTTTTCATGATTTTCTTGCATCTCTCTCATTTCTCTTCCCAGTTTTTCCTCCACCTCTCTTACTTGATTTTCAAAATCCTTTTTGAGCTATTCCATGGCCTGAGACCATTGAATATTTATTTTGGATGTTTGGGATACAGAAGCCTTGACTTTTACATCTTTCCCTGATGGTAAGCATTGTTCTTCCTCATCCGAAAGGATGGGAGAAGATATCTGTTCACCAAAAATGTAACCTTCTGTAGTCTTATTTTTTTCCCCCTTTTTTGGGAATTTTCCCAACCAGTTACTTGACTTTTGGGTCCTTTGTCAAGAGTAGGGTATACTCTGGGGGTCTGTAAGATCTCAGTTCCTCCAAGGTGGTACAATCAAGCATGTACACTGGTCTAGGAGCAAGTAGAAATTTATGTGCCCAGAATCTGAGTAGTAGAGTTTCCTCTTCACAACCACCTCGCCTCCAGTTCTGCTGAGACAGCACTGGGAGCTGAGATTCAGATAAACTGCAGGGGCAGGGCCTCCATTCAGTGTGAGACAAAGATCAGCTGCTCAGTTCCCTCTGGAGTATTAGATGGGGATAGGGCCTCTACACTGGGCTGAGGTCAGAGTCAGCTGCTCAGTGCCCCCAGGGGTTTTACGATCCAACAATGGATGTGAGCTGCTGTAGAGGCTGCTGTGGGAACTGCTGCTGCCTGCTCTATGTGACCTCTGTGGCCACTGCCTAAGGCCAGAGCTATGGGAAGGCCCTTCTCCCTTCTTGGCCAGCTGAAAAACCCCTGTCACTGACCTTTGGTGCCTGTGGGTTGAGGGATCTGCAAACTGCTGGTACTGCGACTAGGGATTCCACCCCCGAGGCCTGCTCCCATCGTCCTCCCAGAGCCGTGCCACGGCCAAGTCTGGACTGGGCTCCACTCTGTGTCCCATGCGACAGACATTTCCTGTTGGCCTTCCAAGTCATCCTGGGCTGGAAATCTCCTCCACTCTGTTGTTCTGTGGCTTCTGCTGCTCTAGAATTTGTTGAGAGTCTTTCTTTACAGGTATTTTATGGAAGTGGGGGAAGAGCTAGTATATGTGCATCTTTCTACTCCGCCATCTTGGCTCCGCCTAAAATCATTCTTAAAAGAAAAGATGGACCTTTCTTTCAGGAAGAAGCTTGGGTTATTGGGTTCTAAAATAATTTTTCAATTTCCCATCAATCCAGCTCCCTTCTTCCTATTTAGTTCTGGGCCCAACTCATTGTTCATTTGCAGTGTTGTTCAAAATATACATGTTGATTGATGAGTTCTCTATAGGTTGTCCATTCAGTTGCATATCAGCATCAAAAAAAACAGGCATTCACATAGTTTTTCCTGTGTGGCTAGTTAGGCCATGCTTGTTAGAGTGATTATGTATTTCATTTAGGAGGCTTTGCAAAGTTAGGCTCATACACACACACACACACACACACACACACACACATATAATGTACATGCATAATATATGTGTGTGTATACATACATGTGTATATCTGGAAGGGATCTTGCAGGTGAATTAATCCAGCCCTCCCCTCTTATAGATGAAGAAGCAAACATGAAGTTATATAACTCACCCAAGTTACTTACACAGTTAGTAAGTGCCAAAGGTAGTAATCAAAACCAGGTCCTCTTGACTCCAAATATCATTTTTTAAACTGTATTATATTGCCTCCTTCTGGAGATTTATGTAATCAGCAGAGTTTTATCCATAAACTGTAACATCTGGATAATTTCACCATCTCTAGGAAATCTTTCCTTAACTTGGATTTGGTACTGGATATCCTCCATCCCATCCAGGAAACCAGAGCCTATCCAGGCATCTTGTCATCTACCTTAACACAGCATCTCTTTTGTTCTGCCAAAATAGCAGGCTTCCAGACCTTCCTGACCTCCCACTTTCTAACTCTTGGTTCTGTCTGGGAGCATTAATAAAATCAATGCTGATATTACTACAGGAAAGAGCATGGTAATTACCATATGATTCTAATCATAATCCCTGTGACCCCTCAGACAAAAAATTTTCTTCCCTAACCACAACTTCCCTGTATATGTTGTATCTTCTATTAGAATATAAACTACTCAAAAGCAAGGACTGGCTCATTTTTGTATTTGTAACCCCAATACCTGGAACACATTTAATAGGTACTTAATTATGTCCTTTTCTTTCTTCCATCCTTTCTCCCTTCCTTAAATACTTTGACCCACATATATCTCTTTTTTATGCCTTACTTGATACTAATGATCAGAGAATAGTAGCATAAGGTTATCTCTGCTATATCTCTCAAGGAATTTTTCATAATTTTGACATGTGGTAGACACTTTATTGGAAACTAGAAGGGCAACATTTTGTTTTGTTAAATCAAATACTGCTTCATAGTCAACAGACAATAAACACAGTGGGATCTTGTCTTCTCTTTGTCTTTTAGTCCATAGTGTGATGGTAAAGATGTGGTCTACTCTTGGAATATCACTTGTAAAAGCCTTCATGTTCCCTTCTAATACTCTTATCAAAGATGCCCTTGATTCATGTATAGATTATTTCATAAAAATATTTCTTTAAATAGGAAAACAGGTACATGGGGTCATCAATAACTATCAGTTATTAATGGTCTCCTGGTCATGTTTATTTGTTTGTTTTGGTCATTATAAGGTCTTACGTGTGTGTGTGTGTATGTGTGTGTATGTGTGCCTTGACATCTTCTTTTCCGTGTAATTTAAAAATCTATCCCTTAGCACACTTCACAAGAATATCCATAACTGTGATGTTAGAATCTTCCAAATGGCTGGTTCCACTGTCCTTACTGATGAAAGGAGGTTTTTTCTTTTCAAATTTTTTTATCTTTTGTCTTTTTTTCCCTTCTTCCAGTTTCATCCTCCAATGGCCTCAGAGACACTTTGCTTAGTTTAGTCGCTCATCATGCTCTCTAAATTGTTTTTCGATACTACTTCTTACTGTTTTCTGAGATAATACTACTCTTAACCTCCCATTCGTCTCAGTAAGATTAAGTTTAAAATTTATTTTATAAAGCATTTTTTCCTTCCTCCCTCCCCTTGCCTTGAATAAAAAAAAGAAAAAAAACCCTTTATAACAAATGTTCATAGTCCAGCATAACAAATTCCTACATTGGCCATGTAGGCCTAAAATGTATGCCTCATTCTGCATTTTAAATCCATCACCTTCCTGGCAGGAGATGGGTAGTATGTTTCATCTTCAGTCCTCTGAATCTTTGTCAGTGCATTGATCAGAGTTCTGAGGTCTTTCAAAGTTGTTTTTCTTTATAATGTTATTGTGTAAATTGTTCTCTATCTCAGTATGATTTTTCAAATGAATTTATGTTCTAAACCTCTGTTGCTTTTGGCTGTCTTTTCTCTGCACTTGGCAAGTAAGCCAAACACTTGCTGACTAAGGTGGGTTTTAGACTCTTTTGGGTCACTTTTATGGCAATTATATCAGTTAGACTTCAGCATGGAAGTGCTGTAATTGGTAGTGGAAATGGTTTTTTTTATTCCATTTCCATTTTTCAGTGTTAGTGACTTGTTTGCATAGTAGCTCATTAGTAGGTGGAAAGCTAGCTTAGGAATTAGGAAGACTTGAGTTCAAATCCCATCTCTGACAGCAAATCATTTAACGTCTCAAAGCTCCATGTACCGCTCTCAGACTATAAATTATAGAATGGTTTCTTTATGGTAGAAAGTTTCTTTATGGGGAGTTCCTCACACTGATGAAATAACAGGTCTGGTCTCTTCTTCACCAGTTACTTGTTTAAATAAATGAGATTGAAGTTGTTTTTGTTGCACACCCTTATCTTCTTATTTTTATTATTCTAGTTTTGTATTTTGATTTTTTTTCTAACAATTCAGAGGTCTGACTGTACACAGACAACTAATTTAGGAATTATTTCTACATCATCCCTACATCATAAGTTGCTTCCTGTCTATTAAAATAGAATTGCTTCACCTTTTGATGATTTTTTGGTGCTCAAAATAGCCCTCTGCCTTTAGCACTTGTGCTTGGTGCACGTAGTAGGCACTCAATAAGTGCTTTTCATTCATTCATTTTAAAAGTATTTGTATTGTATAGTCATGAAAGATCTGCATAATATACAAGTTTTTGGCTTTTCTCCATCTTTTTTCCTGAACCATATTTTCCAACATATTTTTCTTTGTCCTTGACTATTCTGACCTTTGCATTGAAGCCTTAAAATATCAAACTATATATTGCTTTAATTAGGAGGACTTTGCTATATTCTTTGTAGAATTTCTGTACCTCTTTATTCTCTGCAGCTCAGATCAGTGCATAAGTTACAGTTATCTCCATGACAGCCTCTTTTGCAAATACTTGTCATGATGATCAAATGTCTCATGAAATCTTATTTCTTGTTTCCTTTGGATACCTGAAAAATCACTTTCTCCAGCTTCTTATTTTGCCTCTTCAAGAGAAACAAAGGCTTTCTTATTAGAATGTGAGCTCTTTGAGGGAAGGTACTGAGTTTTTTTTGTTGTTGCTTTGTTTTTGTCTTTCTTTGTATTCCTACCACTTAGTGCCAGGAATGTAGTGGTAGCTGTTTAATAAATGCTTGTTGACTCTTGACTGACTTCAAAGAGAACCTGTGAACCATTAATTTGTCCATTTAGCTAGTTTCTTTGTGTTATTCAATTTTGTTTATGGCAAAAATGTCAAGATAAATACCATTCAGTTCTTTTTATACTTTAATATGTCTGTTCACCGGTCATTGAATAAGAATTTTGTATTTCAAGTATCAACAACTAAGTTAATATTTATAGGCAGTCTAAAAATGATGAGATTCTTAGTACCAAGGGTGTACTAGAAAATGCTGGTAGACAATGGGAAAAAAAAGTACAAAGGACTCATATTTAAATTGAATCTGAATTGTTAACATTTTCCCCACCATTTTCTAAAGTCTAGTCAATCAAAATAAATCAAGCACTGATTTATAGGTTTGCCAGTTTCCAAGATGTAAATGCTCACATTGAAAATGTAACAATCAATTTCCAAGCCAGTTCCTTTTGGCTCCAGCATACTTCTACTTAGCACCCTCTGGAAGAGTGCCCTGCCTCCCCCTTCCTCTCCTCCCTCCCACTGTCATTGTAGAAGCAAGGGATGCATAAGACTGAGGATCATTTTATATTTTTCTTTGTTTCCTGGGTTGCTATGGCCAAATCACCCCCCAAGTAGCCTGCTTACTGATGATGAACCATGCCAATCTTAGATAGGCTAGTCTTTGGAATTCAGACATAGCACATCGCCAGGACCACACTTGGAGCCTTTTAAGTTTCATAGGATTGTGTTAGGCACTCAACTAATAAAGTCTTTGGTAATTCAAACTCCTCCCTTGCCAGAATGAGGCATTGGAATAGGACTTTGTAGGGGTTAAACTGAGAGCACCACATTAAATGTAAATTCTAATTATAAGACATGGTTCCTTATTCTCAAGGATCTTACAGTCTAATCAGAGGATAAGACACCATCACACACATCTGTAATACATTTAACAAGTGTATCAAGAAATAAGTAACAAAACCAGGTACCAACTATATTAATTTCTCAAGGCTGTGTCAAGGACAAGCTTTCAAGTACTCTCTCTCTCTGCCTCTGCCTCTACCTCTACCTCTATTTCTATCTCTGTCTCTCTATGTCTGTATCTGTCTCTGTCTCTCTTTTGATGCTCTTTAAAAAAAAACAAAACTGTCACTATAATTTTCTAGTGCCTCCTCCTCCCTTCCCTACTCCCCATTAGAATCCTCACTGTCACAAATAAGTACAGTTGTGCAAAATAAATAAAAACATGGGCCACATCTGAAATTGACATTTTTCTATACCCATTTTCGACCATGTGCACCATCTCTTTGCCAACAGACAGAAAGAATACTGGAATGGATCTTGGAGTATAGGTTTTTTGACCACAGTATTAGAGTTAGGGGTCTCTACAGGCCTGTGTAATATTTACTTTAATTTGCATGATCTTATTGCAATGGGTACTTCTTCCACCAAGGCAGATCATAACTCATTTACACCTCTTCATGCTGTGGGATTCTTTTCTGTATTCTTCTGTAATACCTAAAAGATAGACTTTGTGTGTTACAGACCTCCCTCTGGGTGTTTTAATGTCTCCTGGATGCTAGTACAATACATGTGCAACTATTCTTAATTGCTGTATATAGAATGAGGAAAAGTGAAAAAATTGGGGTAAGAGGACTACTACTGTGCTATAGTGTTAATTATTTGGAACTTGCCTTTGATGTCTGCATACCGTTTACTTTTTTTTGTAAATTCAACAAATAAATATTAAAAAAAGGAACATCAGAACGGGAAGGTACCTTGAAACAGAGAATGTTAAAAGACAAAATATAGACTTTTAATACTGGAAGGGACCTAGTTACTTTCATTTTAAAAGTTCAGCAAATATTGGAATAGAGAATTCAATATACAATTTAACAAATCTTAGAATATAAACCATTACTCCTAGAAAGGTACAGTGGATAGAGTGTTACACTTGGATTGAAAGCCTGCCTCTGACCCTTCCTAGGTGGGGAAGCATAGGGGAAATTAGTTACTTTCTCTAAGCTTCAGTTTACTAATCTGTAAAATGAGGATAGTGCTTACCTGATATATTTATTTTGAAGTTCAAGTGAGATCATATATGGAAAACTCTTTTTGAACTTTGAAGTTCTATGTAAATATCAGCTGTTATTATTACTAGAATATTCATTGTAGCTCTGTCTATATTCTATGTTTTAATAATCTAGGATCTAACATTCTTTTTTCTAAGACTTTTTCCATGTCTAACTATCTGTCTTTTAAGGTCCTCTCTATCTCAAACATTCTGTGTTCCAGTTCTAAGGTCCCTTCCATATTCTAACATTCCATGTTCTATACTTTAATATTCTTTGTGCTAAGATTCTTCTAGTTCTAACATTTTTTGAGTTTATGAATGGAACCCAGAGGATATCCAACAGGGCATAGGCAGTTGTAAAGGGGTGGTGAGTAAAAGGCAGAATGCTCTGTTGTAACCCACTCCTGAGGAAATAATTAGAAGGAGAAAAAATACGGTATTTATTTTTGAGAAAAGTATCTTACAAGTCTGGCCTTCATCTTCACAGTGGGAGTCCCTTTAGAAAAATCAGCCCGGCATGCCTCCCAACCAGCACACTCATTTATAACACCATAAAGCTCTTCAGTGATCAAAGGCATTTTAAAGTAATTCCTTACATGTCAACACTTTTGTGACTTGCCTTGAAATCTAAACTGGCAGTTGAAACACTGAGTGTGGCAGGATATCCTGTTCTTGCTCTCTTGGGGTCGATAAGTAGGCTGATGACTCTCTCTGGTACTTTGGTAGTGATTTGCCTCCCAAACTCAAAATCTGGGAGTGGATTGGAGGCATATTTTGAAGTGTCTGGTTAGCCTAGTTCATAGAACTACAAATTGAAAGAGACCCCTGTTATCTAGACTTACTCCTGCCTGAGGTGGTATTTCTTCTATAATTCCAGCTGAATAGAAGACTTGGGGAAGGCAGGAAGAGACACTGGGAAATAATCTCTTAATATTTATTTTAATATTGTGTCAAGAACCATAAGGGCTACGGAAACAGAAACTTGGACTAGTTGGGGCTGATGACCTGTATGTCTGAAATATTTCAGTGGCATATGTAGTTGTGTAAATTTACAGAATGGATGAAAATTGATTGGCAAATTTAGTCTAAGAAAATTCTTATATTAAAGTAGTTTTGGCTGAAAAGGTTAGCTTACTCAGTAGTCTACCTAGTAGATAAATGTTCCTAGGTATTTATCCCTCAATTTATTACAAACGAAGAGACTTGATAAGAAAATGAATGTTCTTCTTACATAATTGAGGTCAGAGGAACTTGGTCCAAATTATAGATTACCTACTTATTGGCCATGAGGCATTTTCCATTTCTATCTCTTAACAGCTACAAGGGTCCTTTTAAGGGATTTTATATGGGGAAAAAAACACTGAATATGAAACCAAGAGTCCTGGGTTCATTTAACCATTCTGACATCTGTATTACCCTGAGTAATCCCCCTTTACCCTTCTGATTTTCAGTTTACTCATCTGTAAAAAGGGAACAACATCACCTACCTCATGGGCTTATTGTAAGGATGGTCCTTTGTAAATCCTAAAGTAATATCTAAATGTTTGTTATTATGTCCCAAGGACCTTCTAAACCCTAACATTCTGTGCTTTCAGATCCCTTCCAACTGACAGCTCACATTAATATAGCACATAAAGCCCCTTCCTTCCCACAAGCCTACGATGGGGATAGTGCAAGTATTTCTGTGTCATATACATTTTACAGATGAGGAAACTGAAGCTCACAGAAGTGGTGTCTTGCCCAGGAGCAGAACTGAGACGTGGACTAAAGTCTTCTGACTCTAAGATCAATGTTCTTTCCGCTCCGTATTACCTAGAGTTTAAATGTTTTCTAAAAAAATAAATAAATAAGCTTGTGACATTTTAAGCTCCCTTTTAATGCCTACTTTGGAAATTTAGGTGGGTAAAAATATCTTAAAATCATTTTTCTTAAATAGCCACTAGGGGTCAGCATATCACATATCAAATTTTAACAGATGAGAACGGCAAGCTACCAGGAGGCTCATCTGCTTTGCATCACTTTCAGCCACCCGTGAATGTATACTGTTAAAAGATAATAGCAGTAGGTTTTGTAGCAAATTCAGCAATAGGTTTTGAGTAAAACTGAAGATAGGATCAACCTTAGACTAAGAGCTTACCTTGCTCAGTCTCACTTTATCACTGGTTGCATAAAACTTCATTCTGTTTCTGAAATCTTTTCAGGGCAGGGCAATATTTTAATCTAACTCTTGTTATAGAATGCTTAAAAACTGGAAGGAATTTTATCATCATTGAGTTAAATGTCCAAGGAGAATGAACAAAAATTCTGTAGTGGCTTTTTAAAATACAGGTGGCAGATAGTGATATGGATATGGAAAATAAGATTTAATGACTGTGAAGATGGTGAGAGGACTTACATCCCCAACCATATCATATGAGGATTAACTGAAGGAAGTGGGAATTATTTAGCTTATAGAAAAGACAGGGAAGGGAAATGATCACTATCTTCATTTCAATTCATCGAGCCTCTTACGTGCTGTATTATACACTGAGCATAATATAAAGACAATGAAAAATGAGTTTTTCTCTCAAGAAGCTTATAATGTAGTAGACAAAAGAGTATTGTACTAGCAGCCAGAAAACATAGGCATAGTTCTGGTTCTGCTTCTAATTTGCTCTCACAGCCTCTCTCATTTTCCTTATCTGCAAAATAAGTTTAGAGGAGATAATCTCTAAACTTCCTTCCAGTTTTAATATTCTGTGATTTTATTGGTGTAATATCAGAGGATAGCACCTGAACAGAGAAGTGGAAGTTTCAGGGAAATGGATTTGGGTTCAGTGGAAGGAAGTACTTCCTAATAAATCAAACTACCTCAAGTGGAATGGTTTGCCAGATTAAGGAGTGAGTTTCTCATCATTTCTCAAGGATGTTGTAGAGAGAATTCACCCATTCATTAGAAGGTCTAACTAGACAACTTTGAAGGTCCTTTTTAATACTGGGATTCTGAAAATTTGTAAGCAATCAGTTACTAAACTAAAAAGTATGAAACTCATTGGTTTCTGATACCAATTCCATATCATATTTGAAATGGATTTCCCATGTCAATCAGGATAATTGAAACTTTAAAGTTATTTTCATGATATTTGGATAGGACTTAATATGTAGCATTTAGTCATATAATATATATATAATATAATATATAGCATTTAGTCATAGGCTGTTCAGTTAGAAGGAATCTTAGAATACATAAATTTATGACACAGAATGTTAGAATGTAGAATATTAGGATTGAAAGGAAACTTTTAGAGCATAGGATGTTAGGGTCAAAAGGGAGCTTAGGACAGGAAATATCAGTACTGTGAGGGATCTTGCAGATTATCTAGTCTAACCCTTTCTTTTATTTTCATTGTCTTACTGATGTCTTTTGGTTTTGCTATTACAGTCATTTCCCAGTACTCAAACTCTTCATTTTACAAATGAGGAAAGAGAGAATTTGCCAAGGTCACAGAGATATTTAGTGACAAAAACTCAGATTTTCTAGCTTCTAGTCTGTTTTTTTCTATTGTGTTATTTCTTTTTAGGGAAAGAGCACACAAAATATTCAGTTACACAGAATAGCTGAGGCTATTGACCATGAAGTCTAATTTATTTGAGACATATCTACTGCATTCAAAAGAGAAAATATTGCTCTCGGGAATGTATTGAGCCATTAGCATCTTCAGCCTAACAAAGCCCTCAGTGGGGAGAATCACCCATCAGTGCAAAGTTGGCATTTTTCATTTTCTGATCTATAATTGTCATTTGTGTGGTATACTTGTTACTTCAAGATGCCAAATGTACTTATGCATTAGATGCATATTAAATAACTACTCAGACATCAAGGTCATAGTTCTAAGAAAGGCTTCCCTGTTGAGGTACCTTGCAGAATGAAATTGATTTCTTGTGATGCTACATTCTAGAATCTTGCTGACAAGGAGAAACAATTGATGTGAGGCATTATTAAAGCCTTAAATGTTTCTTCCTTGTTAATGCTCTTTTACAAGCTCGAGGTAACTGATAGTGCCTAAGGAATTGGCAGAAGCTTCACTTAGAAATACAATGGAGAAAGAAGTCAGTAAAATCCAGAGTGTGGATGTGGGACTCTCACAGTGAATTGAACAACAATTTAAGTGCTTAGGAAATTCTAGGCCCCACAGATACAAAGACTAAAAACAGTTCCTGTCCTCAAGCAGCCTACATCTTACTGGAGTTATGGATAGATAGATCATTAGAAATGAGACAATTTCAGGAGAAAGAGCACTAAAAATTATGCGTATCATCTTTATGTAAGATGGCACCAAAACTGAGCATTAAAGGAAGGCAGCTGGGGATTCTGAGAGGTAAAGGTGAGGAAGGAGGCCAGTTCTGGCATCTTCAATGGCACAGAGATAGGAAATGGGCAAAGCTCAGGGAACAACTAGTGGACCAGTTTGTCTGGAATGAAGAATGTGCAAAGAGGAGTAATATGAAATATCTGGAAAGCCATATTACAGAAGGCTTTCACTGTCAGGCTGAGGACTTGGTATTTTATCCTAGAGGAAATAGAGAACCACTGAAGATTTTTGAACAGCAAAGCAACATAGTAAGATCTGCAATTTAGGATGTTCATTTGGCAGCTGTGTTGAGGATGGATTGGGGGGAGAGACTGAGATCAGGGAAACCAAGTAGAAGGCTACTGTAGTTTCAGGCAAGGGGTGATTGGATGAAAGCCTGAACTAGGATAGTGGTTGTATGAGCAGAGAGGAGGGATGTACAAGATATAGTAGAGGTAGAATCAACAACCCTTTCTGGGAATTTGGATGTGGAAGGGAGAAGAGATATATAGAACAAATAGCTTGGGTATATGGTAGATTTTTAAAAATTATTTTTGAGTGAACAGAAATCTATTTTATCTTCTACCATAAAGAATATAAAGAAAAACAAATTCTTTGTAATAAATATACATAATCAAGCCAAACAAATTTCCTCATTGACTGTGCTTTTAAAAATGCCTTTCATATTCTACACCTGGATCCATCACAGGTGGTGGATAGCATACTTCATCACTGGTCTTTTAAATCATGAATTGTTTTTGTATTGATCAGAGTTTTTACAGCTTTCAAAGTTGTTTATCCTGGATATGTTATTATTAATTTTTTTAAGGATGAGAGATACCTCCTGACATGTTTATAGGAAGCAAGGAAGAAACCAGTGGATAAAGAGAGAATGAAGATAGACTTGGGGTAGGTGTGGGTGAGAGGAGGTGGAGATGTCATTAAGGAAGTGAGGCCCTAGAGGAGATAAGAGCAAAAACACAAATAGAGACTGGTTTTGGCAAAAAGAAGGAATGCTTCATCAGAGAATGGAGCAAAGGAGGAGAAAAGGAGGCATATGTGAAGGATTTTTGACATATGAAATAAGGGAGAAAGTGTAGCTCACAACAGCTAGATGGCCTTGATTTTTTTCCATAAAAATGAGAAGACAGAAAGTTCTTTGAGGAAAAGAGAGGAGGAGTGAATTAGACTTGAAGATGGAAGAGAAGAATTGCAGTTACTTTTTTGGGGAGTGTGATAGAGTCAATCAGTGAAAAATAAAAGACTGTGTAGCATTGAGGGCCTAATTGAGATTAGATGTCTAAATCTGTAGTGGACTCATCATATTTGCCTGACTAACTTTAGCAGTGTTCAACAGCATGTGCAAGTCAGAATAGAAAAGTTGAATGGTGGGGATAACCTAGAGTTTGGGTTTTGTTAGGACTAAATGACAATAGGATAAAAAAGAGCAAGGAATTCAAAGGTAGAGGATAGTTTATCATTAAAGTGATGAATCACTGGTCTTGATACGGATATGACTCTGAAGGGAAGAAAGTGAGACCAGAGCAGGGGCAATAGACTGGGAGAGTGAGGAAGTGGTGGTGGCAGCACTGGAGCAGACAGGATAAGGAGAAAAGTAGACTTAGGAAGAATGAGGTAGAAGGGGTGATGAGCTCATAAAAAGTTATGATCTATGAAGAGTTAAAACTGGTTTAGCTCTCATATTGAGAGATACATCTTTTCTGACCATAAGGGTCTGGATTACACTTCCACCTCTGCTTATTAGCTTTGTGACACTGATCAAGTGACTTTGAGCCTCGGCCTCTCCATCTATTAAATGAAGATGGTGTGCTCTGCACCATCTACCTCATCTAGGTGTTACAAGGATCAAGGAAGATAATGATTGTAAAATCACTTACAATTGCTTAATTACTGCAAAAACCTCTTAATTGATTTTTCCATCTCTGCTTTCTCTCCCCTAATTCTGCACTATCAGAGTAGTCTTCCTAATATATTAATCTTATATTGTCATTCCCTTCTTAAAAACTCCTATCGCTCTCACTGTTCTAAAATTATCATTACAAGTTTCTTTCTTGTATTGAAGTGAAATCTTCCTCCCTATATTTTTTACCCATTACTTTTAATTCCCCCCTCCAAAGATTCACAGGACAAATGTAATCACTCCTCTCTACAACAGCTTTTTAGATATCTGAAGACAGCTGTCATGCCCCTCCATCTTTTCTTCTCCAGACTAAAGATAATAGCTTCCTTCACTAAGGTTCCATTTTAAGGACTCTGATTCTCAAAGGCTGTGCCAGTTAAGTATGAACTCTGGCAGCTTTTATCAAGTTTGAAAGGCTTTAAGGACCAGTCTGGTGATAGACTGCTTATCATACCTTTCTAAGTGTGAGGGTGCTCATCACCAGGGTAATGAATTTTCTGATCACAGCAAATCATGAAGTCACTTTCTGAAAGTATTAGTATCTGTCCTACTGGAGGAGGTGTCTGCATGGATGTTATAGATACTAGTATTGAAGAATAATTGATATTTACATAGCGCTTTAAAGCTGATCTATCATCTCATCGGACTTTCACCAGCAGATTGATGAGCTAGCTAGTTCAGCTGTTGTTATCCCCTATTGTATAGGTGAGCAACCTGAGACTCAGAGATCTGAAGGGTCTTGTCCAAGGTCACGTAATCAGTAGCAGTCAGAGCTGGGGCTCAAACTCAAGTCTTTTCATTTCCCTTTCCATTATGCATCACTGCTTCTTATAATTAGCTTCCTGAATAGTCCTCATGTGACATAGTTTGGTGTCCCATCACCAGAATTCTGGTCATCCTCTTCTTGATTATCTTGAATAGTTGAATAAGTTGAGGAAATGTTTTTTTAGGATTAAACTCTCTTGTTTTTCCTCGTTGTTCCTTTCAGGTTCGAATGGTGAAAGATGGTGACCCCTCCTGGAAGCCCACTTTCATTGTAAAACCTGATGGTGGTTGTCAAGGTGATGGAATCTACCTCATTAAAGACCCCAGTGACATTCGAATGACAGGAAACCTCCAGAGCAGGCCAGCTGTGGTCCAGGAATACATCTGTAAACCTCTCCTCATTGACAAACTGAAATTTGATATTCGTCTATATGTCTTACTAAAGTCTTTAGAACCCTTAGAGATTTATATAGCCAAAGATGGACTCTCTAGATTTTGTACAGAGCCATATCAGGAACCTAACTTTGGAAATTTACATCATGTATTTATGCACTTAACCAACTATTCATTGAATATCCACAGTGGAAACTTTATTCATTCTGACAATGCCAATACCGGCAGCAAAAGGACTTTTTCCAGCATCCTTTGTAGACTCTCTTCCAAAGGAGTGGACATCAAGAAAATCTGGTCGGACATTATTTCTTTGGTCATTAAGACAGTTATTGCACTGACACCAGAGCTCAAAGTATTCTATCAATCTGATATACCAGCAGGGAGGCCCGGGCCAACGTGCTTCCAGGTAAGCCTTTAAATCACTGGTACAGAATCATAACTGAGAAAGTTCCTGTGTTAGAAATTTTAAAACATAAAATTCTGGAGACCTTAGAACGTAGGAAATAGACCATGGAATGTTAGAACACAGAAAGTAGAATATTGGATCTGGGAGAACAAAAGAAATCACCAAGCCCTATCCCCTCCTTTCATGGAAGAAGAAACGAGGATGTAGACAACTAAAGAAATATTTATAGGTAGGGGTGAGGCTCCAGTTTATTATCGAGGTTCACTCTGACAGGTGTCCATTTACTTGAAACATAGTTGAAAGTCAGAACTGAAAAGAGCCTTAGAGGTCTCTTCCTTTACAGACGAGCAAACAGAGGCCCAGAAAGAGGAAATGATCGTATCTGAGCAGTAGATAAAGCCTCATACTGATGAATGGTCATGCAGTCTTGGCTTGTATACTTACAGTGACCTTTCCCTTCCTGTGATGTTTCATTTGCTAGTGCTTACCTTACATATCAGATGGACTAGAACTGTTCCATCAGACTTGAAAGCAGGAAACATATATCATCTTTGAAGACTGGGAAACTTAGCACTTAATGATTAAGAATGATAAACACTGACCTCTCGTGCTCATCAGTCCTTGTCCTTTTGTGAGCATCTCATTTCCCAGGCCAGGTCTAAAGTTAGATAGATGATATTACTGCCTTATCTTAGAAGCATAATCATTCTTATTCTTTGATCATGTATTATTAAACAAGCCTGTAATACTGATCATTTTCCACAGACTTTATATAGCTTGGGAGAAAGACAAAGAAACTTTCCACAAAATGTCCATCTGAATTTCCATTTCAGAAAGAATAGGTCAATCTAGAATTAGAAAATGGTGGAAAAAAAGCACTATGCTTGAAATCAGAAAAACTGGATTGTAATCCTAGTTCTCCTACTTAGTGGTCACTTCATTGTTGGCAAACCATTTAACCTCTGTGACCACTCTTACTTTTATCATACAGAATTTAAATGGGGGACAGTACTACTTGCTGTTTGTACAATTGTACAACTGTTCAAATCACTTTACTTGTATGGGCCTCCATTTTTCATCTGAAAAATTGGGATAATATTATATATGAATTTAGGGTAAGTCCCCTCACTTTTCTATGCCTTAGTTTCCACATTTGTAAAGTGGATTTTAGAATATTCTGTAACCTCCCTAAAACAGAATGTGTGTGGAAATATTTTAAAAATACTTTATACATTCAGGCGATCATAGTGAATTGCCTACAACAGTGTATTGTAGTACCTAAAAGAAGAGCTTAGATCATAGAGATGACTCAGTATTCTATTTCTCATTCCCAGATTTTAGGATTTGACATTCTTCTAATGAAAAATTTGAAGCCTATGTTATTAGAAGTAAATGCAAACCCTAGCATGAGAATAGAACATGAACAAGAGGTAAGACACATCTCTCTTTCTTGTCATCATCTTCTATGTTATAAATATTGTCAAGGTTAATGCATCAAAAAATCTATTATTTTGTTTATCTGGGGCCTCCCTCCCTCAGTGGAGGTCACATTGTCACCACTTCTTAAGAAAGGGTCTTCATGAGTTGAAGTGGCTGAAAAAAGAATCATAGTTTATCTTTAGAAGATAAACCTCTAGGGATGTGCCTCTTCTAATTTACTTAAGCTAGTTCTTAGAAGACAGATGGACATATAGACCACAGCTAAATGTAAACTCAAAGAGTTTCAAACTTGACTTGGACCTGTCAGAGCTTGGACTCTACTGGCATAACTGTCAAGAAGGGCCAGAGTATCCCAATAATTAGGCAAATATCTGGAGTAGGGAGAAGGGGAGAAAGATAACCTTTGCCAGGGAAATGGGACAAGAAAGGCTGGAGACCAGAGACAAGGCTGGCTAATTACCACAAAGACCATAGGACAATGAGTTAGTTGTTGATCTGAGTGCAAAGCTGAGAAAATTTGTTGAACATTAGAGAGCTAAAATTCAAGGAGGACAGAAGAGTTTGTACTTTTTCTAAATCCAAGATGCTTCCTGGACAATTAGGCCTTTTTATTCCAAGGGGATGTATGACCTTTTCTTGCTAGTGCTGATACCCTTTATAGTCTTATGTGGGGCTTGCTGATTCAGCAGTTCCTGATGAATTGTGGGTTCTTGCAGTAGAGTCACCTCCACTCCATTTTAGAGGGTGTTTTACATCAAAAATCTGATGGATTTGTGATATGTTAACGTCGTTATTTCTTCCACAGATACAGATTGTGACCCATTCAAGCCTAGTCATCTTGTGCTAGTTGTAGCTTTGTGCAAGTCGTCCTATGAATTCTCCCTGGGGGTGGGAAGGGGTGGGTAGAACCCAACCTGCTTGAGATATGACCTAGATTTCTTGATATTTTATTAATATTTCTTAAAAAATATAAAACATCCAGAAATATACTGATTGTTAATGTTCTTTCAAGTCTAGATATTTTCAATTTTGTTAAACTTGGAATGTCATGTGGAAATATCCACCTGCTGGTCTTTCATATATTTAAGGTCTTGAAACCTAGAAATGGCTAGCCTTTTCCATCAAATTTTGACATGTTCTAGTTAGTGATTACCAAAGAGACCATCTAATTGAAATTATGTGAATGTGATGTAATCTTGTTGATATGTCTGGACCACAAATATAAACAATGATTTTTTAAAAAAATTCTCATCAATTCTTTTGGTCATTATTTTTATAATAAAATAGCATACATAAAGTATTTGTGATTTTTTAAAATCTTGACTTGTGATTTCATTGATGCAAGGAAGGAATTTCTGGCAAGGAAACTCCATCCACTGCAGATCAGCAGATTAGCAACTGCTTTAAAACATAGCATTAGAGAGTTGCTAAGTGACTTATCTTGGGTCATTTAGCCTCTGTGTATGTATGTACACATGCACATGCATATATACATATATGTTTATATATACATATCTACTCATTGTATATGTATAGCCCTATCATGTATATGTGCATATATATATATTGCATTTATATATGTACTTATATTATATATGTGTGTATATGTATATAAAAGATGGGACTTGAACTCAAGTCACTCTGACTGAGATCAGCTCTCTATTCACTATATTATTTTTTCTCATTTATGATTTACAAAAGATTTTTTAATATAGTCTATCATTTGATTTTTAAGAGAGCCCTATGGTGGGGAGAGGAGGGGTATAAGCATTATTATTTTCATTTTATCATATGAGACTGAGACAAAAGGGTAATGTGATTGGGTCAATCATATAGTAAAGGAATGACAAAGCTAAGATTTAAAGTCACATCCCCTTCCTTTAAATCCAGATTTCTTTCTAGTCTCTCACAACTGCCTCCCCTGGGAAGGACGGGGAGTGTGCATTTCTTGTGAGGGCAGTAGATAGTCTAAGTATTATTATCATCCATTTAGGGGTAGGGAAAGTAAATCTTATAGTAGCAAAACAAGACACCGATAGTTGCACAGCTAGTAAATGACAGATATAGGACTTTAGCCTAAATCTGCAGACTATACTACTATACCATTACAGGCATAAAAATCACTTATTAAAGTTGATTCTTGCCAAATTCCTTGCAAAATTGTAAGTGTGCATGTGTGTGTGTGTGTGTCACAACATCCCTATATTCATTATATGTGGTGTGTAGAAGGAAAATTGACTTGTGGTCAGAAGATTAGGTTTACATTCTGCCTGCCATTTACTAGTTCCGTAACTTGTGAGGATGTTGTTTTATTTAACTGAGTCTCACTTTCCCCACTTCCTAAACTGAGAACAATAATACTTAGATGACTTACATCACTGAGTTGTAGTGAAGATAAAATTAGGAAAATAAAATAAGGAAAATAATGTGCTTTGTTGTCATAAAGTTCTTTAAAAAAATAGTTATTTTATGTAAAAGGGCTGTCATCTGTAAGACTGAGTCAATGATATTTTAAAATTGTATTCCATATCCTAACATTTTCACAACTTAATAGGCAGGAATATGGCTTAAGCTAATACAGACAATGAAGAGAGTATACATTTAGCACTGAAAAACTGTCTTCACTGTAACATAGAATCCTTTGTAATTCAAGCTTTCTCCAGGGGTGTTTGAAAATGTCCCAAGTCTTGTTGATGAAGAAGTAAAAGTAGCAGTAATCAGAGATACTCTCCGCCTAATTGATCCACTGAAGAACAAGAAAAAAGAAAACCAGTAAGTATTTTTATATAATTTGCTTTTCATCATCAGTACTTTGTAATATCTTAAATTAGGTAAGTTAAATTCTTTGGGCTGCAAAAAAAAATGCTTTCCAGGTTATTTAAGACATTTAAAAATATTGATCATGTGTGGTTTACATATCAGGTAATCTAATAATCATATTTGCCATTAATGAATAACATGGAACCTAACCAGAGTGACTCACAAAATTGAATATTAAATATATACATATTAATCTGGCACATGGGGCTTGATTAATGAGTATTTGTCCAATATAGATCAAATCTGGAATAAATCACCTGTAAAAATAATTTCCCCCCAAATTTCTTGCAAAATAGTAATGTAATATTTTTATTTGTATTTATATTGTATTTCCTTTGAAGATCTTAAAGACCTTCAATATATTAAAGAATCAAAATGTTAAAGCTTGAAGGGACCTTAGCACATAAAGTGTTAGAATATAGATCTTGTAATGTTATAGCTCTGTGACCAAAAACAGATTGCTAGGACTCTGAAATACTCACTATTCAAAATGGATCTGTGATCTCATCAATGTGGTTAGTTACTCCAGAGATGCCAGCTGCAATATATCTCTGACTTCTCATCCTGGACAACTCCTATGTGTACCATCCCAGAAAATGCTTTGTTACTTTTGATACTTTAATAATACCACTGGACGCACAACATGGGCTATCCGTTGGTTTTCCCTCCTTCTCACCAGATGAGCAGCCCATCTTCTTTTTGGCTCATACATTTTTTTAAAAAGTAATACCTAATGACATCTGCCGTGTGCTCTTTACTACACTAGATGATATTTATTTTTCAGTTCATTAGATTAGTGTTGTATGACTTCTGGCCATATGATACCACCAGTAGAATACTGGAATTAGAAACATGGGTCTTTGTTTCAGGGAAAATTTGTTCATTAAAATAACATTGCAATCCAACCCACTTTATTCCTTTTATTCAGTTTTGGGCCTAATTGTCTATTTTTAGTGTTTGTCCAAATATATATACATATATATGTGTGCATATGCATATATACATGCACACACACATACATACATCCCTATATCTATGGGTATATGTATGTGGTGGATGAGCTTTCTAGATTATTCATCTCATTGCCTCTGGAGTCTGGAGGATAGGCACCCTTCATTCACTCCTTTGATCTCAGTGGATTGTAGACCAAACACTTTGGAGTGAGAGTGATCATGGATATCCTTCAGGAGGCTCTATGGTGTTCCAGGACTTGATGAAATTAGTACAATGTTATCTTCAAACAAAAGCATCTGGAAGACAGTGAGGTCTTTGGTGTTATCTTTTTTAACGTAGTTTCTATGTTGAATCTCCTCCATTATGTTGTGAACATCTTTGGTGAGCATTTGGCTCCTTGTTTTATGCTTTGCTTAACATTAATGATCAGAAGGTTGTTTAATGGGGCTGTTATATTTTTCAAGGAATCATGAATTGTTGATATATGCATAGGAAACACCTTGTTGGAAGAGGACTTGTAAGCTGGCATTTTGCTTTGCCATATTGAATACTTTTTTTTTTTAAGTCAACAAACAGTAAGCACAATGGTATCTTATATTCTCTGTATCTTGCAGTCAATCTTATGATGGTAAAGATGTGACCTACTTTGGAATATCAGTTGTGAAAGCCTGTCTATTTCTTTCTAATATCTCATGAAGGATGTCAGCACATAATAACTTTATGTAAATGGGAAAGCAGGCAAGCATATAGATCAATAGTTTATATTTTATTGGACACTCTTTTTTGTAATTATAAGGTAATTATGAGATTTTTTTTTTCAATGCCTTTGGTATTCTCCCCCCTCTTAGATACCTTGAGAACCTCAATACCCTCACAATTGTGAAGCCTTGTTCATGAGCCTCCTTTTTTTCTACTTGGTGTACTCTAGATGCTTCTATTTTCTCCCTCTACTCCTACCCCTTTCTCTCCCTATTTCTCCCCCCTCCACCCTCTCTCCATCTCTCTTTTTGTCTATCTTTTTCCTTCCATCTCTCTCTCCTCTTTTATTTTTCTCCCTTCTTCCTTCTTTACTTCCTTCCCTCTTCTCTCACCCTCTCTCATTTCCCCTCTCTGTGATCCTCTTTCCCCCCTCCATTCTTTTTCTTCCCCCTCTTCTCTTACTCTCCATCTCTCTCCCTTCTCCTCTCTCCCTACTTACCTACTTTCCTCTCTCACTACTTCCCTTCCTCTCTCTTTCTCTGTTCCTCTCTCATTTTCTTTCCCTCCTTCTCTCCCTCTCCTCTCCCTCTACATATTTATTTCAGTATTTCAAGAATTTATGATTTCTTTCATAACTGAGTTTTTTCTTCACCAATGAAGATTGTGGCCTTAGATTGTGTTCATGAGTTGCTTTGTTGAAAATAATTACCTGATGGTCAGAAAGTAATGATTAATTAATGATTAGTAAATTAGGGACCTTTTCTTAATGAGCCTTTCTGCATTTAGCTAGTTCCAAATTATACCTTGCACTGCCCAGACACAGTCTTCTTCTTGGCCTGTAGTCTAATCCTTTTTAGCTTCGTAAGACCTATTAAGAGTCAGAGGCTACCTCCATATGTGCTGATGAAGCATCAAAAGAGGATGTTGAGGCTGCCTCTATGCTCCAATAAAAATTTCAAAACTTCTTGAAATATCCTGTTACTCGTGTTAGTGACCTTGTCTCCTTGCTCAATTGTAATAAAATTACATAAAGTGAATCTACTCTTTCAATTCTTTTAATTAATGTTTTCTAACGGTAGAGTCCTAGGTTATAGGGAACCATCACTTACTTGATCTCATTCTGCTTCAACTAAGTTGACTGGCTAGTCCTGTTTGTGGTGTTGGTTTCATAGTTTGTGTTGGTGATGGGCCCTTTTTCATGACAGTTGTACATATCCAATCTGTTGCCAAATCATTTCTACTTTCATAACATCTCTTGTATATATCTCCCTCTCTTCACTTACACAGCCATCATTCTGGTGCACTTCATACCTAGTTGGTATCCCTACCTTGTCTCTCCCTACTCTAACCCATCTTCCTCTTAACTGCCAAAGTGACCTTCCTAAAGTTTGGGTCTGACCAGGTCACCCCACCCCCACCCTTCAATTCTATAAACTCCACTGGTTTCCTATTATGTCTAGGATAAAACATAAATCTTCTACTTGGCTTTTAAAACCTTTCACAACTTGATCCTTTCTAGTCTTTTAAACCTTTACTTTCCTTCACCTATTCTATGATCCAGTAACATTGGCATTCTTACAGTTCATCACACTTAACAAGAATGAATATAAACTGGACAAGTGTAAAAGGAGAAGGAAGAAAGGGCATTCTAGGTGGAACAACAAACTTGAACAAAGACCCTGAGGTTTGTATATACTCAAGTAAAGCTAACTAGTCCAAATTGATGTAGAGTACATGAAGGGAGTTGTTTCTTAGGGCCAAATTATAATTGGCTTTGACTTCCAGGCTAAAGAGATTAGATTTTATTCTGGAAACAATGAGAAGTCACTAAAACTTTTGGTATGAGAAAGCAATAGAATCAGAGAGAGCTATGTACTAGGAAGTTCATTTTTTTTTTGTTTTTGTTTTTAATGTTTGTTTATTTATTTTCAGTTTCCAACATTCATTTCTACAAAATTTTGAGTTACAAATTTTCTCCTCATCTATCCCCTCCCCTCCCCCCAAAACTCCGTGCATTCTGATTACCCCTTCCCCCAATCTTCCCTCCCTTCTATCACATCCCTCCCATCCCTTATCCTCATCTTCTCTCTTTTCTTGCAGGGCAAGATATATTTCTATATCCTATTACCTGTATTTCTTATTTCCCAGTTGTATGCAAAAACTATTCTCAACATTCATTCCTACAACTTTGAGTTCCAACTTCTCTCCCTTCCTCCCTCCCTATCCATCCCCACTGAGAAGGTAAGCAATTCAATACAGACTATACATGTGTAGTTTTGCTAAAGACTTCCATAATAGTCATGGTGTGAAAGACTATATTTCCCTCCATTCTATGCTGCCCCCCATCTATTCTATTCCTTTTGAACTTATCCCTACCCAAAAGTGTTTACTTCTAATTACACCCCCTCCTCTCATTTGCTCCCACACCCTACTTATCCCCTTCTCCCCTACTTTCCTTTAGTGTAAGATAGATTTTCATACCAAATTGAGTGTGCATGTTAGTCCTTAGGAAGTTCATTTTAACAGTAAATGTCAGATACATTGGGCACCTAAGAGGTGTTGAATACAGTACTGGTGCTGGAGAGAGGAGTCAGGAGGACCTGAGTTCAAATACAGCTCAGATACTAACTGTGTGACCCTGGGCAAGTCACTTAACACTATTTACCTCAGTTCCTTATCTGTAAAATGAGCTGGAGAAGTAAATGACAAACCATTCCACTATCTTTGACAAGAAAACCCCAAATAGGATCACAGAGAATTGGAAGCAGTTGAAATGACTCAATAACAAAAGTTAGATATATTAGAGAGGGTCAAGACTAAAGAAGGAAAGACCCATTAGGAGGTTATTATAGTAATTCACTTGAGGTAAAGTTGCAGAAAATTACCTAGTTGACTGACTTCCCAGATGCATATTTAAATCCAAGTAGTGTTAATGTGCTTTTTGTTGTTTCCTCCATTTCATAGGGATAGAATCTGAAATATTACTCATGGCTTTATAGACATCATAATGTGAGCTTATTAAGTATTTATAAACAGAATTTTATTTACAGCTTGATAGGTAGCTCAGCATGAGAACATTATTATCATATGCCACAGTTAAAGTAGGTACCACATCCAAAATCCATGGTTCTATGCAAAGATAACAAGGTGCTTCTTGTGGGACTAGATTGTGATAATGCCCCTGTGAACAATGTAGACTCATAGAATGTTAGAGTTAGAAGAAATCTTAAGAGATCATCTGTTCTAGAAGTATCAGTGTGGTCTACAATACTCCCTCTGAACCAGGTTAAAATATAATCAGAAAATATTTAACAAAATCAATAAAATACAATAAAATATAAGTTAATATCAATATGTGGTTTTCTAAATCAATATACTTTCTAGAGGAATCTTTACATACAATTTACTAGACTTGTTTCTATTTGAATTTGACATCACTGCTCAAAAGTATCAAAAACTATAGAGTGGTGAAGAAAGGTGAGGTCTGAGAAAAGGACATGGAATTCAGCAGTTGAGAAATCATCATTGATTCCATGGATTCGACTTTCATCTCTATGCATATGAGACTGAGATCTATTTATTCAGCTCTAACCTTTCTCCCAACCTCCAGTCTCACTTTTCCAGGTGCCTGTTAAACATCTCAAAGTGGAAGTCCCATAGATACCTTAAATTTAACATGTCCAAAACTGACTCATTAATTTTCCTCTAAACTCTCTCCTCTTCCTAACTTCCCCATTACTGTCAAGGATACCACTGTCCTCTCATTTACCTAGGCTCACTAGCTAGGTGTCATCCTTGTCCTTATTCTCAGTCCCTCCATATTCAATCATTTGTCAAGTCCTGTCATTTCTACTTTCATAACATATATATGCCCCCTTCTCTAACACTGCTGCCACCCTAGTGTAGGTCCTCATTACCTTGTGCCTGGATTATTGCTATAGCCTTCTGGTGGGTCTCCCTATCTCAAATCTCTCCCCATTCCTGTCCATCCTCCACTTGGCTGTCAAACTTATCTCCTTTAAACAAAGGTCTGACCATGTCATCCTACCCCTTCCCTCATTCAGTCAATTCCTGTAGCTCCCTAGGATTATCTCTACGATCAAATATAAAATCTTCTGTTTGGCTTTTAAAGCCCTTCATAACTTAGCCCCTCCTACTTTTTTAGTCTTCTGTGCACCTTTTTGCCCTCCACATATTCTGTGATCTGGTTATATTGTTCTCTTTGCTGTTCCTGGAATAAGACACTCATCTCCTGAGCTTGGACATTTTTACTGCCTGTCCCCATTGCCTAGAATGCTCTCCCTCTTCATCTCCTCCTCCTGGCTTCCCTGGCTTCATTTGGTTCCTAGCTAAAATCCTACCTTCTACAAGAAGCCTTTCCCAACCCCCCTTTAATACTAGTGCCTTCCCTCTGGAGTATCTCACTATACATAGTGTTTGCATGTTGTCTGTCCCATTAGACTGTAAGTTCCTTGAGAATAGGGATTGCTTTTTTTTTTTTAATCTCTAGAGTTTAGCATAGTGCCTGGCAACATAGCAAGTACTTAATAAATGCTTGTTGACTGGAATTACTTGCTGGTGTAATAATGATGATGATAACTGAGATTTTTATAACACTTTAAAGTTGCTAGAGTGCTTTACATATATATTATCTCATTTGATCTTCATATCAGTGCTGTGAGTTAGGTACTACATGTTTTATTACTCCCATTTTACAGATGAAGCAATTGAGCCTCAAAGAAATTAAGTGACTTGATTTGCCCATGGCCAAACAGGTAATAAGTATCAGGGGCAAGATTTGAAAACAAGTCTTCTTGGCTCCAAGTGTCCAACATTGTACCTGGGGGAAAAAGGAACAGAATTTAGAGTCAAAGGACCTCGGTTCATATCTTTGGTTTGCTGCTTACTACCTGTCTAGCCTGAGAAAGTCACTTAACCTCTGTGGACCTCAATTTACTCCTCTGTAAAATTAGGACCAGCTGATATCTAAAACCTCCTGTAGCTATAGACCCTTTGATCCTATGACTTTTAACTATTTTCCATGGGAGAGGCTTAATGGATATTTTGTTTGTCTAGTAGCTGTGTTACAATGGAGAGAAATAAGAATAGGCACCCTAGCTGTTTTCTGGTTTCCGTGCCCTGGATAAAGTGTCCTTTCCCTCCGTATCTCATTTTTGGGAGGTCTTTCTGAGAGTTGTGCCTGGTATCTTAATGCCACTGGAATATATACACTGATGCAGTAATGTCTGAAGAAACAACCCAATAGTGTATTAACCAGTTATTGTCCAGAGGAAAAAGGACATGCTTCTGTGTGAAATTCTTCCCTGAGGACAGTTTGTAAGATGGATTGGTGCAAAGAGATTGTATGCAAAGTGAGCACAGTAGAGAACGCTAGGAAAGAGGCAGAAGAGGTTGGTTCAAGTTTTCATTCAGTTGTTTAGTGACTGTGCAACCTTCAGTCAGATTACTTTGACTCTCCGAGTATCAGTTTCTTAGTTTGTAAAGTGAGGGATTGAACTCTTATTTCTAAGGGCCTAATCAATTTTAAAAAGTCTGTCTGTGTTCAGATATGCCATATTCCAAAATCCCTTTTAGCTTTCGATATTCTGTGGTCTATATTCTAATATTTTATGTCAAGAAACCTTCTAGCCTTGTGATTCTGTATTCTAGTACTTTGAAGCACATCCTTGAAAGTATTAAATTTGCAGACAAGAAAGACCTATGGAATTCTCCACATTGTCATTGTACATATTGCTTCTCCCTTTTCCTTCTTTCTACCAATAAAAGAGATAGTATAGTGTAAAAAGCCATATGGAAGAACATTGTACCTTTAGTCAGGATGTCATGGTTTGAATTCTTACTCTAAAACTTACTAGCTATATGAGATCATGGGCAAATCTGATCCTGTTTCTTCTGTAAAATATAAATGTGGTTATTTTCTTTATTTTTTATTAACATTCCATATTTTAAGCTCTCTTCCATTCTTAATGTTCTGTGTTCTGTATACATTCTTTGAGGTACTGAGATCTACATTAGGAGCTTTTAGGAATGGAAAGGAGAAGACAGATAATGAACAAGACTGTGAAAACTCAGTTTGCAAGTCTTGGCAAGTAATTAGATGGAGATTTCAAGAACAGGAAGGATTCAAAGATGATGCTGAGGTTTCACATCTGTGTGAAAATTGTGATATTATTAATGCAAATGGGGATGTAGGTAAAAGATAAATTTAGTTTACATCATGTGATTTTATCATAGGTTTACATATGAGATGCTATCTAATCTGCCTCCCTTCTTACCTCATTTTCCAGATAAGCAAACTGAGATCCACAGTTAAAATGATTTGATCAGTATCAGATATCTAGTTAGTTTTAGGCCTAAGAAATCAACGCAGGTCTCCCAACTTTTAGTCCAACGCTAACATCACTCTACCTTGATATACTAGTAAGACAGGTAGTTGGAGATAAGTAGCTATATAGGTTGGAAATGCAGTTCTAGAGAACTGGAAGGAGGCAGGACTGATAATACAGACTTGGGAGTCATCTGTATATTTTTTATGTTTACTGAACACTTTTTCTTGAGCTGAAGCTATTTCTAATATGGACATCTTTACAGAAAAATATTTCTGAAGTGCAGGGATATTCCCAATGTAGATAAGCAGCCAAAATTCCATGGCTTCATTTGGCTTCTTATGGATCCTTTGCGATGAGGACATCCTCCATCAGCAAATTTTTGTACTGACCAAAAGTACAGTCCAAGAGCTTATATATAAATTAGACTTACAGAAGCAGTATGATGGTACACAGATAACCCCTGGAATGGAATTCTGAAGACCTGTATTCTGTAGCCATGGCTCTGTAAATCAATTCCCTGGGTATCTTAAGGGAGGCCACTTTCCCTTTTTGGTACTTGTTTATTTATCTGAAAATAAATGTAATCCCTAAGGCCCTTTCAGGTCTGAGTTGCCATTGTCATAACATTAAATTTTTTTTGGACAATCTATTTACAGAAAATTATTGTGGCCCTAATTAGGTGAACAGTAAATGTGTTGATATATTAAAATATAGGATTAAAATTATGGTTATGTATTCTTTTAAGGGGGAATTATAATGGTTTCTCATACATTGAACCAGCCCTAAAAGTTTTCCATACAATGAAACAGTTATAACAGTTTTTCATACATACATCTGTAGTCAAGGTTAACAAACTGTAAGAAATGTATGCTGGGAAATGCGTTAAACCAGATCTTGAAAAAATAAGAACAGAAAAAAATTGAATAACGAATCTTTTGCTTGTGCACTGTTTCTGGGTGAGAAGACTACCCCTCTCATTTGAAAAATCTTCAGATGATTTGAGTATGGTGGAATTAGTAATTAGGTCCATTGCATTTCCCCTGAGGATGAAATGGAACCATTTCTTAGACTTACAGGGAATTTGGGGTTTTTAGAAATGATTTGATTGTGTTATTTCAGACTTACATTAGACACGAACAGATTTCATTTGATGGCAGGTATTCATGATTTTGAATAAATTAACAGCAGATGGAAAGCAACCTAACATATGGACAGTCACCACTGATGGGGGTGGGGTTTGGGGGTGGGGGGTGAGAATGGCATTGTTTCAGCAACACTGAATTTTGCTATATTCCTTTCAAAGCCATTCCAAAGTGGTGATGAGGTTACAAATGTATTTGGACATTTCTTTACCAGTTGCTTTATTGAATTTTAAATGTTAACATTTTTTCCTGAATCTAGAATTGTTTGCTTTTTAGAGATAAGGTTTGGCCATTAAAGTTGAGGGTACTTTGATATTTTAATGACTTTCTAATCTAATCAATTTAAGTATTTGTTCTACCTCTTTCAGGTCACAAACCCTTCTCATCCCATGTAATTCTTAGCCACATCCTCCCATAAGTCCTTTACAGTGGATTTACCCAGAATACTGGAGGGCTTTCTTTAGGGCTTTTAATATTTCACTGATGCCAGTTCAACATTCAGGCTGTCCATCTGTTATCCCTTTCTCACCATATGACAAATATTCCTTCCTTTTCTAATCATGCATATCTTTAGTGGTATCTTTTTAATTCTACTTGTGCTTAACTCATTGTCCATAGCCTATCATCACCCATTTTCAATGCCATTTGAGTTGCCTATAGTTTTGGCTCTTTGGAGACTGTGGTGTTCTATGATTCATGGCCATATATAAAATGATTAGGGTCATATTAACACTAAAAAAAATGAACTTTTGTGTCGGGAAACATTGAAAGTATACATTCTCCTGAATATGAATCCAACTCTCCTCTGCCTCTTCAATTCTGGACTTAGATGCACTGCCTATCCAAGATATGTGTACTTATGATAGACTAACTGGTTGCTCATTCAACTCCACATTAGGTTCAGTCTCATTGGAATGACTATGAATCTTATTGAGGCAACTTTGTACTCTTCCAGGACCTGATGATACGTATTTTCTAAGCCTTATCATGTCTCTTGAGTGAACCCTATGGCCAAGAGAATGTTGGAAATGGAAGGAAGTTTAGAACCTAGAATGTTAGACCATAGTTCTTAGAGCATGAAAATAGGAAAGAACCATTAGCCATGGTTGTAATGCTAGAGATAAAGGGGTCTTAAACTACCACATCATGTTACAACTGAAAGGGACCTTTGGCACCCCTCAGTCTAACCTCCTTATAAGGAGGAAACTGAGATTCAGAAAGGTTAAACTAGTTGGCCATGGTCATGAAGTTATTAAGTGACAGAGGTAGTGTTCAAGCCCAAGTTCTTGGAATCTGAATCCAGTAGTCATTTTATCACAGAGAACCTAGAATATTAGAGATTAAAGGCAGCCTGTATTCATTTTTCCAGTGGTGAATCTGAGGTTGAGAGTTTAAGCGACTTGTCTAAGGACATATAACTTGTAAGTGGCAAAATCAGAATTTGATTCCAGCTCATTTGAAGCCAAATTCAGTGTTGAGAAGAAATTTTCATTCTGGAGAGAAAACAAACTTCTGAAGCTGAAGAAACTCTTAGTAATGGTAAATACCTGATAAGAATAACTGCGTTTTGCAGTTAATGAAGCACACTTTAAACACTTAAGGAACTAAGAGAAAAAAACTATGATAATGAGCTGCAACCTGAACAGGTGGATCTTCTTCAGCTTGGGGAAGGGTTCATTTTCTTTTAATTAACCCTTAAATTAAAATAAACAAGAGAAATTCAAGGAGGGGCAGGCAGTTTAGGATTCACCCTCAAGTAAAAATATCAGGAAAAATAAATGTTTCAGAAAGTATGTAGATGATTTTTTTCTCTCTTCTTTTTTATAAAATTTTGATTTCCCAATATTAGAGCATAAGTCACATAGAACTGGATGCTCCTGAAGCTTTTGTTTCTGTTATAATATTCTTAGGCCTCTTTGTCCCAATCTGTGACTCTTCTGGGAAGGAAAGATATGGCATGATGGAAAGCGAATGATTCAGAATTTACTAGTTACTGCCTTTGACCTTTAACAAGTCACTTCCCCAAATCTAGGCTTAGCTTCCTCTTTTATAAAATGAAGGGTTTGGACTAAATGATCTCTTAAATTTCCTTCTAGCTCTATAAGGTTTGATCTTATGAGCCTATCAAGTGACTCCGGTCCTAACTGAAAGATCGAATCCCTTTATCTCCTTCCTGACAATTCATTTACTTATGGTGAAGAAAACATCATACATTTGGAGGCTTCATTAACATCTACTCTTGCTCAGTACATTAACATGTACTCTTACTCAGTACAGCAGTAAAGCACATATTATATGCTCATATTAAAAGCTTTCTTGTGTTTTATCTATGAAAGAGAGGGTGAGAAAATAAATATCCCACAGTCACTGACTGATTGAATTGTTAACATCAAGGGTCATTCAACAGTTGTTTTTATTGTCACGCTATCACTGGCTAACCTGATGCTGAATCAAGCATGATGCTTGAAACAGTATCATTATTAATAATGGTAACAACAATAATAATACATTTGTTTAACACTAATGTTTAAAAATGCATTATATACAACAGCTCTGTGAGGTAGATAGGGTGAATATTACTTTTAGAATAAGCTTTTAATTAATATCTTCTGACTCTGTATACATACATACAAATACACATATATGTGTATGTGTATAATATACATATATTATATATACACTCACATATTATAATATAGTTATTCTGTGCTAGAGCTGAGAGTTTACCAGACTAAAGCCATATGGATTCTCCATTTGTTAGAGCTAGAAGGGAGCATAGAAATTATCCAATCTTTCCCCTCTTTATTTCATAGAAGAGAGAACTGAGACCTAAAGAGGGGATGTGGCTTGCTCAGAGTCATAAGCCTGATACACAGGTATCTTCAGTGCTCTTTCTGCCACAACATACTGTTTACTTAACCAGATAATGAATAAAAATCAAAAGTGCTATGCATTGAGCTCAAGCACAAGATTTAAAATATGTTTACTTAATTTTTTTTTTTTTTTTTTACTAATGTCTTCCTTTATTTAAACAAGTAGCTGGGAAATCCAATAAGAACCCACTGTTGCTTTAGCCCAGAATACTATCATTGCAAAGGATCTTGAAGTGTTAGAATTGGAAGGGACTTTTGACCATTGACCATAGGATGTTAAAGCTGGAAAAAGCCCTTTGGTTGTTCAATCATTTCAGTTGTGTCTGACATCATTTAGAGTTTTCTTGGCAGAGATACTGGAGTGGTTTGCCATTTTTTCCTCCAGCTCATTTCACAGATGAGAAAACTGAGATAAACAGGGTTAAGTGACTTGCCTAGGGTCACACAGCCAATACGTATCTGAGGCCAGAACTTAGGTCTTCCTGATTCACGGCCTGATTCTGCATCTACTGTGCCACCTAGCTGTCTCCTAGAAAAAAACCTTAGAGGACATCTAGCCCAACTCTCTCATTTTAAACATAAGCAAAATGAGAGCCAGAGAGGGCTAGTGATTTGCTGAAGGCCATACAACTAGAACCCAGATTCCCTGATTTCTTGTCCCATACCCTCTCTACTATATTACACTGCCTAAAGAGCATTGCTCTGCATGGCATTCCCAGATATAATCTCTTTTGAATATGAAAATCTCTTAATGGGCTTTAGATTTTCTACATTAGCCAATCTACAAGGATAATAGTTTATTTATAAGCACTACGTATAAATGATGTCACTGTAAGACACTGTCCATGAGAAACAAAAAGAGCAAAAATTATCCAATTTAATATCAGTTTTTGTCAGTAGTGCAGTATATATTACTAGTGAATGAAGAATATTATCTACACACTAGTCTTCTAATAGAACTGAAGCACAGGGCTAGTTTCATGATTTTGTTAACCTTCCTCCTGCCCTACCACCTCATTTATGCTAATTTCTTGACACAAATAAAATATTAAGTGATGGTAAAGTCTAATCTGTAAGGCACCAATGTAAGCTCATTTAAAATGTCTTCTAAAAAGTGAAAATGAAACAGGTTTTCCCCTTCATTTTCTCTCTGTTGGTTTCCAAGGAAAGTCCTGGATGCATTCTTAATTTTGATATAAAGCTTCCTTGTAACAGCAGCAAAAAAAGTAAAAACTGAACATTTTTCTAGACAGCAATAGCATTTTTATCTTTTTTGGTTTAGTATTAAGAATTTCAAGAATTTTAGACAGCTCTTGAAAAGACTTCAGAAAAGACTTAAAAGAATACTTCAAAAGAGATGTGAAAAGTTCAAGCTAAAACAGAACCTTAGGAAAATAGAATTTTGGAAAACAAAGTTAGAACTACTGTGGCTAAGGTGGAAATGGGGTGGTGTAGTCTTTCTTTAGTGCTGCTACAAGTCTTTAAGGACCATTTAAAAAAATAGGTGTAGAGGAAGATAAATTTACTTGCATTATGCCTATATGATGATGGGAACATCATATAAATTGCATTTGGGTTTTCTGAGAGTAATATATGATTGAAATGAAATTTGCATACTTAGATTAATGAAGCTGAGCAAGTTTGAAGGCAAATATTTCTCCAAATTTTACCTCAAATTGAAAATGATTTTCTCACAATTTCATCAACCTTCACATTTCCCTTCTAAAGATTACGATAACTTATTTCAGTTGATCCATAATAGTATTGTTATGAGTACTCCCTCCATTGGTGCAGATCACCATCTCTATATGTGTTTACATCTTGTTCTGTTCTTGTCCATGTCTTCCAGTAGATCCTTCAGAGAGGAACCATCCAACAAGATTGGGGATATTCTCTTCAGCCTTTCTTTGGGTCTCCTTTAGCAAGCTATTGCCTTACTTTTCATGATTTTCTTGCATCACTCTCATTTCTCTTCCCAATTTTTCCTCCACCTCTCTTACTTGATTTTCAAAATCCTTTTTGAGCTCTTCCATGGCCTGAGACCACTGCATATTTTTTTTGGAGGTTTTGGATGTAGAAGCCTTGAGTTTGATGTCTTCCTCTGATGGTATGTTTTGTTCTTCCTCATCTGAAAGGATGGAAGAAAATACCTTTTCACTGAGAAAGTAACCTTCTACAGTCTTATTTTTCTTCCTTTTTGGGGGCATTTTCCAGCCAGTTACTTAACTTTGGAGTCCTTTGAGTTAAGTGGAGAGTATACTACCTTAGGCTTCAGAGATGTGTTGTGCAGGTGTTCTCTGAGATATCTCTAGGGACCTGTAAGTTCTCAGTTTCTCCAAGGTGGCACAATCAAGGGAGGGGAGTTTACTCCTCTCTTGGCCTTGCTCTGGTCTGTGAGCAACCATAAGCACTCTTTTCTGCCCTGGTACTGTGAGTAGGGTTCCCTCTCCACAGCCACCACCAGCTCCTCTATGCCAGTACTCCTACTCACCTCAGGACTGCCACTCAAGAATGAGAACCAGATCAGCTTCTTGATTCCCCCAGGGTCTTTAGGCCAAGGGTTCCAAAAGTGGATGCTGCTGCAAAAGTGACTGTTGCTGCCCTGGGGCCAGGCCTGGGGCTGGACCTTGCTCTCCTCTCACCCAGGTGAAAGAGCTTTCTTACTGACCTTTGAAATTGTCTTTGGCATTTGTGGGTTGAGAAATCTGGGAACCAAAGTTGCTGCCCATTATTCCTTACCCTGAAGCCTGCTCCAGTCCTGTCCACGCAGCATGGCCCAGATTGGGCTGCCTTCCTCTCTGAGCCTGGTGTGATAGTCATTTCCTGTCGGCCTTCCAGGCTGTCTTGGACTGGAAATCTGTTTCACTCTGTCATTTTGTGACTTCTGCTGCTCTAGAATTTGTTTGGAGTTATTTTTTACAGGTATTTGATAGGTTATGGGGGGAGAGCTAGAGTAGGTGTGTCTTTCTACTTTACCCTCTTGTCTCCCCCTCCCCCCCAGGATATTCTCAAAAAAATTTTTTTTTTAACATTTCATAGGTTCTGGTATATGTTTGATCTATCTCTCTTTCCTTGCTCTTAATACCTGACTAGCTCTTTTCAAAGCATACATTTTCTTGATGACAGCTTTTATGCCATTTCTTTCATGCAAGATAATCTCTTAGTACTTTCTCCAGTCCCTGCTATTTCTTCCTTCATGCTTCCTAACACATTAGGCCAGTTATAAGATTTAGCATACTTCTAGATCATCCCTAGGCTAAGGTCTTTTAGAAGTCTTACCTCCTTTGACATTTATTCTATTCATCTATACTGCACTGCCCAGACCCTTGTGGTTGTCACCTACTAGGCTTCTGATGACTCATGCTTTCATGAGGTGCTTAGTATATACCTTGCTCAAAGAATTCCTTTTGCAGGCAGTGAGGTATAGACTGAATTTAAGTTCCAGCTTTGCTACTTACCTGTATGAATGAATGAATGAATGACATCTAATAAGTACTTTGATACATCAGAACCTGGGGATATAAATACAAAATTGAGACAGTCTTAGCCCTCAAAAATAAACATAAGACACCACAAATTGGGGAGTACTGGCTGGGGAAGGAGAATCTGGGGAGACCTAGGGAATGTAAATTGATACAAAGGACCTTCTAGCAACATTAGTAGTATTGATTTGATTACTGAGCCCAGAGCAAAAGGTGGAAGGAGACACAAGGCAGATGGTAAAATGTGAAGCATGGTCCAATTTGGTCCTAGGAGCAGGCTAGAAATAGGGGGCTAATTGAATTTATACTAGCCATTTGGGACAGCCTGGCCCTAGAACAAGATTTCCATATGTGAATAGATTACTTCTTCAAGGGACTTCAGTTTGTTTTTGTTTTTCTGGTGGTCTGGTCAGAAGATTCCCCGTCCAGCAGGGGAGAAGCAATTCATTTTTTTTTAATATGGCAAGATTAATAATAATGATGATGTGATTTAGGCAAGGGAATAGATCTACCTCATCTGAGATGAAGAAGCACCTGCCAATATACATCAACACCTTTTGTGAAATTGATAGTGTTAGAGAGTTGTTTGGAACAGTGAGAGGTTGTATGACTTAGCCAAAGTTACTTGGTCAGTATATGTCAGAAAAAAAGACTTGAATCCAAGCATTTCTGGCTCCAAGATTTGTTCTCTCCATTATGTCACTATAGCAAAAATAGTTATTACAACACATTTCCCCTCTCAAAAATAAGGAACAATTTTCCCACAAATACAGTTTCCATGGGAATAGTGGGCTTAATTTTTTTTTAATATGATAGCAGTACTCCACAGGTCAAGTACTACTCCCCCATTAGCATCAGTCCTGTGTCACCAAATTGCCTATTGGACATTTCAAACTGGATGTCCCATTGACAAATTGACCTCAACTTCTTCAAAAATTAAATTTACTTTTTTTGCCCCCAAATACTCCCTTCATCCAAGCCCCACCCTCCCCCCCATTTCTGTCAAAGGCAGCACCATTCTTCAAATCTCTCAGGGTTTAAAAACTGGTGCTAATCTGGATTCCTTACTCATTCCTACTCTGCAGATCCAATCAGTTGCCTAATTTTGTCATATCTGTCCTTTTATCTCCACTAAGATAGAAGAAGCAACTCATTTAAACTGTTTGGGCCTCAGCATTTTCATCTGTAAATGAGGACAACAGGCAACAAGCAACAAGCATTTATTAAGTGCTTACTATCTGGCAGGCATTGTGCTAAAGAATTAGATTCAGTTTCTTCTAAGGCCACTTCTAACTTGATCAGTGATTCTGTGATCCAGTGCCCCTATCGTTGGTGACTTCAGTATGTGCTGATCTCTCTTAAAATAAGGCTTTTACCTTATTAATCTCATCAATTCCAGTAACCTCTATTATCTATTAATTAATTATCTATACCATTATGTGAGCCTGCCTCAGCTACCCAAAGAAATGGTCATGCCTCAGACTTCCCTATCACTCAAAACTACCTCTATAAGCTTGAATGCTGAAATTGCCTTCTCTAATCACAGTCTCCTGACTTTTTATCTCTTTCTGCTCCACTCCACAAAATAAAAAATTTTTTAAAATTGATCTTTACCACAAACTCCAGTACTGCTATTTCTTAATTAACTCCTATTCTTTTTACCAAATTTTAGGCCTGATTTTCTTCCCTTCACAGACTTTACCTTACAGTTATCATTATGCTATCTTCTGCCCTTGAATCTCAAGCCCCTCCTCCCTTTTCAGTCAATCAGCTAGCATTTATTAAGTAAGACTCCAAGCCAAGTGCTAATCTACCACTGGGGATATGAAGAAAGGCAAAAAACAGTCCCCACCCTCAGAGAGCATATCTTACAGTCTAATGAGGGAGACAATATTCAAGCAACTTTGTGCAAGCAAGATAAATAGTGGGTAATCTCAGAAGAAAGGCCTGAAGGTTGAGGACTGAGAAGGACTTCTAGTAGGTTCCCTTCCTTAATTCAAGCCATGCAGTCTGAAATACTGAGTGAGGTTATTTTGTCTCATACCTGAGCTCTGCTGAATGCTTCTCAGGGAAGCTAAACCACAAAGCCAGCTGAGTCCACAACAGATTCGTGTTAGTCAATCTCAACTGTTGCTTTCAAGTTCTTTTAATGTCACTTCATTTATTCTCATCTTATATTTCTGATACCAGTTGTTCCAAACCACTTTCCTGTCATCTCTTACCTATCTCTCTCTACAATTGTAATCTAATTTCTGAATTCTGATTCCCATGTTTCTATTTCTCTGTTAAATATCTCTCTTGAATGTCCTGCTGGCACCTCTAAATAATACCTTTGCCCTTTCCCTGCTTTTCTGAGAAAACAAAGGCCATTTTTTGGTATTTTCTCATTTCCCCACCACCATACTTCAAAACATCTCTACATCTTCTCCTATTCACTTCTGTTTTGCTCCAGGCTCCGAGATGACCCTTCTTGCCACAGTTCACCCTTTTATTTACTTATGAGTCTACAACTTTCTGCTTTTTTCTCCTCCATGAGAGAGGAGTTTGGCATAGTGGACAGAGTGCTGGACTTGGAGTTAGAAAAACCTGAGTTCAAATCTTACTAACTGTATGACACTGGGCCATTCACTCTCAGCTTCAATTTCCTTATCTGTAAAGTAAGTATAATAATACCTGCTTTACAAGGTTGTTGTGAAAATCAAAAGAGATAAATGAAATGCTTCACAAACCATAAAGAGCTATGTAAATGTTAATTATTGTCATAATCCAAGAGATTGTCCCATTAATCGTTTCCTATCACTTGTTAATATTTATCTCCCTATACCCTAACTTCTTTTCTGCTCCCTTCAAACATTCTGAGGTCTCTCAAATCCTTAAGGAAATCTTATCAATTCCACAGTCTTCCTTGATGCTTTCTCCTCCCTTAGTTCTTACAACACTACTTTCTTTCTCTCCCCTGGTTCTCCTCCCACCTGTCTGACTGCTCCTCTTCTGCCTCCCTTGCTAGATTATCATCTATCATCTGCCATGTTTAGGCATCCTCCAAGGTCCTGCCTTGCCCCTCCCCCCCTTTTTTTCTCTCTCTACACTCTTTCCCTTTGTGAGTTCAACTTCCATAGGTTGATCATCTCTGGGAAGATGGTGCCAATATTTGTATATCCAATTCTAACTTTTGAACTCCAGACCCATGTCACTATTTCTCTGTTTAATATCTCCACTTGGATGTCCTGCTGGTACTTGTAACTCAACATGTCCAAAACTGAACTCACAAAATACCCTAACCAAAACTTCCCCTCCTTCAAATTTTTCTGTCACTATTGTGAACTGCTGTCATTCATCCAATTCCCCAGGCTTGTAACCTTGAAGTCATCATTTCCTCTTCCTTCTTTTTTAACTCCTCTCCCAGATTAATTGCCAAATCCTGTTGGTTCTACCTCAATAACATTTCTTCCATCCATTCCTGTTTCTCCAGTCACCTGACTACCACCCAACTCCAGCCCCTCATCACCTCTAACATGGACTGTTATAATAACCCTTTAAAAAAAATAGCATTTTGCTTTTAGTGACTTTTTACAAGGTGTCCAGCTATAGGCTTTAGAAAAATACACAACAGGAGGATACATCATAATTTATATTTCACTGGTACAGGCAGGCATAAGGTGACCCCGCAGGCAAGGAGGTCAATGCTCTACAGACTTATACAGCAATACAAGGTTTAAAGACACTGCACAGAGACTAGAACACTCTTAATTAGCTGTGCTTGGCTGATGTCATGAGAGTAGATAAATATGCATGGCAAGGTCTTCCCACAATCCTGTGCTGTTGCACCAAGATGCTGTCTTTAAAAAAAGAAAAAGGAGGAGGAGGAAGGAAACGAAAGACATAGAAGGAAAGAGAAAACCTGAGAAATCCCAGCTTCTGCTGCTTCCTTAAATGGAACTGTACTCAAGGGGCTCATTTTTTTTGGTTTTTTGATGGCCAGGGAGTTTTTTGTTTTATTTTGTTTCGTTTGGTTTGGTTTGGTTCTCTTTTGTCATCAGGCCTCCCTTCTCCAGTCTAGCATTTGCACCATTAGAGAACTAATCTTTCTAAAGCACATGTCTAATCATGTCACTTTTCTATATAAAAACCTTCAGTGGCATTCTATTACTTCTAAGATAAAGTACAATCTCCTAGGCTAGCATTTAAATCCTTTCACAGTTTGGTGCCAGTATACTTCTCCTGACAACCTTTGTTTCCTTCCTGCACTCTACATTCCATGAAGACTACATTACTAGCTCTTCTTGAGCTCAGAGTGCCATGTTTCCACCCTATACGTTTACACAAAATGTGCATCCCCTATACTGGGAATACACAACTTTCTTATCTCTGCCTCTCAGAATTCTTATCTTCTTTCTAGGGTCCGGCTTTCCTGATGCCCCCTATCTATTACCACTCTCTCACACATCAAATATTTCTCCATACTTTGATATCTCCTTTGGCTCCTTTCACTCCATATACTATGCTATCTTTATATATGTGTTATTTCAGATTTCCTTGGTACAATATGATCTCCTTGAAGGCAGAGAATATTTTCTTTTTTTGTATTTCTATCCCCAACACCTCACACAGTATGTTGTATAAGCAAGTGGATATATTAGTTTATTTCTGCGTAACATATGCAAAAAAGCTTAAACGAAAAGGCAAAAAAGTAAAATGTGAAGAGGCCTGATCTGGGAGGCATGAGGACAGACTTCTAGTCCCAGCTTTACCATAGGCAAGTTATTTTATTTCTTTGGGCCTCTATTTTCAGAAGGAAGTTATAGAGCTCCTTTCTATGAAGCTCTAAGGGTTGGACTAGAAGACATCTGGAGTTCTTTCAGGCTCTAGCATTCTGTTTTCTTATCTTCTAAGGTTTCATCTAGCTCTGACATTCTTTGATTGCTTTTTCTAATATACTGTGTTCCAATTTTCTGTGTTGTAAGGTTTTTTTTATATTCTACATTCCATTCTTTAGTATTTTATTTTGTGAAGTTATTCACAGCTCTAAAATTTTATCTTTATTTAATTGCAAGAATTTTATTCTCTTTAAAGGAAAGGTACCAAAGCTTTTAAAATCTTTAAAACCATGTGCAATCTATATCTTGCTTTTAAGACTACCTGAAATTTGGTGCAAAATATTTAAGAAGTATTTAATAGGAAGTAGTGCATATAATTTAGAGTGTATGTGCAAGTGCTCCCCCTCCCCCTGTTTTAAGATCATCCCGTTACTTGCTTCCAGCAATAATTACTTGTCTCTTTGTTGCACAGTAAGAAAACACTGGAGTCTTGATTAGTTAGAATTAAAGAAGGTAAATAGAATTGACTTTTCAGTAGTGGACAGAAAACTGGCCTTGGAGCCAGGAGGATCTAGGTTCATCTCCCACCTGTGACACAACGAGGCTTTGTGACCCTCAGCCAGTTACTAAATTCTCAGTGCCCTAGGCATCTAAGACTACAAGTTATAGAGAAGTTGCCAGTCTGCCTTGGTATAGGAGTTTCCCCATCCAGGAGTTTCCTATATTACTGAAATCATAGGTCCACTACCCAGCTCATCCTTTTCCCAAAACAGTTCAATATTTAGAAACCCATTTATTAGAGGGGTATTAATCTTGGTGCTTTTAATGAGCCTCATTAGTAGTCTATTATACAGGTATAGAAGTTAGAGCTAGATTTGTAACATAATGAACATCAGGTTAGGAATCAAAAAATCTGGTTTCTAGTTTTGCTTCTTTTGCTTAATAGCTTTGTAACCCAAGGTCACTCCCCGTATGCCTCAGCTCCTACTTTTAAAAAATGAAAAGTTTGGATTAGATTTTTTCTAAGATTCCTTCCAGTTAAACATTCTATTTCTAACACTCTGTTCTTAGAGTCGTTGCTCTAAGGTCATTTCTGATAGTCTTTCATATGCTATGGTTTACCAGTCTATGTTAAGGCCCTTTCTACCTTTAATCTTCTATGTTTTCAGGTCCTTTTCATTCTCAGTTCTGTGATCTGAATTAAAAGAATCACATCTCTGTGGCATAGCACTGAGCTATGTATCATAATTTTTTATCTGTTACTATTACACTTATTGTTAGCCCAGGTTATAGAATAATATACACTACTCTAAATTTCTCTTTATCCTAGAGTTCTTCCTCTCATATTCCATCATTTTCTGATGCGCAGTGAATCATAACTTTCTCCTGAAGTCTAAGGCTTACCTATCTTAGTCACATCCCTGACACATAAGGATAGGAGGAAGAAGAGTTGGCATACTCCTAACTCCCCAGTGGCATTTTCTTAGCCTTCCTTTGTCATCATCACTCAGCAACCTTACATTATCACTCCATCTAGATCCCTATAACCATCATCTGTAGACTTTCAGGTCACACTCCTTCCTCATAAAGCTTAGTATGTGGCTTCCAGTTGCCTTTTCCACCCTAGTCTCTGCCTCCTAATGCTCTAAACCTTCCTGATCCTCAGCCTCTCCAACTCCATGGCCTCTGCTGCCTCAGTCAGACACAGCAACAGTTAGACCGATTCTCAAAGTGTGATCTGGGTGGGTCCCCAAGATCCTTTTAGAATGAGTCTTCTAGGACAAAACTATTTTCAAAATAATTTTAAAACATTTGAATTTCTAATGTGATAAATATCAATAAATACAACCCAAACAAACAAGAGATATTTGGAAGGCTCTTCAGTAATTTTTAAAAGTGTAAAGGGGTCTTGAGGCCAAAAAGTTTGAGAACCACTTACTTAGATACAACTTTGTCCCACCTCATCCCCAGCTACCCTGGTTCAATGACCGTTGTGCCAGAATTACTTATTTTGGCTCTGGATATAGTCCTATCAGGTCTTTAGAAAATCATCCTCCTATTTAAAAGGTATTGGTTTCCTTCGGTTTGCATGGTATATTTGAAAGCACTTGGATTTGGAGTGAGATGACTCTAAGTTTGAGTCTTGACTTTGCCATTTATTAAGCTTTGTGACTTTGAGTAAGTCACTTCCCTTCTATGAGATCATTAAATTCAGTGACACATATGGAGTATTATGTAGCTGTATATGTGAATTATCATTATGGTTGACAATGATCATAATTCAGTGCAAGTTTTACTCCTAGTCAATAAAATGAGCCAATACTCAGATTTTGACCCTGCAGGTCTCTTCTATTTACTATTTTCCCTCTCCTTCTAAAAAATACTCTCATCTCACTTCAGAAGAAAATAACCTTACCAGTACAAATAGATTAGAGAGCTGAGCACTACAGGAACCATGCTGAGAACTCAATGAAAGAAAATCAGGAAAAAATATTTAGCAGTTACTGTATACAGTTGGGGCTATTTCAAACTCACAGAAGCCTGCAGGCTTGGCTAATAAAATGTAAACAATTGCCATCTATTTCTGCTACTTTTCTTAAATATGGAGAATTAAGCATCTTACCCTCATTGAAGCTGACCTCTAATACCTTATTATGACCTGGAGATGACTCTGTCTCTTAAAATCTATCTCAGGATGGCTAGGTGGCTCAGTGGATAAACTACCAGACCTAGAGGCAGGAAGACCTGAGTTCAAATCTGTCCTCAGACATTTACTAGCTGTGTGACCCTGGACAAGTCACTTAACTCCGATTCCCTCCAAAAATTAAAAAAAAAAAAAAACTATGCCAGATGAGAGCAAATTCTCACAGGTCCCACCAAGTTAGAATGACTTAGAAGAGGGGTGTAGGAATCTTTGTCACCCAGGTACCAGCTAAGCTGAGTACAGAAATAGGTTTGACTGCCTGAGAATGAGTTCTTTGGCCACAGAAAACCATGAAATGTAGTAGGACTATAATCTGTGTCATTGAAGGGAATGTAACAATAGAATCATAGATCTTTTGATTTTTTAAAGTAAGACTTCTTATATGTTGGAGTTAAACAATGTTATACCTAAATAAAGAGCTTTAGTGACTATTTTGTACACTCATATGACAGTTGGAAGAGATCTTAAAATGTGTTAGAACGGAGAACAAAGTATGTTAGAACTAAAATAGCAGATATTCTTAGAACAGTGTTATCAAATGCATGACCTGCAACACTCCTAAGTGCTGCTTTAACCAGATTAAAATGTATTTAGGAAATATTTAACAAAATAAATAAATACATTAAAATATAGATAATATTGTATTTTAAAACTAAGTAAATATGCAGCACTGTGGCTTTGCATTACTACCAAGGGCTGAGTAGACTGAACCTAGTATAGAACCTCATATTTTTCCTAGCACTCTGCTTGGTCTTTGCCTTTCAATTTATTACCCTACCCTTGTGCATTAAAGGTTTCAGTGTGCATCTCTTTCCCATTAAATTGTATGCCCCAAGAAATTAGGGTCTATGATGTATCTATTTGTTATATTCCTCAGAGCCTTTAAGGAGTTTAATTTTTGTTGAGTTGGATTAGAGGGAGGAGATACAGTATAAATCAAACAGCATTTATCAAATACCTACTGTGTCCAAGTGTTAAGCTAGGTACAAAGATAAAAATTCATTTGTCTCTGCCCTCAAAGAGTTTACATAGTATTGGGGCAGACAATGTTTTATGTTGTCTAGGGTATCCCAAAAGTCATAACAAAAACAAGTAGATTTAAATTGAACTAACACTTGTGAGAATTCCTGTATATATATAAAACAGGTCATTGGGAGGAGAGGAAGGCGTTAGTAATTTGGTCGGGGAGAGGTCAGGAAAAGCCTCCTTTGGGATAGCAATTGAGCTTTGAAGGTAAGTAGGCCCAGGAATGCATTTCAGATATTAAAGAAACCCAGACAAAAGAATAATCAGGAATTGGAATGTTGCATGGGATGAGCAGCGAACCTACAAGTCTGGCTGGTTTGTAGAGTGCAGTGAGACTTGTCATGTGTATATTTAGTAAAGATGGAAAGGTAAGTTGGATCGAGGCTAAAAGTTTTTAAATGACAAGCAGGAATTTGTAGTTGATCCTAGAAGTAAGAAGGATTTGTTTGAGCAGGGGCAATGACCTGCAGAAGATGAACTGGAGAAGGGAGAGAGACTTGAAGCAAAGAGATCAATTAGGAATCTGTTGCAATAATCTAGGCAAGAAATGTTGAGAACCTGAATTAGGGAATAATGTGAGTAAAGAGTAGGAGACAGATGTGAGAGATGTGGTGTAGGTAGAGTCAATAAGACTTCATATCTGGGTCATGTGGGAGGAAGGAGAGTGAAGATTTAAGGATGGTTCCCAAGTTTCAAGCCTGCAAGACTAGAAGGATGGTGGTGCCTCCGCAGAAATGATCAGAAGAGGAGGGGTAAATATGACACTTATCACGGCGTATTTCCGTCCTTAGATTCATATCACAATATAGCCATGTCTTCTTATCCCATGTGACCCTTATTTTTCTTTACCAGGTATCTTGTAATAATTGAGGCTCCACAAGGCCTACTAGAGTCCTTTCTTTTTTCTTTTTGCATTTCAAAAGTACAGGAGACTGTCAGAGAAACCTAGGGCTTTCAGGCTTGGTTACTACAGCCTACTATGCATACCCTTGATAATGTTTCTTACCCCATTTCTTGCACATGAAGTCTTTGTGAGGATCACAATTGGTGACAGGCCTTAGTCTACTTAAATCGACTCTGCATCTTTCTGTTGCTTTTTGAGTTGTAATTTTACTTGTAGAATCTTGGAATGTTAGAGTTGAAATGGACCCTGGAGATCATGTAGGCCGACCTCTTCATTTTACGATGAGGAAAAATTAAGTAACTTGTTCCAGGTCAAAAAGCCAGGAAGCAGCAGAGCCAGGCTTGAATCCAGTAAGGCCTTGATTCCAATACCAATGGCCTTTGCATTCACTTGACTTCTTTCTAGGGCCCCTTTCTGGGCCTCACTTGTAAAAGCAAAGAGATTGGGGTAAATATTCTTTAAGTTCCCTTCCAATTCTGACTTTCTATGACTTCCAAGACTGGAGCAAGGACTAAATATTAAGCCATGGTTTTGATTTGGGTCTCCAGGCCAATTATTTTGGGTATTCAAGGCTTTTTTAACTTAACTTTTTGATTTCCAGGCAGTGTTTCAGAGAGCTGAGGTTACTGTCAGTCTGACCCCTCTGGATAAGTAGGGTGTTACTGTAATTACTTGAAAAATTCAAATGGAATTTAATTTACAGAGATTTAGATTCTATAACAAGATTGGTTCAACATGAGCATTTTTAAGCTGGTGCTCATTCTTTCAAAAGGTGTTTGCAAAGTGACTTTTATTTCCCCCCAATAATTTTCTAAGCTGAAAAATAAAAACTTACATTTGCCTTTAAACCTCAAGATTATCCTTTTGTCTTTAAAATTTGTGAACTTAGTTAGTTCTTTTCAGATCTCCAGGTTCCTTCCTAGTTCCACTAGTTCTCACAAAGAGTAGCTAGGAATGCTATGCTATTTTCATATCCAATTAGAAGCATAGATGGTTAAGAGTTAGAGGGGAAGCAAAAAACAAAGAATATTGACTCTAAAAGGTACTTAGATGAAAAAATTCCAAATACTCAGTCCAGGAGAGACCTTAGAATATAGTATGTTACAGTTAAAAAAAGACCTTAGAGACTTATTTAGCCAAAACTCCTTATTTTGCAGATTAAGAAACTGAGATCCTGAGAAATTGAATGACTTGTGTGCTGGTTAAATGACTTGGTGTGAGTTATCTAGAACCCTTGGTTTTTATAAAGATTATTGAATTTATCTTTTTACAAAGTGGGAAGCACAAAACAAAGAATATTGACTCTAAAAGGTACTTAGATGAAAAAATTTCAAATACTCAATCTAGAATAGACCTTAGAACATAGTATGTTACAGCTAGAAAAGAGACCTTAGAGATTTATTTAGCCAAACCTCCTTATTTTACAGATTAGGAAACTGAGGTCCTGAGAAATTGAATGACTTGTGTGCTAGTTAAATGACTTGGTGTGAGTCATCTAGAACCCTTGGTTCTTATAAATATTATTGAATTTATCTTTTTACAAAGCTTTTTCCTGCTTCCAGCTGGGGTCCCCACCATTTCTCACACACAGTGAGAATTAATTCAACCTTAATTATGGCTCTCACTTTTTTTTCACAACTAAAAATACATCAGCAGTTGTTGTGTAGTACTAAATTAAGTTGGCAAAATGTTCAGAGGTCCTGTTGACCGTGCTATTAATCATCAGATTTTTCAGAGAAGATTTTTAAAAAATCATTATCCGAGATTTGTTTTAATTGAATCTATTTTACCTTGTAAATTATAAAAGCAGAGACAGATACCATTGCTTGCAAATACCTTCTCTCTGTATACATAGTTTAATAAACAAGGGTAGTTTTCAGTGACTTGAGAGCAAGTGGTTCATTACTTTATAGTTAATTGTTTGCTACACCACAGTCTTTAGGGGACCCTGCTTCTATACAGTATTGCTAAAATGCTTATGTATTATTCAGCATAAAAACCCTGAAAATTTAAACGTCTTCCAACAATCATAATAGCTATTATGCTGATATAGTGTATTTATAAGGATTTTAGAACCATAGAATGTCAAAACTGGAGTATTTAGAATACAGAGTGGTAAGGCTGGATGGGAAGCATAGAATGTTAGAATTAAAAGGCCCCTTAAAAGACATTTCTTATGAATAGCTGCTTCATTTTATGGATAAGTAAAGTTAGGCCCAAAGGTTGGAAGTGGTCATATATTGAACTGGTAGTAAAGGCTAGTCTAGAATACAGAGTTTAATTTTATTTAACTTATTATTAAAATAATTTATTCATTACACCATTTGACTTAGAAATGGCTTTGAAACACAAAAATGTTGGAACACAAAATATAATATGTTGAAAATGGAAGGAATCATCTTAAAGTGGAGAAACTGAGGCTCAAGAGTAGAGATGCCCTTGAGAATATCTGAAAAATGAACTGGAGTATTAGAAGGGAAAAGGAAAGCATTTCCTCTCATTTAGAAATATCAAGTGCCCCCCATATTAGGGACTGCTGAAAGCTGTTACAGGCATACCAAGAAAAATGATGACAGGCCACAGCTCATTTAAAAATTTGAATGGAGAAGAACTGATGTGAGCTGCAGAATTTTAAAAGTGTTAGTTTTTCAGCACTGTGAAATTAATTGGTCCCCAAATATAGCATACTCTTGCAGTAACTGGAATCTTGAGGTGCCTCTAGCTTTTGTTACCTTTATTGAGTATTTCTTTGTTGACTGTGAAACAAGAACTATTTTTTTTTCTAATCAGTGGTCTTTCATTCAACAAATTTTTATTGAATATATGTATCCATGTCAGTTGAATCATGTTTTGAAAAGTAATCTAATTAAAACTGCATTTGCAACTTAGAAAAAATAAGAGAAATGAGATTCCTTTTCATTAACATACATTTAAAATCATTTGGAGTAAGGACATATGAATGCAAACGGCAACATGCTATATCAGAAGTATTGGTCTGAGGGCCAAGGACTTTGGGTTCTATTTGATCTCTACTACTTGTTAATTGTGTGACCTTGGGAAAGTTACTTTCCTTCTCTAGGCCTCATTTCTCTCATCTGTAAAATGAGTGATTAGATTAGCGTAATCTTTCCATTCCATTCCAGCTCTTAATATCCTGTCTTATGTTCTTGTTAAAAGATTCAGTGAAATAAGGTCCCTACCAGATATAACATTTCATAACATCCAATGTTCTAAGGTCCCTTCCCACCTTAATATTCTTTACTCCAAGTTTTAACAGTCTATGTACCTCCCAGCTCTTACATTCTTTAGTCTATGAGCTAACACTTTATACTCTGAGGTCCCCTCCAGCTCAAGCAGCCAAGAAAATGAAACAGCTGAAATAAATATGCTGCATTTAAATTGAAAATTAACTAACCAATTAAGGGTTAAATTTGTTTGCCACTATCTAAATGGATAAGAATTCACTGAATTATTAGGTAATGATAATGAAGGAAATCCAGGTTTCATTAAACTGTTTAGGAATAAGCACACTTGTTTACTTAAGGTGAATTACTTTTCTGAGTAACACTTAGGATTCACTTGTCTCTGCTCCTCAGATCTTTCATTTCAGCTGTTTTCTGATTCTCTCTGCTCTTCTCTTTAATCCCATCAGCTTTGTTCTTTCTTAATCATTTCCTGGCTGAACAAAAGTCCAGGGCAGTGGGCAAACTTAAGACAAGTTGGATAAAATACTTTTCAGAGCTGTCATGGTATTTTCAAGTGTCCTCAGCCCTCAGTGTTCAGATGGTTCAAGCCCATTAAGTGAGACACACAGGTTACTGCTGACAGTTTATACTCTTCTGCTTTGGTGGATTATTGGTATAGACACTAATGCTGGAACATAGCTTAGGGCTAAAGCAGTCAAGTTTTCCAGGGAAAGATGTTCTCCTTGCTTATATCCTGTGTTGTATTATCTTTTGCCTTTACTAATCTACAGCACAGACAGCTTATTTGGTAGTAGAAAACCAAGGAAGTTATAGAATTAGAGAACATGAAGAGTTGGAAGGGGCGTTTTTTCTCTTGCTCTCAGCCTTTTCTGGTCTGTGGAGTACCTGTTAGTTCAGGCAGCAGTATAAATATGGCTGAGTGTAAGAACCATACGATCCATAACCAATCACAAAAATGGTCTAGAAATGGCATCAGGAAACCTAAGTCAAAGAGATATGAGTCTCTGAAAGGTGTGACCCTGACTTTCTTAGAAACGTGTACTTTATCAAGAAACATAAGAAGGGGCCAAAGAAGATGCAGGCCAACAATGTCAAAGCCATCAAAGCCTGAACACCAAGGTGTCCAAGGCCAATGCCCAGCACTCTGGCCCCAAGAGGAATAACCGGCCCTAGGGTTAGCAGTAAATACCCAGGCCTCAGGATCATAAAGCCCAATTCTAAGGTTGCCAGAATCACTGATCCAAAGGCTGCCAAGCCTGGTGACCCAAAAGTCATCAAGTCTGACCCCAAGATCACCAGATCTTGGCCCAAGGCCACCAAATCTGATACCAAGGCAGCCAAGTATAAAGTCAGAGTCACCAAGTCTGATCCCAAGGTCACCAAGTCTTATCCTAAGGCCACCAAATACAATCCCAAGGCAGCCAAGTCTAAAGCCAAAGTCACCAAATATGATCCCAAAGCCACTAAGTGATTCCAAAGCTTCTAAGCCTACTGACCTCAAACCTGCTGAGGCTGCCAAACCTAAAGATGCTGGAGCTAAGGTTGATGCTCTCAAACCTTTAAAATAGATACTTCACGACAGAAGGACTTATTTAAGCCCTAAACCACCATATTTTTTTTCTTAGCCAGGGTATGATAATTCATTATTTTGTACAAATAAAGGAAATGGTGAGTCATATGGGTTGAAAAGAGCCTTGCAAAATTATCTTCACAATCAATAATTTTACAATTGAGGAAATTGAGGCACATATAGGTTAAATGATTGTTTTTCTAATCAGTCAATAAGAATTTATCAAGTTTCTGCTGTATGTTAGGATCCTGTGCTTGGTGTTAGAGATACAAAGACAAAAACAAGACAGTCCTTACTCTCAAAGTGTTTAGAGACTACGGGGAAATAACACGTGTAAGAAAATGCAAAATATGTAAACGGTAAATACAAAATAATTGGTGGAGGCAAGCTAAGATAGGGGTGGGGGATCAGAAAGGACCTCACTTTAAGGAAGTGAAGGATTCCCAGGGGTAAAGGTAAAGAGGGAGGGAACAGCTAGTCAGTGCAAAAGTCAGGAACTTAAAACCCCATTCCCCTGACTAGGGCTTTACTTTAAAAAAGAAGCTATACTGTGCTACCTACCTTAATAATCTCTAATTATTTTGTGAAAAATATTTATTGATGCCTTTGGTGTTATATTGTCCATCTGACATGTGACAAAGAAAAACAATGAAATAAAACCAGTGACCATGTCTGAAATATTGCAGCATTCTCTCCTAGAAGACATATAGTACAATACTTTCCTAGATGTCACCTATCTCTTCCTGTCAGTGACAGAGGAGGTGGCTTTCCTTATTACTTACTTATTACCACTTGAGATCTTCATTGTTTTGTCAGTTACTGAGAATTCCACTCTCCCACCTAGCTGCCGTAGAGAGTTGTGACGAGGACCAGCCATAGAGTCAGATGACCTGGGTTTCTTACCATTGTATCCTTAGGCCAATGCCAGCCTCCTGTGGGCTTAGCTTCCTCAATTCTACAATGAGAGATTTGAATTTAAGGATCTCTGAGGTCCCTTTCCATTCTAGATCTGTAATCCTATTACCTAATCTAATTTAATCTATTCATACTATTGATAACAATTTGCATTTATGCAGTACTTAGTGGGATATATACTGCTTGCTTTCATATCCATTCTCTTATTTTATTCTCACAACTAGTCACATTTTACAGATGAGTGAATTGAGGTCCCACATAGGGGAAGTGATTTGTCCTAGGTTCACACAGTTTTTGTTGTGTTGTTTCAGTCATGGCTTACTCTTTGTGACCCATTTGGCATTTTGTTGGCAAAGATACTAGAGTGAGTTTGCTATTTCCTTCTCCAGTGCATTTTATGGATGAGGAATTCGGACAAACAGGATTAAGTGACGTGCCCAGGGTCACACAACTAAGAGTCCGAGACCAGATTTGAACTCATGAAGATGAGTCTTTCTGATTCCAAACCCTGCGCTCTATCCACTGTGCAACCTAGCTACCCAGTTAATAAGGGTTTAGTCTGGGTCCAAATTTAGGTCATCTGAACTCCCTAGACCATGGCTTCTGACTCTACTATGCTGTATCTCATGACATTTCATTTAAATACACTTTTGATTTCTCCTATGCATTCCTTTAGGTTTCTGTTTTCTAAGTATCACCTCAGTTCCTCTCTAGTCTAATGTATTAACCTCCACCAGGCTGATACAGGAGAGTGGGAGAATGTACTGCTGATGTTTTCATTAAGGAAGCTAGTTGATCAATTGGCTTCCACAAGATTTCATGCATTTTTAAGAACCTCTTCATATTCCTCTTTCCAATTTCTGGTGTAATATATGCTGTGGATTTCTCAATCCAGAAAGCAAAGCACCTACATGTTGTCACTAATGAGACCAATTTTGCCTGTCTTTTAATCCTGGGAATCCCTCGAGTACGTGTTTATTGCTTTAAGCCTGCCAGTTCTCCCATTTTAGTGGTTCATCATCATCATTTCTTTGTGCTCCAACACTATGGAGTATTAAAAAGACCAGATTTCATACATTCTTGTGATCTTCCAAAGTTAGTCTCATTATATGATTTCCCTTTACACAAAAAGTTAGTTATCCAGTACTGTCACTCTATACTTGGCTATATTTTTTTCCCCAAGAAATATTAAAAGAGCTTTTAATAGCTCAGAATATTTGGAAAATGGAGATCAGCTTATTAGTTAAGTATTTAAGTTAACTACTGCCTTTACTTCTTGACACTCTACCCAGCCTTCAAGCTTCCATTTCCAATTCTGCCTTCTCCAGGGTTTCCCTCTCTCCTCCCTAGCCCTCCCTCAGGTGGAAGTGATCACTCATTTATCTGATTTCATAGTACATTTTTCCTTTTTTAAAATGCAACTTTTATATTCTAATTTGTACTGTATTTATTTGCATGTGTATCTTATCACCCCTATCATACTTTAAGCTGCTTAATAAAGGGGGGTGGGTTATTTTATCTTTTCCTTTCCCTTGGTAAGCCCTAGTGGGGGTACTTACCTTATCTGTCTCTCTTTCCTAGGATTTACCAAGGATACTTAATAAATGTACAGGCTAGATATTTAGTAAATGTTGATGGGGGATGGATTAGTGGATAATATGTTCTCCCTTTGTAAGATACCAAAAAAGAAAACATTTATCAAACGTGCCACCCAGACTGTAGCATTCCCAAGTGCATCTGAGTAAGACTAAAATGTCATTGGTAAATGTTGAATAAAATGAATAAAAACACAATCAAACGTGGATAACATTACATTTTAAAATAAGTCAGTATGAGGTGGCAAAGAACCTTGTGTAAGGATTAGTGGTCCCCTTTCTATTTGCTTTTGATACTACTGTTTTAGATGACAAAGCCCAGAGAAGGGCAAGATTAACGTGGAATGAAGACTTTCATAGTTCTATTCTCACCTATCTAACCACTATTACTGATTTTACTGGCTTTCATACCTTAATTTAACCCAGGATTATCTCCTAGGCTTTCTTCTCTAATCTAATCAACTTTCATGGGCTGAATTATCATCTTTTTGCAGATTACTCCCATGTCTATCAGTTCCCATATGTGGAACTCTAGTTCCACATAAACAAAAGTTCCCAATCTTATTTGGCCTATTGTACCCTTTTAAAAAAAATTTTACTCAATGCCTCCCTGGAAATCTACTTTTTAAAAACCCTTTAACAGTTTTTTTGAAATTTGTATCATTTCAAAAATATGAATTTTTGAAATGATATATTTTAAATATAGTAATTTATTGTAAATGTGTGGAATTTTTTCAGAATTGAAATTTTGATGACACAATATTGCATCATGTAACCATATAGTATCATATTGCAAACAAGTCATTACGCACACATATTCCTATCGATGAATGATGGATTTCCTGACAATGGGTGACAGGCTTGCCTGCCAACACTTGCCTGTTAAAAGCTTTTGACGACTTGACCACTGATGGGTTATAATTTGCATTTTGTGTATTTATTTGGAAAATAATGTAATCACTATGACTTTAACTCTATTACACAATAGATGAAACATATATACCAGTGGTTTTTCAAAATTCTATTCTCTTTTTTCCTTATGCTTCCATTATCCCCTTATTTTTATTCATTGCCCCCCCCAGTTGTGCTGGAGGTTACCACTGCTGGATCTTCCCAGTGCCCCCAGGGGGTGGTATTTCTTACTTTGGGAACCTGCACATAAAAACCACTGCCTGTTAGTTGAAACATGTAGATCTTCCATAGGCACTTCAAACTAACCATCTTCCTACTTCCCATATTTCTTTTTATGGTGTCACCATCTTTCTACTTAACCAGGGTTGCAATCATTCTCACCTCCTATCCCCCTTTTCCTCATATCCCCCACATATCCTGTCAGTTGTGAGTCTTCTTGATTCTACCTCCATGTTTCTTCCCTCTGTCTTTTCTCTATTCATACACGACCTACTCTAGTTCACACCCCCATCTTCTGTAATGGACTGCTATATACAGACTTCCCTATCTTCAGTGTTTCTTCTCTCTGATCCATCCTCTATACATCTGCCACAGTTATGTGCCTAAACACAGGTCTCACCATATTGTTCTCCTCCTGATCAAGGAATGTCAACAGAACCCTCAAGAATGAACTACACATTCATCTGTTTAGCATTTAAAGTCCAGCACAATCTTGCTATAGCTTAACTTTCCAGGTTTATTTCACAATAGTCTTCCTCACGTACATTCCAGTCAAATTGGCCTATTTGATATTTACAGTATATGTAATTCCATCTCCTATCTCCATGCCTTTGCTCAGGCTTTCCACATACCTGGATTGCTGGTCTCCATCCTTACTTCAGGCTTCTTTCTTAAAGGCTTAATTCAGTTGCCACAAGGCCTTTCCTGATACTTTTCAATTGTTAGTTCTCTCCTCAAAATTACTTTGTATCTATTCTAAATTTACTCAGTAAATGAGACTCCCTGAGACCAAAAACTGTATGACCTTGGACAAGTCACTTAACTTCCTTGTGGTCAGTTTCCTCATCCATAAAATAAAGACATTAGACTAGAGACCTTTGAGGTCCAACTCTGGATCTACAATCCCATGATCCTGTGATTCAGCACTTCGACTAATGGGCTAAAAACCCCCTCTTCATTGCCCCACCAACAAGTTGTCATTTAATTAAAATCAGTTGACAAGCATTTATTAAGTGCTTATTACTGTACTGGGGATACAAATACAAGCAAAAAGAAAGATAGTCTCTGTCCTCAAGGAAATTTCATTCTAATGGGAAAGATTATACATAAAAGGGAGCTAAAAAGGTTGGGAGTAGGGAAAGCTTCCTGCTATGATGGAGAAGTTCACATGTTGACAGCCTGATGGGAAGTGAAGAGATGGCTTGTGTGTCTTTCTTAAATGGAGGTTCTGGGAGGAAATGTCCAATCAGAGAGAGATAACACAGGGTCTGAGGTGTGCATTCCAATGCTTTTGGGATGAAGAGGTTTCTGGGGTATGATGGACAAGTCCAGAGGAATTAAACCTCTGCTTAAAAGCTTCCAGCTGCAAGCAACAACTGCACCTCTACCTAGACCCCTTCCTTCCCAAGTAGTTTATAATATATAGGAAGTTTGAGAAAGAACTTTAATGGGTGCCAGAAAATGATGAGCTTGGTAATATAGTCACTTTCAAGAACACTGTATGTAGGAAACCTTGAAGATGACAGAATAAGAGTTTTCCTTCCACTTCCTCAAATCAAGTAGAAGACATCTCCAAATAGAGAAAATATATCAAGGACAAAAGTGAAAAATAAAAAGAACTCAGTACTTTGTAATTTTTAATGAAAAAAAAACAAAAAGTTTATCAACCTCTTGATTTTGGCACTTCTTTCTTAGCACTGAGCCACTCTCCATGTCCTGAAGACTTCCCCGTATTTGTTGTGGTAGCTATGTTTTTTATATTTTTTATTTTCATAACCAAGGAGAAAATAGTCTGCTTCATTATGCGTTCGTGACTCCATAGTTTTTTCTCTGGATGTGGATGACATTTTGCATCATGAGTCCTTTGAAAATGTTTTAGGTCCTTGCACTGCTGTGAAGGGCTAAGTCTATCAAAAACAATCCTTGCAAACTATGGATATTACTGTGTATGATATTCTCTTGGTTCTGCTCACTGCAGTCAGCATCAGTTCATATAAGTCTTTCCAGGTTTTCCTGAAGTCTGCCTGCCATTTCTTATAGCACAATAGTATTCCATTACATTCATATACCACAACTTGTTCAGCCATTCCTTAATTGATGGGCATTCCCTTGATTTCCAGTTCTTGGCCACCACACAGAGATATGCTATAAATATTTTTGTACATGTGAGTCCTTTTCCCATTTTTGTGAGATCTTTTTCAGATACAGCCCTGGAAGTGGTATTGCTGGGTAAAAGGGTATGCACATTTTTATAGCCCTTTGGGCATAGTTCCAAATTTCTTTCCAGAATGGATCAGCTCATAGCTCTACCAACAGTGAATTGGTGTTCCAACTCTCCCACATCTTCTCCAACATTTGTCATTTACCTTTTCTGTCATGTTAGCCAGTCTGATAGGTATGATGTGGTACCTCAGAGTTGTTTTGATTTGCATCTCACTGATCAAGATTTAGAGCATTTTCCCACATGACTATAAATAGCTTTAATTTCTTCCTCTGAAAATTGCCTGTTCATATTCTTTGACCATTTGTCAGTTGGGGAATGGTTTGTATTCTTGTAAATTTGACTCAATTCTCTATATGTTTTAGAAATGAGGCCTTTATCACAGACACTAGTTGTAAAAATTCTTTCCCAGTTTTCTGTTTCCATCCTAATTTTGGTTGCATTGACTTTGTTTGTACAAAACCTTTTCAAGTAATCAGAGTTATTCATTTTGCTTTTCGTAATGTTATCTATCTCTTATTTGGTTATAAATTCCTCCATTCTCCATAAATCTGATAAATCTGATTCCTTGCTCCCCTACTTTGTTTATAGTGTCAACCTTTATACCTAGATCTATTTGGATTAAAGACTCATTTGGACTTTATTCTGGTATACAGTGTCAGGTGTTGGTCCATAGCCAGTTTTTACCACACTATTTTCCAGTTTTCCCAGCTGTTTTTGTCAAACAGTGAGTTCTTATCCCAGAAACTAGGGTCTTTGGGTTTATCAAAGTGTGTACCTAACCTATTTCACTGATCTACCCCTCTATTTCTTAACTAGTACCAAGTAGTTTTGGAGATTGCTACTTTATAATACAATTTGATGTCTGGCATGGCTAGGCTACCTTCCCTAGTGTTTCTTTTCATTCATTATCTTGATATTCTGGACCTTTTGTTCTTCCAAATGAATATGGATATTATTTTTTCTAGCTCTATTAAATAATTTTCTAGTAGTTTGATTGGTATGACACTGAATACTAAATCAATTTAGCTAGAATTGTCATTTTTATCACATCAGCCTGGCCTACCCATAAGCAACTGATGTTTTTCCAGTTATTTAGATCTGACTTTATTTCTGTGAAAAGTGTTTTGTGATTGTGTTCATATAGTCCCTGGCTTGTTTTTTTTTTTTGGCAGGTAGACTCCCAAATATTTTATAGTGGCTATCATAACTTTAAATGGGATTTCTTTTTCTATCTCTTGCTGTTGAGCTTTGTTAGTAATATGTAGACAAGCAGATGATTTATGTGGGTTTATTTTATATCCTGCAGCTTTGCTAAAGTTGTTTATTATTTCAAGTAGTTTTTTTACTTGTTTTTCTCAAATTCTCCAAGTATGTCATCATATCATCTGCAATGAGTGATAACTTAGTTTCTTCTTTGCATATTCTAATTCTTTCTGTTCTCTTATTGCTAAAGCTAACATTTCTAGTACCATATTGAATAACAGTGGTGATAATGGGCATCCTTGTTTCACTCCCGGTTGTGGTGGCTCAAAGCCCATGAAGCCAACTAACCCTGAGACTTCAGAGGACAGGAAGACAGATATTGATTGTAGAGGGGTATTGGTCACAGGGAAGAAGCTTGTGGAAGTGTGAAGGCCCCCGAAATGTAGTGTTGTTACAATATTTCATAAACATAGGAGGAAACAGCAACCAATGTCAATTTTACTTTGGATAGTGCCTATTTTTGTTCTAAATTTTCTATTCTATTATTAAATGTGTTGATTTCTCATGTAATTAATTTCTATCAAAGAAATAACTTTGATATTTTCACTTAATTCTTTAATCTTCTGAACCATTCTAGAGGTTATTACAGTTACTAACAATAAACAGACATGAGAAAAAAGTGGAGAAAAGACCCAAATGTAAAAATGTATCCATGTTTCTCTTTAACATTGTTGGAAGCTACTCCCAACCCCTTCACAAATAGTACCTGAGGCTCAGCCTATAAGCCAAAGGCCAGTTTCAGAGAGGAGGGTGGAACTTAGAAGAATAGCATCGAAAAAAAAAAGAAGAGTGATTCAATCCAACTGTAGTTGCCTCATGGGGTCTCTTGGTTACAATGTCCCAACTAGTCATCCTTATACCTTGAGGACTACAGATCCCATCTAATCCCCATGGTCTGATAGAAGAAAGAACAGGTAGCAGGAAACAGAGAAAAGGCATGCAGTTCTGGGTCTATAGAAGGGAAAATGTCAGTAAGAAGCTTATTTACAACAAGGACACTATAGAAAAATCAGTAGTGACTGATAAAGATGGGTAGAAATTGGCTAAGGAGAAAAGAATAATGGAAAAGAGAGCCATCTCAACGAATATTTCAAAACAAAGGGAATTGAATCAGAATTCTTTGAGGAAGGTGAAAGTATTGCAAATTTATTTTCCTGATAAAGGCTCCCAAATGATAATGTGCATTGGACTTGGAGTCAGGAAAATCTGGGTTCAAATTATGCTTTGGACTGATAATTCTGTGACCCTGGACAAATAATGTTAACCTCTCTGTGCCTTAGTTTTATCATCTGTCAAATGAGAAGGATATTTTTAATTGACATATAAAGATGCTTCAGCTTTAAATCTATTATCCCATGAAAATGGTACAGAAGAATAATTAAAGAATTCAATGAAAATTTTAAAGAAATAAGGACAGAAATGAGAGTTCTCAAGGAAGAATAAACATGTCTAAGAGAATAGAAATTTTATGTCATTTAAGATTTAAATTTTTTTTTACTTAATATAGTATTTTTCCCCAGTTACATGTAAAGATAGTCTTACAAAAATGAAAGTTGAAAACTGTGAGTTCCACATTTCTCTCTCTTTTCTCCCTCTCCCTATAATAGCAAGCAATCATATTTCCACAGTTGTCATGTTGTGAAAGAAGAATCAAAACAAAAGGGAAAAACCATGAAAAAGAAAAAACAACAACAAAAAAATGAAAATAGTACACTTTGATCTGCATTCAGATTCCATCATTCTTTCTCTGGATATGGTTAGCTTTTTCCATCATGAGTCTTTTGGAATTGTCTCAGATCATTGTGTTGCTGAGAAGAGCTAAGTCTATCATGGTTGATCATCGCATAATGTTGCTGTTACTGTGTACATTGTTCTCACTCTGCTCAAGAAAATGGAAATTTTAAAACAAAAACAGAGATGTGTTCCAAAGAAGGACACTCTTGAAAAAAGAGGACAGTGGGCTTGAAAAAAATGCACAGGTAGGATGCTGATAATTGAAAGAAAATCAGACTACAAAATTCGGAAAAACATAAGCAATCTAGGGATTTTATGACTTGTAGAAAACTATAATAGAAAACTTGAATACTGTGTTTCAAGAAATCATGCAGCTAAAGTATCCAAAGATATTTTAAGTAGAAGTCAAAGTACAAATTAAGAGAATCAATGTAACACCAATGGGAAAAAGATTCAAGTTTAACTTAACTAAGAAATATTGTAGTCAAACTCTGGAATTACAATAGCAAACCACAAATCTCATAAGCAACAAAGACAAAATCTTTCACATTCCAAGAATAACCAATCAAAATGACACACATTATTCCTTGTTTATAAGAAATCAAAGTAAAAGTTGGAATAAGATATGCAAAAAAAAGCAAAGATTATCATTTAATATCTAAAAATAACATCCTGCAAAACTAGCCTAAGTATAAAAAAAATGTGTATTTAACAGAAAGGAAGTATCAAGCAATCAACAAGTATTTACTAAGTGTTTATAATGTATAAAGCACTGTGGTAGACCCTGGGAATACAGACAAAAATGGCATTTCCTCCCCTCAAGAAGTTTACTTTTGATTGGGGAAAGATACTAAAAATTTACAAAATAAATACAAGGTAAATTTTTTGGTGATAAGACACTAGTAGGTCAGTGATCAGGAAGACACACAGATAGAAGGTGAGTTTTGAAGACAACAAGGGATTTCAAGAGACCAAATGAGGTGACAGTGCATTCCAGGGGCATTGAGGACTGCCAGTACAAAGGAGTGGTGATGGGAGATGGAGCATTGTATGCAAAGAATAGCAGAATGGCCCATTTGACCAGACTGTATCATGTGTGAAGGGGAATAATGTACTTCAGGGAAAGGCAATGAGTTTAGTTTTGGATACGTTGAGATTGAGATGCTTTTGGCACATCCAGTTTGAAATATTCTTTAGACAGTTGGATACATAAGATTGTAGCTCAGGAGAGAGAATAGTGCTGAATATATACATATATATATATATATATATATATATATATATATATATATATATATATATATATATAGAGAGAGAGAGAGAGAGAGAGAGAGAGAGAGAGAGAGAGAGAGAGAGAGAGAGAGAGAGAGAGAGAGAGCCATCCACACAGAGTTAATTAAACTCCTGATTGCTGACGTGGTCATTAAATGACAGATTATAAAGAAAGAACAGAAGAGACATCCTAGGACACAAATGGTTAAGGGGTGACATGGGAAAAAATGGTAAGGTATGGAGGAGGGAAAAATTAAGAGAGAATAATGTTAGATGAAAACAAAATCCAGTGAAGTGAGAGCATATAGGAGGAGATAATGGTCAGCAGTGTCAGATATTGCAGAGAAATCAAGAAGAAGGGACTAAGAAAAGAACATTAGAGCAGGCAGTTGAAGATCTTTGTTAAGTATGGAGAAAGCAGCTTCAGCTGAGTGAAAAGGTCACAAAAAAGATTACAAAGTTTTTGTCATTCCTTCTAAGAATCTAGATAAACTATTCAATATACAAAGCAACCAAACAGGAGAAAAAAAAGAACACCATTATAGAATGAAAAAATAAGAAATGAAACTTTTTAAAATGTGGCTAGTGCCAGAGCAGATCATGAATATGAGGTAAGAGTATCTTTGCTTTTAAAAAAAAGCCACAGTGACATTACATGAGAGATACTAGGAAGACAATGAGAGCATTACTGTGCTAAACAATCTAAATACATGATAAAAATTTTGGAGAGAATGTTACAATGGAAAGAATGTTATTACCTCTAGTATCAGAGGACAGGAGTTCATGAACAAGAGTCACCTGTGAGTCTTATTACCTGTTGTAACCTCAGGTAAGTAATCTAGCCTTCCTGGTCCTCAGCTTCCTTATCTATAATGTGAGAGTGTTGGACTAGATAGTCTTTAGATTAGTAGCTCATTAGTAGTTGGACTAGATAGTTGTAACTTCCAGTTCTAGAGCCATCATCCTATGATCCCATAAGTAGGAGAAATAAATTAACATTTCGGGAAAAAAACATTTCATTCATTCATTAGTAAATTAGCCTTTTACTGGTGGCAAGATGAAACAAAGGAATTCTTTGGACAGACAGAAGAGAGGGTAAGAAAGGTTGGGGTCCAAGAAAAGATACATCAAGGCTTAAGAATAGAGATAGATAACAGGCTTTCAATTTCTTTCCATGCTTTTGGGTTAATGAGAGGAAGGAGAAAAGTTAAAATGTAGTGTAGTAGATCAAGTAAATCACAGAACAAAATGAGTCCTGCTAACAGGGAATGTTTTGGCAACAGTGCAACTTTACTTCAAGGTGTGGTAAGATACATGTCTTGCAAAGAACTCTTGGTGGTAGGGCATGAGGATGTTAAACACCTCATGACAGATTTTTCCAACATAGAGTCATGAATTTTAGTATTTGTTTTCACTTGGGAGAAAAAGTAATTGGTACTGATACATTTGAAATTTCAGGTAAACTGAGAGATAATGGTTTGAGCATGATCAATTTATTAGTTAGGCTGGCAGTAGCCAATAAATTGGGTTTGTGACCTCTCAGTAACCAAAGACCCTGAGGTAGGGCTTTCTAGCCTTCATATGGTTTTGGGAAGTACAGGAGAACAAAGAACAGAGTTGAATAGGTGGAGAAGACAATGTGATTGGTTACAGGGTAAACAGTATCAAGGGGGTGAGGACAGCATCATTGGTTACAGCAAGGAAAATGGTCTAGCATCTAAGACTAGTAACCACCCTTCTATGACAATTTTTTTCCCCTGTATATGAACATTTTTTTCGTAAATTAATTTATGTGTTTTCAGTTTTCAACAATCACTTCATAAATTTTAAATTTTCTCCCCTTTCCTCCCAAAAATAGCATGCAGTTTTATATGGGTTCTACACATACATTCTTATTAAACACATTTTCACATTAGTCATGTTGCACAGAAGAATTAAAATAAACAGGAGAAACCATGAGAAAAAAAACATAACAAAAGAGAAAATAGCCTGCTTCATTTTGCATTTTGACTATATTTCTTTCTCTGGATGTGGATGGCATTTTGCATCGAGTCCTTTGGAAATGTTTTAGGTCCTTGAATTGCTGTGAAAGGGCTAAGTCTATTAGAAATAGTTCTTGCACACTGTGGTTGTTACTATGTATAATGTTCTCCTGGTTCTTCTTGTTTCACTCAGTATTAGTTCATATAAGTCTTTCCAGGTTTTTCTGACGTCTGCCTGTTCAACATTTCTTATAGTACAATAGTATTCCACTACATTCATATACCAATAAACCCACATAAATCATCTGCATTTTTATATATTACTAACAAAGCCTAAGAGCAACAGCTAGAAAGAGAAATTCCATTTAAAGTTATGGTAGATGCTATAAAATATTTGGGAATCTACCTGCCAAAACAAACCCAGGGAGTATATGAACACAGTTATAAAACACTTTTCGCACAAATAAAGTTAGATCTAAATAATTGGAAAAGCATTAGTTGCTCATGGGTAGACTGACCTAATGTAATAAAAATGACAATTCTACCTAAATTAATTTACTTATTCAGTGCCATACCATCTATGACAATTAAGCAATGTTAATTGTTTTATCAGACCCACCTATATCTTGTAATCTTTGCTAGGGGGTCAAAACTACCAGATTTTCTGTCTCCTTAGAAGAGATAAAATCTTCCCAATATTGTACAAGGACAGACAAGAACAGATGATATATCTTTTGGTGATGGTGATAAATTAATTCTTAGAGATAACAAACACTTAAAGATAAACAGATGTCCTGGAAGTATCCTAAGGTCTACCTGTATGAGAGATAACAACTTTTAAAAAATTATATCTTTTAGTTAACTAGAGGGAAAACTTAAATTCCTGAACTGAACCCAAGGACACAAGAAAAGTGGTGTTAGACAGATGAAGATTCAATTATAAAAAATCAGTATGGCATAAAATCAATTACACTGTAGAATCAATACAGTAGAAACTCAAGGTAATATTAATTTTGATCTTTTCATCACTCTTTGGGGAGGGGAATAACTGAGAGGGTTGAGCAGCAAGACTGATTCAGAAGGATGATGGCTTGACAATAAAAGAGATACTCAATGAAGAAAGAAACAAAGAACTAGGCTGTTCCTTTCCCTTGGATTATAGAGCTTTTCTCATTGTACCCCTGGCCTTCATTTCTTTGAATGTTCTGAAGTATACTAGAAGTGGAAAGAGAGTGGAATAAAAACATTATTTATTAGAAAGGGACATTGAAAATTAATGTCACTGAAATTAAGGAAATGGTTGAATGGATGAAGTGGGCAAGGGTGGGGGTGAGCAGACAGAATTATGTACCATGCTCTTTTGTGAGCTGGGGAAGAGAAGGGAGGAGACAGACAAATTATAAAACAATAAAAGTAAAGTAAAAAAAAATTGTGATTGACCAGTGTAACAGGAAGAAGGGGGAATCCAAGGAAAGAGACTGAGCTGACATTAGTATAAACGAGACAATTTACAGAGATTAACTACTAACTTTAAAAATGTATTTACTATATCTGAATTTTGCATTTGTTTGCAATATCTCTGTGCCCTGATACATGGTCAATTTTTGTAGAAGTTCCATGTGTTGCTAAGAAATGTATATTTTTAGCAGTCTCATTTAGAAGATGTCATAAATCTGTTAGCTCTGTTTTCTCCAGCAACTTGTTGAGTTCTCTAAGTTTTCTTTCTAACAAGAAATTGTTAGAAAAAATATATTGGATTGACCTGTGGATATTTGTATGCATCATTCTTTTGGGTGTCTTTTGTGTAGACTTACCTAAAAGTGTCAGAGGGATATTGAGATCTCTGGCCACTATTGTGTTAGTCTCTGTGTCTTCTTTTAGTTCAGTTAACTTTTCTTTTATGAATTTACACACTAAAGCATTTTGAACATATAAGTTTAATATTGATATTGGTTTGTTACCTATGATTCCTTTCAGCACAATGTGGTGTCCTTTTTTATTCCTTTTTATATTTAAATGTTTGTTTTCACTTTGTCTGATAGCCTGATTTTAACTATTACTTTTTTTGATTCATTTGATCTATGCCAACTTAAAAAAATATATACATATTCAATCTGAAGAACACACGTATTTTATATATTACATATGTATATAAACATGTATATAGCATATATAGTATATGTATATACATATATAGTGCAACTATTTAATGGTAGAAAGCCCAAGCCTGACAAGTGCAACCCTAAATGTAAATACTAAATTCCCACAAAAAGAAACTGGAAGAATGGATTTTTTAAAAAAAGCAAAAGTATTACCCAACAATCACTGTATATAAGAATCATATTTATACATATAGACATACAGAGTGAAAATGAGGAGATGGAACAAATTTCTTGTGCCTTGGGAACTGCAAAGAAGAAAGAGCAGGAATCAATTTTATATAAAGTAACAATAAAAATTCACAATATCGACATGAATTTATAAAGCTAAATTACACTTAAAAGCACCATGAAAATGAAAAAATGAGTTAATGTATTTGCCAAATGATATCACAATTAAGTTCTTAAAAGAAAGCCTAGGGAAACTGCAAAAAGATATTGATAGCACTACAAAATCATATTTTTTTAATAATAGGAGACTATTATTTCTCTCAGTGATCTAAGTTCAAAGAGGAAAATACAGAGCTGAAGAAATTGTTAGAAAAAATACAATGGATTGACCTATGGATATTTGTGAATGGAGATAAACACATACTCATATCTCTGAGCTTCATAAACAAATGTAAAAAGATACAATAAATGCATACTTTATAGATCATAGTTGAATAAAATAGTAATTAATAAAAATAGTATGAGCAAAAGACACAAGCCTAAATGGAAACTAATGACATCCTGACTAATAAGTGAGCCAATGAACAAATTATGCAAACCATAAATATGTTAAAGATGATAAAAGCAATAAGACTATGTATCAAAACTCTGACACATAAAGTCATTCTCAGGGAAAAATTTACATCTCTAAAATTATATTAACAAATAACAGCAAAAGGAGAGAATCAGTGAATCAAGTGTGCAATAAAAGACTAGAAAACATACAAGTTAGCAGCTTTAAAACAAATACAACAATTACATTTTTAAAATAAGAGAAATATATAAACTTGAAAATAAAAATACTATGGAAATAACTAATAGCATTTTTAAAAAGATTGTCAATTGGTCATTAGATAACCCAATCAAGAAAAAATGTGAGGAAAAATTTATCAAAATAAAAAAAAATAATGTAAGTTCACAAGAAAAGGAGAGAAAACTAAAAGAATTTATCAGAAACTACTATACATGATGACTTTTTTAAAAAAAACTAATTCAAAGGAAATAGATGAAATTCTACAAAATATGAGGTAACTGAACTAAGGATCCTTGGTATTTAAACTTATTTATTGTTTTTCACTGCTCTGGATTTTGTTTTTTTTCTTTGATATCTGGAAGCTTTGAATTCTAGCTATGATGTTCCTGGGAATTTTCATTCTGAGGTTTCTTTTTGGAGGAAAGTGGTAGATTCTATTTTTACTTCTAAGAGTTCTGGGAAATTTTCATTTATAATTTCCTAAACCTATATAGTATCCAGACATTTTTCCTGACCATAATTTTCAGGTAGTCCAATAATTCTTTGATTTTTTTTCTCCTTGACCTATTTTCTGTGTTTCTTGTTCTTGATTTTATATTTATTAGATTTTGAGGGGTTCTTTAAAAAAATGGTTTTGTTTTGATATTTCTTGTTATATTGTTGAGTCATTGTTTTTTGCCTGTCTCATTCTAATTTTTAGGGCATTCAGTTTTTGAGAGAGTTTTTCTACCATATATTCTAAGGTGTCAATTTTTCTTGCCATTCTTTTTCTTCCTAGCTTTTTCATTCCAGGGCTTTTTTTTTTTCTCCCTCTGAGACTTGTGAGTTCACTGTTGTCTTCTGGGTCTATAGCACTATAGTGTCTTGGTGTCTCAAACTTGGTGTCTCTCAAACTAAGGTATTTCCTCATGTTATTTAGAGTTTTCTTTGGTTTGCTCATTGTGTGGCCTGTCTTTTGATCAAGCTCTATAATTGAATAGTATGGGCAAGGCCTGCCTGGTCCTAAATATTGTAGATCAGACTAGACCCTTCCTTCAAAGGGATCTGGGATCACTTTGGTACTATACTCTTCAGGGAGTCCCTCTTGTCACAGGACTCTGAGACCTTTCTGATAGTTTATGTTTGGTGTCCACTTCTGATTCTGGGTTTAGGGCATACCCCTGTGCTGAAATCCCACTATAGGCTTCAGGGACGGCTGGGACTGGGTTTTGCCTGGGTCCTTTCTTCCATTGCTTGGATTGGACTACTGGTGCCATTGGACCCTGCCTGTAGAACTTTGACACTGGTCTCTTTGCTAGACTTGTACTGTATTTAGGCACTGTTGGGATTGTGTTGGCCTCAGTCGGTCCCTGTTTTGGGGAGTGGTTGTGTTGGACCCTCTGTAATGCCCTGAGTCCTGCTCTCAGGCATCCAATTACTGGTTTGGGAAGGCTGAGGCCACCTGGTTTTAGGAAGTGCCTAACTGCCTATAGAACTGCCTACAGTAACCTGCCTACTGTAACCTACCTACAGCCCTGGTCTTGGGGAAGACTTGACCCTGACTGTACTTAGCTCTAGAGAGCTCAGGAAGTGATGGAGCTGACCTAAGCCTCCAGGAGTGACTACTTTTGCTTTGCCCTGTGGTCTTAGCTTTCAACTGCCCTTAGCAGCTTATCTATCCCAGGATCTTTGAAGAGCTCCAGGGATCCCACTGTAGATTACTGGTTTGGGGTAGGAATGAGAGTGTAGAGGTGATTTTTTTTTTTTAATCTGCCACTTAGTAGAGTGGTACATCTCTAAGCCTTGAGGGAATCTTTTTTGGGGATCTAGGATTCTTTGTATCCTAGCATACCAACAACTACCCACAATTCATCTGGGAATTCTTTATACCAAAGAAGCTATGGTCCAGTGCCTACTCCTGTCCTTTCAACGGTACAAAGGGGTAGCCTAGGACTGTGGAAGAAGTCCTGACTTGGCAGTCAGGAGACCTACAAATGGGTCTTAGCTTTGTTACCAAGCCACTACCAAACCCATAAAAAGAAAAAGCCAGGGCCCCAGGCTGTTGAACTAGATGACTTGATGTCTATGACTAGATATTGCTTGAGGTCCCCTCTAAATGCTAACATTCATAACATTTAGAGCTATCAGAAAGGAATAGATATCTTTGGGAAGTAGTGGGTTTTCCATTAAGTAAAACTCTTTAAGCAAAGACTAAATGAACACCTTTCAGGAATGAAGTATCATTGTAATGAGAAGAGCCTTGGACTTGGGGCCAGGAGAAACATTGATTAGACTCTCACCTCTTCATGTGCAAATCACTTAATCTTTCTGAGACCCAGATTCCTCATCTGTAAAATGGGGCTTATATTATGGGTAGCACTTCTCTGACAGCATTTGGTGAGATTCAGATATGTTAATACATAAACATAAAAGCACTTATGTAAATGACAATTGGCATTATTATTTTGCAGAGGGGATTCTTGTTCTGGTAAGCATTGACCTCTGAGGTCTCTTTCAACTCAGAGTCTATGATTCTATGCTCTATAATAGCTTATGTTTTGTAATGATTTGGGCTTATAAAACATTTTCCTCAATGAACAATGTGACTTTATTATTCTCACTTTACAGGGGAGAAAACTAAGGCACAAATTAAGAGCCTTGCTAAGGGTCATACAAATAGTTCTTAAGCTAAGCATCAGCGAAACCAGTTTTCAACTTTATCTTCTGAAAAAACAATATATATTTCCTGTATGTCATAATGCCTTTATGATCCATGTACAAACAGTGCATGTTCTAAGACTCTTTCTAGCTTCAGAGTGCCATGAAACAAAAATCTTGGTTGACTGAGTAATGAAATATTGCATAAATGGTTGGTTGAATGACTGTCTTTCTAGTTCAAGTTGAAATGTAGGATGACTGTTTCTTCATTGGAGAAACTCAATCCCTGGGGGTAAGAAGTGATATGAACACATATTACCTTGAAAATGAGAAGTTGACTAATAAAATCGTTTATTTTATCCCTTCAACTACATGGTCCTCTCTTCATTTCTTTGAGAATTTAACTTGTTTGAATTGCCTGCAGGTGTCTTTGAAAGTGGTTAATGAAGCTTTATAATATTAGCATGTGCTTTTTGCCCTAGGCTCATTAGCCCATTTCAGAAACACGTAGAATTTTTAAAAATGGGCAGCTGTAGCTCAGGCAATTTTATGGTGAATAGATCAACCAGGTGCAGGGGTGAGATATATAACCCTTGTGATGGCAAAGGCTGAACATCATTTTTACTAACGAAGAGTCTTTGGAATGTGCAGTGTTGTCAGTTAATATTAAAATAAAGTTGAATGAATTAGAGAACTTAAATTCCACTCGGTATTGATTGATTCCGTCCCTGCACAGTCCCCTCTCCCCCCTCCCCCCCCACCAAAAACAGCAACTCTACATACTTATTTGGAGCATAACTAGGGATCAGGTTTATGATTTTAGCAGCAAAGTGAAATTTTAGTTCCATTTCAGAGATGAGTTAAGATGTGGGACTAGGATTTAGTAATTGCATAACTATGAAAATGAAACTATTTCTAGTCACAATTTTGTTTTCTCATAGATAAATGAATATTTTTGGTTGAGCTCACAGGGAGCTCAAATACCTCCAGCTATAAAGACCACTTGAGTATAATGGATCTCCTAAAGGCCAAGAAGATATGATCAAAGAATCTTACAGTCCGAGAGTTGGAAGGGACCTTTGAAGCCACTTAGTTCAACTTTCTACACAATATAGAAATCTTTTCTACACCATCATCTGAGTGGTGGCTATTTAACACCTTCTTGAATATTTCAGACAATAGAGACTTCACTACTCACTGAAGGGCAGCACATTTTTATTATCAAAATGCCTCTCTTTCCCCTGGTCAAAGGAGTTGCTACTATAAGCCCTAGCAAAAAGAGCTTTAGCTTCTAGCTTCTACTTCAAAATGTACAAAGAATTGATATTAATAACAGTTTAGTGGTCAGCTAAATACATCCCTACCTCTACCACTAGCTAGACGTTTGGGCTTAGACAAGTCACTCATCTTCTCAGGACCTTTTCATGTACAAAATGAGTATTGTTGTGACAATCAAGCAAGATAAGGAATTGTAGAATCCTAAAATAGTAGAGCTTGGAGAGAACTGAGGTCCAAATCACCTATTTTTGTAAAACACTTTCTATCTTTGGTTCTCAGTTCCCCATCAATAAAATAAGTGGATGGAATGAAACCCCTTCATTTTGATCTGATTATGATTTTCAACATTCATTCATATATCTGCCATCATTAGAAAAGGAATTGTTCACACATAAATAAATAAAACTGACAGATAACTAGAATGTACCCTTTCAACAATAGCAGTGAAAAAATTTGCATTTATATAGAGCATAGCAATTTACAAAGCACTTTCACATCTATTTTTAAATTCAACAACCATTTATCATGTGTCTACTTTATACATGGTATTGTTAGATCCTGAGGATGCAAAAATTGAAAAAAACAAAAACAAAAACCACCCCCTAGAGCAGTTCTTAAGAAGCTCTTAAACTACCATATTCCTATGGCACTTTTTCAAAGTATAGTGTGATGGACTCAAAACGGGAGAATTCCAGGGTACTCTAGAAATTTTGTTGGAGAGAAAAATCACTTTCACCTGGAGGAATCAGGAAAAATTCTTTGGAGAAGGTGTCATTTGCATCAGGGCTACAAGGAAGAGAGGACTTAAGTAGATGGAGATGAAGAGAGAGTATGTTCTAGTCACTGGAAACAGTATGTGCATTTATCTTTTGATCCTCACAATCACTCTCCAAAGTAGACAGTGTCCATGTTTTACAGATGAGGAAACTGAGGCTTAGAGAAAGGAAGTGACAGCAAAGAATTTTAGGTTTTAGAGCTAGAAGAGCTCTCAGATCAATCATCAAACATTAAGTGCCTGCTATATGCTATGCTCTGTGCTAGATGCTGGCACATGAATACAAGAATGAGATAGTCCCTGTTCTGGAGGAGTTTACATTCTATTTAAGATGATCTAGTTCAATGCCTTGTTCTACAAATGTAGAAACTTAGCCTCAGAAAGGAGAAATGCCAACTCAAGGCAATAGAATGAATGTGACAGAACCAGGTATCAAACTCAGGTTAAATATACATTTGAGAATGGTTCTTCTTTTTCTTTTAAAATATTAACTGATTTATTTTTCATTTTCAAAAGATTTTGTTCCAAATTTTCTTCTGTTCCCTTCCCTCTCTCCATGCAATCTGATATAGGCTCTACATATACATCAATATTAAACATATTTTCACATTACTTATGTTGTAGAGAAGAATTAGAACCAATGGGAGGAACTATGAGAAAGAAGAAAAAAAAAGAAGAGAGAGCAAATACTATGTTTTGATCTGCATACAGACTCCATAGTTCTTTTTCTGGATGTGGACAGCATTTTCCATCATGAATCTTTTGGAGTTGAAAAACTGTTCTTCTTGAGAATTTGTAAGATGATTGCTCATGAGAAGATTGGCCACTGAAATTCAGACTCCTGATGATGTGATAAAGTCATATACCATGTAACTGAACATGTGAGCACAGTTGAGACTATTTGGAGTCAGGAGGACCTATGGACCTACGTGTCATCTTAGACACTTAGTTGCTGTGTGACCCTGGGAAAGTCACTTAACATCTTTCAACCTCCATTTCTTCATTGTGAAATAAAGATAATAGTATTTACCTCAAGTATATTGTGAGGATAAAATTAGAGAATGAGACACAGCCTGCTTAAGTGCTTTGCTGAGGGTCATCCAGGTAGTTAAGTGTCAGAGAACCAGGACTCAACTTCAGGTCTTCTGATTAACATTATTTTTGCAAACTTAAAAGCATGATGTTTAAGTATCAGTACCAGCTCTCCCCAATCTGCACCTCCCCTCAAAAAAACCCATCATGGTTTTACAATAAAATTACCATGAGGGAAGAAGCCCATCAACTTGAACAACTTGAAAGAGTACGTTTAATACCAAGGTGATCTGAACCAAGCATTGTATACTACACCAGGGACCCTTTTGGTGTATGAAATCCTTTTACAAGTTAAAAAATATATAGTGGTTATTTTCAAACTGAGCTAGGACATCTAAGGATCAGACAGGTGTTTCTTCTGGCTCAAAAGATTAGCAACAACAATAAAAACCACACCATAAGAGACCAGATCACCTTTGAACCTCATATCCTCTAAATTCCTGGTTCCATTTGGAGAAGAAAAGTTATTTGGAGAAGAAAATGGTATGATAGAAATGTCAAAGCTCATAGAGCCCAAGGAGGGGATGAAAGGAAAGATGCAAATTATGAGTCTTCTGACTGAATTCAATAAACGTAATTTAAGAGCTCACATTTGCACTTTTAAGATCTGTAAAGCACTTTGTAAAGCCATTCCCCAACTGATGGGCATCCCTTCAGTTTACAATTCTTTGTCACCACAAAAAGAGCTGCTGTAAATATTTTTGTACATGTGGGTCCTTTTCTCTTTTTTATGATCTCTTTGGGATACACACCTGGAAGTGGTATTGCTTGGTCAAAGGGTATGCACATTTTTTAGCCTTTGGGCATAGTTCCAAATTGCTCTCTAGAATGGTTGGATCTTCACAACTCCACCAACAGGTATTTCTTAAGGAAATAGCTTGGGCTTCCTTTTATCTATCTCCTTGTCTGGAAAAACCTAAGGGAAGAATTTTAGATGATAAAAGCATCAGGATATGATACATCTTACTCTGGTCAAACATGACTTGTTCTATCCTGCAGGTATTTCTTAAGGAAATAAAAAGTTTGGGCTTCCTTTTGTCTGTTTGTAAATGCACAATTTTAGACAGTTGCTGTAATGTTAATTAGATCTTCCCAGCCCATTAATAGGTCTCAGATACCTTTTGTTAGTTTTCTAAATGAGGCACTGGTTCTCCAGGGTTGTGATGCCACCTGGCTCTGAAAAGTGTATAAATGCTCTGAGGTGAGGTTTTATTTTAGAGTTTAGTTTCTGGAAGAAGGTTTCTGTGCCAGACGAGACTCTGGGAAGCCTCTGAGCAGCCCCATGGCTTTGAAAACTCAGATGTTGGTACTTCTCTCTCTGGTGACTATGTATGTATAGTCAGACAGTTGAATCTGTTGATCTGTGATATATGTATTGCTTATGTCAGACAGTTGGAAGCCCTGTCTGTTGATTTTTATTTCTCTGTTTGTATTTTCTCTGAAGTTCAAAGTGCCGACGTTTTCCTCTGAACTAAGTGAATGATATATGAGTTTGTTTAAAATGATTGTTGGGAGCCAAGATGATGGAGTGAGGGCAACTACTCACCTAAGCTCTTAGACAAACTCCTTCAGATACCTCCAAAAAGAGAATCTGACCAAATTTTGGAGGTGCAGAATCCAATAGGAGACAGACTGTGGCAGATTCACAGCCCAGGATAGATTGGAAGGTCGATGGAAAGGATCTGTTCCATGGGGGTGAGCCCACAGCACACAGTACAGCATGTCCAGTGCAGCAGCGCAGGAAAGCCCCAGGGAAGCCTGAGGCAGCAGCAGGCAGAATGGCAGAGTGGCAGCCCAGGGTGAGAGACCAGCAGAGCCAAGGGAGTGACAGCCACTGAGCCCCAGGTATCAGCTGCAGCAGCTCCTGAGACTTTCAGCCTGCAGATTAAACGTCTATAAGTCACCTACTTGAACTTTCGGGAGCCAAAATGGTGGAGTGATCAGTAAATGCTCTTTCCTCCCCCCTTGTTGACCTTGAAAGAACTATAAAATATTTCCCCAGAAAAATCCCAGATTGGTGGGAGCAACTGAAGGGGCAAACAGTCTCATAACACCTGAGGCTAGGAAAATAGTTAAGGGGGATTCCTCTTACTGTGGCAGAGGTGAACTGGAAGGAGAGGGCCCCCAGGGTGGTGGAAACTCGCACTAGGACCCAGGCATGCCTCAGCACTCCAGGGGAAACAGGAAGACAATAGGGCAGCCCAGATCACCAACCCCTGAGCTTGCTTTTGCCTCAGCTCAGTTGAGGAGATCTCCCCTGACTAGACTACCCCTCCCCCATATTTAACAAGCTAGCCCCAGGGCTGATCAGGGAAACACAAAACAAAAAGATATAAAGGCACCTGCCCTTAACTTTTTCACACCAGTCAGCTCAACACCAAGTTCTACAGCTTCTAACTGAAAGAACCAGAAGCCACAACACACATCACCATCATGAGCAAGAAAAAGCAAAGCAAGGGCGAAAAACCATAGAATCTTTCTATGGGGACAAGGACCAAAGAGGAATACCGAAGAGGTCAGTAGTGAGACTGTACTTCCATCTGAAACTTCAGAAGGGACTATGAACTGTTTGCATACACAAACAGCTCTCCTGGAACAGCTGAAGAAGAAATAGAAGAAAAACTGGCCAATGATTTTAAAAGTATGAAAAAAGAATTCCGTGAAGAGAACATCTCTTTAAAAAGGAAAATTGAACAAATGGAAAAGGAAGCACAAAACCTAACTGGAAAAATTGGACAAATGGAAAAGGAAACACAAAACCTGACTGGGAAAATTGAACAAATGGAAAAGTAAGTACAAAAACTAACTGCAGAAAATAATTCCTTAAAAGGAATAATTGGACAGATGGAAAAGGAGATGCAAAAGTTAACTGAAGAAAACAATTTGATAAAAATTAAAACTGAGCAAGTAGAAACTAATGACTCCAAGAGACATCAAGAATCAGTCAAACAACATCTAAAGAATGAAAAGATAGAAGAAAATGTAAAATATCTAATTGGAAAAACAACTGACATGGACAATAGATCCAGGAGAGAAAATTTAAGAATTATTGGCCTACCAAAAAGCAACGATGAAAAACAGAGTCTGAGCAATGTCTTCCAAGAAATCATCAAGGAAAACTACCCAGAAGTGCTAGATCCAGAGGGCAAAATAGTCATTGAAAGAATCCATTGTTCACCTCGCGAAAGAGATCCCAGACTAAAAACACCAAGAAATATTGTTGCCTAATTCCAGAACTATCAAGTTAAGGAGAAAATACTACAGGCAGCCAGAAAGAAATCATTCAAATATTGAGGAGAAACAATCAGGATCACACAGGACCTTGCAGCTTCTACATTAAAAGACTGAAGGAATTGGAATATGATATTCTGTAAGACAAAGGAGCTGGGACTACAACCAAGGTTACTACCCAGCACTACTACTACCCAGCAAAGTTCAGCATAACATTTCAGGCAAGGAGATGGACATTCAACGAAATTAGGGATTTCCAGAACCTTCCTGACAAAAAGGCCAGAACTCAATAGAAAATTTGATCTTCAAATGTAGGTCTCAAGAGAGGCATAAAAAGGTAAACGGGAAAAGAAAAACTTATTACTCTATTAGGGCAAACTGCTTATCTCCCTATAAGGGAAGATGATACTTGTTAATCTGAAATGATTATTGACCCCTCAAAAGTTGCTTTCCTTTTAGAAAAGCAGACCAAAGAACCTGTAACAGCAGGCCCTCCTGTGTATGGTGGGGTGCTTACTTTTATAGTTACTTAAGGCCCAGAGAGGTTAAATGACTTGCCAGTATGTGTCAGAAGCAAGTCTTGAACCCAAGTCTTGCTGACTGATGCCAGCTCTGTAACTCTGTATTATTTTTCAATGCTAACATGATCATTCCTATTTCAGATAAGTAAACTGATGTTCTGAGAGATTAAATGACTTGTCTGTAATTAGGCACATCTGGAAAGTGCCTGAGGCAGGATTCCAGTATTCCTTTGTTAACTTTTTGGTGTCTAGAGATGATGACTCTGATGGGGAGTTTGCCTAAGCAAAGGGTCATAGTAGAGAAATGTTGATTTGAAGTCATGAGGGCTTTGCCACATTTTGTTATTGTTTGAACAAATGTGTAACTTCTAAAATAAAAATGTGGATTAGGAATTTAGGAAATTATAACCTAGAATGGAAAAGATTCTATTGTTAAATAATAAAGAGATTCATTTGGCTCCAGAAAGCAAATCTAGGACCAATAGGCAGGTTGTTTGTCCTTCACTCTTGAAGAGGACCATGACATCAGGGAGGTGATGACATGACTTGCAGTTGACTTTGATTTGAGTGAGGGAGGGCTGTGAAAAGTGATCAGCCTCACTTTCTCTTCAAGGCATCTGGGTCCAGTGACCAGATATTCATCAGGACAATTGAAGGGAGGGAGACCCTGGCCCTTTTAGGCTAAGATCTTTTCAGGTTCTCACTTTGAGTGAGGTAACATCCATTTGGTGAATAGGGCTCTTTATGAAGTTAGACAAGGGATGGCAGAAGTTACCAAGAAGCAGACATACTGTTTCACACATTACTTACAGACATGCATATAAGTGACTCAATGTGAGATCTTCCTAGCAATCATTTATCCAGCAAAGCAATGGGCTGCCTTTGGAAGTAGTGGATTCCTCATTATGTAAAATAACAGTTACCCACATTGCTCTCTGAGCCCCAGTGTCTACATCTGTAAAATGAAGTTAATAATAGTTACCATTTTATCTTACAGATTATTGTGAGAGAAATGTTTTACCAACTAGAAAGCACCAGGGAAATATAAAGTATTTGTGTTATTACTCTGGCACTTTATAGTTTACAGTACACTTCCTTCCCAACAACCTTGTGCAATGGGCAGAAAAGGAAGGCACCGAGAGTTGAAGTGATGACTGTGGCCATTAAGCCAAGTTCCAGCTGAGGCCTAGGATGTTCTGCCTCCTAGGCCAGTTTTCTTTCCACTACATCTTTACAGAAAGTCAGCTAATGGATCTGACAATGGGGGGATTCTCAAGTCAAAGATGGATGGCCAGTTGTTAGTGATCTTGTTGAGGACTCATTTCTGTTAGAATGCAGAAAGGAAGAAGGAAAGGAGGACCTGAATTTGAACTTTGCCACTTACTGCCTGTGTGACCTTGGGAAAGTCATTTTATTGCTTAAGGCCTCAAATTGCTCATCTGTGAAATAAGAGAGTTGAATTAAATTGAATTAAATGAAACCCCTTAATGGAAAAATCCCTCTGACTTTTTTCATCTCTAACATTTTATCTTCTAAGAGGTCTTTCATTTCTACCATGTTGTAAGATACTATGCTATAAATTTCCCTATAGCTCTAAATCCTATGATTTAGTCACTTTCATATCTGATTCTATGATTTGATGAATCTATGATTCTCTGACATAGTCTCCTTTGAACATTCTTTCATGTATTTCTCTTTTCATCAGAAATACTTTTGCAGGAGATTGGGAAGAAAAAAACCCATCAGAGTCAAAGGAGCAAATGAATTGTATCCATAAAACTTACTTCTTTCTTTAGCTGAGCTAACCATCTCACTAGAGTAGAGGATATAGACAGGTCCTAAAAAACTTTTTGTGAAGGAAAGCTATATCTGGATTAAAACATGTTGTAAAGAAAGAAAAGATCAATATTCTCCTACTTGGTTTTTTATATAGTGTCCTTAAATTGCTCACAGACATGCAGGTTAGCAGCAAGCCTCTTGTGAAAAACAACCACTGTTTTGGAGAGTTAAAGAGGTCTCTGACTAGCTTGGGAAAACCTAAGGGAAGAATTTTAGATGATAAAAGCATCTAGGTCTGAAACATCTTACTCTGGTCAAATAAGATTTGTTCTATCCCCCACAGGTATTTCTTAAGGAAATGCTTGGGCCTCCTCCTGTCTGGACATACCTAAATTTCACTCTGACCTTCAAGGTTTCACCATTACCATTGTCAGATCCATTAGCTGACTTTCTGTAGAGATGTAGTGAAAAGAAAACTGGCCTAGGAGGCAGAACATCCTAGGCCTCAGCTGGAACTTGGCTTAATGGCCACAGTCATCACTTCAACTCTCGGTGCCTTCCTTTTCTGCCCATTGCACAAGGTTGTTGGGAAGGAAGTGTACTGTAAACTATAAAGTGCCAGAGTAATAACACAAATACTTTATATTTCCCTGGTGCTTTCTAGTTGGTAAAACATTTCTCTCACAATAATCTGTAAGATAAAATGGTAACTATTATTAACTTCATTTTACAGATGAAGACACTGGGGCTCAGAGAGCAATGTGGGTGACTGTTATTTTACATCAGTCTCAAATTCTTATTCTGTTTTCAGAAACTAACGTTCCTTCTTATGGCATGCTTTTCCAGATTCTCTCCAGTTAGCTTTATGTAGGTTTTCCCTCAAGTTTGGTGTATTTTCTCTTAATGAGCTCAGGAATTGGAAACAAATGAGAAAACCATACTGTGAATCCCACTATATTATATTCATTCATTCATTCCTTTAACACATATTTGCTAAATGCTGAATATGTGCAATTCTGGCCAATAAGAGAGTCATACAAAGAAAATTAAGGCAAATTTCTTGACTTAAAGGAAATTATACAGTATAAGAAGTATGAGATGATATTTATACAAACAAATATAATATCAATTAGAAAATAAGTATGTGACATATAAAAGTAAAGTGTTCTCATTTAAGAAGAGAGATTACTACTTTCTGAGAAAATTAGAGAAACTTTGTGGAAATGCTAGTGTTTGAATTGGACCTTGGAGGTTGGTACATACTCTTAGCATAACCATTCAATAGTAACTAACAGAAAAATGCAGCATTCATAGTTTTAGCAAGAGAGAGAGACTCTCGTCTCAGTAATAAAAACAGTCCAGATAGCACCTAATTCAGCATAAAGGCATATCACAGAACACTTAGCACGTATTATTGCATTTGAAATAATGTAAGCAAAATCCTTTGAAGATTATCCCCATTTTACAGATAAGGAAACTGAGATTTGAAGAGATAAGTCACCACCCCTCATTCATGTCATAAAGCTGTTCATGAGCAGAGCTGGAATTGGGCTTGGACCCAGGTTTGTGGACCAAACGTGGTGTTCTGTACTTTGAAGTTCTGAAGTGATGAAAGTAAAAATGCCATTATGTAAGGAGGGGGGAAAGGGCTACATTCATCAGCTAACCAAAGGGTTCTTCTTTCCAGCTTTCTGGGAGACCTTTGCCTTGACATTTAAGATAAGCAGTAGAGACTCCAACATCAATTTCATTTTATTTTTAATAAACCTTTAACTAATAATAACTCACATTTCTATAGTGTTTTAAAATTTTGCAGTATGCTTTACATACATGATCTTATTTGAACATTCCAACAGCTCTCTGCAGTAGGGACTCTAGATATGATACACCATTTTACAGATGATGAAACTGAGGTTCAGGAAAATTAGGAAAATAAAGTGACCTGTCTATGATCCTACAGTAAGTGTCTGAAGTGGAATTTGTACCCAGGTTTTTCTAACACTCAGTCCAGCGCTTTAGCCACTGTATTCTACCCTGCTGCTTCTCAAGTGGCAAATCACAAAGAACTGAGTTTGGCCCTAACTTTAAAGGTGCCAGTGCAAACCATGGTCATGTTTCTGCACTCCAAAGTATGAGGTAGAATCTGATTTCCAGAAATTTTTAAATAGATATTTTCAGAGGTGAATGTCAGATATTTGAAAAAAAAGAAAACAATCCATTTGTAGGTTAAGCAAATCTCAACCTTTAAATTAGCAAACAGGTCATACTGGGAATATATATATATATATATATGCATATATATATACACATATATACGTACACATATATATGTATGTGTGTGTATATGTACATGTGTATATATGTATGTGTGTGTGCATATACACACATGTATATATGTATATAACTTCAAAGGAGGTGAAGGACTAGTAGGAACTTTACTGTCTTCTTGAGTATGGCATTTAGCTTGCCCAAGCTGTTGATATTCTTTCTAAAGAAAGAATTTCCTACTGTTGTGTGTGCATATGTGTGTGTGTGCATGCATGCATGCATGTATTGTGTGGGTGTTTTTGAGAGAGACAGAGAGAGAGATATTCAGCATGTGCAGTAGACATGCGCCTGAAAAGCTGGGTGTACATGTAGAATATGACTTGTATAGCCATAATAACATTGTGTGTTACAGAATTTAATTGTAGAAGCACCCTTAGAAACTAGAAGGTTAGAGTTGTATGAGACCTCAGAGCTCATCCAGTCCAAAACTCTCATTTTATAAAAGACCAAGTTGAGTCCAAAGAAGTGAAATGATTTGTCCAAGGTCACATAGCTAGTTTAGAGGCAGAGTCAGAAATGGATCTGAAGACTTTGGGTTTCTATTCCAACAGTCATTTTGTTTTGTTTTCTACTCCACTATCCTGCTACCTCCTTCTGTTAATATGGCCTAGGGTTACATGAGTTTTTCTGGTGGCCAGATCATATTGTTTGATCACATTAACCTTATAAACTACACTCTCCTCTGTCTTATCTTTGTGCGATTGATTGTAGCTAAAAGCAATTGATTGTAACTAAAAGCAAGTCCAACTCAGAAGGTAAATTTCAGAAAACCAATATATTTAACTTCATATGAAAAACACATTGCTAATAAGGTCTTTTAAAACTGGAAATGTCCAACAAGAATCCTTATGCTTAGGGGCAGCTAGATGGTACAGTGAATAGAGTATTGGCCCTGGTGTCTAGAGGATCTGAGTTCAAATCCAGCCTCAGACACTTGACACTTACTAGCTATGTGACCTTGGATAAGTCACTTAGTCCCAATTACCTTGCCTTCCCCTTTCCAAAAAAGAAAAAAGAACCCTTATGCCCCAGTGGTGCACTGCTAATCTCTTTATCATAGTCAGAGGAAACTTAATTCCTGTGTAGGCCTGCATGCCAGTGATTTCGATGAGGCTCTATGACCAGATCTTTGCTGTGCCTTTTGTCAGTTGTGAACTGGAACAAAATCTCTTGACTAGAAGATACTATGATGATATGACTGTGACGAGAATGTGAATTCTGACCATAGCTCTGCTACTGGCTCACCGGATCAACTTGAGCAAGTTGTTTTGACCTTTATGGCTTGAGTTTCCTCATCTGTAAAATAAAGGGATTTGATTAGATTATTTCTAAGGTTCCTTCCAACTCTAGCATTCTCTGTTTCTTATGATGAAGTCTTTTGTAAAGGCAAATAATCAGTCCCTATTGTGTTTTGTGTAAGTTATAATCATAAATGTATAATTAATGTACAATAATAATAATTATGTAAGTACAATAATGCTCTTAGCAAAGAGCATGAATTCCTGAAACATTATTCCAGAAATAGAAATAACATAAGAGATGTAAAGGTATATTCCCAGGTTGTAGATTCTCTTCCTTCCTGCTTTTAAAGGGAATTCCATCTATCTTTCTCAGGGATGGACTTGGAATAAAGGACTGCTAAAGTCTCTCTCAACTTTGAGAGTCAGAGTGAAAAGGATAGGGAAGTAGCATGGAAACAGCACTGAATTTAGACTTAGGAGACCTGGGCATTAATCCCAGCTCTGGTGGTAATTGACTGGGTGTCTATGGAAAAATCACTTCACCTTTCAGTCTCTGTTTTCTCATCTATAAAATGGGATTAATGATGATAAATACTTCCCCAAACTTTAAAAATCCTTATGATGAATGCAAGTTACTATTATTCCTACTTTGAGTAGGAGATTGAATTAGCTGACCTCTGAGGTTTCTTCCTAATCTGAGATTATGAAGAGATTCCTATTTAGGGTAAAGATTGCACTAAGTAATATCCTAAAATCTTTACCCTTCTAATTCAGATGTTTTGTGACCCTATATATGCTAAAATATTTTTGTACCTCCTTACTGTTTTCTTTTATCTACCCATGCCTATATAATAATATGAAGACAGGGCCAAGCAGCATTTTAATGGGTGGCAAAATGAAATGCTCAGGATTCAGATCTGATTGAAACACAAATGCCAAGCAAAAAAAAAAATCCTTTCTCTTCCTTCTTCTCCCCCTTTACATATATCCTTCAGGTGTCAGTTCTGCAGCAGCCCAGTTTTATTGCATCAATCATAAGCAGCTTTAGGCTTCCAAAAACATAGTCACAGACAGATGTTGAGCCTGTCTGGGGATTAGAAATATCCTTTTCCATTAAGTATAAATTAACTTAATCACCAGGTATGAAAGATAAGCAGCATAAACAGTATTCCCTGAAGCTTTCATTAAAATTAAAATTCTATTTAAAATTGAGCTTGTATTTTCTAGGACTTGATTCTTTCCCTTACACCCCCCCCACCCCCACCCCTTCACAGAGATTATATCTGTTGTAAATTTTTTACATTGACAGAGTGGCAGAACTGAGTGTGTGGAAGACATTGATGTACTATGTAATTTAACTTTTGGCGGCAGGTCCTATTTTAGCAAAAGGATGGATCTGCACATTTTAAAAGAATAATTAGTCTTGGTAAGATGTGGTCTTTGACCATTTTCAGAAGCAATCAAACCATTCCCCAAATTGAAATCCTGATCGAAGAGTCGTGCAAGGAGGGTACTTACGAGTCATGTTGTTTAGTTCTAATGGAAGAACTTAATTGAATGAAGGGAGAAAAGGGGTGAGGGGAATGAGAGAGAGAGAGAGAGAGAGAGAGAGAGAGAGAGAGAGAGAGAGAGAGAGAGAGAGAGAGAGAGAGAGGAATGCCAGGTTCTTTCTAGTTTCAGTAATAAGCCCTTTAGAATTCCTTTGACTTGACCTTCCACAATACCATGTGAGGTAGACTTATTTGAGGTGGGGTGGTAATGGAATTATGCCTTGCAGTTATAGCAGTGAACTAGAACAATTGATTTCTAAGAAACATTCTATAAGGAATTCCTAGCTTTGGAACTTTCTTGCTGCCTCAGATATTCATTTTCACAGCTGGGGTTTGAACTAAGCCATAAGATGTTCTGAGAGGCCCTGCAAAGCAGTCTCACATCCATACTTTCCATGTCTCAGGTGCCACTCAAACTCATAGAGTCATTAGAATGTCAGTGAAGGCCAGGGCCTTTGGAGGTCACCTTATCCAATCTCCTCATTTTATAGAGGGGAAAACTGAGCTCCAGAGAGGAGATATGATTCATCCAAGGTCATGTAGCTGACTCTAAAAGGCAGTTCAATAGTTGGATATTAAATAGATAGAAGAAACCTGACCTCAAATAGTGAATTGATTGTATTTACAATTTAATTGAATTCAGCATACATTTATTAAATACCTATTTTGTGCAGAATATATCAACCTAAATTTCTTTAGCTGAAAAGTCAATCCTCCATCTTTACTCCTTAAATGGGAAAATCTCTTAAATGAAATAATATTTCTAATCTTTTAGATAACCAAACAGACAGTCAGATCATTAGACTTAGACAGGATCTTAGAACACCAAACATGAGAATGTAGAATATTTGCACTAAAAGAGACTCTAGAACACAGAATGTAAGAGCAAGAAAAGACCTTTGAATAGTAACAGTAGTATTAGTAATAACAACCCATTTATATAGTGCTTTAGGGTTTATACAGCATTTCATATTCATTATCTCATAGAATGTGAAAGCGAGGTAGAACCTTAGTGATCCTTTAGCCCAGCTTGCCTCATTTTGTAAATGAGAAAACTAAGAACTAAGTAGAGGAAAATGACTTCACAGAAGCACAGAATCTGAATTGGAAGTGATTTTAGTGGTCACCCACTCCAACCTATACCTGAACAAAAATTCCATCTACTAAACACCCAATGAGGGATCACTTAGCCTTTGTTTGAAGATGTCAAATGGGGGGAACCTGGTACTTTCTGAGGCAACCCATTCTACTTCTATATTGCTTGTTAGGAAATTATTCCTCACATCAAACTTAAATTTTCTTCTTTGCAAATTCCACCCAATTGCTTCTGGTTTTGCCCTCTGAGGCTAAGCTACTACTCCTTCTACATGGCAGTCCTTCAAATACTTAAAGCCATCTATTATGTCCCTTAATTTTTTTTCCAGGTTAAACATCCCTAGTCCTTCTACCTATTTTCATGCGGAATGATCTTGAGATCCTTTACAATACTAGTTTTCTTTCTATGAATGCTTTCCAAATTTATGACTATCCATAAAATGTGATACCAGAATTGAATACAATAATCTAAATGTAATTTGACCAGGCTAAACTACACCAGAACAATCTTGGACACAGTGCCACTCTCAGTGAAACCCAAGATCACATTAGCTTTTTTCCTACTATGTTATACTATTAGAACATCTGGAGGACCTCACCATCTGTAGGGAATTCCTCTTCCATTTGAATTTTGCACTAGAAACTATCCATGACAATAACACTCTTCGTGACCCATGGATCTTCCTGTTTTATTCCTAACTTGATATTTATAATTAGAGAGTAATTTAATAAAGTAATCTCTATTGTTGCATTGTGAAGGAGTCCTATGATTTTAGGATATGCATGGGGGCATATCTCAGAAACAAAGCTTCTCTGTAAAGAAAAAGCTATTTTTTAAAAAATTAATTTATTTATTTTAGTCTTCAACATTTATTTCCACGAGATTTTGAGTTCCAAATTTCCTCCCCATCTCTCCCCTCCCCCTACCCCAAGATGGCATGCATTCTGATTACCCTTTCCCCGAGTCTTCCCTCCCCTCTATCATTCCACTCCCCTCCCCTCCCCCTTACTTTCTTGTAGGGCAAGATAGATTTCTATACCCCATTGCCTGTACATCTTCTAACAGAACATTTTTTTTTTAATTTAACTTTTAACATTCATTTTCACAGAATTTTGGGCTCCAAATTTTCTCCCCCTTTGTCCCCTCCCCCCTCCCCAAAACACCGAGCATTCCAATTGCCCCCATCACCGATCTTCCCTCTCCTCCATCATTCCTCTCTGCCCTTGTCTCCATCCTCTCCTCTGTCCTGTTGGGCCAAATAACTTTCTATACCCCTTTATCCATATTTCTTATTTCCTAGCGGCAAGAACAGTACTCGACAGTTGTTCCTAAAACTTTGAGTTCCAACTTCTTTTCCTCACTCCCTCCCCACCCCCTCCCTTTGGAAGGCAAGCAATTCAATATAGGCCACTTCTGTATAGTTTTGCAAATGACTTCCATAATAGTCGTGTTGTATAAGACTAACTATATTTCCCTCCATCCTATCCTGCCCCCAGTTACTTCTATTCTCTCTTTTGATCCTGGCCCTCTCCGTGAGTGTCGACCTCAAATTGCACCCTCCTCCCCATGCCCTCCCTTCCATCGTCCCCCCCACCCTGTTTATCCCCTTATCCCCCACTTTCCTGTATTGTAAGATAGGTTTTCATACCAAAATGAGTGTGCATTTTATTCCTTCCTTTAGTGGAATGTGATGAGAGTAAACTTCATGTTTTTCTCTCACCTCTCCTCTTTTTCCCCAAACTAAAAAAGTCTTTTGCTTGCCTCTTTTATGAGAGATAATTTGCCCCATTCCATTTCTCCCTTTCTCCTCCCATATATTTCTCTCACTGCTTGATTTCATTTTTTTTTTAAGATATGATCCCATCCTATTCAATTCACTCTGTGCACTCTGTCTCTATGTGGGTGTGCATGTGCATGTGTGTGTGTGTGTGTAATCACACCCAGTACCCAGATACTGAATAGTTTCAGGAGTTACAAATATTGTCTTTCCATGTAGGAATGTAAACAGTTCAACTTTTATAAGTCCCTTATGACTTATCTTTGCTGTTCACCTTTTCATGCTTCTCTTCATTCTTGTGTTTGAAAGTCAAATTTTCTTTAGCTCTGGTCATTTCATCAAGAATGCTTGAAAGTCCTCTATTTCATTGAAAGACCAATTTTTCCCCTGAAGTATTATACTCAGTTTTGCTGGGTAGGTGATTCTTGGTTTTAGTCTTAGTTCCTTTGACTTCTGGAATATCCTATTCCATGCCCTTCGATCCCTTAATGTAGAAGCTGCTAGATCTTGTGTTATCCTGATTGTATTTCCACAATACTTGAATTGTTTCTTTCTAGCTGCTTGCAATATTTTCTCCTTGACCTGGGAACTCTGGAATTTGGCCACAATATTCCTAGGAATTTCTCTTTTTGGATCTTTTTCAGGTGATGATCGGTGGATTCTTTCAATATTTATTTTGCCCTCTGGTTCTAGAATCTCAGGGCAGTTTTCCTTGATAATTTCATGAAAGATGATGTCTAGGCTCTTTTTTTGATCATGGCTTTCAGGTAGGCCCATAATTTTTAAATTGTCTCTCCTGGATCTATTTTCCAGGTCAGTTGTTTTTCCAATGAGATATTTCACATTATCTTCCATTTTTTCATTCTTTTGGTTTTGTTTTGTGATTTCTTGGTTTCTCATAAAGTCATCTGTTCCATTCTAATTTTGAAGAACTATTTCTTCAGTGAGCTTTTGAATCTCCTTTTCCATTAGACTAATTCTGCTTTTGAAAGCATTCTTCTCCTCATTGGCTTCTTGAACCTCCTTTGCCAATTGAGTTAGCCTCTTTTTCAGGGTGTTATTTTCTTCAGCATTTTTTTGGGTCTCCTTTAGCAGGGTGCTGATCTGCTCTTCATACTTTGCTTGCGTGTCTTTGATTGCTCTTTCCAGTTTTTCCTCCAGTCCTCTAACATAATTTTCAAAATTTTCTGAGCCCTTTTTGAGCTTTTCCATGGTCTGAGCCCATTGAGTGGGCTGGGATGCAGAAGCCCTGACTTCCCTGTCTTTCCCTGATGGTGAGCATTGTTCTTCCTCATCAGAAAGGAGGGGAGGAGAAACCTGTTCACTAAGAAAGTAACCCTCTATAGTCTTGGTTTTTTTCCCTTTTCTGGGCATTTTCCTAGCCAGTGACTTGACCTCTGAATATTCTCCTCACACCCACCTCGCCTTCGGATCCTCCCAGCCAGCGCTTGGGGTCTGAGACTCAAATGCTGCTTCCCAGCCTCAGGGCTTTGGGCGGGGGCAGGGCTGCTATTCAGTGTGAGATCAAGTTCAGCTGCCTGGGTGGGGATAGGGCCGCCTCTCTGGCTCAGTTCCCTCAGGGGGTTTATGCAGAGACCTTCAACAATGGATCTGGGCTCTTGCCTGCTTGGGGAGCCCTGGTCTGCTCCCACCTCCGTTGGTGCCTCCTCAGGGGGCATGAGTCATGGGGGCTCCCCACTCCCCTCTCAACCCACTGAAGAGACCCTCTCACCAACCCTTGCCCCCTGTGGGTGGAGAGACCAGTGTGGCCGCTGGAGATTCTGTCCCTGAAGCCTGCTCGGATCTGCTCCCTTCTCGGATCTGCTCCTCTCAGCACTGGGTGGCCGCGGCAGGGCTGTGCTTGGCTCCCAGTCTGCGGCGCGAAGAACCTTTTGCGAGAGATTTTCAGGCTCTCTGGAACGGAAATCATGTCCTCTCCGCTTCTGTGGCTTCTCCTGCTCCCGAATTTATTGGCAGCTCTTTTCTACAGATATTTCATGGGCTGTGGGTTTGGAGCTAGCGTATTTGTGTGTTTCTACTCCGCCATCTTGGCTCCGCCCCCTCAAAAGCTATTTTTTTACACCAGTATTCTTCTGGTAATGCTGCATGACTACAAACCATGGAATACCACAGTCTCCAAGCTACAGGTCATCTAAATGGCAATGAAACAGTGGATGATGAGTGTGAAAAGACTACAATAGTTATCCTTAAAAATTGCACAGAAGTCATCTAAAAGACATTATCAAAGAAATGTATAACCAGAAAAGAAGGTGAGTTATATATATAGCAGGAGTGAAGAGAAACCATTGATAGGCCCATAGGTGACAGTGCAACCTGAAGTTATCTAGAAGATCTCTATTGAGAGGAGTGCCCTCAGGATGCCTTTTGGAGGATTTGCCCACGGAATGCCCTTGGAGGATTTATACTCTGTGTATGACTAAGTATGATTAAGAATCCTGTAGGATGAGAAAAGCTCAAATGGCTTACTACAGTCTGTACTTTTGAAAGGGCACCCCATATTAGTGAATTCACAGATCTATTGAAGTATCATGTGTGTTGACTAATGTCCATCAAAATCCCCAAGTATTTTTCAGATGAACTATTGTCTACCCGTACCTTCTCATCTTGTATTTGCAAAGCCTATTGCTTTTATCCTAATCCAAATATAATATATAGCAAATATAACTCATTACAAATACATCACATAACAAATATGACTCATTACACGAGTTACCCCTGTTAAATGTTATCTTCTTAGATTTAGTCCAGTGTTAAAGCCTACCATGACCTTTCTGAATCCTGACTGTCATCCACACTGTGTTGACTATCCCTCTTAGCTTTATGGCAACATCTTCCATTTATGCCTTTATCCAGGTCATTGATAGCAATGTTAAACTGCACATGGCCAGACACGGATCTCTGAAGTATATCCCAAGTTGATGACAGCAAACCATTAGGGACTATTCTTTGGGCCTGTCTATTCAACTAGTTCTGAATCTACTTGATCATAATATTACTTAATTTACATCTTGACATCTTTTCAATAAGAATAAAGCTAAATATGACTAAACTTATGGGAATCAGTGGGGTATGATAGAAAAGGAATATTGGATTTAGAGTCAAAATACTTTCCACTTTGAACTCAAGCTCTGCCATATATTTCCTGCATGACCTTGGGCAAGTTTCTTAATCTCTGTAGGCTAAAATATTCACAAAACATGTTGCGGGTTAAACTAGATGACCCCTAAAGCCTTTTCCAGCTCTGATCCTATATCTGCATCATTCCCCTGATCTGCCATTCTAGAAAGCCAATGCAAAAAGGAATGCGATTAGCCTGGCATGACTTGTTGTTGGGGAAGCTGTTTAGTCAGCTTTTCTTTTGTGATTGTCATGATGCTGCCATCATTTAACTGAACTGCTTCCTTGGTACATGATGTGCTGTTTTAAAATGGATCATCTGGTTACATGTGAAGATGTCCCTCATGTAAGTATTACAAATTGGACCCAATGGTAAAAATTACAGCATTTTAATCAATCTTTTCAATGATTTGCTGGCATATTTGAATACAATATAAAAACATTAACTATAGGAAAAAAGTAGGCATATTGCATATCACTGGCAAACTTGACCGTAAAATACTTTTCCAAATATCTGTCACTACCTTAACACCTGCAAATATAGAATCATAGTGTATCAAAGCTGGGAGGAACCTTAGAAATCGGCCAGTCTCACCCCCTCATGTTACAGATGAGGAAAATGAAGGTCATAGATTCCCAGATTTTGCACCATTACTCGAGATCCAAAGACAAAAATGAAGTAGTACTTGTCCTTAAGGAGCTTAATGAGTTGTCAGAAGACATAGATCTAGTTAGTGGCAGAGCTGATGCTTAAACCCAGGTATCGTGCTTCCCAGTATAGTGTTCTCCCTGCTCTGTGTTCTAAAGATTATATTACTTAAAATGACTGGAATCGTTGTTTTATTCGTGACTATAAAGGTAGTTCCTGCTTTGAAAAACTTATATTCCTGACAATGTTAATATCTGACATTTACATATTGTTTTAAAGTGTATTATATCTATTATCTCATTTGCCATTTCTATTGATAGACACTTTAGTTACCTAGCACTTGACATCCATTTTCTGTTTCATTCTTATGACACCCTTATGAGATCTATAGTTCAAGTACTATTTGTGTGAGGAAACTGAGGCTCAGAAAGGAAAAGTAAATTTCCCAATAGTAGAGCTAAGACTCAGACATAGTAGGTCTTTTAGGTTACTATTACAATGATATTGTTACTTATATTATATTGTTTTCCCAACTAGATCATAAGGTACTAAAAGTGGTGGTAGGCCATATCTAAGGTCTATTTTGTAACCTTCAAGATGCCTACCACAGTACTGTGTATAAAGTAAGTACTTGGGAATTCCTGGTGGAAGGAGGAGTGTAATATAGATCAGTAGAGAAAAACCATTAATAGAAAGTATATTAATAAGCCAAATATTTTATAAGTTCATTGTGCAACAACTGTCAAAACTGACAATATTTCTGCTTGTTGTACAAAACACACCACCAAATGGCAGATCATTTCACAAACTCTAATCATTCTGCATGGTGAACCAGGCAACAATGCATGACAATTAACTAATGTATGGATGTTAAAAGCCTGAATGGTTTTCAGTATCCTAGCTATGTAAGGCTTGCTGATAATCTACATACTATACATGTCTACCAGACTGTCCTTTTCCTTCCCAGAGAAGATGACATCTCTTTAAGAAGAGAGAAGTCAACTTACTGCTAATGGAAGAGATTGTGAACTTTAATTTTTGTTCTATATCTTTTTAAGAAATGTTGTTTTAGTTCTTACAGATGTGTTTGAGAAGAGTGGAAAGAGCTAATGATTTGGCAGCAAAAGACATGGGCTTTTACTTTTATAAGCTATTTAACTTTGCTGAGATTGTTTGCTCATCTGTAAATTGTAGATAATAAAACTTGCACTACCTCCTTCAGGGTTGTTGTGAGGATTAAGTGAAGTACTGGATGTGTTTTGTGTCAATTATTACTATTTTACATTTTTTTTTTACCATATGGAAGAACCTTCTTAAGTTTGAAATGTCCAACAATGGAATGAGCTGATTCAAAAGTTAGGAAGTTCTCTATCACTGGCTTTTTCTGAGTAAAGACAGGATAATTAACTCTCAAGGATTCTGTGGAGGAGATTCCTGCACAGAGTGAGAGACTGAGTGTCTCCCTCCTCCAACCCCCCACAGATCCTGGTACCTCTCTTTGTGTTCAAAGAGTTGGTGGGGGGGACATTTAGCTTGAAGAAGGAAAGATTGAGGGGGACATGATAGCTGCCTTAAAGTATTAGAAAACTGTCATGTGAAGAGTGATTAGATTTGTTCTATTTGGCCCTTAAAGGCAGAACTAGAAATAATGTGTAGAAATTGAAGAGAAGTCAATTTTGGTTTGATGAAATGAAAAAGTTTCTAACTATTAGAGCTATCCAGAAGTGCAGTGGGCTGCCTCCAGAAGTAATTGATTTTCCCCTCCCTGGAGGTTTTCAAGTAGAGCTGGATGACCACTTATTTGATATGTGGTTGTAGAGACTCTCATCCAGTTATCATTTGGACCAGGTGACCACTGAGGTCCCTGCCAACACTGAAAATTCTGTGATTTCATGAAGTTTATGACATTTAATACATTCTGACTTGCACTAGGATTATTTATGTATTTTTCAAATTGATTGGATAGATCCAGGACTTAAGAGGTCACATCTTCCTGCCTCCTACCCTTAGCAGGAATTTTCTCTGCAACATCATCCTTGCAAGTTATTAACCTCTGTTTGAACATGTCCCATGAAAGGAAATTCATTACTTCAAAGAATTGTGCATTCCTTCCTTTGCAATGTAGCTCTAATTGTTGTAAAGTTTCTGACTCTGAACTGAAATCTGTTCTCTGTAATATGCCCTGCCCCAGTTGCTCCTAGTTCTGCCTTCTGAGACCAAGCAGGACATAGCTTAATACATGATAGCCCTCTTCAAGTACTCACAGACAATTGTCATGGTACCCATAGCTCTTCTTTTTTTTTTTTTTTATTATTTTTTAATGTTTAACAATCACTGCCATACAATTGAGATTTTATCCCCCCCACACCTACCCCCCACTACCCCCCTCCCTCCCCACGACTGCATACAATTCTGTACAGATATACATAGCTCTTCTTTAGAAGAATTATACCTACATCTTTATACTGGATTCAAATGATATGGTTTCCAGACTCCTCATAATTCCAGCCTGTCTTTTTGGTACTCTAGTTTGTTATCTATGTGTTCTTAAAATATGACCATCCTGGAAGTACTGAGTGCTGTGTCTGTAGTCTACTTGGGCTAAGTACAATAGCTCTATATCACCTCTCTAATCATGGAATCTCCTAGGGTGGGAGATCCCAGAGGTAGCTGAGAACATAAAATGTATGAGGAGAATGGAATGTGGGAGGTTTGAGTTGGAAAAGAAAGACACAACAGACAAAAGAACATCACAAATAAAGAATACAAAAAAAGAACATAACAAGTACAAGTTGAGGACAGGAAGAAACCTTAGCAATCGTGTAGTCCAATTTTCATTTTACAAGCTTGGTCCTAGGAAGTGAAGCGGTTTGCCTGTGTCAAGTCAGTGTGAATGAAATGATGAATTTTGAATTTATATAGTAGTTAGATTGCTGTACTGAATAAAAAGCAAAGTTTGATTTACATTTGGAGGTTTTTCATCAATTCATGAATTTCTGTAACGCAAGTTAGTGGCACAATTGGAACTAAAATTCTAGTTTTCTTACTCTCATCCAATTTTCTTTCCAGTTTTCTGAAAAACCATTACCCAGTTTTGCTGAGTGATTGACAGGTAAATCTGTATCAGAAAAAAGGCTATTGATCTCCAAGCCTCTTATTAGCAGTTGTAAATTTGTTTGTTCCAGAGTCACTTGCATTTTCATGAAGATTAAGGCCAGTAAGAATGAAGGGTACTGAGAAAATTAATAAATTACTAATCATGTATAAAAGATAAGCACTTAGATACAATTTGCATAATCTTTCTTAAAAATTATTTTTTTAATATGTAGTTAATATTTTTTCCCAAGTTGATCCTATCTGAACAGAGTTCTGTGTTAGGCACTTGAATATTGGAGAAATTTGATATTAAGGTCAGACTTCAAACTGTAAATTAAACTTTGCACTTATTCAGAATATGGCCATAAGTAGAATCAGATGAGGCTCAGAAGCAAAGGGCTAAAGCAAGCAGCAACTACCACAGTATCATAGGACTTATAGAGGTCATCTGGTTCAACCCCTTCATTTACATAGGCCCAGACAAGAAAAAGTGACTTGCTCAAGGTCACACTGGTAATCAGTGACAATACTAGAACTCAAACTAAGGCCTTCTTACTACAGATCCAGTGGTCATTCCACAACAACATCAAAGACAAAGAGTCAAGGCAAGGAAAGCTGGTTCCAGGCTGAGAGGCATCTACTGCCGGGCATTGAAGCAGGTCAGCTGAGGTCAGTGCTAAAGCCCCAGAGAAGTCAAGTCATGTATAGTCATTAATATGATATTATTCAAATTACTACTAATAATAGACACTAACATTTATATGGTGTTTTATAGTTTGCAGAGGTTTTCCTTATAATGCTATAATGTAGGTAGGTAGCAAAAGTATGCTTATTTTCATTTTATAGCTGAAGAAACTAAGGTTTGGAGAAGGGAAATGACTTGACTAATTTCTATAGCATTTTAAGGTTTATAGAACACTTTCCTCACAATAGCCCTGTAAAGTAAGCAGTGCAAGTATATTATTCCTATTTTGCAAGTGAGAAATCTGAAGCTGAGTTCCCTGGCTTGCCTACAAACACCCAGTTAGTAAGAGGCAAAGTCAAGACTGTCACAAGTGAATTTATAATAACTGGGGAAACAAAGTCCACACTATGTGATTTATCTGCAAGGTATTTGCATATTTGTATTTGCAGAACAAATAGGGTCCAGGGCCTCTAAGCAGGCACAAGGACCCAGGATACAGATTTTTGCATAGATTTTTATACATTAAAAGAAAACAATATAAAGGATACAAAATGGGATGGAAGATTATATAATCTGATTTCTTATTGGAGGTTAAATTTGATACTTTCCAATTGGAAGGGGGGTGTGCAAACAGATAGAATTCCCTGAAGTCAGATGTATGGAAAAACAAAACTCAAGTCTCTAAATGGAAGTTGTTCATAAAATGGAGTCAGTTTGATTCTCACAGTTCCCGCCTTTGATCTATGGTGGTGGATCCCCATCATGGATCCCCATCATCATGAATCACTATCTATAAACCAAATTTATAAGGTTTCTTCCATGCTCATTATCAGAATCATGAACCAAGAAAAGACCACTAGGAAGAATCCTTTCATATATCTTTATGCAACAACTAATATAAAGTCTAAGAATAATAATGATGCCTAAAATAAAGAGAACTCATTTACCTATGGTGGGTAATATGCCATTTACTGCAACCAAGAGAACCTGGCTGAAGGATTCCAACAGGGATCACTTAGTTTACGCAATTGTGTTTTTGTTGTAATCTGTTGGATTTCCTGAAGGCTCATTACAACCTTTCTGAGCAGTTAATATTGGAATAATAGGATTGATTGATCATATCACAGGCTCCTCCTTGTGAAGTCATAATAAGGTCTAAGACCATACAATTTTGCAAGACCATTTGTGGTAAAGAATCTACCTCAATTTGGAAGGAGATGGACTTACTTGTGGGCTGTGTGAGTTTTTCAATTTCCAGTGAAACGTTCCTAGCAACCTGTTCCAAAGCACAGACCCCAGTATGTGGAATTAGGGACCAAAGACATTTCATCCCATTTCTATTTTGTTTTACCAAGTTTTGGGTTGTAACTTGTCTTTTTTTGATATTTAAACCACAATACTCCCAAGTCCTATGGTTTGATTAAAGACTGATATTGGTAGGGACAAATAGGTGATCCTATATGTGCCAGACCAGTTTTTTTGCCACAAAGAATTGTCCAGGGGCCACTAGTCCCCAAGGAATTTCTGAAGGAGAATATTTAATTCCTCCAAAAGTTTGATTATTTTTATAATATAAATTTGTATAGAAGGTTGCATCATACTTGGTTCAGTTAGAGCCATTATTGGTAAGATTAGCCAAAGAAATACAATGAGGTTTCTTGTCTCTAATCCCATTAAAGAGGCAGATTTTGGCACAAGTAAAAGGGTCTCCTTTGGTAATATCAGGAAAAGCAAAAGTCCATTTATACATCTTCCAATGTCCTAAATCTACATTATCATTAGGACCTTGCATCTTTTTGATACAGAAATAAAAACTAAGAAGGGGAGTGGCAAATATAAGCAATACAATCCTAAATTTGTTGACATCAGGGTACTCATTAAATTTGAAAATAAGTTGTTTGTTATAAAGTTGGGTCATTGATATTAGTCTTGGCTTGTTATCTTCTATTTTCCTTCTAGGGGCATAAATACTGTAAATGACGTAAGTAAAGGATATAGAAGCCCCTTTCAAAGGTGTTATTTTAGGATACACAAAGTAAATGTAATCTGCTGGTGGTGGGAGAATTTTAATAGAGAGCACTACCCATCAATCAGGATCACTCTGGTGGAGATGATGACAAACCCAGCACTCATGGGGCCCAATTGCTGTAAGGTGATACAAAGTATGCGCTACATCACCATGAAGTTTACTAATAATATTAAGCTTTTCCAGTTCTCCTGGTAGGAATGGAATTTGGAAAGAGCAGTCAGTAATAACATCAGAAATAAGCAATAGCCAGCATAGGCATAAATCAAATGGTATAGTAAAAAGTATCCATTTCAAAAGTATCCAATATCCTAAATTTGCCAAAATTTCCCTAAAGACAGATGAATTTGCTTTTAGGGTCCCCTGTTCTCTAGTCCTCCAGAGAAGAGTCAACTGGGGAAGAAAGTAACAACAGATAAAAATATTAAGATTAAGAAAAAGCAAAAAGATTTTTGGATACATTGCTTTTATGTGAAACAGTAAGAAACAGGTTTTATGGGAACATAGTATATCCAAGAGTTTTTTTCTCAGCTCTTGACTGCAGTTGTGGTGGTCAGCAATACTTGGAATGAGCCTTCCTAGGCAGGTTGAAGTCCACTGGTCTGCTGAAATTCTTGATGTAGACCTTATCTCTAGGATGAAAACCATGTAATGAGAAGTCCAGAGGCCTAGTCTGTACTACAGCTCCTATGGTGTGGAATTCCTTCAGTCTTTTTTGTAGTTCCTATATAGAAGAAGCAGCAGAAGTATCTCCTCCAAGTAATGACATGTATACTGGGGAGAAAAGGTTTACTTTTGTAGGAAGATGACCAAAAAGCATTTCAAAAGGAGAAAGATATAATTCTCTCCTTGGTCTATTTCACAGATGAAGTAAAGCAAGGGGGAGTACTTCAGGCCATTTAAGGTGGGTCTCAGTGCACGGTTTGCCAATCATGGTCTTAAATTCTTTGTTCATATGTTCAACCTGACCAGAACTCTGGAGGTGATAGAGGTTATAAAATCTAGAAGTCACCGTGAGACATGTAAAAATTTGAGAATTGTATCAGTGAAGTGAGACATTCTGAGTCAAAGAGGGGCACAATTTCTTTGAGAAAAATTTTAGCCACAAAACTCATTATGGCTTTAGAAAACCATGAAATGCCTCCACCTAATGTGTGAGATGATCAACAACAACTAAGCAGACTCTTCAGAGGCCAGACTTAGGCGTGCATGTGAAATCAATTTGCAAGTGTTCAAAAGAAGGTATAAGCTAGAGGGCAGCTTCCAGAAGTGACAGTGACCACACAAAATGCATGTTGATTAAATGCCTGACAAGTAAAATAGGCACAAATACACACAGCAACATGGATGATACCAGGGGCAACCCATGCCCTTCTAATCATAGCAACAATTTCTTGTGTCCCCTCCTTTGTGGGCAAACAGACATACTTGGTGATAGGAACTCCAAAGAAGGAGTGGCTTGCCTTTTACAGTCACCTAGACCGCAGATACCTGCTTAGCTCAGAAATAGTTTGCATTTTGCAATCTCAGAGTTGTAAGATAGAGAGTGGTCAACATCATCAAAGGAAGAAAGATGAAACACATGTGTGAGACCTTCAAGGGAAGCAAGTCTTGCAGTAATGTCAGCACATTTGTTAGTGTGGGCAGGACGATGAACAAGGGCCAGAGCCACTAGGATAAAAGTTCACTAATGTATTGTGTATTCGCAGTTGTATATTCACCTTGTTATAAGAAGTCAAGAAAACCCTCAGCTTCCTGACAGTATGACAGACTCCAAAAGCACAATAGGGATTGGTATAGGGGGTCACATTTTATCCAGTAGACAAATGGCAAGCTTATGTAAGCATATCAATTCAGCTGCCTTGGTGCTGAGGTTAGGTAGCAGATAGGCTGCTCAAACAATGTTATGGTTGGAGACCCTGGCAGTGACTGTGTACTGAATACCATTTCATAAAAGAGGAACCATCTGTATATAGGATGTCAACAGGGTTCTGCAAGGAGGTATCAGAGAGGTCATTTCAGGGTCTCTTGGCCATATCTACCAAAGAGGAACAGTCATGGGGAGGCTCCCTATTAAATTTTAAAAATAACATTCATATCCTAACATGGCTAGGTTAAGAACTAAATAATGCTTCAGCATCACATTTCTTTCTGCCTAGTAAAGTCACTTCATGTCTAACAAGCCTTTGATGAGAGAAGCTTGAGTATGATGAACGTGATGAGCCTTAATCTCATGGGGACACTGCATGACAAGTGGGGTCCCCAAAATCACATGCCTTTTCAACTAAAAGGCAGTGGCTACTACCACTCTCAGGAAATGAGTAGCCTCTGCATCCACTGAATCTAGCTGAGCAGAGTAATATGCTATAAGGTGAAGAGAGGAGCCAAGGGATTGAGTGAGGACCCATGGAGCTATTGCCTTATGTTTGTGTACAAAAAGAGAAAAGGGCTTACGGTAATCTGAAAGTCCTAGTACTGGAGCTAATGAAGCTTCCTTAAGGTCCACAAGGGCAATAAGATGTTCTGGTTCAGGCTGCAAAGATCCTGAAATATTATCTTTGATTAGAAAAACTAGAGGCTTAGTGATCTCATCAGAGGATGGAATCTGCTGGAGGAAATATCCATCCAGCTGCCCCCAAAATAACATGTAATTGTCTTTTAATTGTGTTAACCAACAATTGTTGATGAGCCTGTACACACTTTGGGGAAACAGCGAGTACCTGCAGAAAGAATGAAACTGAGGTACTTCCCCTGGGGGAGGTACCATTGCACCTTTGATTTAGAAACCTTCTGATCTCTTAGATGAATTTGGAGAAGAAGCTGTTGACTGTCATTTTGACAGACCTCAATGCTAGGTGCTGCTAGTAGGAGATCAATGTTCTGAATCAGAGAGGAACCCTTGAAAGTAATGGAAGCCAAATGCTGCAGCAATCTTTGAGAGAACAAAATGAAACTTTCTACATATCCTTGAGAGAGATGAGTCAACATTCGTTGTGTGTTCTTCCAGGTGAAGGCAAACAGATATTGAGTTTCAGGGTGAATGAGAATGCTGGGGGAAAGAAGTTGAGCAAAGATCTATCACAGGTCTAAAACAGGTAGCCTCACAGGAAAGTTAAGGTGATGGTCATAGGACGGGGACCTACTGAGTGTCTGGGTATAATATAAGCGTTAATAGCATATAAGTCTTGTACAGAGTGATAAACAGGTTTACTATCAGGGCCTGGCTTGGGTTTCTTAATAAGGAGGATAGGAGTGTTCTAAGGGGATTTACATGGAAAAATAATACCTTGATCCCTCAGAGAGTCAATGATGGGTTTAATACCTTTGATGGCCTCTCTGGACAAAGGATATTGAGGAAATAATAGTGTGGTACCTCCTTATTCTTGAGGGTGAAGAGGGCAGCAGATTTTAACAGTTTTTAGCAATCCTACATTTGAGAATCAGGGATGTCAGATGGAATCCCTGGACTATCATCTGGGGTCTCTTTGGTATTCTGCATCAATACAGAGAACAAAGGGATTTGCAAAAGCAGAGATCCATCAGGGAAAAGGAAATAGAGGCCCTAAGTTTACAGAGGAGATCATGGCCCAACAGGTTAATGGGATTTGGGCATAAAGAGAAAAGAATGTTCTACTGAGAGAGATCCAACAATAATCATACAGGGAGACAATTTGAGGACTTCCCCATTTCAACAATATTTAGAGATCCAATAGAAGTACACTCAGAATCTGGTTTGCTCATCAAAACGAGAATAGACGCTCCAGTATCTAAATAAGCAATTATAAATCATGTTACCAACTCTCAGGGAGACATAGGGTTCACTAGTGTGGGAAGAGGTAGAGACTGGGATAATTGGAGCAAGGACATCAGGATTGGGAAAAATGAAAAAATTCTCATCAGAATCTTATGTCCCTGCTTCTCTCCATACCCTCATGCCAAAGATCCTGCCTGGGTCCTTCCAGGGTCCCCTTTATTTCTATAGCTTGAGTCCTATTTCTTTCTACATTCTCTGAAAAGATGGCCCTTTTTGTGACAATAAAAACACTCATGCAGCCCCCAGTTCCTTGATACAGTTTGAATGGGAGCCGGAGTTGCTTGGGCAGGGGCCCAAGCTTGGAAGGGAGCCGGAGCTGCTTGGGCAGGGGCCAAGATTGTTTGAAGTTTTGGCTTAGGTTTCTCCTCTTTATCTCTCCCTTCATAAACATATTGAGCGATGCTTTTTAAGCTCACCAATGCCCTTTTTATGCCAACAGTACAACTCTTATGAAAGTATGTTCATATTTCTGGCATGGATTGATTAACAAAGGCTCAATTAATAATTTTCACGTCTCTCAGATTGAGTAGATCTAACCCAGTGTACCGCTTAGCACTCTTATAAAACCTACCATAAAAGTGGTTAGGGGTTTCATTTTCTTCTTGAACAGTTTCTTGGAACTTACTCTGATTTTCAGTGGGTAGCACACTTCCTTGCTTCTAATCAAAGATTTCCTAGCCTGTTGTAGCCTGATATAGTTGGCTAGAATGTTAGGGTTCCAATGAGGATCTTTTGGTGGCCAATTAGGAAGAGAGGCTGGGCCAGGAAGTACTCCTGCTACTGGGGCTTATCTATTAGCAACCTCAGTAATGGCAATTCTTTCCCCCTAGGGAAAGTAAGGTCTCCATTAAATCAGTTACATCTCCCAATTTAGGATTATAATATCTAAATATGACCTTAAATTGGGTTATAACAGCCCCAGGATCCTCATCAAATTTAGAAGTATCTCTCCTCCATGTGGAGAAATGAGAGAGACAGAAAGGTTGATGGTTTCTTATAGATAATAATATTTTGGTAGGTTGGATCAGGTACAATCCTTTCCCAGAAAGGAAAGACACATGTAACAGGTCCTTCATGTTCAGAGGAGATCAAATCTCCTGTTACACCAGTAGGGAGTAAGATGGAAGAAGAAGAAGAGAAAGAGGAAGAGGAAGAGGAAGAAGGAGGAGGAGGAGGAGGAGGAGGAGGAGGAAGAGGAAGAGGAAGAGGAAGAGGAAGAAGGAGGAGGGGAAGAAGAAGAAGAAGAAGAAGAAGAAGAAGAAGAAGAAGAAGAAGAAGAAGGCTGTTTAGCAGCATGCCTTGTTGGTTGTCCTTCATACTCAGAGAGGACCAAAATGACATCACTATGTTGCAATAAAGTTAGTGTGTGCCTTATCAGACCTACACAAGCTCAGAAGGTTCTACCACAGGTCAGACACAAATAGTCCACATGAATGTTTGGACTGGAGATGTTTCTAAATTTGTGCATCTCGTTTCTTTTGAGCTACTGCAATTCTGTCTTACTCAGTCTTTTGACACTATATCTCCCATGTCACACAATTCCAGAGTTCTTCAATGAGACCTTGAGAGTGTCCTTGTATCACTTCATCTGATCACCATATGAGCACCTGCCTTGTGTGAATTCTCCATAAAATGGTCCTTTAGGCAAATGTACATTTGTCATTTGAACAATGTGACCAGCCTATTGGAATCCTGTTCTCTGCAAGCCGCAGAGGTTCTCTGGAGGTAGAGAAGGTGAAGTGACAGAAAGAGTGGTGGTAGTCCTAAGAAGACTGGAGAAGAATAGGCAGGACAAAATATAAAGAAGAAAGTCTTTTAGGGGATATCAGGCCCAGTCCATCACATAAAGTGGGCCAGCAAAATCAGTATTGCATCTGATATGAAATGAGAAATTTTCAGTGACTAGCCTTAATTTCTTCAGTTTATAATAATGAAAAGTACCATATTTGAGCCAAAATAAATTACCAGCCAAACCTTTTGTAGTCTTACGCCAAATTTCACATAATTCAATAACATAGTTTTTTATTTTTTGGTGTTTCTTGGTTGAACCTGAAAGTTTTTTCTGGTCCCAGGCTATAAGGAAGTTTTCCGGAGGTGTTCTTTTTTGATATGTTAATACTGGGTCCCAGCTTTCCCTTAGAGGAGCTTCCCCAGCAGTGTGGGGGCTTATCTCAGTTTGGAAGAATTCAGTATTAAGGGGAAGTTGAACCTCTGGGTCAGTCTTCCATGAAGAAGTTCCTCAGTAAAAAAATAATCAACTGGAGCTCACTTTAGGGAGTTATTCTAAAAAGCTGTCCAGGGGTCCAAGATCTCCACTGAAGTCCCTTTGTGGTTGCCACCTATCATGAGTGAATCTATGAAAACTGAGGAAACAAAATCTGAGCTGTCTGCTTTATTTGCAAAGTGTGCAGTGACAACAAATTGGATCCAGGGCCCCTCAGCAGGCACAAAACCCTGAATACAGATTTTGCATGCATTTTTGTACATTAAAAGAAAGCAAGTATTTTACAAAATAGGATTATGTTATCCGATTTCTTATTGGAGGCTAGATTTGGGATTTTCTGAGTTGAGAGGGGTGAGTGAGTAGGTAAAATTCCCCCAAATCAGATAATATGCAGGAAAACAAAACTGAAATCTCAAAATGGAGGTTGTTCACAAAATGGAGTCAGTTTGATTCTCACAAGACCCAGGTATTATGATTAAATCCAATATTCTTTCTGCTAAACTAAGCTGCCTTTTATGAACTTGTGAAACCTTCTCATTCCTCTCCCCCAGCCTCAGTCAGGATCTCCTAAACCAAAGGTGGCAAACATGTCAGAGCAGCATGTTACCCACAACCTTGATGAGAGTGCAGCCTGAACCAGAGTATAATAGAATTGAGAAATATTTAACAAAATAAGTAAAACTACAATAAAGCACAGATAACATGCTTACAGCTGAGTGGCCCCATTTCTGTGTGAGTTGGGCGTAACTGTTTTAAGCTCTCACAGCTTTTGTCCCTCTTGTGTCTTAACCATGTTCTAATATATATCATAGTTATTTCTCTATGCATTCTACCTCTTCAGCTTGATTACAAGTTCCCTGCAGGCAAAGACAATGAATGTCTTTTTCATCTCTTTATTCTCCCTCAATATGTATTGCAGGCCTTTGCCCCAAAGCGCATACTTAGCAAATGTTCTTTGATTTGGTAATTGATTTGTGTGTATTTGTGTATGGTGGTGAGGAGGAGGTCCTGGTTGATGATTTCATCCATACAGCAAACTCCTATTGAAAAAAATTCTCTCTACTCATGCAGATTGGCAACTATTCTACAATTTACAGTCCTAGAGAATTGCCTGGGACATTTAAGAGATTAACTATGTTTCTCAAGATCACAGAGCCAGTATATGACAGGTAGGATTTGAACCCATGTCTTCCTGGCTCTTAGGTAGGCTTTTTATTTACTACACCATGATTCCTCTCTTTTTAAATTTAATAAGTTCAGCCCATGGTTCATATTAATAACCCAAGCCCTTCCAATCCAACTGAGGAAAGAGCCTATAAATACCAAGGAAGAAAGAGGCTTATTAATGAAGAAATATATATAAAAATCATGAAATGTCAGTGCTGGAAGGAATCTTAGAATATAAAATGTAGAAATATAAAAGGTTAGAGCCAGAAGGGACCTGAGGAACTAGAATTTTGGAACAAAGTGCACAAAGTCTAGAACTGTAGAACGTTGAATGTTAGAATGGGAATTAACCTTGTAGCACAGAATGTTACAATTGGAAAGAACCTTAGAATATACAGTGTCAGAGAGCAGGTGAAGATAATAGAACATAGAATGTTAGAACTATCTTCAATGTAGTCCAACCCCCTCATTTACCAGTAAGGAAACTACAAAAAGTTAAATGACTTATTCAAGTTCAAACAGCCAGTTGATGGCAGAGCCAGAACTGGAACACAGACCTCTTAGCTCCTAGATCACAGCTAATTCTAAAAACTATGCGATCCAACTAAGAAAGAACTTGATAATTGATTTGATTAAACATTGCTACTCTACTGGCAGACAGGAGACCAGGCAAAATAAGGCAACATCCTAAAGTTCCGGAGAGCCTAAGTAAATAGATCTCCTAAACATAAGTAGAAACCCTGCACTAAATAAATAAGGTATAAACCCAGGGAAACAAAATAAACCCAGAACTTATTCTAAGGGTGGTAAGTTGTCATGATGGAGTTTTAAGCTAACTGCTAATTAATTGAGTTGGAATATAAACAGGACTTACCACACAGCATTGAAACAGAAAGCCTAGCTATCTTGCTTGATGCATATTTCAGACTTCCCTCTGTGGTCCCTACTTACTGGAAATGTAGAAGTCTCATTATCTGAAAAATCTCTTCCTCCTAGAATACCTAGATCTCCATGCATCTTGGGACTTGCAATTCTGAAGCCATCTATCCTCACCTTAGAATCACAGAACAGTAGATCTAGATGAGAACTTTAGAACATTGAACATATACTATTAAGACTAAGAGGGAACATTGAAACAGAGAATGCTAGAGCCGAATGAGATCTTGAAACAGGATTTCCCAATCTTTTCAAAATGAGGACAATTTTTTAATGCCAAAAATGTTCAGTGACCCTCCATATGATGGTATTTGTACTATTTTTATTCATTGACCAAGAAAATTAATAATGACAAAAAGCTAGAATGGATTCAGTAATGTTTTTAAATTAATTTGTAATTTATTAATCACCGTAGTATCTGTGTATTTGAAAATTAATAATGCATCTATGTCCAAGACATTTTATCAGTCTACAGAAGGCATGTTTTCTTTTTTATGGACTTACATATATATTCAAAGAATATATTGTATATATTCTTGTCAATCATTCCCCACCCCTCCTTCAGGGCTCTCTGGTCCACAATTTGGGAATCTTTCCTTTAGAACAAAGGACAATTTATCTGGAGGGAAAATTTAGAACATAGAATATAGAATGTGAGAGCTGAAGGGGGCATTAGGATGTAGATTATTAGAACCAGAAGTCACTCTAGGTCTTAGAATATAGTGCTAGCGGTGGAAAAAAAATTAGAGCTAGAATGTTAGAATTAGAAATGAGTTTTAAAAAAATAGAATGTTAGAGCCAGTAGGACCTTTAGAGGTCATCTAGTACAGGATTTCTTAATTTATAGACAAAGGGACCCAAATAAGAGAATTGATTTGCCTAGAGTCAGTTTGTTAATTTGAAATATGGCTTCAGATAGGTTTACCAAATGGCAGAGCCAACACTAGAACCCATTACTCAATTCTTTGCCTAGTATTCTTTCTTCTATAACACAGCTGTCTCTAAGCATTATGAAATACAAAGATTTCTCTCTGAAAATTCAAAATTAGAATTTTTCTTCCAAAACATCAGAGAAAATAGAAAATTCCTATGTAACTTCCAGAGTAATTTCTTATTTGTCACAAAATGCTTATTATTTCCTAATAACTAGGCTAAAAATCGATATAGTGGGATGGAGGAGTGGTGGCAAGATAGAGTGTGTGTGATAGCAAATGGTATATTGAAAAGAGTCTTAAATATGGAATCGGGAACATTGGTTTATGTCTTGCCTCTTAAATTACATAGCTGTTGTGACTTTGGACAGTTAGTTACTTCAAGTATTTGGGCCTCAGTTTTCTCATTTGGAAGAGGAGGGATGTGAACTAAATTAGGGGTTCCTAGCCTTTTTGTATCATGTAGTGCTTTGGCAATCTGATGAAGGCTATGGATCCTTTCTTGGACTAATATTTTAAATGTATAAAACAAAATACATAGGACTATAAGGGAAACCAATTATTTTGAAACCTTTATTAAAATATGTTTTTGAAAGCAAGTTCACAGACCCCAAGTTAAGAACCCCTGAACTAGATAATGTCTAGAGTCCCTTCTAAATAAATAATTATATGACTCTAAATATAGCTAGCATTATGTAGGCTCAGTGGCTTAGATGAAACATGATAATAATAAGAGTAGCATTTATTTTTCAGCTTACTAGATTTAAACTCTACATGGGCAGGGACTTTTTCTTATCTAAACCATATATCTCCCTAGTATCCAGCACAGGGTGCTATATACAATAGGCACTTTAAATGGTTATTGAATATAGTACTTTAAAATTTACAAAATATTTTACATGTATAATTTTTGTATTAGAGGCTCCCTACTGACACAAAAAGCCTCACATAATGGGTACCTCTCACTTCTCTGACTCGTCTGTCTCTGCTCAAATGGGGAAGGGAATGCATATTTATTAAGTGCCTACTATGTGCTAGTTACTGTTGTAAGCACTTGACAAATATTTATGCGGCTTTTTGTTCTGTGAAGTTTGGATTGAGTCAAAGTGCCATACTTGAGGACCTAGAGGGCTGCATGTGGCCTGGAGGCCACAGGTTCCCCACCCCTGGTAGCAGTTCCTGTAAGGCTGATTATCAGCTTCCCTAATTAGAACTCAGGCTTATAATGCACAAATTTTAGAATATTTTGCTTATAGTTTTACTTTATATATGCTCTTCTGGTCAGTTAACAGTCCTGATTTCACTTCTAGCCAAGTTTTGGTGAACTGACCCTTTGTGCCCCTCTTTGCCCAACATCTGAACAATGTACTTCCTCCTGGGGAGTACCTTCCACTGAGTCATTTCTTTGTTTGTTTTTTTAATTTAGAAAGGGACTCATGCTTTCTTCTCTTTTTCCTTTCCATTTTCCCTTTGCCTTATAACAGCTGAGTTAGTTCATAAAAATCATCTTGAAGCTTTTCTGAGGTTTGAGAAAGTAGAAGAGGTGCAGAATTGAATTTTATCTGAACAGATGTCCATAACACACATGGAAGAATGTAGATAACAGCCAAAATGGCTACATATGCATTCAGTCTTCACAATACCTGTGAAATAAAGCATACAAGTTTTATTATCCCCTCTTATATTTGAGGAATCTGAGGAGAAAGAGATGTGACTTTCCAAAAGTTATATGAGTTAGTGACAAAGCTGATACTGCAATCTAGGTCTTTTGACTTCAAGTTCAGGGCTCTTTCCACCAGGTCATTGTCCCCATGCCTAAATGGGGTTTTTCACTTTGCCAAGAAAATAATTATAGCAACTCTTATTTTTATAGCATTTTAAAGTATGCAAAGTACTTTCCCCACAACTTTATGAGATAGAATAAGTATAATAATTCCTTTGCAAAGAAGGAGACTGAGGCTCGAAGATCTCGAGTAACCTTCCCAAGGTCACAGATCTAGCAATCAGAACTGGGATTCAAATTCAGATATCTTAACTTAAAAACCTAGTGCCCTTTCATCTATACTATGCTACTCTTATTTATAGAAATTTAATAGTGCCTGATTGTTCTCAGTCAGCCAAAAACATTTATTTAGTGCTTGCTATGTACCAAGAACTCTGCTAAGCCCTGGAGATACAAAGAGAGGTAAAAAAAAATCCCTTCCCTCAAGGACCTTAGAGTCTGATGGAGGAAACTACAAGCAAACAGATATGTACAAACTAGTGTATATGTAGGATAGATGGGAAATAAGAGGGAAGACACTAGAATTGAGAGGTTGAGAAAGACTTCCAATAAAAGATAGGATTTTAGCTGGGATCTGAAAGAAGCCAGAGAAGCCAGCAGGTGTAAATGAAGAGGGAATACATTCCCGGTATTTCTGGAGAAAATGCCTGAAGCTGAGAGATGGAATATCTTATTTGTGGAACAACCAGGATCAGGGTATGTCTCATAGAAAAAAGTGTGTGTAAAAAGACTACTGGAATGGTAGGAGGAGGCTAAGTTTAACCCCCTCCTACCTTTCCTCCTCAAAAACAAAATTTTCTGCTATTCAAATAAAGAAGACTCCTAAAGTCTTGTTTATTTGAATAGCAGAAGATTCTGTTTTTAATCGAGAGCCAGTGGAGTAGGAGGATGACATGGACTGACCTGTACTTTAGGAAAATCACTTTGGTGGCTAAATGGAGGATGGATTGAAGTGGGTAGAGACTTGAAGCCAGTAGATCCACTAGCAGGCAACCGTAATAATTCAGGCATGAGGTGATAAGATACTGTATGTACCAAAGTGGTGGTAGTGTCAGAGAATATAAGGCATATTTGAGAGACGTTGCAAAGGTGAAAGTCTTGGCAACAGATTGGAAATGGGAAGGTGAGAGATAGTGAGGAGTTGAGGATGATATCTGGTTGCAAGCTTGTGTGACTGGAAGAATAGTATTGCCCTCTTTGGTAATAGGGAAGTTAGGGGACAGTAGGGTTTAGAGGGAAAGATAATGAATTATGTTTTAGGCATGTTGAGTTTACTGGACATCTCCTTCAAGATGTCTGAAAGGCAGTTGGAGCTGCAAGATTAGGGGTTAGGAGAGAAGCGAAATCAGGATGTGTAGATTTGAGAATCATCAATATAGAGATAGTAATTAAATCCATGTGATCAGATTAGATCATTAAGTGAAGTATAAAGGGAAAAGAGTAAAGGGCCCAGTGCAGAACCCTGATCTCCTGGGAATTAATCGTTTTTGTGCTCAATCATTCAATATTCACTTTACAAAACCAACTTGGTGTTTATTTATAAGAAAAGAAAATTGTTGAATGTAGGGCTGGAAAGGGACCTTCGAAATAATTTATTCTAATGGCCCTCATTTTGCAGACAAGGAAGCAGAGACCCAAATAGGGGAAGCATCTTGTCCAAAAATCATACTGGATAGTAAGTAGCAGAATTTGAATTTGAAACCAAGTCTTCTGACTCCAAATTCTTTAACCATTTGTGCTACATCATTTTATAGATGACTCATTGGAAATTCTCTAATCTAGTTCTCCAATTAGGTAGATGTAATTTAGATATATCTAGCTAAGTATTATTTCACATCAACCATTTTATATAACTTTAAATTTAACGACATACGATATCTGACCCTGCCCTATTCAGTCAGAGGATGGGAGAAGTTAATTATTTTCATTTGGTTTAAAGGGTAGAACATAAGTTGAGCAGTTGTAAACCTAGTTTTGAATAACCCACTCACCTCCCCATTCCCATCCCCAGCCATGACTCAGCAATCTATGAACTGGAAAGTGGTTAGAGCAAGTGTCTAGGCCAAGGATAGGTATCAGTTGCTCATTAATCATAGGATATTGATATTATTTAAGTTTTACCAATGAAATGGGCTCTAGGGAAGAGGGAGCTAGGCAATCTAAGGAGGGGAAACAGAGTTAGAGCAGGAAAAACAAATTTTACACTGCATTAGTGTAAGCATGGCATCTAAAACAGGGAAGATCAAGTCCCATTATCCTCTCCCTGCTCAGATCACATCTGGACTGCTCTCTTTAGTTCTAGACATAGCTTGCTAGTTTAGGAAGAGTAGTGACAAACTGAAAGATGTACAGAAGAGAGTTACCAAGATGGTGAGAAGAATGAAGGGAGACTCCAAATGAGGATCAATCAAAGGAACCAAGTGTATTAGTGCTGAAGAAAATATGACTTAGGGAACCACAAGGGCTTTCATGTGAAAGTACTTATCCTACTTGACTCAAGTGAGTAGAACTAGTACAAATGGGTGAAAGTTACAGAGAGATTGATTTTGACTTGATACAAGGACAAAACTCCTATCACAACTGTCCCAAAAGTAGAATGGACTGATTTTGGAGGTAGAATATTCTGATGAAAGCTGCATGACCTCTTGTTTTGGATGTTAATAGAAATAATTTCTGCTAAGGTTTAGATTGGATGCTCTGAACCCATAAGGTTTCCTCCAACATCAAAATTGTATGGTTATGTGCATTTAGGAAAAGATCCCATACAGGGAATGTTGATAGCATCATGAGAATGTCATGAATGGCTCATGGACATTAAAGTTTGTGTTCCCTGAGACACATGGATGTCAGAAAAAAGGGGGTCCTAGAAACCAGTATAGGAATATATAGATTGGGTTGCCGATTTAGCCAGTAAAGGCAAACCTGTGAGCTTGTGAAATGTGGCCTAGGTGAACCAACCTGGGCAGAGATAATGGGTAAGTGGAGAGAAAGACAAGGCAAGGGGCTATACATTTACTTCAGGTGGAAACTCTGGAGAAGAAATCTTCAGAGGTCACATAGGTAGGGTCTTTCCTAGCTAGGAATTCAGGGTGAAAGAATAGGACTTTAAGGTCCATGGTTGGAGGACATAGGCTGATGTATATTTCCTTGCTGGCTAGGTACCTACCTAGGAGATGGTATCATCTGGTGAGAGGGAAAAATTTTAAAAAGTTTTTTCTTTCCTGCCTCTAGACTGGGTTTCCACACCCACAGTTAAGAATTTTAGGGTTATAGCCTAGAGCCACTGAGACACACATTACCAAGCCAAATCCACTGGCTAAAAATAGCATCATCATCATCATCATCACTCAAATTCCTATAGTACTTTAAGATTTACAAAGTTCTTTCTTCAAAATATCTCCATGGGTCAGGTAGTGCAAGGATTATTATCAACATTTGACTAGTGATCTAATAGAGATTAAAAATGGTGAAATGACTTGCTTAAGATAATGTAAATATTAAATTTTAGGGTTGGAACTTGAATCCTGGTTTCCTGACTCTTAGTTCAGGATTTACTATATTTTGCCCAGTGGGCTGCTTCCCCTGAAATTGATCCAACTTCCAACTCAGGCAACATTGGGTCTCCTGGCTCCAATGTTAAGAACTAAGATCTGAAATAAGGGACAAAGGGAACTAAGAAAGAATAAAGCCTAGTTTCAAGAGCATTATGTTGTAAGACCAAGATTAACTGATAAGATGCTGGTAACTTGTAAACTTTCCTTTTTAGTGGATATTGTAAATTATCACCTGTTCCCATATTTCCTTGTAGTGCTTAACAGTAAAATCCTTTCAAAGAAGGATTAAATGCATTTTTCAGGAACTAGAAAAAGAGAAAGCCCCATATCCTCTCCCTCAGACTTATTTTGGTGGTTTTAAAATTCTCCCCCAGGTGCAGTTTTCTCCCCTGAGGCAGAACTCTTTCACCTTGCCATCCTGCATCAACTTCCTAGATAATCCTTAACCAGATCTTTTGCCCTAGAGAATCAAATCTGCCTGATCTGAATTCCTGGGAGGAGGCAGCTACCTGAGGGAAGTGACTAGTGGTCTTGGATACAGAGCTGTGAGACATGGCTCTGTTTTTCTCTGCTTACTGCCTGGTTTATCTATTGACCCTGTACCCTTCTGGGAGTGGCCTCTAATCTCCAGGTCATAGAAGACACATCCCTATCTCTGGCTATATAGATGCTGTATCAGAAGTGGATGCAATGTGATTAAAGAAGAATTTAGGGGTGAGGAGTATGTTGGCAACAATGAAGTAATTAAAGATACCGACAAGTCAAGTCCTGAGGATTGCTGACAGAATAGAAGAAGGGGATAACCCATTTTTGCTTTATAAAGGAGTGAATTTTGAGCCTCCTATTCCCAAAGTTCTATAGTCCAACCAGGGATGAAGCACTCCAGGGTGCAGCTGATTAACTGTTAGACTTAAAAGACATTTACCTTTGAGAGCATCTAGTCCATACACCTCAGGTTAGAGAGGAGGAAACTGAGGCACAGAGAGAGGAAGTGACTTGCCCAAGGTCAAAGAGCAAGATAAACATTCAAGACAATCTTGTGTCTACTATAAAATATCATGTTTCTGACTTGCTCAATAGCTCACTCTACTTTTTGATTTCAGCTTTCCAGATATCTTTATGGACAGAAAATCCAGATTCCCATCCATTTTTGGCAGAATGTCTCCATCGAAGCTTCAGTTTTCAAAGTTTTCCATAGTCAGGTATTCACCAGTTGAGCAGCTTCCATCATATTTAGTGGTACTTAGCTGTAGTTTATAAGTGGATACAGTCCATAAGTACCATATTATCTCAGTCAGAATGATGGGGCCTATATAGGAATGGATATAGTACATGAATAGGTATAAATCTGTAACTTGGATGATATTTTAAGTAGAAATAATTCTTTTATTTTCTTTGAGATTAGATGTCATGAGTTGGGCTGCTTCTGGTCATTTGGCATAGATTTATTAAGTACTTAATATGTGCAAGTTATAGGTGCTACATGGGAGGCAAAGGTGAATAAGATATGGTCGCTATTCTCAAAGAGCTTATAATCTATCAACTGTGGCCTTTCTTTTCACAAAAGTGTAGAAGGTCCCTGGATTTTGACTCAGTATCATTTTTGATCTCTATTTGGTAGCCTTTCCAAACTCATCCAACAATAGTGAAAAGCCTGATATAGTTAGAGAACAATCTATCTGTGTGACCTTGAGCAAGTCACTTATGTTATCTGGGCCTTTTTTCCCTTATTTGTAAAATGAGGGGGTTACACAAGCTGAGCCCTAAAGGCTCTTCTAGCTATAAATCTTACCATTGTATTTATCAAGTGTCTATATTGAAGATGATAAGATGAATATGATAGGGTCCTTGCCATTTGGAAGCTGAATTCTATAGGGGGAAATAAGATATAGATCTTTATCTATAGTTTCATATATATATCCATATCTATATAGCCCTAAATCAATATAGATATATGTAACCAATATAAAACCATTTGTAAGTGCATGTGAAAGTCATAGACAAGATGAAAGTAATCTTCTCTGCCTTCTCTTTATAGAAGGAAAAGCTCACTAACTATTGCAGGAATCCAATCCCTTAATTATTCTTTGTAGTTGTCAGTGCACTGGTACCACAGTGCAAGGAATTACCTTTGCAGCTTTTATCTAGTCACATACTCCGTCAAACAAAAATATTCATTAAGTGCCTACTTTTCACCCACTCCAAAAGTACACTTTAGGGAAAATAAATGTAATCTCTAAATTAGAGAGTTGATATTAGTCAATCTTTTAAATAATTTGAGGCTTTTTGACAATTAAATTGTCTTTTTTATTATGAATTTGATCATTTCAATATGCAAAGAACAAAAAAAATTATATATAAACCTATGAGCTGCTGTTAGTGTTTTTCAAAAGTATGCGTTAAATTTAACAAGGCAGTAACAAAATTATGATTTATGTCCTCTTCTGAAATGTTTTTTTCTTTTCTTCTGAATATTTTTAAATGTTTTATTCTTTTTTCTAGAAGCCTATCATTTTAACAAATAAGTTAAGTCAAGCAAAACCCATCAACACATCGGCCTCGTGTGAAAATGTTAACAGGCTTCTTTGGTGTTCCCCAACAAAATGAGACTTCCTAACATAGACTTGTGCACTCATTACAAACATTCAAAGACTTACACACATGCAGGATCGATATTGATCTTAGCAGTAATATCACATTTATTCCCAGGTTTAGCGTTGTAAAAAGAGGTGATTATTTATCAAAATAAACACTAATTACTTAGGGAGATTTTAGCTCGGAACAAATTTAACAACCATCTGCCAAATCACCTCCAGTAAAATTAACTCTAGTAAAAACTTTTAACAATTCAGTTCAATAAACATTTATGAAGCACCTACTCTGTTCAAGCACTGTGTTAAGTGCTAAGGACACAAAGATAAAAAAACAATCCAGCCTCCCTACACATTAAGAGCTTGTAGATTACATTTCTCCGGCCCTGGCCTCTTCCCCAGTTTTGTATAGAATATTTCTTTCTAATTCACACAGAATCTTTACACTGGAGTTAAATTCTTGAGTCTACAGTCAGAGAAGTTCTAGGACTTTCTGCTCTCTTAGCTTCAAAAATTCCTCCAGCAGTTTGTCCCATACTTCTAGTTCACTGTATTTCTCTGGCTTAGATACAATTAATAATTCTCATGCTTAAGCTTTTGGAATTGACTCCAGATGACTCCACATAAGCCAGAATAGTCATTATTCCCTCTGGTGCTCCTTGATCCCTACCCAAGTGACTGAAGAATAACTCTAACTAGTCATGAACAACATCTCTGTGCTGAGGTAAAATTCCCCATGATGACTAGTTTAAAAAAAAATTAGCCTTTTCTCAATTAGACTACCTCTACTTCCTTACCTGTTTATCTCTTTGTAAAAGATCTCACTCACTCTCCATCCTTCCTAATCAGTTATTTGCCTTATCTCCATGTAGTTGGTACCTTGTCAACCACTACATCTGCCCTCCAACGACTACAACAAGCCCTCTTTTATGGTCTAGGTTTTCTTTTGTTTTAATCATACCAGAACTGTTTTCTGAGGAACTTATTTTACCACAGATATTGTCTGTTTGTTTACAATCTTGAAGCTTTATTTTCTACCAGAGAAACAAATAGATACCAGTAAGACCACTAAAAAATATTTAAATAGCAAAGATTTTAAACAGAGATTATATATATAATTATGACACCTTAATCTTTATAAGATATAAAATTATAAAGTATTTACACAGAGAAATATGCCTACAGAAGGGAAGTTATAGATGTGTTTTTTGATTCCTGCAGTTTGGGGCACATTGCTAGTAGCATAACACCCCTTCATTCCCCATCTTCTGCAAAGACCTCCAGTAAGCTCTGAAAGACCGTAATACCTCAGAGAAAGAAGCATAAAAGAGAAGAGGGTTCCCTCACTCAGATTCCAGAGTACTCTAAGAGGAAGCCCACTTCCTCTTAGTTTCTTATCTGTGGAGGAAAGAGTCACACTAGCTAATCATCTTTATTCCTTCTACCTCTAAGAACCTGTGATACCATTAGAAACCGGTTTGATCAGAAAAGGAGCTAGGATAATCCCATGGTGCGTGTAAGGGATCACAACTAAAAGATGGTGTTTCTAAGTGTTTCAAGACATTCTATAAAATTTTAAAAAACCAGAAGACTTTCAGCATCTTAAAGTGATTTTCCTCTATGGAGGATCTGCAGGAAAATGTGAACAAGAGTTGTGAACAAAATGTTGAGAAGGTATGGATGGTTGTGGATCTATATCAGTGGAAAGTATCTACTGTGAGATCAGGATCACAAAATGTTTAAGCTAGAAGGGACTTTGAAAATCATCTAGTTCAATCCCTTTATTTTATAGAGGAAAAAACTGAAGACCAAAGTGATTTACACAAAGTGATAAAGCAAATAAGTTGGCAGAGCTGTGACTTGAACCCATTTCTTCTGACTCTCTTATCAATGCCCTTTCCATTCTACCATGATTCCTCACTTTACCCCTAATCTTATTCTTACTAGCACCACATTCTAACCAACTGAATCTAGTGGACTAGTCTTAAAATATTTTGACTCTAATGTGTTGCATAGAAGATAAGAACATAGTGACATTTAAAAAATTGTCTTCTCTCAGGTTTTTTGCCTGGTATCTCTTGAAAGAACGAGTTTCCAAATTGGCTCCCAAACCTTACAACTCAAGCAGTCATATGAAATGTTGTTCAAATGAGATAATGTATGTAAAACACTGCAAACATTGAAGGCACTTTAAAATATTACATATACATGTATATATCATCATGATCATTATCATTTATGTTATAGATATAGAAGACATGAAATATAGTACTGAATTGTCTGCTTCCCCACACACAAGTTTGGGTCTTCATTTCCCCATATGTTAAACGACAGAGATGATTCCAAGGATTTCTACTGTATCATAGTATACATAATGATTGTTCTGTATTCTAAGCTCCCTTCTAGCTCTAATATTTTGTGTTTTAAAATCCCTTTCAGTTCTAAAAAATAATTCTGTGTTCTAGTGGATAGAGCTTTGTTCTGGGAATCAGGAAACCTAGGAATTAAATTTTTATGAGATCTTAGACACCTCACTTCCCTTCAGGCTGCACGATGAGAGGTGAACTGTTTGACCTCCAGCTCTCACAGATGGTGGATTTAACAGGAGGGTATCACCTAAATGAAAAATTAGAAACTGTTAAAATACCAAATCCTAGATTATCTTCCCAACACTGGATTCATGTTAAATAAATGAGGACAATAAAGAATGAGTGATAAATTTTTATTTATAGAGGTGGCATCTCTTTAGTCCTTGGTTTTCTCACTGAGAAAATGGTGATGATATCTTTGTCCCGCCTCCTTCTCAGGGATGTTGGAGGACAAAATGAGCTTATGTATGTAAAGTGCTTTGCAACAATAGAGCATTACGCAAATGTAAACTACTGTTATTGTTCTGTCCTTGTAACACAACACGTTACAAGTTGGTCATTGCACTCATTGTTAATTGAGGAATTCATCTGCTTTCACTTTAGTGTGATTGCATTACATTTATCCTGGGAGTCAGAGATTTTCCTGTTAGTTCAGTGGCCTGGCTAAAAGCAGTATCATGAAACATATTCTATTTCCCATTACCAGCCAGTCTTAGGAGGAAGTAGAACTAGGGGGGTGGTATGGATGAGCCTATGTCATGGAAAGAGCTCTGGGTCTTGAGTCGTCCCAGACTCAGCTCTAACACTTGATAGTGGTGTGGTTCTCAGGAAGGCACTTCCCTTCTCTGAATCTGTTAGTTCATCCTCTGTTGGTGGACAGAGTGATACTTCCATTATCTCTACCTCGAACACTTCTAAATCTTAGAATGCAGACAAGTGCGAGTTATTAGGGTACAATACGGTGAGTTCCTGGGTTGGTTCCACCAGTACATTGTGTGGATGTTATTTCACCAGAGGGGAAGGACAGAGCCCCCACTTATTTTGTCAGACAGGCAGTCTTGGTTGAATCTGAGCTTTACCACAAAAGCTTACACAAGCTCAGTCACATTGTCAGGAACTTGCTTTGTGACCTTGGACAAATTATTCACCCTTCTGTGTCTTGGTATCTTCACCTATAAAATGCAGGAGCCTTTTTAGTCTTAGAATACTACGCTATTTTACTGGTCAAGGTCTTTGCCAACCTTAAAATTCGATATAAATATGAATTGTTATCACCCTTAGAGAAGGCTTCATTTGCTTCTGGCTATTGCTTCACTGCTGAGGATAGTCTACATAGCACTAAAGTAAATGTAGAATAATATTAATAGCAATAACTAACATTTCTGAAGCACAATTAGGTTTATAAATGACTTTCCTCAGATCTACCTTGTGAGGCTCACAGGGCAATTATTATTGTTTCCACATTATAGATGAAAAAGTCAGCTCTGAGAGAGAACACAACTTCTTCAGGGGTCACACAGGTGGCAAGTGGCTGAGTTGGAGTCACAAAGCAGATCTTCTGACTCCCACATCCCTTGTTTTTTTCCACTACTATGCTGCTAACAACCTCTTACATCAATTCAGCCTTTTGCCTCTTTTCCTATCCCATATCAAGGTATTCCAGTGTTTCTTATGGGACATCCTACATCCTTGCTTTCTTATCTGCATCTGAAATCATCTCAAATCCTTCCAGTCTGTCTGTGTCTATGGCCCCAGGATCATTTGTATGTGTGGGGGAATAAAGTTTTCTAGTCAAATTTACAGCAACCTTACAGGAGCTGATTAACTTGGTAGCGTGAAATTGTAGGTTATCCTCCTAGCTCATGCTCCAACAATCCATATGTATGAAGCTTTGAGAACTGACTGCCTTGCAGGATTAAGCATAACCTTTGTGGAGCCTCATTTCGTAGAACAATCTCTCTCACTGCCCTGACTTCTTGGTAAGGTGGAAAGTGTTCTATTTCAGGATGGTAACAATAAGAGGAGATTGGGCCTAAAATATATGTTGTTGGAATTTTGGGAAGTCCTCTTCTATTTCAAAAAATTGGTCACATCTAGAACTATTCAGCTTCAGTGAATAGGTTACGGATGTGGATGTGATAATTGTGTTATTATCCATAGAGCTGGCCTAAAACAATAGTCAGCTTCCAAAGACAAGATGCTTTTGCAAACCTTACATGACAAGCTTGTCATGGAGATAGGCTGGGATTTACAATTAACTAGGCTTCCACGGAGGCTAGCTCCCAAGGTTCAGATAGCTTTTGAACTAAGAATCAGCATGACATCATGGGAGGAGGAGTGCTGCAGTTGCAATCTGAGGAGCTGGCTTTGGAACCTGATTCCAATCCTGACTGGTCTCATGACCTTGAGCAAGTCATTGTCCTTCCTTAATTCTGTTTCTTCTCTTGTAAAATGAGGATAATACCATTTCCCATATCCTTTTATTTTAAGGGTCAAATAAGATAATATGTAGAAAGTAGTTTGTAAATCTTTGAAAACTTTGCCAAGTGCTATGCTGACCCTCAACTATTACTATTGTTATTATTACTACCCACATAATTTTATGCAAGCCATTTCAATTTGGTGAGCTTTAGTTTCCTTAAAAATAAAGAGAAGATGATATTTTAACTCCCTATTTCATGGGGCTGTTATACAGAAAATGATTGGTAAGGGTTATAAAAAGAATGTGTTAAGCTATATAACCTGTAACTTCCTTTAAACATCCCCACCTCTCACATTCTATGTTTTGTCATTTCTAGCTCTAATAGTCTTTTTCTTAAAATTCTGAACTTGCTTCTAGCCCTATATGCTAAGGTCTTTACAAGTGTAACAAGTTGTGGCCTGTGTTCTTAACATTCTGCGTTCCAAGATCCCTTTTATTTCTAAGATTTTTTTATGCCTGTTTCAATTGTACAGTGTTATAGAGAGAGAAAGAATATGCTTGTTGTTGTCTTGAGCAGACCTTGATGAGGAACAGTAAGTGCTGTCACTACTAGCAAAGTCACTGTAATCAAAGCAAGCATTTCTCTGTTCCCTAGTGGCTACGTTTCCTTCTTATTAATTGACATGCCCTAAATATGCATAGAAGAAATGTGAATATAGCTAGTGGCCTTCTAATCTGAGTCTTCAGATTTTCAAATTCTTGAACTTGTGAGACCTTTAGACATCTTGTGGAATCAGCAGGGGAGAAATCACTTTAAAAATGTAGAATGATGAGTAAACAACCAGTCCTTATAGAAGAAACACCACTGCAAACTGCCTGACTCTCTGCTTGGGGAATTGGGTAATGACAAGAGAAATTTAAAGTACTGTAATGAAATTTGACAACAACTCTACGTTAAGGGAATTCAGATTACACAAAGAAAAACTTAGACAACCTCTCTGGACATGATTGCTAATATGCATGCCTAATTTTTAAGTCTTCTCCATTTTTCTCCCTTGAAATCCAATTTTATTAAGACTGCATGGAGAAAAAAAAAAAACATGTCCCTCTCAAAAGGATATAAAAGGCATGTTTGTAAGTATCCTACCTTAGAATTAGGATAATAAGACTCAGGGTACCAACCAGACTTATTTAGGGGAAAGTTTAGAGCAGGTGGGAAACGCTACGGCCTCAAGGCCACATGTGGCCCTCTAGGTCCTCAGGTGTGGCCCTTTGACAGAATCCAAACTTCACAGAACAAATGTCAAAGGGCTGTACTTGAGGACCTAGAGAGCCACATGTGGCCTTGAGGCCACAGGTTCCCTACCCTTGCTCTAGAGGAAAATACATCTGGAAAGACTTAGAAATCTGAGTAGCCGTTATTGTTACTATTTTTATCATAGCCAGTTAGAGTTAGAAGTGACCTTAAAACATAGACTGTTCAAACACTGGATGTAGAAGTAGCCAAAAAAAGAGAACACTGGCTTTGAAGTCATTGGGTCATAGATCTAGTGCTGAAAAGGGGCCTCAGAGACCATCTAACCCAACCTCCTCATGTTATCCATGTTATACAAAACAAAACAAAGAAACTACGGCCCAGAACCCAGGTCCTGTCACTGCAGAGTCAAGGCTCTTTACACCATGCCATACTACCCCAAATCAGAAGCTCTGGTTTCCATTGTTGGCTCCAACATTTACCTGATGCATAACCATATCCAAGTGACTTGATCTGTTTCTGAACCTCAGTTTTATCATCTGAAAATGGGGCTACCTGTCTAACATAGAATCATTGTAAAGAAATCAATTTGCACATCTTAAATAGTTACAGAAAGCATGTACAATTATCAATACCTAGACATCTGTTTTAGTGAATAGGAAGTGCTAGTTACCAGATTTTAACATAGTCAAATTTACCCCTACTCCTGAGCACTAGAGTTTAGTATTTAAGTGGTCCTCAGTTTGGGACTGATTATTTCCTTAAAGTTCATTTGTAAATCAGTTGCTTGAAACTTAGCTTCTTGAGTATAGGGATTGCATCTTTGTATTTAAATCCCCAGCACCAAGCACAGTATCTAACATTTAGTAGATGTCTAATAAGTGCTTATTGATTGGGTGGTTCCATTGAAACAACATTATCCATAATATAATTAAACTATAATACTAAAAATTGTAAGCTTGAATTTTGAGTCCTGGTGACAGGAGACACAAAATGCAGGAGAAAAGCCAGGGAGAAGTAAATGGGAAGGAACAGGAAGGGGAAGAGAGAATGTAGGGGAAAGAGGGGTAGAGAAAAGGAAAAGAAGGAAAAGATGAGCTTAGAAAGAAAATTTGCTTCCTCCTTTCTCTTGTGCAGAGCTGGTCCTAATTAAACATTTTGAGTAGGTAGCAGTTGTCTTTTTATCTTTTTAATTTTTATAAATACCAAGAAACGTGAGCATTTCCATATCCATAAGACAGAAAAAGAGGATTGTGCATGAAACCACAAATCTTTATTATATATAGTTTGTTCATTATTTGAGAGAATATAGTAGTTTTCTGCTTTTCTGTGTCCCTTTCTGAACTTCCTTCTATTCATTAAAAAAAAATCCACAATGACCATCCATTCTTTCCTTTTATTTGACGTCACCATCCCTCCTATTCTTCCTATCAAGGTTTCTGAAATAAAAAACAAACTTGTAACAAATAAGCAGTCTCACAAAACAGATTCACACACTGACAATGTCTGAAAATGTATATTTCATTCTGAACATGTCGATCATTTAAAAGCATTTATTAATCACTCATTATGTGCCTAGCAGTATAGCGAGCACTAGAGACACAAAGAAAGTCACAAAGAGTCCCTCAAGGTACTTACATTCTAGAGGCAAAGACAACATGTAAATAATTAGGTGCTTATAAGATAGGCACAGAATATAGATCTTTGTCAGGCAGTGATTATTATGCTTCTTCTTTGAACTAGAGAGGTGACTCCACAGATTATTTCATTGATCAGAGTTCTTAAGTTTTTAAAAAAATTTTTTTTCAGTGTTGTGGTTATTATATAAATTGCTCTCTCAGATCTCACTTCATTCTTCATTAGTTCATATGTCTTCCCAGTTTTTTAATTTATCCTTTTTTATAATTTCTTATAGTACAATAATATTCCATTATATTTATGTGTAATACTTGTTCAACCACTTCCCAAATGTTTCCATTATAAGTTCCATTTCCAGCCACTTCCTTTCATTTCCAATTCTTTGTCAACAATGAAAACCACTGCTGCTACGATTTTTTATATATATATACATGAGTCATTTCCTTCTTTCTGTTACGTCTTTGGGATATAGACTTAGTATGGTCAAAGAATGCACACCTTTTGGTGACTTTTTGATATAATTCCAAATTGCTTTCCAGAGTGATTGGACTGATTCACAACTCTACTAGCAATGCAGTAGTGTACCTGTCCTTCGAAATAATTTTATTCCCCATTCCTTTCCTTTCTTTTTTTTTTTTTTTTTTTTGCCAACTTGATGGGTGTGGCGCAGAATGTTGGAGGTGTTTTAGTTTGCATTTCACTTATTACAAATGATTTGGAACAATTTTTCACATGACTATTGATAGCTTGGATTTTTTTCCTTTTGAGAATTGCCTGTTCATTATTCTTTGACCACTTATTTATTGGAAATGACTATTGTTCTTATAGGGCAGCTAAATGGCACAGTGGATAGAGTTTTGGACTTTGTGTCAGTAAGACATCGTCCCGAGTTCAAATTTGATCTCAGTCACTTATAAGCTGTGTCACCCTAAGCAAGTACCTTAACCCTATTTTCCTTAATTTCCTCATCTGTAAAATGATCTGGAGAAGGAAATGGCAAACCACTCTAGTACCTTTGCCAAGAAAACCCCAAATAGGGTCAGAATGAGTGGGACATGACTGAAAAAAAGACTGAAATTGTCCTTACACATTTGAATCCATTCCTTATATATCTTAGATATTATTCCTTCATCAAAGAAATAAACTACAGCACAATTATATCTATTTTGTTTGTGCAGAAGTTTTTCAATATTATGTAATGAAAGTAGTCTATTTTATCTTCTTTGGTCCTCTCTATTCCTTGTTTAATCATGAACTTTTCCCTAGTCCATAATTGTGAAACATGGATCTTCTTGCTTGTAAACTTTTGTATGTAGTTCTTAGTCTATTTGGAACTTTTAAGATGTTTATTTAAATCTAATTTCTCTGTGACTAATTTCAAGTTTATGTAGCAGGTTTTTTGACAAATAGTGAGTTCTTAGTCCAATAGTTACAGTCTTCGTGTTTATCAAACACTAGGCTACTAGGTTCGTTTGTTTCTGTATGTTGTATATCATTTCTGTTCCACTGATCTCCTTTTCTATTCTTTTAACCAATGCCAAATGGTTTTGGTGATTGATGCTTTGTAGTGTATTTTGAGATCTACAGCTGCTAGTACACCATTCTTATCATTTTAAAGAATTATTTCCCTTGATTCTTGACCTTTTATTCCTTCAGGATTCTTAACTTTTTTTGTATCATGGACCCATTTGTCAGTCTGACAAAGCATGTATCTTTTCAGAATAATGTTGTAAATATATAAAATGCCAATTATATTGAAATATAGTTTGTAAATTAATTTACATTTTCACAGAATGATAACCATAAATACCTCGCTAATAAATATTTTATAGTTGTATTCCTGTAGTTCCTATGTGTGTGTGTAGGTGGGTAGATTCCAAATATTTTATACATTCACTTATTGTTTTAAATGGATTGTCTCTTTTTATATCCTCCCACTGAGGTTTGTTGGTAATATTCAGAAAGCCTGATGATTTCTGCGAATTTATTTTATATCCTACAACTTTGCTAGTTACTATTTATTTCAATTAATTTTAGTTGAATCTTAAAAGTTCAGTAAATAGACCATCATATCATTCACAAAAAGCAACAATTTTGTTTTTTTAGCTTGGGATTATTCCCTTAATTTCTTTTTCTCGTCTTATTGCTTTTACTTACATTTCTAATACTATGTCAAATAATAGTGATGACAATAATAGGCATTTTTGCTTTATCTCTCATCTAACTGAAAGTCCTTTAGAATTTCTCTATTACATATAATGCTGGCTCTTGATTTTATTTAGATAGCTAGTATTTACCATGTTAAGGAAGCATACACTCATTCCTGTGTTTTTTAGGAATTTTAACAGATGTGTATTTTTTTTAATCAAACACCTTTTTTTGGTATCTATTGTTAAGTGATTGGCAATGGCTTTGGCCACCTTCCAGCTCTATTTCTACAGCCTTTTCCACTTCTTAGTAGAATACCTCCTGTACCGTGATGCTGTTCTGAGCTCCTCACAGTGTTGAAAGTTCTCTGCCCCAGGTTAGCCTGCCTCTGTTCCTTCCTTCCCCACCCTTACCCTTATTCATTTTCTCTGTGTAGTAGATCTCAGGTATGTGTTAGCAGGAAAGCAATCTGATTGAAATAATTCACACCAGTGAATTGGTATGATTGGTGGCTTCCAGTGGAATTTTGTTTGCTAAATGAGGAGGCTTATTGCCCTGAATGAGTTTGTTAAATTTCTGAAAAATGTAATAAAACAAATAAAGCAAAACAAAAAATACATATTGTAGTAAGGGAAGACATTTGGGGGAAGGGGTGCTGATATGAGTGATGAGTCACAGTAGATGGGCCAGTTCTGCCTGGGAGTCGCCTCTTTAGATCAGGTCTCCTAAGGAGGCAGCACAGGCAGTGGAAGGAAGACTAGCTCTAGAATCAGGACCTGGCTTCAGATCTTACCACCTATGTGACTGTGGACAAATCATTTCACCTGCCTTTACCTCAATTTACTCATCTGTAAAGTTAAGGAGTGAGACTAGGTGGTCCCTAAGGGTGCCTTCATGTTCTTACATTTTCTGAGGCTATATCCTTTATTCTCAAGTCCTTTCCAAGGCTTATTATCAGAAATTGCCCACTAGGTGATGAATTATTTAGCTACAGCCAGAGGTATACTGAGGCCAGATGGTACTAGCTTGGGAAAGCTGGTTATTAAATTTTCTATGTAGGCACTTAAACCTCAAAAATCTGAAAACACTACAAATCAGGACATAATTTATTGTTTTGGTTGTCTAGACTTAAGAAAGTGATAGAAAAATGTTAATAATACAGATTAAACTTAACAGTGTGTCCTGAATTTTGAAAAAGTCAGTTGTTAATCATTTACCAGCACACCCCAGGCTATAGCAATCTCATAGATGAAAAGGCAATAGTACAAGCAATTTCACTTAACTTATGTAGTTAAATACCAAGAAAGTGGTACAGAAAGCAAATTCTATGAGTTGTAAAAGGAAAGATCATTGTGAGTAGGAGTGGTCAGGGAATATTTCATGGAGATGGTCAAGATGAAATTGCACCTTGAAGATTGAGTTAGATTCAAATAAGTGAAAGGTGGAAACTGTATTTAAGATGGAATGAATGGGATGGACAGAGACATGAATAGGACATATTCAGAGCTGAGTAAAAGTATTAGTTTGGCTAGAGTAGAGAATTTATGAAGAACAGTGAAAGAAAAGGTAGAAATGCATAGTTATGTCCAGATTGTGAAAAGCCTTGAATGTTAGGCTAAATGGGAAGATACATATGAACTGATGCAGTTAATGAAGTAGCAAGTACCAGGAAAACTATATATTCAGATAACAACATTGTTAAATGGAAAGAAACAAAAAACAAAACCAAGTACCTTGTGATTATTATAACCAAGCTTGACTCCAGGGAAGAGAAAAGAAAATGGATCCTCCCTCAGATATGGTTGGTATGTTGGTTAATTTTGTTGAATTAACTGCTTGTTCGCCCTCTTTTTTATTCTCCATTACAAGAAATAGATCACTGGGTATGGGAGGAGAGAAGATTATATTCAGAAATATCATGATATAAAAAAATGTATCAATTACATGTTACAAAAATTTTTAAAAAGCAGCATAATGCAGAGAAGAATGTGATCTGCTTTGAATCAGAAAGACCTAGATTAAAGTCCTTTTTCAGACAATTAAACTCTGTGACCCTGGAAAAGTCACTTAACCTCTCTAGGTCTCTGTTTCTTCATGTGTAAAATGATACAACTGTACTTGGTGATATCTAAGGTCCCTTCCGGCTATAAATCCATGATCTGATGAATGTTAGACCATGGAGTTTGGACTTTATCCTGGGGGTAACAGGGAGCTCATGTAATGAAATGACATGTAACTTCCATTTATTTGACTAGCTTTTTCACTTTTAGGTCTATATAAATAAATTTTACTTCTCTGTCAAGCATAAAGGTTTGAAATCATAGAATCACAGAATACAAGAGCTAGAAGGGACTTTAGACCATAGAATGTTAGAATAAAGAACACAGAATGTTAGAGCTGGGAGGGACCTTAAACCATAGAATGTAAGTGCTAGATGGGATGTTAGGGATTCTCAAGTCCTCAACTTAAGGAAGCCCAAACTAAAGCTAAGGGAAATGAAGGGACTATATTTTTGGCAAGTGTTAATAGAACTGTCTCTTAGCTACTACAAACTGGCCAACTGCCCTAAGCCCTTACTTTTGAAGTCTTTGTTTCACAGAGGAGGCCAGATGACTGAAGCGATGGCCTATCCTACTCCCTCCCCCAACGCTAAAGAATAGTATAGAGATTCTCCTTTTAAAAATGAGATACCAATTTCCTCCTTCTGGAATATGACTATTTAAAGACTTTTGTTTTTAGCCCATTTGCAAAGGGGACTGACTTACTGAGCAACATATAATTGGATCAATGAAAGCACTTTTAAAAGGTCTGAAATTCTGTTCAGCAATTTAAAATTTTTAAGCAACAATGGATGAATCATTGGCTGACATGTGAAATTAACACAGGAAGGCAATTTCAAGAAAAGAAGCTAAATTCCATTCCCAAATTGGTACACATTATGCAGAAGAGAGTTAGGGCTACCATGGAAAATAAACACAGCCTGAAGGGATTTAAATGCCAGGGAATAAGAGAGAAATTATAGTCTAGAGGAAGAGCAGTTTTTATACATGCCAGAATTAGAGAGCTTTTACTTTTCTCCTGCTTATTGTCTCCATTTGGTGCCCTATACTTTGGTATGGAGCATGTTTATATAAGGGAATGTTTTGTGTTGCAAACATAAGCAGAAGAACCCAATAATTAAAGGAACCCCTTTATTAAGAGATCTATATGAGCTGAAGCTTGAAGAATTGGCCTTTCTGGCTATTTTTCATAGTGGTAAAATAGATGCTGATACAACGCCAGTTGTAACTATAGACAAAAGAATATCTTGTCATTGCAACTAGGAAATATAAAGCCCATTAGGCACAGAAGTCTTTTGGACTTCTTTTGGGGAAGAAGTCCAAAAGAAAGAGAGATTCAGAATATTCTGGGTATTTCCTGGCCCACTGTGATTGTTGTTAACCTGACTAATACTTCAGTTTATTTAGATGTATGAATTTCTTCATGTAGCAGTAATACTAAGGGATGGACCAAGGTCTTTTGTGCGACCGAGTTCATTTATCACTTATTCTGTGCCCCATACTGAAACTACAAGTACAACTCCTTCATTTGAGGAGAATCCCTTCATAAGTAGAAGAAACCCTTTTATTAATATAGTTTATTGTAATTTTTGCTTGTATGTTTAGTTCGTATTTTTCTTTTGAAGCATAATTTACTGATAACCTCATAGTTTGCAAAGTTGAAGTTCCATAATTTTTTTCTGTTGTAAGAAGCTGAGTATACTTTTACCTTTCCCCTATAAGATAGTTTTTTTTCCCCTAAAATCATTATCAAAATGAGTATTAGAACCTGAATTGGGCAGAATGCTCACTCTGAGAGAACAGCCACTTCCCCAATATCAATGAATATGTGTCATATATGCCACCCCCAGTATGCACCCCCATGACCTCCAGATAATACCATCTGTTCTTGAGGTTCCTAAGAGTTTTGAATGTGACAAAGCTGAATTGTCTGCACAGCCATTCATGAGTTCCGAAAAGATGGTTGATGAGCTTAGACATATATACATTGGCCAACTTGTGCTTCCAAAATTTCAAGGTCTATCATGAAAGTCATATTGACAGGAAATATCAGGAAAGAGAGAGCAAGCACCACTCAGCCCCAAATCACACTGCACTGAAGACCCATTCTGTCTACATGGGATCTGACAAGACCCCAAATCCTATTACAGACCCAGTAGGAACATTGGAGCCCTAAGAACATTCCCTAGCATCCTTCTCCATCATCTTGGGGCCTAAATGACTCTTCTGTGTCCTTAAATGGACTCCACTTGGTAACATAAGTTTTATGTTGGGCTTTGACTTTTTGGTGGCTCAGTGGTAAAGCTTACCATATAACTATCCATTGAGGGACAATTTGTTGTTAAATATTGGGGAATGAGCAGTGGAAACTGGTCACCTCTCCAGTGTCTGAAATAGTCTCCTCAAACTGAGGACAAAGTAACATAAATAACAAATATGGAAGATAGAATTTGAGTCCTAATGTTAGCTAGCTGTGTGACTTTAGCCAAGCTATTTGACCTCTCTGTTATAACCCTCAGTTATAAAATGAAACAGTTGGACTAAACGATCTCTTAGCCCCTGAGGGCTGCAACACTTTAACATAGCTAATATTCTATATTCTTTGTGTCAGCCTCCAGTGTTCTAGAGCTCTAAAATTTTATTTTCTAACATTCTATTTTGAGCTCCTTTCCAGTCTTAGCATTCTATATTCTAAATAGAACCAGCCCTGACATCTGTTCTAACATTGCACTAGTCTTTGGTTCTATGACATAGAACAATGGAGACCTTATATTTTTCCTCTCTAGTTTTTGCCATAGCCAAAAACAGGGATTAGCAGATGAAATAGTTTCCCATACAATACAATTTGAAGAATCTTTTGTGTGCTTCCTCCTTTCACTCAGTCAAAAGCATGTCCCTCTACTTTCATGCTTCTGAATCAGCTGATGTTATCTTAATGTTCTCCTCTGAGTTAAGGCTTTAAAGGTCTCCTTTAAGATATAAATGATGGATGATATCTTAAGACACTATTGATCTGGTATTGGGCAGAGTGGGGTGGGGTGTAGCATGGTAAAGTAGAAAGGGAGCTGAATTTGGGGTCAGAGGACTGGGGGTGAATCCTAACTATTACACTGGCTGTATAAAACATGAGCAGATAACTTGGCCCCTTTAAATCAGCCTGTTTTCTTTCCTATAAAATAGGAATAACAATATACTATTACTACTTTATTACAATTTCCCAGGATTGTTATGAGGAAAGTGCTTTTTAAACTTCAAAGTGCTATATAAATGTGTGTTATTACTATTAATGGAAAGAACATTGTCTCGAGAGTTGGTCCTAACTCCTCAGTTTGGCCCTGCTATTCACTGTATGTCCCAAAGTAAATCCTCTTTCTGATGCCTTATTTTCTTCTTCTACAAAATGAGGTGTAGTGTAAGTGAGGTGTAATGGAAAGAGTGCTGATGGTGGAGTCAGAAAACTTGGGTTTGAGACCTAAACCTTCCATTTATTCTCCATGGGACTTTGCACAAATCCCTTCCCATATCTGAGTCTGAATGTTCTCTTCTATAAAATGAAAAGGTAGAACTAGATTATCTCTAAGGTTCCTCCAGTTCTAGGAGTATATGATTCAAATGCCTTGGAAAAATTACTCTCATTATTGAATTTGTCAGATTAACTGCAGACATTTCTCCATGCCTTAAGGGGTTGGGATTCCAGAGAGGTAAATTTGGGAGCTTTTGGCGTAATGGAAAGAGCCCTAGACTATGAGGTAGGAGACCTGAGCTCCAGTTCTGACCCTTGCTATGTGACAAGTCCTTTATCCAAGATTATACACATAGTGAGAAATCTAATGAAAAAGAATTATTCCATATGAACCATGGTGCCAGATAAAATGTTCTAGGGTTCCTCTTGTTTGCATTCTTAATGGATTAGGATACACAAAGTTCAATAAAACTATTACCCAAAGGAATAATTTGCATAATTTAAATCTTCTTTGTCACTTGCTCATCTTCATATCATAAAACCAGCATTTCCATTAAAATGCTATTAAGAACATTTCCTTTCTGTATTTGTGACAATTTAGATTGAAATCTGATCCCTAGTATTACCCCCTGCATTGATGACAGTTTTGTTTTTTTGCTTTCTCATTTCTGTTGATGGCATCTTTTCTCTATGAGTGCATTTTCCTCATTTGGGTAAAAGCTTTGGATTAATAGCCTGTGAGTGATATCTGTAAAGACTGAAGGTGCCTTTTGTCCTAAGATTGTTTATCAGAATTCAGAAAAGATTGACACTTGCTGCTGTTTCAGAGGTAAGACCGCACTGAGACATTGCTAATATTTGAGGAAGCTCAGGCCTCTGTTTACATCACAGATCCTCAGTGTTGTTTGGGACTTCAAAGGTCATCTAATCCAAAAGGTGTCTGGAGTTTGAATCCATTCTACTACATGCTAATTAGACAAATGGTCTAGCCACCACTTCTAGGAAGAATGAATTCATTTCCTTTAGGGGGGCAGCCTTTTCAGATATTGACCAGCTCTATCAGAAAATTTCTCCTCATATTAAGCTATGGCAGAGCTGATGTAACATAGTAGATAGAGCCTTAGCCTTAGAGTTAGAAGATCTGAGTTTGGCCTGCTTTAGTCCCTTCCATATGCGATCATAGAAGTCACCTTTCCTTTCAGTTTCCATCTCCCTATCTTTAAAATGAGAATAACAATATTGGCACAATCCATTTCATGGAGCAAAATTTTGGGAAGAAATAGATAAGAGTCACAAAAGGAACAGGATTGTGGTTTTGACTGTGTGAGGGGATATTCACATTGAAGATCAAAGATCCATTTGGGTATCTATATTAGAGGGTTATTAGGAGCAAAGTGTTTGGCAAACCTCAAAGAGCCATGTAATAGATTTTTTAAAGTACAAAGGGATTTCAGCAGCCACTTGTTCAACCTCTACCTAAAAAAGAATCATTATAACATACTCAACAAACGTTTATCCAGCCTCTGCATGAAGATCTCCCATTTGGGGTAATGGACTGCATCTATAAGCAGCTCGTTCTAGTTTTAGATAGGTCTAATTGTTAGAAATTTTCCCCTTAAATTAGTCTTAAATTTGCTTGTTTATAACTTCTACCCATTACTCCCATTTTTACTTTCTGAGACTAAAGATATCAAGTTGTTTTTTCACATAACAGTCCTTCAGAAATTTGAATACAACTATCATATACCCCATTGAGTACTCTCTTCACTAGGCTGGAGACAGCTAGTTCTTTTGAATGATCCTCCTATGACATGTTCACAGGACTCTTAATCATCCTGGTTATCCTCCTGTGGTTTCTTTCCAGCTAATCAATACACATCCTAAAGTGGTACACAGAGCTGTGAACACAAAACTCTAGATGTGGTCTGACCAGGACAGAATAGAGCAGGATCATCCATCGCTTTCTTATTCTTGGAATAAGAACTTTTTATTTTATTTTCCCTCTGAATGCAGCCCAATGTCATATTACCTTCTTTTTTTTAACTGCCATGTCAAACTGCTGACTATTATTGAGCATCCAGTCCACTAAAGCCCCAAGATTTTTTTCAGGTAAATTTGTCTAACCATGCCTCTCTAATCCTGTATTTGTAAAATTGGTTTTTAAAATACAAGTCTAAATTTATATTTATTCTTATACCTTTGTGTTAGACTCATTCCAGTGCTCTAGCCTCTCAAGACCTTTTTGGATCCTGACTCTGATATCCAGTGTGTTAGCTATTCCTCCTGACTTAGTTTTTTTGATAAACATGATTTCTTTACTTTTATTCAATTCACTTTTTTAAAAGAACTTAGTAGCACAGGGCTAAGCACAGATCTTTGGGGCATTTCACTGTAGAACTTTTGCAAAGTTGGAATTGAGATATTACTGACTCTTCTTGGAACTCTTCCATTCATCCAGTCCTGAATCCATCTATCATTTAATATGCATCTCTCCATCTTCTCAAATAGAATAGTATAATAATTTCAAGGTTTTTTTTTTGCTAAAATCTATATCTACAGCACTTTACAGGACTAGTACCAGTTTATTAACCTTGCCAAAAAAAAGGAAATGAGAATACTATAGTATAGCATGACCTGTTGTTAAGGAAGCCATAATATTTTGTTTCTGTATCTCCTTAATTTCCCTCTGTATCCCTTCCTTCTTCAAAAATCAAATCTTTATAACAAAGAGTTAAAAAAAAGAAGAGTTTAAAAAAGGAAAGAAGGGAGTAAAATTCAGCAAAATTGATCAACATATAAAAAATCTGATTTTATATAAAGTGGTCCAAAATCATAGAGCCAAATACAAAAGAGTGGGAGATAGGCGATGTCCTTTCATTTCTTCTTCCTTGGACAAAGTTTGTTCTTTATAATTCTTCAATATTCATTTTTATGGGTTTGTGCAGATATTTGAAATATTATAAGGTCCCATCTCCCATTACAGAATATACCTCTCTCCCCACAAGAGTAATTTTTGGGGAAACCTCCTTCTCCATTGAATCAAGATTTCCCCTTTCTCCTCATATTTCATCCCTTACCAATTTGCCACTTTACCAATCCTCTTATAGCTTTTCTTGCTGAGACTACAGGAGATAAATATATCCTTCATTGTTCTGTCTTCCAGCTCTCTTCTATGCTTTTCTATGCCATTCGCTTCTCTAGTTCAGCGAACAAAGGTACATTGATTCATGTTTGGGGATGGGTTGTGGGATTTAATCTGATGTTTTAAGCCTGCCCCTCTATTCTCACTTTCTTTAAATTCTACTGTCATCTTTATCTCCTTATATTCTTTCATAAAGATACACCTTGATAGCTTCTCTACTAATTTAAACCTCATAGTCAGTTCTGTAGATGTTTTTCTTTTAAAAGTATCTAGAGATGGGCTAATTTAATTGCTTTTTCCTTCATTAGAAGTTGTACGTATTTACTTTGTGCTCCTATTGGTTAAGATATTTACAAGTCGAATAATCTACTTATCTTTTGTTTTTAAGTAATGTTTCAAATACATCTCTTTTTATTAGTAGGCTGAAATGTGTGGGGTATATCATTTTGAGTTGCGTTTTGAGTTCCTTTGCTTTTTAGAACATGCATTCCATTCCCTTCTGTGGTTTCTGGTGAGTGCAGAATAGTCTTGTGTTATTTGAATTTCATTTGTGTTATATTTGAAATTTTTATTTATTTAATTTATTTATTACACTTGAATATTTCCCCTGTTCAGGTGCAGAATTTGTTGCTGATCATTAGTTGTTAAATTTAAACACCATGTATCTTAGAGTTTGAAGCATAATCATTCTTTAGAAGCAACAAGCTGAGATTTTGTTTGCCAGGGGAGGTAGCATTGGTATTCTGGACAGAATTTCTGCTGCCTTGGAGTTCCCTAACCTAAGGATGGCCCCAGGCAGTCAGAAATCTACTTCTCTCTTCCTTTCTACCCTGATTATCTCCCTGTCTACCTACCGTGCCTGAGCAGAGCCTCTATCTGATGTTTGTTGCAATGGGACAATGTGGGAAGTCCAGGGGTATATGGTGTGCAGTAACAAGAAAATCCCTGAACGGGTCCCAGAGCATAAATCAGTAGGGTTGGTTTGTGTGTGACATTGGATATGGAAGCCCATGGAGGAGAGGTACTGAGTGAGTGCATTAAGGTTTAGGATTTACCACTGTTAATTCATTAAATTGGTACCTCATTGGGCTCCACCTCTTTTTTGTCCTATGGAAACAGATGTGGTTGCTCTATCTTTAGTGTGTAGCTCTTCTTTTAGGTTTTTATTCCCCCTGGGGGGTGGGAAGGGACGTGGGTTGTTGGTTTTTGTTTTTTCTGAAAATTGGTGGGGACTAGAGAAAATGCCTAGTATTCCATCTTGGTCACTTGACCTGGAACCCATGCTGGTTTTTTAATCACAGCTTCCCTTTCTGGATGTTCATTGTTCCACTTCCCCTTTAATGAGCCATTCTGAAAGTCTCCCAGGAATTGAAGTCAGGCTATAGCCTTTGTGTTCCTCTTTTTTTTTTTTTTTTTAAATCAGGACAATCTTGTGGTACTTCTCCTGTTTTCCATGATTTTTCAGATACTTCTGACAGTGGGTTTCCAATCACATCTGCCTATTCTTTCAAGTACTGAATATGTAGTTCATCTGGGCCAGGTGACGTGAATTTTTAAAGAGAAACTACATGCTTTCTTACTATCTCCTTACTTATTATCTTGGATATTAGTTTTCTTCTTAGCAATTTTTTTTTGTTCAGTCATTTCCAGTACAAAGGTCATTTTGCTTGGCAGAAAAATCAGAAACAAGATAGGAATAGAGCAGCTCAGCTTTCTGTTATCTGTCAGTTATCTTCATCCTGTCCACCCAAAAACAATAGTCCTTTCCCTTCCAATATAGTTTTAAAAAATCCTTTTGTGGTTTTCACTTTTCCTTTCCAGTTTTGGCTGACTCTGGGCTTTAGAACTCATGAAATTATTTTTACAGGACTATGCCACATTTTATTCATGTAATTTGTCTTTGCTTCCCTCTTCTTTCTGTGTATTTTTTTTAATCTAAGTGGATTGATGATTTATTTGTGTAACCACATTAACCTCTTCATAAAACTCCCATTTTTGCCCCTCACTGGAATTTTTTACCCTTTGTGTCTTCAAATTTTCACTCTTAAGAGATTACCATCACTCCTGTGTTGACTTCCATTCTAGAATTTTAGCCCATGGGATTTTACCTCTTCCTCCTTTGAACTTTTTGAAATCTGCTTTCTCAAAATTTAGAGTTCATGTCAGACTATGCTAGTATTTCCTATATCACAAACTATAAGAGATAGTGATCACACCACTCACATCCTAGAGTTCCCTTCATTTCCACTTCATGAACTACTTCCTCTTCACTGTTAGTGAGAATCAGTTCTAGATAGACTTTTTGAAGTATAAAATTATTATTAAGGCAAATCAAGAAGGTATTAGGTGTTCTTCCTTTGTCAAAGAGAGCACCAGAAGCAGCTGTCTGGATAATTAAAGTCCTCTGTCATTACTATACCATGATTCTGTGCCAGACTTGTGATCTGTTTCCCAAACTCCTAATCTGATTCCTCCTTCTGTCTAGGTCATTTGTAGTATATGCTGATGACAAAATCATTTCTTTTCTTCCTCCATTGACCTTCACCCAAGGGCTCTCAGCTATGCTTCCCATCTGCTTCTTGGGTTTCCTCACAAAATATACCTTCCTAATACATGATGCTACCCTATACACATATAGACTTTTAACTCTCTTGTGTCTTTTTAATAAGTATACCTATCCAGACCATATTCCAGGCAGGAATTTCATCTCTTCTTTATGACTCCTACCTCATAGGCATACAAAGACAGTTTTCACCTTTTCCCTCCCCCTGTCCCTCATGTCCTTTTTATTTTAAAGTCCTTTTTGTTAAATTTATAAAACCAAGCCAATACATTTTTACCAGCCTTTGTTAGGTGCATCCCATCCATGGCTTGGAGCCTGTCATTTCTCTACTTTAACAGAACTCCAAGTTTCATTTTCAAACACCATTTTCCCAAGTCAATCTTTGTTTCTTCTTTCCTTCTTCTTACTTTCTTCTTCCTTCCTTTCTTCCTTCCTACTTTCTTTCTTTCCTTCCTTCTTTCTTTCCCTTTCTTTCTCTCTTCTCTATCTCTCTCCTTCTCTCTCTCTATCTCTCTCTCTTTCTCTCTCTCTCTCTGTCATATTCTATGTCTTCAGTAGGGAGCGGTGAGGAGAACATAGTTTGTGACATTGTGATCTTCAGTGTCTTGCTCAAGACATGGTGATTTTAGGAAATATTTTATTTTTAAAGTATTTTTTCGTTTAACAAAAATCTATCTTCTCTACCTCCTGCCTTCCCTAATCCCTATTGAAAAAGAGAGAAATATAAAACTTTTATAACAGATCTGCATAGTTAAACAAAACAATGTCATATTGATTTGACATACTTTTAAAAGTTCCTTTTAGTAGTATTATTTTTGCCCATGTAAATTGCCAGAGCTGGGTAGTAGACATTTGTTTTGACAAATTTGTCATCTGTCTTAGAAACATGTCCTTTGTGTTGCTGTCATCAGATTTATAAACAGCTACCTCAGTATCCCTATTTAGGGATTCATTAGCTACCAGTATTCATCTCTTCTTTCTCTAGCTCTTTTTGGGTAGTCTCTGGCCCTTCTTTATCATTCCTTGTAGGTCAAGCAGCTGCTCTCTCTTCAGAATACATGCAACTCTTTGTTCTTCAGGAACACACCCAAATTTTCTTTTGTAGACCAAAGTGTACAATTGTATTTTTCTTTCCTCTTTTGTATGACACTCTTCTACCTCTCCCTTTTTAAGTTTTGATTTGTTTTGTTTTTATATTGCAAACTTTCACAGATTGCCTATGAGGTTTCATATAACAAATTAAAGCGATTAAGTAAAATTAACAATATAATGACCTCATCTGAGAATTCATGCATCATTTCACATCTGTAGCACCCTCTTATACCACTTCTATTTTTTAATTATTTTGTTTTAATTAACATAAATCTGCTTTTTCCTCTTACTTCCTATTTCATTGAAAAGGAAGGAAAAGAAAGGCAAATCCCTTATAACAATTATGCACAATCAAGCAAAACAAATTCCCTCGTTGGTTGTGTTAAAAAAATATTATGTCTCATTCTATGCCCTGAGTCGAAGCTTTTCTGCCAAGAGATTGCTAGTACTTTTTGCCATTGCTCCTTTGGCGTCATGTATGGTCATTGTTTTTATCGTAGTTCATAGCTTTTTGTCTTTGCAATATTGTATCATATAAATTGTTCTCTTGGTTCTGCTTATTTCATTCTTCATCAGTTTATAAAAATTTTCCTAATGGATGTTTTTATAATGTTGGTATTGTAGTATACATTGTTTTTCTGCTTCTGCTTACTTTACTCTGCATCAGTTGACATTTCTTTCCATGTCTCTTTGAAATCGTTTCCTCATTTTTTACAGCACAGCAGTATACTACAGTATACCTTCATATTCACGTTGTTGTTGTCATTCAGTTGTTTCAGGCATGTCCAACTCTTCATGCTCCCAGTTGGTATTTTCTTGGCAAAGATACTAAAATAGTTTGCCATTTTCTTTTCCAGCTCATTTTACAGATGAGGAAACTGAGACAAACAGGGTTGAGTGACTTGCCCAGGGTCACACAGCTAATAAGCATCAGAGGCCAGATGGGAACTCAGATCTTCCTGACTCCAGGACCAGTGCTCTATTCACTGTGCCATCTGTCTACCCTTCATATTCATATACCAAAACTTATTCAGCTGTTCCTCACTCAACAGGCCTCCTTTTAAGTTTCCAGGTTTTTGCCATTACAAAAAGAGCCAAGACATCCAACTAAAACCTTTTTCCTACTTTTAAAAATCTTTTCGGGGTATAGAACTATCAGTGGTATAAATGAATTAAAGGGTATGCACTGTTTTGTGTATAAATTGTCTTTCAGGTATAATTCCAAGGTACTTTTCAGCATGGTTATATCCATTCACAGGTCTACTAATAGTATAGAAATATGCCTGTTTTACTATAGTCCTTCCAGCATTTATCATTTTTTTTTGTTGTCACTATCCATTTGATGGGTGTATTCTACTTTCTAAACCTCTTCACAAAGGTCGTTATCCCTTATGCTACTTCAGATCCTCTGCTCCTTCAAAGCTCTCATCTCTCTATCTCTTTTTTAAAGGAATAGTTAATTGATAGCGAGGGCGGGGACTATTTTATTTTTGTCTTTTTATCCCCAGCACCTAGCACAGTATTTGGCACATAGTAGGCACTTAATAAATGTTTGTAGATTATTAATTGTCCTTGATAATCTGGAGTGTGAAAAGGGTATTTCTAACCCCCTTCTCCTTTTCTAGAAGATAAAACTAGCCTAAACTTAAGATATAACATATATATACTTTGCATATCATTGCAAAATTCTTCCTGGTTCTCATCCTGATTAATATTCTCAGCTTTATTGGTTGAACTGCTTGTAGAATTTTATTCTTTGCTTCCTAAGTAACACTTTAAGAGCACTACAGCTTTTGATTACTTGACAGTCACAGTCTACTTTTCTCCCCTTCTCTCACTGACCTCTTATTCACCCATTAATTTGTCTTACTTATCAATTGGTTTTACTTGCCTTTTCTCACTGTCCTTGCCAACTATTTTTCCCTTGGGTGTTTCTCTTCAGATTTTTGCTTCTCAGTCCTTTTCTTTTGTCAGATTGAGTCTTCCTTCAATTTATCCTCAAAGTCCCTCAACTTTCTCCTCCCCTAAATCCAATCTCTGGCCTTCTTTATGCATTCAGTCACCTCCAAATTCTTCCTTATTCAGTTTAAAACTTCTGTTCTCCAACTCTTCCCACATTCTTCTCCCGCCATAGTCATAAAATCAATATGAGTTTCTTTTTAGTTGTTGTTTGTTTCAGTAGAATGTGAGTTCCTCAAGGCCAGGATTGTTTGATTTTTGTCTTTTGATCTGTAGCACCTAAACCTAGCACTTTGCTGTCACTGGAAGTGCTCAGGATGTGCCTTTAATGGTCAGCCATCAAAAATACTGAAGAAGAAATTCTCCAAGGTTCTATGTTGCTAAGATTCCTTGGTTAAAAGATTCACTGGTTTCAATGTCATGGCAATCAAAAGAGAAATACAGAGAGAGAAACCCAACTGTGCTATTCATAGTCAATTTCCTTTAAAATGACCTATCTGTAAGAAAAATCAATGAATTATTCATTGGTATGCTGTGTTTTGATTAAGGCCCAACCAGTTAGAGTTTATGATATCCTCTGTCATCTGAGGACACATTTCCCAACTATTTGTTCCCCTATCCTTCTAACTGAGGTCCTCCCATGCTTTCCCGAGATTTAAGGCTTGGTTACTTTAGCAGTAGTCTTAAAGTTTCTGACGACAGTAATATTGTTAGCTTTCGGTACAAAATATAATGATTTACATTTTGTTTGCCTTTTTTGCATGTGCATGGGGAGAGGACTTGTGTCTGTCAATCATATTATGATTAATCTCTGCTGGCAAGATTTGGGTACAGAATTGAATGGGTCAAAGATGCTATTCCCTTTTCCCAGTGAACTCTGGAATGCTATGAGCCCCATTATCACCGAAAAACAAACAATCTCATCATTTTATCTTGGACTGCATGGAATTAATAGAATGTTAGATATGATCCTGGAGGAATCAGTTGACTCTCTTAGCCTCAGTTTTCTTATCTGTAAAAGGGAAAACAAAAGTAGTACCTCACAGAGGTGTTGTGAGGATTAAATAAGATCAAATGTAAAATGCTTTCTAACCTTTAAAGTTACCTGTTATTACTAGAGCTGAAAGAGGTCTGGTTAGAGACCATATAATTCAACCTTCGTATTTTACAGAGAAGAAAACTGAGACCCAGAACAATAAAGTGATTTGTCAAAGGTGATACAGTAAGTTAGTGGAAGAGCCAGTCTCTTGACTCCCATTCCCTCTCTTTCGACTCATCGGAACTTATTTCAGCAGTATCCAACTAAAATATTACATGGATAATTTTCCCTTTAAAATGAAAAAGTCATGCCAAAGGTAGGTGATTTATACAGTTTCTTTGTGAACTTAAAGTAAAAAAAAAATATTAAAAACAGAAAATCAATCATAGTTCTGGATAACATTTTTTCTTTTCACATCTTTGATAGAACTGTTATAATAGCTTTTCCCCCAATATATGTGTCTATGTCAATTTTACAGTTATTATATTCCTAATAATTGGAGTTGTGATCAGATGAAGGTTAGATTAAAAATATTATATTTGGCATCAGGAGACTTGGATTCAAATATTGATCAGACTATTGACTAGCTGTGTGATCTCCACCTTTAGAGACCTTAGCTTCGCTGTCTTTAAAAGAGATTGAACTAGATACTTTCTAAGGTCATGTACTATAACTTTCTTTATTCTGTACTGTAACATTGTATGATCTAAGATCCTTTCTAGTCCTAACACTTTACGTTTTAAGATCACTCTGGTGTTTTGTGCTCTTAGATTTCTTCCAGCCCTAATACTTATTACCTCATCTGTTGTCTGGTAAATGCAATAAAGGAAGTTCTATTTGTTTGTTTTTGATGTACTTCAGATCTGAACAATGTAATAAAATATCAGGAATGAGAGAAGAATCCAGAGAGGGAACAGATGGAACACAGCCAGCAGAAGTTTTTGATGCAGAGGCTTATATGAACAACGAAGCCAGCTTACCCTCAATCTGCCTCAAGCAAGTATTCCCGAAGTATGCGAAGCAGTTCAACTATTTGCGTTTGGTGGACAGGATGGCCAATCTGTTTATCCGATTCCTTGGAATAAAGGGGACGACAAGGTTGGGACCAACAGGGTTCCGCACCTTCATCAGGTTGGTAAGGCTAAATTTCACTCTGCATTTTCTTAAGCTATATATGGAATATCCCTGTCTGTCCCTACTAAACTGGAGTGCTTCAGTGTGGCTCAGTGGAAAGAATTTTGACATGGAATCAGAGGATCTGGGTTCTAATTCTGCCTCTGATAATTATTACTTTTGAGACCTTGAGGCAGTCATTTAAACTTACTGAACTCAGCTTCTTCACCTATAAAATGTGGGGTTTCTGCTGCATATCTTCTGAGGACACAGATACAGATATGTGATCTTATGACCACCACACTTTCCTAAAGCTAATAACATTAATAAAGCACTTTATGTATATTATCTCATGGTCTTTAATCCTTGAAATTCCTTGTGAGGTAAGTGACCCAACCAAGTGTTACTCTTACCACTTTCTAAAATGAAGTAATCAGGGCTCAGGGAGTTGAAATGATTTGATCTGGGCTACACACCTAAAAAGAGGTGGAGCCAGGACACGAAAATGGGCCTTCTCTTTCTTAGGTCACTAATTACTCTACTCTGATTCTCCAAGTAAATCATATGTGCATATGTGTACAATATGTGTGTGTGTGTGTGTGTGTGCATGCACGTAGGCATGTGTATATATCTATTTATAATTCCCTTGAAAGGAAGATAAACAGGAAAGATAGAAGTTTGAATAGGTTTGCTCAGCTTTAAATACAGATCATAGCCACATTAAGAAACAACGTGGCATGGGAGATAGAGAACTGGCCTTAGAGCCAGGAACAGGTGAGCTCTTGTCCCACCTCTAAAAAACACTATCCTCGTGACCCTGAGCAAGTCACATAACTTCTCTGTGTTCTAGGCCATTCTCTAAGAATGAAATTACAGAAAAGGTAACAACCTTCATTGGTGGGGGGAGTTTTCTCTGTTCCAGTGAAATAACAGATCCAGGCCCTAATAATCATGGTATTTATATAGTCCTTTTTAGTTTACAATACATCCATCATCTCCATCAGTCCTCACAGTTTACCACCCTTGTGACCTTTCTGGGCTGTAGTTTTCTTATTCATCAAATGAATAGGTTGCACCAATCTCTACTAGTGCTAAAAGTATATCTGCGTATGCATGCATGTATATATGTATTTATTTTTACTTCAATATTTAACAGATCTATGATTTCAGTGCAATTGGACAAACATAATCAAATACCTTTGATGTGCAGAGGACACACAGGCAAGAATCAAAGTTTGCGTTCTACTTTTGGGATACTATTGGGACATATATAGGTATTGTACGATGATAATTAGAGCTCTATTAGGGGGACTGGAGGAAGCCTTCTCAGAGGAGATGGCACCTGAGCAAGGCCAAATATCAAAGGAGTCAGGGATATTGAGATAAGGAGGGAGTGCATTCCAAGCATGGAAATAGACATGAAAGTGGAGGATGGAGTATCAGACTGGGGAAGCAGCTAGTAGTTCTCATTTACTGGAATGTAGAGTTTATCAAGGAAGCAGTATGCTGTAAGGCTAGAAAAGGGGAGACAGGGCCAGTTTGTGGAGAGCCTCAAAGGCTAGACTGAGGAGTTTGGATTTTATCCTCTAGGCAGTCAGGCAACCACTGAGGGTTTTTGAACAAAAGAATGACATATTCAGGCCTGTGTCTGAGGAAAATTACTTTTGACAGCCGTTCAAAGGATGGATTGCAAGTAGGAAGAATCTGGAAGCAGGGAGACCAGTGAGGAAGCTTTTACAATAGGTCAAGTGATAAGTGATGAGAGTCAGAATCAGGGTGGCAGAGGTGTGACTGCAGAGGTTGGGATAGTTGCAAGATTATGTTGTGGAGACAGAATTGGTAGATAAGACAAATGATTGGCTATGAGCAGTGGGAGACACATAGAAGTCAAAGATGATTTTAAAGCTGTAAGCCTGGGTGACTTGAAGGATGGTGATACCATCTACAGAATAAAAGATAGGTTTAAAGACAAAACTTCAGTTCCATACTGAATGCATAGAGTTTGAGGTATCCACAAATATTTGTATTGCTGTTTTTCCTGTACCAATAAAAATTGCAGTCTATTCCATTAGTAAGTGGTCTTTATGAGTTGCTTTGATTAAAAAAGTAATCATGATGTGGCCAAAGTTCTGGTCATGATTCTCTCTGAACTTAGTTTGGGTGTCTTAGATGACATAGACACAGTCAATCATTGGAAAGGTCCTCAAACCTTTTCCACTTAGGGGAACCTCCCTGTAGTCTTCCACAATCCAGTCACCTCTAAACCCAGAAGAGACATCAAGGGTATCAGCGGAGGATGTGTGTATATAATGCATGATAAAAGCTAAATGTAGCAAGCATCCTAATTATTTTTTAACTCCCTATAGCAAAAATATAGTAGAGTAGATAGACTGGTAGACTTGGAGTCCAGAAAGGCTGATTTCAAATTAGGTTAACCTCTTAGAATTTCAATTGACCTGTAAAATGGGAATAATAACACCTATGGTGTTTTCTCAGTTTTATTATGAGGCTCAAAATAGATAATATATGTAAGGAGCTTTCCAAAACATAAGGTTCTATACATTTCTGTAATAACTATAATTATTATCCTGTGACATTATTATTTCTATAGTGTAATTATTATTCTATAATAATTATTGTTGTTACAATTTTTTATAAAACACAGGAGAGGGTGGTGGGTAAAGGAGAAGTTAGAGCCAGAAGGCACCTTAGAAAGTTAAAACAGAGTATTCAGAGTGAAAGGGACCTTAGAATATTAGACATGAAAGGGGCTTTATAACAAAGAATGTTATAAATGGAGACAGAAGCCTCGTATGATGAAGAAAACATTGGATTTAGAACTGAAGGACCTGGATGTGAATCCTTTCTACTACTATTTATTACCTATGTAAACATGGCCAAGTGACTTCACTACTCTTCATTACAAAATTAAAGACTTTGAACATGTTATCTACCAGTTTTAAATAGCTGGTCCTATAACACTTAAAATTAATATGTTAAAACTGGGTTAAAGGAAACCTTATATGAGGATTATTATGATGTGGTCTTGCTCAGCAGGGCATAAGGAGATGACCTCAGAAAAGAGATTAGAGTGAAAACTGTCCTAATAGAGAGGTGACAGAGTCAAAAAAGAAAACTAATGTGATATTAGGCTTCATTAATAGCAAGAAGTAAAAGATGCCAGGCAGGCACTGTATGGGAGGAAAAGAAGATGGGCTGGTCATGTGGCAAAAGCAGGCAGTGGCAGGTGACCATCCAGAGTGCTCCACCGGTATCATTGTGCCATCAGGAGAAAACAAGGCCTCCAGCAGGGTGGGTGGGTCCCCAGTGGTGAACTTGGGAAGAAGATGAATGAGAGTCATGCAGAAGGGCACAGCATGGAGAAGCTAGAATCTGCATCATTGGAGGGAACTCCTGAATTGATAATGCCTGATATCCATGTGCATATTTGAATATATTGGGCAGCATTCATAGATCCAGGAAAGTTACAGTCTGTGTTGGGCTCTGGGAGTACAAATACAAACAAGCAGGAAGTCTCTGTCCTCAAAGCCCTCACTTTCTAATGGGGAAAGGCAAAGACAGAACTGAAAAGGGAGGGGAGGGGCATCAAGAAAAGCAAAAGCCAAGGGACCCAGATAGGGAGGAGGCAGAGGTGATCTGAGTGATGATAGCATGGCCTGGAGCAGAGGAGTATTGTTTTCAGTGCCACATTTTAGAAATCCCATTTTAGGAAAGAAGATGGACCAAGGAAAGTTATGAGGATAGGGTATTAGAAACCTTGTGATGAGTATCAGTTGAAGGGATTGGGCATATTCTGGAGGAGAGGAGCTTGACTTTGTCATTCTTTTACTCAAAAACCTTCAGCAACTTCCCTATTGCCTATATGATACAATACAAAATTCTCAGCCTGGCACTTCTCACAGTCAGCTCCCGCCAATTTTTTCAGTTTTATTTCAAACTATTCCTTTTCATAGATATACATTCTAGTCAAATTTGGCTGCTAGCTGTCTGTTCTCCGACCTTATCCCTCTCCCTCTTGCCTCATCATACTTACACAGTCCATTCTCCATGGCTGGAATCCACTCACTCCTTATATCTACTTCATAGAATCATTGTCTTTCCTAAAGGCTCAGCTCAGGTGCCATCTCCTCCACTTATTTTCCCTGATTTGTCCTCAGATTCTCAAGTTATCCTGTACTATACTTACATGTGGACATAATTCTCTAATACCACTCTCCCACCACCCCAACCCTAAGCCCTGTAATCTCATTGAGGACAAGACTGTTGTGTTTTTGTCATACTCTTCTTAGTGCCTAGCATAGAGCTAGACATTTGGATATAAAAGGGCTTTATTAAATATTTACTGTATAGTCCTTCACATCATGAATTTGAAAGACTATTATGTGGGCAATATTCTACTTGGCCCCAGAAGGCCAATCTAGAACCAATAGATAGGAATTTCAGAGACATATTTAGGTTCCATGCCATGGATAATTTATTAACAATCATGGCTATCCAGATTGGAATATTCTGCCTTTAAAGGTAGTGAATTCCTGCTAACAAGCAGAAACTGGATGACCATTTTCTCAGGGATGCTGCAGGTGGGATTTTTTGCTCAGATACTACTTGGATTAACTATGACCTCTTAGGTCTCTTCCAACTGAGGATCTGCAATTTTAGAGAAATGTGAATCCTCCTGGATCTGCTTTTTAAGATGTAGCTTCAAATGTGTGCATATATAGTATGCTTTCTGATTTTTCATTCCTTTGTTCTCTATAATTAAGTCTATTTGCATGAAAAACTGATTTTTGTTTCTTAAGAATCTATTAGTTCCTGCAGTCATCATTCCAGTCTGTGGCCACGCATTTGTTAGTGGAAATGATCATGAAGTGGAGAATTAAGAATGATGTCTTCAGGTGGGGAATAGATGGCATCAGCAGAAGGAAGGACTGAGGCAAAGAACATTTCTTCCCCTACAAATGTCTTTAGTAATTAAGAATCCGGGAAGAAAAAAAATGCTGAAAATATTTTATAACAGTCAATAAATTTTCCAATTGCACGAAGAGATCTCAACGGCTCTTTAATACAGAAAATTCTCTCTGTGCTACGTACTTAGAGAAGTTAATAACAAGTAGTTGTCTTGCTATATTTTTTCTTCTTGCTTTATATTTTTTTCATTATAAACTTAATACTTAGCCAGATATTTACATTCTAACTGAACGCTGTGCCCCGAAAGTGTCATAAGATATGTAACTGGTAGGCTAGACAAAGTCATAGAATCGTGGAGATAAAAAAGGATCTCATGGGTCATCTGTTCTAACACCTATCAGACAGCACAATAGATGGACAGTCACTACCTATAGATAATAATAGTTTACAATGTCTATGGTGCTTTACTGTTTACAAAACTGGATTTTCCCAATAGCCTTGTGAAGTGTAGGTAATACACTTATCATCTCCGTTTTACAGAGGAGGAAACTGATGGGATGACTGACATGCTGTGATTTGCTTGTGGTCACATAAATATTGAGGGAACCTGAAGTGCCATGACTTGCCCATGGTCACATACCTATTAAGTACTAGAGTCAAGATGTAGAATCACAGAATGCTAGAGCTGGAAAAGGGACCTGAAGAGATCGTCTGGTTCATCTTCTCATGTTAGAGGTGAGGAAATGGAGATCCATAGAGGTGAAGCAAGTTATCACACAGTAACTGGCAGAGTTGGCAATGGGACCCAGGTTTCCTCCTTCCTAATTCAGGGCTCTTGCCAGTCCGCCATGCTGCCTCAGATCAGTGAAAGGTAAACTCTGTTTACGTCTGTACCACCTTTCTGACAACTGCTCAAGTACAGACAGAGCAAAAAAGATAAACATTCCAATTTAATTTATTTTCAGTGTCCATCTCTTGTAATGTGTTGCATAGCTCAGCAATTTTACTAGTGAATTATGCTAATGTCAGTCTGGCCATATTATATTTTTCTTTTCTACCAATAAAATGAGAAATAATGAAGTGTCTCTCTCTTGTCTAGACTTAGTTCCATAAGGCATATTTTCATTTCTGTCTCTCAGTAGGTATATGAGAGCTGAACATACTGTCATTTATCAAGCACCTCTTTTTAAAACTGCTGGGGTGAACAAAATTGGTTTGGGTTTTTTTTTCCAGATCCAGAAATCTGTTGCTGACGTCTTCTTTTGAGGGAAAATGCATTTTACTTCTTTTCTTTTGGTTAATATTATTAATTTGGGGGCAATCTGAGCAATCCATGGTTTTTGCTGTTGCTATTTAATAGTATCAGTTGTGTCTGACTCTTTGTGACTCCAGGAATCGTACAATCCATGGAGTTTTCTTGACAAAGATACTGGAATGATTTGCCATTTCCTCCTCTGGCAAATTAAGACAAACAAGTTGAGTGACTTGCCCAGGGTCACATAGTTAGCAAATGTCTGGGGATGGATTTGAGTTCAGGCCTTCCTGACTCCAGGCCTAGTGCTCTATCCACTAAGCCACTTAGCGGCCTCCAATTCATTGTAATAGCAGCTTTTTCCCCTTCCCAACCCTCAGTTCTTACAAAGGACTACTATACCCATTTACCTACCCTGCCTGTATCATTCATTGCCTTCACAAGGAGATTCCAATAGTCATCAAAATACTTGTTTATCTCTATAAACCAATGGCACCTTAGCATTTTATTAAATTTATCATTTGGTATAATTCCCTTCCCTCCAACTTTGCCAACTGGTCTTAGGTAGAATTTTGAATCACAAAATGTTAAAGCTGGAAAGGACCTTTAAAACACAGGACTTTAGAACATAGAACATTAAAGCTAGAAAGAACTTTAGAACATAGAATGTTAGTTTAGGAAAGGACCTCAAAAGGTCAGCTTGTCCAAGTTGTTCATTTTACAAGTGTAAAAACTGCAGCCCAGAAGGGAGCAGTGATTTGCACAACTTTACATATGATGCAGCCATTACTAGTTCTCTGGCTTTCTTACTTCCAATCCAGTGCTTTTTCTGATATGATCAGTTAACAAGCATTTATTAAGTACCTGCTTTGTTCTAGGCACACTGGGAATAAAAAAAAGACAAAAAATAAAACAATCCCTGTCCTTAAAGAGCCTCTATTTTTATCAGGGGAGGTAGGGCTTTATGTATATAAAATAAATGCAAAGTAATGTGGTGGGGAGGCACTAGCAACTGGTCTCATGGAGAGGATAAGGCTTGAGCTGAGCTTTGAAGAAAGCAGAGATGAGGAGAGGCCTCATATGTGCCCAGGCATGGGAACACAACCCCTTTAACAAAGGCAAAGAGATGAGAAATAGAATGTTGTATGTGAGGAACAGATAAAAAAAAAGAATATTTGGCTGAAAAAAACTTAAGAGTGTGTGAAGGGCGCAATAGGATATGATTAGGCTAGAAAGTTAGGTTGGCATCATTTTGTGAATGGCTTTAAAGGACAAAGAGAGAAGTTTGTATACGATCCTAAAGTAGCCATTGAAGTTGATTGAGTAAATGCCATGGTCAGATCTGAGATTTAAGAAAACCGCTTTGGCTGCTGTGTGAAGGGTGAATTAGAGGAGAGAAACTTGAGGCAGAAAGAACAATTGAAAGACTTAAAATCATCGGGGTAAGAGGTTATGAGAGAGCCTGAACTAGGTGGGTGACCGTGTGTGGAGAGAAGGCATGGATACAAGAAATGACAAGGAGATGGAATTGACAAGATTTGACAACTCTTTGGATATATGGGGGAAAGGAAAGTGTGGAATTGAAGATGACTCTGAGATGGCAAGCCTGGATGGCAAGAAAGATAGTGGTACCCTCAACAGAAAAAGAAAAGTTTAGAGGTAGGGTGCATCTGAGGAGAAAGATAGTGAGTTCTGCTCTGGTTATGTGGAGTCTGAGAGGCCTATAGGACAACCATTTGGAAATGTCCAACATTTCCAAACAATCTCTCTTGCAAACAGCAGTACCTACATCCAGATCAACATTAAAATGTTCTGCCAAGAGCAGTGTCTTTTAAAGCCAGATGGCAATGTCTACTAGCATGCAGGAGAAATTCAGAAACAGGAAAGCTTTTAATATACTTGCATGTGATTCTTACATTCGACTTATCATAATTCAGTGCTATACTGAATATAGTTCCCTTGCCAGCGAGTTCTCTGCATGAATAATTTTCCAAGTTAGAGTTCTATATGGATCCCAAGTTCTTTATAGATCCAACAGAAGAACTTCAACTTCAACAAACATTTATGAAGTCCCTACTACGTGCAGAACTTGGCACTGGGGGAGATGTAAAAATTAAATAAGACACAATCCCTTCCTTCCTAAAATTCGCTATCAGCAGGAAAAGTATAACACATACACAAATACCTGCAATGATAATTCACATTTCTATAGTGTTTTAAAGCTGTTTCTTTTCAGTAGTACCTGAAGTAGATGTAGCGCAAAGCTAATTATCTTGATTTTTACTCACAGGAAGATTGAGACTTAGTACAAGTAGTGTGTATCTGGGCTAAGATGAAAAAAATGTACGAGAGATGTAAACCACATCTTTTTGTATGGTCAGAGGAGGGAAGGATTATTCCCAATATGGGAATATTGAGGAAGGCTTCCTGGAAGAGGTGACACTTTAATTTTACTTTAGCAAATGTATGGAATACAGGCAGGCCTAGTTGTGGCAAGGGAGAGCATGCCTAGCATAGGAAACAGCCTGAGTAAAAAGCTTGCAATTGCGACAGAGTTGGGTGGCATGAGTAGGCTGTCCAATTTGAAGACAGAATAGTGACAAATCATGGCATTGGCAGCCATGATCAGAAATGATGAAAACCCTCACCTGATTTCATATCATGACCTATGCATGATTTGAACCAGAAGTAACTCCTATATATGTATTTCTAATATGGTTAATTATCAGCTATTGGGTTGACTGCTCTGGTTGATTAAGTTTTCTATTAAATAGAGAGTTGCCATATATAGTATATATGTATCCTCAATTTTCAAAGGATTGAGATATCATAGAAAGTACTGTCAAAGATCTTAGATCATAGATCACTAGAACTTCAAGTAACCTAGAAATCTAGTACTACTATCTCATTTTATAGATGAGGAAGCTGAGGCCTAGAAAGGTAAAGCAACTCACAATTTCAAACCCAAGTCCTCTGACTTCAGATTCAGGATTCTTACCACTTACTAAGCTGCCTCCCTTATTGTAGGCATCTTCTCTCAACCTGCCTTTATGTTGTTGTTTAGTCATTTTTCAGTCATGTCTGACTCTTCTTGAACTCTTTTGGGGTTTCCTTAACAAAGATATTGTAGTATCTTCAGCTTTACAGATGAGGAAACTGAGGCAAACAGGGTTAAATGACTTTTCCCAGGTCACACAACTAATAAGTATGTGAGACCAGATTTAATCATCAGGAAGATAAGTCTTCCTGACTCCAGACCCAGTGTTCTAGCCACTGTGCCATCTAGCTGTCCCTACCTTTACATTACCTCTTATGATTCCTTTCTATGAACTTTTTGTTTTAGCCAAACCAGGTTTTCTCAGTTTCTCCCAAATATGGCTTATACCTTCCTACATCCACACCTTTCCTTTATTGTAAGCTTAGTCTAGGAGTCATCCCCTTGTCTAGCCCATCCTTTAAGGTAATCCAAGTTCCACCTCTTCCACAAAACCTTTCCTGACCACCTTAGTAGGAGCTGTAATGTAGTAAAAAGAAATTTGGAGTAAAAAAATCTTAGGCTAAGCACTCGGTCTCTTTTGGTCTTAATTTTCATATCTACAAAATAAAAGGGTATACTGGATGACCTCCAAGATCCCTTCTAGCGCGTAGTCCTGTGATCTTCTGACATAGGTTCACATGGCCTTAGGCAAGTTATATCACCTCTTCAAGAGGTGATAATCTGACTTCTATAATGTGGGAAAAATAATGCCTGTGCTACCTACCTCCCAGAGTTATTGTGAAAGTTAAAATAATCAATGTGCTTTGTTAACCTTACAGCACTATATGAATGCCAGCTACTTATGGGACTGTACATTTAACATCTGTAAGAGACCTTAGAGATCATTCAGTCCCAGAGTTCTTAACTTTGTGTGTATGTCATGAACCCATCTTTGAAAGTTTGATGAAGCTTATGGATCCCTTCTCAGAATGTTTTTAAATGTGTAAAATAAAACATATAGGATCACAAAGGAAACCAATTATTTTGAAAAACAGTTATCAAACTATGAAAAAGTTAACGGACCCCAAGTTAAGAACACCTGATTTAGTCCAACCCCTTTGTCTGTAAATGAGAGAAACGTGACTTGTCCAGGATCAGAGAGATACGGCAACACAGCTGTGATTATGGCTCAGATCTCCTGACTCCTAGCTCCACATCTTTTTACTCACAATTGCTGCCTCTGAAGCAAATGTTAGCATCTCCTATACTTGTTTGGTTTCAATGGAAGGGATTTGTTAGAATGGATACAGGAGAAGTGGAGAATTTTCTTTGGTAAATTATTCCTCCTGCTGTGTGTTTGACACTTCTATTTTCTACCTGTCAGAAAAAGTGACTTTATACCAGTGGTCAGTTAGACTTTCCTTTTTATACTCCATTAACCCAAAGAGCAGGGTAGGCAGAACTCACATCAGCTAGCTGGCAGTCAGTACAGGGAGCATTGATAAGATAATTAAATAAAATACAGAATCATCACTAATGATGTTGAAAATTTGCAATCAAAATTACTGTGATGCCTTTGGGAGACTAGAACAAGAAAAATATGGAGTCAGCCATTTAAAGAACAAGGTCTCACAGTCTGAACTGTCAATGAGTCCTGCCACATTTTGTCTGAGAGTTGGTAAGAGGATGCTGACATGCTTTGAAGGCTCTCCCTGGGAAGTAGTCAGTATTGTATGAACTGATGTCCTAGCAAGCACTGCTTGGAAAAGAACAGATTAAGCTATATAATTTGAGATTACCCATACACAACTGCCCTAAAATAATAATAATTCAGTATTTCTCTGGATCAATGAGCTAGCTATCTTTGGTACCCGTTCCTCACTGTAAATCTGAACCCTTCACATTTTATTTAGTGCACTTCATGTCTATCTTTCACTGGATCCTCCATATAAAATCTCTTCCATGCACGAAAAGCCTTTCTCTGGTTCCTTTTCACGTTTTGTGATAGCAGTATCATACAAACCATAGAATACCAAAATTTAATGAAATCTGACACATTGGGGTAGGCTCTTCAAGGCTGCTGTGGATATAATATAGGAATCATTATTTAATCACCAACCTAAGCAAAGGATAAACAAAGTGCTACAAGATATACAAGAGGGGGAAGGTCATTTCTGACTAGGAGAATCAAAGTGGGTTTCCTTGGGGAGGTCAAATTATAGCTTGCCCTTGAAGAATTGGTAGATTTCAGCCAAGAGACATACCAAGACATACCAAGGGCAAGACATACCAAGAATAGGGAATGACTTGAGCAGATGCACAGTGGTACACTTAGTCTATTTGTCTACAATGTATTCGTGTACATGAAGAAGGACCCATAGTATGAGATAGATCTGAAAAGGTAGGGTGGTGCCAAGGTCTTTAATGTCAAGGTGATTTTTTTTAGACTTTATTCAGTAGGCACTTGGGAGCCATTGAAGGTTTTTGAGCAGGAGAGTTAGCTGTGTAGATCACACACAACCTAGGAAGTTAGTCAACAAGCATTTGTTCAGTACTTGCTATGTTCAAGGCTCTGTGCTAAGTGGGATACAAAGAAAGGCAAAAATAGTGTCTACCCTCAAGAAGCTCACATTCTTGTGGGAGATACAACATGCAAACAACTATGTTTATACCAAATATATATTGAGGTAATCTTAGAGGGGAGGGTACCACAGTGGAGTGGGCATTCGGGTGAGGGAAGGTGGGAGACCAGGAAAGGTCTTTTATAGAAGTTAAAATAGGAGCCAAGTATGAAACGAAGTCAAAGAAGCCAGGAGGCAGATTAAGAGGGAGAGCATGCTAACAGTGGAAGACAACCAATGAAGAGACACAGAGTCAGGAACTAGCAGTGTTATGAAGGAAAGGGGAGAGACTAGAGGTGCTGAAACCATTTAGGAGAATATTTTAATAGTCCAAGTAAGCCATGAGAGTGGCTAGGGCAAATAATACAAAAGGATTTATTCTGTGAAGTTTGGATTCAGTCAAAGGGCTGCATCTGAGAACCTAGAGGGCCACATGTGGCCTCAAGGCTGCAGGTTCCCTCTCTCCCCTGGGACAGAGATGGTGGAACTGAATGGGGGAAAAACAAACAGTGAATGGGTCCAAAGGGTTAATTAACAGAACTCACTAATTGATTAAACATGAGGAGTAGAGAAAGAAAAGAACCAAAGATGAGTCTGCGGAATATAGCCTGGTTGGCTGGGAGAATAGTAGTATCATTAACAGAATTAAGGCAGTGAGGTCATATCAAGTCAGAGCATTTATTGGGGGCTTATTAGGGGTCAGGCTGTTAAGTACAAATTTAGAAGAGGAGATAAGGAATTGGGGTTTGGAACATTAAATTTGAGGTACCACTAAGACATAGGATCATCACCTTGGATTCCATTTAATTCTAAACCCGTATGTGTTCTTTGAGTCCTTAGGAACATTTGTCTATTCAGGTCCTTTTCAAATAGCTTTTATAAGGTCAATTTCATAACAGCAATCATCTCCAAAAACCCCTTCATCAACCCAAGAGGAGAATAAAAGAGTATGGGTATAGCTCACTGCTGAGTGTTTAGGGGAACATACAGGATTTTCTTGCTTATATAAAAATCCTTAGATGACAGATTGAAAGATTGGAGAAACTCAAAAGCCTTGAACACTCCCATATGTAAAATTGGCTCTTGGGATTCATCTGTGGAGCATTTTAAACCTGAAATTGCTTTTGGACAGCAATAATGTCTTCAGTGTATGCAAATGATACACTGTTATCATTTGATCATCCAAGCATATACCGTCAGCTGCCTCAACTTTTAACATTGGAGCCAGGGAGTGTTCTATGCCTTGAGCTTTGGGATTTGTCTTTTCTTCTGCTTCCCCAAGATTAATCAGTATAGAAACCAAGGCAGATGAACAGTGAAGATATGGGCACATCTGTTGAAAAGGAATATTATTCCTCTGAGACCTGATAGTCTTAAGACACTGCGGTGATGTGGACAGATGTATGGGGACAAACAGACATCATCACCAAGACAAATTGGTTAACTCAATCACCATCTTCACAAAATACATCTATTAGTGAAAGGGATCGTGAACAGAGAAGAATAAAATTTTATCTTTATTTAGCCTTTATCTCTAGGCATAGAACACTCTCTGGCTTCAGTGTTAAAGTTTAAGCAGTTGGCAGTATCTGCTTGCATAATAATAACATTTAATCTCCATCACCAGGAAGCCTTCTCTGTCTGATTCCCCTTCTCCCTCCAGAAGTTAGTAATAACAGCTTACATTGACATAATGCCTTGAGTGTTGCAAAACATGCTCATTTACACATAATACATATATTACTTATGTATGTGCACATACGTATACACATGTATGTGTGTATAGACACACACAGGTTTGTCCATCATGACAGTCCTCTTAGGTAGGTACTATACATAACATCTTGCTTTATGCTTCTATGATGTATTTGTCATGCAGTATTGTATGTTATAATTATCTATATTCCTGTCTGTATCTGTATTCCTGTCCTAAACACCCAACACCCAACAGTCTTCTATACACAGAAGGAACTAAATATTTTTATGAATGAATGAATTGACCAATCCATCACACCACCACCAGGAGTATAAAACTTGCATGTATAAAAGGCTACATGGTATTTTAAAAAAATCTATCAAAATCTCACAGAAACCATAGGACTCTTCTAGATCACTGAGTCTAGTCCTCCCTTCTACAGAGAGTAAACTGAAACTCAAAGAGGAAAAACAAAGTTCCTCAAGGTCACACAGTTAGTATGGCAGAGTCTGGGCTAGACTCAGGCTTGTTTAATGCAAGTAGCACTGGAATAATAGAAGCCCAGGAGTTGAGTCCTAACCCTTCTACTTCCTAACTATGTGGCTTTAAGAAAGTCATTTCCTCTCTTTGATCCTCAGTTTCCCAATCACTTAAATAGGAATAATAGTGCATGCCCTGCCTCCCTCATAGGTCTGTCAGGAGAATCAAAACAGAAAATATATATGGAAGTGTAACTATAAAGGATTTCCCAAATGAGGTTCTTGCATGATCTTATCCTCAATGCTGTTGTGAGAAAAGGACTTTGTAAACTCTAAAACACATAAACATGTAAATTATAGTCATTATTATTTAAGTACTTCAAAAGAGCTACAAATGCTCCTTCCCCACTACTGCTGGTTTCCACCCTTCTGTGTCATGATTACTTTCATTATTTTTTGTCATCAATAAAGTGCCACCCTGGTGTCCATCTTTCTGGTGATGAATATATCCATACTTAGGCTGGTCCTTGGGGCTGTGTCAAGTCCTATTCAACTCTCCAGAATATATTAGATCTTGTGTTGTACAAATGACCTTCAGGAACCCAGGGTCACCTTTACACTATGATATGTCATTAGAAGAGAACTTCAGGGGAAGGTGGTGGTAATGATGATGATGGTGATGATGATGATGTGAGTAGTATGTTAATGATGAAGGAGGTTTATTGTAATAATGATAATTATAATGATGTTAATGGTGGTAATGGTTGTTGGTGGTGAAGGTGATGGTTATGAAGGTAATAGTGGTGATACTGCTATTGCTTGTAATATTGATAGCACTGATAGTGATGGTGTTAATGATAATCTTGATGTTGAAGATGATGGCTGCTTTCAGCCGATCACCACTCTTACTTGGATTAATCCTACAATAATACATCTCCTAAATATCTGCACAGGAACTGCAAACTCAGTAGCAGCACCTTCTCAATGGCATCTGTAGATATTCTGTACATTGACATAACAAGAAGGTGGAACTCCATGGGCCTTGAACAGAAGGAATCAGGTAATCCATTTTTTTTTAAAATTCTCTTTCATAGACTGGAAGACCAAATAAGGGAGTTCTCTCCTTTCTAGGCATGCTTATTAATACTTCAGCAGGGGAAAAACTCAATCAAAGATAAAGGGAGAAAATAGCCTCTAAGAGGAATTCTGTCATTTCTATTTCTAAGGGATAGAGCAAGGATTAACTTTTCATGATGCAAAAAAGTGACCCTCAAGAAGTAAAAGACCTGCTTGATTCTTTGCCTCCTGTACATTCCCGTTAGCAGAATAGATCCTATATATAGGAAAGAGTTAGCAACCACCTTTGTGCTATAAATTCAGGGGTACTTAGAAGTGTTTCAGTAGCTAGTCTTAGTACCAAGGTCTATCATAGAGAAGTCTATTTTTAACAATCTCAGACCATGTCTAAACATCTCCATATGAGCTGCATAAAAGCCAGGAAATGCCTTATTGAAAATTTCCTTTACAGGCCTAATCTTTACTTCTGAGCACAAAAGATGAACATCACCCATGATATTTCAGAGTGAAAACAATGAAACAGTCATCATGACCATAGCCAACAGAGATCAGAGTTTCAGAAACATTCTCCCCCATTTCTTCCGCTGAAGGGGGTATCTCTTGGTGGGAACACAGCAAATGCCTTCACGTCACATTCTGGCTATTAACACATTCATCCAAAAAAATTCTTTCTTCCTGGGAAATTCTAGTATTAGTCTCATATTAATAATGTCTGCCTCTCGTTGTTGTTCTCCCATGCCAGCTATCAGCACTAGCATTACCCTGCTCAGTAAGAGGGGAGCTGGTAGCTTTGTTTCGTTGACAATGAGCCCGGTTGAAAACTCAGTTGCTAACCTTGCTCATTGGCCCTGGTGTAAGAGTGATGATTACCTAATTCATCCCCCTCTTCTTATCTTTGCTTTTGAAACAAGAGCTAAATTCACTGAATAATGCAATCCTTTGGCTCAACAAGGTGAGAGCCTCTATCACAAGGCTGCAGTTGGCAGCTAGCTTACAGTCTTTGCACTGGCAGTAGGGAGAGAGACTGGAGATCCAGCTCCTTCAGGGTAAGTATCCTGATTAATTATCATGTGAGGACTTAGAGCTCTTGTGTCACAATCATACACTGAAATTTCTGCTGATGCCTTCATAAAAGCCAAAGAAGTGTTTGGCTTCAGAGCTGAGTACAGACGGTAGCTAGATTCTGCAATGGGAAAAGGCCAGGATGAGGGGGAGGGGGACAGAGTGGAATTATTAAATATTGAAATTGATCAGGAGCTGCAGTAGGAAGCTATTTATCATGTTTATTCCTTCCCACCAACATTACCATCTGGCCCATTGTTCATTCGGGATTAGCTTTTCAAGTTCTGCTTGCATCTTAAATTGCTCTGTATTAGGAGCCCTAGCTTAGCACTGTCCAGGATATGTTTTCCAGGGTGAGTTTTTTGGGGAGTCTGCTATTGTATTTTCACTTTTGCTGACCCAGATGAGCAAATGAATAAAGTACTTATTTTTAGCACATCCTGACAAGTAGAATTATGGATTGTAAAGAAGGTAGAGGTATAGAGGTGAGTTACAGGGTAGAAGTACTGTGATCATCCCCATCTACAAATAAGGAAACTTAAGACAAGAGAGGTAAAATAATTGGTTGACAGTCACACAAATAGTAAGTATTACAATCGAGACTCTAACTCAGATTGTCCGACTTCAAATTACAGTGTGTCACCACACCCTACTGCCATACTTTTCTAAGACCATTTGTTCATTTATTCAGCAAATGCTTATTCAGCACTTCATATATTCAATACATTTGCAAATATCAACAATGTATTATAAAAATTATCTAGTAAGAGTGATAAAACATGTAGACAGAAAAATATCATAAACATGAATTTGATTCTAATTCTATCGTAGGATAATAACTAAAATTTGGAGTATATAAAAGGAATTCAAAATGCTATGAGAGCACATGAGGGAAAAATTGGGTAAGATTTCATGGAAGGGGTAACATTTGAGCTGGGCCTTGAAAGATGAGTAGGCTGTCTATAAATTAGAGCTGAGCTCTGAACATTTGAATTCAGCAAGCCTTACTTTAGTAATAAAGCCCTGAGACTTTCATGGAGACATCACTTGGGAGCCAGCCAAATTATTATCTCCAGTTTAGAGGACAAAAGAGAAAATTTGTTTCTGGATGGGTATCTGCAGCATAGCCAGTGACTATAATCTCTAAGTGCCAGATGAGACCAAAAAGTGTGAAAAACTCTGTTAGGCCAAAGTCAGGTACAACTGATTTTGTGGCAAGCACACTACTACAAACTTCAACCATTTTGCTTTCCTCTGATTATGAAATGAGGAGAGAAAGCATTTGACTACTCTGAAATAGAGGACAAAAACGTTACTGGTAATGGTGGGAATCTGGTTTTCATGCCCCCTGAGAAGAGTGATGTTGAAGCTTAGGAATAGAGCTAGACAGGAACATAGTGTTAAGTGCCTACTACGTGCCATGCACCATGCTGAGTGTCGGGGATATTTTATTTTTAAAAAGCCAAAAGACAGTCTCTGACCTCAAGTAGTTCACATGCTACTTGAGTATAAAGTTAGATCACGGAATGCTGGAACTCAACGGGTTCTTACAACATAGAATCATAGAATATCAGAGCTTCAGTCATTTAGTCTAACAAACCCCTTTATTTTATAGATAAGAATGCTGAGCCTAAGAAAAGAGAAGTGACCGCCCAAGGTAATAAGTAGAGTTAGTGGCCCAACTAGAATTAGACCCTAGCTCTACTGACCCCAAACTCACAGGTCATAGGATCATAGATGCTGGAAAGAACTTAGAGGCCATCAATACCAATCTCCTTATTTTACAGATAGGAAACTGAGCCCCAGAAAAGTTAAATGATTTACCCAGTGTTACATAACCAGTCAGTGTCTAAGACAGGATTTAAATTCAGGTCTTCCTGGCTCCAAGCCCAGTACTTTATTATTCACTGTGTTTCCCTTCTGTCTCAGTTTCTGGCACTAGGACGACTGCCCTTTATTAGGGTCAATAGAAAGCCATAGTCTCGTCTTCAGACTCTCAGGGGTTAGATAAGAGTAGTAACAATATTGAGTTTGTATGGAACTTGATGGTTTTCAAAGAGCTTTCATGTCCATTATTTAGTTTGGGTCTTAACACAATCCTGGTAGGGAATGGTAAGCTGGGCAGATATTATCTCTATTTGACAGATGATGAAATTGAGTCTTGGGGTAGTAATTTTGTTGTTCAGTCATTTTTTCAGCTGCATCTTTGTGACTGCATCTGGGGTTTTCTTAGCCAAGACACTGGAGTGGTTTGCCATTTCCTTCTCTAGCTCATTTTTCAGGTGAGGAAAATAGGGCGAACAGGGTTAAGAGACTTGCCCAGGGTCACACAGCTATTAAATGTCAGAGGCCAGATTCACACTTAGGAAGATGAGTCTTCCTGACTCTAGGCCCAGCACCCTATCCCCTGCACTACCTAGCTGCCCTACAGGGGTAAAGTGACTTGCTTAACATGACAAGGCTAAGCAATGGCAACACCAGAATTGGAATCCAGACCTCCTGACAATTGTTAATTCAATGATTTCTTCAAATGCTAACAGATGCATCTGAACAGAGGAAGATACCAGTAGATGAGTAGTAAAGATTTTCCCTTAGAATCATCTACTTTAAGAAATGGCTTCAAGGATATTTTTTTAGAGGAAATTGCTTACAATAGAAATTTTCTTATCTAAAGCATTCAATTTTCTTACCTTTAATTTTTCAACACATTTGGTAATCAGAGATGTCCAACAATTTAATTGACTGCCTCATGAGATAATGAGCTCCCCTTCATTGAAGGTCTTCAAGTGAAGACTGGATTATCACTTCTCAGGGATATTGTAAAGTATACTCACGCTTCGAGGAAGAGTTGGTCCTCTGTAGATGGTCTCTGAGGAGTCTTCCAACAGTCTAGATTCTGTGTTCTAATACAGTATTTCTAAAGTATATTTTAGTCCTAATTTCCAGTTCTGTTTGTGTTCTAATATTCTATGTTCTACTCTCATGCCCTATGGGCTAACATTTGTGCTCTAAGAATTCTTCCAGCTCTAACTTTCTATATTCTAAGTTCTTTTCTAGCTCTAAGATTCTATAATTCTATAATTCTATGATCCTAAGCATCATATCAAAACCACTATATGTTCACCTATCTTCTAACACTTCACAAAATGATTTTAAAGTGCTAATGATGCACTTATCTCCCTATGTTACCAAGGCTGGAAATGCGTGGTCACTCACAGCCCCTTTTTGACCTCTTCTGTTTTCATCCTGGACCAGTTTGACCCTCTTTAGGCAACCTGGTGGCTTTCTACTCTTGAGGCTCATTATATTGGTGCCAGACTTTGTGTGAACACCCAGTGAGCTTAGAACACAATACTCAGAACTCTCGAGCTCAAGCAGTCCACCAGCCCAGCCTTCCCAGTGGCAGGGATTACAGACATGTGCCATCATATCTAGCATGTGTGCTCTCTTCTTGATAGCAGCCCAGAAATTCAATCAACCCTCAATATTGATAAGTCAGTATTAATATTGATAACTGAGTAGGCGCCTACTGTTTGATACCTATTTGAATGAAAATCAACTTGCCTGGGGATACACAGATAATTGAATAGTATCTAGGTTATGGAAAGGGAATATTTAAAAGGCAAGAAAATACACAAAATGATACACTTGGAAAATATAATGTCATTTAACAATATCCTCACTTATTTTCTGTTAGAATACTAATAGGTACTTTGCATTCTGATGAAATTTAATAACATGTAATCCTATACACTCTGGTATGCTAATGTAATCGTAATTTTTTTATTTTTAAAAAATGGATATGATGAGATTTTAATTTCCAGTCAAAATAAAAAATCCAAATGAGGACATTATTAAATAAACTAGGGATTCAAAACCCTTGACTACACATCATCAGATAAATACATCTAATTATCAGTGCTGATGTCGATCTTACATGAGCATCTCATATACTGGATACATTTCACCACTGAGATTCATCTCTTTGAGGAGAATCTGTTCTCTTGGTTAAGAAACTGTACCCAAAGAGCAGATACCTAGAAGTCAGTCAAAAGAGCTTTTTTGGAATCCTGAATCCTCCATGTAATAGCTGTGAAATGTTGGACATCATCTTTTGGATATTCTGTTTCTTTCATGAAATAGAGATGGTTAGAAATGCACTCCATAATTTACAAGGCTGTTGTGAGGATTAAAATATATCTTGATAAGAGTTCTTGATTTGGAAGCAGAGACCCTGGGTTAGCTTTGCTGCTTGGTGCATGGGTGGTGTTGAGCAGCACTTTTAATCTCTCTAAACTTAAAATAAAATGGGGGAGGGGGAATGGAGTGACAGGAAGGCTGATGTCTTAACATCCCTTCTAGCTCTATGATCCTATAGTATAGTGCTTTTATAAAGCAATATACATGAATATATTTGGAAGCCATTGTTGTTAAACATTACTGTTATCATAACTAGACAATAAAGAGATTTTCAGAGATTTTCCAACTTCTGGACTTCTCAAGAGAATAAGAGAGAGAGAGCATTCTGCTTAGTGGACACAATGCAAAAATGTCTTGTTCTGCACAGCAGACCACTGGATAATGGTTGAAGATTTTTACTGAAACTGCTTGATATTCTGAAGACAGCCTAAAGTATCCTGGTAGTAACGCATAGAGAAATGTACTTCAGATGTGAGAAGTATAATAATAAAAATAACTTATTCTTTAGTACTTTAATGTTTACAAATCACTTTCTCCACAGCAACCCTATAGTAGTAGCAACATGCTGCATGGATGCACCCTCAACCCTCTAAACTTTGCTTAGAGTGACCAGGCATGATGTTGTTGCTCATGAGTCTCTCTGTCTACTAGGTAGCATTCCTCTCTAAGGCATTCTTGTCTGTGTCACAAATCTTGATTCCTAAGACTGCCAGAGTTAAGGGAAAGAAATAAGGATGAAGTATAAGTTGTGCTCAATTAAAGGATAGTGCTTTTCTGAGCCCTTAAACTGCAATTACAAACAACTCCCTTCTTAAATCTGTATTATTTGCAAAACAGACCCATGGGAAAGAGATGTCACTAAATTCACGGATTCTTAGAATCATGTAACATTCGAGTCAGAAAGGATCTTATAACATAGACTATTAGATCATATAATATTAGAATAATATTCAGAGCCAGAGGGGACTTCAAAACCTAAAATGTTGGACCATAGAATCTAGGATGTTAGAGATTGACGGGATCATCTAGAAAAGGGGTTCTTAACTTAGGGTCTGTGAACTCTTTTTAAAAAAAAAATGTTGATAACTATTTCAACTATAATTGTTTTCCTTTGTACTCCTGTCTATTTTATTTTATACAATTAAAAACATTATTCCAAGTAGAGGCCCACAGTCTTCACCAGACTGCCAGAGGGGTCCATGAAACAAAAAGGTTAAAGATCCCTAATCTAGAACAATCCCTTTGCTATACACTGATTCCACATTAGAGAGTGATGTCACAGTCTTTCTAAAGAGACGATAAATGAACAGAGAGGTAACATGCAGAACAACACAACAACAAAAAGTGTGGACTTCCTTTGATTTGGTGAACTTATTTCTATCCATGCAATTAATTAGTACAATTTAAAGAAATATTTTCCCCTAATTATCCAGATTATTATTACTATTTCCAAACATTTTACCAATTCAGTAAGCACATATTATTGGATAGTGACTTTCCATCTACTTTTTACATCATTGATGTCATAGCCAGCTGACTATTGTGTTGCAATTAGGATCCACATTGACTACAAGCTGTTTGATCAACAACTGGGTCCTGTTTTGGTTTCCCTTTCTGATTCACTACATATGCTTAGGCAAACCACCTAACTTTTATGTATGTTCTTCATCTGGAATGAAACCATGTTGAAATATATTTGGCAAACAATGTATTGAATGAAGTGTTCAAAAACGCTTTTTAGTCATCGCATGTACTTCCGTGTGTGTGTGTGTGTGTGTGTGTGTGTGTGTGTGTGTGTGTGTGTGTATGAGATCTCCTTTAAAATACATAGCTGTGGTCAGCTTCCAGGTCTTGAGCCAAAATGGCAGAGTAAAGAAGCACTCAGCTGAGTCCTTCCAATATTCTCCTCTAAACAACTTTAAAATCATGACTCAAATTGAAATCTGGAGTAGCAAAGCCAACAAAAGGTCAGAGTGAGACATTCTTCCAGTCCAAAATAACATAAAAGGTCAGAAAGAGAGATCTGTAACACAGGAGAGGAGAATGGCCTGGAACTCACGTGTGTAAAAAATCTGTGGTGAGACTAAGTGTGGGTAGCAGAAGCAGTAGCAACAGCTTCAGGAACTCTCAAGCCAGAGATGATAAGGGGACCAGCAAGTAATCAGATAGATTATAGGTTACGTCTGAGCTAGCACTGAATTCAGAACCAGATACCATTTGGCAAACTCCATTGCCAATATCTACTTTTGGGTCATAGTTCAAGAGCAGAGAGGAGCACTTTCAGTTAAGAGGGAATGAACACCCTGAGGAGCAGCATCACTTCTGGTCCCAAGGGATCAGGGACCCTGAGGGGCACCATCATTTCCAGTACTAAGAGAGGAGGTACTCTGGGGAAGAATATCAATTGCAATTCCATGGGATCAGAGGCCCTTCCTCTGATGCAGACCATAGAGCAGTGACCCTACTTCTCTGTGGAACTCACCACCAACCCCCCAGAACTAGCTCTGAAAACAGTATGAAAAAGCCTGAAGACACAGCCCCTCCCCAACCCATGCTGGGAACAGAGCCCAACATTAACATGTAGGGTGGTGCTTTTACAAAAAAAAAAGAACCTAACCATGAAAAGCTACTATGGTGACAGGGAAGATCAAGATAAAACTCAGAAGAAGACAATAAAGCCAAAACAGCTACAAGCAAAGCCTGAAGGGGGTGGAAATGTGAATTGGACACAAGCCCTGCAAGAATTCCTGGAAAAACTAAAAATTTCCAAAATCAGAGTTGTAGAAGAAAAATTACGTAAAGAAATTAAAACAAATGAAGAAAATTTAAAAAGACAATTAATATCTTGGTAAAAGAGGTACAAATAAATATTGAAGAAAATAGCACTTTAAAAAAAGAATTAGGTGGTACAGTGGATAGAGCACCAGCCCTGGAGTCAGGAGGACCTGAGTTCAAATCTGGCCTCAGACACTTGACATTTACCAGCTGTGTGACCCTGGGCAAGTCACTTAACTCTGATTGCCTTGAAAAACAGACAAAAAGAATTAACCAAATAGAAAAAGAAGTACAAAAATTCACTGATAGTGCAGGGCCATGATGGCAGACTAGAAACAGAGACTTGCTAGAGCTCTTCCCCCAAGCCCAGCCAAATACCTGTAAAAAATGACTCTAAACAAATTCTGGAGCTGCAGAACCCACAGAATGATGCAGTGAGGCAAACCTCTAGCCCAAGACAGCCTGGATGGTTTCCAGGAAGGGTCTATCATGCTAGGAGCAGAGTGCAGTCCAGCATGAGCAACTCTGGCACATATGGGACCTGAGCAGGCCTTGGGGGGACTGAATCTCTGGCATCTGTGGAGGTTTCCAGACTTCACAACCCCTAAGCACCAAGGACAATTGGAAAGTCAGTGGAAAAAACCTGTGGGACCTGCATGAGAGAGTAGAGTGGTCCAGTCCCAGCGTGGCAGAGGGAGTGAAGGAGTCTGCAGCAGCTGCAACAGGGACAGAGGCAGAAGCTGTTTCTGGAGCTCTACGCCCTAGCTCTATGTTGTGGGGGGATCAAGCAAGTGACAGTACACCCCTTCACCCCCACCAGAAGCAGAGAACTATCTTGACATAGAGCTCAAAAGTCAAGTAAATGACTGGGGAAATTAGCAAAAATTGAAAAAAAGAATCTGATTATAGAATCTTACTTTGGTGACAAGGAAGACCAAAATATGCAAACAGAAGAAGACAACAAAATCAAAACTCCTCCATCCAAAGCCTTCAAGAAAAATATGAATTGGTCACAGGCCATGGAAGAGCTCAAAAAGGATTTTGAAAATCAAGTAAGAGAAGCAGAACAAAAATTGGGAAGAAAAATGAGAGTGATGCAAGACAATCATGAAAAACAAGTCAACTGCTGGCTAATGTGGACCCCAAAAAATGCTGACAAAAATAACACCTCAAAAATAGATTAACCCAAATGACAAAAGAGATCCAAAAAGCCAACGAGGAGAAGAATGCATTAAAAAGAATTGGCCAAATGGAAAAAGAGGTCCAAAAGCTCACTGAAGAAAGTAATTCCTTAAAGATCAAAATGGAACAGATGGAAGCTAATGACTTTATGAAAAATTGAGAAATTATGAAACAAAACAAAAGGCATGAAAAAATAGCAATGTGAAATATCTCATTGGAAAAATAGATCTAGGAGAGACAATTCAAAAATTATTGGACTACTGAAAGCCATGATCCAAAAAAGAACCTAGACATCATCTTTCAAGAAATTATCAAGGAAAGCTGCCGTGATATCCTAGAGAGAAAATAGATATTGAAAGAATCCACTGATCACCTCCTGAAAGACGTCCCCAAAGGAAAACTCTTAGGAAAATTTTAGCTAAATTCCAGAGCTCCCAGGTCAAGGAGAAAATATTGCAAGCAACCAGAAAGAAACACAATCAGGATAACACAAGATCTAGCAGCTTCTACATTAAGAGATAGAAGGGCTTGGAATATGATATTCTAGAGATCAAAGGAGTTAGGATTAAAACCAACAATCATTACCCAGCAAAACTGAGTATAATACTTTGAGGGGGAAAATGATCACTTAATGTAATAGAGAACTTTTAAGCATTCCTGGTGAAAACACCAGAGCTGAATAGAAAATCTGACTTTCAAACACAAAAATCAAGAGAAGCATGAAAAACTAAATAGGAAAGAGAAATCATGAGACTTACTAAAGCTGAACTGTTTACATTCCTACATGGAAAGATGATATTTGTAACTCTTGAGATTTTTCTCAGTATTAGAGTAGTTAGAGGGATTACATACATATAGACAGAGGGCACAGGGTGAGTTGAATAGGGAGAGATGATATCTAAAAAAATAAAATTAAGGGATGAGAGAGGAATATATTGGAAGAAGGAGAAAGGAAGAAATAGAATGGGGTGAATTACCTCACATAAAAAAGGCAAGAAAAAGCTTTCTCAATGGAGAGGAAGAGGGAGGAAGTGAGAGGAAAAGAGTGAACCTTACTCTTATTGGATTTGGCTTAAGGAGAGAATAACATGCACACTCAATTTGGAATGAAAATCTATCTCACACTACAGGAAAATGGGGGTAAGGGTGTAAGAGAGAGTGGGGGATGATAGAAGGGAGGGCAAATGGGAGGAGGGATAACTTGAAGTAAGCACTATTGAGGAGGAACAGCGTCAAAAGAAAGAATAGAATAGATGGGGGGGCAGGATAGGATGGAGGGAAATATAGTTAGTCTTTCACTTCATGACTGTTATAGAAGTTTTTTGCATGACCATACATGTGTAAGCTATATTGAACTGCATGCCATCTCAGTGGGGATAGATGGGGAGGGAGGAAGTGGGAAAAGTTGTAACTGAAAGTTTTAAAAACAAATGTTAAAAATTGTTTTTACATGCAACTGGGAAATAAGACATACTGTCAATGGAGTGTAGAAATTAAATTGTCCTACAAGAAATTGAGGGGAAGGGGATGAGAGAAGGGAGAGGTATGGTAGAAGGAAGGGCAGATTGGGGGAAGGGATAGTTGGAATGCATGATCTCTTGGGGCAGGCAGAGGGGAGAGATGGGGAGACAATTTGGAACTCAAAATCTTGTGGAAGTGAATGTTGAAAACTAAAAATAAATAAAGTTTAAAATTCACCAATGAAAATAACTCCTGAAAAAGCAATACAAAAGCTCACTGAAGAAAATTTGAATTAAAATAGAATTAAAAATTAGAATTGGGCAAGTGAAAGCTAGTGACTTCATGAGACATCAAGAAGCAATAAAACAAAGTCAAAAGAATGAAAACATAGAAGAAAATGTGAAATATTTCTTTAGGGAAAAAAATTGACTTGGAAAATGGATTGAGGAAAGACAATTTAAGAGTTACGGGATTACCCAAAAGCCATGATGAAAGAAAATAACTAGACATCATATTTCAAGAAATGATCAAGAAAAACTTCCCTGATATCCTATTACCAGAGCATAAAATAGAAATGGAAAGAATCCACTGATCACCACCTGAAAAAAAATTCCCAGGAATATTATAAATTCTTAGGTCCCCAGGTCAAAAAGAAAATATTGCTTGAAGTAGCATTGCTTGAAGAAATCATTCAAATATCATGGAGCCACAATCAGGATTGCTCAAGATTTAGCATCTGCCACCTTAAAGGAGTAGAGGGCTAGGAATGCAATATTCTGGAAGGCAAAAGAATTGGTATTGCAACTAAACAAAACTGAGTATAAGCCTTCAAGGGGAAATATATGAATGTTTAATGAAATAGAGGACTTTCAAGTATTCCTGATATAAAGATCAAAGCTGAATAGAAAGTTTGACTTTTAAATACAGGATTCAGGAGAAGCATAAAAAGGTTAACATGACAGAGAAATCATAAGGGACTCTGTAAAGGTACCTGTGTGCCTCTATATAGGGGAAGATGATATATGTATTTTCCAAGAACTTTATCATTATTAGGGCAGTTAGAAAGATTTTACATAGAAAGAGGGTATAGGAGTGACTCAATTAAGTAAGGATGATGTTTAAAAAAAAAAAAGGTGAATAAGCAAGAAAGAATATTACCCTGAGAGAGAAAAGGAAGAGGAAGAATGAGTAAAATTATCTCACATAAAAGAAGTGTGTATAGTAGAGCCGTTAAAGTGAAGGATAAAATGGGAGGGGACAGGGAATGCTAGAACCTCACTAACAACTAAAATACATATACATGCCCAATTGGTAATAAAAATCTATTTTAGCCAACAGGGAAGTAGGAAGGTAAAAGTATAAGAGAAGAGTGAATAATAAAAGGGAAGGCAGATAAAAGAAGACAGTGGCTAGAAAGAAAATAGACTTTAGGGGAGGGAGAGCCCAAAAAGAGAAAGATAAACAAAATGAAAAAGAATGGAGGGTAATGCACATTTAGCTATCATTACTGTGAATGTGAATAGAATGAATTTATTCATAAAGTGGAAGTGGATAGCAGAATGGATTAGAAACCAGAATCCAACAATATAGTATGTCCAAGAAATGTACTCAAAACAGGGAGACATACGGTTAAAATAAGGAGCTGGAGCAAAATCTACTGTGCTTCAGCTGAAGTAAAAAAAAAAAGTCAGTGATAAGCAATTATAATCTCAGACAAAGCAAAAGCAAAAAATAGACCTAATTAAAAGAGATAAGTCAAGAAAGTACAGCTTGCTAAAAAGCACCATAGACAGTAAAGTAATATTAATATTGAACACACATGCATCAAATGGCATAGTATACAAATTCTTAAAAGAAAAGTTAAATGAATTATAAGAGGAAATAGACAGTAAAACCATACCAGTGGGGGACCTCAATTTTCCCCTCTCAGAACTGGAAAAAATAAATAAGAAAGAATCAAGGTAATGAATAGAATCTTAGAAATGTTAGTATAATAGACCTCTGGAGAAAACTGAATGGGAATAGAAAGGAGTGTACCTTTTTCTCAGCAAAAATTAACCATGTATTAAGGCATTAAAATCTCACAACCAAATGCAGAAAATCAGAAATATTCAGTTTGCCCTTTTAAGACTCTAATGCAATAAAATTACATCTAATAAAGACCATATATTAAAAGCTATTTGGAAACTAATCCTAAAGAATGAATGGATCAGAGACTAAATAATAGAAACGATCAATAATCTCATTAAAGAGAATGACAATGAGACAACATTCCAAAATTTGTGGGGTGTAGTCAGAGTAGTACTTAGGGAAAAGCAGTATCTCTCAATGTGTATGTCAATAAAAGAGAGAGAATAGATCCATAAATTGAGCATGAAACATGAAAAAAAACCTAAAAGAAAAATTTTAAATCCCCAATTAAACACCAAAATGAAAAACCTTAAAAATAAAAAAAGAGATTAATAAAAGTGAAAGAAAAAAAAAACATTGAACTAAGAAATAAAACTAGAAGCTGGTTTTTATGAAGAAAAATAAAGTAGATGAACCACTGTTTAATTTTATTTAAAAAAGAAAGAAAATCAAATTGCTAGTATCAAAAATGAAAAGGTTGAATATGCTACCAATGAAGATTAATTTTGCCCAACTATATGCCATTAAAGCTGACAAAGTGAAATGGATGAATATTTGCAAAAATATAAGCTGCCCAGATTAACAGAAGAGGAAATAGCATACTTAAATAGCTCAATTTTATAAAAAAGTTATTGAATATGCCATAATTGAGCTCCTCAAGAAAAAATCCCAAGGATCATGTGGATTCACAAATGAATTCTCTCAAACATGTAAGGAACAGTTAATTCCAATATTGTTTAAACCATTTGAAAAAAATCAGTTAAAAAGGTGTCCTACCAAATGCCTTTTATGACACAAATATGATTTTGATACCTAAACTCGGGAGAGAAAAAAAGTCACAGATCAGTTTCCTCAATGAATATCAATGCAAAAAAATTTTAATAAAATACTTGCAGGAAGATTATAGCAGTATATCACAAAAATCATACACTACAACCAGGTGATATCTACACCAAGAATGCAGGACTTGTTTAATATTAGGTAAACTATCAACATAATTGACCAAAGCAAAAATCATATTATTGTATCAATAGATGCAGAAAAAGCCTTTGACAAAATGCGACACCTATTCCTATTAAAAAACACTAGAAAGCATAGGAATAAATGAAACCTTTCCTAAAAATAAGTAATATCAATCTAAAACCAAGAACAAACATTATTTGTAATGGGAATAAATTTGAAGCCTTCATAAGATTAGGAGTGAATCAAGAATGTGCATTATTGGAGGAGCCAAGATGGTGGAGTAGAAAGACACACATATGCTAGCTCCGAACCCACAGCCTATAAAATATCTGTAAAGAAGAACTCCCAACAAATTCTGGAGCAGCAGAAGCCACAGAACAATGAAGCAGATGAGATTTCTGTTCCAGAGAGACCTGAAAACCTGACTCAAAAGGTCCGTCGCACACCAGACCCGGAGTGGAGCCCAGCCCTGCCTTGGCTGTGCCGCACCAAGAGGAGCAAATCTGAGCGGGCTTCAGGGACAGACTCTCCAGCAGCCACGCAGGTCCCTCCACCCACAGGTGGCAAGGGTGGGCAAGAGGGTCTCTTTGGCTGGTCGAGAGGGGAGTGGGGTGTCTCCATAACTGAGGCCCCCTTGGGAGGCAGCAGCGGGGATGGCAGCAGACAGGGGCTCCCCAAGCAGGCAGGAGCTGGGATCCATTGTTGAAGGTCTCCACATAAACCCCCTGAGGGAACTGAGCCCCATGTGGTGGCCCTGCCCCCGCCTGAGCACCTGAACTTAATCTCACACTGAATAGCAGCCCTGCCCCCGCCCAAAGCCCTGAGGCTGGGAAGCAGCATTTGAATCTCAGACCCCAAGCGCTGGCTGGGCTGATCTGGAGGTGAGGTGGGGGTGGAAAGAAAACTCAGAAGTCAAGTCACTGGCTGGGAAAATGCCCAGAAAAGGGAAAAAAAAATAAGACTATAGAAGGTTACTTTCTTGGTGAACAGATATTTCCTCCCTTCCTTTCTGATGAGGAAGAACAATGCTTACCATCAGGGAAAGATACAGAAGTCAAGGCTTCTGTATCCCACACATCCAAAATAAATATACCATGGGCTCAGGCCATGGAAGAGCTCAAAAAGGATTTTGAAAATCAAGTTAGAGAGGTGGAGGAAAAACTGGGAAGAGAAATGAGACAGATGCAAGAAAAGCATGAAAAGCAGGTCAACACCTTGCTAAAGGAGACCCAAAAAAATGCTGAAGAAAATAACACCTTGAAAAATAGGCTAACTCAATTGGCAAAAGAGGTTCAAAAAGCCAATGAGGAGAAGAATGCTTTCAAAAGCAGAATTAGCCAAATGGAAAAGGAGGTTCAAAAGCTCACTGAAGAAAATAGTTCTTTCAAAATTAGAATGGAACAGATAGAGGCTAATGACTTTGTGAGAAACCAAGAAATCACAAAACAAAACCAAAAGAATGAAAAAATGGAAGATAATGTGAAATATCTCATTGGAAAAACAACAGACCTGGAAAATAGATCCAGGAGACACAATTTAAAAATTATGGGACTACCTGAAAGCCATGATCAAAAAAAGAGCTTAGACATCATCTTTCATGAAATTATCAAGGAAAACTGCCCTGAGATTCTAGAACCAGAGGGCAAAATAAGTATTCAAGGAATCCACAGAACACCGCCTGAAAGAGATCCAAAAAGAGAAACTCCTAGGAACATTGTGGCCAAATTCCAGAGTTCCCAGGTCAAGGAGAAAATATTGCAAGCAGCTAGAAAGAAACAATTCAAGTATTGTGGAAATACAATCAGGATAACACAAGATCTAGCAGCTTCTACATTAAGGGATCGAAGGGTGTGGAATATCATATTCCAGAAGTCAAAGGAACTAGGACTAAAACCAAGAATCACCTACCCAGCAAAACTGAGTATAATACTTCAGGGGAAAAAATGGTCTTTCAATGAAATAAAGGACTTTCAAGCATTCTTGATGAAAAGACCAGAGCTGAAAAGAAAATTTGACTTTCAAACACAAGAATGAAGAGAAGCATGAAAAGGTGAACAGCAAAGAGAAGTCATAAGGGACTTACAAACGTTGAACTGTTTACATTCCTACATGGAAAGACAATATTTGTAACTCTTGAAACTTTTCAGTATCTGGGTAGTGGGTGGGATTACACACGCACACACTCACACTCATAGAGACAGAGTGCACAGAGTGAATTGAATAGGATGGGATCATATCTTTAAAAAATGAAATAAAGCTGTGAGAGAGAAATATATCGGGAGGAGAAAGGGAGAAATGGAATGGGGCAAATTATCTCTCATAAAAGAGGCAAGCAAAAGACTTTTTAGTGGAGGGAAAAAGAAAGGAGGTGAGAGAAAAATATGAAGTTTACTCTCATCACATTCCACTAAAGGAAGGAATAAAATGCACACTTATTTTGGTATGAAAACCTATCTTACAATATAGGAAAGTGGGGGATAAGGAGATAAGCAGGGTGGGGGGGATAATGGAAGGGAGGGCCATGGGAGGAGGCAGCAGTTAGAAGTCAACATTCTTGGGGAGGGACAGGATCAAAAGAGAGAATAGAAGCAATGGGGGGCAGGATAGGATGGAGGGAAATATAGTTAGTCTTACACAACACAACTATTATGGAAGTCATTTGCAAAACTACACAGATATGGCCTATATTGCATTACCTGCCTTCCCAAAGGGAATGGGTGGGGAGGGAGGGATGAAGAGAAGTTGGAACTCAAAGTTTTAGGAACAGCTGATGAGTACTGTTCTTGCTACTAGGAAATAAGAAATACGGGTAAAGAGGTATAGAAAGTTATCTGGCCCTACAGGACAAAAGAGAAGATGGGGACAAGGGAAGGGAGGGATGATAGAAGAGAGGGCAGATTGGTGATAGGGGCAATTAGAATGCTTGGTGTTTTGGGGTGGAGGGAGGGGATAAATGGGGAGAAAATTTGGAACCCAAAATTTTGTGAAAATGAATGTTAAAAGTTAAATAAATTAATAAAAGAATGTCCATTATTACCACCATTATTCAGTATTATACTAGAAATGCTAGCTATAGCAATAAGACAAGAAAAATAAGTTTAAGTAACAAAAATAGGCAATGGGAGGGAGGGGGACTATTACTCTTTGCAGATGATTTGAAAGAACCCTAAAGAATCAACTAAAAAGCTGTTTCAAAACTGTTGAAATAATTAACAACTTCAGCAGAGTTGCAGGATATAAAATAAAACAACTAAATCATCAGCATTTCTCCATACAAAACACAGCAGGAAGAAATAGAAAGAGAAAGTACATTTAAAATAGCTGCAGACAATATAAAAATACATCAGAGTTTACCTGCTAAGACAAACCCAGGATTTATATGAACACAACTACAAAAGACCTTTCACACAAAGACAAATGTAAACAATTGGAGAAATATTGATTGCTCATGGACAAGTCAACCAATATAATAAAAATAACAATTCTGTCTATGTTAATTTACTTATTGAGTGCCATACAATAAAACTATCAAAGAGTTATAGAACTAGAAAAAAAATCATAACAAAGTTCATTTTCAAAAGCTGAAGGTAAAGAATATTAAGAGAATCAATAAAGAAAATGTTAAGCTAGTCCAGATTTCAAACTATATTACAAATCTATTATCATCAAAACAATTTGGTATCGGCTAAGAAATAGAGTGGTAGATCAGTGGAATAGGTTAAGTATATCACACACAGTACTAAATGACTGTAGTAATCTAGTGTTTGATAAACCTGAAGATCCAAGCTTTTGGGGTATGAACTGAACATCTAACAAAAATCGCTAGGAAAACTTGAAAGCAATTTGCCAGAAACTAAGCATAGACCAATATCTCACAGCATATATCAGGATAAGGTCAAAATGGATAAATGATTTAGACATAAAGTTAAATATGTATATAAGCAAATTAGGGGAGCATGGAAAAATGTACCTGTCAGATCTATGGATAAGGAAAGAGTTTATGACTAAATAAGAGATAGAGAGATCAAGGGAAGTAAAATAGATAATTTTGACCACACAAAAGCAAAAAGCTTTTGCACACACAAAACAAATGTAGCCAAAATTAGAAGAGAAACAGGAAAGGATGCTGGGGGTGGGATTTCAACAAATTTATCTGATAATTTCTTAAATGTATAAGGAGCTGAGTCAAATTTATAAAAAATAAAAGCCTTTCCCCAGTTGACAAATGACCAACAGATATGAAGAAGCAGCTTTCAAGAGAAGAAATCAAAGATACCAGTGGTTACATGAAAAAATGCTCTAAATTACTATTAGAGAAATGCAAATTAAAACATCTCTGAAGTACTATCTTATACCTAGCAGAATGATTAACACGGCAGAAAAGGAAAATGACAAATGCTGGATGGGATGTGGAAAAACTGGGATACTAGTGCACTTTTTGGTGGAGTTGTGAACTAGTCCAACTGTTCTGGAGAACAGTTTGGAACTACATTCAAAGGGCTATAAAACTATGCATATCCTTTGACCCAGCAATATTACTGCTAGATCTTTATCCCAAAGAGAAAAGGACCTATTTATACAAAAATATTTATAGCAGATCTTTTTATGGTATCAAAGAACTGGAAATCAAGGGGATGCTCATCAATTAGGGAATGGCTGAACCAATTGCAGTCTCTAATTGTGATGGAATTGTGCTGTAAGAAATAATGAGCAGGAAGATTTGTATGAACATTGTACACAGTAACAGCAGTATTGTGAGGACGATCAGCTGTAAAATGATCAAGGCAGTGATCCAAGACAATTTCAAAGGACCTATGATGGAAAATAATACCCACCTCCAGAGAGAACTGATGAACTTTGAAGGCATATTGAAGCATACTTTCCCTTTTTTAATCTTCTTTGTTTGTGTTTTCTTTTGTGATGTACTTAATATGGAAATGTGTTTTGCATGACCTCATTCATATAATCAAAATCAAACTGCTTATCTTCTCAAAAGAGGGAGTAAGGAAAGGAAGGAGGGAGAATTTGGAACTCAATATTTTAAAAAAATGATTGTTAAAAATCGGAAAATATTTAACAAAATAAAAGTCATTTAAAAAAATAAAATACATAACTGCTATTTATAAAGAGGCTTTAAAGAATATGCTGTTGCCAATTACATTTTTCAGCCTTGAAGCTATCTTGGAATTATAGGACATAGAATTTTAAAGCATGAAGCATAGACTATTAGAGCTAGAAGGGACCTTAGAACTTAGACTAAAGAATGTTAGAGCTTAATAGAACTTTAGAACATAAAATGTTAATGTGAGATCATGGATGAGGATTTGAAAAGAAGCACAAGTGCTCAAACAGTGACAAGTGAAGTAGTTTATTATAGTCATACATACGTATAGCTCCCCAGCCCTTTGATCCCAGGGGTAAACACAGTGGAATTTTAGTGTGGGTTTCTAGTGGGATTCTTACCCTGATCAAGAGCACGGAGCTCTGGGTCTCTGCCTTTCTGTCTTCTTGTTGCTGTTGCTGGGCGGATTCTCAGGGACCTAGGTGGGAGGGAAAGTCAGTGAGAAGCCCAGACTATAACCCCTCCCTCCCCACCCCCCTTATTGATCACAAGGACATTGTGATTAGGAAAATTTGCTAACCTTGCATATCTGAACCAGATTAAATTTGCTAAACTGATTATGATCAGGAGAGCATTGCATTCCTTGCTTAAATGAAGCTGACTGAACCAGTATTAAGTACATAGGAGCATAGTACATGGAGGTATATAGGCAAGTCAATCAGGGGTCAAACTTGGAGTCATTTCTGTCAGCTAGAATCTGGCAATAAGCCAAATAACAGCTAAAATACTCAATATAGAATGTGAGAGCTAGAACAGGACCTTGGAACAACAACAACAAAAAATTAAAATACAGAAATTTTGAGGCAGACAGTGACCCAAGAGATTATTTACAATTTAGGTGGTGATCTACAACTCCCTCATCTTACAGATCAGGAAACAGACATCCTGGAAGGAAATTTCCATCTTTCATCCATGGTCATACAGTATATATAATGATAGCTACCTACAAGGAGATTGAACCAATATGCACATAAGAGGCATTTAATAAATGCTTGTTCAGTTGAATCATTGTGGGCTAGTTGGAAAAGGGTCTTGCCTGTCATAAGTAGTACCTGTTGTCATGTTGGTATCCAGGTTCTTGGAATCCTCTGTAAAAGAACCTGAAGATCCACAGCTCATTCTGAGCTCTTTGTTCTCATCAGTCTCCATGTAACTTTAGTAGTTCTTGTAATCTGAGGGAAGGAAGAACAGTAACAATTAAAGATAACAAAGGAGACTTCATGGGCACAGTGGCACTTACGTTGAACATCGAAGGAAAACAATGGTCATAAAACTCATGGATCTGTCTTTCAAACAATAGAATTTATGCAATTCTCTCTCTCTCTCTCTCTCTCTCTCTCTCTCTCTCTCTCTCTCTCTCTATATATATATATATATATATATATATATATATATATATATATATATATATATATATATATATATATATATGTTGTAAGTTTTCTTCCAGTTTTCAAAAAATCTGCTATATCATCTAACATTGTATTCTGACGTCCTAAGTTTTAAGGTGTCTTCTTTTATCTAAGGTTCCATGTGGCCTCGAGTTGTTTTGTGAAGTTTGGATTTAGTCAAAGGGCCACACTTGAGGACCTAGAGGCCACATGTGACCTCAAGACTGCACGTTCCCCACCCATGTCCTAAAGTCTTTTCTTGCTCCAGTATTCAGTGGATTTTATCTTGTGTCCTTGTATCTTTTTGGTTTGTTTTCCTGCTAAATAAATTAATCCTTATCCACCATATGTATTCAAAGAATCTAACAATACATGGAGTTAGACAAAGATTCTAGAGAGCAATAGCAAAGTGAAAAGAGTGTGTAGGTCTGAGATAATTCTTTTTTATTGTTGGTGCTTGTGTCTTTTTTGCTTCTATCTGCTAAATAAATGAAGGTTGTCTTCTTACATCAGACCAGAGAAACTAGTTAACAGAAAAGTAGAGGGAAGCATATGGAAATCAGTAATAAGGTGGCTAAATGTCAAACTCTTTGCATTCTGTGTCTTATATCTTGCAAATAGACAGTTTTTCACAGGAGGTAGCCACAAGATTTAGCTTGGAGAGCTGTGAAAAATTAAACAATTTGGTACTCAAGCAAGTAAGGAGGGCAAAGAAAATTTTACTGTGACCTGCAGAAAGTGTGCTATGTTTGTGTTTCTGCCTGTGCAATGTAAAGCTTACATATGTAAAAAGCCTTTTCCCTAAAGGAGAAAATGAAATGATTGAAGGAATGCAGTTCTCCAGGTTGTGAGGGAAAAGGGAAGTGTCCTTTGAAAAAATGATCAGAGGAAGAAGAAATGAGTAGCAGTGTTGGTGACTCCCTGATGAGGAATATCAAGGCAAACTACTTGTCAAGTCAGTTTGTTAAAGATAGATCTGCCTCTTCCTGGGGCTTGTATCCAGGACACAACAAAAACATTATGAGCATTGTCAATTCAATCAACCAATAACCACTTCTGATGACTCATGTAGGGACAAATTGTGCCAACGGAAGGAAGCTAGAAAGACTTACTAAAGATTATGACATTCTAGGCAAAAAACTGAAGATCTTGGGTGCAGGATTGGTATTTTCATCACTTATGCTGATTGAATTTGGAGGATTCAGAAAACAAAATATTTGGGAAGTGAAGAGCTACCTAACAAGATAGCAACTTGTATTTCTGGGCCATAGGTTAAAATATAGAAATCAAAGGCTCTTGTCAAAAGATGGACTGCATCTAAACAACAGCTGCCAAAAGTATACTTTCTTGCAGTCTTACAAATCTAAACAAGATAATTTTAAACTGAAAAGGAAAAGGGAGGGAGAAAACTGGCTACATGGATCTTATGAGCCTAATACCATAGACAGTGACAAATACAGTACAGTAAAAAAGGATAGAGGGAAAGGAAGAGTAATTCAAAGGATAATATCCAAGAGAAGTTGGCAATAAGAGCCTTGGCCTTATGCCAAGCCTTGTACCAATGTACAGATATGATTAAGAAATAGTGCTAATTCAAAGACACATATTTGATCTCATAGTTATCACTGACTTGGGTAAGATGGGACTCATTACTGAGCTGACCTAGCTCAGGAAGTGAAGCATAAACATACTTCAATCCTCTATAACCTTCCTGGTCCCAGGACTTAACTGATGCCTGCCTTGTCTTCAGATAGGATCAGGACCTGTACATTCCCCAGCTGTGCCTCTCCATTTGTCACTGGGTACCAATTCAGGAACAAAGATCTTTTGGGCCCCTACCCTCCAAAAATACTCAACATTGGAATAAGTCCTGGGGCAAAGTGACTTACCCCTCTATAGCAAGCCTGACTCCAGAACTCCAGTGACTCCTGCCTGGACCATGTGGTGAGACCAACAATTAGACATTTGCCCTTGTCCCTCCCATTCCATATCAGTCACCAATCCAGGAACAAAGACTCTCCTGAGCCTCCCTCTCCCCTCCTCCCTGCACCATAAGGACATAATCTTCACAATGGAATATGTCCTGGAGCAAGGCAGATTTGGCTGAGGGTCAGTGTGCTTCACCATCCTTGCCTTGACTGTCAAGTAGAAGAATCAGGGATTGCATATCTGTCCTGCTGCAGCACTGCATGCTTCTTTCCTTCTCCCTTCCACTCCCCCCTCCCCTAATTTCTATACCATTTTCAGGGACATATAATCAAATCAATATCACCTTTGCTACCAATTGCTAGTCAATATCACCATGCCCTGTGAAGGACATGATAATCTACTGTCCGTGGTTTTCCTTGGAACCCCTATGATTCTGAGTTGTAGACTGTTTAGCCTGATGTCCTGCTCCCTCATATCTATCCATATCAGACTCATCCCCCTGCAGTCCCTGTGCCTTTCTTCTCTACCTTTCCATTATTTCCTCTAGAATAGAGATGTCAAACATGCAACTGGTGGCCTGAAACATTCCCTATAAAAATACAATAAAACATAGATATGTGACCAGTGTGCACCCATAGGGACCCTTAAGTGCGGTTTAGTGGCCCCATTTCTATTTAAGTTTGATACCACTACTCTAGAACCCCTGTTCTATTGTTAGTAAAATGTCCTTCATATTAGATTTGTGCCATTGCCTGGAAATCGGTTTGGTTTTTTTTTTGTATTCATGTAGGTACATGCCATTTCCCCCCCGCCCCTGTAGAATTTAAGCTTTTTGAGGGTGAAGACTTTCTCCCTTTGCCTGTATCTCCTTGGCCCCTGGCACATACAGGACCTGGTACAAAGGAGAAGCTTAATAAAAGCTTTTTGAATTTAATCATTTCGGGACTGTGGCCCTAGAAAGACATGACTTAATCAAAAGGAACAGCCTAGGGAAGAAGGAAGGCAAGGGATAGGTCAACATTATCCAATTATATAAGGAAGCTCAGGAACCTGAGGAGAGAAATATGGTGGAAGACGTTTCAGAAAGGACCAATGGAGACAGAAATAGGAACAATTTTTTTGTAGAAATATGCCTGTGTACTTGAAAAAAAATGGTTCATTCTAAATATGTTAACTATATAAAAAAATTTTGTTTCAACATGTGATTAATCTTGACATATTATATTATTCTTACGTAAAAGACTGTAATGAACATTAATTTTCCTTTTTCTTAGAAATATAAGAATTGAAGGAAGATACCCAATATAAAAATTTGCTAGTGCTCTTCAATTTCTGATTAATAGCAATTACCATTTACATTTACTAACATAACCTCAAGCAGAAAGATGATGTAGTGTAGGAGGGAGGGCATTGGATTGAATGTCAAAAGACTTATGTTTCCTGATTCTGTTACTAACTAGCTGTATGACCTCAGATAAGTCATTTAGCCCCTTGGGGCCTTGGTTCCCTCATCAGTAAAATGAGAGGACTGGACTAAATGACCTCTTGGGTGTCCTCTATGACCCGATGATCTTATGTGCTACAAACTACCTGATCAGGGGGAATTAGATGAATTTGGGAAGCTTCAGAAATCTGGCACAAAAGTCTAATGTTGTAGAGATGGGGAACCTTAATGATTCACACACTCTTGCTCTGCCAAAAACTACACACTGATGTTTGGGGCTTTCTGTGTGATAATTTATCCTTCCAACAAAAGTAACTAACAAAGAAAAAAGAGTCTTCTTGGCCAAATTCTGATCACAGAGTGACAGAAACTGAAGGAGAAAAACCACAGGGAATTTAAAGGACAAGTGATCGTTCCATCATAGATCTCCTGATGGGGGAAAAGAAATCCAGGCATAGTCTGACACACAGATTTAACAAATTTCAAAAGGTTCATAAACGGGAGGAGACAATGGCCTAATATTTTACAGGAAAATCAAACCAAGAGGGATAGGAAGATCTCAGAAATGAAATTTGGGCAACATAAGTAAAAATTATGTCAGTGAAGAAGGAAAATAGGAGCTGCCTAAGGAGATCAATGTGGATGTGCAGGAAATGATCAGCTAATTCAGATTGGAGAAAGATATGATCAAAGCAAAGGCAAGGAACTGAAGATGAATGCCAAAGAGTGGCATAATCCTCTGGAGAACTGCAACAGAAGCACTAAAGCCCAGAGTTGAGCTCCGGCTGGTAATGAATATTAAGGTCATCAAAAAAAGTGGGGATTTTTAGCCATCTTGGGAGCAAGAAAATAGATCGAAAGAAGGAATAGATAGATATTTTGCTTGCTTTGAATGGGATAATGATAAGACAACAATGAAAAAAGCTGAATTACTCAATTCTTACTTTACTTCTGTTTTTCCTTCCAACACTGATCTTTGGGATGGGAAAAATAGAAGAAAAATTATATATAAGAAGTAGAAACCCAATATAAGTGAGGAGACAGTCAGATAGCATCTAGCTGCTATTAAGGAGTTCAAATATCAGGGCCAGATGAAATACATCCTAGAGTAATGAAAAAAAAATTGGCATCTGTGATTGCTGAGCTACTGTCTGTGGTTTTTGAAAGATCTTGGGGAATAGAAGCGCCGGACACCTGGAGAACGGCAAACGTCCTAATTTTCACAGAAGGGAAAGGAGTGATCTGCCACATGCTGACAAGAAACTTGACTTCTAGCAAAATTTTAGAACCCGTTTTTAAAGGGAATGATCTGTGAGCATTTAAAAAAAGAAAACAGCAATTGCTAAGCGTATGGCTTCAAGAACAGTTCATGACAGACTTCCCTCATTTCTTTTTCTGCTGCTGTAACTAGACTGATTCCGAAGCAGTATGGAGTTGTGTAAAAAAGTGCTGAGCTTGAAAGCTGGAAACCCAGGTTTAAATACCACTTTTGACAACTACTACTAAGTATGTGATTCTGAGCAAGCTACAGCCTCTGTATGCCTTTGGGCAACTCCCCAGAGCCCTCCCTCACGTTCCAAGAAATAGACGTGGTGCCATTTACACAGGTGGAGGGAATTCCCACCTAAGAATTTCCTTTTTAAAAAAACTTATCTAATTCTGAACTTAAGAAATAAAACAAGCATTTCCATAATATAATAAAGTAGAAAAAATGATTGTACATGAAATCTATTAAGTACAACTTGCTATTCTTATTTAAATATATCATAAAAGTTACCATGCAGCTTTTTCCTATTTCTTTTCCCTCCTCCCACCATAGAGATGGCTACCATTAGACACATGCAAGAACACACACGCAAATATTCGGTGCACATGTACATATGTACATATATATGTAAAACCATCCTATACATACTTCTGTTTATCAAGTCTTTCTCTAGATGCAGATAGCATCTTCCTTCACTTGTCCTTTGTAATTTATTTGGGTACTTATAATAGTCAAAATGACTATATGATCATAACACTCAAAGTTGTTCTTAAAATAGTATTGTTGTTACCGTATACAACATTCTCTTGGTTGTGCTCATTTAGCTTTTTGTTACTTCATGCAAGTCTATCCATGTTTTTCTAAGATCATCAAGCTCATCATGTCTTATAGCACAGTAGTATTCTATCACAATCATATACCACAACTTGTTCAGCCACTCCCCAGTTGATGAGTAAGTTCCAATTCTTTACCACCACAAAGAGAATTGCTTTAAGATTTTAGAACATAGGTTATTTTTCCTTTTCCCTAATCATCTTGGGAACCAGACCTAGGAGTGGCACTGCTAGGTCAAAGGCATAGGCAGTTTAATAACTCTTTGGGCATCAAAATCATTGTTCTTTTCTGTCTTTCCATAATGGACTGGTAGATTTGAGGAATACCATTATCATAGTTTATTTAGATTTCATCAAAGAATTTGACAAAATCTCATAAATAGGTATGATGAAAAGATGAAAAGGAGTCTTCTAGTGGGGTGATTCAGGATCTGTTGCTGATCCTGAGCTGATCAGTATTTTATATATGTATATATATATATATATATATATATATATATAAATTTTATTTGTTTTTAGTGTTCTACAATCACTACCATATTACATAGATTTTTTTCCTTCTACCTACCCCCCCACCTCCCCCTTCCCTCTGCAAAATGGCATATAATTCTATATAGGATCTACATATACATTCCTATTAAATACATTTTCACTGTAGTCATGCTGTATAGATGAATTAAAATGAATGGGAGAAATCATATAACAAACCAAAACATAATACACACACAGAAAAAATGATCTACATTCTGCGATTGAATTCCATAGTTCTTTCTCTGGATGTGGAAGGCATTTTGCCTTAGAAGACCACTGGGAATTTTTTTTTTTAAGTCCTTGCATTGCTATGAAGTTCCAAGTCTACCAGAAAAAACTGTTGCACACTGTTTTCGTTGCTGTGCACAAAGTTCTCCTGGTTCTGCTCCTTTCACTCAGCATCAGATCATATAAGTCTTTCCAGGCTTCCCTGAAGTCTTCTTGTTCATCATTTCGTATAGCACAATAGTATTCCATTGCATTCATATACCATAATTTATTCAGCCATTCCCCAATTGATGGGCATCCCTTTGATTTCCAGTTTTTGGCAACTTCAAAGAGTGCTGCTATAAATATTTTTGTACATGTGGGACCCTTTCCCATTTTTATGATCTCTTGGAGATACAGTCCTAGAAGGAGTATTGCTGGATCAAAGTCTATGCACATTTTTGTAGCCCTTTGGGCGTGGTTCCAAATTGCTCTCCAGAATGGTTGGATGAGCTCACAGCTCCACCAACAATGAATTAGTGTTCCAACTCTCCCACATCCTCTCCAACATTTATCATCTTCCTGTTCTGTCATGTTTGCCAATCTGAGAGGTGTGATGTGGTATCTCAGAGTTGTTTTGATTTACATCTCTCTAATCAAAAGTGATTTAGAGCATTTTTTCATATGATTATAGATATCTTTAATTTCTTCCTCTGAAAAGTGCCTGTTCATATCCTTTGACTATTTATCAACTGAGGATGATCAGTATTTTTGCCAGTGACTTAGATGAAGGCATAGATGGCATGCTGATCAAATTTAGAGGTGGCATGAAGCTTGTAGAGCTAAGCTACCCATTGAGTGACAAAGTGCAATTCTCAAGCCATCTCACCAAGTTAGAACAATGTGCCAGATCAAATGAGACACAGTTTATGAGGGATAAATATAAAATTCCTTACCTGGGTTCCCAAAATTAACTACAAGAATTGTAGGATGGGAGAAGGAGTTGGAAGGCATGGCAAGCAAACAGTTTATGTGAAAAAGCTGTGGATTTTAATGGATTTGGTATAAGTCAACAGCATGACATTGTACCCTCTGATGCTACTGTTATCCTAGGCTACCTTAAGAAGTCCATAATGTCCAGAACAAGAGAAGTAAGAATTTCTCTGAGAGGTTCTGCTCTGGGCAAGGCATCTCAGGAGTAGTGCATTCATTTTTTAGCACTGTATTTTAGTAAAACTATAGATGGAGTATGTGCAGAAGACAATGACTAGGCTGGTGATCTCACCTCACGTATCCAATCCACTGACAAATCTTCGTGTTTCTACCTTCACAGAATCTCTTCTTCTATGTAACTCCTCTCCATTCATTTAGACAGCCCCCTAGTTCTGGCCCTTATCACTTCTCTCCTAGACTACAGGAGTAGTGTTTCAATAATCTTCTAATTGATCTCCTAATTTCAAATCTCTTTCCAATTCCAATCTAGCATCTATTGGATGCCAAAGTTATTTTTCGAAAGTATAAGAATGACCATTTCTATTTCCAGCTCAGTGTGCTTCAGCACACTGTTACCTCCAGGCTCAAATACAAATCCTTCTGGTTGTCAGTGAAAGACCTTCACAACCTGACCTCTCTCCACTTTTCTTGCACTTTACTCCATGTGCTCTCTGATCGAACTATATTAGCCCATCTCTGTGACTTTGCACTTGCTGTCCCCTATTCCTAGAATTCTCTGACCCCTCACCTCCACCTCTGGGTTTTCCTGGCATCTTTCAAGGTGGATATGAGTGGGGCAGAGCCATGCAAAATCATCCACCTCACTCTTTCCTCCAGTCATCAAAGTCCAAGACAAAAGTTAAGACTACTGGTGATGGCCCAGGATGCAATGGGTGACCTTGATCTTTCCAAATCAAGGTCTTTCCCAGGTCTCAGTTTGTCTGAGGCTACACCACTCATTTGATGACCAAGCGCTGAGTAAGAGTTAAGACAAAAGATGACTCAATTTGCCATCACAAAGATATCAATTTTGGAGGGCAAGACCCTAAGCATTTCAGGCCTGAAACCCAAAAAGGTTGTTTACTACAGCAACAGCAGCTGGTTGACCCTTCTGTCCTAGAATTTGAGAGCATGGACTGATTTATTTTTTTGTCTGTGCCTCCAGGGCCTGGGAAATAGTAGAGGCTTAATAAAGTGTTGATTGATTGATTGACAATTCCTTTCATAGCCAGATTCCTAGAAAAAGTTGCTTCACCCTCTTTTCAGTTTTTAGTTCCTTGCTCTCTGATTCCTCCTCCTCCTCCAATAAAACTGCCCTGTCTAGGATTATCAGCTATTTCTTTAACTGCTTAATCTGATGGCCTTTTCTTGATCTCCATCCTGTCTCCAGCTTTTGACACTTCCCTATCCTTTTGCCTGAATACTCCCTCCTTCTTTGGCTTTGAAACACTATTCTCTCCTGTCCAGTCACTCCTATTCCATCTTCTTTGCTAGATTTTTATTTACTTCCCACACACTAAGCATGAATATCTCTTAAGGCTCTGTCCTTGGGCTTTTTCTCTCCCTTCACTCTTGTCTCTTAGTGATTTCCTCATTTCCAATGGGCTGTTATAATTTCTATGCAGATGATTCCAAAATTGATATATTTACCCCCAATATCTCTTCTAAGATTCCAATCTTATCTGCTTCATACTTTATTGTCATCTCAAGCAGAACATGTCAAAACAGAATTTTTATCTTCACCTCCAAACCTGCCCTCCCTCCTTCCAAATTTCTCTTAAAGATATCCCCTTACTCCTAGTAACTCAGATTCATAACTTTACAGTCATCCTTTATTCTAACTTGTCTCTTACCCCCCCATATCCAATTTTTTGTCACATCTTGCCAAGTCCACTTCCACAACATCTCTCTCATCAGTCTCTTCTCCACTCATATGGCCACCACCCTGCTTCAAGTCCTCGTTTCCCCTGGCATGGACAATCACAATAACCATCTGATTGGTCCAGTCTTTCCTTCTCTCCAATACATCCTCCACATAGATGTCAAATTAATATTTCTAAACGATAGCTCTGACCATATCATTCCCCAGTTCAAAAACCTTCAGTAGCTTCCTATTGTCTTTAGGATAAATTCAACTTGGCTTCTCGCCCTCAACTTTTTTCTTTTCTTATTGATTATTTTGTTTTCATGTAACAATCACTTATCAATAAACAACACCTTCTTTCCCTTTAGGATATATTACTTTATGCTCTTATAGTTTATTTCTAACTTTACTAACTTTATGTTCTTATAGTTTATCATTATTAGCAGAGGAAGTAGGTTGGGTTTTTTTATCTTTTTTTTTTTAACTTGGTCATCTGGCACCACCATACATCATTACTTTCAATCCTCTCCTACATATGCTATCCTTGAGTTTTTTGTGAATCACTCTCTTGTTTCTCCCCCTTCCTATTTGTATCCTTTTCCTTCTTTGCTTGATCAACATCCATATCCTGCCCCATTATGTTGGATACACCCCAAACCTCTGCCCTAGGTTTCTCGTTCTCACCCTTTTAGTGACTTCATCAGTTCTCAAAGGTTCATAACAAACCCTAATCTCTCTCCTGAGCTCTTGTCTCACATCATTATATGCCTACTGGGCATTTCAAAATGGATCTTGTAAATTTTTATAACACAACATGCCCAAAATAGAACTTATCTTATCCCCAAACCCATTCCTCTTCCAAAATTCCTTATTTCTATCAAAAGCTAGATCATCCTCCAAGTTTGCTACCTCAGGATGATCCATAAATCCCCACTCTCCCTCACCCCACAGATCCAATGAGTTGCCAAATCTTGTCATTTCTACCTCCACAACATCTCTGGTGACATAATATTCTTTTTTTTTTTTATTCAACAAAAAGTTTATTTTCAAAAAGTTAAACAAAGAATATGCAATGACTTAATTTTAAGTATCAGAAGAAAAAGAGAAGAGGTTCTTGGGAATGTAAAGGATAAGAGGAGACCTAGGGCATCAACGGTGCTTCATTCCTTATACTCATTCCAAGGCTTCTAACATAATGATACTCTTTCCTAGGATTACCACCATTCCAATATTGTTCTGTTGCCCACCTGGTGCCATCTCTACACATCCATCAATCACAAGATTCATAAATGATCAAACTCCTGCAATATTCCTTGGATGTGCCTCCCACCATTTAATTTCAATGATAGCTTCTTGTCCATAAAATTTTTTAGCTCGGGTGGGTGCGCTTTATTCATTTTGTTTCAGTTGCGGCCCTTCACCTCCTCCCCATGCAATCCTCAGCTTCACTCACGCTCCCCTTGCCGCCACTGATGCCACTTTACATCTGGCTGTGACATAATATTCTTAAAACAGATCTGACCAATAACACCCTATTACTGCCAGAATCAAATACAAGCCCTTATTTTGGCATTTTAATCCCTTTACAATCTTGATTTAAATCTACTTTTCTGACCTTATTATACATTATTGTCTTCATGAACTTATAAGTTTAGCCAAGCTATCTTTTTTGTTGTTTTTCTCACGAGACGTTATGTCTCCTTTCTTCATGCCTCTGCACTGTCAGTAAGTACTCCATACAAATGTAATTCCTTCCTAGCTCCATCTCTTGGAATCCATAATTCTCTTTAAAGTTCAGCTCAAATACTATCTTTTATAGAAGGTTTCCCCCCACCTGTTGCTAGTGTTTTTCTTACCCCAAAATTACTTTGTATAATATATATGTATATATGTACATAAACGTACATATACACACATGTGTGTGTTCAGTTTACGTCTTGCTCATCTAATCTATTCTACTGATCCACTTTTCTATTTTTCAACTAGTCTGAAATACTTTGAAGAATTAGTGCTTCATAATATATTTTGAAATCTACTAATCCTGTCTGTTTCATTCCTCTTTTCCCTCAATATTTCCCTTGAAATTTTTAACTTTTTCTTCCTTTTCAAAATTTTGTGTTGCTTTGGTCTGGTACTATAAATCAGCACCTTAGAAATCTGAATGCAACCCTAAAGTCATACATTAATTCTGGTATTATGTTCATTTTTATTATATTTGTATGACCCATTTGTGAACATTGAAGTATTTCTGATTATTTAGTTCTTCCCTTATATTTATAAAGATTATTTCATTTTTGTATCCTATTACTGTGCTGAAGCTATTAATTGTCTCAATTATAGTAAGTGTCTTCATTGATTCTCTAGGGTTTTCTAAGTAAAATCATCATGTTGTCTGCAAATAGGAATAATTTACCTACTTTTTGTGAATGTTTATTCCTAAATTTCTTTCATTGTAATGCTATAAGTAATATTTCTAGTAGTATGTCAAATAATAGCAAAGACAGAGACAACTTGGCATTTAAAGCCCTCCACATGCTACCATTTACCTCCCACTTACCTTTCCAGACTTTTCATATTAATCTCCTTCATTTCCTCCATGTTCCAGTCAAACTAGCTTATGAGCCTTTCTCAGAATCTGATGATCCATTTTGCATCTTGATGCCTTTGCATAGGCAGTCTCCCAAGCCTGGAATTCATTTCCACTTTAATTTTGTCCCTTAGGATCTTAGGATTCCTAATTTCCTTCAAGATTCCACTCAGGATCCAGCTTCTATTTCTTTCCTACCTTCTTTCCACCCCCACTACCTTTCTCAATCCCCTCAGTTGTTAGTATTGTCTCCCTCCTCAAATGATCATGTGCTTATTTATTTGCTTGTTTATTTACATGTTGTACCTGCCCAGTAGACTGGAAGCCTCTTGAGACTAGACACTTTCATTTTGGTCTTCATAGCCCTAGTGCCTAGCAAAGTATAGTGCACAAAGCTATTTTCTGTCCTTCATTTTTGAAGAGGATCAGTGACATCACAGGGTGATGTCTTGACTTGCACATGGATTGGATTTAAGTGAGGCAGAGTTGCACAAAATTGTCAGCCTCACTCTTTCTTCCAGAGTCCTCAAAGTCCAGTGGCAAGACTAAAAACCAAGATGTCTGGGAGGCAGTGGATGACTTTGGTATCTTCGATGTCTGACCAAGTTCTAAGTGCTCCACAACACCTGTTTCAGCTGCCTTCATGGGCATTGGAACAAATTGTTCATCCATGCATTCTGCTGGGGGAAATCTTCACATACTTGGGGTAGACATCTTCCTAACTCACTGGTAGGTTTGAGGCCTGTCAATTACCCTCTCAACCTGGTTTTATCTCATCTACCGAGATGGTTTTACCAAGGTGTGGCAGCTGTGCATGCTATAGCTTCTTGGAGCCACAGGTGAGAGTTGAATGCCAGATAGACATCAAAGGTGGCTGAGAGTTCTGAAAAAGGCTCAGCAAGCCCTCATACCAGAGTGGGAGTGATGAAGAACTGGGACACAACTGAACAACAGTGCACAGAGTAGACACGTAATAAATACATGTTGAATTAAATTGATGTCTAACAAAGCCTGATGGGCAGCTAAGTGGTGCAGTAGATAACCACGAAAATCTGAGTTCAAATCTATCCTCAGCTACTTATTAGTTGTGTGACCCCCAAGTCACTTAACTGTGCTCATCTCAGCATCTGTAAAAATGAGCTGGAGAAGGAAATGGCAAACCACTTCAGGATCTTTGTCAAGAAAATCCCAAAAGGGGTCACAAAGAATCTGATATGACTGAAAATAACTGAATAGCAACAAATATACTTCTAAATTGTATGGTCCTATCCAGCTACCTTAAACTATATTCTAAACACCCTTATAGTGCTAAGATTCTATATTCTAAGTGTTTGAGTGTTCACATTTTGTGCTTCTATGACTGCATGTTCACTGCTGTTAGATTCTAGTCCCATCTAGACGTAAGGAAAAAACACAGTGCTGACAGTTTCAGAACCATCATGAAATTTCTTTTTGGGGTGACATTAACTGGTCCCTGGACAGCACCAGTGTTGGACACATATAGAGTGAAAGAAGTATTTTCCTGCATTAATAAAATTACCTTTTCTAAAGAAAGCAATTTGCATGTTAATGTTTTAGGTAATTCTCTGCAGCTTGAGTGCCCCTCAGGGCTGTAATTTCTCACTGACAAAGTGACAAAAATAAAATGTAGCATAAAGGAAAATTTTTCTTCTCTCTAATTTGTGCTCTAAAGTGACATTTTTTAAAATGTAAGTCAAGTTGAAACCTACTGCTCCGTTGTTCCTGACACTGATCTGCCTCCCATCATCTCACTTAGTGACAGACTTACCTTGAAGAGAATGACATTCAGTATGTCTTTTTGAGGAAAAGATAAGCATCTTTATTGGCAATTGGTGCCTTAGTGGGCCACCTATGGATGTCCCTGGAGATGGTTCTTCAGTAAATGTAGGGGCCTCCTGCATGGTTTTCAATGCTAGTTGGATCATATCAATTTTAGCAAGGGATTTTGAAAGGCTAGAGAAGTATGGGGAAGGGTTTGGGGGTGGCAATGAGACTTAAAACCATGTCATAATGCAGGCATAAGTGTTAAATGTGTGTCCAGAAGCAGCACATAAGTTTTGGATTATCTAGGCTCATTTTATTTCTCTCAACTGGAGCCCTTATCTGAAAACTAAAGCTATCAATCCAATATTATATAGCTAAGTACAAAAACTTCCAGTAACAATGTTGTAATACTGCCTATGGCCTTGATTGTAATAGTCTACTTAACCCCACCACCAAAATTTTTCAGGGGATCCCCTTCAAGGTCACTCATAACCCCTGATATCCACTTGATTACCTACCTCACAGGGAGGACTGACCTACTCTAATCCAACAAATATTTATTAAGAGCCTATAGCATCTATGACACTCTGACACTGACTCCTCCTTTGCAGAGGTAGAGGATTTGGAGTGACGAACACTGATAAACTTTTTTCAGTATGTCAGTTAATTTTGCTGAAATTTCCCTACATCTTCATTGTTCTTTACTATAAGAAATAGCTCTCTGAGGGACTGGAAGGAAGCTGGAATCCTCAATCTAAAGGGAAATCTGGAGAACAGAGGGGTAGATTCCATTTTGAACTAATTGAATTTGAAATGCTAATTGGACATCTAAGAAGTAATATTCAGTAGGATAGTTGTTGATGTCAAGTCCTTCATTTTATATGTGAGAAAACTGAGGCCCAGAGAAAAGGATATGATTTGTCTTCTGTTACATACCTGGTAAGTGGCAGAGTCAGAACTCAAATTCAGATCCTCTTTCCATGTGCTCTCCTGTTTTCTACAATGAGATTCCTGGAGCCTTCTATCTTGTACCCCATACCACAACACTATAGAACTCAAGTCTACTCCCTAACTGCTCCTCTGGTCTACGTGGGAGCCCTCACTTCTCATACTTGGTCTGTCCCTGGCCCCTCAAGTTAAAATCCAAACTTTACTAGGGGTGACCTTGGTCAAAGCACTTAACTACTCTGGGGTTCAATTTCTTCATTTGTAAAGTAAGGAAGTAGATACATTAGATAATCTCTAAGATCCCTTCCAACTTAGTCTTGTGATCCCAAGTTACAGGGAGATAGATTCCGGTTTAGTATGCAGGAAACTTCCTAACAGTTATGGCTGGCCAGTAAAGAAATTGACTCCCTCCTGAAATGGTTAACCTAAAAGTCCTATATTGATATACGTTGTTGCTATTGATTTTCTCATCATTTGAGACCTCTTCCATTAAAAGCTTTATAGTCAGTTGTTGGGGATTTTGTAGACGGGATTCATGTTACACGCAGGAATTAGAATTGAAAGAAAGACACCTCAGAGGTCATCTAGCTCTAGAATGTGGAATACCAAGATATGGATGAAGCAGATTAATTCCTGGAGTTGGGACAACCTTTAGAATGGCCTAATTTTCCAAAAACAAAACAAAACAAAACAAAAAACCCATCTAGCATTTGTAATTTGGAAGCCATCTTAAAAGAAAACATTCTTTACGTGGCTTTGGATGCAAAACTTAATAGTGACTCTGGGTAAGTAAGTCACTATACTTCTCAAGCTTCAGTTTCTTCTTTTATGAAATGGGTCTAATAACACTTTTACCACTTGCCTCTCAGGGTTTTGTGAGAAAAAAAGCTCAAAGCTCAAAGGGACCTCAGAATTTGGAAGGCTGATTCTTCATAAATTTAAAATCATTTTTTTAAAAGGGTTTATTATTATTGATGTTTTTTTCCTACATTTCTTTGGTTTCTCATTCACAGTGCAACAAATGGTTATTCTAATAGGAAAGCTCACCTTTCTCCCCATGTGGTATAACATGCCTATTAAACCTAGCCCGATATTTCTTGAACCATTAATCACATTCAAGAAAATAAGACTCTTATGAGGCTGTTACACCAGGCAGTGCCTTTATCGTAATCCTGTCTTCCCAGACAGTGAATCAGAATTGGTCTAAGCAATTTGTGTCTGTGTACTGGTGGAACTGAGCATGAGCCTTAATGGGTAGCTAGCCAGACCTTCTGGCCACCCTCACCCCCATGCTCCTCTGTCCTGCTCTAGCCAGCTGCGTGGCATCTCACTTAATGAAATGATGAAATAGTTGTCCGTTTCTCTGATTATGTTTGTTAGTTTCGTAGTGCAGGCGTCTGTGAGTAATGATCTTTCCACAAGCTTAGCTCACGTCTGAGCCCTGACACTTGTTAATTTCTCCATCCAGCCAAGAACAAAGGTGATAGCAATTTCTTGTTGCCATAATGTTTTAAATATAATGAATGCATGAAATGTATGTTCCCAAAATGCTTATGCAGCAGAGGACGATGGCAGGACTGGCTTTTTTTCCCCTCAGGCTTGTTTCTCTGCCTTATAATAAGAGAATGAGGAAGATTTCAGCCCATTTTTTAGTGAACAACAATAATAACACATTTCTGTGTCATCTTAAAATAGTATAGAATGTTATTTAATGTTTCTGGGTGAGGAATGTATTACATTATGCAAGCAGTATTTTTTTCTTTATTGCCATAGAAAGCAGTGGACTCCATCATAAAAAGATCTTTGAAATGATAAATATCCTTCTTATAAAGCCATAGAATGTAAGGGCTGGACACTTCTAGCCTTTAGGATTATCTTCTTGGTATGGTGTTAGGGCGGGCCTACTATGAGAAAGGGGGCAAAATTAGATGCCTTCTTCATTTCCCTTCCATCCCTAGGATTTTATTAATTTATTCTTCTTTAGTAATTTGTCTAGAAAATGCCCAGGTCATATATACTTCTTCTGTGAGCTCTTTAGTGAAATAATTTCCCTATCCTGGTGGCTTTAAATTCTTTGAAGCTCCACTAAAGGCAGTTAAAAGAAGACAGTGAAGGTAAAAGAAAGCATAGCAGACAGGGGTGTTCTTATGACTAAATGTACCAGAATCTGTGTAATAGTTGTGTATTGCTCTTCTGGGGGACATTTCATTGCACAGATAGGAAACCACAAGCAAATTCCATTCAAGATAATTCAACTTTATATTCTACCAATGATTCTGAACAGAAAACGTGTTATCTTTATGCATTTAGAATTTCATGGGATAGAAACACCTATTCTAGGTAAATGAAATGACAGGAAAGATACATAATGGAAAGCGGAAAGGAAGAACAGGAGAGTGAATTGGCAAATAGCCATTCTAGCTTCACTTAATAGCCTTGAATGCAGTTTAATCTATTTGATTAGAATTTTAGACATGGAAGGGACCTCAGATCATTCCATCAACCCCCATATTCTACAGAAGTGGACACTGAGGTCTAAAGAGGTGAAATGCTTATTTAGGGTCATACAATTACTTTAATGATAGAGCCAGGACTGGAGTCTGGCTCTGCTGAGGCCCTGACCAATGCTCTTTTTTCCCCATCACTAAGACATAGCAGATAGAAGGTTTTTTATGCATCCAAGTGAGATTTATTTAAGGATATTCTTTATAGTTAATCAAGGCCATATTTAAAAAAGAAATTTAGAACATATAATATTAAAAATTGAGTGGGGGTTTAGGAAATAACTGGTTTCCCACCATTCCTTCATTTCACACAGGAGACTGAGACTCAGAAAGAGGAAAGAATGTGCCCAAGGTCACATAGCAAGTCAGTAGCAGAGCCTTGGCTCTAATCCGGGTCTCTTGTCTCCCAAGCCAGTAATCTTTTAGCCATACTATTACTATGCATGTATTTAATACTAAAGGAAACCAGATGTTTTCCAGTGAAAAAATTTAATATTCAGTATGGAATAATTTTCCTAGCTGTCTACAATGATTCGGCTTTGAACTGTCCTATTTCTACCGAGAAACCCCAGAATAGCGATTGCTTTTATTTTTAAATAAGAGTTCCAGAGTTTTTTCATTAAGTACTCACAAATGTAACTTTCTGAGAGAAAAGAGAGAAGAATTAGAGTCTGGAATGGGCCATGTTCCTGCTACTGTAACTCAAGATGACTAATAGAATCAGGAACCATACTAGCAGCCACTGCCCTCCCATGACCCAACACCTCTTGGTGAACTGTGGACATATTTGGAATGCACTAGGATTGATTGAAGAGAAATTGTACTCCAGACTGGAAATGTAATATTTTCCCCAGCAATTTCAGTAACCCAAAATTCAGTTTAGAGAAATACCTAAAATTATATAAAATCAAAAAGTCTTTTCATGAATAAAATAAAGAGAAACTGTAAAGTGGGAAAAAATGTTTGCATCAAAAGTATGATATCTAAGACAGATATATAGATTAGACATAGATATAGAAATAGATTAGATATAGATAGATGTACATTGACTATCAGATGATATATCTCTCTTCAATTATTTATCTGATATGGTATGATATATATATATATATGTACACACACAAACATACATACACATACTCATCTTAGATACCAGACTTGTATCAGTGATAGATAGATAGATAGATAGATAGATAGATAGATAGACAGATGTAGATAGATATAGATATGTATGTATGTATTCACATACATATATTATATATGGTATATATCAGATATCTGATGTGTATGTATACACACACACACACTCACACACACACACACACATATATATATATATATATATGGAAAGGACACAACTGTATGCTACAAAGAACCATCTTCCAATAGATAAGTGGTCAAAGGATATGAATAGTCTTCAAAAGAAAAATTACAAACTACAAATGACTGTTGAAAAACGTGTTCAAAGTCACTTATAGTAAGAGAAATAACAAAAACCACTCTTGAGGTTTTACCTCACACTGTGCAAATTGACAAAGATTTCCAACAAGCAAACAGGAATGGTCAGTGTTGGGAGGTTATAGCACCAGTGTTGTTGGCATCCTAATCCCCTGGGTTCTTTTGAGTTGTGAATATGCATGAAAAATGATTAAACTCTTCATATTGTGTGTCTCAAAAATTTTATCAAACATATACTTAAAGGAAGTCAAAGACAAAGATCTTGTATTCCACAATATTCATGCCAATATTCTTTGTGAAAGCAAAGATCTAGAAACAGACCCAGTACCCCAGAAGTGGGGAGTCTCTCTGAAAACTATGCTATGTGAATATTAATGGAATATTATGTACAATTACAAATGACAACTATGAGGAATCAGAGAAACCTGGGAAGATTTATAAGAAATTATATGGAGCAAACAAGCATAACCAAAAGAATAATATACACAGTGACTACAATTATATAAATTTTAAAAATCACTAAAAGGGAAACCAATTCTGAATGATTTTCTGAAATAATGAAACTTCTGGAGAACAAATTATGAAACAAATCCTCTTCTAACAGAAAGGCAGAGGACTACTAGGAAAAGAATTATGTATACATTAGCAGATATGTTCATGGTATTGGATGTTTTTGCTTAATTGTTACTCTTTGTTATAAGGAAAGGAAGGATTTTAAACTTATAGAAATAATTGTGATGAAAAACATAAAGTATAGCAAAAAAATGTAATTTTAAAAAAATACCCAGCAGTTTATTCAGTGTGAACTGTGGCTGGTTAAGCCAAGTGAAGATAGACAACTTCACGTAGTTCACACTTATTAACCATTTTCTGTGTGCGAAGCAGTTTGTTCATCACCACTGGAGATACAATCATGATTAAGGTCCAGATTCTGACCTCCCAAGATCTTACACTCTGGGAGCAAGAATATGTATAGATGTTTAAAATAAATTAGAATATAAGTACAAAAGAAGAATATAAAGTACTATGAAATTAGGTGATAAAGTAATCGCTATTGACTGGGGAAAAGCAATGGAAGGCTTCATGGAGAAAATGGCATTTGACCTGGGCTTTAAAGGATGGGTATACTGTCAATAGGGGATATCACAAGAGGAAAAGCCATTTTAGGAGTAAGGAATGGTTGGAAACAAAGGCTGAGTATTATTGAATTTCAGGAGGATGGCAAATTAAAGTGAACAGACTGGATATTCCTTCTGGCTAGCATTATATAACTGTGCAGTAGGACCCTTGGTCCTTAATTCAGCATTAAATTAGACAGGGTTTCCAAGTTCAAAAATGCCAGAATTAATACTCCTATTCAGGCTTCTTTTTAAATGAGACTTCTCCCTGGCCATTAAAAACACTGTAGCCAAAAGGTACTAATGGTGCATGATGGTTATAAAGTCATCATGTTCATAAACACGGATGATCCTCACAAACACTCTTGAGGTAGGCAGGGTAAATATTATTATCTTCAATTTATAGATTAGGAAACTGAGGCTCAGACTGGTCATTCAACCTGGAGTGTATTTTTTTTTAAATTAAATTGTCTTTGAATTCACTCTTCTTAAACTCAAGAAATGTATCTTTAATTTAGTTTTATTAAATTTTAAGTCCTGGATCAAGCCTTTCTCTGTATTTGGGCAGGTCCCATTGTGTCTTTGCAATTGAGTTAGATCCACTTGCAAACGGATCCATTTCTGCTTGTGGTCCTTCATATAGATTTATGGAAATTATCATTAGCAGTAGACATAAAAGAACAGACAAGAATTCAGTTCTGGAACACTTTAGCTTCACAGCATACACACTTTTTCAGGGGTGCATAGAATTTGAAAGCTCCAAAGAAATCCTAGAAAACAAAACAAAACAGAATTTTAGAACTTCAAGGGGCCTTCGAGATTATTTGGACCTACCTACCCTGAATCATGAAATAGAAATCTCACAGTAACAAGAAAGAGGCAAAATATAGCACATTAAGGTTCACAGAGCACATTACATACATTATCTCATTTGATCATCATCTAAAAAGAGGTCCCATAGGCAATTACTCCTACTTCTACTTCTGATGCACTTGCACCTCCTTTTTTCTTGCTTCATGTGACCTAAATTCTTTAAAAAAGACTTCTTTCTCCTCAGAGTCATAACTAGGGTTGGGCAGCTGAGGCTTTACTTGGGCACCAATATGGGGGAAGGGAATTGCTTTCTCTCCACTGTAGTTCAGAGACTTGTCATCCACATACTTGTGGGTTCTCCAATGGCCTTGTGGGGATTGAAGGGGTAGGCCAGGCCTTGGCAGGGAGTATGCAGGGAACAAGGTTTCAGGCCAACAAAATTTGGGATAAAGGGGAGCATAGGACAGTTCAGCTCCTCTTCCTCATGGCTTCATCTGTGGTCTGACCCATTTTCCAAAGGCCCACTTTCTTTCCCCACTAACTCCTGTGAGGTCACAGGCCAGAATCTTTCCTCCAACTGATTTCACCTCTGATACCAGGATTCCAATTTATATATCTGATCCTATCCTTCTGCGTCGTCTTTTCTGCTCTGAACATTGTGACATTGTGACATTCTTCTTCTTGTGACAATTCAAGCAAGAGGATTCTGGGATTCTGATGTCTGTATGTGAATAGACTTATTGTGCAGAATACAGGCTCAGGCCTCACCTTGACTGACCTTGGACTCCTATCACTGTGATCAATTCCCAAACTTCTCAGTACTGGACTGTTGTTTGGCAGGAAGAGAAGAAAAAGAAAAAAGCCCCTCATACTAGAGTCATGTCCTTGCCCTGAGCAAGAGAACTTGCCAGAAATGGAGGGGATGCTGTGTTCCTCCCACGTCCGAGCAACTGGGGTATATGTGGAAATTAGACTATTGTGAAAGAAGACAAAAAAGGGAAAGCCTATCATCACAGGGTCCTAGGTTTATCGATATAGACACAGACATATATGATAATAATTATGGTTAGAATGTATTAAGACATTAAACTAAGCAAATGACAAAACAGATTAGGTGGCATAGTACAAAGTGAACCTACAGTCCTGAATTGCATCCAGGCTCTTCTACTTACCAGCTGTGTAACAATGAGCAATTTGCTTAACCTCTCTGAGCTTTAACTTTCTCATCTAGAAAATAATCCTTGTACTATCACTACCCAAGGTTGTTAGGAGGAATCTCTTTGTAAATCTTAAAGTACTATAGAAATTGGAGTTGTTATTATCAAGATTATCCTCATTCTCATAGCTCCCCTTCGGGGCCTTTTTGTTTACAATGTGCTTTGCCATGCGTTTTCTCATTTGATCCTCACAACACTGCCATGAGTTGGATGGTGTGGTGAAACTCCTCACAAACATACAAGACCTGGACCATAGAGATTGTCTAGTTTAGCTCAACCTACTCCAGTCTTCCTCACTCTTCATCTGGAGAAATCTCAGCCCAGTAGAGTTAAGTCATTTGTCCAATATCTCACATGAAGTCAATGTTAGAACTGGTGATAAAACCAAGGTCTCCTGAGGATTCCGAATGTTGTCCTCTTACTTACCCATGGTCACCAAACTGGTAAGCAGTGAACTAGGACTGGAACTAGCAGCTTCTGGCTTCCTGCTAAGTACACCTCCTACTATATCACATACCCTCTTATTTATTAGGGATGAAGGGACATTAGAAATTTAAACTGAAAATGAATTAGGGCTTTTCCTAATATGATATAGTGGTTTTCCTATAGTGATTCATGCTACTACTAGAGATCTTGTAGCCTAGATTATTTAAAAAGCTTTTTACATCTTTACTTCTCCCCCACCTTTACTCCCTTCTAAAACTCTTTCCAACTAAAGATCTGCTTGTCTGAGACTCAGTATATGTTGGCATGAGTAGACTTCTTTCCATTTGCCTCTCTGAGGCCAGGAGGATCTCTCATCAATTAGATTTTATAGCTTTTTAGAATCAGTAGTTGTGGGCCAATTATTTCTTTGCTAGCCTGCTCTGTCCCACTAAAACGACTTGTGAATACTCCAGCATATCACTGGCCCTGTCCTGTTCATCAAATGTATCAGTCACTTGCCCTTCAGGTTACTTTGAACACCAGATTTCACTGGGGTCATACAAGGAAATTGTGGGTGAAACAAATTCTATATAGAGAATGAGCATGACATCCAGAAGGTACATATGTTCCATTCATCAAGTTAAGCAAGTAAGTCCCTTAATCTTTCTGAACCTCAGTTTGCTCACTTGTAAAATGAAGATTAAAGGTGCTTGTGCTATTTGCCTCCCAAGGTTACTATGTAAATGGGAGCACCAGCATTGCTTTGTTACCATACAACACTGTCTGTGTAAGTTACGGCAGTGAAGATCATAGGCTTGGAGCCAGAAAGGCCCTCCAATGTCATTTAGCCTAACCTTCTCATTTTACAGAAGAGGAAATTAAATTCCAGAGAAGCTCAGTGACTTACCTCAGTCACACAGGTGGTAAACTAGGATCTGAACCCTGGTCCTTTAACTCTAGCTGCTAAGTCTTTCCAGTATATCTGGAGAAGGTTGGTGGTGGAATGATGATGGTGATGGTGGTGAAATAAAGTCACTCATTATAGAGAGGCCCTTTCTGTTCAATAGAAGGGTTTGGGGCATGAGTAGTACAAACTAACTGTGTGACCTGTGACAAATAATTTCACTTTTTTGGGTTTGAATTTCCTCATCTGCCTAATGAGATTATAACATAAATATCTAAGGTCTCTTCTAGTTATGCCATTCAGTGTTCGGTTCTAACATTCCATATTCTATGTTTCAGCATTCTAAAGTCCATTTCGGTTCTAACATGCCATGTCCTATATTATGCATTCCAATATTTCTAGTACTAAGTTTTCCCTAAGAGCTACCATTCTATGTTCTATGTTATAGCATTCTCTGTTTTAAGATCCTATTAGATACCAATCCTGATTCTGTTCAGATGGTTGCTTCAGTCTTAATGCCTGATGCTTTTGTAGCGTAATTGAATCTGAGAATGTCAGATCTGGGGAAAATCTTATAGATCATCTAGATCATCCTCCTTCTCTATATCTGTGCAGAGTTTGGGGGATTTTGGTTTTGTTTAGTGGAAGTGTTTTCTTTTCACAACTTTTCCTGCCAACTATAAACTGAGTGAGTAACTTGGGAAGAGCTCTGAAGTGAACTGAAGTAAAACAAAAACTCTGCTTAACTTGAGTTGAGGAAGGGAGAAATGAATAGCAATGTGTTTGCTCAGCCCAAAGCGTTGAGCGGAGGATTTATGCAGAAAAAATAATTGATCAGATAGATTCCAGAGCATATAAATAATATAGTATTTACAAAGACAGCCAACTCCTGACTAGGGTTATATGAGTAGACTAGCTAGACTTCTAGCTAGACATATCCAAAACAAAGACTGATTCAAAATATCTTATCCTCCCCACACCCTGTGAGCCAATCTTGTCTAAAATGCTGTGTGAAATTCCATTCTGGCTTTGGTGCCTGCCACCTTTCTCTGAAGGAGCTGACAAAAATTGATGCTTACCTAGAAAAGATTTCCTTTCCATTTTCACTGGGAGAAAACATAGACTTTCATGCCTCAGTGGAGAATTTTGGACAAAGAGAGGGCTTTGTCTTTGACAGTGACATCGATTGCTTAGATTTTAATAGGCTCATTTTTGTGGTATAATTGGATTGGACTTGGAGTCAGGAAGCCTGAGTTTGAATCTCAGGTCTGCCATTTTTACTAACTGTATAACCTACAGCAAATAGCTTAAGTGGTTTTTCTCACAACAAGCCTTTAAGGGGTAGACATTTTCATGAAATAAGCACTAAACTGAGACTCAAAAGACCTGGTGGGTTCAAGGCTCAGCTCCAATACAAACTATGTGACCATGGACAAATTAAATCACTTTTCTTACCTTCGATGTCCTCACGTGTAAAAAGGAGATAATAACATACTACCTATTTCATGGGGATAGTACAAGGAAAGCACTAATAATTTACAGCATTGTAGGAATGGTAGTTATTATTAGTATCTTCATTTTTAGTTATTACTAGTATCTGTTATTAGCATCTAGATACCATTATTAGTATCCTCATTTTCAAGGTCTTCATGTAGCTACAAGTAGTAGAACTGGGACTCAAACCCAAGTGTTTTGATTCCAAATCCATTGTGCTTTCATAGTCTGCAATTTGTAAACATTTGTTAAAATCTGGAAAATCAGGATAACAATCAGCTTAGTTCATAGGAATGTCATGAAGATGAATAATAATTTACTTTTCTATAGCATTTTATAATCCTATATTGTACATTGTGTAATTACAATAAGTATTATTGTAATAACTTCTTAACTGGGCTCCCTGCTTCCGCCCTCTCTTCTCTCCAGCCCATCCTTCACAGAGCTGGCAAAATGACCTTCCCATTGTTCAGGACTGATGATGTCACTCAGGGGCTCAAAAACTTGTAACTCACCTTTGCTTATGGGATAATATATCCATGTGTTAGTCAGACATTTGACATCCTCTCTCAACTGGTTCCACCTTTCCTTCTTAGCTTTATTTTACATCATTCCCCTTCACACACTACATTTCCACTAAACTGATCTGTAAGCAATTTCCCCAAACTCAGCATATTCTCTGCCCCCTCATTGCCATTGGGCCCCAAGCCTGAAGCTCATTCCCCGCTTTTAGAAGACTTCGCTTCCTTCAGAGCTAACCTTGGACACCACATCCTTCATGAAACATTCTCTAAGCCACTCTACTCTCTCTCACCCAATGTTCCCAGAGTTCCCCTGCCTGGATGTTTCCTTTATCGCCATCACATCCTAGCTTGTGCATTACTTATCTATGTACATGTTATTTTCCCTGTCCGGTCAATGGTAAGTTCTTTGAGAGCAAGGACCATATAATTTTTTAAAATCTTGGTGTCCTCAGTACCCTACATGATGCCTTGAACACAATAGGTATTTAATAAAATGTTTGTTGAATTGAATCAAATCCTCATTTGGCAGATGAAGAAACCAAGACTTGGAGAAATTACATGACTTGCCCACGACCACTCATCTAGTAAGTATCAGAGCAATCGTTCATACTTAAGTCTTGTAGACTCCAAGTCCAGTTCCTTTTTTCTTTCATCATACTGCCTCTTATCTAGTTTCAGAAAAAAAATAACATATACAGAGCACTAAGTAACAATAGGTTAGTGTTACTATCATTATTAATAGCAATATTATTTTTTCTCTGATTGATGGGAGCTTTGGATATTGGGCCCCCAACCTAGAAGGAAGTTCTGGATTCTCTTCACCTAATCTCAACTCTTTTTGTCCTCCAGGTATGTGTTTGCAAGCCTTTGTGGAAGCATTCTTCTTCCTAGCCCAGAGACGGTTCAAGCATTCATCACTGCAAGAGCAAGTTGCCTCCTTGGTTGACTTGTGTGAATACCACCTGACCCTGCTGGATGAGAAACGCTTACTCTACAGCAAAGGCACCTCTTCTGGCAGGCCTCTCGCCAGCAGTTCTTCCCAAGAAAGGCTCCCTCTCACCCAGCCACCAAATGGGTCTTTCCTTCCCCGAAATAACACTGCCAATAAATTTGCCCACTACAGACATCCTCAGTCTTGAGGGGATGGCACTTTGGTTTGGAAGAAGGAACTCATAGAGAATGTCAGGGCTGATGAGGGCTCCCCACCCCATGAGCATGTGGCTGCAGGTGAAATGTGGAATGCCAAGTTTTTCTTTTGCTAAATGCTCTCACCTATTTATTTCCCATTTCCCCAAATTCCATGCTTCCAAAAGTGAATGCCCTGTGTATAACTGTTTGTGACCCCAGCCCTGCTTTTTCAGTTCATCAGTGGATGAACTATGTACCTTCTGTGACAAAGGCCATCCTTCTTACTCTATGGAATGCCACATTTGAAGACAGTGGGAATGAATTCATACTGTCAAGACCACTGACTCCTGGGGATGATAGCCATGGAGGAGACAGTCCAAGGAAAAGAAATCTCAGGGTTTCTGTGGCCTCTTCAAGAACCAAGAGCCATTTTGTGTCACCCTCCATCACTGGGTAGAAAATGATTTGGGAGAATCAAGTAGGAGTATGCAAATCTGCAATCCCTAATATATGTGCATGTGTCTCAATGAGTTCACCTAGTGTTTTGGATTAGTTGGCCCCATTTCTGCACAGCGAATCAATTTTCTATTTTCACATTTCAGAAGCATAGATTTGGGGGGGGTGCTGCTCAGTGGGTATGCTCTGGGAAGTTTGGTTTTTGTACCAAAACACTGAAATCACACCTGCTCTGGAGCTTTGTAGATGGTATGTATGATGAAGACTTGTTGGAAGGACAAGCCACTTTATCTCTAAGGTCTGGGACAAGAGAAGGAAAGGAGGAAACACCTGCTGCTTCCTCCTCAGGAAACCTTTGGTTCTGGTTTTTAAGAGAAGCTAATTTTTCAGGATAGAATCTTAGAATTGAAAAGGATCTTGGAACAGAAAATACTAGAACATAGGGCATAGAATACCAGAGATCTAAGGAACCTTCAAATACTGACTGAAAGAAAAAAGAATGTTAGAGCTACAAGGAGAGCAAATGAGAATATAGAATGCAGAAACATCAAATGTTAGAGCTAGCAGGAATCTTAGAACATCATATTGTAGACTACAAAAAATCAGGGTTAAGAGAGACCTTAGAAGCTATGTGGTCTAATCTCCTGATTTTACAGATGGAAAAACTAAGGCCCAGATCTAGGGGGTGGCAGAGCCAACATTAGAACTCAGGTCTCTGCACTCCTGGACAAGTGCATATATTCAACCAATACATTGCCCCTCCATCTCCATGGCTCTGACCTTTGTATTCAGGGATGGCTGGGTGGCAGAGCTGGGTTGAGCAGCCCAACATTCTGGTGCCTCTCTTTACTGCAATAGGTGGGCCAGGAGACCCTGGTGTAATTCCTATTCCCATATAGTGCAGGGATAAGAAACAGAGATAAGGGAAACCTTTACTGCATGTAGCAAATGGATTTCATGGTAAAAGATTTGCTCAAAGCATTTAAGCATAACTTGCTATCTTTGGACCAGAATCAAGTCTGTGCACAGAACCGGAACTTTTCATCCTTTCTGAAATTTCATTTTCTAAAAGCATGATAATGCCAATACCTAGCTGCTTTTAGCTCTAAAACATCACTCATTTATTTAATATGTTTATTAAGCACCAAGTAGAATTTGAGAGTCATAGAATATCAAAAATGGAAGGGCCCTTAGAGCCTAGCATGTAGAATGTTAGGCTATAAAGCGTTGGGTGTTCAAACCAGAAGGGGACTTAGAAATCATCTGCTTCAGGTCATTCAGTCTCCAGAAAAAATTGAGATCCCCAAGAAAGGGAATGACTTGCCAAAGGTCACCTGATGGCAGGGCTAGGACCCAAGTCTTCAGCTTTCCACAATGTGAAAAGCCCTGTTCTGGGCCTCATATGACATACAAAGATCAACAAGTCTAGCCCTTTGGGCAGGAAATTTATTATTTAATGATCAGTCACTCAGTCAACAAGTTTTTAAGCAAATACTATGGCAGTATGTCAATAGGGGAGGTAAGATAGATAGATAATCCAGATAACTGTGGTACAAACTGGAATGTGCTAAGTGCATAGGAGCAGAGAGGTAAACTCACTCTGGGCCTAGGGAAATCACAGTTTGAGGTCAGCTGGATGGTTTCATGGAGAGCATGGCCCATGAGCTAATCCTGGAATGAGGGAAAGGATAGTGACAGGGAGATGAGGTAGATGCTGGTCATCATCAATAAATGGGCAGAGCTCTGAATGAGGTATCTTGAGATATTTTCAGTGATTCTGCTTTGACTAGAACATAGAATATACAAGGGGGAAATTGTAGATAATCTAGAAAAATTGGAAGCATATTATGGTATGTTGCAATTTTATCTCCCATATGTCAGTAGAGTTTGGAGGAAAGAAGCTTCATGTTGCTTAATTTTGAATAATATTGTAAATATCAGTTTTCACAGCCAGAATATTCTTTTAGGCCGTCATAACTCATCAGCAGACAATATGCTTTGTATATCATATTCTATTTTTTTCCCCAAGGTGAATTGTCCCCCTAAAAATGCTGCTCGTTTTGCAAGTGTGGCTGTGAGGAAGCCTGGCTTTCCTCTGAAGGACACTATGTCTTCATGGTGATTATTCAGGAAATGATGTCCCTACCTTACAAAGCTAACCTTATTCCCGTGTCCAATAATGATGGCTTCGGGCCCCTTTATCTTGTTCTGCCCCAACCTCAAGGATTTAGAGGCTATTCTGTTGTCAGACTGTAAGAGGGGCCTCACCCTGCCTTTTCTGTTCCTCACATTAAACTCCTCTGAAGCTCTCATGTGATCGGAAATCAGTCTGTTAAGAGGCCCATTTCTTTCAGAAAGGTGGAATTGTAATGGAGGCCAAAGGCGCCCAGAGTCAGACAGACTCGAGTAGGTTGCATTGCCAACCTGCCTTTGGAAAGTATGGAGAGAGGTGTTTAAGAAATGCAGGACAAGGGGCCGCAGAAGTGCAGGATTTGGGGTTAGAAAGGAGCTTAAGTATCATCTGCTCAAAAATCTTCATTTTGTAGACAACAGAACTGAGTGCGTCCCAGAGAAGCAAGACTTCTTGTCACAGACCATAAGCAGCAGGACCCAGATTTATTGCTAGGTCATCCAGTTGTGGCTTGAATACATTTCCCTAGTGATGGGGAACTCATTACCTTTCAAAGCAGCCTCATTACAGTGTTGAATTCCTTGGATGGTTAGTAAGTCCTTGCTTGTTTCAGTATATTATGAGCTTATACTGCTAAGTAGTCCAGTGTAACGAGGATTCCCTTGATAGTGGAGTTTCATGTTCAGCTGTACGTTGGTTGGGGAATGAGGATGGTATTTTAGGCAGTGGAGCTCTCCCAGCTCCCTCAGCTCATATCACGTAGGAACCTTCCCATTCAATCTCCAAAAAAGGATGGCCCTGAGTGGGGACCAGTGCTTTAACCACTCTGGGGCTTTGGAGGTCTGGGCTCTTGTCTGGAAGTCATCCTTTCTGTCCTATTCCCATCCCCTCCCCTCCTTCCCAGTCTCTCATGAAATAACAAAGTCAACACTAAGCAGATGATGAGCTGCTGTCTGAGACTTGGGTAGGAAGCAGCTGGTACCTAAGGCTTGCAGAGGTTTGCTTGTTGCTCACAGTGCCACACACAGTTTGCATTATCAGTCTGCTTCCCGAGACCTCTGTTTTGTGTTGGTTTAGTGGAAAGGAGAAGGAAGGAGAGGACATGCCTATAGGGTCTCCATATTTTGTTGATCCCCTGTCACTGACTGGCTGAACTGTCAATCAGCATGGGACCACCAGTGATGATGTGACAGGCAATTAAAACTGTCATTAAAGTTGGCAGTCGATGTCGATGGCAATCAGCAGTTCAGCTACTCAGGGACATTGATGGAGGGAAGACTAGTGTAGAGAGATGGCTCAGATGGTAAGGGAGAAATATCCCTGGTTAAAGTTACAAACCAGGTTAAGGTTACTTAACGTGGTTAAAGCTAAGGTGTCCTCCCCCTGCATTTTATGGCTGTCACCCCTATTCCTAGAGCCCCATTACAAGAAGCTACCTAGGATTTTTGAAAAGCTCTGAGCTAGAAATCAAGCTCCAGTCCCTTCTCTGCAGCTTATAACTATCTAGAAGTTGTGTGGAGCATGTTTTGTCAAGTGTAGCATGTTATATGGAGGAGCTGTGGCTTAGTAGAGAGAAAGCCATTCTCAGTCAAGATAACAGTAGTTCAAGTCCCTCTGACACACTTAGTATGTGATCTTAGACAGACCACCCTCTAAGACTTCAGTGCAGAGGAAGTGCTGATTTGAGAACTTAAAAGGCCACTGGATCGATAAGAGCAATGGACTAGGAGTCAAGAAGACCTGAGTTCAAACCTAGCCTCAGACATTTACCAACTATGGGACGCTGACAAGACACTCAAATCTCCATTTGCCTCAGTTTCTTTATCTGTAAAATGGAGATAATAAATAGCACCTGCCTCCCAAGGTTATGGTGAGGATAAAATAATGTTTGCAAAATACTTTGCAAACCTTAAAGCACCATATAAATGCTAGCCATATTATTATCAGCGCTGCTAAAGAGGGTTTCCTTTTCTGGAATTCCTAGTACCAATGAAATCACAGCTCTAGTCAAAACCCCTTAAGCCCTCCCCCTCCCTGAAACAACCCATGCCACACACGTGTGCTGGAATTGCCATTACTGCAAAAATCCTCCAACCCTCCTAACTTTCTTAAATGATATTTTCCATTTCCTAGTCTGCTAATACTACTTGGAACTATTTAATTCTTCTTTAAATCTTACAAAGCTGATTTCCTGAACATCTCAATGCTTCACCACAGTTATTTTCACCAGATAATTATAGCCCATGTTATGGAAAAATGTGTCTTCTCTATTTCAAACTTGTGTTCACAAACTGTTAAATGCACAAAATAAAATACTTAAGATTAACAAAGGAAACCATTTATGTTGAAATGCAGTTATCAAAAAAATTTTAACTAATGCATGGACCCCCTGAATCTCTCCATAAATGGTAAGGGGACCTCAGAGAACCCCTGATCCAATCTAATCCCTTCATTTTATAGAGGCAGAAACTGAAGCCTGGAAAGAAAAAGGGACCGTCCAAGGACACACATTCAACAAGTTAACAGAGGCAATATTTAAATCACGATACTAGGATCCCAAGTCCAGGGCTTTTTGCAGCATTCATATTCATAGACTCCATGCTCATGTCTAGGATTAGCAGGAGAAGCTCCAGGCTGTGTGACAGTCTTGGCAGAACGGTTCATGATAACGCACATTTTGGTAGCACGTTAGAGTGTGATTCCTCACCAAACTAGGAGGTTGGTAGGTAAATGTCAATATTATCCTCATTTTCAAACTGAAGAAACTTGGCTCAGAATCAGCAGGGGATTTGCTTGTCACCTAGCTAGGAAGTGGTAAAGCTAGAGTTGGAGGGTGGTCTTTGATTCAAAGCCCAGAACTCATTCCAGTGTACCGCATTTCCACCTAGTTATGAATCGAGAGGCAGCGTTATATAATGGAGAGAGTTTTGACCTCAAAACCAAGAAGACTCAACCCCAAATCTTGCCTCAGGCACAGTACTGGCTGTGTGACCCTGGGCAAGTCACTTCCCTGGGCCTCAGTAACTTACGATTCTAAGTTGCAAAGAAGGTGCCAGCCAACAAATACCAACAAAATCACTTCGCCTATTTTATTTAGCATTGCTCTAAGGGATGGCTCCTTATTCACCAATGTTTTCTTATTCTATACTTGTTGAACATGGACAGCGCGTTAGATCATTTTCCCATATGTGTAGACTTAGTCTTTCCTTCACTTTTTTCTAACCCAAACTGTGTAGGAGAGGCCATACTGCTATAGGACAAAGAGCATTAGATTTAGGAGTCACAAGACTGGGGCACATTCTGAAGTTCTGCCACTAATTAGAAATGATCGTGTCACTTTCTATCTCCAAATCTGTAAAATGGAGATACTCACACTCCATGCCTCATGGGATTGTAAGGATAGTATTTTATGTCATAAAGCTCTATGTAAATGTAAGCTATGATTTTATGGCTTTTCAGTCGTTTTGACCAGGGCTGTATGGTTTGTTTGTGGTTGTCATTTTCAAATTAGACAACCATGACTTCAATGTAGGACAGCTAGGTGGTGCAGTGGATAGAATGTGCAGCCTGGAGTCAGGAAGACTTAACTTCCTGAGTTCAAATGTGGCCACAGACCCTTACTAACTGTGTGACCCTGGACAAGTCACTTAATCCTGTATGCCTCAGTTCCTCATCCGCAACATGAGCTGGAGAAGGAGATGGCAAACCACGCCAGTATCTCTGCCAAGAAAGCCCCAAATGGGATCATGAAGAGTAGGGGCAGGCCTGGAAAGGAGTGAGCAAAGTTCAGTACAGAATTATATTGTATTGGGCATACATCCCCGAGTTATATAACCAACCTTATGTTTTGACATTCTGTTGTGTTTCCTATTTTGAACTATATTCTGTTCTTCACTAGAATTTTTTTATTATTTCACAGACTTCAGAAATTTGACATGAACTGTCAGTAATAAAAAAAACAACAGCATAGGTTCCCAGACCACTCTATTTTAAGTTGTAGAGTGCACTTGAGATCAATCAGTATTGTTGACTTGAAATGGAATTCTTTCATAGAATACTGGAAAGACTGAAAGTCAGAAAATCTCCATGCAAGGCCTTGTTCTGCCCATAACTAGGAGAAAAACTGTAGATCTGTGCCTGGATTTGCCCTTAACCACTCTAAACTTCAAATTCCTCAGCTATAAAATAAGGGGGTTGACTAGGTCTCTTGAGATCCCCTTCAGCACTAATCTCATATATTCTAAGGTGCCTTCTCATATTAGCCATCTATGTTCAGGGTTCAAACATTGTATGTCCTAAGATCCCTACCAAATCCAGAATTCCAAGCAGCCTTTTGAGACCGTTATAAGTGGCAGAATAGCTACTGGTAGCAACTCTTGGTAGTCTCATCCCAGCCCACCCATTTTATTGACAGTGTCTTCTCCTGGATCTGTCATGCACAAAAACATTGTCTATACTGAGCAGTTAACAGACTTATTTAGGTTTATCCCTCCACATCCCTCCCCCTTTTTAGTCTTACCTCTGATTTTCTAAAACTCATTGCCATACAAAGATAAAACCCCCAGCCTTGGATTTTGACATCTGTCAAAACAGAGGAGGCTGAAAGGATCATTCCCTAACCCCCCTCTCCCCATTGTAAAGTATTTGAAGACATTCATAAGTTGAAAAATGGTGACTTCTCCTTCTTTGACATCTGGCATTTGTCTCATGATTGGCAGAGTGTTGCTTCAAAATAGCTTCCAGTTTCTTTCACCAAATGATTGATGTCCTATGCAGACACAGTCTTATATAAGAATTGGACTTGAAATATTATGAATTTGAGTGTCATTTCTTAGATCCTAGCAGTAGTGGAATCCTCTCCATAAGTATCCATTATTTTTTCATAAGATTAAAAAAAAAACCTCTTCTCTAGGTGAGATAAATTAACTGCAATGTGTAATAACCTGAAGTCTGGCCTTTCCTTATGTTTCTGCCAATCTCATGGTCGGTTTGATGGATGTAATAGAGATTTCTCATATGTTGTATGAATTTCTTACTCACAAAGTCGGCCCAATTTTCTTCCTGTTCCAGGAGACAAAGGATCTTTGTCAAATAGTCAACAGATCCAATTACCTCCATCCCTGGTAGCCTGAAGTCCATATTTTTCTATAACTAGAAAATTGGGCTGCATAATACCTTCTTTTTTAAAAAAAGCATACAGAGAATGATCTTTTCTCTGGTTTTCTAAAGCTCCTAGGCATACAAAGATTTTAAGACCAAATAGCAAAATTACTATTTTTTTCCTCCCCAGTTTGTGGGTATTTTCTCTGAAAACTATTTTTAGAGGTCAGAGTAAAATGAATTTTTCCTAGTTTCAGTGGCAGGACACACATCCAATGTCCATCAGTGAGAAAAAGTGGTGTAGTAGATAAGACCACTGAAGTGAAGATCTCATTTAAGACCTAACTTCACTGCTTACTAAATGACCTTGGGCAAGTCAATTAGGATGACTGGGTTTTGGAGTTTATGGTTCTATAGTTGTAGATCTTAGAGACTAACTAGTTCAACTCTCTGCTTTTCCTAAAAGAGGAAACTGAGATTTAGAGTGTTTAAATAACTTGCCCAAAGTCATTCAAACCCAGATTTTCTAACTCAAGATCCAGTAGTTATTGCATACCATGCCATGCTCCCTCTTGACACATTACCTTCCTGGACATCAACTTCCACCTGTTGGATTAGATGATCTCTAAGTCCCTAGAAGCTCTGAAGTTCTATGATCATATGATTCTAAAATTTAATTTTTTGAGTATGAGTCTTTAATATCATGTTACAATTCAGGCCAGGGTGAATGGAGAACAAGCTCTTTTAAGTATCATAGCTAGCACCAGACATGCTTAGTCCTGGTTAAGTTCTCCGTACAGGTTTTAAGAGGAAGAAAAGGAATTGGGGGGAGAGGAGAAAAAGGAGGCTTAGAACAGTTCTTTTCACATCTGAAAAGAATAGGAACAGTGCCATGAGAGAGGAGGACAGGGAATACTAGAATTTTGACTTAGAAGGGATCTTACATTCTCATTCAGTATGGGAATCTCCTCTACAAAATCTTTCAAACTGTGAACTCCTTGGTGTGGCATTTGGTATCCCCCAGTGCAGTGTCTTGAACAAAGGATATGTGCTCAGTAAGAGTTTGTTAAATTATTGAATTTCTGTGATGGCTATCCACCCTCTGCTTAAATATGTACAGTCAGCAGTGAGATCTCTGTCTTACATAATGCCCTCTTCCACTATTGGGCAGTTCATTTCTTTAGAAAGGTTGAACCAAAACTTGCTTCTTAAACAGGCAGGAAGGAGGTAAAATGCCTCCCCAAGATACTTTGAGAGACTCATTGGATCTGGCCCCTCCAAACTTTCCCGAGCCATGCATATCATGCCCACGCAGCACCCACTGTGTCCTCCAGTTCCTCATTCATTCTGATCAATAGTTCTGTGTTTCAGTTCGTGATATAACATTTGCAGTACTGGGGTCATTCAGGGCCCCGAGCCCAGTCAGAACTGGAATGACCAGAAAGACACCTAAATTCATCCAGCTATGTCTTCATTTTTTTCTCTTCCAGTTTCTACAGATAGTGACTAGAACTGGGAAGAAAAACAAACACTTTAATCCTGAGTACAGAAGCTTGCTTAGAAAGAATATGTAATTAAATAAACACAATGCTTTTGTTGGCAATAATTGGTATTACTCTATGAAGTTTACTGTTATGCCCATTTTATAGATGAAGAAGCTGAGGCACAAATAAGTTAAATGACTTGCCCTTGGTCATATCACTAGAAATGTGAGAGAAGATTATGGAACATTACCCATCCTTTAAGGCCCAGGTGAAATGCCTCTTCCTCCATGAAGCCATCTTTGATTCCATCAGCCCCTCCCTCATCAGTTCTCTTAGCATTTTGTTATTCTATTTAGGCACTTATAATATTTTAATTTATTTCATATTTATCTGTCTATGTCTTATGATTACTGTTTCCTCCACTAGATTACAAACTCCATGAGGGTAGAGACCTTTTCTTATTTATTGTAAATCAGTTTCTAAACAAGCATCAATCCAATGCCTACCATGTACCAGGCACTGCAGTAGATGTTAGAACTAGATGGACAAAAGTGAAACCATCCCTGTCCTCAAGAAGCTTAGACTCTATTCAGGGAAAACAACTTATACATATGTTGACACATGCAAAATGGATACAAAACAGATTGGGATAAGTTGAAAGGAGAAAGCCCTAGCAAGTAGAGACATCCAGAAAGGCTTCCGGTAATAGAAGGTGGGTCTGCAGCCAAGCCTTGAAAGAAGCTGGGGATCTACAGCTTGGCAAACAGATATGGTCTAATGAGAGTGCTGAGCTTGGAACTGGAAACCTGAGTCTACATTCCTTCTCTAGTATTTGTCAACCATGTGACCCTGAAGAAAAAACATTGCCTGTCTGAGCCTCACTTTCTCATCTGTAAAATGGAGATAATAATCCTTATTTTACCTGCCTCACAAACTGTGGGCGTTTGGTAAGGCTTGAAGTGATATCGAAATGTGATTTGTTCTTTTTTTTAAGGAGGAACCTGTGTGTTTATCAACATAGGTAGTCTGTGTAAAGAAATTCTACTAATGCAGATGGCACCTTCTTTGTAACTTATAATCATAGAAAGTTGCCTGGGACGCTGAGAGAGGATGATCATCTCCAGCTCACACAGATGATAAATGAATGATTAGCAGAAGCCTCCCAGTTTATAGACACAGTATAAGAAGGTGTCTATCTGACAGATGTTAAAGCACTCTTTTTTTAACATGCAAACTTATTTTGATCAACACCAATAAAAATAATTCATTTCTATAACATTTCATTCACAACTCCACTGTGAGGTGTATCATGTCATTATTATTGCTCCATTTTACACATTAAGAAACAGATTTTCAGAAAGATTATGTGACATGTACACAGATAGTAAGTGTTGGAGATGGGATTCCAACCAGGACTCCTGACTCCCATATCCAGGTCGTTATCCTTTACCCACTTGCTTTTCATATTCCAGAGGGAAAAGATCTTTCTCAAGCTTGGCCCTTTTCCACTCCTCCACTAGTCAGACGCTCTCCTTTGGTATATTCTGCCTGATTTGATCATTTTCAATTTTTAGCATATGTGAGAACCACAGCCAAGATTCCCCGGGAAGCATGAGCTCAAAGTGGAGGGTAGACACATGGGAAGAGGAGGGGGCCACCTGAAATAAATATAATTTCCTCATCTCTCCAGACTTGCTGCTACAAAGCTCTACAAAGTCATTTACTGCTGTTTATTATTGAGTATCTTCTTTTCATCTTCTCTTTAAAGGTCTGCAGGCTAGGGGACAAAGACCTGACTACAGTCTGGACTCTTGTCTCTACCCCCCACTTTTCCTAGGGCAATAAGACAGTAAGCCCCCAGCCACAGTACAAAGGCCACCTGTAATTTGGAGTGCTTTTTCTTAGAAATGAGGAGCATCTGTGTGTTATGAGATTTCATCTTTGATCTTTAGCATTGAACTTAAAAAAAATTCATGTACTTATTATTTAACATGCGGTTAGTTAACTGGGTTGATGTCTTATCCTCTGTCTCCATCCTTCCATTGACTATAATCGCCTTGTGGGAAGAGACTATGTCTACACTGTATCTCCTCCAGAAGGGGATCTACAGACAAGAGGCATTTAACAAATGTTAGCTTTATTGTTTTGATTTGGAGGATGTATGGACACTAGCCTTACCAATATGCCTCACAACCCTTCCTTCCTTTCTTATCCTGTGTAGTTCTCCTCCTTGTCTTTCTGTAAATCCTCCAGAGAGAATTTGTCCAGCTCAATCATGTCTTTCTCTGTTTCTTATATGAGAGTAGACCAGGCACTATGTGAATGAATGAACAAACAAATGAATGAGTGAACAAACGATAAGGGATGATTAGGCTATCCTCATTTTACAGATCAGGAAATCAAGGTTTAGGGAAGAGAAGTGACTTCCTCGAAGTCACAAAGACAGCAAATGGCAGAGCAGCAGGACTAAAGCTCAGGTTATAGCTTCCTTGCCTCTTAAGAGACCTTAAAGGCCATCTAGTACAAGCCCCTGATTTTCCAGATGAGACAACTGAAACCCAGAGAGATGAAAGTGACTGTATAGAGTTTGGCAGCATCTAGTTCTACTCTCTTACTTTGCAAAGGAAGAAACTGAGCTTAGAGAGGGGAAATGATATGAGCAGGGCCAGTGTCAGAAGCCAACCTCCTGATCTCCTGACTCCCAGACCAGTACATCTCCACCCACACCCTATGGGCATTCTTAGTAAGTACCTATTGGTCAATTAATACCCAGTATCCTATTCACAGCAGTCACCTAATGTTTGATAGCATCCATTAGAACCATAATTGTTTATAGCTAAATACAGTGGGAGAAAGAGTTTCTTCTTGGATGGTAAGGACCAGATTCTTTAAACCCAGTGGTTGCCATTACAGTCTACTGCAAGGTAACATCAATCCCCCCCTCCCCCAGACTTCTCTGAAATGGAAGGAAGTCCACGTTATGGAGAGATTCCCATTATCTGCACATCTAATTGCTTACATCTACCCACTGGTAGTGATCCTGCTGCCTGGCTGATATGTCTTTTTCCTCTTAAAAGCTTTTCAAAACTCTATATTAAATTTTCATAACACGTCAAAGTCAAAGGCTCTATTACTTGACCTTAGTTGTCTTGGAAACTTTAGAAAATTCACTAATAAGATGAAGAGTCTTGCTAAAAGTAAGTTCATCCTGGAAACCATTGTAAATTATTGATTGCTTTTACCACGAATTCTATTAGACATCAGAAACACCACTCCCTCCAAGTCATTTCAGCTTCGATGATTTGAGAATGTTTCTTATCTGCTGAAACCCAGTAGGAAGAGCCCCGAACTTGAAGTCAGAGAACCTGGGTTTGAGTCCCTAGCCTTCTTGTGACCTTGGGCAAATCCTTTGGCCCCTCTGAGCCACAATGTCATCATCCATCTCCTGCCTCCCTGCATTCACACAACCTTTCCTCATAGCTGGAAACACATTTCCTTCTTCATTTCTCTCTCTCAGAATTCCCATCTTCCCTCAAGGCTCAACTCAGGTGCCCCCTTGGCGAAGTCTTCCTTCACCTCTTATTCCCTCCTCTTCTCCACCCCCCACCCCAATTTCATTTACTAGGACTCTTTTCCTCCTCACTTTCCCTTGCAATATACTTCTGTACATATTATATCTCCCTGTAGAATGTAAGCCCCCTCAAGGGCAGGAACTGTTTTGTTTTGTTTTGTTTTTTTTATCCCTGGCACCTAGCACAATGCCTGGCTTGATAAATGCTTGTTGAACTGAATTAGAATGACAACAATAATGTTTGTACTACTTACCTCACAGGGGTGTTGTGAGGAACAAATGATACAACGTGGAAAATATTACCTTCTGTAAACTGTCATTTTATCTGTAAAATGAGATAACTAGATTTCCCTAACACACACGCATACACACACATGTGCACACACACGTGTGCACACACATGCGCACACACATACAGAGCATTCTACACGCTACAACTTAACGTTGTATGCTCCCGGGTCCTTCTCAGTTCCAACAATCTGCATTCAAAGTTCTCATTAAACACTAACATTTTAGGATTCTAAGGTTTCATTTTATTTCCTAAAGTTCTTCTGAGAAGTCAAACATTTGTCTCCATGAAACTCTGGTCCTATACACTGAGCAAGATTTGGAAAAATCCACCAGCAATTGACCTTTGGTGCTAAAAAAAAAAATGGGCCATGTTAAACAGCAAGTTTCCTGTCACTGGAGCTATTCAAGCAGAAGCTGATTTAACACCAGTCCATGCTAAACAATTTGGCAATCCCAACAAAGAGTTCCTTCCTGGAGTTGCTGTGATGTGAGGTGCATAGTGCAGAGATACTGATTCTACTGCCAGTGGCTACCTTTCCAAAAGGATTATCTCAGAGGGAACTTCCAAGGAAGGGGCCCCAACAAAATGGGTCTCAGACAAGGGAAACTTGCTCTTGGTTTCAGATTTAAGCACTTCTCAAACCACAGACCACTTGGTTGGAAGTGAGAACAGATGTCCTCAGGTTTAAAAAACACAACACAACAATAAACAGTAGTGTCTGTTCTCCCTCAGAGTCTACCAAGTGGAAATTAGGGTAAAAACTCCTTACGTCAGCTCTCTCCTTAAATAAAGGGTACCTGATGGTACAGATTCTATAATCTTGGGTCAGTTCCTTAATTCTATGGAAACTTTAGGCTTGACATTTTATAAAAATGGTACCTACCACTGGGAGGAAATGGGAGACTCAGTCTGTGGTAAGACTCAGAGGTGATGTCTAATAGGCATGGCTCTTCAAAATCATTTGTATTTGGAAGTCACTGAACCTTCTCTACCTGTAATATGTCATGTCTTGTGTGGGAATGAAAAGGGAGAGCAGATGAGAGATGTGGAGGGAATTCTAAACCTCTTTTTTCCTTTAAATTCCTCTTCTTTGTTTAAAAAATATCAAGTAGAATCTGGATAGTTACTGAGCAGGATGGAGGATCATAGGGTTTATAGGTGGAAGGGACCTTGGAGATCAGTTACTCCAACCCTAGACCCAGAGCAGATGAATGACTGGCCCATGGTCACACAGGGAATAGGTGACATCAGTTTAGAACATGATCTTCACCTTGTTCCTTGTGTCTTTATGATCACTTTGTAGTCCTGGGGGATAGTCTAAATGCAGTGTTTCTACTAGATGTACTCCTGCATAGAGGAAGTTGGACTAGGTTGATCTCTGGGCTGTTTTCTAGCTCTGAGACTTAGAAGCTAGTTCTTCACACCATGGCAGGGGCTTCCTGGTCTGCTTAGGCTTTGTCCACATAGTAAAGTATGTTCTCCCTTTCCCCAGTTCTGTATGGGGCCCAACAGGTAATGTTGGGATGGGTAGAAACACACTGGCTCCTTAAAATGAGAGCCCATCTTTCATCAAAACAGACTGAGCATAATAACCCTTCAATCACAGAGGTTAGGTATGTCAGCCACTAACAGATGTGCATTTTAGAGGTATTAATAGTGACATTAATGCATTACTAGCAAAGATCCTGTTTGACTAACCATCCTGAAAAAGGGATGGGGGCAGGGGGAAATCATTCTCTCTCTGCTCCATCAGACTTCATGCCCAGCTAATAAGAGGGTGAGATGTTACTTACTTTAAACCACTCATCAAAAGTCAGACTGTACTTATTTCTCAGCTGGTAGCAAACAGTGAAACTGATCTGACTGACAATGTTATCTTCCACTGTCCTGTAAATAATAATGTTTCACTGTCCTGCTGGGAAACCATTTAAGTAGATTTGCTCTGTAATATTTGCTAGGGGAAAAAATGTGTACTGTTTGCTGATATTGGTTGGCATAGATGGATCACCATGTGGTTGAGTCCCAAATGTGGCAGACAGATAGATTATGGCAGATACAATCTCAGTTCTGTTGAGTCCCAGGAGAGGACCCCGTTAGAAGTTTGAGAATTTAAAAGGCTACAGTACTAAATTTACCACCACTGCTGCTAGCTACTCCCTCATCCCCAAGCACAACTGTAGAAGTAGCCAGCAGGCCTACCTAGGTCTTTCTCCAAGACTGGCTGATGCAGGGACTCACTCCCATGTCAATATCATGAAGGAAATGAATTATTTAGAAAAGAGATAAAGGGCCAGATGGGATGGGGCTTGGCTGACCCTTGGGTCCCCTCTGGCTTTGGTATGCTACAGAGTTCTATACTTCCTCATTTTCTCAATCAGAATTCCAAGGTGGAAATTCTTAGGTTTTGTCTTCATCTTTTTCTCAAGGCTTCATGGCCACTTTTAAGCCTAAAATGATGTTGCCTACTGCTTCCATGGTCACTTAGAAAATCTTCTTTTGTGGAATAGATAAGGCCCTACTCCCTTTGCCTGGCCAAGGAATCTTAGACATATTCACAGTTCTTTGTTGGTAAATGAGTCACCTCTCCTCTATAGGTCACACACCAAACCTAGGTCCAATAACAGTGCACTGGGGCCAGCATTGTAAACAAAATGAACTTGATCTCTTCCCATCTTGGCTTCCTTTGGGTCCTCTCCTTGATCCTGTACCCTAATCCCTGGCACTTGACTAACTACTCTCAACAAGGCTGGAATTACTTCCAGGAAATTGGTTGGAAGATGCTGGATCGTGGGGCATTAGGCCTCAGTCTGTTTTGGCTGCTGGATCACTCTTTGCAGAAGGAAAAAAAAATCACCCCACTTGTTAACCACACTCTGTATTTTTTGCATTCAGCTCAGCTTTTCAAGCTAAAAGTTAAATTCTGCCAAGGCTGGTTAGCGGAAGGTGAAATGGAAATAAGGGATCTGGGTAGGAGGCCTTGAATAGCAATATGTCCATGAATGTATCCTTGAAAAATCATTCAGCTTAATAAAACCCTTTTGGAAATAGTTGCTGGGCTTAGTTTCCTGTATTTCGCCACCGACAGAAAGCACTCCAGTGAACAAGGGGAGTCCTCTGAGACAGGTAAAGTCTTGGCTTCTGGAAAATGCTTTGTAGCTTGGCACAGAATTGGCAGAGGAATTGAGTATGGTGGCTCCTGCCCTCTCCCTTTCTCTCCCTTTATAGGCATATAGGTAAGGAGCATAGCACCAGCTGCCAACTTCTCTGTCTGTCCTTTCTGAGTATGCCCAGGGAGCCAACAGCTTTCAGCTGCCTGGCACAAATCCAACCATCAATATTTTCTAGCCTTTGGAGAAAGAGAGTTCAGGTGATGCTATGGGAGGGGGACAGGGGTGGGTGAGAGGAGGTGGCACTCCCTCCAAGATTAGTCCTTTTCATTTGGGTAGGGGGAGAGGAGGGAAAGTGATGCTTCATTTACCTAGAATTTTACTTGGGGGGAGACAAGGCTACAGCTGAGTCAAGAGACTCTGTCACTGATTGGCTGTGTGGCTATGGGTGAATCATAGGATCAGCCAGATGAGAAAACTGAGTTCAACCGACTTGCTTGCCATTATTTAGCAGTAGCACAGCAACTCTGTGAGGTCAGACATAGAAGGGTTCTTATTGGTTAATAAACATTTATTAAATACCTATTATGTGCTAGTCACTGGGGCCACCTACAATGTGCTAGGCACTGAGGCTACAGAGAAAAAGTGAAATGGTTCCTGTTCAGAAAGAGCTTATGCCCTGGCCCAGGGAGATGATATACACCTAAACAGGCACGTAAATAGTAGATGCAGGGTAATTATCTCATTTCACAGGTCAAGCAGTAGGCTCTAAGATGTTAGATGACTTGTCAGCGGGCTCAGAGTTATAAAGTGTAAGACATGGGACTTGAACAACAAGCATTCCTTTAATACCCACAACTATACGTTGTGCTAAGTGTGCTGTGTGCTGGAGCTCCAAGGACAAAAGGACATGATCCCTACCCTCAAGGAGCTTTTATTCCAAAGGTGAGAGGAGGAGACGTGTGCACACACATACACGCACATTTTATATATATATAGAGAGAGAGATATAGATATATACCTACACACACGCATGTATATATACATATATGTAGTATGTATGTATTCATATGTGTATGGTGTGTGCATGTATTGTAGTGTGTGTATTCATGTATATACATGCACATATATTCACAAATATATTCATACTCACATGTCACCATATATAATGTGTAAATATGTATCCTCCCACCCTCACCTTTAGAATACACAGATAAACATATGTATGCAGTACATGTATGCATGTGTATATACGCATATACATCTCTTTGTATGTTCACACATGCATAAACACATGTGTGAGTTATAAGTATGTATATAATACACATACACAATACAAAGTAGCCTGGATGAGCCTGTCAATAGTACTTAAGGGGACTAGGAAAGATCACCTGCAGAAGACGGCACTGGAGATGAATCTTGGCAGAAATCAAGTTTACTGATTCTATCCTGTACTCTTTGGACTGAACCACATTGACTCAAAATCACTTTATCTCACTGAGACTCAGTTTTCTCATCTTCAAAGTGGGCTTAAGAAAATTTGCACTACACAACATGACTATAGAGAAAATGTATTTAATAGAAATGTATGTATACAACCTGTATAAAATTGTATGCCATCTCGGGGAGGGAGAAGGTAGGGAGGGGAAAAATAATCTAAGTTATATGGTAGTGATTGTAGAACACTGAAAACAAATAAAACTATTAAAAAGAAGAAAAAAAAGAAAATTTGCACTTTTCTACTTCATGGGGTGATAGCAGAAAAAGTGCTTTGTAAGTCCTAAACCACAACAGAAAGGAGAATTAAATGTGATGGCTTCCTTCCAACAATTTTGACCTATGAACCCTAGGGAAAAAACAGTCACAAAGCCCATGCATTTTATTCTACCAAAAAGGCATGGAACTGCCCTCAGGCCAAGTTTATTCACTTAAAATGGCTATAAATTAAGTTCTTGGCTTAGCCTGTTTGGTTCTCTTACTTTAGGAGAAATGAGAAGTCAGTAATTAGGGCTGGCCTATGCTGATGCTGGGAAAGGACAGCTCACTGTGTGGAGACAGAAAACCACTCAGCACTCCATTCTTTTACCCTTTTACACTCCATTCTTAACCTGGGATCCTCAGATTCAGTTGTCTTCAACATATTGTCTACCTCCACTAACATCATACTCCAGTGATTTCTCATGAGATCACAGAAGGTGGGTCCTCAAAGGCCCTGCCAGCAGACCACAAATTCTAGGATGCCGTACTAAGTTGGAAAGTCTGGTGTCCAAGCACCAGACCACCTGAGGTCAAAATAGATTGACATTTGCAGGGTTTGCTATGGTACCCCATACGAACTGCCTACACGAAGGAGTTGCCATTGACATCATGAGAAAGCATGCCCACGCTTATTGGGAAGTATTTAAAATATACTCGGTTGAAGAAGCTATGTGTGAAACAAATTTTTTAAAGATTTCCATATTTCTGTGCTTTTCTTTTTTTAAATAAAAGCTTTTATTCTTAAAAGGGAAGTATCAATTATCTGGAAAAGGCAAGTCTATGAAATGCATCCTGATTTAACAGTGGGTTGCTAAATAAGACCAGGAATGTATGTGGAAAATCTTTAACATCAGGCATGGAACCTTGCACGTGCTATGTGTTTACATGTTTATTAAATAAGTGAATGAACCAATGAGTAGATTAATAAATTCTTGAGCCATTTTTAAGTTGGAAAAATCTTTAATAGAATTCAATTAATCCTATCTTAAACATTTATGAAGCCTTTGTTTGTAGAGTATTGTGCTGGGACAGACAGGAAGGTTAAATAAGACAAAGTACCCTCCCCTCATGAGACTCATGGGACACATCCCCTCTAACAGTAACAGGGAAGGGAATAAACATTTTTATGGGACCTACAATGTGCTAGGCACTATGCAAAACAATTTTTAAAAATTATCTCTTTGAATCCTCACAACAAGCCTGTGAGGTAGGTGCTATTATGACTGAGGAAACTGAAGTAAATAGAGGTTAAGTGATTTGCCCAGGCCACAGAGTTAGTATCTGAGGTTGGATCTGAATTCAGATATTCCTAATAACAAACACAGCACCCTATCTACTGTGCCACTAGCTTCTTCTGAATGTGGAATACATAATAATACATTATATGTGTGAAATATGTGCAAAGTATTAGGTGATGTCCAAGGGTTGGAGGAAGGTCATTGTTGCCGAGAAGGACAGAGAAAACTTCCTGGAGGAAGTCATGTTAGAACTGGGCTTAAATGAATGGATTCATTCAATAGGAAGAGAAGAGAGAAGAAAAGCATCCTAGGCATAAGGGACTGCATGGGCAAAGGCATGGAGGTAGGAGAGTGTTTGGGGGCCAAATAGTTGTCCAGTGTGACTAATATTTGGAGTTTAGAGATAAGGCTAGAAAGGAAAGGTAGTGTTGGATCATGGATGGCCTTGAATGACAGTGAAGAGTCTGAACTTTGCTCAGTAGACTCTAGGGACCCCTAGAAGGTTTTGAGTAAAAGGGTTTTGAGTAAAGTCTGTGATCAGCTCTATGCATAAGCAAGGCTCTTATGACTACATGTGAAGGAGAGATCAGAAGCGGGAGCACATGAAGGTGGGAACAGTCTCTCCTTCTGAAAAAGTCACTTCCCATACCCAGAAGAAAATAGATATGCATTACTATCATGCCTCCAGATTTACAAGTGCTTTCTTCACAACAATGCAATACAAGTAATAGTACGCCCATTTTGTGTACATGGAAACTGAGACCCGGAGAAATAATATGGCTTGCCCAGGTCACCTAGTGAGTCAAAAATGGCTTCTTCTGGACCCCTGCCTAATCATTGTGGATGAGGAGTTTGTAGACTCCCGGGTCTGTTGCATAAATAACATAATATATAATAATATGAATAATGTAGATAAAGCCTTTAGACATGTTGCTGAATGCACACTTTGCTGCGTTCAGGAGACTAGAGAAGGAGCTGTTCTTAGGCTAGTGTCTGGCTAACTCTGAAGGAACTCGCAGCCTTAAAGTGGGCTAGGAAATTGTTAGCATGTCGATTATTAGACTTGTTCTTCTTGACCCCAGGGGACAACAATGAGAACCATGGGTTAAAGTAGCCAAGAAGTCCATTTAGGCTCCATCTATGAAAAAGACTTCTTAACTATTGGAGCTGTCCCCAAATGAAAGGGACAGTCTCAGGAGGCAGTGGATCCCCATCCCTAGAGATGCATTGCCAAGATGCATCTGGGGAACCAGTTGGAGATTCTTGTGATTTAGACTGCACTAGGAGATACATGAGGCCCAGGCTGCTGGAGTAGTTATGGTGTTTAGTTCTGGGCACCACATTATCTAGACCCTGGTAAGCTATTAAGCGAACAGCTAAGATCGTGGAAGACCCTGAGATCATGCCATCTGAGGACTGCTTAAAGGATATATTTCTCCTGGAGAGGAGAAAACTAAGTGGGGGACTTGATGGATGACTTCAAGTTTTGGAAGACTTTATCATTGGCAAGATGAGTTTGACTTATCCTGCTTAGCTCCAGAAGGCTGAAGTAGGAACTATAAGGCTACTAACTATAAGGTATGATATAAGGAAAAACTTCCTAATGACTGTTGTTCAATTATTTTCAGTCATGCCCAACTCTCTGTGCCCCCATTTGGGATTTTCTTGGCAAAGATGCTGGAGTGCTTGGCCATTTCCTTCTCCAGCTCATTTTACAGATGAGGAAACTGAGGCAAATAGGGTTAAGTGACTTGCCCAGAGTGACACAGTTAGTAAGTGTCTGAGGTCAGATTTGAACCCAGGGAGGTGAATCTTTCTGATTCTAGGTCTGGAATTCTATCCACTGCACCACCTAACTGCCCCCTCCTAATCATTAGAACTTTCCAAAAGCGGAGGCTGCTAGATGACTCAGCTGACAGAGCACTAGCCTTGGAGTCAGGAAGATCTGAATTCAGATCCAGCCTGACACTGACTAGCTGTGTGACCCACTGGAGAAAGAATGGGAAATCACTCCAGTAACTTTACCAAGAGGGGGTCACAAAGAGTTGAACGTGAACAGCAACAACAAAAAGTCAATGAACTACCTTAGGAGATGATGGGCTCCCTACTCCAGGAGGTCTTAAAGAAAGACTAAATGACCAACCAATCAACCAACAAGAATTTATTAAATGCTTACTGTATGCCAAGTACTATGATAGGTTATGGAGGCAAAAGACAAAAATGAAAATGTCCATGTTTTCAAGGAACTTATATCCTGCATTCTGTCAGGAGAAGATAACATGGATAAAAATAAGTATATTCAAAAAATAAGGTAATTTCCTGAGGGATAGGGATGAAGATGCAGGAAAGTGGCAGGGTGTGTGTATGTGTGTGTGTGTGTGTGTGTGTGTGTGTGTGTGTGTGTGTGTGTGTGTGTGTTTGTCCTTCGTTGCCAAAGAAGACCATGCCATCAGAGAAATAATGACATGACTTGTATTTGACTTTGTTTTGAGTGAGGGAGAGCTGTGCAGGTCACCAGCCTCACTTCTCCAGAGCCATCTGAATCCAGTGACCAGATTTTCATCAGGATGACTGGAGATGACCCAGGATGAGGCAATTGGGGTTAAGTGACTTGCCCAAGGTCACACAGCTAGTGAGTGTCAAGTGTCTGAGGTGAGATTTGAACTCAGGTCCTCCTGACTCCTGCTCTATCCACTGCACCACCTAGCTGCCCTGGCAGGGGGTAGTAGCAACTAGAAGAATCATAAAAGGCCTCAGGTAGGAGGTTGGGTTGGATCTCTTTTAAAGGAAACAAGGGTTTCTAAGATGCCAAGATAAGGCCCAGGGATCAGCTCAGGCTAAGACCCAGGGGTGGAAGTGAGGTGTCATGTATAAGGAACAGTAAGCAAGAAGGCATCTGGCTACGTGGGGAGTCACATGGAACAAGGTGGGAGAAGTTGGGACCGTAGAAGGAAAGACTTCAAAGAGATTTATAGGGATTTATAGTTTATCCTAAAGCTAGAGGGAGATGTCAGAAGTTTATTCAGTGGGGGAGTGACATGGTCAGACTTTTGCTTTAGGAAAATCACTTCAGCAGCTGTGTGGGAGATAGTTTGGAATGGAGCGAGCCTGGAGTCAGGGAGAAAAATGAGGAGGCTCTGGAGACAAATAGTTAATAAGAGAGGTGATGAGACCAAACCACTTGTTGGCTGGGTCATAACTGCTGCCTTTTATAGCTTTTCCTGCTAAAAGAGCTCCTTTACTAGTTTCCACAGATCTAACACTTGTCTTCCACTTTTCTCAGAGGACTAGTTATCTAATTGATGACCTGGGTAGAATGGCCATTTGGTCAAATGTGTTTGTAGCTTGACCTCCAGACCCCAGTGTCTGCCCATTCTTTTGAAATCTGCTCTGCTGTACCAAGACCTTATGATCCTCACCCTCTCCACCAAAGGACTCTCAGGAACTCTTCCAACCTGCCCTCCTCAGAGAAGTCTCTATTTTCCACTCTCCGCTTGCTTGGAGTGAATCAGTCTTGCTTTCCTTGTCTCTCCTTCAGTGCTTGCTTGTGAGTGTGCCTCCTGATCAGCATTTCCCACTGAGTCCTGGGGTCCAGAGGGCCACCCCCACCTTCCACACATATTCTTTCTACTTGAATTTCCACCCCCTATTTTCATCTGGAGTGGTCAGGGCAAAGGAAAGGGGAATAAGCATTTATACAGTGCTTACATGGAAAGACTTGCACCTACGAAGGAAGATGCTATCCACCTTCAGAGAAAGAACTGACAAAAAGAAGGCTGCACAGTATGATCTTACATATGTGTGTATGTGTGTGTGTGTATATATATATATAGATATGTGCATGTGTAAATTTATAGATATGTAGGTATCTATGTGTGTATATATACATGTATGTGTAATTGTAATTTTCTCTAGGTTGTGTGGGGTGGGGGGAGAGGAAAGAGAAAAAAATTAAAAGTGCACAGCAGAGAACAAAATAAAACCTAGGAAGAAGCACAGAAAAGCTGGGTAGCTTTGAAAACATTGTGTGGTATGGATGACTTAGATTTTCTTGAAGTGGAATTTCTTTGTTTTATATTGAATCCTCTCATATGTTCCACTGTGCACATGGAAATGTTCTTTTTTTCTTTTCTCATTCTGTATTTAAGCTTAAAATGAGTATTTTTTTAAAAAGGCAAATAACCTTAAAATTTATAGAGGACCTACTATGTACCTACCATGCTAACCACTTTTTGCAAATATTATCTCATACTATCCTCACAACAATGAATTCTATGAGGTAGGTGCTATTATTATCCCATTTTACAGTTGAGGGAAACTGAGGCAAGCAGAGGTTAAGTGACTTATCAAGGGTCACAAAGCTAGTAAGTGTCTGAGACTGAATCTAAATGCAAGACTTCCTGACTCTAGGCCCAGGGCTCTGTCTATCTACTTTACGGCCACCTAGCTATAGGTGGCCAGGCTAGGTTATTTAAAATGCATTATATTGTTTGTGTATGTTACCATGCTCTGTGTAGTCACACATAAGTATGCTGTCACAAGTGTAGCAGCACGTGTGCTCGTGCGTGTGCATATGTGTTGTGTAGTCTTGACCTTTTGCTTTCTCCAGGAACCCTTTGAATGTCCTTGCCTCCAGACTGGAGCTGACTGCACGCCGGCAGCCCCTGCCATGACAGAGGCACCAGGAAGTCACCAATGCTTCTCCAGCAGCAGGGAGTGGGTAGGGAAAACCCGAAGAGCAGGAGGGGGCAGGGAGTCAGGGCCTCGAGGTGAAGTGAGGCCTTTGTGCTCCTTAGGCACATAACTGCTTCTTGTCTTCCTTCTTGGAAAGAGAGGGGTTGGAGGGGGAGAAAAAAGGAGGAGGAGGAGGAATGCTGAATGTAACATTTTGTTGGGAAAAAAAAAGTCCCCCACCTGGAGATGTCAAATCAGGTTATGTGATAAACACGGTGGAGGAGGCTCCAAAGTTGTTTCTGCCCCCTCCTGCACAACCCCTGGGGAGAGACTGTGCTGGGACATGTGAGCGCTCAGCCTCCAACCAGCCAGGCCAGCTGTGACAAGGCTGCTGGGGGTGGGGGGGTGGCCACTCTAGGTGCCAGCTGGCCTGCTGTAGGTACCAGCATTCTGTTCCAGAGGCCCTTCTGTGTTCTAAGCTCCCCCCCCAGCTTTAACATTCTGGATCCTAAGCTCCCCCCCAACTCTAACATTCTGTGTTCTAAGCTCCCTCCCAGTTCTAACATTCTGTATCTTAAGCTCCCTTGAAGCTCTAATGTTTTCTGGGTTTTTTTTAAGCATTCTTTCTTGTAAGATTTTTTCCTCCAATTTTCTTCAATGTTCTAAGGTTCCTTCTAGTTTTAACACTTCATGTTCTAATATTCTGTATTCTAAGCAAGAACTTAGAGGTAGAAGGGACCTTAAGACATAGACTGTTTGCACATAAAATTTGTCAAACCTAGAAGGAACTTTAGAACCCAAAATATTAATGGCTAGCACTTAAATAGCACTAATTAAATCTTACAAAACACTTTACAAAATTAGCTGGACAGAACCCAAGAAGTCACCCAGGTACTTCCTGTTCTAACCTTCTATGTTCTATGGAACCCTCAAGTTTATACGCTCTAATTCTCAGTCTGGGCCTTCTGGCTCAATCCCTGCTAACACAAGAAGAAACAGAAACTTAAATAAATGTACAATCTCCAAAGTGGAGGATAAAGACAGGTCAGGAGGGCTGATGATGAGATCAGGGGTGGTGTCCCAAAGCCTCTGACAAGTTGGCCTGACCAATGGAAAAAGAGCCTGGAATCTGGTAGATCCTTGACATCTTCACCTGAGAACAGTCAGAAGAATGGAACACTTATTCTCCAGGAGACTGAGGGGCTTAATGTGTGTGCCAGTCAACACCAAGTCTACACGTGATTCATATGTCCAAGCTTTATGCAGGAACGCCCATGGTGCCCTGGTGCCCAAGGACCATGAAACCCAGAACATTGCCAAGGACCTGGAAAGATACACACACACACACACACACACACACACACACACACACACACACACACACACAGCCTCTGAGGACCCAAAATAGACTTAACAAAACAAAACAAGTCATAGAGCAATATAGATCTGAAGATCATAGATTTAGAGCTAAAAGGCCCTCAGAGGTCATCTAGTCAGTCCAATGGTACCAAACTAAAACAGAAAGGGATGCCTGTAGGTTGCATATTGACTTGGAAAACCATAAATTAGCATTATCTATGTTGTGTTGTATTTTCGTTTTGTTAAACATTTCAAATTATATTTTAATCCAGGTCAGGCTGCAGTTGGAACTTTTCCTGATTACTTTTAGCCCATAGGACTTGACTTTGACACCTCTGGCCTCAAATCACCTCCTTTTCCAGGTGAAGACATTAAATAATTTACCCAAAGTCACACAAAGAGTAATTAGTGAGGCCCCATTTGAAGGCAGTCCTCTGAATGCAATCCAGGGACCTTTCAAAATGATACCACTCTACATCTCATTCGATTGTTGACTCTGGGAGTTGGAAGGGATCTTAGGAACCATCTATTCAAATTGCTTCATTTTACAGATAAGACAACTGAATGCATCCACTAATTATACATTAGCATTTACATTGTTCGTATTATACATTGTTTACACATTATAGAAGCAGAAAATCACTCAGCCCAACTTCATTTTGCAGAAAAGAAAACTGAGGCCCAGGGAGGGCGAGGAACATGCCCCAGATCACACAGCTAGTTAGGTGTAAAATGGCAATTGAAACTCCTCTTCTATCCAGCTTTGTGCATTCTCTATGACCCTGCACAACTTGATTTAGGACTACCCCTATAATACTATATCCAGTACATACTCTGCTAAGGTAGTTTTGGGGACATGGGTGGGTGTCACAAAAGAGACTCAAAGAGATGTATCGTGTACAGGTGGCGTTCCTATCCAAACTGGCTAAAACAAAGGCACCCCGTTCTTGGACCACATTTCACCATCATGACCACCTTTCTCCTTTCTCCGCTCCTAGAATAAATATCTTTTACTCTTTCATCAGCACAGAAGAAACACATCAGAACCAGGCCTGTCATTATGAAGAGCTGTCTCATGGCAGCTAACACTGCAAACATTCCACTGTACCGTTCATTAATTCCTGGAGACAATGGAGACAATGAGGACAAGCGGTTGTTTGCCGGTTCTGACTAGAGCTTCCAAAAACATTAGGCTGTCTGTTTATCAGATCAGCGCCCAGTATCATGTCTGTAGCAGACAAAGGGCAATAGCACCAATTAATTTTGCTCCGTACTTGAGGAGGTCTTCCTCAGGCAGACCTCAATTCCTGGTTAGCATATCTTATTAGGGCAGCGAGATATACAGTGGATAGAGTGCTAGGCCTGGAGTCAGGAAGACTCATCTTCCTGAGTTCAAGTCTGGCCTCATACCCTTACTGGGGAGAGGGGAGGTGCAGGGGGAGTGAACCTGTGCAAGTCACTTAACCCCATTTGCCTCAGTTTCCTCATCTGTAAAACGAGCTGGAGTAACCACTCGAGTATCTTTGCCAAGAAAACCCCAAATGAGGTCACAAAGAGATGGACATGACTGAAAAACTACTGAACAACAATATCCCATTAAGGGAACATTATAAAATGGAACTCACTGTGTGATCTTCTCCTCCTTGGGCATTAGTTTCCTCTTCTGTAAAATGAAGGAGTTGAATGAGGTGATCTCTAAGGTCTCTTCCAGCTCTAAGGTCCTATGTCATTAAACCTCATCAAGACATAAATTTGCAAAGTTTAACTCCATTCCATGAGCCACATTATCATGTCACATTACATAGCTTTGGTACTAAATTCACTCATCAGGGTTAAACTTTTTAATGGGGCCCAGTGAGGAATCATTCTGGGGTGCCTGATGTCCCTTCCATCTCTAAATCCATTGTCTATGGCATGTGATCATGACTTCTTTGCCTCTGCAGAACAACAGAGCAAATCTTAGGCCCCCATGATCCCCTGCTGCTGGTGGGTATGGGAATAGGCACCTACTACCTAACCCCTACCCCCACTGAGCAGTGATGATTTAAAAGAGACTCTCCTCCTTTTTCTCTCTCATCTTCTGCCCCTATCAGTAGGAAGTCGGACACCTATGGAGTAGGGCCCAGCTTGAAACAGCCATGAGGAAGCCAAGGTCAGGAACACTGGGGAGTAGGGTCAGTGTGGCTCAGCAGACAGCGGTCAGGGTACCTGAGCCAGGCTCACAATTCTCTGGGGAGGCAAATGGTCCCTGTCTCTACCTGAGATACCTCCTCTTTCACTTATCCTGGTCTTACAGGTTAACCCACGTATGCCCAGACCATCTTCTTGTGGGCTCTTGACAATTTCCCTATTTCATGTCCAGACATCCTAGTTCCTGAATTTGCCAGGAAGTGAAGACTCCAGTCTTCTCCTCATTACCCTCTGAGGGCCCAGCCCAGGATAAGGGCAGGTGCCAAGGGAATCGCAGGCCTTATCTGGCATTCTCTCACTGATTCATAGATTTCTCTGCTTTCCACCATAGAAGCAATCTCGCTGGTCACTTGAGAAGAGAATTAAAGATGAGTTAGGGAGGTCTCAGACACTTCACTAGCTGTGTGACCCTGGGCAAGTTACTTAACCCCATTTGTCTCAGTTTCCTCATCTGTAAAATGAGCTGGAGAAGGAAATGGCAAACTACTCCAATATCATTTGGTTGAGGGGAGGCCTCTGAATGATCATAATCATAAAATTATTAAATGTGAGCTCAAGGAGGGACCTTAGGAATCCATCTAGCCAAAGAACCTCCACAGGGAAAATCGAACCCAGGGATGGAAAAAAAAAACCCAACAGCCCAACTTACCCAAGGTCACAGAGTAAGTAACGAAGCACTGACTTGAACCTTGGTCTTCTGACTTTGACCAAGTACAGGACTCAGAGTCATAGAATCTCAGGGATTGGAAGGGGCTTTAGAGACCTATACCTGAAAAATGCTCCTCTCCTACATTCCTGACAAGGGGCTTGCACCCCTAATTGGAAAGGGTAGTCCACCGCCTTCCCAAGAATGAGTTCTATCTTTCGTCTTGAAACCAGTGAGATGTGCTGTGATCCTGTGAATTTTATGCCCCAAATGTCTAGGGACATTTTAGATGTTTTCCTATTTAAACCAAATCCTTAATAGATTTCCTTCATAAAAAAATTTGAACTGAGCCTGTCAGTGTAATTCCTTCCCCCTGAGAGGTGATTATGGGCAAAGACACATATTAGGCATTGAAATGCAAACACACACCTTCAACTCTACCAATCTCCCCACTATCCAGACCCTTTCAACTTGTAGGATTCTGCCAGAGAGGCCCTTTTCATGTGGCAGATTTGCAGAAACAACTTTATGAGAACAGCCCACACTTATATTCATTCATTCAGTTCTTCGACACTTCTTGGCTCTCAGAGAAGTCAAAGCACTAAAGCTTACATTAGAGTCCTGACTTCAAGCAGCTTCCTGTCTCATACCGGATAAAGTATCAACAAAATTAGAGCAACACCTCCCCCCTTCTAACTGCTGGTGCCCTCCTTCCCTCCCTTATATTTATTTGTAGTTGTTCTCTTTCTGTTTCTGCTGTCTAGATCAGGTCTCAAGACCCCATGTGGTCTTCTAGGTCCTGAAGTGCCATCCTTTGACTGAATACAAACTTCACAGAACAAATCTTTTTATTAAGCATTAAGGCAGGAGGTTCCCCACCTCTGATAGACAGACGCACACACACACACACACACACACACACACACACACACACACACACACACACACACATATATACATACACATATATTTATTTGTCTCCCTCATCATGGACATAAGCTTCTTACAAGTAGGGATTGTTCCATTCTTTGTACTTAGTACACCTAGCCCATTACCTAGCACACAGTAGGCACGTTAATAAATGCTTGTTGATTGACTGATCATCAGCTGAAGGGTACGTATCAAGGAAAACTTCCTGGAGGAAGAAGTTTCTAGGTTGGCCTTTAGAGGATTAGGAGGGATTCAACATGTAAAGACAGAGGCAAGGATAAAGGCATTCAAGACAGTAGGAATGCACTGGGCCAAGGTATAGGCTCTGATGTGTTTTCCAGGTGTCAAGAGTAGTTTGGCCTGAGTAGAGCACAGGTTTGGATGGGGGGCAGTGATGTCCCCATGTGGAAGCTCATGATTGATTCAGAGGATAAGGTTCCAACACAGATCTGCTACCCAACCTTTCCTGCTAAATTAGGGTGTGGCATAAAATAAAGGGCTACCCAAAGCCATGATGACATGGCCATGAACAATGTTGTGGCAGTGTGGCCTAGTGCATAAGGTACTGGACTTAGAGTCAGAAGACCTAGATTCAAATCCCACTTTAGCCATGTACCGGTAGGAGAAGGCACTTAAATTTTGTGCCTCAGTTTCTTTATCTGTAAAATGAGGGAACTGGATGTGTGATGGCCTCTGAGGACCTTCCAACTTTAAATCTGAGTCTTTGCTTCCAAAGTAAAAGTAGTGGAAGGTAATGGAAAGAACTCTGACCTTAAGGTCAAAAGATCTGGGTTCAGCTATTTAGAATCTAAATTCCTGAGGGCAAGTCCCGTAACCACTCTGAACCTCAGTTTCTTCCCCTTGTAAAAATGAAGATAGGAAAAACAACATGACTTGCTTCACCGGGTTCTTGCCAGCAAAGTGCTTTGTCAACCTGAACGAGTCAATGTCCTAGTATTTGCCAGCAGTAAATAGTTTTACAAACGAATAAGGCAGACCAGTAATTCAGGAAACAGGAGGCCGTTATCACATACGACATGTTTTAGCTCATTGTAGAATAGCCCCAAAACAAAAACCCTGAGGACAGGACTATAGGGGAAACAGAGGAGAGGACGGAAGGATAGAACAAGGATGGTGGCCAGGACTTGAGGTACAGTGATCTTCTAGTCATGGTAGGAGAAAGAAGGAACAGTATTGGTTTTTGGAAGAGGCCACCTTCAGACTGGGCATACCTACCATCAGGAAGAGCTCATCCGATCAGAGATAGAATCAGAGATGGAAAGAACCTCAGAAGTCATTGAAGACAATCCTTCATTTCACAGATGAGAAAACTGAAGTCCCCCAAATAAAATGATTTACTTAACGTGATACAAAAAACCGGTAGAGTTAGAATTTGAACCCAGGCCCTCAGACTCTAAATCTGGACTCTTTTCCTTGCACCACACTGCCTTTATCATTTCTTGGCAATGAAGGACGAACACAACAACAAGTGTCTCCATCACACCTCTGGCTTGGTTCAGGGTCACCTAGGTCAGGGTTGCCTTCCTACCAAGGCAGGTCTGCAGAAGCTCAGGTGGAGGGGCTGGGGCAGGAGGAAGAGCCCTCATTCCCAGGTGAGTCGGACTGGTTTCCTGGCTCTGATGTCACAGTCAGAGAAATGACAGATTTTGGCTAAGGGAAGCCTGCTTGAAAAAAATAAGAAATATAAGCAGAGTAGGGAAGCTTCCAGAAATGGCAAGAGGGGGGTGGTAGCCTAGAAAAGGAATCACCATCAGTGTTCAAAGCAGAGGAATCTTGCCACAAATGAGCCTTCTGGGATAAGCTCCAGGTTTTATGGATGATCATCGCTATAGAGGTAAGAGTTAGGTAACACAGGTATTATCCTCTACACACGCATACATGCACATGCACACATGTGCGCATGTGCACACACACACCCATTGTCTCCAGACAAATTAATTAACCTCTGGTAAATCTCAGTAAAAAATCTCTGGTAAACCTCTGGTAAATCTTCTGTTAGACGTAATCCTTGCCCCACTTGCTTCATGAAGCAATTATTAAAAGAGGACATTGTAAACTTTAAAATGTGATAGGAATGCGTGATACTCATTGCTATTGTCTTTTGTACTCCCATTTGACCAGTGAGGAAACTGATCCCCGTGAGGGACAGTGCCTTAACTGTAAGAACTATTTCTTGGGGAGGATTTCTTCCAACCCGGGAGGCCACCTATGAGTTCTGCTGATTGAAATCCGAGGCATCTCCCTTGAAGAAGCCTCAGCCAACACCTGTTCAGATATGTTTGCTTTTGTAGCTTCTCCCTTACCTTTAGTTCACCTCAAACCCACTGGCAGAAACAAGAAGTCTCCAGATAAATAAATCGGGGATACTTTTCGGCATGATTTTACATCCCTGAGAAGATGGTATCATATGGTAGTCAGTTGGAACCTATTACCTCGCATGCTGAAGCATATCATATTGAATTACTGCAGCCTGAGAAACCCAGGGGTTCTAAAATAACGGATGATGTCTTTGAGATTTGGGCGTGATTTGTAGTAATGGAATTCCACTTCCTATTTTCAATATTATGGATGCTTTGCCTTGTTTTTTTTGATCTGGAGCAATAGGAAGACCCACTGAATTCAGAATAAGGATGACTGGGTTTAGATCCTGGCTCTGATCTCTCCTAGCAATATGACCTTGGCCATATTACTTCCCTCCCTAGGCCTCAGTTTCTTCCTTTGTGGAAACCAGAATTGGACTGTGTTGTCTCTAAGGTCTTTTCCAGTGCTAATTGTGAAATTAAAATTGTTTGAGGGTAGGAGCTGTTTTTTTTTTTTCTGGTAACCTGGTCCTTAGGGGCACAAGGGGTACCTTACAAGAGGTACCTTACACATACTTAATGTTTCCAATCTAATCATATATTACTCCTAACACCCCCTACAATCCAATCCTACTGGCCTTCTTGGTGTTTTTCACACACAATATACCATCTCCTATCTCTATCTATACCTTTGCATTGGCTGTTCCCCCATGCCTGGAGATCACTCCCTCTTCACCTCAGCTTCTTAGAATCCCTGGCTTCCTTCAAAGCTCGGCCCAAGGGTCACTGCCTACATGACGATTGTCCTCAGCCCACCTCCCCCGCAATAACACCTCCTCCTCTTCCCAGTACTCCATATTTATTCTTTATATGTTTTGTATAGAATTAAATGTGTATGTGTTGTTTCCCACTTCCCAACCCCCATAGAATACAAATTCCTCTAGGGCAGTGACTGTTTGCTTTTTAGTTTTGTATCCTCCATACCCGGCACAATACCCGATACCAGCCTTGGCACAAAATAACCACTATTGTTGATCCAACTCCACTTGTTGATCCATTGACTGATTGGTTGAATTGCCTTGAACATGCTCTCAGTTATGAAGCATCTATTCTGCTCCTACTGTATGCCAGCCACACTACGCACTTCAACAAAGACAAGGGAGGAAAGAGAAGATTGCTATTTAGGCACAGATGAGATTGGATGGTGTCTGAGGTCTTGTCCATTCCTGAGATTCTTCAATTCTGACACCAGTAAGATTGGAGAGTTGACATTTCTATCACTCTTTCCCTACATGTCACACATTAGCTCTAAAGACTCAATCTGTCTTGTTGCTTATTGCAAGTCTGTGAGTGTTGTTGCTCAGTCATTGCAGTCATGTCTGACTCTTTATCACCCCATTTAGGGGTTTTCTTGGCAGAGATACTGGAGTGGTTTACCATTTCCTTCTCCAGCTCATTTGACAGATGGGGAAACTGAGGCAAACAGGGTTAAGTGACTTGCTCAGAGACCCTGAGGCTGGATTTGAACTCAAGTCTTCCTGCCTCCAGGTCCAGCACTCTGTCCACTTCTCCATTTTGCTTAAGTGTTGTTATTCCCCTATGTATGGATGAGACAACTGAGTCTCAGAGAGTTAAAACAACTGGCCCAAGGACACATAGTGAGTCTATGGCATGGTCTGGACTTGAACTCTTGTCCAATTTAGAGTCCTTCCTACTCTGCCACATAATATAGACCGACTTCTCATAAGAGAAAAGCAATGTGAAAGAAAATAAGGAAGCTGCCAGCTGCCACCACCCCCTCTCCTTGTGAGTCAGGAGGAAATGAGAGGAGGAAGGAGATCATTCTGAGAGAAGTGGTGTCATCAGAAAGAAGGCAGGTTTTAGTTCACTCAAGGACATGGAAGAAGCAATTATGAAAACACTGGAGGATGGAGGAGAACGTGACAAGATTAGGAGAGTGTTGCTTACACAAGGCACACACCACCCAAGGAACTAGAGAGTACAGAGACTGTTACAGCTGGGAAGGACCTTTGAGATACCTATAATCACAGAACCTCAGAGGGAGAAAGGAAACTAGAGGCCAATGAGTACAACCTGAATTGGAATCCCATCACTGCCAATCAACGACCTCCAGAGAAGGAGAACACAGTGTGGAGGCAGTCCGTTCCATTCTAGACAATTTCTTTTCTTTTCTTTCTGTTTTGAAGGCAATCAGGGTTAAGTGACTTGCTCAGGGTCTCACAGCTAGTAAGTGAGGTCAGATTTGAACTCAGGTTCTCCTGATTCTAGGGCTGGTATTCTATCCACTGTACCACCTAGCTGCTCCAAAGAGTTGTTGCTGTCCAGTCATATGACTCTTTGTGACTCATTTGAGGCTTTCTTGGTTAAGATACTAGAGTGGCTTGCCATTTCTTCCTCCGGCTCATTGTACAGATGAGGAAACTGAAGCCAATAGGGTTAAGTGCCTTTCCCAGGGACACACAGCTAGGAAGTATCTGAGGTTAGGTTTAAACTCAGGGAGATGAGTCTTCCTGACTCCAGGACTGGCACTCTATCCACTGGACTAACTAGCTGCCTCCCCTCCCCGGCTCCTCTCCCTCCAATACCCCTAGACAATTTCCAATGTTAGGAAGTTTTCCTTTGCCTCAAATGTAAACCTGCTTTTATACCCATTGCCAGCCCAGTGCTTCTCACATAGAAGGCACTTCATAAATGCTTGCTAAATTTAATTGCTCCTGGTGTCAGACAGAATAAGCCTAATCAGCTGGGTAGTCAGCCCTTCCAGTACTAAAAGATCACTACCATTCCCCATCCCCATCTCTCTCCCCACTCTATGCCCTAGAAATCCTCTCTTCCTCAGGACCAACAGTACTTACAGCCTTCCTCTCATCCACTAGTCTAGTGCATAGAGACTGGGCCAGTGATTTTTCCAGCATAGGGAGCTCCCAGAAGGGGAAACTCCTCTACCAATGCAACTCAACACCATTTCTGCAACTTATCAAAAAAAGTTGCCTAAGTTTTCAGAAGAAATTAATGCTATCTATAGTCATATGAAAAAATTCTCTAAATCACAGTTGATTAGAGAAATGCTAATTAAAACTACTGTGAGGTACCACTTCACACCAATCAGATCGGCTAATATGACAGAAAAGGAAGATTATAATGTTGGAGAGGATATGGAAAAATTGGGACACTAAAGCATTGTTGGTGGAATTGTGAATTGATCCAATCATTCTGGAGGACAATCTGGAACTACACTTAAAGGGCAACTAAACCATATATATCCTTTGACCTAGCAATACCAATTACTAGATCTGTATCCAAAAGAGATTAAAAAAAGAAGGAAACGGACATATATGCACAAAAAACATTCATAGTAGCTCTTTTTGTGGTACCAAAGAATTGGAAATTGAGGGAATATCCATCAGTTGGGGAATGGCTGAATAAACTGAGGTATATGAATGTAATAGAATACTGTTGTGCTATAAGAAATGATGAGCAGGTAGATTTCAGGAAAAAAACCTGGAAAGACTTACATGAACTAATGCAAAATGAAGTGAACAGAACCAGGACAGCATTGTACACAGAAACAGCAACATTGTATGAAGATCAATTGAGAATGACTTAGCTCTTCTCAGCAATACAATGATCCAACACAATTTCAAAGGACTCATCATAGAAAATGCTATCCAAATCCAGAAAAAGAACTAATGGAGTCTGAATGCAGATTGAAGCATACTTTTGTCACTTTATTTTTTTCATGTTTTTTTTCTTTTGGTCTGTTTCTTCTTTTACATCATGACTCATATGCAGATATGTTTTGAATGGGCGCACATGTATAATCTATATCAAATTGCTTACCATCTTAAGGCAAGGGAAGAGAGGAAAGGAGAAAATTTGGAACTTTAGATTTTTTTAAAAAATGAATGTTAAAATTGTCTTTAAATATAATTGAAAAAATAAAATACTATTTAAAAAGAAAAAAAGAGTTACCTAAAACACTGAGAGGTTAAGAGATTACAGAGAGGTAACTAAGAGGGAATAAGAGATTACTTATCGAAGTCACACAGCCAATAAGGGTCACAGGCAGGACCAGGACCCAGGTCTTCCTGACTCCAAGGCTGACTCTCTATCCTTTAATCTGGAACTTTGCCAAAAAGGGAAATGAAGTTGGGCCAGTATTATTTTTCATGGAGACTTTGTGCTGCCTCTCAGTAATTATTGCTTCCCTTCCTAAACGCACACAAATCATCCCTTTAATAAGATTGTAACGCTCCAGGAATTGAAGACAAGCTTTCAGATTTCAAATTTGGGCATTTGCCTGTCTCCAGGCCTGCTGTACTTCTCCCCTCTTTTCCAGGATCACATAGGGCACCCCATCAATCCTATTGATCAGTGTCAGTACTCTGGGACATAGTTTGGGCTCATTAATTCATCGAGGGTGGCTCTCTTACCGGCTCCTTGTTTATCTTGGGTTTCAGTTCCCTGTGCAACATTTCTCTCCCTTCTTGCCCAGTCTGATGACTATTCTTTTCAGCAGAGAAAGCTGAAGTTAATTAGGAGCCAAATAATTCTACTTTCTCTCTTTCACTGGGTATCATCATCCCATCTACTTCAGTGGTCCTGAAACTTCTTTATTATTCTCATTGCTCCCATAAACATTTATTAAGTGGCTACTCTGTGCCAGACACTGGGCTAAGTGCCAGGGGTACACAAAGAAGTCTCTACCCTCAAGGAGTTTACAATCTGTTGGAGGAGACAATGTGCAGACAAATATATGCAAAACAAGCTGTATATGGGGATAAATAGAAATGAACAGAGGGAAGGCAATGGAATGAAGAGGGGTTGGAGAAAACTTCCTGTAGAAAGTGGAATTCTACTTGGAATTTAAAGGAAGCCAGGGAGGTCAGTCGTTGGAGCAGGCATGGGGTCAGCCAGAAAAAGATGCCCAGAGTCAAGAGATGGAGAGTCTGGTTTGTGGAGCAGCCAGGAGGTCATGTCACTGGATCAAAGAGGATATAGTGAGGAATAAGATGTAAGAAGCCTGGAGAGGTTGGAGGGGTCTGGGTGAAAAGGTCCTTCTCCATCTTTCCCCCACCCCATGCTTAGCCTTCATCACCCACCATAGCTCCTTTTGGGTTTCTGAGCCCTTCTTCATATTCTTACAGGACTGTGTTGAGCTTAGCATTCACTTTCTTTTAACTGCGCATGCTTCTATCTTCTGTAAGAGTCTTTTTAAAAAAATCCAAGTTAACCAAAGGGGCAGCTAAGTGGTATAGTGTAAAAAAGTAGATAAGAGGCTAGAGGGTTGGACCTGAGTTAGGAAGACCTGAGTTCAAATCCACTTTGAGTCACTTAGACCCTGAACAAGTCACTTAACCTTTCTTCCTCAGTTTTCTCATCTATAAAATTATGATAACAATTGCACCTACCTCTCTGGTTGTTGGGAAGATCAATCCTGATAATAAATTGTAAAATACTTAGCACAGTGCCTGGTATATAGTAGGTGCTTACCAACTGCTTATTCTCTGCGTGCTAAGAGTTCCCTTTAGATCTCCCTTGATCTTTTTAATACAGGTTCCTCCTTCCCCTTTTTTTTAACTTATGAAAATAATTTCTGCTTCTGTTATTGTTTTTTTCTTAAGAACTCCCATTCCCCTTGAGTTTTATTTCCTTGTAAAATACCAGGCCTTTATGAAATAGAAGTCAGAGAACTGACCTTGAAGCCAGAAAAAGCTGGGTTCAAATTCCCCCTCTGACACATACTAGCTTATGAGGTCCTGGACAACCCTTCAGTGCTTCAAGAAGCTCTCTTAAATTGTGCAATGTAGAGTAGTTGCTTACCTGCTTTGATAGAGGGAGTTTCCTCACCTGGGAGTTCCTTGGACCAATAAAATCACAAAGCCATTTTCTAACCCTATCCCTACTTTCTCCAAACATAAATCAGCCATCTTAAAATCTGCAATTCAAGTTAAAATACACCCAGGTTTCCTCTCGTTTCTGATCATTAATTATAAGATAGACTCACAATAGTTGATATTCACATAGCCCTTTACATAAATGTATCTCATTTTATTCTCTCAATGATCCTGTGAAATGGGTAGTATAGGTGTGATTATACCCATTTTACAAATGAGTAAACTGAGGCTCAGTGTGGCTAAAGGACTTTTCAGCAGTCATATAATTAATACGTGTCAGAAGTAGAACTCAAACCCAGGTCTTCACAAGTCCAAGGCAGCTCTGGCTCTACTCTGCAATGTTGTCTTTCATTCATCGATCATTGAGGCAAGTCAAGAATTTATTATCTAGATAAAACCAAGATGGTGGAGTAAAGCAAGGACCTGCCTGAGCTCTCCCCCAAACCCTTTCAAATACCTTTAAATAATGACTCTAAACAAATGCTAGAGCAGCAGAACCCACAAAAAGACAGAATGAAACCATTTTCCAGTTCAAGAGTAATTAGAAGTTTGGCAGGAAAGGTGTGTCACACCTGAATGAGAGTAGAGCCCAGTCTAGCACAGGCTAGACTAGTGCAGACTAGGCCCCAAAAAACCAGGAGCAAGCCTCAGGACAAGTGAATCAGTGGCAACAGTGGTGGTTTCAGACCTCTCAGCCCACAGATGGTAGGGGGATTGGACAATAGGGCAGAAGGAGATTTACAAGAGTCCCCTTGCTGGCACCAGAGGCAGGACTCTATTACATTGCCTATACTTGGATCTGAGTCACAGTCCTAGGTCTTAATCCTAGTGTGAAGAGGAACACTAGGACAGCAGACCTTGCCACAGGGAAGCAGAGACTCTAGCTACCCTTCCAGGGTTGAAAAATATTTATGGTTGTCCACAAATAAGTGCACACACACAGGAAAGAAAAGAGTTCTTGTAGTCACTTACAGACCAGAGCACAGGCCAGGAGAGTAGTAAATACATCTCCCTCTAGATCACACTAATTTGGAGGAGTCAAAAACTTACAGGTTCCCAGAATTATCTCTGAAAACAGCTGTACAAAAAACCTGAAGCTTGGGACAGTGCCCCATCCACTTGGGAAGTGGATCCCCACTTTAGCATGAAGTGAAAAGTCAAGAAATAGACTGGAAAATGAGCAAACAATTCTGATCATAGAAATTTACTATAGTGACAAGGAAGATCAAAACACATATTCAGAAGAAGACAACAAAGACAAAATTCCTGTATCAAAAGCCTCAAAGAAAAACATTAATTAGTCTCAGGCCACAGAAGAGTTCAAAAAATATTTTAAAAATCAAATAAGAAAGGTCAAGGAAAAATTGGGAAGAAAAATGAGAATGATTCAAGAAAATCATGAAAAAAAGAATCAACAAGGAGGCACAAAAAATACATAGAAAATAACACCTTAAAAAACAGAGTAGTACAAATGGTAAAAGAGACACAAAAATCCAATGAAGAGAAGGATGTCTTGAAAAGTAGAATTGGCCAAATGGAAAAAAATGTAGAAAAGCTCACTGAAAAAAATAATTCCTTAAAAGTTAGGATTGGGCAAGTGGAAACTGATGACTTTATAAAACATCAAGAAACAAACAAAATCACAAGAATGAAAACATAGAATAAAATGTGAAATATCTCATTGGAAAAACAACTGACCTGGAAAATAGATCCAGGAGAGATAATTTAAGAATTATTGGGCCACCTGAAAGTCATGATTTAAAAAAAGAGCCTAGACATTATGTTTCAAGAAATTATCAAGGAAAGCTGCTCTGATATTCCAGAGCCAACAAGTTAAAATAGAAATTGAAGGAATTTATCAGTGACCTCCTGAAAGAGAGTCCAAAATGAAAACTCCCAAGATTATTATAGCCAAGTTCCAGACCTCTCAGATCAAGGACAAAATACTACAAGCAGCCAAAAAGAAACAATTCAAATATCATGGAGCCACTGTCAGGAAAACACAAGATTTAGTAACTTCTGTCTTAAAGGATAAGAGGCCTTGGAAAATGATATTCTGGAGGACAAAGAGCTAGGATTACAACCAAGAAACCAGAAAAATTGAGTATAATCCTCCGGGGGAAGAAATTGACATTCAGTGAAATAGGGGACTTTCAAGCATTCCTGCTGAAAAGACCAGAACTGAATAGAAATTTTGGCTTTCAAATACAAGGTGCAAAAGAAGCATAAAAAGGTAAACAGGAAAGGGAAATCATAAGGGATTTGATAATGTTAAACTGTTTGTATTACTACGTGGGAAACTTATATTTATAACTCCTAAAAACTTTCTCATTACTAGGGCAGTTAGATGTATACACAGACAGAAAACAAAGGTGTGAGTTGAATGTGATGGTATAATTATCTAAAAAAAATAAAATTAAGGAATGAGAAAGAAGGATGTACCAGGAGAAGAGGAAAAGGAGAGGTAGAATGGGTTAAGTTTTCTGATGTAAAAGAGGCCTTAAAGAGATTTTACAGTAGAAGGGAAAATAGAAGAAGTGGGAAAGGAGCACATGAAGCTTATTCTCGTCAGAATTGGTTCAAAGAGGGAATAACATACATATTCAGTTGGATGTAGAAATCTATCTTACCATACAAGAGAGTTGTGTTGTGGTTGTGGTTTGTGCCTTGTTCTCAGAGACATCCTGAAGATGGTATTATGCCTTGTAATTGAATTGGATTTAAGTGAGGTAGGGCTGTACAAAGCCACAAGCCTCACTTTCTGCTCCAGAGCCATCTGGGTCCAGTGACCAGATACAGATCAGGACCACTGGAAATGACACAAGATGCAGTGAGAGACCTTGACCTTTTTAAGCTAAGGTCTTCCAAGTTTTCACTTTGAGTGAGGTAATGCCCATTCAGTGACTAGGCCTATTTAAGAAATGAGTTAAAGGATGACCTCTTTAATAAAAAAAAAATATATCAAACTGAGAGGGGAAGATACTCAGGGTCAATTACTATTTACATCCACTCTGAGCCATTAGGACCCCCCAAATAATAATTAATTTGGTGCTTGGGCAGGGACCTATTGTTGGCCAATCAATGAGAACTAGAGTAAATTAGGTTTAAGGCATGGTCTTTAAGAAAGAAATTTCTCCAGTAAACTCCAAGATATTTTGCTAGGTTTCAACCATCAAAATTTACCTTCTATTAGTTAGAAAAACCTCAGGTAAGGGCCTGATATAAGAGAAGAGGAAGGGGAGAGGAAGAGGAGAGGAGAGAAAAATATATAACTCCAGTCCCAAAGCCTACAATATTGGACTTTTTCCTCATTGGTGGAGATGAATGCCCTGCATCTGTGTAAGGAGTAGGTTAGAGTTGTCCAGAGCAGGAGAGAAGAGGGTTCTTTAGTTCTCATGGAATTGCTTTGAGTTCTCTTCAGGCTTTGAGTTGTTTTGGGTCCTGCTATTACTATGGGCTAGGTGATACAGTGGATAAAGGATAGACCTGGAGTTAGGTAGACCTGAGTTTAAATCAAACCTGAGACACTTATTTAGCTGTGTGACCCTGACCAAGTCACTTAACTTCCTTTTGCCTCAGTCTATTCATCTGTAAAATGAGGATGATAATAATAGCAGCAAAGTAATAAGGATCAAATGAGATAATAATTGTAAAGTACTTAGCACAGTACCTGGCACATAGTAAACATTAAATGTCGATGATGATGACGATGATGATAATGATGATGATGACAGTGAAGATAACAACTTCCAGCCTGGAGAGTGAAGATAGAAGAGGCCAATCCCACTTGAGGTTGCTGAAGGAAATAAACTTTGGGAAGACTTAAGAGGAGCCAGTAGTCTCCATCATGTCCCTATGCCCAATTTGCTGCACTAGAGACTTCAGAGAACTTCTCTGAGAGGACTCTGTCTCTTGGTGGAGCTGAGTTACCATACTCCCAACGAAGAGCTCTTTCATTTTGTATTGTTGGTAGACATTCTCCTAGGTTTACCTTCTCTGATTTCTGTTTTTCTCTGATCCAGATAAGTGAGTTTTTCTGCTAAATGCTATTGTGTGTTCATTATGGAACTGGTATTTGTGGGAAAGGAATCAAACCTTGGATATAAAACTTGGGATCCTGCTTCTCCCCAATAATGAACAGCAATCAGACTTTAGTTTGAACCCAAAAAACATGTCCCCTAATCTAATAATATTTAAGGGCAGACAGATATAATTCCAGCCTAGTTTCTCTGAGGAGAGCCAAGTGGTCTCTCGTCCCAACTTCTGACTTCCACTTCTAGCAGAAATTAAAGTCTGTCTTTAATTCTAATTAAATTAGAAGAGTGGTGGGAGAAGAAGCTAGAGATGTCTATTCTGTCTCCCTTTGAGCCATACAATGACTCCTCCATGCTACATGTGGAGGACAGTTTTCACAATGCCTGGGCCTCTTTACCTTGATAAGGCCCATTTTTAAATATTCTTCCTTCTTTTCAGCTATGGTTGCCTCAGTTCCTTCACAATTAAATCCTCTTCTGCATGGATGTCCTCTAAACATGCTTGGCATAGGTTGGTTGTCTTCACAGATCTCATTTGTTCCATTACTGCTTCTTCATACACAGTCTCATTAGGGATTGTGATGTTCATGATCAAATGTAATGGACTAAAGTTCTTATCAAGAAGCAGAAAAGGCAGTGTCCTCTCATAGATTTGGACCCAGGTAAACCTGATTTAAAATCTTGTTTCCACCAAATAAATCAATGAAAGAGAAAAAGGGTTCACATGTATCAATATATCAATAGTGGCTCTCCATATAGTGGCAAAAAAATAAGAGGGAGGGGGATGCCTACCAATTGAGGAGTGGCAGAACAGATTATGGCATATGGATGTAATAAAAAAAACTATTGTGTAGTAAAAAATGATGAAAGGAATTAGTTCAGAGAAATCTGGGAAGACTTATTTGAACTGATGCAGAGTGAACAAAATCAGGAGAACAAATTATATAGTAAGAAGACCACTGTAAAGACAACTTTGAAAGACTTAAAGAACTCAGATCAAAGCATTGACCAACCAAATTTCTAGAGTACTGATGACGAAGTATCCTATCCTGCTCTTGATAAGGAAGTGATGGACTCAGGGTACAGAGTGAGACATGTTTTTGGACATGGCCAATGAAAGAATTTATTTTGCCTGACTATGCATATTTTGTTTGTACTTTTTTTTCCAGTAGGGGTGGGTGGGAGAGAAAGAAAATAATTTTTTGTTAATTGAAAAGAACAAAATTCAATTTTTAAAAGCCTTTCCTTCCATATGCACTAGCCATGTGGCCTTGTGAGAGACAAGGCATTTAATCTCTCAGAGACTCAGTTTCTTCATATGGGGGCAGCTGGTGGCACAGTGGACAGAGCACTGGACTTACAGTCAGGAAGATCTGAATTTCAGATCCAGCCTCAGCCACCTAGCTGTGAGATCCTGGGCAACTCACTTAACTGCTGTTTGCCTCAGTTTTCTCATCTGTAAAATAGGGGGTGATAATATCTACCTCCTAGGTTTATTACGAGGATCAAATTAGATAATATTTGTAAAGTGCTTAGCATAGTGCCTATAATATAATAAGTGCTATGTAAACTTTAGCTATTATTATATACAGTTGAAAGATTAATGCCTCCACCATCTGCCTATCAGGGTTGGTATGATACTCAATTGAGATTTTTATATGTACATATCTATTGCATATCATATTATATATGTTTATAATTTATATGCTTATCTTCCTGAGTTCAAATCTGACCTCAGATACTTACTAGCTTTGTGACACTGGACAAGTTATTTAACTGTGTTTGCTCAGTTTCCTCATCTATAAAATGAGCTGGAGAAGGGAGTGCCAAACGATTTTAGTACCTTTGTCAAGAAAACCACAAATAGCATCACAAAGAGACAGACATGACTGAAATGACTGAACTACAACAACACAACCACAACATATAGATATATGTAATAATGTACATATATAGATCATATGTGTATGTATGTACATATATGTGTGTGTGTTTCATTCTTTCACCATAATTTATTCTGCCGTTCCCCATTTATTTTGTTTTAGTTGTTGCTATAACAAATAGGGCTCTTAGGAATATTTTTGTATAAAGAGCTCTTTTTTTCTGTTAATAACAACCTTAGAATATAAACCTAGTACTGGGATCACTGGGCTAAAGGGTATGAATATTTTAAAAATTCTTACTTTCTAATTCCATATCACTTTCCAGAAAGATTGAACCAAGTCACAGTTATACCAGCATATACTGTGTATCTGTTTTTCCACTGACACACCAGTACTGAATTTTATAAGCTATTATGAGTCAGTCATCCAGGCACCATCCTAAGTGGTGGGCATATAAAAAAAGGCAAAAATAATTGATGCCCTCCAGGGGCTCACATGCTAATGGAAGAAGCAATATGTCAATACCTAGTCATATACAAGATACATGCACAGTAGATGGAAAGTAATCAGAGAGAAAAGCAGCAGCATCTGGGGGGTCTGGGAAAAGTCTCCTGCAGAAGGTAGAATTTCAGCAAAGTCTTAAAGGAAGCCAGATAAACTAAGAGGAGGAGATGAGGAAGGACAGCATTCCAGGAATGAGAGACAGCCAGTGCAAAGTGGTGGAGGTGGGAGATGGACGATTTTGTGTAAGAATCAGCAAGGAGACCATTGTGGTTGGAATGCAGAATGTGTGAAAGAATGAAAAGTAAGAAGTCTGGAAAGATATGAAATGATGTTAATGTCAAACACAGAATTTTCTATTTAATCCTGGAAGTAAAACATAGCCACTGCAGTTTATTGAGTGAGGGGGTAGGGAGGAGGGGAATAATCAGACCTGTATTTTAGGAAAATGGCTTTGCAGTTAAGTGGAGAATGAATAGGACTGAGAAGAAATTGGAGCCGGGGAGACCAATTGGAAGACTTGCAGTTGAGAGCTGATGAAGGACTGTTCTAGGGTTTGTCCCTGATCAGAAGGAGACAAAGATGGAATATGTGAAGGCAGAAATGATAAGATTCGACCACAGAGTGAGTGCAATGAAAAGTAGAGAACAACACTGAGGTTTCAAGTCTGGGTGACTACATAGCATGGCCTTTGACACTATGTATTAGGGAAGTTTCAAAGAGGACAAGAGGGAGTGAGGGGAATAATAAGATAATCTGTTCTGTTTTGGGCATAGTGAGTTTGAGAAACCTATGGGTCATCCAGTTCAAGATATCCAAAGGGCAGTTGGTGATGTGATTGTGGCTCTGAAAAGAGATTAGGGAGGGATATATATAGATCTGGGAATCACCTGCATAGAGATGAGAATTAGGCCCATGGGAGCTGGTGAGATCATCAACTGATACAGAATGGGGAGAAATGAGAAGAGGGCTATGGTTAGCATTTGGATGGATACCTATAGCTGCCATGGATAAAGAACCACCCAAGGAGACCAAAGAGTGCTCGAATAGTCAAGAGGACAAGAACCAGGGCAAAACAGTGTCATGAAAACTAGAGAGGAGAGTATTCAGCAGTAGAAAGTGGTCAATAGTATGAAATGATGCAGAGAGATCAAGAAATAGGAGGTTTGAGAAAAAATTAGCATCACTTAGGTGCTTCCTATATTTTCCATGAAGTGGAATACAGGTTGGCAACATCTTACCCTAATCTTTGAAGACCAAGAAAGGAGTTATATTGGAACCATGTTTTAAGATTTTCCTAAGCCAACTCTTGTTTCAGAGGGTAATCGCTGAGGGCCCCTCTATTGATCTGTTTCTGCCTGCATTGAGCTTTACCCAAACACTCTTCACCACATTCTCCCGCTATTTCCCAGATTTCCTCATATGAATATATCTTCCTAATACACAGTACTTCTTTACCATCCCCTTGTTCTATTCTGTACCTTTTGCCTTCCAAAAGCATATTTCAGTTATAGGTCCCAGGTCCCATCCCACCAAGTCTTAGAGTAATATTTATAAGGTCAAATTTACTTCTTTGCATTACAACTGCTATGCAGCTAGGTGATGCAGTGGATGGAGCAGCGGGCAAGGGGTTCAGAAGACATGAGTTCAAATCTAGACTCAGACACTAACTAGTTGTGTGATCCTGGGTAAGTCACTTAACTTTTGTTTACCTCAGTTTCCTCATCTATAAAATGAGGGGGGGATAAAGCACCTACCACTGTTGTGAGGACAAGATGAGATAATATTTATAAAGCTCTTTGCAAACCTTAAAGTACTCCATCGATGCTAATTCATATTGATTACTGTCCTTTTATGTGTGATGATATATAGGAACCTTGGGTCATGACTTTGTCTTACTGGCTCTTCTTTTGAATTTTTTTACTGTGAATCTCAAGAGCTCTCTTCTGCTACTTTTTCATCTGCATTGTAACCATTGGGTAAGGTATCATGCTTGGTGGGTACATGTAGGTAGTTTTCTCCTCCCGCCTTCCCTCTCAGTTTAAAGTCCTTTTGATATATTTTCTTTGATTTTTTTCCGGCAGTGTTATCATTTATTTTTCTCCACTTAACAGTATTTTTTTTTCCAATTACATGCAAAGATAGTTTTCAACATTTACTTTCACAAGATTTTGAGTTCCAATTTTTTTTCTCCTTCCCTTCCCTATCCCCTCCCAAGATGGAATTCAATCTGATATGGGTTATACATGTACAATCGTATTAAACATATTTCCACATTAGTCATATTGTGCAAGAAGAATCAGGACAAAAGGAAAAAACACAAGAAAGGAAAAAAAGAGAGAAAATAGTATGCTTTGATCTGCATTCAGACTCCATAGTTCTTTCTCTGGATGTGGACAGTATTTTCCATCTTTAGTCTTTTAGAATTATCTTAGATCCTTGCATTGCTGAGAAGAGCTAAGTCTATCAAAGTTGGTCATCACACAGTGTTGCTATTGCTGTACACAACATTCTCCTGCTTCTGCTCACTTCACTCAGCACTTTTGATACATTTTCAATGCATTTTTAAAGTCAGTTCTTGTTAGGTGCCTCTCATATCTGACCAATAACCCGTAATCTTTGTATTTTGTCCTGCAGTCCAAACATCTGAATCCTGTCTGAGGTAGAACACTGGGGGAAAAGAGTAGGGCATAGCAAGTAGCTGAACCTCAGCACTCAGTGGCAGGATTGGAAGTCATATTACAAAGGACTGAGAAGTACATGAGTGATGAGAAAGTAAAGGCAGCAAATAGATAAGACTCTTGGTAGAAATCTGGCAATGAAAAGGATAAAGAGACAGGATTATTGCTGAAGCGATGGGTGAGTCAAGTGAAGAATTTGTTTGTTTGTTTGTTTTTTAAGAACGGGAGAGAACTGAGTATGTTTGCAGGCAGCAGAGGAGCCACAAAATTAGAAGAAATTAAAGAAAGTAGGGTTAATCAATAGGGCAGGTTCCCAAAGGAGACAGAGGGAGTTGAATCAACAAATTGTATCGTTCTGTCCTGTCTGACTCTCTGTGACCTCATTTGGGGTTTTCTTGGCAAAGATACTGGAGCAATTTTCCATTTCCTTCTCCATATCACTTTATAGATCAGGAAACTGAGGCAAATAAGGTGTTAAGTGATTTACCCAGGATCACACAGCTAGTGCCTGAGGCTGGATTTGAACTCTGGAAGATGAGTCTTTCTAACTCCAGGTCCACTCTATCCACTGTGCCATCTAATTGCCTAATAACACAAATAGGATTGGAGAGAAGAATCACCTTATCTTCTATAGAAAAAGACTGTAGAAAGGGAGGAGAGATCAGATAAATCTTTAGCGAAAGAGAGGTTTGGGGTGTGGAATAGAGGAGAAGGGGCAGCCCATGATGAGAGTTGGTCTCTATTTTTTCAATAAAATAGGATAGAAGATCATCTGCTGAGAGAGATTGGGACAAGTGGGGAGAGAGAAGGAGGTTTGAAAAAAACCACTTAGGTGAAGGGAAAGTCTATCAGGGAAGAATAAAAAATTTATAGTACAGCAGAGAGGACCCAGGTGATGTTAGATAATATATATTTGTGGTGAACTCGGATGGTTCAGTAGCATACCTTTCTTTAGGGGTGTGATTAGGAAGAGATAGGTGGCTGGGAAAACTAATGATTTATATTTGACAATGGATTTTGAGATAATTAATAACATAGTTAACCTAGTTAACAGTGGGTTCAAAACAATGATGAGAAGGAAATGAAGCCAGAACGAAGGAAGTGGATGCCATAGTGGAAGTGAGAATAGTTTTAGGAGGGATGAGGCTGAAGAAAGAGAAGTTGTAAGTATAGAGTGAAAGTTCAGAGTTCTGGATCATGGGAGTGGATCATGTAACAGTTATGGAGGATGGTCAGATCCAAACTGTGACCATCTCCAGATATGGCTAAGGCAGAGTGCAAATGAAGGTTGATGAACAGGGAGACCAGAGTATCTCAGAATAAGAATACATTATCAGGTACAGCACAGCCTTTATTTCTCTCTATGAAAAATGCAAGGTGACAGAAATGACTCATAATAGTTAATTAATTGTCAATATGATTTTCATTCTCTTTCTAGTGAGTCCCACCTTCACTCATGCAATCTATGCAGGCATCCAGACTTACAGTAAATGCCCTCCTTGAGTGGAAAACATTTTTTTTTTTTTGCTCACCAACAAATACTCCCCCAGAGATTGATACAGATATTCAACTTCGTGGCACTTTGACCCCAGAAAGGAAATGAATGTGGACTTAAACTCATCAGACTGACACCATCTAAAAAAGTCAGTGATAATAGAGGGCAAAATCCAGGTCTTTGTTTTCCCCCATATTATAGTGCTATCCCTTGTTTCTATGCCATCTCTGGTGCCCAAATTCTAGATCCTCGGTCCAAGAACACTTGGTCTCTCCAGAGACACTGAGGTTTAGGAGATCCCACTACTTCACCATGTGGTTCCCTTATCCAAGGCTGCCATCTCTCTACCTAAGAAGTTAGGCCATTGGCTCTCCATGACTGGATCCCAGAACCTGGGGTCTAGGAACTCTACTCCCTATTATTTAGGAAGTTGAGTCAATGTGACTTCATGTTCTCCTGGGACCTATGGTTGAGAGGCCCCACTGTACCTTTCCAGACCCCATTGATGTAAGCTCCTGTGTTTGCAGTAGACCCCTGTCCCTGAAATTCCTAAGAAGAGGCAGATAGATGCTTTTTACATGCACAGGCTTCTGTCCTTCCTGCCCCTACACATATCCAGGTCTATTCTTTGCTCTGCTGAAGTTATCTTACTCTCCAACTATTCCATTCTGTCTCTATTTTCCCTGTTCCTTTTCCTTTCAAAGGACTCTCTCAATAGGAAATAGCCTCATCCAATCAAATCAACCTCTCACACTTAATTGGTGTATAGATGTTTGGCAAGTAGCCAGGTCCATGACCTTCATGAAGTCCTATTGGAACTATGAGATTAAAGTCCCAGATAAAGATTCAATTTCCAGTAATTGCATTAAATTTATCAGTTATCCAGTCATCCCTCTTCAGTAAAACTGTAAACTTTGGTTATTTTTTAAAAATTGAAAACATATATGAATTTTTACAAAAGAAAATCATTGTAGGTGGAACTTTTTTCCATCCACATAGACAGCTAAGTCCTTAGGAGATATGGGAGACACATAGAGACACATAGTAAGTGCCCAAGGCAGAAGGATTTGTTCCCAGAATTCCAAACCCAGAATACTATCCACTATGCTACACTCACTTTAACAATAAAATGGTAACAAAAATATCCCATCTATTTCTATTTTTCCCTTTGGAATTTCTGTGTATTAATCTGAATTTTGTATTATTATCATTAATTTCCCTAATTCAGTAGGTGTATACTTTTTGGTTTTCATTTTTCTTCATTGACTATCGCTTCATGAAAATTCTTCTCATATTTCTTTACATTTTTAATATTTGTATTTTCTTATAGTTTACATTATATTCCCTATACCATAATTTGTTCAGCCATTCCGCAATCATAGGTGCATGGGTTATTTCAGCTTGTTTGTTTTTTTCTGTTATGAGTAATGCTGCTAGTAATACTTTGTATAAACACAACTTTTTCTCTGTCAGTAACATGGTTAGAAATTAGTCCAACAGGTGTGTAAAAATTTATGAGCAGTTTTCTATTTTAAAACTTTAAAAAGTTTTGTGATAGATCTATTTTCTTACACTCACTTTTTATTTTTAAAATCTCTCTCCAGCCATATTCACACCCATCGAAAAGACAAGCTATGAACAGTTTTATGCTATGTTTCTTTTACTTTTAATATGTTTTTAATTAAATTTTTTCATTTAAAAAATTGATTTGCTCTCCCTCCCTATTAAAAAGAAAAGAAAAATAAAACCACTTTTACAAACATATATAGTCAAGAAAAGAGCAAAAAAGTTCTGCATTGATCCAGTTTGTACAAATATTAGATAGATAGATAGACAGACAGATAGATTATTTTACACCCTGAGTCTGTGATCTTTCCGTCAGGAGGTAGGGAGCATGCTTTATCATCAGTCCTTTGGAATTATAATTAGTCTTTACTTTGGACAGAATTCTTAAGATTTTTAAAGTAGGTCTTTCCTACAATGTTGTTGGTATTGTATACATTGTTCTCCTGGTTCTGTTTATTTCATGATGCATCAGTTGATACAAGTCTTCTCAGGTTTTACTGAAACCATCACTTTTATCATTTCTCACGGCACGATAGAATTGTGTGCTCATATATCACAGTTTGTTTGATCATTCCCCAATTGAGAGGCACTCTCTTAGGTTCTAGTTCTTTCCTACTTTAAAAAAAAAAAGCTGCCCAAAATGCTTTTGTATACATGAGTCCCCTTCCTCCTTCTTTGATCTCTTTGGTGTACTATATTGCTTTTCAACATGTTTATATTAGTTCAGTGCTATATCAAATGCATGTGTGCTTCTCTATGCCACAACTCCTTTAAAATATATCATCAATTTAATGAGTGTACAGTATTTTAATTTATCTTTCTCTGATTATTTCTGAACTTGAACACTTTTAAAATACTCTGTGCTGTGTGAGAATCCCTACTCCTATCCTTTGACTAATTTTGGTCAGAAGATATTGCAGAATGGATATCACCTTTGTGTTATTCTTTGCCAATTTTGGACATCAGATCTTTATCAGATATAGCTATAGTAAAGATTTCCCAATAATTTGTTTCTTTTTTATTCTGAACATATTGCTTAATACAAAACTCCTTTATTTTCAAATGATAAAATCCATCTATTTTTTTACTTATAATTTGTCACATTTGTTGAATGACTAAGAATTTTCTTCTCTTAACTGTGATAGCTTCATAACTCAATTTAACAAGCATTGATAAATGTCTACTGTATGTCAGGCACCATGCTAAGCACTGAGAATACAAAGATAGAAACTGAACAATTCTTACCCTCAAGGAACTTAAGAATTTCTGTTCTATGTTTAATTTTTTAAATTCAAAAATCATGGGGGCAGAGCCAAGATGGCAGAGTGAGAGCAAGTACTCACCTAAGCTCTAAGACAAACTCCTTCAGATACCTTTAAAAAGAGAATCTGAACAAATTTTAGAGTGGCAGAATTCAAATAGAAGGCAGAGTGTGGCAGATTTCCAATGCGGGACAGCCTGAAAGGTCAATGGGAAGGATCTATTGCATGGGGCTGGAGGAGTGCACAGTGCACAGGCTGTGCCAGTGCAGACCCCACCATAGCAAACCCAAGGAAGAAGCCCTGGGCAGTCTGAAGCAGCAGTAGCACTATGGATTCTCAAACATATCCAGCCCAGGATGGAAATCCAGTGGAACTGAGAGAGAAGTGCAGAACCCCAAGTAATTGCAGCAGCCACTCCTGAGACTATCAGCCAGCAGATTAAATGTCTATAAGTCACCTGCTTGAACTTCCAGGAGCCAAGATGGCAGAGTAATCTCTAAATGCTATCCCCCTCCCCTTGTTGACCTTGAAAAACCCAGAGAATATTTCCCCAGGAAAAATACTGGAACAGTGAGATCAGCCAAAGGGGTTAACAGTCTTTTAGCCCATGAGACTAGGAAAATCGCAAACGGGGAGGGGGGGGGGTCACTCCTGCTGTGGTTGATGGGGATCTGCTGGGGATGGAAGCTCAATTCCATGTGGACTGTCTCAGGCGGGTAAAGGTGGGAACTTCTAAATCTTAGAGTTCTCATGAGGCCCCCCATAAACACCAGGGAATCGAGGAGTGAGACCGAGCAATCTCGTGTATTTCCGTCTCTTCCCGTGAGAAACGTGATGGGAGGAGCATCCCCCTCGAGACTGTCCTGGATCTGGGCACACCTATTGTTATCTAACGGGCATGGTATTCAGGTGCAAACTATGTGGCCAGAGAGCTTAATTAGGATCAGGAAAGCCTGAAGGCGCTCTTAGCTCGGGAGGGGCGCGGACAGGACAGAAGGCTCCGTTTTTCCTCTCTTTGCTCTCCCCTCCCCCTCTCTCTCCACTTACACTTCTGCTTCCAATCTCTTATTATAAGATCTTTGCCTCCTTGGGAGATTCCTCGCTCCCTCCTAAGGAAGAATTCCCCCTGCACTTGTAACCAGGACCCTGAATAAAAACCTAACCCTTGTTCGACTGCGGAAAGTCTCTTCTCTCATACATTTATCCGGTTTGGCCAGCCAAAGACCTGCGATACAGGTAAGGTAAGACTCGGGTAGCCCTCAGGCCTCTAGGCCTGTCAGTTGGCACCCAAACAGGGACAGGAGTGCAGATATCCTGGGTGGTTGGGAACACCCGGAAGGGGCTATGAAAGACTCGAGTCCCGAATCCTAGATTCGGAAGGAGAGAAAGAGTGAGTAGCTTCCCACACCCATGGGAAAAGGGCAGGGATGGGGAATCAATTGCCAGTAATAAAGCCAGAGGAACAGGAGGTCTGGGCTGAGATACTTTACAGGGAATGCAGGGAGGCGGGGGTCACTATAGAGTTAAACGACCTCCGAGAATTTTGTAAAAGGATTTGGAAAGTTTCTCCTTGGCTCGAGCAGACTGGAATATCAAGAGAAAGATGGGGAGTGGTCGGAGAACAAATGACCGCTTATGAACAACAATGCCCCAGGGAGCTGGAGGATTTAGATTTCCTGATATTCAGTGTGATTAAAAGTCTTTTGGAAGGCCCGGAGAGACCAGGGCGGGATTGGAATGAGAGGAAGCGGAGAGAGGGGAGGGGAGAACCCTGGCAAGCAGAAAGTTAAGGAGTGTAGAGAAAAAATAGATTCGGAGCACCATCTAGCCGATGGGAAAGGCGAGGCAGGGGAGCATACACCGTGTCTTCCCTCTGTGCCTCCTTATAGCATGCTCCATTGGTCAGACAGTCCAGGGCCACAGTCCAGTTTGGAAAAGGGAATACAAAAGGCTATAGAGAATGGAGAAGACGTAGGGACATTCCCTGTGCTAGAAATAGCGGACCCCAGTGTCCCCGGTGGGGTTCGGAGGAGCCACATACCCATAGAGTGGAAGAGAGTAGCGACTCTCAAAGAGGCTTGTACCAAGCACAGCCCTAATTCACCCTTTGTCATAGCCATGCTTGAGACTCTCAGTGGTCAGTTCGTTCTGACTCCTAATGACTGGAAGAGCTTAGCTAGAGCCTGCCTTACCCCTGGGCAGAATGTGATTTGGGTATCAGAATTTTCTCAGAGGGTAAAGAGCACTACCAGTGGGCTGGGGGCTCAGGCCCCCCAGGCTTATCAGCGATTTACAGGAACAGGGCAGTTTGAGGCTACAGGAAATCAATTACAGTACTCGGCTGCCAATTATGCCTTGATTGCCGGAATGGCTATTGCCGCCTGGAAGGTTATAGTCTCTAAGAAAGAGAGAGAGTTTCCCATGACTAGGATTACGCAAGGAAACAATGAGCCATTTACTAATTTTGTGGCCAGGCTGCAGGAGGCAGTGGGTCGAGACATGGGAGAGGAGAATCAAGGGACAGAGATAGTGTTAAAGACATTGCTGCGGCAGAATTGTAATCATGACTGCAAAAAGGCAATGCTGGGACTGCCAAAGAATGCATCTATTGAAGAAATGATACAGAGATGTGACAGGGTAGGAAGTCAGGTCTACTTGGCACAGGTGCAAGGGAAGTACCTGGCCGCAGCCTTAAGTAATATCTCTTTGGAGAGAAAATGTTTTCACTGCAGAAAACCGGGACACCTTAAGAAAGAGTGTAGGAAAGAAATAAGTACAGGGAGGGTCCAGGACCCTTGTTTTTCATGTGGAAAGCCAGCTCACCTAGCTAGACAATGTAGGAAGTCGGGAAACGGGGTGAGGGGCCCCTCAAGGGCCCTGAAAGTGTACCCTTTGGCAGAGAATTGGGACGGCCCCTTGGAGGGAGAATACAGGAGATTATGGGGCCAGAGGAAGGAATGCAACACCTTTACAGCTTAGAGAAGTGCCAGCTTGCAGCTCATCAGTTTACTATGATTCCCCTGAGAGACCCCATACAGGAGGAATCCCTGATATTACAGAACCCCTCTCATGCACCCGTAGTTATATATACAGGAGTTTATCCCACTGGCACCACAGCACTTCCATGCTCCAATGTGGCAGCCGAGCCAGCTCATATAGACAATCAGCTTCCCATAGCTATTGCCCTTCCCTTAAAGCACTCAGTTCAAATCCAGTTACTAAAGGAAATAGGACAGAATAGACCTGAGTGTACAATCTGGCTCAATGGAATTCCCATGACTGGCCTCCTTGATACTGGAGCGGATAGGACCTGCCTTAGTGGTCTCTCAGTACCCCGGCACTGGAAGCTCAAAGAAAGCCAGAGACCAGTGTGGGGAATAGGAGGGTGCCAAAATACCTTAGAGACAATGCACCCAGTAAAGTGGGAGGCAGAGGATCGCCAAGGGACCGTATGGCCGTTGGTGATTCCAGGACTTAGTTTTAACATCTGGGGCAGAGACATCATGAGCCGCCTGGGGATGAGGCTATCAAATTTTTAGTAAGGGCCATTGCTGTTGCACTGGAGTCCCCACCCTTGAATTGGAAGTCAGACACCCCGATTTGGGTGGAGCAATGGTCCCTGACTCCAGAAAATCTCCAGGCACTACAAATATTGGTTAAGGAGCAATTAGAAAAAGGAAATATAGAACCATCACAGTCACCCTGGAATGCTCCTGTGTTTGTTATAAAGAAAAAATCCGTAAAATTCAGGTTCCTTACAGATGTTAATCAAGCATTTGTGAGCACCTGGCAGCAGCTATACCAAAGTAACCAGCCAGTATGCATTCTTATCAACCTCACCTTAAAGGCGATCCTCGCTAAACAAAAAAGGGGAAGAGGTCGCCTAACACAATCAGAGCTTGATACAGCTGTGTATACACACAATTTTTTGCATATCTCAAAAAACTCACATACTACTCCAGCTATGAGACATTTTGTGACTATTCCACGACAACCCCGCAAGGAAAGTAATACCCAGGCTGGAAATAAGGACACATGGGCCATGGTAAAGGATATGGCCTCAGGGAAATGGCAAGGTCCTTATAAGATACTAATATGGGGTCCAGGGTATGTTTGTGTCTCCACAGGAAAAGGGGACACGTGGATTCCCATTAGAAGGATCCATAGGTGGAAACCGGTGTCAGAAACGACGGAGACGCAGGAGGCGACGAGCCCGGAGACCCCGGAGACCCCAGAGAAGGATCATGCACCACCTGAGTCTGCTGCTGACAGCTTTAACCTTGCTGCCCAGAGAGGAAGTAGCACTCATCCCAACCACTGACATTGCTGCCCACTCCATCTAGGCATCTCCTTTCAGCGGCTGAAGGAGGACTTTGGGATCACAAACCCAGGACACTTGGGGGGAGGTGACCAACTTTTCGTCTGAATACCACAGGCTTGGCCATTCAGGCTTGACTGAGGGGGTGGTGATGTGTAAGGCGCCAGCACTAGCTACTTCTCTTAGAATATGCTTTGGAATTAGTGATTGCCCTTCCCCTTGTTGTAATTCAGCCATTTAGCTTCATCTTTGTTTTGTTGGATGCCTCTCTTTGTCAGTTGTGCTAGCTGCAGATTTCTGTGTAAATAAAGTTCTTGTTGTGGGGTACTCATATGCTAAAGGCCTTCCTGACCCACTCAGCCTCCAGCCGCTATTTGCTCTAGAGCCATGTGCGCTCAGCACAAAACAAAAAAGGGGAGGGATCAGTGCAGGACAACAGCTGTCCCAGACATCCCCATCTCAGTGAGCCGGGAGGAGATCCTGAGCCCCAAGGGGGTGGAGCCTGTAATCACCCACACCAGGATGCCAGGCACAGTCAAGGGAATTAGGAAGACACTAACACAGATGGAACTCACCAACTGCTAAGTAGCTTATGCTCTAGCTCAAGAGAGGAGACCAGACCACCCCTCCCCCACACCTAACACAACAAGCTCCAGGGTAAACTCCTGGAAACTCAGAAAGACCTCACTTGGCCTCTGCTTTGGCACACCAGCCAGCACAGCACCAGGTAAACAGCAGCATTTTAGCTTCTAGCTGAAAGAACCAGAGGCCACAATATCATAAGCCTCAAGTTCTAAGCATAAGAACTGTGGGATAGAGTCCCCTGTACCCCAGAAACAGAGATCCACTTTAAAAGTCAAGAAAAGGGTGATCATCATGAGGAAGAAGCAAACCAGAAAAGACCATAGAATCTTTCTGTGGAGACAGGGACCAAAACATGAATACCAAAGAGGTCGACACTGAGACTGTGCTCCCATCTGAAACTTCAGAAGGGAATGTGAACTGCTCTCAAGCCAAAAGAGCATTCTTGGAAGAGCTCAAGAAGAATTTTAAAAGCCAAATTAGGGAAATAGAAGAAAAACTGACCAATGGTTTTAAAAATAAGGAAAAGGAAATCGTAGAAGAATTTAAAAGGAAAATTGGATAAATGGAAAAGGAAGTGCAAAACCTAACTGGAGAAAATAACTCTGTAAAAGGAACAATTGGGCAAATGGAAAAGGAGATGCAAAAGTTAACTGAAGAAAACAATCTATTAAAAATTAGAATTGGGCAAGTAGAAGTTTATGACTCTATGAGACTTCAAGAATCAGTCAAATAATATCTAAAGAATGAAAAAAATAGAAGAAAATGTAAAATATCTCATTGGAAAAAGAAAGGACCTGGAAAATAGATCCAGAAGAGGAAATCTAAGAATTATTGGTCTGCTAGAAAGCCATGATGAAAAAAAGAGCCTGGACAATATCTTCCAAGAAATCATCAAGGAAAATTGCCCAGAGGTCCTAGATCCAGAGGGCAAAATAGTCATCCAAGGAATTCAAAATCACTTCCTGAAAGAGACCCCAAACTGAAAACACAAAAGAATATTGTTGCCAAATTCCAGAACTATCAAGTGAAGGAGAAAATACTGCAAGTAGCCAGAGAGAAACAATTCAAATATCGAAGAATATTTGTCAGGATCACACAGTACCTTGAAGCTTCTACATTAAAAAATCAAAGGGTTTGGAGTATGATATTCTGTAAGGCAAAGGAGCTGGGACTACAACCCAGGATCAATTACTCAGCAAAATTGAGCATAATATTTCAGGCAAGGAAATGAACATTCAATGAAATAAGGGATTTCCAGAACTTCCTGATAAAAAGGCCAGAGCTCAATAGAAAATTTGATCTTCAAACACAAGTCTCAAGAGAGGCATAAAAGGGTAAACAGAGAAAAAAATTGTTATTCAATATGGGCAAATTATTTACATCCCTATAGGGGAAGATGATACTGGTTAATCTTGAGAATTGTATATTCATTATGGTATTTAAAAGGGATATTCATTGATAAAAGGAGTGGGTATAAATTAAATGATGTGTTGATAAAAATATGATTTAAGGTTGTGATGGGCTTGTAATGGGAAATGTGAAAAGGAGGAGGCAGAAAAAGGTAAATGACAATACAGGAAGAAGCACAAAAGTATATTGCAGTAGAGGGAAATGGGGGGGAAGACGAGCATTGTTTGATATTTACTCTCATCTGATTTGGTTCAAGGAGGGAACAACAAATTCAATTAAGTATAGAAATCTAACTAGCTCTATAGGCAGTAGGAGAGGAAAGGGGAAAGAAAAGGGAGGGAAGAAGTAGTAAAGGTAAAGGGGAGTAAAATGGAGGGAGACTGAAAGAAGGGAGGGAAGGCTGAGGGAGGTGGTGGTCAAAAATTAAAACTTTTGTGAAGGGGAAGGGAGAACTAAAAGCATAAATATGGGGAAAGAGGATGGAGGGAAAGACACAGATAGTAATCATAATTGTGAATGTGAATGGGACGAACTCTTCCATAAAACGAAGGCAGACAGCAGAATGGATTAAAATCCATAATCCACCAATTTGTTGTTTACAAGAAAGACATTTGAAACAAGGGGATCCACACAGGATCCCACACAGGGTAAAGGTAAAATGTTGGAGCAGAACATATTATGCTTCAGCTGGTGTAAAAAAAAAAAAAAAGCAGGGGTAGTAATCCTAATCTCAGACAAAGCAAAAGCAGAAAGAGATTTAATCAAAAGAGATAAGGAAGGAAACTATAACCTGCTAAAAGATACCATAGAGGGGGTGGAGCCAAGATGGTGGAGTAGAAAGACAGACCCAGTCCAGCTCTACCCTCGTAGCCCATGAAATACCTGTAAAAAATGACTCTAAACAAATTGTAGAGAAGAAGAAGGACAGAATGAAAGAGATTTTGAGCCCAAGACAGCCTGGAAGGCTGACAGGAAAGGTCTATCGCACCAAGCTCAAAGTGGAACACAGCCCAGCCTGGGCCATGCAGCCTGGCACAGACAGGACTGGAGCAGACTTCAGGGCATGGAATCATGGGTAGCAGCTGTGGTTCCCAGATTTCTCAATCCACAAATGCCAAAGACAGATTCAAAGGTCAGTGAGAAAGCTCTTTCATTTCAGTGAGAAGGGAGCAGGGTGCATCCCTAGCCCTGGTCCCAGAGTGGTGGCAGCAGCATCCACTTTTGGAGCCCTCTGCCTAAAGACCTGGGGGGAATTGTGCAGCTGATCTAAGTCAGTTCTGAGTGACAGTCACAGGATGAGGTGGAGCACTAGTGTGGTGGAGCTGGTGGACACCCTAGAGAGGGAATCCTATTTGCAGATTCAGGACAGAAAAGCTTATGGTTGCTCCCAGACAATGTTGATTGTGCCACCTTGGAGGCACTGAGAACTTGCAGGTTCCTAGAGTATACCGTCCACTTGACAAAAGACTCAAAAGTCAAGCAACTGACTGGAAAAATGCCCCAAAAGGGGAAAAAATAAGACTATAAAAGTCAAGGCTTCTGCATCTAAAACTTCCAAAAAAATATGCAATAGTCTCAGGCCATGAAAGAGCTCAAAAAGTATTTGTAAAATCAAGTAAGAGAGGTGTAGGAAAAATTGGAAAGAGAAATGAAAGCAATGCAAGAAAATCATGAAAATGAGTCAACAGCTTGCTAAAGGAGACCAAAAAAATGATGAAGAATATAACATCTTTAAAAACAGAATAACCCAAATTGCAATAGAGGTCCAAAAAGGCAATCAGAAGAACATTTTAAAAAGCAGAATTAGCCAAATGGAAAAGGAGGTTCAAAAACTCACTAAAGAAGATAATAGTTTTTTAAAAATTAGAATGGAGCAGATGGAAGCTCTTTAGGAGAATTCAAAAAATTACAAAACACAATCAAAAGAATGAAAAAATAGAAGACAATGTGAAATATCTCATTGGAAAAACAACTGACCTAGAAAATAGGTCCAGAAGAGAAAATTTAAAAATTATGGAACTACCTGAAAGCCATGATCAGAAAAAGGACCTAGACAACATCTTTCATGAAATTATCAAGGAAAATTGCCCTGATATTCTAGAATCAGAGGGTAAAATAAATATTGAAAGAATCCACTGATCACCTCCTAAAAGAGATCCAAAGAGAACAACTCCTAGGAATATTGTAGCCAGATTTCAGAGTTCCCAGGTCAAGGGGAAAATACTGCAAGCAGCCAGAAAGAAACAATTCAAGTATTGTGGAAGTACAACATAGCCTATATTGTATTGCCTGCCTTCTTAGTGGGGATGGGTGGGGAGGGAGGAAGGGAGAGAAGTTGGAACTCAAAGTTTTAGGAATGAATGTTAAGAATTGTTTTTAGATGCAACTGGGAAATAAGAAATACAGGTAATGGGGTACAGAAATCTATCTTGCCCTACAAGAAAAGAGAGAAGAGGGGGATAAGGGAAAGAAGGGTGTGACAGAAAGGAGGGCAGACTGGAGGGAGGGATAATCAGAATGCATGTTGTCTTTGGGTGGGGGAGAGGAGAGATGGGGAGAAAATTTGTAACTCAAAATCTTGTGGAAATGAATGTTGAAAACTAAAAATAAATAAATAACTACAAAATTAAGAAACTTATAAAAAAAGAAAATCTATCTCACACTACAGGAAAATAGGGGAGAAGGGGATAAGTGGGCTTTGGGAGTGATAGAAGGGAGGACAAATGGGAGGAGGGAATATATAGAAGTAAACACTTTTGGGGAGAGACAAGGTCAAAGAGAAAATAGAATAAATGGGGGCCAGGATAGGATGGTGGGAAATATAATGTTTCACAGCATGAGTATTATGGAAGTCTTTTGCATAACTACACATATTTAACCTATATTGAATTGTTTGCCTTCTCAGTGGGTGGGGAGGGAGGAAAGCAGAGAAGTTGGAACTCAAAGTTTTAGGAATGAATATTAAGTAATTGTTATTGCATGCAAATGGGAAATAAAAAATACAGGTAATAGGTTATAGAAATCTATCTTGCCCTACAAGAAAAGAGAGAAGATGGGAATAAGGGAAAGGAGGTGTGTAATAGAAGGCAGGGAAGATTGGGGGAAGGGATAATCAGAAAGCATGGTGTCTTGGTGTGGAAGAGGGGAGAGATGGTGAGAAAATCTGGAACTTAAAATCTTGTGGAAATGAATGCTGAAAACTAGAAATAAATGATTAAAATAATAATAATAAAGGCACCCTAGACAAAGAAACAATATCATTACTAAACATATATGCACCAAGTGGTATAACATGCAAATTCTTAGAGGAGAAGTTAAGGGAGTTACAGGAAGAAATAGATAGCAAAAATATACTAGTGAGGGACCTCAACCTTCCCCTCTCTGAACTTGATTAACATCAAAATAAGCAAGAAAGAAGTTAAGGAGGTGAATAAAACTCTGGAGAAAAGTGAATGGGAATAGAAAGGAATATACCTTTTTCTCAGCAGTACATGGCACATACACAAAAACTGACCATGTACTAGGGCATAAAAACCTCATAATCCAATGCAGAAAGGCAGAGACAGATAATGCATCCTTCTCAGATCATAATGCAGTAAAAATTATATGTTACAAAAAGCCATGGAAAGATAGACAGACCAAAAATTAATTGGAAACTAAATAATCTAATCCTAAAGAAGGAGTGGGTTAAACAATAAATCATAGAAACAATCAACAACTTCATTCAAGAGAATGACAATAATGGGACAAGCTACCAAAACTTATGAGATACCGCAAAAGCAGTTCTTGGAGGAAGTTTTATATCATTGACCGCCTACATGAATAAAATAGAGAAAGAGGATATCAATGAATTGGACATGCAGCTGAAAAAGCTCAAAAAAGAACAAATTGAAAATCCCCAAGTAAATATCAAATTAGAAATACTGAAAACCAAAGGAGACATTAATAAAATTGAAATTAAAAAACTATTGAACTAATAAATAAAACTACAAGTTGGCTTTATGAAAAGAACCAATAAAACTGATAAACCTTTAGTCAATTTGATTTAGAAAAGAAAGAAGAAAACCAAATTGACAATATCAAAAATGAAAAGGGTGAACTCAACTCCAATGAGGAGGAAATTAAAACAATAATTAGAAATTACTTTGCCCAACTGTGTGCCCATATATTTGACAATCTAAGAGAGATGGATGAATATTTTAAAAAATATATAAATTGCCCAGATTAACAGAAGAGGACGCTGAATACTTAAATAACCCCATCTCAGAAAAAGAAATTGAACAAGCCATTAATGAACTCCCTAGGAAACAATTTCAAGGGCCAGATGGATTTACAAATGAATTCTATCAAACATTTACAGAACAATTAATTCTAATACTATATAGACTATTTGGGAAAATTGATGAAGAAGGAGTCCTACCAAATTCTTTTTATGAAACAAATATGGTTCTGATACCTAAACCGGGAAAAGACAAAATAGAGAAAGAAAATTATAGACCAATTTCTTTAATGAATATAGATGCAAAAATTTAAAATAAGATATTAGCAAAAAGAATACCACAGCTTATCATGATAATAACACATTATGATCAGGTAACAGTTATACCAGGAATGCAGGGCTGGTTCAATATTTGGAGAACTATTAGCATTATTGATCATATCAACAACAAAACAACAGAAACCATAGATAATCTCAACAGATGCAATAAATAAATCCTTCCATGAAATAATAAGCAGTATCTCCCTAAAACTATCAGCAAGCATTATATGTAATGGGGATAAGCTAGATACAATTCCGTTAAGATCAAGGGTGAAACAAGGATGTCCATTATCACCACTGTTATTCAATATGGTACTAGAAATGTTAGCTTTAGCAATAAGAGAAGAAAAACAATTTGAAGGAATTAGACTAGGCAAGGAAGAAACTAAGTTATCACTCTTTGCAGATGGTATGATATACAGTGAATCAAGTAAAAAACTATTTGAAATAATAAAGAACTTTGACAAATTTGTAGGTTACAAAATAAACCCAGATAAATCATCTGCATTTCTATATATTACTAACAAAGCCCAACAGCAAAAGATAGAAAGAAAAATTCCATTTAAAGCTACAGTAGACATTATAAAATATCTGAGAGTCTACCTGCCAAAACAACCCCAGGGACTATATGAACACAGTTACAAAACACTTTTCACACAAATAAAGTCAGATCTAAGTAAGTGGAATAACATCAGTTGCTTATGGATAGGTCAAGCTAATGTAATAAAAATGACAATTCTACCTAAATTAATTTACTTATTCAGTGTCATGCCAATCAAACTACCAGATAATTATTTTCTAGAGCTAGAAAAAAATATCAGAATTCATCTGGAAGAACAAAAGTTCTAGAATATCAAGGGAACTAATGAAAAGAAATGCTAGGGAAGGTGGCCTATCCCTGCCAGATCTCAAATTGTTTTACAAAGCAGAAATCATCAAAACCACTTGGTACTAAGAAATAGAGAGGTAGACCAGTAGAATAGGTTAGATACTCAAGACACAGTAGTCAATGAATATAGCAATCTACTGTTTGATAAAGCCAAGGACCCTAGCTTCTGGGATAAGAACTCACTGTTTGACAAAAACTACTGGGAAAACTGGATAGCAGTGTGGTGGAAGTTGGGCTGACACTGTATGCAAGAATAAAGTCCAAATGGATACATGATCTAGGTACAAAGATTGATACTATAAACAAATTAGGGGAGCAAGGAATAGTGTATTTGTCAGATTTATGGAGAATGGAGAAATTTTTGACCAAACAAGAGATAGAGAACATTATGAAGTGCAAAATGGATAATTTTGATTACATTATATTGAAAAGTTTTTGCACAAACAAACCCAAAGCAACCAAGATTAGGAGTGAAACAGAAAACTGGGAAAGAATTTTTGCAACTAATGTCTGCGATTAAGGCCTCATTTCTAAAATGTATAGAACTGAGTCAAATGTACAAGAATACAAGTCATTCTCCAATTGATAAATGGTCAAAGGATATGAATGGGCAGTTTTCAGAAGAAGAAATTAAAGCTTTCTATAGTCATATGAAAAAATGTTCTAAATCACTACTGATTAGAGAGATGCAAATCAAAATAACTCTGAGGTACCACATCATACCTATCAGATTGGATAACATGACAAAACTGGAAGATGATAAATGCTGGAGAAGATGTGGGAGAGTTGGAACACTAATTCATTGTTGGTGGAGCTGTGAGCTGATCCAAACATTCTGGAGAGCAATTTGGAACTTTGGAACTCTGCCCAAACGGCTATAAAAATGTGCATACCCTTTGACCCAGCAATATTGCCTTTAGGACTGTATCCCAAAGAGATCATAAAAATGGGAAAGGGTCCCACATGTACAAAAATATTTATAACAGCTCTCTTTGTGGTGGCCAAGAACTGGAAATTGAGGGGATGTCCATCAATTGGGGAATGGCAAAACAAGTTGTGGCGTACAAATGTAATAGAATACTACTGTGCTATAAGAAACGATGAACAGGTAGACTTCAGAGAGGCCTGGAAGGACTTATATGAACTGATGCTGAGTGAAAGGAGCAGAAGCAGTAGAACTTTGTACACAGCAACAACCGCAGTGTGCAAGGAATTTTTCTGATAGACTTAGCCCTTCACGGCAAAGCAAGGATTTTAAAAATTCCCAGTGGACTTGAGGCAAAATGCCATCCACGCTCAGAGAAAGAACTATGGAATCAGAATGAAGCAGACTATTTTCTCTTGTGTTATATTTTGTTTTGTTTTGTTTTCATGGTTTCTCCCATTCATTTTAATTCTTCTATGCAACAGATTAAGGTAAAAATGTATTTAATAAGAATGTATGTGTAGAACCTATATAAGACTGCAGGCTGTCTGAGGGAGGGAGAAGTAGGGGGGAAGAGAGGGGGAGAAAACCTAACATACATGGAAGTGATTGTAGAAAACTGAAAACAAATTAATTTTAAAAAATTCAAAGGTCATGGAAATTCCATTTGGAATTTATTGTGTAAGATTATTTTAATCCTATTTTCCTTATATAGCTCTCCAATTTCACCAGAAGTTTTACTGAATAATGAATTCCTTCCTCAGCTTTTTTGTGATACTGGATTTATCAAATACTAATCTGTCATATGTCTTTGCTTCTAATTCTGGATGATCTATTTTGTTTCATTAATCTGTTTTTATACAGTACCAGGTATTTTGATACTTATCCTTTTTCAGAATAAGTTGAAATCTGGTAGTGCAAATCTCTCTTCTTCTTTTTTCCTTCTTAATTCCTCTTGAGATTCTTGACCTTGCAAAAGCCTGCTGTTCCCTTATTCCTATTAATACTTTCATTGAGGATGCCCTCCATGCATGTGTAAATGAATCTCATAAAAGTTTTGCAGCACTGGGAAAGAAGGTCAATAGTTGATATTCTCTTGGGTACCTTTTTTGTAGCATTAATAACCTCTACATGTTCCCTCCCTTCATGACTTTGGCATCTTTCCCTTCTTCAGATTTCTTGAGAACTGATTCCTCAGTGCCCTCACGATTTTGTCACCCAAAGCATAAACATTTTTTGATGTTACATTTGGTCCATTTGGACTACTTTTTCCATCTGTTCTCTTTTGTGCCAGCTCTACCTCCTTTATATAAGCACAACTGGGACTGTGAAGTAAGAGTCTAAGTGTGATGGCTCTGCTGAATTTGATGGTAAGAATAGTTGACCACATGGTGAGGGAGAGCAAGAATTGGGCAGAACAAATGTTCCATTAGTATCCCCAGGAAGTCAGGAGAAAGTGAGGAAGGCAGAACTGCTAACTATTTCTCTATGGGGTTTAACAACTTAAAGCATCCAGAAGTGTAGCCCACTTTCAATTCATCCAATCCTGTTTCTCCTTCTGACACAGAACAAGAGAGAGAAAGTATGTCCCTACTTTGTGAAGGGATCACCAGGTGTTAACACTTTGTTACCACACCAGGACGTCATATGAGTCATCAAGTGACTCATATGCCAATGGAGGTTGGGACAGGCAGAAGAGCAGAATTAAATTCCCTCTCCTTTATATTTTGAAACAATCCTAACTTTACTTTTCTTGCTGTTGGAATAACTAGTATCAATTGATATCATTATAATATCACAAAGTTCTACCCTGGCTCCTTGTCATCTTATAGAAGTTACTCTAGGTTCTCAAAGTCTATGGCAGCAGAGTACAACTTTGGACAGTTCCTACTACACTGGAAAAGCATTGACTACAAAGCCAGAAGTAGTCTGAGTCTGCTTTCCAAGGACCAAGTAGTTCATATGAAGAGGCTGATCACCAGTAGGCCAGTCACTTTATGATGAGTACTTTGTCAATTACTACCCATGAAACAAACCAACTAAAAGACAAAATGGTCTTCCACCTCATGCCTCCTTTCAGTTCTGTAGCTGTATTGAGACTCAAAGGATTAGACCAACTTTAAACATGAACATAATTGTTGGTGCCCTAAACCTGAGATCTTTGCCTAGAAACTAATGGGTAGAAATTAGTGGAGGAAGTGAATAATAGCAATCTTGAAATTCTTGTTATAAATGAAACCAGAAAACACAAGGAAGTTATAGTAAATAGAAGGAAGGCTCACCAGTTCTCTTTGAAGAGGAAAATAAAGAGTTGGTTTTATTACATAGCCAAAGGTAGCAAGAAGCATCATTTTTAATGGGATACTTGTTTATCTCATATTTCAGTGTTCTGGGTAAGCATTTGTAAGACCATCATGAAGATAATTGTAACTTATGCACTAATAGCTGTTGCAAAGGATGAGGAGGGAAGAAAATTTTTCAAAGAATGGGATAAGCTCCTCCAAGTTTAAGCATTGCATACTACAATACTTAGGCAACTAGGTGATGTAATGAATTGAGTGACAGGTCTGGGGTCAGGAAGACTCATCTTCCTGAATTCAAATCTGGCCTTAAACACTTATTACCTGTGTGACCTTAGGTGAATCACTTAACCCTGTTTACTTCAGTTTCCTCATCAGTAAAATGACCTGGAGAAGGAAATGGCAAATCACTCCAGTATCTTCGCCAAGAAAACCCCAAATGGATTCACCAAGAGTCAGACACACCTGAAAATGACTGAACAACAATAGTATAGTATTTTGTGATATGAGTGCAAATATGCAAAATATGTTGGAAAACATGGTTCATAAGAAACCTTCTTTGGCCTCCCCAGTTGCTAATGTCATCCCCTCCATGGTTATCTTGTATTCCTTTGCATGTATTTTGTAATGGGGATTATATCTTAGCTACCATGCCTGCTTCCAACTGACCATGTATGTTGGCTCAGTACTCAGGTTTTGGAATGAGACAGCAATCTACTTATTGGTCCCTTAGCCCAGTGGAAGCAGCAGGAGAGAGGTTTCATCAGTTTAAACTGCAGACAACTTCCATTTTACTCTCTTCTTTCAACTCTCCTGTGTGACAACTAGACTTCTCACATGAAGACAAGGATGTGGGGGGATGGGGAGGGGGTGGTGATTCCTTCCATGTGACAGCTAGAACTGGGACTCACTAGATGAGCAGGATCTTAGGTCTCTGCTTCTCTCTTACATTTTGTGTTTTTCTGTCTGATTGCAGGTGAAAGAATAGGAATGCCAAGATGGGTATGTCCAGGATTGGAAGCTTTCTTGAGATCGGAGATCTGGGGGACCTTGGTCACAAATGGTATTATTTGTTGTTGTTTGTCCTTTATTTTCTAAGAGGATCATGACATCAGAGAGGTGATGCCATGACTTGCAAGTGATTTAAGTGAGGCAGGGCTGTGTAAAGTCACCAGTCTCACTGTCTCCTCCAGAGTCATCTGGGTGCAGTGGCCAAATACAGACTGACTGGAGATGGCTCAGGATGCAATGGGAGACCTTGACCATTTTAACCTTTTTAAGGTCTTTAACAGGTCTCAGTTTGACTGAAGCAACACCTATTCAATGATTAAGACTAGGTAATAAATGAGGCAAAGAATGACCTCCTTAACCTAGTTTTAAAAAAAAATCAATCTGAGAGGGGAAGACCCTCAAGGTTTCTGGCCAAAACAGAAAAAATTATTTACACTCACTCTGAGCCATCAGGGTCCAAACAATGACCAAGTGAGGCTTACAAATGTCTAGTGGCAGGGAGTTTTTGCACTGGGTAGGATAACCCCTAATAGAAGTAACAGTTCAGCCCTGGCCTGACTTGTCAGAAGACATGGGCCTGGACGGAAATGTTTGGACTGCATAGAGTTGAAATTAAAAAGTCTGTTCAGCAGCCTCACAAACTTCATCTTGTTTTGATGCTTTAAGTATCAGCCTCCCAGGAGAATATAACAGTATTCCTGCAGCTTATTGTAAGTCTTTGTTAATGTGTACTTGTGAAAGCCTGTTGTGTTTAGCATTTCTTTTATGTGGAGGAAATAAATAGCTGTCCTAAACCTGATTCTCAATGCTCATTGGGTGTCTTTCCACTCCTTCCTTTGGGGAAATTTTAGACATGAGTCATAATCCAAGCTTTAAGTTATTTTTCCTTTGAGTACCTGGGTATCAGTGGAGGGAGGCAGAGATGAAGAGCCAAAGAGTGAGAGAAAAACATCTTAACACCTCTCATTAGAGACCAGACTTCTCCAGAATGGCATCTAGTTGCCAGCAAGAACAGAGGTGGGGAGGGAGAGGATACAGTCTGCCAACCCTCTGGACATGTTAAGCACCAAATAATTTCATCAAAATGGCATGATTTATATTTTAACATATGGGAAATGCCTGGTTATCAAAGTGGGAACTATTTCTGAACCAGCATCCTTATATAGTCAAATCATAGACTTGTTAGAGCAAAAATTAAAATCAATATCCAATTTGAAGAAAGAATAAAAATGAAAAGAAGGTATGGTATGTCACTGAAGCAGTTCTAACCTGACCTATTTAAATATGCTGATAATATTTAAAACAGGAAATAGATAAAGGAACATACATCAATGTAGACTATCATCACTTCCTAAGGACGCTTAACCAATGTCAACCAATAGCACCAAGACCAATACTGCCTGATAATCTCCCCAGTCAGCAAATAGTTGATCTCCTCACCAAAACAAGATATGACAGCCAAAGTAGGTCCATGTTGTAAAAGAACAAAAATGAGTTGAGGGAAAAAAGCTTACAAAAAGTTTGGTTGGAGGTCTACCTAAACTATATCATGCAAGAGATTTTAAGAACGAAACTGAGAGGAGGGCAATAAACAGGCAAAAAATGGGAGAAAATCCATAATGAATTCACTAATAAATTCTTATCTTTATAAATTTGAACTCCACATGAAAGTCCCTATGTGTTGTCAAGGGAGTAGAAATAACACTACAGAAAACCAAGTTGAAAGAGCAGTAGTAGTAAACTCAGTATAGACTGGTGGAGGTGACACCATTTTGAGACCTTTGAGGGTTTGATTTTCAATAAATCTGAAAGAAATACTTGGCAAATACTTTATTACCATTAAAAATGTGATCAAGAAATATCAATTACCAATAACCCATTTTCCCATTTTCTCATTTGTATAAAGTCTTCATAAGAATAATCTACACACACAGTCTTCCCCTTTCCCTTCCCCTATAGAATGTTGTCTCTCCTATTAAAATACAAACTCTTGGAGGACAGCCATGGTTTTTGGTTTTGCTTTTCCTTTATATCCCCAGTGCTTACCATAGTAGTTGGTTGATAGTAAGCACTTAATAAATGTTTGTTGATTAATCGATTGACTGATACTTCCATGACACTAGGGCATCCTTGGAGAATAGATGAAAACTAAACAATCAGACATTTGCAAATTATGTTCTTGCAGCAGAACACATTTTCATAGTCTTATACTTGACTGAAAGTTGGAGAGAATACAAGATCACAATGTGCTCATTATTTGTTGACAATAAACAACATTCAATTCAGTAGAACAACATGCTGACTTATAGGCCTTCCTCAACCAAGGTGTTTTTGTCAATATGTCAAAACATACACAATTCTTGCAAAGACATAACAGTACAGATAACTCTGTTTGACAACATTCTGATGATTAATATCCAGTGGAGCATGAAACAGGGAGGCACATGCTCACCAAAGATGTTTTCCCACATCATGGAGAATGACTAGCACAAAGTCCAAATGGAAGATGGATTTCCATGAGATGGTAAGATCTTCCAGCTGGTCTTATTTTGGATGATAATGTTCACATTGCATTTAGCCCCAGGATACTGTAGTGCCTCTTAAAAATGATCATAATCACTCAAAAAAGTTTGATCAAATGATACAGATACAAAGGAACACGCAGATGAAGAATGTCTTTTATTCAGACTATGATATGTAATTAGATGGACCATCTATAGAGCAGATCCATCAATACACATATTTTGAATCAAAAGTACAGAAGGACAATGAATGGGGTTTAGAATTTGATAGAGCCAGAGGTGGCTGAATTATATTGGGAAGTTATTCAATAACTTTATTAACCTAAAGCTTCTTCCTGAAACAAAAGTTCATCTGTTTTTAACATGAATAATTTACTGCTGATGTAGTACAACTACAAGTCACATAGCATAGCAATCTCCAAAAAATCATAATTGTGACTCACCCAAAGGGCAATAAAAGGCACACAGGGAAGTATAGGTAAACTGTGAAATGTTACCAGTGAAGAATTGTGCAACGAAAATGTCATAAAGGCATCAGACAAAAGTAAGAAAAGAAAAGGAGACAGGTAGATCAGTCAACATGAGTGAAAAAAGAGCAACGGATGGTCCACAAGCAATACTGACATCTAGGTAACATAAAAAGATCTAGGAGAGTTGGTCAATCAATCAGAAAGCATTAAGGTACTTACTTTGTACCAGAAACTTTGCTTAGTGCTAGGAAGACAAAGAAAAAATATAATCCCTGCCCTCAAGCAGCTTAAATTCTAATGAGGGGAAATGTAAATAAATAGGTTTATGTAGACACAGAGAGAGCAGATTAAAGCAGTCTCTGCAAAGAAGGCACTGTTGGGAGTAGTGATACTGGGAAAAGCCTCCTGAATAAGGTGGCATTTAAACTATTTTGAAGTAATCAAAGAATGTGCCAGGTTGTGAAGAGCTATAAATGGCAAATAAATGTATTTGTGTTTGGTCCTAGAGGTAACTGGAATCCCACTAAGATTTGTTGAGTAGGGAAGTGACATGGTTGGAGTTGTACCTTAGGAAAATTACTCTGATAGCTGTGTGGAACAGCTACCGTGGATCTGAATGGGAAAGGACAAGGCAGGGAGACTAATTAGAAGGCTATTGCAATTGTCCAAGCAAAAGATGATAAGAGCTTGAATTAGGGAAGTGACCATATAAATGGAAAGAAGATCTTAAAACAATGGCTGGACCTCCTATGATTTTGTTGTTGTTTAGTCATTTTCAGTCATGTCTGACTCTTCGTGATCCCATTTGGGATTCTCTTGGCAGAAATATTGGAGTGGTTTGCCTTTTCTTTCTCCAGCTCATTTTACAGATGAGGAAACTGAAGTAAACAGGGTTAAGCGACTTGTCTAAGGTCACACAACTAGTAAGTGTTTGAGGCCAGATTTGAACTCAGAAGACGAGTCTTTCTTATTGCAGGTCTGGCATTCTATCTACTGTGAGTTTTACAGTAGCACATGAACAAGAGTTGAACATATGAGAAGGTGTATCTGGGTTGTAATCATTGGTGGGAGCACTAATATTGAAGAGGTCATAAATCTATCAAAATTTCAAAGTATAATTTATTCTACTGATAATATTCCTAATGGTGAACCACATTTCCATTCTTGGCATAAATCTTACTTGATCATAATGAATAATTTTTAAATATATTATTGTATTCTATTTCCAGTGTTTCATGACTTTGCCTTGATATTCATTAATGATATTGGCCTATAATTCTCTCTCAGATTTAGAGATCAGAACTGCATTTGTCTCATAGGAACAATTAGCTTGGATGTCACTCTGAAAAGTTTATCTACTTTATAAGCCTCAGTTTCCTTATCTGGAAAATGAGGAAGTTGAATAATCCAGAAGACCAATGGTCAATGAAACATGTGATCTGCCTGCTAACAGAGAAATGATGAACTCAAGATGCAGAAGGAGACATACATTTTTGGATGTGGCCCCTGTGAGAACTTCTTTTGTTGGATTATGCATCTGTTACATGAATTTTGTTTTTCTTTTCTTTTTTCAACAGGGTAGGGGTGCTGGGAGGAAAAGAAACTTGTTAAGTGTTAACTGAAAAAAAGAAAGTAAAATGAGGAGGTGGGACTAGTTGGTCTCTAAGAAGTTAAGTGACTTGCCCAAGGTCACAAGATCCACATGGCAAAGCTTGTATTTGAAACCAGGTGCTCTGACTCCAAATTCAGTGTTTTTTCCAGTGAAAAGAGATAACCTAACCAGACAAATGTACCACTTAAGGGAGTCCTGGTGGACTTCTTGGTTCCACGAGTGCATTCCTGGAAACCTTTAAGAAATCTATCATGGAATTAGAGGTATAGAGCACCTACCTCCCATCCACTGTTGTGAGGATGAAACGAGATAATAATTGTAGAGCACTTAGCACAATACCTGGCACAGAACAGGTACTATGGGAATGTCAGCTGCTATTATTATAATTATATAGCTATGTATAATAACTTCCAAGTTTTCTTTATTTCTTCCATAGTCAGTGTGATCTCTGATTATTTTAGATTTTTCTCTTTCCTCTTTTCAACTAAATTTGCTAATAGTTTATAAATTTTATTGGCCTTTTAAATAATGTTTATTGGTTAATTTATTTCCTTTTATTTCCTGTTTTAAGGATTTCTCCATTTTTCTAAAAATTTCGTTTGGTGCTTGCTTTTAGTATATTCGTTTGTTTGTTTTCTATTTTATTTAAATACAAACTCAAATTGTTAATTTTTTCTTTTTCTCTTTTGTTGACATAAGGTTCTGGGCTATAAATGTGCCTATGAGTATTGCTTGGCTGCACCCCATAAATTTTGGCATGCTATATTTATATCCTAAGCTTTCATATAATTACTGTTTCTACAATTTTGGCCAAAGAAATATTCAACAAGTCATTTTAGTCTCCACATAAGCATACAAGTCTAATTTTTTCCATTATTATATTGCATTTTATTAGATTTAACTCATTGTCCTAGTCTGTCAAATGCTTTAGAAACACGAACTCTTTGGTCTATTGTGTTAGCTGTCCCAAGCATGACGAGGTCAAAGAAAGAAAATGGCTAACATGTACAGAAAATACTTATAAAAGCACATTTTGGTGCAGCAAAGACACATTTGTGTCTTCAAATTTGACAACTATGTCCCCTATGCTTTTACTGAAGTCATTGTTTAAGAAGTAAATAGTACAGATCCATAAATAACTTCATTGGAGTCTGGTCTAGACTGATACATATATGAGAAAAATACATAATTTTGTTAGTGCAGAAAATTCATATACCAGTTGAGATTGCAAACAACTGTGAAAAAGTGAGTAAATCCTAGGAAACTGCTCAAGGGCCATAGAGTATCACATAATTTGCACATAGCTAATAAGATGTCTGGGCAGGATTTGAATGTAGCACTTTCTAACTTCAAGTCAGCATTCTATCCACTTTTTATCCTTTTTATTCTATGATCTAACTTCCATCTCCAGATCTTTTCCAAAAGTCCATAAGTGACTTTATCAAGTGATTAGCTAGGTAAACAATATGTAAGGTGTTCCTCTGACTTACAAGCCTAGTGTTCTTGTCCAATAAAAAAGGAAACAAGGTTAATCTGGTGTGAGCTGTTTTTATTTCTTTGTATTTTTTTAAATTAATGTTTATTGATACACATGGTATCCCCAAAGTCTTAATGAAGTTTTAAACTTTTAATGGTTTAAAATTGTACTTAAGACTTTTGGAACACCCTGTACTTGGTTTTTATATCAACTCATTTCCCAATGTATTCTTTCCTCCTCCCCCTCCCAGAGAGCTATCCCCTTATAACAACAACAGATTAAAAAAAGAAAGGGGATTTTAACCAACTTATCAGAGAAGGCAGCATAGCATAGTAGAAAGACCACTATCTCTGAAGTCGGAGAAAATGGGTTCAAATTCAGTCTCTAACATTTACTACCTGAAAGATCTTGGGCAAGTCACTTAACTGGGCTCCAGTTTTTTCATCTGTAAAATTAAGGGGTTGGACTAGATGACCTCTTACAGTCTTTTAGATCTATGATTTTTTGATCAAAAGAGTCTGACATTAACTATAGTATTCCACATCCAAAGTCCCTTACCTCTACAAAGAAGGAAGAGGGATACCTTCCCATAACTTTTCTTTGGAGTCAAGCTTAGTCACTACAGTTTCACAGTTTTCCTTTTCAATTGCCCCATGGTGTTCTTTCAACATTTATATCGTTGTAGCCGTTGAAATTCTTGCTTTCCTAGTTCTCTTCACTTCACTTTGCATCATTTTTTATAAGTCCTTCCATCATGATTCTATATTTATCACGTGCATCACTTCTAAAATCATTCCTTCTTAAAGTACTCCATTACATTCATGCAACATATTTTTACTCATTCCTCCAATTCACAGGTATCTATTTTTTCCCAATTCTTTGCTACTACAGAAAGTATCATTAAAAATATTTTGGTATTTAGGAGGCCTTTGTTTTTGTCAGTGACCTCCTTGGCATATATGCCCAGTAATGGGATCTATGCGTCAGAACACTTTAATCATTTTTTCCTCACATAATCCCAAATTGATTTCTGGAATGGTTGGACCAAACCATAACTCCATCAACAGTGCATTAGCAGCAATTTTTGTGCTAGCAAAGAATTGTGAACAAAGTGGATAGCCATAAATTGAGGAATGACCAAATAAATTGTGGTACATGAATATTGAACATCACTGTGCGGTAAGAAATTATGAATTGATGAGTACAGAAATGCATGAAAGATCCATATCAATTGATGCAGAATGAAGAAAGCAGAGCCAAGAAAACAATATACACAATGATTAGAACAATGTAAACGGAAAGATCACACACACACACACACACAAACGATCAAAAGTGAATGCTGCAAAATTATGAAGAGCAAGTATAGTTCAAGAAGTAATATGAGAAGCTCCTCTCTTGTTCTCCCCCATGCCATCCCTTTGCATGGGATGAAGGGTACAAGTCGCACATATTTTCCAGCTTTTTCAATGTGATGATCAGTTATGTTATTTTTTGTCATTAAAAATTTATTTTTATTTATTTTGTGAGATTATTTTGTGAGATGGCTGTCTGGTAAAGAGAAAGGGAGAGGGAGGAAAAACTCCCTGAGGAAAATTATAGTGATTTTTAAAAGGCGCCAATAAAACCTTATTGAAAAAAAGAGTAACTTTGTATGCTTATCTTTCACAATCCTTCCAATATATATTATTCCTACATTGTGTTATCCTTTTCAATTTTCCAGATGTGAGGTGAAGCTTTAGAATTGTTTTGATTTGCATTTTTCTTATTAGTATTTGGAGCATTTTTTTGGTATGGTTTACTAATAGATTGAAACCTTTCCTTTAGAACTGTTTGCATGCATTTTCAATCACTTATCTGTTGGGGAATAGCTTTTAATCTTATACATTTTTGTTAGCTACTAATACATCTTGGATATCAGGCCTTCTTGACAAATATTAGATACAAAGATATTTAACCACTCTACCGCTTCTCTTCTCATCTTCATTATATTAATTTTGTTTGGGCAAGAACTTTTGAATTTTATGTAATCAAAATTATTTGTATTATCTTTGGTATTTGGCTTTATTATTTGGTTGGCTAGGAATTCATTCTCTAGCTGTAGATTTCAAAGGTACCAGTTCTGGTTCTCTTTTAATTGTTTAATGGCATGATCTTTAATGTTAGTGTCACACACTCATTTTGATTTTATTGTGTTGACCTAAAGCTAATTTCTGCCAAATTTGATTTTTAGTTTCTTATAAAATAGGGATTTTTTTCCCTAGGTAATGTATACTTTGAACTGATTGTATACTATGTTATTGAGTTCAGTTATTTCTGAATCTTTCTTGTCTAGTCTGGTCTACCTATCTATTTTTCTGTTGTTTTTTTTTTTTTTTTACTACTGCCAAATAGTTTAGATGAATATTTCTTTATAATATAGTCAGATGTCTGGAAATGCCATTCTTCCTTCATTTCTACTTCTTATGTTCACTCCATCTCTGACCAGGTACCTGTTATTCATATAATTTAAGCTATGATTTGGAAAGTCAAATCTCATTTTCAAAAAATATCTTTTTAACCAGCTTTTCTAGAGTTCACAGTGGAATGGGCTAGGAACTGGGTAGGAGTGGTCTTGGGAGAAGTAGAGGATGATCATACATAAGGGGGTAAAAGCAAAGCATGCCATTTTCACCTAAAGTGGTGGGCCTGGAAGACTGAAATTGACTATTATAATAGAAGCTAGATTGATGTGGCCTTCTCTATATGTATAAGTGAACCAGTAGGGCACTTGTGGAATTAATTCACCTAAAAGTTAAAAATGGAATTAGTAATGTTGGTGTTTTGGTGTGTTCCTCCATGAAGTCTCCTAGGTATGTTGCTACTGTTATTACTTCTTCTTAAAGAAGAGAGCAGGATTCTACTACATGGAAGTCCATCCTAGTGTGTACTGTTGCTGGTTCCCCTTAATCAGGTCATCCATCCATCTATCTATCTGTAAGGATGGGAATTTTCACTTCAGCCCCAATTTATATAATCACAGTAGGCACAAACACCTTAACCAAATCAAATAAAATAGCAAATTAGGTATTGAAGAACTTCCCTGTAATTTCATCATAATGTGTGGACAAGCCCTTAATCAGTTTGGAAGGATTGTAGGATTTGGGACCATTGGATGAAAGCAGATGATACACAACATCTAGTTTGTGGTTGGCTGAGAAGACTGAGTCATATTTCTTGGGCTACTTATAAAAATAGCAAGTCAGTTGAGCAGTGAGTCAGTCAAGTGTTAAATCAGAGAGCTGGAGCCAAAACATTGAGAGGTAATAATAGCCCTTGGCAGGCCCTCCTTTTTCCCCTCCACATATGGTATTGACTACATTATTGGAGAAAATGGACCAGTAGGGGACAACAGCTAGGAACAGAGAAAGATATACTGAGGGTGAATAGTCAAGCAATAAGGATTTATAAAGCACTTACTATGCGCCAGGCATAGTGTTCAGCACTGGACATACAAAGAAAGGTATAAGACAGTTCTTTCTCTCAAGGGGCTCAGAGTCTAATTGAGGGAAACAGTGCAAACAACTATATACATGATAAATTGGATTTAATAGAGAGAGGGCACTAGCATTAAAGAGGATCAGGAAAGTCTTCTTATAAAAGATGAGATTTTATCTGGGACTTGAAGGAAGTCAGGAGGTGGAGATGAGGAGGGAGAACATCTCAGGCATGAGGGATAGCCATTGAGAATGCCCAGAATTAGTAGAGTTTCTTGTCTGAAAAAACGGCAAGGAGGCCTGGGTCACTGAATCACAGAACACAGGAGGCAAAGCTGTGGTGGTTGGGAGTGGAGCAGAAGATGTAAGAAGAAAAAAAATTAGAGGGAGCTGGGTTACAAAGGGCTTTGAATGTCAACCAGGATTTTATATTTGATCTTGGAGATAACAAGGAACCATTGCAGCTGATTGAATGGGGGGTGGGGTTTGACATTGTCAAGACCCATATTTTTGGATTATTGGATGACTGAGTAGAGAATGTAATAGAGAGAGGAGAGAAATGAAGCAAGATCAGCTAGAAAACTACTTTAATTGTTTAGTCATAAGATGATGAGGGTCTGTATCAGGGTGATGACGGTATTGGATAAGATGTTAGGAAGGTCAAACTGACATGACTGGGCAATAGGTGGGATATGAGGAGTGAGAGACAGGGTGAAGAACAGAGAATATCACTGAGGTTCTGAGTCTGGGTCACTGGGAGGATAATGGTACCCTCAACAGTAATAAGGAAGTTTGGAAAAAGGAAGTGTTTACTGGGAAAGACAATGGGTTCATTTTTGGACATGTTGAATTTAAGACGTATAGAACATTCAGTTCAAGATGTTTAACAGATAGTTGGAGATGTAAATCTGAAGTTTGGGAGAGAGGTTAGGAATGAATAAGTAGATCTGAGAATCATCAGCAGAGATTATAAATGAATCCATGAGAACTGATAAGATCACTGAGGGAAAAAGAGGAAGAAGAAAAGAGTGTCCAAGGCAGAGTTCTGAAGGAAACTCACCTTCAGCAGGTGTGACCTGGATGAAGATCCAGCAAAGGATACTGAGAAAGAGAGGTCAGATAGGTAGGAGAACCACAACAGGATAGTGGCACAAAAGCCCAAAGAGAAGACAGTATTAAGGAGAAAGGGGTAACCGACAATGCCAAAGGCTACAGAAGAATTCAAAAAGAATGAGGATTTTTAAAAGGCTATTCATTAAATTTGACAATTAAAAGATCACTGGTAACTTTGAAGAGAGAAGTTTTGATTGAATGATAGGGTTGAAAGTCAGACTATAGAAAATTAAGAAGAGAGTGAAAGTAAAGGAAATGGAGGTTTAGATTGTCTAAAAAATTTCACCACCAAAAGGAGAAGAGATAGGGGATGATAGTAAGTAGGGGATGGACAGATCTAGCGAGAGATTTTTTAAGATGAGGGAGACACATGAGCTTGTTTGTCGGTAGTAGGGAAACAGCCAGTAAACAAAGAGACATTTAAGATATGTGAGAGAGCAAGGATGATGGAGGAGGTCATCTTCTAAAGAAGAAAGGATGGGATTGGATCACATGGAAGTGTAAAAGGCTTTACCTTGGCAAGAAGAGCTACCTCCACAAAAGTGGAGGAGATAGTGACAGAAGTTCTCAGGGTGATAAAATGAGGATGAAAGGATCTAATGGCCTCATTTTTTAAAATTGAAATATGAGTCAAGGTTCTTAGTTGAGAGGGTGCAGGAGACTGAGCCATAGAAGGTGTGAAGAGATATGAAAAGCATTGGTAGAACCACTGTGCTTCTCTACTCTCCCACCTCTAATTTGGAAAATGAAAAGGAAGAAATTAAAGGGGAAGGGAAGCTGCCCTGCCCCTCACCTAGCCTCCATGTGTACATGAACACATGGTATCTATGTTCCTTTTGAATTTATTCTTTCCTGATCTTAGACAAATAAGTGTCCCAAGATAGGAGTGACCATGTGACCCGGTGAGTTTGGGAGATCCAGCAGTCACACTGCTGCCTGGATAAAGTAGCACTGGTTGTTGGAGCAGTAATAGCCAACAATAGATGAAGGACCAGCACACGGCTGTGGAAAGATAGTCATCTTAATATGGTGAAAACTTCAGAGAGTGAAAACCCCTATCAATATCAGTGAAAAGGGCTAGCTATGAACTCAACTGAGGCACTGGCTCTCAGCGTCCAGCAGAAAGCTTCATACAAAGTGAGATTCATGAAGACTCTCTGAAGGGGGAAAAAAAATTCCAGGAACTAGGAGCTGTGAAGTAATCCTTTGTCACATCTATTCTCTGTAAATATGATTTGCTATCATTATACTTTAATTTTAATTTTACCCAGGGACCTTGTGTATACAAAAAGTTAGGGGTCCTCAAACTTTTGAGGGGATTAAAAAAAAACTAACTGTACTTGCATACCATCTCAGTAAAAAGAGCTTTGCTAAAAACTAATTGAAGCTTCTAGCTGATAATCAATGAAAAATCTAATAGAGGGGGTTCCTGAGTAACAGTACTAGAAACCTTAGCCCCTCAATTTTACCCCTAGAAGGGAGGGGAGTAGCTAACTTCTAGGGACTTCCAACCCATAAGTGATGGTTTAGGTTAGGGAGAGCCACCCCAGAAGCAGTGCTCCATATCCATTATTCTCTCCTTCCCCTTCTAGCCTTCCTTCTTTCCTTCCCCCACTTCCTCTGTTGCTTTCTCTTCTCTCCCTGTTTAAACATGTCTACAGTGAGGGATATAGACCAAGGTGTAGAACCCCATCTTGAAAGCTCCACATATTCCTCTTAAGTCTCACATTCCCTCATTTTCTAACCTCATCAATCTTGTTTCTCCTTTCCTCAGTTCTTGTTCTGCATGCTGCCATTTTTCTTGTGTCAACTAAACCATCTAGGGCTCACTTTCACACAGATTTGTGAAGTATCTAAAATTACCTAATGGCATGATTATCTTAGATATTATCTGGTCCAATATTTTCACACGACAGAATGACAAATTTGAGGCCCCAAGGCGGGGAAGAGGTTCTCAAGGTCATAAAGTGTAATGGTAATTTGAATTGGAAAATCTTTCCTATTCATTAATAGGCCTATTAAGTCACATGGAGCCTGTGGTGAGAGGAGTTTGCTGAATGGGTGGAGCAGGAGGAGGCAGAGCTGAGAGGCAGTTAGTCTTGAGAGCAGTCAGAGCTAGGAAGGGTGCAGGCTCCTGGGTAGCATGAGGGATTTTTGGATTGTTTGTGATTTTGTTTAAGGGAGCCTGCTTGTGATGAATGTAACGGACCTGGTTTGTGGGAAGCCTAGCAGGGGGAAGGCTTGGGGATGGTGTTGTCCTCTGCATTGTTATTGTGTACAGATTTTTGTTGCTGTGATGGATTTGGGTCTCAATAAATATTTTGGTTCTGCCTTCCATGTGGAGAGTCTGTGGTATTTCCTGATTCTGAATTGTACTGTGATATTCATGGCTGCCCTGGATGCCGTGAATATTGCATTGGTGCTATGTAAAGTGAATCTGTGGCTGCCCATCACACCAGGATGCTTTCCCTGTATTAAACCAAGTCATCTTTTGGGTCTTTCCTGCCCTGTTAGGTCACAAGCTCCATGAGGGAGGTGACCTGTTTCATTCATCTTTGAGCTCCCCAGTGCAGACCATAGGACCTCTCATGGAGTAGGCATTCATAAGTGTTTGACTGGGGTGAGTATTTTTGCACCTACTAATAGACCTTCCAGTACCAATGATGGAATGGTTTGGAGTGTGCTAGGAGTTTTCTATCTGAACCACAAGTCCACCTTGGCTCAAAACTAGCTCCAGTCACTCCTTGAAGTCATCAATTCACTTCTTGGAGTGTGGGGGAGGAATCATAAACTTCAGAGCTGGAAAAGATCCTAGAAGTCATTTAGTCCAATCCTTTAGTTTTATAGATGAGGGAAATAAGGTCCTGAGAGGTTATGTTGTCAAGGTCATACAGTTGGGCCAGGATTTGAACCCACGTCCTCTGACACCCAGTTGAATGCTCTGTCCAGTCTCTCATGCTGACTCTCTCAGGGTTCCCTTTGGCAGAATGGTGGTATTGCTTTGTGACTTCAAATGGGCCTCTGAAAACCCATTCTAATCCTCAATACAGGAATTTCCTGTAGCCCATGAGGAAGGATTGTGATGACATCCATAGGTATTACATTTCTGTCTCCTCATCCCTGATGAGACATTAGGGAGGTAAAAAATCCTGTAGAAAATTACATGCTGATAGGGACAGTATAGTGGAGTTGTACATAGATAGCAACTCAAGGGAAATGGCCTCGGAGAATTCATTAACACACAATATTAATTAACAGGGTCACATTTGTGGTTAGATTGCAGGGATGGGAGAAATCGAGTTTGCAGTAGCAGTAGCAGCTGAGAGCCCTGCTAACTTTTTCCCTGGTCAGAACCCATTAAGAGTTCTGTTTTCAGTTTTGTCCACTACCTTGCTGAAAGGCATTGGCAAGCTGGGAGTCTTCAGGAAGTGGGTGGGTTGGGATAGTGAGGGGATCACAGACTATGCTCCTGAGGATTGATTGAAAGATGAAGATGTTTAATCAGAGAAGGGAAGACTTAGGGGGCAAATGAGATCAGAATTGGCAAGCTCTGGCCCTAGGGCCGAGGCTGCTTCTTTGCCCAGTTTCCTATTTCCTTTTGGGTGTGGCTGGCCCTTGGTCCATGGCTGTGGAAGACTGAGGGTATAGTGCTGAGTGTCAGAAGCCTGCTAATGATTCCTGGGGGAATGGGGGAAAGGAGGATGACAAACTTCATTTCTAATATTTGTTGCTTTGAAGGGGAACAGTATCTACCTGGGAGCTTCTAAGAGTCCTTCCCTTGGTAACAGATCTGCAAACACTTAAGGGCACCTGGGCATTCAAAATGACCCCCTGCTGCCTCTTTCTACAAAGTGATGCATCCTTTTGTTCAGAGAATAACCCCCAGGGATTGGAATCTGTTTTGTGAACCCTAGCTTGCTACATAGTGGGTTTTGTGGAAACATCAATGTCCCAGTTCAGACATGGCAGCCAGCAATTCCTCAGTGGCCCTAGAACCTTCAAGCAAAAGTCTTCCAATATGTAGCAAGGGGGGTGCCACATTCCAGATTGGTTGGTTTACTGTTCTTGAAACTCAGCACTTGATGCCCAGCATTCGTGCCTTGGTAGCATCTGTCCCCCATACCCAGATTCACTCCCTCCTCACCTGCTCCCTCTTAAAACCTCTTGTTTTTTCTTCAAGGCTCAGCTCACGTACCATTTTCCTTATTCCCTCAGGAGTTAGTACTCAACCTCCTGTTTACAGGTTGTATCCCATCAGTACAGTGTAAACTTCCTGAAGTCAAGGACTGTTTTCTTTGTCTTTTTGTATCTCCACACCTAGTAAAGGGCCTTGCAAATAGGAGGTCCTTAATATTTGTTAGATTAGAAAGAGAAGCCTTGTTGGCACCCTGTCTCCTTTTCTGAAGCTTCCCCCCTTAGCCAGAGGCCCTCCATTCCATTCCTCACCCACGCTCTCCCACACACTTAGATTCCAGTTCTGGTCTTCCTCTGCAGTTCCTTTCCACACTCTCCACTCTCTCCTAAGACTGGTGATCCTTCACAGCAGCACAAGCATGGGAAAGAGCTTAGGATTCTGAGTCCAACACTGGATACAAAACTCAGTGGTGATCACTACATGCTTTCTCCTTTGGGGATCTTGCTTTGCTCTTCAATAAAGTGATGTGTGAAAGAAGGAGTTGGATTAAATGGTCTCTATGGTCGCTTCCAATTCCAGATACTGCAGCTGTATTTAATCCAGAAGACGTAAGACAAAAAAAAAAGGATAAATTTTGGATGATTTCTTCAGATATAATGGAAAGACTGATAATGGAGGTGTTTGTCAAAACATGAAGTTGGCTGAATTCTTGAGCCTTGGCTCCATTAGAGCAATGAGACAGGAAAGACTTTGGCACATAATTGTCATAGAGTTTAGAGTTGGAAGGACACGAGTTCAATATGTCATAAGTTTAAATGTAAAGACGTAGAAAGGACCTAGAGGATCATCTAACTGAGCTTCCTCATTTTGCAGATGAGGAAATGGAGTCACAGACAGTGGGCCTTGTCCAAGGTTCCACACGTAGTAGAGTGGGAATCTGCACTCAAATCACCTAGCTCCTGATTTGATGCTTTTCCCCCATAACACACCAACCATTTTGAAAAGGGGAAATTGGGGTGTAGAGAAGGAAAGTCTTTTGCTTTTTGTTGAGGGAGGAGAAAGAAAGAGACAGAGAAAGAGAGAGAGAGAGAGAGAGAGAGAGAGAGAGAGAGAGAGAGAGAGAGAGAGAGAGAGAGAAAGAGAGAGAGAGAGAGAGAGAGAGAGAGAGAGAGAGAGAGAAAGAGAGAGAGAGAGAGAGAGAGAGAGGGAGAGAGAGAGAGAAAAAGAGAGAGAGAGAGAGAGAGAGAGAGTGTTCATGCAATGGACTGGAGAGTTTGGCTTAAAATAGCTAAATAAATCTTTAATATTTCTAATTGTAAATGTACATAAATTGCACAGCCACATCGAATTTCTGAACACCAACACCTTTCTCTGTACATTATTACATAGTTTAAAAGTCGAGACCGGAGAAACTCCAGGCAACAGTTCAACTTTTTGCTTTTCTAAACGTTTTTTCCTTTTCACATACTTACAAAATGGAGGTGAGCCTGTTTTCACTTTTCTTTATGAGTCTCTAGAAAACAGAGTGAGGCTGGGCTTCAACAAACAGACAGAGGGAGGGAAAGAGGTATATCTTAGGAGTCGGCGAGATGCTCTGTGGGAATTCAGGGTTGTGTAAGGTGACACCTTCCCCATATCTTCTGAGAAGTTGGAGGAAGGAGAGTCATTTACAAGAAATTAGGCAGTTAATTGAGCAGAAAAATTAAGCCCCTCTCCCCTTCAAATGACCTTGGAAAATTCATTGATTTCTCATTTATTTTTGGCTTATCAACAGCAGGGTCTCCAGGGACAGTCTGTTCTTCATCTGAGCTCTGGAAAAAACCACTGGTGGGGAGGTATTTGCAAGCTGTTGGACCCAGCAACTCTTGCAGGGCAGGGACCATTTATCTAAGCTCTACCATACTGGGTGGGAGAGAACATTTGGGCTCTCCTGCCCTCCTTCTAGGTGGAGGTATTTGGTTCCTTGGGAATATTTTTTGGCTAGGTGCTTTGCTAACCTCTGCCATGGCCCTAGGACCTTTCAAGGAGGACATTGATGACTCTTGGGGGAACAACGGCATCCTATCCAAAAGGTCTGTAAGAAGAGGTTGATTTCCCTGGGTGAGGTTCAATACCATTTGGCTTCCTCCAGCCCTACCCAAAGCTGGCATACTACCATATGTTTTCCATGTTACCATGTGTTTCTTTACATCTGATCTCCCAGGAGGGAAGAGGAGTAGGAGCTCTTCAGGTTAAGAAGATTCACCTCTGGGCCATGCCAGAAAGGCCTGGTAAGCCCAAGACTCCCAGGACCAACAATCCTGAGGAAACACTCCTATGGGGATGGGGCCTGTGGCTGTGATTGTCGGAGCTATGTCCCAGCCACTCAGATGGTGCCTTATCCTGAGAGGGCAAAAGCATGGCCCTTCACAGAGCAGATTGAGCCTACTCCTCCAGTTAAGCTCTCCTGGAACCAAATTAAAAAAAAAATCTAGATCCTATTTTTGGCAATATTCTGATAATCGGGGAAAAATCTTTTTGTTCCAACCCCATAAATTCCTAATCTTAGGAATTTAGTCCTGGAACCTCAGAAGTCGTCTCTTCCAACCTCTTCATTTTACAGATAAAGAAACTGAGGCCTAGAAAAGAAAAGTGATGTTCTCAAAGTCACACAGCTAGTTAAGGGGCAGAGCTGGGGCTCAAATTCAAGTTTCTTGATTCTAAATCTGGCACTCCCCAGTATACCACAGCTGTCTCCAATCAACTCAAACTTAAAAAAAAAATCCCAACCCTCCTACTGCTCCTCAACTCTGTTTTTTTTTTAATGAGAGAAAACAAAAAATAAAATTCCAAGTCATTCTACAAGCAGCTGCCCAATCCTGTCTGCAAGGCAGCATCAGGCGCAAATCACTATATACAGCTGATAGTGAAAGTTACATTACAATCAAACACCGAGAGAACATTTACAAAAAGAGTTGTCAGACTTGCATTAAGATAAAAATCGATGGACAGTCTGTACACTTTACAGTTTTTGCACCAGATAAGGCTCTCACCAGAGAGCATGAGAATGAGCGAGCAGGTGACAAATGTTATATATAGTGGTCTTCGGTCCCTTGTTGACTTTCTCCCTGGCTGTGGGGACTTGGTCCCCAGTATTGCTATGAGACACACATTTCAGAAACAGAAACTCTGGGGGGGGGGGGGGTTGGTGAAAGGAGGGGGTATGGAGAAACCTTATCTTTTTTTGAAAACAAAAAGGAAAAAAAGAAATGGAGTGCTTATAAATATGGGTATGGTGGACCAGTCTGTATTTGGTAACCAAATATTATGATGGGTAGGAAATTAAAAACAAAAGCCCCAGCCTAAGGTTGTCTGAGTTCTCCACATCTGGCATGGTTCTGAAATGTATAGTAGGGCCTAACTCGATGGCCTGAGAACCCTCAGACAGAAGTGAGGTCCCCCTGTAGGATGAAGGAGCTAAAGAGGCAGTGAAGTGCAAGGATGGGGGAGAAAGATGCTAGTCTACTTCCAACTTAATCAGCCATCCCCTTCTCTACACAGGGCTGAATTTCTCCCCACCAAAGTTCACCCAAAGGCTATTGTCAGCTGGAGAACCTCCTCCAACCCAGAATCTCCTGGGGGAGTTGGGGAAGCACATCTCTACTTATAATGCTTTACTTCTGATCCCTTCATCTTCTAACTAGACTACCATCCATCACAGGATGAGTCTCTCTGGCCCTGACCAAAAATGAGATGGAATTAAATCAGTTTCATGGAAACATTCCCGCCCCCCCCCCCCTCCCCCCGGATCTCTGCTCCTTCCCCAAGCCACCACTTTGGCAGAAATCTCTTGGTGGACTTGAGTCTTGGAGGAATTTGGAAATGGTAGTTTCTGCCCCTAATGGTCAAGAGTACCCTGTTATTCCTAACCTTCCTGGTGCATGGATTTTCAGTGGCCTTTCTGAGGGATGCTTGGCCCTTCTCCAAAGCTAGCTGATTCAGCCAGCAGGAAGAATACTGGGAGCTTCTCCCCTCCCCAAATTCTGATTTGGGAAAGGGGGGTGGTAGTCTGACCATGCCAGGAAGAGGGAAATCAACTGAGCAAAAGGCATTTGGGGGAGGGGGGGAAAGCAGAGATTTCTAGGGACCCAGCATGCCAGCCATAACTGGAATAATTGAGGTCCTGCAGAAATTAAGTTGGGGTAGGGGGAGAGAGAGTTGAGGTTTTTCACCTTCTCTTTGGCTGGTTTCTTGGACCAGCCTCTGCAGGGGTATGACAAGGAGAGACCTGGTCTGCAGCATGGACTTTGCTGGCACTGAGTTGGCACTGGCAACTTGGCTCAGGCTAGAGGCAGGACTCAGTGCTCCATCTCCACCCCCTTATTGGTGGACCCATTAAATACAATCGCGTAGTTGAGCCCCATATCATGGGCTCTTCCCCACCCTGCCTCTAAAGAGTTGTCCTGGCTAGACTTTCTCTGACATAGGATGGAAGGGGACAGCACCAGAAGGTCCTGACTTCGAACCACAACACACAAGAAAAGTAAAAACAAGAACAAAAAGCCAGCCCTGGCCCTGGACGTGTGGGTCCCGTAGGTCCGGGATGGGGTGGGGAGCAGGAGAAAGAGCACAGTCCGGACTGGCCAGCGGGCGTGTGCACGGGGGGCCTGCCGGCTCCTTGCTGCTGTTCCTGTTGGGTGATCATGTTTAACATCCTTCAGGGCTCTTAATTCCCATGTAGTGCGTGCGCTCAATTTAAAGGGCCTGTATTCCAGAAAACGAGCGGGTTTTGTTTCTAATGCATACTGTGAAAGGAAAAAAAATTACAATTACCAATCTTCTCCTGGGCCTCTCCAGTACTACGATTATTATTTACATCATTAGTTATTTCTCTTCTCCAGTTAGCTCATGGCCCATACACTCCCTGTAAGAACCTCTTCAATAAAGCTGGTGGGCAGAGGAACACTCTCTGGGACTCACTTGAACTCTCTTCAAGAAATGCATTATGGCACTTCAGAGAGAACATTAAAAAGGGATACCACTTTTCTGGGGCTTGGAGACCCACTTTTGGGTTTCTGTATAGGATAGCCCAAAGTCTGGAGTCAAGGGCACTTCCTCGTAGATAGGGGTAACAGGGAGAAGGAACTTTAAGAGATCAAAGTATCATAAGGGACCCTCAGAGACCAACTGATTCAGCCTTCTCATTTTATAGACAAATAAACTGAAATGGTGACTTGCTCAAGGTTATCTAGACAGTAACAGCTAGGATTTGAACTAAGGTCACAGAATCACAGATTTAGAGCTGGAAGGGGCCTTCATGGTCATCTAGTCCCACATCCTCATTGGAGAGAAGAGATAAATAGGGCCTCAGACATTTAATTCCTTGTCCAAGGCTGCACAAATAGTAAGCGGTCTTCAACTCCAGATTCTGTCATCTTTTCCCTACTCCACCTACTTTCTTTTCATCTGCCTCTAAGACACTGTTCCAGGAACGTACATCACTGAAGAGCGAAAGAGGGCCTCCGAGACCTAATTCAACCCAGGCAGTTAATAAATGATGAAGAGTCCCAGAAAGGGAGGGATTTGCCAAAGGTCACAGAGATAACAAGAAGAGCAAAGATCTTAACCCAGGACCTCTGACACTACTGTACTGTTTCCCAGGAAGCACTTTTCCCTTGGTGGCTTTCAGGGCTTTACAAACTGCAACAAAATTTTTTAAAAAGTGCTAAATTTCCTTGTGGGAGACTATTTAACCAGCAGGAGGGGAAAAAAATCAGCATGGATGGGAGGAAAACAAGACAGGGGATGAAAGAAATCTTTCTTTGTTCCCCTTGCCAAGAGTGTCTGAGCCAACTTTCCACCTTTGGTCAGTTAAATTGGCCTTGGTCTGAGAAGCCTTCACTGAAGGTTATGCTACCCAGTGGATTCTAATTAAAAAAAAGGCTAATATAATAGGTAATCATGGAAGCCTAGAACACTAGATGGAGTCTGGAGTCTCCTGGAGATTGGGTTAGAGGGACTCAGAAGGGATATGGAAACATTCCCCCATTCCCATTTGATCAGAAGGGACCAGTCACTTCCTTTACATGCTCTCTTCCATAGTTCTCCCTAGTAGCTGACCTTCATTAGAACCTCCTGGTATAATTAAAAACAAAACAAAAACAAAAATTCAGTCATTACTGGGGTAAGGACAAAGTGTAACAGTCTCTGGCTGGGCCTTTCCCCTCCCTCCTTCCCTTCCACATCACATGATAGATACTATGGCAACCTCTATCACAGAAAAACCTTTGAAAGACTCCAAAGGGGGATGGGTTGTCTCAGGAGGTCCTTATCAATAAAACTCTGCAAGCATAGCCTTGATTAAGATGGTGAAGAGAGATTTAGAGATTAGACAAGATGGCACCAAAGTTCCTTTCTAACTTTAACATTCCATGACCCTCCTCTGGGCTTTTTACAGGATGACCAAGGGCCCAAGGATCATCAAGTTTTGGAACACAGGGTATTCAGAAGGGATCTTAGACCCTTTTACATGCATTGGTAGAGGCAAGTGAGAGAGTAAGTTTGCCTCCTTTGGATCTGTGCTCTTGTTATCTTAGAGCAAACTCAAAAAAAATCATTAAATGTCCCTGTGTGGGGTCCATTTGGAGACCAACTGAAGGAGAAGGGAAAGACAACAGGATGGAAATATGGGGAACAGGGCTAGAAATGAAGAACTCTATTTGCTGCTTCCTTTTTAACTCAGTTGCACCCACAGAGGTAGATGTTCCACTGGGAAGGCAACTCTTCTTGAACATTCCCCTCCTATATGAAAGTACCACCTGTCTACAAAGGAAAGGAGCAAACTGTCCTCCCTCTCCCAAGCTTTTAAAAGCAGAGGGGAAAGGCTTAAGAGTTCTTCATCCTAGAAAGGGGAACTTGGGGTAGTTGGGATGGGGTGGGGAAGTATAATTGTTGTCTCTAACAATCTGAAGACCAATCACGTGTAAGAGAGATTAGACTTTATTTGGCCTGGGCCCCAGAGGAAAGAATTAGGAATTCCAGGAGGAAAGCTACAGAATGGCAGATTTGGGCTCACCAGAACTTTTTAACAATCAGAACTCGTCAGCAACGGAAAGGAGGGACTCATTAGATAATAATTTCCCTATTACTGGAGGTGTGCAAGCAGAGGATATATGCCTACTTCTCAGGGATTTGGCAAAGGGTATTCCTGTTCATGTATGGATTGGGCTAGGTAGCCTCCGGGGTCCCTTTTAACTCTGCAATCCTATGATCTTATCTTTTGTGAACTGTCTTCCATTTTAGGATTATTTGCCTAAAATAACTATGGCCCACCCTCTAAAACGAAAACACTCTTCCCTGGGCATTGCTGGAGCAACACTGGTCTGGGGGTAGGGGTTCAGTCCTGGGAGTGGGACTGGAGTGAGTCTTGATTTCTTTGCCCTATCTCTGACTTACAGAAATTAACCCAAGCATTATCAGCCCTGTGAGAATTTGGAGATTTGTCCAGCTCAAAAAGAAAAAGGTAATTGGTTCAAACATTTACACATCAAAAGAAATCCACCAACAGTGACACTTTGCAGTTTGGTTTTCTGGTATTTTTTTTTTCCAAATATAACATTTTTTTCCCCTTAGGCCATACAACTCCCACATATAAGTCTTTTTTTTTCCACCTTCCCCCAAACACATGGGCTTCTTGGAGAGGGGAGAGGAGAGGGAGGAGGCAGTGCCTTCTGCCCCACAGTGCATCAGTCACACACACGCTGGCTCCTATCCTGGCCGGCCTGGTGTCTTGGGGGGAGGGAGGGGAGAGATGAACCATTCTCTGAAGTGGATGTCGCTCCTGCTGCCCCCGGTGCATTGGGTTGGAGATCTTGGGGGTTTTATTTTTATATTTTACTTCTGTCTCCTCCTCCCCCCGTGCCCGGTGGCAGCGGCAGCGCTCCTCCTCCCTCCAGGTGAGTTAACAATTGCTGCTGTTTCTGAATTCGCCATTCTCTGTAATCTGCAATTTGGTTGGGTTTGTGGGGGAGATGCCGTTACGGGTCTGCATGCTGTACCTCTCTTTCAGCTGGGTCAGGGCGCTCATGAGGCGTGCATTGGCTGCGTCCAGTGAGGCAATGCGCTTTTCCTGTGAATGACAAAGTAGCCAAAGGAGGAATCACTGGGGAGGGATGGTCTTGGAATACTGGCTCCTTCCCAATATTCCCCAATATGGACTGAACATTGATTTTAACTCAACAGGCCTATAGCTTTGTAAGATTGGTTTTAACTTGACAGGCCTATCTGTTCAACTTTTCCAACTTAAGTCCCAGTGTTGGGAAGGGCAGGGAAAAGAAATGGAATTATAACGCATCTCTAAAATAGTTCATTTATTCATTCACTCATTGATCTGCAGAATGTTAGTGTTGTAACAAGATACCTCTAGACAACTCCAGAACTAAGCAGTCAACTTCACCCACTCTATAAATGAGAAAACCAAGCCACACAATGGGGGAGGGAGTTGTCCAAGGTCACAGAGATAGGATGTGAACCTAGGTATTATGAATTCAAATTCAGTGTTCTTTCCATTAGTCTATGGTGCCTCTCAATTTTCTTTGGGTGCGGTCTTTGGGCATTCTCCTGTCTGACCACTCCTTTGATGCCTCATCATCTGTATTGTATCCCTTAACTGTGAGTATTCTCCAAGGCTGTAGTCTGAGTCTTTTTCTAACTGTATATTCTCTTGATAACTTCATCAGCACTCATAGATTTAATTATCTTTATGCAGATGGCTTCACACATCTATATTTGTAGCCCTAGCTTCTTCCCTAAATGTCACTCCTGCATCACCAGTGGGGTCCCACAATTACCTATTGGCCATTTCAAACTAGATATCCTGAAGATATCTCAAGATCAACACTGAATTAAAACTGAATTCATTATCTTTCCTCCCTCTTAAACTTACCCCTCTCTTCTTTCCAACTTTGCTATTTCTTTCAAAGGCACCATTCCCCCAGTGGCCCAGGTTGTAACCTTAGCATCATTATCTTCTCACTCTCTATTATGCCATACAGACAACCAGTTGTTATTTCTTCACAATAATTCTTGACTTTGACTCCTTTTTTTCTACTCATACTGCCTTAGTTAAGGCTTTTACTACCTCTCACTGAGATTACTGCCACAGCCCCCTAACTGGTCTTCATCATCTGCCTTATCTCATCACTTTAATCTATCCTCCACACTGCTGCCAAAGTGACTTTCCTTATGTGAAAATCTATCCACATCACTCCCCAATTTAAGAAATTTCAGTGACTCCTTTTTTTGAAGGATAAAAAATAAACCACTGTTTAGCTTTGAAAGGTCTTTACAACTTTCCTGTAATAGCTACAACCTTTCCTTCTAACTTCACTGGCTGGCCATTAAAATCCCCTTTGCATGTAGATTCTATAACCTAGCTAAAATGGCCTTTTCTGTTCCTCCTATATGATACTCCATCTCCCTTTCTCAATGTCTTTGCTTTGGCCATCCCATATGCCAGGAATGCCCTTCCTCCTTACTTCTGCTTCACCAAATCCCTCTCTTCTTTTGTGATTCAACTAAGGTGTCATCTTTCCTGATTCCCTCCAAATACTAGGGCCCTTCATCCCAAACTACCTGATGTCTCTCAGACTATTTGGTGTTTATTTAAATTTATTCTCTTAATATCTATTCTATATATAATGTGAGAAATATCTTTATTTTCTTCTCCATTAGAATGTAAGCACCTTGAGAGTAGGATCCGCTATAGTGGGTTGGAAAGAGTCTTGATTTCTTTGCCCTCTTTCTCATAGAGATTAAGGATTAGGGATCATTGGTTAGTTCATTCATTTTATCTCTATACCTAGTGCCTAGCACAGTGCCTGTCACACAGTACACATTTAAAAAATGCTTGCTAGTTGACTGTGCTACCTCCCAATAATATTATCTAATTCAAATTTTGCTATTTTATCTATGAGAATATATCATGGAAAAACTATAAAATTCTTTTCTGAAATCAAGGTTATCTATAGCATTGCCCTGATCTAGCACCCTTGTAAGGATCTTAGCCTGGCATGATTTGTTCTTAGTGAAACTATGTTGACTCCTAATGGTCCCTATATTCCTTGGTAACAAACCATGTTGAATATTCTTTCTAGGATCTGTGAATCAACACAAGGCTTAATAATTGCTCATCTTTAGGCTTCTAATCCCTTAGATCTTCTGAAATGCCTCCAATAGTGACTCTGAAATGACCCAAGTCCCCTTCCCCACTACCTTGGGATAGAATGCCTGAGCCAAGAAAGACATATTCATTTTCAGCAGCTAGGTGCTCTCTTATTTCCTTACATAACTTGGATCTAAGTGCTCTAATTTTAAGAATTTTTTTTACTTCCTATCAATTTAAAACCTACCACCAAGAAATATTATCAATGCTTTCATTCAAGTCACAGATAAAACAATGAAGAGCATTTCTAAGACTCGATGCAAAATGCCATCCACATGCCAGAGAAAGAACTATGGGGTCAGAAGGCAGAATGAAGCAGACTAATTTCTCTTGTGTTATGTGTGGTTTTGTTTAGTTTTACTCATGCTTTCTGCCATTCATTTTAATTCTTCTATGCAACATAAGTAATGTGAAAATGTGCTTAATAAGAATGTATGTGTAGAGTCCATATAAGATTGTATGCCATTTTGGGGATGAAGGGAGAGAAAATTTAAAACTTATGGAAGTGACTGATGAAAACTGAAAATAAATAAATTTGGAGAGAACAAAAAAAAAACCAAAAAAACAAAACAAAGTTGAAGACAAGGGACTCATACACAGAGTCCCTGGGACACTGCACTAGAGGCTTCCCTATGAGTTGGCAATTATCCATTCATTTATCACCACTCTCTGGATCCAGTCATTCAAATACTTCTGAATTCACCTATCACCTGGTCCATCTCTCTCTCTCTACTCCCTCCTAATGCCCCCACCCTGTCCAACCACATTCACCTGATAACAGTGGCAATCTAGTCACCAGTTAAAAAAGGAAATGAAATTACTCTGACATGCCTTATTCTTGATAATCCCATGCTGACTCCTAGGGATCGCTGTCCCCATTACTAAGTGTTCAGAAATCATTTGCGAATAATGCAACCTAGAGTGCTGCCAGGAACCACTGTCAAATTCACCAATCTATGCTTTGAAAAATCTACCTCCTTCCCTCTCTTTCTCTCTCAAACTGTGACAACACATCGTAAGAATAGTATTCACATTTATATTGTCCTTTATAAAGTACTTTCTTCATAGCAACCCATCAGGTACACAGTACAAAGATAATTTTTCCCATTTTAAAGATAAGGAAACCAAATCCCACAAAGATGAAGTGATTTTTCCAAGGTCACACAGCTGGTTTTTAGTAGGTTCTATGTGCTAGAGCTTCTGATTGGAGAACCAGTGGTTTGTTGTTTTTTTTCCTCTATCTTTCTGTGCCATCTCTAATGCTATGTTCTATCCCTCCTATTAGACCTAGACTTTTAAAAGACAGTATCTTACTGCATCCTAGTCATAAGGCCTATTGCAACAAATTACAATGATACCTATGAGAGACTGTATTTATCTCTCTGTTAAAATGTCAGATTCATTCTGGAGTTGGCAGAGAGACATCTCAGGCTGGAGCAGCTTTCCTATTAGCTTGGCTTGAAAATCATGAGGTATTCCCTCTGCTTTTTTAACTCTGTGACAAAGGGGTTCTATCTTATCTGTTTTTATTGTAATATTCAGTACTTTTCTCCCTCATCTCATATTAAGAACTAAGGGACAGTGGACATGGCTAGATTCTTCAGTAGTTCAAACTGTCATCCTAACCCTGCCATGCTAGTGACAGTTGGGCAAATTCTTTCCTTATCATTCTCACCTAGGCATTGGGGTATCGTAACTCCAGAGCTAAAATCTTCATGACATTTTCTGATCCCACTTTGACAGAGAATTTCCATTCCACCCCGGCCACCTCCTACCAGCTACTGTGTTCTTGTTTCTGTAGTCACAGTAAGCATGTAAGGGGAAAGCTTCCCTTCTGAGGACTTTCATGCTGCCCTCCCTAAGTGAGAACAAGTGTATCACCTCCCCACATATAAGCAACTAGCACTGTTCTCAAACGTGTGTGTGGGAACAGGACAAGGACTAGTGGGAGCTTATTCATGTAAACAAATGAAATTGTCCCCTTCTATCTGTGAGAAATAACAAAGGAGAGGTACTAATGGGGAAAAGAGTTCCCAACCTGGGCATCAATAATCTTCTGCTTGGAGTCCACTGCAGCCTGCATCTCTGCATGATCCTTCTTTAATTCCTCCTCCACCGACATCAACCTAGAGAAAGAAAACAGGAAGGACTCTGAGATGTTTGTGTCACTGACCATGCATGAGAATACAAGGGTTTTCTCTAGAAAGGAGAGCTCTGGTGAAAATCAGGCCTGACAGCTTTGTGAGTGAGGGCAGGCCTTTGGCTCCTGAACAAGGTTGAGACATTACAGAATTAGACACTGTCAGAACTTGAGGTGCTCACAGACCCTATAATAGAGTCGAAAAGGTACTTGGAACAAAGAATGTCACACAGCTGGAAAGGCCCTTAAAATAGAGAATGTCACAGCTGGAAAGGCCTTTAGAAAAAAGAAAGTCACACAGCTGGAAGGGCCCTTAGAACAGAGAATGTCACAGCTGGAAGGGTCCTTAGAATAAAGAATGTTACAGCTGGAAGAGCTCTTAGAACAGAGAATGTCACAGCTGGAAGGGCCCTTAGAATAGAGAATGTCACAGCTAGAAGGACCCTTGGAACAGAATTTCACAAATGGAAGGGACTGTAGAACACAGAATGTCAAAGCCAGGCAACAGATCTTAGAATAAAGAATGTGCAGAAGCCAACTTCGCTTTAGTACTTCTACTTTGAAAACTGTCCTTTTCACGAGGTTTAAAGTAAAGAAGCATGTATTCAAATTCCCCTTCCCTTCTATAACCTCAAGCTACAACCTCCTGGGGTCAGGAAGATTTTTCAATTGATGAAGCCAGCATAATATAAACAACCCCTAGGTATTCCTTAATTACATGCTCTTGCCTAAACAACTGTATGTGTTTTATGACTAGTTATTTCAACTTAGACATTAGAGGAAAAAAAAAGTTGGGATGTAACAGATCTCCCAAGTGCTTTCATAGAGCAGTTTTTTGTTTGTATATTTTGTATGTATATAAGATATTTTGATCCTTTAAGAAGTGAGAGTCACTTCCTAAAGAAGAGCTGTTTTCCATCATGGCCAACTGGTTTTTGTTGTTATTTTTAAATAAAAGTTTCCTGCAATCTTGCCTGCTAAAACCAAGAAAGTGATCACCCCCCACCCCCGCCATTTTTTAGAGATAGAAGGCATCCTTTAGTCCAATCCTTTCATTTAACAGTACAGCAATGGGCCTTGGGCCAATTTTCTTGACTCTCAGTGCTCTTTCCACTATGCCACAATGAAGGGAATGTGAGAGAGGACTCACTCAAATAGCCAACAACCAAACTTTCAAACAGAATGTCCCAAATTCACCAATCCCACAACCATAAAATTTCCTCCTACTTGCAACTGAGCTGAAGAGAAGCCTGGAGACCCTATAGCTTTGCTAGAGCTCCAATACTGAGTGCTCCTCCTCCCCACATCAGCCTGGGCCAATCTTTGCAGGACTGTGTAGCACAACACCAGAATCTTCCAGAGGTTATCCATGGTTGGCATCTGTCTGGTTGCCACCATCTAGTTTGCCAATCTGTATTTTATTTCCAACAATCACAGATTTGTTAGGGCTGCAAGACCCAGAAGTAATGAAGTCCAATCTCTCTTTTTACAAAGATGGAAACTGAGGCTCAGTGAGAAGATGATGATTTCCCAAGCTACACAAAGGGCTCAAGGCAGCAAAGCTGAGACTCAAATTCAGGTCTTCCTCCTCATTCAGAGTTCTTTCCACTACCCTCCTTTGGATTCCAAAATAACAAGGCTTTAATGAGGACATCCAAAGCCTCAAATGAATGCCTTCTTCTCTCTCTTTGTTCTCATGAGCACTCGTCTTGGTTGTTAGGCAGCATCTCCTTACTGGTCAGCTCAGGTAGGCATCTACATTGAGTCTTGGGCCTTAGGATTGTATCATAAATTGGTGACTTTGAAAGGCAGAAAAAGACAGAAAGATTGGGACAGAGGTTTGTTTAACTCTTGAACCAAAATTCCCAATGCTGTGAGAAAAACTATCACGTATATTTTTCTTTCTTAAAATTTCCCAAATGCTTCCCTAGTTGATAAAAGGTCAAAAGCTGTGAACAGGCACTTTTCAGAGGAAGAAATTAAAGCTATCTATAGTCATATGAAAAAATGCTCTAAATCACTACTGATAACTCTGAGATACCATATCACATCTATCAGATTGGCTAATATGACAAAACAGGAAGCTGATAAATGTTGAAGATGTGGGAGAGTTGGAACACTAATTCATTGTTGGTGGAGCTGTGAGCTGATCCAACCATTCTGGAGCACAATTTGGAACTATGCCTAAAGGGTTACAAAAATGAGCATACCCTTTGACCCTGCAATATTGTTTCTAGGACTGTATCCCCAAGAGGTCATAAAAATGGGAAAGGGTCTCACATGTACAAAAATATTTATAGCAGCTCTCTTTGTGGTGGTCAAAAGCTGGAAATCAAGGGGATGCCCATCAATTGGGGAATGGCTTAATAAATCATGGTATATGAATATAATGGAATACTATTGTGCTATAAGAAATGATGAACAGGAAGACTTCAGAGAGCCCGGGAAAGACTTATATGATCTGATGCTGAGTGAAAGGAGCAGAACCAGGAGAATTCTGTACACAGCAACAACCACAGTGTGTGGGGATTTTTTTCTGGTAAACTTAGAACTTCATTGCAACGCAAGGACTTAAAAAATTCCCAATGGTCTTTTAAGGCAAAATGCCTTCCACATCCAGAGAAAGAACTATGGAATTCAATTGCAGAATGTTAGCAGAACATTTCCTTTTGTATTACGTTTTGGTTTGTTATATCATTTCTCCCATTCATTTTAATACTTCTATGCAACATGACTATGGTGAAAATGTATTTAATAGGAATGTATGTGTAGAACCTATATAAAACTGTATGCTGGCTCGAGGAAGTAGGGGGGAAGGAGGGGGAGGCAGGGGAAAAAAATCTAAGTTATATGGTAGTGATTGTAGAACACTGAAAATAAATTTTAAAAAAAAGACAAGAAAAAAATTTCCCAAATGCTTTGCCATCTAACATCTGATTTGATCCTCACAACACCCTGGTGGGGGAGACACAGAGGGGACCATTATCCACATTTTATAGAAAGGGAAAGAAAGGCTCCAAAAAGTTATTGCTTAAGGTCATACAAGGAATCACCTAGGTAGAGCCAGATCAAGGACAGAGGAATCTTGTTTCCCATTCCTTTGTTGTAATAGTAAGCTTCCATTTCTAGATCCCTTCCAAGTTACAAAGCACTTTCACAGCTCTTAAAACATTTGACCCTCAAAAGATAGGTGCTTTGACAACTACTGTTTTAGCTGACCTTCAGGACTACCCTAAAAAAAAGGGTAGCATAAGCATTATCAATCTCATTTTGCAGTATAAAGGAACCAGGATCAAATGACTTGCCCAAGGTCACATGGTGAATAAAAGCGGTAGCGCTGGACCTAGCACCAGATCTTTTCTGTCTTAGAGACTACCCTGTCACACTTTTCTGCACTCAAAGAAAGACAGAGACAAAGCATGGGAAGTTCAGTGATATAGACACAGGAAAGGGCTTTGCCCAACTCACCTGCTGATGATCCCCTTCATCTGGATCTCCTTGTCCTCCTGCTGCCTCCGTAACCTCTCCTCCCCCTCTTCCAGCCGAGCCTGGTACTCCAACATCAGCTTCTGGGTGGTCTCCTCTTGGCACTTGAACCTACTCTCGTACTCCTCCAGCTTCTTGGTTGAGATACGCAGTTTGTCCTGTAGCACTACAATGTCCTGCTGGGACAGCCCGCCAGCAGGGACACGCATGCACATGTGCACACATGCAAGATAAACACAGAGCAGATTGGTCATTAGCATGCTTCCTGCTTGGGGTCTCAATGATACCTGGAACATGGGCTCCCCCATGAATTCAAGTGAATTGCTAGGCCCAGGCTCCTATCTATTCCTCAGCCAGACCATACGAGACTCCAGCCCAACCCAATGGCAAAAGGCACTGTCTGCAGGGAGAACACCCTTGGGTAAAAGGGGATGTTTAGGATTTTCTTGGATGTTGCAGACAGCATGAGCCTGAAATGCATAGCTTCTCGATTCCCACTCATGGGTGTGTGTGTGTGGGGGGGAGGGGTGGAATGGGGAGGAGCACTAGAGGGGCCTTCATCATGATGATGAAGGAGATGATCCATCCAACTGGGGGAAGGCTGACAGAGACAGAAAAGATGCTAAAGTATAGACAGGCAAGAGCACTGAGTCACTAGACAGACCAAGTCTGGGTGATTCAGAGTAGTGGTTGAGCCCCATGAGCATCTGACTTTGAGAAAGAAAAAAAAAAAACCAAATAGCAAAAAACTCAGGCTGAGAAGGGAGAGAAGAAGCAATGGTGCTCTGGGCATGAAACAAGCAGGAGGCAGCCCCTGAAGCAGACCAGACTAAGGCGGCAGAGATGGAATGGATCAAATGACCAGGATCACCTGGCAAGGAGGAGCCAGGCGATCCCTCGAGCCCCTCCCTGTCCCCATCCCCAGTGGAATCCCAAAGGGTAGGTTCCTTTCAAGGGAGGTACAGGGACATGGAAGCAGCTAAGTCCCACATCAAATCTGCCTTCTGAAACCAGCTTTCCCGCTAAAGGATTGGGGTGAGAAAGATTTTTCACTGTGTATACACGTTATTATGTCATTAGAAATATAAGGGTTGGGGTGGAGATGGGGGTGGGGGAGGTATAATCAGGAATTCACAGAGAAACCAACAACAGGCCGTGACTGACAACCCCTTTCAGGTGTGTTGGTTTTCCAAGGGCAAGGGTTTTAACTTGACCTCTATGAACTTGCTTTTTAAATATTTTGATAACAATATTTCAGTAAAACTTGTTTTCTTTATAACTGTCATGTATTTTTATTTTATGACTTTAGAAACATCATTCTGAGAAGGATTCTGTAGGCATCACTGCATTGCCAAAGGGGTCTGTGACACAAACATTAATTAAGACTTTTGGGCCTTACAGACTGTCCAGCAAAATGGGACTGCCAGGACCTCAACAACCCTCCAGGAGGCAGAAGCCTCAGAGGAAGGCTGGCTGATATAAGGGAACAGGATGTGAGATGAGTGAAAGGAGTTAGTCCTTCTGGGGGACCGCTTGGGCACCAGGATAAAAGGCTATCTTAGTTCAGAAATGCCCTGATTGAGGTATACACAGAACTGTGATAATCATTATTATCATAGTTCTGGAAATGGAAGTAATGGGCCACAGTCAAAATTTCACCAGTTTGGACAGAGTCCTGTGGAAACTAAACAGAGATGAAGAAGGAATCATTCTCTTTTAGGATCACAGTATTAAAATCTAGAAAGAGACCTCAGATCAGCCTAATTTTACAGCTAGGGAAACTGAGGCCCAGACAAGTTGTGACAATCCCAAAGTCACACAGGTAGTGACAGAAGAAGGATTTGAACTCAGGCCTTCTTTCCACTGCACCACACTAGCTCTTAAACATCCATGCCCGGGGTCTGGCAAAGTTTTGTCAGCTGGTCTCTAGCACTTTCATGCCAAGAAGACAAGAAAGTATACTGGGAAGAGTATCTACTCTTTTGGCACAAGATGAGCTGGAAGAAAAGACTGCCTGCAGACCAGGTCCCAAGATGAGCACCCAGGATGAGGAAGAGGCAGAGAGCTCATTCAGTTAATCACAGGTGGGGTAAAATCCTCCTCCAGGCATGGATAGGAGCTTATTCCTCTAGAAGAGGAATTCAGAGGGTAGGGAATCCTCACTTTAGCATCCAGAACTGAAAGACATTAGGAACTCAGCTAATCCAACTTCCTCTTCCAGATGAAGAACATGAAGTCCAAAATTAAGTGACTTGACCAACATGGCGCTGGGAGAAAAGGAAAGAACCAGAATTTGAACTCAGGTCTTCTGATTCCAAAGCATTTGCCTCTTTCTCCACTAACACAATCATAAAATAATGGAGGAAGGCTAATGTTAACTACTGATGCCAGCAGCCGATGTGATGAGAAGGTAATGGGATACACTGTGGGGATAAAGCACTGGGGTAAAGGGAGGATGGTGGAGAGCTGAGCTATTGAAAATTGAGTCTCCCTCTGAAAGCTGGCCTGCTTCTTACTCTCTACTCTTCAAGATGGAGCTCTGATCACAGGGGAAGCTCCATCAGGCAGCACTAGAGCTAGAGAATCAGAGGCCACTCATTACCTGTGATGGAACTTGGCCTTCTCTAATGAACCCCAGCCCTGCCTAGCAGAGACAAGCAATGGAGGCCAGGAAGCTGAAGCACCCACTCAAGAGGAGAAAGAACTGAAAATCCTCAAGAAGGAAGAGCCCAACAAGGTCTTTTATTCTGTCCTCTGACCCTAAACATCTGGTTATCCACACCTACCACAAAATGATAAGGTGCTAGAGCTGAAAGTGTTGTCAGAAATTATCTGGCAGAGTGCCGGGCCTGAAGTCAGAAAGACTGATATTTCATAGTTCAAATCTGGTCTCAGACACTAACTAGCTGTGTGACCCTGAGCAAGTCACTTGACTCTGCCTCAGTTCCTTATTTGTAAAATGAGCCAGAGAAGGAAATGGCAAAACGCTCCAATATCTTTGCCAAGAAAACCCCAAGTGGGGTCACAGAGAGTTAGATATGAATTAGAATTAAACTGAAGCCTCCCACATTATACATGAGGAAACTGAGGTTCTGGGAAATTAAATGATTAGCCTAAGGTCATGGATTATCAGATTCTGAGCTGGAAGAAACCTGAGAGATGATCTAGTCCAATCCCTTCCTTTCACTGATGAGGCCTGCAGAGGATAAAAGCCCTGACATAGATCATGGAGGCAGCAGGGGCACAAGTGGAACCCAGAACCCTCTTACCCCCAATCCAGTGCCTAGGGCTTGGAAGGAGTAGTCAGGCCCTGAAGCTTATTCTGCTGACTCCCAAGCCTGCTGTTAGAATTTCCACCACCCCATGTTTTTACCCAGAAGATTCTACAAGTATTTCCTGCATCCTAACTGTTTAGAAGGCCTGGGGATGTGATACCAACATAGCTCTTAGAACAGCAGTCAGGGAAAAGGATTTGATTAAGGGTGGGGGGGGTGTGGGTATGGAGAGGAAATATCCCCATTTCCAAAAGCATTATGAGAGAACCTCCATATTCAGTCAGCACTACACTGAGCACTTTTTGTTCACCTGCCTCTGGTGGACTCAGAACCCTCAGTCTCTGCAGCACCCTAACCAGAGGGCCAGAACCAAGGCTGTCTTCAGCCCTGGGGATGTTAGAGGGGCTGCCCAAGACAAAACATTTCCTGTAGGGTGGTTGAACAAAGGCAAAGGGCCCTGGAGCCATAAGACCACAGGACTGAGAGGATAAGGGAAGAGAAGGGAAGTTCATAAGACATTAGGTTTGGAATCCAGCACTCTACTCCCAGGGCTCCTTTCACCACATCCTGCCTCAACAGGCATGTGACCATAATAATCCTTCTAGTTATCAAGAAAAGAGAGAAAGTAAAGATGGATGGGACCGGGCCCAGTATAGGACATGCCTGAGTAGTACTGTTCCCTGAGTCATCCAACTGCACTGTATCCATTCCCACTTTCCAGCCCCTCTTCCCCCACCCTAGTATGGCAGAGTCACCATACGCCAGGCCCCTCAGCTCTTCAGGGCTTAGCTCCCAGTCATGGAAATGCCAGGGACCAGTCTCAGGTTACCTTTTCAGCTTGGCTGAGTTCCTCCTTACTCCTTAGCTTATCCCTGTGTTTGGGGTCTGGGTCAAAGCTCTCATCTTCTAAAAACTGCATGTTCATATTCAATAGCCAAGCGGCTGTGCGGTCCAGTGCATTGGGGTTCACAGGTGAAGGGGCCTACAATGAGACATACAGCTAGAACCAGAGAAATAAATGGCAAGAGCCAGAGGGGCATGGGACCTGAGGGGTGGGATGGAGAGGGCTGGGGATAGGGTGGGCGACTGAGGGAGAGAAAGGCTGAGAGAAGACATTGAGAAAGAAGCGAGGGACAGAAAGACAAAGGAAGAGAGCAGGGCTGAGACTTGAGAGCTCAAGAGTGAGAAAGAACAGGAGGGGAAGAAGAGGAGGAAAAAGAACAAGGAAAAGAAATGGAGGACCAAGAGAAGAAGAGAGGCCAAGGAAAGGTAAACCAAGAGGAGTGAAACAGAAAGAGAAGGTCAGAGAGGGGTGGACGGAGAAAGAAGGAAAAGGACTCAGGCACACAGAGAGAGAGAGAAAGGGAAGAGAGAGAAGCACAGAAGACTTAAAAGGCTGAAAGAGAGAAATACACAGAAAGAGAAGGATGGAGAGAAAGATAGGAACACAGTGAGTGATGGGTCCAATGACTAATAGAAAAAGAGGAGGCAGCAAAGAGAATAAAAGATAGAAGGGAAGAAATGAGAAGAGGAAAGGAGAAGAATCAAAAGTTTCCTCCTGACAAAGCTTAAACATTCGAATGCTTCATCTTTCAGAGTGGAAGATGCCACTGCTGCAGCCAGCTCCCCCATCCCGCCCTGCTGGGAGAACCTTCTCTGCTCTCCTGCCCCATGGCTACTGTGAGCGAGGCCTGGGGTGAAGGGTGATGCCAATCGGTCCAATAGGGTTTGGAGACACAACACTGAAGGCACATGGGTCTAACCACTGTACTAGTCAGTGTAGAGAGCTGTGCCTAAGACAAAGTGGAAGAGTGACCTCCAAGTGGGGAAAGTAAGGCCATCACAAAATCCAGAACAACCAGGTCCACAGAATCATTGGGTATGAGAGTCAGAAAAAATCTGGTCTAACTCATTTTACAGAAAAGCACTGAGGCCCAGAGAGGGGAATTTACTTGTTCAAGGTTGCACAGCAAGTCAGTTGCAGCGCCAAGACTGAAACCTCTGATCTTCTGACTCCTCATCCAAGTCTCTTTTCATGAAACTGTACTATCTAGGCTTTATGATCAGGGTTCTCATTGTTCAAAGCCTCAGGAACACCAGGTCAGCAGGATTATCAATCCTCCTAGTGCAAGGGCAATGTGGCAACACTCTGTCCCATGCAGCTGGCAAGACTTATGACTTTTAGCTAGGCCTCCCTACACAGGGACAGTGTGGTCTAATGGGCAGAGTTCCAACCTTGGCGTCAAGAGACCTGGGCTTGAATCCTGACTGTGATACTGCTGTGTGACCCTGGCAAAGTTAGCTCATTAAGCCTCTCACTTTTCTAAGCTGTAAAATGGGGATAATATTTGTACTACCTCTCCCTCAGAAGACTGGGGCAAAAAAAGTGCTCTACAAAGCACCTGAGAAATGTGAGTCATTACTGTTACTCAATGTCTAAGCTATTCATAGGACCTCCATCCTGATACCCCCACCCCAGCTTGTCATTTTTCACTGGCTTCTTGGTGGACTACCATAGCTCTTGATGGAGGGGTTGGAGCCCCAAGGACCAAGAGGTAGGTACTGTTTTTGGCCAAGGAATACTCTTAAGTCAAAATTTCCCCCTTGAGTTGCTATGGTAGCAAACCAAGGATGCCCAGACATGACCAGTGAGAGACACTCCCTGACTATCTCAACATTCTCAAGGAGACCACATGTAACTGTAGCCCACTCCCTGCTGGTGACATGAAGTCTGACTGGGCACTGGCTAGAGCATGGGATGATGGTTCTGGGTATGGAAGTTCAAAGCAGATTTGAGGATGTGGACATGAAATGATGAGAAAAGAAGCAGGATAACCACTCTTCCTGTACCGGGGGGGTTGCAGGAGAACTGGGTCTTCAGACCCAGTTCCAGAACCCTCCCACCCCCCAGGAAGTTATCACAGTGGAGGTCCCCTTATGGACCTGACATTGGGAAGCTTTTGAGTCACTAAGGTGTGTGGGTTCCTAGAGTCGGGCTGTGTCCCAGCTCCGGCAAGGACTGACCTGTTTGTGCATGGTACGCTGCTTCATCTCGGGGCTGTCCCCCTTTGAGGAGGATGACTGCTGCCTGAGCCGGGCCCCACTGCCTGGCCAGTCAGGGGAGGAGGACATCATGCTCCCACTTGATGGCCGGGGATACTGCATGGTGTTCAGGAGGGAAGGTGGCGTCCGACCCCGAGTGACAGGGGGAGGAGGGGGAGGCGGTGGCTGGTCTATCCGCCGCTGGGGGCCGGCACTGTTCTGCCGTGGCACAGCAGACTGTCCACCCTTTTCTGTCAGTGACATCTGCCGCCTCGCCAGCTCCCCAGGGCGCCGGGTCAAGTCCTCAGCAGCAGCACTCCCAAAGCCGCCCCCACTATGTTTGCTGGCCGCCAGTTCCTCACTGTTGCTATGAGAGCTCAGTGAGCTGTGGCACTCAGAGCCCGAGTCCCCTAAGCCCCGGGGTGAGAGGGGCAGACCAGCAGCCATCTGATATACAGGGTTCTGGAAAGAAAGTGGTGCTAGCAGCTGAGGCCGGCCCGGTGCACCCTCAGAACTGGGAGTGGTGGGTGTCTGCCCTGCCCGCCGCACCGTGGCCATGCCAGCCAGGCTGTTCTGAGTTGTCCGGGCTGTCCACACACCCTGTAGCTGCCCTGTGGATGACTGGCTGTCATTGAGAGGATCCGAGGCCCCTGGGGTGCTGGTGCCCCCATCCAACATCCGACTGTCCTGCAGGTCCACCATGGAGAGGCTTTTGTTGCCATTGGACATCTGAACATCGGGTTCATTGGCCTCCGAGTAGCTCGAGCTCCGGGCAGGGGAGGGTTGGACCCCAGAGGACCTTGTGACAAAAAACAAGTCCTTGTTTTCAGGGGTTGGAGATGGTAACCGTGTGAAATCTATCAGACTGCAGGGAAGAAAAGCACACACAAGGGAAGGGGTGGGGAGGGAAGGAGAAGAAGAAGAACCATAAATGCTATGCAAAAGCGCAAAATAAACAGAATAAATCAATCCAGGGAAGAACAAGCAGGAAGATTATTATTGGGGAAGAGCGAAACAGCCAGGGAGGCATGGGCAGAGATTTAGGGAGAAGGCGGAGGGAGATCTGTGGGGCTCATGGGGGTGAGACAGAAAGGGGGAGGGAGGGAGTCATGGCACTGGAGATTTACAGCTAGAAGGGACCCTACACCTCATCTAGCCCAATCTCCTTTTAAAATGTAGGATCAGAGGAGGAAACTGAGACCAGGGAAGGCTAGAACCCCTCATGGTCAGGCTCCAAATCAAGAGCTATTTTCACTCCATCAGGCTGCCTCCTGGTTGGTGCAGACCTGGGTGTGGGACCAAGAGGACAGATGTGCTTCATGCTGTGAAAGGTGGCCACTTGCACACAATCTAAATGGCCTTCTGAGTGCCTCTCTGATACTAGGTATTGTGAAAATAATAGTGGAAGAGCTTGTGAGTGCTGTGTCCTCCATTCTCATTCTTTATTAGGATATGAACTAAAACACAGAATGCGGATCGGATCCGACTCCCCCCCACCCCGAAGAGGGAAAGGAGAAACAAACAGGGCAAATCCCAGCCAGAAGTGGGCAGAGGGAGGCAGCTGGGCACTAGAGGACAAAACTCTCGTGTCTTTCTCTCCAGGAGCCAGAGAAAGTATGGCATCAAACTCACATACTCCTAAGAACAGCTGACACAGAGACCAGCGAATCCTTGGGAGCATGAATTGCAGAGAAGGGAGAAAAGAAAGAGAGGGAGAGGAGATAGTGTGTGCTCAACAGGAAAGAAGAAAGTCTGGGAACGATTCTGTGCAGAGCCAACTATACAGAGAAGCACCTACCTACTCCCATACCTCTGCCCAAATGGCCTCAAAACCCACAGTTAGAGATTAATTGCTTGGGGGCTAACACTTTCCTGCCTGACAATTCTCTTGTAAAATAAAAATGCCTCTGGGAGATGGCAGCAGGGTGAGGGGTTTATCAGTGACTAACACATTTTAGGGCGTTATTAGTAATTAACACCTCGGTGCAAAGGAGCTGGTCAGAGCAATCCCCAGGGCATAGTACTGAGGCAGGGAGAGATCTAAGGGATAATTTTAAACTGGAATAACACCCCAGAAAAACAGGCTACAGGGGAGTAGCAGGGTGCTACTGAGTGAGGAATGAAGAGGGTGCCATAGATAATGAGAGTGAGTAAGTGTGTGTATGTGTGAGAGAAAGAGGGAAAGAGAGAGAGGGAGAGAGAGAGGGAGAGGAGGAGAGGGAGAGAGAGAGACAGAGAGAAAGAGAGAGAGAGAGAGAGAGAGAGAGAGAAAGGGGAGTCTCTTTGTAGGGCAAACACTTTTATCACAGACGTGGGGCTCTCTGAAAGGATTTTATAAAAATCTCCTTTTCCAGGAGTTCTACCAAATGCCAAGCCCCAGTCTCAAGTGACCCAAGGGGGGAAAGGGAAACAGATCTAGTTCAGAGAGAGCTGGTAACTGCAGTAGAGACACATGGTGGGGGCTGAAATTGATAATTGATATTTTATTTACTTAACAAGCATTTATTCAGCACCTAGTATAACTGCTTCCTACAATCATCTAGGGAGGGGGGGGGGGGTCACAAAAATAACAAAGCTGAAGGGAACTTAGAGATGCTTTAGTTGAACTCCCTCATTTTACAGATGAAGAAACTAAGGCTCAAAAGTGATTTGACCCAAATTATAAAAATACAAAGTGCAGTCATAGGTCATCTGACTCCAGAGCTGGTGCTCTTTTCAAGCTGCCTCCTTAAGCACAGAACAGAAGACCACCTCACATTGGTCCGAGGCTGGATACGGTCTACCTTACACCAACCCCTTTTGTCCCCAGTCTTGCCACCCAACTTATGTGCCAAAGCTCTTACCCAGACAGATCATTCTCGATCACCATCTTCTGTAGCCCTGCAGAGATGCTGCCCCCTGTACTTGGGGTAGAGGCTGCATGCTCGGCTGTGACTGACAACTGGACACTGGCTGGATTGTTCAGAGCTGTGTTGACGTCCCTCAAGATTCGAGGCAGAGGCCCGAGCTTGGTGACCGTACTCTGCAGAGAGACGGTGAGACGTAGATATTACCTGCTGGGGAATGGACACAAAGAAGAGAGGGGCTCCCTAGGTCTTATCTGGTGACCTTCCCCTTTCTCCTTTCACCATAGTGGACTTCAGGGATCTGCTGTTCTCTTGTTTAAACATGCCAGGTAAGAAAATCCTATCTAGCTCTAATATTATACGATCAAAAGTCTCCTCTCTTTCTAATATTCTGCATTCTCTGACATTAGAAGGCTCTTTTTTTGAACTTTTTCTTCCTCCTCCTCCCCCTTCCCACTTAGCCCTGTGGTACCTGCTCGAACTGAGAAATGACCTCCCAGAGCAGGGAATGCAAAGTGGAGAGCTCCCTCCCCAAGTCGATATAGCCCTCGAAGCCGGCTGTGTTTGAGATGGTCTCTGGGTTAGAGATCTCCAACAGGAACCGCTGCATGTTTGTCCACTCGTGTTCCAGAAACTGATTCATGAAGGACATGTATTCTTCCTTGCTGCCAAACCTGGCAAAACAGGGGTAGCATGAGCCCCTTGTGGGAGCCAAGCTCGGGTAAGCCACACATCAAGTGGCTGTCTCTTACCCTGCCTGGGAACCATCCTGTTGACATCATCCCATTCCAAAGACCACGTGGGAAGGAAAGGGACTAAAAGTGAACCCTCATGGGTTGCAATACATGTTTTCTCAAATTAGAAGTTTGTCAGTTGTGTAAAGGGAAGGGTGCTAGACTTGGAAGCAGAAGACTTGGGTTTGAGTCTTGCCTCAGACCTCCACTGACCCTGTGACCATGAGAAGGCCAAGTCAATAAAGTACTTCTCTAATCCTCTACTGCTCCCTTCATCAAATGGGGATAACGATGATCCCAACTTCACAGGGATGTAAGCTCTTCCTCTGAGGCTTTGCTGCTCTCACTTCTGAGCCATCTAGATGCAAAGGGAGAGGCTATTTCAGGTGATGCTTTTGGAAGGTTCTATGGAGGAAGAAGCTTGCTGCCAAGCTGCAGGGTGATGAAGTTTTTGGCTGCAATAACTCTTAAGAAAAAAAAAAACCATCTGCTATGTTACAGAAGGGCTACATGTTGAGTTGGTAGAGGGAGTATTCAAATCAACAAAATTCAATAAACTTGCAGTATTATGTTACTATATTATGATGCCTGAACCTCATCACCCCCTTCTGTTTCTTCCTTCTTCTGGAGGAATCCCATTTAGAAAGAACAGAAGGAACTTTGTAGTGACCTGAAGCAATGACTGTCTTTTTTGGAGAAGAGCAAAGGGGAAGACTAAGGAACAAGAATTTATTAAGCATCTACTACGTTCCAGGCACTGTGCTAAATGCTTTACAAATATTATCTCATTTGACCCTCACAACAACCTTGTGATGTAGATGTTATGGTTATCACAACTTTAAAATTAAGGAAACTGAGGCAGCCTTGCCCAGGGTCACACAACTAGTATATGAAGCCAGATTTGACTCAGGTCCCCCTCACTGCAGGTCTAGGGGTCTATCCTTTGTGACCTGTGACCAAGTCACATCAACTCACAACTGCTTGTGTGAAAGGCCTTGCTGTCTGTCCCTGACTACAATCTTCTTTCTCCCTAAATGGGGGTCAAAACCATCATTCCTTGCAATTGGTTGGTGTGCAAAATCACCACCAGTTAGACTCAACCAAATGTAATCAGGAAGATAAAACTGAGAAGTAGGTTGATGCTGTCTCCTACTTTGAAATGATCAGTGTTGGGAAGAGGGGTGAAGGGAAAAAGAACGTTGGATTTGGGTTCAGAAGACTTTGGTTTGAATCCCTGATATGTTGTTTACTAGCAGTCAGACCCTGGACTAATCACTTTCCCTCTGTAGACCTCAGTTTCCTCCTCTATATGATGAGAGAATTGGAATAGATAATTTCTAAGCTCACTTTCAGTTCTTGATCCTATGGCCTCTGAGTATCCATAGTTTGGACTCATCTACAACATTTTTTTTCTAATATCATTGCTAATTAAGCATCTGGCTTAAGAGTGAATGTAAGGAAATGTATTCAGCTGGCACTGCATGAATGACCTCTTGGGCAGGTCCCAAAGGAACAAGTCCATTGTCTCCCATCTCCTCACCAAGGTGGCATTATGCTGGCAAAAAACACCCTAAGTCCTGTCAAAGTGTCTCATGGCTCAGGACTTTGCTTTACTCATTCCTCTTGACAACCTCATGGGGCAACATAACCAGTAGAGAGCAGGGAGCCACACTTGAGGGCCTGCTCTGGCATTCTGGGAGGGGCAGGGCGTGCAAAGGAGCTTGGTTGCAAAGATTCTCGGAGCTGCACTTCCTTCCATTGTCACTTTTAGGAGACCAGGCTAAGCCTAAGAGCCATGAATCAGAAGAACATGGTGTAAGGGGCAGCCCTTTCAAAGACTTGTCCTTTCCCACTAATTTCCCAGTGGAGTGCTGGAGAGAACAATGGCTCTTCTAAATAGGCTGCTGTTCTTCCCTCTTACAGGAGGTCTTCCATCACCCTGGGCTTGGATCCTATAAGCTAGTCCATCTCCCATCTGTAAAGCCTAGAGCACATATTTGGGGTAAAGAGAAAAGAAACAGAAAGCACTTGATTTGAAGCCAAAAGAAATGGGGACTCGTGAGTGTTGCAATATATGAACTGTATGGCCTTGGATAAGTCACTTCCTCCTCATCAGACCTCCATTTTCTCCTCATTAAGATGATGATAATAATTCCTGCTGTACCTCCCTCGCAGGCTGTTCTAAGGCTAGGCTCACAGATGACATAAGACATGTAAAATTTTATAAAACTGGGAGCTATGACTGCTGACATACAAACTCAGCTTATTCCTGTCTTGGTTCTTAAGGTGCCCTCTCCACAGATGTAGCTCTTTCTCTCGTTGGAAGTTGGGGCTCATCTTCATGAAGCCTTCCCTTCCTACTCCAGGCCATGGCAACCCACAACTGCACTGCTCTAGCACCCAACTGCCACTTAACCAACACTGTGATTTGTCATCACTAAGAGTAAATGTTCCTATTTCCAAAGTCTATTTAAGTTAAGATGGTGCCTTCTTCCCAACAACCAGGTGCAGGACCTGGGCAGATGTCCCTGAAGACTGATCACCCTCAGACTCATCTTATGGAGGAGAAATGGAAGCTCAGAAGGGGTTTGCAAGGTTATGCAGTTTATAAGTGGCTGAACTAGGACACAAAAACCATGAGAGGTAGTGAAGAAACTATTCTGTAACTGTAAGACACCAGAGAAAAGTGAATAGTTACTGATTGCCAAGAGATTGAGTCTCAGTTTCCCCTCTGAAAAATGAAGATAGTAATGTTTGCACTCTTGACCTCCCAGGGGTAGAGTAAGGAGAGGAGAGAAGAGAGGATTCGTAGGAATGGGAGAGGACAGGACAAGATAGAATGAGACAGGACAGGAATTGGAACTGTGATTTCATTGGTATGAGGAATTCCTGAATGAAAAAACTCCCTCAAATCCAGCTGCATATACTTAACTAAGCTGTGTGAGCAAGTCACTTAACCTCTATCTCAGTTTCCACAACTGTCACATGGGTATAATAATAGCAAATCCTCCTTTCCTTTTTCCTTCCTTGTTTCCTCCCTCCCCGCAAAGTATTAAAGAGAGCACTAGGGCACTGAAGGTCACCTGACTTGCCCAGGGATACACAGTCAGACCTTGACCTTGTGAAGGCTACAACATGACACCTGATCAGCCTGGCTCGGCATCAGACTGTCTGTTACTGTGAGAAGAGCCCTCAAATTGTCAGAGATGGGAGCTATCATTAAAGGTGGTGATGATGATCACATTGGGGTAGCAGGAGTGCTTTCCTGGGTTCCCACAAAGGAAGACATAAAGGGGTATGTGTGTGTGTGTGCGTGCACGCATGCTTGCACACCTGTGCTTATCTGTTACCATGGGAGATTCTACTCACTTGGCAAAGTTGGCCAGGTTCTGGGTCACCTTGGCAATAAGAGTCAGTGTTCGAGCTGTCCGGTCATCCGGGTATTCCTGGAGCAGGCTGAAGAGGGAAGGTGACATAATGGCTGGGCAGAGGAAGCGCAGGAAGAGGGAGGCGCTGATGAGGCGCTCGCTGATGTCTGGCCGGCCCCGGTTACTACATTCCTGCCTCCAGGAGGCAAAGACTTCCTTCAGCTCCCGGGGGAAGACACTGTAGGAAAAGAAAGGGAGCTCCTGAGGATTACCTTGAGCTGAACTTCAGAGATGGCATCAACACACAGGCCTCCTGAGGAGCCTTGAACATGGACTTAAAAGACCTGAGTTCTAGTAGCAGCTCTTTGACCCACTAGCTGTGTGGTCTTGGGAAAGTCCTTTCCTAAACCTTAGCTCCCTCATCTGCACAGTGGGAATAGCACATTCCTGATATCAAGCACTACAGAAACATGGGCTGTACTCTCACCTCACTTCTTAGGCCTCCTTCCTATCCAACGGGTGCCTGGGCCTGGCAAACAGCAAGGAAAACCCAAATAAAGACTTCTTCTGGTCTCTTGGATACCGCTTCACTTTGTCAAAACAAATACTCATCCCTGAAACACCTCATCCCGGAATCATCAGGCCACATGACATGGCCCTGTTCCCTGAGAACGACCTCATCTCTCCAAAGAGCTCCAGTGTAGCCAAGAGACTCTTCAGCTTAAAGGACAGTTAGAAGACAAGTCAGGTTTGGGCCAGAGGGTTCTAGGTGAGGAGGAAGAGAGGACAAGCCTGGAGGAGAACTGAGAGTCAGGAGACTTTGGTTCAAATCTTAGTTCTATCACATCAATTGTATGACCTTGGGCAGGACATGTGGCCTCCCTCTCTGGGTCTCAATTTCCTTTTCTGTAAAGTGATGAGGATGAATTAGATAATCCCTAAATTCCCTTCCATTTATCACTTTCTTTATTCTAAGGTGACTTCATGTTCTATCATTCTTAGTTCTAAGGCCCTTCCCAGTTCTAACACTGTTCTAAAGTTGTTTCCAGGTCCAAAATGCTAGTTTTAATGGATCTTCTAAACTCAACTTTCAGTGATCTATGTGCTAACATTGTATACTCTAAGGTCCCTTCTAGCTCTGACATTCTATGTTTTCTGTTCTATCCTTTTACATGCTAACGTCCCTTTCAGCTCTGAGGATCTAGGTGGGGGCCAGACTATAGAGGGCATCAATTGTTAGGGGAAGGAGTTTGGACTTATGTAGTGGATAATGGGGAACCAAGGAAAGTCTACTTACTGGTCCACACACCCAGAATATTTATTTACCAGTCCTTAATCCTCACAAAGAGAGATCAGACTCAGGAGTTGCCCCTACAAACAGGACTCCCTCCCCCCGTTCCAGTAGGACTAGCCTGGCTTTTGTGTTGCCCCCATCCCATTTGCCTCTGAGCTCCCTGCTAAGGCAAGCGTGGGTCTCAAAATGAAACCTGTCACAACTAATCTAGGTGCATCAGCAGGGAGAAGCTCTCCTTCCCAAAGGGTCCTGGGAAACATCACTCTCCTCTGGGCTTTGAAGAAAGGAGGCAGTAATTGTTTTAACAAATCCCAGCACTGCTTTGTGGAGGGCCAGAGCCTATCGTTCATCACACAACTTTCTTCTGGGAACCAGCAGCCGCTTGCTGAAATTCTGCTTACACTGAAACTTTCCAGATGTCCAAATCATGCCCTAATTATAACAATTTTTGGTTATTGTACAGCTTTCCAGCACACTTGCTCTCCCTCCCATAGCCCCGGCCAGCCTGCAAACTCCACTGTTCTATATAAAGCCTGGGCTGAGCTTTACCTTATCTTGCCTGTTCCACCAATCCCAGGCATCCACCTGCTGGCTCCCATTAATTATTCCCTAGGAAAGGTGAGTGAGGAGGAGGTAGGAATGCTAGAAAACACTGCCTGTCTAACTGCAAACCTTCTCCTTCTCCTCCAACGAAGAGGCTGGATTCAATGGAACTCAGCATTGAATAAAGGGAATCTGTAAACAAGCTGGAAATGATCCCTGCCTTCAAAGAGCTTCCAACAGGATTGTATTGTAAAGGAGTAAGAGCCCTGGCCTGGGGTCTAAGCTCAGCACCACTCTCTGAATGAGAGGCTAAGCTGCTTCTCTGGACCTCAAGGAAAAAGACAGGGTTGGACTAAGTGAGCTCTCTCATCCCATCCAGCTCTGACACCCTACAACTGGGGGTCCCAAGAAGCTTGTCAAGGAGGAATATTTGTTGAAATCAATCTCTTTATTTTATCTCTTATGTGAATAAGTGTGTCAAACTCTAGAACTTATTTCCTTTCATCTTGAAAAGTCTCTTTCGTTTAGGTCTATATACACAGTAAATTCTAAAAAGTATTCCTTTCATACTGAAAAAGGAGTGTGGGAAGGGATACTGAAAGTCAAGGGATACAGACACCAATAAAGGTTGAACCTCTGATGTTCAATCCCTTTGAGCTCTACAACGACATAATTTAAAGTAGCAGATGGGTGTGGTAGCACATGACTGTAATCCCAGCTACATGGGAAGCTGGAGGCATGGGAGGAGTTCTGGAGTTTGGGAATTCTGAGCTACAATGGCTTGTGCATATTGATACCATATTAATGGTGAGCCCCCAAGGGAACCATTGGGCTGCCTGAGAAGGATTGAACCTGCTTAGATCAGAAAAAGAGCAGACCAAAACTCCTCCATCCACCAATAGTGGCATTAGACCCACAAATAGCCTGAGCAAGGTAGGAAGACCTAGTCTTAAACAAACACATATGTCTAGTAGTTGAATAAGACATGTATACACCCAGTAAATGCAGCAGTGATAACAATAGTTGATATTTATCCATCACTTTCTCTATTACAAAGTACTTTAAAAGCTACTACAATATTTCACCCTCATGATAAACAGTCCTATAAGGTAGCCAACATGATGATGACCTACAAATTGGAGAGAGCAGGGGACAGTGTGAATAGGTTGGTAAACCATTCCATGTTACAGGAATGGACATGAGGATGTGGGGGTGAATGAGAAGAAGCTCTTTCCACTACAGCCAGGAAGGTCCCTCTTCTCTGCCTTCCCAGGTGACCTCCACTGCAGGCCCAAGGAAGGCAAGGGGGGAAAGGGAAACAAGTGGGGGCAAGGGCAGTGGCAGGGCAGGGGGCCACAGGTGGAGGTGAGGGACAGAGGGTAATGACTAAGGGGGAGTTACAGGGAGGGAGCAGCATGTGGCTAGGGACAGGCAGCAGTATATAGCTGGGGCTAAGGGTAACAGGTAGAGGATAGCACAGGGCACACTGACCAGTAGGAGTTGATGATCTTGCAGAAAGCCAGCTCACAGCACATCTTCAGGTTACTCTGGTGCTCAGGGAGGTCTGAGGATGAGCACTTGCTGGGGTCCACCTCGCAATTCTCATCCGATTCATACAAAGCTTTGATAAACTCACCTGCAAAGAGTCCCCACCATGGGCAGATGGTGTGAGGTCCCCTGGGCTATGTGGGAAGGTAGCCTCAGGTAACAACATCATTAAATTTGAGGTGTGGTGGGGGAAAAGGGTCTCTCCCCTTAGAACAGGAGCCACTGGAGAAAGAGTAAAGGCTCTGTCTCCCTCTCATACCAGGAGCTTCTTTAGGTTGTGAGCCATAACTCATCCTCCCCCATCCCAATCTGGATGATCCCCTAGGCCTCACACAGCCCTCCTCCTTCCCATCCCTGGCTCCATGTCCAGTGACACCAACCTAAGGCATCCTGCAGGTACTTCTGGCCCACCAGCTTAAGATATTCCTCAATGGCCTTGGTGGCTAAAGTGTTCTCTCGGAAGATGAGGTGCTCATTCTCCCCACAGCGGTCCACCTCGGACATCATCAGGTCTGTGAGGAAGTCCTGCAGAGGGGAGTGAATTGGGGGCCTGAATTGGGGGGAATACATTCTGTTCTGGTGGGAAGTAGATAGGGATTTTCCTGTCTGACAGTGGGGCTCTTCTCACCCCAACACAGCACGTTCCTACTGCAAGATCCCTCAAGATTCCTATTAGCATTAGAAGTGGGGTTCAAGTCTCTGGCAACACAGTATAGTGAGAGAGATGGGATCCAGAGGCCTGGCTACATACCTCTACTGAAACACTGCCTCAGTGGCTGTGGACCAGTCACTGAACTTCTTTAGGGGTTCAGTTAATGCAAAATGAGGACAAAAATGTCTCCTTTACCTATTTCAGAGGCAAGTGCTTCATTAATCTTAAAGCAGAATACAAATGTGAATTATTCTGTGTCATCACTACCTAAAAAGTCTGATAAGGGAGATGAGGCCCCAACTTCAGGCCTCTGGCCACCCCAATTTCTGCCCAGTTTCCTAGGATTTGGCCTCTCTTGACTTTGAGTAGAGGGATGTCATGCTCAATGAGGGGAAAAAAGATGATCTGGAACCAAGTCAGACCCTCTCAGGTTCCATAGTTCTCTTCCCCTCACCAGCATCTTCCTGTTCTAGTCTGAACCAAGATCATAGGATTTAGAGTTGATAGGGACCTTAAGAGATTAGCTAGTCCAATTCTTTATTTTACAGACAAGGAAACTGAGGCCCATAGAAGCTAAGTAACTTGTTCAAGCTTACACTGACAGTAAATAGCAGTGTTGAACTTTGAACCCAGGTCCTCTGATTCCAAATCCTGTCTCCCCAAAAAAGAAAAAAAAAATTCCTTGCGGGGACCAGAACTGAACCAGTCCCCCCACCTAATCTTTGATAGGCACATGCTCAAGCTCACTCAGCTTTGACCCAACTGATACGTGTATAGTAAACAGGTTCAAATTATAAGCAAGAAGACTGTATCCCATCCCTCTCCCCTTAGCAACAGAACCATTTGATAGAACTCTAAACATGTCCTGACTGGGTCTTCCTCTGCTGCCATCACCTGTCAGGTGGGTTCTAAGTTCATAAGTCTGATTTCTGGGAATTTTAGAGGCCAATGTCCCCTTCAGCCCCAGTGCTTGACTTGGGCTCTGCTGAGGAGAGGTGGCAGCAAAAGTTGCTGGGTGACCTCTCTCTGTTTTTCTGGTCTCTATTCAGCCAAACTTAGCTAGAGGACAATGGCTTTCCTGCTTTGGTCTAAGCCAAGATTGTTCTAAGGGGGTGACTTCCAAGGGCGGGGATTTGGGATAGGCAGGGGAAATAAAAGGGAAGATGTATGGAGGAGAGATATGAACATGAGGGAGACTCAACAGAGCCATGATAGCTTTCTACCCAGACCTTAATAGAGTGCCTGGCACATAGCAGGCATGTCAATGGTGGCTGACTGATTATAAATATTTGAAGGCCTGTCCTATGGAAAAAGAACGATACCTCTTTAGCTTAGACTGAGAGGGCAGAGCTACGATCAACAGGTGCGTTTGTCCTTCATTGCAGAAGACCATGCCATCAGAGAAATGATGACATGACTTGCACTTGACTTTGTTTTGAGTGAGGGAGGGCTGTGCAGGTCACCAGCCTCAATTCTCCTCCAGAGCCATCTGAATCCAGTGACCAGATATTCATCAGGATGACTGGAGATGACCCAGGATGAGGCAAGTGGGGTTAAGTGACTTGCCCAAGGTCACACAGCTAGTGAGTGTCAAGTGTCTGAGGTGAGATTTGAACTCAGGTCCTCATGACTCCTGTACTGGTGCTCTATCCACTGCCCTAAAGTTACAGGGAAGCAGATTCTGTCTCTAATTTTAAAGAAGAACTTAATCAGAACTATCCTGAAACATTGCCAGGATAAGTAATGACCTGCTCATCACTGGCAGTATTCAAGCAGAGGAGAGGATAATCATCTGCTGTGGATGCTGGAGAAGTATGGAGTATGGAATATGGAATTGGGCTGCACTGCCTTGAAAAAAGTTTTTTCCAACTCTATTCTAATATTTTGAGATTCAGAGAATTTGGGGATTCTAGGATTCTTGATACCATGGCTGCCCAGGAAAACAACCCAGCCATGTGGTAGCACCAGGGAAAGCCGCCTTCGCTTTCTTAGAAGGACTGAACTTTGTGCCTTTGTGTTTTTCACTACAGATAATAAATGGCTGTTGTCAGATCCCCTTCACAGCATGTTTCTGGGGGAAACACCAAGAGGGAAAAACCTCCCCTCAGCAGGAGAGGCTTAAAAAAAGAAATCCACCAACACCCATCGATTCAGAGCTGCCTTTAAAATCCCTGTAGGGGAACAAAACCCCCTTCCTCCCCCTTTCACTCCCACAATTAGCTCTCCTGGCTTCTGGGTGGTGGGGGTGAAGTTTCCTTAAAAGAGAGAAGATAAACTGGCAACAAGGAAAGCCTTCTAGCAACACTGGAGATAGTGGAGAAGGAATAGGGATGGGATGAAAGAAGATGGATATATTGAACAGAACAGGAGTGAGAAGGAAGGTAGCAAGAATAAAACAGTGGTAGAAAAGGAAAAAGAGATGTGAAAACAGAAAGAGAAAAAAATGTCACAGAAAGGAAGAAAATGACTTGTCTAAAGCCACACAAGTCAGGTTTATCCTCCGACTCCCAGACTGGTTTGCTTTACAAATTTGGCTCTGTTCCCCTAAGTTTCTTCACAAAACAATCTATAAGCTTTTATTAAGTACTTACTATGTGCCAGGCACTAGGATACTAACATAAAAATAAGATAGTCCCTGTTGTCAAATAAATCTGTAAGGGACCTTATGAGATCATGTAGCCCAACCTCACTTTGAAGATGGAAAACTGTCAATACACACACATACACACACACACGCATGCACGCACACCTTTTTTTTTTTTTTTTTTGGCTTTTCTTTATTTCCCTAGACTAGAGCTTAGCACATTATGGAGCAATTCCAAGTATTTATTAAATGTCCATCAATTTGAGAAGGTAAAAATGGCAAATTTTGGAGGGGCTGTGGAAAGACAGGTACTCTGATAGATTGTTGATAGAGCTGTGAATTGGCTTATTCCTTCTAGAAAGAACTGTACTAAAAAAGTCACACAATGTGAAAGAAAAAACCATCTTATTGACCCAGCAATACTATTACTAGGCATATACCTCAAGTATATCAGAGACGGAAAAGTCTCATAGAAACAAAAATACGTACGTTAACACTTTTGTAGTAGCAAGGAATAGGATGAAAAATGGATACTGGTCACCTGGGGAAGGGCCAGACCAACTGGCATATGAATATAATGGAGTACATTATTTCACCATATGAAATTATGACTATGAAAAATTCAGAAAAACTGAGAAAGACTTATCCAAACTGATTCATAGCAAAGTAAGAAGAACCAGGAGGATGAATTACATGACACCCAGAAGAATATAAAGCAAAAAAACACCGAAAGACTTTAAAATTCTGATCAATCCAGTGATCTATTTTGACTTCAGTGGACTGATTATGAAGCATGGCTGGAAGACTATAGGGCAAACTGAGGTGTAGACATGGCCAATGTATCCATTTATTTTGCAGGGCTATACTTGTTATAAGGGATGATATTTAATAATGATATTTGTTGTGATATTATATTATATTATTTAATGATATTTAAGAAGACTAAAAATAACATTTTAAGAATGGGGAAACTGATTTGCCTTCCAATTTAAGGTTTTAGGATTTGAAGTCTATGGTTGATTAGCAGTTATTCTGTAACCATACAGATGAAATTCATACATACAAATAAATATGTATACATGCACATACATGTGTACATATACACATAATACACATGCACACACCTTTCATGGTGGGGCTCCAGCTCTCGTGGCTAACTGAACCCAGATAGGAGGGAGTCCCCCCCAGGGAATATTTCTCCAGACATCTAACTATCTTTCTATAATTATATTGCATGGGGCCAACATCAGTGCTGCCTTTATCTCCCTGGACCTACTAGACAGACTGAGACAATTCCATCGGGATCCTATTCTGTGAAAAACAACATCTCAAATAATTCCTGAGACTCCAATCTTTTCTAATTCCAGGTGAAACTTGCTTTCAGAGAACATGAAATATTTGAATCCAGATGGTCCAAGTAGTATGGCAGAAGGACTTCTCCCTTTACAGAGAGCCCTGCCGATTCAATCCACAGAATCCCAGGAGAGAAGAGCTCCTTAGTTAGGGATGTGACAGAAGGTCCCTGCACTAGATGGGAGTTTGGACCAGACAACTTCTCAGGTTTCTTTCAATTCTAAGAATTTAAACATAGTACAGGGGAAAGTGCTAACCTGGAAGTCAGGAGACCTGGGTTCTAATAATGATTTTGAAGCTAAATCATTGAGTGACCTTGGAATAATCTGGGTGCTTCAGTCCCTCATCTGTAAAAAAAAAAAAAAAAAAAAAAAGTATGGGGTCTTTAAGTTCTCTTTGAGTTCTGACATTCCATGGAAACCAGTACCTTCAAGTTCTAAGGTGCTATCATTCTATCTATGACTGCAGATAGGTTCCAGCCCCTGCTCTGTCACTAACTAAAATGTATCACCTTGGGCAAGTCACCTTCCTTCCCTGGGCCACAATTCCTCTCCCTGTAAAGTGAAGGGGTTGGTTCTCTAAGGTTCTTTCTGTGTTCTAAGATTTCTTCCAACTCTGACATTTCACAGTGATGTGAAGGGCTTTAAAGAAAATGAGATGGAATGAAACTGTAAAAATAATACTGGACTGAGGATGATAAGAGGCAGCAAAACCTTTCCCTGCTTCCACCTGGGGGTTTCCCTACAGACCAGGTGTTGATTCTTGACAATAAGGTCAAGGGAAAGAAAGTGTGCTGCATGGTTCTTTCCTGTCTATCCTTGGTCCCTCCTTTCTTATTGAAGGCTGAGCCTTTCCTCCTACTGACTTACCCTGGTTGTCAGCACTGTGTATATCAAAGCTGACTTCCCCAAAGGGCCCTCACTCTGAGTAACACCCTCTTTCTTCCTCTCCTACTCTGCCACTGCTACTTAAAGGATCCAAATTAATTTTCATGAATATTGTAACAGAATTAGACCCTTGGGCTGAGCCCCAGAAGGCCAAGAAGCTTCAGGCGGGTGGGTTGGTTGGTGTTTTATAGCCTGGTTGTGGCAACTGAAATGCTGATCTGATAATGGGAACCCTGACACAGCCATAACTCTGGGGGTAGCCCAGAGGAACCTTGTCAGGGTGATAAGAGTAAAAGGCTGGCTCTTGGGTATCACAAAATTGCAGGATTTTTTTTTTTTAAACTGGGAAAGACTTTAGAACAGAGAATGCTAGAATACAGAGTTTGAAGGGACCATAGACATAGTATAACCACCTCATTTTATGAATGAGGATACTGAGGCATCGTGAGGGGCAGTGACTTACCTAAGGTCATAAAACTAGTAAATGGGTCTCCTGACTCTTGGTCCAGGGCTGTTTGAAGACCTCTTAAGACAGAATAAACCAGACATCAAAGTCCCTCTCTACCCCTCCTACCATCAACATATAAATTAACATGCAAATGCAGAAATATCCTTGACCTAGAAACAATAAAAATGTTTACCTTTGTAATTAAATGCTTATCCCAGATTTAATGCCTTGAGCCACAGACCTTATCCCTCCCTTCTTCTAAAAGCTCAGATACGGTTTTCTTTGAAAGTTGTGCTGCCTGTGCCACTCCCCCTCAAACACACACCCACACCCACACCCCCAGATATGTTTTTCTGGACACCACGCAAAACCCCCCAGTAGATTTAATGGCTGGTGCTTATATAAGACTGATCAATGCAGACAAAGGATTCCCTTGCCATTCTCTTTGGGCAACCATTTCTACTGTGGTCATTGAGGGATTGAGTCTCTTAGGAACCTATTTCTTATTTGTTTCTTTCCCTTTTAAGGTAGAGGAAAAAAAATCTATTTGAGATCTCATCTTCACAAAAGGTCATTAAACCTGTCCATGGCAATATGGTGTAGTGGAAAGACTACTGGCTTTAGAATCAGGAGACCTTCGTTTGAGCCTTGGCATTGCTATTTGTTAGTTGTGTGACTGAGAAAGACACCCTAAGACTGGTCTCCCTGGGGGGACTAAATTGTTTCACTGACCTCTTGAACCATCAGCAAGCATATGGAGAAGAGATATTGGATTTGAAGTTGGAAGGGGCCTAAGAAAGACCAATGTCTTAATTTTTTTGAGGGAGAGAGGTCTAGACTTGTGATTTGATTAGTGTAAGGAACTACTGTACTAGTGCAGATAAAACCCTCTACTAAGGCAGATCAGCAACTACTCATCAATTTACAGTCTTAGAGATTTGACTGGAGAACCAAAAGGTAAGTGGCTTACCATGGATCATATGCCAATATTAGCCAAAGATCAGGACTTCAACCCGTGTCTGACTTCACGACTACCTCTAGCTTCTACTCTCTGCTAACAATACCCCTTTCCCGATTTTACAAACCAACAATTGAGGCTCAGAAAGGCAAATGACCTGTCCAAGATCTTACATACAGCTAATACTTGCAAAGCAGAAGCAGGGGCAATCGTTTACAAAAAGAAGGTTTGACTTTCAACCTCTACAGCAGCTTTGCTTTACTGATAGCATCAAGGAAAACGTACTGCCTGGAGCATTAGCACAAGAAATGAATGACTGTGACCTTCTTATGAGCTCAGGCAGGCAGAACACCCCGATCACACTTTTCACTTCTTATCCCACAGCAAGCATTAGTTATGCCTCCCCACCAGGAATGAGAGTGGGTGTAAAGAGTGAAAAAATCTTTTTGAGGGATGTTCTGGTAGTGATTTATCCTATGAGCTGGATAGTCCAAAGGCTGATTCTTTGAAGTCCATCAATCACTCCTATTCAATGTGCTGTTGTGGTTTTTGGGAGGGAAATGAGCCTTTTTTTTTTTTTTTGGTGGGAAAAGGAAATAAGAATGGAGGGGAAGTGAGTAAGGTACAAAGAAAACTAGCCCAAGATTTAGTTACCTGGATCCCAGTAGTTATTCTTGGCTTTGAAGGGTAGGACTGCAATAGGCTGGGACCCCAGACTTAAATCAAGGCTTTCAGATGGAGAACACAAACTCAAACATGTTAGCACCAAAAGTACCATAGATATCACCCAGCCCAACTCCTTTGTGTGAAACTGAAGGAAATTGAAGTTTAGAAAGTGAAAGGTAAGGGATACATTTAACTTACATTTCCCACAAAGGTGCTAATATGATATGGAATCACAAGGCCTGGGACCAAATCCTAGCTCAGTTACTTGTTACTCTATGATCTTGGGCAAGTACTTAACTTATCATCAGTAAAATGGGAAGGTTAGAAGAGATTCATTCTTAAGGTCCTTTTCCTGCTCTAAATCTTACGATCAACAATCTAATTATATTTAAATATGAGAGAGGCAGGTACTCCTCCAGGGACAGTTGTTTTGATGGATTCAGTGAGATTGAGTCCCTAATGTATTTATCAGCTTAGTGAACAAGCTTGAGCCATAGATCTTATCTTCTGCCCAAAGTCCAGTGTATTACAGCTGTTTTTCTGACTTTTCTTGGCACCTGGTACCAAGTTTCCCTTCAAATGAACCTCAGGTTGATGGGGGGGACAGATCTGGCTTCTCTAAATGAGCTGAGGTTTGTGTCTTTCTTTCCTATTCCATAAGGTCTGAAGGCGGCTGCCATCCCTCGTTCACATGACTCACAAGATATTCCCTACAACTGAGGATCAAATAGCACCCATTTTAGAGAGTGAATGACTGAAGTACTACTTGGAAAGTCACTCTCCTTAGGCCACAAAGTGAAGTAACCCAGTCAAGCACAGTTACTTTTCAGTGTCTAATCTAAGGATGGAATAGATTGACTTGGTTTGGGATTTAGCCCCCAAGAGGGAGGAGGAGAAAGATCTCCTTCTTTATGGAGCTAACAGGTCAGAAGTAGGATGTATGTGAACATGATAGAAGATGCAGGGAACATGTAAGCTATGAGGGAGGCAGATCAGAAGAGTAGAAAGAATGGTAGAAAGAGAGTCATAAAATCCATGTTGCAGATACACAGAATGCATAGAAGCTGGAAGGAAACCTAGGAGACCAACTGGTTCAACCCCCCTTATTTTATGAATTGAGGCCCAAACAGAGAAGTAACTTGTCCAAGTTGTTAATACACAGCAGGACTCAAATCTAGATCTTTTAACCCCAATTCTATTGCTCTTTTTACTACATCGAACTGACTCTCCCGGGTGTTTTGTGGCCACCTCTGTTCCTCATGCTAAGGTTGCATGGAGGATGTCCTTAAGTGTGGGCAAGGGACTTGTTTTTTTACCCTCTCCAGAGTGGGAAGAAGCAATGTCAGAGGCTGAGACCTAGGATACTGGCTGCTGACCCAGCTTCCAGAAGCAAGGTCTACCAGATCAGAACTGGGGGCAGTAGCCCCTCCTCACCCATCTTGAATACCAACCATTTTGGATGGCATTAATCTTCAGTAATGAGCAGGTACCAGCAGGTTCAACAGAGCCAGCAGGGGAGAGACAGTTTCCTACTTGCCCAACAAATTATCCTCCTCCCCAAGTGCTGACTAACCTTCTTAGACGAATAGTTCAGTTAATTGGGACTCTGACAGGGGCTTTGATCTGGGTATACTCAAAGGAGAGGAGAGGCTGCTTACCTTGGTAGAAAGAGCTCTGCCCCTGGAGTAAAAAGATTGGATTTTGCCATTAACTCACTGTGTAACCCAGGGAAGGACAGTGCCTTTTTATGGGCCTCAGTTTCTCTGTTTTAACCCTTAAGTAAAATAAAATGGCTGGACAAAGTGATCTTTGAAATTCCTTATTGTGTTCATAGTCTATAAGAAGAAAGTTAAAGTGTCTAACTTCCAATGTAGCCAGTCTGGTTTCAGGGAGGAAGAAGTCCCCACATCAACATCCCTGTCCCTTCATATGTTAGACTAGAACCCCAAATTCTAAAGCACTCATGGTCTTCTCCTAGAGGCAAGAACCTAGAAGTAATATTTAGCCCCACAACTGTGGGTCTGAGGTCAGAGTTAGTTCTCTAAGCTTCATCATTAGGACTATGTGCAAAGAAGTCCCCACCAGGTAGGAATTTCACCAGGAGGCAGCTCTGAAACAGTGAAAATTGCATTGAGTCACACCTGAGTTTTATTCTTAGCTTCATTACCTTGGATATGCCAATTTACTTCTTAGAGACTCCATTTTCTCATCTATAAAATGAGGGTGTTTGACAAGATGAGAAATTCTTAACCTTTTATGTGTTGGGGTCCCCACAATGGCAGTCTGGTGAAGTATATAGACCTTTTCTTAGAATAATGTTTCTTAAATAGACAAAACACATAGGATTACAAAGGGAAGCAATTACATTGAAATACAGATATATATATATGTGTACACACACACACACACACACACACACGCACACACACACATACATATATACACACACACAGAAAAAGTTGATAGACCTCCAGTTAAAAATCCCTGGATTACATGGTCTCTAAATTCCCTCAAAGTCCTTACAACTATGTGTTGCAGTGGATAGGGCACTGAGAATGAAGTCAGGAAGACCTGCGTTCAAGTCTGGTTTCAGATACTCACTAGCTGTGTGATGCTGGGATTTGCTTCAGTTTCCTCAACTGTAAAATGGTGATAACAGCTCCCACCTACCAGGACTGTTGTGAGGATTAAACGAGTAATAACTGTCAAGCACTTAGCACAGTGCCTGGCACCTAGGAAGAGCTATGTAAATGCTAGCTGGGATTATTACATTCATTTTGTGGCTCTATATTTTAGCACTCAATGTCCTAAAGTCTCTTCCAGTGTTGAAATTCTATGTTCTAAGGCCCTTCCAGCTCAACTTTTTATGTTGTATGTCCTAACATTCTGTCTGCCAAACTCTAGGCTTGGAACAACCTGTACTCTCTCCTTGGAGAGAAGGAGGGAAAGCAAACTCTAGGTGATGACTGGCTTATTTACACATCTCCTTTAGGACTGCAGGCCCTGAGTCAAGGGTCATCAGTAAGAAAGCAGACTGTGCTTTCCATAGGAGTGTGTGTGTGTGTATATGTGTGTGCGCGTGCACGCGCGCTATACACATATACCTAGGTGGGGCATGAAGGACGTGCAGTGTTTGGCTTGTACCTTTGCCTTCCCTGTGCTCTGCAGGATGTGCACTAGGGCTGATGCCATCTCCTCCTTGTTCTTGACACTCAGCACAGGTTCCAGCGCAGAGCACAGAGCCATATAGTTGTTGGTGATATACTCAGCAAATTCCTTATACATCTCCATAGGAAGGATGCTGACAGTCTGGTATCGGGACTTGATACGGATCATGGGGCCAGGACTCTTGCCCTTAGGGTTGGGTGTCACTACAGGGTACCACTTCTCCACAAACTGCCGCCCCGACACCGAGGCCACGGCCAGGTTCACCAGCCCCAGGTAGTTGTTCTTGTCCTTTTTCTTCTTCTTGTCAGTCTCCTTGTACAAGTGCACTGTGATATTCCTGAGCGGCGGCAGATTGTTGAACTCAAAGTGTTCCCCCCAGAAGACATTATCTGTCTTTAGTTTACATGTAGTCCGTGCATAAAGGACATCGTCCAGGCACAGTTCACATAAATACTTCTTCTTGGCTGGGAGGTCCTTTGCTTCGATGACCCAGAGCTTCAGCATGTGCTCCACTCTCCGACTGTTGTCCTAAGGAGCACACAGACAGTCAGAGACATTAGGCAGGAAGCAATGATTCCCCTTCCTCCCCACTATACACTCCAATCAACCCACTGGCAGATGTGGTAATCTTCCTATATTTTTTTAAATAGCCCAGCTAACGAGTTAATTAGAGTCATCAAATGTCAAAGCTGGGAAAAACCTTAAAACATACTAGGTTAAAACAGAAAACTTTGAATTTTTGGACCCGGAAGAGACGTCAGAAATGGGAACAAAGAATGGAGAATGTTATAATTGGGTCTATGGAAAACAGAAAATTAGAGAATGTTAAGCCCTATAATTGACCTTAGAGGTCATCGTGTTCAACCTCTTCATTTTACAGAATGAGAAACTAAGACAAACTCATTTGATGTGGCTGTCTGAAACCGTCTGAAATTGAAATTGCCAAAATGTACTGTGAATTTGGTATAAAAAGAAGAGTAGGTTAGTGGGTCCTCTATAAACACTTCATTCCTTCTAATTTCTGGATTGTCCTCAACTTCATGTTTTAAAGTGAGAAACAAATTAACCTAAAAAGACACATGGCCAATAATAATGTCTTGTGGAAAATTAGACAGACAAGAAGCCATCTTTTCGGGATCCTAAAACAATAAAGCAGATTATTTTAACAGAGTTGTATAAAAAGAGGCAGCAGGTCACAGTAAAAATAAGAGTGAACTGAGAATCAGGAGTTTCAGGTTCTAATTCTTCCTTATGTCACAAACTAGACCTTGGTCAATTCACTTAACATTCTTGGGCTTCAGGGTCCTCACTAGATCAATGAGAAAGTTGGATTAGATGATGCTTAAGGTCCCATCTGGTTCTCACATTTTATACTCTATGTTTTCACATTCTATGTTGTAAAGTATCTTTCAGCTTTAAGAAGATAATATTTTCCATTTTTCTTTTTTAAAAATCCCTTCTAACTCCAACTTTCTATGGTTTTCAATGACGGGAGAGAGAGAGAGAGAGAGAGAGAGAGAGAGAGAGAGAGAGAGAGAGAGAGAGAGAGAGAAAGAGAGACAGAGACAGAGAGATAGAGAGAGAGAGAGAGATTGCAAAGAACCTGAACTGGAAAGCAGAGAGTTTCAGAGAGAATGAAGGCATGGTAGAGAAAGGAAATGTTTGGAAATGGCATCCCCCTCTTCCTAGTAGGTTTTTAAAACCTCTGAAAACTAAAATTGTTTCTGTAGTCACCAGAGACTTTAACCATGGCTGAAAAAGCATTTCTTTCCCCAACAAATGTGGGTATCTCTAGGATGAGATGGGGCAGATAGGTGGCACAGTGGATATGGTGCTGGGCCTGGAGTCAGGAAGACTCATCCCTCTGAGTTAAAATCTGATTTCAGACACTTACTAGCTGTGTGACCCTGGGCAAGTCACTTAGCCTTGTTTGCCTCAGTTTTCTCACCTGTAAAATGAGCCGGAGAAGGAAATGGCAAACCATTCTAGTATCTTTGCCAAGAAAACCTCAAATGGAGTCATGAAGAGTTGGACATAACTAAAAAGAGTGATCAACAACAAAACTAGGATGAGATGCCAGGGACTATTTAATTTCAACGTGGTTAATTTGATGATGCACCCCCAATCCTTTATGCCCAGGTCAGAGAGAACCACAGGAGACATAGCTGGAAAGGGACCTGGATGCCCAGTAAAATGTCAAATCATGGGCCAGCATGTGCCTCAGGAAAGTACATTTTATCATCCTGTCCAGACCTATACCTCTACACAAAATTCCCCTTAACCCATTCCTGAAGTAATCACTTCCTTCTACATTCTTGTGTTCTCCACCCTTCTGTACCTCTGCAGATCTAATTTCAATCTCCCCCCGGGTACAGATGACATAGCCTGCCACCAGTGTTGAAGTCTGACCAAAGCAGGGTGTTTCCCACAAATGGCACTGTGCTCCCAGAGGGAGAGGAGATTCAGGGACCAAGCCACCCACCCAATCCCAGATTTTACCTTGTTCGGATGCACAGCTCGCCGAAGGTTCTCCATCCATTTATCCCGCTCAGCTGCAGATCGGCAGGAAAAGCATTTGCTTCCTGAGGAAGTTGTTACCTGTGTGGAAAGGAACAGGGATAGTGTGATAAGCAAATAGGTGGCCTATGTCTACCTGCTGGACAGCTCTAAGGACACAGAATGCCTGGGGGATACACAGGGACACACACACACATGTACATATACATACATATATACACACATATGGGGAGGAGGCCCTTTTCCATTCCTATGGAACTGCCTTCTTAATCAAACATTCTCAAAATATCAGAAAGGGAAATGACCTTAGAAATAGTTTAGTCTAGCCCCCTTCATTTTATACAAGGCAACTAAGGCTCAGAGAAGAGAAGGAAATCTATGAAGGTAACACAGCTAAGGAGAAATCCCAGAATTCTATTCCAGGTGTAGTGACTGGGTCCAGAACTCTTGTAGTCTCTCATTTAATACAAAACTTTTTTTATCTTATAAGTTAAGGAAACTGAGAGGATAGACCTGGGAATAGCTTCAAATCAGACCTTCTAACTCTAAGATCACAATCCCACCACCATCTAAAAGGATATTTACACCTAACTTCATATTCTATCTCTTGTTTATTCATAAATTGTTAACCTATCCATTAAGTCTGCTAAGTAATGTGTTCCATGTTCTTTTAATTTTCTTGTAAAATCTCTCTTTATATCTAGGTCATGCATACATTTTGACCTTATCCTGACAGATGGTGTGATATACTAGTCCATGCCCAGCTTCTACCATAAAGCTTCTTAGTTTTCTCAACAATTTTGTGGGGAGGGAAGGGAAAAAAGAGAAATGTACATGATAACTTTGTTGTATATTTCAAAGGAATAGCAAGTTATGCATAACAGATTTGAAGTTTCATATACAATCATTTTCACTATGCTATGGAAATGTTTTATTCCTTAAATTAAAAATAAAATAAAATAAAGGAAGGCTATTTAGACTTTAGAGGTGTAAGGAGTCTGGCACTCATGTAGTCCAGCCACAACACTTTACAGATAAGGAAATGGAGGTTCAGAAATGACAAGTGACTAGTTCAAGGTCACACAAGTAAAAAGTAGCAGAGTGAGAATGCAAACCCTGACTTCAAACCCAGGATGTTTTTCACTATACCATGCTTCTTATCTGAAGGATTATGAAAAACAACCATCACCACAATAATAATAATTCACAATTACATTGTGTTTAAAAAAAAAAACACAACACAGTGTTTTAAGATTTGCAAAGTGCTTGTCTCACAACAACCCTGTAAAATATTAGTGCAAGGGTCATGAATCTAAAAATTATGGGACATTTGCCTGGAAGGGACCTTAGAGATGCTTTTATCCTGGCCACTCATTTTACAAAGGAGGAGCTTGAAGCTCTGAAAAGGGAAATGACTGACCTGGAGTCATAGAGTTAATAAGTAAAAGAACCAAGACTAGAAGACAGGTCTCCTGAATCTAAATCTGTGCTGCTTCTACCATGGGACAACGCACCAGGGAAGAGAAAGCAGACAAGGGCCGGGAAGGAGCAGTGCTCTCTCTCTCTCTTTTGCCCTCTCTCTCTCTCTCTCTCTCACACACACACACACACACCCTTAACATCCTTTGATTTGCTTTCCCATAAGACATACTCCCTTCTTCCTCCTTCTCTCCCTCTTCCACCAGCACCATTAACAGGCACCTGACTGGCAGAGAGGCTGTTGTGTTCCAGGGGCAAACCATCATGTCATAAGTTTGCAGGGACCAGAATAATTTCCATGATGCAACTTATTTACATGAATATATCCATCCCTCAGATGGACGGTTCCACTAATTAAGCATAATTATCAAGGGGGTTCATCTTTCGAGAAATGATCTCAAAGTGGAGGCTAAAGGAACTAGTGCAGGAAAGAAGCCAAGCCACCAGCACTGTTCAGTCCTCAGTGCCTGAGATGTGGAACCTTTGGAGTCGTCCACAAAACACTACTGTTTTCCTGAATGCAGACCCACTCTGAGACTAATTCATCTAGCCTCCCATGGAGCAGAGCTCATTAGACTGGGGCCAACCCAACTCAGAGGATTTCAGGAGACACAGAGATTTATTTTATTTTTTTTCTCAGAGTGAAGAAGGTTATATTACTTTCTCAGGGTTCTAGAGTCATTCCCTTTTTAAAAATGTTTATTTATTTTTAATTTATGGAATAAAATAAGAATTTCCATAACATAGTATAATAAAAAAAGAAGATTGCACAGGCAACTGCAAATCTACCATGTACAACTTGCTGTTCCTTTTAAATATATAATAAAGTTATCATGTAAAATTCCCCTCCCCCCTTTTTTCTTTCCTCAAGCCCCAAATTGGATAGAATAACAATGAGGAAGATGATGATGACAGTAACTCACCTTTCCACAATGCTTTATAGTTTACAATGCATTTCCCCCCTCCCTGTTACTGTAAGTACTACACCTGTACTATCATCCCCATTTACCCTGGGAAAACTGATCTTCTTAGAGGTTAATAAACAAGATGCTCCAATGAAAAGTGCCTTGTTAACCTCAAAGTGCTATGCAAATGTCTGTTGTAGTAGCAGTTATTATTGGTGGTCTAAATCTGTGACTTCACTGGTGTAGGTGAGTCCTTCTATCAATGCTGACCAGCAAGTATTTTTCTGGTTATAGTCTTAGAGAGTGTGCTATAGAAATGAGAAACTAAATGACTTGTCCAGTACCATGGAGTTAACATGTCAGAGGTGGAATGGGAACCCTGGGCTTCCAAACTCCAAAGCCAGACCTCTATGGGCTATACCAGTGGTGCCAAACTGAAGTAGAAATGGGGCCACTAAACTATGTATCAGGATACACAGATTTAGACTGCAGACTTAGAAAACCACACATTAACATTATTTATGTTCTATCTCGGGGCAGTTATCCAGGTGGTGCGGCCAATGCTGGGCCTGGAGTCAGGAAGATTCAAGTTCAAATACAGCCTCAGATACTTGGTAGGCATGTGACCCTGAGCAAATCACTTACCCTGTTTATCTCAGTTTCCTCATCTGTAAAAATGAGCTGGAGAAGGAAACGGCGAACCACTCCAGTATCTTTGCCAAGAAAACCCCAGATGGGATCGAGAACAGTTGGATGATGAACAACAAATGTTCTATTGTATTTGTATTTATTTTGTTAAGTATTGCATTTTAATCTGGTTCAGTGGGCAATGTGTTTGACACCTCTGTGCTGTCTTTCATAATTATTCCTGAGTTACTTATTGCTTATACAAGACAAAACAGACACTAAGCAAAGAAGTTAGCATTTAAACCTAGGTCTCCTGATTCCAAGTCCTGCACTCTTCTCTTTTCCCATATTGCCTCCCTTAGAGGCCAGCCCTAAAACACCACCCTACCAAAGGACTTACATATATCATCTCATTTTGTCCTTAAAACATCCTTATAAAGCAGATCAAGAATTAAAATTCCTTTTTTATAGATGGAGGAAACTTTAGTTCAAAGAACAAATGGCTCATCAGCATTTACACAGCTAGGAGGCAGTCGATTTCTCCTAAGGGATCAATAACCTTCTCCCTTGTTCCCTGTCCTGTTCCAAGTCACAGGGAGCTCTATAGAGACAAGGAAGGCTGGTCCTGAGCCTCCCTGAAGGATCCAACATCTTGGTCAAATGAGAAGCAGCCCTCTCTTCCTACTCCAGGTTGGGCAGAACAGAAAGAAGTTAGATTCTGCCTCTTCCTCCACTTCAGCTGGAAGCAGTTTCTTCAGGATTATTTTCTGCTGTCCCAATGGCATCAACTATTTTTAAGTGATGAGAGTGAAAGAAGAGACTCCTGTTTTCTGTTTTCCCTTGATGCTCTGCCACTAACCATAAATTAATTCTTTTCTTCCCCCCCACCTCTTTTCCTTCCATTCTGCCAACTCTTATTATATGCCAGATGTATAGACAAGAGTGTCACAGGAGGAGAAGGCACACAGGGTGTAGACTATGCATGCACAGGAAGGCCAGTATAGATACAACCATGTACAAAGTATATATATTGACACATACAAAGCACTGTGCTGGGCACCAGAGAAGAGGTTAAATTTTGACAGGGCCATGATAGGAGGTATGATACATATTTTAATTACTATGATATGAGACAGAGTATCCTAACTGCCAAAGGAAGGGAGGTGCATAATGGTCTCTGAGATAGAAAAGGGAAAGGGCTGCTATGGATTTGGAGGGGAGGGGGAATCATGGGTGGTTTCTTAGAAGAGGCACCATCTGAGCTGGGTAGGAGTTCAACAGGTATGGAGGAGAGGAGATTTCATGTGTCATCAACAACAAGGGCAAAAAGCACAATCCAGACAAGTAGGGACATAGAATAGGGAGGGTGGATAATAGTTTGATTGGAACACAGAAAATCAAGGATCATAGGACATCAGAACTTTGGAAACCACCTCCTCCAATCTCTTTATTTTGCAGACAAAGAAAGAAGGCCCAGAGAAGGGAAATAATTTATCAGAGGTTACACAAAATAGTGAATAGCAAAGACAAGATTTTAATCCCAAATCTGCTAACTCTAAATCCAGCCTTCTTCCATGACTGTGAAGCTGCCTCTTCATGCCTGTATTGAGTAGGAGATAAATTTAGGAAGAGGGGGTGGAGTTGGATTGTTGGTTCAGGAGTGGGGAAGTGGGGAGGGAAGCCTCAGATGCTAGGCTAAGGAGCCTAACCTTTACTCAGTAGTCAATAAGGAGACCTTCAGGTTTTGGGGGCAGCTAAGTGGCACAAAGTGGCACAAAGTCAGGAAGACCTGATTTTAAGTCTGGCCATAGGCAATTACTAGCTATGTGACCCTGCCATTTAACTCAGTTTCTTCAATTGTAAAATTAGGATATTAATAGAACCTACCTCCATGTTGTATGGAGGATCAAATGAGATAATCATGGTAGAGTGCTCAGCACAGTGCCTGGCACATAGCACTAAAAAATGTTTGCTATCATTAGAGGAGGAGCACGTATAAGGGAGGCCAGTAGCACAGTAGGAAGGTGGGACAGGAAAGGAGATAGCACCCAAGGGATATTCCACCCTCCCTTCCTGAGTTGGGGCAGCTTCTCTTATCCTAGGATCTCACCTCAAAGCAGTAATCCTGGCCCAGGATGCTGCTATGAACAGGCTTTATCACAACTTCCTCCTCCATGCTGAGATCCAGCGCCTCCACTGCGCTACTCGGACTGAGCAAGGACTCGTGGGATCTCGATTCCTTCAGCCTCGGCATCAGATGGGATCTGGGCACAGACAGGGAAGGTAAAGACTATTAGTTAATCAGATCCAGGGATGTCCCAATCTCTTCTCCCCAAATGTCTATACCCTCACCCCCTTCACTCCCACTTTCCTGCAGCTTAAGCTGCTTCCATTTCTAGTGGAAAGAATACTTCAGTGAAAAAGATGGGGGATATGGAATGGACTCCCCATGGATTCACCCAATCATATAGTTAGCCATTGTCACAGATATGCAAGGATTGATTCTTGTTTGGGAAGCCTACCCGTACTTCATTGGATTTGGGACTGGAAGAGATCTTAAAGCTTGTCATCCATCATTTCCCAGTCTTTTCAAAGACGCAGACTTTTTAACATTAAAAGAAATTCAAAAATATTCACAATAGCAGCTGTATGGATCAGGTGACTGAGAAAATCCGTTACAGGGCTTGGACTTAGGCATCTTACGATAATTCTCTCCTCCACATCTCCCTTACTCTCTGGTCCCTCTTCTTCAACCCCCATTATTGGTCTGCTGCCCACAGGATGTGAACTACTTGATCTAGTCCAGGGGTAGGGAAGCTGAGGCCTCAAGGCCATATGTGGCCCATTTGGTCCTCAAGTTTGGCCCTTTGACTGAATCCAAACTTCACAAAACAGATCCCCTTAATAAAAGAATTTGTTCTATAAAACTTGGACTCAATCAAAAGGTAGCAAAAGGTAGCACCCAAGGCTACCTAGAAGGCCACATGTGGCCTCAAGGCTGCAGGTTCCCCACTCCTCTAGTCTAAACCCTTAATTCCTTAATTTTGTAGTGGCTCAGAGAGGTTAGGGGAACTGCCTACGGTCACCCAGCTATCAAAAAGCAAAGCTGAGATTTGAATCCAAGTCCTCTGATTCAAAATCAGTTTGTGGGCTACTACTATATGATTTTCCAAGTCTGTAGGAGAGGCTGCTGGGAAAGGAATTGGGTGTGGCCTTTGGTGTGGGTAGATGGAAGGAACATGTCATGTCATGAACATTTCAAACACAAACACACCTGGCAGTAGGTAAGGGATGATGCCATCCAATCAGTCAGGCAGAGTTCTTTCTCTAATACCTTCACATTATCTCTGCTGGGAATTTCCACTTAAGGTTCCCTTCTATCTAGCCTCTCTATAATTTGTCTATGGCTAGTGATTTACACGTTGTCTCCTCATTAAAATGTGAACTCCTTAAGAGCAGGGACTCTTGCCTTTCTTTGAAGCCCTACATGCTCAGCACAGTGCCTGGAGAATAGGAAATCCTTAATAAAATACTTGTTGTCCTGACTACAACGAAGGGCTCATCATCTAGTGGTGATCTCTAAAATCTCAGAATGTCAGAGCTGGGTATTAAAGGCCTCAGCAGGTTGGGCTCCTGCCCCTGTCTCTCGCAGCACGTGAGGCCAACAAGACAGAATCATAGAACAATCATATAGAACCTTTGTAGCTGCAAGAAACCTTATAACATAGGCTATCAGAGACCATCTATTCTAATCTTTTCTATATTAAAAGTGAGGAATCAGAGCTTGTCAGGAAAAGTGGCTAGACACAGTGAATTTTAGTGGCAGACTCAGGAACTGAATACAGGTTGCCTATCAGCCTAGTGCCCTTTCTACTATATTTACTCAGCCTCCCTGGGGCAGGATTCTAGGCTTAGGATCTGCTTTCTGTTTCACACACAGGTCCCATCACCCTCTGTGCCTTTTTCTGAGAGTAGGACATGAAGAGAAAGTTGTGTCTTGCACAGTTTTCATATGTGGAAGGAACTTTGAGTGGTCATAGATCTTCCTGTTTATATCTTGTTTGTTCACAGTTGCTGACATGTAGTCTCTCCCCCACTAGACAGCGAGCTCCCTGAGGGCAGGGCACACTAAGTGCTAGACATGCACTTGTTGACTAGAGTTCTAGCCACTCCTAGCTCTAAAATCTGCAGAAAGTCCACATCCTTGAGAAACTCCAGTCCAGACCTTCTCTCACAATGTGCACCTGCTCTGTGAGACACATGTGACCTCCCCCATGACAGACCAACCCAGGACCCTAAGGAGCATTGGAATTTCTCTAGTTTTGGTTGGTCCAGGGGTCCCCCAGAGTCCAGAGTGTATGGCTCGCCTGAGATCCAGGAGAACCTACAGGAGTTTCTGAACCAACTCTGTGACATGATCTGGGGATGCAAACTACCACTATACCCTTATTTTAGCCTGTTTGGTTTGGCCTGTCCCAGACCACCAGCCCACAATGGCTGGAGACAGAAGGGCTGACACAGCCCAGGATGGAATAGTTTTTTTTGTTACAAGTGTTTCACATCTGTCCCTTCTTCACTGCTGCCATCCTATATCCTACTCAAATCCTCACCACCTCCCACAAGGATAATTGTATTGCTAGCACATTTACCTAGACATTTCCTTATAACAACCTGGGGAGGTGAGTAGTGTCCATTATCACCATCCTCCTTTAATAGACAAGGAAACTGAGGCTCAGAAAGGATCATGGGATTGTAGATCTGGAGCTGGTAGAGAGACCTTAGATAGTTTCCAGCCTATACTCCACCCCTCATCTTACAGATGAGGAAACTGAGACTCAAAAAGGGGAAGGGACTTGCCTAGGATCATGCAGGTAGAAGCAACAGAGCTAGGAATCAAACACAGGTCCTCCTTCTCCCAGATGGGTTCTCTTCCCATTACATCATGCCTGAACTTACAAGTCTCATGCCTTTCCTGAACTAGACAGACAGGTCGATTCTTCTCTCTGAGGGCCCACTGGTCAAAGTAGCCTGTCATCTCCCATCTACAACCATCTCCTTAGCTCCGTGCTGATGGCCCTGAGCACAGGTCCCCAAGTTTACAGAGAGACAATGATAAATAAGGCCTTGTTGGTTTCATCGATTCCTAGAAAGTCATTTGTGCCCTTGTTCCCTAAGATCTCCAAACATCTCCACGAGGGAATCCACTGGGGCAAGGGGGTGGGGTCAGGGGCAATGCACCTGGAGAATGGAAAGGTCATAGGGAGGAGGAAGATAAGTGTGTCTGTCTCCAAATGTCACTGGCAGTGAATGAGCCATTTGTCATTCGTGCACAGAAAGTCCCCATTTCTTAGACCTTACCCTGAGATGGCAGAGTCCCTATGTCTATCAGAAGTCATAGAATCAAAGGATTTAAGATTAGAAGAGACCGTAGAAATCTCCTACTTTACTTCTTTTATTTTACTGAGGGGAAACCTAAAGCCCAGGGAGAGAAAGAAAGTAGTAAAGTAGCAGGGGAAGGAGGGAAGGAAGGAAAGAGGGAGGGAAGGAAGGAAAGAGGAAGGACAGAAGGAAGGAAGAACCATTATCCAAGCAGGGTAATGCTAATACCAGCCCTATCATCAAATCCCTGTGTGAACCTGGACAAAATTGCTTCCCTCCTCCAAGTCTCATTTTCTTTCTTTGTAAAATGATGGGGTTAGATTAGATGACCTCTCACCAAGTAAAGATAACATGAGCTCTAAGGACAGAACTCTAAAATGATAAGATGCCTATGATCAACAGTCACGCTGGGCCCAACTCATGATCTATTCCTCCCCAAACTCTATCCTTGAAAGTGGCCAACTCAGACTGGGATCTGTTAAGAGAACTCACTTTTTTTCTCTCTGAACACTGTGTAGGAAGAATCAGAGCACAAATTCAAAAGCCCCCTCCCTATACCTATTCGAGGATTCTATACTTACAATCAACATATATGCAAGAAGTAGCATGGGGCAAGTAAAGAATTGGTCTAATGTTCAGGCAGACCTGGGTGCAAGACCCTTATCTACATCTTGTGGCTGTGACGACCGAAAGTCACTTAACCTCTTGTTGCCCCAATACCCTATTGCAGAGAAGGTGGCCAGCCATCTGCACTGGTAAAGGAAGTACTTCTACATCAAAAACAAATTAAAAAATAAATCTATAAATGAGCACTGACTTTGGAATCAGAGAACCCATTTTTAAATCTTGGTTCTTTTCTCATCTACAGAATGAAGAAGGTAACACTTGATTTTCGGCTTTAAATGCTGGGAAACTTTTGGTTTTTACTCCATGAGATTGAAATGGCCAGTGTTGGTTAACTGCAATATATACTTTTCAAAGTGTACAGAAAAGGAGAAGAAATAGTCACCATCATCACAAAATGCAAGCAAGGTCCAGTTTCAAGTTTTAACTGGGTTTTCCCAGCCAGAACTTTAATTCCTACAAGGTGTGGCTTTAGGTCTCTGCTCCTTCTAGTCCATAGCACATTTCAGCCCTGGGCTAGACACAAAGTTGGTGAGCATTTATTGACTTGTGGATTGATTGATATGCAGATGTGGTACTTGGTTGGGGGCAGTTACTTGCAATCTATTCCAGGAACAGAGTGATAGACCGAATGACCTCTAAGGTGGATTCCCTGCCCATGACCTCATCTGACCCTCAGACCATTCCTGGAGATGCTGTGCCCATATTTTAAAAAACAAAAACTGAAACCTGGCCTGGAAAGTTCATAGGGTGTAGCACTGGAAGGCACCTTAGCGATAGTGTAATCTAATTTCCCTCATTAGTAAATGGAGGCCTACAAAAGGTCACATAGATAGTAAATAGCAAAGTTGGGACTGAACCCAAGTCTTCTGACACCAGATTCAGTGTTCTATGACACAGAGTAGGATTACTGGGTAGAACCTGGATTCCTGACTCCCTACCCAGTACTGCAAACCTGAGAGCTGTTCTTTATTCTAAAATTCTTAAGAAGTCTGGGACAAATCTCTTCTTTTCTCCTGGCACAGACTCCTCTCCACTCAGCCAGCAGTCTTTCCAAAAAGGCTTTCACCTAAAACAACTCATTGTTTTCCCACCTTGGGATGGTAGCCCATGATCACAACAAATTCCCTTTTGGAAAATGCCTTTATCCTGAACCTGGACCTATCTAGCCATAGCTAGCTATTCCGCAGAACCTCAAAATTGGAAAGGACCTCTGATGTCCTCTAGTGTGACCTTGGGCAAGCCACTTGTAAAATGGTGGTGGTGGGATTAAACTGGAATGATTTCTAAGGTCCCTTCCAGTTCTAAGATTCCACATCTAAACAAGAATATCATCTGCATGGTCCCTGAGAAGTGGGCATGGAAATTCCTATTTGAAGACCTCATGCCCTGTTCTACTTGGGGACAGGTATAATTGTTAGGAAGTTCTTCTCAGTATTAAGACAAAATTTGCTTCTCTGAAACTCCCATCCCCCTAGTACTCCTAGTTCTGTGAGCAAAATAATGAAACAAGTGCTAGATCTCAAGATCAAGATTAAGTCAGACCTGGGTTCAAATCCTAACTCTGCTACTTGCTAGCTATATGACCTTAGGCAAGTTGTTTAACTTCTCTGGGCCTCAGTTTCTTCGTCTGTAAAATGAGGGAATTGAACTAGATGGCTTCTGTGTTGCCTTCTAGATCAAAACCTATGACACTAGGTCATTAAATCTAATGTTGCTCCCATTGGACAGGCATTCAAATACTTGAGACAGTAATATTATAGACTGATCCCTATCCCAAGGCTTCACTTCTCTAGTCTGAATGCCTCTAGCTTCTTCCAATCACCCTCCTCTGGATGCCCTCTAATTGATCAATTCCATCTGGCTCTTGAAGAGCAGTGAACTGTCCCCTGGTCACATGATGCCCACCCCAGGAGCACAGGCCTTAATGTAAACATATGGCTCTCTGCTCTGGGCCAGCCAGTCATTTCCACAGACTCCCTGCTCTGGCTCTCTGCGGCTCAGTTTCAAGGACTGTTGTGAACATTTTAACAAACATGGCAAATGGTTCCCCCTCTCAGAAGACAGCCCATCGATCCTGAAGGGAAATAACCTTGTTATCCATGTGGGTTCTGTTCCGGGGACTCCAACAGAGAGGCCACTGCAGACTGGTTATTAAAGCAAGATGTTTGCCACTTGAAAGCACAGAGGAAAGAACCCATTCCTGGCACCAATTGGACACAACATATCCACCCAACATTCCAAAGCATCTTTCTGGCAGTCTTTCCTCTCCCCTCCCTCCAAACAGGGGACAAGCTGAGGGAACAGCAGTAGTCAAACAGTAACAGACATAAATGGGGTTGTTCAGATTGAGTGGGTGGCGAAGACCCTGGCCCAAAACCGACTGGATTTTCAGGGATGGAAAGATAGGCTCCTAGGCTTCATGCCAAATTCAGTCATAGGATTTGGAATTGGAAGAGACTTTAGAACAATTTTTTTTAAAAAGTCCACAGACTATTAGAGTTATAAGAGACTTTAGAATATAAAATGTCACAGTTGGAAGGCACCTTAGACCGTATGACAGTAAAATGAAGAAAATGGAATATGAGAACAGGAAGAGCCCCTTAGAACACAGAACCTCAAAATTTAAAGGATCTTTAGAGTACAGAATGTCAGAATTGGCAGAGATTAGAATGCTTGAACACCTTATTTTACAGACAAGGAAACTGAGGTCCAGAGAGGTCCAAATGGTCCTGCCCATGGTCATATAGTGAGGTCATGGCAGAGTCTAGAACCAGGTCTTCTGACTTCAAGTCCACATCTCTCTCTCCACACAACAGGCTATGCTACTGAAAGTGTCCAATTCTTTTTGTCTCTCCAAATCTGAACATGTAGATTATGGATAGAAGCATGAAATATGTCCCCTGGGGACCATTTAGCTTTGCTTAGATGAAGTCTCAGGCTGAGGGAGAAGGTAACATTAATTGCATTTAACAGAAGCTGCCTTCCTCCATAAACTTGAGAAGAAAATTGTTCCATTTGGCCAAAGAGGGGCTACAGAACCACAGTGCTGCTGCACCCAAACACAGGATAAGATAGTGATGTTGAAAACACCATTTGAATGAATAGATAAGGACGTTTCAGAATTTCCAAAGTGCCCAGCCCAGGGAAATTCCCAAACCTTCCTTGCTAGATCATGCAGGAGATGGGAGGGCAGGAAAGGGATGGTGGTGGTGACAGGAGGACAATAGAAGCCAGGAGCTATTTCAGACAGAAAGCCTAGGAAGTATGTGTGTGTGTAGGGGGGAAAGGGATGGGGGGGAGACAGGGGACATGAGCCCAGGGGAAGGATACTAGGTTTCTAGCCCTGGCCCCTCCGGATGCTTGCTGTGTGACCTGGAGGAAGTCACTCTGCCAGCCTGTTCAAGCTCTATCAAATGTTTCCTACTCTCCATTCTAATATGCTACGCGTGAAGGCTTTAACATCTTACATTTTAAGGTTCTTTGCCGCTTCTAAGTCCAGAAACTCTTTCCAAGAGTGATTTTCATAGCTATGCCTCCTTATTTCACTCACAGAACCCTACTACAGCCATCACAGGCAGCAATTTCAGGATGAGGATAATAACAATCGTAGCTCACCTTTACATAGTGCATTACGGTTAGTGAAGCACATCATGAGGAATGAGAATGGAAGAAAGGAATAAGCATTTAAATGTGCCAGCCACTGTACAAGTCCACTTTTACAAGTACCTCATTTGAGCTTCACAATGGCCCTGGAAAGTAGATACTACTATTACCTCCATTTTACAGATGGGGAAACTGAGGCAGAGGTTAAGTGACTTGTCCAGAGTCACACCCCTAGTGTCTGAGACTCCCAGTTGAACTCAGATCTTCCTAATTCCAGGCCTGGTGCTCTCTCCACCTAGCCACCAGCTGTCTATTTTTACTATCTCATCTGATCCTCACAACCACTTTGTGAAATAGGTATCAGCCCCCTCATTCTCCAAGTATTATCCCCATTTTACAGATGAGCACAATGCCTTGCCCATAGCAGGTGCTTAATAAAGTAGAATTGAATTTAATTAAGGGAACTGGGACTCAGACTCAGCCCAAGTGTTAATCTGTTTAGTGGCAAAGCTGGGTCAGAAGGTCAGATGTCCCAAGTCCCAGACCTTTATGACATCATTGCTCCATTAAATTACTTAAGCATGGGGTAGTTAGGTGGCTCAGTGGATAGAACATCAGCCTTGGAATATGGAGTACCTGAGTTCAAATATGGCATCAGATACTTAGCCTCAATGGCCTCTTCTCCTCCCCGCCCATCCAAAAAACCCCAACTTAATCTGTGCCCCAGAAAGAAAGAGAATCTTCCAGGGTAGCCAGACTTTCTACTAAGGGCAATCGCAATCAGGCTAGTTCTGGGAATGAAAGCCATTGTGCCTCACTAATAAACCTGTGCCTTCAGTCCGAACCCATCTCCACTGGAGATGAGCAGCCAGATAAGGTCAAGAAAAATGAAACTAACAAGCTGTCAATAATGATTTTACTTGGTGCCAGTTTAAGTCTGGAATCTCACAAAAGGAGAAGATGAAGGCAGAGAGAATGCTGGGTTTGAGGCTGGAGGACCTGTGTTCAAATCCTTGCTGTCTGTTATTTCTTACTTGTGCTCTCATGAGGAAGTCATTTAATCTCTCTGTGCCTGTTTCCTCCTGAATTAGACTAGATGATCCATATGGTCCCTTCCAAGTCTAAATCAATAATCCTACAACTGCCACTGTGTGGTAAAGAGGGCCAGCAAGTATCATTACCCCCACTTAAAAAGGAAGAAACACCCCAGGAACAGAAGTCATATGGTAGCATATGGTGACATACTGAATGTCTCTTGAGAACCCTGGTGTCCAAAATCCCAATCTAATGTTTTTCCTGCCACCACACACTGTTTCTCATGTCAAATATTTCCCCAAATTCAAGCTATGCAGCAACATTTGCATATAACTGCTTCCCCACTCAGTCCCTACCCCCCAGGTCATTTGGTAAGCATCACTCTGAGGGAAACATAGCAATGTCTAGACCATCAGTGACTTCGTAACACAGAAGACAGTTATCTCTGCCCACCTAAAAGAATACAGTGGGCCATCATATTTAGGAGGCCTAACTCTGCCTAGATCTCTGAAGGGCTGGCAGACCCTGGCCCATTTGGAGGCTGTGTCCCAGAATCCTCTACTAACAGAGCTGCCCTCTCTGACAGGCACCACCAGAGGTGGTTTTCAGGACAGCGGGTCCACTGTAGCCCTCTGTTCTGCCATGATAAGTCCAAACAGGATGGGACACCCTCCTCACCTCTCCCACACCTCCCCAGAATCATCCTCTACAGCAGTAAGGAGCCCCAGAAGTCAGGGCCCCTTGGCACACACTGTTCCAAGGGCCCTCCTGCATTTTATTTTTTAATATTTGAGGCTCCATTCCTTTCAGCTTCACACTATTTTAACACTGTAGTTGGGTTCAAACATTCTACATCCTAGGGCTCTTCCTAGCTCTTTTCCAATGTTTCCTTTTAACTCTAACAGTTCTTGCCTATGTTCTAAGGTCCCTTTCTAGTTCTGCTGTCCCTTTCAGCTCTGACACCCTACAATCCTCTAATACACACCTGGAATATTACAAAGGAGACAGAGGAACCAAAACCTTTTCCCTCAGTCTTGTCATGCCATCACACATCATGCCATCTCAGTTGCCTGGGGTATGACTCTGCCCTTCCTCACAGCACTCCCAAGCAAGACCCCATTTCTTCCCCCATTTCCATTTCTCTAGCAAAGGCTTTAAAATAAAACAAAGAAACAACAACAAAACCCCAAAACTTCTTTACTAGGTCCTGCCCCCAACACATCCAAATTGCATCCAGCTCAATCTCACCTTCCTTGGCCGCTAACTAGTCCCTGCCCTACTGGTCAAGTTCATTCCTTTGAGCTAAAGCTCATAGGGTCTTCAGACTTCTTCCCCTCCTCCTTCCCTCATTCTCTCTCACTGTCCCTTTCTCTCACTTGAGCAGCTCCTGGCTGCCAGGCAGAGCCCACAACACACTCACAGCTTAGCTCAGCTCCAGCCCCACCATTGGCTGCTCCTGTAGCTGGGTAGGAGAGGCAGCAATTCCCAAGCAAGGGGCTCTGACAGCTGCTGCGAATAGCCACTGTGCAGGACACACATGTACATGGATACACATGCACGGGATGATGCCCTCTAGACTCATGAATATATAACACAGATAACACAGACTCAAACATACCCTGCCACCTGCCCATCCCAGACATACAAACATGCAGTTACATAGGAATACACTCATATTCCACACACCCTACCATAGACACACAAAGATATAGCACACACACATATAACCTCATAAAATATATTTCACCACATCAGAGACACAAAAGTAACACCCCTACACACACACACTCACCACAGATACACAACTATACAGCTATAACCCCCTTCCCCAAATAAAAACATCACCATCACTCTACATACACACAGCGCAGGCATTCTTTTCACCTCACTTCCAAAAAACACCAATAAAAAAACCCTCCCAGGCTTCCTGACAGTCCCAGGTCTTAATCAGCTAATCCCCCAAGCTGTCCTAGTCCATTCCTCTGGTGAATGAGAGCTCCCCAAAAAACTGTGCTTAGAGGCCACGAAGAGGGTCTGACTTTTGCAACTCCTAAGAGACCTCAACCAACCTTCACCACCAGAAATCCTGATGGAGATGGACAAAAGATAAGTGAGGCAGCCCCATCTTGCTCTGGGGTTTGGTCAGAGGAAGGGGTTGGATTTCAACACCTAGAAGCCGCTGGTCAAGTCTAAGTGCTTACCTCACAGGGTGCCCATTCAGGTCTTCCCTTGGAAACATCTCTTGGCTCTCACCGCCGTCACCCTGGTACAATTCCTCATAACCATGTGTCAGGGTTTTTCCATCCCCACTCTGATCCATCCTTTCCCTGATGCCAGACTAATCTTCCTTACAAAGATAGAGATCTGATTCTGGTACTCTACTGCTCAAGAATTTCTGTGGCTTTGAGACCGCCCCCCAAGGCAAGTTCAAACTCTTCTGCTTGACATTTGAAGCTCTCTACCAACTGCCACCACTGTACCTTACCAGCACTATTTTTAGATTCCTACCAGGCTGGACTCCCCCTACCGTGAACACCTCTACACCTTTGCTCAGCCTACATCCTACACCTAGAACACCCACCTCTCTGTGTCTCTTTGTTGAACAACGGAAAGGAAACTAGACCTTAGAACACATGTTAGAAGGGGAAGGAAACATCAAAATCTTTTATTTCAATCCATTTACTTAGTGTATAGAGAAACTGAGGTCAGAGATTGGATATGACCTACCCAAGGTCATACTGCCAGTTAGTGACAAAATCAGAATTAAAACAGTCTTCTGGCTCCTAGTTCAGTATTCTCTCCACTACAAACAACAGATTGTTCTACAATGTCCAGCCGTCACTCATCCCCACCTGACCTAGAGTTGGCCTTTCTCCAGGGGCTGCCTGTACTGCCTGGCGTCACCCCATTGTATCCAGCTATTTCCTTTCCCACTTTCTCTAGTTTGGCTGCCACCTCTGGGCTAGGCAGGCAGCCCAGTGGAGGTCAGCTAGCGGGCTTGGGATCTGGCTCATTCAGCTCAGCCTGCTGCTTATTGTTCCTAAGCTTGGGCAGGAAGGGGGCAGAGGGAATAAGACTTGATGGAACAGTACTAGACCCAGTTACTTTTCCCTCCTCTCCCCACCCCAACCCTCTTATCTGTACTGTCCGGCCCTCTCAGAGCTGGATATGGGGCTTTAATGAACAAGTCTAGGTTCTCCCTCTCAACCCTTCCATAATATTACAGATTTGGGTTATGCAACCATCAAACACAGAATATCAGCTGGAAGGGGTCTTCTTTAATATAAAATGTTGGAAGATCCATCACTGCCCCCAGCCTCTCCAAGCTAACAAATTGAGCACCCTAATTCTGAACACTGAGCAGGACAACCCCCCCTCCCCCTTCCGGGTACCAGTCAGTTTCCCTCTGCTCCCTTCCCAACCAACCTGCCTATGTAAGTACACTTAACACACACAACCAAAGTGGCTTTTAAAACCCCAGCTCCTCCTTAAAGCCCTCCAGAACTGGCTAGAGAGAGCTGGCACTTGGTCTCCGACCAGTCTGTATCTGGAACTCCCCTAGGTGTTTTTCACCTCCATCTCCACCCTCTACTTAAGCATTTATTAATCGATTACTATGTGTCAGGAGTCAGTGAAACAAATAAAAAGCAAAAATAGTCCCTGCTCTCAAGAAACTTAGAGTCTAATGGGAGAGATAATATGTATAAAAGATGGATATAAATAGACACACAAGAACCATGAAAAGTCAATACAAGGTAACTTTGAAAGAGGTAAATCTTCCTTAAAAAAAAGAAAAAGCAATTGCTGCCACAAAGTCCACCTCCTATAGAAAGTCTTCCAAATCCAATCAGAAAGTTGATCACAGGGTGGAGGACCACCCTGGTCAGACTGGGCTTGGATCTCCCCTGCTATGTAAGTGTTAGAAATAGCTGTTGGCTCATTGTTTTTTAGCTTGTTTTCTGTACATCTTCTCATGCATGTCAGGTTGTCAAAAACTGTAAGAGTCAGGCAGGGATATAATCTGAAAAATTATTTTAGTATTGTGATATCCATAAGCAAGTTCTTGCCAATCGCTCACCTATTACAGTTTCTTCTTTTGAAATATCTCTCAAATACCTGTTAGTCTTTATAAATTCCTATCACCAAGCCCTCCACCTTTCACAAATTCCTAAATGATCCCTCATCTCTGTCTCCATCCCTGTTGTTTCCCTCCTTTCCCTTTTCAAATACCCTCCATTGTTATTGACTGTCAAATGCCTTTCAACTGAAATGTCCTAGATTTAGGGCCCTCCACATTCTAGAGCCATCTTATCGGTACCTACTTCCCAGTACACAATTTCTGCTCTAGGCAGGCGAGTGTGTTTGTAGTTCCACAAACACAACCACCCCGGGCTCGTGGAATCATAGAATGTCAGAACTGGAGGGGACCTTGGAATACAGAATGGTAGAGCTGGAAGGTCAAAGCTAGAGGGCAACTCAGAGGCCAAATAGGCCCAAGTCCTCACAAAGCTAAGAGATGAGTAAAGTGAGGCCCCAGGAACCGAAACAACTCAAGGTCACACAGGCAGAAAATATCCAGAGGGATATGAATCCGTTCCTCTGATTCCAGTCACAACGCTCTCCATGGTAACATTAACATGTTTTCCATACCTTCATTTTACAAAGAAGGAAACAGATCTAAAAACTTAGGGAAAGCTAGGTGGCACAGTGGAGAGCGCTAGGCCTGAGATCTCGGAGAAGATAATTAGGCCCAGAGAACTCAGGAAGACTTCAGTTCGAATCCAACCTTAGATACTTACTAGCTGTGTGACTCCAGACAAGTCACTTCACTTCTGTCTGTTTCAGTGTTATTCATCTGTAAAATGGGGGTGATAACAGCATCTACCTGCCAGGGTTGTTGTGACAATCAAATGACACAACTATTTGTTAAGTGCTTAGAAAAGTGCCTGGCACGTAAATGTATAAAAATAATAGTTATTATCCTTCTTCTTATTATAGAATAGGTTACATAGTTAATGTCAGTGTCACATAGCAACATTGTTGCTGAGTCATTTCAGTTGCTCTGGACTCTTCATGACTCTATTTGCGGTTTTTTTTTTTTGGCAAAGATAATGGAGTGGTTTGACATGTCCCCTCCAGCTCATTTTACAGGTGAAGAAACTGAGGCAAAGAGGGATAAATGACTTGCCCAGGGTTACAAAACTGCTAAGTGTCTGAGCCTAGATTTGAACTCAGGCCCAGGAGCTCTATCCACTGCACCATCTAGGTGCCCTCACATAGCTAATAGTTAATGGGTTTCCTGAGTTCAAAGTCATTCCTGCTGACCTTGAAATTTCTGCCTTCTGTCTGCTTTCCATTTCTCTTCTCTACAGGAAAGAAAAGGCAAATGGGGTGTGCACCCCCCGGAAGGCTAGGGGAGGTTAGAAATTCTGAATCTGCTGTCCAAAGGGGCAAACAGTCCCACTGGCTCAAGCATCAATAGGCAGGGACCTGGCTGGCAGGCAGATTTAGCCATCATATGCTTGGCTCCTCTAATTAATCTAGACTTATTAGCACAACCTGTCAAGGCCAGAAAAGAGCTGGATGGACTGTCCTTGTCTCTGAGGCCTGCAGTGACGCATGCCCAGCCACCAAGCTGCCCTTGGCCCACTAATGAGGAGACAAACAGAGCAGGGGGCTCTGCATCACATTCATCATAAAATCCTAAATCTAAAAGGCACTACAGAGGTCATCTGGTGTACAGTACCTCTGACAAGTGGTCTTTCAGTCTCTACTTGAAGGCCCCCAGTGATGGGGAACTCATTACCTCCTGATCTAGCTCATTCCATTGTTAACAAAATTCTTCCTGAAGTCAGCCTTGCTATAATCAGGTATTAGTGGGTGTCATCTCAATGGAATAAACACTGGCTCTAGAATCCAAAACCTAGGTTCATAGATCCCACTTGAACAAGGGGCACTTAACCTCCCTGGGACTCAGTTTCCTCATCTGCAAAAATGAAGAGGTTAGATTAGATGGCCTGAGTTCACTTGGACTTTTTAAGATCATAATCCTCTAAGCTTGGGTACTAAACTGTGCTCTGGCATGAAGCTGGCTGGCCTGGGCAAAGATAGGCAGGAAAATCAGTAGGATACCGAAGAGTAAATTAAGCTCCTCTTCCCCACCCTCTCCAGTTACCCCTACGAGTGGCCACTAGTCACTCCACTTCTCCAGCCATCTGTAAAATGAAGAAGCTGCAGTAGATTATTGCTAAGATTCCTTCCTGCTCCAAAGCCTCTGACCTTTTGATATGCCAAGTCAGTGGCACTGCCAAGACTCAAACCTGTATCTCCTGATTCTTTATTCAATGTTCTCACCATTGCAACATGGCCCCTCCACTACCCTCCTCACTTTATACATGAAGAAATAAGGGTCAGGATTGGGTAGTCATCACAGTTACAGGTAGAGGCAGGATTACAACCTAGGCTTCTGGCTCTACAGCTCAATGCTCCTCCCACCAGCCCACCCTTTCCTCCTTGAATTTTGTGTTCTTTTATAGCAGTAAGAGGATTTACAGCCTAGAATCCTGTAACCACAGAGCTGGAAGGAACCCCAGAAGCCAGATGGATTCATTAAAGTGATAACTCTGTCTCATGTATAGGTCCTTGGGTCACTCCCAGCTGGGGTTGGGAAGTCACATGGCTACTCAGAAAGAGCCAGAACCCTTAAGTTTATACTTCTAAGTTCCTATCACACATATTCCTCCATAGTCCTCAAGGCAAGTCACTAATCTCTCTCTGAGCCTCAATGTACTTATCTGTAAAATGGGCATTATTTGTCATCTGAAGTATCTGCTTAGGGATCAGATGAGATGGCATACATAAAGCCTTCTGTAAATCTTAATGTGCCATAAAAATGGGTGTTATTATTATCCTTCCTATTATACAGATGAAGAAATCAAGGTCTGGAAAGATTAAATAATTTGTTCAAGAAGACACAGCTATTAAGTGACTGAGCTGGAATTTGAAAACAGGTCTTTTGATTCCAGACCCAATGTTCTTCCCACTACATCACATTGTTATATATCCTCAATGAATACATTTGCCAGACTTGTCCCTATCCTAATTCCACTATGAAAATATATTCTTGGGCCCATATGCCCTCCAGAGAGCCAAGTTTCAAAACTAACATGAGAATGAGGGACCAGGACCAGAATGGGTCAGCCCCAGGAGAAGCCTCACTACTACAATTGTAGTTTTACAATTTACAAAGTCCTTTAACAAACTACTTCTATATGATACTGTGGGTTAAGATTAAGAGGAACACAGGGTGACAGTAAGAGCTGGAAAGGACCTTAGAGATTACTATTTACTTCACCCTCTTCCATTTATATAAGAAAGGAAGCTGAGATGCAGAGGGGGTTAAGGGACATTGGAAATCAGTGGCAAAATTGAGACTTGTGTCTAGGCTTCCTGACTCCAAATCCAGTATTCTTCTATACCCTGAGAATCTGGGGAAAGGAGGATCATAGGCTTCAGAAGTAAAAAAATTCAGGAGGATCCTGCCTGCTGATACTGTCCAACTGAACTCTGGACCAGAGAGGCCTGTCCCTAATGCATCAAAGATCCTATCACCTACATTCCAGTCAGACTGTACTATTAACCTGTAACCTGATTACCTCCTGTTCTCTGTGTATTTATGCAAGGCATTTCCCATGCCTAGAAAACACTCCCTTCTGATTCACTGAAAAGTCTTTTCTTCTTTCAAGGCTAAGTTCAAGTACCACTTCCTGCATGAAGCCTTCCTTGTTTTCTCACCTCGAAAAAAAAAATTTCTCTTTGCCCCATCACAATTTACCTTATATTATACTTATTGGAGTATACGTTGTCCTTCCCCTCTTGACTCCTCCAAGAAAATGTGAGTTCCTTCAGGGCAGGGGCTGAATTGTTTTTCATACTTACATCTTTTTTATGAGCGCTCCAACATTAAGCACAGGGCTGGTCACACAGTAGGTATTTAAAATATATTTGTATTTAACTGAATTCCAGCAGGGTCAGTTCACCCAGCCTCACCTGATGACAAGATAGATCCCTTGTTCTTATTCCTTGGAACAGAAAGCTTAGCTCTCCCAAGGAAATATGGCAATTGGCTGGGGAATTGGTCCTTTGATCAACAGTGATCTCTATGATCTTAAGCATGCACTGTATTCCTTTTTACAATTTTCTAACAAGTAATCTATTGTCCTGACTCCAGGAAGGGACTGGCCCTTACAGACAGCATTCTCACCACCCTACCATTTAGTTTTCAAGCACAATCTCTTTTTCTGTAAGGGCACATTATAGACAGATTTCCACCAATCTGTACAAAGTGGCACAAATAATCCTAAAGCATGGAGAATCCAAAACCCAGGCTATTTGGCTTTATAAAGCAAGATACGAGTTTTCTCTAATTTTACTTTTCTCAGGCCAGTCTTAGTGAAATGAATTTACCTTCTGTGAACTCCCTGACAGCGAATGGTCACCTTCAGGGAGAGGGGTTTAACACTGACTTACAGAACAGCTAGAAATTAGATTTTCTCTGAGAAGAGCCTTCTAACTATTCCTACCTCCCACTCATGGCATGAACTCCAACTGTTAAGGTTGCTGATGGAGCCATCCAGTGTCTGCTTCAGTACCTCCAGAGACAGAAAACTTACTACCTTATGAGACAGCATGGCTCCACTGTTAGCCAGTTACTATTGTTAAGATGCTTAGTTCTTAAACTAAGCCAAATAAAATCTTCCTCCATCTAACATGTTCCTAGTTATGCCTTTTACAGACACAAAGACCAGTAACTTTGGTCACAAAGACTTAAAGTCCAATAGTCCCTGTTTCCTGGGACAACTCTGAAAATTGTTATTACATCTCCCCATGACCCTCGAGTCTTCTATTCTCCAGACTGAACATCCTCAGTCCTTTCACATATGACATGGTTTTGAATCACCATGCTTGTCTTCCTCCTCTGGATCCAGTCCAGCTTGTCAACATCTTTCTTAAAAGCAATGCCTAGAACTAAATACACCACTTCAGCAGGGGTCCCACTAGGGCAGATGACAGAAAGACTGTCCCTTCCCTTCTCTGGGATAATATGCTCTTATTACTGCTGCCTGAGACTGAATTAGCTGTGATAACAGCTGCGTCACACTGTTGACTCATGTCAAACTTTCACTCCACAAAGGATTCTTTATAACCATGCATACACGTGTATCATTATTGTAGTTATTCAGTGAACCTGTGGACCATACTGTCCATTGGGTTTTCTTGGCAAAGATACTGGAGTAGTTTGCCACTTTCTTCTCTAGTGGATTAAAGCAAGCACATTAAGTGACTTGTCCAAGGTCATACATCTAGTAAGTGTCTGTGTCTGAATCTGAACTCAGATCTTCCTGACTCCAGGTCCAGCACTCTATCCACTGAATCATCTATCTGCCATGTATATGACAGAAGAATGTAAACTCAGACTGTTCAAAGATAGCTAAGAGCAGAGAATGTTAGCAAACAGAATGTCAGACCAGGAAGGGCCCTTAGAACAGACAGTTCAAACACAAGACTCACAATGTCAGAGCTGAAAGCAACCTTAAAGAGCTTTTCGTCCAATCTCCTCATTTTCAATTCAATTCAATAAACATTTATGAAACGCCTGCTCTGAGGAAACTGAAGCCTGAGGATGTCTAGTGGCTTGCTCAGGATTTCACTGCAATAATTGACACATGATTCCAAATATGTATTTCAGCTAAAGCCTGAATTCTGAATAAACTTGAGAGAACACGAATAATAATCAAGGCTGATCACATACATTTAATATATACCATATGAGTGTCCTGTTCCACCTGTCTACTCTCATCATGTGACATTCCTTAGAAGATTTTGAGTTACTCCCTTTCTCAGATTCCCACCCAACAAAGGCAGGATACAGGTGGAGTGCTAGGAAGCCTGGGGTCCACTCTGCCAAGGATCTGTTGGGTGATGTTAAAAAACTCATCTTATCTGACCCTGCACCTTGGCTTCCCCAAGCTATAGAATGCTACAACAATAAATTTACTGTCCTGGAAGGTACTCTAGACTTTGGGGCAGCAAATGTGGCTGTGGGGAGATGGCTGGTCATTCTTCACCCATGTCTGGGGCACCCAAGGAACAGGTCCTCATCATCCTTGCATACAGTATTTATTAGGCAGAAACTCAGCTGGAACCAGACACCCACTCATTTCTGTCCCTTCATGTACAGGCATACAGTTTTACACCTGGATTTTAAGATTCAGGGAAGGAAGGAGACAATCTGAACAAAGTTAATCAACTGCTCTTAAAGACACATCAAAACGGTTGGGATCTTTTGATTCCACCTGAATCAAATTTCCCTTGAGTGTCACCAGGAGGAACCTTTCCTCTAGTCTAGGGGAGCAGACAGGTCCAATAGAATTGGACCCCCAAAAAATGCCCTGAAAAAAATCTATATTGATTGAAAATAGAATTTACTTCAAAGACAGACAAGACTGAGAAGAATTTATCAAGAAAAATTCACCAAAAAAGGGGTCCTACAAGAAAGGAACATACCTTGGTTAGGTAAGCCAATCTTCACAGTCATTGGGCACTTACCTTGTTTTCAGTCTTTTATCACTAATAATGCTGCCATGCACTTTATATTTGTTTGTATAAATAGGGCTGATTCTGCCCATCCCTTCCTGCATCCAGTGTCAGAGATGTGAGAGAAGGCATGGTGTAGTAGAAAAAGGAATGGAACAGAAGTCAGGAGAGCAGAGGTCTAGCTCCAAGTCTACCCTTAATTAGGTCTGTGGCTGTGTGGCAAGTCAATCCCTTTCTCCCAGCCTCAGTTTCCTCATCTGTATAACTGTAATAATATCTTTCCCTACCTATTTCAGAGTGGTGAAATATGAGGCTCAAATGAATCAAATGTGATTGAATTTATTTGAAAAAGTATCACATGCTTCACCAAAGGAAGAGAGCGTTATTAACCAGTTCTTGGTGTTAAAGGAGTCTTGAAGGAAAGGAGTGTGATTTAGTATGGGTGGAATGGAGAGTATGGGAAGGGGAGAATGACAGCACCATGCCTGGTATATAATGGGCAGGTAAGGGAGGTGTAGTGTGTGTGTGTGTGTGTGTGTGTGTGTGTGTGTGTGCGCGAGCGCGCGCGAGCTCATGAACAAGGATATGCAGTTTGGTCAGATGCCAGCTGTGCTCCCCAACACCTGATGATATATTACCTCCTGCCTCAGCCACTCTGAGACCTACTTCCCAGGCAAGCTCTCACAAACAAATCCGAGACTTCCCAGATGGGCAACGAGAGAATCTGGATGTGCCCCAACAGCCTCCATTCCTGGCTAAAGTCCAATCTCAGCTACTTCTTAGCTGTGTTCCCATGCACACTGTGTTCCCAAGCATCACTGAGCCTCAGTTTCCCCATCTATCAAATGGGAATAATAAAAGCAATTATAATGACAAAAGCTGTGCTTTGAAATTTCCTTTCAGTCAATCAATCTCACTGTGTGACCTCAGGCAAGTAATTTCTCTGGGCCTTAGTTTTCTCATTCATAAAATGAAAGGGGTGGATAAAGTGATCTCTAAGCTCTGACACTCAGGATTTCTAAGGTTATTCTCAGCCTCAATGGTCAGCAATTCTAATTCAAGAAAGATTACTTCATACTTCTGTGAGGTAGCCTCGATTGTGAGTAAAGGTGGACAAGTCTGGGGGGGCACACTACTTAAGACTTTTCTTCCTTGTGGTCAAGTCCAAGCATGGTGGAGAGGAAAGGGCTCTGGACCTATCTATCACACACAGCTGTCATGAACAAAGTATTTTATAAACCTTAAAGTGCTCTAAAAATGGGAGCTATTATTCCTAATGTCTCCCCCCCTTGCCCTGCCTCCCCACTGCCACACACACTGTTCCATCTGGTCTGGTCTCTCCTTGCTCCAGCCTGTTCCCCTCAGGGGGGCTGCTGCCTTCATTCAGGAAGCCAATAGTTCCCACACATGCTTCTCCCTTTTAGATTCTCTAAGTGGTGAGGAGGAAGGATAAAGCCCAGATCTACTAGAGGCTAGTGGGCCTGGGGAGCCATGAGTGATCAATCTCATCTGCACTCACAGCTCACTTACAGAAGTGAGAAAAAGGGATAGGATGGGGAGGGGAACCCGATGGATACAAGGAGATGCTAGCCACTGTGCTGCCTGCCTTCAGCAAAGGTCTCCCTTCTGACTTCTCCTTTTTCTCAAGAAAGGACAGCAAACACAGGAGAGTAAACAAAGCAACAAATCTTAGGACAGAGGACTTGGGTTTGAGTCCTGTCTCAGCTGTTATGACTTAAATAAGTCATGGCCAAGGCATATCCTTTCTCTAACTCTTTCCTTTTCTACAAAAGGAGCAAGACTAGATCTTTAAGGCAAGTTCCAATTTTAAATTCAACCATTAGGGTTCTCCAATATTCCTTTCTGTCAGATCTTCTATGTGGTCTTGGGGCTTTGATGGTGAGCAATTGAGGTACAAGCTCATGGACACTGGGGGTGGAGAGGAGAACCAGAGAAATTCAGATGGTGGTGGAGAGGGAGGGTGGCTTCCCAAACAGTCCTCTTCCCTTCAAAGCCACAGCCCATGGGAACAGAGGGAATGGACAAAAATAGCTGTGAGCTATGCTTTGTGAATCCCAAACAGACTCATCTCCTCTAACCCCACCATCCTCCTGGCCTGAGAGAAGGGAATGGGTAGTAGAAGCAGCTTGGGAAAGGGCCAGAGGGCACAGTCAAGCCCTCTAATGATGCTCTGTCCCCTTCCCAACCCCAAAACCACTAGGGACAGAGGAATGCTGCCTGTCCCTCCAGGGACAAGTAAGGAATGGGGGTGGAACGTGTTCAAGCTGATATTTTCCTTAAAAGGACAAGAACCCTTGGTGGATTCTGAAATTATCATCCAGGAAGACTTACTTTACCTCTCTAGGCTTCAGCTTCCTCATCCATAAAAAGATGGAGCTACAGGAGATGACCTTCAATGATCCATCTACCTATAATGTTCCCTGTTTTGGCATTCTACATTCTACTGTAAGGAAGCAACAATATGTACTGGAGAGAATGGCTAGGCTTGGAGTCAAAAGACCTGGGGTAAAATCCCAGCTCCCAAATTGACTGTGACAATGTACGTAACACTTACCTTTTCGAGTGTCAGTTTCCTTTTCTATAAAATGGGAATAACACGTGCATTACTTCCTCAAAGAACTATTTTGAAGAAGACACTTTTCAAAATTGAAGATGCCATAGAAATGTAAGCTAATAGTAACCCCCAACAATAAGACTGATGTATTTTACAGCTCTAACAATCTACGTATGAGTATTTCTCAGGGGATACATTCTTAATGCATTTATCCCTGACACTGAAAGAGTGGGGATGGCAAGAGCAGAGACTTGGGTTTCAGATCCAGCTCTCCCACTAACTTACTCTGCAACCTTGGGCCAATCACGTTCCCTCTCTGGCCTCTATATTCTCCTCCATATAAGTGAGGTAAATAAACCTGGCCTACCTTCTTCACAGGAACAATATGAAGTTCAAATGACATCAATACATTTGAAAGCACATTTGTTACAAGGACAGATGCTGGCTAGCTTGAGGGCTCTGGGTATATAAGACATACCCCATACTCATGGCTGGCAATACTAGCACAGGCAATACAGGGAAGAGCTCTGAACTTCAAGTCAGGAGACTGGGTTATTTACTAGCTCAAATGACCTTGGGCAAGTCATTCACCTCAATTTTGGTTTCCTCAAGGAAAAATGGGAGTGATAACATCTGTACCACCTACCTCACAGGGCTGCTGTGAGGAGCAAACGAGTTAATAGATGGTTAAGTACTCTGCAGACTTTAGGAAAGTGCTCTATAAATTCATTCACTCATTCAGCCATTCATTCATCATTCCTCACCAAGTATTTCATCATCCTAGCTGTATTTCACAACTAGAATGGCTTTTCAAAAAACATTCAGAGCCACATTTACTTTCCTACATCTACTTTCCTTTCACATTCTGGAGAGAAAATATACATAGCAAAAAACTTTCCATCTCATCCCCCAAGTCATCCTGCAGTCTGAATAATTTCAAGTTTTTAATCAATAGCTGTCAGACTTGTCAAATTACTTTAGGGACCGCAAAGCAATTTTTAAACATTCATAAACCTCGGTAGAACCAGTTAAGTGCCCTGAATTTTAAGAGGAAGAGGCGCCCAAAAACACTGATCAAACAGGATTGTATTCCAGCAAATTAGAAATTAGCTTTTCATGAATCCCCTTCCCAATACTTATCTACCCGAGAGTTCACAGGCAGTGGAAAATATTCTGTCAGTGAGGTGGGGAGGTGATAGTGATGGGAAGGAAAGAAAAGTATATGCTACTATGGGGGTGGGAAGGAGGGGCTCAGCTGGGTTTGGAAAGGGGTCAATTGCAAGCCTTGAATGCGACATTTTATCTTGATCCATAAGCATAATGCCTTGCACACAGTAGGTACTTAATAAATACTAGTTGAACTAAATTAGATGTGACCTTACCCTTCCATCTCTGCTATATTATCCCTAATTAGTCCCAGCAATCTTTCTTCTTGGCCACCATCCTGATACAGACCCTTTACCACTGATGAAGACAACTGCAATATCCTTCAAACAGTCCCTCAGGTCTCATGCTATGTGCCTCTCTCCCACCCCTCATATCATCCTTCATCCTGCTGCCAGAATAACCTCTTTTCCATAGATTTGGTCAACTCTCTTAAAAATTCAAACTCCTTTGCTTGACACTCAGTGTCCTCTGCAATCTGGTGCCACCTTAACTTTCCAGCCTTGTCTCACATTACTCACTTGCATGCACTTTTTAGCCTCTGGCCAAACTCATCAAATTTTCTTTTTTAATTCTCCAAATGTATTGTGTGCCTTTCAGCCTTTGCTCTGACTATTCTCTAGGTAGGGATGGATGCCTTGGAATTACTCATCTGTAAAATGGGGTATTTGGGCTCGATGATGTTTAAGGTCCCTTCCTAGCTGCAAATCCTATGATCGTTCCCCATCTTTACCTGTTGAATTCCTACTCATGTTTTAAAGTTCAACTTAAATGCCAATAATGACTTTTTCCTTCAGATTTCACAAGGTGGTTTCGCTGTGTAAGGCTCTAATACACTTATTTAACATTTACTGTCCATGTCTTCGTCTTCATTTAGACTATGAGTTTCTTGAAGGCAGGGACAATCCCTCATTTATACTTTTGTATTTCTCCCACTAGTGAATGCAGTGCTCTGTACTACAGATGCTTAATGAGTATTCAAATGTATTGTATTTTGGGCAATCTAAAAGTCTGTTTTCTTTCTGGATAAATCCATTCTGGTCTTCTTACCTCTGTTTTTCTCTTTATACTCATATATATGTATATACATATATATACACATATATATTCTCTCTCCATTAATCCATTAAATTTGGCAATTGCTCCCCCCCAACTCCATTCTGGGTCACCCGATCCAATTCACTGCTCCCCTCCTTTCAAGGATTCCCAATGTACATTAAATGCAATCACTATCTGGTCAAATTCTCTACTTCAATTTCTAGACTACTACTGGAAATTCCCACATTTATACTTTACCACATAAATCTGCTAGTCTCCCTCCATTAACAATCACTTTTTAGATGATGAATTCGTTAGCTATATGGAAGATGCACTGAAAGGGGTGAGACTGAAGGCAAGTATATCAATTAGGAAGCTGTTGCAAAGGTCAGAGACCTGAACTAGTCAGACCTGATAGTCCTTCCAGTGGAGAGAAGGGAATGGATATGAGAAGTGTTGTAAAGACAAAATCCATAAGACTTGACAACTGACTGATTATTTGGAGGGAGGGAGGAGATGGGGTGATAAAAGAAGAATAAACAATAAAAGGTAACCTTAAGGTTGGGAAGCTGAGAGACCAGAAGAATGACTGATGTCCCTGACAGAAATGCAAAAGGTGGAAAGAAAGGTACATTTGGGCAAAATGATGATAAGTTCTATTTTGGATATAATGACTTTGAGATGCCTACAGGAAGTGAAGATCTCCAGCCAGCAGTGGGTGATGCAGGACTAGAGCTAAGGGAAGGCTAGAATCATAGTACAGAATTTTAAAACTTATAAGGGGGTCCTTGGAACTGTGTAACCTCGGGTAGTCAATCAATGCCTCTGGCCTCCATTTCTTGATTTGTAAAATGAGGAGGTTGGATTGGATAGCTTTTATGAATATACAAAGTACAGTGTCTCTTCTAGTCTAATGACCATCATTTTACACAGGAGAAAAGTGACTTATTCAAGGTCACAAAATCCATATTACCAAGCAAATCTCCATCTTACTAAACTTACTCACTGATATAGATGGAGAAAGCTGTAACTCTTCCTGGAACTGCCATATTATAATCTCTAAGAGAAATGTTATAAGAGAAAGTGAAGGAATATTGGGTTCTTGGGGATATATCTTTCCCTACATGACTCCAAATCTTAGAGAAGCTGATCTCCTTTTTCCAAATCACAACATATGATCCATGTGTAGCAGGAAAACATCCATGGCGGAAGGAGTAGAGAAAACAATTTAAAATACTATTCATGGGGAAACTGGCAAAAGAGAGAAACTTAAGGGAAACCAGATCCAACAATTAGGAGAAAGGTTAATGTAATGTAGTCTCAATGCTTGGTCTCTACTCTCTTTTGCTGTTTTCTATTCTCTTTAAGACCTAGTTCTGAAAGTTCGGTAGAAGACAAGGAAAAATGGTTAGGCTGGTGGGGCTCTTTGTTTGAAAGATGAAACTGGCTCCTCAACCAGGTGACCTTTTGAACTCCTGACAAGGAGCTTCCTCAATTGTTTCTCCCAGGCTTCAAGAGGGAAAGCCAAAGGAACTGTCCACCAAGGTGGTCTACATCCACTAAGAGAATGAGGTGGTAGTCCAATAGACGAGAGTGGCATTATGGAAAATTATGGAAATTTGCAACCATGTGAACTGTCCAATCCTATCACTGGAAGTCTTCAAGCTAAGGCTGAATCAGGGATGTTACAAAGGGTATCACTGCTCAAATTAGGGATTTAAATAGATGACTTCTAACTTCACCTTTGGGTTTTAAGCAATACTGGATCTAGGGTCAAAAGACCTGAGTTTGGGACCCCAGGTGGGGAAATAAACCTAAGTCTGTGGTGGTCAATAGAACTCTGGACTGAGAACCAGGTGAGAACTGGAGTCAAATACTAGGCTCTGCCACTTAGTAGCTGAGTGACTATGGGCAAGTCTCATCATTTTCCTTGACCTTAGTTTCCTCACATATAAAATGGAAATTCATCAGTTACATAATGGATTTAGAGTAGAAGAGACCTTTAGAGTTAATGTTGTCCAACCCACTTATTTCACAGTTAAGGAAACAGAGGTGCAGCAAGGTTGTAACCTGCCCAAAGCTTAACCAGCTCCTTCCACTACCTCCTTTCTAGGGCTACAGAGAAAAATCAAATGACATAATCAATGTAAATGCATTTTGTATAAATCACTACAGAAATGGGAATTACTCATCGTTATTGTTATTATCATTAAGTAATGTTGGTTTTCCAGTTACCCTGGAAGCTGTTGGTCATACATTTATTAAATGTTGGAGCTAGCATTTTCCAGTACAGTGTGGGGTCTCCCAAATGTTTCTTTTAAACCAGGTATTCCTTAATTGGGAGCATTCTAGGGAAAAGTTAGAAGACCCTGCAAACATCTGCATCGACACACAGCTGGGACAGAACAAGCAAGCACCTCGAATTGGCTCACTCTCTATCTCAGGGATAGGCTATTTCCTCTAACAAAGATTCAACAATATCACAGTGACCTAGTTTTTGACAGTTGTTTCAAATACTTAAGCCTCGGCTCACAGAGCTGGAGAAACCGCCTTCCCAGAACCCCCAGTCTGCCAGCATCTGTCCACATCACTTCCTCAACCTCTTCCAGCCAGGAGTTCTGGGGGCAGACAAGAAGGGAGGTGGTGGTGGAGATTGAGATTTGGGAGAGTGAAGGCTGAGGAAGAGGTTGGGGAGAAAGGAGGGAGGAGGGATAGATAATTAGTTGATGTCTAGCTGGAAATCTGCCTTCTTTGTGCTTTGGGGGCAGCTCTGTCAGTGGACTTGGCTGGAGACAAATGTTAGCCTGTGTGGTAGGAGTCCTGGACTAAGTCAGGAGACCTGGGTTCAAAAGCTAATTCACTGTGGGATCTCAGGTAAGTCACTCACCTCGCTGGGTCTATAAAATGTGAGGGTGAATATAAAATGAGACTCAATCTCTAAAGTCTTTTCTAATTCTAATGCTCCATGCTCCATGTTTCAGCATTCTATGAACTTAGTCTCAAAATTCTACCTTCTAAGGTCTTTCCAGTGTTCACAATCCATGTTCTAAGACTCTTTCTAGCTCTGATATTCTATGACTTTTGCCCCTGGAAAAATAAAACAAAACAACAACAAAATCCAAACATTTAACAAGGTCCTGCTTTTTTACTCAGTGGATAATGAGGCAGCCAAGACTTTCAGAATCAGACACTTAGAGCTGAGTCTTTAGAGATCATCCAGTCCCTTGGAATAAGTATCCCTCATACATCCGGGTCATGTTTTTCTCTCTTCAAAAAATTCCACACACCCCCTTTTCAGTTAGCCTATTTCTAATGATTTCCATATTTTGGGCTGGGTCACTGCTACTGTCATTATTTCTCCCTCACTAGGAAGGTCTAGGAAATACAATGTCCAGGCCTAATACTTCCAATTAAAATTTAGTGGGTAGAACTCCTGGACTTCAGTACTTAAGTCAGAGCTGGGAAAACCAAGAATTCCAAACCTTTCTTAATAAAGGCAATGGGCAAGGGCCAGAGGTAGTGCTGATTTTATAGTGACAACCCTGCCACTAACTTGATATGTGACTTTGGACAAATCAATGGCTCTGTCTGGGATTCAGTTTCCCCATCTATAAAATAAGAAAGTTGTACTACATGATCTTTTCCAGCTCAGGATGGTTCTAACATTCTGTGTTCTAAGGTTTATTTCTAGCTGTGACAAGCAATGATTCCCTTTTTTAAGGCCATGGAGGCACAGGTAGAATAGTTCTGCCCTGAGGCAATGGTCAAGTTGTCTTCCACCATAAATGCCAACTCTTGGAGACCCTGGAGTCAGGGTCTGTATCTCTTCTCCATCTGACTGCAAAACATCTGGCTGTGCCCAGCCCTTCAATTCTGTTGACAAAATCAGTTCAGAGTCTTAAATGATGCATTTCAGGTGCCAAATAAGAACAGGGTCCAGCTGATGGTGGTGCTCTACCAAGATAAGGGGTCAGCAAAACCACTGACAGTCCCCCTTTCTTACATTCCCCTAACATAAACACACACATTAAGCCAGGTCTCTGGCCAGAGACAGCCTTTGCTACTCACCATCACCATTGCTATACTCTGGCATCCTCTGGCCGGCCCCAGGAGCTGAAGAAACCCAGGCAAAACCATGAGCTAGCCAAGGAGGGGAAGGAGGGGAGTAGTTCCCAAGCCCCCAGTCTATTGCCTCTCTGTATGGTATGAGCTGCCACAGGCCGGCCAGGAGCTGCCCGCTGGCCCTTCCTAAACCTTCTCTCCCTCCGGTTCTCAGCAAACCATTCCAGCCCTGTCCACTGGGAACAATCATCGCTAGTTAAACAAAGGCTATATTCTAACTCTATGTAATGTGCTTTTAAAGGGACAGTGTCCCATTCTGCGCTGCTTGGGATTTAAAGGTACAGAGACCCTTTTCTAAGCAAAAGATTGGAGAAAATACAAAATATGAAGACCAGCACAGTAAGAACTAAAGACTATGTTCACTACAAGTCTTAAAAATTATGTTCTTAAAGATAATTAAAATCAAAATTTTCATGAGTTCTGAAGGTCCAAAAATGAAACTTTGGGGTCTGAATTGGTGATGGGTATCTAAGAGGGACAGCAAAATAACTGGCTTCAATGTATATGTTAGAGACACATTCCACTGGATTTATCTCAGGATAAGCCAAACCCCTCCCACTGCAGGCAACCATACTCCCTTATATTTTTTCCATGGGGGACAGAGAGAATAGGGGGAGGGGAAAGAGTTGGGGGATGTGTTTAATGTGAGGAAGAGGGGTAGGGGGGTTCTGGAGGAAGAAAGAGGGAAGAGGAAAAGACCAGAAGAAGGAAATTGTGAGAGCTGCAACATGAAAAAAGGAGAGAAAATAAATCAGAGAAAGAAAAGGAGAAAGGGAGGAAGAAGGGAAGTAAGGACCGGAAGAGGAAAGAAGCACCGGAAGAGGAAAGAAGCACCAGAAAAGAGAAAAACATGGTAGAAATGGTGAAGAAGCCTCAAGTCTGTGTCACATATGGATTGTTTGAAGCAACTGTGTGTGTCTGGTCAATAAAAGTCAACAGATATTTATTAAGCATCTACTACTAGGAGTAGTAGTAGCCTCCTACTGCTAGGCACTATGCTAAGCCTGGGGATACAAGTATAAATAAAAGCAAAGAGAGTCCCAGGCCTCAAAGAGCTTCCAATCTAATGAGAGCAGACAACATAAAAGAAAACAGCAGAGGTGGGGAAAAGAAGGGGAGCCTGGAGTTAGGAAGGATATGATAGCTAAGAGTATCAGGGGCAACTGAAAAGAGGCATCACTGATATCAGGAAGAACTTCCAAACAGAGTCGTCCAAAAATGGAGCGGGCTGCCTCTGAGTATTCCACTAGAGTCTAGGGTCACTGGGTAAGTTAAAGGAGAGATTCCTTTTGTATAAAGGGTTGGATTAGATGGCTGCTGTGGTCCCTTCCAACTCTCGGATTCGGTGAACTAAGAGGAGGAGAGAGATCACGGAGCAGAGGGCAAAGGAAGAGTTATGAGAAGAAATGAAGCTATAGAAGGCCCAGCTTGTGTGGAATCACACAGCAAGTCTACTATAGGAGGGAGCAGGAGTTTTGACTTCAAACCCAGCACCTCCCTATCTGGCCTGCCTTCTAGCTGTGTCCTCATGGCCCATACAGGCCCCAAAGACCTACAAGGATGGCTGGGTCTAAGTGCTAGCTTGATCAGCTCAATGGCTATCCCCAATAAGTGAAAATGTCCATGGCTTTTCTCTGGGCACAGTGACAACTGGTAGTTAACCTGGGCTTATCAGGGAAAAGTTCTCTAGTCCTTGGAGGAGCCAGGCCAGGACCTCACAAATTTTGTGGGCCTTTTTTTTTTTAAAAGCAAAGACCAATGTTAAGGCTTTCTGGGCTGGCTGACAATGCACAGCTGGTGGTGATATCCAGCTCAGAGTGAGAATCACCTTCAAACTCTGTATACATATCCAGTTGAATTTTGTTTCCAAAAGTTTTTGTAAACATTCTGGTCTGGTTTTGCATTTGTCAATGGTGTCAGAAGGCCATGAGAAAAACTAATAATACCAAACTACTATTACTACTATTATCATCACGAACAGCTCTCATTTCTCTAATAGTTTAAGGTTTACAAAACACTTTCCTAAGAACAATCTTTTGGGACAGGTAGAACAGATTACTATATACTTGTTACTGATGAGAAAAGTAAGCCATAGAGAAGCAGGCAGACTTGTGCCCAAGGTCACACAGCTACTTAGTTCCAAAGGGTAGATTTGAACCCAGACCTCTTAACACCAAAATGCAGCTATTTTTCTACAATAAAACCCCAGTAGTCAAGAGGAGTATGAGTATATTTAAATTAAGAGCAATAACCAGGAAGGTCTCCTAGATGCAGTCATCTCCTGGTGACCTTCTAGGTCCTTGTGTATGACCTTTTGACTAAGACCAAGTTTTACAGAACAAAGGAGATTTGTTCTCTGAAGTTTGAATTCAGTCAAAGGGCTGCACCTGAGGACCTAGAGGGCCACAAGTGGCATCCAGGCTACAGGTTCCCCACCCCTACCCTAATTAAAGGTTTAGCAGCTTTCAGGGAGAGAATTAACCCTTTGAATGTTCAATCTACAAGTCCAAACATCATCAAACAGTTTTCTAGCCAGGGTCTTCAGGTGATATGCTGAATACTTATCTTGGAAATGTTATATCTAGGGTTTTGCCTACTGTCACCAACTCATAATTCAACTCACTTGAACTGAATTCAAAGATGATGATGATAAATAGCTAGCATTTATACAGAACTTCAAACTCTACACAGTATTGTACATATATTGTATTCCAATTAAACATGCCTAGTAAGTAGAACTTACAGACAATTCACTGAAGTCCAGAACTTGGGTCCTTGGACTCTAAACAACTTCACATTTCATCACGATAGAGGTGGGGTCAAAGGGCTCTCTAGTTGCCCAAACTCACGTAAAGCCCCCAGAAGCTGCTTTTTATATTCTTGGTAGATATTTTATCTTTATGTTCTGGTGAATTTGTTGTTTCCCCTCTACAGAATGTATAAGCTCCTTGAAGGCAGGAACTAATTTTTTTTATTGCTCTTTGTATCTCTAACACTACTAAGTGCAGGGCCCAGACAGAAGGCAGAGGAAGATAGATAGGGACTGAGATGGGACAAACCAGCGTATGCTTTGCTGCTGAACTTCCCACCTCCAGCTGATCCATATGTCCCATAAGGCAGGAGTCCCCAGGGTAAAGGATATGGAGAATCCATTCCATCTAAGGGGAATGGGGGTCCAGGAAAAAGGAGAAAGAAGAAAGGTCACTGTGTCCTGGATTTAGTAGCCTGAGGGAATGAGCTAGGCTGGAAGCAGCTGAAAAATACTCCTCTCACCCCTCCCCTTGGGGAACAATAAGTGTCTCAGCAGACACTTTTCTGGGGCAGGACCCCATGTAATCAGCACTTGCTCTGGCAGGTGTCTCAGTTTGGCTACAACACAGGATATGTGAAAGGTGAATGAGGACAGACTGTGAAGAACCTTCAGTGCCACGCCCAAAGGCAATAGTAGGAATAGGGAGCCACAGAAAGACTTGATTATGGCGAGTGAAATGGTCAGTCCTCCCCTCCTTTTCTCTCCAGATTCTAGGAGCTCAGGGCCCAAGGCAATAACCATATTTAAGTGTCCTAGAGGGAAGGAAGAGAAGTCTTGAATACAAATACTAATCAAGAGAAGACTGGGAGTCCCAATTCTCTTAGCTATAACTCCTCTTAGAATCCTAAAATATCAGAGCTGGAAGGGAGAGGACCTTAAAAACCATCTAGTTCGACCTTTATATTTTTATAGAGAAGGAAACCAGAGCCCAAAGAGATATGCCTTTCTCACCATCACATAGGGAGTAAGCAGTAGGTAGAGCTCAATCCTGAATCCCTTTGACTCTGACACCCAATGTCCTTGTCAGCATGCCACTCTGTATATCAGGCAAGTCCCTCGACCCTCTCATCCCAACGTGGAATTCCTCAGAAGTTCCTTTAGCTGCATAAGCCAGGACTTGGGGATTCACCTGTCCTGGCATCTCTGAGGGTTATAGGCCTGGTAAAGGCTACAGGCCTAACTCTCAGCCTACCAAGTGTCCCCTGTATGTTGTGTTTACAACTCGGACAGGAAAGGGCTGTGACTGAGCCAGCTGAGTCAAGAGGAAGCAACGGGCTCTCCCATCTGAGATCAAGGAAGAAAGGCTTCAAGCTAAGGAAGGGTCTGCCTCTTAAAAATCAGAATATGAGTGTAATTATGGGGGGGATTGCATGGCAATAAGGGGAATGCCTGTTCTTGAGAGGGATCAACTTCATTTGCTGTCTTCATTTCTTCACCTTCAGCACATCTTTCCAATGTGCACATCCCACCAAATCTCTTTTCAACCCTTTGCAGATGGTTTCTGACTCCTCTCAAAAGTAGCCAGTGATCTTTTAGTGGCTAAATTTGATGGCCTTTACTTGTTTCCATTCTCCTTGACTTCTCTATCGCTCTAAACAGTGTTAAACACTTCCCTCATCCCCATCCCTTGGTATTCTCTCCATCAATTGGTTTCTGTGACATAGTTCCCTCCCAGTTCTCCTTATATCTGACTACTCCTTATTGGACACCTTTGATGGTTCACATCCTTTCTCCTCTTACTTCCTACATAAAGCTCTGACCTAGGCTTTCTTCTCTTTTTATATTCTCTCCCTAGGCCCTATGACCTGTTCCCTGGGGTTTTATGATAACCTCTATGCAGATGACTCCCATAGCTATAGATCCAAACCAAATATTTTCCCTAAGATCCAGTCTTCCAACTCCTAATGCCTGCTGAATATCTCCATCTGGATGGCCTACGAGGACTTCTAATTCCTTCTGTCCCAAATGAAACTTTACCCTTAGGCCTGCCCTGGCTTCTAACATCCCAATTTTTGTTTATGGCTCTATCATCCTCTTAGTCACTCACGTTCAAAACCTTGGTTTTCTCTCCTCTCCCTCAATTCCCTCCTCCTACTTGACTGTGTTCAGTCAATTTTTCAGTCATGTTCAACTCTTTGTGACCCACTTGGGATTTTCTGCAAGCCTAGTGCTCTATCTACCTAGCTGCCCTCCCACCTAACTGGATGACCAATATCTTTTCCAGCTAAATCAATGAGCCTATGAAGGACAAAGGACAGTCTTGCAGACTTGGGTTCTAGTCTTTGACCCTGCCACTAACTTGGAGCAAAATACTTAATCTCCCTGGGTTTCAGTTTCTTCATCTGTTTAAAAAAAAGTGGGAGAGGGGACACATAAAACTAAAGACTCTCTAAGAGATCTTCCAATTCTAACAGTCTATATTGTAAGCTCCCTTCCAATTTTGACAGTTTAGATTTTGATGATCTAAATTTTTCTGTGGAGGCCCTTACTGTTACCATCCCTTTGCCCCCCACCCCCAACTTTGGCTCTCTGTGAGCCCATCTCTTACCACACCTGTTTCAGAGACCCACCTCCCTCCAAGCAAAAACAGTCCTACCTACTTCCTGGCCCTGAGCTAGCCTTTTCCTTTCCCAGCAAAAGGCCTTGATGAGTTAGATAAGGCTGTGGGTTAGGCCAGACCAGGCCAGTGACCCATACCCCCTTTTGGAGTGGGCAAACAAAACTCCATGGGCTTTTAGATACAGGGTGTCTATCATTCAGAGAGGGCTTGAGGATACAGGACTGTCCTGTACTGTCTCAATCTAAGTCAAGGGGTGGGTGGCTCTGTCTTAAGAGACTTGATGCTGGCAGATCAGTGAGTTTCTGGGTCAGATTTGAACGCTTAGTGCTTGGAAAGGGGAGTACTAAAAGGGGTGCATGAAGGGAAAGACAACTTCTAGGGCTGAGTTTTGACAAGGTTCTTGACCCCAGAGATGATCTTTGTCCTCCCTGAGACCCACACTCAAGCCTCTATCAGATATAACCACAGCTCAACCCAATAAGCACTATCTATTGAAGTGGAAAGAAGCCAAGCATTAGATTTTGAGTCCAAGGATGTAGGTTAGAGTCCCACTTCTGCCAATTATTATATGTTTTATCTTAGGCAAGTGACTTGGCAGCCATAAACATTATTCTACTCTTAAGCTGCATTAAGACAGAGCTAGTGTTCAGAACATAGAAGATGTGTTGTCCTGATCAGACCACATTCAGAAAACTATATTCAGTTCTGGGTGCCACATTAGAAGAAAAGCATGAACAAACTAGAGTGTGCCAAGAAGTGGGTGACTGGAAATATAAGAATCAGCAGAAAGAAGATGTATTGAACCAGAGAAGAGAAGACTTGGGGGGCAGGGAGGGACATGATAATGTTTTCAAGTATGTCAAGTATGAAGAAGGAGGTTTAGATTCATTTTGCTTAGGCCCAGAAGGCAGAATAGGGAATAATGGATGGACCCAGTAAAAAGGCATACCAAACTTCAATATAACTTGTCATCAGAGCCATCTAAAAAGGAAAGGAACTGCCTTGGGAAGAAATGATTTTTCTGTCACTGAACCTCTTCATGGGATTATAAATTTAGTGCTAGAAGAGATCAAAGAAGCCGTCATGTCCAATTTCCTAATTTTCCAGATGAGGAAGCTGAGGCACAAAAAGGTTAAGTGACTTGTCCAGGGTCACATAGCTATTAAAGTGTTTAAAGCGAGTTTTGAAGGTCTGGACTCCAGATCCAGTACCATTTGATGGCTGAACACTTTACAGGCATGTTGTATATGGAAACACTGGTTCAAGTACAAGACTTTTGAGGTATCCTGCAAGTCTAGGATTGAATTCATCTTGCTCCTCTGGGTGTGTGTGTGCCACAGATGAAGAGACAGAGAGATAGAGATTACTAGACAACTTCTGTGGTCTCTTCCAGCTTTGAATGCCTTTGTCTTTTTTAATTCCTCTAGACATGAGCAACCTTTCCTCCATGGACCTCTAACTCTATATCTCTGACAGAATCTAATACTAACCTCAGAAATTCAGAAAAATTTAGAAGATAATGAAGACTGGGATGAGGAGTATGAAGAAGTAGGGGGCCAAAATATCTGACAATCCCAGTCTTTTGAGAAGAGAGTGGTTCTGGGGGCAGGTTGGGGTGGAGTGCAAAGGAAAGTCTTTGGAAACAAATGAAATCTTGTGCTTTCTCTAGTCTTTAGAGAAAGATTAGGCTATGATCCTTTGAGTAAACTCAGCTCTCTGGGAAGCTAATTTAGTGTTAGACTCAGTCACATAGAGACACAGGAATAAAAAAAGGAGAAAATACTGAGAGAAATGAAAAGACATATAAAGATAAGAAAAGACAAAAGCTGACAGCCAGAAACACCAAGGGAAAGAAACATCTGAGACAGTTAGACATGGGCAGAAACACTCGCTGAAGAGAAGGAGCAAAGGAGAGGGAAATGGACAGAGAAATCAGAGAGAAAAGCCAGGCCTGGTCTCCCAGCTCCTCCCATCCAGAATGACAAGCCCAGGCAAGAAACCTAGCAAGCACTAACTCCTCTTTTCTTCCACCAGGGCTATGCCCATCAGGGTCCAGGACCTGTCCTTCCCAAGAGACTGCCCAGGGACCGCAAGAAGAGGACCACAGTAAGGTGAGAATGAAAAAATAGAGGGGAAGAATCCTGTGGGTAACAGAAGCCTTTCTCATTGGCCTCCCAACCCTGAATAAGCACCCACCCTGTCAGTATCCTTTGAAAGACACTGAGATCGGAACAGTCAAAATTAAGATAATCTATTTAAAGGTGGAAGGTTCTTCTGAGATTATCCAGCCCAACCTCCTAATTTTACAGATAGAGAAATTAAGGCTCTGAGAGGGAAATGCATTACTCAAAATCACAAAGGGAATAATTGGTGCAGTCGGTACTTGTACCCAAATCTTCCACAACCTTCAATCTAAACCCCAACTCTCAAATTACTTTGTATTTACTTTATCTATACTTCGTATTTACTTCTAAGTGGAGGTGATGTTTTCCATGTAGATAGCAAGGACTGAGTTTTGTCTTTATAACCTCAGCACTGGGTACAGTGACTGGCATACAGTAAGAACTTAATTAATTCGCATCACTTGGTTAATCCTAACTCCAAATCTAATACTCTTTCCTGTGTACCACACTGACTGTTCAGTGAATCAAGTGTGTAAGGCTTCCTGAAGGGAGTGGCACTTATATAACCAGAAAAATCTACCTGCATCAGGAAGAAGCAAAACCCAATCAACTATAGGACTTTGATGTTCTTGGTCCCAGAGGAAAAAAAATCCTGGCTCCAACCCACCTCCTCCCCACTGTGAACTTTTATTAGTATCTCAATCGATAACGTTTTAGAAGTAAACTTTCACTCCTGCAATACTAAACACAAGAGACAGGCTCAGATTATTAAATCTGTCACTGAGAGTCGGCAACTGGGAAAGTCAAAAAGAATACAAAAACAAAAAAAGGGCTTCAGGTGTGGGATTCTGGGCAGACTAAGTATAATGACAACCAAAAGGAAAATTTATTCATTTTCAAATATAGCGAGCACTTATTATATGCTATCTGGGAAGACAGAAGCAACAAGGATCGATAGGACATGGTTTAAGAATCATAGAATGTCAGAGCTGAAAGAATCTGGGAACACGGAATGTTAGAGCTGTAAGGAACAATAGACAATGATATAAAAATGTTCAAACATGGTATAGGAGGTCTGCAAAGGACCTGAAATAATCCAGTTCAATTCCATTGTTTATACATGAAGAAACTGAAACCAAATGAAGTCACTTTCTAACCAAAGGTAGTTAGTGGCAAAGCAAGATAAGAAGCCAGCACTTTTGAACTCTTAAACTCAATCCCCAAGTCCAAGGCTACCCCCCAACTATTGAATTTTTCCCAACCTCCTTGCAGCTTCCCTCACTCACCAGACACTGCTATCTTGTTCTGGCTGGTCAGAGAATAATTCATGTCGTTGGGAGAGAGCAGCATTCAGTCCCAGCTAAGTGGGGGAAAAAAATCTTTGGGCACAAGATGCTACAGCCAGCTGTCAAATCAATTTACTCTTGTGGACAGTAATTACCACCTAGACCCCTGGAAATGAACCATTTGCAGCTTTGTGGTAATAACAAATTAAAGTACAGGCAAAAACTGACCCCCTCCTCCAGCTTTTTGCTAGCACAAATCTCTCTGTAAGGTGTTCAGAGATCAGACTATTAGAGCTGAAAGGGACATAAAAAACGTGATCTAGACCTTTCAGTCTCAAGTGACTAGAAAACTGAGGTCTGAACTGAGGAAGGGACTTATCCAAGGTCACACTAGGAGCCAAGTGCCAAAGTCAGGGTTAGAATATAGGTCCCCTAACACTTAGCTCAGTATTATATTCCTATATGCTTCCCTCCATGATCTCATGGGCTCCTGACAATAATCCTGTGAGTTGGTGAGGGCAAGTATTATTATTTTCAAAAATAATTTCATTATAAACAATTTTGACAAATAAGAAAAAACAAAATGAGGTACAAAATCAGAAATAAAATCCTAAACTTCAATAGTTTAACATTTAATTGTAACTGTTTATTTTACTCTTTCATTTATGTATTTACCAAGTTTTGTTGCTATTGTCAGGGCAAGATGTTTACTCAATTTTGCAGGTAAAGAAAATGTAAAGTGATTTCATAGAAAATTATTGAATCACAGAGCTGGAAGCTATCTTAGAACACAGTTTAGACAGCTTAGACAGTTTAGACAGTTTAGACACAGTTAAAAGGAAACTTAGAAAATAGGATCATCATAGAATCCTAGATTTAAAGCTAGAAGGGAGACTTTCAACATCCAATTCCTCAACTTCATGAAGAAGGAAATTGTGGCCCACAGCACAGAGGGCCAAATGGAAATTTATCAGCAGAACCAGAACCTGGCCTTTTTGACTCAGTCCACCACACCACACTTGACAGTCTCCTCACTGAACAATCCAAGGCAAACCAATGGGACCATTTATAAGTCATGACATGCTCTTGCTCTCACCTCAGCCCCTTTATCCCTCAGAGACTCTACAATATGCTTCAAAAAGTGTGTTATCCTTGGTTAGGTTCAGAACAAGCAGGTGGCCCAGATTTTTCTACTTTCTGCAAAAAACTTCATTTGAGCAATATTTATATATTTGAAAAACAAAAATAAAACAAACAAAACCCTCCCACTACATGGCCATAAGAACATTAAAAGATTCCTGACTCACAACTGGAAATGAGTGGAAAATGACAAAGGCCCCAAGCACAGGTAACACACTCACGACATCCTGAGAGGGAAAGGAGGAAAAATCAGTAGGAACAGATTGACTTTTCAAAACACAAACATTTAGTGTCTGTCCCCTCTACACCCCCACCCCCTGCAAATTGATACAGCACTCACTCCTCTGGTACTTCAGACAGAACGGAATACAAATAACCTCTCTCCCCTCTAAAGGGGTTCAGTGGCTTAGTGAGGGATGTTAATATAGGTGACTTACTGGGGGTTTTGAATTCCTTTCTGGTCTTAGATTCATTCTATTATTTTCAGCTCAGAAATAATTTTAGTGATCACCAATCCAACCTCTTTACTTTCCAGACAGTGATGATGATGATGGCAGCTTTAACCTTTGTAAAGCACTTTATCTATGAAAATACTAATTCAATTGATCCTCACAAAACCCTGTGAAGTAGGTGTTATCCCCATTTTACAGAAGAGAAAACACTAAGAATTTAAGTGATTTGCACAGGGTCACACAGGTTACAGAATTTGAACTCAGGTTCAGAAGGGGTAAAGAAATTTGCTCAGGACCCTTCCTGCAATAAATTAGTGGCAAAACTTGAATTGGAGTTCTCAGGTCTCCTGATTCCCAGTCAAGTGCTCTTTCCTCTCACTATACAAAACTCTGGAGAACCCAAATTCCTTCTATCTCTGGCCACATTTTCAGCCTGAGGGAGCCTCAAAGAGCTAGTTCTGGCCAGAACTAGCCTTGACCCCACTTTCAATAATGTTATCTCTATCACAAAGAAATAGCAGGAGATAAAATCCTCCCACCCCCATATTTCTCCTGGAAGTTCTACAAACCAGTCTGGAATGCTGCTAGCTTTTTTTCCTCTTTCTTTACCGGTCAGTTCTCACTTTTGGGGAGGTGGGGTGGTAGGGAGCTTAGAGATCTTGTAGCCCAAGATCCTTACCTTAGGATCAACGAATGTTAATCAGAAGATACCATGGAATATTCTAATGTTGAAAGTGAAACCTACCTAGTATGTGGAATGCTAGGACTGAAAAGGACCTTAAAACATAGTCAAGGAATCCTAGCCAGATAAGGAAACTGAAGATCAGAGAGTTTAAATGATCAGTTTAAGACAACATAGCCAGTAATGGCAGAGCCTACACTGGTGTCTCCTGACAGTCTTCCATCATCAGACTGTTCCAACAAGTCAGCCTTGCTATCCCTTTCTTTCATTCGCCTTCAGCCATCTCTTTCCAATCCCCCATTCTTTTTCCAACCCCCGATGTGTTGCCTGAAGGGTTCTCCCCCCCCCTCCCCCGTAGCTGGAACATCAGGTAGGTCCCTTAACTTGTGTCTACAAGGGTGGGAGTGGAGAGTGACATTCCAGAGCTGGTTTTCCATCAGTAATCACCACTTCCGCCTTCCATCCCTTCAGGGGAACAGAAGCTGGGGAAACGTTCGGGTCCGGAGGAAGCAAATACCGCCGGGTCCATCTGAATAAAAGCATTTCTGGGGTCTAGGGAAAAGGAATGGCTCCAGATGAAAGACACAAGGATGGACTGCGGTTGAAAGGAGCTGAATAGAACGCTCGGGGAGTCCAAGAGAATGGAACAATTACGAACGAAAAGGAACACATTTCCACACCCTGGGATGGAAGGGCTGGGGGCAGGACGCACAGCTCAAGTCCCTTACACAGCAACCTCCTGCTGCCAATCGCCCAAACCCAGACTTAGTTCGTTTGCGGCCGCCCTCCCTCCCCAAAGGAAACCAGTTCTTGCTACAAGGGGACAGACACAACTGGCCGGCCCCTAGCCAGTCTGCCTAGACTCCCGCAGTCCAGTTTGATCTGATCCAATCTCCCCGCCGCGGGGCTGGTTGGAGACCTGGTCCAAACTTAGCGGAAATCAGGAGGGATTTTCTTTAGCTGGGCCGCAGTGAACCTCTCGCAGCCCCGCCCTGCCCCTCCTTCCAGACCCCCGGGAGGCAGTGGGGTGGGAGAGAGAAGGTGGTGAGCGATCCCCCAACCCCGACCACTCACCCGGCTCCCAGATCCAGGCCTCGGAGAATGGGCCGGACCAGGCAGAGACGCGCCCATGCCGAGGTCGGCCCCAGGGTCCCCGCCACGCGCTCCGCTCTGTGCAGCCGTGCAGCTCCGGAGTCGGGCCAGCTGCCGGGGCTCAGGCCCTACCTGGGCTAGGCGCGCTCCGGATGGGCTGCCCTAGAGGCCGGGCCGGCCTCCTCAGTCACGGGAGCGCGCACGGAGGCGGGGCAGGGCCGAGAGTCCCAAACAAACCCAGTTCCTAAAGAATACTGTCACCCACCCAAACGCCAGCCCACACGGGGTCTTACTCCCAAAGGAGTAATTCAAGGATTTGAATTTGCCTCCTGGCAAATCCAGGTCTACCAGTTTAAACCCTAGGTCAGACATCTCCCTCCCCAACGAAAATCTCTAGTTTCTCACAATCGCTAGAAAGCTAGGCCTTCAGAATCAAATTGAAGTTCAGATAGGAGTCACAGAAACTTGGAACAAAGAACACAAGAGCTGGAAGGAAACCTTAAACAATGGCATCAATTTACATTTCTATAGTACTATAGTGTTTACAAAGGCCTTTCCACACCACAGCCCCGATAAGGGGAGGCAAGGATTATTGTTCTTTTTTTCGACGAAGATAAACAGGCTCTGAGAGACAGAGATTTGACCCATAACATTCTCAACATAGCTCCGAGGAAAAACTTGAAGCTAGTTTCCTAGACCCACACATCTTTCAACTATAGCCCTATTTTCATTCCATTACCTCAGAACGCACAATGTTGGGACACAGAACTTGGCCACTATCCATTTAGTAACCCCTGAATTCTTAGCCTAAGGTCTGTAAACTTTTTAAAAAATGTATTATTATAACTTCATTTCAATATCATGAATACTTTTGTAATCCTAAATACTCATTTTAAAATATTTTGAGGAGTCCATAGGCTTCATCACAATACCAAAGGGTACCATGACACACATACACAAAGATCAAGAACACCTCATGATTCTAGTCAAATTTCATTTAACAAATGAAATTGAGGTTGGGGTTGAGGAGGAAGAAGAGGAGAATGGAATGACTTGCCCAATGTCCCACAGTAAGCCAACAGCAGGCCTGGATTGGGAACCCAGGCCAGGATTCTTTCTACTCCCACACACTCCCTACCATAGTATTGTTGACACCAGTGCATTCCTGGTTTTTCTTGCCATTGCCAGGAAGGCCCAGAGAGGAGTGGGATGTTTGGGGCAGCTGCAGCTGTGGGCTGTGGATATATAGACATTCAACCTCTTGGATGCTTTTAATTTAATTTATACCATGGGTCATCCTTCCTCTCCCCCAGCTGCCCATGCACCTGCCCTCCTCCTGATCCAAATTACCTGAGCCACATGTACTTAGGGGACCTGCCTTGGCTTCTCCATGAAGCAATATTATTCAAGTCCAAAGACTGGAAATTCAGCCTTAACCAATCTTGACCCCCCCCTTAAAGAAATCTATAATTAAAAGGTCACACTGGCACATCTGCACACATCTGGAGCAAACTAGCTCTTAGCTCTGAACCCTGCTGGTCCCTTTCCTTCTGAGTCAATGTTTTTCTTTGCAGCTTTCCTCTCTGTTTATCTAACATCTTAATAAAACTTCCAAATGGGAGAGAGGGTGAGAAACATTTGGTGTGGTCATGCAGACCCATTCCTGAAGGAGTCTTCCTCCCACCTTACAAAATCTCTGGCAGATGGAAGCTTAACAATCTTTCCTGCCTCCCAAGGCAACTAGGGCAACAGCTAATAGCGTACTGCCATCTCCACCCACCTCCTCTAATCTTCCCCTCCCCTCCAAAAATATGTCTAGTAGGGAATCCAGAGAAACTGTTATAACACTTTTTTAATCCTAGAGCTGGAAGGGATGTTAGAATGAAGAGTGTTACAGCTGGAAGGGATATTAGAATACTAAATCTTAGAGCTGAGCAGAATTTTTGACATCTTTTAGTTATTTTGCAAGTGAGGAAACTGAGGTCAAAAAAGGTGAAATAATTTGTCCATCATATAGCTATTAAAGGGGGAACATAGAACTCAGGTCTTCTGATTCCCCTGTACAGAATCCTATTCCCTATTCCTCGACCCTCTTGACTGCCTCATATAAATTTGAAGAGTCCCAGTTTGATCCATTTCCCAAATATCTATTTTTACCCATTGCTGTTTTATTAGAATTTTAAAATAATTTGTTTTTACTTTGCCTTTATTTCCAAAGACATCCCTCATTCCCACTCCTCCCCACCAAGCCACCCCTTGTAACAAAGGCATTAAAAAGGGGTGTGGGGTGTGAGAAGAGTTCAGAAAAAAAACAACCAACATATCAACTAAATCTGATAGTATATGCAATACTTTGGTTATGATAATTACAATGTTCAATTTTGTTTAGTTTCTGCTAGATGTTTTTCTATTTACATTGTTGTAACCATCAGGAACATTGTTTTCCTGGTTTTCTAGCTTTGTTCTCTATCAGTTCATATAAATCTTTTCATGTTTCTCTGAATTCTTCATGTTCATCCTCTCTTATGGTGCAGTAATAATCCCATAAAAACATGCACCATATTTAACCATTCCCCAATCAACAAATACTCAATCTGTTCCCAGTTCTTCGAAGCCAAAAACTGTGCTACTATGTATATTTTTTTTCCATTTTTTTTATTTTGTAATGTTTAACAATCACTGCCATACAATTGCGATTTTATCCCTCCCCACCTACTCCCCACTACCCCCCTCCCTCCCCACGACTGCATACAATTCTGTATAGATTCTACATATACTTTCCTATTGAGTATATTTTCACTATAGTCATGCTATGTAGTCAGACTAAGATAAATGAAAGAAATCGTATAACAAATCAGAACATGATACACAAACACATACACATACACAAACATGATCTGCTACAATATGTGAGTGACTTCCATATTTCTCTCTCTGAGTGTGGCAGGCATTTTGCCTTGAGATCCTCCATTGGGATTTTTTTTTTTTTTTTGGTAAGAAGTTCTTGTGTTATTATAAAAATCTAAGTCTACCAGAAAAAACTCTCACACACTGTGGTTGTTGCTGTGCATAAAGTTCTCCTGGTTCTGCTCCTTTCACTCAGCATCAGGTCATATAAGTCCTTCCAGGCCTCTCTGAAGTCTTCTTGTTCATCATTTCTTATGGCACAATAGTACTCCATTACATTCATATACCATAATTTATTCAGCCATTCCCCAATTGATGGACATCCCCTTGACTTCCAGTTTTTGGCAACTACATAGAGTGCTGCTATAAATATTTTTGTACATGTGGGACCCTTTCCCATTTTTATGATCTCTTGGGGATATAGTCCTAGTAGCGATATTGCTGGGTCAAAGGGTATGCACATTTTTGTAGCCCTTTGGGCATAGTTCCAAATTGCTCTCCAGAATGGTTGGATGCGCTCACAGCTCCACCAACAATGAATTAGTGTTCCAACTTTCCCACATCCTCTCCAGCATTTATCATTTTCTTGTTCTGTCATGTTTGCCAATCTTATAGGTGTGATGTGGTACCTCAGAGTTGTTTTGATTTGCATCTCTCTAACCAATAGTGATTTAGAGCATTTTTTCATATGATTATAGATAGCTTTAATTTCTTCCTCTGAAAATTGCCTGTTCATATCCTTTGACCATTTATCAATTGGGGAATGACTTGTATGATTATACATTTGGATCAGTTCTCTATATATTCTAGAAATGAGGCCTTTGTCCCCGAGCTTAGCTGTAAAAATTCTTTCCCAATTTACTACATCCCTCCGGATTTTGGTTGCATTGGGTTACTATGTATATTTTTGTGAATATAGTGCCTTTCTCTATTTGACCCCCTTGGGGCATAAGGTTGGGAATTCACCAACTGATATGTATCCTTGTGTGAGCAACTGAGTTATCCCGAGTTGGCAACAATTTCTCACATGCAAGTCTGTTCTTAAAAGATTTAAAGGCACCCTCCTTATTAGTGACCTGCCCTGGGCTAAAATGTTTGGAAGAAATCCTAAGGGCTTTCAATTTATGGTAAGTCTAATACAGATGGACATTTACAACATTGAAAAAGGGATAAGTAGTGATATAGTGAGAAAAAAAAAAAAGACTCCTCTGGAGTGTAAAGACCTGGGCTGGATTCACAGATCTCTCTACTGCCTGGGTGAGGATTAACTGTGAAAATCACTTTCCCTCAGTTTCCATACCTGTACAATGAAGAAATTGGACTCATTTCTAAGGATCCTGGGAGTTGTAAATGATCCATTGGGGCAGTTAGGTGGCTCAGTGGATATAGAGCACCAGCCCTGAAGACTGAAGGACCTGAGACTTTAGATGTTTACTGTGTGACCCTGGGCAAGTCATTTAACCCTATGAGCCTCAGTTTCCTCATCTATAAAATGACCTGGAGAAGGAAATGGCAAACCTCTCCAGTATCTTTGTCAAGAAAACCCCAAACCAGGTCATGAGGAGTCAGATATGACTGAAACGAATGAACAGCCTCAGAACATAAGACGCTTTAAATCTAGCCCCCTCTGCAAACCCTTCTGTGACCACACAGTTTGAAGCAATAATTATCTCCCCCTTCTCTGAACTGTCACATAGTTTATTGCCTTAACTATACATCTGGCAACTAAACAGACACTAGGTTGCATTCTGACATCTTTTTCTCGTCATCTTGAAATTTTATGTACTTTTTTTTATTGTTGCTTTAAACTTTGCAGTGTTTCTGTATTGTCTCCGCAGTGAAATTGTAATATTGTGACACTGACAAGTTACCCAGAAGATTTTTGTTGCTGTTACTATATTATTTTCCCAATGAGTGTCTAAACTCCATGAGGGCAGAAACATCTTTGCATCCTGCTGGGCTACATGGCCCTACCCCTAGTGGCAAAAATCAGCAACATGTCTATGATGCTTTCCAGTTTACATAGCTATTTCCCCACAGCAGCATTACGAGGTGGGGAGCACAGGGATTATCATTCCTGTTTTACAGAGAAGGAAGCTGGAGCTTAAGGAGGTTTTAACTGACCTGTCAAGATTATACACCATTAGAGTCAGGAGTCAAACTCAGATTCCAGAATCACAAAATGGAAAGAAACTTGAAACATCACCCGGTACAAGAAGGAACGAAGTGGTGCCATCAATACAGTATAGGACATTGGACTTGGGTGGAGAGGGTGGGGGGTGGGGGGGAGGAGAGAGAAAGACCTGCATTCAGATTCTGCTTGAAAATAACAGGCAAAGAGAAAACAAAATTAATTTTCTTCCCCAGATGGTTTTACTTAGGACAGGACTTTTTAAAATTTTTCCATTAGCAACCCCTTTTTGCCCGAGAAAGTTTTACATAATCCCGGGTTTATATACCATATAAACAGGTATAGAAATCAAGCATTTGCTGATAATAAATCATAAAGAAATTTATTTTTAAATAATTCTCTGTTATACATATAATTTTTACCATTTATTAAAGATGAAAGCAAATTTACATACTAATGAGATGGATGTGCTTGTTCATTTTTACAGAAAGAATTAAATCTTAGTGGAATATTTAATACTGCAGGACACAGAGAAACCTCAATGATTTTCAGAGTTGATCGACATTTTGATTTTATAATCATCAATTCTAAGAACACCACTTGTAATAAATACGTAGTACAAAATGGCAGAAGTGTATTTACAACCATTCAGAAATTGTTGGAAATTCTGTCCTAATTCCAAGTCAAAATTCATTGAACAATTTTGTATGTACAGTAAAAATGCTACAATTCATAACATACAATAGTCTTGAATCTGAGCTGAGGTGTTTCTGGGAGCGTTCGTTGTTGTTGCGTGGTGTGACAGACAACATGGGCAGCACAAAGAGTGAATGCTGTGTGTTCAGAAGCAAGGCTACAGTGAAGTTGCACCTTGGATCCGTTCTGCACTTGATTTTGAATTAATTTTTGATCACTGCATGTTCAGAAACCTTTTACGGATGCCAAATTTTTTGGGATCCCCACATTCAGTTACTTGACCCCATATGGAGTCGAGTGCCACAGTTTAAGAAGCACTGACTTCGAGAACCCCAAGAGTCAAGTAAAAAATTAAATGAAATGATTAACAAACCCAGCAAAGTTGTAGGATATAAGACAAACCCACATAAATCATCAGCATTTCTATATATTACCTACAATACCCAGCAGGAAGAGATGGATAGAGAAATTCCCTTTAAAATAACTACAAAATATGTAAAATACTTAGGTATTTACATGCCAATACATACACAGGAACTCCACGAAACTACTACAAAACATCTTTACACAAATAAAGACAGATACAAATAATTGGAGAAACATAAATTGCTCGTGGATAGGCCACCCTGATACGATAAAAAAAAAATGACAAGTATGCAATCCCTTACCAATCAAACTACCAAAGGATTACTTTATAGAGTTAGAAAAAAACAACAATGAAATTCATCTGAAAGAGCAATAGACCAAGACTCTCCAGGGAAATAATGTGGGGGAGGGGGCAAAAGAAATGGGGGTAGAGAGTGAAGTGGAAGAACAAGTCCTTAGCAGCATTGTTATCATGTCCAACTCTGCATGATCCCATGGATGGTCCATGAGGTTTTCTTCGCAAAACTACTGGAGTGGCTTGCCATTTCCTGCCCAGGGTACTAAGGCAAACAGAAGTTAAATAACTTGCCCAGGGTCACATAGTTAATAAGTGTCTGAGGCTGGATTTGAACTAAGGTCTTCCTGACTCCAGGTACTGTGATCTATCTACCACCTTTTCCTCCTCCTAGCAATAAAGGATCTCAGACTACACTACAAAGCAGTAATCATCAAAGTGATTTGGTACTGCTTAAGAAACACAATTGTTCAATGGTACACAATATAGAGAAGCAAATGAGCATAGCAGTTTAACATTTGATAACTCCCAGCTATCGAAGTAAGAACTATCCAACAAAAACTGCAGAGAAAACTAAGAAGTTTGACAGAAAATAGGTATGCATCAACAGATCACACTACATATCAAAAGATGCCTCAAACGATTACATGATTTAGACATAAAGTTACATCCTAAGCAAACTAGAGGAACATGGAAATTACCTCTCAGATCTATGGATTGGGAAAGTTCATGACCAAACAGTGCATAAAAAGGATCACAGAAAGTAAAATGGGTAATTTTGGTTATATGAAATTAAAAAGATCTGTACAAACAGAACCAATACAGTTAAGATTAGAAGAAAAAATCTTTGCAGCAAATTTCTCTGATAAAGTTCTCATTTCTAAGATACATAGGAAACTGATAGAATTTTATAAGAGTAAGAATCATTCTCCAACTGACAAATAATAAGAAATTTTCTGAGGAAGGTATCAAAATCTCAATAGCCACATTAGTAATTAGAAAAATGAAAACTAAAACATCTCTGAGGTTCCACCTCACACCACTCACATTGGCAAAGAAGACAGGAAAGGAAAATGACAAATGTTGGTGGGACTGTAGGAAACAGATATATTAATGCATTAATGATGGAGCTGTGGAACAATATTTTAAAATATTTTTTATTTCATTAAATATTTCATAATTAAAAAATCAATGATCCTTTAAAAAAAATTTTGAGTTCCAAATTCTTTCCACCCTTTCCAACCCCCCCCCCCAGAAGGTAAGCAATTTGATATTAATTATATATGTGAAGTAATGCAAAACATATTTGCACATTAGGCATGTTGCAAAAGAAAGCACAGACCATAAATAAACAAAAAAAAGGTTTTAAAAAATATGCTTCAGTCTGCATTCAGAGTTCATCAGTGCTCTCTCTCTGGAAGTGGATAACATTTTTCATCATGGGTCCTTCGGAATTGTCTTGGATTATTTTCTTGACCAGAAAAGCTAAGCCTTTCACAGTTGATCAACTTGTGTTGTGTATAGTGTTCTGCTAGTTCTGCTCCCTTCACTTTATATCAGCTAAATCTTCCCCAAGTTTTTCTAAAACCATCCTGTTCATAATTTTTCATACCACAATAGTATTTCATCACAATCATATATCACAGCTTGTTCAACCATTTCCCAATTGATGAGCATCCCCTTGATTTCCAATTTTTTTGCCACCACAAAAAGTTGCTATAAATATTTTGGTACAAATAGAATCCTTTTCCCTTTTCTTTAATTTTTTTTTTGGGGGGGGGGGATACAGCCCTAGTATTTCTGGATCAAAGGGTATGTATGCAGTTTTATAGCTCTTTTGGCAAGTGTATTTCCAAATTGTTCTCCAGAATGGTTGAACTAGTTCACAACTAGTGATCAAAAATTAATATCCCTTTGTTCTCTCTCTCTCTCTCTCTGTCTCTGTCTCCCCTCCCCCCTTTCTCTTTAATATCTTTGGAGTAAAGACCTAGTAATGGTCAAAGGTTAAGCACAGTTTATTAATTTTGGGGGTGTAATACCAAATTGCTCTCAAGAACAGCTAGACCAACGAATGCCTGAGAAAAACTGGTGAAGGCAGGTAATGGAATATGCAGCAGTGAAGTCACCAGTTCGTAGGCAGGAACACTCATATATTCCCCTTGAGGTCAACCCTTTGCCTGTTAGAGAACTGGATGTGTTGGTAACTATGCAGGGAAGAACCTGTACCAGTTGCTACTGTAGTCTACAAGCCAGGATGGAAAGTGAGACAAGGACAGACATATTTCTCTACTTTCTTCTCCATTTCAGGGCAGCTATCATCATTTAGCACAGGGCAAAGTTAATTTACAGTCATTTGGAATCAAGAAAGCATTTTAAAAATCCTTCTGAGGACTTCCAGGAGCCTTTCCCCAGCTGATGCCCAGCTTCATGGCATAAAAATGGCAGCCAAGAAATTTTCATCATGACCACAGCCAATTCTCATTTTAGAAAATAGAAGATTAAGACCCCAAGGGGAGATGTAGTAGAAAGAGTCAGATAGGGAGGCAGGAGACATGGGTTCTAGTTCCACTTCTAGCACTTATTAGCTAAGTTATTGTGATTAATTTGCTTAATATTCTGAGCTTCAGTTTGCTCATTTGTAAAATGAAAATTAACACCTGTCATATCTATCTCACAGGAGTAGTGTGAATGCATTTTGTAAACCATAAAGCAATAGAAGAATTATTGCTAACTATCGTCCAAGGGAGCTGGAGTAGATAATTGCTGAGGTCATATAAAAATAATGTTTTAAATCTCAAAGTTCTAAGGAACCTTTTAGCTCTAACATTTCATGATCTTAACTCCCATCTAGCTTAGACATTCTATGTTTCAAGGTTTTTTCAATCTCTAAAATCTATGTACCAAGGCACCTTCTAATTTTAAGATTTTATGTTCTAAGTTTCCTTCCAGTTCTAACATTCTGGGTTCTATTTCTCACATTCTTTGTTCTAAAATTCTTTCCAGTTCTCACACTGTATAATCTGTAAAATCTTCCTGTTTCTGTTAGTGTTAGTAGAAAACAGGTGCTTCACTAACCACTGGAGCTGTTTCCCAAGACTAGCCTCCTCTAGCATCCTGAATAGAACAACTTTCTAAATGCTAAAGAAGAAAATACCAACCCTAAGTCTCATGAAGACAATATCAAAAACATATTTGACCACTTGCCATCTCTTCAGTGATGCCCAGATGTCTTTAAGACTCTAGCATTGGGCTTGTCAGTGTCAGTGGACATCTCAAAACCCCATCTGTGCCTCTCTTGGTATTCTAAGGCCACGTTGGCTGCATGTTTACCAGCAGAACGTGCTGTCAAAAAGGCTTTCTTGGCTGCCAGATGGATGATAGGGCTTTGGCAATGACAGATTTCACTCCAGTGGCAGTTAGCACAAGGCCCCTTGTGACTCTGGGTACCATGTTTACCCAGCGAGTAGGTACCAATACGGAATTAATTGGTGGGCTTGGCAGCACAATGCCTGGAGAGAGACGGTGGGCAGTGGTGTTGGGAGAAAAACAGCTGAGCACAGCAAATATATCGCAGTGACCCAATTCCATTCCATTCTGTCTTCTTAAAAATAATTGAATTTAAATGAATAGACTTCTCATATTCCCTCCGGCTTGGAATGGAGAGGGGGGCAGTTAGCAGGAGGACAGGGAGAGGGGGGGAATTTCCTGGATTTAGTATTGGCAGAGATTTTGAAAAGTCATTTTGCTCAGAAAAGCTTCATTCTTTTAGTTCTTTCTGTGGCCAGTAGAATTGAAGACAGTGGAGCAGTAATGGGGGATCTGCAGTGAGTTTTGTTGCTGATATCAGAGAAACCCAAGTTCTTGGCTGTTTGTTTTCTCATAGGAGTAAGGAAAGACAGGGAGAGAGATGAATATGGAGGGAAAGAGAGAGGCAGAGGTTAATAGCTAATAGGGATATCAATTCATTTGGCCCCTCTCTCTCTTTCAGAAGCTTGGATAGAACACAGTCTGACTCTACAGATTTGGAACTAAGGGTTTCTATGAGGTGGAGATAAAGACAGCATACTTTTTAGGCATGGGCCAGTGGAAAGGCCCAGAGATGGAAGATAGAATACCACATGTGTGCAATAGTAAGAATGCTAACTGGCTACACTGGAGAGTGCAGGATGGAAAATAATATATGATTAGGCTTGAAAAGCAGTTTTGGGCCAGGTTGTGAAGGGCTTTAAAAGTCAACTAGAAGAGTTTCTCTTCAATCCTAGAGGCAATAAGGAGCCACTAGATTTTATTAAGTAGGGGAATGAAATGTTCAGCCTCATGGTTAAAGAAAATCACTCTGGCAGTGATGTAGAGGATGTATTGGGATGAAGAGACACTTTAGAAAGGGAGACAAGTTGGAGGCCATTGTAAAAGTCCAGGTGAAGGGTGATGAGAGCTTGAACTAAGATGGTAGCTATGGGAGTAGCAGGGAGATGGATATGAGACTTTTGTAGAAGTGTAAATGTCAAGATTTGTCAAGGGATAATGAAGAATCAAAGATAACACCAAGGTTACAGACCTGGGAGATTTGAAGGATGGGTTTGTCCTCAGTGGACACTGGAAAGTGAAAAGAAGGCTGAGCTTTGGACGTGTTGAATTTAACATGCCTATGAGACGTCAAATTTTATGTGTCCAATCAGGAGATTGGAGTTTGATATATAGATCTAAGTGTCATCTGCATGGAAATGATAGTTAAACCTTTAGGAATTGATGAGGTCGCCAAGCAAAATAGTATAGAGAGAAATGAATGAGAAGAAGCCTCATGCCAGAGCCTTGAGCTCTACCAAGATTTAAGAGGCATGACACAGATGATAGAGTAACACAGGAGACTGAGAAAGAGCAGTCAGATAAATAGGAGGAGAGCCAGGAGAAAGTAATGTTACAGAAACCTAAGGAAGAGAAAGTATCCAGGAGTATAGAGTGGAGGTCAACATTAGAAAATGGGGCAGAAAAGTCAAGAAGGAGGAGGATAATAAAAGGCTATCACTTTTGGCAATGAAGAGATCATTGGTATCTATGGAGAGAGAAGTTTCAGTTCAGTTCAGGCTGGAAACCAGGTTGCAAAGGGTTGAAAAGAAAATGAAATGAGAGAAAGTGAAGGAAAGAGTATAGACAGCATTTTATAGGAGTCTAGCTGAAAAAGAGAGGAAAAGTATAGAACAACAGCTTGAGGGGATGGTAATATCTAGTAAGAGGTTTTTAAGGATGGGAAAGACTTGGGAATGTTTGTAGGCTAAAGGAAGGAATTAGTAAATCAAAAGAGACAGAAGACTAGAAAGAAGGAAAGGACTGCCTTGCTGTAGTGAGGGAATGACTGAGGTTAGCCAACACAAATTAGCAGTGAATGGACCCAATCAACTTGACTGTGAAGCTTCCTTTAGTTCTCTTTAGTAGCAAGCGATGTAACTGGTGGGAGTAACCTAGGGTTGTGATTTGAAGAGGCATTAGAACAAAGGGGTAAAGAATTTGAGAGCAGGGGAGTGAGTGGAGTTGAACTGATTTACTATAGAACTGAGATTAGGAACAGAGGAATGTGAATAGTACATGAATGCAATGGAATATTTTTGTACCATGAGAAATGGTGACTATAAAGCATTCAGAAAAACATGGGAAGAAGTATATGAGCTGATGCAGAATGACATCAGCAATACAGAAAAATAATGGAAGAAATGACTAACAATTTAAATGGAAACGACAACAACAAAATCTAAAAGTGAAATATAATTATAATGACCAAGTTTGACCAACCTTTGCAAAGGTGGGGGACTATGTGGAGGTGGGGTATAGAATATTACATAAATTGCCATACTTGGTCGATGTTGGTTCGTTTTGCTAATCTGCTTTCTAAAAATCTTTTTTATTCTTTATTATAAGGGATAGCTTGTTGGGTAGGGGATGGGGAAATAAAGGTGATATAAAAACAAAAAGTAGAACAAAAAAATGAAAATTTACAAAGGGAAAGAAAAGAACCCTTGATTTGGCAAGAGTCTTGGATTCCAGGTCTGGCTCTGTATAAGTTTAGGCAGCTCACTCCTGTGTGTAAAATGAAGAAATTAAATTCAATGATTTTTTAAAGTGCCTTCTAACCCAGGTATTTCATGATTCTATGAAAGTCAGAATGATATAACAATAATAACTCATATTTCCATGTGCATGTAAGTGTTAAAAAGTACTTTCTTCACTACTGTGAGTATTGCTATTCCTATTTTACAGATGCAGAAACTGAGGTTCATAAAGGAGAAATTAATTGGCCAACATCTTAATCCCAGATTTTCTGACATCAAATCCAGCATTCCTTCCACTTAAATACTTTGCCTCCCTTGGGTAGAAGTTGGGACCTTTTTTTAAAATTTATTTATTTATTTTAAGTTTTCAACACTCATTTCTACAAAATTTTTCATCCCAAATTTTCTCCCCATCTCTCCCCTCCCCCACCCCAGAACACCACGCATTTTGATTACCCCTTCCACCAATCTGCCCTGGCTTCTAACACCTCTCCCTTTCCTTATCCCCATCTCCTCTTTTTTCCTGTAGGGCAAGATAAATTTCTATACCCCATTACCTGTATTTCTTATTTCCCAGTTGTATGCAAAAACAGTTCTCAACATTTGCTCCTAAAACTTTGAGTTCTAACTTCTCTCCCTTCCTCCCTTCCCACCCATCCCCACTGAGAAGGCAAGCAATTCAATATAGGCTATATATGTGTAGTTTTGCAAATGAGAAGTCGGGATCTTAGTACGTGTGTTCAAGAACTAACTCTATGTGACTTGAGCTAAAGTTTCTCTCTTTGGGCCCCAGTTCACTCATCTTTCAAATGGGGATGATAACCCCTGCCCTAACAATTTCACAGAAGTGTTGGAGCTATTATTAAATGAGATAATAGATGGAAAGCACTTGGTAATTGTAAAGAGATAAGTAACTGTGAGCTGGGGAAAAAACAATTGGAATTGCTTTGAGGCCTTCAGGAAAAGCAATAACTATAACATGACAAGACTCACAACAGCTCAGATAATGACACATGTAATTTAATAAAAGTTGCCCCAGGAGAGGAAAAGAAAGACTATGTCAAGAGCCTAAAGCTCCCTCAATAGCACCACAGACTCAGGCTTTTAACTGATGCACAAAGTTGCGATAGAATGAGCCCTGACCAAAATGTCAGGAGATCTAATTTCCCAATTTCCAGCTCTACCATTATTAGTTGTGTGATTCTGAGCAAGTAATTTTCCCTCATTGGACCCCATTTTCCTCATCTGTGAAATGGAGATAATAACGACACCATCAGCTTCACAGGATAGTTGTAAAACTCCACTGAGACAATGTCCATAAAGGTTTTGTAATCAGAGAATAGTGCAAAAATTTGAATTGTTGTTCTTGTTTAAGAACAACATCTATGGCCTAGCCCCTGGGCTAATTTTGTTCTTGGAAATGAGGGTAGAGGAGCCAGGTTGGACCTGGGCTCCTCCACACAAGCCACAAAGAAAAAAAATTAAATTAACGTTGGAGAAGGGAACAACAATACAATTAATCCAAAAATGGAAATAAAACAATCCAGCTTCTGAGAATAATCTAAAAGAAAAAAATCTCCCCCAATTATAGACTATTCAAAGGTCATTTCATCACTAATATCCCTTCTAAGCAAGTTGCTCACCTTTTCTAGTTTAGTTTTCTTATCTATAAAATGGGTATATTGGATCACATGATCTCTCAAGTTTCTTGACAGCTCTGCCACACCATGTTCTAGTAGGTACTTAATAAATGTTAGCTGATTGTTTCCAATATTCCACATTCTAAATGTTCTTCTAGTTCTAACACCCTATGTACCGTCTGGTAACATTCTGTTGATATGAGGTTCCCTTCAAAGCTCTAACTTATATATGTGCTCTGTGTTATAGCCTTTAATGTTCTAAGATCCCTTCTAGCTCTGACACTGAGCGTGATAACATTCTATGTTTTATGTTGTAGCATTCGATGTTCTAAGGCTCCTTCAAACTCCAGCATGCTAGGATTCCAAGTAGGTTTCTATCTCTGTCCCCTGGGGTTTTCTAGTTGAGAGATGCTGCTGCATACAGAACCAGGCATCTTCAGACCAGCTTGCTGTTGAGGGCACAATATGGTTCCAGCAGAGGGCCTTTTGGTCTTGGGAAGAATGTCTGTAACTGTCTCCTTGATAGCATTTAGAAAACCTGAACACAGGGCACGTGGGGAGAAGCTCCCCCGTTGATTCTCAGCCTCAGCACTGGCACTTCAATCAAACTGTCAATAGGGCATGCTTTGAATAATTCAAGCTCTGAGCTACAGTGGGTAAAGGGAGAGAATATAAAAAGGGCTGGTAGCTGTCTACTGTGACAGGAACTACTTCCCTGCTAGACTTCATCATCCCTAGAGAAGCCACTGGAAACTGCCCAGGTAAACCAGGCTAGAGGCAAGGGGGATGGGGGTGGAGAGGGAGGTTGGGGTAGGGAACTCTGAGACAGTGGCTGTGTACCAACAATTTATAAGACTGAAGAGTACAGGGGAAAGAACACAGGAGTGGATGTCAACAGGCTTGGGTTCCACTTCCAGTTCTGTCACTTGCTAGGTGAATCTGGGGAGGTCATTTGTTTCCTCTAGGCCTCAGTTTCTCCATCTTCAAAATGGAATTAATGATGTCTCTTTTTATTTACCTTATGGGGTCACTGTGGAGATTAGATTTGGCTGTCAGAGTTCATTATGACTTTCTAATGTCAAATACTAGAAGACAAAATAGAGGGAAATAGATCCAGTAGGGAATGCATAGCTCACAGAGTCTCAGAGTTAAATGGGATCTCAATAGCTACCGAGACCAACCCTTGCTCTAACAAAAATCTCCTCTACAACATAACAAAAGTGTTTGCATGAAGTGGTCTAGTGAATGAGGGTACCTACTCCCAAGAGAGACAGGCTGTTCAATTTTTAAATGGCTCCAAGATGATTTCTGTAGCCATGTGGAGGAAAGGGAAGAATTAGAACCAAGGAGACCAATGAAGAAGCTATCAAGAGTCCAGACCAGAAATAATAAGCACCAGAAATAATAAGCACCAAAGGGTGGTGACTGTGAGTGGAGAGGAGGTTGATGTGAGAGATGTTATGGAAATAGGATCAACAAAGCTTGCTAAACACAGGGTAAGGAAGAGGAATAGTCAAGAGATTGCTAACCTGGTTAACTGGAGGTAGGAGGGTACCCTTGAAAGAAGGTAAATTAGGAGAAAGGGCAGATAGAGGGGTAAAGATGAGTTTCATTTTGGACATGTTAATTTGGAGATGCCTAAGGGGATATCCAGGTAGAGACGTCCTGCAGGCAGTTGGTGATACAGTACCAGATCTTAGGAAACATGAGAGCTATGTTGTATAGATTTGGGAGTCATTTTCAGAGAGATAATAATTGAACTCAGGGGAATTTATGACCAAAAGAAAGAGTGGAATGAGAGAAGAGAAATTCTAGTCAACAGAGCCCTGGGATATTCCCATGCTTAGGAGGCAGCGCACAGATGATCCCAGAGAGGAGACTGAGCAGGACCAATCAGAGAGGGAAAACTATGTGAGAGTAGTGTCATGAAAACCAAGGGAGGAGAGAGTATCCTGGAGAAGGGGATGATCAATCAAAAATATTTTTTAAGCATCCACTATGCACCAGACCCTGTACTAGGTATAGAGGATATAAACACAAACAATGAAACAATTCTCACTTTGCATGAAATTTAGTGTCAAAAGCTGCAGAGGACCAGGGAGAAGGGAATAAGCATTTCTAAAGAAGCTACTATGTTCTAGACACTGGGCTAAGTGCCCCCCCCCAAAAAAATTATCTCATTTGATCCTCAAAACAACCCTGGGAGGTAAGTCTGTTATTACCCCCATTTTACAGTTAAGAAAATTGAAATAGAGGTTCAGTGACTTGCCCAGGGTCACACAGCTAGGAAATACCTGATACTGAATTTGAGCTCAGGCCTTCCTGAGCCCTTGCCTAGCACTCTATCCACTGTGCCAACAGCTGCCTCAATAAGGATGAGGACAAGAAAAAAACCTATTAATTAGATTTAGTAACTAAGAGATCATTGAACTGTTTTACTACTAGGCATACATCTACGGGGGTCAAAGACAGAAGGAAAGATCACCATAATATTTATAGAAGTAAGAGTACTTGTGTGTTCGTCTTTCATTGCCAAAGAAGACCCTGCCATCAGAGAAATGACATGACTTGCACTGGATTTTGAGTGAGGGAGGGCTGTGCAGGTCACCAGCCTCACTTCTCCTCCAGAGCCATCTGAATTCAGTGACCAGATTATTCATCAGGATGATTGGACATGACCCAGGATAAGGCAATTGGGGTTAAGTGACTTGCCCAAGGTCACACAGCTAGTGAGTGTCAACTGTAGCAGCAAAGAACTGAAAAGAAAGTGGGTGGTCATTCATTGGCGAATGGCCAAATAAATTGTAGTATGTGAAGTTAGAAAAGGGCGAGGGGCTGGATTTGTGGCTTCATTGGTATATGGAACTCCCAGTGAGGAACTCCCTCTATTGAAGCAAGTCAGTGCCTTGTCTGCAACTTCTAGTCTAGTTGTCTAGAGGACTGAGGAGTAAAGTGACTTATCTAGGGTCACACAGCTGGTATGTGTCTGAAATGGGATTAGAATTTAGGTCTTTTGGCTTTGAGAGCTGGCTTCCTATCTTCTATGCCACACTGCTTCTCAAATAAATGCAATATGAAGATTTCAGAGAAACTTGGGATGACCTATACGAATTGATGCACAACAAAGAAGGTAGAATGAGAAAAATTATGCAAGGAATACAATCCTGAAAGACTTTAGAACTATGATCAATGTAGTATCCAACTGTGATTTCCAAGAACTGATAATGTCTCCTATTCCTTAGCAGAGAGGTGGCAGACTAAGAATGCTAAATAAGCATACATTTTCACATATGACCAATGCATTGATATATTTTGCTTTACTATTTATTTGTTGCAAATGAAGGTTCTGTAGGAGGAGGAATGATTAAGAAGTGATAATGATATTAAAAATATCAATAAAACATAGTTTTTAAAAAAGAGGGAGCATGAGAATTCTTGGAGAAATCAGTTACATTTGAGGAGTACTATTAGAAGACAGTGTAAAGGGTTGTGAGGTGTGAAATGAAGTGGAGGTAAGAAGCGTGCCTAGTTTAAGGAAGAAGAGATTGAGGTCAGTGGCATGAAGAGATAGTGTGGTCAAATGAAGCCTTTGGGGCGGGCTTGTTTTTAAGGAGAGGAGTCATCTGGGCAGCTCTGCAAACAACAGACAAGGAAACAGTGGAGCCCTTTGCCACAAAACAGCCCTTCAAATACTTAAAGTTGGCCATCATGGTCTCCTTAAGCCTTTTCTTCTTCATGTTACAATTCCCCATTTCTTTTGACCAATCCTCATGTAGCACGAACTCTAGCCTCCTTGCCATACTTACTGTCCTACTCTGGACACTTTACAGTTTATCATTTCCCTTTTAAAAAGGGACATACATAGCTGAGTATGACATTCAAGATTTGGTCTGACCTGTACAGCTCCTTGGCCCTGGATTCTAGGCATCTTTTTATGTAGCATGAAATCACTTTCATGGACACTGTCATCCTGTTGACTGACATTGAGTTTGTAGTTCACTAAGACCCCCAGGTCTTTTTCAGAGGAACTACTGTCCAGAGACTCCTTACACCTCATACCTGTGAAGCCGATTTGCTGTTTGTTTGTTTTTTTAAACTCAAATACATGATCTTACATTTATCCATATTAAATTTCAGCTCATTATTTTGGACCAGTGCGTTCACCTGTCAAGATCTTATAAATCCTTTTATCCAGTTAGTTCATGTCATCTGAAAAAAGTGATACACATGTCATGTATATCTTTATCCAATTCACTGATAAAAATGGCAAATGCCACAGAGGCCTGGAGTTCTCAGTTGAAGACCTCCTTCTAAGCTGATGCTGAGCCATTAACAACTGTTCCTTGGATTTGGTTATTTAACTGGTTAAGTTCTAACTATGTCATTTGTCTGCTCATGAAGTTGTAGTAGCTCCCTATTACTACAGGATAAAATACAATCTAGTCTCATCTAGTCCTAAAACCTATGACCCAGTGACCTCACTGTAAGGGAATTTATAAGACAGCATTCCTTTGTCATCCCAGCAGGGTTAGACTGGGTGATCTCTAAGCTCCTCTCCAGCTTTAAGATTTCAAGATTCCATAACTTGATTACTACTGACAGTAATTTATAAGGCTAATGGACCTTACAGCTTACTAAGTATTTTCCTCACAACTACCCAGTGAGGTAGGGAGTGCAAAGTTATTCTCCAGAGTTATTTTACATATGAGAAAATTGAGGTTACATTTAGGATTAGCATGGTCTTTGCTCTGCTAAGTGGGATTAAAGAGAATAAGTGGATGGCTAGGCAAAAAAAAAACCAAAAAACAAATTTTTCCTTCCAAAGGTACCTGATAATGGTTGCCTCTACTATCACAGGAGATGAAGTCATCATACCCAGAAATAGAGTAATTAAGAAGGAAGGTGTGGGGACACTGAGATGTCAAGGCAACAAAGACAGTCTCTGTCTCTCCACATAGTTCATCCTCTCCACACCTCTCCATCTCTTTCTATTTGTCTCCCTGTCTCTCTGTACCTCTGTTTCTATCTCTCTCTGTCTCTTTATTGGTCTCTCCTCTCTCTCCCTTCTAGTCTCTGTCTCTCACTCTGTCCTCCATGTACATATGCATACCCCACGCCCCCCCCCCCCCCAACACACACAAATTTTGCCTCTTTGGAAAATGAATCCATGTTCTTCACTTCTGGGAACTACAAGCTAATTTCAAGAACTGGAGTGATTTGACAGGACTGAGAGACACACCACCATCAGGCCCCTGGAGCATAGAGACAGAGGTCTTGGAGAAGGCTGAGAATGCAAAGAAGCTCTTCTGTTTCCTATGGTACTATGGAAAGGAGATTAGCTATGGCATCACAGCATCTGAATACAGTCACACTCTGCTGCCTATGACCCATGTGCCTTTGATACAAACACTTCCTCTCTCTGGGTCTCAGTTTCCTCAATGAAAAATGAAGGAGTTGGACCAGATCAATGATTCTTAATGTTTTTTGTGTTCTGGACTTTTAAGGAAGTCTGATGAAGGCTATGAACCTCTTCACAAAGCAATTTTTAAAAAATGCTTACAATAAAATGTAAAGGATCACCAAGGAAATTAATTATTTTGAAATAGTTATCATCATAAACAAACAAAAAATAAGTTAATATGCCCCAAGTTAACTGCCAGATTAGATGATCTCTAAGGTACCTTGTAGACCCAAATGAATGAGACTATGCATACTGGTCTGATTCTCTAAAGCACTCTCACCCATCTTGCACGAGGCTCTCCATAATCCAGCCTTCTCTCTAGCTCCTCTCTTCCTTTCTGTTCCTCTTTATCTAGTAGAATCCTTCCCAGCTCTGGTTTCAGCTGGTGCTACCTCTCTTCACACCCTTCCTCCTACTATCAATTTTCCTTAAACTTGTACTGATTGGCACTCAAGGTTAGAACTAATAACAATGGGTAGTCAAGTTTCAAAGAGACAGATTTAAGCTCTCTATATGGACTAAATTATTGACAATTAGAGCTGTCTAAAAGAAGAATGTGCTGACTTTGTGGGCCTGAGAGGTGGGGAGGGAGAGAGAACAGTCTCTTTGTGACTCCTTTTTTGGGTTTTCTTGACAAAGACACTGGAGAGGTTTGCCATTTCCTTCCCCAGCTCATTTTACAGACAGAGAAACTGAGGTGAACAGGGTTAAGTGACTTGCTCAGGGTCATATACCTAGTAAGTGTCTGAGGACAGATTTGAACACAGGAAGAGGAATGCTCCTGATTCCAAGCCTAGTGCTCTATATACTGTGCCACCTATCTGCTAAATAGTTATTAATAATAACAATAGTAATACTTCCCATTAATATGGTGCTTTAATTTGCCTCAGGTCACACAACTAGGAAGCGGCAAAGCCTGAATTTGAATCCAGGTCTTCAATCCTGGAGTCCAGATCTCTTCTCACAATACACCATATTGCCTCCACAGAATCCCAGAGCTAAGTGATACCTGAGTTTGTCAAGCCCAGACCCCAGCCTGATGCATAAACTCTGTCTTCAAGAGGTCCAGTTTATGTCCATCTAGTCTTTGCTTGAAGACCTCCTGTTGTTACTCAATAAACATGTGATTGATTTGGAATAGCAGATATTTTGGGGAATACTTCCTTTCTGACAGCTCAGAAGAGACAGTACTGAGGGAAAGGGAGTTAAATATGGGGAGGCAGGGGAAGAGAATATATAATTGTCAACTGTAGAGCAATGATGGACAGTGGTGGCATGGTGTAAGTAAAAACAAATTTTTATCTCGGATATTAGGATTCTTGAATTGGGCAGGAAGCTGAACTACAAAGGGACTTGTGAAGTCCCTTCCTGTTTTGGGTAAGAACTAGGCTGAATGACCTTTTAAGATCCCTTCTAACCCTCATGATCTGTGTTCCAAGTTCCTATAAAACGAAATAGTTTTGTGATATGTTCAATGCTTAATGTTTAAATTTTATTGCTGCTGTGCTTTTAATATATAAAACTGTAGGCTAGCTAATGATGATATCCTATCCAGAGAGTCATGTCCCCTCCCCAATCCATCCCCCCCACTTATTGGTCAAGATCTATTAATAAGAGTTGACTTAACAACTAGCCAAAAATATGAATATTCTACAAGCTTGGCCTAAAGTGTGTCAACAAATGGGGACTTTTTTGTGAGAGCAAACAACTAGAAACAGAGTTGATCAATGTCTATTGATTGGGAATAACTAAACAAATTATGGTATGTGAAAGCAAAGGGATATCACTGTACTGTAATAAATGATGAGTACAGAAAAGCATGAAGAGATTCATATGAACTGATACAAAGTAAAGCAGACCAAGAAAACACTAGAGATGATGACTACAATACAGATGGAAAGAATAACCATTATAAAACAAGTGAAAATGGATGTTGAGAAATTATGAAGAACAACTTTGGTCCCAAAGATGAGCTATTAGAAGATAACTCCCAGTCCTGCTCCTTTGTGGGAGGGGAGGGGAGGAAAGGTGAGGAGGAAGGGCAGGACAACTACAGGTACATAAAAAGTTTTTCAATGCATTGATAAATTTTGCTGAATTTGTTTTTATCTTCCTCTCTTTTAAAAGAAATTATTTATTATAATGGAAGGCTCACAGACAGGAGGGAGAGCCATATAGGGAACAATTTAGGTGACATAAAAACAAACATTATCCATAAAAATATATTTTAAAAGAAAGGAATTAATTGTCACAGCTTCCAGGAGAACCATGAGAGTTCAGCTCCATGGGGGAAGAGTCAAAACTTTTTAGCCACTGGTCATGAACTTGTTAGACGTATGTGGCCTTGCTCCATGTAGTATGTGAGCAGTATCCTTCCAGCACTCTGGGAGAGGTAACAACACCAGTTCAAAGCCATGGGAGCAGTACTGATGCACAAGTGATCTACTTTTCAGAGTCCCTAATGAATGCTTTTGGTGTTTTAAGGTGAATCTACTTATTACTTCTGATGTCTGGAAACCTAAATAAGATGATAAAATTCTATGATTTCAGAGAACAGACAGGATTCTTTATTTCAGATGAGGGTTGGACTGGATGACCTCCTGCTAGTTACAACATTCTCTGATTCCCTAAATAGTCAGGTCTCTAACAAAACCCTGAGGTGACTGGAGGAGGAAAAGAGCAAGAATCATCCTGTAGGCCCAGACCCTCCCACAAAAAGGAGGTGCCCAGAGGTCTTTCTGAAGCTCCAAGCATCTAATATTCTATGACTCTCTGGCAGAAGGATCTCCAAGGATGTCTGTTCATGAATCATGGGATTTGGAGGGGAAAGGGCCCTTAGAACTCACACAGTATACTTAATAGATAAGGAAATTGAGCTACAGAGAAAGGAAATGTTTTCACGGGTACCTCTAACCCAACAAGTTCTTTGTTGGCTGGGGAGCTAAGGTGAATGAGTGGGCACAGGATCTTGACTAATGCTCGCTCTTCCATCGCTCAGATCCAACAAGGGCTACACTGCCTTCCTACAATAGCCAGGGAGTGGATGTCCTTTGTAGTGGGGTGGAAATAGCCCTGGATGTGTGGTCAGAAGATATGGGTTCTAATTCTTCCTCTGCTACTTTCAACCTATTACACCCTAAACAACTAACCATCTCTCTGGGAGGCAATGTTTCATAGACTAGAGAGCCCCAGTTCTGGAATCAGGTATACTGTGTTCAAATATTGCCTCAGTTTCCACATCTGCAAAATGGATTAACTCATGGACTTCTAATAAGGATCAAATGGGATAATGGACGTAAAGCACTTATAAAACCTGAGGTGCTATATTAACATGAATTTATTGTACTATTGTTCTTTTACCTTTAAATTCAAGTAACCATCTAAGCTAACAACACCTCCTCATTTTACAGACGAAAAAGATGAAGTATGGAAAATGGAGGTGTTTGTTCTAAGTCCCACAGGTTTTAAAAGATTGATTGGGATCTGACACTACCAGATGAAAGTTCTCATGTTTGTTTATTCTCTCTCTCCCTCTCTCTCTCCTTCTCTCCCTCCCTCTCTTTCTCTCTCTCTGTCTCTCTCTCTCTCCCCCCTCTCCAATCTTTCAGAACTTTAGTTCTCCTTTTCTCCTTTTCCACATTTTATTATGCATCTTACTTAACTGTTGAAAAGTTGTCTCTACAACTTTAAAAGACTCTACCCCTCCCCCACTTCCCTATTTAGACTATAAACTCCTTGAGGGTAGGAACTATGTCTTTATTTTTGTCTTTGTATTCCCTAGTATGGGCAGCTAGCTGGCACAGTGGATAGAGTGCCAGACCTGGAGTTAGGCAGACTCATCTTGAGTTCAAATCCAGCTTAAGACACTTCCTAGCTGTGTGACCCTAGGCAAACAGTGTCTTTTCCAGAGCTGGAGAAGGAAAGGGCAAAGTACTCCAGTATCTTTGACAAGAAAACCCCAAATGATGTCATGAAGTGTTTGACACAACTGAAATGAGTGAACAGCAATATCCCCAGTACATTAAGCACAGGTCCTTCCTTACACATAGCCTGCTTTATAATAGCCTCCTCTACAAGAACTCAAATCTACAACAGAGAGTTCAAGAAATGGGGCCATACTGCTCCTTTCTTCTAAGCTTACAGGAAAGGTTCCTCCAGGGCACAGATGTTTGTTGTTTTTGATGAGAAGGAAAAAAAAAATTCTTTTGTTAACAACTTTCTTTGCTCCCTTGCGTCTGTTTTAACTAGCATCTCTAGAGTATATGTTACCCAAACCACAGAGCTGTCTCACCTTCATTGATCCCTTTATTGGTCTCTGGGGGTGATGGCAGGTCAGTGAGGGGCCAGGATCTCCTGTGAAACCAAACCATCTGCTTCTTAGAAATGGCAGCCCAATGCCTCCATGTCATCCTAGAAGCTTAGGAGGATGGATGGCTGAGTAAAGAATCTAATCCAAAGTTCTCTCATCTTTCCTTTGCCTTCAAGGCTACACTATGTCCTCTCTATAATGGCTAAAAGAAAGGCTGGCTCCCAATATTATAAAAAAGAAAACTAGATTTGGAGTCAGAAGACATAGGTTCAGTGGCTCCTTCTGCTATCAACTACTCATATGACTTTCAGCAAGTAACTTAAGTATCACTGACCTCAGTTTCTTCAGGGCTGTAAAGAGAAGGTATGGGAATAGATGGCTTCTGAGGTCTCTTCCAGCTCTAGGACAAAAATCCTATAACTAGCCCACCTGGCCTCAAAATTCTTTGCCCCTGTGACCACAGAGTTCAACTACCCCCACAACCCTCCTGATGAACAAACTGAGGTGCAGACAGAACTGATATGTTCAAGATTACATATGGCTACTGAGAATCAGAGGAAAACAGAAGCTAGGTCTCCTGATGAGGAGTTCAATACTCCTCTCACCACCCCACACTGACTCACAATAGAACACATACTTCCTCAGCTGGGTCAGAGATAGGGACCCCCTTGGAAAATTCAAAGAGAAAGCGCACTCCTGTTTCTTGCAAAGCCCTATTATGAATCAAAGGATCATAAGATTTAGAATGGGAAAGGATCATTAGTATAATGAAGTGGTCCAATCCAGACCAACAGGATGAATCACACAACAAAGACTGTCTGAAATGGAAGGGGCCTTGGAATAGAGAATGTCAAAGCTGGAAAGAAGCTTAGAACAGAGAATTATTGGAGAAGGAAAGAGTATCATCCTCATGACAATACATATATTTCTGTAGTCTTTTCAGGGTTTAAAAAGTGCAATCCTCATAAGAATATCCTGAAGTAGCAAGGAACATGCATTTATTAAGTGCCTAAAATGGGCCAGGCACTTGCTACGAGCTTTACAAATATTATCTCATTTGATCCTCATGACGACCCTGGGAGGCAGGTGATTATTATGGTCCCCATTTTACAGTTGAGAAAACTGAAGCATGACTCCAGGCCCAGTGCTTAATTCACTGCTGCCACAAACATTAGTTATCTCCACACTACAAATGAATAAATTAAGACTCGGGGCCCACATAGTTATTATATGTTATATGAGAAAGCTAGGACCCGATCTCTAGCACCCCAAACTCTTTCCTCCAATGGCCATTGTTCTATTCACTATTCCTGATGAACCAGAGAACACTGGATGCTAGAGCATCCTTAAAGAATGTGCTATCTAACCCTCTCATTTGACAGATGGGGAAATTGAGCCTCAGGGGGTTTTCCTCAGTCATACAGCTAGCAAGTAAGAGAGCCTGGTCTTGAACCTAGGCCACAATAGACTCCGGATCCAGTGACCTTTTTGCCACACAAACCTCCACCCCCATCCCAGCATCTCTCTCTGTGCTTGTGGAACCAGGTTGTGATGTAGCCACTCATCTCTGTGCATTGTCTCCTTCTGAGAAGAGTCATCAGAAGCCTGACAGGCCTGTAGCTACAGGCACGCAGGGCTCTCCAACAGAGGTACTTTCATTTTACTGCAAAGGGAAGGTTTGGCAGAGGAACTTAAAAGGGCTTGCAGAATCCTTAATGGCTGCATTCCAGAGGTAGCTTCATGGAACCAAGGCTCCAGGTACCTCTTTGAAGAAGTTAACTAACTTTTTGTTATTCAATGAAATCCCACTCACTTGCTTTTCAAGGTCAGAGTCACATTGAATGAAGTACATTCTTTCTTTGTTCCTGTGACTTTGACTTCCCCCAAATATAGAAGAAAAAAAGAAACAACACTTGCTGGGGACCTAGATACAAGCACACCAGACACACTCAGAAGGGAATCCTGGTAATCCGAATTCAAATGAGGATAATAATATCCCCATCACCAACAACAATAAATGACATGTACGTGGCTTGTTAAAGCTGGCAAACCGTTTTACATACATTCTATCTCTTAAAAGCCACATGTCCTGTAGGTAGGAGGCATCTCAGATTCAACTTGTCCAAAAGAGGACTAATTATCATTCCGCCCCCAAACCCACTCCTCTTCCCACCTTCCCTATTTCTGTCAATGGTACCTTCATCCTCCCAGATCTCTAATCAGTTGCTAAACCTTGTTGACTCTGCCTCCACATCTCCCCCATCTATCCCCTTTCTCTTTACTCACATGACTACCACCCTAGTTCAGGCCCTCATCACCTATTATCCAGATGATTACAATAAATTTTTAATTGGTCTCCCTGCCTCTATCTTTCCCCTTTTCAAATACATCTTCCACATGGTTAAAACACAGGTCTAACAATGTCACTACCCTGCTCAAGAAACCTCAATATCTCCCTATTACCTCCAAAATCAAATGGGATCATAGATTTGGGGCCAGAAGGGATTTTACCTTGTGAGGTCACCTAGCACAATTCTTCATCCCACCCATCCCATTCTATAAATGAAAAAACTGAAGCCCAGGGAGGTTAAGTGATTTGCTTGAAGTAACAGAAGTACTAATTTCATAGGCAAAGCCAGGATTCACATTGACAGCAGACCTAGTGTTCTGATAGTTCTCTGACAGCAGAACCAGTACTCTTTCCTTTCTTTACTGTTTGGCACTTAAAAGCCCTTCATAACTTGTCTCCAACCTACCTTTCCAGGTTTATTCCATATCACTACTCCCTTTCATGTGCTCTACGGCTCAGCCAAACAGAACTTTTTATTCCTCTCTCCCACATAACATCTCCTCTCTTAACCCCCTTCCTTTGCAAAAAACTGTCTGCCCTTCATGCCTGGAATGTGCTCCCTCCTCAGCTCTACTTCTCAGAATCCCCAGTTTTTTTTCAAAATTTAGCTCACTTGCTACTTCCTGTAGCAGCAAGCACCCTGACACATCGAGGAGGGCCTGCTGGCACAGGTACTTAGATCTGCTTTTCTAAAAGGAAAGCAACTTTAAAGGTGGGTCAACAATCTACTTTAATTACATTTACCAACAGAAAAAATACAAGCAGAAAAATAAAGACCAACAGACAGGGCTTCTAACTGTCTGACCATAAGCAACACATACATCAGAGATCAGAGATCCAACTGTCTGACCACCACATGCATACATAGTTACCAGAGAGAGAAGCACCAACCTCTGGGTTTTCAAAGGGGGAGGGAGATGGCTACCCAGAGTCTCCTCTGGCACAGAACCTTCTTCTAAAGGTAAGCCCCCAAAGCAAAACCTCACCTCAGAGTATATATACACTTTTCAGAGTTGAAGGGCATCAGGACCCTCAGGACCCAGTGCTTCATTAACAATTAACAAAAGGTGTGGGCCTCCCTACAAAACAAGCCTCCCCTAATCAAGCTTCCCTGGATGGGCTCCACCTGAGGCCTCTTAATAGGTGGGGAAGATCTTTATCTCCCATTATTATACCTCCAAAGGAAGCCTTTCCTGGTCCCTCTAGCTGCAATTAAAACTGTACTGACACTCTGGTGATACTATGTGTGCAGGCATAAGCTTATAGGTATATGTATGTTTTCTCCTGACAGACCCTGCAACCATGAAGCCTACATTCCATCTTATTTCTGTCTTTGTTCTCCTAATGCCTATTATAGTGTCTGGAATGGTGCTTAATAATTGCCATTGTTTGAACTTCATAAGTACAGATATTACTACCCTTATTTTACACAGATAGGGAAATGTCTGGACCAAGAATTATAAAACTCATAATTCTAGAATACTTTAAAGGTTCACAAAATACTTTCCTCAAAATATATTCCTCCAGGCCTCACTTTTTTCTTCTGTAAAATGGGAGGGTTGAACTAGACAAGATTTTTTTCCCTTCTTTTTCCTACAATCCACAATTATTATTTTCCATAAGTGGAAACTCAACTCAGAGATCATAAAGGACTTGCTAAGGGCCACTCAGGTAGGAAATGTAAGAGTCTGTGTTCACAAACACTTTCCACCAACCCAAAGCACAACGACATGTCAGTGAGCCTTTGAGGGTATTCCTACTTCCCAAGGGTTCTCCTGAGCACAGCTCCAGCAATGCTGGGGGGATTTAAAGAAGTATACATTTGTTGCTTCAGAGGCACTTTTCAGTCCCTTCTCTTATGCTTCAGCTCCAGTTCCTATGTCCCACTACCACAGGGGCTTACTCTTAGCAGGCCACTATGCTACTAGTTAATAACAACAATGGAAGCTTGGCTCTCTGTCTTTGATTTTGGGAAAATCACTTTTCCTCTCCCAGACCTTAATTTCCTCATCTGTAAAATATGCATTTGGATTAAAGGATCTTAAAGGTTCCTTCACTTTGAATAGTCTATGCTTCTAGTAATTATTTACATTTCTATGATGCTTTACGATCAAAAGACACTTTCAGATATGTCTGGTTATTTCAACATGCCTATGAGAGAGGTCATGCAAGTATTATTATACCCATTTCACAGATGAAGAAATTTAGACCCAGAGAGTAGAGAGTGAAAGGAAGAAACTTACCCAAAGCCACACAGCTATTCAGTGGTAAGGCCACAACTTAAAGCCAGATTTTTTTGTTCTTTCAAAGAATGCACCATACTGAGGTGGTTTAAAATATAATTCCTCCCTGGATCATCTTGCAAATCTTCTGCTACCTCACTTACCTAATTCTATGAAAGCAGTCCTCTTTGAGGTGATATAGTAAATATAAGAGATGATGAAATTATAATCCTTATGCTTGAGGAACTTATAATCAAGTAATTGAAACAAAGCAGACATAAAGCAACCAAAAAAATCTTTAAAACAATAATTTTGAATAAGTTGTATTATTCATATTCAATACTACTTTCAAGTTTAAAGAAGGATAGAATATGGATAAAAGAATGGATAGATAGATGATTGAGATGAATAAATGTATGGATACATGGACAGAGAGAAAGACAGGGATGAATGAATGGATAGATGGATAGATAGATAGAAACTTGTTAAAGGTTATGTGCCAAGCACTGGGTGAAGTGTTAAGGATATAAATATAAGCAAGACAATTTTTGCCATAAAGTATTTTACATTCTAATGGTGGAAGACAGCATAAGGAGAGGAAGAAATAGAGGGGATTGGGGAAGATGTCATGGTGTGGAAATGACCGGGAAGTGGCATGGAAGCCCAGTTCTGGACAACAGAAGGCAGTCTTCCAGGACCTGAGTCCAAGGTTTCAATGTTGGAGGAAGAAGAATGGCAATGATGTCATGATGGAAAGAGTGGAGCAACTAGGGATGGGCTACAAACTCTATAGCTGGTAGGAGTACATCAGTGAGATCATGGATCCATTGACTTTTCTAGCAAAACCAATTGTAAGAAGATGACTACACAGGATTAAAACTTAATTAACCAAAATAAGCAAATGTCTGATAAAGATCTGATATTCAAGAAAAATAGGGAATTAATATAAATATGTTACAAGAGCCATTTCCCAGTAGTTAAATAGTTAATGGATATCAAATAAGAAGTTTCTAAATCATGAAATGAAAGCAATCAATAACCTTGTGAAAAAAAAGTTTCAAATTAATGAGAAACTCAAATCTAAAAAACTCTTGGAGTTCCCATCTCATATCCATTAGATTGGCAAAGATGACAAAATGTGAAAATGGTAATTGTTGGAAATAGTGTGGGAAGGCAGGAATACTAATACACTGCTGGTGGAACTCTGAATTGGTCTAACCATTTTTGAAGCAATTTGCAGTTACATCCAATATGTAACTAAACTGTGCAAATCCTTTGATCAAGTGATATCATTATTAGAATGTACCTCCAATGAGATCAAAAAGAGGAAAAAAACCTAACATTTACAAAAATATTTATGGCAAAAAAACTGAAAATAAAATAGTTTTTGCATGAATTAGCGTATGGCTAAACAAATTATGACACATGAAAGGAATGGATTGTTACAAATAAAAAGTTATAAACAAGATGGATTCAGAGAAGCCTAGGAAGAACTGCATAAACTGATACAGAGTGAAATGGGCAGAAAAAGGAGAATAAGTGCCTTCCTCACAAGGAATCTGTGAAATACAAGTTCTTTATTTTTATTTATTTTAATATTATTTTTAAATTTTTAATATTTTAATAAATAAATTTTACATTTTTAATTAATTTAATTTACTTAAACAAACTGAGGTCCAAAGAACAAAGTTTATTTACTCAAAGTTATAAAAATGGTAAGTAAAAAAATTTTTAATTTAAACTAAGGTTGTAGGATCATCAGATTTAGAGCTAGAAAAGACTTTAAAATTAATCTAGTCGAATTTCTTCATTTAAAAAATGAGGAAACAAAGTTGAAATGACTTGCCCAATGTCACAAAAGTAATAAATGGCAGAGCAGAGATCTGAACCAAAGTACTCAGTCTCTAAATCCAGTACTCCTTCCACCATAACATAAATCAACTTTATATTGAACTTGAATACAAGACAGAGCTGAATGGAGAGGCATATGATAACTAAGAAAAACAGGTCTACAGAGAAAGGTAGAAACCAGTGATGAAGTAGGAAAGTAGGGCTTCCTGAGAGAGACAGGATCTAGGTTACTTAATTTCATCTCCTAAAAATCCTGCTTGACCAGAACTTTTGATGTGGCAGGCATGACCTCTGCTGCTCCTTCCTTCCATCTATTCACTGTCCCCAAGGGCTAGTCAAAAACGCAGATCCAGATATGAAGAGAGAACAGTCATTCACTGGCAGAAAGGAATTCTTGATCATTATTAGGCAAAGAAAGAGCATCCCATCACTGAGAGCCTTTGAGGCCAAGCACACATTCCAGAAGGGCTGCTCCAGGACGCTCATGTTGCAGTAGAACCTGGTCATTTGGTCACTCTGCCAAACAGCTAGGTAGCCCAAAGAACATTTGACAAAGTGACTCAGAGGAGCCAGGCTTCAACCTTGGTATGCAAGAAACAGTAATTATGTACTTATATTATCATGGCATCTCAGAGTTGGAATGAATCTCAGAAGTCATCTGGTCTAACTTACACCAGCACAAGAATTCACTCTCAAGCATACCTGATAAGTGTTCACAGAATTGTGGGTCCTAACCTGCCACCCTGTCACCTAATGTCCCACCATTACGTCACCTGACCCACTTCCCACTTGAAATCCACAAATTGCCTGGAATAAGATATCAATGTATCTTATTTTATACCCCAATTCTCTGAACTAGTTTCTTTTGAGGATACATATTATCCCCACAGTTTTTGCCTGAAGGTCCCTAACCAAAAGAACTTCCTATCTCCCCAGGCAGCCCACTCAGGTTCTTGATGGTACTAATTCTTACATTTTTCCCCCTTGTATCAAATCTAAATCTGTGTCTTTCCAGCTCTCAATGCAATCTGCATTTGCATGACTTCTAGGTTTGCTCTCTGGAAGAACACTCTTCTATATGTCAGACTTCACATACTTGAAGACAGCTATGTTATCCCTCCATATGTAGTCCCTTCAACAAGCTAAACACTCCTCTTTCCTTTACACAGTCCTTGCAGAGTATGATTTACCCTGTTTCCTCTCCTTCTGATACCTTCAAACTCCGTGGTACAGTAGAAAGAGCACTGAATTTACAAAGAGAGATATGACAAACTCCAGCTATGACACTTTACTTGTGTGATATTGGGCAAGTCACAACCTCACTGGGCCTCAGTTTCATCCTCTGTAAAATGGGGAGGGGAATAAAGGGTTGGATTGGATTCCCTTTAAGGTTTTTCCGGCTCTAAATTTATGATTCTGTGATAAATGTCCTTCATAAAATGTGGTACCCAGACCTAAATACACTACAATCTAGATGTGATTTGATCAGTGTAGTATGCAGTGAAACCATTATTTCTCTAGTGCAGGACATCATATGTCTCTTTTCTAATGTAAATTTTATTTTCCTTTCTTTTAGCTAGCAAGTATATATTTTCTCTCCCTTCTTCCACCCCCCCCCATGAATGAAAAAAAAAAAACTTCTGTAAATACAAGCAAATCAAGTTTCCCATTAGCTATACTGAAAAATGTATGTGACATTTGGCATCCTGAGTCCATTAAGCAACAGCTTAAGGTAGCATGCTCCACATTCAGTCCATGAAAATTACGGTTGGCCTTGCATTGAGCAGAGTTCTTAATTCTTCCAAGGTTCTCTTTATAAGCTTGTTGTTATTATATAAATTGTTCTCCTGTTTCTGAGTTCACTTAACTCTGTATCAGTCCATCAAAACCTTCCCAAGTTTCTTAGAACTCATTCCTTTCATCATTTCTTATGGCCCAAAAGCATTCCATTCCATTCATATACTGCTACATCTCAGTTGGCAGAATGGATTTGTGAAATTGATATTTTGAACCCAAGTGCCTACACGTAAGTAGGCATTCCTATAGAGGTAGAGGAGTGTGGTGGATTTAAAGTCTGATTGGAACTGCTTCCTCTGAAGTTTACAAATTATGTGACCATGCACAAGTTACTCAAACTTTGAGCCTCTGGTCTATAAGAAGAGGAAAAACACTTCTTGCAGCATTACTTCAAGGCTTATTGTGAAACTCAAATGAAACAATGTATATAAAGTGTTTTGTAAATCTACAAGTGCTATGTCAATTTCAACTGTTATTATTATTCATCCCTATTGAATATCTTCTTATAAGAACCAGCCCAAACAAAGTTCTACCATATTGCAATGTTTAGATCCCAATTTTGTCACATAATCCAATTAGCTAACCCTCCTGGATTTGTATTATCTGCAAAAACAAGCTGATAAAAATACTAAACAATACGGGGAAGCACAGATCTCCAGACATTCTACTAGAAACCTCCTTCTATAGGATCCTGTACTCAGAGCTAAAAGGGACTTTAGAGATACTCTAGTAGTCCATGCCTCTTCTGCTCTACATTTTATAGGTGAGAAAACTGAGGCCCAGAAAGATTAAATGATTAGTCCAAGTTTACACAGGTACAAAGCATCAGAGTCATCATTTGGATCTAGGAACCCTGACTCTAGATGAGACATCACACCATTCAAAAACATTCTTTGGGTTCAGTCATTCAATAAATTTCAAATCTACCCAAGTTGTAGTACTACTAAGTCTACAATTTTCCATCTTATCACCAAGAATACTATGAGATATTTGATCAGATGCTTTATTAAATACCATTGTTCTCATCTACCAGTCTAAAAATTCCTTCACAGAAAGAAAATGAAGTTAGGTGGGTATGACTTGTTTTTGAGGAAGACATGCTAGTACTTTATGCTAATGCTTCCTTTTCCATATGGATGGTCACTAACTATCCTTTTAATAATGCACTATAGAATTTTCTAGGAATTGAAATTAAACTCATTGGCTAACTGAAGTCAGACCTGAGTTCAAATTTGACCTTGGATATGTACTAGCTGTGTGACCCTCGGCAGGTCATTTAACCTGTTTGCCTCAGTTTCTTCATCTACAAAATGGGGATAATAATAGCACCCACCTCCCAGGACTACTATGAGGATCAAATGAGATAATACTTGTAAACAACTTAGCACAGTGCCTAGCATATAATAAATGCTATATAAATGTTAGCCATTACCATTTTCATTATCATCACCATCACCACTACCACCACCCATCATCATTATCTCTGACAATAATAACCACCAAATTTTTCAATTCAATTCTCTTACTGTTGCTGTTTAGTCAATTAATCATGTCTGAGTCTTCATGACCCCATTTGGGGTTTTCATGGAAAAGATAAAGAGTAGTTTGCCATTCCTTCTCCAGTTCACTTTACCAATAAGGAAACTGAAGCAAACAGGGTTAAGTGACTTGCCCAGGGTCACATAGCTTAGTAAGTATCTCTGAGGCTGAATTTGAATACAAGTCCTCCTGACTCCATGACTTTCACCATCTAGCTGTTCCAGTTCTCTTACTATCTCTCCACTGACCTTAGACATCAACCTCCATTAGACCTTTCTGGGCAAGGATCATTTCCTTGTCAAAGAAAACAGAAACAAAATAAAAGTTGAATAACTGTGCCTCTTAGGTGTTGTCAGTAATCACTGTTCCATCTACTTCTCTTTTCCTGAATATAAAATTTTTTTTTGTTGTCTTTGGTTTTCCCAAGTTCATCCTAGTTTTCCTCCTGACACTGTTCTTATAGAACTTAGAAATGCTTCCATCATCAGACCTTGTACTTCCATCTTTTTTTTTTTTAAATATAAGTTGGTAAATGCTCTCTGTGCCTTTTTAGAATTCCCTACCTCTTTCCATTCTATAGGAATGTTTTTTCTTTTTTACTTCAGGATATAATTCTTGAGATATTTCTCTTTCCTGGGCTGATTTCCCCTATAGAATTCAGTCCATAGGATCCTACTTATTCTTTCTTTGAATCCTTTAAAATTTGTTTTCTTGAAATTTCAGTTGCATGTAATACTGCACCTGGATTTGTCTCCTTCTTTCTCTTCTCTCTCTCCCTCTCTCTCTCTCCATCTAACTATCTATCTGTCTGTCTATTTATTTATAGAATCCTAAGACCACATGTGTTACTGGAGGATGTATGTGACAACAACAATGAACCACTGTCCACCTATATTTAAGATGTAGGTTGTCAACTTTCGGAAAATTAATCACTTCTATATCCTCCCTAAAGGTTACTTTACTTAGGAAATAACAGAACATATAAAGTTTGAGACAGAACCTTAGAAAATAGAACTGAAGAACATTGAACCTAGATCCAGAAGTAGCCTTAAAACACAAAATGCTAAAAGACAGAACATTAGTTTTGGGAAGAACCTTAGTAGCCATATAGTCTAATCCCCTCAATTTACAGATGAGGAAACTGAGGTTTAGTGAGAAATCACTTGTCTGAATTAAGGTCTAGAATCTAGGTCTTCCTAGCTTTAGTCTATCCTTTCTATCCTCAAGTTCTTTCTCTTATACTACACTGTCTCATAAACTTGGTCCTGTGACCCAAGTTGTAATGTTAATAGAATAGAAAGATCTTCCCCACTCACTAATACGCCTAACACATGGAGTCTGTGATCATATGGAGCCTGGTTCACATGGAGCTCGGACTGGGAGGAGCTTGTCCAAGGAGGAGAGGAAGGGAGGGAAGGAAGGGGGAGAGAAGGAGAGAGAGAGAAAGAGAGAGAGAGAGAGAGAGAGAGAGAGAGAGAGAGAGAGAGAGAGAGAGTGATTGCACAAACAGAGAGTAAGAGCAGGCAGAGCAGAGAGAGAGAGAAGCAAGCTATGAGTGGGCAGAGGGAGGAATTTGTTTAGGGGAACTTGTTTTTGTGGGGAGGTCTGACAGAAAGAAGCTTTAAGATGTCAGTGTTCCCTGGATTAGTGATAAGTACCCTATTAATCTTACCTCCTGGTATTCTAATGATGTCCCAAATAAATATTCTGGTTTTGCCTTTGAGGAAGAGAGTAATTTATATTTTGAGAATTTATCCTGGAAATATGTATGCATATTCATAGTAGCTGCTATGGGTATCACATTGGTATTACACAAGTAAGGGAAGACAACAGAAAAAGAGGAATCTGGGGAGGGCTGGTGGTGTGTGACAGACTCTCCTCACAGGAAAGCTGCATATTATTGAGCAAATGAATGATATCATAACAGGAGCAGGGTAACTCCCTGGCCTTTAATAACAATTTGGCCTCTGTGTGTGCATGTGTGAAAAGCTACTTTCTTTTAATTCACATAGCTACCACAGTACAGGACTCATCATTTCTCTTCTGAATTATATTGTTATAGCCTCTGAATTAGTAGCCCTTGAATCCATCCTGCACAGAGCTAATAGACTCATTTTCCTGACATACCTGACACTGTCATCCTCTATCCCCACTCCTCTCCAGCTCCAACTCAAAAAACTCCCTGGCTACCTGTTACCTCTAGTTTGAATGTAAACTCTTTTACCTGGTACTTAAAACTCTTCACAACCAGGCCCTATTCTTACCTTTGTCTTCTGAGAGACAATTATGATGCAGCCACATTAAACTGCTTGCAGCTTCTCACACCTGACATTCCATCTCTTATCTCCTGACTTTTGCACTGGTTGCCTGCCCCCTAATCTTCACTTTCTTTTTTCCCAGATTTCCTGGTTTGTAGCAAGTATTTTTGGTGCTGCCAGCTGCTGGTGCCTTCCTTGTGTGGATCTGAGTATATCTTCTTATCTCCAGATGTAAATGCTGTCTCCCCATCAGAATGTAAGTTTCTTGAAAGTAAATACTGTTTTGTCTTTCCACTTCCAGTATTTACTACAGTACCTAATACCAAGCAGGGGCTTCATAAATACTTGGTGATCATCTCCCCAAAACACTTACATATGCACATAAAATATAGACAAGAAGTCCCTGTTCCTTTCTCTGAGCATCATCTCTGAACTGATAGAAGAAAGCGATCATAATAATGGTAGAAATAGAAGTATTTTTATAACACTTAATAAATTCCAAAGTATTTACTCCTCAACAGGCCTGTGAGGTAGGCAGGATAGGTAATATTAGATTCACTTTACAGAGAAGGAAACTGAGGCTTATAGAGGAAAAATGGCTTGTGTAAGGTCATTGGCTAGTAAGTATCAGAGCTGGGATTCCAACTCAAGACTTCTGACTCAAGTCCAAAGTTCTAAGAGCTCCAAAAAGGAGCTACCCACTGGACACCGGAAGTCAAGCATGAGAATTACAGAATCACACAATGTTAGAACTGCATGGGACCTTAGATCTCAGAATATTACAACAAAGGCAATTAGAGCTTGAGGGAAATTTTAATCACAGAATGTTTGAACATAGGACATAGAGTGATCAAACTGGGAGAGCTGAGAATATTTGAAGTTAAGAAATGGAACATGGAATTTGAGGATTAAAAGAGACCTTTCAGTCCCCTTCATTTCAGAGGCAATGAAACTAAGGATGGAAAGATGGAAAGTGTAGCAAATAGGAAGGAGAACAGGGATTCGAAGACATAGCGCCTGACTCCAAGTTCACTGCTCTTTCTACAACACAAAGCTTCTTCCTTTAAATTGCCAGGTAACAGGAAGTATAGTCCTTTACAAATAGCAGTACTCAGTCCCCGAGGAAGCAGACACCACGCCAAGAAGCCATGTTACTAAGGCTGACTTGTGAGGTTTTCTATTTTTCTTAGGCAATGTCATTAAGAATGAATTTCTTGCTCTTTTGACAAAGGACCACAGGGTTACTGCTGCCTGATGTCATTTGCCTTTTAAAGGAGGTCAACAGAGTGTATCTCAGACATGAAATGTCATAGGTACTATGGGGGACCCATTAGCATGAAAAGTAGATCTTTTCCTCAATGGAAGTGGAGAGGGAAGAGCCTAGGGGTCCAGTGTGCCTGGACTAGCATGACATAATGGATAGGTCATTGGACTTAAGAGTCAGCAAGACCTGACTTCAAATTCCACCTCAGACAATTACTACCTGTCCAACCTCTCTGTGTCTCTAATTCCTTATCTGAAAAATGGAGTTGAACCCAATGGCCTCAAGGTCTGTTCCAGTGCTAAATCTATGATCTTATGATCTTTAGTTTAATCAAAGGCTGTTTTAATTAAGTACAAGCACAAATCATAGGATTTTAGGATTTAGAGCTTGAAGGGACTTCTAAGATTATCTAATCCATCTCTCAAAACACCTCCTCCCATTTCAGAAATTAAGAAACTAAGGTCAAGCTAGGCAAGTGACCTGTCTGAAGTTACACAAGTCATAACATCATTTCTATAGTACGTTACAATCTCCCTACAACCCTATGAACAGGTAATATTTTTTTCAAATGTGGCGACATGGGCTCAGAGATGTTAAGTGGCTTGCCTGTGGTTATATAGCCAGGATTAGACCCAGGTTTTCTGTTTCTAAATTTAGTGTTCCTTCCCACACACCAGAGCTGTAAGGTCTCTTCTGCAGGGTCAAGGCCTGGCAGTTGCAAGGAAGAAATACAGTTCATCCAACAGCTAGCCAGAATGGCCACAGCCTGTATTGAGTTTAATATCTTATGTCCACATGTGGGGTAGAGAGAAGGGAAGAATCAGAGATTCTGATAGCATGAAGTCTGGCATCATAGGATCAGAGTTTCATGATACCCATCTCTGCTGAAAGATGCTTTTCTAAAGGGCTTGAGAATGTTCCCATTTTCATAGAGATGGATGCAAGATGTCAAAGCTTCCCTTCCCAATTATCAGAAGAACAGAGTTTCTTCCCTGTTCTAGGAGGAGCATAGGATTAAAGAATCAGAGACTCAGAGTTCAAAGGGAATTAAGAGGTTATCTGATTTAGTCCATATGTAACCTGTGGTCTAGCAACCCAAACTCTGGGCTTACATGGCCTGGATTCAATGGGTGGCAGAAGGGGAGGGACAGTGACAGAATTCTCCAAAAATTACATCTCCTTGGCTTATTTTGCCCCCACTCATCATTTCCTCCAGGAAACTCAAAATAAAGCTCTTATCTAGCTCTCCGCAGATGTGGGTAAAAGGGCCCAACTCCTGTGCAATCACTCAAGCTAATAATGCCATGATGTTTTATTTCATTCCACAGACAAAATGCAGAAAATTCAAAGGATTCACAGGAACATACAACAAAATCAGGGAAACTCTCTCTTTTTCCAGGGAGTCTCAATTGCCATCTGAAAAAACCTGACCGACCCTCACCCTTAGTAATTTATGGATCTAGAATCTCCCCTGGAAGTTCAGAAATAGACTTGGATTTGCTCCAGAGATAACTGGCAGATAACATACATTCCAATAAGCAACACTTTCCATCTCAGGGATCAACAAAGACGTTCAGACTTACAGCATTACACTAATAGGTTGGAATTAAGTTTAACTCAGAGGCAACTGTTTTCCTATTAGATGTATACTGCTGGAAGAACTTAAGTAGTCTTAAAGGGCAAAGTTCAGGTTTTCTTTGAAGTTGAAAATTAATCACTCTCAGTGAAATGTGAGGCCTAGAAAGAGGAAATGACTTGTCCAAAGTGATATAGTTAGTAGGCAGCAGGCCCAAAATTTGAACCAAAGTCCCCTAACTCTAAATCAAGTGTTTTCATGGTTCAGTAATACTATTTTTAGAATTATATAATTGGAGCTGGAAGGTTGGGCAATCATTCAGTCAACATGCATTGATTTATTAAGTATTTACTATTTGTCAGACACTATGCTAAACACTGATGATACCAAAAAAGGGCAAAAAAGAGGAGCCTTAAAAAATCATCTAAACCCAACTCTTTCATTTTACCGATGAGGAAACTGAAGCCCAAAGACATTGTGACTAGCCCAAGGTCACACAAATAACAATAGCAACTTATACTGATATTGTGGTTTAAGATTAAAATGTCCTTCCTGCTAACAAAGTGTGAGGTAGGGGCCCCTATTCCTTGATTCAAAGTCCAAAGATCTTTTCACTCCATCTTACTTGGGCTCAACCACAAAATAAACAAAATAACTAGGTGGTCCAAGATGAGAGGACTCAAGTTTATCCTCCAGACCTGCCAACCTCAACTCATAGCCAGGGCCCATTCCACCAAAAATATGAGGTTATCTGATTATTGACGTGGAATCATTGATTATTAGAGCAGTGAACAAATCAGTGTCAGAATTAGGAGAAATGAGGAGAAATCTCACATCTAATTTTGTCTAATTATTTATCTTAGTTGTACCAGTGGGAAGCTAAGACCTAAAGAATGTCTCCAGATCATATAGGGCACAAGATTACACAGGGACTTACTGGCAGAGCTAGGACTAACTAGAACACAGCTATCACTATTCCTACTCACTTCAATGTTTCCTTTACAATACCACATCCATCAGTCTGGAGGCAAGGGGAGCGCCTAGAAGAACCCTGAAATGTGGCTACCTGGTTTTCAAGTGCTCTAATATCCCTAGATTAAAAAAAAAAAATGTCTCATCCCTTGCTTTTTCTTCCCTGACCTGAGAAACCTGTGCTCCCAGGGGCTGCTAGAGGTTTTCTTGACTACCATGCCTCCTTAAGCAGCTTCATTCCCAGTTGCCTCTACACCCTACACTGGGCCATTCAGCAAACAGCCTGGTGGGCTCTGAAAATGATAGGCCCTCAAGGATTAATGACAGAGTATAAATCAATTCACTTCACGCTGGGAGAACGTGTTTGATCTGACTGAGTTTTTGCAAAGAGGAGTAATTAGTTGATCTGGCATTTTAATCATCAGAAAATTACCAAAGTCATTTTGCTTCTCAGAAGCACTGAAAACAGCAATAAAGGTGGCACTTTTTTCCTCTTGTTACTGTTGGAGAGATTTCAGTTCCAGGGAGCTCAGCATGAGTGTGGATCTCTATCATATCAGCTCCAGCTGGCTCATCTCTGGAGAAAAATGACTCTCCCTACCCTCTCCTAGGATCACAGGGCTTTAAACTACTATAGAAAGGACCTCACAGGATAAGAAAAATGTAGAGCTGAAAGAGCCTTCAGAACACAGAATGTTAGAACATAGCTATACAATGTGAGGACTGAAAGGAACCCCAGAACACAAAATGTTGGCGCTCTAAGAGACTTTAGAAAACAAAATGTTAGAACTGAAAGGGACCTTGCATCAAAGACTGTTAGAACTGATGCAGTCCTTGGAATATAGAATGTTAGAATTTATAATATTGGAGCCAAAAGGAACCTTAAAACAATGAGCATGAGACCAGAGACTCTTCTACTCCAACCCTCTCCTTTTGCAAAAGAAAAAACTGGGGTGTGAATATGGAAAAAGACTTGCCCAAGGTACACTCTTAAACCATACCCTCCTTCCTAGATTCTTGCTTATGTAATTTCTTGCATTCATCAACTCTGAAAATTCCTGATAACCCAAGGCCCCCCTCCTATAAAATTTGGACATGCCTGAGCCAATTATGGGAGATGAAGCTTCTGGGTGGGTGGAAATAGGACAAGTTCCTCAAAGTCCCTAATATCGAGGCCTTGTTTCCAAGGAAGAGTTACGGGAGGAACTACACTCAACCCACAAATAGAATTTATTCATTCATTTATTAATTCAATAAGCATTTATTAAGGGGCTACCATGTGCAAAGGAACTAGAGTGATATAAAGATAAATGAGTTGGTTTGGTTGATCTGTAAGGTTCCTTTCAGTTCTAATATCTTCTGTTTGAAGTTCCCTACCAGTTCTTACATTCCATGAGTCTAGAATGTATTCAGCACCCTCAAAGATATCTATAGAAGAGAGATGTTGTTTTCCAAATGTATTGGAACTTCCTTTTCCCATGGACCTAAACTCACCAATGGAAAGAGTAGACAAAGAGGGCATTCACCTCCAGTGCTGAGCAGAACTGGTGGTATCTTATGTCTTCTGCACCCTATCTGCTGTTGTTCTAGCTAGTCAGATGCATTCCTAAATCTTGCAGCGAATCTTCCTCCACCCCCCATGCCCAAAGCACAATGAAAAGGTCAATTCTTTGTCTGAATTTCCTTCTTCCCTTCCATTCTCAGGCAGAGCTGATCTAAAGTGACATATATACCTCTATCTCAGCTGGCTCAGAGGCTTGTTGGTGGGGGATGTTGGTCACTGGTTGGGAAATGATGATTTCAAGTTCTGGAGGGATTCCAGGCAGGACTTATCAAAAGCAGAATCAGTGCTACTCCCCGAGTTATAATCACTTTTTATGACCTTGTTCAGGGCTTCCTCACCCCAATGATCTCGCATGCCTCTCTATTTTGTGCCTCATTCTTTCTTTAGTACATGGGGAAGATCACAGAATCAAGGGAATATTAAAATTGTGTAATTAAAAAATTTTAGAATATTACCTTGGGCTAATAAAAAGATTTGAAAACTGTGAAATCCAAGAATTAAGAAAATCATGCTATAGCATAACTGCAGAATCACAATACCCTAGTATCAGAGAACTCTATAATCAGAGAATCTTAGAATCATGAATTATAAAATCCTTGAATTTCAGAACTTTAGACTCATAGATTCTTAGACTAACAGAATCACAGGCTTTAAGAATCCTAAAATCTTGAAATAGTAGAGTCTTAGACTCATAGTATCATAGGATTTGGAATTGCAGGTTCAGACTCAAGGAACTGCCAAATCTTGAATTCATATTGTATCACGGTGCTTTAGAACTATAAACAATTTCAGTCAGCATATTAGACTCACAGAGGAAGGTTTCCCATCCCAATGCCTCTCTGAAACATGAGTTCTCTCTGATAGACATTCTCATACTAAGGTGGTGGGGACTGAATGTGTTCCCCTCTGGGGAATGTGACTGCTATGTTTTCAGAGTCTGGCTAGGGCACTGCTTAATCCAGGTGCTGTGATAGTAGGCCAGCGTGGTGCAGATGATTAATCAGGGTAGACATCCCAGTGGTATTCACATCACACTATTTGGATGGGTGCCCACTTGGTCTACGAGTAAGGTCATCCCTGGTTGTTAGCCTGGGGAAGTGCTTGCTGGGAGGCCCTGGAGTAGGCCAGAGGATCCACCTGAAACTCCTGGTATTTCACACATTGAACCCTCTCTTTCTGAGGCAAAGGAAAGTCATTTGCCAACTATTTCCTCCAATCAATCTCACAATGCATTTGCTATTTTCCCCTCCATAATGACTCATTTAACAGCAACAGAGCAATTAGACAGACCACGGAATATTGATCTTCTAAGTGAAAGAAATGTCGACAGAAACATCATTTTGTTTCCTCTAAGACTCAAAGGCTAATAGTGCTAGCAGCCTCCTGCCTTCCTGAGATGGGATGGAGTCATCTGAGGGCTGGGCTGTGTATTAAGGTTGAATGTTAGGTCACTTACACCAACCTGAGATAAAAAATTACTCTGAGACCCTGGAGAAATACCTGTATTGGTGATTTTTTCAGCATGTGTGTGTTGGTATAAGCTATGACTGTGTTACACAAGCTGCATATGTGTGTCCTTCATACAGCTGCCAAAACAATCTTCCTTAGGCACAAATCTTGCTTAAAAACAAACAAATTCTAAAAAAATCATCAGTGGCTCCTATTTTTTTTTTTTTTTTGTATAAGGGTAAACAACAAACTCCCCAGCCTGGCATTTAAGGTCTTCTACAATCCAAGTCCAACATGTTGTTCAAATCTTATTTTATATTTCTCCCCTAAATACACACTGTAGTCCAGCCAAAGTGGCTAATTATTGGCTGTCCACTGATCTTGTCCTGTCCTCAAACAGTCTATCTTCCAATTCCTCCAGGCCTGCTGCTTCCTCATCTCTGTGCTTCCTTCTCATCTCTGCAAATCAAAATCTTTCTCTTTCTCTTTCTCCAGGTCACCTACTTCATGAAGCCTTCCCTCCTTCTCTAGCTGAAAATGCTCTTCCTTCCTCAAATTTTCCTAGAGAATTTTATGTGGGTCAGCTAGGGAGCTAGGCAGTGTAGGAGATAAAGCTTTGAACTTGTAGTCTGGAAGACTTGTGCTCAAATCCATCCTCAAATACTTCCTAGCTAGCTGTATGACCCTGGGCAAGTCACTGAACTACTACCTGCGTCAGGTTCCTCGTTTGTAAAATGGGGATAACAACAGCACCTACCTTCCAGGGTTGTGTGAAAATGAAATAATACTCATGAAGTACTTTTCAAACTTTAAAGCGCTAAATAAACGCAAATCATTATCGGCATTACCCGTCCTTCATTCTTCTCTGTAGCTCTTACACTTCCCTTATCTTTGTACATTTCCCATCTCTCTCATATACTGCATTTTCCTTGAGGACAGGGACTGTTCTTTTTCATCTTGATATCTCTAGCTCACAGAACAGTAGTAGGTCTTTGATAAACATTTATTGAATTTGTGTCTTTTTGCACCTGTAAGTCTTCCATTAGCATGCAGCATTTCTACATGTGGTCAGGCTGGTGTGTGCTATAACCTGTGTGCATGATGGAGCAGAGGGCGTAACTTATGTGTTGGTGATATAAGTTAGTATGTGTGTGGGCTGTAAGCTCTGTGTGCTTGTTGTATAACCTGTGCGTATAGAGGTATAGTCAAAAAGGCAGAAGCAAAAGTCCATGGAAACTCTAGCTACTTTATGGTTTGACACTTGTTACCCACTGAAGAAAAGAAGTACACTTAACTCATGCCCCAGGTTATTACCTGAGAATGGCAAAGACTGACAACATCTGAGGGTGGGCGCTGATCTCATATATTCCTGCCATGGCAACTTAATCTGTAGTTATAAGATGGGACCCTCTTTGATAAACTCTAGGTCCCTGGGAGGTGGAGGGAAGGAAAGCAGAGACTATAACAGGATCAGAAGGCCTAGGTAACAGTCCTACCTTTCCTATGGACTTGTTATGTACCTTTAATGTTACATAATGTACTCAGGGCTTTAATTTCCTTATCTGTTAAATGGGAACAAAAATCCCTATCCTGTATTCCTGACAGAGCTGCCTGAGATGGATTCTGTTCACTCTGTTCACTCTGAGCTATGAATGAACAGGTCTGGGTAACAAAAAGTTTAAGAGGGATTATAATGGCCCCAAAACAAAGACATCTGGTATTATTACGACCACATCTCTGCAGCATTCCAAACCCAGACCCTGTGACAGAGAGATCATTATGTGGCTGGTATGTGGCTGGCCTCCTAAAGAACATTCCAAAACCTTCTCCTTCCACTTACAGGGTGGTTTTGTATAAAATGATCAGCCTGGAGGGACCAACCCCAGGCCACTTGTCCAGAACTATCAGTCAGTCAACACCTATCTTACCAGACATCCACAGAAGATATAGCTTTATAAGAAGAATCTGTGGGGGTATGAGAATTATAGATTTCTAGATCTAGAAGGGAAGATCTTAGAACACAGAATGCAAGGAAATAGAACAAGAGCCCAGGCTCTCTGGAACCCAGGCAAGGTACTAGCTTTGGTCTCCCTTAATGTGAATGGGGTTATCAGAACCTGTTCCTTAGAACTGAGATGGGCACAGGCCTGAGGGGAAGCACTGACAGAGGATGGCCCTGATAGAGACCCCAAGTTCTACCCAAAGGGAGGAGCTATATCTCCTCTGCAACAGCCTGGCTTCCTAACAGTAGTAGCAGTCTGTTCACAATCCCCATCTCAGCCCCAACCTGGGCCCAGTCCTGGTGGGTCCCATTCCTAATCAAGCTCCTTAACCTCTTTTCTCTGAGGGCTTCTTGACTGGAAAAACCCATAAGTCCAGGAAAGGGGAGAGATGGGAAAAAGAGGAAGACAAAAAAATTCCCATGAAAGAACTCTTGACAGAGCACAGCTGTAATGGAGCAGCACTCAGCTCGCTCCTAGCAAGGACAGAGCTTTATTAATTATTCAAGGGACATCGTGATTATGCAAATCGGCGGGTAACCATTGCTGGGCTGCCCAGCTCTCATCTGCAGAAGAATGGAGGGAGAGGAAGGAAGCAGAGAACCTACATATTGTGTCCCACAAGAAAAAAAGGTAAGCCAAAGATGAATGTGAACAGAGATAAGTCTTTCAAATGAATTCTTTCCAAGAAAGCCCAGCTTGCATTATAAGGTCATGTGATATATGCAGTGGAAAGATTGAATTTGGAATTGGAGGGCATGGGTCCTAAATGGATCCTCATCATGAACCTAAAGATCCCAGATCTTTATTAGCTGTGTGACTTTGGGTAAGTCAAGTTCTCCCTTTCTAGACTTATTTATCCCTCTGTAAAATTAAGGGATTAGAATAAATGATCTCAAGCTGTTTTTGTTTTGGTTTGGTTTAAAGAATTAAAAAAAAAAGGAAATCATGCGATTACAACAAAGCTCACCCCCTTTCCTTCTGGTCTGATGGATGAACTTGACATAATTTTTCTGCATTTGCCTATCACCAACATCATTACATCCTGAGCTGTAGCCCTGAAGCAGCCGGCTTCAAGCTCTCTGCACATGCTGCCTGCAGCTACAATCCGTGGATTCTTCTGTGTGGGCATTCCAACAGGAAACTGGATAACTAGGTCTACATGTCAGCTTATGCATCTTCCTGTAGAATGCTGAACAAAACTTGAAAACACCAGGCAGTCTGGGCGGTTCTACTCTGATGCACAGATCACTCCACTCTCTCCCTCCTCCTCTACCAAGTGGGACATCTGCTGAGTTTAGACAGAAAGGAGAAGGATTAGCTGCAGAGAACAATGCTAAGGGCTGTGGGTTCTAGTACTGGCTTTGACACTTATTAACTGTGTAACTGCACAGAAGCCATTTCAGCCTCTTAATCTGCAAAACAGGGACAGAAAATAGAACATGTACCTAGTAGGAATGCGGTTACTAAAGTGCTTTGTAAGAAGTTGGTATGTATATGTATGTATGTGTATACATACATACATATATGAATATGAATTATTTTTAGTTAAACCTAACCTAACCTGAAATTAGGCAGCTGAGTTACTCAGTGGACAGAGTTCTGGGACTGGAGTCAAGAACTGAGTTCAAATTTGACCTTAAATACTTACAAGTCAATTAACCTCTGTTTGCCTTAATCTGCCAGAAAAGGAAAATAACAAACTATTCCAGTGTCTCTGTCAAGAAAACCCCATGAACAGTATAGTCCATAGGATCATGAAGAGTTGGACACAACTAAATAACTGAGTCACAACAACAAACCTGAAATTCCTATTTTCCCTGATCATCCCTCCTCTATCAGGCCTGGCCCATCCACATGGAGAAAGGCAGTGTGGTAAAGGAGAAAATATATTGGAAGATTAAGTTCAAATTCCAGATGTGCCATCTACTACCTTTGTGACCTGGGGTAATTGTGCGCCTCAGTTATTTTAGCTGTAAAATGGGAATAATAAGTCCCATTTCCTTAGCATTTTAGGGTTTACAAAGCACTCAAACAACTATGAGAGGTAGGTAAGTACAAAGATTATCTCCATTTTACAGTTAAAGACAATACTTGGCACTATGAGCCTCCCATTATTGTTGTGAAGAAATCCTGAGTGCTAAAGAAATGGAAGCGCTATCATTATCATCGTGATGATTATCAGAAGGAGGGAGAAATTGGTCTGGCAGAGGGCGGCTCCTGAGCACATGGGATAAGAGAAGGAAGATGGGGTGGAGGTGGGTGAGGAATAGGAGGCAGCCTTTGGACAGGGTTCTTGACCATTTCAGCAAAATGGACAAGCAAATTTATTGTATGTCAGTTACGGTGGGCTTGCCAATGGGGGAGTGCCCAAGACAAACTTTTCCCATTCCCAATTTTCTACATTCTACAATTTTCCCAAGTTAGAGACTTGGGCACTCAATGGTAGATATTTGGTTTTGCTTAGGATGAGTAAAGCTGGTGGGGTCCAAGGAGTATAGGAACTAAATACAACATAACCCCAAAAAACAATGGCCCACAGAATAGGAAGACACTCTTATCTGTCCCTTCCAGACATTCAGAGCTTGAATACAGTACAAGTGATTCAAACAGAGGTCCCTAGGGCCAACCCAAACCTCTAGGTTACTTAGGGCATTAGTATCTTCAGGACCTCCCTCTCCTTTCCTTCCCTTCCCTCCTTCCCCTCTTTCCTTCTTCTTCTTTTTCTGTAGAATCCTAGAACTTCAGAGTTTGAAGAACCCTCAGAAGTCAATAAATCCTGAATGAGTATTTGAATAGGAAATCTACTTCTTTCCCTTTTCCCCCAATGTACAACAGGTCTTCATTTGAACAACTTCAGTGAAGAAGAAGAATTCAGTGGCTCCTAAAGTGGCCAATGTCACTGTGGGATCACTCTAATGCTTGGCCTGATACTGCGCCTCAATCTCCTTCGCAATTTGGCCCCACTGCTCCTGGGACTGAGCAGAACAAGGCTAATCCTCCTTCCACGTGACAGCCCTTCAAAGGCAGCTATAATTTTCTCCATAAGTCTTCTCTTCTCCAGGCTAATCATAACCAGCTTTTTCAAACTGATCCTCCAATAGCTTGGTTTTTACTCCCCTAACCATCCTGGCCTGGATTCACTCCAGGTCTAGTGAGGAAATTGAAGGGATTAGGACAGCAAGTGGTTAATTTTGGGAATTGAATGAACATCACTGACTCCATCTTGTGACTCAATTCTGGAGCTGGCTCTGCTCCCTTTTTATTTAATTATAGGTCTAGCCCATTTTCTGTCCTGTGGGAAAAAAAAATTAAATTGTGGGAAATGGGAAAAAACCTTATTACTCTGCATGACTGGTAAGCTGGACCACCTCTACCTGCTACTTAGAAACCTTTAACTAAGGCACCTAGGTTATGCTGACCAGAAACCCAGTCAGATCCAAAACCTGATGCAAGAGGTGTTCTCACAATTGTACACCTGAAGCAACTCATATGTCTTATCTGAAAACCAACCCTATAATGATCAGCTATTGTTCCCATGCTTCTTTGATAGCTTACAGACACACACCTCTTTTACTGATTTAGAGGAATTACATCTATTTATTTTCTCCTATTTACCTTTATAAAAAGTAATGAATGCTCGTAGGTTAAATATAGGTTAAATCACATTGAAGAGATATTATCTGGCAACAGGTAAAGATTAGGGACTTTCCAAGTTGGGAGGGAATTAAGAAATCAGATTGTCTAATGTTGTATTGTTTCCTTTTAATTAACTGGCCTTATTTGATTAATTGCTTTTAATGCATAAAAGACTGTCTTCCCCTATATTTGCCACCCAGTGCTAAAACTGAGGAAGGCAACTGGTCTCAATTTGTTGGGCAATTGCCCTGCATTGCTTAATAAATTGATATGCTGCTTGGAAACTCAAACCTTTATTTCTTTGATCATTTCATTTTTCACATGCTGCCCTGGTGCAACCATCTATATGTCATGTGAGACTGTATACCATTTCCTTATATTGGACAATGTTAATATTAATTGCAACCTAAAACTTGCTTCTTTGGTTGCTATTTCAGGTTGCCAACTCACACTGAGCTTGTAGTCCACTAAATTCCCCCAGATCTCCTTCAAAGGAATACTCCCACACTATTCATTTTCCTTATCTTTTATTTCTCATTTTCACCTTTATTTCTTCTCTTCCTTTCTCCCTACCTTTTCTTCCTTTTTCATATCTCTCCCTTCCTCCTTCCTTATTTTCTTCATCACTTCCTTAAGATGATCATATCATCCCCTTTCCATAGACCTTCATGGCTTCCTGTTACCTCCAGGATAAAAACCAAAATCCCCAGTCTGACATTTAAAGCTGTTTTACAACCTGACTCCCACTTACCTTTCTAGTCTTAGTTCATATTATTTTCCTTTACCCACTCTCTGTTTAAGTCAAAATGTCTTGCTAGTAGAGTAACTCCCCCCATACATGCTATTCCATCTCCTACTTCCTGGACCTTACGTGTGATCCCCTATATTGGGTATACTCTCTCTTTTCACCTCCATCTCTTAAAACCTTGAGTTTCCTTCAAAATTCAGCCAAATATCACCTCCTCTCATAAGGATTTTCTCAATTTCTTCATTATTGGTACTCTCTTCCTCTGTAAATCATTTCATATATACTTTTAATTTACTATTTGGTGCCTGCGTTGTATCCTTATCCTTATCTTTGTAACCAGAGTTACCTCTATAGGATCTTGCACATTTGGTAGATATTTAATAAATTTTTCCTGAACTGAATCATTAAGTTCCTTGAGGGCAGGGAATGTGTTGTTTTTTCATCAACTACATACCCTGAGCACTTAAAAAATGTTTGATGAATTGAATTCCTTTCCTATTTCCTTTTCTCATCCATCTTCCTCTCCTTCCTTTTCATCTCTTCCTTTCCTCCTTCCTTACTTTATTCTTTCTGACTTTCATAACCTTCTCCTTCTCTTCTCCACTGCTTCAATAGAGAGTTTCTGGACACCTGCTCTCTACCAACCCACTTGCCTAGTGATATGGAAGACAGAGCACTGAGTAAAGAAGGGATTGCTGACTCCAGTGATTTCCAGATTATTCTCCCACCTTCCTAAATGGTTAACCCATAGAGAGTTCTCTGATTTCAATGAATCTTCCTACACAGAAAATCAAGGAATTACATTTCTCTTTTCCACACATGATTCTACCCATTTCCCAGAAGGAAACAAAGAGGAAGGAAGCATTTTAAGGGATACATTCAATTTCTTATTCACATTCCTAGAACACAGAGTATTAGAGATCATCTATCTAATCCAATTGCAGATGAGGTTCAGAGAGGGAAAATTACTTAGTCAAGATCACATAGATTTGTATGAACTTACATGTATAAGTATCAGGCATTAAAAAGTGAGTCAGTGGTAGAACACTGGGGACTCCTTATTCTCAACGTAGTGGACTTGTTTTTCTATAGCACCATGTTTGTAACCAACTGATCACAGAGCCACATAGTCTTTGCTAAAATCTGCATCTAGCCCTTTTGTGGATGCAAGCAAGTTTGGGATACACAGAAAAATGTGTGCTAGAGAGGAAAGAACACTAGATTTGGAGTCAGAAAACCTGTTTTTAAAATCTGGTTCTGTCACTTATTACATATGTAGTCATAGACAAATCGCTTGCCCTCTCTCGGCCTGTTTCCTAATCTATAAAGTGGGAGGGTGGCATATTTGAGCTCTAAACCACAGTCCTATGACAACCCAAACCATCAAATGAACAATGTCTTTCCTAAAGAATTCAAGGATCCCAATGTTGGAGACACATTCAGTCAGCTTACTCAGGAGCTACGCCATCTGATGGCAATAGATTCAAGAAAGGCAAAAGTCAAACACACACACACACACACATACACACACACACACACTTTACTCCCCCCTTTCCCTAGGGTCATCTGCCTAAGTGGTCCAGGATGGCATTTCTCTGACAATACAAGACATCTGGTATCTCTCCCTTCCCCTTCTGTTTATTGAAGTCATGTTTCTGAACCCTCAGGTATAAGACAAAGTCAACCTGGCAGTGTTGACCAGTTCCAGTTGGACTTTAGGACCTGTGCACAAACCAAGCTGGCCCATTATTCTTCCTGTTCTTCAGCACCTCACCTCCATCCCTTCTCCCCATTTACTGTTTTCCCTCCTGATGTACCAATCCAGGGAAACATCCATGCCTCCTCAAGCAAAATAAAATTCCAGGGGAGGAGAGAGATGCTAGTCCAAGTCCATGTACTAATCCTACTCATTTTTTATGAGGCAATTGAGATGGAAAAGGCTCTCAGAAGCAAATGCTAAGTGATTCTTTGACTCCCTACTTTTTCCCTTTCAGAGTCCTTTACCCCACTCCCTCTCTTTATGTCTCCTCCTAGTATTTATGGATTAAAACTCATTTCAGCTTGGACAGCTTGCGATCTGTGTACTACCCACTGTTCTGTCTGCTAAGATTCCTTTGAGCTTTAATACTCTGTTCTATTTTCTGACCCTCTATTCATTTATCAAAGTGCTCACAGGCTGCCAATCCATACATCCTGTATGTTGGTCCTGGGCTTTCAGACTGGGGAACACCAGGGCCACCCCATGGTTATTAAAACCACAGATTCTTCAGAAAAGGCCACTCAATTCTAAGCCTTTTCCCCTTCCCCTATTCTATAGCCAACTGGCACTTTCATTCTCTGACTCTCCTCATACCACCTACAAGCTTTTATTCACTCACAGGTGTACATGATAAATAGCAGCTTACATTATAATAATAACAAGAACTCCCATTTATATGTGGCTTTGTTTATATACTTTATCTCATCTGAATGTCAAGACAACCCGAAGAGGCAGACAATACAGGTATTATTATACCTGCTTTACAGAAGACAAAACTAAGGCACAGAGGAAGAAAGTGATTTAGCCAAGGTTACTAAGGAAGAACCAGAACAAAATCAGTGACCTATAGGTCCCTTATAATTTCACTTTAACTCCTACAGCAATCTGCACCGGAACAAAGTCCAAAGACTTAACTGGGAGAATCAAGAATGATGGAACTTCATAGGCAGCTAGGTGATGCAGTGGATAGAGTGCCAGCACTGAACTCAGCAAGAACTGAGTTCAAACCCAACCTCTAGACTCTAGGCAAGTTATTTAACCTCTGTTTATCTTGGTTTCTTCAACTGTAAAATGGGGGGAAAATAGTAATGTGACAATATTGTAAAATGCTTAGCACAGTGCCTGGCCCTAGGCTCTTCTTAAATGCTTATTTCCTCCCTTCAGGGAGTCTACGGGGGGGGGGGGGGGGGGGGGGGGGGGAGGCGGGGGAAGATACATGGTACAAGAGGGATCCACTGTCTTTTTCTAAACCAGAAAGGAACTGAGGTGTTCAAAAATCATCTCTAACAGTCCTCACTATCTTTTGGATGGGGAAACTTTGAGTCTGGGTCTGTAAGAATCACAGGCCAGGTTTCTAACAGTGTATTTTAGAAAAGTGAATCCAATCTATAAAGCAAGCTCCCCATTTTCTCCCTCCCCCCACAGTTAGGATACAATAATTGTTAGAGCTCTCAAACATCCTTCAAATGCTAACAATCCATGGCTGTAATACAATGCTATGATTACAAATGTCAAAAAGACAGAGCATGAAATTAACTTCCCCACAGTTAGCGGGTACGGAGATGCTAAGCTCGGCACCATGCTGATCTGCTACCCTCCACCTACTGGTGGCCTTCGAGAAAAATGCTCCTTACAACGGTGAGTACTAGGACGATTAGGGTGACAATCGTATCTTTCCATGACACTCTACTCAATAATTAAGCAGATCCCCAAATACCAGCCAGGTCTGTCCTTGTCTATGGGAGAAAAAAAACAGTAAGGGGGCAGCCATGCTTGTTTAACAGGCTAATCAGATGACACAGGACTAGTCAACAATGCCACAGGACTTAAGAGGGAAAGGCTCTTCTCTTCTCCATCCAGTCTGGAGGAGAAGGAGCCGGGAGCCTTCTAGTCTTAACTCCTTGAACCTGAACTTGAAAGAATGCAGTGGTCCAATGCATTATTCTCCTTCCAGTGCTTAATTCAACTAATATTTTTCAAACACATAAGATGTGTAAGACACTGATGACACAGAAACTTGTCTCATGAAGCTTATAATCTAATGGGGCAAAGGATAAGTACATAAATAACTATTAAACCACAGTTAGACCATAAGCTTGTTGAGGTGAGGGCAAGGGGAAGTGACAGTTCTCACATGTGTATCGCTAACACTAAGCTCAGGCAGGCCCCTTTCACATAGGAAGAACTTAACAAATGTTTGTTGAAATGAAAGGAAACTATGATATAAGGATCAATGAGATAAAGGCAAAAGAGAAGTTCCTGTTGAGCTCAATGAGAGAAATCTGAGGAGGGAAAGACACCTTTCACCTGGAGGAGACAGGAGTACACAGAATCTGAGGTAGTCATTGAAGGAAAGGAGGAACTCCAACAAAAAGAGATGAAGAAAAAGAATGAGACAGTTCTGGAGGGGGCGGGGAGGCAGGATGAACAAAAGCACAGAGACAGAGGAAGAAAAGGGTACACAGAAAGTAATCCAATTCCATTGGAACATGGAGTACTTGAAGGAGAGTAATAATGAAACATAGGACTCAGAAGACAGAGGGCCTTGAATGGAAGGGTCAGAAGTTTGCACATTATTCAACAATGGGGAGTTACTAAAATTTTTTGAGTAGAGGAAGAACACAATACATTATACACACACATAATACAACCCAGCTATGACTTGAAACCTGTTAGAAAATGCAGAGAATGAAGGGAGGTTGTGTAGAGAAGGAAACATTAAATTGAAAAATAACACCTTATATTTTTACGGTTCATTGTAAATTTTAATTATTTTTTTTCGATTTTTAAGCATTTATTTTTCCTCCATCCCAACTTCCCCTCTGAAAAAAAAAAACAAATAAAAACAAAACAAAAAGATCCTAGTAACAAATGAACAGTCAAGCAAAACAAATTTCAATCCCTGAAGATTTCCAAGGATTTTTATATCCAGTATCCCCTTGAATCCCTGCAGCTCTTTTGTGAAATGGATAGCACCAATATCACCATTCACATTTTATAGATATGAAAACTGATGTCCAGAGAAGTGGAATACTTTGTCCAAGGTAGCACAGCAACAGTGGCAGAGGTAAGATCGAAATCCAAGAAGGCCTGTCCATCATGTCACAGGATGCCTCCCCTTCCAGCAGATGTGTGAGGAAAGAAGAGGGGCTATATACCCATTTCAGAAATAAAACACTTAAGAGCACAGTACTTGGATTCAAAAGATTTGAGTTTGAATCCCAGCACTCTTGCTATCTGCGTGACCCTGGTCAAGTCCCTTCCCCTATGTTTCCTCATCTTTACAATGAAAGAATTATCAAAGAAACCACTTGAGATAATGAATAGCTTCAGTAAGATAACAGGAGACAAAAGAAATCCATAACATTCACCAACATTTCGATTCAGCAACAACAAAATCTTGGAGGAAGTGACAGAAGGAGAAGTATTATTCAAAATAACTACAAAATAAACAAAATATTTGGGAGTCAACTACCAAGACACACTCCAAATTTATACAAATAAAATTATAAGCGCTCTTTACAGAAATAAAGGTAGACATAAGTCACTGGAGGAATATTCAGTGTTTGTAGCAGGCTCATACCAACACAATAAAAATCACAATACTACGTAAGCTAACATATAGATTTAGTGATCTACCAACAAAACACCAGAGGTTACTTTATAAAGCTAGAAAAATAATAACAAAATTCATGTAGAGTTACAAAAGGTCTAGAACCCCAAGGAAAATAATTCTTATAAAGTAGGAATGAAGAAAGAATAGCACTTCCAGACTTCAAATTACAGAATTACACAGGAATCATAAAAATTATTTGGATATGATTAAAAAAAGAGAAGTAGATGGCTGGAACCAAAAAATCCCACAACCAACAACAAAGAAAAATCAGCAACAATCTAACTCAATAACCCAGTCTTCAATAATCGCAACCACATGAACTATTTAGAGGACTATCTATTCAACAAGAACTTGTGGGGAAAATTAGAAAGTACTCTGGTTTAAAAAAAACAACAACAAACTGCTTTAGACCAGGAAATTACACCCTTAATTTAAAATGGCCATTCAACTTACATATAAAAGTACATCACATGATAGAGTTAGAGGAACTTGAAGGAAGTATCTTTCCCAACTATGATGGGGAGAATAGGATAGGGGAAAGTCGCAAATGATTAAACAGAAAATCTGGACTACAAAAAAAAGAAAAATTTTTTCACGAACAAAATAAATGCAGGCAGGATAAAAGGGGAAATGTAATTTGGGAGAAAGAAAAAAAATAACTTTGTATTGTTTATGTCTGTTAAAGGTCTGCTGTAAAAGATATACCATGTAGGAATTCAATACAAATATTTAAGATCAAGAGCCATTCTCCAAAAGGTAAGTGGCCAAAGTATATGAATAATTCTCAAAAGCATTACAAACTATCACAATATGAATGATTGCTTTCCAAAGCTTTCATTTAAAAAAAAGCAGCAAATTAAGACAACTTAAAGGTTTCATTTCACCATGAGTTAATTAGCAAAGATAACAAAAAAGGAAATAAATTGCCTCTATTGGATGAGCTATGATGCACTGAATTTTTTTCCATTTAGAGAATTATTTTTTAAAAACTCTGAATTTTGCCAATATAAACAAGAACAATCCTATACACAAAGTAGAACAGAAAGGGAGGATATATGAAACCATGAATTTACAGCTTGTTTTAAAGAAAAGTATGTAATGAATTTAACATGTTACTTCCAAAGCTGTCCTGCTTGTGGTTGTTACCTTTTGAACTTCCATTTGCTATCTTCTATGCATTTTTTACATTAATACATTATTATCAGAACTGTGAATTACTCCAGCCATTCCAGAAAACTGTTTGGAAGTATGCAGAAGAAAAAAATAATTAAAATGCCCCAAGTCTTTGACCCAGGGATAGCACTTCTAGCTGTATACTTTATGAATGTCAAATCTAGAAAGAAAGCTCTCAGGAATTCCTTTTGCAGTACTCAAAGGGGTTCCCATTGAGTGGGTGATGGCTAAACAAACTATGATACATGGATGTAACGGAATGTTATTGTGCTTCAAGAATCAATGAAGGTGAAGAATTCAGAACAACATGGGAAAAACATAAATGATCAGATGCAGAGATGTGGTGGGTTCCTCTTCATTGAAGATCTTTAAGGAAAGGCTGAACAATCACTTGTCAATTATTCCATGGCAGGGATTCCTTTTGGGAATGAGTTAAGACTAGAAGGCTGATAAATTCTGTGAATCTGTAAGTTACATTAGCAGAACCAAGAAAACAACATGCCCAATGACCACAACACTGTAAACAGAAAGATAGTAGAACAAAAGTGAATGTAGTGCAATTACAATAACCAAGCTTGTCCCCAAACAGCAATGAGAAAATATATCTCCTTTCTTTCAATGAAAAGTTAGGCAACTATGGATACAAAATGTTGCATATGCCATCAAATGTGGCCAATATGAAAGCTGGTTTTCCTGAAAGTTTTTTCTTTTTGTTTTTTTAAAATCTCTTTTTACAAGGGAAGGTTCACTGAGGGTAGTGGAAGGAGGAAGAGTACATTTAGAAATGAATGTGATGTAAAAACAAAAGGCCCCAGTAAAACTTTTAACATGAAAACAAAATAAAGGGACAGGAATCTACAGTCTCTAGGATCTTTTAGCTCTAACTCTTGACAGCTCCCAGACCTATGATGATGGATGAGGGCAGTCCTTCCAAATTCAGCCTCAGGGCTGTGGTTATGGCTAGGATGATCACCCAGAACCTGTGACCCAGAGCAGGAACAAGAAGGAAATTTTGAACTTTGGACTGGACAAGAACAATTTTAATCTTTCTACTTTATACAGGAAAGGTGATAGTCCTGCTATGTTCTGCTCTGCATGTGTAATATGGTGTACAGTTCTGGGTACCACAATTCAGAAAGTATACTGATAAACTAGAGAAGTACAGAGTAGGGCAATCAGAATTGTGAAGGCCTTTGAATTCATGCCATAGATGGATGGGTTGAAGAAAAAGGAAATATTTAGCTTGGAGAAGAGGAGACAGAGGGAAATGTGACAGCTGGATCCAAGTATTTGAAAAGCTGTCATGTGAAAGAACAATTAGACTAGTTCCTTTTTGGCCTCATAAGGAAGAACCAAGAAGGGTCGGACATTACAAATATGCAGATTTAAGCTTGATGCAAGAAAAAAAAAAAACTTCCTACGATCTACAGCTCAATATGCCCCTTCAATTGAGAGTCAAAATGGATCTTAGGAAGTTCTACTCAGGCTTCCTTTGTCCCTCTTCTAAAATCCTGGAATCCCCTCATCCCTATCCAAGAAGGCCACGTTTCCTTCCTTCCTATACTAAACCCTCACTGATTTGCCACTCAGTTGAGTTACTCAAACACTGATTTAGATGCTCATTTTATCAGGTATCTTGCAGAAGGGATTCATGATCAGGTAAAGATTGAATTAGATGCTCTCTGAGATCCTTTACAGTCCAGAGATTCTCTGAGTCTACCAACTGAAACAGCATTGTGGCAATGGGCAAAGTTCAAAAATAATCCACTGGCAAAGAGCAAGCTTCATTTTCCCTCCTTCCCTTTTCAGGCTACCCCTAATCTCTTCTCACTTTCCTCTGTGGCCTTCTAAACTAGCCATTAATTAGAGACTGGTAATTAACTTTCTGGTTCAAGTAATATTTTGCAAAGGAATTCCATTAAAGAGGTGATTTGCATATTCTCAAACAATGTTGCCTGGAAATAAATGCATGTCCTTTTGGAGAGCAGCGGTCCTAAAATTGTCCTTTAATCTTAGGGAGACATTATCGCTGAGTGTATGCCACAGAGAAAGGATAAGATACAGTCTAGTACCCAGCAAAATGGATCTTAGGAAGTTCTACTCAGGCTTCCTTTGTCCCTCTTCTAAAATCCTGAATCCCCTCATCCCTATCCAAGAAGGCCACGTTTCCTTCCTTCCTATACTAAACCCTCACTGATTTGCCACTCAAACCTACTGAGATCTGGCCATTTCTGTATTATAACACTAAGAGTACCTCATATGCTTTACACTTGCCAAAGAAAAGGTAGTACAGGTATTGTTATTTCCATTTTAAAGATGAGAAAACTAGAGCTTGAAGAGGTTATGTGATATGTCCAAAGGCCATATAACATGTCATAGTACTGGAATCAGAACTTGAACCCAGGCTTCTTGATTTCAAGTTCAGTGCTCCTCTCACTGTATACCACAGTGCCTTAAATAGCTTTACAGGTCACCAGAAGATTTCTAATCTACTCTCTCTAGCTGGTATTTAAGTCTGGCTTGACCTTATGGTCCCCAATATCTTCCGGCACCTCAAGACAATTCCCAGGTTCTTCTTATTCATAAGAAAGACCATTTAGACTCTTCTAACAAAATCAGAGGTTGTAAGTTCTGGTAGCCATTAGTCTGCCACATTTGCCAGAATCTATGTGTTTCTTTAGGTCAAATTAGATAGGTAGCCAGAATGTGGTAGAAAGAGCCTTGGAATCAGGATCCTTGGTCTGAATCCTGGTTTTCCTCACTTCTATTTGGTGTGGCCTTTTAGTAAAACACTTTACCTCTTGGGGCTTCAATTTGTTCATTTATAAAATGGAAAAAACAATACTTCCTACTATCTTAGAGTATCATTGTAAGGAAAGCACTTTGAAAACTGTTAAGTGCTATAGAAATATGAGCTATCCACAGATCATAGGATTTAGAACTGGAAGGGACCTCAGAGATTATCTGATCCAAATGATTTATCTTAAGTCAAATGGGTATTAAGTAGGAAAATTAGAGTTCAAACCCATGTTTTCTGATTCCAAAGTCAGTGCTCTGGACATATTATCAAGGGCCTTTCTATCATCATCATCTTCTTCATCATTACATTTTGATAAGACTATGATAATAACAATCAGTTATTGCTCACCTTTACAACATCAAGGAAGTAGCTCCCCAAATGCCCTTCCAGTCTACAATACTCCCTATGAATCATATTTTCAGGTATATGGTTATAACCACATTCAATACCCATTGATAGCAAAGGAAAGGACAATCCGGAGAGGAAAGCCTTTTTCCAAAAGGATGATTCACCTTGTATTATGTGTGTGTATTAATGTAAGAAATCCCTCCCACCAATGCACGTGCACACACACACATACACTCAGACTTCCCTTGGAATTGGAATCCCATCCAAACTAGCCATATTCTCAGCAGACTGGCTAATTTCCATGATTACTAAAAATACTGTCCAGCTCAGATCTCTAGAAGATACACAAGGGAACCACAGATATAAAAGGAAAGAGATAAAAATAAAAAGGCAGAAAATAAATTGGTTCTTATAAATGTCCAGTGATCATTTTGTGGCTACCTTGTCCCCTTCCTATCATTGAGAGGTGCTATGCCTAACACTTCCTCCCAGAAGTCTTGAAGGTTTTACAGTCTTAGCCAGACAACTTAGACAAGTCTTGAGAGTCAAATGTGTCAAAAGCTCCCAGCATTGATTCTATCACCTTCCCCCCTTTCCTTCCATTTTTCTCTCTTCCCCCGTCTACTCCTGACATCCTACCAGTCCTGGTTCTACTTAATTTGCCATTTGATCTTAAGGGAGCCAACCCCTCAGTGCCTGTTTCCCTATCTGTAAAATGGGAATAAAAATCCCTATTCCTGTGATTTTACAGGGTTGTTATGAGGACTACATGAGTAAATGTGTGAGGGAAATCCTGGGAAAAGCAGACAAGCATTATAAAAATACAGGGTATTTTGTTATTATTAAGTCTTCCAGGGCTGAATTTGGTTCCAATTGAGGAGGATGGGGTGGAGAATGGAGGGAGGAACGAAGAGCCTTTCCTGCTACTAATTAATTCATGACTGTATTTTTTCCAAGGCAGAGGCTCGTTTAACAAACATCCATATGTTTGGGGCTTCTCAGTGCCAAGAAAAAGCTGAACTGGGACATTATATGGGGAATGCCTACATAGGAAATTCCAAAAGCAAGGAGAAGGGAACTCCTGAAAGAGGTGAAAGCAATTTCTTGATCTCTTTCCACCCCAGGAAACATGATAAATGAGCCAGTACTGAGGAAGGAAGCAGGGAGTCTTAGGCAGATCTGTTCCTTACCTTTGTTTCAGGGTTACCAGTTTTTATGCTCTAGACACTGCCTGAGGGAATGGTAGAGGGTTTCTGCTGGACCCTCCTAGAAGATTGAGTCCCTTTTTTCCCCCTATTCTAGAACCCTGAGCCTCCTGGCTTCCCTTTCCTCTCTAGAATGCTGTGTACAGATACACATTCCAGTCTTGCTTGTTATGGAAGTCTGTTTTAGGTAAGAGATAAGGGTTTGGTGGTAGGGTAATCTCAAGAAGGTGCCTTGTCATTGGAAAATGGAAAGAAGGGCTACCTAGGCTAGCAAGGGATGTGGCTCTGAGCCAGAGAGGCCAGGGAGCTTGCAGAGCAGTCAACCATGCCTAAATCGCATAATCATTCCCCTGGCTCTTGGCTTAAAATACTACTGACCTCAATGCTTCCAGACAGACCCACATAATGGACAAAGATGTCATGTGATAATTGGTGAGGGAAGAGATACAGGACAGAGACCAGATACTAACTAGCTATGTGACCTTGAACAAAACATATACTCTTCCTCAACCTTGGTTTTCACATCTGTAAAATGAAAAGGCTGTACCATTTCATGAACTCTAGAATTCTTTCTAGCTCTTACACTTTCTGTTTTAAGGTCCCTTCCACCTCTAACAATGTATGTTCCAACACTCTACATTCCAAGTTTTCTTCTAACTCTAAAATTCTGTTTTCTAAGGTCTTTTCTACCTTTTGATTGCTAAGCCTCTAAAAGTTGTGGAAAAATAGCAGAAACGAGTGGAAATCATTCACAGGGTATGAATTTCTTATTGGTTTAAATTAGATTAAGTCATTGACTACTGGGATCTTAAGCTGCACTGAGAGACATGGCTAGGGATTTGGGAGCTGATGATCCCACTGGACTCTGCATCGATCAGAGCAGACTTGGAGGATGGTGTTCATTTCTGGTGGTCTCATTTTAAAAAGGAAACTAGGCAGAATCTGGAAGAAAAAGACTAGGATAGTAGAGGGGCTCAGGCATGGGTTGAAGGATCTGAGGATGCATAATCTGGAAAAGAGATGACTCAGGATCTGGGGTGGGGGAAATATGATTTGTTGTGGATTTTCTTGGCAGAGATACTAAGGGTAGTTTGTCATTTCCTTCTCTAGCTCATTTTTACAAATGAAGAAAGTGAGGCAAACAGGCTTAAGTGACTTGCTTAGGGTCACACAGCTTGTAAGTGTCTGAGGTTGGATTTGAACTCAGGTCTTCCTGACTTCAAGCCTTGGTGCTCTATACACTGTGCCACCTAATTGCCTCTTCAAATATTTAAAGTACTGTAAGTGTGTATTTGTGTTTAATCCCTTGTGTTAAAGGATTATACTTATTCTGTTTAGTTGCAGAGGACAGAGTAAGGAGTTACTGTGGCAGTTGTAAAGGCACATATAAGATTATATGGAAAACCTTCATAATATTAGAAAAATCCAAACATGAAAGGGGATTTAGGGGATTTCTTCCTACTAACAGTCTATGTAGCCACTTATCAGGTAGGTTTTTGAGGTGACCTCTGAGGCCCCTTCAGCCTCAGTGACTCACTGAAGTTCCAGACTTTTTCTATTCCATTGCCAGAGATAGTTCAGTAATGCAATGTATAGAGAGCTGTGCCTGCAGTTAGAAAAACCTGAGTTCAAATCCAACCTCAGACACTTAATAGCTGTGTGACCCTAGACAAGTTATTTAACCTGTTTGCCTCAGTTTGCTTAACTGTGAACTACACCTACTTCGCAAAGTTGTTGTGGGGATCAAATGAGATGGTATCTGAAGAGCACTTAGCACAGTGCTTGGCAAAAAAGCAGGTTCTCTATAAAGGCTTATTCCTTTTTCCTTCCTTTCCTCCCTTCCTCACTGTCCTGTCTCTGAAAATGAATTGACTTCATTAGTAATGGTGAATTGTAATAACCTCTTGGACTCTCCTAAGAAATGAGACAAATGCACCCAAAATCAGGGCTCAAATGACCTGCTTTTTTCTTCCTCCCAGCCTTGTCCCACAGTGTGGGTCATACTTTGCTTTTAAAGTGTGATCTCATTCACAGACCTTGGTTCCTAAGTCTAAGGAAGAAGTATTCAGTGTCTACCCAGATTTAGCCTCAGGAATGGAACAAGTCATTTGACAGGTCCCTTAATACCCCTCCCACCCCCTTTTTTGAGTGATTTGTCCAGTTCCCTTAGATGACAGCCATCTTCTCATTTTATAACACTTATTTAGGCTGGCTGAGTTGAGGGATGCCTGAACAAGACAGATCTCTGAAAGCCTTCTATATCACAAAAAGCTGGGGATCAATCTCTTCCTCATGGCTGGCCTCCCGGTGCTTCAACTACAACCCCTTTCACCTCTTTCTTTCCACTGTGGAAAGATGGGATGAGTTCAGCAGTCCAGAAGCAGTAGCTTCTCTGCTTCAGGGCTGGGCTCCAACATGCCTTCCTTGGTCAGGAGACTTTGATCCTAAGATCACAGAATTCAGAGCAAGAAGCTACCTTACATATCATCTGGACCACCAACTCCCCTATTTTGAATAAAAGTGACTTATGTTGTCATGAAAAGGACAATGAACTGGGAGTTAAAAGACCTAAGTTCTTAATCAGCCTCCGTCAGTAGCTAATTATATGCTTTTAGATAAGTCACTTGAGATTATAGAAGACCCACCCCCGACCCCTGGGGTCCATGGATAGATTTATGGAGGTTTGTAAATTTGGATGTGAAAAAGGTGCTATCTTGGTGTTCATTAACCTCTGGCTCCCTTTATAATCCTATTTACTAAAAACATTATTCTGAGAAAGGGTCCCCCAGTTTTACTGAACTGCCTAAGAGTCTTATTACATGCAAAAAAAGGTTAAGAATCCCTAGACTAGATGTTTTCTAAAGTACTTTTCAACTCTGAGGTTCCAGACTTTACAATTTAACATTCATTCTATAATTCTGACCCAGAGCCTTTCTTTCACTGTTCTTGGGAAATATGAGCTTTCTTCCTATGCCAGAGAATGCCACAGACCAGATTTTGTTGATATAAAATTAATAATCCGATGCTGCACCACTGCCAGTCTGACATCCTGTAACACTGCTAATGTTTAGCATCATTTCAGGAAACGGGTCCATACCCTGCCTGTAGGTGGGGGCTCTCCTACCTCCTCGCTCTCCACCCTCCTCAGTACCCTTAAGATTTGCTACTAACAAACCCAGGGCAGGCAATGACCCAGAGAGGTCACCTTCACCATGCCTCTGTCTATGACCCTGTCCACACACAAGCCACAGCTGAGGTGTCTGTCCATTTTTCTGGGCTGCCTAATTCCTGTCAGAAGGTAAACATTATATACACACTGCGAGCTCACCAGTGTGGATCCACATACAGAGGCTGGGCTTCCATCTGTGCTGGCCCACTCCTTCAATATGCCATATGACAGACCCAGAGCCAAACAAGGCCTTATAGCCAAAGTACGTACATGAACACTTGCATGCGGGTGCAGAGACTCCTGATGCTCCAAGTATACTGGTGAGTAAAGGAAAACGTGGAAATGGGCATGATCCTCGGTCACAGAGGCAGAGCAGCTGAAAATGTTGCCAGGCTACAACAAAGACACCAAGTGCCTAAAACTGTCTGATCTCTCTAACCCCAAATATGGGGCTCTCTAGCATGGGAAGAGCCTAGGTCTTCATTGGAGGGTCCTCAGGTTAGACAGGGCTTGGCTGTAGACATGGAATAAATGGAAATGTATTTGGAGACAGCAGCTTCCAAGTTGAGAGAGAGAGGCTGAATGGATTGGCGAGACTCCTCAGGGGAAGGCAGAATCACAGGAAGATTGGATGCAGCCCGAGAAAGCTCTTAGGTCACTTAAATGCCCATTCAATCTCTAGAGGAGCTGGTCTATAATATGGAACTTACACGCCTTAGCCTGCTGTGGGAGATTGGCTGGAGGAGTGAGAAATCTGACTCATTCTGCCTATGTGCTTCTGGTTTCTGTGTTTGGGAGCTTATCTGGGTCTAAGGCAAGGAAGCAGGTGAGAAGGAGAGTCAGTGTGGCTGAAAGGCTTCAGGAGACAAAATGCTCTGTCCCTTCACCTCTCAGGGAAGAAGCATCCTAACTGGGAACTGATAGGAGCCCTTCCAACAGAGCCTGGGCAGTGAGGTGATGGCATCGCCATAAAAAAAAGGACCCTAGAGAGACAGTGCCCACTGGGTCAACCAAAGGGCATAAGAAGGCATGCCTTTGCCTAGAAAAATCTGCGCGGAAACTCCCATTGCTCCCTTCAGCTTTCTTTCCCACCTAAGCCTGTCATATCAGCCACCCAGTGCCCCCATCTCCTAATCTCCAACACATTCCCAGCCATGCTCAGATCATACATAAGAGAGATGAGGAAAGAGGGGGAGGGGAACAGCTTTCTTGACTGGTCTCTAGAGGTACTGCCAACCCATGAAGGGTTCTGGTTTAGGCAATTTTCCCATCTGCCTCCCATCATAAAAAGAAACATGACCAGCAGACTCAGAGGTAGATAGGACTAGCCACATACCTTGAGCTGCCTTCTCTGCTCCCTGGCAACTCAGTACCCCCTTAGAGCAGATGTGAACCCAGAATACAGGCATTTTTCCCCCTGCTGCTTTCTCCTCCCTCCCCCTCCCCTGCCCGATCCCAGAGGGTGAGCCATTTCATCATTTTATGTCACTATTCCCCAAGTTTCCCTCAAGGACCTATATGACAAACACCCTTAGGTCAGACACCAAATGTACTTCTGAAAGATTGGTCACTAGTGTGAGTAATGGAGGCAAGGTACTCAGAATCATTTAAATACCACCCAACAAAGCAACAGAAGTCCCTGCTCAAGATCCAGGATAACCCAGACAGCAGAGTGTGAGTACTAGGATACTGAATCTGATGTTCCTAAGAAGAGAAGGCTTCTCCCTGGTGAAGCCACATTCTTCTGGTTCTACCAAAGTCCCTGTCTCTCTAAGGTCCCAGAAGTTTGTGGTATGTTCTCTTTATCCACTGAGGTTAAGGGAAGGTGAAGGTTCCTCCTTGAGCTGAAGCCCCCCTCTTCCCCTACCCCACCAAAATAAAAAAATAAAAACAACAAAACAGTGTGTGTGTGTGTGTGTGTGTGTGTGTGTGGACTTCCAGTCTGAGCCTAATAACCCCAGCCTTTAAGGCCTTGGATAGCCAGGGCTCTTAATGGCAGAGACAGTGAAACAAGACCTCTCCACACCCCCAACCGCACACACCTATACCACATTTCTCAAAAAGCCATAAAGGTCTTACCCTCTAGAGTTCAGCCAACATCTACCTATCTAGATCTTCAAAGGACAAAATAATTAAAACAAGGGGCCTAATTTCTTTCAACCTCTGTTCTCTTCCACCACCTGGTCTTCCAGTTTCTCATCTACAATACTTGCCCCTTCCCCCCTTATCTCTGTGCTGTGCGCTCCTCAAACCAAATCCTAAAATCCTTCTTGGTTCATTCTCTGCCCTCACACCTATCAGAGACATTCTAGGTAACAGAAATGGGCTGGAGGGGGTAGCAAAGGGTCAGCACAGGCTTTCTCACAAAGCCTGGGGGCAGGCGGGAGGGGTGGGAGGGGGGAGGCAAGGGGCTAGTGCCAAAAAGGTACAAGAGAAGAAAATGAAAAAGAGGCTGTTAATCCTGTTTCCCACTCCAATCACTGAGCTTTCTCTGTGCTAGTTCTGCAAACCAAAGCCCCAAATCCTAACACTATAAGGGGCCCAAAAGTCTCCTGCTTTTTCACCTCTCTTCAATACCATTCAAGGGTCAGACTTGTAAGAGGGAGGGGACAGGATAGATAGACAGCAGAGGTTCTGCCATCTCCTTCTCGGGATGGACCATGAACCAAGGAAAATAGGAAGAGAAGCAGGACGGAGACGGGGCAAGAGGAGGCTGATCTTTGTACCCCCTGGACAAGACTCCTATTACTAGTCCCTCTCTGTGCCAGTTTTCCTCAAGCCTCAGTCAAAGTCTCCCTTCCTGTTTAGTGTCCCCCAACACAGGTGTCACTGGTGACAGTGCTGGATCAGGTATGGGGCAGGAGGTCAGCGGAAACTCCGGATGCCCCTTTCCAGCCAGGCTGTGACCCTAGAAAGGGAGACTGGAGAAGAGGAACAAAGAAGGTGGGACCGCACACACTTTCGCTACCCGGGTCCCTTTCACCTAGACCTTCTATACCACCTTGTCTAAAACCAAACCGAAAGCCTTCCTTCTCTTCCACGTCCCTCTATCCCCCCACATCTGTGTCAGGTTGGAGGTGGGGGCCGGTGCCCATCCAATCACCTACCCCCCCCACACACTGTGCCCCTCTTCACCCCTCCTCCCCCAGACACCGCCCCCTGGCCGCTGGCTGGGCTTACCTACCTCTCATTGTCCGCGCTCCGGAACCCAGGGAGGATGTGGCGGAAGCTGTTGTTGCGGTCGAGCCTGGGCTGGCTCTTTGTCCGTTTGATGGAACCTTTGAGCCGGCGGCTGAGGAAGCCCTGCGGGCAGGAGATGAGGAGAGCAGGTTAGCCCCCAGCCCTCCCCGACAAGAAGGGCAGCCCCGGGGGAGGGGGCCCGGCGGGAGGGCACTCCCGGCTCCCAGGCTCCCTGGCTCCCGCCCAGCCCGGGCCAATGCGCATTGCTGTCAGCAAGGCTTGCTCCGGCTCTAGCTCCAGCTCCCGGCTCCAGCTCCCTCGGAGGGCTGGATCCAGCCCACATCTGCTCCAGCCGACGGCCAGCCGGGCAACGTAGACGGGAGACTCCCCTAAGCCTCTGTTGCCATAGCAACCACCAGCCTGAATAGCAGATTGCAACTAGGAGGGGAGGGGAGGGGGTGGTCTCTGGGTGGGGCAAGGGGAGTCTGGTACCCCCTGCTTCCGCATCCCCAGCTAATGTCTACGTGTGTGTGTGTGCACGATGCGGGGAGAAGGGCCATAAGAACCTATAGCACAGTGGGGACCACTGTAGCCCCCATTCCTTACTTCTGAACCATTTCATCAAATCTTATTGAAACGAGGTCATGGCCATTCAAGGAGGCTCAGTGGACGACAGACTCCCTGTCTAATCAAAACTGAGAGGTGTTTTCCTTCTTCCTCCAAGAACTGGCAGATCTTCCCTCTATTTGAATGGTAGCTGTAGGGTAGGTGGGAACTCTAACAGCTGAAATCCTGGTTATGCAGACAAAGCAAGGGAGTTAATTCTAATTTTGCCACTGATTCACTATATGACCTTGGACAAGTCATTGAGTCCCACAGGGTCTCAGTTTTATCTGTCAAATGAGGGGGTTGGACTAATGTTCTATGTTCTTAAGATCTCTTCACTCTTCATGATTCCAAAACGGCTATGAAATTTGAAAAGACAAAAATTGGGGGAGAGAAGGTAGGGAGGACAGCTCTCTGGTATCCATACTAGAATGGCATATTATGGCCAGGGTGAGCCTAAGAATACCACCTCCATTCTGTGCTTCAGCCAAGCTATAAATATTCCATTTTCTCCTCACAACAACCTTATGAAGAGTTAGGTGCTATTATTACCCCCATTTACAGATGAGGAAATAGAGACACAGAACGATTAAGTGATATGCACAGGATCACGTAGCTAAGTGTCTGAAACAGGATTTGAATTGAGGTCTTCCTGGCTCTACATCTAGCTCTTTATCCACTACATTCACAGCTAAGATGTTCATTGGTAACTGTAGGGTCTGACAGTTAAGGTTAAAAGTGGGACCCTTTTCCTCTCCACATTCCTTTAAGACTTCAGTCTTCCCTTTGAAAGGAAGGATCAAGTCAAATGCCACTTCCTATAGGAAACCCTCACTGATCATTCTCCTCTTGTCCCCCAACCATGGAAGTGTTCTCGCCTTTCCTTGAACCCCATGATGAAGATGATGATGATGATAACAACTAGCATTTATATAACATTTAAAGATTTGCTAAGCACTTTACATTCTCTTTATATAAGTAATTTTTTACCCTTACAACAACCAGAAGGCAATTACAATTATGATAAGGAAACTGAGGCACACAGGGTTAAATGATTTGTCCAAGGTCACACAGCTCTAAATATCTGAAGCTGGATTTGAACTCGGGTCTTCCTGCCTCTAGGTCCAAAGCTCTGTCCTGTGTTTCTTCTAGATAGCTGCCATGTTATCTAATTGCACCTTTATAGACTGTCTTGTATCATCAGAGGAACATGGGACTTAGAGCTAAAGAGATCTTTAAAAAAAATCTAGTATAATCCCTTCCTTTTATAAGTGAAGAAGTTTATCCAGAGCTATTTGGTTATTTGTCACACACAGTAGGGATTCAAACCAAGACCCTCTGCTTCCAAAACTCCAGGGCTCTTTCCACTATACTGTTCTTCCTGTATAGTTTTCTCTGTGTGTTTTCTTTCCTCAATAAAACTGTGAACCCAATGAGAATAGGGACTGTGGCAGTCACATAGTGTCCCCTACCACACCTAGCTAAGTAAATGTTTGTTAAATGATCACCTGTCCCAAACGAAAGACTATGAGATTTGGGGCTGAGGTGCTGCAAAGACATATGTCTATTCAGTCAAACCTGGATCACCTCTCATCAGCTTCCCGTGGAAGTCCCCCTGAACCTGATAGATTTGCTCTGAGCTGCCAGCGTTTCACTGGGCTGACACACAAATTTTTGATTATCAAGGGATACCTGACCAAGATGGTGGTGAGGAGCCAGGAGAGATGGAGACAAACCCCACGACTTTTCTAAATATTAGATGCTATCTGTGCCCTATGTTATATGGGGCTACTACCCCACATGCCAGGGAGGTAATGGCACCACTCCAATGGGCTATTTGCTTATGCTGAAGAGTTAATGTTCTACATAATCTGAACATTAAATTTCCTCTATATGAGTAACACAATAAGAAATATGAGGCCTAAGACAGTCCTTGTGATGGCCCCTGCTGATGAATTGCTAATAGAACTCAGGCAGGCACAAGGCAACACAAATTTGGGGGAAAGATAACCACGGTTGTGGAGCAGCTAGATGGCTCAGTAGATACAGCATTGAGCCTGAAGTCAAGATGACCCAAGTTCAAATCCAGACATAGACACTTTCTATATGACTCTAGACAAATCCCTTAACCCTTTTTCCCTAGGAGGCAGTTAGGTGGCTCAGTGGATAGAGTTCTGAGGCTGGAGTCAGGAAGATTCATCTTCCTGAGTTCAAATCTAGCCTCAGAGACTTACTAGCTATGTGATCCTAAACAAGTCAGTTAATCCCATTTGCCTCAGTTTCCTCATCTATAAAATTAGCTGGAAAAGGAAATGGCAAATCACTCTGTATTTTTGCCAAGAAAATCTCAAATGGAGTCATGAAGAGTCAAACATGACTAAACAACGTTTACATACATACATACACACAAATATGCAGATACCTCCCTTCTCATTTTATAGGATAGGAAAATTAGATCTGCAAGGGATGAGCGACTTGTATCACTTATCCAAGGTTATATAGCTAATGAATGGCAAAGCCAGAACTAGAACTCAGGTCTTCTGACTCCCAGGCCAGTGGTCTTTTCTAGACTGTTTTGGTCAAACTTATTTATTAATACTAACACAGATGGAAGAGGCAGATGTCTTTATACCATATTTACAGGAAACCACATATATCCCTAACACCTATTTTTCTTTCCTCTTACCTCCTTCAATTTAGATTCTCTCAGGAAAGGCAAGGGCTGGCAGAGAGTTTGGGTACTGGAGAAGACAGGAGGGTAGCAGGCCACAGAAAGTGGAGGGGGTAGAGCGTGACAGGAGATTTCCTCACCTGTCTGGAAATGCGATTCATGCAACTCCTGCCTCAATTGGAGCCCAAGCCAAAATAGCAGCTACAGCTGTCTTGGGAATCTGCTCCATGGAATGAAGCCAAATTCCACACCCAGGTTTTCCAGCCCTGGCTCAGTATACCATGATCTGCTCTTTGGCCCATAAATAAGTAGCCAGGATAGAGGATACTCCAGTCGACCTGGGTTAGATGTCTAGGGGTTCAAAAGCCTCTTTAAAGAGGCAATGGGCACAGGGAGGTAATGGAAAGAACACTGGATTTGAATCAGGAGACCTATCTAGTAAACTCACTGTGTGACCTTAGGCAAGTCATTTCCCCCTCTTTACCCTTCACTTCCTTCATCTGTAAAACATGTGGGGTAGGTCTGGATGATCTTTCCACTCTATTTCACCTTTGAATCCTTAGATACTAGTCGCCATCCTGAAGAGGAAATGCAACCAGTGTCCTCAAAGGTATTCCCCAAACACAAGGCAAGCCCTTATAGTCCAGAAAACAAGAAGGGTTGAATTTTCATGAGGGACCTATCATGAGGGACCATAACAAAAGTTAGGCACTTTTATGGAGTACACAGGGTCTCCCTTCAAGAAAATCAACCACATAAATCCACACTTAACAGCCAGGCAAATTAGGAAAGTAACCACATGCCAGAAGAGACCCATACATAGTTTTGTTAAATCATTAGTTCTTAACATATTTTGTGTGACAAGGACTTCTTTGGCAATTCAGTGAAACCTACTGTCCCTTTTGCAGAATACTGTAGGTTTACAAAGAAAACCAATTATATCCAAATATAGTTATCAAAGTATTAAAAGAGAACAAGCTCATGTATGGTGCATTAAGAACCTCTGCCTTAAACAGTAAATGCCCAGAGGGCAATGACCAACTACAAGTCAATGTTTAGGAGTTAAGTGCTATTCAAAGGAACACCGGTATAAACTAGAGAACATTCCTATGACCCACTCATTCTCCAACATGGAATGTTTCATTCCCTCCTCTCTGCATATCTCTAAATATATGTAAAATATATTTACTAAATTTTAATAATACATTAAATATATAATGTATGAAATATAAAATATAAAAGAATGACATATTTATAAATATATAATACATTTAATAAACTTATCCTATATTTTAGCATATAACTAAATATATAGGTTAATGAAAAGAAATATATAGTACATAATTTAATATATGTATTATATATTTGATGTATATAATATACACATATATTTCATATCCAAGTATAGTGTCCATGAAATCTTTCCATGGATCCCTTGGTGGGGATGACTACTGACCCCAGGTTAAGAACCCCTGCGTTAAAATATAAAAAGTTAGGGATGGAAAGGCTCTAAAAATATTCACTATTAAAGCTGGAAGCAAGCTTTAACATGGACTGTTCTCTTTGCTTCTGCCTCTTAGAATTCCTAGTTCCCTTCAAAGCTCATCTCAGTTGTCTCCTTCTATAAGGAACCTTTCTTGAGTTTCTCAGTTGTTTTCTCCCTAATAAAAAAGAATGACAACATCCTGACTTTGTCTAAAAATGCTGCATTAATTGGACTGTACTCAAAACCTTTCAAGCCTAGTCTGACTGGCTGCTATTCTCTTTGAAATTCTGGGGTCATAACTGGGGCAAATATTTACTGTCCCACCAAAACTGCTAGAAAAACTAGAAAGCAGTCTGGCAGAAATCAAGTTAGACCAACACCTTACACCATATAATAAGATTAATTCAAAATTAATTCAAATTCAAAATAGTACATGACAAATGAAAAACAAATTAGAAGAAAAAAGGATAAAGTTTCCTTTTAGATCTACGTATAGAATTTATGACCGAGCAAAGGACAACGAGGATCACAGAAGATAAAAGGGACGATTTTGATTAAAGGTTTTGCACAAACATTACCAGTGTAGTTTAAATTAGAAGGAAAACAATAGAGGAAAAAAAACCTGTAGGAAGTTTCTCCAATAAAGGACTCATTTCCTTAAAGAATTTATTCAAATTTGAAAGAATAAGAATCATTCTCTAATTGATATATTTGTCAAAATGATAGAAATGGGAAGTTTTCAAATGACTAAATTCAAGATATCAATAGCTATATGAAAAAAAGTACTCCAAATAACTAGTAATTAGAGAAATACAATTTAAAGCAAATCTGAAGTTGTTTATTCTACCCATCTGGATGGCAAAGATGATCAAAAAAGTATAATGACAAATGCTGAAGGAGCTGTGGAAAAATAGGCAATTTAAGGAACTGCTGGTATACCTGTTCTGGAAATCAATTTGTAATAATATCTGAAATGATGAAAGGGATATTTTCAAGAAACCTGGGAAGGCTTGTATGAACTGATACAGCCTGAAATGAGTAAAACCAGGAGGATAATTTAGGTAACAAAACCTAAGAATTCCGATCAATGCAATGACTAATCATGATTCTAGAAAACTGATGAATGAGGAAGCATGCTACCTACCTCCTGAAGTAAAAGTGATAGATATAAAATGCAAACGGAGACATACATTTTTGAACATGTTCAATGTAAGAATATTTTGCCTGACTATGCATTATTTGTTACAAAGGTTTTGTTTTCCTTGTTGTTGTTATTTTTTTAAATCAGGAGATAGGGAAAAGAGGGGAAATAAATTTAAATAAGTGAAAGGGAAAACCCCTCCCACACACACAATCCAGGATAACCTCCATAACACAATGAGACATCACAGCAGGATTTTAATATAATATAAATATCAGTGATTATCATTATCATTAAGAGATTTATTCTATTCCATTTTATTCCATCTCCTGATTCAATGTTTGTGGTCCTCAAAATTGAACTTCATTCTTCTATGATCTGGGTGGTTACCATGACAAATAGAACTGAACTGCAATATTATTATAGTTGTTCTATAGGTACTGCTATGTAGAACATGATATATTTCACCAAGCACACAAAATGATGAAACATATGAGTATATGTTGAATTAAGTGATTCAAACAATATGTGATACAAGAGCAAACTCAAAGTTAGGAGACATCAGGGTGAGCTTTGCTAGTTGGGAAACCTTCCTGGAGGAGGTCAGATTTGAGATGATCCTTCAAAGCATAGGCAAGAATGAAGAGAAGGAGAAGCAAGAAGAAGGTAGAATGACTTGATTATCATGTGCCATGGGAGTAGTGACAGAGATGGTAGCCAAGAAAAGAAGCATCATTATCATCAAAGATGATCACAGATCATCCTGCAATGTAGCGTTTCAAAGCTGAATGATGAGGGTATGGAGCATAGGTAGCACACCAGAGTGAAGGGTCTAAGAGTCAAGATCATAATAAAACATTGCTTTCCTTCTGTTTCCCATTGTTTTTACAACTCTTGTTGCCAGAAGGAACCAGCACAGCTCTCATTACCAGCTTGGTTGGAAGAAATGAGACTTTTGAGGATTGTGAATACTAACTTGGCAGAGCTAATGAGTTGTAGGGACTTTGGGGGAGAGTAGAAACAGACTCTCCAGGGGCCATTAGCTGTCATGGGTATACTCAGGAACTCCCCATCAAAGGCAAGGAAGATGTCTAGAAAAGCTATGGCCCTGAGCCAGTCAGACGAGAGTCCATTTCTCCCAGGGCTCAAAACAAACAGTTCCCTTGGAATCTCTGCCCTTGGTTGTCATAAGAGGGTTAGACTAGAGATGCTGGCAATGCCAAAAATGTCCTCTGTCCTCATGGAATTCTTTTTAAGAAATACATTCTAAAAAAAAAATCTCACAATAGAAATAACAAATGTGTGTGGGCCCTGCTATAATTTTTTTTTAATCCGTAACCACTACAAGTAACTGAACTCAGGATCACATAGGATTACAGTTAGAAGACAGTATAGAGATTGTCACACTATTCCACAGATAGAAGTCTTTGCTTTATAAGCAGGTGAGTAATTACGATAGGAATCATGGTATAATGGATGACCCAGAGTCAGGAAAATTTGAGTTCAAATCCTAGCTATGACAACATTCTAGCTGTGTGACCACAGGTAAGTCACTTAACCTCTCTGAGCCCTGATTTCTTTATCTCTAAAATGAAGGCAATGCATGTAATTCCTACTTGATTGGGTTGCTGTGAGAAATAAGTGACACCATGTATGTAAAGTGCTTTGTAAACCTTAATAAGCTTAATAAATGCCAGTTGTTGTTATATCTAGTCTAATCACTTCATTTTACAAAAATTGAAACTGAAGTCAAGTGACATAAATGTTCTGCCCAGCAATGGAGCTGATAGTAGAGGTGGAATTTAAACCCACATCTCCTGACTCTCATTCCATAATCTTTAAAAACATGGGTTCATTTTTTTTTTTTGGTGGAATGGAGCAGTGAAGAAAGAGTGAATTAATAAATCTAGTGGCAGAATGAAAACACAAGAGGCAGGTTTTGAAGATAATGTCTTTTAGATGGAGCTTAGCCAAAAAAGCTCCAAAACTGGACATAAGTTAAAAAGAGGAAAATATCATGCATCTTTTGCATTTGTAGGGACCATTTTGCATATTTTACAGAAACAAGATATGCAGAAACACTAATAATGAACGTAGGACAGAGCCTGCAATAGTAACAGAAAGGACAGACTGACCCTAGCAGAAACAGGAAGTGAACAGCTAGGTGGAGTGGAAGGGAGCTGCTGCTCCCTACTCTCATCTTTCCCCATTTGATCCGAGAATCTCAGGGCAAAGGCTGAGACAGATCCTTGTTTCTCAATATTTCTTGCTGAAATAGAACTTTGGGATCATGTCACCCAAGCACTTCAATTTGCAGATGAGAAAAATTAGCCCCAGAGAGCAGAAAAACCTGGATCCAGGTCACACAACTACTAGTTACAAACAGATACAGGACTAGCACCTCATGGTCCTGAATCAAAGTCTAGACCTCTTACCCCAATATTGAGTTATCAGCATAGCTAAAACTGGTTATCCTGGTAGGGAGTCACTGGAAGGCTTTAAGAGAAAGCTGGATCATTATTTATTGGGAATATTGCAGAGTGGTTTCTTGTTTCAATATGGCTTAAACCGGATGTCCTTTGGATGTTGATTTCAGCGCTCAGATATCAACTTCTTGCTGTTCCTCAACTAAGACACTTCATCTCAGCACTCAGGACATTCCCACTGGCTATCCAGGACACACGAAATTCGCTCTTTTTCTTCCTGGTCTCTGCCTCCTAGCTTCCTTCAAGTTCCAGCAAAATATGAGAAGCCCTCCCAGATTCCCACCAGTTCTAGTGCCTTCCCTCTGTTGATTATTTCCAATTTATCCTACATTTAGCCTGTTTATATGTCTCCCTCCTCCCCTACTTAGACTGTCAGGAGCTATTTTTTGCCTTTCTGCACCTAGCAACATGCCTAACACACAGTAGGCTCTTAATAAATGTTTATTAACTAACTATATATGCCATATTAATAACACAGATAAACATATAAGGTTTTCCAGACTAAGACCATACACACATATAAATAAATACACATGAGGCTTCACCTCTGACTGGACTTTTCTCTACAAAGATCAGTCATAGGGGGCTAGGTAGTGAGTACCAGGCTATATTGAGATAGCCTAAAATTAGCCCCTTGGACTGCCAAACCACATCAAATTATATTTGCAGACCACTGAGGTTCCCAGACATTTTTTAGAAAATGAATTGTATTATAGCAACATCTGCCTCAGATTTCACTGAATATGAAATAGAACAAGTAATGTTTGAGCTCTTAAAGAAAGAACCCCACCCAGTTACTGCCAGCAAGTACTGCCAACAAGTGTGTACAGAATTTTCCTGTTGTTTTGCTGTTAAGATGGGTAGCAGTTTACAGTGATGAATGTGTTAGGTTCTTTCACACCCCGAGATCTTGTCTTCACAGCTTTAAAAGAAAGGCTTCCTGGTCCTGAGCAGTCTAGATTGCAGGTTGCTCCCTCTTTTCTCCCAATCCCCAAGTAGTATATGCTTTATGTATAAGAGGAAAAGGAGTCAACTAAATTTGCCCTTTAAGGGATGTAGATCTGCCCCCCCTTAAAAAAATTTCTTCTATCAGTCTAACACTTGTTTGAAATTCCACTACTAGAGATACATTCCTTTGAGTATGTGGGCTTTCTGGTCTCTAAAAATGCTTTATTAAAATGCAAATACCCCATAATTGGGGTATACCAGGATCCATAAATATTTTGGTAGAAATGAACTGGCAGCCTCATAAGAGTAGGGTGCAGAGGGATCAAAGAGGTCATCTATCTAATCCAATTCCAAACCGAAGCCCAGAGAGGAGTCATGCCAATTATAAATAGCAGAGATAAGATCTAAAGTCAGGTCTTCTGACTCTAGATACATAATGAAATAAGAGGCTTATACTGATCCCTGCCTCTGCTAAGAGGTCTACGTAGAAGGAAGTGGCCATATGGAGTGACTGATCCTCCTCCAAAGTTGAATGGAAATAAATGGAGATAGAAAATCTCAGACCATTGGGATGATCATGTAGCCAAAGAAACTCATAAGCTACCAGTGCTGTACCTGACTTGCAATGGTGATCTGGGGTGGCAAACTGGACCTATGTAAAAATCCGTAAATCCTCAAGGAACAGCAAAGTGAACACCATAGACTCAGAGTTAGAATGAACCTTTGTTTCCTTTCAGTGATGTCTGACTATAACTCTGTTTGAAGTTTTCCTGGTAAAGATCCTGGAGTGGTTTGCCATTTCCTTCTCCAGCTCATTTACAAATGAGAAAACTGAGGCAAACAAGATTAAGTGATTTAGTTAGGCTCACACAGCTAGTCAGGTCTTCCTGACTCCAGGCCTGGTATTCTAACCACCGTACCACCTAGCTGCCAAGAATTAACCTTAGAACAATAGTTACCAATGAACTCTTAATTGTCAAATCTAATGGCCTTTTTCTCAATCATCACCTTTTTTGACTGCTCTGCAGCCTTTGGCACTATCACTCTTCTGTGTCCACATTCTTCTTCTCTGTATATTTTCAGGACATCACTCTCTCCTGGTTCTCTTCCTATCTATCAGACTACCCCTCAGTCTCCTTTGCTGGATCTTTATCCACTAACTTTGGGTATCCTCCAGGTTGCTGTCCTGGGCCCTCTTTTCTCTCTATCCTATTTTGCCTGGTGATCTTATTAGCTCTAAAGGATTCAATTACCATCTCTACGTAGATGTATTTGTCAGATCTATTTGTCCAGCCTCTTAACCTTTCTGCTGAACTCCAGATTTCCAACTGCCTATTGGACATCTTGAACTGTATATACTGTAGACATCTTAAACTCAACCTGTCCAAAGGCGAACTCATCTTCCCCCACTCCCAATTCTTCCTTCTCAGTCTTTGGTGTCACTCTTGACTTCTCACCCTCTCTCTGCCCTCTTATATACAATCAGTCCCCAGTTCTTTCATTTCTACCTTCATAACATCTCTTGTATATGCTCCCTTTGCTCTTCTGATGCTGACACCACCCAGGTGAAGGCTCCCGTCACTTTATGCGTAGACTATTCAAGTAGTTTTCTAGATGGTCTTCCTGGCTCAAGTATCTTCTGACTCCAGCTCATCTTCCACTCAGCTATCAAAATGATCTTCCTAAAGCCCAGATCTAACCCTGTCAACACCCTATTCAACAAACTCCAGTGGCTCCTTATCACCTCCAGGATGCAACATAAAATCATCTATTAGGCTTTTAAAACCCTTTATAACCTAGTTCCTTCCTACCTTCTTCTTCCCCCGACATGATAATTGCAACTCCTCTTCCTCATCTTTGCCTCCTGGCTTTCCTGACTTCCTTCAAGTCTCAGCTAAAGTCTCACCTTCTATAAGAAATTTTTCCTGGTCCTCTGTAATTTCAGTGCCTTCCTTCTAAAATTCTCTCCAATTTATCCTTATTATGTTGTTTGCATGTTGTCTTTTTCATTATACCATGAGTAACTTGAGATCAGGAACTGTTTTTTTTTTTTAATTTGTTTTTTGGGTTTTTTGTCTTTCTTTGATTCCCAGAGCCTGGTACCTATGTAGTGGGCACTTAGTTAATGCTGGCTGACCGATTCGATTTCTTAATGGTAGAATGCAATGTTAGAGTGGGAAAGCACCTTATAAATTACCTAGTTCTAACTCATTTTGCAGATGAGGAAACTGAGACCCACAAATGTTAAGTCACCTGCCCAAGGTCATATGTAGTTAGTTAACAAAGAAGCCAGGACTTGAACTCAGATGTTCCAACTTCTAATCCAGTATACTTTGAGGATTTTTTTTTCTTTTGAAATATTGGGAAGTCATGATGATTCTGTAGAAACTATGTTTTATTTCTACCACCCACTAGATTTGTTCAGCTCTAACTCTAAAGGATACAGATCACTTTACTGTCACCTGACACTTCAGACTAAGAGCCTTCAGGACAAGGAGCAAGCAGCCTGCTTTCAGTCTCATTTGCTAATCGAGCAGGACAGACTAAGTGCAGGGTCAAAGGCACTCAACAAATTTTGCTGAATTATTCAGGAGGTAATTTTCACTAAGAAGGAAGGAGCATCAATGCAGTGGTTTTCAACCTTTTCAAATGGGAGGACCTATTTTTTTAAGGTAAAAAAATGTACAAACCCTTGCCCTAAACAGTAGTTAAGATCCAGAGTTTGGGAATAATTACACTAAGGAACAGAGACAACAGAGGGTAAAAACTGAAAGCTAGCACTCCTGGCTTCTTCAGAGAATCTGGGTTCTGCCACTATTTTGCTACATGACTTGAGGAAAGTGACTGTCCCCTTCTGGGCCTCATTTTCTATCACTGTGATATGAGGAGGCTGGATTGGATGATTACTAACTTCCTTTCTGACTCTAAATCATGACAAAATAGAAAGAACATGGATGTGGAACTAGAAAACTTAGATTCAAATCTTGACCCTGCCACTTACTACCCTCTGATTTGGGGGGAAGCCTGACACTAATATTCTCACAAGAATATTAAACTAGATGACCTGTAAGGCCCCTTTCATCTCTAAAGTCCATGATCATACAAAAAAAAAAAAAAAAAAAAAGGTAACACACACTTCTGCTTCTTCACCAAACTGTGTTAAGACCCATATTACCACATCATACTCTGAATGATTTGGGCTATCTAAGCAGAAGGTAGTTTATCTGGATAAGGTATATTTTATCTGGAAGAAATGTCAAAAGACCACAGAGATCAATGGTACACCACCAGGAGCTTTATAATTTGCTCTTCGTGCCACTCACCACATACACCTTTCCAGTCTTGTTATACCTTGAATTCCTTCACATAAGTCTGTGATCTAGTAACACTGGCCTCTCTGCTATTCCTTGAGGAAGACACTTTGTCTCCCAACTCTGGGAACTTTTGCTGGCTGTTTCCCATGTATTTGTGCCAACTCTTGAAAGAAGCCAGGCATTCTAAGAGGTGTAGGTAAGGAAGGAGAGCATTCTAGGTATGAAGGAGAGCCACTGTAAAGACATGGAGGTGGGAAATGGAGCGTCTTGTGTGAGAAACTCTTTACCTCTGTCTCCTGGCCTTCCTGACTTCCTTCAAATCTCAACTTAAGTACCATCTTCAGTAAGAAGCATCTTAATGCTAATACCTTACATCTGAGATTACCAAAACATCTTATTTGTACATAGTTGTTTGCATGTTACTTCTCCCATTAGATTTTAAGCTCCTTGAGGGTAGGGACTATTTTTGCTTTTCTTTGTATCCTCAATCCTTAGCACTGTTCCTGGAATAGAGGTATTTAATAAATGCTTGTTGACTTGACAGTACGGATGAACCATAAATACATAAGCAGATTGGAAAGAAAGGAAGAGGTCAGGTTATAGAGAGCTTTACATGTCAAATCGAAGAGTTTATATTTGATCCTGGAGCTAATAGGAAGCCACTTGGAATTTATTTAGTTGGGTGAAGGGGTCACATAGTTGGACCATGGACTAAAGGCTTGAGGAGATTAAGCTGGTCATTAAGTTCAACATTCAACCTCCTCTTTATACAGATGAAAAAACTGAGGTTCAGAGAGGGTACGTGATTTGTCTAGGATTAAGACAGCTAGTAAATGTCTCAGGAAGGACTGAACTCAAGTTTTCTGGACTCCAAGTCCTGCACTCTAACCACTACACTATACTGCTGCTACTGGTCAGGGCAACTTGACTTGTTTTAGGAAAATCACTTTGGCAGCAATGTGAAGGATGAACTGAAGCAGGGAGAAGGTAAAGACTTGAGTCAGGGAAACCAACTGAAAATGATAACTTTATAAGAATTTATTGGGAAAACAGGTTTCTGTTCCCATCCTGTGAGGCTCAGGAAGAATATCCTTGGATTCCTCCAAATTAACCATACATGTTATATCATCAGGCTCAGACTCTTGACAGGAAGAATTCTACTCGTAATTATTCTGCTGTCCTTGGGGTTAGAGGTGGAAGAAACCTTAGAAAATATTTAGTCCCTCAAGGTCATAGAACATCCAGAATTTGAACCTTCTTCTTCTGCTTCCTTTTCAGTGATGTGTCAACTGTACCTTGGGCTCTGTCTCTCATTAGGAATTAATATGCTTCCCCCGTTAGAATTTTCCTCTCCCTCCCCCTTTCATCAAGGAGGATTGAGATGTTTATGGTGCTAAGAGTTTGCAGTATGAGACTTTCAATAAATCTCCTAAGTTTCACATTTCCCATTCCTGGTTCTCTGTATGTAGAGGAGATTTATTTGACAACAGAGAGCAATGGATTGCAATCAGACAAATGTTTTTGAAAGCTTAGATAGAGAGGGAATGAGTGCCTTTGAGATTAAATGAGATAATCCCAAATTGACAGAAAATTATTCATAGCTCGGATAAATTTAAACTTCAACAACTCTTTCTTTAGCATAATGACTTAAGGCCCAATATTGGCTGGGAATTACCATATCAAGTACAATTTACCAAGGGTTGTAGGACAGGTTTGCTACTATCTGAGTTCTTTTAAACAGTGATTCCTACCTGAGGACTAGCCCTCAGAAATCATGATCTAATATATTAGCATGGTGAAAGCACTTGCTCAGACCAGGCCCTGCCTAAGTTAGGCAGCTGAGTTGTACTCCCTAATATGTGCTCTCCTGGAATGAAGGACCATAAGGATTAGACTTGGAACCAGAAAGCTGGTATTTGAACTCCACATCTGAGACTTGTTAACTGTGTAACCTAAGGCAAGAGATACTTTTTCTTGTCAAACCTCAGTTTCCTAATATGTAAAATGAGTCACCATGCTCATGGGGCCCAAGGAAGGGTCCCCAGCTTTACTTCACTGAATTAGATGATCTTTAATATTCCTTCCAATTTGGAAAGCCCATGTTCTAAGATCATATCAAGTAGGAGGTAAGCTCCTTGAGGGCAGGGCCATTTTGTTTTTGACTTTATATTTTCAGCACCAGCATGATGCCTTATACATTACAGCAGGTAATAAAGATCTGTTGAATTAAACTGAATTCTAGCTCTAACCCTCTATGATTCCCTCAGGCCTGAGCTCCAATCTCCCTGGGGAAGACAGACCAGTCCTGAATTTTCTTATGGGTAAGGGGCTTCCAAACCTTGATGGGCAAATCTAGCCTCCATTTTCTTAGGGATTTTCAACACAGAATAATGAATGAAGGCAGGAATATGTAATTAACTGTCCTCTTGGCTCTCTTTTCCCTTAGGTGGCCCCTTTCTGTGTTATCCTACAGTGCCCCCTCCTGGTCAGGGTGAGGCTTTTAACACCAATGCAAATATTTACCCCCATCCATATTACTAAGAGAGTAAAGTAATTATGAATTACTAAAATAGCACCCATTGCTATAGCAAAAGAACTTTCCCCATAATTAACTAATGAGGTAGGTGATCAGTCCTCAAATAACTCAGAGAGACAAAAGTGACTTGTCTAAGTCACATGGCTACTAAATGGCAAAGTTAGAACCTGAACCCAAGTCTTCTTAATCCAGTCTTATGATCTTTCCATTAAAGAAAGAAGATGCTCAGCATACCTCAAGAGCAGAGAAGCCAGGATGATGAAGTCTTTGGAAACCGTATAATACTGGAATGGGCTGATGGAAAAGAAGTTCAGACTGGAGAAAAGATTAAGGGGGCATGACCCTTGTCTTCAAATATTTGAAATGATGGTCCTGTGAAAGTTATGTTTCATGGGTCTCTAGCCAACAAAAGCAGGACCAGTGCTTTGCACACCAAGATTGCTTATTTAATGTTTGTTTGACTCATAGAACATCAGGACAGAATGAATCTTAGATATTAACTGGTCCAACGCCTTCATTTTACTGATAAGGCAAAGAAGAAAAGAGATGAATTCAAGGTGGTACACTTAGAACAACCAATGCGATGGAGGTGTGGGGTTAGGAGGTGTGGGGTGGGAATTAGATTTCAATGCAACATAAGGAAGAATTCTCTATCAATTTCAGCTAACAGTGGAATGAGCTGCCTTATGTGGTAGTGAGATTTCTGACAGTGAAGATGTTCCAGCAGAGGCCAGACAAGTGCTTTCTGGGGACACTGTGGAAAGGATTCCTACACTCAGTGGGAGATTAGATGACCCTTGAAGTCCTTCCAATGCCATGATTCTGTGATTGTTTGTGAAGGTAAAAAAAACAATGGTTCTCTGGTCTTATCACCAGGCAGGTAAGGCAGACACCAAGGAGAGCTGCAGTGTTGCCTGAAAAGGGCCATGTTTATCATGCGGCTGAGGTGGGCCTGTTTTTTCAGAACTTCTCCACACCTACCTCTAACTCTCCAGTTAATAAAGCTTTTGTTTGAAGGAGTTTGAATGGCTCTCAGAATGGTACTTCCTAATGCCATCTCCCAGGGTCTGGTGACAAGGAGATGAAAACCTGCTGACTGTGCGGTATACCCTTGGCATGGTGAGAAGGGGAAGGCAGGTGGGGTGAGATGGACGGGTATAGAATCATCTTTTCACTGCATTTTATACAGATGTGCACAGCACGGGGTAGGAAGAGGGCAGGAGGATTATTTGCTGACTTTACTCCTAAAAATGGTAATTCTCCTTTCTTCAGCGGGGGTGGAAGGGGGAGAGAAGGAAGATGGACTGGTATGGGATTGTCTTCTGATTTTTATACACATGTGAACGGTGGAATTGGGGGACGGGGAATCAGGAAAATCTGCTGACTGCACTCTTAAAGGTATATACCTCTATACATGGAGATGTATGTACATCTGTCCAGACATGGACAGATAATAGTATTACCTCTTGAATTCTGTCAAACCGATGTGAGCCTCTTCACAGAACAAGAAGAAGAATACCTGCTGAATCTAGTCATATATAAGTATATCTTTGTATAACCGTGGAGGGTGGGGGGTCAGTACGAGGATGGTGAGAGAGAGTAGTATCTACCTATTGCCCTCAGACAACTGCACCCATCTTGTTGGGGAGGGGGAGTAGATAAGTATAAGGTTATATTCTGACTGTATTCATAATGACATACAACTCAGCAATGACAGAAGGAAGTGAGGGAGAGGAGCAAGAAGATGCTGGTTTTACTCATATAGATATTTACCTCTGCATAATACAGGTGGGGAACAGTGCCTCTGACTGCATTCACGCACATGTACATTACTGCATCGGTGGCAGGGGGATGGGAGGCAGGCAGATGTTGGATTGTCTGTGTGTTATATAGAAGGAAGACTAGTCTCAGTTCTAGAATTTAGACATAGGGATCTTTTTCTAAGCCTCAGTTTCTCATCTGTAAAACTAATATTCAGGGTTGCTATGAGAATTATAAGGAAAGTGCTTTAAAAATTAAAAAGAGCTATGGAATATCATTATTCTGCCTATATTCATATACATGTAACTGCATATGAGAGTAAGGAGTAAAAAGGGGAAGGAAGGAAAGCTACATAGCTAGGTCTCAGGGTTGCTATGAGAATTATAAGGAAAGTGCTTTAAAAATTAAAAAGAGCTATGGAATATCATTATTCTGCCTATATTCATACACATGTAACTGCATATGAGAGTAGGGAGTAAAAAGGGGAAGGAAGGAAAGCTACATAGCTAGGTCCATGTCACACTACCTCCTTCCCCCCACCCCCTGCACCAATCTAAGGAGCAGATGGGGTTCAATGAGAACACATGTGGACAGAGAAACATCTAAGAAGGCTGGAAGAGGAATTGATGGAGCCATAACACTGCAGTGAAACGTATCCACTTTTTATCCTCTTTAGACACTGATACAGATACCTGAAGACAGATGAGAAGTGACCTTGAGAAAGATTCTAGTGGTATAGATGGGAGAGATGCCACTGAAGCTGGGCATGAAGGAAAGAAGCACAGCACTGTGGAAAGAACTGGACTTAAAAGTCAGAGGACATGGGTATTAGTTCTGAAATGGAAACTAGTTCGGAACCAAAGAACAAGTTACTTTTTTTGAGACTAGTTCCTTATTTGCAGAAAAGCAGTTGAAGTAGAGGAGAGGTTCTTAACTTTTTTTGGTATCATGGTCCCCTCCTCACCATATTTTTAAATGAATAAAATACAATTCATAGGATTACAAGAAAAATCTTATACTGAAATACAGTTGTTAAAATATTTGTTAAAAGTTCATGAATCCCAGGTTAAGAACTCCTAGAGTTCTTAGCATCCATTATTAGTATCTTCTACTTTTGAATCCCTGTGGAATTTCCACCATCTGATAGAAGATCATCCTACTCAACAATACCTATTCCAGTTGACTCAAGTCCCTTTCAACTCTAAATTTCAACATTCTTTCATTCAAGACTATTTAAGTCCCATATAAGTCTAATAGTTTATGTTCCACATTTGGTTTCTTTGGCTAACAAAAGAGAATATAGTATGGTCCTCACAAAGATGTTGTGAGGATCAATGAGAAAATGAATGTGAAAAGTGCTTTGTAACCACAGAATGCTAAATAAGTATGATCTACTACTACTACCATAGTCAGCTGGGTGGCACAGTGGCTAGAGTGCCAGGATTAGAGTCAGAAAGACTCATCTTCCTGAGTTCAAATACAATTTCAGACACTTAATAGCTGTGTGACCCTGGGCAAGTCACTTAACCCTATTTGCCTCAGTTTCCTCATCTGTAAAATGAGCTGGAGAAAGAAATGACAAATCACTCCAGTATCTTTGTCAAGAAAATCCCAAATGGTGTCATGAAGAGTTGAGTAAAATGGGCATGACTAAAATGACTGAACAACAACAACCACTACTACTACTATTACTACCACTACTATTAATATCACCACTACTACTACTACCACCACCACTACTACCACTTTTGGAAAGGAATGAAGGAGTCTCCACAGGGACACCACAAAAAAAAGTATGTATGTGTGTATGTGTATATGTGTGTATGTATATGTATGTTGTGCATGTGTATATGCGCATACATGTGTGCACAGACATACATGTGTGTATATGCATATAGACATACACACATATATAAAATATATATGTTTTCTCAGTCCTAGGGAATTGAGATCCAAATGGACAAAGCTGTGAATTCAGAGAAGTTTGGCTACAGTGACTCCTATCTCCTTAGTCCTTTCCAGTCTCCCCAAGAGCATTGGTCCTCTGTCCTGAGTCTTTGGGACCTGAAAGGTTCATTCACACCTAAATGTATATGTATGTATTGACAAGGAGAAGTGCTAAAATTAGTCATTCTTGCAAGAGTGAAGAACCTAAACCTAAAGAATGATTTGCCAACAATAGGATTTTAGCTAGCCCTGGGAAAGATACTATTGGATATGGGATACTGTCAAATTGGGCAGAGGGGGTTAGGATTCTAGAGTTACTAGTTTGGAGTCCTAGGTTCTAATTCAAGCTGGGTTATAATTCAATTAATAATTTCCCCCTGGTATCTGCAACATGATATTTCAAATATAAAAAGCAGTTGAAAGAATTCATAGGTTCATGAGATCTAAAAGTCAGAAGGAACCTCAGAGCTCATTGATCCAAGTCATTCTGGATCATCCAGATACCTTCTGAAGACTTCCAGTGAAGGAATTATCTTACTGCATCACCAAGCAGCTCACTGCCTTTCTGAACACCATATCATTAGGATGTTCCTTTTAATACTGAGCAGAGATCTAATTCTTGTTATTTCTCCCCAATTCTGACCATTTGCTCCCTCTTCTACATTACAGCCCATCAAGTACCTGAAGACAACTGTCATATCTGACTCCCCTCTCCAATCTTTTTCTCTCCAGGCTCAACATTCCCAGTTCCTTCACCCAATCTCTATTTAGCATGGGCTTCAATTCCTTCCTCATCCTGGTCATTTTCTTTTAGATGTGCTGTAACTGGCCAGTGTCCTTAATAAAAATATGATACTCATAAATGGAAGATATTACAGCTCCTGTGAGACCATCACCACCCCTTTTTCCCTTTTTTTATTTTTCAGATTTTAGAATTCCACTAATGTAGCAAAAGACTGCAGAAAAGAAGAGAATGGTATACACCACAGAGATCTGGCCTAAGTCAGGGGACTCAAGTTCAACTTCTCCCTCTGACAGAAACTGGCAATTTGACCCTGGGGCATTGTTTAGTTTCTTGATGTCCAGGCATCTCTCTAAGGCTGCATTCCCTACACCAATGAAATTACATGTCCAAGGGGAGGGAGAGGCAGATTGCATTAGCCCCCCCCTTTTTTTTTTAGCGGGGAAGGGGAGGGAGCGGGGGGGGGGGGAAGAGATGCAAATGCGATCATTTGGAGTTTATATCCAAATGCGCAAATCACTTCCCAAATTCCCAGGTAAAGAGTCTTAGAATTTGTCTAAATTCAGAGATTGGAGAATGAGGAGGAGGAATAAAAACAGAAGAGATAGTAAATTTCTCTCTAATCCTATCACTACTGTTGGCCCTTGGGTGCCTAAGATTACCCCTCTCCCTCACTAGCCTTCAGGTACAGAGCTAGACTGGGGTCTGGCACACCCACTTAGGGAAGAACTGGATCCCAGGTGACACACAGCACTGAGGAGCCAAGAGAAGCATCATCAAGAAGCCCTCAGCATAACAGACCAACCGACAGAGGCTGATCTTTGCATTATTCCACCACCTTATATTGATAATACTTTAGGATTTATGAAGTCCTTCCCCTTCCATTAGCTCCCTGAACCTCCCAATACCTCTGTGAGGGATGCTGGACAGGGAAAAGGAAGAACACAGCTGATAGCTGCCTTTGGCTCAGGACATAAAAAAAAACAAAACCAACTACATTCCAGAATACTAAAGGACTTGGCAGCTGTGACTGCCGAGACACTGCCAGTGATCTCTGAAAGATCATGGAAAGGCACCACAGAACTGAAAAAGGGCAAATGTCTCAATTTTTTAATAAAGGGAAGTGAATGGAGCTAACAAACTGCAGGTCAGTAAACTTGGCCTGGAATTCCTGGCAAAATTCTAGAACATTAAAGCCACCTGGCTTTAAATTACTAAACCCCCTAGTGTAGAGACAGTCAGAAAGTCACAGGTTTGAATCCCACTTCTAGTACCTGTTAGCTAGGTGAACAAGGTCATATCACCTACTCTCTCTGAGCTTTGATTTCCTCACACATAAAGATGGGATAAAAATATCTAGGGTGCATACCTCATGAGGTTGTCAAGTGAGGTAATTTATATAAAGTACTTTAAAAACTCTAAAGTATTGTATAAATGTCAGTTGTTATTATCATCATCATTGTCGAGATAAGGAAAGGGTGATGAGCCAGCATGGCTTCATCAAGAACAGGTAATGTCAGACTAACCTTATTTCCTTTTTTGAAATGGGTTACTAAATGGAAGAGGAATGGTGTGGATATAGTTTACCTACATTTTGAGCAAAGGATTTCATACAGTCTCTTGACTTTTTCTGGTGAAAAAAAAGGGAGAGGGAGAGATATACTCTAATTATACAATTTAGTGGGTTTTAGAGTACTGAAGAGATGTTGGCTAGATAATAGAACAATTAGGTAGATTAGTAATTTGTTGAATGACCAGACTCAAAGGCATTAATAGTTCAATGTCAACTTGAAAGAAGGTCTACAGTGGAGTGCCCCAGGAATTGGATTCATCATCATGTACTATTTAATATTTCTATTAATGACATACATAAAGACACAAGTGGTTTGCTTATCAAATTTTCAGAAGACACAAAGATGAAAGAGAGGGCTAATATACTGGATGAAAGAGTGAGAGTTCAAAAAATTCTTGACAAAATAGAACACTGAGGTGAATCAAATAAGAAGAAATGTAACATGAGTAAATATAAAGTCTTACATTTTGTTTTAAGAAACAATTTTGTGAGTACAAGATGAAGAAGCTAGAGACATAGGCACAGCTAGGAAGCAGTTCATCTGAAAAATAGCAAAGGCTCCCTCTTAACCTCTCTGCAGCCTTTGCCGCTGTTAATCATCCTGCTCTTTCTGATACTCTCTTCTTTCTAGGTTTTTGTGTCACTGCTCTCTCCTGGTTCCCTTCCTACCTATCTGGCCATTCCTTCTCAGTCTCCTTTGTTGGATCTTCATCCAAGTCATGCCCGCTAACCATGGACGTCCCCCAGGGCTCTGTCCTGGATCCATTCTTCTCTTCTCCCTCTATTCTATTTCACTTAGTGATTTATTTAGTCAGCTCTTGTGAATTTAGTTAGCATCTTTAGGCTGGTGATTCTCAGATCTACTTATCTAGGCCTAATCTCTCTCCTATCAATCTTCTGTCTCCACCTGTCTATTGGACATCTCAAACTGGATGTCATGTAGTTATCTTAAACTCCTTACGTCTAAAATTGAAGTCATTATAAACTCCTTATGTCTAAAATTGAAGTCATTATCTTTCCCCCCTAAACCCTCCCCTCTTCTAAGCTTCTCTAATATTGTTGAGAATTCCATGCGCCCATACTCCCAGTTACTCAGGCTCACAACCTAAATTGTTAAACTCAATTTCTCATTCTCTCTCACCATCGTCCCCTTCTTTCAATCTCTTGTCAAGGCCTATCAAGTGTTCCTTCATAATGTTTCTCATATATAACCTATTCTCTTCTCTCACATTGCTATCACCCTACTGCAGACCATCATCTCATACATGGACTACTGCAATAGCCTCTTGGTCTGTCTCTCCTCACTACCATTCATCCTCCATTCAGTTGTCAAAATGATATTCCTAAAGTACAAGTCTTATCATGTCACCCCCTACTCAATAAACTGCAGTGGCTCTCTATCATCTCTAGAATCAAATACAAAATCCTCTACTTGGCATTCAAAGACCTTTATAACCTTCCCTCTCCCCCCTCCCTCCTTTCCAGTCTTCTTAAAACACACTCATCTTTACCGACTATGCAATCCAAGTACACTAGTCTCCTTGTCATTCTACTCACAAGGTCCTCAGACTCCAGGCATTTTTATCGGCTATCCCCCATGGATGGAATGGTCTTCCTCCTCACCTCAGCCTCTGGGCTTTTCTGGTTTCCTTCAAATCCCAGACAAAATTCCACCTTCTCCAGAAAGGCTTTCCTGGTCCCCCTTAATGTTTTATCTCTGTTAATTATCTCCAGTTTGTCATGTGTGTCTGTGCATGTTTAGATGTATGCATATCTGTATGTATATATGTGGATACCTAAAATATGTGTATATATCTTGTTTACACACAGCTGTTTGCCTATTGTCTCCCCCTACTAAGCGTGAGCTCCTTGAGAGCAGGGACTGTCTTTTGTTTTTCTTTCTATCTCCAGCACTTAGCACAGTGCCTGGTACACAGAAAGTACTTCGTAAATATTTACTGAGTGAATGACTTCTAACTCTGAGATTCTCTGATTCTGATTTATTTTCTCACTTGACATATGAAGAAATCGAGACATGGGGATCTTGTCAGTTATTGCCAGTCTATAAACACCTGAGACCATGTGTTCTTAAACTTTGTAACTTTCCTCTGACCAAGATTCTGTATACAGTAGGTGTTCAATAAATGTTAGCTAAATTTAACTGAAGAGTTGCAGATTATTAAGAGGTGGAAAGGACTTCAGAAAACATAGTGCTTCATGTATGAGCTAAAAGAATCTCTACAGATCACATAATATAGCCTTATTACATTAAGGATCACTCAAAGTTATACTAGAAGTCATTGGCAGAACCAGCACCAAATGGCCTCTGTCTTCTGACCAGTGGAGCATGGGGAATAAAAAATAAATCAGAAAAAAACCTTGAGCCTCTCCTCTGTGCCTGTGATAGCCATGTCAGCTTCACACAAGGCCTGCACAAAACCATCATCAGTGCTCAAGAATTGCTCTTCAGCCACCATTCCTACTTTGTCCCTGCTACCATCACCTTCTCCAGCTGTCAAACCAGCCACGCCTCAGCCATGAGCTGTCATTTGACTCCTCAGATAAATTCTTCCTGGAATTTACATGTAATTTCTCACGACCACTTACATACCCTTTCTAGATTGGACTGTGGCTGACAGTTTAATGATCATGGCTTGCTGTTTACCTATCATCTGTAATAATGCTCCTATTCTTCTTAAAGTCCATTTGTAGGAAAAGCAATGCTCTCTTAGAGGCAGGCAGAGACCCAAATGATAGTAATTTTCCTCTTGGGTCTGAACGGTTTAGTAAACAATTACTTTTCAATTAAAGGCAGGGTGTTTGGTGGGAAGGAAAGTGAGTATCAGGCGCCTTCTTGCTCAACCCTAATGGTAAAGAGGAATGTTCACCAGAGAAATCGAGGCCATTAGGGTGCAATTTTCATGGCTGAGTTCATAAGCAAAGGCATTTCAAGCTACCTGGAACATTCTGAGTATTATACTAGCAGAAAAAAAAATCAGGAAACTTTTACACTCAATCCTCACTCCTCCAACTTTTTTGCGCATTCCAGCGTGCCCTGGGCATTTGTGGTATGGGATTATGAGAGACTTCCCCAATTGTATGTGGCTTGGAGACTACTGCCCCCACTTTTAGATAAAGACAAAAATTATCTATGTCTTCTATATGAGTGATTAGAGACATTAAAGACTATCAGAGCTGGAACAACTCTAAAATACAGAATGCTTGAATGTGAAACAGAATTTTAAAGTTTGAAGGAGACAGAGACCATCTAGTCTAACTCCTCCATGGTACAGGTAGGAAACTGAGACCCACAGAGGCAAAATGATACAGCCAAGGTTATGAAGCTCCTTGGAAGCAAAGGCAGAACCAGAGTCCTGGTCTCCAGATTCTACTCCAGTATTCTCTATGCCATCTCTTCCTTTCTTTTTGCTGTTTCTTTTGCAACTGCTTACTTGATCTTGGCTGCTAATAAGACTATAGGAGGCAGAACAATAGGTGAAAGAAAAATGACAGGAAAGTATAGCAAAGGAAAAGCACCATTAACTGAATCAAATCAGTCACTGATTAAATTCTGTTCATGGGATCCTGAGTTTGGAGCTGGAAAGAATCACAGGACACAGACAGGATGATGTCCGAGCTGGAAGGAATTTTGGAACAGTATATTGAATCTCTAAGGTCTATTCCAGTCTCAGTTCAAGTGATCTGGAAACTGATCCAAAGAGAGGAAACACCTTACCCAAAGTCACACAGATAAACACAAGTGGCTGAGCCAGAATTCAAAGCCAGCCCTTTTGATTCCAACTGAATGTTCTATGCATTATATTGCACAATCTCTCAAGGCGAGACTCATAGAACTACAGGACATTAGTGAAACATCCTGTTATAATAATTAGCTTATTCTAAGTCTCGAGGTGATAACATGGCCCCTAAGAACACTTAGTTCCCTCCTTTTGGGCTTTCGAGAGTTTGTTTTAGATGTAAAATTCTGAATTCAGCCACTATTACCATGAACACCTAGTTGGAAAAATGTCTAACCCTTAGGCAAAGGTTGGGCTCTCTGCTGAACCTTACACTTATTTCTATCTTTTTGTAGTCAAGACAAAATTCAATTTATTGGAAACAGTTGTGTAACAAACAGCCTCCTGCAGACTGGTACTTCCCTCAAACTGAGTCCTCCTCTCTTAGATGCCTGTAGAGCCAACGACTTTCCTCAGTATCTTTTTTCACTGCCCCAGCTCAGTCCTCCCTTAGCTCCACATTTGCTCTAACCTTTAGAATCCATATATTCAAAATCTCTTCTTCCCCTTATTTCTGAGATAGCTTCTCCTTTGTGTACATTGTTTATTGCATGACCCATCTCTTATACAATGACTTCTTTTGACTTAAGGAAGTAGTTAGGCCCTGTGCACACTTGCTTCTCACTATTAGATTCAATCAAAAAGTGTTCTTCCTAGTCAGGCACCAGAAGTTAATGGGGGATTTCAACCCCACCCTTATACTAGCAACATCTCCTTTACGAACTTCAGTTTCCTCAGCTGGAAGATGAGAGGATTAAACTACATGATCTCTAAGAGTCTTTGATTCCTGAATTCAAAAAGAAGACAGTCTTAACTCAAAGGAGTAGTAGCCCTGAGATGATGTAAAAGACGGACAGGTAGAGGAGGAAAACCATTGGACTGGCTACCTGCATTGTAGCTGCTGTGCTTCAGTCCTATTACATCAGGCTGACCTAGATGACTGTGGTTATCCCGCTGCCTGCTCAGCACCAGTCGCTTGGAAAGCATTGGCCAATAGATGGCAGTACCCTAATGAGATGGGAATGGAATCATTAGAGTTTTGCCTGGGGTCTGAAACCACCTAACAAATTCCCTTGGAGCCTCCGACAGACATTACTGGAGATAGGATATTCCAGTGTAATCATGTTCAATGGAACTTTCTAATTCTAAAAAGTCTTTTTATCCTCCCACTTATATTTTTACTTCTTCTAGGGATGAGTCCAGAAATTCCTGTTCTCCCTACTGAGGGAAGGAAGGAAGGAAAAGAAAAGCATGGAATAATGGGAAGAAACTGTGGGATCCTAGTTTTAGCTCCTTTCTTTCTCCAGTCCTTTTTCTCTTCTACAAAACAAGAAGGTTGGATCAGTTAGTTGGTCTTTAGAAGTCCTTCCAATTCTAACATTCTATGTTTAATGTTCCATATTCTGTGTTCTAAAGTTCATTTCTGCTAAAATATTCTATGTTGTAAGATCCCTTCCTGCTATAACATTCTAAGGTCCCTTTCTAGCTCTAATAATCCATGTTCTTATGTACCTTACAGTTTGAACATTTACTGTTCAAAAGTCCCTTTTGGTTCTAACACATTTAATCTATGACACTCATACTAGGCAAAATACTGAGGGAAAAAAAAGAATACTTTCTAGCCCAGGCTCAACAAATGGTCCAGGAACTGACCAATCTACTAAATTTTTCCAAGGGCTCAGGCAGAAAAAGGGAGAAACTCAGAATCTCTCTCCTTGTCAATTTCTCCTTTGCTTCCCATCCTAAGCACTGGACAAACCAAGTCTGGGTCCCAAAGACAGGTCAGTTTTATGAAGATTACATTTAGTGTCCAGCACATAGAAAGCACTTGATAAATGCTTATTGATGGACTAATTTCAACAGCTTCTATTATGTACCTACTGTGTGTAAGCACTAAGTTAGGTGTTAGACATACAAGGACAAAAACAAAGTAATTTCTGCCTTCAAAGGAACTTTTATTTTACTGGGAAGATTCAATATGTAAACAAGGAAATAAGAGTATATACAAAATAATTTTGTATAATAACAAGAGGAAGAGAGTACTAAAAACTCCAGGAATTAGGAAAGGCTTCATGTATGAGGAGGTATCACTTCACTTGTATTTTAAAGTATCCAAGGGACAACATAATGCAGGAAAGGAATATATTCCAGACATGGGGAGGGGGAGGCAGTTTTGCAAAACCATGGAGGCGAGAGATGGAGAGTCAGGAAAGAGGAACAGGTAACAGCTGTTCTTTTTGACTGGGATGGAGAATACAAAAAGAGGAACAATACAAAATAAGACCTGAAAAATAGGTGGGATCTAAATGTGGAGGGAAAGGGTTGGGGGGGGGGGAGGCTTTAAATTACAGGCTAAGAATTTTTTTTATTTTATCTTACAGGCAATAAGGAAACATTAAAGATTTCTGAGTATTGGGCGAGTTTATAATCCAGGTAAAATCATGAGACTGTTTCAGCGTCTCAGGTTCCTTATGTGTCAAATGGGGATAATTATCCTTCCCCTGACCTTTTCACAGGATGTGCTTTTTAAAAAAATCAGTGAGCTAGTGGATGCCAAAATGCTTTCTAAAGTATTAAACTCTAACTCCATGTAAGGGATTGCTACTAATTACTATTAGTCCAATTATAAGATTATACTGCATAGAAAGTTCCTAAAATAAGATGCATCAATACTATGCATACCTTACCCTTCTGACTATGTCTGCTCCTCTACAGAGCAAAAAATAGCCCTGAGACCTAATTTCAGACAGCCCTTCAAACATGATTCTCTAGCTTTTAACTTTCTGTGAAGGAATCAGGTTGGATCAATGAGCTGTCTAATTTCAAAGCTTTGCAATCACTTCTACCTCCCAGACCTTCCCTCTGCAACTCCATCCCCACCACCTGCTCCCCAAGCCCACTAGGCTCAACTTGTCTGAAAACCAGCTGAATAAAGGGTAAAGATGGTGAAAGGAAATGGGGCAAGTGGCAACAGCCTGTCTCCATATCTCACACTCTGCTCCTACAGGCCAATTTAGAATCACAGAATATTACAGCCAGGAGGAATATCAGAACATAAAATGTTAGTGCATGGAATATAGAATGTTCAGAGCTAGAAGGAACCTTAGACTACAGAATGTTGGAATAAGTGATCTTTAAATATATAAAGTGGCTCCCTACTGCTTGCCTCATATTCAAGGAGTCTCCTTTCATGTGATACCTTAAGTCAGTTTCATAGGGAAACATCAAACTGAACTATTCTCTATCCCTCCCTTGACAGGTACACAGCATTCTTCCACTTTTGTATCTTTACTTCTCCTTTTCCCTACGCATCCTCTTCCCTTCTTTGCTTGTTGAATTCCTACCCAGTCTTAAAAGCCCAACTCAAATGCTATTTCCACCCCCAGTTAGCTCCCCCTACAAAACTCAAGAATGACCTCTTGAACTTGTCCATTGAATTTTACCTAACACTTATTCTGTACCCCTTTAATGTTTTTTTTTATCATACATTATGTACTCTAACTATCTATATTTGTGCCTTATCTTTCCTACTAAACTATAAGATTCAAGAGAGAAAGGATGTCTTACCTCAACTTTTTATCTCTCCCCCATTCACCCATGCCTAAGCCCAAGAGCATTTAATGTTTGTTGAAAGGAGTGAAGACAGGATAGACATGAAAACAAAGAATATCAGAGCACAAAGTCAGAACTGGAAAGAACCCTATAACATAGAATTCTACAGAGAGAAGAGAAATGTATACATATATACATATATATACACATATCTATCTTTATCTCTCTACATACATATACATACATACATATGTGTGTGTGTACAGGAAAGGCTTCATGAATGAAGAGGTGTCATTTCACCTGTATTTTGAACGATCCAAGGGACAACAAATGCAGGAAAGGAATATATTCCAGACATGGGGAGATACACATATATGTATATGTATGCACACACATATACATGCATGTGTGTGTACATATATGTATGTACATATACATATACATATACATGGAGAGAGAGGGCCTTTTAGAACTGAAGCCACCTTTAGAGAATATATGGTCCACTTTGCTCAGATTCCAGGCAAAGAAATACAAACCTAGAAAAGTAAAATAAACTTCTCAAGATCACAGAGTTATTGCTAGAGCTGAGATCAGAACCCAGGTATCCTGATTGTCAGAGCAGTGATTTCACCATCAGTTCTTCCCTTTTTCTGAACCAATACAGGAAGTTAAGAATGGTATGCCAACCAACCAGGTGATATCAGAGATGCTCATCTATGGGTCCCCAGATCCCAAGGACTAGGTAAACCATGAAACAGAACATTATAACCCTGTCATCAGCTAAAAGGCTAGGTCAAAATCATCATTCTGTTAAATTCAATCAGCATTTATTAAGTATTTATCATGTGTAAGGCACTGTGCAAAGAAATGGAAATGGGAGATAGAATAGGAGATACAGGGAAAAGGAAGATGATCAGTTTGGCTAGAATGTAGAATGCATGAAGAACAGTAATATAAAATCAGTCTGGAAAAGACAAGTTGGAGCTAGCTTGGGAAGGGCTTAATGTCACTTCTAAGGCCACTGGTGTCATCACTCACACATTATAAAGCCAGTCTAAAGCTCCAGGAAGGCTTCACAATGGAAATCCTTGGCAGCAGCCTACCTGATCCCTAATAAGTTCCTTCTCCCAAACTGGATATCCCACCCTATTTTGACCATGACAGGCATATTACTTGGTAAGGACCTGCAGGTTCTTCTGTGAAAAATCAGATGACAAAATAGTATGTTGAGGGATGGACAGGGCTTCCTCTTAGTTCAGTCCTGGCCTATGACTATGGATCTTCAGGTACAGGAGTCTTCCATTCTGAAGAAAATAAACTAACCAATAACACCCTATACTTGCAAAGTGCTTTAGATCCCCTAACTGATTTGATCATCATCCTGTTACCACCAAAACTTAGGATTTAGTAGAGAGAGTGCTGAACTTACTCAGGAAGACCAAGATTCAAATTCTTCCCTGGCTATATTAGATGTGAGACCCTAAACATCATCCCTTAAACCAAGTCTCAATTTCTCCACATGTAAAAGTTGGAATAATAATGGTATCTCTTGTTCTGTTGTTTCAATCGTGTCCAACTCTCCATGACCCCATCTGGGCTTTCCTTGGAAAAGATGCTGGAGTGGTTCATCATTTCCTTCTTTGGCTCATTTTACAGATGAGGAATCTGAGGCAAACAGGGTTAAGGTGCCCAGGGTCACACAACTAGCAAGCATCTGAGGCCAGATTTGAACTGAGGAAGAGGAATCTTCCCGACTCCATGCCCAGCACTCTATTCATTGTGCCACCTACCTATCCCATAATAGCATCGACTTCACAGGATTATACTGATGAATAAGAGAGGTAAGGCATATGAAGTACTTTGTAAATCTTAGTGTATTATATAGGGTGCTCCAAAAGTCTTAGAGCAATTTTAAGCTTTAATTAGTACAGTTTTCAATTTAGTTCAGTATTAAGCTATTAAAGCTTAATATAGTTATTTAAAATATCAAAGCTTAAAGCTACATTAAAACTTTTGGGACACCCAGTATAAATATAAGCCACCATTATCATCATCATCATCTTCATCACCATCACCACCACCACCACCATTCCTAGTGGTAAAAGTAACAGGCTCCTCACTTTCCTTCTTGCCCAAGGGGGAAAAAAAGGTGGAGCTGGGTGTATTTTTCCTGCTTGACATTGGCTGGGATGGAGGCAGCAATAAAAGTCCCTTATACTAACAAAAACAAACTTCTCTGGGGCTAAGTAAACAGAGGAGGGAGAGAATGTCTCATAGTGTAGTCCCAAAGACAAAATGAACCCTGTTCCAATCACAATAATTGCTTACATTGGTATAGTTTACAGAGCTCTTCTCCCACTCATCTCACTCAAGGTTCACAAAGTCCAGTGCAACATAGGTAGTGAAAATATTATTTTCTCTTTTTATTCTTTCTCACTTAACCACTCCAGCTAGCTTCAGTTTCCTCATCTGCAAAATGGGTTCAATATTAGCACGTCTGACAGGTTTGTTACAAAGATCAAATGAGATAATATATGTAAAGCACTGTCAACTTTAAAGTGCCATATAAATCCTAGCAATTACTCATAATCATTCACACACCTCCCCTAACTCCTCACTCTCCATCCCCAACCACTTCACTGAAGTGGGAGGTCCACTTCTGGGTAACAATATAGATTTTCAGATTTTTTTGATATATTGATCAGTTTTGCTAACAGCTTTTTTTCTCTTATTTTTTTTCTTGTAAGAAAATTCTTCATTACATGGGCTGGCTTTTTGGGAAGGGTAAGAGGAAACAATGGAAAGGTATGTTAGGTGAAAACAAAAGATATTAATAAAATTTTAATTTTAAAAGATAATCTTGGAAGCCTCTCTGCCTCACATTCTAAAATTCTCAAGTAGCATCTAAGAATTTGGAAAATCCCTTAGAGAGCAGCAAAAACAAAATCCACATTCCACAGATGGGGAAACAAAGTCTCAAAGAAAGCAAATCACTCAAATTATTATTTTTTTCTTTAGGAAAGCCACAGTACATTGCTTCTCTGCAACTAAATCTGAACTGAACAAAGCTGGACCAGTACAGACTCTATCATGTTACTTCTGTCCTCCAGCAAAGAAGCACTTCTCCCCGATCCCCCTAAAATCCCTTACTTCTCCCCTGGTTAACCCTGGAATGGGGCTGGAAAGGAGTGGAAGATCACAGAGTAGAGGAAGCAGGATTATTGACTAACCATGAATTGGGACAAATTGAGCCTGTGGGACAGCCTTCGTAAGCTTTAGTGAAAGGCAGCTGGGCTGGGAATTCCAGGCTGCTCTGGGAACTCTATATACAGGTAATAGAATTCTGTGAGTATTAAAGACAATATCTACCCACCAGCCACAAACAAATGAACATTTTCCCTGCTTATCAATGAGTCGTTTGGGGACTGAATTTCTAGGCCTATTGCCATCCCATTGGCCAACCTGTTGAGCCGGTATTACCAGTTAGTTTGATGAAGCTAAGAAATCTCAACTCAGGGTATGCCTTACCATGGTAACTTTATAGAGAAGCATTATGGGATAGAAGAAAGGGTACAAGACTCCGACTCAGGACACCTGGGTTTGAATCCCAGTTCTGTTATGTTAGAATCTGTGTGATCCTGGGCAAATCACTTAACTGTTCTGGGCCTTAGTTTCTGGTTCTGTTAGACTGCCATGATTTTGTGGCCCCATGATTGTCTTTCAAAACATTTTCACAAGCAACACAACAGGCTTGTGCAGTAAGAAGGGGAGGGATGGCTGTACACTGGAAGGTCCTAAATCACAGTGGTGAAACTCATACCCTGGTCTTCTGACTCCAAGTCCAGTGCTCTTTTTAAAAGACAAGATCAGGCAAGGAGGAAGTAACAGAAAGAATACTATGCTGGTAGTTGGAACGCTGGGGTCTTAGGTCATGATCCACCATTGACTTTTGCTGGGTGACTTTGAAGAAGAAACAAATTTCTTTGTACCTTAGTTCCCTCATGAGTAAAATGAGGATAATTCTTATCCTGCCTGTCTCACTAGGTTGCTATGGGGATGAAGTGAGATGATAGATGGGAAAGCCAGAACTACCATACAAATGCAAGGTGGGAGAGTCACACTGTGTCAAGGCGAGAAATGATCCCAAACTTGCAGCTAAGGGCTTCTCCCTTTCCAGCCTCTTCCTTGAGGGAAATCCATGCCTTCCTTAGGTTTAGTCCCATGGTCCAGACTTCAAAACCTTTCCCTGGTAGATTATGGCTCCCCTTTTGTCCTTGAAGGACATGTCAGGATAGGGTGAAAGGGTTCTATTCTTTTTTTGAATGGGGGTGAACCATGATCCCTGCCTCCCCCCAAATTCCCTTGGTCCTTTCCTTCTCCTCTCTGTCAATGACAAAAGACAAATAGGGAAACCTAAGGAAGAGGCTGTTGTAACCATACAACATATTCACTGAAAGGGATCTTGGAACATAGAATACGAGGCAAACTATGAGAGCCCAGAGCATAAAATGCCAGAACTATAAAGGAACCTTGAGAAAACATCTAATTCAATCCCTTCACTTAGCAGAAGAGGGGGTATCCTCTGCTCTTTCTGGTTACACCTTTTCATAGAATAAGTCTTCCCATAGTGAGCCCACTTCTTTAACTGTAAACACCAGATCCAGAGTGAGGGATACTGAATATTACTTTTTAAAAATGAGGTTCAGGGGCTCAACTAGCCTAGAATGTATAATATTTGAAAACTCAACCTGCTCACTTTTCTCCCCTTGCCATCTTTGTGGTGCAGGTCTGGATAGATCCTCCAGAGTCTACAGGGTCCAGAGATCAGGCTACAGGGCTCAGTGTCTAGAGAGCAGGCCCTATTGTCCCCAGCTCTGGGAACAGGTCCATTGCCTGCTGGGAGCTTTTTTTCCCTTTACTTCACTGCCAGTAGGACTTGGGGCTCAGCTCTGGGGAAACAACTGAATGGATACCTAGATGGAGGGAAGCCAGAAAAATTCCCTGTTATGTAAACTTCCACAAAGAGTTCCTGCAGGGACTGCAGTAACACAAAGATAGTTACCGTGACCCGGAACGGTGTAGTAGCTGATGGCTCCATGCTGGGACTCCTATCAGAGAGGCTGCTGGGCATGGTGCGTCGCTGCCCCGACCTTTCTTGGGGTGACTCTGCAAACAGAGAGTGAAAAATTAAGTGTAAACACAATGTAAAGAAGGCAACTTGGCATAATGGAAAAGAACGTTGAATGGACAAAGGGTCGGAGGACCTGATTGGAATCTTACCTTTGCCTCTTACACACCTGTGTAACCTCAGACTTAATGAGCCTAATTTCTCCCCTATAAAATGGAGATGATAATCTCCTTGGGGCAAGTAGCTTTTCTCTGTGAGCCTGTTTTCTCATCTCCCCTTACTAGCTGTGTGATTCTGGGCAAATTACTTATCATTTCTCAGGCTCAGTTGCCTCATCTGTAAAATAGGGATAAAAATAGCACCTCCCTCACAGGGCTGTGTGAGGATCAAATGAAATAACATGAAAGTCTTCTGCAAACCTTAAAGCACTATACCATTGTTAGCTATTATCTTGAATCTGGTCCAATGGGATGGGCAGAAGCAGCATGGAGTAGGGGAAAGTGCAGGTGTTCATCACTGAACCTGAGCAAGTGGCATCCTCTCAACAGGCTTCAATTTCCTTTTCTGTGAAATGATGATAATAACACTAGCACTACTTACCTCGTAGGGCTGTCATGAGGAATAGATGAGTTATCAGACACAGGAGCACTTTGGAAGGTGCCATCATAACTGAAAAACAACTCACATTTATAGGACCCTTTAAATTTAAGGCTTGCCAAGAACCTTCCCCACAGTGACCCTGTGACCTATGTGGTACAAGTTAGATTCCACTTTCTCAGACCATGGGATTTAAGACTTTAAGGAAGAAGGTGTCTTAAAGGCTACTTAGTCTGCCCCTGTAGTTTTATATATGTAGGTGAATCACCTTGTTTAGGGTCACCCAGGGAATAAGTGGCAAGGTCAATATTTGAATCCAAGTGTTTTAACTTTAAATAGAGTGCTCTTTCCACTAGATCGTCTTGTATGTTTAACTTTACATCACAGATGAGGAAACTGAGATTCAGAAATTTTCCATGATTTGCCCATGGTCAAACAACTAGTAAGTATGAGAACAAGGATTTGAATTCAGTTCCTTTAGACCATCCACTACATCTCTGTCTTGCACAATATAAATTTTTCTCATAGCCAGACTGCTATTTCATCAAAATGGGGAGCTCCAGGTGAGGAGCTCCCTCTGCCAATACAGACTGGACACTTCTCTGAGACTGAGAGTCTGAAGAGAGTTGCCTGGGACAATGAGAGGTTAAATGATTTGTCTGGGTGCCACAGCCAGAATATGGCAGAGGAAAGAGTCCAACCCAGCGGTTTTTGACTCCAAGGCCTGTCCTCCACCCACTTCTTGCCATTGCCTCCCCTGTCATCGAAATATAAGTGATCTTCATAGCAATAAAAACCTTAAGATGAACTGGAAGAAAAAGACAAAGGATATTGCTTCCTCCACTCAGACAGAAACACATACAAGTATATCCAATCACCACATTACTCCACTCTGAGAGAAGCTTTTTCAAGAGACTGAGACAGGTTTATTTTGGGAGCTTTCCACACTTCTCAGTCTAATCTCCTGGAACCTGCCTGATGTGGGACTCTAATGACTGCAGAAACAGCTGAACCTGAGGTTCCAGTTCACAACAGTAACCCACATTTCTCTCTTTCTTTTCAGTTTACAAGGTACCTTCCTCTCAACCGTCTCGTGAAAGATAGGAAGTACAATCATCACTATACCCTTGTTAATGGATGAGGGAACTGAGTCCAGGTTGATTCAGAGTGTGGTCTTCTAAGATCAGAATTTGCCCCATTTTTCCATATTCCTTTCCAGATCTTATCAATGATTCTTGAAGCTGAAGACTGAAAAGATGAATAACTTCTATTCACTTCCACACCATTTTAAGGATTATGAAGCACTTTCCCGGTAACAACCCTATGATGTAGTACTGGTATTACTTTCATTTACAGGTAAGAAAACTGAGGTTCAGAGACACAAAACAGCATTCCCAAAATCATACACTCAATCACTAGTACAATGTCAGAGCCATAATTCAAACCTAGGGAACTCTTGGTTCTAAGTCTAATATTCTCACCATGATGCCTGTGGTCATAACAGATGTTTTAAGGAGGTAACAGCCACTGTCAGCCAAGATTTCTTTCCAGAGGATAAACAGGATGAATGAATGGACTGAGTGGTGGAAGGAGGGAATTCCCTACGGCCCAGCCCTGTGGACTATGGGGAACAGATGGCACTGCATGACAAGGCTAACAAGCCCCAGGTCACCTGTGTGGTCAAACCACCAAATGCCCCTGCCTGTAAGACAGTCCCCCACAGTTCTGGTGTACCCCAAAACTGGGGGCGATTGTTACTGAGGGCCAGGAGGTCACAGTGATAAAAGCACTGGATCTGGAATTGGAACCTAGGTCCAAATTTTGTCTCAAATACTTATTAACAGTGTAACTGTGAACAGGTTACTTAACCTTGAGAGGCTTCTAATTTTTCAATTATATAAAAAAAAATGGACAATACCTTCTGTACCTACTTCATAAGCTAAAATAAGATAATCCATGTAAAGTGCTTTGTGTAACCTTGGGCAAATGACATTACTTCTCTATATTTTGATCTCCTCATCTATATAACTGAGGATGGGGAAGAGTTGGGCTACATAATCTCTGAGGTTCTATTCATCTCTAAAGACTATACAATAATAATATTATATATAATAATGTAATAATAATATCTGTAGCCTGTGTCAGCATGAGGCTGTTGCAGTAGCATGAGAGAGTCAGAGTTTGGATTTCCAAGTACTCTCCTTCTCCTGTCCTATAATCTTCTCATTAGTCTGTACAAAATGACCCTCCCACCCTAACCATCTCCTAATTGCAGCTATAGGGAAACCTCTTAAGATATGGTCTAGAACAGGCCTGCACAACCTGCATCCTTCAGGTCACTTGAAGCATGCCAAAGGATTTCGATGGCCTGTGGAAAACGTAAAGGATGTTTTCCTCTACATTTTCCACAAGCCACCCAAAATCCTTTGGCAGGTGCAGGTTGTGCATGCCTGATATAGAGGGTAGACACATTATTCCAGATATGAGGTATGTTTGCCTACCTGACAAACCTTAAGACCTTTCCCTTTGGACCTTTGGTGCCACTTGTAATGCAGGTTTAGCCAAGGACATCAACCTGTCCTTCAATGTCCATCTTTCTCCCTTAGCATCCAATTCAAATCAATTTAATAAAACATTTATTAAATCCATATTATATATGCCTCCTCTGATATACTCTTTTTGTGTCTTAGTGTGGCTTGGAGGTAACTCTGGGTTCTCTCAGACTATTCCAGTCCAGTACAATCTTTGGTAGGTCCTTCCAAGATATAAGGGCTTCATATATAGTCCTAGCAATGGGCAGGGTTTGCTTGACAAATGAGGACCAGCCTAAGTGATCTTAAGTCTACCTCCACAAGACTGATGAATCCTTTGGGTCACAGTAATTCATGAAGACCATCCACAAAGGCATGAAGTGACTGTAATCTGCACTGGTAGAGAGAAGACCCACAATGAAATTAACCACCATCACAGGTCTTTATCACCCCTTGTATAAGACTCCTAATTGATCTTCCTTCTTCAAGTCTGTCTGCTCCACATGACCACCAAAAGAATATTCCCAATGTACAGTTCTGACTACATCAACTCCTTCTCTCCATATTACCCCTCCTGTAATCACTCAAAAAGCTCCAGTGATTCCCTATTGTCCAGAGGATCAAATATAAACTCTTTTGTTTCATATTTAAAGGGCTTCACAATCTGGTTCCAACCTGGTTCCAGGCTGTTCCAAGTTCCTGACTAGAGCTAGCTGTCTTTCACAGAGCAGTGAAACATTCAGCTGATCAGTCAACCAGTCAACAAGCCAATTTATTCAGTGCTTACTATAGACCAGGGACTGTGCCAAGCACTCAGAACATAAAAAAAGGCAAAAACAGTCCCTGTCCTTAAGCAGCACCCATTCTAACAGAGGAAATAGCAGGAGAACATGTACATGCATGATATATTTACAGAGTTGATGGAAGGTTATATCTGAGGGGAAAATACTGGCAGCTGAGGGAATGACATGAGCTTCCTACACAAAGTGAGACTAGAGCTGAGGCTTGAAAGAAGCCAGGGAATCTAAGGTGGAGATAAGGAAGGACAATATTTCAGACATGGGGAACAGTTGCAAAGGCACAGAGATGAGAATATTGTGCTTGAAGAATAGCAAACCGGGCAATGTAGCTAGCTCATTGTGTGTGTGGAAGGGAATGAAAGGTAAGAATACTGGAAAGGTAGGAAAGAGTCAGGTGATAAACAATTTAAATGACAAACAGAGAAGTTTCTAAAGATCATCCCTCCAAGGCAGCCTCTGCTTAGTAAAAATCCCCAGAACATGATTAATCACTTAGAAGAGCCACAAACCTTCCAGATCTCTAAATGATGACATGGATGACCTAGAAACAAGCAAGGCCCATCTTGACAAGAGGATTAACAGCATCTTCCCAGATGGAACTGAGTCGTGTAGTCACATCATCCCTATGATCCAATATGTCCAGATTAGCCCAGATAGGGCAGAAGGCAAGAGTTTCAAATCAATGTCTACTGATTCTCCCTGGGTAAAACACCAACTCTTACCCTAAAAGCTGGGAAACTTGGATCATTCTAGGGATGCAGATTCATATTGGTGTCTGCTCTCCTTCTAATGGTGCCCACCGTAATCACAGAATCCCAGAACAGACCTGGAAAGTCATTTAGTCCAACACATATGTCAATCAATCAATCAAGCATTTAGTAACAATTACTGCATGGCAGGCACTAAAAAGCACTGGAGATACAAAGAAAGGCAAAAACACAAATATAATTTCTGCTTTCAAGAAGCTTACATACTAATGGGGAGAAACAATGTAAATTCAAAGATATATATATATAAGATATATGCTTTACTTTACCCTTTATGAAACTCAAAAAGAAATCACTATTTCCATTTGAAAGAATTTGTCAGACTCTTTCCTCCCTGATAGGAAGACTCTTATCCCCAGAAAATCCCCCAAACATGATTACACACACACACACATACCCATACACACACACATGTGCTAAGTAGAAGGAAAGTGACCTAGAGGGGAAAGAAGGCTCAAGTGACTGGGGAGATTCCAAAGGCCTCCTGCAGAAGGGGGTGCTTGAGCTGAGACTTGGAGGAAGTCTGAGATCAAGAGGCAGAGGTGAGTAGATGGTACATTCCAGGCACAGAGGCCCACTCCTGCTAAGACAAGGAGATAGAAGATAGGAATGGCCTGTGCAAGAACAAGCAGGCCATTGCGACTGGATCATAGTGTATGTTCAGGGCTCCACAAGCTAAGAAGACTGGAAGTGTAGAAAGGCTCCAGGTTGCAAAGAGCTATAAACACATCCAAAAAAGGGAATTTATATGTGATACTGGAACTACTTATATGTGATACAGGAATTTATAGAGTTGAAGGAGAAGGGTAAAGATACCCTTAGAAAAATCCTTGTGGCATCTGTGTGGAGGATAGATTGGAGTAGGAAGAGAGTGAAGGCAGCCAGACCAATGAGAAATTATTGCAATAGTCTAAGTGAAAGGTGATAAGACCTAAACTAGGGGGTAGCTGTGTGAATAGAAGGAAGGAGATCTATACATATATAGATACGTATGCATACATATATGCTACAACACCTGGTTTTGCCAATAACTAGTAATGTGATCTTGAGAAAAGTCATTTTTCTCATCTGGGGCACAGTTGCCCCATCTGTAAATTGAAGGCATTAGAATAGATGATATCTCAGAATTATCATTTTAATCTTTCTAGCAATAACAAACTAAAAAAGACAGAATTCTGGGCTTAATTACTGTATAGTTCAGTAACCTTCAAACAGAAGACAATTTGGTTGCCTAGCAAAAAGTAGCACACATTATCTTAGCTAGTCATCTAATTTAGACTGCTTAGGGCACTGTGGATAATTCAATGTGGTCTAACCTCACAGATAAATAAATGGCCCAACAACGTTGTCTTTGTAGAGGCTACGAAATCTTTCCTGAGTTCTCTCATTTATGGGTAAGAACTTTACCAGGATGGAGAAATCCAAAAGAGAGCCTGGGAACAAACTCCTTTCAGCTCCTCCCTCAGTGGGGCATTTTACAAATGTCTAGGTCCATGAGGGGGTGGTGAAATAAGGAGGCCTTTATGGCTGTGTATTTGCTTCATGAAGTCAAAAATGTGAAGCTGGAAAGGAGTTTTGGAGGTTATCTAGTCTGGTACCCTCATTTTACAGATGAGGAAACTGACACCAAGGGAGCTGATATGACTGCCACAAGGTCATGTGGGTAATGAGTGGTAGACTTGGAATTCTAACCCAGGTCCACAGATGACAAAACCAGCACTCTTTCCCCACCACACCTCTACACAATTGAAATGCTACCTTATCTTGCCTCCGCACAGAACTTACAGAAGTGGCTCTGTGCATAGAATTAATTTTTATGATCTTCTTAGTCAGTAATGAATTTGTACCTTATACCTCACATAGCCCTTAATTTTCGACCTCTCTAATGTACAAGGGATTTAGAATGCAATATCATTTATTATGTTTATCTATCTGTGTTTGTGTCTTACTCCCCTACTAAACTATAAATTCTCAAAGGCACAGGGTGTGTCATCCCTAAATCTTGAATACTCCTTCTGTACTCAGCACAGGTCTCAGCATACAATAAGCACTTAATATTCATTCGTGAATGAATGAATGAGTGAATAAATCAATGCACGAATCAATGGCAAACACAGTTGCCTGCCTTAATTCAGGAGAGATGAAGCTCCTTTGGGGGATTTCATCCAAACAGATGTTGCATTCCTTTCTGAAAAGAAAGCTGTATGGTCTCTGCCAGACAGTTCTTCTACTGCTACGTGGAGCTGACCCACTGTTCAGATTCAAAGCTTGCCGAGGGATACACAGTTTCAGAAATCTTTTAAACACCTAAGACTACTTAAGCAGGAATCAGTATTCTGATTCCTGAACTACCTGGACATCCATCCAATGTTTACAAAGCAACAGAGTCCATACATTCTAGGGACTCAGGTAATAAAAACTGTGCTGTAATAATAATAATACTTCAAAAGGTCAGTGCTTTCATTGATGTGCCCCCTCCACCAATCAAATCTGAAAGAAACTCCCTCCTTACCCAATATCTAGTCATCCTGGGTTGTCACGGCCAAAAAGATTATGTCCTAGTTGCCAGTAGCGATGAGCCTTGCTGCAACAACTGGGCTCTTTGACAACAGATACACATGGTCCCTCCCTACCCAGCTTGACCTCAAGGCAGGAAAGCATGGTAGGATCAGCCAGGACTCATGCTTCGCTAGTGTGGCCTTCAAAGAGTTATTTCCAAGATGACATATGATAATGGAAGGATGATTTTGACAGAAGGTAACAATGTAATTGTAATGAGGGTAATTGGGTGGCCCAGTGGATAGAGTGTCAGGCCTGGAGTCAGGAAGAGTCATCTTCTTGAGTTCAAATCTGGCCTCAGACACGTACTAGCTATATGATCCTGGACAAGTCACTTAACCTTGTTTGTTTCAATTTCCTCATCTGCAAAATGAGTTAGAGAAGAAAATGGCAAACCACTCCATTACCTTTGCCAAGAAAACCCCAAGTAGGATCATAAACAGTCAAGATAGGACTGAAAAAATGACTGAACATCCACATCAACAATGTATTATGACCTCATTTCCACAAGTCATTCATGGTTTTGAGTTCTCACCTCACATCTGGCATGGAAAATAGCATGAGGAAATAGAGGTCTGGGAGCCAAAAAACCTGGGTCCAAATGCTGCCTTTGCTAATTACTCCATGTGTGACCTTGGGCAAATCTTTTAACCTCCTTAGACTTTAATTTCCTCATCTGTCAAATCAAAATATTGAACTAGATGATCTCTAGGGTACCTTCAAGTTCTGAAACCTATCATGCTATGATCAGGTCTTTCCAGTATCCCTTTATCTGGAATGACTCCCTTCCTCCTACCTACCCCCACAACTCCCATGGCTTAGAACGAGTGTAAATAGCAATTGTTTTCTGTTCAGTACAGAAACGTTGAGGATCTTCCCCTCCCAGAATGATATTTTTGTAATGGCAAACTGGGCCACCTTTTGTCTCAGTTCTTACCTAGACCTTAGTCATAGAAAGGGCCTTGCCAAAGAAAATGAGGCCTGGGAAAGACTTTAATTTAGAAAGGCCAAGGTCATCAAGGCCATTACCAGTCCTCGTGACTTTTGTCTTGCCACTGGACTCTGGAGAAGAGAGAGAGTGAGGCTGAAGGCTTTGTGCAGCTCTGCCTCATTTCAATCCAATTCACAAACAAGCGAAGACATTACCTGTGATGTCACTGGTCCTCTTCAAAAATGAAGGACCACCACTTCCAACAACAACATCTCCTATCTCTCCCTAGTCCCCTTCATACCTTTTGAAGCTCAGCTTAAATGCTCGCTTCTCCAAAAAGACCCTTCCGATCCTGCTCCAGATGAAAGTGGCCATTTCTTCATCTGATTCCAAAGCCTTTTCAACATCTCATGCACTTTTCCTAGTCTAATTTGTGCTATTTATAAAAGTGCCTCATCTCTCTCCTAGACTGCAATGTCCACATTGCAGGGAACTTCTTTCTATCTTCCCTAGTTTCTAACAGAACTCTAAATGTTAGGTCTTTTCTAGCCCACTGGGTACTACCTACAAATTCAAGGAATATCAGGATCTTAGAATTACAGAAATTTAGAGCTAGAAGGGATCTTACAAGTGATTTTTGCCCAAGCTACTCATTTTACAGATGAGTAAACTGAGACAAGGAGTAATATAGTAGAAGAAGACTGGATTTGGAATACCTAGAATAACCTCCCAAATGGATTTAAATTCCATCTCTGCCTATTTATTACTTTTAGTCTTGGGGCCTCTTATCAGTACTATTTCATCCACACACAGTGCTTCTACATTTCTTAGCCATCTGCATGCCTTCCAAGATACCCTCTGGGGAGCTATCCCATGGGGACAATTTCTCCCCATGTGCTACTAACTTCCTTCTCCACCCTACCCCTGCCTTGCCCTGGCTAACCACAGGTACCTACCTTTTCTTTCATAGTATCATAGGATTCTGATCTGGAATTGGGGGTCTTGGACCTAATATAATATAATTCTCTCATTTTAAAGATAAATAAACTTGAGGTCCAAAAGGGAGGAATGACCTGCCCAAGACCACAAGGCATGGAGGATCTTCATTTGACCATTGAGCAAACTGAAGCCCAAGAAGATTAGAATCAGTCTCTCAGTTGCTCACCTTGTTTGAGGCAGGGACAAGTTAGAAACCAGCACACAGCAGTCCCTTCACACTTGCTGAAGGAAAAGAACAAATGAATAAATGAATGTTCTCATCCAGACCCTTAAGAGACAGGGTAAGGATTGCTAACTCCATTTGATGGATGAGAAAAATGAAGCAGTGCATAGCCACATGCATCTGTCTTGGGTGTATCTTACAACATGTTGCAGCTGATGGTCACTGATGGGCCAGGGTCCAACATGAGCTCGGGAGACTAGCTAATGTTCCATGTAAAGTGAAATGCCAGCAGCACCTGTTTGAGGCTTATTTGCTTTTTGTACTGTGTCTTCTTCAATTGACCTGGGACATTAACCCTTTTGCCAAAGGACTCTCTGCTTTTTGGGATTATGATGAATTTCAGCCAGCACATCTGGCTAATGCTGGACCTATTGGGAAATGTTGGCTAGAATATAATAGGAGTTTGGGCATACCTGGCATGAGTGGATAGATAGCCTTCCCTGATCACACCCGCACACCCTCATCTCCTGTCTCCCTTCTCTTGTAGAATTTCTAGCCTATCTATACAATTTAATGAGTAATTGTTCTCTGATTTATAGAATGCTAAGATGAAAGGGACCTTAGAGACTATCCAGTCTGCCCTCTCCTTTTACAGATAAGGAAAATTGAGGTGTAAAGAGAAATGACTTACCCAAGGTTACACAATCAATTATTGTCAGAGTCAGCTGGAAATTAAAAGAAAGAAGAAATACATTTCAACCTTCATCTGCCCAGAGATAGCCCCACCAAAAATAAATAAATAAAATAAAATAAACTCAGTTTCATGTAAATGCTGCTAGCTCTGTTGCCATGGATACCCCCTAATCATGAAGAATGACTGTTACCAGTTCCCATGGAAACCTGAAGGCCTCAGGAACATCCTGTAATTCCAGGCCAGACAACACAATTCAGTTCATGGGCACTGCCCACAGCTGAGGGTTTGAGAATAAGGGAAAAGGCTGCCCTTTTCTTCCTCCAAGCAGAAGTGCATCTTTAGGGTGCTGGCAGGAGAGAAGAGCATAAGGACCACATAGGAGAGAGGCTAAAGCCTAAGATGTCCAGAGGGTGAAGAACATAGACAATGTTCAGCTGATTACCACCCACCTGATCACCAGGAATTGGGGCAAAGTGAGGAGAGCAGGGCTGAATCATTGACTTGCAGTATGCCTTTGTAAATCCACATGACTTCTCAGTATCACTGATAATAGAGAGTTAAGAAAGATGACTTAGAAGTTGGGAAGATAAGGTTCAACTTCCAACTGAGTTGCTAACTTGCTATATGACCATGGCTCGCAGTTTTCTTGTCAAATGAAGGGACTAAGTTAGATGGGTTGTTTCCAACCTTAAGAGTCTACATTAGATATATCTCAGGGATCTAGCCTGACCCTATGTAATTCAACATTTTTATCAGTGGTTTCAATGAGCCTTAGAGCTCATTAAATCTGAAGGTGACTCCAAGGGATTACTAACACACTGGGTGACAGTCAAGATTCTAAAAGATCTTAATAGACTACAGCGCTTAAGTAGGCAGCTTGGTGGAGCAATGAACACAGTGCCAGCTTGGAGTCAGGAAGACCTGAGATCAAATCTCTCCTCAGACATTTACTAGCTCTGTGACCCCAAGCAAGTCGTTTAATTTCCCTCAGCCTCAGTTTACTTATCTGTCAAATGGGAATAATAATAGCACCCACTTCATTGCATTATTCTAAAGATCAAATGATATAATATTTCTAAAGCACTTAGCACAGTGCCTGACATGTAGTAGGAGCTATATAATGTTTATTTCTTCCCTTCTTTCATTAACCAACCAGAATTAGATGAAATACAATGGGGATATCAGCAGCAACAGCAATAATAGTGAATATTGATGGAGCACTTTTAAGTTTGCAAAGTGCTATACAAATATCTCACAACATTCCAAAGTGCCATTATTATCCCTACTTTACAGATAAGGAAACTGAGGCTGAAGTTCAGCGACTTGCCCAGGACCACACAATTCAGAAATGTTTGAGGCATGATTTGAACTCAGGTCCTCCTGACTCGAAATCCAGCAACTCTCACCCATTGCACCACCTAGATGTGTGGGTTAAATGTAAAGTTTAATAACAGCACATATTTCACAGGGTCGTTGCAAGGCTCAAGTGAGATAAATTTTGTAAATGGCTTAGCACAGTGCCTAGCATGCTGTAGGTACTCTATAAATGCTTATTCTGTTCTATTCTATCCCATTGCACTAGGATGCTGAGAGGATGGGAGTTTACGCCATATGAGGATCAGTTCAAGTAACCAGGAATGTTCCAATGAAGAGATCCTGTAATTTCCTGAGATTCTCTGGTTCCAAGAGGAATACAGAATGAAGCACTTCTCTCAGTTCACATTTGCAGAGACCCTCTTGCAGAGGCCAAGTGGGGCAACTTTATCTCATCTTTTATTCCCTGGGGATTCCCTGGTACCCCCTCTGAGGGAGCTAACAATCTGAGGGAGGAAAACAATCCTGAGTCACAGTCAGAACAGAACCCATTCCAGCTAGGAACTTGGCTCCCTTTGGGGGCATTGCTCCTCCCTTCTCTCCCACCTGTATCCTAGTTCTCAGAATACTGGGTATGGAGCCAGGAAGAGGAGGGTAGGGACTCCTAAAAGCTGTTATTATCATTTCTAGACCTATCCTATTAGAATCAAGATAACACCCTGTGATTAGACCCCTCACACTTGGTGATGAATAGATAATAATAATAATTAATATTTAGTATAATAATACTGTACATTTGTACAGTATTTCTAACTTTGCAAAGCACCCTCACAGGCATTATCTCATTTGATCTTGTGGCACAGAGAGGTAGTGACTTGCCTAAAATCACACAGTATGCTGGGAACAGAGTTAGGATTCAACTCTGGGTTCCTTTACTGAGAACTTTTGACTTGGGTCACCAGCTCCTGAGTTCTGACTCTTTTTGCAGCTACAGAATAGAATCATAGGCTTTTGAATCAAAAGGGACCACAGAGATCAACTCACCTGACTTATTGATATTATAGATAAGTAAACTGAGGTTCAGAGATGTAAAGAGATCAGCCCAACTAACTTGCTCTAGGACATTGGGAAAGTGATCTCTCTCTCTCTCTCTTTCTTTCTTCCACTTTTCTCCTCCAAATGAATATATTATCTTACATGGACCCTTCCCCCATCCAACTTTAACAGTCTACATTCCACTACAGGGATCTAATCTCAGCCCTGTGCAACCACTGACATCACACTGATTCTCTTTCTGCTCCCCCTGCTCCCTTCTAGCCATGAGAACCCCCATCCCTGAGGTCTTCCTTCAAGATTCCTCATCCCTGCCTGTGGCTCCAAGACCTCTCACCCTGAGCTCCTCAAATGAGCCTTTTCAATTTCACAGACATGTGTCAGCACATCGAAACCAAGGTCTGAGAAGAAGAAAATCAAGCCTAGAACCAACACTGAGACTGTCAGTAACAGGAGGGGAAGGGAAAAGCAAAAGGCAAACAGGGCTTCTTTTGGAAAATACAAGCCACAAAACTGCTTCTCAGACAGCCAATGGCTGTCAAAATCAACAGAGGCAACTTGGAGAGGTAGGACAAAGACCATGGCTTCAAATAAAAAACTATGGCATGACAGGTAACAGAGTGAGATGGAAAAGTTATTTACTACTCCCAGAATCTGGAGACCTGGATTCAAATTCTGGCCCTGTCATTTACTAGGATATGTGACCTTCAGCAAGTCCCTTGACCTCCACAGCTTGTTTCTTTTCTGCAAAATGGAGATATAAGTATTTGTAATGCCTTCCTCAGAAGGAAGAAATCAGTTGGCAAACTATAAAGTACTGAATAAATAGGGTCATTTATTAATAAGGTTATGATTTCACTCAGACTTACAATCTCAGTTTCAAAGGGTCGAATTGACATAATTGATAATCTTTAGGGTTTTCTTCTCTATACACACATGTGGTTCATCTGGTCCACAGAGCCAAGAGTACATTTTCCAAGAACTGAAAAAACTGTGTGTGTGTATGAATATGTGTGTATATATACACACATATATATGTATATTTTTTCTCTCCTGTCTCTATCTTTTGCCTCCTCTGTCTTTCCTCTCCTCTCTCTCTTTTTATCCTTCCTCTTTAACCATTCCTTTCTCCTTCCGTCCTTCCCTTCTCCCTTCCCCCTCATCTGTATCTTTGTCTCTGTGTATGTCTCTCTTTGTGTCTCTGTATGTGTGTCCATCCGTCTCTCTGTCTCTCTCACTCTCGAGCTATTGAGATCTCCCTCACTTACATATTTATGCAATCAAATCAGAGGAAATAATGCCACCAAGGTCTGCTTCAAAACTCATGGCCATATGGACTGATTTTGGACAGATAATTAAATATTGAACAAATGTTGCAGGGCCTCCTCTGGAGTGCAGTGTCTAAAAATAACTGCTCTGCCCTGGCATAGCTCTGGAGTACAAGCACCATGCTCCCTCAATCCCTCCCTTGGATATTCCCTCCTAGCAGATACAACCGATTCTATTGCAGTGTTAACATTGGGGAGAGGGGGGAAGGGAAGTAGGAGAGGAGTTAAAGGAAGGCCTCCATGGGACCCTCCCTAAAGGAAAACAAAACCCCCATTCTCCATGTAAACACCTAATGTTCTTGACCAGGAAAGGCTCTCCCTTTCCTGATATGTAAAGCAGCCACCCTTAAAAGGATAAAGGGGAAATTACTGGCTTTTGTGGATGTTTAAAAAAAAAATCCCTTCAGGTTTGAGATATGTTTATATGGTTTGGTGTGTGTGTGTGTCTGTATTTTAAATTATATTAAGTCTTAAAGGTGGCAGTTAAGTGAAGCATCAGATAGAGTGCTAGACCTGGAGTTAGGAAGACTCATCTTCCTGAGTTCAAATATGGCCTCAGACACTTACTAGCTGTGTGACCCTAGGCAAGTCATTTTACTTTGTTTACCTCAGTTTCCTCTTCTGTAAAATGGACTGGAGAAGGAAATGGCAAACCACTCCAGTGTCTCTGTGGCCAAGAAAAGCCATCATGCCTGGAATGACTCAACAACAACCGAAGTCTCAAATGAGACTTGCTATGGAGTCGGGCTCATGGAAAATTTTGTAGTTTGCCCATCACTGATTGCTTGTGTAATGGAGTAATTACAGGAGTCCCTAGATTTTCTGGATTGGATTCTACTGCAGGGGCCATACCATGAAGCATGTGCTGACTCATCCCTAGGATTCATCCCTTAGTGACAAGGACCATGAGGTCCAACCAGGAGCCTTGGCAAGGGGCCCACCAGAAGGGGCCAGGGTAGGGGTCATCCTCATGCAGGCTCCATGGGGACAGAGCTCCCTCACACGCCCTCATCCCCAATGGCTGAAGTCTAGCAGATCAGAGGAACAAACCCCTCATTATCCTCTACTACATTTGGAAAGAACAAAGACTAAGAGTCAGGAGGACCAGGTTTTATTCCTGGTTTGGCCAGTAGCAAGCTGCATCCCCTTGAGTCAAGTCAAGTAATCTTCCTAAGCTTCAGTTTTCTTTTTTGTAAACTGGGCTAGATTCCAGATCTAAACATTATACCTCCATGTATTACCTGGGTCATTCCTCTCTTCCACTCCATATCCAAACATAAATACTTTAGACAATGAATGTATTCTTACCCCAATTTTCCCATACTAAATTCTCCTTCTTCTTAGTATGAGGGCAACCCTGGGTTTCTGTCAGCTTCACTGACAGATCAGAAGCTCCCAAGGGTCCTCCATCTACTCAGCAGGAAGGACTTCAGATAAGGACCCAACACAGGCTGTCAGTTGCCTGAGGACCAACCAAGTTACGTTCAGAAAGGCTCCTCGTCAGGTTGGCCATAGAGTGATTAATTTTTCAGTCACAGTAAATTACAAAGACTGCATAACAGGATCTCAACATGTGTGAGAGGAAGGAATGCCCACACCGAGGAAGCACTGAGCAAAGAAGTACTGAAGCGTTTCCACTTGAGGAAGGGAGGAAACTTATGCCCAGAGAAATCAAATGACTTAGTGCCCAAGGTCACACAACTAAAGAAGAAAGCATTTATTAAGTGTCTATTGTATGTCAGACACTGTGCTAAGCACTGGGGAGACAAAGAAAGGCAAAAAACAGCCCTTATGGTCAAGGAGCTTACACTGTAAGGTAGACAGGTAGCACAATGGTTAGGGTGCTGAACCAGAAGTCAGGAAGACATGAGTTCAAACCCTGCTTCAGATGCTTAGCAGCTGTGTGACCCTAAGGAAGTCATTCAACCTTTCCCAAACTCAGTGTCTCCATCTGGAAAATGAGCATAACAGCTGCACCGTCCCAGGGGTTGTGAAGATAGGATGAGATAATCTTGTAAAGCGTTTTGCAAACCTTAAAATATTACATAAATTGCTAGCTATCTAACAGGAGAAACCACGAAAAAACCAACAATACACAAAAAATATACACACAGGCTGACCTGGAGATAATCAATCAAGGGAAGGGAAGAGCATTAAGGGGGTTCAGGAAAGGCCTCCTACAGAATGTGGGACTGTAGCTGAGACTTGATGGAAGCCAGGAGGCAGTGGTGAGGAAAGAGAGCATTCCAGGCATGAGGACAGCCAGAGAGGAGTGTTTTACTCAAGGAACAGCAAAGATGCCAGTGTCACTGGACTGCAGAGTACGTCTGTAGCCAAGTACCTTCACTCTGCTTCCCAGCCTCCTTCTGATCCCACCCACTGACTGAGTAGCCAGTAAATAAATATTTATTGAGTGTTTATTATGTTCCAGGCACTGGGCTAAATGCTGGGGATACAAAGAAAGGCAAAACACAGTCCCTGATCCTGAGGAGCTCACAATCCAATGAGAGAGACTCCACGTAAACAACTATGTACAAACAAGGCATATACAGGACAAAAAGGAAATAATAAAGAGGGAAGGTACCAAATGAAGAGATCAGGAATGACTCCCTGTAGAAGGATTCTAGCTGGGTCCTGAAGGAAGCCAGGGCCAAGAGGGGGATGGAAAGCATTCCAGGCACGGGGAAATGACTGGAGTTGGGAGAGGGAGCATTTTGTAGAAGGAATAAGAAGCCAGCTTGCAGAAGGATATAAGGTGCTAAAAGGACTGAAAAGATGGAGGGCAGAGGGGCAAGCAGGTTACGAAGGGCTTGGAATGCTGAACAAAAGATTTATATATTCAATCCTAGGGGAGCAACTGGAGTTTATGGAGTAGGGGTATGAATGGTCAGAACTGTGCTTTAGGAAAGATTACTGACAGCTGAGTGAAGGATGGACTGGAGTGTCTGAGAGAGACTTGTAACAGGGAGACCAACCATCCGGCTACAGCAATATTCCAGGCATAAGAGAATCTGCACCGTGGGAGTGCAGTAGTGTCATGATAGTGGTGGTGTCAGAAGAGAGCAGGGAGCATGTGGGAGAGATGCTACAAATGTAAAATCAACAAGCCTTGGAAACATTGGATATGGGGGATGAGAGACAATAAAGAGTCAAAGCTAATAGGTAGGTTGTAAGCCTGGGGGCCTGGGAGAGGAGTGGTATCATAAGGAATTTAGGAAGAGGGGGAGTTTGGGGAAAAAAAGAAAATGAATTCTGTTTTGGAATGCTAAATTGAAGATATCTACATCCAGTAGGAGATATCCAATCAACAGAGATGTGAGACTGGAGGTCAACAGGGAATCATGAGAGCTGGAGAAGTAGATTTGAGAATTATAAGCCTAGAGATGATAATCAGATCCATGGAGTCAATGAGGGAAATAGTATAGAGGGATAAGGAAGAGGGCCCAGGACGGAGCTTTGGGGGATACTCAGAGTTACTGACGCTGAGGTGGATGAAGATTCAGCAAAGGGGAAAAAGAAGGAGCCATCAGGTAGGAAAAGAATCAGGCTTAGAGTGTCATGAAAACCTAGAAAGAAGAGAATATCAGGGAGAAGAGGGTAATCAACAGCGTCAGAGGCTGCAAAGAGGTCAAAAGAGATGAGGATTGAGAAAAAGCCATTAGATTTGGCAATTAAAAGATAACTTTGCAAAGAGTTTCAGCTGAATGACAAAGTCAGACACCAGACTGTACAGAGTGAAGACAGTGAGAGGAAAGGCAGTGGAGGCCCCTTTGTATAGATTGTCTTCTCAAAGAGTTTAACTATTAAAGGCAGAAGAGATACAGGATGATGGCATGAGTGGATGAATCAAGTGAGTGTGTTCCGAGAATGGGGGAGCACATTCACATATTTGAGGCAGGAGGAAAGCAGCTGGTATAGAGAAATTGAAGATAAGTGAGAAAGTGGGAATGACAGAGGGGGCAATCTGTAGGAGAAGATGGGATGAAAGGGCTTTCTTGTGCATGTACATGGGTTGTTAGCCTTGACAAGGCAAAGGGCTACCTCTTTGTATGAGACAGGTGAAGAAGGAAAGAGTGGCAGAAGGCATCTGAGCAATATGAGATAAAGGGACAGGAAGAAGAGGGAACTCTGAGTAAATCTCAATTTTTTTCTGTAAAATATGAGACAAGGGTCTCAGCTAGTAGGTTGGAGGCAGGGAGATCGAGAGATTGAAGGAAAGATGAACGGGTTTAGAAAAGCTGCTGTGATGAGTGGAATAGTAACTTAATTAGGAAGGTGTGGCTTGAATACCCCTTAACTTAGGAAGTCAACTAATAAAACCCAGTGACTGACCACTTACTGAGCACCTACCTCGGGCCAACTAATTCACAGATTGGGCTATTGGACATATGGAAGACAGGCAGGACAAAAGAGTATGGATGGGCTAGTTTAGTCTGTACCCACTGCTGAAGACTGAGACTTTGAGATGTGAAGTCATGCACCCAAGGTTACCCAGTGAGAATGATGGCCAGAGGCAGGTGTAGCAATGAGGTCTCTTGACTTTCTGCCCAGTGCTTTTACTAGAAAAGCTGTTCTCTTTTTGGACAAGACTGTGATGTCACTGATGTAAGGAATTCTCAGGAAAGTCCCCCCACCCAAATCCTCTGCAATATACAGACTTTGAGTGACAAGGAAGGGGTGCTTCAGAATCAAGCCTTGCCCAAGTCTTCTTAACTTCAAGGCCAGCCCAGTATTTACAATACCACCAATACTCCTGGCAGACTGCTCTTCTCACTTGCTCTACCTCAGTCTTTGCAGAGTTCCTGCATGCCCCCGCTTCCTCAGGATACTCATCCTGCCTTTTACTCCCCACTGTAGGGGTTAGGGGAAGAAGAGTCAGCTTTTCTATAGTTACTGTCATTATTTATTTTCTAAAATAATGGTGTTAAATTCAAGTGGGGGGGGGGTGTCACTGAACCATAACTAAGGCTCCCTGATAGATCCCTAAAGGATATTGACTTAGAAAATCACATATTAACATGGTCTATTTCCTATTGTATCTTTAGTTTTTTTGATCTATTTCCCAATTACATTTTCATCTAGTTCAGGCTTCATTCAGCCATGGCTGTGTTCAGCACCTCCACTGTAAAGCATTTTCACAATGGAGTGATCATTTAATAGTAATAACTATTAAGAATAATAGCTAACATTATACTTTTAGTGCTTTTGTTTGGGTAGGGGGAAGCAATCAGAGCTAAGTGACTTGCCCAGGGTCACAAAGCTTGTAAGTGTCTGAGGCCAGATGTGAACTCAGATCCTCCTGACTCCAGGGCTGGTACTCTATCCACTGCACCACCTCTTTTTTTTTTTTTGTCACAAATATTTCATTTTATCCTCACATAAAACCCCTGACTTCAGATCCAGTGTTCTGTCCACTGTAAATGAGTCCTGGGAAGTGAGAGGGGAGATAAATTAGAGAAGTAAAGTGGCACCTGTCTGCATTCTAATCCTTCCTCTGCTACTCATTACCTGCATGACCTTGGGACAAATTACCTCTCTTCTTTTAGCCTCATTTATTCATCTGTCAAATGAGAGAAATGGTCTCTAGGGTGGTAAAGTAGAAAGATAATTGAATTTGAAGTCATAGGACCTGGGTTCAAGTCCTGCTTCTGATATTTACTATCTATGTGACTTTGGACAAGTTACTTATCTTCTCCAGTCCACAATTTAATTATCCCTAAGAAGAGGAGGATGAACTAGATGGTTTCTAAAGTCCTTTCATGTTTTAAATGTATGAGCTTAAGAGCTCTTCCTCCTCTAAATCCTATGAGTCTTACTTTACAGATGGACCAACTGAGATCCAGAGTGGGGAAATGACACCCTGGATCAGGGGGCTATCTGCTGAGTCCCTATAATATAGCCTGTCTTGCTTCCTTTTCTGGACAACACTCAGAGGAGTTGCACAATTTCAGAGCTGTAGGGGACACAGGACATCTAGCCCAACCCACAATGAAGGAGGGTCTCTTCTATAAGAGATCTGGCAAGTGGTTGGTCAGTTTTTGCTTAAAAGATACATATGACAGAGACCTCACTACCTGACAATTTGGGGTACTTCTTATTTTTAGAAAGTTTTCCTTACATCAAGTCTTGAGGGGGAGCAGAACAAGTTTCTTCCCTCTTCCACAAGATAAACCTTCAGATGCTTAAAAACAACTATTAGATTCCCTCTAAAATTCTCTTTTCCAAGTTAAACATCCCCAGGCAGGTAGGCAATGAAATGAATAGAGTACTGGGCCGGGAATCAAGAAGACCTGAGTTTGAATCCAGCTTCACACTATCTGCAAGTCTCCCTCAGTTTCCTCAGTGAAAAATGGGGATATTAATAAGTATTCCAGGATTGTTATCAGGATCAAATGAGATATCATATGTAAAGCACTTAGCACAATACTTGGCACACAGACATTTAATATTTCCTTCCCTCCAGTTTCTTCAACTCATCTTCATATGACTTGAAATTGGGACTCTTTGGCATTCTGATTGCCAAAGATATGGAGAATTATAAAATCTAAGATATGACATATTTTACAGATACCTTATAAGACATAAGAATTATTATACTTTTAGAACTATTTTTTTTAAGCAATGAGAGTTAAGTGACTTGCCCAGGTCACAAAGCTAGTAAGTATCTAAGACTTTCTAGAATGGATATCCTCACAAAAATATGGCACCCAGGACTAGACAAACTACTGTAGGTGAGTTCTGACCAGGACAGAATCTGGCAGGACTTTTGTTTCTCTAGTACTCATTTTCTACCTCTCTTAATGTAGAAAATTGTTTTTGCTTGCTTGTCTGCCATATAATACTACTAACTCATATTAGGTTAATAAAAAAATGTAATTCAAAGAAATGTTTCATTCTTGGCTTGCTCTCAGTTTACCTGCCTCCTGACCTTGGCTCAGATGCATGATTTTCCCTTGACCAAGGTCCTGTTTCAACTTTATATAACTTCTCTGTATTCTCAGTGAGTCTGGCACCATTAATAACGATGGCAGGTCCCATTTCTATGGTAATTTTACAAAGTGTTTTCCTTACAACTGTATGAGGTTGGTTGTATGAGGGCTATCACTGTCATTTTGGAGAAGAGCAATCTGGGCCTAGGAAAGACCATACCCAATGTTACATAACTAATAAGTCTCCATTTCCACCTCTATGAAATTAAAGGGTTGAATTTCAAGGGTTCAAGACAGTCCCTACAGTTCCTTCCAGCTCTGTGAGTCAATTAACAGTGGAGCCAGAATTTGGACCATGTGTTCTCACCCCAAATCCAGTGCTCTTTCTCCTGGAGTATGCTGTTTGGATGCCTCTCTATCCAAGTGAAATGCAACCTGAGTAAGGCCCACAAGTGTTGGGCCTTTGCCCAACTCCTGGAACCAGAAGAGGCCTTGGCACAGAATATCTTAAAAAACAAACAAAAACCTGTGGAATAGAACAACCTTCCCAAAAAGGAGAAGACAATATTCCTGGACAGATTTGTCACTGTGGGAAACAGAGGTCCAGATTAAAATGAAAAAACCAGGAAAATCTTGATGGGACATGTTTCTGTTTGGCAGGATATGAGTCAAAGCAGACCAGCAGGAGGGAGGTAGGGCACTGAAGCAGGAACTGGGAGTGTTGTGACTGAGCTCTGTTCCTTGGCCTCCTGTCCTTAGTGGGGGGCTGGGGGAGGGGGGGAGGGAGAGATAGCAATTTCAGGCAGGTTCTATAAAGATTGCTCGGATATACCTCCTCCCTTCCTTGACTTCAGACAAATTGGTCTAGTCATTATTCCCAGAACACATCAGACACATTCCCGTCTCCATGTCTTTTCTCAAGCCATTTCCCTTGTCTGAAATGCCTTCCTCCTTCTAAGTGTTACTTTTCATTCAAAGATAATAACAATAATTATCCTTTATATAGTACTTTGCAAAGAGCTTTACATATGTTACCTCACTTGATGCTCAGAACAATCCTGGTGAGGGTAGGTGCTCTTATTATCCTCATTTTACAGATGAGGAAACTAAGGAAGGGAGAGGTTAAGTGACTTGCCAAGCATCATAGAGTAAGGGTGAGACAGTATTTGAACTCAGGTTTTGCTAACCCTGAGTCCAGTATTCAACCTACTTTGATACCTAGTTGTCCAGCCACGTTCTAGCTCAAGCCTTAGCCTCCCACTCCTCCACTAAGTCTTCCCTGACTGTCCCTCTTCCTCCTGAGGACTCTCAAAGTCCTCACTAGATCCTCTTCAAACCATCTCACATTGTGTTTATTAGTTCTTGTCTTTGTGTGTATGTGTCCGGTCCCCCCAGGCAACCTGTGAACTCTTGGTGGTCTGAGAACAAGCCTGTATATCCTGCCTTCCTGTACACCATGAGTGCTCAGTAAATGTGAGGTGTGATGACTACAGTAGAAAATGGTGGGACTTAAGAATTCCTACTACCCTATCCATGAAAACTGGACCCCATTTACTCATTGGCTGGTGTTATCATTTTACCCTGTACGCTGATCTTACTTCTGATCCTGATACTTTGAGGTTCTTTCTCTCTCCTTTTCCCCACTCCTTTCTGTCCTAGTCTACCTAGTTTGAAAGACCAAGTTTTTCCTAGTTAAAGAGGCTGAAGATTGAAGTTTCAGCTCAGATCTAAGAGGAAACAGGAGGAAATGAGAAGGCTTAGAAACCCAATATTGATCAAAAGAAAAGCCACCATTTTCTGAATGGAAACTACAACCCTTTATTTCTCAAGATACATCTCAGCAAGGCTTTAACCAACTGATCTTACAGGGTAGGGAAAGAGTATCTCAGAAATTACTGGTCACTTTTCCTACCCCTCTGCCTCTAGGAAGAAGCTTCTAGCCAATCTTTTTATCCTCATTTTATAGAGGGAAAACTTGGGCCCAGAAAAAGAAAATGACTTGCCCAAGGTCACACATTAAGTTCCAGATTTAGAGCTCACTAAGATGACACTGAAATCAGTGACTCAGTCACTATATGAAAACATAGTGATAGCTACTACAGATCCGTACCCCTCTCCTCCTTGGTGCTCCTCTCTCTCCTGCCTACCAGGTTCACCTTGCCAGGCACATCTTTATAAGCAACTCCACCCGCTCCTCCCAGGAGCCTTGGCTTACCATCCCATCTTCACCAAAGACAGCTAAACTGGAAGGTGGGTGCCCTGGAGAGATGAGTGGACACAAAGGCAAGCATTGGAAGGGGGCATTAGCCAACAGGGAAGGAGGGAGTATGGCTTTTCAATCTATGATCAGTTGTCCTGAGATAGGCCAGTTATGCCCTTATAAGAATTCCTAGGCTTTCTTGTTTCTGATAGCAGCTAGCATTTCTAGGATGTTTTGATGCTTACAAAACACTTTCTTCACCAGTTTTACTATCCCCATTTTACAGATGAGGAAAGCAAGATTTTATAGAATTTAAGTAACTTTTGGATTGAGTGATTTTAGAGCTATAAATTTTAGACCTTAAAGAATATCTGGAAGGAAAGAATTCATGACCATACAAGACAGAGAGAGCATTAAGAGATATAAAATGGATGATTTTGATTATATTAAATTCAAAAGTTTTACACAAATAAAACCAATGCAACCAAGATCAAAAGAAAAACAGAAAACTGGGAAACAATTTTTACAGAAAGCATCTCTGACAAAGACCTCATTTCTCAAATATATAGAGAACTGTGTCAGATTTATAAGAAAACAAGTTGTTCCCCATTTGATAAATGGTCAAAGATTATGAACAGGCAGTTTTCATATAAAGAAATCAATGCTATTTACAGTCATATGAAGAAATGCTCTAAATCACTATTGATTAGAGAAAAGTAAAACAACTCTGACGTACTACCTCACACCTATCAGATTGACTAATATGACAGAAAAGGAAAACGATAAATGTTGGAGGGTATGTGGGAAAATTGAGACACTGATGGCACTGTTGGTGGAGTTGTGAACTGATCCAACCATTCTGAAGAGCATTTTGTAACCATGCCCAAAGAGCAATCAAACTCTGCATATCCTTTGATCCAGCAATATCACTACTAGTCTGTATCTCAAAGAGATTAAAATAGAAAAAGGCAAAAGGGCCTCAAAAAATCACAAGAGTTTGATATCCTTACTCAGAGGAGCCAGCAAAGCCTTCCCTTGAGAAAGAATAAGAGTGCATCTCTACAGTTTGATCTCAAGATCTCCCAAAAATATCTCTCTACCAGATTTGCCAGGGAGGCATCAGCCCTCCAACCTCCAAAATTCATGAATATGTAGAATGTTTGTGTAGAAAGGCACCTTGGAACACAGAATGTCAGGCTGTAACAATAGCTCCCATTTATATGTACTAAGGTATATAAAACACTTTAGTCACAACAAACTAGTAATGTGATGCAGGTGTGATCATTCCCATGGGACCCATAACTCCAAGAACTTGAAAGTCTTGATCAGGGTCACAAAGCTAGTAATATCAGAGCCGGGTCTCCTGACTCCACCCTGCTGCCTCTATAACATGGAACATTAGAACACAGAATATTAGGGCTGGAACAGATCTTAGAGATCATCTAAGGCAACCAGGAAGGAAAAGAAACTTGCCCAGGGTCGCCAAACTAACTATAGCCCAACCAAAACCAGACTCCAGTATCCTGATTCCCAGGCCAGCACCTTTCACTGTACCCATTGTTATTTCCAGAGGTAATACTAAAGCACAAACAATTTGAACCTTGTTCCCCCTTCTGGCACCTTCTCTCCACCCCCACTCCCCCCAAACACACACACACACACACACACACACACACACACACACTCACACACACCACACACACAAACACCCCCCCCCCCCCCCCCACACACACACACAGCCTTTCCTTTCTTCTAAGTTGGCCTCTCTGGGCCTTCCAGGTTATCTCCCTCCTCAATTAAGCCCCAGGAAAAGGAAGACCAACAACTCTTCCCCCTGCTGCCCCACCCCCCCAGATAAATGTCTGAATCACACATGTGCTGAAAATGAGGATCTTGTTACTGGAAAAAAAGAAAGCCTGGTTCCTCCTCCCTTTTCCCACTCCATCACCAGCTGTCCACTAGTGAGAAAAAAACTTGTATGTATAATGCCCAGGAAGAAAACTTTCCTAAACTCTCAATCTTAGCATCTCTGCCCCAGATTTGGGGGTCGGGGTTGTCAAACGGGGGTACCTTGCAGCCATTAATCTCCCTAAAGCCCCACCAGCCACCTCCACAAGGGCAGGAATGACTTCATGCCTCCCTTCTGCAAGGCCCTCCAGAAGTCAATCAAACACAGACAGACAGACAGACAGACAGACAGACACACACACACACACACACACACACATACACATACACACACAGAGTTAGGAGATGTTAGAGCTAGAAATGACCTCTGAGGCCATCCACTCCAACTTTTTCATCCCTCAGGTAAGAAACAGAAGTCAAATGATGTTGTCAAGGTGGACCAAAAAGTGAATGGCAAATCAGACTTCAGTTTCTAGGCCAACATTCTCTTTAGTTCACCATATTCATTACAGGTGAAATGTCACTAACCAGTATGCCTCTCTCCCTAAGGAAATCATCCAGGTTTTCCCTTGGTTACCCACTCCAGGGGACTGAGGAGTAAAGGGTAAAGGGGAAAAAAAAAAAGAAAAAGAGAAAATAGTAATCAAAACAGTGGGATCCCAGTAGCAGGATGTGGTGAGACGACTTACCCTAAACTAGCTGATCATCAACCACCTTGCCTTCTTTTGTGTTTCATACCACAGACCACTAAACTGAGGCCAAGAGAGGTTTTGAACAATTGACCTCAGAGGTCACAAGCAGCCAAGAATTACACATGTTGGTGTCCCCTCCAGCCAGCTCTCTCAACACCAGTCGTAGAATCAAGGAGTCCTAGAACTTTGGAGGTAGACAAAATCGTGCCCTATCCACTCATTTTTATAGATGAGTAAACTGAGGTTCAGAGTGGCTTTTAAGGGATTTTCCCAAGTTCATTCAATGAGTTGACTGCAGGTGCAACGTGGGCACGGAAGAAAAACACTGGATTTGAAGTCCAAGCTTCTAGTTTTAAAACCCAACACAGATATTGATTACAGTATGCCTTTGGACAAGTCCCTTCAACTCTTCTTTGTCCATAAAAGAAAGGTTTTTGAGTGAATAGAATCTAAGGCCTCTTCTATTTCTAATTTTATGATTTGAACCCAGGTCTCCTAACTCCCAGCCCAGCGTAATGTATTGTGCCCCCACCCCCATCCTCAAGAGACAGAGACCCATTGTGTTAGTTTTTGAAGCAGCTGCCAATCAGATTGTGGGGAGCAGAGGGGGTCATTACAGAAAGAATGAAGACTGAGCTCTCCCTAAAGAAGAAGCAAATGCTGGGGAGGGAAGGAGGTTTCAGGATAGGGATGGCAAAGAAGCCAAGCTCCAATTCTATTACCCCGGCTGGCTGGCCTGTTTCGACTCCTCGACCGGCTCCTCTGTCTCTGCAGACGGGATCGCCTCAGCAGCCGGTAGTAGTAGGATGGTCTCCCAGCACTTTTTCTGCCGCCGGCCGACATAATGCTCCCCCTCCTAGAGAGCCCCTAGCTGCCAGCCCTTCTTCACAGCTGCCCCCCCCCAGAGGGGTGGAGGGATCCAGTCCAGCTCTTCAGGGGCCAGGGGCCAGGGGATGAGGAGGACAGAACCCTGAGCCCTGGGCACACGTCCAAGTCAGGCATCGAGGACAATCTGAGAACCACAGAGAGGTCTTGCTCTATATCTCAGCCTCTCTGAGGTAGAGCTCCTGGACCCCCTGCTTGCTTAACTTAACTGCCCTGTTAAACTGTGGAAACAAATTCTTCCTCCAACGATAAGCCTGTTGGAGTTGGAAAGAGGAAGGCAGAGTTGGCATTGGCTCCCAGTTGAATGAGAAGGGGGTGACGACTGAGGAGGGGGGAGTAGGTAGCCTGAAAGTCAGTTTGGAAGAAATCCCGGACTGGATTATTGTGTTGGTTGAAACAATGAGTTTGGTCAAACGGGACTCCCCTTGGAGTGATGTCCACAAGGGGAGACGGAGAGGGATTCTATACCAGGGAGACGATTGTTATGGTATGGGAAGGTTACTGGAGAACAGTTATCATCCTTCCCTTTCTCATAATCCCTCCCCAAGAGAGGTCCCTTCCAACTCCCAAATCCCAGTATTCTAAGATTTATAAACATATGAACGGTACTCAGAAAAGAAGCACAATCTGTTAAAAGCAGCAGTGTATTTGGGGTCAGATGGCCTAAGTTTGAACACTTCTTTCTTACTAGCCATGTGACTTTGGTTAAGTCATTACCTCTGTGAGGTCTGTTTCTTCACCTGAAAAATAGAGGAAAGTAGGAACGGCTGATGTCTAAGGTCACGTTCAACTTTAGATCACCCAAGTCCAGAGTGGTCTTCCATTTGATAGCCTCCAGATCCAACCATTTAAAGCCTCTCTGACTGTCCAATAGTCTGTAGCATAATGCTTAGAAGAAGGCAGGATGGTGAGAGTGAACTGATTCTTCACCCAGGGTCAGTGAACTTAAATAAAAATTAATAACCATATTTCAATATAATTGTTTCCCTTAAAATCCTATATGTGTTTTATGCATTTAAAAATATTATTCTGAGATGGGATCCTTAGATTTTCCCAGATTGCCAAAGGGGCCCATGACACAGAATGACTATTTTAGAGGGAAACCAGACTGGAGTTTAACCATGATCACCAACCAAAGGCTGAGGATCAAATCTTGTGAAAGTTTGACACATACATACTTCCACACATACATACAAACACATAAAACTTCAGAGTAGGAAAAACACTAGGCTTGGAGTCAGAGATTTGAGTTCAAGTCTCTACTCCATTGCAACTCTAAATCCTGTGATGCATGCAGGCAGGCCTGAGGCCTTGAAGGTACAATGAAACAGGGAAAACTTTTGTTAGAACTTGAATGAACAAAGGGTCAGACAATACCAACCCCCACTCTCACCCCACAGGGACCTTTTTGCCCTGCCTGTTCAGAGTAAATAATGTGTGCACACCACACAGGCTAGGAAGTTGATCCAGAAATAAGGAAGCAAACATCCAAGGGAAAGAAGTAAAGAGAGGATGAGGGCCATAGACAGGCAAACCAGATGGGACTTGTTTTTCAGCTTGGGATTTAGAGTATTCTCAATCTGCCTTAACTGTCTTTCAGATTGATGGGTGGTCGACTAAGTGCCACTATACACACTTACATGAAATGATCTAAAAGGTAGAGTAGACCTTGGGACAGAGAATGTTGGAGGCATAAGGGATCCTAGAACAAAGAATGCTCAGCACTGTCAGGGATGGAATGGCCCTTGTGGAAGCCATGTATATTCACTGTACAGAGGAAGAAATGGAGGCTCAGAGAAGTGGTAAATTCCTCATATATCAAATAGAAATAACACTTGTACCAGAAGAATGGAAGGGGATATGCATTTATTAGGCACCTACTATGTGCTAAGCACTTTACAAATATCATTTCATTTGATCCCCCAACAACCCTATGAGATAGGTGCTCACTTGCCCAAGGTCACACAGGTAGTAAATATCTAAGTTTGAATTTGAACTTCGGTCTTCGAGTGTTCTATCCACTCTGCCACCTAGCTGCTTCTACCTATCACCTGTTTCTCAGGATAATTAGAGGAAAAGCATTTTGTAAACCTTAAAGCACTAAGAAATATAACTTTCTGTTATCACTGCTGTCCAAAGTTATACAGGTAGCCAATGACAAATCATTGACAGATCAGTCTGTCAATTATACTTAAGATACTCTAGTGCAGGAAGATTTAGGCTACAGCTCAATTCCCAGGTAGAATTGACACTAGAGAGGAAGTACAGAAAAAACAAAATCTTATTGGCCTTTTGGGAGAAGGAGGGGACAAGAAGCTAGACTCTGGATCTTCCAACAGCCCCACTGGCTCAGGAAAGGGTACTTGTTCAAGGAAAGGATGAGATATATAAAGAAGTAAATCGTTTGCACTCCAGTTAATCTGTAAAATTAGGACCCATGAGAAAATTATAAAGAGGTAGATTTCAGCTCAAAAAGACAAAGAACTTCTTAACAAAGAATGCTTTCCTGCCACAGAATGGGTTGCTTTAAAGGGTAATGAGCTAACCATCAGTATAAGTATTTAAGCACAAGCTAAGTGATCACCTGTCAGGCACAGGGGAGAGAAGACTAGTGCTTAAAGAGTTTAGACTACATCAGTGATGTCAAACTCAAATAGAAATGAGAGAAAGAGCAACTAAACCATACATGACAATCCCTGCAGGTTGCACATTGACTTAGAAAACCACATGCTAACATGATCTATATTTTATTGTACTTTTGTTTATTTTGTTATATATTTTCTAATTTTGTTAGACTTTTGTTATTTTGTCAAAAATTTTACATATTTTCTAATTACATTTTAATCTTTTTTGTTAAATTTTGTTTAAATATTCATCAACATTTAACTAATTAATTGAAATTAGCAAAATGTTGATTTTGTTTAAAATATTATACTTTGTTTAAAATGTTATATATTTTCTAATTACATTTTAATCTGGTTCTGGCACTGGGGACACCTCTGAGTTAGATGACCTTGGAGGTCTCTTCCAACTTCAAAACTTCTCGATGGCAGGATAGTATGGTTGTTGTATCATCAGCACTCCCACAGTGCTCATTTATAGGAGGTACTTGGCAAAAGCTTGATGGATTGTGTCTAAGATTCTGATGGTGATTCCCGTAGACAATGATAAAACAACATAGCAAAAGAAAAGAAATGGGGGGAGGAGTCTCTTTAAAAGAATCCAAAGTAGAACAAATTATCACCCCTTTCATGCCTATATAATTCACACTTTTCAAAAAAAAAAAAACCAAAAACCTACTACCTATCCTCAAGTTTCTGACATGATAGCTGCTTTAATTCCAATATTTATTCCCCAAGTTAATAAGTAGGATAAATGAAAATTGAACCCAGTTCTCTTAATTCAGTCTTGATCTTGTTTCCACTGGACTTTTCTGGTTATAGTGGAAAAAGTCCTGCTCTGTCACCTTCAGTAGCCAAGCAGCCTATTGTTCCTTTGCAAATTACTAAAAACAATCCATGCTTTTTATTCTACTCCCATGGTTGGTGTTGTCATCCCTTTATTCCTGGACTATTACAGTATTCTCTTGCTGCCCTCACAACGCCAGGATCTTCCCACTCCAATCCATCCTTGAGAAGATGGCAGGGTATTATTGTGAAAAGTAGGGTTTTCATATTATTCTTGAGTAAAAGGAGTGACAACAGGAGGAGTGCTATTTCTAGAGCACGTCAAGGTTTACAAAATATCTTATTCACCACAATTCGATGAAGTAAGCAATACGAGTATTATTGTTGCTGTTCTTTGATTTCAGTCCCATCCAACTCTTCATGATGCCTTTTGGGGTTTTCTTGGTAAAGATATTAGAGTGGTTTACCATTTCCTTCTACGGAGCATTTTACAGATGAGGAAACAGAGGCAAACAGGATGAAATGATTTGCCCAGTGTTACCTGGCTACTAAGAGTCTGAAGACAGATTTGAACACAGGAAGATGAGTCTTCCTGACTTCAGGTCCAGTACTCCATCCACTGAGCTGCCTAGCTGTCCATAAAGATTATTATCTCCATTTTAAAGATGAAGAAACTGAAGCTCAGAAAAAAGCACCCAACCTTGAGCATTTGAAAGTTGGTATTCTTTCCTCATTGTCTATCATGAATCTTTAATGACACTTCATTGTCTGACATATAAAGGTCAAATTCCTTAGCCCTCCACAACTTGGCCCTTTCCAACCTTGTTATCGTCCATTCTCTTTCACACACCATACATGCTGGCCAAACTATTCAACACATGTCTTGCTCTTTCTCATCATACCTATTTGCTACTCTCACTCCTTGGGTTTCTCTGCCTGTATCGTCTCATATTATACCCATCCTTTAAGAGCCAGCTCTAGTCACACACATCCTTTTCTCACTACCCCAAGGTCACAGTGAGTGCTCTTCCTTTGGTTTCCTATGTGTCTCATCTGTGCTGCTCATTGGGCATTCTATACTTGCTGGACAGGACTGGCTATCTGGGTTACAGGTAGAGCCATTCTCCCCCAATAGTCTCTGATCTCCTTCAGAGGAGGGAACCTCCTTTTGTATTTCTTTGCCTCCCAACCTGCCCAGTACAGAGGTAGGAATATTAGATTATGGAATTTAAAAATTGCGAGATAGAAAAGACTCCAGACATTTTCGATAGAAACTCTTCATTTTTATATACGAGAAAAGAGAGGGTCAAAGCTGAAGTGATTTACCCAAGATCCCACAGCTAATCAGTTACAGAGCTGGGATTCAAAACTAGGTGTCTTGATTACAAATCCAGTCCATTACACCAGCTGCCTTTTTTCTTTAAAAGTGCTTAGTTGTTGTTTACTGAATTGAAAGGAACTAAAATTTTTCTTACCATATAAGAACTTGTCTCCCAGTAACCTAGCAGGGGGGTTTCCTTGGGAGTTTACACTGGACCCTGACATTGAGAGCTCATGAGGTGGCCTTCAGTCCGGCCAAGCATGAGAACACTCCAGATCTCAGTCCATGGGCAATATTCCAGGCCAGGTTTTACAGTCCCTTCTCCTGCCTGTCAGTGAGAAGGGGGGCAGGACATGACAAGGTCAGGTCAGGCTGGGGAGATCACAGCTGGATGACAGGCGGCTTTCCCTATACTCTAACTCCTTCATACTCATCCCTTTCTCCACTTCCCAGGTAGAGAGGGCAGCATCCCTAAATCCTAGAATCCCTAGACAAAAAAACGATCACACATTTGGAATTGGAACAGAGCTAAGAGCTTGTAGTCGAACTCCCACATTTTATAGATGAGGAAACAGATCCTAATGGAGACCACTGAGACCCTAATGGGGAATCAGCTTGAAATGTGCCTGACATAGTCTACTTTGTTGGGCATCTTCCCTCCATGTCTTCTGAGGGGCAAGAGAGGCATGGAAAAGAGCTTTTGGCATCCTCTCTGCTCATCCACAGAGAAGTGCATAATTACCTACCCCTTTGGTCCTTGGGGTTTTACATTGTCCTCTCCTTGAAAACTCATCACTCCTTTCCTTCCAGGAGGGGTTCACAGGATAAAGGGTTGGAAAGTCCTTACACTTCATCTCATTCCACCCCTGTATTCAGCATATGAGGAAAGAGGCGTGAAGAGATTACATGACTTGCCCATAGCTTCTAAACCCACTAGCTTAGAAGTAGTCAGTCTAGGACTTGAAAGTCTTCTATTAGCACTGCAAGAAATTTTAGATCCCATCAAGCCCAACCCCCCCTCCCCCATGTCTCCACCCTCATTTTACAAGTGAGGAAACTGGGACCAGGAAAAGTAGAGTAACTTGCTCGTGATCATAGAGGTAATAAGTAGAAGAGATAGAATTCCAGCCTGGATCATTTGATACCATATTCAACAATCTTTCTACCATATCAATCTGCCTTTCTTTGAAGAAAAAGAGAACACTACACAAATGTGCCCTGTCTTCCCTGTTGTTTGGCCAAGGACTAGACCAGCCAGTTGCTCTGGATCTATCAGAAATGATCCGCATGCCCTCAAAACCCAATTATTCACATGTGATTTATCCACAGCCCATTCCAAACACCAGGTCCATCTCCTCCTCCTCTCCCAGACAGGAAGAATAGCCAGACTGAAGCAGGATATAAAGAAAGCAAGGAAAAGGGGCCCAACGCCCAGGAGCAAAGGGTAGTTGGGAAGAAGAGAGAAGAAATGACTCAGAACTGTTTTTCCTGAGAGTGAGAACAGCTCTGGTGTAATTTTTCTGTTCTCCCTGAGGGGGCTGGGTTTGGGACAAGGGAGGCCCTGGTACAGAATCATATAGTAATAGGGGCACTATGAATGGGGGAGCTCCCTTCAAGGAGAGAAGCAGAAGTTCTTTGAAAAGACACAGGTTTTTCCTCTTTTCCTGCCTGAAGAATTAGAAAAGCCAACATCTGGCAATAATTCAGTAAAAAGGAACCAGTCCTTTCTTCCCCACCCCATCCCCCTCTCCGTATTCTGCTCCCTGCCTCCCCAAGCCCTAGCTCTCTTATGTCCCCAACAGCTTCACAGTTTTCACACAACACAGACCATACAGGCAGCAGGAACCTCACAAATCATTTGACAGAGAAGGAAACTGAGGCCTAAGAAGTCAAGCGACTTGCCTCAAAAGAGCCAATGTCCCTGGATCTGCCCAACATAATAAGTGTCTGGAAAATCTTGAACATCACAAGATTCCCGATGCTGAGGGGAAGCCCAAAGCCAGGCAGACTAAGGGGAAACAACTACACAGATCCTCTGTCCCCGTCTAAACAAAGGAGGCCAAATCAGACCAGCAGGGAGGTTCAGGTTACTGTTGGGGGCCCAGAGAGACAGCCAGTCTGGGTCTGCAAGGCACACTGAACAGCTTCCTGAATCTTGGAATGAGGAGGGGCCCTGGCCCAGACCCCTGCTGCTCCAAGACATTGATGGGAGATGAGGAGAAGAATAGGTAACAGGGAATGTGGAGGGTGGGGGAGTCTAAGTCAGTACTAGTCCTCACTCCAAATTACTAAAGTAACATTACCTTTCATATTAGATATAAAGGAAATGGCTTCCCGAATAGAAAACTTCTGGCTATATTTCTCCCTTAGTATCTCCTTACTTCAAAGATCTCTGATTTCACTGGCTACTCCTTCCACTAACACATGTTCTCTGTACCTTAAGTAAGGTATCTTCATAAGTTTCTACAACAAACAATAATTCATCCCTCAATGGACAACCAAATGATGATGCTCTCTCTCGAAGCTTTGCCAGACCAGTGCTGGGATAATAAGAATGCACAGCCTACTGCTAGGCCCGGATGAAAACAGACCTGTCAGAGCCTGTACTATGCCAGTGCAGACTTCAAGACCTAACGATCATCTGCACACTACAAGGAGGCATCAGAAAATGACTTCCCTGAAGTAATTTAACATCACTTTAATTCCACAAACATTTCTGAATACCAGTTATGTGCAAGGTCCTACAGTGACTTGGCACCAGGACCAAGAGAAATAGGACCCAATTTCCTGCCCCTTGTAACTTTTCATGGAAGACAGGAGGCAACTTGGTATAGCAGAAGCAGCACTGGATTTGGAAGTCTGATGATTTCTACTCAGATCCTAGCTCTGATGTTTCTACTCAATATAGTTCAACAAGCACTGAAATGTCTACTATGTGCCAGGTACTGTGGATTTAAAAACAAACAATCCCCTTTGAGGGATTTATGTCCCACTCAGGGAACAATGGTGATAATCAGTGATGATTAATAATGAGAGCCAGCATTAACATAGTACTTGAAAGTTTGCCAAGTCCCATATATCTGGTAGTTCATTTGGTCTTCACAACAATCCTCTGAGGTGGGTACTGTTATTGTTCCATTTTACAGATGAGGAAACTGAAGCTCACAAAGGTTATGAAACTTGCCCAGGGGTGGGAGGAAGGAAACAAACACTTGTTAAGTGCCTACCATGTACCAAGCACTTTACAATATTATTTCACTTATACAATATTATTTCATTTATATATTTTTTTATTATACAATATTATATCTCTTTTCATCCTCACAGTGATTTTGTGACGTAGGTGCTATTATTATCCTCATTTTATAATGGAAGAAACTGAGGTTAAGTTTCTTGCCTAGGGTCACACAAATAGGGTCTGAGGTCATATTCCAACTCAGGTTTTTCTGGCTTGAAATCCAGTATGCTAAAATGTGCATACATCACCTAGCAACTTCCTAACACACATGCAGATAAGTACAAGTTATATATAAAATAAATACTAAGGTAGTTTCCGTTGTTGTTTTTTCTTTTTCTTTTTAATGGAGGAAGTATTGTAGTGTGAATAGAAACAAGAGGATGGATTTCAGAGATGTTATAAAGGCAGAATTGACCAAGATTTGACAACTGATTGGATACAGGGAATAAATGAGAGTGAAGAAACAAGGATGATTCTTATACTGCAAATCTGTATGACTGGAAGAATGGGGGAGACCTTGACAGAATAGTGATGTCAAGAACAAGGATTTGAATCCAGGTGTTTGTACCCCAAGAGGAGTGGACTTCCCATCATATCACAGATGTAAAAGACTTTTTATCTGATAATCTCTTCCCATCATTATCAAATGGAATAATATTTGCAAAGCACTTGGCATAATGCTTGGCACACAGTAGGCACATAATAAATGCTTGCTCCCTTCCTCTCATTGACCAATAGGATTTAAGACTCTAGTGCCTTTGATTTTGTGCCACCAAATGAAGTCTAGTAGAAGAATGTTGTCTTGAACGCCAGATATCATTTAGTCTTATCCAACATAAAATGTGTTTTCTAGGCATGGCAAAGGGGAAGGGAAAGCCATGAGTAAGGGCCTTAGCAGATATAATGTGGTGGGCTGGGGGCAAGTGGGCAGAGCAGCTTATATGTATGATCTATAAGTAACTAGGAAGCAAGAGAGGGACACAGAAAGAGGAAAAAGAGAACTCTGAACATAATCTTCACCAGTTTCCTAAATTTCATATAATCCTAGAACTGAGAAGGATTTTAAAGGTTATCAAGTCTATTCTAATTAATTTATCCTTTCTACAATGTCCCCCAACACTTGGTCATCCAGACCCTTCTTGAATACCTCCAGTAAAAAGGAAACTCATCAATGAGACAGCCTGTTCCATTGATGGACATCTAGTATCATTGGTATTTTCTCATTTAGCTGAAATCTGCCTTCTGGTCACTTCCCCCATCTTAGCCCTAGCTCCTATCTGGAACTAAAAGCTGGATCAAATCATATTGCCACAGTTGAAGAATTAGTCAGAACTCTGTGGCAAGAGCCCAGCACTGGACATGATACCCAAAGATAGCCAAGATAGTAGTAGATCCCAAATTTGTTTAAATGATGATGGAAAAAATACTAGAGGGGATACCACCTTCCTCAAGTATCAAGGGGACCAGCCAGGTCTCAGCAATCAGGCTTAGAAAAGTGCTCAGAATGGATGATCTCATAGAAAAGATTGTTCCTTCCTTGAAAATAAGGAAGGAGACAAAAGAAGTGAATTAGACCTTTAAAATGACAGCACCATAGCCCTTTTCCTTACCCCTTTCAATCCAACCTTCCTTCCCCTTTGGGTAGAGACTTCCTTTTCTCCCACTTTCTCCCTCACTCAGTAAAGAAGGAATTAATCTCCACCATCTCTTCAACCTGGTTGTATCCAATTAAGTGCCTAATCCATATAACAGAAAATCATATATGAATTTATTAGACTACCTGAGGCAATCTCATATAGCCAACATTGTCCTTGTACTGCTCAAGACACCCCATCTCCCAAATCTGGCCATTCTCACTATTTCCCATGCCTGGAATTTCCTCCCTTCTCATCTCCACCTCCTGCCTTCCTTGACTCCCTTCAAGTTCCAATTAAAATCTTATCTTTTCCAAGAAACCTTTTCTGATCCCCCTTTAATGCTAGTTCTTTTCCTCTCTTGAATATCCCCAATTTATTCTGCACATATCCCGCACATGTTGTTTGTAAACTGTTGTTTTAATTCTGTCTCTCCCATTAAATCTTGAGGTTCTTGAGAAGAGAATATCTTTCATCTTTCTTTGTAACCCCAGTTCCTTAGCACAGTGCCAGACACATTGCCAATTAATTAATGCTTACGCACTGACTTAGTAAGAGTACACTCTATTGTAAAAAGCAGGAGTTGACACAACCTCTATTGCTATTTCGTGTCCTAGAGCAATCTCTTTAGGCCATAAGCCCTTAAAATGCAAAGAGGTGCTCATTAACTAACAGGTCTCTTCCAACTTTGAGATCTATAATTATATAGGTATTTTGCATTCTTCTTAGCAACCCAAGGGAGCATGGCAAGCCTGTGGTATCAGCCAGGACTATCCCCTAAGGCAGGGGTGGGGAACTTGCAGCCTCAAGGCTTTATGTGGCCGTCTTGGTCCTTGGCTGTGGCCTTCTGAGTCCAAGTTTTACAGAATGAATCCTTTTAAAGGGATTTGTTCCGTGAAGTTTGGATTCAGCCAGAGGGCCACACTTGAGGACCTAGAGGGACACGGGTGGTCTTTAGGTCACAGATTCCCCACCCCTGCCCTAAGGTCTTAGCACCTATTTCTGTTTCTTCCTGCCCCCAATCATAAGGTAGCGCTCCCATCTGCATGTCCCAGCCAACACAGTGGAGCTTGACCTTGAGACTGCAGGCTCTTGCCTTGCTTCTTTCACCAGTAACAATAAGTCAGAAGCATTCCATCTTTCCTCTCAGCCTCCATTACCCAGCTTTCAAAAGTGGGGCATTACGTACGGTTCAATTATAAAGCTTGGTGGTACATCCCCAGATCCCTATCTTTTCAGGCTTCTTCTTTGAACCATCCCTCCCCCTTCATCTTTTTTTGGGGGTAATCAATCTTGAGACCAAATGTAGTCAACTGTGATAGACATTTATCCTTCCCCATCTCAACAAGATCTTGTAAGAAAGATGTAGATATAGATAGTTATGATGACTTCTCATATCTTTAGGTACCTAGTTTAGTAAGCTAAATAGCTGGACAGAAGGGTCTTTGAGCAAAACTTTAAAACTGTGAATTTCAGTAAATAGGTATCTTAGAGATCAGTGTGCAATTTCCCACTTTGTGCAATGATCTCATACAGATGCTGTTTGAACACTTCCAGGGACAGCATACCCATTTTCTCCCAAGGCAGCCTATTATACCATTGGTGAGGTCAAATTGTTCCAAAGTTCTGTCATATTCTGAGCTGAATTTCCACACTCTGTATCTTCTACTCACTGGTGCTAGGGTCTGCCCTCATAACTAAGAAGAATAAATCTGATCCTTCTTTGTCCATGGAAAACCTTTAATTACTTGAAGATGGTGATTGTGTCCCCAGCCAATAACCTTTTCTTCAGGTTAAACAGCCCTAGTTCTTTCAACTGATCCCCATATAGTCATATCCTTGGTTGGACAAGGACAATAGACTCTATGGCTTCTCATGGTTCCAGCAACTATTTACACTAATCTCTCTACTCAAAGCAAAAAAATTCAAACTGAAAGACTGGCAGCACAATGAGAAGTTATGCTCTGGGGGCCAGAGAAGTCCAAGTTCTTAGATATTAATAGCAGAAAGAGAAGTCAGACAAAGGCCTAGACAAGCTCTTACTCATCTCAATATGAGTCAACAGTTCTATATTGAGAAGTATATAGTATCCAAAATGATGGTAACTACAGTACCATGTGCCTCTGCCCTAACCACACCACATGGAGTATTGTGTTTAAGATTGGACCCCACATTTTAGGAAGGATGTTGACATATTGGATTGTATCCAGAAAAAGTCAGCCAGGATGTTAAAGGACCTTGAGACCATACCATATGAGGATTAGTTGAAGGAACTTGGATGTTCAGCCTGCCTTCAAATATCTGAAGGGTTGACATGAAGAAGAGAAACTAGATTTGTTCTGCTTGGACTCAAAGAGCAAAACTAGGAGCAGTGGGTGGGAGGTATAGAGAAGCAGATGTTAGCCCAATGTAAAGAACAATTTCCTAGCAATGAGATCTGTTAAAAAGTTGAATGGGCTGCCTCAAAATCCAATGAGTTCCTCAAGGTTAAGGGTGTTCCAGTGAAACATGGAGAAAGAGGGGATTTCTACTCAGACAGGAATTAGACTAAAGATCACAAAGTCCAGTTCCCCACCCCATGCAAGACTGTTCTACGCAGCATCCCACATAAGTGGGCATCCAGCCTGGATACGAACACTTATGGCAAAGAGGTGCTCATTAACTAAGAGGTCTCTTCCAACTCTGAGATCTATGATTATATACGTACCTTACATTGTCTCTAGCAACCCAAGGTAGCATCCCAGGAAAGCCTGTGGCCTTGGTCAGGACTATTCTCTAAAGTCTTAGCACCTGTTTCTGTACTTCTCCCCTTACCCCCACCATTAAGTATAGCTTCCAACTGCAGGTCCCAGCCAACACGGCTGAGGTGGAACTTGACCTCAAGACTGCTGGCTCTTGCCTTTCTTCTTTCTCCAAAACAACAAACCAGAAGCATTCCATCTAAAATGCCCATTTTCCCTTTCAGCCTTCATTTCCTAGCTTCCAAAAGTGGGGCATTACACACAGTTCAATTATAAAGCTTTGTTGTGCATCCCCAATTCCTTCTCTTTCCAGACTTCTTCCTTGAACTACCCCTTCCCCCTCATCATTTTTTGGTAATCTTGAGGCCAAATGTAGTCATCTGTGAACAATTATGGGCTGGCACCAATCAGGCTATGGAAAGAAAGGAAACGCTTGTTTCTTGTGGAAATGCACTGCTTTATACACTGGGGCAATGGGGAAGATCTCCTTAAGGACTGCCACATCTTAATGCCAGCCAGATCTAGGCCCAGCTTGAGAAAGTCCCTTACCTTGCCAGACCTTATCAATTGCCTCATCTATAAAACATGGAGCTTGTGCTTGATGACTACTAGGATTCTTTCCCATTTAAATATTCTGTGTTCCAAAGTTCCTTCCAGTTCTTCATTTTTACATCTGGCAAGTTCCGTGAGTTCTATGACAGATTAATCAACAAAATCTACCATGCACCTGTGTTAGCTAATCTTGTGCTAGCCATTGGAAAAAGATACAAACAAATATGAAATAGTTGTCCTGGCCCTGAAGAAATTTACAAGGTATTTAAGAAGGAAAAGATACACAAGAAGCCCTAGTAGGTAACAGTGTATGTTTGTATGATACATTTCCAATGGGAAGTATTTGGTAGCAAAAACCGGAAACAAAGTGGCTATCCATCAGCTAAGAAATGTCTGAACAAACTGCGATATATAACATAATGTTATATTATTTTACTATAATAATAAATATGAAGAATTCAGAGAAACCAGGGAAGACTTGTGTAAAGTGATATAGAGTGAAGTAAGCAGAAACAGAAAAACAGCATACATATAAATGGAAAAAAAGTGCAAATTCAATTGAACACAGTAACTAAAATGACTAATCACAGCCCCAAGGAAGAGATAAGGAATACTCTTCTCTTCTTTCCTAAGAGTTGAGGACTATGGGTGAAACTATATTACATAAACTGACACATACTAGCTTTTATCAATTAGTTTTACTTAACCTATTTTCTTTGTTATAAGGGTATATTTGAAAATGAATGGGTTGTAAAAACAAAAGGCATCAATAAAATTTTCATTTAAAAGAGAGTATTTAGTGTGAAACACAGGAGGGTGGAAGTGTTATGGAACTGGAGTTGGGTATGGAAAGATTTAGAAAGGGGGAAGAACATTTTAGGTGGGAGGATGGTGTGAACAAAGGCAGGAAGGTAGGAATTAATCTAGGATATTTGGGAAACAATGAATCATAATAGTGGCTCATTTCTGCATGCTTTGTACCTTTAAAAAAGCACTTTTCTCCCAATTCCATAAGAAAGGTATGTCAAACATTACCATCTCTATTTAACAGATGAAGATACTCAGAGAAGTATCAGAGAAGTCAGTGAAGAACCAATTTGGCAGAAATAAAGTTAGAAAGACAGGGATATGTGATTTAAAACTGGAAGGAGCCTTAGCCCCTCATTTTACTGATGGGGGTGGGGGGGACAGAGAGAATGAATCCTAGAAAAGTAAAATACCTTGCTCAGGCCCCATAGCCAGTATACAGCACTGCTGGGATTCACACTCAGGGCAAATGCCAGCAGAAATTTCCAGTACAACATGGTGTTCTTTTATGGTACAGCAAGAAGAGGAAAGGCTTTTGAAATACCACACTAAAGCTAGAGAGAATCAAGCTTGAATGTCAGCTATTGGACTAAACTATGATTTCCTCTTCTGTGATGGGAGAAGCTAAAATTGAGAATGAGCAGAACCCAAGGTGGATAATTGGTATTAAAGAGAACAGCAGTGAGGAAGCTGCCCAGGAGCCCAGAAGTGGGGTACCAAGAAACAGAATTGGTGACTGCCTCCCAATTCCTCCTTGATGAGCTTAGATTTCTCCCCAGAATCTCCTAGAAGGAAGGACTGCTTCCTTACAGAGGCTTAGCCCCTAGTAAGATGAGGAAAACAGGGTAGCATCAATTACATGGAACTAAAAGGGAGACTAACCTTTTAAACTTTCTCTCAGCCCTGCTTACCTCCACCTTCATTGGGTATGTAGGGAAGCTGAGCACAGGACTCTCAGAATAACTAAGAGGAAGGCAAGTCAACACCAAATTAACAGTAGCTTGCTGCCAGGGAATAGTGGGATCTCAAGAAAATAGGAGGTGATCACCACCTATCAGAAGCATCCAGATAACTCACTCCACTCCTTACTCTTTCAGCTGAGTAGGATGCTAAAGTTGAAAGGACCAAGAGTTGGGTCTGTTTAAGTGGTGTTATAAGTTTGTCCTTAGTCATTCACATGAAAATCTCCAGAAACCACAAAAGAAGCAGCCAGGAGAAAATAAAACCAAGTAGGGAAGTATAATCATGGATTCATAGTCAGTAGACCTGGCTTCAAATTCTCCTTCTGATAGGCAACTTCCTGTGTGATTCCCAGAGCAGGTCAATTGACTTCTCTTGGCTTCAATCTCCTTACCTGTAAAAATGAGGGAACAGTACTAGATAACAACTAAGGGGATCCCTTTCACTTTTAAATCTGTCATTCCATAATCATATGTGAAAAGATCAATTTAGAGCTGGGAGGAAGAGCTATAGAAAGGCAGAGCTCAGATCTGTATAAAGAAAAATCGTGTAAAAGTGGTTCCCTGCAAGGAGAGACTGTTTAGAGAGATAGTAAGTTCCTAGTTATTGGGGATCCTAAGTGCCTGGGGTAAGAGGAGCAGATCTAAGAGCCAAGTCGAATAACCTTAGAGTCTCCAGATTGAAGGAAAGAAAAGGGGATTTTGACTGGACCTTGGGGCCAGAGAGACTGTGATATACTTCTTAACCTCCCAGATAATGGTATTAAAACTAGATTCAGAAAGCTCTTGATTAACTGTCTTTATACTATACTTGCCCTACCCCAAATACAAGCAAAAACAATATTTAGACTATTAGGTAACAAATCTAGACTCCCTGGGGGGCATACCAATCCCTGGACACTTTCCACACTGTGGATGGGGAAGAAGGGATGTTATTGATCTGCATTTCTGAAGGCACAGCAGTGCAACTTTTTTGGTAGTATTACAGCTGAATTCTTGAGTCAGACAGACAAGGTTGGGGTATGGCTAGGGGGGGAGTCTTCATTTATGGCCCCTCCCAGAACTCTCTCCAGGAAGTTAGAAATAAAAAATAATTAAATATTAGAGCCGAGAAGGGCTTTAGAACAGAAACTCTTTGAACACAAAACACAGACTATTAGAGTTGGGAGCAACCCGAGAAATCATCTAGTCCACTCTAGTCCAACCACTCAAGGTTGGCTAGCCTCAGTGACTTATTAGTATTAGGACTAGCATCTGAACTCTGTAATTTAAACTCCAGGTTCAACCACAACACTTCCAACTGCACCCAAATGACTTGCTGATTTGTGAAAAAGGAAGGAGAAGAGATGAAAATAAGCATTTATATGGTACCTATTAAATGCCCGGTATTAAGCTAAGTGCTTTTTACAAATATCTCTTTTCAAATAAACTGAACAGTCAATACCCAGCTCAAAAAAACACCTCACACTCCACAACCCACATACACCTCAGAGAGTGGGAACAATTTCTCCCAGTGCCATCTCCTCTCCCCTTCCCCTCCCCCAACTACCCCTGGGTTTCATCTGGAAAAGTCACACAGCAATAGGAAGGGCTTGAGTGGGCCACATTCCTCAGCCTGTTGAAACAGGAAACAGCCAAAGCTCTTAGCTCAAAACTGAAGAAAAACAAACAGAGAGGGTCTCCTGGCCAGCCCATTGCCCCTCGGGCTGGGCCCCACATGGCCCTGCTTCTGTGACTGACCTCAAGGCTTCTACTGGGGTTTGGCAGGCAGGGAGATTAATGATTCACACACCGCCCAGGCTGGAGAATCTGTGAGCTGGAATAGCGCCACAGCAAAGCCTGAAGTGGAAAGAGCTTGAGGAGGGCAAGGGGGAGAGGAGAGGGGGAGGCTGCAGAGATGTTCAACAGAGTTTGATTGAGGCCTTGGTCACACTGCAAGGCTTAAATCATAGGATCATAGATTGTTAGAGTCAGAGGAAACCTCAAAAATTATACAATTCAACTTCTTCGCTCTTTTTTTACATGAGGAACTGGAGGGCCAAAAAGAGAATTTGACTTTCCAATGTCACACACAGAGTTAATAACTGAGCTATACAGAAGAAAATTGCATTTTATTCTCGCTATTACAAACCAGAACTGTGCCAAACACTAAGGCTATAAAAACAAGTGACAAGACAGTCCTGTTCTCAAGGAACTTATATTCTAATGGAAGAAGAGAACATATAATAAGGAACTGAAAGAGGGGGAGGAATGTGCGGGGGGGTGGGGAGACAAGAAAGTGCCCTGCACTGGGAGACATGGTTGTGAGCCAGAATGGCTGCATCACCTGTGCCTTTGCCCAAAACAGAGATTCCAGGAGGATCTCACTAAACAATGCTTCCCTATAATTTTTCTCCATTGTTCCCAATTCTACAACCTAAAAATCTGAAAAAAATCATTTGATTCTGAAATATTCTAACTTTGGGAAAACTGAGGATAGTCAGGGTCATAAGATAAATAGCAAATCCCTAGGGTGTGACAAATCCAATGGGACTAATAAAACAAAACAAGCAGAAACTCTGGAAAACAGGCATCTTAGGACTACTTAGTCCCAGGCCTCACCCCCTGAGCTCCCTGACTTCTCCACAACACACAAATGAACATTCACTGTTGTAGCAGTCAAAGGCCCTACCAATATCCCTTAAAAACCCATCCCATGAGTAGATGCCTTGAGTGCAAAAGAATGAGCACGGATCTGAGAGTAAAGGGACCTGGCTACTCATCCAGGCTCCGCCACCAAAACAGCATGGAGAACATTTACTTCATTCCATGGAGCCCTGTGTGACCCTGGGCTGGTCATTTCACTTTTGTAGGCCTCTATCTCCTCAACTATAAAATGAGGGGCTTGGACTAGATGGTTTTTAAGTTTCCTTCTAGTTCTTACATTCCATGAATACTCCTCTGATGTGCTAAGTTGGTCTCAATTGTAATCAGTTTCATTGTATATCACTTCCAGTCTTAAAGGATTCCCCTCAGAGCTGGCTGGCACCTGATCTAAAACCTCCTCCGAAAAATGAACAAAAGCACGGAGATGGTGCCAACACATGGAAGCAGCAGGTGTTTCCCAAGAGGGCCAAAGGCTGCTAAGAATAGTTCTAGGTCCCACAGTCATTGACATAGTATGTATAGATCTGACCAGAATCTTTAGAAATGGAGAGGAGATAAAAAAAGCAACTGATATTTGGGAAGGCATTCCTCTCTCCAGACTTGGTGTGAGAAGTACAGCAAGGAACACCAAGCACTCTGGTTAGAGTGGCTGAATTTTTCAGCTTTGGACCAAGCCCTGCTAAGAATCTGCCTTTTTCTTCCCTCCTCTCCTCATCAGGCATCTGACCCCGGAAAGTCTCCCTTTCATTCAGATACCACAGATGCCATAGCAATAACTACCAAGAATGTTTGAATGGCAAAACACTTTCACATCTATTTGAGCTAGAGAAGAGCAAAGTTTATTAGCCCCATTTTACAAGTAAGGAAATTGAAGCACAGAGAATCATGAGCTGTTATGAGCTGAAAGGGGATACAGAATTTTAGAACACAAAATGTTAGAAATGGAAGACATCCGAAAAGATATTAGAGCTGAAAGGAAGCTTAGAGATCATGTAGCCTGCTCCGCCCCCCCCTTCTACAGAGAAGGAAACTGAAGGCCAGAGACTGAGTGACTTATGTAAGACCACACACTGTTTCTCTGAGAGCACTCTATCTCACATCTCTTAACTTCTAGACAGTGCTCTTTCTACTGCTCCACAAGTACACCTAAGTACAGTTAGCTCCAGTCTTGTTCATGATTTTGTAGACATAAATGGCCAAGGAAAGATGGTAATATAGCCCAGTTGATAAGACACACACACACACATACACACACACACAGTGGCAGGGTGCTAGGATAGTTGGGTGCTAGGATAGTTAGTTTCTATTTTTTCCTGTGCTACTAAACTTTACCTCACAGACTTCAACAGTCCATGCCTCAGTTTCTTCATCCCATACAGCACATCCAAAGAGAGGAAGGATACTCCAGAGGGAGAAAAGAGTTATTATCCCAGGGTGATGAGTGTCTTGTCATCAAAGGTATCATCACTAGAACCCAAGTTACAACTGGTGCAGTTGACCACTTACTCTACCCACCAACAATCTCTAAATCCCCAGCCTATGGGAGAGCTACAGTTACTTTGGGGATGGGGTTGGGGTCAGAGGGGACAAGAACTATAAAGAAGTTTTTTCTTCTAGCTCATCCTAATGAAATATGCATCCAATCAGCTCCTAAGAGAGAGCAGAGGGTCTCTATCAGGAAACGTAGCATAGCTGGAAGATCTAAAATCTATGTGGTTGTAGCCAAGAGACCTGACTGGCTCTGACACTTGTGTGATGTGGGCCTCTGAACCTCAGTTTCCTCATTTTTACAATGGGTACAATGATACACTTCATTCATTTCAGTATGTTGTGAGAAAAGTGTTACGTAAACTTTGAACTCTGTAGAAATTGAAGCTGTCACTGTTCTCTTTCCTGTCAAAGTCACTCTGGGTATTCATTACAAGTTCATTTTACGTGTGGCTGAGAACTTGTTCTGGATGTCACATCTGCCCCCTGCACCCAGACAACATGGCCCTGGGTCTTCAAACCCCAATGCCCATTACACCTCACCTTCAACTAGGGAAGTCTCCAGGCCCCTTGCACACATACCCTAGGGATCTTCCCTGGTCCCACATACTTCATACTCCCTTCAGAGACTACCCTGAATCCATACCCAGCCTCTCCAGGGACAACTCTAGTCCCCAAACCTCTTGGGCATTGTCAAGGAATCCACAGGCCCCTGCACCCCCACCATTCTAGAAACCAAGTCCAACTCCACACCACTTTCTTGAGGTAGTGCAGGACCCTGCACCCCTTCAGGATGACTCCAATCCCCTTAGGATGACTCAGTGCTTTAGGAGGAACCAGCATGTTCTTCACTAACATACATAGTGCCATAGACAAGATAAGAAATCGTTGGCCTTCCAAAGAGAGAAGAGCCCAAGTTCTTCAGCAGCCAAGGGCAAAATAAATAAATGAATAAATAAAAAACCACTACCACCAACACCACCAAAAACCTGCCAGGATAGAGACAAAGTCTGCAAGGCCAGAATTTCTCTCAGTCACCAGCCTGTAGACAAAACTTTTTTTGTGCTCCAGCTGTTCAAGGGCCAGGCAGCTGCTGCCCCCTCCTGGGAATCTCCAGCCAGACACACTGACCTGATTCTGGGAATCTGTCATAGAAAATTCTTCCCCTAACTGGAGAAGCCATTCCCCAGGAGAGCTTGGTGGCAAGGTGCTGCACAGGTTAAAAACCCAAGAGGAATCCTTTTGAGTGATCTTGTAATTTGCTATAACCACTGTGCAGAAATGGGTTCCACTATTTTCCTCTAACCACCATCCTTCATTGCCATCATCATCATTCCTCACATCTGGAACAGTCAATAAACATTCATGAAGCCCCTACTATGAGCCAGGAACTGTGCTAACTAAGCAGTGGGGATACAAAGAAAGGTCAATGACAGTCTCTGTTCTTGAAGCATTCACAATATAATGGAGGAGCCAACATACAAATAACTATGTACTATGCTATATAAAGGATTGCAGCAGCAAGCGCCCTGACACACACGGCACAGGTTCTTAGATCTGCTCTTCTAAGGAAAGCAACTTTAAAGGGAATCAACAATCTACTCTAACTACATTCACTAACAGAGACTATACAGAGAAATAAAGACCAACAGACAAGGTTTCTGTCTGACCAGGAGCAATACATGCATCAGAGATCAACAGACAGATCCAACTGTCTAACCATTGCATACACACATAGTTACCAAAGAGAGAAGCACCAACATCTGGGTTTTCAAGGGGGGAAGAGGGGTACAACTACTCAGAGTCTCATCTGGCACACAAATCTTCTTCCAAAGAAGCCCTCAAAGCAAAACCTCACCTCATAGCATATATACACTTTTCAGTGCCTCATTAGCAATTAACAAAAGATGTGGGCCTTCCTACAAAATAAGTCTCCCCTCACCATGCTTCCCCCAGTGGGCTCCATGTGAGGCCTATTAGTGGGCAGGGAAGATCTTTAACTCTCATTAACATTACAAGGATAAATAGGAAATAATCAACCAAGAGAAGGCACTCCAACTAAAAAGCATCACGAAGGACTTCCTGTAGAAGGTAGGGTTTTACCTGGGATTTGAAGAAAGTCAAGGAGGCAGAGATGAGGAGAGAAAACATTCCAGGCATGGGGAGGGTGCAGAGAAGGGGCATTCAGAGAAAATGCCTAGAGTCAGGAGATTGGAGTGTCTTGTACCACTGGAATATAAGGTGCTGCTGGGGGAAGCGGTTTAAAGTGTAAGATTCAGAAGGTGGAGGAAGGCCCTTGACCACCAAACAAAGGATTTTATGGTGGGTTTTTTTCTGTAGGTGACAGGTCCAAAATACTACTCCCCCATTAATGATCTTCATAAGTATGTTGGAGCTTAGAGCACAGAATCAATCAGAGCCTCAGAGTTGGACAGGGCTTCAATGGCTATATAGTCAAACCCACACCTGGATTGAAAACACCATCTATAACAAAGGATCAGAGACTTAGAACTGGAAAGGATATGAGAGATTATCTAGTCCAACTCCCTTATTTTACCAATGATTAAATGGAGTAGTTAAATGACTTGCCCAAAGTCATGATGGCAAGTAGGGATTCAAAACCAACTCATAAGATCCCAAACCCAGCACTCCTTCCCTTACGCCATGCTATCTTGTAACAAGTAGTCATCAAGCTTTCACATGATAAACAGTACTGAGAAAGAGTCCATTGCCTCCTAATCCATTTAGGATAGCTCTCTTTAGAATCAAATGAAATAATATTTGTAAAGTGCTTAGCATAGTTCCTGGCACATAACAGGTGCTTTATTACTGCTTGTTACTTTCCCTTTTTTCCCTGCTCTGCTTATTTGTTACTTTTTCTTACCTCAAGTTAAATTTGCCTCCTAGCAATTGCAATCCATTAATTGCTCCTCGTTCTGTCCTTGGAAGTCAAGTTGAGCAAATGTAGTCTCTCCTTCCACATGATTGCCTATCAGGTACTTGAAGTATCCCATACAACCATCTCTGTCCCACATCTTCTCTAAGATAAATATTTCCAATTCCTTCAACTTATCCTTGAATTTCATGATCTCTAAGATCCTCACCATCCTGATCACTCTATAGTTATCAACATCTTTCCTAAAATGTGGTGCCCAGAAATGAACATAGGATCATAGAGCTATAGCTAGAAGTAGCTTCAGAGGTCATCTAGTCCAACCAACTAAATGAGGAAACTGAGACCCAGTGAGGTTAAGACACTTGCCCAAGGTCACACATGTAGAATAGTTACAAAACTCCAAAAGTGGTCTGAGTAAACCATAGTTCAACAGCATTATCACCTTCCTCATTCTAGATCCTTCACTTCTCTTAATGTAGCCTAAGATTGCATTAGCAATTTTTTTGGGCTGCTATATCACAATATTTATGAATATTGTGCCTACGGTCCATTAAAATCACCATATCTTTTTCAGACATGCTGCTATCTAGTCACACCTTCTCCCATCTTGTACTTTTAGAGTGGATTTTTTAACCCAGTCTTAAGAATTTATATTTATCCTTATTAAGTTTCATATCAGATTTGGACCAGTGTAGCATATTAAGACCTTTTGGCATTTTAATTTGCCCCTGCCAACATTATCTCATCTATATATCTGATAAGCAGACCACATCGGACCCTGGCATAAAACATCAAAATGGAAATGGACCTTGGAATGCAGAACAGAGAATGCTAAAACTGGAAGAAAATCAGCCTGACTGAATTAGAAGGGATGTTTTGGGAGTGATACTAGAGAAAGTTGTATAGGAAGATTTAGACCAAATTGTTGAATATCAGAAAAGCTGACAATAGAGATCTGTGAACTTCAGGAAAGATGTGAGAGAAGAGGAAAGTAAAAGACCAGACAGAACTTGTTTGAGGGACCTCATGTGTAGTGATCTCATAGTTAAACAGAAGAAGCTAGGGAGTCCTGAGGTTGTCAGTTTCAAGAAGGTGGACAGTGGGAGTAATCTGAAAACAGAGAGACCTAGAGGTTGAGTGAAGGTGGGGCACCTCAGGGATTCTGCAAAACAGCAGTTATTCAGAGCAGCTCCACTCCACCCTACCTGCCCATCTTACCTCCCACAATTCACACCCTCTACTCCAGCCCAACCTGCTGGTCCCATGTGTCCCACACAGGCCAAGTTCATTCCTGCCTCTGTATCTTTGTTTATGTTATTCTTTTCACTTACAAAAAGCCTTCTGCCAGTTCAGCCCAACTAAGAAGCATGGTCACATATTGAAAGAATATTGAATGTGGAGTAAGACCTGGGTTTGAGCCCTGGAGTCTGCATCTTTCTAACCTTGGGCAAATCACTTAAGCTCTCTGAGCCTCAATTTCCTCATCAAATGAAATACAGCTAATAACACTTGCCCTGTCTACTTCATACAGTCATTGTGAGAATGAAATCAGATAACAGATTTGCAGATACTCTTATTGCTAACTATGAAATTATGAGTTTTAGGGATTCACACAATGCAACTGCTCCAAAGTCTCCCAATGAAAATCTTCCTCTCTCCTCCATCCTTCCCCCTACCCATGAATAAGTAATAGCCTAGAATTTTTTTTCTGGCAAGTTTCAATGCTTTTCATCCCATGATTTATAGTCTATCAAATAAATTTTCCCATTATATTTCAAACACAGTGTGCTGCCTTTCTGCCCTTTAATGATATATTTGTTCCGTTGTTCCTCTTCCCCAGAGAAATCTTAAGCTTCCCTCCAATATAGAACCTGCAAGAGACCAAGTGGATTGCCAAATGTTCATTTAAAAAACAAAAAACAAAAAAACCCCAGAAGATGCTGCAGGTAGAAACTCTCCCTACTTTACCCCAAGGTGGCTCCAGATACTTTATTCTCATTTCCTCTCCTTTAGGGACAAGGAACAGCTGAGGTTGGGTTGAATTTGCCAGTCACAGAACATTAGAGGTGGACAGGACTTTAGGCTTTATCTAGCCCAATCCCCTCTTTTGACAGGAGAAGGTAGCCAAGGCTCATAGATATTAAATAACTTGCCCAAGGTCACAAAGAGAGTAACTGAAAAAGAGAAGGGGCTTCAAAGCCAGTTCTTCTTATTCCCAATTCTAGGCTCCTACCACGACATAACATTGTTATCAATTATTAATCTAACCCGTTCACTTTGCAGAGGTGGAAATTAAGGCCCCCAAAGAGAAAGTGACTTGTTCAAGGTCACAAAGCATATAAGTAGTAGAACAAGACTCAAAAATAGGTCTGCTAAATCTATTATCCTTCTTTATTGATCAATATGCATTTATCACATGCCTATTATGCTGCCAGGAATTCTGCTAGGCACTGAGAGTACAAGGATAAATGGATTCCCACTATCAAGGGAAAAAAAAGACTTGTATAAGTAAATGCAAAATATATTCAAAGTAAATCTAAAACAAGGGGAGGAACAAAATGGTAGCAGTTGGGGCCAAAAGGAAAGGCCTTAGGTAGGTGTCTCTTGCTAGCGATTCCAAGAGAGGGAGAGGTGGGAGGGAGCACATTCCAGGTACGGGGGACAAACTGTGCCTAAGCACAATGACAAGACCGGGAATGCAATGTACAAGGATGAGCAAATAGCCTGATTTGGCTGGAATGTAGAGGGGATGTAGGAATAAGGAGTAGTTATGACTGGAAAGGTGGATGGGAGTCAGATTAGGAAGACCTTTACACACCAAACAGAAGTTTGAATTTTTACCTCTGGGTACCAGAGAACCCCTGGCATTTTTAAGGGGGTGGGGGTGGGGGTGGGGGTGACATGTTCAGGCCTCTGATTTAGAAATATCCATTTGGCAACTATATGGAAAACAGATTAGAAGGAAGAAGATGGAAGAAGGGAGATCAGTTAGGATGATATTGCTTTTACCTAGGCAAGAGGTGATGAATTAGTGTAGTGGCCCTGTGAGTGGGAGAAGGGGATGTATGTGAGATGTTGTGGAGACAGAATCAATAAGATCTGACAAATGATCTGATATGGAAAGGAGGGAGAGTGAAAAGTCAAGGACAACTTGTAAATCTGGGTGACTGAAAGAATGATGCTGCACTTGACAGAAAAAGAGATGTTTGGAAGGGACTGGGGAGGGGTAACATAATGAGAGTTCTAGTTTGGACATGCTGAAGTTGGATATAATTGTAGAATTGCCTCCCAGTATTTGAGCTGAGCTTTATCAGAAGGCTGAACCAACTAAAATACTATTCCACGTGATAATGCAAAGGTTTTAAGATAGCAACTGTGCTTCCCATCTTAATCTCCTCTTCTCCAGGTCAAACATCCCATTTTCTTTAGATTAGTCTTCATATGGCATGGTATCCAATCCCATCCTCATCATGGTTTCATTTTTTTCTGGGCTATGCTCCAGTTTGTTCATATCTTTCTTAAGTATTAAACTTTTCTTAAGTACTAACTTTAGGTATATATGACTAGGGTAGAGGACAGTAGATCTATAATTTCCCTCATTCTGAACATTAATACTTTTTTTTTAAATACAACCCAAATTCACTCTTTTTTTAAAAAAAATTGGAGGGGTTAAAGTGACTTGCCCAGGGTCACACAGCTAGTAAGTGTCGGAGGTAAGATTTGAACTCAGGTCTTCCTGACTCCATCTACTTTATCCATTGTGCTTTATCCACTGCACCACCCAGCTACATCCTCCCTTACCCCCCAAATTCACTCTTCATGCAAACCCAAGCTCATGGAAAGAAATGCAATTCAAGATGGGGAGAAAATTTGGAACTCAAAATCTTGTGGAAATGAATGTTGAAAACTCAAAATAAATTTAAAAAGGAAAGAAAAAAAAAGAAATGCAATTCAAAGAATTCATCCTATGACTGATAGATCCATGGCTTTATATTCAAGGAGACTCAATATATTATGATGGGAAGGACATAAGACAGAAATCAAGGGTCCTGAGTTCTAATACTGGCTTTACCACTGATACTGTCTGACCTCAGGCAAACTGTTTTCCTTCTGTGGGGATCCATTTTCTTATCTAAGTGGAGATAACACACCTACATTGAACTCCCCCTACTCAAAACACTTGTGAAGGTCAAATGAGTGGATGAGCTTCAGAAATTTTGAAGTCTTGTGCACACGTCATAAAACATGTCTGACCATGCCACTCCCCTCCTCAAGAAACTTCTGTAGCTCCCTAAACTCTTTAGAATACAATGCACAGTCCCCTGTTTAGGCATTTAAAGCCTTTCACAATCTTGCTCCAACTGATCTTTCCAGACAGAGTTCATATTACTCTCCCTCACCCACTGCGTTCCAGCCAAGTTAGCCTACTTGTTGATCTCCCATAGACAACATTCCACCTCCCACTTCTGTGGCTCTGCATATGCTGTCCTCCATGCTTGAAATGCTTTCTCTGCTCACCGATTCTTGTTGAAATCCCTAGATCCATCCAAGCTCAGTTCTTTTCCACCTCCTACCCAAAGCCTTTACTGATCTTCTTTCCCCCTTTGCTAGAGATTCCCATCTCCATTCCCTCCCTCCCTGCCTGCCACAAGTACTTCACATATTTTTTTGTATAGAGTTTGCATTTCCTTGTCTGAGTTCATGTGTTCTCTCCCTTCCCGGCCCCCCTGCCCACGGTGTCTCATTCAGTTGTTTTTCAGTCACATCTGACTCTTTGTGACTGCATTTGGGTTTTGTTTTATTTTTTTAAGCAAAGATTCAAGAGTAGTTTGCCATTTCCTTCTCCAGCTCATTTAACAGATGAGGAAACTGAGGCAAACAGGGTTAAGTAACTTACCAAGGGGCACAGTTAGTATCTGGGGTCAGATCTGAACTCAAGAACCTGAGTCTTTCTGACTCCAAGTCTGGCACTCTATCTACCTAGCTTCCCCTTCCCCATGAGTAGATAGAATGCTCTTGAGTGACTTTCATTTTGGTTTTTGTTTTCCTAGCACAGTGCCTGCCACATGGTAGAGCTTAATAAATACTTGCTGAGTTCAACTTGAACTAGGTTAACAGCTGTAGTACTGGAAGAAGCCAGTCCCTGGCCTCTGAGGGTTCCCAATCTAAAGCTATGCTCCTATTCCAAACACAGCACATAAGTATCAGAATTCTGAGAAGACATTAGAATCTAAAGAAGACATCAATCAATCAACATTTATTAAGCACCTATTATATCCTAGGAACTGGGCTAAGGACTAGGGACAGAAAAAGAGGCGAAAAACAGTCTGCCTTCAAGGAACTTACAATTTAGTAGTTTAATTCTACAATTCTACTGTACTCTGTTCAGCACTGAGTGAGCCAGGGAGCCTGAATTTCAAGTGGGAGGGAGATAAAGGCAGTTCTAGAAGCTGGGCTATGGAGGTTAATGCAGACTAGGAAAAAACTGCTCCAGCCCTTCATGCCCTTGACTCCTTTCAGCTCTTCTAAGGACATAGCTGTGGTACCAGTGATGGATGTTCTACTGGTACAGACAAAATATGGCACTAGATTTAGAATCATAGAACCTGGGTTCGACACCTGGTTCTACTACTTACCATCTGTGAGACTCAGGTCACTTCCTCTTTTTAAGCCTCAGTTTTTAGCTCTGTAAGGGATGAGTATTATGGTGGGGGTTGGGGTAGGGGCAGGGGTTGGACTGGATTATCTCCTTCCATCCCTAAATCCTATGAGGATCTCCAAGCACCAGAGCAGTTGGAGTAAGAATGTTTTGTCCTATTTCAGTGAAGAAGGAAAGAAGAAGGATGGGGTTAGAGGGTATTGTGGCTCCCTGCCAAGCCTCACCACTTTTGAGCCACTTGGGCCTGGGGTTTCCTCCATCCATGGAAAGTTTCTGCTTATACTTTGCAGTTTCCATAGCAACCACATTTCTTCCTTTGTATGAATTTGACTGTTTCCCCCCTCCCCCCAGCCACTTTGCTTTCTTAACAGACAAATTCTCTCTCTCTTTCTCTTTTTAAAGGAAAAACATAGATGGGAAGGGGGCAGGAATAATAGTTGCCAGGATTTGGAGCAGTGAATGCAAAGGCAGGCTCTTTCCAGGGCCCCCCAAGGCTACAGTAAGGAAAAGAAAGGCTAATACAATTAATGGACACAAAGTCCTAGAGATCCTACTTACAATAGCGGAAAGAACAATGGATTTAGGGTCAGAAAAGTCAAGTTAAGGTAGTAACTACGTGGCCTTGGGCAAGTAAATGCTATCATGACACTGCCCTACTCAAAACCCTTCTGGGGCTCTCTACTAACTTAATAAATTTCTAAGCTAGATGCTCTTACATCCTATCCTTTTAGCTAGGTAGCACAGAGGATAGAACACTGAGTGTGGAGTCAGGAAGACCTGAGTTCAAATCCAGCCCCAGACATTTACTAGCTGGATGATACTGGGCAAGTCACTTGACCTCTTTCTGCCTCAGTTTCCTCAACTGTAAAATGGGAATAATAATATCACCTACCTCATAGGAGTGTTGTGAGGATCAAATGAGATATTTGTAAAGTGCTGAGCACAGCTTCTAGCACACAGTAGGTCATAAATGCTTGCTCCCTCCCTCCTTCTCCCTAGTCTCATTTATCACCATTCCACATGAATTTCCTCTTCCCAGACTAATCTCTTTGTCCCCTAGAAATTTTGCTCCTCCCTCAGTCTCCACCCTTTCTGTTGGCCAAACAACATCTTTTTCCTCTTTCAAGTCCCTATCTCAAGCCCCAAAGTCCTCAGGGTAACCATCACTGACCACTCCAGTCTACAAGAGACTTCTAATTCCTTTGAATTTCTCTAGCAATCACTCTCTCTTCACTTGGCTCCTATCATATACTGCCCTCTATTGTTAGTTTTCATTTCACCAGATTATGTCTTATCTCTGTGAGGAATTCCAAAACAGACATAGTTCAACTAAAATGTATTAAGTAAGTACCTACTACTTATAGAATTTACTGGGTTAGATCTTGGGAAGAAACAAAGTTTACCTGAGACATGATTCCTGCATTCACTGAGTTTATAGTCTAGCAGGGAGATAAAACATCAACAAATATACCTAGCATGATATGAAATAATTGACAAAAAATACATTAGAAAGTTACAGAACAAAATGCTATATGGGATCCAGAGGTGGAAGAAAATTGCCTTTGGGGAGGGAGGAATCAAAAGACACTGCCCAAAGGCAGTGACCAGCATTTGAGTTGGGCGTTAAAGGCTACACCAGAATTTTTTTTTTTTTAAAGAGGGGAGGGGGAACGGAAGTCATTTCTGGAAAAGGAACAAGTGTGAGCAAAGGCAGGGATGTAGCAAACTGTAGGGTGGTGTAGTTTGTGGAAGACTTTAAAATGTCAAGCAAAGGAGCCTGAACTTTGCTGTGCAGCTAATGGCTGGTTACTGTCTTTCATCATCAAAGAGGACCAAAATGATATCACTATGTTGGGGTCACGGTACAGTCTATCTCACTGTGGCTGATCAAACAAATCTGAGCTTGGAAGGCTGTACCACAGGCAAATCACAAATAGTCCATATGAACATTTGGAATGGAGATGTCTCTAAATCTAAGCATCCCTTGTTCTCTTTGAGCTACTGCAATCCTGTTTTGCTCATAGAGCACAGGGCCTTTTTTGACAAAGGAACACCAAGCTGGGCAGTCCTGTGCCATTGTCTCCCATATCTCACCATCAATTCCAAAGTTCTTCAGATAGACCTTAAGAGTGTCATTGTATCACTTCTTCGGACCCCTACATGAGCACTTGCCTCACATGTGTAGATAACAGAGAACCACTAAAGATTCTTGAGTGGAGAAATGACTTGACCAGATTCACTGGAAAGAAAATAAAGTGGAATCTAGCTCAGATAATGAGATCCAGTCTAGAAATCTCTAACTATCTGACTCCCTGGCTCAATGCAGCTGCCAATCTCTGCTCCCTGCTCTAATCCATCCATCTTTTCTTTCCTTACTCTTCTACTGCTTAGCCAGAAGGTCATGTATATACCATTTCTAAGCATTTCTTTCCAAGCTCAAGTGTAAGTTATACAAGTAATGTAACCACAGAATCGGTAATCAAAAGTATAGAAAAGAAATCTACCTCACCACATGGTATAATTGGAAAGAATGCCATATTTGGTGTCAGAAGATTTGCAGCTAACCTCCAGTACTTCTCCTTACTACCTAGCTTCCTTACTGGCTTCCTTGAGGGTCTCAGTTTCTTGATCTATAAAATGAGAAGGCTGAGTCTGATAATCTCTCAGGTTCCTAATAAGTTCTAAATCCCATGATCGTATGAAAAAAACCAAACTGTCCAAAAATATAAACATATGAGCAATGGCTGGATAAGTGCTTGTCAAAGAGACTTTAGAAGGGATTCCTGCACTGGGAGAAAGGTGGGTTAGATGTAATGTCATGGAAAGAGTCCTGAACCAGGATCCTGAAGACTTTGGGTCAAACCATAGTTCTGTCATTTATTCACTGTGCTACCTTGGGTAGGTTACTTTCTTTCTCTGAGTCTAATATTTTCCATCTATGAAATGAAGGGGTAGAAGAGATGAGTCCTCCTAACCCTAAATCCTATGATGCCCCACTAAATTGGGTGGCTATCACTTACTAAATCTATCTTATACTAACTTGGTCCCTAAGCCACTTGGTCCCTTTAGCCGCCTCCAAATAGCTTCATTATAATTCTCAAACCTGGAGTTACTTTCAAGTACTCATCCAGAATAGTCTCTGTGCTCTGTAGGTTCAAATATATAGGTAGGTTCCATATCTGCTACTACTGTGACCTTGGGTAGGTCATTTAATCTTTTCAGATTTCAGTTTCTTCAACTATAAAGTGAGGAGATGGGACTAGAGCAAGGATTCTTAACCTTTTTTGTGTCTTGGACCTCTCTGGCAGTCTGATGAATCCTATGGATTCTTTTTCAGAATAACATTTTTATGGAAACTACATAATCGAGGAAATGTTAAATTTCATTTAGAAGTCAGTGAAAATAATAATGCAATTTCTTTCCCATCTAAGTTCATGGACAATTGAAATCTATCCATGGACCCCAGAGGATGTTGAAGGTCCCTTCCAACACTAAAGTCAATGACTGAATAAAAACACCCTAGCCTAGATCAAGTATCCTAAACAAGCCTCCTGTTCACTTAAAAAAAATTCCATGAAACCTCAGCCAATCAGGAAGCTATTTTTGGCTTCCCACTCATATATTACTCGAAAATCATTAACTTGTTGCTTATCCTTGCCCCCAACCCAGAGAAATGAAAGAAAGAGTTAAGTTATCCAGTTTTGTTATCACCTCACCCTCCGCTGAAAATTTATCCTGGGAGTACACAAAGACAGGCTTCACTTGTTACAGTTCCCATTTAGTAGTTGGCTCACCTTAGACAGACAAATCCCTTCCCTTCTCAGTTTTCTCATCTGTAAAATGAGGACACTGAACATAGATGGTCTCTAAGGTTCTATTATGAGGTGTTTTTTATTCTAAGGGCCCTCCAATTTACCTTGTATAGATCTTATTTGTATATAGTTTGCATGTTGTCTCCCCTTTACTCTGTGAGGTCCTTGGCTGCTTGTTTTTTATTTGCCTTTCTTTATATCCCCTTACTTTGTATCATAGGTGCTTAATAAATGCTTGTTGACTTAACTTGATTCTTTGGCTTCAATTTCCTCAACTGTAAGATGATAAGATCGGACTTGCTAACCTTAAGGTCCCTTCCAGCTCTACATTTATTATCTTATCATATAACACTGTATAGCATATTACAGTGATCTCAAAATCTGAAGGGGCTTCAGAGACCATTTGAGCCAACATCCAGATTCTATTCTTTATGGATAAAGAGAATATCTTACTCAAACTTTCTGCCAACACCCATCAGGATTCTACACATAGTAAGTGCTTACAATTTTATATTTGGTATGTTGTGTATGTTTTAGGTTCTCACATTCTATGTTTTAAGAGCTGTTCCAACTCTAATGTTCTACGTAAAAAGGATCACAGGGTTTAGGACTGGAAAGAAATCAGAGGTCATCAGAGCTAAGTCCTTCACTTTACAGTTGAAAAAAAGTGAAATTCAAAGAAGGTAAGTGACATGTCCAAGGTCACACAGTTAATCAACTGGAATTTGAACCCAGATCATCTGATTCTAAACTCAATTATGTTTCTTTGTAGAACCATTTCTATTTAAGCTTTGACATTCTATATTCCATGGTCTCTTTCCAGCCTTAACATTTCATGTTTAAAGGTTCCTTATAGCTCCAGGGCAGGTAAGTGACACCGTAGGTAGAGTGCCAGGTGTAGAATCAAGCAGACTCATATCTATGACTTCAAATTTGGCCTTAAACACTTACCAGCCATGTAACTTGGGCAAAGTCACTTAAACCCTGTTTGCCTCAGTTTCCCATCTGTAAAATGATCTGCAGAAGGAAATGGCAAGTCAGTCCAGTATCTTTGCCAAGAAAACCCTAAACTGGGTCACAATGAGTCAGACACAACTGAAACAACTCACAACAACAACAACACATTGCAGCTCTAAAAAGAAATCCTGTGACTCCATGATAAATTTGGTACAAATTCTTTACTGATCACGCTTTTCCTATTTTCCTTCAAGCAAAGGCAGCCTGGGGATAGTTGAATCACAAAACTTGGAACAACTAACTAGGGTCACTAAGTCTTCAGAAAGTATAAACGCTCCTTTTGTTCCTCAAGATCTTGAGGGAAAGAGTTTCTACCTGATCCCTTGGCATCCCATTCCAGTTATCTCCTCCACAGGTCCCCAAAGTCAGAAAGTTCTCCTTCAAATCTAACCTACATCTCTATTGCTGAAATGTATACCTACTTCCCTGCAGAGGAACAAGAATAAAATTCATTGCTAAGTATTTCATTTGTTATGAAAAGGAGGATGGGGGAATGATAAGAAAAAAAAATTCTGAAAAGATCTAAGGGCCAACTTGTAAGTGAAGGGATTGGAAAGATCAGAAAAGTATTTTCTGTGGGCCTTGCTTGTTCTCCTGTCCCAGTTCAGAAGATGTTACTGTGTTCATGTCAACCATTTTCAATGAGGTTTCCATCCCCATAGTTTTCATGAATTTTCTAGCTGCTTAATAGTGAACAATCTGAAAATGATTTGTTAAGAAGATTAAAAACAGCAAAAATGTTTTTCCATCTATGACACATGGTAAATTTATTCTGCCAAGTAAGTGGGACCTTACTGCCTCTATCTGGACACATTATTCCTTGTATCATCATCAATAAGGGGTCAAAAAGCTAGAATCCGGCAGCCCTCAACGCTAAATGAGGGAGTGACAGGAAAAAGCAAGGAAACTGGGAAACCACTGACACCACTTAATCCAGCAAGTTAAGTAGCCTTCCCAGTAATCTCAGGGTTAAACTGATTTTTCACCCCAATCAAATCTTGGTAAACTAAAAAGTAAGAAAAAAGTCAGCATAAAATAATGGGGGCTTGGGGGTCAGAGGATCTGGGTTCAAATTCCACCTCTGCTGCTTACTAGCCATGAAAACTTGCATATGGCGAAACCATGCTCTACGTCTGTGGTGCTGTTTCCTCATTTGTAAAATAAAGATTCTGAACTACTTGACTTCTAAGGCCCCTTCCCATTCAAATATTTATACAGCACCTTCTACATAAGGAACACTGTGCCAGCCCTGGGAGAGAAAGATTTAGAAACTAAGTGGTTCCTGTCAACGTGGGGAAGTATGGCAGAAAGTATGGTAGGGCAGAAAGATTACTAGACTTGGAAACCACAATGAAGCTCTTTTTGGGGCAGGACTGTTTCATTTTTGGCTTTCTATCCCTAGAGCCTAACCCAGTCCCTGACACATAGTAGGTGCTAAATAAATATTTGCTGATTTATTGACCTGGATTCAAATCCCAGTTAACACTAGTTATTTGACTCTGGGCAACCTCTCTGGGCCTCAGTTTCCTCATTTATAAAATGAAAGGGTGATCCAAAAACAGAAACTCCTAGGAATATTGTAGCCACATTCCAGAGTTCTCAGGTCAAGGGGAAAATATTGCAAGCAGCCAGAAAGAAACAATTCAAGTATTGTAGAAATACAATCAGGATAACACAAGATCTAGCAACTTCTACATTAAGGGATTGAAGGGCTTGGAATATGATATTCCAGAAGTCAAAGGAACTAGGATTAAAACCAAGAATCACCTACCCAGCAAAACTGAGTATAATACTTCAGGGGAAAAAATGGTCATTCAATGAAATAGAGGACTTTCAAGTATTCTTGATGAAAAGACAAGAACTCTAAAGAAAATTTGCCTTTCAAACACAAGAAGCATGAAAAGGTCAACAGGAAAGAGAAATCACAAGGGACTTACTAAAGTTGAACTGTTTACATTCCTACATGGAAAGATAATATTTGTAACTCTTGAAACTTTTCTTAGTATCTCAGTAGTTGGAGGGATTATACACACACACACACACACACACACACACACATACACACAGACACAAACACACCCACATACATATATATATAGAGAGAGACAGAGACAGAGACAGAGAGCACAGGGTGAGTTGAACAGGAAGGGATCATATCTAAAAAAATAAAATTAAGGAGTGAGAGAGGAATATATTGGGAGGAGAAAGGGAAAAATGGAATGGGTCAAATTATCTCTCATATAAGAGGCAAGAAAAAGCTCCCCCAATGGAGGGGAAAAGGGGGGAGGTGAGAGGGAAAAAGTAAAACTTACTCTCATCACGCTTGGCTCAAGGAAGGAATAACATGCATACTCAATTTGGCATGAAAATCTATCTTACACTACAGGAAAGTAGGGGAGAAGGGGATAAGCAGGGGGGTGGGGATGATGGAAGGGAGGGCCAATGGGAGAAGGGAACAATTAGAAGTAAACACTCTTGGGGAGGGACAAAGTCAAAAGAGAGAACAGAAGAAATGGGGGGGCAGGATAGGATGGAGGGAAATTTAGTTAGTCTTACACAACATGACTATTATGGAAGTCATTTGCAAAACTACACATATATAGTCTATATTGGATTGCCTGCCTTCTCAGTGGGGATGGGTGGGGAGGGAGGAAGGAAGAGAAGCTAGAATTCAAAGTTTTAGGAACAAATGTTGAGAATTGTTTTTACATGCAACTGGGAAATAAGAAATAGAGGTAATGGGGTATAGAAATTTATCTTGCCCTACAGGACAAGAGAGAAGATGGGGATAAGGGAAGGGAGGGGTGTTAGAAGGGAGGGCATATTGGTGGAAGGGGCAATCAGAATGCAAGGAGTTTTGGGGTGGGGGAGGGGAGAGATGGGGAGAAAATCTGGAATGCAAAATTTTGTGGAAATGAATGTTGAAAACTTAAAATAAATTTTAAAAAATATATACGTACATACACACACACACACACACACACACATACATATAAGGAAAGGGTTAGGCTTGATGACCTATAAAGTCCCTTCCAGCTTTAAATTTTGATTCTGTGATTCTTTGAGTCACTGGAAAGTAACCTCTCCGAGGGGCTCATAATTTATGCTGGTAAAAGACAGAGTCACACTGATACAAAAATCAACGGATGTGTTTGAATTACTTAAATATAAAATTCCTTACCTATAACACTTTATACACTTAAAGTCTGATCCCTTCTCTTTAAAGGTGAGTTTACTGGCAATTCCTACATGAGATACAAGTTGTAGTACATGGATTCTAAGGTCCCTTCCATTTCTAATATTTTATGATAAAACAGACCCAAGGATTTAACCCTTTCATACATTATATATCTAGTTAGTCAAGGAACAGGGGCTGGAACCCAATTCTGATTCCATACTCATTTAGGCCAGGTTGATTCTCTCTTAGAATCATAGGCTCTAAATTTGGAAAGGACCTTAGATATGATTTATTCTTTGCAGGTGAGGAAACATGCTCAGAGAGATAACTTTCCCAAAGTCAAATAACTAGTCAGTGGCAGAGACAGAATCTGAACCAGGACTTCTGCCATGATATCGAAATCCCTTAACTCAGTTAACACAACTCTTTAAGCATCTCCTTTAAAGATCAATTAAACTTAAGGAGTTTCAGGCTCCTTGGGAGATTAGGGGGAGAAGAAATTTGGAGGAAACTGATAGTTTAGATATTTCTGAGATTGTAGTCAGTGGTAGCAGCCAACAGAGAAAGTTAACTCTGTGTACATGGTTAGTCTACTCTGTTCTGAGTGCTGAGTGACAGGGGAGTAGAGGGAGATGGTGCCTAATAGCTTTTTAAGTTCTCTTCACCCTCCTCCCTCTTTTGCCTCCTCATCTACCACCAGGTGTGCCTAGTTTGGAGAGGCTGCCCCACATAGATGGCCACAGCTAACAAGGATCACGGAAGATGTTAAGACTTCAGAGGGACTTTAAGTCTTACATTTAGAAGATGGAATTGGTTCCCTTCTTTTTACATTGAGTCTAACCCTTATATGAATGGGACAACATTCCACACCATCTCTAAGTCGTCATCTAGACTCTACTTGAAGACATTCAGTGATGGGAAACTCCCTACCTCTCAAAGTCATTCACTTCAGTGTTAGACAACTTTTTGGTGAGCCAAAATCTAGCTCTCTGCAACTTCTCCCCTTCTCTGGGCCTTGCAGGAAGGACAGCCAAGAGTCTACCTATTCTATATAAAAGTCCTTCAAATCCTTGAAGAAGTGGCCCCCTTCCTCCACCCTGCTCCCCAGTCTTTTTTTCTCTAGGTTAAGCATTTCCAATTTTCCAAGTGATTCTTGTGTGGCATTGTATCCATTCCTCCTTCCATCTTGGCTGCCCATTTTCCAGACTCCCCCTGCTTATCCAGGCTCCAGTTTGTAGGTGTAGCACTCATAAGTGAACACAATATTCAAGGTGTGTTTTATTTAGGGCAGAAAGCAGCAGAACTATCACATGCCCCATTCCATACAAAGCCCCGTGGAATGGAATGTGGTATGGAAAAACCTCTCTTTCTTAATAGGTTATAGAGTTGAAAGGAACCTTGGAGATCATCTTTTCTAACCTCCATTAATTTTTTTGGCATTTACTTTTTTTATCTTTTGTTTTTATATCACTTTCCTTTACAAATTTATCCCTCCCACTTTCCCTGCATAGCAAACTATCCTTTATAGCAAAGAATAAAAAAATAAAAATGGGAGGGAGCAGTTTGGCAAAGCTAACCAATATATCAACAAAGCCTGTCAGTAGGTGCAATGTTCCACACCCTTAATCCCCCACCCTACTAATGAAATGAGAAAGAGGCTTTTTTTATTCTCTTTTCTGGGGCCAACCTCAGTCATTATGATTGTTACACAGAATTCAGTTTTGCTGTTGTTCTTTTCTATATTATTGTATTCATTGTGCAGATATTGTTCTCCTGGTTCTGTTAAATTTACCCTGAATCAGTTCATACTCATTTCCCAGTGCTTCGCTGGATTCTTCATATTTACCTTTTCTGGTAGCACAATAATATTCCGTTACATTCATGTACCACATTTCATTTGGCAGTTTCCCAATCAATGACCATCTATATTGTTTCCAGTTTCTTGCTACTAGATAAAGTGCAGCGACAAGAAGTTTCTCAGATAAAAATCTCATTTCTAAGATATATAGGGAACTAAGTCAAATTTACATGAAAGCCATTCTCCAATTGATAAATGACCAAAGAATGTAAAATAGGTAGTTTTCAGAGGAAGAAATCCAAGCTATCACTAGCCATATGGAAAAAAAAAATGTTCTAAGTCATTTTTAATAGCTATTTAAATTTTAGAGTATTTTAATTAAATTATTTAAATTTAAATTAGAGAAATGCTAATTAAAACAAATCTGAGATACCATCTCAAACCTACCAGATTGACTAAGATGACAAAAATGGAAAATGACAAATGCTGGAGGGAATGTGGGGAAACAGGTGCATCAATGCATTGATGGTAGAGCTGTAACTAGTCCAATTAACATGGAAAGCAATTTGGAACTGTGCCCCCAAAACTATTAAACTGTGTACACCTTTTAACCTAGTAATACTTTAAGATCTATACCCCAAAGAGATCAAAGAAAGAGGGAAATGACTCATATGTACAAAAAAATTTATAGCAGCTCATTTTGTGGTGGCTAAGAATTTGAAACTGAGAGGACAGTCATTAACTGGGAAATGGTTGAACAAGTTATGGTATATGAATATGAGGGCATATTATTGTGCTATAAATATTGATGATGGGGATGGTATCAGAAAAAAACCTAGAAAGACTTGTATGAACTAGTATAAATGAAAGTAGTCAGCATAGTCAGTAGAATCAGAACAATTTATACAATTGGAACAAAATTCTAAAGATAATCAACTTTGAAAAGCTTAGCAACTCTGATCAACACCAGACATAATTTCAAAGACCATTTAATGAAACATGCTATCTCCCTAGAGAGTTGATGTACTCAGCATTCAGACTAAAACATATGTTCTCTTTTTCCTTATTTTTGGGGAAGGACATGGCTAATGTGGGAATTTATTTTCATGATTATACATATTTGAAATGAGTTTTGTTTTTCTTGCCTTCTCAAAGGTTAGGGAAGGGAGAATGGGGAGGGAAATATCAAACTGAAAATAAAATAAAATTGAATTTTTAAAAGTACATATATGAATGGTTTGGTGTCTTTTATCTCTATGGTAAATATGCTTAGAAATGGTGTTTCTGAGTCAAACAGTATGGGTATTTTAGTCATTTTCTTAACATAATTTCAAATCACTTTCAAGAATGGTTGGACCAATTTACAACTCCCTCAACAACATATTATGTGCCTGTCTTTCTCTTGTCCATCCACATTTGACTGTTTCCAACTTTTTTCATCTTTGCCATTCTGGGGACCAAATCTTAATTTTACAAATCAAAAAACTGAAGTTCAGAGAAGGAAGTGAAGTGACTTGCCCATGGTCACACAAGTAAGTAACAGAGCCAAGATTCAGATACAGGTGTTCTGTCTCTAGATTCAGGGCTCCTTTCCATACATAAAGAATCCTACAGAACCAAGATTTGTGTGGGAAGGGAGTGAAAATGAGCTTTGGAGACAAAGCTAGGAGTGACTGGAGTTTGGCTTCTCCCCCAGAAGCACCAAATGCAAGGCTTTGGTATATTATTGGCTGTCTCCCAATGAACTTGTTTTATTCCCTGCATAAGTTATGCTGACAGGTGATAAATTGCAAAAGTAATGTTACAGCAGGATTTAACTGTCTGCTGAGTCACACTTTACTGCTCCAGCATTGTGCAAAACAGCCCCAGCTTTCATTACTAATCAAAGCTGCCATTAATTACCCAGAAATAAAGGACGTTTTGAAAATGTTCCCAAATGATACCGGCTGATTGTCTCAGGGCTGGTTTTTGAATGCAGCTCTAGAAGCTGGGCCTGTCAGACAGGGTCAGCTGTATAAACTCAGATCTCAGCTGCAGTAATGTTCATGCAGAGAGTCCTCCCAACAGCACATCTGGCCCATAGAATCATAGAGCTGCAAGGGATCTTAGAACACAGTACAGAGCACGCACAAACTGAAAGTAACATAAGCTATTATCTAGACCAAATCCTTAACTTTAAAAAGAAGAAACTGAAGATCAGAGAGAGGAAGTAAATCAGCTCAACAAACATTTATTAAGCAACTACTGTGTACAACACACTGTGCTGGGGATACAAAAACAAACATGAAAAACAGTTTTTGGAAATATTGAGTTTGCAGTATCATTGGAACTTCCCAGTGGAGATATGCAGTTCACAGTTGTTGAAGTGAGACTGGATTTCAGAAAAGATTAATGGAGCCAGGACTAGAACCCAGGTTTCCTGGCTATGAGTCAAGTGTTCTTTCAACTACAAAATACTGGCTTCCTGGGTCCTCCTCTGTCCCCCTCCCTCAAAAACCCTGCTACCTCGCTCCCTTAATAAGTCTTTGCCTTGGGCCAATAAGTTTCTATTTTGACACTGATCTCAAACTGCCATTCCTCCCCATCCCTCTTTCTCAAGGGAGTCACTAACCTTGGAGGTAGGAAAAGACAACATCTGCACAGATGGCCCTCGGCCAAGGAGTCAGGAAGAGGGAAACCACACCTTGGAGGGAGCCTCAGCTAGGCTAATTTCTCCATGGGGTCTGGGACAGGGAATGAGGAGAAGGGTGAGGCAATGGGGGTGGGCAGTGGGTGAAAGCCACAAGCATAAGAGGTATTCTGCTATTCTCATGACTCATAGGAAACCTTGGTCCATGGAATTTAGAGTTGAAAGTGCCTTTAGAGACCATCTTGTCCAATACTATGAAAGTATAAAGAACTTGGAATCTGAAGGCATAAGTTTAAGTCACTTGACTTCTGGGACCTCAATTTACTCATCCATAAAATAAGGGAGTTGAATGAGTTTTCAAAGGTCCCTTCCAGCTCTAAATCCTATGAGGACAAAACTGAGGCTCAGCAAAGGGGAACAGCTTGCTGAAGGTCACACAGGTACTGAATAACAGAGATGGGATTCCAATCAACATTTCTGACTTCACATTCTTTTTCAATTATATCATAAGAGGTGCCTCCCAAGACCCTAGGATAAAAACCTCAGTTACCCTCATATGGAATCAGCTACCAAGTCCTATTGACTTTTCCTTTGAAATGTCTTTTGAACCTAGGACCATAGCATTTAGATCTAGAAGCAACTCTAGAAATCATTTAGAACACCCCTTTCATTTTAGAGAGATAGAAACTGAGGATTGGTAATATGGAGTAACTTGCAAAAGATCACACAGAGCCAGGATCCAAACCCAGATATTCCAACTCCAATCTCACCAGACTGCCTTCTTTGTTCTGCCTTCTCCATTCCTGTTCCTGACCATTCTAATCCTGGATTTAATTACCTTACTTCTGGACCTTTGCAACAGTCTCTCTAGTCTGTCTCCTGCTACACATAGCATCAGATTAAAATTCTGAAAGTATAACTGATCATATCACTCTACCACACAAAAGTCTCCAATGGCTCCCTAAAGTCTGCTGAATAAAATTCAAAGTCCTTAGCCTGGCTTTTTTAAAGGCATTCCATGAGCTCACCAGGTAGGTATTTACTCTTACCTTCCATTATAAAACCTCTGCTCCACATAGACCAGTCACCTCCCTCTTCCACAAATTTACCAGGCTCATTCCTTTGCCAGTGCCTTTGCTCGGAATTTATGCTATCCCCTTCCTTCTTCCTCCTATCTAGCCCATCCCAGTGTAGCTAGAAAGAACACTGAACAAGGGATGAGTAGAATTTACTAGCTGCCAACCTTTCCCAAGTCTCACTACCTGGTGAACCTCAGTTTCCACATCTGTAAAAGATGAATAATAATTCTCAAATTACTTCACAAGGTAGTTTTGAGGAAAGCATTTTGTACGTACAATACTCAAAGGAACTATTCATCTTCAAGAACACTGCACTCTTCAAGGAAGCCTCACCTAACTGCTCCAGTCAACAATGAAACTGAACTACTGGGGGGCGGAGCCAAGATGGCGGAGTAGAAAGACACACATACGCTAGCTCCGAACCCACAGCCCATAAAATATCTGTAAAGAAGAACTCCCAACAAATTCTGGAGCAGCAGAAGCCACAGAACAATGGAGTGGAGGAGATTTCTGTTCCAGAGAGCCCTGAAAACCTCTTGCAAAAGGTCCGTTGCGCCCAGGACCTGGAGCCAAACCCAGCCCTGCCTTGGCCACACAGCACCAAGAGAAGCAGATCCGAGCAGGCTTCAGGGACGGAATCTCCAGTGGCCACGCAGGTCCCTCCACCCACGGGCCCCAAAGGTTGGTGAGAGGGTCTTCTCGGCTTGCCGAGAGGGGAGTGAGGTCCCCCCATAACTCAGGCCCCCTCGGGAGGCAGCAGCAGAGGCGGGAGCAGACTGGGGCTCCCCAAGCAGGGAGGAGCTCGGATCCATTGTTGAAAGGATCTCTGCATAAACCCCCTGAGAGAACTGAGCCCATGAGGCAGCCCAGCCCTGACCTGAGCACCTGAACTTAATCTCACACTGAATAGCAGCCCTGCCCCCGCCAAAAGCTCTGAGGCTGGGAAGCAGCATTTGAATCTCAGACCCCAAGCACTGGCTGGGAGGATCTGGAGGCAAAGTGGATGTGAAGAGAATACTCAGAAGTCAAGTCACTGGCTGGGAAAATGCCCAGAAAAGGGAAAAAAAATAAAGACCACAGAAGGTTACTTTCTTGGTGAACAGGTATTTCCTCCCTTCCTTTCTGATGAGGAAGAACAATGCTTACCATCAGGGAAAGACACAGAAGTCAAGGCTTCTGTATCCCAGCCCACCCAATGGGCTCAGGCCATGGAAGAGCTCAAAAAGGATTTTGAAAATCAAGTTAGAGAGGTGGAGGAAAAACTGGGAAGAGAAATGAGAGAGATTCAAGAAAAGCATGAAAAGCAGGTCAACACCCTGCTAAAGGAGACACAAAAAAATGCTGAAGAAAATAACACCTTGAAAAATAGGCTAACTCAATTGGCAAAAGAGGTTCAAAAAGCCAATGAGGAGAAGAATGCTTTAAAAAGCAGAATTAGCCAAATGGAAAAGAAGGTTCAAAAGCTCACTGAAGAAAATAGTTCTTTCAAAATTAGAATGGAACAGATGGAAGCCAATGACTTTATGAGAAACCAAGAAATCACACAATAAAACCAAAAGAATGAAAAAATGGAAGATAAGGTGAAATATCTCATTGGAAAAACAACTGACCTGGAAAATAGATCCAGGAAAGACAATTTAAAAATTATGGGCCTACCTGAAAGCCATGATCAAAAAAAGAGCCTAGACATCATCTTTCATGAAATTATCAAGGAAAACTGCCCTGAGATTCTAGAACCAGAGGGCAAAATAAGTATTCAAGGAATCCACAGGTCACTACCTGAAAGAGATCCAAAAAGAGAAACTCCTAGGAACATTGTGGCCAAATTTCAGAGTTCCCAGGTCAAGGAGAAAATATTATAAGCAGCTAGAAAGAAACAATTCAAGTATTGTGGAAATACAATCAGGATAACACAAGATCTAGCAGCTTCCACATTAAGGGATTGAAGATGATATTCCAGAAGTCAAAAGAACTAGGACTAAAACCAAGAATCACCTACCCAGCAAAACTGAGTATAATACTTCAGGGGAAAAATTGGTCTTTCAATGAAATAGAGGACTTTCAAGCGTTCTTGATGAAAAGACCAGAGCTGAAAAGAAAATTTGACTTTCAAACACAAGAATGAAGAGAAGCATGAAAAGGTAAACAGCAAAGAGAAGTCATAAGGGACTTACTAAAGTTGAACTATTTACATTCCTACATAGAAAGACAATATTTGTAACTCCTGAAACTATTCAGTATCTGGGTACTGGGTGGGATTACACACACACACATGCACACGCACACACTCATAGAGACAGAGTGCACAGAGTGAATTGAATAGGATGGGATCATATCTTAAAAAAATGAAATCAAGCAGTGAGAGAGAAATATATTGGGAGGAGAAAGGGAGAAATGGAATGGGGCAAATTATCTCTCATAAAAGAGGCAAGCAAAAGACTTTTTAGTGGAGGGAAAAAGAGGGGAGGTGAGAGAAAAACATGAAGTTTACTCTCACCACATTCCACTTTTCGTATGAAAACCTATCTTACAATACAGGAAAGTGGGGGATAAGGGGATAAGCAGGGTGGGGGGGATGATGGAAGGGAGGGCATGGGGAGAAGGGAGCAATTTGAGGTCAACATTCATGGGGAGGGACAGGATCAAAAGAGAGAATAGAAGTAATGGGGGACAGGATAGGATGGAGGGAAATATCGTTAGTCTTAGACAACACGACTATTATGGAAGTTATTTGCAAAACTACACAGATATGGCCTATGTTGAATTGCTTGCCTTCCAAAGGGAAGGGGTGGGGAGGGAGGGAGGAAGAGAAGTTGGAACTCAAAGTTTTAGGAACAACTGTCGAGTACTGTTCTTGCTACTCAGAAACAAGAAATACAGGTAAAGGGGTATAGAAAGTTATTTGGCCCTACAAGACAAAAGAGAAGATGGAGACAAGGGCAGAGAGGGATGATAGAAGAGAGGGCAGGCTGGTGATAGGGGCAATTAGAATGCTCGGTGTTTTGGGGTAGGGGTAGGGGGCAAAAGGGGAGAAAATTTGGAACCCAAAATTTTGTGAAAATGAATGTTAAAAGTTAAACAAAAAATAAATAAATAAATAAATAAGAAGAAAAAAGAAAAAAACTGAACTACCCTGCCCATTGCATGCTGAGCATACATGGTCTTAAAATATTATTTCTCTGTTCCATCTGAGAGGGCCTTATCTTCCCAACTCACCTATTAGTTCCTTGAAAGCAGAGACCCAGGATCTTCCCTTCTATCTCTGTATTTTCTACACTACTAAGCATCAATGAGACAGCAGCAGAACAGGTACTCGCTCTAGGGGTGGAGTAACAGCCCCTTGCAGTGGTGTATGGTTAAGGTCATTAGATCTAAGATGATGGATGAGCCCATTGCTGAATGAATTCAAACCCCAAACCTAGCAGAAGCATGTTAAGGAAGTGGCTACAGTGTAGCAAAATAAGAACTGGACTGGATATCAAGAGACAGAGGGTTTGATTGAGTCTTGACTGTTACTAAGTTGAGGGGAGACGTAGACAAGTCATTTTCCTCTTTCAGCCTCAGTTCCCACATTTTTCAAAGTGGGGTGATGGCAGATTAGATGATCTTCTCCAACTCTCATATTTCATATTCTAAGGCCCCTACCAGCTCTCATATTCTATGTCTATTCTAGGACAATGATTCAAGTAAAAGAACAATTGAGTGCATATCTATGTGGTCCTACTGCCTAAGAGTACAATGGAAATTCAGAGGAGGGAGATGAGCAGGTCAGCAGAAGATGGAATAAGAGAAAATGAGATTCACAGGCATCAAGAGAGCCTCAGCAGCAATGCAAGCAAGAACTTCCCAGCAGAACAGATTCATATTCTCAGTACCAAACTCTTGAAAGAGAAAGCAACTTAGGACAGACATAATTTAGGTCTTAAAATGTCTGGATATGTAAGGAGATGGAGCCAAGGACCACTGAAAGGGCCAGATGTGAGAATCTAGATCATTTTAGCTACTTGCTACCTTCATGACCAGTGATAAATCATGATCTCTCTGGGCTTGAGTTTCCTATACAGTGAAATGGGACAAGAACATTTGTGCCATCTGCTTCATACAGTTAAGTTCGAGTAAGATAATGTAAACAAAATGCTTTATAAAGCCTAGAGCATTGCATCAACATGAACTAATAAACAAGAAAACATACCAAAACCCCCACGGTCCTGGAATAATGTTTTTGGGATGCCTGTTCCCAGACCCTCGAAGGCTCTTCAAAGAGCTCATTTCTGTGCTTCTGCTGTACTCCAGCTCACCTCATCTGGCTAAGGAAAAAGGCAGGTGGTCAGTCACCTTTTCAGCATACATGCCTTGGGGCAGCCCATTCTCAGAGTGAAGTATAGTCTTTTCAAGGGTCCAGGGACAGAGCAGGATGAGACTTGTGGGGTATCAAAGTCACCTGACAGGATGCCTCCAATTAGGTCTCCAATTACATTTCCAAAGGATCATCTTCTCATTCAAGCCTGGGGCTGTGGGAGTGTCAGTGATGAGAGAAGAAGGTGGAGGAAGCTAATAAGAGGGAGAAACATTGGCTCACAACCCAGACTGAAGGAGTTCCAGCCTTGTCTCTCTTAGCAATCTCAAGAAAGATCCCACCACCCTAGAGTGGAAAGTACAAAGGATTTGATGTAAGGGGAACTGTTTTCAAATTCCACCTCTGCCAATTATTACTTTTTAGCCTTAGGCAAGTCACAACCTCTTTGGGCCTCAGAAACTCACCATTGAAAAGGGGATTAAACTAGATTGCCTTTGTAGTCTCTTCCAGCTCCAAGCATCGAATCCATCTATATATAACTTCCTAGAGTTGCTTATTCACAGAAAGAGTCTGCCTAAATGTTATAACTTAAAGGAAATGGAAAGACCCCGTCACTGTACACCTAAAACTATAAGGAAGAGACATCATGGAATAGTGGAAAAAGGACTCAGGTGATGTGTACTCTATTTGTAGCTTTCCCAAGAACTCACAGCTTGATATTGAGGGTCACTTTCTCCTTCTTTGTCTCAGCTTCCTCGTTTGTAAAAAGGAGGCAAAAATACTTTCACTATCTGCTTCAGAAGACTATTTGTATATCGAACTAGGATATTATGTAGTAAACTCTCTACTATTAGGGAAAGTTGCTAGCTGGAAGGAAAGGGTATAGTAAAAGAAATACTAGCCTTGGAGTGCGAATCCTATAGTGACCTGGCAGTTACTTGCTATTTGACTACAGGTAAATAAATCTCTTTAGACTCTCTTAGATTGAACTTCCACATTTGCAAAAAAATGAGGACAATGACAACTACCTTCCTTAACTCCAAGGGTGTTGTAAAGATCAAATCAGAAAACAGATTTGAAAATACTTTGAAATATAATTAGTAAGCCCACTCACTCTCTTCCACCCTCGTTTTTTATAGGTGGCTCCAGAGCTGGAAGTGACATTAGGGAATGTTGAGTTCAACCTCTTCATTTTACAGATGAGGAAACTGAAGTGATTTTCCCAGGACAAGAACTTCAGTCCTGTCTCCAGATCATATGAGAAAGCTCCTACTTCATCATTTCTGCCTCCTAACAATATCAAAAAGTGCTAGTCTAACCTAAGATAAAATCTTATGTATCCTGCTCCTTTTAGACTTTGGACTCTACCTATAGAAATCTAACCTGGCCTCCAGAAGAAGCAGCAGGACATTGTGGAGAGTTTGCCCCTGAGTAAGCAAAACCTAGGTTTGAGTACTGCTTCTGAAAATGGACACTTGATCCTGGGCAAGTCATCTAACTTCTCAGTGTCCTAGGCAGTTGTCTAAGACTTTAAATTTCACAGAGATTCTACCTTACCCCCGTCAGATTGACAAAAATGGCAAAAGAGGAAAATGACAAATGTTGGAGGAACTGTGGGGAAAATAGGCACACTGGTGCACTGTTTGTTGGTAGAACTGATATAACCACTCTAGACAGCTATTTGGAACTATACCGCAAAAGTCACGAAAATGTGCATACCACTACTAGGCATACTCCTCAAAGAGACCAAAGAAATTGGGAAAGAACCTATATGTACAAAGTTATTTATAACAGTTCTTTCTGTTGCAACAAAACTAAAAGCAAAATTGGAAAACAGGGGGTTCCCACCTATTGTGAAGTTGCTAAACAAAGTGTAGTTTATGAAAGTAATAGAATATTATTGTGCCATAAGAAATTATGAACGGGCCATTTCTGAGCAAACAAGAAAGGCCTGTCTGAACTGATGCAGAGTGAAGTGAGCAGAACCAGAACAATTTATACAATGTCAATTACAAAGAAAAACAACTTTGAAAGACTTAAGAGTTTTTATCAATGCAATGATCAGCTATGATACCAGAGGACTAAAGATAAAGTACCTACCTTCTGTCATAGATATGATGGACTCAAACTGCAGAGCGAGACATACAATTTTGTATACAGACAGGGAATTTGCTTTGCTTAACTATATATAATTGCTATGGATCTTTTTTCTTTTTCGTTCAGTTGGGAATAGAGGAGTGAGAAGAGAAAACAAATGCTTATAAGCTGGAAAAATACTGAAATTAAATTTTAAAAAATTAAGACTCTAAGTTGCAGAAAAGGTGCTGACCCACATGGAAAAAGAAATCACTGGTAACACAGGTTCAGTCCAAGGTCCCAAAATGGCTTTCTGATCCTATCCTACCTTAGCTGACATCACTAAGTCCCAGCTTCTTATCCTGTAAGACCCACCAAACCCTTTGGGCCATTTTTTTTTACTGCTTCTGGGCTTTACCTATTGATGGCTACGCACTAAAATCTAGAGGCAGGATGGTCCAATGGATATAGCATGAACTTAAGAATTAGGGAGAATTGCATGAGAATCCCAATTCTGATGCTTATTATCTATGATTATGGGCAACTCCCAAACTTTCTGAGGTTCAATATATAAAATTAGAGAAATAATACCTATAGTACATACCTCATAGGGTTGTTCTAAGGTTTAAAGAAGTAACATTGACTGTTGTACTAGGTGACCTCTGAGACCTTCTAGCACTAGATCTGTGATCCTTTGTTCTGGAGAAAATAAGCACTTTGAAAACTTTAAAACATCATACAAATAGAAGTTATCATTGTCATCATCACCACCACCATCATCACAATATCTTCCAGACACCAATGTAAAAGGAATGCCAGTAAGGGACTCCCCTGGCAAGTCTGCCCTAAGGTAAGAATTTGAATTTGGTATATCTTTGGTCCTCTGGTGTCATGGTTGGACAATTCATTGATTAGAATACTTAAGCCAGAGTTATTTTTCTTTGTAATCGCATAAATTGTTCTGGTTCTGACCATTTCAATCTACATAAGTTCAGAAAGGCCTTTTCAGTCTTCTCAGAAATGGCCCTTTTCATCAACTCTTATGGAAGAGTAACATTCCATACATTCATATACCATTTGGAATGAAATTTGGGTCCCATCTCTACCACCTATTAGCTATGATTTCATCTCTTTAGACCTTAGTTATTTCTTCTAAAAAACTGAAGTACAATGAATTGTAGGATCCCTGCCAGCTCTAAAATTCAATAACTCTAATTCCCAAATTTAAAAGTGCAATCTTCTTCCCAAGAGGAAAATCCCCGTTGCCACACTCATCATATTAATGGGTGCTGAGCTATCCTGAGCTAGGATCATTTCAAATGCTTAAAAACAACAACAATAACAACGACAAAACAACCAGTCCTGGAGGCAGGAGTGCTGTTGAGAAACAACCGTCCCCCAAATCATCTAATTTCTTAAAAGGTGATTAGGCGGGGGAATCTTTGTTCTGATCTCCAGCAATTTATTGGGCATTTGTTCCCTTTTAAAATCCAGGCTTTGTATGGGGGAGGGGATATCATATGCAGACAACACCACTTTAGGAAAGAAACCACCTACTTGGAAGAAATTAAAGGCAGCCACTAGGGTAGCAACAAGAATAAAAGAAAACAAGTATCCTTAAAAGCTGAGATCCATAAATCCCCAATAAGTCCATAGATAGATTTTAGGGGGCTTCTTGAACTTCGATTTTTTAAAAAATGTATCTTTATTTTTTTACCAACTTCTAACTGAACTCTATAACTTCCTCAATTACTTTTAAAAACATCTTGAAAAGGGACCCACAGATGTCACGAATCTTTCATGCCAAAGTGTCTGTAACGTACACACACACATAGAGTTAAGAACCCCTGGTTTAAGGAATAAAGTCAAAAGTTTATTAAAAAGGTAAATTATTGGAGTAGATTATCAAACCAATTGTACAGTAATAAAAATATCCATGAATTTGGAGGCAGAGGACTTGAGTTAAAATTTCAGCTCTGCTTCTTACTATGTGTGACCCACAGGAAATCAATCACCTTCCCTCTCTTAGCCTCAGTTTTCTCAACTGTAAAGTAGGGGGAGAGAAAACAGAATACCTTTCAGATCCAAATTTTATGATCCTATCAATCATCCATCCCAAGGCTTAGAATTTTTTGGGTCAGCTTTACATAAGGCTGAGATTACACCAAGGTCTTTCAAATCAACTACTCTTTAAGTGTCTACTATGTGCAATACACTGACAATGCAACGACCAAAATGAAACAATATCTATTCTCAAGGAGCTGATATTCTGTTGAAAGGATAAAATGCAAACACAGACAAGCAAATAGAAAGTAATATAAGGAGGTGGCAAATACTAACAACGCAGGGGAGGGAGATATTAGGGAAACTTCTGGAGAAAGTGACACCTAAATTGAGCCCTGTAGGAGAATAAGGATCCTTAAGGGACAGTTATTTCCATCCTCAGAGAGTTAACATTTAAGAAGACTCTAGAAAAAAGATTACATAGCTCCCTCCATTCCAGGAATGTCTTCTTAATGGTAGAATTACAGAAGTTGTAGACCATATAATTATAAATTTCAAACAGGAAATGGCATTAGAGGCCATCAAGTCCAACCTTCTCTATTTTACAGATGAGGAAACTGAGGCACAGAGCAGTTAGGTAACTTGCCTTGGGTCACACTGCTAGTGTCTACGGCTAAAAGTGAACCTGACTCCAAGTCCAGTACCTTAAACACTATACCATGTTTCCAACGGGAAAAATATTTTGGAGGCTGGAGGTTCTTCCTGGAAGAGGTGATTTCTGCAAAACATGATTTAAGACTGGTTTGGAGTTTTACCTATAACATTGGCTCATCACCAAATCTGCCTACATTTGCAGTATCTCTTCAAGTTCTGAGTCTTGGAACAGCCTGCCCTCCAGGGAAATGTTCTGAGCACAAGGTAGAAGCTGTCATAGTAAAGCAATTCAGACATCTTCTTGATCAAGCAAAGTAAATACCTTACACCCTGCACGTGCTTAACAAGCAGCATTCTTATGCCCCTTTCACATTTTTCAAGTTTCACACTCAACTAAGCCTGTCTAACCTTCGGGGAGGAATCTGAGACTTGACCTCAGAGTCTGGAAGACTTGAGTTTACCTTCAGGCCCAGCCCCTAACACATAACTGTAGAACTCCAGGCAAATAAGTCACTTAACCTCTTAGTCCCCTCCTCCCCATCATACGCTCTAAGATTATAAATTGTTATAGAGGGTGTTCACTGTACCAATGGAACAACAGATCCTGACAAATCAACAAAAGTCCTCAGTTAATATCACACATTTGCACTGAGACTTCTACCACAGAATCAAAGAAAGTGAGAGCTGGAAGGAATCTCAGAATGCTGACTTTTAGAAGAGGAAAGGACTTGACAAGTCTAGACAATGCCCCTCACTTTGAACCTTTCAAAGTGTTTTCTCCCCGACCATCTGATTACAAGATCACAGATTATTATAAAAGGTTACATGTATTTATATATACATGCTTACAATTCTCTTCCCACCACTGAAAAGTCACCAAAATTACCAAAATATTAAGTTGACTCTAAGTAGTAGCTAGATGGCACAGTAGATAGAACACTACACGTGCAGTCAAAAGAACTGAGCTCGAATCTAGCCTCAGACACTAGCTATACGTCCCTAGGCCAATCACTTAACTCCTTTCTGTCTCAGTTTCCTCATCTGTAAAATGGAGATAAATATAGCACCTACTTTCCAGGACTTTGTGAGAATAGAAAGAAATAATATTTGCAATGTTTGCAAACTTTAAAGTGCTTAATAAATGCCAGCTGCTATTATTGCTAATTTCTTATAAACACACAACACTTACGTATTGATCTTCCTTTCTCCTGTTTCTTCTATTCACCCTTCTTGCCAGCTGTGTGTTGTATTTCCCCTCTGATTCTTCTATATATAAATATGCTTCATCATCCCAACTGCCCAGACATAGGGGTTGAATTAGATGATTTGTAAGTTCTCTTCTAGCTCTAAACCCAAGAAGGCAAGGAGATGAGCCATGCCCATACCATCTTTTGTATGTGCACAAGAATACAGCAAAAGGCATGCTCATCTTTTCTGGGGAGCTAATCTTTCATCTTAGGTCACACCACTCCATCAGTCTGTGTCAGGCTTGGGGCACTTCTGGAGCAGTCAAGGCAGAGCTAGCTTGGTGAGGCTGACAGGAAGGAGAGGGCTCAGTAACAGAGTAGATTAAAGGAGTGGCATCTAGTCCTCTTTTCCAGGACCCTGGGACTTTAGGAGTATACTTACAGATTCATAGACTCAAAATCCTAAGGGATTTTGAAAGGAAAGGATCTCTGAAACCACAGAGTGATACTGTCACATTTAACAGAGGAGGCTTAGAGAGAAGTGATTTGTCCAAGTAAATAAAACAATTTAGAAGATCCAGGGCAAGAGCCCAGTCCAGTGTGCCTTCTATTACACCACACCATCTCTATCACCTCCCTACATTTTGAAACATACATGTACAATGTGAAGGGGGAGAAAATAATCAAAGTCCCAAAAGGTAATACGATGGAAAGAACAATGCATTTGGTATCAGAGTACCTGGATTCAGAGTCAGAGGACCTGGATTCAAATCCTAGGTGCGCTACTTGCATGTGTGATCATGGGCAAGTCACAACCCCTCTGGACCTTAGTTCCCTACTTGTAAAAAGAGTGAGGGATTGAATAAGATGGTCTCTGAAGTCCCTTCCACCTCTGCATCAATGACACCACAATGCTGAATGGATGAAAACTACTACCAGCACCAAATGAACTGGTTGCAAAAGGCCACCCAAATGCATTTTCACTGCAGAAAAAGGCCACCTCTAACCCAGCTGCCTCTCCAGAGACAACAGTTGCTCTGAATTATTAAAATCAATTACAATGAGGAAGAACTCAGGCAGGAAAGAACTATAATAAAGACTCAAGATAATTCCCACCACTAGGTAATAGCTCCTTAGAGAATTTTGGAAGATGACAGGAACTTTCTGAAAAAGAAAATGTCATTTCCCTAGATTCATGGAGTGGGAAGAAAAAGATACATTACAGAAGTCTTCATTTTTTTCACCTTTCTTCTCATCCTCTCCCTAGCCTTTTCACATTATTCCTAAAAAAAAAAAAAAAGTAGGGGTTTTTTTTCCCCTTCCTTTCAGGCAAGTGGCAACAAGGCCCAACCTCCAGATATTTCTGAGGAAGGGAACTCACAACTGAAAACAGGGCCTTAACTCTGAAAAAGGATAAGTGCAGATGAAAGGAGCTCCTACCATTACAGTCAGTAAACACCTAATTATTCCCTGTGCGGAATCTAGACCTTTGGCAAACATCATTGGCAAGCATATCTCTCCCTGTTTTACATCCTGCTTTATATTCATGATTGTGATCAAACAAAGTTATGGGACGAGAGACACCTTAATGGAAGAGAGAGCCTTCAAGGAAGCATTTTGCTCACTGAATCAAAAAACAAATGTCATAATTAACAAACACAAAGAAGTGAACATGTATTTATTAAGTACCTACTATATGCCAGACACTGTGCTAAATATTTTATGAATATTATCTAATTTGATAAGTATAGTCTACTTTTTTTTGGCAGCTGACTGATGGTGAAGATAAATTCTAGAATTTTACTTAGAAAAGCTGACCTGTTCCCTAATATGTTCATCGAGGGTGGTCCAGATGTATAATATTTGGATTACATTCCTATGAATATAATATAGATGGCAAAGTAGGCATTTTGAATTTCTCTTTGTTGCCTCTTTTCAGTCTCAATAAGATCTGAGATATTGTTCCTAGTCACACATTTTATATCTTGTTGGATACTATAGGAATGGGTCCCTTAAAATCTTTATGTGGAAAAAACATGAGATAACCAGCACAAGTCCATGTGCTCTACAAGTAAAGCCAACAAAGCCCACAGTGGTTAACCTGGGGCAGGGCATGGACAAGAGTAAAACAGCATCCTTATAGACAGATGGATCACCATCTGAGCAGAATCTCAACACATAAAATGTTAGACAGGAGCTTAGAAATCATTGAGTTCCATTCCTTCCATTTTAGGCAGGAAAACTAACACTCAGGTTAAAATGACTTATCCACTATCATTCTGTGGCAGAATTGGGAAGAAAATCTGAGTCTCCTGATTCTGATTTTGGCGCTCTTTTCATTATACAATGAATTGGTTCAGTCATTTTCAGTTGTGTCCAACTCCTTAGATTCCTATTTGGGTTTTCTTGGTAAAGATAATAGAGTGGTTTTCCATTTCCTTCTCCAGCTCATTTTACAGATGAAGAAACTAAGGCATACAGAGTTAAGTGACCTGCTCAGGGTCACACAGCTAGTAAGTGTCTGAGGTCAGATGTGAAGTCAGCAGATAAGTCTTCCTGACTCCAGGACTGGTACTTTAATCCACTGTGTCACTTAGTTGCCCATTATTTTCTTTAGTTTACCCCAAAGCCTGGTGAAATAGCCAAGTATGAACCTCACTACATAAGGAAACAAGGAAAAAAGGAAACAAGCATTTATTAAGCACCTACTATGGGCCAAACACTGTGCTAAGTACTTTATAAATATCATCTCATTTGATCCTCACAATAACCCTGAGAGGTAGGTGCTATTATTAGCCTCATTTTACAATTGAGGAAACTGAGGCAGAGAGAGAGGTTAAGTAACTTGCCCAGGGTGATACAGCTAGTAAGTATCTGAGGCTGGATTTGAACTCAAGTCTTCCTGACTTCAGGCTCAACATTCTATCTACTGCATTACCAAGTTGTATCAGAAAAGGAATCTGAAGGGCCAAGTTATGATTCTGTGAGGTCAAGGAACCATGTCTTGTTTATATCAGTATCTCCCCTACTGCCTAGAACCAGGTCCTATAGAGAATACCTACTTAATAAATATATATTCAGATGACTTGAGAAAAGAGCAGTGACTTGGAATAAGATCATTTCAGTTCAACTTGACATTTATTAAGTATCTACTACCTGCAGGGGGAAGTGAATACAACATGTGTATTGGTAAATAAACCCAAGGTGATTTCTTGAGGGGGAAGAGGACAACAGTAATTAGGGAGATAAGCAAAGGCTTTCCAAAGAAAGTAGCAGCTGCTACAAGCCTTGAAGATGCTAAGGAGTCTGAGATGTTTGGTTGTGAAAAGGAAAAGACAGGAATTCAACTTGAGAGGAGAATGGCCTTGCCAAGGAAAGGGCTGTCACTGCTGCTGCTGCTGTTATTATTATTATTAAAGATGGAGAGACCAGACATTTGTGTAGGGGACAGGAAAGAAGCCAATGGATAGGGAGAGTCTGAAGATCAAAGCGCAAGAGAATGTTCAAAGGGTCAAGCTCCCAGAGCAGAAGAGAGGAGAGAAGATCAAAAGCCCAAGTAGGAGTGTGGGTCTCAGCAAGGAGAAGGACTACTTTTCCATTAAAGACAGAAGTAAAAAAAAAAAAAACAAGGTGACTTACAAGGAAATATGTTTTGCATGACTACACATGTATAACCTATATCAAATTGCTTGCCATCTCAATGAGTTGGGGAGGGGAGAGAGGAAGAGAAATCGGAACTTAAAATTTGAAGAAGAAAAAAAAGAATGTTAAAATTGTTCTTACATGTAATTGGGAAAAAATAAAATATTAAATAATAAAAAAAAAGAATGAGCCAGGAAACAGAAGAGATCAGAGATCATAGGGCTAGTAGCCACAACTCAGTGTGGCTCCTTTTTGCCTCTATAGTAAAACATCACCTCTTTTGTTTCACATTTAAAGCCAAAGTACAACCTGATTCCAGCTTACCTTTTGAGCCTCACTATGTATTATTTCCCTTCATACACTCCATAGTCTTGCCAAGCCAGCCACCTTGCTGTTTTTCACATAACACTCTTTCCCATCTCTATGCCATTGTACAGGCAGTTCCCCATGGCTGAAAGTCACTTCTTACTTACTTCCATCTCTTAGAACCTCTAGTTTCCTTCAAAGCTAAGCTCAAGTGCCACCTTCTACATGAAGACTTTCCTGATTTTCTAGCTCTTAGTGCCTCTCCCCTCCCCCACCAATTATCTGGTATTCATTGTATTTATACAGATAATATCATATATGTAAGTTTTCTCCCCTGATAGGGTATAAGCTCCTTGAGGGCAGAAGACTACTTTATTTTTCTTTGTTTCCCCAGAATATAGCACAGGTCATCATAACACAGTCAGGGCTTAATACTTGATTGACAGACACATTTAGTAGTCAAATGAAGAGACAATTAACTATTTTACCTCCACCATGTTTCTTATCTCTGTCCTTTCCTCTCCTGTCCTATTTCCATCTTCTAGGTATAGACCCCTCATTAATACCTGCCAAGATGACTGCAATAGCCTAGCAAGACTTTCTGCCCCTTCCCTGTCCAATTATCCTTCATATGCTATCAGACTAATGTTCCATATGCAAACATCATGTCCTTCTTCTGTTCAAAAATCCTGAGATGTTCTAACTGCAAGTCTAAGGCTATTTCAGCTCAGTAGAGAGTTGCTGGTCTCTACGAGAGTTAGGAAGATATTCCTCCAAAGGGATGGTATATTTCCAAAAGAACTCAGTTCCGATGGATTTAACAACAGCAACAAGGAAGAGCTACTAACTCTTTGCCATCTGAAAACTTATTCCTGATTGTTGGTTTGTGATTTATATTTCATTAGCCAATCCTCCCCAAATATGTACATGGATAATTAGTTCTAAATATTTAAAGGGAGCTTTTCCAACCATTCCTCTGTAGACAGGAAACAAACATAGCACTGAAACAGCAAGTTAGCACAGAAGGAACATGCAGCCAAACACATCAACAACTTCAACAAGATTATGTCCCAGAACACGTGGGCACTGCATGATTTACGGCATTCCCCACCAACCCCAGAAGAGGAAGGAAATTCTCATCATCCCCCACTAAAAATGTATAATAATCATCCTTATTGTTTCATATTAAAATAATAGCCACCAGAACACAGTAAGCTATCAAACTGCCTTCTGTCCCCTCATAGAGAAATAGCTCAAATTGTACACCCAAACTTAAGCAATTAACTAAGGGATGCAAGGAGAAACTCTCCAGGGAAGAAATTAATACTTTTTTCTTTTAAAAAGATTTTTATTGATATGTTTTGTTTTTATATCATCTGTATTTCCAAAGATATCCCTCCTCCCTTCCCTGTCCAAAAAATCATCCATCCCTTACAACAAACAGTAAAAGGGAGGGGGAGAAGAAGCATTTTGACAAAACTAAACAACCAATCAACTAAATCTGACAGCATATGTGATGTTTCACATTCATAGTCTCCCACTTCCGTAAAGAAGAGAGGAGGATACATCAAGAACAGTTTAAAAGAACTTGTCAGGAACAAACAGTAGCTAATACTTCAAAGAGGAGATAAGAATGGATACAGAGAAATGGTTTCATCACTGAAAACATCATAGTGTAAAGAATTCAAGACCTTGGTGCTTCTTTCTTCTTCCTGATGTGCAGAAGTTCACTCCTCTGCTTTTTTCTGGTGCCCTCAAAAGGCCACTCACTAGTGCAGTGGATGGAGCACTAGATCTGGAATCAGAATAACCTGAATTCAAATTCAGTCTGAGATATTTGCTAGCAGTATAATCATGGGCAAGTCACTTAATGGCTGCCTGCCTCAGTTTCCTCTTCTGTAAAATGGAAAGGATGATAATATTAGCACCTATCTCTCAGATTATCATGAAGATCATATGAGATATTTGTAAAATGCTTTGAAAACCATCAAGATCCATGTAAATACCAGCTATCATTGTCATCATTATTAATATTATTATCATCACTCATGGGAGGCTCTACTGGGCCTAGGGCAAGTGTTGATTGAATCACAGACTCAGAAAGAGAAACTGGATGTCATCAAGTTCAATCTCAGAATATCAAGAAGAATGTGTAAAATCAATAAGGAATGTTTACTGTCAACTCTCATGAAAAAGGAGGAAGAAAGAAGGGACCTTTGGTGAGGATGAAGAACAAAACTTGGAAGGATGAGGATGTTAGAGATGAAACTGATGAAGAATGAGTGGGAATTGTGGTGTTCAAGGGAACTTCTGTCACTCTGCTGGGAGGTAAGAACTGGAGCAGAATTGCTGCTGCTTGACCAGAGTGGGTGGATACCCAACCAGGTCAAGGAACTAAGCTGGTAGTTTCCTACCCCTCCCTCCAAACTGCTGCCCTGGATTCCACCATGTCAGGTGGAGACTGCAACAACACCGCAGTCCTCCATTACTACCAAGGGTCCTTAATTAACACCAAGGTTGCTACCCCAGCATCTATTCCACACTTCATCATTGTCCTGAGTGTGTGTTCACCCTTCATTGCCAAAGAAGACCATGCCATCAGAGAAATAATGACATGACTTGCACTTGACTTTGTTTTGAGTGAGGGAGGCTGTGCAGGTCACCAGCCTCACTTCTCCTCCAGAGCCATCTGAATCCAGCAACCAGATATTCATCAGGATGACTAGAGATGATCCAGGATGAGGTAACCGGGGTTAAGTGACTTGCCCAAGGTCACACAGCTAGTGAGTGTTAAGTGTCTGAGATGAGATTTGAACTCAGGTCCTCCTGACTACTGCACTGGTGCTCTATCCACTGCACCACCTAGCTGCCCTGTCCTGAGTAGGGAGGAGGAGGGAAGGAAGGTTTTCACTCCAGTCTCTAATATTTACTATGTTATCTCAGTTTTTCCATCTGTAAAATGGGGACAACATTGCTTTCAGGCAATTACCTTATCAGACTGTTATGAGGATCAAATGAGATGGCGTATGTAAAGTACTTTGTAAACGCTGAACTATTTCATTATCAGCCATTGTTATTGTAGGGCCATAGGGACCTTAAAAAAGTAGAATTTTAGAAATGGAAAGGACCTTAGAATATAGAATGTTAGAGCTCAAAGGGTCCTTGGCAGTCCAATCTACTTCATTTCCCAGGTAATAAAAGATAGGCAAGAATTATACAGTAGAGACAACAGTGTACTTGGAGTCAGGAAACTCCAAGCACTAGACTCAACATCAGACATCTGTTTGAATCCCAGCTCAGATGCATATTATCTCCTCAACAGTGACTGAGCCACTCATGGTCTCTGGGCCTCAGTTTCTTCATTTGTAAAATGAGATGTAACACTTGAGGACCTCTAAAGTCCTTTCCCTTTCAGTTCTAAATTTATGATCCTATGATTATGACAACTAGCTGTTTAACCAGTGGTAGCAAGTCAAGGCAGCATGGCAACCCTGGAAGGAGCAACGGACTGGGGAGTCTGAGGACTTGAGGACCTCTGCCCCTTATTACTTTGTGTGACCTTGGGCAAGTCACTTCTCTTCTGCAGTACTCAGTTTCCTCACCTGTAAGATGAAATGTTCAGAGATAACTTCAAAGGTCCCTTCTGGTAACGGATCCATGAGCTCTGTGAGTCTCAGTCTCCTCTTCTATACAACAAAGATAAGAATATTCACACTACCTGCCTGGAAAAGGTCCCATTAGACATGGATAAAACCATGCCATAGAAGTATAAGCTTGACATTGGTTCTCAGGCCATAAGTCACTGTTCAGTAAAAGACTTCTATGTTGGAAGTTTTTCATCTCTGTCCTCTCTATCGCCTAGGGTGTTTCTTTACAGTCTCAATTTAAAACCCCTTTGTAAGCCTAGTTAGAGTTGCTGTGACCAATTAGACAACACTGACCTGATACATGGAAGTCTAAAAACTCAGTTCCACAATTCTCACACTTGTTTCCCACTTGGAGCATAGAACAGATGTAGCTGCTCCCCAAGCAGAGGCCCAAACACAGTGTCACCAGACAAAGGTGGTTCACCTGAGCACAGGAACCCTGCCACTTCTATACTTGACCCCCTAGGCACACTCCCCAGACTCCACTCAGTGAGCTACTCTGCACTTTCCACTGAGCTCATGGCTCCAACATTGGTGTCCCAAGTTACCACCTTTCAACAAGCTTGAATAGCTGTCCACCAGCCACGCACCACACCGGCCAAGCAGGGGGCCAAAGATTAGCACCCAGGATGCAAGGCCAAGTCCATACCTTAACGGGTCTCTGAGGAGGTCCAAAAAGAAAAGTGTGGACCCATATCAGACAGCATAGAGCATAGCAGTGACTTCTGTTTTCAAGTATGGGTGCTGGAAGGGAAAATGACATTAATAGCAGAAATCACAGGACTTAGTCTAGAAGGAATTTTGGAGATTATCTAGTCCAACCTTCTCCTTTTATTCAAGAGGAAACTGAGGCCCAGAGAAGGGAAGTGACTTCCTCAAATTCATAACTGTAGTAAATAACATGCATGATCAAACAAAACAAATTTCTGCATTGTCCCAGTCCAAAAATAAAATAAAATAAAAGAGAAAGCATCAATCTATATTCTGCGACTATCATCTATCAGGAGGTGGGCAGCACGTTTCACCTGGAGTACTCTGGAATTATGATTGGTCATTGTGTTGATCAGATTTCCTAAGTCTGAAGCTTCCTTTCTCTGAGGTTCAGTTTTCCCCTCTGTACATAACAAAGGGATTTGCCCTGATGATCTCTAAGGTCCCTCCCAGCTCTACTATTCTATATTCTTCTCAGTTATAATACCCACTAAAGCTCACTAAGTTCATATCCTAGCATTAATAACATCTCTTAACATGAATGGAATTGTCCTTGCCCTCAAGGTGCTTACATATTCCTGGAGAAAACAACACATACACAGATAGGTAAGTATTTTAAAAAATAATAAAGAAACTTGGAGAGGTGAGAAGACATTAACAATGGTGAGGGGTAGGATCAGGAAAGATCTATAGGAGGTGGTCCTTGAACCTTGGAATTAGGGGTTTCAAGCATAAGAGGTGAGAAGGAAGAGCATTCCAGGCAAAAGGTCTAAGCAAGGACATCGAGGCAGGCTATAGAATGTCAAGTATGAGGAGCTGTAAATGGGCCTATGTAGGGTTGATGAGGAAGCCAGATTGCAATGGATTGTAGATGCCAAAAAGAATACAGACAGTTCTTGCTTTATGTAAATTTGCATTATACAAGTTCCATTTTATGTAAAGAATGCTAAAAGAAATCTGCATTTCAAAAAAAACACCCATATTAACTGTGGAGTATTGTGCTTCTGACCCTCAGAAATCTGGGGCCTCCCCTGCCCTTCCAAAAAAAACTCTTCAAATGAAAACAGAAGGACAAACAGGCAGAGAGATTGCCACTGTCACCACCTCTGCCAGATCAGGGGCTTGGCCTGAATGTCTGTCCACACATGTCTGTTTCTTTTTTCTTTTCATCCCCCTCTATATACTTAAATACGCATGTGTTGTCTCCCCCGCCAAAAATGTCAGTTCCTTGAGGTCAAGGACTATCTCATTTTTGTTCTTATATCATGAGTCTTCCATCTGTCTGGACTCTGGTAGACATCTGTCCCTGGCCCAAAGCGTCGCCTGTCCTCTCTGGTCTGTGTTTGACCCCACATGTCTGCTCCCAGCCCTTGCATGTTCCTCTTCTCACTTCAGGCCAGATCCCCACGTGGCAGGCCCTTGTCCCTTCATGTTCCTCCACCTGCTCTTGCTTCTTTCACCCAGGCCCCCACATGTCCTTGAACCATATGCTGATGCCCCTGCCAACTTCTCCAACATCTAAAGGCAAATCAGCATTACTCACTTACCTAAAGTGAAAACTGTCTATAGTTTGCATTTTATCGTAGATGCAACAGGAAGTCAAGGAAGCCTTTCGATTCAAGGAGTCAGAAATGGCTAGAACCATCTGTTAGGAATATCAGATTGGCAACAGCTCGGTGGAACATAAATAAACTGGAGAAAGGAAAGAGTGGAGGCAGGGAAATAGATCAGGAGGCTACTGCAATAGTATAAGCAAGAAGTGATAAGGCCCTGATCCAGGGTAGTGGCCATGATAAGATAAAAGGGGAGGGATACAAGAAATATTGTAAAGGTAAAATCAACAAAATGTAGCAACTGATTGATATAGACTGAGGAAGGGGAAAGTGATAAAGAGTAATGAAAACCAGGAGATTTCAAACCAAAGAAGCTTAGAAAGAATGTTCCCAAAGTTCTTAGTCCTATATGTGGCATCTCACTTCAGTGGTGAGCCAGTGACCTCATCTCTATGACTAACCCTAATGCTATCAAGGTTCTTTATTAGCCAGAGAGCTGTGCTCCTCCTTCCAGCCTCAGTTTTCCCAGCTCATTCCGCTGTACCCTGCCCCTCCTTCCACTTTAAATCTGGACCTGTGCTGGGATCAGAGCGGGGTGCTGCTGTTTCTCCCAGGAAGTTGTTCACTAGATTGCTGACCCAGAAAACATCTCTAAACTTGGCCCTCTGAGATTAGCACCAGTCACCCAGCTTCCCAACAACCACCACCATTAGGGAATCTATGGGGATGGTGACAAATAACTTAACCCAACAGCACAAGAGAAAAGGGCCTGGACTGGGAGTTAGAAGGTGTAGGCTCCAGTCCTGAATCTTCCTCTAATAGGTATGTGTTTTTAAGCAAGTCACTTTCTGTCTCCAGGCCTCAGTTTCCTTAACAATGAAGGAGCTGGATTAAATAACTCTTATGGTCCTCTTCTAACAACCCATGTTTCATGTTCTAAAGATCTTTGTAGCTCTAGTATATACGGCAAATCAAAATGACGGCATTGGGATAGTCCTAAAATCTCAGATCTGATTTTATTTACATTTATAATGACAGGGATGTCTTTAAGGTAGAAATTCTGTTTGTGTACATGTGACTGTCTGTCTCTGTCTCTATCTCTATCTCTGTGTCTCTCTGTCTTTCTTTCTCAAACACCTCCCCCCCAATACACACACACTCAAACAACCTCTCCCCTCATATCTCAGGTACATCAAACTCAGTTCAACAGAGTTTTATTTAATTCAATGAATGCCAAATGCAGAGATAGGGAAGCGGCGGCCTTGAGGTCACATGTGACTTTCTACATCCTTAAGTGAGGCCTTTTGGATTCAGTCAAAAGACTACACTTAAGGACCTAGAAGGCCACAAGTGAACTCTAGGCCACATGTTCCCCACCCCTGGTCTAAGGTATGCCTAACCCTGTGTTAGGTGATGATGATGATGGTGATAGAGATGCAGAGAGAGAAAACATGATATTGCCCCCTATACCACCTACACAGATGCTAGGCTAGGAGTTTTCAGTCCTCTTGCTGGCTTCTTCACCAAGCCAAAGACAACCACAGCTTTCAGCCCAGCCACCTTCCTCTAACATTTTCCCAGCAGGGAAAAGAACAAAAGCTCCAAAGAATTTCAAAGAAAAGATGGCTCCCTCCTGAGAGAACCATTGTTCCTGTAGGTCTTTTCCTTCCTCCCCAGCCCCACACCCTTCCACATAATAGGCAGAGTTATATAATGGAAAAAGCACTGGATTTAGTGTCCAAGTACCTGAGTCTGATTCCAAGATCAATTTTATCTGTGTCATCTCAGGTGAATCACTTTATGTTTCTGGACCTCAGTTTCCTTCTTCATAAAATGAAGATTGGACTAAATTACTCCTAAGGTCATTTCATGCTAAAAATTCTACAATCCTGAGACTATTTCAATTAGTTTAGGTGTTAAGATGAGGGGCTAACCTAGGGTGACGGTTGTTAATTAATCTTTTTTTGTGTGTCATGGACCCCTTTGGTAATCTGATAAAGTCTATGGACCCCTTCTCAGAATAAGGGTTTCAAATACATAAAATAAGAAGCCTAGGATTACAAAATAAACTAATTATACTAAAATACAGTTTTAAAAAATTGTTGAAACAAGTTCCTAGATCCTGAGTTAAATCTAACCAGTGTTCAAGTGAAGAAGAGAGAAAAGATATTGTGGAGGTAAGCTCTAAAGGATACGATTTGGCAACTGACACAATGTAGGCATCAAGGGAAAGGGAAGAGTTAAAATTAATGAAGGTGATGAACCCAGGTGACTGGAAAGATTGTGGTGCCTTGAGCAGAAATAGAAAACCTGGTGAAGGCTAAGTCCCTCTATCCCCCTTGGCTATGAATAGGTTTTACTTTTGTATGCACTTGGATGAGTTATCATGGATCCTATTTGACAACAGTTGGCCCCAAATAATTTAAATAATAAATATATATATGTACATATATTTAGTATAAATTTAAATAAATAAACGTATAATATAATTAAATAACAAACATAATCACACAGATTCTCTGAGTCTTTGTAAAATGGTGAAAACAACACTGCAGTCACCTAATTTCCAGGGTTGTTAGGGCGAAAGAACTTTGTAAATTTCAATAGAACCATTCATTCTTGCCAGACAGTTAGGTCTAGTTGAAAGATCCCTGAATCTGGGGTCAGAAGAGCTAGTTTCAAGTTCAGTCTATTAGTTACTATCTATAGGATCTTAGGCAAGTCAGTTTCCCTCTCTAGACCCAATTTTCTGCTCCATAAAATGTGGAAGTGGACTGGGTGATTACCTAGCTTAATTTTAGTCCCTTCTAGCACTGTATCTTTGGTGGCAGAGTGGGACAGTGTAAAACCTGCAGTCACCAAAACCAGAGTTCAAATCATTCCTCAGACACTTTCTTAGCTGTTTGACCCTGGGCAAGTCACTTAACATCTGTCAGCCTCAATTTCTTCACCTGTAAAATGGAGGTGATAACTGTACTTGTCTCACAGGGAGGTTGGGAGGATCCAATGAGAATATATGTAAAGTACTTAGCAAATATCAAAGCATTAAATAAATGTTAATTATTAATATCATTATTATTCTAATGTTATGATATGGACCAAACTTCCCACTCCAAAGCAGAAGATCCTAGATCTAAAGCTGAAAAGTACTTCAGAGGCATCTCATCCAACCTCTTCATCCTACTATACTATGAAACAACAACAAAAAGCTACCAGCATCCAAGAAAACTAAGAGACCCTAAAGCAGAGGCATATAACCTAGGTTCCTCTGTAGAAGAAGAGATTGGAGGTTTCCCAGCTACCAAGCCAACCTCCATTTGGCATGAGAAACAAGTGCATACATCGGAAAGAGCTCACAGCAATTGAAGTGGAAGACAAAGCTGGCAAGAATTGGCATCTTCCCCACTGATTACTATCAGAAATAAATGCATGACACAATAAAGGTAGGCAGTCTGCCTGTGGCTTCCTCAGACTATAATGTAGAAGAAAAAACCAATCAACAGATTATGCACTGAATAGGTGCAAGGCACTGTGATAGGCATTGGGACTTCAAAGACAAAAATGAAATAATGACACAAGATTTGGAGTCAGAGGACCTGGATTCAAATTCCTACCTACCATTTACTAATTATGTGATTTTTGGTAAGTTACAATCTTTTGGGGCCTCAATTTCTTCATATGTAAAATATAAGGGTTAGAATGAATTATATTGAGGGTCCCTTCCTGCTCTAAATTAAATGATTCTCTATGTGGAATGAGTATGTTCTCCTGCTATAACCAGTTAGGCAAGTCTCCTTCATCTGTTCCTTCCTCTTTTTCTATTCCCATATCCATAATCCTAGTTCAGGTTCTCAATATCTCTAGTTAGAAATACTGCAATAGTCTCTTACTTTATCTACTTGTCACCAGTCCCTCTATTACCAATCTTCCAGGTGCAACAGGGAGCCAGGTAAGGTTTTAGAGTGGGGAACAAGCATGAGAGAAAAAAATTTTATAATGACTAATCCAGCAGGAGGTGTAGGGTAGATTGGAGGGAAAATAGATCAGCAGCGGAGAGACTGTTAACAATAGTTCAGACAAGACAGGATGAGGATATAGATTAGGATGGAGATAGCAACCACGTACAAGAAATTACAGATCCAAGAAACAATGTCAAAGGTGAAAATATCAGCAGTTAATGCATAATCAAATAAAAATAACTACAGCTTACCTCTTTATAACACTTTGAAGTTTATACTGTTTTCCTTGCTACAACAGTACTGTGAAATCAGCAGTGCAAACCACTGTTATATCCATTTTAAGGATGAAGAAACTGAGCTAAAGTGACACACCCTGCTCCTAATTTGTGTGACAGTAGACAAAGATTTGAATCCAAGTCCGTTAATTTCCAATCTAGTACTCTTTTCTATTTCACCACTCTGCTTTCCTGAATTAAAGATGACTCCAAGCTCATGCAAAGGGACTGAGGAGGAAGGACCAGCTGTTGATTGGAAGTGCAAAGTTGGAAAGAAAATCTGGGTTAGTGCAGGAGTGGGAGTAGAGGGTGATAAGTATCTGAGCTCTCATACAAGTTATGGTATAGCAAAAAGGATGTCCAGCTAAGACTCTACAAGGTTCTGATCCTTGCTAACTTTGGACAAATCACGTCCTCCTTGGGGGGAGGGCCTCAGTTTCTCTATATATCAAAAGAACAGGATGCTTAGCTGATCTCTAAGGGCCCTCTAAGTTCTAACATTCTATAAGAGTGAGTGATAATGAAAATAATAATTATATAATTATCTTATTATTATATTCCATAATTATAATGGATCCTATTTATACTTTGTTAAAAACCACTTTCTTAACAGCCTTGGGGATAATTTGTACCTACAGCATTCTCTCTATTTTATACATAAGGTCATAGGGTTAAGAAAAGATGAAGCTGGAATTCAAAACTGAGTCTTCTGATTTCAAGTCCAGTACTCTTCATGACACTGGCCTCACTCTGCTACCAATTTCTGGTCTCACCTCTTCCTTTTCTGAAGCCTTTTCTACCTAATCCTCCCCTTCACAATTTAAATGATTGCATTACTTCTGCTTCTTCTTTCCCCTCAGTATTTAGCTATGTAGTGTATACCATATGATGCCACTCTGTTTTGTGTGTTCTGTCTGTTTCAAGTATGGGTATCTTCCTGCTCCATTAGATGAAAAAATTATGTGAAGACAGAGAATGGATTGTCTACTCTCTCCATGTTCATTCCCTACTCCACCTGAAGCTTAGGTCAATTCAACCTTGCTATCAACCAACAACATCCTTCAATTCTCCATCAAGCTAAAGACAACCACCACTTCCAGCCTGATAACAATCTCCTTATTTTCCCCAGTAGAAAAAAATGACAAAAGCACCCAAGAATTTCAAAGAGATGGTTGCCTCTTGAGAATAAACCATTGTTCACATGAACCATTCCCTTCCCTTCCCTTCCACATTAGATAGTAGGATGTGGTGAAGAGGATGGGCTTTGGAGGCAGAAAACCTGGGTTTGAACTGAACCTGTCACTTACTACTCTATATGAAGTTAAGCAAGTCACTTACTTGGCTCCACTGGGTTTCAATTTCCTCATCTGTAAAAATGAAGGATTTATATTCGCTAGCCTCTCAATAGCAAACCTAGGTGGTACAGTGACTGCTGGGCCTGGGTCAGAAAGACTCACCTTTCCAAGTTCAAATCTGGCCTCAGACACAACTAACTATGTGACCCTGGGCAAGTCACTTAACCCTGTTTGCCTCAGGTTCCTCATCTGTAAAATTAGTTGGTAAAGGAAATGGCAAATGATTCTAATATCTTTGCCAAGAAAACCCTGAATGGGGTCACAAAGAGTCAGACATGACTGAAATAACTCAACAAAGCCTTTCAGGACCCGTTCAGGATTGATGACCTATACTGAAAATAAATAAGTCGTGGTCCCTTCTTTCATGAAGCTTATACTCTAGTGGAGGGAGTGTTCTTGGTAACAGTTAATAATATAGTACATATCCAAGTAATTTTAATGTAAAAGAATACATAATAAGTGCATAATAGAACTACAAACTATTCCAGGCAGAAATGGGGACAATGATGCTAAGACTACCTACTCATCAGGTTGTTGTGAGAAAAGCATTTTATAAACCTAAAAGTCCAGGAAATGGAAGGCATGTTAGTACCATAACCCCTCATTCCTGCGTTATAGATTGGGCAGCTAAGGCACAAAGAAGTTAAACAGTTGTACCAGGGTTGCACAGGCAAAAAGCATCTCTAAGCTTTTCACTTCCTGACTGGCTTTCCTAGCTCTACTCTCTTTCATCTCTCAAGCCATTGATTCTATATTATCAGATTAATTTTCCTAACTCAGATATCTTCTTGTCATTCCCCTGAGCAAAGTCCTTCTCTGGTTCTCTTTTGTCATGAAGGATGAAATAATCAGACTTTACCTTTGCCCATTTGAACTGCCTGGAATAGTTTGTAGTTCTATTATGCACTTATTATGTATTCTTTTACATTAAAATTACTTGGATATGTACTATATTATTAACTGTTACCAAGAACACTCCCTCCACTAGAGTATAAGCTTCATGAAAGAAGGGACCAAGGAATAATGATGACCTATACTGAAAATAAATAAGTCGTGAAAGTATATTAATGATGATAATGATCATTAGCATTTATACAGTACTTTACTGTTTGCAAAGTACTTTATGTATGTTATCTCATATGTTGATCTTCATAACAACCAAGGAAGTTCAGTTGCTATTATTATCTCCATTTTACAGATGAGAAAACTGAGTCTAAGAAAGCTTAGTATGACTTGCCTAGGTTCATACAGCTGGTAAAGTGTCTGAGATGATTTGAACCCATATCTTGTGATTCCAATGTTCCAACCAACTTGGCCAAAGACTTTCTGGAAGAAGTAGCATCTGGGCTAGATAGTGAAAAATGACTAAAATGTCAATAAGCAGATATTGAGGGGACGGAAGGGGAGGACATTCCAGGTAAAGACAATGATAGAAAGTGGGAGAACATTGGCTATCTCTGGGAAACAGAGGGTACACCAGTTTTACTCTGGTCCCTAGAGAACCTGTGGCCTCAAGATCACAGGTAGCCCTCTAGGTCCTCAAGTGCAGCCCTCTGAATCCGAACTTCGCAAACTAAATCCGCTATTTTTGTTCTGTGAAGTTTGGATTCAGTCAAAGGGCCTCACTTTGAGACCTAGAGGGCCACAGGTTTCCCAGCCCTGCCTGGTCACTAGAGTATAGAATCCAAGAAGGGGTATAATAGGAGATAAGCCTAAAATAATCATGTCAGGCTGAGTTGTGGAGGTCCTAGAATGCCAGACTGAGGAATCCTATATCCAATATTTCATAATCTATGACAAATATATGGGCATCCAGGTATTACAGTGGAGAGAATACTGGGTCTAGAGTCAAGAAGACCTGGGTTAAAATCTGGCTTCAGACACCAACTGTGGGTCCCTGGCAAGTCATTTAACCCTGTTTGCCTCAGTTTCCTCATCTGTAAAAATGAGCTGGAGAAAGTAATGGCAAACCATTCCAGTATCTTTGCCAAGAAAACCCCAGATAGGGTCACAAAGAGTTAGATATGACTGAAAAACAGCTAAATAACATCATTGTAAATTTAAAACTACCTAGGAATTCTAAACAAAAATGTTTATGATTTTGCATTGCTGAGAATGGAATCAGGGAATGGACACTCTGTTAGACACTTACAGGTTTCTAAAAAGCACTTTTGCCAGTGATGCTGACACAATAAACCCACAGCATAACTCACAACATTTTTTAAAAAGTTTTTGTTTGTTTGTTTCTTTTGGAGGGAGGATCTTTAAGCAAGACAGGAAAAGGCTGAGGGAAGCATGTGATGTAATGCTCAGCCAGCCCGCAACACTAAATCCAAGACTCTCCTGCTGCCAGCAAACCCAGGCCTGGCAAGGTCTGCTGCTGTGGCCAACCACATGGTTCAAAAGAGATGAGTTGTCTGATGTGATTGCTGGGGATCAGGAAGGGACTTCTTAGGCCAGATTCATGACTCGCCCAGCCAGGGATGATTTCAGAACCTAAGCAGGCTCTGTGAAACCCAACACTTGGCTCCTCTGGGAGGGGGTTGTGGGAGTAAAGTTACAGCCCATCAGGTATAAGCAAAACCAAGTCAGGCCCCTAGGGCTTAGGACAAAGCTTCCCCAGTCTCCCTTTGGGCCCAGTTTGGCAAACCAATAGAATATTGACCTGTAGTTCCAGTCTCCTGTTGTGATGAAAAGCCAAAAGCATTCCAAAGAGAAGGTAACTCAATGTGAGGAATCTCAGGTACAAATAACAACAGCTCACATTTAAAGAAAGTATTTCAATCTTGAGAAATACTTTTCTCAAAACAACCCCATGAGGCAGATAATATAGTATTTTTTAAAAAATATAGATAATACAGTTTTATTAGCCACAACTTACCAATGAAGCAACTATGACTCAGGATAGTCAAGTGATTTGTCCAGGGTCACACAGACAGTAAGTATCAAAGCCAGAACACTCCAAACCAAGTCTCCTGACTCCCAGTCTAACACTCTTCTCACAAACTGTGTGGCTTTCTTTAGTCTACAAACTAAATACATACAAATCAAATAATTATAAGTACACAGCCCAGTCACAGAATTCTGCCTGTTCCCAGCCCTTTCTCCAGGCTGTACCACTTAGGGGTTTGGTCTAGTTTTCACTTCTTTCCAAGCCTAGTTTCCTAATTTGTAAAATGAGGAGGGTCAGACCAGAGAAGTCGAAGTCTCATCCAATTCAGGCATACTATGTTCTAAATTCCAATATTAAAGGGTTCCTTCTAGGGTCCTTCCTATCTCTAAAGACTTATGTCCTCTGATCTGCCTCCCATCTGCCTTAAACCCATTGGGCAACCTTGGACAAGTCATTTCACCTCCAACCAGTTCCCAACAATCAAAAGGCTCTTTCCCTGGTCCTCAAACCCAGATGTGTTTCAGGAGATTGCTAATTTTCCAAAGTGTCATCCATAGATTCTTATTCCTAGGTTTTTCTTCTTAACTTATAGATTCCCTGTGCCTCCCTTCATTTACTCTTACCACCACAACCCATATGGAGACATAACCTCCAACATCTTCAGGCCAACACACACCAGAGGTCTACAACCTCTCCTCATTCTTGCTCATTTCATAGATCTGGTCAGTTGCTAAATCTTGTCATTTCTGCCCTCACAACTCTCATATACTTTCTCTTCTCTTCACTCATACAATTACCACTTTAGTTTCAATCCTTATCAGCTCTTTATGGCACTGAAATAGCTGAAATAGCCTTCTAATTAGTCTCCTTGCCTCAAGTCTCCCCCTTCCAATCTAACCCTCCCACTAATTGCAAAGTGATTTTCCCAAAGTCAAACTCTGACCATATCACTTTGCTACTCAGTTATCTACAGTATCAGGTGTAAAGGGCAACTAGGTGGTACAGAGCACTGAGCTTAGAATCAGGAAGACTCATCTTCCTGAGTTCAAATCTGACCTCAGACACTATCTGTGTGACCCTGGGCAAGTCACTTACCCTGTTTGCTTCAGTTTCCTTATCTGTAAAATGAGCTGGAGAAAGAAATGGAAAACCACTCCAGTATCTTTGACAAGAAGACCCCAAATAGAGTGACAAAGAGTCAGAAATGACTGAAAAATGACTAAACAACAATATCAAGTATAAACTCCTTTGTTTCATATCTACTTTTCCTACTTTTCTAGTTTTCTTATCCTTTATTCCCCTCTATGAATGCTCCACTCTAACTGTAATGGTCTATCTGTTTATTCACACAAAACACTCCATCTTCTGTCTCTGTACCATTGCAGTGACTGTCCCCCATGCCTGAAATGTGTTGCCTCCTCTTGGGATACCTTGCTTCTAACCAGACTCAACTTAAAAGCCAACTTCTCCAGGAGGTCTTTCTTGATCTCTCCAGCAGCTACAGTCTTCTCTTCCAAGTTTACCTTTGATCTACTCTCTATGCATCCTGTATGAACCTTTCTATTTGTACATTGCCTCTCCAATTACAATGTTAGCTCCTAATATTGATCAATGAAATAGTCAACCAGGATTCCAGAGTACCAATGATACAACCTTCTACCATTTTACTCACCTCATGACAGAGAGATTGGACTCAAGGTTCAAAAAGAAACATATTTTTTGGACACGGTTATGGTATGGCTTTGTTACATTGGGCTTATTTGTTACAAGGTTCCCTCCCATCTCCCCGTTTTTAATTGAGAAAGAGATTTTGCAGAAAGAGAGGAGGTTAGCAACAGTAATACCTCCAAAAAAGAGCGCAACTGTAATATTTTTTTAAATGCACAGAAGGAATTTCAGAAGGAAGCACAGATAAGCAGAGCAATTTTGAAAGTAATATGGGCAACGTATTACATATACTTAAAAAATCAGGTGGATTAAAGTGGAGATTGGTGGTTTCATTTATGCTCTTTTTTTGTGTGTTCCGCTATGCATATAGTAATTAATTTCATAAAAAAAGATAAAATTTATTTTCTAAAGTGAACCCCACTACCTACATTCTGAGAGGTAATAAGTTCAAAATGCAAGTGAGACATACATTTTGCAGCATTTATACCTATTTGTTTTCTTTTTCCTTTTTCCAACAGGGTGGGACCAGGAATAGAGTTCCCTCCTCCCCAAAATGGGAAGAGAACAGAAGGAATCACAGACAACCAGGACAGCTTTGAAAATTATAGGCTGTATTTATTATAGTCTTAAAAAGAAAAGCAAACTCTACATAACAGATATTTGAAGTTGCATGTGCAATCCTCCCTTTCTGTTCTATAACTTGTATGGAAATGCTCATTTTATTTGGTGCTCATTAAATTATGAATTTTAAAAGTAGAAACACACATACACACACACACATACACACAAGAAAAAGATTGTGATCCCCTAGAGGGCAAGGTCTGGTTTTTATCTGTCTGTGTTTTACCCAGTACCAAGGATAATACCTGACACATATGAGGCACTTAATGTTTGCTGATTGATTCTCAGTGACAAAATGGGCAATACAAATAAGAACCTTATGGGAAACAGTAGATAGATTGCTAGACACCAAGGGATCAGAAAGCTACTCTCTCTTTGCAGCTTTGCTTGAGGAAAGTGGTTTATCCTTTGCCAATGTTTCCTAGAGTACTGGTATCTGCAACTCTCCCTCCCCACTCCCCCATTCCATACTTACTACCTTCAATTATTCTTATCTGTACACAGGTCATTCTCCCCTCCCTCCCCCAGACTGTAAGGTCTGTGAGGACAGGTACTATTCATTTTTCATCCATCACCTAGCACAGTGTCCTGTATACAGTGGGTACTCGGTAAATGTTTAGCCAATTTAAAATATCAGAGCCAGGAGGCACCTCAAGGACTACATCTAAAACTTTCCTCTCACAGATGAGAAAATTGAGGTTCAGAGAAGGGAATGATCTGCTGTTAGGTCACACTGGTAGTTAGTGGCAGAGCTAAGACTAGAACCGGATGTTCTTATTCTTTATACTATTTACCTACTACCTCTCATCTACACACAGTAGGGATGGTGTACCATGCCACTGAAACGAGCAGGTGGGAGATGTTGACCACTTCTTTACCCAATATCCTTTGCTACACATTCAGCCCAGCCTAGCCCAGATTGAAGTCAGATATTTTCCCAAAGGTAACACAAATAATACACATACACACACATACTCACACACATACAAACACACACACACACACACACACACCTAAAACAAAAGTAGGACCTCAAAGAAAAGGGACAGGTTTCTGCTGATAAAAATAAAGCCACATTGTGACCCAGGCACTAAACTCCCAGCTGACTAGTAGGAATCAGTATTCTGTACCATGGATCATCCTCTATCCAGTCCAACAGGAGAAACCCTCAAAAAAACATGATTGTCTGCCAACCCATCAACCACATTCTCAGGGGCAAGAGGGCAAGAGGCCCCTCCCTAGGGACCAATCCTCTCCCACAAGGAGCAAACCTGGCTTTGAACCAGGACTTGAAGCAGCAACAGGCCTGCACATGTGCAGTCAGGCGATGACGCGTGAACACAACAGATCCAAGCTGGGCCCACGCCCCAGGAGCCTTGCTTGCCTATGAAGGAGACACAGGGAGCCAAGCAGGTCCTTAGTGTAATAATACTGTTATTAATAATAATAATTCTAATTCCTGTGAGGACATTTTCACAAAGCACTTCTCTTATTAACAACACTTCAAGAAGGGTAGTACAAATATCAGAAAAATCACAGGGCACTTGAAAGAGCACTTTGGAGTTAGGAGAGTCTTGGGTTCAAATCCCAGCTTCAGTACTTACTAGTTGTGTGACCCTGGATAAGTCACAATATCTCTAAGCCTCAGTTACCTCATCTATAAAATGGTGCTAATACTTGCAGGTCATTATGAGGTCACTTTGTAAATCTTGGCATGCATTAGAATTGTTATACTCCCCATTTCACAGATAAGAAAACTGAGGTTGATAGAAAAGGGACTTACCCAGTCACATAATTTTTAGTGTCAGCTGGAATTCTAACCCAGATCTGCTAACTCCAAAGTCAGTGTTCTTTCTCTAATGAAGGCAGCAAAGCTGATCTTTGCTCCTCTGAGTTTTCTCTCTGTTCACTCCTACTAGTATTCTATGCTGACTAGGTAGCCAGGCACTTGGGTGGTGCAGTGGATAGAGTCCTAGATTTGGAGTCAGGAAGGCATGAGTTAGACTCTGGCCTTAGCCAATTGCTAGGTGTGGGGCCCTGGTCAAGTCGCTTGACCACTGTCTGACTCAGTTTCCTCATATGTGAAATGAAGATAATCACCTACCTCCCAGGGTTGTTTGTGAGGATAAAATGAGATAATAACTGTAAAGTGCTTAACCTCATAATTGGCACATAGTAGATACTTGAGAAATGCTTCTCAAATCTAAATCTAAAATCTTCTAACCATAATCACACTGAGCTATTTAGGGTTAAATGTGATCCCTCTCAAAGGTAATTGTCTTTTAAGTGAGGCCTGGCTTAGCATAGGCAATGATTACCCCCAGGGGAATGACCTACTAAAAGTGAAACTAGCAGGCCTACACATGGAAAATACTTCCAGGGGTCTTCAGCTGCCAACCTAACCTTGAGGCCCTAGCTGGTTCCAGTAGTTAGTGGCCTCATAACCCAAAGATTAGGAGATCCAGGATTCTAGAAGCCTATGGCTCTCAGGCAGAGTTCATCTTAGCTCTGACACTAATTCCCTGTGTCACTAAACCTTTCTGGTACTCAGCTGCCCCATCAGTGAAATGTGGTAGTTGGACTAGGCCACTTTTCAGATCCCTTTCAGCTCTGAATTTCTTCAGTTAGGCAAGGAATGTCAGATTCCTTGTGAAAGCCCTGGATGCCTCAACTTTGAGGGAAGATAGTGGTCAAGTATGAAGATTTTGATTCTACAAAGAAAGATTAAGAAAATCTTCAGCCCAGACTTGGATTACATAGACAGGATAGGGAGTTCAATTGTACAGCTAGGGAGAAAGGATTCCTAGAAACTGTTCAGTGTTTGAATTCTACTTTCAGCATCTAAACATTGAATAGGCCTCCATCTGAAGAGGCGGGGTCGCTAGATGGCACAGTGGATAGAGTGCAGGTACTAGTCAGAAAGATTCATCTTCATGAGTTCAAATCCTGCTTCAGATACTTACTAGCTGTGTGATTGTGAGAAAGTCACTTAACCCTGTCTGCCTCAGTTTCCTCATCTGAGTTGGAGAAGGAAACTGCTCCAGTATCTTTTGCCAAGAAAAACCTAAATGGGGTTACAAAGAGTCAGACATAACTGAAAAATGACCAGACTAAAATAACAAAACCAAAGAAATGGGAATGGCCAAGTCCATTTTTCAGCAAAGTGAAACAGTAATTTCTCCATGAATGAGTAACCTGGTCCTTCCAGTAGCATACTTTATGACCATGGGCAAATCTGTTCCTTTCTCTAGGGCTCAATTTCTTCATCTGTTAAGGGGCAGGAGAATAGAAGGGAAACTTTGTCTAACTGATCTCTAAAAAGACTTTCTAGCTCTAATATTCTACAGTCCGGCTATTCCAAGTTCTAAGGGCCTTTTTTGATTTGACATTTTTATGATATAGAAACCATTCTATGATCTAAGCCAGGACTCATAACAGGTCAGGACACAGGGATCCCTGGCTCCTAAGGCATGGGCAGGCTTAGACCTAATTTCCCAGCCACACACATACCTCTTGTCTAGAGGTAAGGCAGATATAAACAAGATTGGCCTCACCCTGAGAAATCAAGCAACCCAGTACTAAATTGATCACCATGGTAGAACTCCCCACTGGTCAGAAGACAAAAATGCAGTAACCAAGTGGAGGAGGGAAGGGAGAGTCACTACTAGCCTTTAAGTCCCTTGCTCACAATAGTTCATTGGTTCCCTGCTATCTATAGAAGAAAAGACAATGGTCATAGACAAGCATTCAAGACCCCTCCCAATTATGTTTGGTTTACCTTTCCTAATTTCTCTCACACTACTGCTGGCCTTCTTCCAGCTCTATACAGAGAACCTCACTTACCCTCATTTGCAAAAATATTAATAAGAATACTAGTAACTCATTTGGATAGTCTTTTAAGCTTAGTGAAGTATTCTGCTCACAATAACCATGTAGGGTGGGTAGTGAAAGTATTGTTATTCTCATGTTACAGATGAGGGAACTAGGACTCAGAGACTGAATAACTGGATCACAATATGTCTCAGGACCAGCATTCAAACCCAGGTCTCTTCTAACTCTAAGTCCCATTTTTTCCCCTTTAAAACAAGTTGCTGCCTGCTCTGTCTGACCCCCTCCCATGCACTATAATTTTCTAACTCATACTTGTGTCGACTGAGTCTCCTACAGGACTGCAAACGCTTTGAAGGTAGAGACTTTGGCTTCTCTACCTTTACCTCCCCAACACTCAGCACAGGGCTTACACACAGTAGGCATTTATTAGACCTCTGTATGCTGAACTGAATTGTTGGAAGGTCTCCAAGTCATCTCTATTTGGCTTTGGAATCTGTGATGCAATGTTTGTTGTTGCATCCTAATGGTGCCCAGCCACAAAAGTTCTCATTACTTAGGGAGACAGGCAGGCAGGCAGCCCCAGAGTGTACTGACTGCCAGTCTGGGGTAACAAAGAGTTCACGGATAACCCACCTGCAGATAATGGAGAGCTGGCTGGGCCCCAAACAGAAAAATATCAGAAAATGCACAAGTATTAAATTTTGTAGTGCTGGGGCAAAAGGCTACGCATTTTGAAAATTCATTTGCTGCAGTTGTCTGTGCGCTGGTCCCTTATCTTCATACACATGCGACTGGATCCAACTCTCTACCCCGCAAGAACAATTTGTTTGGCTCTTGAAACGTGTAATGATCAAGGCTCAAAGATTGGTGAGAAGGTTTCTGGTGGGTTTCTTCCTGGAAAGTGAGGCTTGATACTCCTTCCCAGTACAAAAAGAATCACTGTTTCTTTGTACTAGAACCCAATTCCAGACAGAGCTCTCCAGATTTCAGGTAGAAGGAAAGGAGACAAGCAACAAGCTGAACCCACAAAGCCTTCCTGTTAACCCCTTCCAAGCAGGAAGGTTCGGACCATAGGGCCCCAGGATATCTTTTACTGAAAGTCCCCAGACTCGTTTCTTCCCAGTCACTGCTGCCCATCTGAGCGCCAAACCTTCAGTGGGGAGCCTGCCCTTTACTTGGGATCCAGATCCCCTCTCCTCCAATTCAGTCAGTGCACCGATGCACAGATATAAGTTTATAAAGTTGAGCCAAACAGACCATTCCCCAATCCCCCAGGGGAACCGGCTTTTGGATTGAAGTCCACTCACAACTCTCCCCCCACCTCCATCCCGTGGACAGTAGGTGAAAGATACTACGGAGCGCGCGCGCGCACACACACACACACACACACACACACACACACACACACACACACACACACACACACACACACACACACTTCCTTACCTCTAAAGGCCAAAACGGCCGCTTCGTCCTTCAGTCTGGGGGGGCGCCGGGGGTCCCATGATAGCACCTTGGAGCTCTAAGCACCCGAGCTGGGTCAGCTGGGGTGGGAGCGCGGCCTCTGAGTGCCCTGGGGGAGTGGGTGACTGCGCGTGCGCTCTCCCCACGGCCCAGGGGTCCCGGCTGGGGTGGGGGGGTGCAGCTTCAGGGAGGGACGTTGGCTCGCTCCCGTTCCCACTGGACCTAGGGAACCTGAAGGGGGCCTGCGTGCGCGCCTTCCCCGCGTTCACGGGGGCTTGCAGTCGGGCTGATTCAGGCAGACAAAGTTTTTCAGCAGGAGCGGTGGGGCCCCAGTGTGTCCTGACCCGGGCCAACGAGGGGTGGGAGAGCAGGACTCCTCCGTACTCTACGTAGTCAGCATCTGCTCCTCCGAGATTGTCTCAGACCATGGACCGTCGCCGCCTCCCAAACTCCTCCGGGTCCAGGCAGCAGCAGAGCCGGTGGCAGTAGTCGGCCCCCCCACGAGCCAATCAGAGCGTGGCGGCCAGGCGCTTAGCCGCTCGCCGGAGCCCTCGCCGCACATGAAGGACTGCAGAGGACTAATGGGTTGGTGAGGCCCGGCCCCCTCCAGGCTCCGGGCCCCCTAGGCCCCGCCCCCTCCAGGCTCCGGGCCCCCTAGGCCACGCCCCCTCCAGGCTCCGGGGCCCCTAGGCCACGCCCCCTCCAGGCTCCGGGCCCCCTAGGCCACGCCCCCTCCAGGCCCAGGCCCCTCCAAGCCCCGCCCCATAGGTCTCCCCCCGCCCCTCCAAACCCGGCCCAGATCAGGCTGGCCAAGTGAACAATGAGGGAGGGAGGGCTCTAAGGAGGCCGGCTCGGGGTGGGGGTGCGGGGGTAAAACTGGAGTGGGGGAGACTCTGCACCTGTTTCCAAACAAACGCACAATAGCCCAGAGATGCTTCCCAGCTCCAGCCCCTCAGGGAGCCAAACTGACAGAAGGACTGCCGAAGTTGCTCCGGCCTCGGCCTAAGCTCCAACCTGGATGAGATCCGCACCGCGCAGCGTCCCTTCGGGCAAGCGCCCAGCCCTGGCAGTCAAGCCGCGTGCCCCCACCCCCACCCCTGCTTAGCCCTGCTTGCTAGGTTTGTGTAGGGGCGGGGCCAGGTTTCCGGGGTAGGGGCGCGGGGAGCAGAAGCGGAGCCGGGGAGATTCCCCGGTGAGGTTTGGAGAATTTCAGGTTCAAGTTCTAGCCACACTCTAGTTCTCAGGTATTGGAAACCGCGGGGGTCCGGAGGGTACTTGGTTGCATTCCTAGAGGAGGCTGGTGCCTACAACACCTGGACGCTGCCGTATGGCCTGAGCTTCCTTGGCCCAAGCCTCTGGAGGAAGACCGAGAGCACCTACCTACCTGAGGCCGTGGGCTATTCTGGGGCGAGGGCCAGAACCAGAGCGGAGCAGAGGAGTGGCCTAGGCCAGGCCCAGTTCAGCTTTGGGTAACCCAGCCCAACCCTGTTTGGGAGAGCTCAACCCATCCACCTTGCTTCTATTAGTCTCAAAAGAGCTGTCTGGCCCTGTCCAACTGGAGCAACCCCACCTGGTTGGAGCCGTCCGGTGTGGCCCTGCTATGCCTTATGCATGTTCTGCCTAGTGAATTGTTATGCAGCCTTACTAAGACCCAGAGAGTCCAATCTGACCCTACTCCACCCTTCAGAGCAATTCAGACCTAGCCAGTTCAACCTTATTCAGTGTAGGAGAGCCTTCTTTCACGGTGGGCTCCCAACCTGATCAAACCCAGCTTGACTCAGAAGAACTTGTCAGGGACCCATTGACACAGCCTGTCCAGTCCACCTAGATCCAACCCAGGGTAACTTTTTTAAAAAGATACTTCCATTAATCTTAGAACTTACAGGTGCTTTGCCACAAATCTTCATGGATGAGACCCAAAGTGTTTGGCCCGCACACACCCACCTCCTGAATTCAGCTAGCTATACAGCTGTGAAATTGGAGTCCCCACTTGTAAAGACAGCTGGGATGGGGCCCCAGGGTGGGGGTTTCCATGCTTAACCCCTCAGAGAGAACTTAAGTGAGGCTAGCCTTACCTCTTAAGTGGAACAGTGACCTGGTTTTCCTAAGAGTCTGAGACCCAGGGAAGCAAGGACCCTTGGAGTGAAGAATAACTTCCACCCCACTACCCCACAATCTAAGAACAGAATGCATTTGTAAAACTTACTATCCCAGTTATAACCAAGGATATCAGTAAAAGCTGAAGATCTTCCTAAACGAAGGCAGATACCCAGCTGTAAGATGATCCCTCACATTCCTGCCTAATACAGGCTGCTGCTGTCGACCTCCAAGCCTGCCTCTAATTCCAGGACAGAGGCTGTGGCATTAATTCCAGAGACAGCAACAGGGCTCCATTTCCATGCCCAATAAAACCTTATTTAAGTTTGCTCCCTGCAGCTGGGTATGCTCTCCTCTTATTTGTAGTCTCACTGAATACACAACAGATTTTCATGCCCTGTTTCTAGTCTTACCCAGATGGACAAAGGTAAAATCCCTCAGCATAGCAGTGAAAAAGGAAAAGGCTTAGAGATCAGGAAATCAGGGTTCACGCCTATAGTCTACAAGCCTGTAGGCTATGGGAGTTTAGGCAAATCATTCAAGGTCTCTGCCTCAGTTTCCTCATCTGTAAAATAATGGTTGGAAAAGATGACACCTCAGGCTCCTTGCAGCTCTAACATTTTATGTTCTAAGGTCCCTTCCAGCTCTTGCATTCATCAGTCCTGGAATGATTTCATGGCATAGAATTAGGCACAAAGAACCAGTTCAATATTTTCGGCAGCTAGTGGATTCCTCTTCCTCTGAGTTCTTAAAGCCAATACTGGATTTCAATATGTCAAGTATATTGTAGAGCAGATTTTTGTCCAAGTACAGATAGAGCTAGATATTCTCTGAAATTCTTTCCTCGTCTAAGATTCTGTACAATACTTGGTGAGAGAAGCAAAACAAAAAAACATCTATCTTCAGGAACAGAGATGGGTGGAAAGATGGAGATCTTGTGCTTGGAATCACACAGCTTTTGAGCTCTTGCTCTACCACATAATAGCTTGGGGATGTTACTTCACCTTGGGGAATATTTCGTTATCTGCAAAATGGGGGTAATAATATCTGTCTTGCCCATTTCACAGAATCAAGTAAGATAATATATACAAAGGTGCTTTGCAGTCATAAAGTATGAGTCACATGTAAAATACAATCCTAGAATGCCAGAGTTGGAAGAGAGAACTTAATATTGAGACTCTCTGCCCTTTTTTGTATCATGGACTTTTGGGGGGCAGTTTGGAGAAGTTTATGGATACCTTTTCAGAATGACATTTGTTAAATAAACTCAAGAAATGCTTAATTTCATTTAGAGGTTATTGAAAATAAAGATATATTTTTTCCCAATCTATCCCCAGGCTCTTTCTGTGGACCCCAGGTTAAGAATTCCTGAGCTAGATATATTTTGATTGGAGAAACAAAGACAAAAAGGGAAGTCCTAAGACTTAGAACTAAAAGGGCATTTAGAGATCATCTATCAAAGAGTTCTTTATCTTTTTGTGTGTGTCTTGGACCTCTTTGGCAATCTGGCAAAATCTATGGGCCCCTTCTCAAAATAATATTTATAAATGCACAAAATAAAATACATAGAAAGAAACCAATCATAGTGAAATAGTTATCGAATTTTTAAAAAGTTTATGGACCCAACATTAAGAACTTCTGCTTAGTCCAACCCCAGTGTTGAGGTAACTCATTAAAAAAAAATCATTATCTCAAAAAGACTACAGATACCAAGATAAGAATGAGGAACAAGGGAAAACCCACTTTCAAAGTTGGCATTTTTCCCTATCTTCAATATCTTTGGTTAAGTTTGTGACTGTTTGAGGGAGAGAGGAAAAGAGATGGATTAAAATTGGAAAATTAGGAATCTGGGAACATGGAATAGGTACTTTCTTGTTCATGGGGAATTTGTACCTCCTGCTTTGGCCCTCTGCCATGAAATGTGAAGGAGGTGTTTTCCAGAAAACCTATTCTGTACCCCAACATGATGGCCTATCAGTTGGACTTGGAAGAACCTCATGTAGCTAGGGCTCTCAGAAGTCAATCCCAGAAGAGAAAGATTGATGTTTCTTATTACTGTCTTTTGACCCTTTAAGTGTATCTGGGGGTAGGGTCACATTGTCTTTCTACTCCTTTCCCCTGTACAGAAGCAGGGCTATGTAGTGGAAAGAATACCAACCTAGAAATCAGAACACCTCCAGGGGTGGAGAACCTGGAGCCTTGAGGCTACACTGTGACTTTCTAGGTCCTTGGAAGAGACCTTTTGACTGAGTCCAAAGTCTGAGTTTGACTGAGTCCAAGTCTGAGTTTTACAGGACAAATCCTTTTATTAAGGGGATTTGCTCTGTGAAGTTTGGATTCAGTCAAAGGGTCCCCCACTCCACCAATGCCCTAGGTTATCTTCTTGATTAGCTGTGGGACCTTGCATGTATAACTTCCACACTCTGAGCCTCGTTATCAATATCTATAAAAATAGAGAGGATCTATGGCCCCTTCCAGATTTGACAAATTATGTTCAAAGTCCTCTTCATTGCCAACATTCTATGCTTTTCTGTTCTGACATTCCTTCTGGCTCTGACATTCTGTGATCTAAGAGCTACGACTTGTTGAACAACCTGGGTTCAAGTTCTAGGTAAATCTTTCTCATTGATCCTCACTTTACTCATCTGTAAAATGGGAGTCCCAGTGCTTGAATTATCTACCTCACAGGGCTATTTTGAGGAAACAGCTTTGTATACATTAAAGCACTATAGAAATATGAACTAAAGTTCCTACTATGGTCCTAATAGAAGCCCTCTACATTGAAGAAGAACATAGCTGTGACAATTTCTGACTTACAGCGGGTAAAATCCACAATGCCTATTCCAATTTCAGGCTCCTGTTCAAGATGACAAAAGGTGATTTCTTCGAGATGTTAACATGATTATTAGACTTCTATGTTATAGAGAAGCTATTAGACAAGTCTGTGATTTTTCACAGTTATTTGTCTTTAAAGAAGGCATCTGTAGTTCATCTGCTGTGACGATTCATGACTGCATTCTATAATCATCAGGAATTATTTTGCTAATAACTGAGGTACCTTCAAATAACTTAGTTCTCATGGCATAAAGTGCCCTCCCAGAATAATAAGAGCTTGAGTGATTTCAATTTCCAGGTTTGTGCCTTGTTCCAAAGAAGAGATTCGATTGAGGGAGGCTGGAGTTTCTGCTTCATGACCCAATCATCTCAGGGAGATATAGAATGCCACCTCTCAGTCCCCAGACACCTTCAAGTACAGGAGGCTTTAGCACTGAGAGAAGCTGAGGGGAGATTTGCATGTTCTTAAAGAATCTAAGAAATCAACTACTCTAATCTCCTTGTTTGAGAGATGAGAAAATCAGAAAGGGAAATTCACACAAACCCCTTAACCTGATTTTCAAGGGCCTTCATATTAAGGTACTATTTTACCAATACCTAACCAACTACCTTCCCCAATGATTAACAATGTCTCATGTTCCTTGAATACATAGTCCAAGGTGTTCACTAAAGGTTTATTAATTGATTTGTATGAATCCACAACTTCTGCATTTTTAGATCACCTTCTCAGAATACAGATAGTGGTAGTATTTATACTGGGTGGAATTAGAGAAGGAAAAGAAAGAGTGAAAAGAGGAGGAAATGGGTAGAGGTAGGAGAGGTAGATAGAAGTGGGAAAGATGGGTGGGGGAAGCTGATGGAAATGGAAGAGATGGGTAGAAGTGAAGGAAGTGGGTATGGAGTAGGGAAGAGAATACTGTAGATGAGAGAGGAAAAGAAGGGGAAATTTAGTAGGAAAGTGCAAAAGAAAGAGTAGGGGGAAGCGGAGGAGCTCACATGTTCCCCTTCAGCAACTGTGGCCTGGAGCCAGCTCTCCTGCCTTGTCCCCATCAAAGCACAGTCTCAGACTGCCAAATAGAGTTTGGAACAGAGACCCTTTGAAGCTACAGACACAGGAAATGTCTGGCTGTGCGAGGTCTTTTGCTGGGCTCTGCTGCTTACTCCTTTGCAGGGCTCCTTCACTCCTTCACTTATAAGACATCAGGTTGGACTATGCCTAAAGTCAGGGTCTATCTGTCTGTCTCTCTTTCCTTTCTTCCCTTCTCATTTCTTCCTCTTCTCTTTCCTTATCTCTCTCACCCTCCCTTTCCTCTCTCTCACCCTCTCTTTCTTTCCTTTCCCTCCACCTTTTTCTCATTATTTCTCTCCCTCCTTTCCTCTTCTTGTCACCAGGTTGATTCCTGGGTCAGGTCTCTTCCCCTCCTCATTTTCCTATTAATTCCAAGCAAATACCTCTTCTTCACACAAATTCTCCTGAGTGAACCAAAAGCTCATAGCAGGGGTGACAACAGCTGGAGTTGGAGGTAAACTAAGCCTAGGTTCACTTAGATTTAGTCCTGAGCACATTATGGGTAGAGGTTGCTGGAAGTTCTTAATGACCTATAGTTATAAGTAAGTAGACACTTCAAGTTAGCAGTGTGGTTGCGCAGAAAAAAACACTAACTGGGAGACAGGAGACCTTTTTCTGTCAATTTGCTGTGTAACCTTCAGCAAGTCATTTCTATCCCCTGGACTTTAGATCTCCCCCTTTGGAAGATCAGGCACCTGGACTAGAAGATCTCTGTCTCCTACTATTCCTTTTGCTTTATTTTCCATTGTCCTGTGTTCTATGATTCTACCCACCTCAGTGTTCTACACAGGCATACCTTGTTTTATTGAGCTTGGCTTTACTGCACTTTACTGCACTTTGCTGACTTTGCTTTTTTTTTTTTTTTTTTTTTTTACAAATTAAAGATTTGTGGCAACCCTGTGTTGAGCAAGTCTATTGGCATCATTTTTGCAACAGCATGTGTTCACATTGTGTCTCTGTGTCATGTTTTGGTAGTTCTCACAATATTAAAAACCTTTTCATTATTATTATATCTGTTATGGAGGTCTGTGATCAGTGATCTTTGATGTTACTACTGTAATTGTTTGGGTGGCACCTGTATAAGATGGCAAGTTTATCAATACATGTTATGTGTGTTCTGACTGCTCCATGGATCCACTGTTGCCATCTTTCTCCCTCTCCTCAAGTTTCTTTATTCCCTAGGACCCAACAATATTGAAATTAGGTCAATTGATAACCCTCTAATGGTCTTTAAGTGGTCAAGTGTTAATGTCACAAACTTCACTGTTGTCTTATTTTAAGAAATTGCCACAGCCACTCCAACCTTCAACAACTACAATCCTGATCAGTCAGCAGCCATCAACACTGAGGCAAATCCCTCTACTAGCAAAAAGATTACAACTCACTGAAGGCTCAGATGATAGCATTTTTAGCAATAAAATATTTTTAATTAAGGTATGTACTTTTTTTAGACATGAAACTATTGCACACTTAGTAGACTACAGTATAGTATAAACATAACTTTTTTATGTACTGGGAAACCAAAAAATTCATGTAACTTGCTTTATTGCAATTTTTGCTTTATTGTGATGGTCTGGAACCAAATCCACAATATCTCCAAGGCATGCTTGTATTCAAAAGCTCCTTCCAGTTTTAACATTCTCTGCTTTAAGATGCATTCCTGTTTTAAGTTTCTATCTTATCTTATACTATGTGAAAAATTTCCCAAATTAGACACTATCTACTCTTGCTAGGTGTTCAGATAAGGAAAGAAATTGTCTGAAAGTTCTAGCTTCTCTAGCAAAATAGGATTAATCTTAATAAAAGTTCAGTATAAAAGCAATTTATTGCATACGGGGAAGAACAGGAGCATATTAACAGCCTGTTGTACAAAATTGGGGCACACCTATTATCAAGTAACCCTGGAACACAGGTTTCATTTTACTCTGAAGGAGTACAGGCCTGGAGAATTTCCCATAGTTATGCCCAATTATGGCTCTTCTGGGGAAACTTTTGCCCTGTGACTTTCTGCCCTCTTGAGTTAACAACAGAACCACAAGTTCCCAGCCTTCAGGAAGAGATGAGGTTCCTCTTTCCCAGTGACTGGGATTTTTGTGCTACACTCAAGATTATCACTCTTGCAGAAAGGAGTGGAGTCTGGCATTCTATACCAAAAGATGAGAAGCTGTCCTTTGCACAAGAGAAGAAAGAGAATACCATCCAATAGATTAGAGGAATAATATGAAAGACTCCCTATCTCCAGAACCTCATCTCTTCTCTTACTCTCATTTTTCTGATCATACTTCCTAAATCTCATCTGCAGGACTCTAGAATTATGTCATTGAAATAAAAGCTCCTTGAATTGTGAGGTTGTTTCATTGTTGTCTTCCTATCTGTGGTCAGCACCTTGGATAGCGCCTTGCACATAGTAGGTATTTAATAGATGTTTGTTTAGTTGATTTAACTGACATTAGCCATAGGCAGAAAAAAGGCAATGATATGAAGGGCTCTGGAGAAATTCTTCCACTCAGAAATTATAGCTCCAGAAGGGGACCTTAAAACACTGGATGACAGAATGAGAAGGAATCTTAGAACACAGGATATGGAACATTAGAACTAGAAGTAATCTGAGAATATAGATTTTCAGACTGCAAAACAAAAATTGTTGGAAGCAGTAGGAACTACAGAAAGACTTGTCCAACCTCTTCATATGAAAAACTTGAGACCGGGAGAAGTGGAAAAACTGGTCACATAGTAAGGATTTGTTTTGTTTTATCTGAGAAGACCCAGTTCCAATTTTCAAAGGGTCTCTTGGGCAGGCAGGAATTACAGAAAATGTTTTGATTTTATGCTCAGTATCCTTGCTCTAACGAAGGACATAGCTGGACAGTTTAGAAAATGCATGAGGATGTGAAAAGGAAGGGTAGAAGAGCCGAAAGAAGGAAACCTGGGAGCTCACCCTTTCCTCCCCCAACAGAGCTGGGATTTGCCACCACAGCTGTTGCTGTTACTTATTGTTCATTGGAAATTTAGGTCAGGTCCCCTTCTGGGGGTCTCTGTCCACAAATTTATCAGATTGAATAGAAATCAATCTCGGGAAAGGGGTGGTGATAGAGATGATTACGACTGACCAAGGGCAAAGAACTTCAGATCAACTATATGTAGCCAGGCAGGGTATGTGGCGAGGGTAGGAATGAGAAGGCAACAAGGACACATTTTCTCAGCTTTACAATTTATCCAAGAGAACTCAACAGGCAAAAATGACATCGTAGAAGGACCATTTCACTTAGAGTAAGGAGATATACATTCAAATTCCAGGTCTTCAACTTACTTTGGTGAGTTTATACCAGTCACTTCTTTGGCCTTTACATCTTCATGTCTTAAATAATAAGACTCATCTAGATGACTTTTAATTTCCTCTTAATTCTAAAAATCCTCTGATCAAAGTTTAAGAATTAGTTTCTAACTAGGGTCAAATCAACATTTATAAACTTCAGTTTCTTCACCTGTTAAAAGGGAATATTACATACATTGCCTGTTTCAACAGGTACTTCATAGGATAGAGCTGTAAAAGAACATAAAGATAACCTAACCATACTCCTTTTAAAAAAAAAAAACAAATGAGGGCCAGAGTGAAGATCTGACTTATCCAAACTCACAATGCCCACAGTGTCTTGACTCCAAATTCATTGGTCTTGTCCTTGGACTGCATTTGCGTTTTGAGGTTGTCTGGCTCAACTTTATCTTCTGATTCCATAACCATTTGTAAAGAAGGCAATTTTCAAACTATAAAGGACTACAGAAAAGGTGGGAGAGGAGGAGATGGAGTGGCTTTATCCATAAAAATCCTTAGATTTGTTCCTTTTTATTTTATCATAAGAAAAAAATTTCTCCTTTTCTTTCTTCCCTCAACCATTCTCAGCTAGTCCAGGGGAGAAAACACCCAAGATTTGACCTTTCCAGCCCATTGCTTGTTTGTTAATACTACAAATACTTGACCATTTCCTGTTTGTTCTGGAGACTCCCTCCTAGCTGGAAGTCACCTCCCAGGAAGCCTGACCTAGGGGGAATTCCATGTCTTACCCATCCACTCTATGGGGACAGAAGACTCTCTTCAAGGTGCAAGAGCAGTGGATTGGTCAGGTAACAGTAACCTGCCACATGTCAGCAGGTGGAAACTGAGCTTAAGTTGTTGAGATGCCAACAGAAGAAACAAAGAGCCTTAGGTGTGGAAGCTCACAGAGGTCTCATGAGGACAGAGTAGGCATATAAGGCACTCCGTCTTTGTTGCATCCTCAGATTCATGTTGACAGTCAGGAGAACTAGATTCTACTCTTGGTTCTGGCCTCAGGGTCACCCTTCTGAGTCTCAGCTCTTCATCTATAAAGTAAGGAGATTAGATTGGACTAGATAAACTCTCAGTTATAAGATCAGAGATTCTTATACTTGGACAAATTTCAGGAAGTCTATGAACTTGGATGGGGAAAAAAAATCTTTATTTTCACTAACTTCTAAATGAAATTTAGTGTTTTCTTGAATTATTTAAAAACATTATTCTGAGAAATGGTCTAAGGTCTTCACCAGAATGTTAGTGAGGTCCAAAACACAAAAAAAATTAAAAAAAAAAAAAACCCTGGATTAAACAACATTTAAGATCAGCTCCAACATTCTATGTTCTTAGGTACCTTTCAGTTCTAATATTGTATTGTATTGATAAAAGTTTGTCTCTCTACTTTCACACAAATGTTTGCAAAATTCCAAAGTCACAAATACATGTGTATGCATGTATATATGTATGTATGTATATGTCTAGCATAACTGTATGTATGGTTTCCTTTAAATAGCTACTCCTGCTAACACATTTAAAATTAGATTCAACTGAGAAGTGTGACCTCATAACAATGAGAGCATTACATGTGTAATGTGCTATGTAAAATTAGACTTGTCTACACATGAATACTCCTCATTGCACAAAGTGAGGCATACTTACCATTTAACTGTGACCTAATGGCCATGTTTGTCTTGCTTACCCTAGAAAAGACAGTCTCTTTCACTCTACCCCTCCACAAACTGATGTTATATTTTCTCCATGACTCCAGGACTGATGTGCTCCCCAATCAATCGATCTACCAACTAGCATTTTTAAGCATCTATTTTGTGACTGGTACTATGTTAGGAGATGAGGATACCTAGATAAAAATGAAAGTATCTCTAAGGTCAGGTCATGAAACAAAAATATGTAAGTATAAGAAGAATAAATACCAAATAATGGAGTCAATGTAGGGTACTAGGAGCAAGAAAAGCTTCCCACGGAAAATAGCATGGTCCTCTCACAGAGAAATTGAGGTTCAGAAAGCTAGAGCAAGTTGTCCAATGTCACCCAGAAAATGAATTATAGAGCCAGGGCTAGAACCTAGGTCTTCTGATTCCTGTTCTTTCAAATGTAGTACCCTGCTTCCCTGTTGCTCAAGGCATACAAAGAAAAAATTATATAGCTCAAAAAGAAATCAATATTGAGCATGCCTAAACCTTCTTATTGAAAAGGGGTCTCAGCTGAATGTTCTCCTGAAGTGACCTCTCAGTGTCAAGTTTATATCCTAGGCTGGGCACTGTAGTTGACACCCTAACTGTTGACACTGGCGCTAGCTGCCAACTCTGCCTTCTCTACCCAGTCCCTACTTTTGGCTGAAGGTCTCCTTCCTCTAGGCATAAGAGTCTAGCCTCAGCCTAAGCTCTGATTCCTCTTCATTTATCTGCATCAAACTGTGGGACTTAAATGATTTAGGCCCTTCTCTATCCAGTAACATTCTTCTTCATTATTTAATATTCTTCCTGATTTAGCTGCTTCCCAGGGACCTGTGGGCTGGGGGTGGGGAATAGCAGAAGTCATTAACCTACCCAATATGATATATCAGTCTAGTCCCTTCCTGGATCTTAGGATCATAGGATTTGGGGTTGAAAGGGACCTTAGCAATTATCTAGTTCACCCCCTTCACTTTACACATGAGGAAACTGAGATACAGAGAGGGGAAGTGGTTTGACCAAAGTCACATAGGTAGAAAGCATTAAAGCCACAACTCAGATCAAAGTCTTTTGATTTGAAAGCTGTTATTATTTCCGTTACCCTGTGGTTCCCATCTAGTCATCTAGACTCAAATCAATTTATTAATGAGCATTTATTAAGCTATTCTGTCTACCTGTTGGCTTGATCCCATCCCATCTAGTCTTCTCAAGTAGATTACATACATTCCCTCCTCTCTTTCAGGTCTGCAACATCTTCCTTTCTACTGATTCCTCTGCTACTGCTTTCAATCATCCCCAAGTTTCCCCATCTTTAAAAGAAAACTTTCACCAGATCCTACTATTCCCTCAAGCTATCATACTATATCTCTCCTCCCTTTCTCATCCAAACTCTTTGAAAAAGCTGTTTACACTTATTGATTACACTTTCTCTCCTCTTACTCCTTAACTTATTGCAATCTGATTTCTGACTTCATCACTCATTACAAAGGTATCAATAATCTCTTACTTGTCAAGCCCAGTGGTTTTTTCTCAGTACTCAGCCTTCAAAATCTGTCCACTACATCTGATACTGTTAACCATCTTTTCTCCTGGATATTGTCTCCTTTCTAGGTTTTCATAACACTGCTCTCTCCTGGTTCTCCTCCTACCTGACTGACCACTCCTTAACCATCTCTTTACTGATTCATCCTCCATATCACACCTCTAACTCTAGATGTTCCCCAAAGTTCTTTCCTATACCTTTTTCTCTATAAACTCTCAGTAATCTCATCAGCTCCCATGAGTTAAATTGCCATTTCTACTCAGATGACTCACAGACCTATATAAGCAGCCCAGACTCTTCCCTGAGCATCAATCTTCTATCACTAACTACCTATTACACATTTCAAACTAGATAACTCAAAGACATCTTAAATTTAGGATGTCCAAAGCTTAACTCATTACCTTCCCCCCTTCCAATCTCCCCTATTTCTACATAAGATACAATCATTGTTACAATCTCCCAAACTTATAATCTCTTGGTAATCCTCAACTCTTCATACTTCCTCACTCCACATATCCAATAAATTGACAAATCTTGACACTTCTACTTCCACACCATCTCTCAAATCTTACTCTTGGGGCAGCTAGATGGCATAGTATATAGAGTACCAGCCCTGGAGTCAAGAGAACCTGAGTTCAAATCCGGCCTCAGACACTTGACACTTGCTAGCTGTGACTTTGGATGAGTCACTTAACCCCAATTGCCTCTCTCCTTCAAAAAAAATTTTTTTTAAAAACTCATTCATTCTCTCCACTCACACAGCTATCACCTTAGTTTAGTTCCTCATCACTTCTTACCTAGATTCTTGTAACACATGTCCCAGTTGTAATCTGCCCCTCAAATCTCTCATCACTCCAACCACTATTGCCAAAAACAATTTCTCTTAAGCACATATTTGACTACATGACTCTCCTACTCAGTTAACTCTAGTGGCTCCCTATTATATAACTAGCATAAAATATATTATCTGGCATAAACTATACGCATCTGTTTAGCTTTCAAAACCTTTCACAACCTGGCACCAACCTACCTTTCTAGCTTCACTGGATATTCCTCCCCTCTTCTCCCTTCTGTGATCCAAACAAATTGATTGTCTCTATATTTCTTACACATGACATTCTCTCCTCTCTGTGCCTTTACATTGCACATTTCCCCATGGCTAAACTGAATTCCCTCCTCACTTTAGCCTGTCTGTCTTTACTTCACGATGTTGTTCAACTACTACTTTGCATGTAAAATCTTCCTATATCCTCCCCACTACTCCGAGTCAAACTATCTTATATTTATCCATTTTATAATACACATACACACACGTATGTATACACACATACATATGCACTTGTCTTGCCCATTCAAGTGGGGATTGCTTCATTCTTTTTCTTTGTATCCCCAATACCTAGCACAGTGCCTGACAAGTGGGAGGAGCTTAATAAATACTTGTTGAGTGATTGATTGGGCTTTATCACCAACTCTTTTAGTCTTTTTTTTTTTTTGCAAGGAGCCAGCAATGGATTCTTTTATTTTCCTTCCAGTTCTTCTCTAACCTCCTCCTGCCTGTCATTTGTGGCAGCCCCTGAGGAGAACACCAAGAGGAAGAAGTCCCTATCTGAGGCAGTCTTGGCCTGAGGCCCACATCACCCTGGGATATCTCTGCTCAAAATAACCTTGCCCTTTAGAGATAGTTCCCTATCCAATTGCAAATCCATTTACTGCTTACTGTCTCCATCCATGCCAAGGTCTTCTCTAGTACTATCATGCCCCTTAACTTTCCTCCTTGGGACACAGCTAGAAAATCCTAGAATCCCATAGCTGGAAGGTACCCAAGACCTCATCTAGTCCAACTCTTGCCCGAAGTAGAATTTGCCTTGACAATATCCCTAATGAGTGGTCATCTAATCTGATGTTGACTGAAGGCTGCTGGAAAAAGAAAATGTCTCTTGCCATGTCTCTCACTCACCCTATCCTTATGGGTTGACTGGTATATTTTCTATTTCTGAGGTAATAGGTTTTTGTTGTTGCTCAGTCATTTAATAACGTCCAACTCTTCATGACCCCCTGGACCTTTGTACACTAATACTGTCCATGAGGTTTTCTTGGCGAAGATACTGGAGTAGTTTGCCATTTCCTTCTTTGGTCTATCAAGGAAACAGAGGTTAAGTGACTTGCCCAGGGTAACACAACTAGTAAGTGTCTGAGGCTGGATTTAAACTCAGGTCTTTCTGCCTCCAGGCTTTCAGTGTTCTATCCACACATCCAAGGTAATAGGCAGCAGCTCTGTATAGTGGGAAAGATCACTGGCCTGACGTTTTGTGGAGTGATCAGTTCTCAAGCCAGCTCTGCTACTAGCTCACTGCAGGACCTTGGATAAGTCACTCCTTTTCTCTAAGCCTCACTTTTCCCATTTATAAAATAAAGGATTTGGACCATATTATCTGTTGGGGGAGGGCAGGGGGAAAGGGAAGTATGATCTTGAAAGATCTTTCTAGGTATAATGTTTTGTATATTTTATGTTTCAAAGTACTTTAAAGTTCTTTAAAGTATTTTAAAATTCAAAGTACTTTAAAAGGTACAAAGTACTTTAGAATTCTGAGATTCTGTGTTCTAACATTGTATTATTTGAATTTCTTCCCAGTTTTGATTGGTATATAGTATGGTATAGACATTTGATATTCAGAATTCTAACATTCTCTGTTTTAACAGCCTGATCTTCTGACTCCAAACTCCAGGTTCTTTCTTCTCTATCTCATTACCTCAGATTTAGTAATTCTCTGCCTAGAGACAGAAATGAAGACAGTACTATTTTGTCACATTCTCATGAACTGGTAGAGGCAAGTCCCTTTGAAATACTTCACTTCCCCTATAAAAATAAGCTTATGGGGCAGATAGGTGGTACAGTGGATAGAGAACGGGTTCTGGAGTCAAGAGGACCAGAGTTCAAATCCAGCCTCAGATACTTACTAGCTGTGTGACCCTGGGCAAGTCACTTGAGCACAATTGCCTCAAAAAATAAAACCAACCCCAAACCCCAGCGTGTTGGAGTAGCTATTCCTTAAGAATCCTCCCAGCCATAAGAGGATTATGATCAACCAGTTATGTTGCTCTCCCTCATAGACATGCCCAATACACCCTGTTCCAGCTATTCAGATCCTACCCATCCTTCAGGGTCCAACTCAGTGCCCTCTTCCTCCAGAAAGTCATTCCTAAATACTCAAAACCACAAGGAACCTTTCTACTTCTGATTTCCTATAGTAGGTATAGTCTGGGAGCCCTCATCTAGGCTCTTAACAATATCCTTTATTCAACAAGATTGTAAAGTAGGTACTGCAAGTATTATTATCCCCATTTTTTTAACCTGTGATTTTATTTCCATAGGGAATTTTCTCTATCAATGAAGATGGGTATCTTCTCTGTAACTTGGAAAGATTTTGTGGCCCTTAGAGACCAAGTATCTTGTTCTAAGGTGACAAAACAATTATGTGTCAGAAGTGGGACTTGAACCCAGATCTTCCTGCCTAAGTAATCAGCTCTCTAGGTGTCAAACTCTCAGTCTGCAAGTCGTATTTGGCAGAGAACAATCCAAACCAGATTAAAGTGTAATTGGGAAATGTTTATCAAAATAAATTTAAAAAGCAATAAAACACAGATTATATTAATTAGTGGTTTGGTTTCTGGTAGTGGTAGTGGTCTGGTGGTGTATTTATCAAGCTCTGTTGTTGTCAAAGTCAATGAGTATATTCTGCCAGCTCTGTTTTATTTTCTTTGTATCCCTTATGTGTATCTTTCAGAATTTCATTATATTCTTCATATTTTTAATTTAATTTTATTTTCAGTTCCAAACTCTCTCTCTCTCCCTTTCACCTTCCCCATCCATTGAGAAGACAAAAACAGAAATGAAACTCAGTACAAACATGTATAGTCATTCAAAACAAATTTCTACCCTTAAAAAAAAGAGAAGAAAATATTCTACGGTATGCACTCTGGCTCAATCAATTCTCTAGCTGGAGCAGGAAAGCGTGTATCATCATTAGTCCTTTGGAATTGTGGTTGGTCATTGTGGTGATCAAAGTTACTAAGTCTTTTAAAGCTGATTATTTTTATAGTATTACTGTTACTACAAAAGTATTTTCCTGATTCTGCTCACTTCACTTGCACCAGTTCATACAAGTCTTCTCAGTTTTTCTACAACCACCTCCTTTTTCATTCTTATAGCACAATAATATTCCATCCCATTCATATAACTTATTCAGTCATCCCCCAATTGATAGGCATCCTCTCATTTTCCAATTCTTTTCTACCATAAAATGAGCTGCTATAAATATTTTTGTACATATGAATCCTTCTACTCTTTTCTTGATCTCTTTGAGGTATAGACCTAGTAGCAGTATTTCTGGTTCAAAGAGCATGCACAATTTAATAAATTTGAGGCATAGTTCCAAATTGCTTTCTAGAATGATTGAACTCATTCACAGCTCCACCAACAGTGCATTAATGTGCCTTCTCCCCTGCCCCTACCCTACTCCACATCCCCTCTAGTACTTGTCATTTTCCTTTTTTGTCATCTTAGTCAATTTAATGGGTATGAGGTGATACCTCAAAGTTATTTTAATCAGAATTTCTCTAATTATTAGTGATTTAAAACATTTTTTATATGACTATGGATAAATTGGATCTCTTCCTAGGAAAACTGCTTGTTTATATCTTTTGATAATGTATCAATTGAGGAAGCACTCTGATTTCTTAATCCCTACCCATTTCCTTAGTTCACCACCATTCTTTTGGCCTTACTTCTCTCTTCATGGTCTTGACCCTGCTATACAGTTTAAAAATTTAACTTTGATCTGTTTTTCAGCCTTGAATCCCTTGTCTCCCTGTATTTCCCCTGTTCATGCTCTGCTAGTCCTTAATCCTCTTCAGCAACTACTCTTAAGCTGCTGAATGCTGCTGGAGAAAGCCATAAAAGCATCCAACTGGGTCCACAACAAATTTGTTATCTATCCTCAACTGCACCCAAACCAGAGCCCAGCAAATCCTTTTATATGTCTCTGATTGACTTCCTAAGCCATTCCCCCATAGCAGCTACTCCTAAGTCTTCCCCTCTGTTTAAGCTTTCAGCTCTAACCTGTCTCCCTCTCATTGGATGACTTTGAATCCTGCCTCTCCACTCTTCTCTTACTTTTATTACCTCTGCATACTCTCCTTCAATAATTCAACATCTCTAAGTGTGGTTATGCCTAAAGGATCTCTTCTTTCTCTACGGTATTCTTTCCAGGATTACCAGTTTTGTTTCTATGACTTCAAATATCGTCTCTATACAAATGACTTCCAAACATATAGAGTCTAATTTCTCCCTTTAGCACCAGTTCCAAATTTGCCAAACTTCCTGGTAGACATCTCCACCTGGATATCTTACTATGACCACATACCCAACATGCCCCAAACTCAACTCATCATCTTTATCTCTAAATCAAATATTTCTCCCAACTTTCTCATTTCAGTTGATGATAATACATCTTTTCATGGGATCATTGATCCATTGCTGGAAAGGACCTCAAAGGTTATCTATCTCAATCCCCTCATTTTACAGATGGGGTAACTGAGGAACAGAGAAGTTAAGTCATTTGCCCAAGATCACACAAATAGTAAATGTTAGAGGCAGTATTAAAACACAGTACATGAGAAACAGCATGGGAAAGTGAATAGGATGATGGACTTGGAGTCAGGAAGGGCTGAATTCAAATCCTACTTTGGATACTTACTAGCTGTGTATCCCTGGGCAAGTCATTCAAACTCTCTGTGTCTCAGTTCCCTCATCTGTAAAATGAGGAGTTTGTAGTCTACTTCTCAGACGCATTCCAACTATTCATTTATGATACTATGATACTATGAACACAAGTCCTTGGATTCCAAACCAAGTATTCTTTTCACTAATCCACAACATCTCTATACTTCAGTGAAGTTTAAAACTTAAGTAATCTTAGATTCTTTTCTTTCCCTCACCCCTAATGTCCAATTGAGTTGCCAAATACTGTTGATTCTATCTCCAAAATATTTCTTGCATCTCCACTTTCCACTCATGTGACTGCCACCCTACTTTATAGGTCCTCATCACCTGATGCTATTATAAAAACCTTTTAACTAGTTTCCCAGATTTCATTCATTCCCTATTCCAAGCCCTCCTTTTCAAAACTATCAAAATAATCTTTCTAATGCATAACTGATTATAACATCCTCTAATCAAAATAAAACCAAAAATAAACAACAAACACCAGGCCTCAGGAAATCCATTACTTTTTGATAGGACAAAAGGCAAACTCTTTAAGTCCCTACTAGATCTGGATCCAAGATCTCTTTCTGGTCTTATTTCACATCAGGTTCCTTCACAACCTCTGTTCCAATTTGCATTCTTAGCTCTTCTCTGAACCTGATTTGCCTCCCCCTACCTTTGTTAATGTCCACAGTCTGTCCCTCATGTCTTGAATGTATTTCTTCATTATCTCTGCTTAGCAAAATTTTCTTCCTTGAAAATTCAAGTCAAGTACCACTTCCTCTGTGAAGCCCTACCTGATCCCTCCCCTCCAAGTGTACTCTACCTTCTCAAATGTTCCTAGAATGGATTATTGGTAGCTCTCCTCTGGTTTCATAATCTTATATCATAATAACCTGTGTTCATGTCATAAAAAAAGAAAGCAGTCCTTAGAAGTTGTAGGACTTAAGGACTGGAAAGAAACTTAGAGGCCATCAAGTTCAACCCTCTCATTTTACATGTGAGGAAACTGAGACACTAAGAAGTTAAGTGACTGCCCAAGGTAACACAGGAAGTGTCTGAGACAGGATTTGAACCCAGGTCTTCCTGACTTCAAATCGAATATTCCACTGTATACCACCTCTCATCTGGCTCTCCCCCTGAATTTATAGGTGAAGAAATTAAGGCCCGGAGAGGTGAAATTATTTGTTCTATGTCACCCAGGTAACAAATCAGAGCCATTATACGAATCCAATTGCCCTGTCATAAAATCCAGTCCTTTCCATGCAAGCTTCTTTAAGGTCATTTTTAGCGTCATTTTATACTCTTTATCATCAATGCCAATCCTATGATCCTGCATATAACAGACACTTAGTAAATGTTTGTTGAATTGAATCACTGTTCTAACAATGTCCCATGTCCCATGTTCAATGCCGGCTCTGAGGAGGTCTAAGGTTTAAAAGTCTCTTCCAGCTATGACATCCTGAATTCTAATATTTTTGTGCCTGGGGTATCCTGGTGTTTCACAGACTGTAAGTGATATGTAATTAACAGGCACCATACATCTCTATTTAAAAAATTCCTGCCTTTGTTTTCATCTGAATTTTGGGCAACAATGAAGAGGCTGATTACCTCCTTTGAGACATCTGGAGTCTCCTGACTGGGTACCTTTGTCATCTCATGGAGGCCTTTCTGGTCCTATTTATTATATAGGTATGCTCTCCTCTCTAATTGTTTGTGGACTTCTCTTTCTTGAATCCTATGCAAATTTAGGAAGAGAAAGAAAGTATGATATGGTGGGAGGAAAGCATTGAAATTTTTAGCCAGAAAATGTGAGTTCAAATCTTTATTCCTTGGATCTATGTAGCACTGGACAGGGTATATCTTCTTATCTCTGAAGAAGGGAATATGCATTTATAAAACACCTACTATGTTCCAAGCCCTGTGCTAAGTACTTTACAAATGTCATCTCATTTTATCATCATAACAATCCTGCAAAGTAGATACTGTTATTATTCCCACTTTATAGTTGAGGAAATTGAGACAAACTGAGGTTGTCACTTGCCCACAGTCACATAACTAGTAAGAGTCTGAAGCTGGGTTTGAACTCAGGTCTTCCTGACTCCAGGCCCAGAACTTTATACCCTGTACCACCTAGATGACTGGACCTTAATTCACTCATTTGTAAAAAACTGAGATAATAATATTTACCCAGCCTACCTCCCAAGGGTTACTTTGGGGATTAAATAAGAGAATGAATGAGAAAATACTTTAGGGAAAAGTGCCATTCAGATTTGAGGCATTATAAGTAGATACAAAGGAGACACATGTCTGGAGTAAGAGGTCTCTATTGTTTTCTAGCTATATGACTTGGAAAAAGTCAGAACATTATACACAATAACAGCAACATTGTGTAATGACTAACTTTGACAGACTTAACTCTTCCTGACAATACAAGGATCTGAGACAATTCTAAAAGACTCATGATGGAAAATGCTATCCACACCCAAAGAAAAAACTATGGAGTCCAAATGCAGACCAAAGCATACTATTTCCTCTCTCATTTTCTTTTTTGTTTTTTTTCTTCTTTCTCGTGGCTTTTCCCTTTGGTTCTAATTCTTCTTTACAACATGACTAATGTGGAAATATGTTTAAAAAAATAAAAGTGCATTAGGAAACCTGAAGAACTTTCCCATTGCTGTATGACCACTTGATGAGAAGGGATTCCCTTCAGTTAAGATTTGGATTAAATGACCTGCATGATTCTTTCTAACTCTGGAATTCTCTGATTCTGAATATCTAACAAGGTAACACACCATCCTGTGATATGTCTGCTAAGGTTGTGAGTTCTCTGTTGAAGGGGATATTCAAAAGAAAGCCATTGAATATACTCTAGATAGATTCTATATATCCAGTATGGCATTGATCTAGAAGGCCACCAAAGTTCCTTCTACCTATAAGATTTTCTGGATGCATGATTGATTCTATCCTTAGCCTCATTATTGGCTTCCCCAGTTCTAAGTTTCCACTTTCATATTCCTCTGCCCTTCATTGGCTTCTATATGCCTTCTCCATTGCTCTATATGCTATACTCAGGGATCAGATGGGCACTGAACTACCCAAAATGGAAGAGAAAATGGACTTACTGTGGTCAGGGACACCAATTTCCATGTCATTTTCTCAAAGCCAATGCAGTCTTTGCCGGCCTCTGATTCCTATTCCCAACAGGACTCCCTTCCACCCCAGTCTCATTTAGCCTTTATAGGATCCACTTTCACCATATATCTGCATCAAAATTTTAGGGGATTAGGCAAAAATCAGGAAAGATGGCTCAAATCACTTACTGATTTGCTCAGAGAATTTTTTCTGACTGGTTCCTGGATAAATAAGAATCTTCTCCTTCTCCCTTCTGTTTTCCCCAAACCCAGAGAAAGAACTAAAAGATAGTAGAGCATTGTAAGAAGGACAGGTAAAAGAGAATGGGAGTAAGAAAAATTAGGTCCTAGTGTTGGGGCTGTCACCAGCTTGTGGTGATCTTTCCAATGGGACTTACCTTTTCTGCACCTCAGTGTCCCTATGTAGAAATGGAAAACAATATACTATTTCCACTACTCTGAAGGGGTCAGTCAGAATGGGGAAGGGACTAGAATCTGTTGTCACAGGAAAATGTTGAAGGGGAATGTTCAACCTAGAGAAGAGATGGTTTAGTGAGTACCTTTCCATACTGTCTTCAGATATGAGAAGTGCTGCCCTGCTGAAGGATGCAGCTCCATTTTTAGGTAGTTCTGCTTGGCCCAAAGAGTAAGACTAAGAGCAATGGGTGGAGGTAGGAGAGAGGAAGATTTAAACAATCTGTTGGAATAGACTTTCCAACAAGCAAATAGTCTTGGAGGAAAATGCAATGTTCTAGAAGGTAGTGTCTTCCTCAGCCCTGGAGGTCTTCAAGTGAAAGCTAGATGACTACTTGTCAGAAATGCTATGTATGGACTTCAGGTAGTGGTTCCTTTCCAGCTCTCTGGCTATAATTCTACTGAATGAGGCTGTTGTAAGGATGCAGTGAGACAATGAATGTAAAACACTACACAAGTGTGAATTATTATTGTTAAGATCTGGAAGAGGAATCATAGCCAGGAGTTAGTGAATAATAATAACTCACATTTCTTTACTGCTTTAAGATATACTGATTACTTTCTGCCCAATGATTCTGTGAAGCCAGATAGTACAATTATTACTATTCCCATTTTACAGATGATAAAACTAGTATCAGAAAGATTAAATCACCTTCCCATGGTTACACATTAAGTAGCAACATTAGTTTTCATACCTGCATTTCAATTCAATTTAGCAAGCACTCCTTAAGCTCCTATTATGTGACAGGTACTGTGCTAAGCACTGAGCACAAAAAGAAAAAAGTCTCTGGCTTCAAGGAGGTTGCACTCTACTGAGGAGGGGGATCAATACATAAACAGATAAATAAAATACATATACTACTATATACACACATATATACATATACATACAATATACAACACATACCATAGAATACATACCTATACAGTAAATATATATTAAAATAACTACAAAGTAATTTGGGGGTGGGGCACTAACAACTTGACATCTTAGGAAAGGGCACTTGTAGGAAGTGGCACATGGACTGAGCCTTGAAGGGACCTGGGAGTTCCAAGAGGTAGAGCTGAGGAGGGAAGGCATTTTATGCATTGAGGGCAGCCTATATAAAGACAGAGAAGTGAGAGATGGAATGTCTTGTTCAGGAAACAGCAAATAGGTCAGTTTGGCTAGAATGCATGAAGGCAAGTAATACGTAATCAGTCTAGAAAGATAGTCTGGAGCCAGACTGTGAAGGACTTTAAATGCCAAACAGAGGAGTCTGTATTTTATCCTAGAGGCACTGAAAACCTCTTGATCAAGGGAATATCACAGTCAGATCTGTGCTTTAGGAATATCAGTTTGGCAGCCCTGTGAAGGATGGATTGGAGAGGCAGGGTGCAGGGAGACCAATTAGGAGGCTATTGCCATAGTCCAAGTCAGAGGTGATGTGGGCCTGGATTAGAGGGGGTGTGGTATGAGTGGAGAGAAGGCAATGGATGCATAAGATGTTTTGGAGGTAGAATCGAAAAGACACAATAACTAACTGGATGTGTGAAAGTCAAAAGTTGAGGATGACTCTGAAATCCCAAACCTGGGTGACTGGAAGAATAATATTGCACTCACCAGAAGAGCATTCTTAATTCCAAGGCTAGCATTCATGACCTTAGACCAAACTACTCTAATATTGTTATTCTGGATGGGAAAACGGAGGCCAGAGTCTGGGAGATAAGCCCAGAAAATAACTAACATTTTTATAATATCTAACATTTACAAACATTACCTTATTTTGCCTCACAATGATCCTGAGAAGTAGGTACTATTGTTATCCTTATTTTACATATGAGGAAACTGAAGCAGAAAGAGATAAAGTGACTTGCCCAGAGTCACGCTTCTAATAGATGTCTGGGGCCAGATTTGAAGTTAGTTCGTATGGATCTCTTCACTCACTGTGTTACCTGCCTGCGTATGTAGAGAAATGGAGGCAAATATGAACAACTGAGTGTGGGAATTTATGCAACAAGGAGATCATGAACCCCTGGGAAGTGTACTAGGAAATTAACAAACTAAGGCCAGTGAATCAGATGCAGAGAGACTGGATGGTAATAGTCAGAACCAAGTGAAAAACAGGTTCTAATGAACTATATGAAAGAGCCAAAACCTAAGCACAGGCTGCTTAGGTAAAATGAGCCACAAATTGACTATTTTCACATCCATTGTCTCATTTAATTCCTATTATCAATAATTTTACAGATGAAGAAACTTAGGGCTTAAAGATCAGAAGGTATAGAGCCAGAAGAGACCTTAGAGATCAAGGAGTCTAATGCCTTTGTTTTTCAGATGATCTCTAAGGTTTCTTTCAGCTATATTCCCTAGGATCCTTGGAGCTTATTCCCTATTCCCCATGGACTGGTCTCCAGGAGGATGTGCCCAGGTGATAGGTGGGGAATAAGTGAACTGTGTTGATGATGGCCATGGTGGGGCATCTTCATAAAGCTCTCTTCCTTGAAAAAGATCCATTTCTCATGCCTTTGTTGGGGACCTCTGACCCAGATGTCCATGATCATAGACCTTGGAGAAGGAAATATGTTTCAAACCTTCTCAGAGTTTCAGAATTTCAGAGCTAGAAGGAGCCTCAGAATCCAAGTAGCCCAAATTATAACCAATAAAGAATCCCTTATATAAAACCTTGAGGAGGGGTCATTTGGCTTCTGCTTCCATCCCTCTAATGACCCTTCTAGAAGACATGGTATGTCTGTCTAGGTGGAAAAGGTGAATGAGATCCTCCCCTCGAACCACCAGTTGATCCAGTCAGTGATGACAGGAAGGCATTCCATTCAATAATCTCTTGAAAAACAAGAGATTCTTAAGTCACATTTTCCTATAGCCTCAGCTACTTTCTTTGTATGCCCCAGAAACCTTGGTGGTAGCAGTGGTAGCAGAGTCCAGTCCTCACTCTGACTCTCTCCCTTGGAATACCATAGCTTCTATGAGGAAGGAAACACAGCCTTGACTTTGTGCCCAGTCAGGCCTGGAGGAGCCAGGAGGCAGCAGGGAAAGTTTAAATAAAGGGCAGTGTCCAACCATAACCATGCCTGACTCTGGGCTGACAGTGTGGAGTATCAAGTGGTAACCCTGGCACGTGTATGTGGGGACTTCTTTCCTTTTCAGAATCCCAGGTTCAGTCTTCTCTGAAGCCAATCACTGGTGGTTTCTGACTATGGCTTCAAACCAAACTGATGGGATGAGGCCACCTGTGCCCACAGGATCTGACTGTTCTTGGCTTCGAGCACGAGGACATATTTTGACCATTTCCTTAACCATACCTTAGAATATTAGAGTTGAAAGGGACCTCAGGACATAGCACGTTAAGACAAAAAATATCAGAGTTGTAAGAGACATTAGAGACCACCTAGGACATTTTAAAGGTGAGGAAACTGAGATTTGCAAATAGGAAGTGACTTTTACTAGGTCAACTAAGGCAATGCATTTGGGATGCAAGATCCAGTCCTCTGACTCCAAATATAGTATTCGGTTCCCTACATTGGGATATCTAGCCACTCAAGGTTATACTTTAAAAAAAATTTTTATTCATAGCCTTACCCTCTCTGGGTCTCAGTTTCCTTATCTGTAAAATAAGGAGTTTGGACTTTAAATGATCTCTGAGATTCCTTCTAGCTTTAAGTTTGTGATCTTAGAATCCTATGATCTGAAGTGGTTAAAAACCTGCCTATGAATCATGGGTCATGAACAACTTTTCTACAAGCTTTGGGAACTGGGGGCTCTGGTTACTACATTAAGCCAAGGCAACTTAGCCTACAACAACGCACAACATTTTGTGGTTCCGTAAACCCCGGGAATGCTTTCAGTTCTGAACTGTGGACTTTAATTACAGGGCATATTCATCTCGTCTCCATCTAAATTTATCTACAGTTATATCACTAATTAAATTACTCACAGGATTGCATTCCAGCAATGAGCTCTGTGTAAGGAAGAAAGAGGAGTGCTCAAAACACACTTTTCTCTTGGTGGGGGGTAGCCGGAGAGAGGGCTGGGAGAGTTCAGCAAGTTGCTTCCTTTTTTCTTTGCCAAAACAAAGCCAGAAGCAACCTTCCCAACACAAACCCTCTCCTTTCCTTTTTTCTTTTTCCTTCTCTCTGCATCCCACCCCCACCTTTACCCTCACCCTGCATAATATAGAGTGTATGAGTTGCCTGATTTGTAGACTTCTAGAATCTGACACAGACAAAGTGTCAAATAGGAAGATACTTCAGATTTGGAAGGGACTTTAGAAAATAAATTAGTAGAGCTAGAAAAGACTTAAGAATGTAGACTGTCAGAGCTGGAAAGAACCTCACAACACAAAGTGTTAGAACACAAATGTGAGAGTTGAAAGTGAGTTTATTGATTCCCCAACATAGTCTTCTCCCCACTTCACCCCATGTAGAAAATTCCCTAAAGGGGTAAGTGGCCTGTTTGAGGTTATATGATGAGTTAGTGGAAGAGCCTAGACAAGAACCCAGGTCCCCTTGCTCCCAATCCCAGTGTGCCCTGCCAGGATCCAGGACACAAAGATGTGCACAGTGTGATCCCCTGAAATGGTCCATGAAGCTTCCTTCATTTGCTTCTAGAGAAACAGATTTGGGAGGTCCTGTGAAGTGTATCAGTACTCTCTGCCAATTCCTTCTGCTAAGAGGAACAACCTATTTTCCTCCTTCCATCCCCCCTTGCCAGGCTACTCTGCCTAACTCCCTGCTCTTGACTTCCTGAGTAGGTTTCCAACCCCACAGCACTTTCTCCTTTGAACCCCCAAGGAGTGAGATTGCACTACTTACCGTGGAAGTCGCCTTGATCCAAGAGGGAGTCTGGGTCCATCATTCTAGGTCCTACATGTGGTTCTCCATGTGCAAAGCCGGCAGTGACCTGACCCAGCTTCACCTGATTTATGAATTAGTCCTGTTTCCCTCCGAGAGGAACTGGCTTTCTCCTTTTCGATTCAGTCTGACTGCCTTTCCAACTAGATGACTAGGTCTCACTGCACGCAGGCCCCTTTCCAACCTTCTCCTTAATGCAGTATATTTAAAGTAGCAGTAGCCTTTTTTTTTCTTTCCTTTCCCCTACAGTCAGGCTGGAAACATTAGAAGCGGAATCAGAGCTGACAGAGAGAGGCTAAAATAGGAAGGCCCTCTGAAGAAGGGCCTGCAGGCTGGACTTTGGGGCTCCCTATGGTCTCAGGGATTTTGTGAATTATAAATTGGAAGAGAAAGGAAGGAAGGAAGGAAGGAAGGAAGGAAGGAAGGAAGGAAGGAAGGAAGGAAGGAAGGAAGGAAGGAAGGAAGGAAGGAAGAGAGAAAGGAAAAGAAAGAGAGAAAGAAAAAAGAAGGGAAGGAAGGAAAAGAAGAGAAGGAGCAAGAAAGAAAAGAAGACAGAAAAAGAAAAGCAAGGAAGAAAGAAAAGAGATTAGGACCAATATCTGAAAATGGTGGGGGCAGCTGTTGTTCTGAGTACCTGGAAGTAGGGGTAGGCAAGGCAGACAAATCCCAGGGAATAATACGTGTGTGTGCATGAGAGAGAGAGAGAGAGAGAGAGAGAGAGAGAGAGAGAGAGAGAGAGAGAGAGAGAGAGAGAGAGAGAGAGAGAGATTGAGAACCCACCAAGGGACACTTTTTAATACGACTTTTTATAAAGGTACATATTTTTCATAACAGAAAATCATACCATCCATGGCTATAAGGAAATTGATTTTGTGATAAGTCAAGTAGCATGTGCTAGAATAAAGGTTTAAACCTTCTAGGTTTGCAAAACTTATTCAAGTACACAAATGGCTGGTCCTGGTTCTGTCTAAAGAAGACTTACATTGGGAGACTTAGCTTTGGAGAAGTCCCCTCTAGTCTAGAAGGGAAAATATACTAAATCCTTGTAGTCTTAGTTGGAGGCTGGATGACCACTTGTTAGGGTTGTAGAGATGATTCCTGTTCAGGTACAGGTTGGACTAGATTTCTCTAAGGTTTCTTCCAGCTAGTTCTGAGAGTGTGGTGTTCTCTGTTTTCACAGTCCATTGTCTAAGGTCCCTCCCAACTTTTAACAGATTTTATTCTGTAATAATAATAATAACTATAGCTATTATTTCTATAGCATTTTAGAGTTTATGAAGCACGTTCCTCACAACCTATGAAGGAGATGGTACAAAGACTTATTATCCCCATTTTGCACATTAATAAATTGAGGCCCAGGGAAGTTAAATGACTTGCCCATTGTCATCCAAGTAATGTGTACCAGATGTGTTAAGATTTGAATGTCTCCTGACCCTAAACTCAGCATTCTTTCCATGACACCCTATGTTCTAACACTGTATCTTCTAAAATTCCTTCCAACTCTGACATTTTGTGACTTTGTAGATTTTGTGGCAACTGTATCTCTGTTTAGGGAGAGAGACAGTGAGTGAGTGAGAGACAGAGACAGAGATACAGAGAGGCAGAGAGAGAGAAAGGAAGGGAGGAAGGGAAGGAGAGGAGAAATAAGGGAGGAAGGGAAGGGAAGGAAAGGAAAAGAAAGAGAAGGAAGGAGAAAGGGAGGAAGAGGGAGAGAAAACAGCAAAGAAAGAAAAAAGAAAAAGATAGGAAGAAAGAAAAGAAAAAGAATGAAAGGAAGGAGGAAAGAAGTGTGTTCTGCTGCACAACCACCCCATACACTCTCAGGGTGTCCCTGAGTAAACAATGCCTCCCATCTTCATGGAACTTCCAACTCACCAGATCACTTTGACATCTATTCTCCATGGGATCTTTATACCTTTGCAGGATCCCTTTGGGTAAAACAAGGAAGGGATTATTATTCCCACTTTACAGACTGATAAAATTGAGGCCTAGGGAAGAATTTGACTTGCTCAAAGTCACACAGCAAAGTCAGTGGCAGTAGCTGGGCTGGAACCTAGGCCAGCTTCTTCTATATCATACTGCCTCTAAGGGCACCAGCGCAGGACCATCTCAGAGGGTTCTAAGAAAAACAAGAAACAAATCTTGGTTATGGAAGGGGTATAGGAGGAGTGGGAAAGAAGTTTTCTGTTTCCTCAGTTCCTAAACAGATGATTTCATGATGAGCACATCACTTTGCTACATTCTAATTGAAACACTGGCTTTTGTCAGTGCTCTGACTTCAGTGTGGGATAAGGAAAAAAGGGAAATTTCCCTAGGGACACATATGGGGAGAGGTTTCTGTAGTCTCCATGCTCAAACCGAAGAACTAGTTTACCCTCAGATCCAGGAACTAGGGATAGGCAAAGCAGACAAATGCCTAAGGGGTTATACACATTTGTGTGTATAAGCATAGCAAGGCATACTTTTTAGTCTAACTTTTTATAATAGTACATATTTTTCATATGAAACTATAAAGCCCTTCATGACAGCGGGAATTGATTTTGTGACTAATGTAATGGGAGAGCCCTGCATTGGGAGCCTGGAGACCTGGTTTCTAGTCTTGATTCTCTTACTGATATTCTGTATGACCCTGGACAAGTCACTTCCTCCCCTTAATCTCAGCACATCGCAGGGAGTGCCCCCAGCCCCAGAAAATGCCAGCTGAGGAGCTGCCATGCTCTGTCTGTTTAAGAATCATCTCTCGGACTGATCCCAAAATAGCCACCCGCCGCCTACGTGGAACAAAGCCCACACGAGAAGGTTCCTTCTCCCCCCAGCCCAGCTTCCACATTCTTCCTCAGCTTTAATTACACAGAGGCATTTTTCCAGCCTGGCTGCCTATTATCCAAGCTCAACTGCATCTCTAAATGTGATTGATGCAGTAGCAGGGAGAGACTCCTCCTGCCTATTCTCAACTCATCAGGGCCTAGGATCTAGGAAACCCTTCTACCCCTGTCTGGCCTCTCTCACTCCTTCCCAACCTAACTGGCAGGAAGGGGAAAAAAATCAGCTGTGTACCCTGGGGCACCACTGCCATATCTTCTCCACTTGTGAGGAAGAAAAAAAATGGATTTGTAAAATCAGAGGACTAGATGAATTTTGGAGTTTCCTTCTAATGCTAATGTTTTATAATCTAAGTTACCTTCCAGCTGGAAACTTGTGCTTTAAGTACCCTTCCATCTCTATCAGTCTATGTTCTAAAGGTCCTTCCATCTCTAATGTTGTGTGTTCTAAGGACCAAGATCTAAAATTGTATATTCTGAAATTCTACTCTATTTTATTTGGTTGGACAATTGACAAGGAGCTTTTTTTTTCTTTTTGGCTTTCTCCCCGTTAAGTTGGGGATTTGCCAGCAGTAATCCAAGAGAGAATGTCTAGAAAAGATTTGCCCCAAGGTCCCAGAGTGACTTGATGGCAGGGTCAGGAGTAGAGGTCTCCTGGTTTCCAGTTCAGTTCTCTGGTCACTACCTTGATCTTAGCTCACTGGGAAAATCAGCTAAGAAATCATCATGGTATGACATATACCATCGCAATTCTGCTGCTGACATGCTGTGTGACCTTCAGCAATCACTTTCCCTCACAGAGCCTTGTTTCCCCATCTGCACAGACCAAAATGATGACTATGTTCTTGTTTACCATGAGCATTCTATCTTCCCTAAGTCGTTGTGGTGAAAGTGCTTTGTAATGCTTTAAGTGAAAGATGAATGTGAATTATGATGATAATGAGAAATAAATAAAGAAAACTTGCTTTACTGAATCTTACCTAGTCAGGAAGCAAGGCCTATACCTACGGATCCCATAAGAAATAACCTAGGACAAGAGATGGGATTAGGACAGACAAGGTTTAGTTATGGCGGTGTGGCATAGTGGAGAGGGAGCTGGGGTTGGAGTCAGGAAGACCTGAGTTTGATTCCTGAGAGGCTTGATAATTTTATGATCCTGGGCAAGCTTTTTAAGCCTCAGTCTCCTCATTTTTAAAATGGGAATCATAATAGAAATTACCTCACAGAGTTGTAGTGAGCTATGTGATCTTGGACAAATAACTGAACCTCCTTGAGTCTCAGTTTCCCAAGTGTAAAATGAAGATAATGATGATATATTAAAATAACAAAGTAGCAGTATGACAGCATGGTTAGAGGAGGGACCTTGAAGTCTAGAAGACATGGGTTCACATCTCTGGCAGACCCTTGCCACTGTGTGAATTGCTTCACCCTTTAGTGCCCCCAAGCAACTCTCTGTGTCTGAAAATTGCAGAGCAGATGCTGATCTGCTTTTGGAGAGAGAGTTTTCTTCCTGAAAGTTCCCTATACCAAAGAAAACATAGGTCTGATTAAAAAAGAAAAAGCTAATATAAATTGCTTTACAAATTATAAGGTGCTATGTAAATTTGAGTTCTTAAGTGTCTTTTTTCCTTATCTATATAGAGGACAAAGGGGCATAGGGTAGCTAACCTGAGGCATGATCTGTCCTAAATGTGATTTTTCTAAGACATGGTGGCATATGGGCCTCCAGTCCTGGCTTTTCCAGTTTTCTTTTCCTAATGCAAGGCAGCTTTGAACTCTACACAGGATCCAACTTGGACAGGGTTTTGACCCTCAATGATAATAGGTTGTGGGGCACAGGAGGGCCATCAGGGATAGCTTTATTTCAGGGAGAGAAGCCAGCTTCACTGGCTCCTTCACTGCTTTGAAGTGCCCAGACTCATTGGAACCACCTGTTCAAATTTGTGCAGGCTATGAACAAGGGGATGAATGTACTGACACCAGAGAGGCTCAGAGATCAGGCCCCCAGGGCTCCCCAGCCCTACACAGTCTCCTCCTCCTACTCTACTCCTGACGTTTTGGGGTGCAAAGAGACTACTGTTTAACCCACAGGAAGAGACTATATTCTTTTCTTTTGGGACATTTAACAGGATTAGTAGAAAGGGGGGACATGCTGTAGAGGATAAATAGCTACTGATTTTATGGTGGAATTTATCCATTTCTTGCATGTTCTACCTTTCTTCACCCACTTTTAACACAGAGATGTTGAGGGAAGCAAAGAGGAGGGGTCAGTTCATAAAAGAAAGACTTCAAGCTAGGGAGTATTTGAAAATGCAGAATGCTATATCTGGAAGGGACCTTAGAGGTCATTAATCCAACCATTTCATTTTAGAGATAAGTAGTTTGATGCCTAGAAAAGGGAAGTGACTTACCCAATGTTACAGAGTGAGTCAATGATATTTCCATAACCTCTGGGGGCCTTTGAAAACCCTTAGAACAACACTTATTGATCAGATCAAATGAATAGAGACTTTTAAGGCTGTAAGAGATTCCCAATGGATCATCCTGTACAATCCCCAAAATTTAGATAATCTATAACATGTTCGAGGCTCTCAGAGGAAGGTGCTTTTATGCCTTTAGCTGTTCAGTTGTTTTCAGTTGTGTCCAATTCTTTGTGATCCTATGTGGGGTTTTCTTGACAACAGTACCAGAGTGGCTTGTTATTTCCTTCTCCAGATCCTTTTACAAATGAGGAAACTGAGGCAAACAGGATTAAGTGACTTGCCCAGGGTCACACAGCTAGTAAGTGTCTGAGGATGGATTTGAACTCACATCTTCCTGACCCCAGGTTCTATCCACTGCACCCCCTAGCTGCCCCTACTTTTATGCCCTGATTTGATAGAAAAACTGCTTAAATTTAGACTTAAAGGATGTGAGTTCAAAACCTGACTCTACCTTATTAACTTTATAAAATTGGGTAAGTCAATCCTATGATCATATGTAAAATGAAGTTGGATTCTGTGATCTCTTGTGGCAGTGTGGCATATGGAATAGAGCACTAGAATGAAGTCAGATTCAAATGCTATCTCCTAAAATTATTAGCTATGTGACCCTGGGCAAGTCTCTTCTTCCAGGCTTCCTCATCTGTAAAATGAAGGCATTGGACATGGCCTTTAAAGTCCCTTGAACCTCTAAATCTATGATCCTATGATGCTTCCAATTCCAAAACTTCTAATTTTTCTTCTTGCCTCAAAGCCCTATCATAACTACTTTGTTCATTATTCTCTATCATTTGCTTTATCATTCCTGCAGTATATGATCCTTACTGTTACTTGCTGAAAGCTAGAGAAAGTCAGTCTAGTTAGATCTGTGAGTGGAGAAGAGACCTTTGGGCAATAAAGCGCCTTTTTGGGTGGCTTCAAGGTTTTTCTTGGCAGTACAGAGCAAACCTGGAGAAGGAATACTAACATTTACAGAGGTGACTTATCACTTTGAGTAAAGAAATGGTGGCTAATTAGGAATTGATTGGAAAGAACTTTACATGCAAGATTAATGTGGTCAGCAGAGAAAATTAAGTAGAAAACAAAGGAAGTCTGTGCTGCAGGATTAGGGACTGAGGGCCTCTGGTCACCTGAGCAGTCATCTGGTCCATTCTCTTGCCTCCAGTGAAAGCATTTTGGAAATGGAAAGGGAACTATAGATCATTTAGTCTTTGTTTATTCATTTATTTTTACTAATAACAGAAAGTTTGTTACACAGAATAGTGAAGGTTAAACTTGGAAAGGGGCAGCTAGGCAGCACAGTGAATAGAACATTAAAATTGGAATCAGGAAGACTCATCTTTATGAGTGCAAATCTAGCTGCAGACACTTATTAGCTATGTGACCTTGGACAAGTCACTTAACCCTGTTTGCCTCAGTTTCCTCATCTGTAAAATGAGCTGGAGAATGAAATGGCAAACCACTCCAGTATCTTTGCCAAGAAAACCCCAAACAGGGTCACAAAGAGTCAGGCATGACTGAAATGACTCAATAATGATACTTGGAAGGCAACTTAAAATATAAAATGTTAGAACTGTACCAATGAATCTTGGCACATAGATATTTATACAAATTGTCAGCTGAAAGTAGAGCATAGAATGTTAGAACTGCAAGAGAGCTTAGGACATAGAATACAAAATGTTTAAGTTGAAGCACAACTTAAAGACTAGTTGGTCCAACTCCTTCCTTTTACTTGGAGGGAAACTGAGGCTAAAAGAAGAGGAACTATTTGTTCAAGGTCAGAGAGGAAGTTAGGGGTACAGCCAAATCTAGAAACTAGGTCTCCTGATCAAAGCCCTCTACTGATGGACTGAATCTTTTCATTTTTGGTTCCAGCTGCCCAGCTAAACCTCCCCTGTGGCTGCGGGTCCATTCCTAGGTCACTGGCCATACTTTTTGAAGCAAATTTTCCCCACACATTGACTGGGATTCTGTCTGAGGGAAATAAGATGGCATCAGATGGAGAAAGACCTAAATAGTGGTGCTCGCCATATGCCCTTATACCACATTCCCAGGAGCCGAAAGAACAAAGAATTGAGAATAAGGAAAAAATCATTTTGGATCATCACCCAAAGACAAGCCAAGGACTATATCAGTAAAACAGCAGAACCAGTGAAGATCAGCTGTTCCTGGTGTATTTAAATGAAGATATGTATATCATTATTATATAGAGGTTAAGAAAATGTTAGACCAGGCAGGGGCCTTAGGACATGTAACAATATTTTAGAAATGACAAAGACTTTAAGAAAATATATATATAAAACATCAGAGTTAGAGGGACCTTAAAACACAGGACCTAGCATACAGCATTTTAGAGTTAGAAAGGACCTAAGAATTTATAATGTAAGAACATATAACAAAAAACTGTTAGTGCTGCAAGGGGTATTAGAACACTAAATGCTAGAGCTAAAAGATTTAGAACCCAACATTAGAATGTTGACAAGTCAGAGCAGGAAGAGTCTTTAGCCATATGGCCCATTCTGTAGAAATGGTCACTACTTGAAATTTTGAAGCTGTCACAGGGGATGGGGAAGAGAGGAGATATAATTTTCCTGGATCCCAAGGTAAAGCATAAAATCTTGAGATTGTAAAATTTAGCTAGGAGAGATATCAGAGAAGAAATTTAATTCAACCTTCTTATTTTACAATGGAGGAAACTGATGCCAAAACAGATTAAATGACCTACCCTAGGTCATACAGATAGTCAGAAACAGAACCAAAATTCAAAAGTCACATTCAGCTACTCTAATTCCAAATCTACATTTCATGAATGCATATTCCCACAGAAATATACTTCAACTACAATAAGGGCTATTCTGGATTGGCTTGATATGAAGATGAAGAAGAAGCAAACTGTCCCCATTAGGCTTTCACTGTAGTAGATGAGCTATAACAGAATATCAGCACAGGAAGGATTTTAGAATAAAGAATGAAAGAGCTAGAAGGCACCTCAGGGCATCAGATCTTAAAGTGGAAAGTTCTTGGAGTGCAGACCAGAGTGAAGGAAAATAACTTGCCCCACACCGCACAGATTATATGATATCCTTGATAAAGAAGATGGGGTTTCCGAGAAACTTAAGGTTAAAGCATATGTGGTGCTGGCCATTAGAGATTAATTAGAATCCAGTTAATTAGAAACCAGTTCTAAGATTCTATTATGTAGCTCAATATGAAATATGACTTACTTTACAGAAATTCAATTTACACATGCTTCTTTAGGAGTATTTCACAAATTGATTGATCTATATGTATTATTTTCCTAGTCTTTAAATTAAAAAAATTTTTAAACACATGAAATAAAGTTATATTAAAAATCAACTAACATGCAATATAGGTAACCTTGAAAACAATTCATCAAAACAATATACATTGAGAAATTGCATTTAGTCTTATAGATTTAGATTATGAATATTAGATGCTTATGAGAGATGTTCTGTGTAAAATATTTTTCCCAAACTACATATTTTCTTCTTTGAAAACCTTAAATTGTTATATAAATGCTAGCTATTATTATTATTAGAATATATTTATTTCTATCTATCCAAGAACTTTGTATTTTCATATAGTCCAAGTAGTTTATTTTACCTTTTCTTGTTTTCTCTATGTCAGGCAGGTTACAAATTTCCTTTATCCACAGTTGTGGGTAGTTTTCTAATTTTTTAAGCTGTGACTTTTTACATTTAGTTCATTTGCACATTTGGAATTTATTATGGCTTATAAGATGTGGTATAGGATTTTGTTGTATGATTTGATCTTAGTTTTTGATAATTTTATTTCGTCCGTTGTAAGTTCCCCCTTCTATTTGATATTTTTGTCTTTGCCTTCTCCTTTTCTTTTTTCTTCTCCATATTCTCCTCTTTTTTCTTTTCCATCTTTTACTTCTCTTCTTTCTTCTCCCCTTCCTCCTTCTTCTCTCTCTCTTCTTCATTCTTGACCTCTTCCTCCTCCTCTTGTTGTTTTATTACTTTAGTTGTTTTGTTTTAGCTGTTTTATTGATCTCATCTTAATTTTCAAAGCTTCTTTTTGTTTTAGGATTATTAATTTCTTGATTTTCTAGCTTTCAAATTGTGTAACCAATTCATCAGTCCTCTCTTTTTCTGGTTTGCTAATTGTTTAGGGTACAGACTTATAAATGCTTATTTACTGATTATATTTATATCATGTTATGATACGTAAAGAACATGTCTAAGATTTATACCTATCTGTATTTGTTTATAGGATACCTGTGACCTGTCACATGAAAAGTTTTTGTATAGGTTTCACCTTGCCTAAGATTACCATTCGTGATATCCATAAGTCTATCAAGTTATTTTACCCAACATTTTTACATCTATAATTTCCTTCTTTTTTATTGGTTTCATCAACCTCTAATAGAAAAATGTTCACATAGTTTAGAATTAGTATATAATTTGCTTTCCCCCTCCCATCATTTCAATTTGCTTTTCCTTTAAAAATGTAACCATTTGGTGTAATATGTACATATAAACTTATACACATATATAGATATAGATATTGCTTTGTTAACCATTTGTCTTGAACCATGATGCTTTAAACCTCCTTTTATTCTCCCTGATCTGAACTCAGCAAAGGACCTCATCTGATGCTTCAATGAAGAAAAAATAAAGGTCATTCACTGTGCGTTCTCTCTGCTCTGTATCTAAATATCTAAAAATCTCATGCCATTTTAAAGGCATGACCTTTTTAGAACTTTGACAAATTTTCAGCACATAAGGAGGAAGTAACAGAGATAATTAGATGTAAGGGGACATATCATTTAGCCTATATTTGCACTTTGTAAGGGGGTTGTCCATTTCATATCTAAGTTGATAATTTTGTATCTTAAAAAAATATAAAACTTTTAGTAAACTTATTTGTACTTTTTTGAAGGATGTGAAGCTTTAGTGGTTCATTTGCATAGGAAAAGGTCAGGAAACAGCTGAGCAGCACGTAGAGACAAGGAACTTGGCCAAAAGGCATAGAGTGCATTTTTTACCTTTTCTTTACCTACTTATTTACATGAAGCAACAGAAATGACTATCAAAATAAAGCAAAACAACAAGAAATAGCCTAAACACCAGAATGATTTGGTGATACTAGGCAATCAGCATTTTCTGGGTTATGTCCTAGCCTGCAGAGAGGAATATTGGGGAAAGGTACATCTCACTGAGGGAATCCAACCTCTTTCAAGAAGAATAGGTGAAAGGAAAGGCTAAGCCTAAAGGACATTTAATTTGCTGAGATGACCTTTCCCACTTCCTGGCTGAGAGGTGGCAGATCTAAGCACCAAGGAGGGCACAAAGAAGTAGAACTGGAATAATTTCTGCCAGTTCTAGGATATGGGCCCCTGCCTCTTCTAAAAGACCTAGAATTACAGCCGAAACGAAAACTACAGATGATAGATACCACAGATTTACAGTGATTTGTTTTTTGTTAGTGCATATTTCACGCTGAAGTGTTTCTATAGTGCTATCTTTGGTTGGGGGCTCAGAGATGAAAGAGAGAGAGGGGAGAGAGAGAGAGAGGAGAGAGAGAGAGAGAGAGAGAGAGAGAGAGAGAGAGAGAGAGAGAGAGAGAGAGAGAGAGAGAGAGAGAGAGAGAAGTAAGAGAGAATTAAAGATATTTTGTTACAACTTCCCAAATTAGGAAAAAAATTCTCTCTCTCTCTCTCTCTCTCTCTCTCTCTCTCTCTCTCTCTCTCTCTCTCTCTCTCTCCTCTCCCTTAATCTCTCCCAATCTACTGACACCTTTCTTGTTTTTTTTAATTAATGTATTTACTTTTAGTTTTCAACATTCATTTCCACAAGTTTGAGTTGCAAATTTTCTCCCCATGTCTCCCCTCCCTACCCCAAAACGTTGTGCATTCTGATTACCCCTAACCCCAATCTACCCTCCCTTCTGTCGCACCCCTTCCTTCCCTTTTCCCCATCTTCTCTCTTTTCTTGTAGGGCAAGATAGATTTCTATACCCCAGTACCCTGTATTTCTTATTTCCCAATTGCATGCAAAAACAATTCTCAACATTCATTCCTAAAACTTTGAATTTCAACTTCTCTCTCTTCCTCCCTCTTACCCATCTCCTCTGAGAAGGTAATCAATTCAAGTAGTTATGCAAAAGACTTCCATAATAGTCATGTTGTGAAAGACTAACTATATTTCTCTCCATCTTATTCTGCTCCCCATTTATTCTATTCTCTCTTTTGACTTTGTCCCTCCCCAAAAGTGTTTACTTCTAATTACTCCCTCCTCCCATTTGCCCTCTGTTTATCATCCTCCCACACCCCACTTATCCCCTTCTTCTCTGCTTTCCTGTAGTGTAAGATAGATTTTCATACCAAATTGAGTGTGCATATTATTTCTTCCTTAAGCCAAATGTGATGTGAATAAGCTTCACTTTTTTCCTCTCACCTCCCCCCTTTTCCCCTCCACTGAAAAAGCTTGTACTTGCCTCTTTTATAAGAGATAATTTGCCCTTTTCTCCCTTCCATTTCTCCCTTTCTCCTCCCAGTATATTCTTCTCTCACCCTTAATTTTATTTTTTTAGATATCATCCTTTCCTATCCAACTCACCCTGTGCCCTCTGTCTATATGTATATAATCTCTCCAACTACCCAAATACTGAAAAGAGTCTCAAGAGTTACAAATATTATTTTTCTATGTAGGAATGTAAACAGTTCAACTTTAGTAAATCTCTTATGATTTCTCCTTCCTGTTTACCTTTTCATGCTTCTCTTGATTCTTGTGTTTGAAAGTCAAGTTTTCTATTCAGCTCTGTTATTTTCATCAAAAATGCTTGAAAGTCCTCTATTTCATTGAATGACAATTTTTCCCCCTGAAGTATTATACTCAGTTTTGCTAGGTAGGTGATTCTTAGTTTTAATCCTAGTTCCTTTGACTTCTGGAATATCATATTCCAAGCCCTTCAATCCCTTAATGTAGAAGCTGCTAGATCTTGTGTTATCCTGATTGTATTTCCCCAGTACTTGAATTGTTTCTTTCTGGCTGCTTGCAATATTTTTTCCTTGACCTGGGAACTCTGGAATTTGGTTACAATATTCCTTGGAGTTTTTCTTTTTGGATCTCTTTCAGGAAGTGATCAGTGGATTCTCTCTATATTTATTTTACCCTCAAGTTCTAGAATATCAAGGCAGTTTTCCTTGATAATTTAATGAATGATGATGTCTAGGCTCTTTTTCTGATCATGACTTTCAGGTAGCCCCATAATTTTTAACTTGTCTCTCCTGGATCATTTTCCAGGTCAGTTGTTTTTCCAATGAGATATTTCACATTGTCTTCGATTTTTTCATTCCTTTGGTTTTGTTTTGTAATTTCTTGGTTTATCATACAGTAATTAGCTACCATCTGCTCCATTCTAATTTTTAAAGAACTATTTTCTTCAGTGGGCTTTTGAACCTCCTTTTCCATTTGGCTAATCTGCTCTTTAAAGCATTCTTCCCCTCATTGGCTTTTTCGACCTCTTTTGCCATTTGGGTTAGTCTATTTTTAAAGGTGTTATTTTCTTCAGCATTTTTTGGGCATTCTTTTGCAAGCTGTTGACTCATTTTCATGATTTTCTTGTATTGCCCTTGTTTATCTTCCCAATATTTCCTCTACCTCTCTTATTTGATTTTCAAAATCTTTTTTGAGCTCTTCCATGGCCTGAGCCATTGCATATTTCTTTGGGAAGTTTTGGATACAGAAGTCTTGACTTTGGTGTATTCCTCTTATGGTATGCACTGTGCTTCCCCTGTTCCTCCAAGGTGGCACAATCAAAGAAGAAGAGTTATTCCTCTTCTGACCTGTGCTCTGGTCTGGGAGCAACCACAAGCTTTTCTGACCAGGATCTGCAAGTAGGGTTCCCTCTTCACCACCACCTCCAGCTCCACCAGACCAGTGCTCCTCCTCATCCCAGGACTGCCACTCAGGGCTGAGATCCAGATCAGCTGCTTTATTCCCCCCCCCCCCCCTCAGGTCTTTAGTCTGAGGGCTCTTAAAATGGGTGCTGCTACTGCAGCTACCTAGCTACTGCCTCTGCCCTGGGCCTGGGGCCAGACCGCATTCCCTTCTCACCCAGGTGAAAGAGCTTTCTCACTGACCTTTGAAGCTGTCTTTGGCATTTGTCCATTGAGGAATCTGGGAGCTGTAAACTGGGCTGCACTCCACTCTGAGCATGGTGTGATAGACCTTTCCTATTGGTCTTCCAGGCTGCCTTGGGCTGGAAATCTCTTTCACTCTGTTGTTTTGTGACTTCTACTGCTCCAGAATTTGTTTAGAGTCATTTTTACAGGTATTTTTTGGCTTTTGGGGGGAGAGTTAGAGTAGGTTCATCTTTCTACTCTACCATCTTGACTCCACCCTGACACCTTTCTTCTTACCTATAAGCACTTCCAGATCTCCCCCAGTCCTTTAAAAAAACCCTCATTAGAACCATAAGCCATAGTCCTATATATTTCTTCTTTCCACAGAGTCCTAAAAAAAAGTGGTTTATGATCTTTACTTCCATTTTCTCCTCTTTTCACTCACTCTTCCTTGCAACTTAGCTTTTGATCTCATCACTCAAAAGAAACTACTCTTTCCAAAATTACTAGTGAACTCTTAATTGTCAAATCCAGTAGTTGGTTGTTGTTGTTTTTACTTCAATCTTTATCCTTCTTGATCTTGTATTATTTCCCACTGCTGACCACACTTGCCTCCTGGATAGTCTTTACTAACTGGATTTTCATGACACTGTTCCCTCTCCCTCGTATCCATCTGACTACTCTGCTGTTGAGCTTTTTCCCATATCCTGCTCTCTAAGTATAGTTGTACCCTAAGACTCTGTCCTGACTTCTTCTTCTCCTCTTTCTTTGCATTCTCTCTCAGTGACTTCATCAGCACATCGTCTATCTACACATATAAATTCATTATCTATCTATCATCTATCTTTTATCTATCTAGCTATCTATCTATATCTCCCTACTCTTACCTCTGTTCCAGTATTACCTATTGGGCACTTTAAATTGGACATCACACAAACATTTCAAAATCAACACATCTGAAAAAAGAAATTATCCTTTCTCCCAATTCACTTCTTTTCCAGACTCACCTATTTTTGTTCAATGGATTCCTTCAATCACCCAAATTCATCATGTTAAGTGTCTTTAACTTTTGGCTCTTTCTTGTCCTCTGTTCAACCACTTGTGTCTTCTCTTCAGATAACTGGTGTACACAGTAATTAGAGTGCTGGACTTGAAGTCAGGAAGATTTGAATTCAAATCCTTCCTCAAACACACATTAGTTGTGTGGTCCTAGGTAGTCACTTCATGTCTCTTAGCATTAGTTTCCTAATCTGTAAAATGAAGATAAGAGTAGCACCTAACTTCATAGTGTTATGAGAATGAAATTAGACAATATATGTAGAGTACTTTGCAAATGTTTGTTATTAGCTACTTTTTATCAGCACAAAGTGTCTTTGATATTGTATAGTTTCAAGTCATGGAATGCTATACTCTCTAGAGAACTGAAATTAAGGATCATATACAAGATAATAAAGAAATGCATGGTGGGCGGGAACAGGTTGCAACACCTTATAAATGAGGAATTACGTAATAGACTCAGAAGACCAAAAACTCAGTATAAAACTTATCATCAGAGAAACATAGAACCAGAAAAAAAATATGAGTTGGTAGTGGAACAATAGTGAGGGATAGCCAATTGGTGATCCAATGGTATTCATGTTGTAAATAGAATGCTCACATTCTATTGTAAATAGAATGAACACATTCAGCACACTTTGATGGAACCTGTTCAGAGTTATAAAAGAATATAGACAGTAGTCATGTAGGATGGGCAGGCATTAATGGATTGTGGTATGCATCAATGGAGGGGGTTCCCACAATGACAACATAAAAGAACATAGTTATCATTAAAGTTACGATTATTAGTTGAAGCTATTATACTGCCTACTTTATTTTTTTAACAGCCTAGTGTTATTCCTTGTGTTTTGCATATTACTGTCTCCACTCTAAACAGAGAAAGCTTATGTTATTTTCTAATGATCCAGTTCTAATTATATGATCACTACTCTCTCCTACTCATACCAAAGACAGATTCCAGGATTCCACTTTTACGCATATAGTCTAAAAAAAACTCTACATAAAAGTTAGAGTGTGATTTAGAATTCTGCTTTCTAGAATTCTAAACAGCAAAGTATGAACTTTTCTGACCTAATTTTAAAACCATATTTTGTAATAATGGAATATTTCTTAGTTTTTCTGAATAGTATTTCTATACTATGGATGATTCCTTTTGCTTTTTAAAAAATTATATTATAGGTTTTCTTTCATTTTTAAGTATTGTTGAGTACTCTCACACAATTCAAATTGTTTATTTTTTATATAAAGACTAATTTTCCCTATTTGCTTTTCAAATTTTATCTTCCATATAAAAACTTTTTAACTTGCCAATTTTAAATCTGAATGACACAAATCCTAAAATGAATTTTATGACCTGGAACTACCAATTTAGATTCTACCTTCTGTTTTCAATATTTCTGAACAATTTATTACATGATTTCTTAAAATGTGGAATTGAGACTCTTTCCTCATATTTTTCTGGAAGATCTATCTATAGTTCAAAGATTTTATTGCCAACATCTGTCCTCTACTTCTCTTGCTTTGGTTTGAAGAAGTTAGACTTTTTCCATGTAAAAAATACTTTATTCTATTGTTTGCTCTTCCATTGCTCCATTTGTGTGAACCTGCCATAACAACTATATTACTCAGATAACGCACACTTTCCTGCACTCTCCACCATTTTTCTACACTGTCAATTCTCATGTTCCTCTTCTTGAATTCTTCTTTCGTTGATATTATTTCTAATTTTATAGATAAGTATTTCTCTATATCTCTCATCTTTATGCTTAAGTTGAAGTTTCTTATATCATATTAACTCTTATCAAAGTGTTTTTGTTAGTGTTGCAGGCTTGTTCTTTCCCCATTAAGATTTCTCTTTGCCTTCTTTTACCCCATAGTAATTATGCGTTGCACTGGGACCTCTTTTTTATTCTTATTATCACTTTTTTCTTTGTTCTTTCTTTTTGTTTTCTGGTGAGGGTTTCTTTCCCTTCTCTTTCTTATTTAATTTAATTTGGATCCTTTGCACCTGATTTTAGGTGGTGTAAGGGAATTGGGCAAAGACATGATTACTCTCTTAACTGGCTTGATGGAACTTTCTGATCTTCAGCTTTTCCAGGTTGGATTTCCTAACTTGCTTCACTGGTGGTTCAGATATCAAAACTAGAGAGAACTTAAGAAGAGCTTTTATCTATGCTACTATATTTCAAGGGTCTATGATTTTAGAGGTATGCGTATTTCCTTCACTAATATAGGTTATAACCCCTCTGCCCTCAGTAGACCATGTTCTTTAATTGCTGTGGCAAAAAAGAAGTCATCCTGAGCCAAAGTATTGATAGGCCTCTTTTGATTCGATTCTGGTAATCCTAGGATGATAAACACAGACTACCACCAGTATCATGCTAGTAGCAATTATACATCGGTAGAAATTTACAGAGCTTGAACTTTTCTCACAAGACTTTTGAGCACCCAGAATCTTCTCTCTTTTATGATAAACTATTGGAGAAAGACTTTAATAGAAAAGAATAAGTACATGCTCTTAAGAGAGTGAAAGTCACTTTTAGATGAAGTCACTGTGTTATTAGTTTTATTTAACTGTTTTATTTTGCAATGAGACCTTTTATGAAGTAAGAATAATTAGTGTTTGTAATGTAAAAATAAAACATACCAATAATATATTATAAAATTATTTTTAATTAACCAATAAGTCATTAGAGACAACTATGACTATATTGAATACATAAGAGCATGGAATTTAAATGAATTAATTAGAAGTGAAGGAAACAATAAAATGATGAACACATTGACTATAACAATGCAAATGGAAAAATAATGGACACAAAACAATCAAAAATGAATGTTACAAAATTGTAAAGACCAAGCTTGGTTCCAAAGTAGAAATAAAAGACATCTATCCCTACTCTTTTGAAGAAGTTGCAGAAAGGGATCATAGGCAAAAAACATTGCATATGTTGCAAGATATGCCTCCCCCCACCCCGTGTATTGATTGAGTTTGCTGGTTTTTTCCTTTATTCTTTTTTTTTTAATTCCTTTTATTTTTAATTCTTTGTTATAATGGATAACTATCTGGGAAGAGAGAGAGAGAAAGAGAGAGATGGGGGAAACTTAGAAAAAGTAAAAATAAAAGATGTCAATTAAATTATATTTTTAAAAATGAAGTAAAATAGTAAGAAGATAACATGACATATTAGACAGAGAGCCAGGCTTGGTGTTAGAATATAATGTTTTCAAGAGGCAACTCTGACATATATTGGTTCTGTGGCCCTGGGCATGTCACTTAACATTTTAGTGCTCTGGGCAACTCTCCAAAACTGCAAATTCTCATCTTTGCAAGCAGTTTTTCTTTATACAGATGTTGTTAGTGTATAAATTGTTCTTCTTGTTCTACTCACTTCACTCTTCGTTAATTCACAGAAGAATTCATAGTTTTCCTTGAAATGTTTTATTTTGTCATTTCTTATGGCACAAAAAAATTCTATTACATTTGTATACCATATTTTATTTATCCATTTCCCAATAGATGGGCATACCCTTACTTTACAGCTTTATGCTACTATAAAAAGGACACACATACACATACATTAATGTGAATCATTTTCCTCTTTCCTTGATACCTTTATGGTAGAGGTCTAGTGGTGGTATGACTATGAGTATGCACAATGAAGTGACTTTGGGGGAATAGTTCCAAATTGTTTGTAGAATGGTTGGTCCAATTTACATCTTCACTAAGAATACGTTAACGTACTGGTTTTCCAACAGACATACTCATTTGTCAGTTTCCCTTTTGGGGTTCATTTTTGCCAGTCCGATGGGTAAGAGAAAAAGTCTCAAAATACCTTTAATTTGCACTTTGCTGTTACTTATTTGGAACATTTTTTCACATGCCTAGAGATAGCTTGAGTTTCTTCCTTTGAAAACTGCCTCTTCATATCCTTTGACCATTAACCTATCAGGGAATAGCTTTTATTCTTATAAATTTGAATTGGTTCCTTATAGATCTCACATACACAACCTTCATCAGAAAAACTTACTGCAAATACTTTTTCCCAGTTCCCTGTTTCCCTTTAAATTTTCAAATGCTTTGGTTTTATTTGTGCAAAGCCTTAAATCTTATATAAGCAAAATTGTCCACTTTATGTTCTGTGAATCTCTCTGTCCCTTATTTAGTCATGAATTCCTCTTGCAATTTCTTCCTCTAATTTTTTATGATGTCACTTTGATGTCTAAGTTATGCATCCATTTGGAGCTTATATTGAAATGTGGTGTGAGATATTAGTCTATACCTAATTCCTGCCAGACTGCTTTCTGCTTTTCCCAGTAGCTTTTGTCTAATAGTCATTTCTTCCAACAGTAGCTGGTGTCTTTGTGCTTACTGAACAGTATGCTAATATGTTCATTTCCTTCTATATATTATGTAAACAATCATTTCCATTGATAGACTTCTACTTTTTTAAACCAATGTGAGCTTGTTTTGATAATTATTGTTTTGTAGTACAGTTTGAAATTTGATATTGTTAAGTCCCTTTCTTTCTTATTTTTAACATTATTTCCTTTCATAGTTTTGACCTTTTGTTCTTCTAGATGAACATTTTTACTATATTTCAAGATCTTAAAAGCAATCCTTTAGTGACATAATTGGTATGGGAATTAATGAATGAATGAATTAAAGGATTATCATTTTTATTATATTGACATGACCTACCCATGCTCAATTTTTTTCAATTATTTATCTGTCTTTATTTTTGTAATGAGTGGTTTATATTTGTAGTCTATAGTTCCTAAGTGAATGTTGGTAGTCTCCAAAATATTTTTGTGCATTTTGCAGTTATTAGGCATTGACTTTCTTTCTATCTCTTCTTGCTGGATTTAGTTGATAACATACAGGAATACTGATAATTCCTATGGATTTATTTTATATCTTGCAACTTTGCTGAATTTATTGTTTTAATTGATTTTACCTGGGTTTTTTTGGGTTTTTGTTTTTTTTTTAGGATTCACTAGGTAAATAATCATCTAATCTTCAATGAGAAATAGTTTTGTTTCTTCTTAGCCTATTCTTATTCCTTGGATGTGTTTTTTCCTTATTATTATAGCTAGCATTATTATCTATCAAATGATATGTTATTATGTATCAAATAGTAACAGAGACAATGAACATCCATGTTGCACCCCAATCTTATTGGAAAGTCATATAACTTTTCTTCATTTTGTATGTTGGCTCTTGGTTCCAGATAAAGACTATATACTACATTAAGGAAACATTCATTTTTCCCTTGCTTCTTAGTGCATGCTTAAAAAATTTATTAGAAATGGGTATTGTCAAAGACCTTTTCAACATCAATTGATATAATCAGGTGCTTTTGTTATCTATATGGTTTATTATGTTTAGACATTTCCTCATATTGAATGAACTTTACATTCTTGGTATAAATTTAACATTTTAATATATTGATTAATTTAATATACTGACTAATATTTAATTTAAATTTTCATTTAATTTAACATTTTGATATCAATGTTTGTTAGGAATGCTGATCTATAGTTTTATTTCTCTACTTTAGGTATTAAGCAATATTTGTATTATAGAGTTTGGAAAGATCTCTTCTTTTACTGTTATTGAAGACACTATTATAAATACTAGAATGAATTATGCTTTTAATATTTCATATAATTCACCTTTAAATTTACTTGGTTCAGGAGATTTTGTTGTTATGAGTTCCTTTGTGACTTATTCTTTTTCTGATATTGGATTATTCAAATAATATGTTTCTTATTTTAACATGGGTGTTTCATATTTTTCTAAATATTTGTCCATTTCATCTAAATCACCAATTCTGTTGGCATCTTTATTTCATCTTCAATTATTTTGAACTCTTTTATTTTTAATACAAATAATTTGGTTTTTTCCTCTCTTTAAAAAAAAAATCAAGGGAAATATTCCTTTTATTATTTTTCTCCAAAAATGCTCCTAGTTTTATTCATCAAGCCAATGAAAGTTTTGGGGGGAAGGGATTTGAGGATTTTTGCTTTGAATTTCATTAATCTCTTGTCTTTGATTTAAAAAAATTATTATGTTGATGTGTAGTTGGCTGGGTTTTTTATTTGCAATTTTTTTAGTCTTTTAGAATTCTATGCCCAATTCATTATTTTATTCCTTCTCTCTTGTTGATAAAAGAATTAGAGATATAAACTTTCCCAGAAGAACTAATTTAGCTTTACCTCACAAGTTTTACTATATTGTCTCATTGTTATGCTCTTTGATGAAATTTTCTATTATTTCTTTGATTTGTTCTTCAATTCACAGGTAATTTAGAATTGGTTATTTAGTCTCTAAACATTCATTTTTCTTCAAAAGGTCTTTACTTAATACAATTTTATTGCATTGTGATAAATAAAGATATATTTATTATTTCTGCTTTTTTATACTTTTTAGTTGGTTTTTATGTTCCCAAAACATGGCCAATTTTTGGACAGGTGCTATTTTGACTGAGGCATATGTTAATTCCATTCTGTTCTCATTTAATAATTTGTCAGAGATCATTCATCTCTTATTTTTTCTATTCATGTCCTTAACTTTTTCCATGTTGGGTTGGATTTGTCTGTGTCTGAAAGAGACACATTGAAGCCCTCCATTATTATAGTTTTATTGCTTATTTCTTACTGTTTTATCAGTCCTGTTTTTATGCTTGTTTTGAAAATGTGAATTTGTTTCAACTAGATTAATTTATTAGTGAACAATTTTAGTATGACATGGATTTTGAGTTTGCTTACATATGATTTTATCTGCACAGAAAACTACATGGTTTACAATGACTCTCAAGCTCCAACCCTTCCAATGTTCATTTCCACAAGCAAACTTCAAGTTTTTTCATTGTTTCATTTTTAAAAATTTAACTTCTGTATATATGTAGGAGTTGTGGGTAGAGGACTGGTCCACAGTTACGAACTCCACTCCTGCCTCCTTCCATCAGGGCTGCTGCTGGTGAGTACTGCATCCTGTCAGCCTGGTCATGAGAGTGACACAATTGCTGAGTAACAACCTGAGGCCACAGATGCTATCTCTGTTTTTTGTACTGTTTGTGTGTTTCTTAATTATTTAACATGTATAGAAGTATGCTACCATTTTAATCAATATTCTTTTTTGCATCTTACTGACAAAATTTTTAATGTTATATATTTGAATATCTATCATCTATCAATTATTATATATATTTGAATATTATGCTCTAATCCCATTTCCCCCATGTTTGCTAATTGCGCAACTTTGCATCAGACAATGATTTTTAGGAATACATATGTTGCATTATAGCAGAACCGAAATGTAATGGAAATGTGGTTTGCAGAACTGCACATGCATAACCTATATCAAATAGCCTGTCTTCTCAGTGAAGGGAGAGGGGAAAGAGGGATGGAGGGAAAGAATTTAGAACTCAGAATTTTAAAAAAACTGTTTTTACATGTAATGGGGGAAATAAAATATTAAATAATTTAAGAACTGAAATTTGATTTAAATTTTAAATGGATATTTTGGTGCTATATTATTTGGTTCATACATATTAAGTACCGATATTGAGTCATTGTCTATAGTGCCTTTATATGTAATGTAACATCCCTTATTAGCTCTTTTTATTGTGTATTTACTGTAACCTTTTCTGATACCAGAATCATTACCCTTGTTTGTGTGTGTGTGTGTGTGTGTGTGTGTGTGTGTGTTCAGCTGAAGTATAATAGATTTTGCTCCAACCCTTCATTTTAAGTCCTTAGGAATCTTTATGTTTCAAAAGTGTTTCTTATAAACATGTTGTGTGATTCTGCATTTTAATCCACTTCATTTTATGAGTGAGTTCATCCCATTTCTTTTTTTCTTTATGAACATTAATTGGGTATTAGGTTTCCCTAACACTTGTGATCTATAAATTGAGATATTTCTTCTCCATTCCTGTCTCCTCCTTTTTCTCCTCCTCCTCCTTCCCTCTCTCTCTTTCTCTCTCTCTCTTTTTGTTTTTCTAATTCAGTCACCAAACCGCTATGCTGTTAGACTTTGTTTTGCCTATAATTCTTCCCTTACCTGTTCTGCTCTTCCTCTTAATACCCTATTTTGCCTATTTACCTGTTCAGTTTAATCTATTTCTACACCACAGTCTCTCTGTGTTCAGTCTTCCTTCAGATGAAAGTGAGGTTCATGAGAGGTTCATTGCCCCTTTATCCTATGTTTGTAAACTGTTCATCTTATTCACCTCTATCACGTGATAGTAATTTTCCTCCCTTTCTTCCTTCTTTCTCCTTTGGTACAGTTTTCTCTATCCTTTCCATTTCTGTCTTCTCCTGAGACCAACAAAACAAAACACAACTATAACTAAGTCCTTTATCTGTCATATTTTTCTTTCTCTATGATCCTTCAAGATATTAAGGTTCTCAGAAAGACATTTGTTTCTTATCCTTTGGTTCTCATAGTCTATTCCAATTGAAGAAATTTGTGTATCTTTCTATATTTCTCTTGGCTTTCATGTTTCCATTTCAAAATATCAACTCAATTTTTTCCATCAGGAATGCTTTGAAACCTACTTCGTTAGGATTCCATTTTTCCTACTGAAAGATTATGCTCAATTTTTTTGACAGATTATTCTTAATTGTGAACATATATCTTTTCTGGGTTTTTTTTTTTTTTTATTTTTTGGAATATCACATTTCAGACCCTTCTCTTCTTTAAAGCGGCAGCTACCAAGTCTTGTGTGATTCTAACTGTAATGCTATGGTACTTAAACTTTTAGTTTAGGCTACTTGCAGGGTTTTTTCTTTAACATGGAAGCTCTGAATTTGGGGCTATGATGTTTCTGGGAGCTTTCTTTCTGTATTTTCTTTCAGGAGGTTATGAGTGAGTTCTTTGCATCTTTGTTTTCTAATTCTAAGAGGTCTGGGCAATTTTTACTTAGGATTTTTTGAAATATGGTATCCAGATTTGAGGGGATATTTTTTTGGATCATAGTAGTCCAATGATTCTTACATTATCTCACCTTGCCCTGTTTTTCAGGTCAGTTTTTAAAAAAAAAAATATTGCTTTCTTTACATTTTCTTCTGATTTTTCTATCTTTTGATTTTGTTTTAATATTTCTTATCCCACTGAGTCATTTTTTCTGTGTTTCATTCTAGTTTTCTGGATGTTCAGTTCTTGGGAAGATGTATCACTGTTTGTCCTAAGGTATTTATCTTTGTCATATCTCTGTCATTCCATTCCATTTTATATTTCCTGTTTCCTTTCTTCTAGATACTCTTGTAATTCTTGTGGTCAGTATATTATTTTTTCAAAGACTCCATTTGAATTTGTAGAGTTACTCTTTTCTATTGGGTTTACCATTTAAAAACCAAACAGTTCAAGATTTCCTAATTGTGTTTGGAGTTTTTGTGTTTATCACCATCCTCAGTTTCAAGATTTCAATTTTCTTGAGCCAAATTTTGCTAACAAGAATAGTGTGGGATAGGTCATGACTGGTCCTTATCATCACAGCTAAGCATAGACTCTACTTTCTGTAAAAAGTTATCTGACTTTGTTTTCTGTTATAGTTCAGGCACAAGTTTTCTGCATTGTGGTTTGGGCAGGGGCCTCTTGGATCTGGTTGGGTCAGGGCTGCTTGGGTCCAGGGTGGAGTACAGGCTTCCTAGATGTTGCTCCAGGCTTTTCTCCTATTATTGTAAAAATCTTGGAGCTGTCCTCCTCTGGGCATCTCCTACCAAGGATCAGAGGTTTCCTTGCTCTGAGCCCTGCTTAGAGCATGTTTCCTGCCCTTGGACTTCCCTGTGCTGGGTATTGATTGTTTCTTGTCTCCTGTAAAAGCTCTGAGATTACCCTATGCTGGGTACTGCTCAGGACCTATCTCCTATTGTAAGGCTAGGCTGCTTTACCTTGCACCTTCCATTTATCACAGATTTTTTCCACTCTGGGCTTCTGTAGGATACTGATAGTCTTTTTTGTCTAGGACTAGACTGGATGAAGGAGTATATAGTTGATTCTACTTGGTTTTATTTATGGCTGCTCATTCTTGTGCATTCTTTTAGAGATTTATTGGGGTTTGGGGGGTGAAGTAGATCTGTCTCCTCTAGGTCCTAATATGTTATCATTTATCCACAACCCTCTCTAAAACCATAAGAACTATTGCCAAATTGCTTTAGTAGAGGGAGTTTCCTCCAGAAATTTCCTACACTAATGAAATTATAGGTCTGGGTAAAACAATATTCATAATAAATTAGAAAAATATATTTATTTTAACTAGGAGGAAGTTTTGGGTCTAGGAAGTCGTAGTGATGATGACAAATATTTCCTTCTCTGGTTTCTTCTCTGGCTCAAATCTTCCCTTTTCTCTGTAACTTACTGATTTCCCATTCTTGGCTTTTTCACAATTTTCTCCTTGTAAACATGAAGACTCTATTTTAATAAAAACAGCCGTTCCCTTTTGTTTAAAGAGAACCTCAGCACTGCAATCTTCTCAGCTCTTATGAATTTCTAAAACATGTCTATATTCCCACCCCTATCTCTACCATGTTACTATGGGTTCAATGTCATCTTTTCCTTTCTTTCAAAATGCAGTTTATCTCTTACCATAAAGACTTTCCTAATTCACCTCCTCCAAATCTAGATGAAAGTCATTGTTCTCTCCTCAGATTTTTCATAGCACCTCACTTTGTTTTGATCTCTCCTTTGTCCCCTCTCATACTCTGCCATGAATTTTATTTGTCTTTGTATGTTAGAAAAGTTTAGCACTTTTCAGTCATGTCTGACTCGTTGTGACCCCTTTTGGGGGTTTTCTTGGCAAACATACTGGGGTGGCTTGCCATTTCCTTCTCTAGCTCATTTTACAGATGAAGAAACAAGGTTAAGTAATTTGCCCAGGGTCACACACCTAGTGTCTGGGGTCATATTTGAACTCAGAAGTTGAGTCTTCCTGACTTTAGGTTTTGCACTCTGTCCATTGTGCCACCTAGTGTTACATATCACATTCCAACTCCCCATTTGACTTTAAGCTTCTTGAGGTCAGGGCTATTTCACTTAAGTCAAGCACAAAATCTTATGCTTATTAGATACTTTAGAAATGTTGAAATTGAAACACATATTTTTCTCTTTCTTTTTCCTGTTGTTTTTTTTTGGGGGGGGAGGAGTCATGTCTAATGTAGAAATGTTTTGAATGACTTAATATGTATAATGGGTATTGTATTTCTTACCTTCTCAATGGATGGGGGAGGGACTAGAAGGAGGGAGAGAATTTAGAATTGAAAATAAAATAAAATTGAATTTTAAAAAGAAAAATAAATGTTTATTGAGTCAAATTTTTAAGAATTAAATTGAATTTGACATCATCACATAGCTTAGCTGTCCCAAGGATAACAAGGCCAGCATGAGAATGATAGTACTTTGACTGCTAGATAAACTTCCAGCTTGGATATAGTAACCATGTTTTCTCTGGTTGATAAGGAGAAACTTCTGGAATAGGTGGTAGAATTCATAATCAAAGAGGGCAGCCCTTCCAAGATCCAAGTCCATATCTCAATATCTCTCCCTTTGCCTGCCAGAGTTACGGACCTCATGGTTTTTATGCTGTGTCTTCAAAGCAAATTCATCTTGAGATCAATAAAGACATTGTTGGGTCACATGGATGATAGTTTCCTCCTCGGGTTGGTGTGTTTCTTTACCAGGAGAGTTCAGGAAAAGCAAAGATCTGGTCCCCATATGAACACTGTCCTGAAAATGGACAACACTTATAATGGTCTTCTTTTCAGTGGCCTAGAGATGGAAGACACCATAACCCTATGCCCTAGTATTTTGTCTGAATACTGCAGATCTGTGCAAGAGATGGGCTGGGCCTCTAAACCCTGAACCAGTTGCTGTCCATCCACTCTAATTAGTTAGAATAACAATTTGATGAAGGAAATATGACAACCTTTCCTCCCTACCTGCACACACAGACACACACCCCCACCCCCACCCCCCACACACCCCTTCTGTGGAGTTTGCAACAGTTCATCCAGGCTTTCTCCTTTAGTGTTTGCTGTGGAGACAGAAATATAATGAATGTTCAGGTGTGGTCTCTTCAACAGAGTTCTCCTTTTGCCTATTATGCCAAGATAAGAGGAGTTGCCTAAGAGCACTGTTTGGGAAGGACCTTCCCTATCTTGCATTATTTTGGGTTGTTACTTTTAGAGATGAAATTTAATTGAAAACAAATTAAATTGAATTTCATCTCTAAAACCTCTGAAATATTTCTTTCTGGAAATCCAAGGCTTTAGAGTGGAGTTGAGTGAGGGTGGAGGATATCAGAATCCCTGGACCCTGATTCTCAAGTTCAGGTAAAAGGGAAGGAAGGAGAACTTGCTAGTAGAAAACCACTTACTAATCAAGGGGCGAATTTTCAAAGACAGTGGCAACAACTGGAACCTTTTCAGATGAAAACTAGCCAATATTATTCATGAATGTTGTTATTATTACATAACAATATGTCACAACATTCCATATTCTAAGGCCTGCCCCTTCCAGGTTTAGCATTCTATTTCACCATACTATATTTTAAAGTCTCTTTTAAGTCTATCTTTCTGTGTTCTAAATGCAATGTATTTGATTACATGATCATTTGCTACCTTTATCACATTCTATGAATAAAATCTATCAAATGTGTTACACTTTATTGTTACATTTATTCAGAGTACTTATTGGTTACATGTGTAAACTTACGGTCAGAGGTCCATCTGCATGAAATTATCCTCAAAAGTAGAGATTGATCACTCAATCTTCTGAACCTGCATAAGGGGCAGAGTTAGTGGGAACTAGAGAAAAGAGATATGTTACAGTTATCTTGTCTTCTAATTTCCAACTCTGAGAGAGAAACCATGCAGTTCCAAACTTTCTTAGGTCCTTGAAGGGAGACAAAGACTGTAAAGAAGCCAACTGTAGAAGACAGGTCAATTTGCATCACGGTCCTATCCCCAGCTTGCTGTACTAGAGACTTCGGGGGAATTGCCCTCCTCTCTCCATTGATTGAACTGAGTTATCTCATTTCCAGTGAAAACATTCATTCATTCTGTATTGTATAGAACGTATTTTCATATGTATACCTTCTCTAATTTGTTTCAGTTTCCACTTGGATAAGTGGATTTATTCATTATTTGCTACTTATGTTTTCTGTGGAACTGGCATTTAGGAAGGGAATCAAGCCTTGGCTATATCAGTTGGAAGCATTCCTTCTCCCTTAAGTGATAATGGTCAGGGTCAGGGGCACAGTTTAAACTTAGAGATTATTTCTCCTTTATATTAAATAACATTATTTTTTAAAAAGGATAGACATATTTCTATCCTAGTACCACCTTCTCTCTAGAGAGAGCAGAGTGGCCAGCACCAGCCTCCTTCTTCCCTTCCTGACAGGATCAGTCTCCACTGGAAACTTTGGGTAGAGGGAAGGAGACTTTAGAGGTGTCTCTTCTCGCTGTCCTGAAAGTCACATCTGGACAGACCCATGTTGGCACACATAACCTATACAGGTATGAAACGATGCCCCCCCCCACACCACTTATGCATTATTGTTCTATTTTAGAAGCATGCCCGGAAACAGCTTATTCTTTTTGAGTGAAGTCAGAATCAGGAGTCAGATTCCCAAAATTCTAGAGCCAGAAATGACAATATGAATATAGAATGTTAGAGTATAAACCATAGATTGTTAGAGCTGGAAGTGATCTTAGGACAAAGGAAGTCAGGTTTTGAAAGAACCTCTGAACAAAGAATGTTAGAGCAATAAGGGACCTTTGAAGTTGTCTATTCCAATTTTTGCTACATAGGGCAATGGAGGCCAAGGGAGGCCAAGGGGCTTATCTGAAAAGCAGAAGCCAACCCCTCCCCAGGTAGTTCCTATAACATATATCTCCAGATTTGTTCATTTCTTTTTTGAAGTTGTCTATTCCAATTTTTGCTACATAGGGCAATGGAGGCCAAGGGAGGCCAAGAGGCTTATCTGAAAAGCAGAAGCCAACCCCCCCCCCCCCCCCCAGGTAGTTCCTATAACATATATCTCCAGATTTGTTCATTTCTTTTTTTCATTACCTCAAACTTGCTGATTCCTAGTCAGAGATAACATTTTCTGGCCTCTCTGATAAGAATATAACTCATGCCAACCACACATGGCTATGTGGATGCAAGCCTTAATGCAGACACTGCTACCACCGCCAGCTTCATGTTTGTCAAGGAAGCTGCTTTGGGTGGAGGTTTTAGTGCACAAGGCAACCCACACTTCTTCCCATGGCTAGGAGAACTCATAAGACTCTTATCTTTCTAGGCTTCTCCAAGAACTGAGAGCATTACATCATTCTCTACCCTTTCCTTCCTGTGGGAGGGGAGAGTTGGGGTGGATAGGATTAAACAGATGACCAGAAAAGTCATCCATGCATTCTCACTGAGCTCATCATGGGAGGGAGCATGGGATAATGGAGAGAACTTGGGATCAGAGGACCTGGATTCAGATCCTGCCTCTGGCATTTAATAACTCTGTGATTCGAATAAGTCACATAACTTCTCTAGGTTTCAGTGTCCTCATCTGTAAGATAGGGATAAAGACACCTGTAATGCTCATCTCACAGCTATTGTGAAGGTCAAGTGAGATCATGTGTGTAAAGCATCTTGCAACTTTAAAATGCTTTGTAAATGTCAGTAGTTGTTGTTATGATGCAGGAGTAATAGCATTAGTGGCAGCATTAGTGGTGCAGTAGATAGAGCTCTATTCTTAGAGCTAGGAAGACCTGAAATAAAATTCAGCTTCAGATATTTACTGTGACCCTGGGCAAGTCACTTACCTCTGTCTGTCTCAGTTTCTTTATCTGTAAAATGGAACTATCAAATAGTACATACCTCACAAGGTCCCTGGGGGGTGGGATGGGAGACAAAATGGGATGATATTTGAAAAGTGCTTTGCAAACTGAAGTACCTATAAATGCTATCTAATATTATTATCTTTTTCTTTTCTTTTGATCCCTTACTCAGTGTTCTAATTCACTTTTCTGCAGCCCCTCAACATTCTCACTGATTAGAATCCTTTTCCTAAATGCCCACGCCTGTGGCTAGAGCACTATATGCCTGTCTAGACCTCTGTTTGTCATCTGCTACTAGATTTCCTTGAAGCCAACTAGGCTTGTCTGAAACTGACCACCCATCAACCTGGTGTTCCATGATGTTCAAAGGTTCACTAATGTACAAATAACTTTTCTTGGTAAAGGCTCCTTTCAACACCAAGAAACTTGGTCTAATGGAAATTGAGATCAGTATCAAAAACTGAACTTAGCCATAAGGTCTGAGTGAAAATGAAAACTATGTGACTTATAAGGGCACAAAAATATGACATCATCATCATCATCATCATCATCACAACATCTGTGCTTTCATTAGTAGCCCTTCTGCACCTCAGTAGTTTCCCGATTGACAGTAGCAAAGAAAATTCATTCCTTGGCAGTCAGCCCTCTAACAATAAGCATCTAGGCATCCAGCCCAGCAGCCATGGAGTCTATCTTCAATCTATTCCCATGGCTTTCAGCTTTAGTAGAAATGGTCAGAGTACATGTTCCATTGAATAGCCTTTGAGATCCATGGTCACTTCCATGCCTGAAGAAAGGGATTATTATTACTATTGCTATTAATAACAATAATAACTTAGTATTTGTAGGAACTCATAGGACTTAATGCAAATTTTTAAAAGCACAAAAATGACTTGGAGTCTGAAGATCTAGGTTTAAACCCTGGCTCCATCAGTAACTAGCCATTTCCTTTCTTGGGGTTTCAACTTCCTCCTCTGTAAATTGGGGATAATAATGCTTGTATTACTTTTCTCATGAGGCTGTGGTGAGAAAAGTGCCTTGTAAATTGTAAAGGGTTATAAAAGTGTGAATTGCTATTGTAACCGTTTTTAGAGCTTTTAAATTTTTATAGCATGCTTTCCTTACCTTGTGAAGTAAGTAGTAGCACTATTACTTTTCCCACTTACTTCAGAAAATAGCAGTAGCTAATCAGATTCAAATCCAGCTCTACTGGCTCCAGATTCAATGAACTTTTACCAAACTGCCTTATACCCTTCGATTTCCTCATCATCCTCACTGCCACCATTTATCACAACAGCAATTTAACTTTGCGGGACATATTAAGCTTTGGAGGAGTAGACAGTACATTGAAAATAGCTTCTTCAATATGCCACCTTGTGGCAAAGACTTGTAACTACACTATTTCATTCATCAAATGAATTGAACAATTTTGCGGAACTCGTGGTCAACCCTGTGAGAGTGTCCTGTTTTACAGTGGTGTCAAGCTCAAATAAAAATGATCCTTGTGGACCCTTATGTTGACATATTAGCGTTATGGATATTATATTATATTTTAAAAATTATTTTCTTAAATTTTTCCCGATAACATTTTAACTTGGTTCCCCAGCACTTAGGAGTTTAGGGGACCATAAGTTAGACACTTCTACATAGAATATGGAAGATAGAGATACAGTTATTGCTTTCAGGACTTTCATAGTATGGGTAGGCAAAGGGGAGAGGGAAGAGGGAGAATCAAGATACTTGAAGCAGTCTAATAAAGAAAATAAGTCATGAAATAAATAATGAGATGCAGCACTGTGTGGTGGGGAAAGTCAAAAACCTTAGTCTGAAGTTGCAACAACACTTAACTAGCTATGTGGACTTTAGCAAGTCACTTAAAGAGCTCCATGCCTCAATTTCCTTACTGCCAAATAGATGACAGGCAGGATGGCATAGTAGATAGAGAGCACATTGGCTACATGATCCTGAAGCTGTGTCAATTAACCTCTCAGGGTCACTAACAGATCTCTAAGTTATAGAGAAGGTGCCTATCCACATTGGTGGAAGAAGTTCCTCACCAAGGAATTCTCTGTACCAACAAAATCATAACTTTTTTTTAAAAAATGTGGATGATAATCTTTGCACTACCTACTTTACAACCTCATTGAAAAAAGGATGTGTAAATTTTCACTATTTTAAGAACCTAAATGAAGGCTCAGAGATCACACCTACTATAGGAAACAAGAAGTAGGAGGGATCCCTGAAGGTTTGAGTGGCTAAAAATGACTTTTTGGAGGGAGAGGGCCTTTGAGATGGATCCTCAATGATAGGTAGGGTTTGAATTGCCAGAGCAAGGTGTATTGGGCATCTCTACCAAGGAGAACAGGATAACTGATTCATCTTTAGACAAATAGGCCTGGGAGAAACCTTAAGGATAATGTAGTCCAATCTACTTGTTTTTACAGATGAGGAAACTGAGACACTTCAAAGAAAAAGGACCTGCCTCTGCCACTCAGTGAGAATGTATCAAATAGTAGTGTTCTCATTTCTAAAATCTAAGGCAATGAGGTAGAGTAGAAAGAATACTGAATTTGGATTCAGAAGGTCAGGAGTTCAAGCCCTGACTGTCATTTATTACTTGTGTAATTTTTGTGGAAAATCACTTTGCTTCCCTGAACCTCTGCTTCTTCCTCTGTAAAATGATGACCCTTAAGGTCTCTTCCAACTCTAAAACCATGTTTTAAAGATCTATTGCCTCAAAAGTCCCTTCCAACTCTAAAATCATGTGGTTTAGATAGTAGAAAGAGCTTCCAGAGGTCATCTAGTGTACACTCTTGTCTCTAGGTAGCACTTTAAGTAGATCTACCATCATCATTGTCATCATTATCACCACCACCACCACCTTAACCATCATCAACTACAAAAAATAGCACCCATTTTAGTTGAGCTTTAGAATAAATATTTTTAAAAGTATTGTCACTTTATTGAGTTTTAGTACAGAGACTATGAGTAAAAAGAAAAAGGGGAAGGGAAGATTGGATACAAAATCATAATTAATTCTGACTAACAATAATAATTGTCATTGGATTATAAGGGCATTCAATTCTATGGTGCTTTAAGGATGCATTTCTCTCTCATTTTTTTACTTCTTTTTTAATTAATTAATTTTTAGTTTTCAACATTCATTTCCACAAGATGTTGAGTTCCAAATCTTCTCCTTATCTCTCCCCTCCCCCACCCCAAGATGGCAAGCATTCTGATTACCCCTTCCCCCAGTCTGCCTTCCTTTCTATCACCTCCCCCCCTTATCCGCTTTCCCCTTAGTTTCTTGTAAGGCAAGATAGATTTATATACCCCATTGTCTATATATCTTATTGCCTACTTACATGTAAAAACAATTTTTAACATTCGTTTTTGAAGCTTTGAATTCCAAATTCTCTCCCTTCTTCCCTCCCCACCCACCCTCATTGAGAAGGCAAGCAATCCAATATAGATTATACATGTGTAGTTATGCAAAACACTTTCATAATAGTCATGTTATAAAAGACTAACTATATTTCCCTCCATCCTATTCTGCCTCCTACTTATTCTATTTTCAAGGAAGTATTTTTCTCAAAACAACCCAGTGAAGGGAAGTAGGTACTACAAGTACTATCACTCATTTTATAGAAGAGGCAACTAAGTCTCAACAGAATGAAATGATACCCGGTGTTCGATGTGGTATCAGAATCAACACTGGAATAAAGATATTTTGAGTCTACAGGGTCCTTTGACTATATTTTCTTATTACATATCAAGAAGTGAAATGCAGTGGAAAGAGGTAGCTGTGTTGTGGTAAAAAGAACACTGGATTTGCAATCAAATTTGGCTTCAAGTCCAGGCTCTGTCAGTGACTCTTTCTGTGACCTCCAGCAAGTACTTCCCCTTTCCAAGCTCAAGGTTGCTTATCTGTAAGAAGAGGGCTACATACAGTACTAGTAGTACAGCACTGCTTCCTCATGGTCGTGTTGAGAGGCTCTAATGAGAAAACAGCTGGAAAAGTACTTTGAAACTGTCAAGTGAAGGTTTGAGGTTATTCGTTACCAAGGGTTAACAAAGTAAGATTTTGGTTACTACATTGGAAATGTGGCCCAGCTCTGGGAAAGGTTTGGGTTTGGATGGAAATTTGTTTACAAGGCTTGTCCAAAGGAATTGGCTATTGGGGCAAACCTATATCTTTCCCCTCAGTGCTAAAGAGCACTCTGGAATCCATTAGTTAATTCAGACTGAGTAAACTCTCTACTCTACTCTGCGCCAAAGACTATAAAAAGGAATATTGAATTGTTCCTCAGAGAGGCCCTGGCTTCCTCAAACTGGCTATTCAGGGTTTCTCCCAGACACAAGCTCAATTCCCAATAAAGAGGTGGAGCCTCTGCCTTAACAACAGGGTTGAGGAAGAAGAGGAGTTAGGGAGGGGAAGGGGCAAGAAAGAGGAGAAAAGAGAAAGAAGAGAGAAGAGGCATGGAAGCTTGGGGGGAACAAATGTGTTTGTGATTTGAGGGGTGAGTGAACCAGAGGATTGGTATTTGTAAATGTCATCAGCCTAACTGGCTCCAAATCAAAAGGGTAGATTTCAGATAGAGAGTGGTGAGAGGGAGGACAGGGTAGGGAGGATTTAAAGTTAGTGAAGGAGTAAGGAATAGAGAAGAGTAAATATAAAACATACATATGCATCTGAGGTACAAAAACCAGACTCTGGCTCTTTGTCAGCCAGGTGAGAAGGCAAGAAAAGAGGAAATGTGGTCAATGGAAAGAACAATGACCAAAGTAGAAGACCTGTAATCTGCCATTTATTTGCTGTGTGATCTCAGACTGGAATCATCAATGGCTCCCTTGAGCCTATAAAATATAAACACTTCATCTTGACATTGAGATAACTTTATAATCTGGACCCATCCTATCTTTCCAGGCTAATTGCACATGCTCCCCTTTGTGCATCCTGCATTCAAATCAAACTAATCTACTTTCTATTCCCTAAACTTGGCATTAATCTTCATCCTCCCATGCCTTTATGCACTCCTCAGGTCTGAAATCCATTTCCTCCTCACCTCCACTTCTGAGAATCTCTACCTGCACTCAAGGCTCAGTCCATTTGCCATCTTCCCCAAGAAGTCCTTCATTAGCTCTCCAGTTACTGTTCTCTTCCTCCTCTAATGGTCTTGGGCCTGCTTTTCTGTATCTGCCAAATAGAGCATTAGCTCTATGAGTGAAAGGACTTTTCCATCTTGTCTTTGTATTCCCCCAGTGTCTAGCTTAGGGCCCTACATGCAGTATATGGTCAATAAATTCTTATTGGATTGTTCTGGAAAACTTCTTCCGCTCTCTAGACCTGATGGCTCACTTATATCATGAGAGAGTTATAGTCAATGATTTCTAAAATCCCTTCCATCTCCAGCTAGAAAGTCAAAATTGAAAAAAAGAGATACATTCTGTCCTCAAAGGGCTCATATTAAGCTGGGGAATGGAGGCAGGAGAGAAAAGATAGAGCAGGTATTCAGCTAAATATAAGACCAAGCTGAGTATAATGGGGCAAAGGAGAGCTGTTGACAAAGTGCTTTAGAAAAATTTGAGAAGGGAAAGGGTATTTCAACTGGGGAGTTCAAGGAAGATGGCCCAGGGCTGAGCCTCACAGGAAGAGAGTCTGAAAAGCCAAGATGAAGCAGATCTGCATTCTAGACTGGGCAGTCAGCCTGCATGAATGCATAGAGGCAGGAGAAAGTCAAGGTCAAGCTCAGAGGACCATTATCAGAATCCATTTTGTGAGATCACTAAATACATGAAAGGGACTGTTGTACTCTACAGGTAATAGGGAGCCACTGAAGGTGTTTTTGGTGAGGGGTAAGGGTGGAAGGAAGGCAATAAAAATGTCAGACTTGGGCCTTAGAAATGTTATTATCTCAACTGGGTGGAGTAAGGATTAGAAGCCAGGAGTCTGGTTTGGAGTTACTACAATACAGTGGTATAGGAAAGAGGTAAAAAAGTACCTGAATTAGGATGGTACTTTTGTGAGGGAAAAGAACGAGCTAGATTCCCTGATTTTCTCTCTCCCTCTACCCCATTTTAAATTTCTTTCTCTGTGATCTGCCATTTACTCACTATGTGATCTCAGACTGGAACCATCATTGGCTCTCCTGAGCCTATAAAATATAAACACTTCATCTTGACATTGAGAGCACTTTATAATCTGGACCCATCCTATCTTTCCAGGCTAATTGCACATGCTCCCCTTTGTGCATCCTGCATTCAAATCAAACTAATTTACTTTCTATTCCCTAAACTTGGCATTAGTCTTCATCCTCCCATGCCTTTATGCACTCCTCAGGTCTGAAATCCATTTCCTCCTCACCTCCACTTCTGAGAATCTCTACCTGCACTCAAGGCTCAGTCCATTTGCCATTTCCCCCAAGAAGTCCTTCATTAGCTCTCCAGTTAGTGTTCTCTTCCTCCTCAACCTACTTACTATTCCCTAAACTTGGCATTGCTTCCTCTTTCTCTGGGAGCAGTTATCAATCAACATTACTGGACAGCTGGACAGCATGTATCAATTAATCAATGGTCCCAGAACTCTATTCACCATTCTTAACTTCCCAGACCAAAGCTCACTTACCTCCCTGGCAAGTATTTCTCTCTATGTGTTGTCTTTCCCTATTAGAATGTAACCTCTTTGTGCCACCTCACACCTATCAGATTGTCTAACATGATAGAAAAGAAAAATGCTGGAAGGAGTGTGGAAAAATAGGTACACTAATGCATAGTTGTTGGAACTATGAACTGGTCCAACGCTTCTGGAGAATAATTTGAAACTATGGCCAAAGGACTATAAAACTGCACACCTTTTGACCTAGTAATACTATTTCTAGGTCTGTACCCCAAAGAGACCAAGAAAAAGGAAAAGGACTCATATGTACAAAAATATTTAAAGCAGCTCCTTTTGTGATGACAAAGAATTGGAAACCAGGTGGTTCCTATCAACTGAGGAATGACTGAACAAAGTTGTGGTATACATTTGTGATGGAATACTATTGTGCTGTTAAGAAAAGATGAAGAGATTGGTACCAAAAAAATCTGGGAAGACCCACATAAGCTGAAGCAAAGTGAAATGAGATGAAGTAGAAGAACAATGTACACATCAACTGTAATTGTAATGATAATCAACTAGGAAAGACTTAGCTACTCTAATCAATAGAATGATCCACAACAATTCCAAAGGACTCATGATGAAAAATGCTATCTACCTCCCAAGAGAGAACTGATTAACTCTGAGTGTAGATTGAAGCATATTTTTTTCAATTTATTTTTCTTCCTTGTTTTTATAACATGGCTAATGTAGAAATGTTTTGCATGACTTCATATGTATAATGAATATCATATTTCTTGCCTTCTTGATGGATGGGGGAGGGGTGGAGAGAGGGATAGAATTTGGAACTGAAAATAAATTTTTTTTAAAGAATATAACCTCTTGAATGTAGACTGTTTTAATTTTATATTTGTATTCTAAATTGTGCACAGTGTGTTATGCATAGTAAGCACTTAACAAATGCCTTTTCTTTCATCCATTCATCCATCTATCCACCCATTCATTCATTCACTGGGAGATTTCTGGTCCATGTTTTAAGGGTCCTTTCAGCTCAACATTCCAGGTTCTGATTTCATAATCTGATTTATCTTCTAGTTCTAACATTTAACTCTATTCAAATTATACAGAATTGGAGGGCCACTAAACACAGAATAACACTATATCAAACATAATAAGTGATCATGTAACATGATGAATGACTATATAATAAACTTGCTAAATATCAATTGCTAAATACAATACATTTGATAAAACAGAATGCAACAAGTGTAGCAAATTACAATATAAACCGATGACAGTTTCTAAATGAAAATGTAATAAATAACAAGGGACTGACCTTGAATTAAAGTAAATGGTAAATAATGGGAGATGTCTTGGTATAGATAATAACCTGGAAGTCAGTAGACAGGTTTTGGCTCTCTGTTACTGCTAACTTGCTTTGTGATATGGATAAAAATCACTCTCTCTTTTTTGGACCTTAGTTCTTTCAAGTGTAAAATGGAGAAGTGGTACTCGAAGTTCCCTTCGAGCTCAAAAACTATGTAGAATGTGAGTAGTTTCAAGGGTTTAAGTTACTCTCACTGTTAGGAGTACTTGCATTTTAATAAAAGATTACTGAAGACAAAAACCCATCTCTTCTCTCCACTTCTGCTGTCGCATTCTTCCTTCAAGTTCTCATCATCCTTCATCTCAACTATTGTAACATTCTTTTAACTTCTCTCCCAGTCCTCTGCATCTGCCCTCTCTGCTCTGTCCTACTTGCAGCTCCTGAAGTGGTCTTTCTAATGCACAGATTTCATCACATGACTCCTCTGCCCAAAGACATTCACTGTTCTCCTTTACCTACAGGATAAAAGACAAATGCTGTGCTCTGGTTTGAGGCCATCCTTAATTTACTTACAGCTATCTGCTTCACCCAGTCTATTGCAATCAGTCAACAAATTTATTAGGTATTCGCTATGTGCTAAGTGCTGGGTATACAAATAAAGACAGTTCTTGCCCTCAAGGAGTTTATATTCTAATGGGGGAGACAATATGAAAATAGCTAGGTTTTACAAGATATAGATTAGGTGGAAAGTCAACTTGGAGGAGAATGTGAAGGAGAAGAAGGTAAGGGACCCAGGAAAAGGCCTCCTACAGAAAGTGGGATTTGCATTGAGTCTTTGAGAAAACCAGAGAAACTGAGAGGTAGAGGTGAAGGGATGAAATCATTCTAGGCATGGGGGACAAACAGTCAATATGTCAGTTTGTGGAGGGAAATAGAGGGCCAGGAGACTGGAATGATAGAAAAAGGCCACGTTATGAAGTACTTTGAACACCAAACAGATGAGATTATATGTGATCTTGAAAGTGGTTATTAGAGAGCCATGGGAGCTCATTAAGGTGGGGAAGAATATGTTTAGTATAATCATACCTACATTTACAAAAAGATCACCATCCCTAAGAGATCATAAAAATGGGAAAGGGTCCCACATGTACAAAAATATTTATAGCAGCGCTCTTTGTTGTGGCCAAAAACTGGAAATCAAGGTGATGCCCATCAATTGGGGAATGGCTGAATGAATTATGGTATATGAATGTAATGGAATACTGTTGTGCTACAAGAATTGATGAACAGGAACATTTCAGAGAGGCATGGAAAGACTTATATGATCTGATGCTGAGTGAAAGGAGCAGAACCAGGAGAAATTTGTGCACAACAACGACCACAGTGTGCCAGAGTTTTTTCTGGTAGACTTGGAACTTCATTGCAATGAAAGACTTAAAAAAATTCCTGAGGGGGCGGAGCCAAAATGACAAAGTAGAAAGATGCACATACACTAGCTCTTACCCCACAGCCCACAAAATACCACAGAACAACAGAGTGGAGGAGATTTCTAGCCCAGAGTGACCTGAAAGACTGAAGGGAAAAATCTGTCCAACCAGACCAGAACAGAGCCCAGCTCAGCCTTGGCCACACAGCACTCAGAGAAGCAAATCCGAGCAGGCTTCAGGGACATAATTTTCAGTGGCAGCACAGATCCCTCAACCCACAGGTGCCAAAGGGCAGTGAAAGGGTCTTTTCAGCTGACCAAGAAGGGAGCAGGGTGTCCCCATAACTCGAGCCTCCTCAGGCAGCAGCAGTGGAGGCAGCAGTGGACAGGGGCTCCCAAAGCAGGCAGCAGCCCACATCCATTGTAGAAGGTCCCATTGTAAAGCCCTTGAGGGATCTGAGCCCTGTGTGGCAGCCCTGCCCCCACCTAAGCAGTTGATCTTAATCTCACACTGAATAGCAGCCCTGCCCCTGCCTAAAGCCCCTGAGGCTTTGGAGCAGCTCATCTGAATCTCAGCCCCCAGTGCTGGTGGAACTAGAGGCCAGATAGTTAGGAAGAGGAAACTCAGAAATCAGTTAACTGGCTGGGAAAATGGCCAAAAAAGGGGGGAAAAATAAGACCATAGAAGGTTATTTTCTTGGGGAACAGGTATCTCCCTCCATCCTTTTGGATGAGGAAGAACAAGGCATACTGTCAGAGGAAGTCAAGGCCTCTGCCTCCAGGGCCTCCAAAGGAAACTTAAACCGGGCTCAGGCAATAGAAGATCTTAAAAAACAAGTTAACAGCTTACTAAAGGAGAACCAAAAAAATGCTGAGGAAAATAACAGCTTTAAAAAGAGGCTAACTCAATTGGGAAAAGAGGTCCAGAAAGCCAATGAGGAGAAGAAGACTTTGAAAAGCAGAATTAGCCAAATGGAGGAGTAGGTCCAAAAGCTTACTAAACAAAATAATTTGTTGAAAGAGAGAATTGAGTTCAGGGCAATGAATGACTATGAGTTAAACCAAGAAGTTAGTAAACAAAACCAAAAGTTTGAAAAAAATAGAAGATGATGTGAAATATCTCATTGGAAAAACCACTGACCTGGAAAATAGATCCAGGAGAAAGAATTTAAAAATTATGGGACTACCTGAAAGCCATGATCAAAAAAAGAGCCTAGACCTTATCTTCCATGAAATTATCAAGGAAAACTGCCCTAATATTCTAGAACTAGAGGGCAAAATAAATATTGAAAGAATACACCGATCACCTCCTGAAGGAGACCTGAACAGAGAAACTCCTAGGAATATTGTGGCCAAACTTCAGAGTTCCCATATCAAGGAGAAAATACTGCAAGTAGCTAGAAAGAAACAATTTGAGTACTGTGGAAATACAATCAGGATAACACAGGATCTGGCAGCTTCAACATTAAGGGATTGAAGGGCTTGGAATGGGATACTTCAGAGGTCAAAGGAATTGGCATTGAAACCAAGAATCACCTACCCAGAAAATCTGAGTATAATACTTCAAGGGAATAAGTGGTCATTCAATGAGATAGGGAACTTTCAATCATTCCTACTGAGGAAAAGACCAGATCTGTATAGAAAATTTTACTTCCCAAGACAAGAATCAAGAGAAGCATGAAAAGGCAAACAGGAAAGAAAAATCATAAAAGACTTTCTAAAGCTGAACTGTTTACATGACAACATGGAAAGAAAATATTTATAACTCTTGAATCTTTTATCAGTATTTGGCTAGATGGAAAGATTGTACATACACACACACATACACATAAACATATATAGATAGAGAGTACAGGGTGTGTTGAATCAGAAGAGATGATATCCACACAAAAATAAAATAAAATAAAATAAAAATTAAGGGGTGAAAGAGGAAAATACCTGGAAGAGAAAGGGAGAAATGGAATGGGGCAGGCTATAACTCATAAAAGAGATAAGAAAAATCTTGTCAATGGAGGAGAAAAGGGAGAATGAGAGAGGGGGAAAATGAAGCTACTTTCTCCACATGTGGCTGAAGGAGGGAATAACATGCTCACTAAATTTGATATGAAAATTTATATCACACCACAGGAAAGTAGGGGAGGAGGCAACAAGTGGGGTGAGGGGAATGATAGAAGGGAGGGAAAATGGGAGAAGGAAATTACTAGAAAAAACACTTTCGAGAAGGGACAGGGTCAATTGTGGGGGGGAAAACAAGGGAGGATAGAGTAGGACAGAGGGCAATATAATTACTATTGCACAACATGATTATTATGGAAGTCTTTTGCAAAATGACACATATTTAGTCTGTATTGAATTCTTGCCTTCTCAGTGGGGATGGGTAGGGAGGAGGGAGGGAGAGAAGTTGGAATTCAAAGTATTAGTAACAAATGTTGAGAATTTTTATTGCATATAATAGGGAAATAAGAAATACAGGGAATGGGGTATAGAAATTTATCTTGCCCTACAAGAAAAGAGAGAAGATGAGGATAAGGGAAGGGTGGGGTGTCATAGAAGGGAGGGTACATTGAGGGAAGGAGTAATCAGAATGCAAGGTATTAGGAAGTGGGGGGAGGGGAGTGATGGGGAGAAAAATTGGACATGTTACAAAGTGAGGTAAAAGCAATTAGTATTAAAACAATTGACTGAATTAATTACTGAGAATAAATCAATGACATCTTTAGTTTGGGGAAAAGAATTTCAGTCTAAATTTCCTAGAGGAAGGTAACCTCAGGTAAAATTTGCCATTGATGGAAAAGTTAAGGTTTTAAAGGTAAATTTGATTTTATGATTGCTATTTAATCAGGAACTAGAACATGTATAGAAAGGCATGTAAGCCACTTAAGATTTGCCTCAAAAGATGTTCCTTAGCCAAAGTGAAATTATAATCATATTTGAAACCTGGTTATTGGAACTTGCCATTTTTAGATGCTATCAGACTATTAAGTGACTGTTCTTCTGAGTCTAACTCCAGGTATGGATAGCAAGAAAGGTGGTCTGGGCCTCCAATCCATAATGCCAGTAAGCTAGTGAGATGCTGGTATGAACTGCAAAAGGTGATGTCATGGTAAGGGTAGGAGAGCAACTGTTCAGCCTGGGCTGAGGTAGGATTCTCCTTACTCAGTTTCCCCGTTGACATCTGGCAGACTTTAAGCCTGACTGAATGCAAGTGGACAATCTAATCCTGCCAGGAATTGACATGAAGTTGGGGAGATGTTGTTTCCCTGCAATGTCCCTACTCTTGGTGGCAATTTCTTATAGTCAAAAGGTTTGTAAGCTTAGTACCAGATCTATTAAATTGTGGATTGTTGGTAGGGGAACATCCAAGGTCAAGTCTAGAATTGAGCTATTAGGTTTAGGACTTTGAGCCAACAACAATAGATTAGGGTCCTTTAATTCTTAGTAATACTGTGGAGACAAGGTCAAGAGGTCAAGAGCTTGTGGAGTTGGTAACATAAATATTGTTTGGGTCTCAGTTGGTTAATGTTTAAAAAAAAAATTCTTTTGTGGTCCATATTGTAAATGCTTTAAAAAGAAGTATCACCTGACCAAAAGTTTGAATTGTTTTATCTGTTATAAACTGTGTTAAAAATGAAAAATAAAATTAAGAAGAAAACAAAACAAAAATTCCCAATAGTCTTCTAAGGCAAAATGCCTTCCACCTCCAGAGAAACAACTATGAAATTCAATCACAGAGTGTAGCAGATCATTTGTGTGTGTGTGTGTGTGTGTGTGTGTGTGTGTGTGTGTGTATTGCATTTTGGCTTGTTAGATGATTTCTCCCACTCATTTTAATTCAATACAGCATGACTATAGTGAAAATGTATTTAATGGGAATGTATGTGTAGAATCTATACAAAATTGTATGCCATCTCTGGGAAGGAGGGGAGAAGGAGGGAAAAATAATAATCTAAGTTATATGGTACTGATTGTAGAACACTGAAAATAAATAAAATTAATTAATTTTAAAAAAATTAAAAAATCACCCTCAATTTCACTACTAGATGTATACGCCATGGAGGTCATTGATAGAAAAGAAAGGTGTTTTATATATGTATACACATATATGCATGTATATATAAAATAACTTACCTGAAATTGTAGTAAGCAGAGTCAAGAAAACAATATACACAATGACTAAACAATGCAAATGGAAAGAAAACAATCACAAAATAACCTAAGATAAATGTTGTAAAACTACAAAAAACCACCATGGCCCCCAAAGAAGAGATATGAGACGATACAAGACCCTGTTCCTTTACAGAGGTGGGATGGTCTATGGATGTAGAACGCTGAATGTCGTCAGATTTTTTTTTTTTTTTATGTATTGATCAGGTTGCAGATTTTTTTGGTCTATTTTAAAAAGTCATTATTATAGGATATATGGGATGCCTCTGGGGAGGAAGGAAAGGAAGCCATACAAGGGGGAATATACATATATATTGGAAAAAGTAAAAGACAGCACAAAAAATTATTTTTTAAAAAAGAAAAATCATTCTGACAGCAGACAACAGAGTGGGGAAGATCTTAACTAGTCTATAACAGTAGTCCTTTGGTACTCACGATTCCATGACTGAATCTTGTCTTCTCCTGCCTTTATGAATTTCCAGGCGGTCACTCATGCCTACATAATGGAGGCCCAGCCAGTGAAGCTTTATCCTCAGAACAAATGTATCATGCTCTGTGTGTTGTCAGCCCATGTGGAAGAGGCTAGTGAGTCTACTTCTAGAAAAGTAAAATGATGTGTAATGGAAGGGCCTTCTCCTATCCCTGAATGCTCACCCTATCCCCGCCCTCCCCCCCCAATTTGGACCATGCATAAACCATCCATCATTGAGATAACTGGGTGGCAGATTGATAGGGCATGAGGCTTGGAATCAGGAAGACTCAAGTTATAATCCTGCTTCCAATACCAACTAGCTGTGTGATCTTAAGCAAGTCACTTAACTTCTCTATATTTCAGTTCCCCTAATTTGTAAAATCAGAATAATAATGGCACTTATCTCACAGAGTTCTTGGAAGGATCAAATGAGTTACCATATGGGAAGCTTTTTACAAACTTCAAAGTATTATATACATGCCAGTCGTAGTTACTGCTGTTGCTAATGTTGCCATTTTTAAGTGGTTCTGATCTTCCAGCCATGTGGTGAAATGATGAACTATTGATTGTCTGCTGAGCCAGAACTGGAGTACATTCAAAAGCCTTTAATTGATTAAAGCAAAACAGAGAAGAAAAAGACAGTTTTTCCTTATTCTCCTTGGCCAGTGTATGAGTGTGAGAAACAGTGCTGTAAGCCTTTGGTTGTGAGAGGTCTTGGACCAGGGGTGGGGAACCTGCAGCCTCGAGGCCACATGTGGCCTTCTAGGTCCTTGGGTGAGGCCTTTTGACTGAATCCAAGTTTTACAGAACAAATCCTTTTATTAAGGGAATTTGTTCTGTGAAGTTTGGATTCAAAAGGCCACACTTGGGGGTCTAGAAGACCAAAGTAGCCTCCAGGCCACAGGTTCCCCACTCTTTCCTTGGACCTTCCCATCTGGGGTCAACAAGTAGCTCCCAAATATAAATTTCTGTTCCTTGTGTCCTTGCATTTGGCTTTTTTCCTACACTTTAGCAGAGTACTGGAGACAGTAACAACCTTGTGAGCTTTGAAAGGTCAGAATCATGTACTCCTGAAGTTCTGGGAACTAGAGTCCATACTAAGATTTGGCAGAAGCTAGATGGTAAGGAGCAAAATCCCAAGTGACTAGCTTGACAGCCTAGTGGTAACAGAGGGAAGGAAGAGTCAGCATTTGAAATTTAATGTGGGGTGAAAGCTTTGCAGAAATTGCAATCAGCTTGAACCTACCTTCCCCAAGAACTGAGGTGGAATAGGAGATAACCTGGCTTCAGGTTAATCCGACATGAACTACAGCTCTTGGACCTCCAAAGACTCAACATCCTGACTTTTTGAAGGGTTATAACTGTCTCTAGTACTCCTCCACATAAAATTAGGAAAGAACACACACCAAAAGGCAAAAAATAGAGTCGTGTATTTATGAACCACATATTGGCTCTAGATGGGGAGAGCCCAAGGCCTTGCCCCCTTAGCATTATCTTGCTCATCTGAATAAGAGTTAGGAAGGAACCAGAAAGAACAGTCCCCTAGTTAGTTCTACTTTTCACTCTGGCTGGTTAATTCTTTTTGAATGCACCCCAATTCTTGCTCAGCAACCAATCAATAGCTCTTCTCTTTTTCATGCGTTTAGAATACTAGAATTAGTTACAGAATATCAGTGCTTGCTCTAAATTTTAGAATGACCCTCTTTCATTATAGGTCACCAGGACTTTCCAGAAGCAGGCTCTCCAACCTCTTTTTCTTCTTTCAAATTTTAATTTATTCTGAATTGAACAAACACCAAATAAAACAGACATTTTCATATGCGTACTTGAATAGAAAAGGAGGATCATATATGAAACTTCTGATCTCTGTCATGTGTAGTTTGCTTTTCTTTTAAAGAAGATGATAACTTTAACTTGTAGCTTTCAGGGTTGCCCTACTTGTCTGTGCTTCTTTCTGTCTTCCTTCTGTTCTCACATTTATAGGAAAATATCTTAATAGCCTTTTTTTCTATTTCTTTTTTCTTATCCTATATCTATAATTCCTCATCCTCCCCAACATCATCCCTCCCCCAGCTTTAAGGAAAAGAAAAAGAAAGTCCCTTTAACAAATGGGTATATAGTCAATTAAAGCAAATTCCCACATTGGTTATGGCCAAGAAACTGTATATATTGTTTTGCATTTTGAGTCTGTCACATCTCTCATGAGGTAGGTGGCACATTTCATCATCATCAGTCTTCTAGAATTGTAGTTGGGAAAAAGGAGCCACATGTACAAATATATTTATAGCAGCTCTTTTTGTTATGGCCAAGAACTGGAAATTGATTGGATGCCCATCAATTGGAAAATGGCTGAACAAGTTGTGGTATATAAATGTAAATGTAAATATAAATGTATTGTGCTATAAGAAATGATGAGCAGGCAGATTTCAGAAAAACCTGGAAAAAACTTGTATGAACTGATGCGGAGTGAAGTGAGCAGAACTAGGAGAACACTGTACACAGTACCAGCCTTTGCGTGATGACTAACTTCATAGACTTGGCTCTTCTCAGCAATGCAAGGATCGAAGACAGTTCCAAAAGACTCATAATGGAAAATTCTGTCTACATCCAGAGAAAGAATTACAGAGTCTGAATGCAGATTGAAGCATGCTATTTGCTCTTTTTTCTTTTGTTGTTTTGATTTGTTTCTTCTTTCTCATGGTTCTTCCCAATGTTCACATGGATTATTTGTGCCTGACCTGTGGTAGAGCATTCCAACCTCATATTGATCTGATCAGGCATAGTTAGACACACTGAAACTTGACTCTAGCATAGCGATGCCATTTTGGTCCTCTTTGAGAACAACTAGCAACTACCAACCACCAACACCCACTGGTTCTAATAGTTCTTTACCACACGACTAATATGAAAATATGTTTCATACATAGAGCCTATATCAGATTGTATACTGTCATGGGGAGGGGAGGAAGGGGGAGAAAATTGAAAACTTAAAAGCTTGTGGAAGTGAATGTTGAAAACAAAAGATAAATAATTTTAAAAAAGAAAGTGCTATAAGAAAACTGACACCTCAAAAAAAAGAAAAAAATAGAATTGTAGTTGGTCATTGAATTGACTAAAGTTCTCAAGTCTTTCAAAGTTGTTCTTCTTTTTGTTGTTGCTGTTATATAAATTGTCCTTCTGGTTCTGCATACTTCATTCTGCATTAGTTCACACAAGTCTTCACAGGTTTCTCTGAAATTGTCCATTTGATATTCCTTATAGCACAACAATATTCCATTACATTCATATACCATAATTAGTTTAACCATTCCCCCACTAGATGGTGGACACAGTGTTTAGTTCTTTGCTACTGAAAAAAGATCTGCCATCAATAATTTTATACAAATGGGTCCTTTTCCTCTATCTTTGATCTCTTGGGGCCTGATATTACTATTATGTGGTCTAATGGTATGGGTAGTTGAGTAACTTTGGGAGTATAGTTCTAAACTACTTTCTAAGATCACTGGACCAATTTACAGCTCTAGCAACAGTGCATTTGTGTGTCCTGGCATTTTTCACATGAACTGGTTGTGGGTAGAGAATACTGCTCCTCTCTGAGTATGGAGCTCCAATTCTAGGCTTTCATTATACCTGGAATGAATTCCAGAATAGTATGAAAAGAGCAGTAGATTTAGAATGATAGGATTTGGGTTTGAATAGTAACTATGTTACTTACTTCCTCTGTTACCTTGGGCAAGTCTCTCAATCTTCAATTGTAAAATGAAGACTTTAGACTCAATAATTTCTAATGTCCATTTGGTGAGCAGAGCCTTCCCAGCATTAATAGTTCCTGCCTTTTCTTAACCTCAACCCCCAAGCCTTCACACAGGTTTCCATTGGCTTACAATGTTCTCCTCCCTCTTCAATGGTGTCACGTGGAACAGTGTGCTTAGGAAGACCCCAAGACTTTTCTATGCACCAGATTTCTCCCAGAGAGTTTATGGATGACCCCTTACTGTGCTAATTCTGAGTGCTAAGTGCCAGGAGAAGACCTCAGAGCCCTATTTAGAGAATAGCATTTCAAGTGGCACAGGGGAAAGAGTCTAGGTGTGACTTTTGATTCTTCTCCTTGCTAGTGAAGTGACCTTGTTCAAATCACTTCTCCTTTGCTGGCCTCAGTTTTTTCATTCATAAAATGACAGAGCTGTACTCAATGAGCTCTAAGGTCCCTAGCTATAAAATTCTATATGCTAAAGTCTCTTGAAGCTAGAAATTCTCCAGGTTCATGATTTCCTTCTGCCTGGGTCATGTGTAGTTTCTTACCCTTACCTACTGCCCTTAGGCCTTAAAAGACTGGCTCATAACAGGAGGTAGGGGAATGAGTTTCCTGGTGTTAAAAAAAATGGCTACTATTCCCAAAAAGTCCAGTGCTTTGTCTGGAGCCTGCCAGGAAGGCTTCAGCAGCTGACCCAGCCTATTCTTTTGGAAAGAAAGGCAGGAAGTTTTCATAGGAGCCCCCGTAACAACATTTCACTCCCCTTAGAAATTGCTGTGCTATATTTTAAATCTCTACCAAAAATCTCTGCCCAGCCCCTAGTCATGACAAAGGCGTATCCTCATTGCATGTGCACATATGTGTCTGTTTACATGCATATGTGAAGCTGCATTGTATGTATATAAGCATGCCAATTTATGCTGTGTTGTTTGTATGTGCATATGGAGGAGTATGTTATACTCAGGTGTGTGCACATGTCTACAAGGGCTGTCATATGGTAGAAATATTAAACTTGTTCTGCTTGTTCCCAGAAGGCAGAAAAAGAACGATCAGGAAGAAGTTGTAGGGAGGCAGTTTATGGCTCCATGCAAGAAAAACCTCCTAATAATTGGAGCAAAGGAAAACCTTGTAATACTTAGAACTAGAGAACATTAGAATGAGCTATCTAGGGAAATGATCTTCAAGATCTACCAAAGACCTTCAAAAGGTCACTAAAGGACAGCATCTTTCATCTGGGATATTGTAAAGGTACGGATTGGACTGGCTGACTCTGAGGTCCCTTTGTACTTGGAGATTCTGTGAAATGTCTGATCACATTATATTGCATTTACACCTCTTCGTGTGCATATGAGCACAAGATACAGTACCTACTTCTGTGAAGTGATGGGAAGAACATGGGTCAAGATATGCCCTTCAAAGCTTAATTTAAATGACACCTCCAGAAAACTTTTCTTGAGCTCCTCCAAATGGAAGTGAACTTTGCTTTCTTGAACTTCACATTTCCTATACTGGGTAATTTCTTTACGTCCTTATTATTGCTCTATTTTGTATGAAAAATATCTGAGACATTTGAATTTGACTTTGAGAGACAGGAAAGACATTAACGAGTGGGCTTGAGGTGAGGGCGCATTTCAGGTGTAGGAAATGATGTGAGTAAAGGCAACCCTCTCTATTTTTGTACAGCTCTAATTGTTAGGCAAATTTTCCTCATAGCACATAAATTCCTTCTTTCTTCAACTTCTACTCATTTCTTCTAATTATGTTCTCTGGGTCCAAGCAAAACAAATGTAATCCTCTTCTTTGTAACAGCTCTTGAAACACTTGAAGACAGCTATCATGTCCCCATTAAGTCTTCATTTCACCATGCTAAGGAACCCAGTTCCTTCAAAATACTGTCATATAATATATCCTGAAGCCCTTCAGCAGTCCGAGTAGACTCCTTTGCCCACTGTTTTTCAATTCATCAATGTCCTTCTTAAAAGAAGGGATCCACCACTGGAGACAGTACTCCAAGTGTGGACTGACTCACTTTTCTACTAAATTAACCACTTAATCAACAAGCATTTCTTAAACACCTCTTGAGCTGGGTGCTAGGGATACAAAGACAAAAATTAAACATTCCCTGTTTAACCTCAATTTATTCAATATTATTTATTTAATAAAATGATTATTATTGATCATATAGTTTAAATTTTATATCACATTAAGCAGCAAATCAAAGAATATAGTCAATAAATAATGGCTATTAGCTTCATTTTAAATTTTATAAATGTATTATGTAATTGTAATTTAATGTTATTCTAGATATAAAAACAAATATCTTTGTTTAATAACATGTGTGGGGCTCAGAGTTAATTTATTAACTAATGTGAGAAGTTAAAATTTTATGATTAATAGGAAAGTACCAGAGTATACCCAGATTACTTTAGAACCTGCGATGAGCATGGATGAGGAAACTGAGCTGGAGTTGAGTGTTAAGGCAGTAATGCTGTCAAAACAGGGAATTAGCCTTGTCTTGCATGGAAATTTAAGAAAAAATCAGAGTCAATTTTCTAGCCTGGGTTGGCACAGGAAGAGAGACCAAGAGGTTCATGGACACTGGGAAGAGGGAGCTAGGAATAGTTATGGGGAACTTTCTACATGGAGAAAGAATGTGTACCATGTACAAGAAAGTGCCCAGATCCAGTGCAAAAGGATATGAAGGGTACAGGAATAGATGCCAATTGTCAGGTCTGTTACTCACAATATTCAGTTCTAGGTCACATATCTAGGGTGGATTGAGGAGGGGAATAGTCTAAGGGGCATATTTCAGGGTAAAGAGCAGTTGTGGGTCCAAGGCTGTGGACCAAGAAAGAAGCAAGTTCAGAAACAAGTAGAAGCTATCCTGACCCCAAGAATGGAACAGTTTTATCTTCCAGTCCAGTATGAAGCCCTCAGTAGAATAAAGAGGTCAGAAATCCCACAACAAGGGGGAGCCTGAGGTTCCTTTACTCTGCACCAGTTGAGTTTTCCAGCTGGTTAATTGTGGCTGAGGAAAGTTTACAGGCATTCTGCTCAAATGCCAAACCCAGATCAGGAACTTGGAGAGCTCAGAACAAGGAAGGGGACATCATCTTTTGTCCTAAATCAGACAACTTCAGAAGCACTGAAAACTTGAGCTTTCCCTGAGATCCTGGAGTAACGCAACACTCAATACCCCCCAAAAAGTGGCAAGGATCAATTCAAAAGTGCACAGAGTTGGTCCTATCATCAAGTCCAAAGTCAAGAAATAGTCTAGAAGAATGAGATAATAATAATCCCACCATAGAAAGTTATTATGGTGACAGACATGCTCAAGACATGAAATCAGAAGAAAATGATTCCAAAACACTGGCAAGCAAAGTTTCTAAGAAAAATACAGCTTAGGCATAGATTCAACTGGAAATCCTGGAAGAGTTGAATCAATTTTTTTAAAAAAGAGTTGCAACAATTTTTTTTATCTATAAAATGGGAGCACTAGTTGAAAATATTGGAAAAGAAATGAGAGCTATGGGAGAAAGAATTGAAAATGGAATTAACTAACTGACACAAGAGGTACAAAATTTTGCCCAATCAACAACTCCTTAAAAATTAAAACAAATCAAATAGAAGCCAATAGCTTCATGAGCAATGAAAAATATATATTTTAAAAAGCCAAGGAGAGCAAAAACAGAGAAAGAAAAACATAGACCAATTTCCTTAATGAATATCAATGTAAATTTTAAAAAATAAAGTACTAGCAAGGAGATCACAGCAATATATCATGAAGATCATACACAATAATCAGGTAGGATTTATGCCAGGGATTCAGAATAGGTTCAATATCAGGAAAACTATCAACATAATTAACCATATCAATAACAATAACAACAAAAATCATATGATTCTATCAATAGGTGCAACAACCAAAAAAAAAAAAAGCCTTTCACAAAATACAACATTTATTCCTATTAAAAACACTAGAAAGCATAGGAATCAATGGAACCTTTCTCAAAATGATAAGTAGTATCTATCTAAAACCAAAAACAAACTTGTAACAGGGGATAACGAGAAGCCTTTCCAGTAAGATCAGGAGAGAAACAAGGATGTCCATTATTACCACTATTATTCAATATTGTATTGAAATGTTAGCTGTAGCAATAAGAAAAGAAATAGTAACTGAAGGAATAAAAATAGACAATGAGGAAACAAAACTGTCCCTCTTTGCAGATGATATGATGGTGTACGTAAAGAACCCTAGAAAATCACCCAAAACACTAGTTGAAACAACTTCAGCAAAGTTGAGGATATAAAATAAACCCACATAAATCATCAGCATTTCTATATATTGCCAACAAATTCCAGCAGGAAGAGATAGAGAAATTCCATTTAAAGTAATTGCAGATAACATAAAATACTTAGGAGTTTACCTGCCAAGACAGACACAGGGATTATAGGAACACAATTACAAAACACTGCACACACAAATAAAGATAGATCTAAACAATTAGAGAAATAGTAGTTGCTCATGGATAGACAAAACCAATACAAAATTACAATTCTACCTAAATTAATTTACTTATTCAGTGCCATATCAATCAAACTACTAAAGAATAATTTTATTGAGCTAGAAAAAGCAAGAACAAAATTCATCTGGAAAAACAAAAGGTTAAGAATATCAAGGGAATCAATGAAAAAATGTAAAGAAAGGTGGGAGGCAGTTCCAGATTTCAAACTATACTACAAAGTGGTAATCAACAAAACAATCTGGTACTAGTTAGAAAAATAGTGATCGGTCAGTGGAAAAGATTAGGTCCAATACACAGTACTAAATAATGATATTAATCTAATGCTAATAAACCCAAAGACCTAAGCTTTGGGGGATAAGAACTCAACATTTGACAAAAAAAGTTCCTGAGAAAACTGGAAATGTTTTGCAAAATCTAGGCATAGATCAATATTTCATACCATTTATCAAAACAAAGTCAAAGTGAATAAACGATTTAGAAATTAAGGGTTACATCATAACTCAATTAGAGGAGCGCAGGAAAATGTACCTATGAGATCTATAGATAAGGGAAGAATGTTTGACCAAACAAGAGATAGAGGAGATTACAAGAAGTATAATAGATCATTTTGATTACATGAAACTAAAAAACTTTTGCACAAAGCTAATGTAGTGAAAATTAGAAGGAAAATAGCAAAGTGGGAAAAAATTTGCAACAAGTTTTCTGATAAAGCTCTTATCTTTCAAGCATATAGGGAATTTATAAATTCATAATTTATAAAAATTTATAAAAATAAGCCATTCCCCAGTTAACAAATGCTCCATGGATATAAACAGGCAGTTTTCAGAAGAAACCAAAGCTACCAGTAGTCATATTAAAAAGTGCTCTAAATCACTGATTAGGGAAGTAAAATTAAGACAACTCTGAGGTACCACCTCATATCTATCTGATTGGCTAACATGGCAGAAAAGGAAAATGTCAAATGCTGGAGGGGATGTAGAAAAATTGGAACACTAATGAACTGTTGGTAGAGTTGTGAATTAGACCAACCATTCTGGAGAACGATTTGGAACCACACTCAAAAGGCTACAAAACTGTGTGTACCCTTAGACTCAGCAATACCACTACTAGATTTGTATCCCAGAATAATCAAAGCAAAGGGAAAAGGACTTATTTGTACAAACATATTTATAACAGCTCCTTTTGGTCCACCAAAGCAGTGGAAATTAAAGGGGTGCCCATCAATCGGAGAATGGCAGAACAAGTTGCGGTATGTGATTGTGATGGAATACTATTGTGCTATAGGAAATGATGAATGGAGTGGTTTCAGAAAACTCTGTAAGGACTTCTATGAATTCATACAACATAAAGTGAGTAGAACTAGGAAAACACTGTACACAGTATCAGCAATATTGTAACAAAGATCAGCTTTGAAAGACATAGCTACTCTGATCAAGACAATGGTCCAAAATAATTCCAGGGGACTCATAAGGGAAAATGTTATCTGCTTCTAGAGAACAGAACTGATGAACTCTGAATGCGGATTGAAACACACTTTTTAAACTTTATTTTCATTACTTTAATTTGGGGAGGGGTGTTTTGCAACATGGCTAATAACATAGAAATACATTTTTCACGACCTCATATACATAATCAAAATCAAAGTGCCTGCCTTCTCAAAGAGGAGGAAGGAGAGGAGGAGAGGGAGGGAAAGAATTTGGAACTCAAAAGTTATTTTAAATTATTGCTAATTTTTTTAACATGAAACTGAGAAATAATAAAATAAATATTTATAAAAGTCAAAAGACTGAAAAACATGAAAGAAAACATTAAGTTATCTTAAAGTAACTACAACTGACTTAGAAAATAGAGAAAAAAAATTTAAGAATCATTAAACTACCTGAAAGCCACCACCAAAAAAAAGAAGTTTATATATCATTTTCAAGAAATCATGAAAGAAAACTTTCCAGATCTCTTAAAACCAGAGGGCAAATAGAAAGAATACATCAGTCACCTCCTAAAAGAAACCCTGAAATGTAAACTCCTGGGAACATTATAGACAAAATCTAGGCACTACAGCTCAAAGAAAATAATGCTGCAAGCAGCCAGCAAGAAGGAATTCAAGGAAATATAACCAAAATCACACATGATTTAGCAGTCATCACTAAAAAGAAGTGAATATTTTGGAATATAATATTCCAGAATGCACAAGATATAGCCTTATTACTAAGAATAACTTACCCAGCAAAAGTGAGTGTTTTCTTATGGGGGAAAATATACCTTAGATAAAATAGAGGACTTCTCAGCATTCCTGGTGCAAAGACTAGTGCTACTTTTTTTTTTTTTAAACTAGAACCTTTGGAGTGCAAACATGACAGGCAACCGAAACATAAAAAGGTAAATATGAGTGAACAATCATAAGAAATTAAATAAGAATAAACTGTTTACAGTATAATTTGAGGACATGATTTGCCTCCCCTCAGAACCTTTTCATCAGGGTCACAGAGGAAGCCTAGTTAGACAGGGCTCCTACTATGCCTTAATGATCTGAAAAGAAGACTGGAAAGAAAGAAGTAGGGAGATACAACGGAGAGGGGAGAATCAAGCAAATGAATAGGGGAAATTATCTCACATAGTTGGGATTCACAAGTAGAAATCTATACAAACAAGGAGGAAGAGGTAAAGTGAGGGAGTAATATTTGAATCTCTTTCTCATGTGAACTAGCTAAAGAAGGGAAAGATACACACAAAGAGGTCGGTACATTTCATTTAACAGGGAAACAGGAAGAAAAGGGGAGAAGACAGGAAATAAGAGGAAGAGTAAATTAAAGGAGGAATTAGTACTAAGCAAAATAAACTATAATTCAGGGTGTACAAATATATTTATGTCAGTTCTTTTTGCAGTAAAGAATTAGACAATGAGGGGGTGCCCATCCATTGGGGAATGGTTGAGCAAATTATGTTATATAAGTATGATAGATTATTAATGTGCCATTTAAAATGATAAAGAACCCTAGGAAGATTCATACAAACTAATGCAGAATGAGAACAATTTATTTAAAAACAAGAATATTGTAAAGACAAACAACTTTTTAAAACTTTTACTGTTTTTATTATATTTCCAGATTCAAATTCTCTTCCTCCCACTTTTTTCCCCTCCACTGAAAGAGAAAGAAAAACAAAACCCCTCATACAACACATAGTCAAGCAAAGCAAATTCCTACATTGTCATGAAAGCTAAAGAATTACAAAAGACCAAGAAACTGATCAATGAAACGATGACCAACTCTGATTCCAGAGTACTTGTGATGAAACATGCTACCCATCTCCTGATAGAGAAATGAAGGATTCAGTGCAGATTGAGACTTTTTTAGGAGGACATGGTTAATTCAGGAATTCATTTTGCCTGAACATGTTAATAACAGGGGTTTTGTCTTTCTTTCTTACTCAGCTGCAGAGGAGGGAAGAGGTGGGAAGGAGAGAAAGCAGATTTTTGCTGACTGAAAAAATAAAATGTAATTTAAATTTCAAAAAAAATAATCAACTTCAAAGGTGCAGAATAAGAAGCTGTAGCTGAATGGTAATTTGTTTGAAAAGAGTCTGGGGCTTTGAAGAACCACAAGCACAATATTAAAAAGTAGCGTGTAGAGGCAGCCAGAGAAACAAATGAAATCTGAGGTTGCACTAGAAGAGACAATGTTTCCAGAACTAGAAAGACAAAGGTGCCACTGTGCCTAGCCCTGGTCAGAGCACTTCCGAAGTTTTGGGCACCATGCTTTGGGAGGGACATGGGTAAGCGGGAAAGTGGTGTCCAGAGAAAGGTTACCAGAATAGTGAGGGTTGGTTGAAAGAATTGGGAATATTGAACCTGGTGAAATGAGGGGTTGGTGGGATGTCATAGCATTCTTCAGATATCTGAAGAGTTAGTGTATGGAAACAGCTCAGATCCATCCTATTTGTCTCCAAAAGAAAGAACCAGGAGTAACTGATGGAAGTTGCAGAGAGGCAATTTTACATTTAATGGAGGGAATAACTTCCTAGTAATTAAAATTATACAAAAGCAGAATGAAATGTCTTGGGAGGTAGGTAGTGTATTCTTCCTCTCTAGAGTTCTTCAATCAAAGTTTGGGTAACAACTTGGTGAGCATGTTTTAAAGGGGATCCATATTTAGATATGGGCAGTGATGTGCCAGCAAATTTTTAATGGTTGGCTGGGAGAAGTAAGAAATGTCTTCAGGAATAACTTTTAAATTTAATATGCTTTATTAACATTTTATCTATCACTTTAAGCCTAGACAATCACAGAACAATAAAACGAAACCCTAGGTTTCAATGCTCATATTGAACATTTTGCAATAGATTCTGTCATGCTCTTTAGAGATGACTCTAACACACTCCTGGGGATTGTTAGACTAGGCAGCCGCTAAGGACTCTTCCAGCTCTGAGATTCAATGTCTAATGCACCCTAAGCAGCAGACCAATTCTACTTTTGAATCTTCTCTTTTCCCAATACAATTTTCTTTCTTTTTCTTCCTTCCTTCCTTTGTTTTTATCTTCTCCTCCTTCTTCTTCTTCTTCCTTGTGTTCAGAGTTGATCAATGAGTTTCTTGTGTTTCCAAATCAGCCTCTTTAGACAACTTTTCTTTTTCTTTCTCATCAGAATAATCTCCTTTTGTATATGTGGAATTTCATTCTTTTTTAAATATCATATGCTGTTTTATTTCAATAAGTCTCTGTGTATTATCCTACTCCTAACAATGTAGCCTACTTCTCAGCAATTTTCTATTCTTTTTTTATATCTGCATGCTATTTAAATTTGTTTTTTATTTTTAGTTTTCAACATTCACTTCTATAAGCTTTTGAGTTCTAAATTTTCTCTCTCTCCCTCTGCTTCCCCCTCCCCAAGACAGTATGCAATCTGATATAGGATATACATGTACAACTATATTAAACATATTTCCACATTAGTCATGTTATAAAGAAGAATTAGAACAAAAGGGAAAAACCATGAGAAAGAAGAAATAAAAAAAAGAGAGAAAATAGTATGTTTTGGTCTACATTCAACTTCCACACTTCTTTCTCTGGAGGTAGACAGCATTTTCCATCATGAGTCTTTTGGAATTGTCTTAGATCCTTGCATTGCTGAGAAGAGTTAAGTTTATCAAGTTCGTCATTGCACAATGTGGCTGTTACTGTGTACAGTGTTCTCCTGGTTCTACTCACTTCACTAAGTATCAGTTCATATAAGTCTTCCCAGGTTTTTCTGAAGTCCACCTACTCATCATTTCCTGTGGAACAATAGTATCCCATTACATTCATATACCACAACTTGTTCAGCCATTCCCCAATTGATGGACATCCCCTCAATTTCCAATTCTTGGCCACCACAAAAACAGATGTTATAAATATTTATAAATATATGCAATCTGATATAGGCTGTACATAGGCAATAAAATGAGCCCATTTCTCATTTCTATAATCTCATTTTCAGAATTTCATTCTTAAAAGCTTCCAATTGTATCATTGACTTCTCATAGGATTTTAGATCATGAAATACAACTAGCACTTTTCTGAATTCTATGAAATCTGGTCTCCCCAAATCAAGGCTCCATGGCTCACTATACTTAACTTTGTTCTCCTCCATCATGAATTCTAAGATGAAGTGGCTACTTCCCCCTAACAGTTCTCATTATTTCTGCTTTAGCAGCAAGTTCCTCCTTGTTGGTCAGAATAGAGACCAAATGGCAGTGGACAAACATATATTAAACACCTACTATATGCCAGGTACTGTGATAAGCACTGGAGACATATTTTTTTTTAAAAAGGCGGCCATCATTAAGGCAAATCAAGAACTCATCAGCTGCTTTGGTAAAGAAAGAACTTCAGCCACTGTCTGAATGTTTGAAGTGCTCACCCACCATGCTATCAGGCTTCTCTGCAAGGTTTGTGATTTGTTTCCTGAACTTCTCCACCATTTCTTTCTATCTAACTATATAGCATTGTCATCAGAGGACATCATTTCTATTACACGCCTACTACATATACTCAGTACTCCAACCACACCGGTCTTTTTGCTGTCCTGAATACACAACGTTCCTTCTCTCTTTTTCATGCTTTTGCACAGACTGTCCCCCACACCTCCTCACCTCTTCCTTTTAATAATAACTAACATTCACATAGCACTTTAAAATTTTCAAAGCACTTCATAAATATTGTTCCATTTTGCCCTCTCAATAACCTTAGGAATATTCATATATGAAGAAACTGAAGCTGAACAGTCAAGTCACTTGCTCAAAATCACACAGTAAGTCAGTGTCTGATTTAGGACTACGAGTTAGGTCTTCCTGGCTCCAAGTCCGGTGCCCTTGTCACTGTATTATCTCAATCTCCAGGACTCTTCAGGGTTCAGCTAATATGCCACCTCATTCAAGAGGCCTTTCCTAGTCTCCTTAGTTGTTAGTACCTCCGCTACAAATCACTTCATTTTCTATATATTTGTAGATATTTATCTGTGAATATGTTGTATCCTCCAGGTTGAATGTCAATTTTTACATTTGTTTTGTATCTGTACTGATTTTATTTTGTATTCTAATTATATTGATTTTATATATCATATATCGATATAATACCCCTTTTATATTCATATCCCTAGAACTCAGCACAGTGCCTTGCACATAGTAGGTGCTTGTAAATGCTTTGATGAACCTAAATCTTCTCAGATTCCCTCACATGAATACATCTTCTCAATATGCAATATTATTCTGTTCTCTCTCCTCACCTGTAAAAAAAAAGAATCCATCCTGTTCCTTTTGAATAACATATCCTCTTTGGTGTGAGCCATATTGTAAGTCATGGGCTTCATCCCTCTAAGACTTGTTGGTATTATGAAGGAAAAGAAACAATCTGAGAGGGAGATGTGAGGATTGCCTACATTACAAGCTGTTGCAGTGGCATCTGCCACTTCTTTCTTCAAACAGTATAGAAGATTGGGTCACTGATTTGGGTCAGCAACTCCACAGTAAGGCCAGTTCCCCTAGGGGCCTGTTTGATCTCATCCTCAGGACCAGTTCCATTGTCTTATCTTAAGATGGGAGTGAAGGATACAGTACACACTCCAAAAATACCTGGCATGTGCATTTTGGCTCCATGTTGGGCTGGATATCTGATACCTTGGTCCTGGAAGGGATTCAGCTATCAAAAACCTGGAATCTAGATAACTGGTTACAGAAGACTAGTTGCATGCCACAAGTAGAGAAGGCTGTGCTTCTACATATCACAATAGAGTTTAAAATAAAGGGGCTTCCAAACCCAGTACTTGATAGGATCTGGGGCTAGGGCCCCATACTTCTGCTGGTCAAGAGATGGCAGCTCAACTATTCCATCATAGTGGATAAACTGATAGGCCCAGTGTCAGAAAGACCTGAGTTCAAATTCAACTTCAGGTACTTATTTATTGTATAATCCTGTGCATGTCAATTGACCTCTGTCTGCCTCAGTAAAATGGGGATAATAGCACCTACCTTCCCAGGTTAATGTAAGGATCAAATGAGATCATAAAGTGTTTAGCACATTCCAGGCAGATTGGTAGATGTTAATGAATACTTGTTCCCTTCCTACTTACCCACACCAATTGTCCAAGACCATGGAATCGATTTCTGAAAAATGACCATCCTTGCCCCACAATTATTCGCCACATTTGGAAAATAGACATAGAACCTGTTACCAGTTTCATACTCAAGCCTTTCAAGTTTAGAATGACCAAACTCTGCCTCTTCCCTCAAGAAACAGCTCACTAAATTCCACTGAACCTTAGTCATGTGACCTTGCCATAAGAAAATTACTGTTCCTATAGGAACAGAAAAATATGCTTAGCTATTGCGTAGAAGGTCTTACTCTTTTCTTGGAATCAATATAGGCAATAGAACAATGAATAATAAGCAATCTAATATGGAGCTGCCTGCTCAGTGCTTCTCTTAGATCTAAGCAGTTTCTGGATAGTACTTTCTGTTTACCACTCCAAATCTAAGAGTTCTAGAAAATGCATAGTTCAGTTTGTTAACAACCCACCCCATCTCCCCTTAGCCTTCCTGTTACTGAGGGAAAAAATGTGGATAATTCAATAAAGTTTTCAATTAATGTTTAACTCACACATCCAATAGGGTCAGGCTTTAGAAGACTCATGCTTGGAAAGAGGGGCCACATATAGCACAAAAGATGGACTCAGGGTACAGTGGGAATTTGTATCTCTTAAGGCCAGGTATTGTTTTCTTTTGGTTAGATAACTCTGTTTCCTACCATGGCTAGCTTATCTGATGTAGAGTCAGAGGTGTACGGGCAAGAAGAAAGCAGATGTAGAAAAAAACTCTTTTCTGATTATTGTCTTGCCTCCTCTACCTCCCTCTCTCTGACCTAGAACCTTCTAGTCCCTGGCACCTCTCCTGCTGGAAAATGCTACTTATACTTACCTGAGTTTTTGGTTGTTATTTAGTCATTTTCAGTCATGTTTAACTCTTTGTGGCCTCATATGGGGTTTTCTTGGCAAAGATGCTGGAGTGGTTTGCCATTTCCTTCTCCAGCTCATTTTACAGGTGAGGAAACTGAGGTACACAAGGTTAACTGACTTGCCCAGGATCACTGGGCTAGTAAGTGTCTGAGGTCAGATTTGAACTCGTGATAATGAGTTTCCCTGCCATCAGGCGAGGCACTCCATCTACTGTGAGACCTTGCCTTACTTATATGCACATTTCTCTTATTCCACTTTCTGAACAAATAATCAAAGCAAGGGAGGGAAAAAGTAGGAGTCAGATTAAAGGAGACGAGTGTATATAGTGAATAGTGCCCATTTTGCAGTTAGTTAAATTGAGGCACAGATGGAAGAACTGAGGCCAAAAGAAGAGAAGTGATTTGGACAAGGTCACACATGGAGTGAGCTGCAGAACCCTGATAGAACTAAGGAACTCCAGTCCCTTGGATGACTGGTAGGGGTAGAGGAATGTTTTCCCCACTCTACTGTGATGTGACATGAATGTCTTGGTTTAAGCTTGACCCTCAGGACCTGTGCATCCTCTATTGGCCTCTCATAGGTCTTCAGGCTTGGATGGTTGTAAATGATTACAAGGACCTTGCTCTTCCTAGTTCATTCTAGTCTTACAAAGCTCTAATACTCCCTCTTGTGGGCAAAGAAGGGAAAGGAGGAGGGGAGGGAAGGATAGGAAGATTGAAGAGAGGAAGGGAAAAGGAGAAAAGGGAAGTATGAAAAGAGAAAGGGAAGAAAGGGATCAGGAGAGGTAGAAGAGAAGGACCTCTGAGTACAGCTGCGCATTCAGTACTAAAGGATATCACTACTCCCTCTCAAGCACTGCCCAAGAAAAGACCTCTACAAGAAAATCTTGGAAGATGCCTGGGATGCCCTGCTTGTGGAATTCTAGGATGGTAGGGCTAGAAGGTATGTAGGAACATAGAACATAGAATGTTGTCACTGAAATGGACCTCAGAAGTAGTCTAGTCAAACCTTACTCAAATTTCACAAATGAGGAAAAAAGAGAATTAGCTTAAGTTCACACAATGAAGTTATTTGTGGGGGTGTTGATTGTGTACTCCACATAGCCTCTAACCTCTGGCAGCCCCAAAGAAAGAAGTGTCATATGCATGGAATTGTTGGATCACATACCTATGTGTGTCATATGCATAAAATCATTGGATCATGTACCTATATGTGTCATATACTTAGAATCATAATTGAAAGGACCTTGGAGATCATCTGGTCCAATCTCTTCATTTTATGCATGAGGAATTTGTGGCCTCTGCCGAGGGATGACATGACACTGAAGGACATAGGGAATAAGATGCAAATCCAAGAATTGAATCCAGGTCCTCACACTCAGAACCAGCATTCTTTTTGCTGTCCCATGATACCAGTTAATTTAACACATCCTGACTCTGTAGACAATGGGAACTATACAATCATAGAGTGATGGTGGTAGAGGTAGTGTGGAACCTAAGAATCTCACCATAGAACCTAAGAATCTTACACCATAGAATCTCAGAAACTTAGAGGTCACCTACCATCTGATCCTTCCCCAACTCATTATTACAATTGAGAGGGGTGTAGGGTGTGTTCAGGGAGGACAAGTACCTCTGGTGTGATGGCTGCCAAGCCCTTTTCAGGGCTGCTTTCCACCTTCAGTATCCACCTGTTCCACCCAACTCCCACCTGTGGCTCTAAGAATCTGCAGCATGTGCAGGGGCCACACCCTGATAAACTGTTTCGGACAGAAGGGTCAAACCAGGTTGAGGGTAACCAAGTGGTCTCAAACCCATTGGTGAGTTAGGGGGGTGTCTACCCCAAGTATGTGAAGACTTCCCTTGGTGGAATGGGCGAATGAGAACAATTTGTTCCAGTGGCCATGAGGGCAGCTGAAGTAGGTGATGTGGCATGCTTAGAGCTTGATTAGACATCAAAGATGCCAAGGTCTTCCACTGCATCCTGAGCCATCACCAGTCATCTTGACTCTATCCTGCCACTGGAGTGTGATGACTCCGGAGAAGAGAGTAAGGCTGACAACTTCATGCAACTCTGCCTCACTTAAATCCAATTTATCCATGAATGAAGAGATATCATCCATACCATTTTATTATTATAACTATCTCAAATTCTTGTAGTGACAGGCAAGTGATGAAGTAGCAGGTGCGTATACACTGGGAGCTGTAGTCACGACCCTGCACACAGGCAGCCCAGGCCATAGGGTCATTTCTCACTGGAAGCAGCAGTGGGACTCAGCAGCCCCCTGGGTGTCTGAGCAGCCTTTTAAGGATCGCATTGCTCACCTCCTGGTGTGAGGAAGGGGGCTAGAAAAGGTGCCCTAAACATTGCCTGCTTACCCAACCCTGGCCTGATTACCATGGCAGGCAGGGAATCCCACTCTGCAGTCAAAACACACACACAAAAATGTTCAAAATGTACAAAAACATCTGCAAAGATGAGTCCACTCACCATCAGCACATGGAACGTGTGCACACTTATTGATAACACAAAATCCAGTAACCTGAAAGATGAACTGCTCTTGTTGCAAGAGAACTTAACAGGTACTGCATCCAAATAGAAGCCCCAAGTGAAACAAGGCTGGCAAACGAAGGCCAACTTACTGAAGTCAGAGCTGGATGTGCATTTTTCTGGAGTGACCTCAGCGAAGGGGAGTGCTATGAGGCTGACGTAGGTTTTGCAATCAAAACTAATCTAGTCAGCAAGCTGGTATGCCTGCCAAAAGGAGTCAATGACAGGCTCATGACAATGCGATTGCCTCTCACAGGAAAATGCCATGCCACCATCATCAGTGCCTATGCTCCCACCATGACGAACACTGATGAGGTCAAAGAAAAATTTTTGTAGACCTGGAGACCCTTATCATCAATGTGCCAAAAGAGGACAAGTTTATAATTCTGGATGACTTTAATGCTAGAGTAGGCTTCAGTCTACCAGACTTGGCAGGAAGTCTTAGGGAGGAATGGAGTTGGAAACAGCAGCAGCAATGGTCATTTACTGCCGAAGAGTTGCGCATCGCATGACCTTCTCATCACCAGCACTGTGTTCTGCTTACTTAAATGCAATAAAACTTCATGGATGCACCCTCGCAGCAAACACTGGCATCTAGTAGACTATGTGATTGTAAGGAGAAGGGACAGACAAGATGTGAGAGTGACAAAGGCAATGTGTGGTGCAGAGTGCTGGACTGATCGTAGACTTACCCTTTTCAAGCTAAATATTCTCATTCATCAAAAGTGCTGCCCCCAAGGCAAAATGACTACCAGAAGAATCAATGTCAACAAATTAGAGCTCTTCTCTGAGCGTGAACAGTTTGCTGCTGACTTGGAAAGAAAGTTGAGCCAACACACAGGTGGCAACAGTGGAGCAGAAAAGGAGTGGGCAGTGTTCAGAGATCTGGTGTACAGCACTGCACTTGCTCATCTGGGTCAGAACACTCACAAACACCAAGGCTGGTTTGATGAAAATGATGGGGAAATTCAGAAGCTGCTAAATGAAAAACAAGAACTCCAAAGGATTTACCAGCAGGATAGTTCATCCACCTCTAAGAAGGCAGCATTTAATTCCATCAAAAGTAAAGCGCAAGCAAAACTTAGAGAGATACAGGATTCCTGATTCAGTAAGAAGGAAGATGAAATTCAGTTTTATGCTGAGAGTAACAATCCAAAGCACTTTTAGGATTCCTTGAAGGCCATTTATGGACCAAAAACCTATAGTGAATCACAACTACTTAGTGCTGGTGGAGCCACATTGATCAGTGATAAGGACATGATCCTATAGAGATGGACTGAACACTTCCATAGTGCTCTCAACAGACCATCATCAATCAATGCTGAGGCCATTGAGCATTTACCTCAGGTTGAAGTCAATCCCTCCTTAGCTGAACTTCCAACTGAAGAAGAGGTTTTAAATACTGCTAGGCTCCTTTCATGTGGCAAAGCACTTGGTGCTGATTCTATTCCAGCTGAGATTTCCAAGATAGGGGGTCCATTGCTCATACAAAAGGTGTCTAAAATTTTCCAGGTTATATGGCAAGAGGAGGTTATCCCCCAAGAGTTCAAGAATGCCTGCATTGTCCATCTCTACAAAGGTAAAGGAAATAGATTCTACTATGAAAATCACAGTGAGGGGAAGGGATCTCTTTCTTAGTCATTGCAGGCAAGACTCTTGCCAAAATCCTACTTTACAGACTGATCCTTCACCTGGAAGAAGGTCATCTACCTGAGAGCCAGTGTGGCTTCAGAAAGGGCCAAGGAACAGTTGATAAGGTGTTTGCTGCCCAACAACTCCAGGGTAAATGCCAGGAACAGAAGAGAACATTGTGTCTGTTCACAATGTTTGTAGATCTGACCGAGGCCTTTGGCACTGTTAGTTGTAAGAGCTTATGGAAAATTATGTCAAAATTTGGTTGCCCAGAGAAGTTCATCAGTATTGAATGTCAATTTCATGATGGCATGTTTGCCCGAGTTCTGGATAATAAATGGACAAAGCTCTCATGCCTTCCCAGTCACCAATGTAGTGAAACAGGGCTGTATGGTTGCTCCCATGCTTTTTAGCATGATGTTTTCAGCCAGGTTGTCAAATGCTTTCAATGAGGATGAATATGGCATCAAGGTCAACTGATGGTAAATTCTTCAATTTGAAAAGGCTACAAGCCAAGAACAAAGTGGAGGGAGTGTTGGTGCATGATTTTCTGTTTGCAGATGACTGTGCACTCAATGCAGCCTCTGAAGCTGAGATGCAACAAAGTATGGATCAATTCTCTGCTGCCTGTGCTAATTTTGGCCTAATAATAAACACCAAAAAACCACAGGTGCTCCATCAGCCACCACCACACTGTCCATACTTGGAACTATTGGTTACAGCAAATGGAGAAGTTTTGAATGGTGTAGATAAGTTAAATTAAATTGCTAGTGTATTTTCCAGGGATGTACACATTGATAATGAGGCTGACACACGCATTGCCAGAGCTAGCTCAGTGTTTGGGAGGCTCTAAAGGAAAGTATGGGAGAGAAGGGGTATTAGAGTGATTACCAAACTGAAGGTCTACAGAGTTGTTGTGCTGACCTCATTGTTGTAGGCCTGTGAAACATGGACAGTCTACCAGTGCCATGCCAGGAAAATGAATCTCTTCCATTTGAACTGTCTTAGGAAAATTCTGAAGATCACCTGGCAGGATAAGGTACTAGACACTGAAGTCCTTACTCAAACTAAACTGCCAAGCATTCAAACTATGCTTCAGAGAGTGCAACTCTGGTGGGCTGGCCACGTTGTTTGAATGTAAAATGTATGCTTGCCAAAAAGACTATTTTATGAAGAACTTGCATGGGGCAGGCAATCACATGGTGGTCAGAAGAGGAGATACAAGGCCACTCTCAAGGTCTGTCTCAATAACTTTGGAATTGATTATGTGACATGGGAGACACTGGCAGAGGACTGCTCAGCATGGCATGACCATATCAGAAAGGGGGCTGAGCTCTACGGGCAAAGCAGAATTGAAACAGCTCAAAGGAAACATAAGATGTGCTAATTTAGAGTATCCATCCCAAATGTTCACACGGACTCTCTGTGACCAATCTGTGGTAGAGCATTCCGAGCTTGTATTGGTCTGATCAGCCACAGTTGGACACATTGAAACTTCACTTTATCATGGTGATGTCATTTTGGTCCTCTTCGAGAACGAAGGACAACCACCACCACCACCACCACCACCACCACCATTATGACTGAGGAAACAAACCTGAGAAGGGACTTGGAGAGGATTATGCAGTGAGTTAATAGAGCTGGGATGAAAGTTTGGTTCTCCTTCATTTTCACATCTAAGTCCTAAAGCCAACTGGAACTAGAAGCTCTGAGAATTTTATACTTGGCTTAAGCCACAAAAAGCTCCTAAATCATCTCAAAGTTGCTGAGTTCCTATAGGCAGCCAACGTAGTTTCACTGAATCAACAAAACATAAAGCATCTTCTTCCAAAGGCTCTATGGAAACAACCCCTTCAATTGACTTTGTTATTCAGATTGGTTCTCTTTCTGAAGATAACTCTAGTCCACTCCAATCAATGCCTGTTCCGCTGCCAGCTCAGTCCCAGGGAGCTCGATCTATTTCTGCGTGGAGTTATTTTGGCTACCTGGATGACTCCACCCCAGCCTTAGCTCAGCTCAGCCCCACCCTGCCCTAATCTATCTGGGCTGTCGCAGCAAAACTAGACCTATAAGATGCTGATGCTATCTGCTGAAGGAGATAACAATAAATCTGAATGTTTTTGAATGTTTTAAACAGAGGTTTGTAAATGGTCTCTACTTACCAGAGTGGTCTATATTTGATCTGCCCCTTACAAAAAAAAAAAGCCCAGAATGGCTTATCGTTATTGGCCTCATTAACACCATCACACTGTTGTTAACATCCACATTGTTACCAACACCATCATTTTGTCAGTAGGTCACCCTCATACTCTGGCTCTGGAACACTGTTCAGGTTCAACCAGAGGTATTTAGAATATCTGATCATACAGATCTTGGCCTGTGCAACCAGTGCAATACTCCCAGAACAGAAGACCAGAAATGTTGTTCAGTCACTTCAAGTGTGTCTGACTTTTTGTGACCCCATTTGGAGTTTTCCTGGCAAAGACAATGGAATGTGTTGTCATTTCCTTCTTCGGCTCATTTTACAGATAAGGAAACTGAGGCAAACAGGATTAAGTGCCTTGCCCAGGGTCACACAGCTAATAAGTATCAGGGGCCAAATTTGAACTCAAGAAAATGAATCTTTCTGACTTCAGGCCCAACACTCTATCCACTGTGCCACCTACCTGCCCCAAGACCAGAAATATAATAGTTAATTAAGCCATAATAGGAATGTAACTAAAACTGAAAAAAAAAATTAATAAAAAGAGCCATTTTCAGTCTTCTGCACTGTCAACTGGACTGAACCAGACACTAAACTGTTGATGATCAGAGCTGAACAGAGCAGCCTAGAGACAGAGAGTCAGGAATCACACAAAAATTTAACTTAAAGCGAGGGAAATGACTGCAAGGCCTCATGTGTCAGAGGCCCCACAGCCCCTTGCCCTGGCTTAGTGAGGGGATCTGCTTTACTGTGGCTGAATGCTTATTTATATATTTGTGGCTAGACAAAGAGTCAAGCAGTGTGTAACACTGTGTAACAGCAACAGTAAAGCAAGGTTGTCTAGTGACAAAAAGTCTGTTCATAATGGGGCTTCATGTCTGGGTCTGTTGGTGCTTGCCCAAGCTCAGGGATCATCAATTTCAAAAGATGAGTGTAAAGGATTGTTCTTATGTCAAGCTCAGGAGGCCACAGTCTGCTTTCTGGGCCTTAGTTCTGGAAAACAGGGTATCTCCTAATATCTTGACAACCCACAAATGGAAACAACCCCTTATAAACTCTAAGAGGGTTATAATTTAATTGTCCCCTTAATCATGACAAATCCTGCAAACCTATTTGAGAAAGGGAACTAGCACTCTCTGAATTTGCAACCCAGGGATTAAAATGATTTAAATTCACTATCTTCTACCTCATGAAAGTCTTCAGAAGCCTTTTGGGGGCAGGCTGGAGATCTTCTAAAGCTTCTTTATTGGGCAGAGTAGAGATCTGTGGAAGGAGATTCAATGGAAAGAAGTAAAATCACAGGACTTGAATTCTGACTCTGATTCTTACTGACTTTGTGACCTTGAGCTTGTCACAAACATTCCCTTAGCTTCAGTTTTTTTCATCTACAAAATGTGTGTGTGTATGTGTGTGTGTGTGTGTGTGTGTGCGCATGCGTGTGTGTGCATATGCGTATGTGTGTGCCTGGGGAAAGAAGGTGGACTCTTTTGTCTCTAAGGAGCCTTTCAGCTCTAGAACTATGAATCTACAATTTCTTGCCTTGGCTTCATGGGCATCTGGATTATACCTGGAATTCTGGACTGGATTTGGGAACATCATGACAATATTATTCCATGTATTCTTGTTTTGTATCCATGTTCTGAGCACAGTCATGACTTGTTTCTCCATCTTTGTGCATAATATTTTTCAGCAGCCCATGTTTTCATAAATCTTGACACTCAGAAGACTCACCATCGATAAGAGTCCTTGCTAGGCAACACCACTGTTCTTTAGACAGACATAGAGCCTTCAGGGAAATGTAGTTCAATGAATTTCTCCTAAGGAGAAGTGTTCCCTAGGATCCAACTATCATAAGAAATGACATTCTGGAATTTTTTTTACTTGGCTTCACCCACTATTATTACAACTTGGCATTATAATATGGTCAAAATTTTACAAAGTGCTTTTAGGTTTGGCAGAAGAAACTTACTTCAATAGCTTACAGAAACATAGGACAGAGTTAGAAAGTCAGAAGAAAAGAGAGGGGAGGCAACCTGTTTTAGTGAAAAGAACAGTGAACTTAAAGTTAGTAACTGAGTGCTAATCCTCAGTTTCTAGGTCTTTATGATGAGGAGCTGGATTTTTATCAGTGGTGGCAAACTCAGACAGAAGTGGGGGCCACTAAACTATGTGTAAGGATCCCTAAGGGCTGCACATTAACTTAGAAAACCACATATTAATATTATCTATATTTTATTGTATTATTTATTTTGTCAAATATTTCTCAGTTACATTTTAATTTAGTTCCAGCAATACTCAGGAAGGTTGTGGGCAGTGTGTAGCCCACTAGGTTGTAATATCTAACGTCCCCTATAGCTCTAACATTCTATGATCTACATTCCTTTTCAGCTTCAACATTCTATTACTTACCATTCTATATTTTAAGGTTTCCTTCCAATACTAACAATCTGTGATTTTATGCTTCAATTCTATTTTTAATGCCAAATCATTACTATTTCATTCTAATTGAATATGCTGAACTTGTATTAAGCTATAGCCTTCACTGAAGCTCAGTTTTTTCTTAGAGATAATTAAATATCCAAGACTATGAAACAATTGAGCTCATGGAAAACAGCAGTTAATAATGAAAAGCAGGGCCAGCCTTCTGCATGGCGTGAGACTGAGTTTGTCTTTGTTGCACCTCCCACTCTCTTCCCATGAAAGATATCTAGTCCAACTGTACAGAAGGACACCCCCCCACACACACACACAGCAACAACAACGCTGTCAAGTTGGCATCCAGCCTCTACATGTAGACATTCACTGACTGGGAGCTCCTTCTCAGGCAGCCCATCCCATTATCAGACAACTCCAATTGTTAGTCCCTCAGTCAGTTAGGCAGTCAATGAGCATTTAGAAACACTTACTATTTGCCAGGAACTGTAGAGATATTGAGGATAGAAAAAAATAGGAAAAAAACAGTTTCTACTCTCAAGGAATTCACATTTTAATGGGGGAGATGACATGAAGATAGCAAGGTACCTATAAGATAAATACACAGTAGATGGAAGGTGTCTGAAAGGGAACAGAAGTGACATCTAGAGGAACTGGGAAAGGTCTCTTATTCAAGGAGCTGAGTCATGGAGGAAGCAAGGGAAATCAAGGCAGAGGTGAGGGGGCACGAGGCATGAGAAATAGCCAATGCAAAGGTGTGGAGTCAAGCAATGGATTGACTTGTTCAGGGAACTGAAAGAAGGTCAAGATAGCTGGATTGTAGAGTGTGTGGAGAGGGGTAAAATATAAGAAAGATGAAAAGATAGGAAAGGGTCAGGTTATAAAGAACTGTAAATGCCAAACAGAGGACTTTATATTTGATCCTGGAGATTATAGAGAATCATCGTATCTCATTGAGGTAAGGAGTGACATGGTCTGACCTACACTTCAGAAAAATCACATTGGTAACTGAATGGAGGATGGATAGGAGAGGAAAGAGGCATGAAGTAAGGAGATCACTTAGAAGACTATTGCAGTAAAGATACATATGAGACGTAGTAAAAAATGACAAGATTTGGCAATGGGTCAGATATGTGGGGTGTGGAAGAGCAGAATTGAAGATGGCATTGAAATTGGAAGCCTGGATAACTGGGAAAAGGGTGATGCCCTCAATAGTAAAAGAGAATTTCAGAAAAAAAGGCACTTGGTCTTTACAATTGATTTGCTGCCAGAACCTGGGTGTTGTGAAAAACATTGCCAAACCTTCACAAAAATAAGCAAGGAAAAGATTCACATTAGCATTGCTGTTACTAGATACATAGACTCTGGAAGTTCACCACAATGGGACACCTCATCTATAAATGTGGTGGAATTGATAGGAGAAGCATTGAGAAGTTTGGAAAGGAGGCTGCTGAGGTAGGAAAGGGCTCCTTTTAATATGCCTAGGTCTTAGATAAACTCAAGGCAGAACATGAATGTAGTGTCACTATTGCTATCTCACTCTGGAAATTTGAGCTCTGTAAGTATTACATGACCATTATTGATACTCCAGGACACAAAGAGTTTATCAAGAACATGATTACAGGCACATCTCAGGCCGTGTTGTCCTGATTGTTGCCACTGGTGTTGCTGAACTTGAAGCTGGTATCTTAAAGAATGAGCAGACCCATGACCATACCCTTCTGACTACCACACCAGGTCTGAAACAACTAATCGCTGGTGTCCACAAAATGAATTGCAACAAGTTCCCCCTACAGGCAGAAGAGGTATGAGGAAATTGTCAAGGGAGTCAGTACCCACCTTAAGAAAATCGGCTACAACCTTGACAACAGTAACTTTTGTATCAATTCCAGCCAGCATGCTAGTACCAAGCTTCTTGAGTTGGAACGTCTCTCGTAAGGATGATAATGTGAATGGAATTATACTGTTTGAAGCTTTGGAATGGATCTTGTCACCAACTTGTCCAACAACAGGCCCCACATCTACCCCTTCAAAATGTCTACAAGATTGGTGGTATTGGTACTGTACCTGTTAGCCATATGGAAAGTGGTGTTTTTAAAGCAGGCATGTTGGTGACCTTTTCCACAGTCAATGTTACAACTGAAGTAAAGTCTGTCATAATGCACCATGAAGCTCTGAGTGATGCTCGGCTTGGAAACAACTGTTGATTTCAATTTCAAGAAAGTGTCTGTCAAAGACGTCTGCTTTGTAATGTAGCTAGTGATAGCAAGAATGATCCATTCCTGGAAACAGCTGGCTTTACCGCACAGGTCACTATCCTGAACCATCTGGACAAATCAGTACTGGTTAGGTAGGTACCTGTTTCGGACTGTCACATTGCTCACGTTGCTTGCAAGTTTACTGAACTGAAGAAGATTGATCATCGTTTTGGTAAGAATCTGGAAGATGGCCCTAAATTCCTGGAATGTGGTGATGCTGCCAGCAGTGATATGAATGCAGGCAAGCCTACGTGTATGGAAAGCTTCTCTGATTATCCTCCTCTAGGTTGTGTTGCTGTTTGTGATATGAGGCAGTTGATAGGAAGATAAGGTCACAAACTCTCTTCAAAAGATCCAGAAAGCTAAATGAATATTCTGCACAACATTCGTCAGCCCAGTATTAATCAGTGATGGAAGAACGGTCTCGGAACTATTTGTCTGAATTGACCATTTAAATTTAACAGTAAAAGACTAGTTAATGATTACAAAGCATCATAAAAGTTTCAAGAGAAAAGAAATGTTTTTGTGGACCATTTGTATTGTGGCAGTTTTAAGTTATTAGTTTTTAAATCAGTGATTTTAAATGGGAACAACTTGACCAAAAATTTGTCACAGAATTTTAAGATCATTAAGATAGTTTGATATGGAAAATAAGAAAGAACAGAGGAGGTTGGGAGAGGAGGGGTAATGAGTTGTGTTTTGGACATGCTAAGTATGACATACCTAGAGGACATCCAGTTTGAGATGTCAAAGAGGCAGCTAGAGATGAATAACTATGAGTCAGGAGAAAAGCTAGAGATAGGTAAGTAGGTAGGTAGATAGATAGATAGATAGTTTATTAAGTACTTGCTATGTGCCAAGGACTATAGGTTTGGGAATTATCTGTATAGAAATATTAATTAAACCTATTAGAGATGATGAAATCACCAGATAAGACAGAATAAAGGAGAAAGAAAAGAAGATCCAAAAACCTATTCCTTGTCTTGAGTCAAAATCTGTCCCCTTGCAATTTCTAATTGTTTATGTTAAGTTTTGCCTTTTAGGGCCAAGGAGAAAATGTTTAATTCCTCTGCATTTCACATGGTGACCTTTTAGATATGTAGTACCCAGCTCTCTTTGGGCAGGTAGGTGGTGCAGTGGATAGAGCACCAGTGTAGGAGTCAGGAGGACCTGAGTTCAAATCTCACCTCAGACACTTGACACCCACTAGCTGTGTGACCTTGGGCAAGTCACTTAGCCCCAATTGCCTTATCCCAGGTCACCTCCAGTCATCCTGATGCATATCTGGTCACTGGATTCAGATGGCTCTGGAGGACAAGTGAGGCTGGTGACCTGCACAGCCCTCCCTCGCTCAAAACAAAGTCAAGTGCAAGTCACGTCATTGCTTCTCTGATGGCATGGTCTTCTTCGGCAATGAAGGACAAACACATACCCAGCTTTCTAATATACCCCCTTCCCTAATATATCCCAGCTTCCAGACCCATAGTAAACAAAGGGATATCATTTGTCTTAATCAATACCTTATGAATCCCCATTTCCATTCAATCTCATCAGCCTGTCCAGAATAAATCACTTGAAATCATAGTAAAGCTAAGAATATTTAGTTAAACGAATGAAAAGTAAACAAAGGATTAAATCATGCAGTAAGAACTTTAACCTTGCATTTCTTGTACCTACTTGTCCCAAATCTCCAGAGACTGTAGGTTGGGAATCTGCTCCCCATCCTGTATCTCTAACATAACAGGAGAGGGAAATAGGCTACTTTTTTCATGCTTGGTTCTGCTGAAGAGTTTGGTGTATACAAGCAGCTCCACTGGATCATGCCCCCTCTTTCTTATCTTCATTTATTCCCTAGGTTGTTGGGTTCTCAGCATGGCACTGAGGGCTAGCAGATGAAAAAGGGGGTAGAGACTTGCCAACTGGACAAATACTGAAAACTTAGTATTTGGAAGACATAGCTTACCATAATGGAATCTGCAAAGCATTGTAGAGAGCTTTGCTATTTCCTCTCAAGAATTGGAGGAGAAAATATCCTATTATTGTTTCTGACTAGGAATGCTAACACCAGTGTGATCTCTCTCCCTTCTGAATCAATTCGCATACACTAACGCTGACATGGTTCACATATGGCTGAGAGGAAATCTTCTTTCTTTTTTCTGTTTCCCTTTCTTTCTCTGGCTCTATCACCTGTAACTTTGTGAACCTGATCTCATTCTACCATGAAATTCCCATTTTCCTTGCAAATGGAGAACGCTGAAAGTTCCATGTCCAATCGAAGTGCCTCTAGAGGCAATGTCATCACTTGCTGAGCAGACATACAGGCTTCTGGGGGATGTAGTTCTAAGGCAACTTGGGAGGAAGCTATGACTTACCCACCAATGCAGATCTATGAAGACAGCTCCCATAGTCACTCCTCTTTTCTGCCACTTCTGTGTCCTGATCCCAAATGATCAACTGTCAGAGTTGTGGATAAAACAGCAATATGGACCAAAGCTGTCATTTTATTGGCAGTAAGAATCCTCAGGTGGGAAAAGTTCCTTAACCAATCAATCAAATGAGATGATAAACTGCAAATCTTAGCATAATTATTTATAAATGCTAGCTTTGCTTTGTTGGCATCCTTTCTGAAACTCACGTCATCTTTGCTTCAAGGCCAGCTCTTTGTTCCCTACATTATACTACCTCTCCCAGCCTTCCAGAACTGCAAAAGACCTAAACTCATGTGTTAATTAATAATAAAAAAATAGTATATATAATAGAAAAAACATTGAATCTCGAGTCAGAAGACTTAGGTATGAATCCAGGTTTCGCTATTTATTCCTTAAGATTGGAAAAGGAGTATGACAAAATTATTGTCATCTTATTTATTTAACTAACATGTAGAGTACAGCATGTGAAATGCCAAACTAGATGAATCAAAAGCCAGAACTGGAAGTGATTATTGAAAACTGAAAACAAGTAAATTAATAAATTTGGAAGAAAAAGATTTTTAAAAAAATTAAAAACCAGAATTAAGATTGCTAGGAAATAGATCAACAATTTCAGATATGCAGATGTTAATACGCTGATGGCAGAAAGTGAAGAATTAAGAAACTTCTTGATGAGGGTGAAAGAAGAGAGTGGAATAACTGGCCTGAGGTTTTATATATATATATAAACTAAGATATTGGTAACTGGTCCCATCATCACTTCCTGGCAAATACAAGGAAAAGAAATGAAAGCAGTGTCAGATTTTAAGATTGGGCTTAAAGATCATTGCAGATGGCGACTACAATCATGAAATTAAAAGAGCTTTCTCCTTGGAAGGAAAGCTATGACAAATCTGGACAGCATACAAAAAAACAGAGATGTCACTTTACTGACAAAGGTCTGTATGGTCAAATCTATGGTTTTTCCAGGAACAATGTCTGCTTGTGAGAGATGAACTGTAAGAAAAGCTGAGCACTTTAGAATTGACACCTTTGAATTGTGGTCCTGGGGACTTTTGAGAGTCCCTTGGACAGCAAGGAGATCAAATCAGTCAAGACTTAAAGAAATTAATTTGGACTATTCACTGAAAGGTCAAATACTGAAGCTTAAGCAGAGAATGAGAAAACAAGACTCATTGAAAAAAGACCCTGATGTTGGGAAACATTTAAGGAAAAGGAGATGGCAGAGGATGAGATGGACAGATACTGTCATGGAAGCAATAAACATGAACTTGGACAGACTTTGGAAGATACTGAAAGACAGAAGGGCCTGCTGTGCTATGGGGTCATGAAGAGTTGGACACAACTGAACGAATGGACAACAACAAATTATGTATCCACACATCAGTCACAACCTCCGTAGTTCTCAGTGTCCTCCTCTATCAAATGTTTGGGCTGGACTGGATGACTTTTTAGTTTATTTCCAGTTTTAATTACCACAATATGTTCTGATCTTTGGACCCCAGTCCATGCTGACATTCACAAAGGATCCCTTCAGAAACACAAAGAAATAAAGCATTACATCCATTTTCAGGGAATGGCTAAACAGATTTTGATACATGAATGTGATGGAATATTTTTGTTATTCAGTCATTCAGTTGTGTCCAGCTATTCGTGGCCCCATGGATGATAGCACTCCAGGCCCTTCTATCTTTCACAATCTCTCAAAATCTGTCCAAACTCTATTCGTTGCTTCCATGACTCTTATCTGTCCACCTCATCCTCTGCCATCCCCTTTTTCCTTATGTCTTCAATCTTTCCCCACATCAGGGTCTTTTCCAGTGAGACCTGTCTTCTCATTATATTGACAAAGAATTTAAGTTTCAGCTTCAGTATCAGTCCTTTCAATGAAAAGTCTGAATTAATTTCTTTAAGTCTTGACTGATTTGATCTCTTTATTGTTCAAGGGACTCTCAAAAGTCGCCTCTACCACCACAATTTGAAGGTGTCAGTGCTATAGGGCTCAGCTTTCCTTATAGTTCTACTCTCACAGCCATACATTGCTACTAGAAAAACCATTGCTTTGACTATACAGACCTTTGTGAGCAAGGTGATGTCTCTGTTTTTCAGTATGATGTCTAAATTTGCCATAGCTTTCCTTCCAAGGAGCAAGCATCTTTTAATTGAATAGCTTCAGTCTCCATCTGCAGTGATCTTTGAGCTCAAGAATTTAAACCCTGACATTGTTTCCATTTCTTCTCCCTGTATTTGCCAGGAAGTAATGGGACCATTTGCCAATATCTTAGTCTTCTTGATGTTTAAGTTCAAGCCAGCCTTTCCACTCTGCTACTTTACCCTCATCAAAGGGCTTCTTAATTCTTCTTCACTTTCTGCTATCAGAGTGGTATCATCTGTATATGTGAGACTATTGATATTTCTCCTGGCAACCTTCATTTTGGCTTTTGATTCATCTAGCCTGGCATTTCATATGATGTACAGGCTTTCTTGGCAAAGATATTGGAGTGATTTGCCATTTCCTTCTCCAGTCCATTTTACAGACCAGGAAACTAAAGCAAACAGGGTCAAGTGACTTGCCCAAGGTCATACAGCTAATAAGTATCTGAGGCTGGATTTGAATTCAAGTCTTCCTAGCTCCAGGTCTATCATTCTATCCATTGCACCACTTAGCCCCCCTTGATGGGCATATGAATGTGAAGAATTCAGGGAAGTATGGTAAAACATATATGAACTGATGGCACAAGGAAGTGAGCAAATCCAGGAAAGCAAAACACAATTTCTACAATAACATAAATAGAAAGACCACCACCAACAACAAAAATAAATAATACCATATAATTATAAATACTAACTTGAACCTGGGGAAGCGTTGAGAAAATTCACCCCCTTCCCTTCTCTGCAAAGGTAGGAGATGATGGCTGTTTAATATTTCAAGTACTGTCAGATATAGTTGGTGTTTTGCTTGGCTATGCTGACCTACCTTTATTATAAGAAATTACTCTGAGCAAGTAGAAAGAGAGAGAGAAATTTATTTATTTTAAGTCTTCAACATTCATTTCCACAAAATTTTGAGTTCTAAATTTTCTCCCCATCTCTCCCCTCCCCCCACCCCAAAACACCTTGCATTCTGATTGCCCCTTCCACCAATGTGCCCTCCCTTCTAACAGCCGCCCCTTTCCTTATTCCCATCTTCTCTCTTGTCCTGTAGGGCAAGATAAATTTCTATACCCCATTACCTGTATTTCTTATTTCCCAGGTGTATGCAAAAACAATTCTCACCATTTGTTCCTAAAACTTTGAGTTCTAGCTTTTCTTCCTTCCTCTCTCTCGACTTGAGAGAGAGAAATGTATTTATTTATTTGTTTGTTTTTTAATTAATTTTATTTATTTTTAATGTTCTATAATCACTACCATAAAACTTAGATTTCCCCCCCTTACCTACCCCTCACTACCCCTCGCTCCCTCCCTGAGACGGCATACAATTCTATGTAGGATCTAGACATACATTCCTATTGAATATATTTTCACTATAGTCATGCTGTATAGATGAATTAAAATGAATGGGAGAAATCATATAACAAACCAAAACATTAAACACACACACAAAAAAATGATCTGCTACATTCTGTGATTGAATTCCATAGTTCTTTCTCTGGATGTGGAAGGCATTTTGCCTTAGAAGACCATTGGGAATTTTTTTTTTAAGTCCTTGTATTGCTATGAAGATACAAGTCTACCAGAAAAGGCTGTCGCACACTGTGGTCGTTGCTGTGCACAAAGTTCTCCTGGTTCTGCTCCTTTCACTCAGCATCAATTCATATAAGTCCTTCCAGACCTCTCTGAAGTCTTCCTGTGCATCATTTCTTATGGCACAATAGTATTCCATTACATTCATACACCACAATTTATTCTGCCATTCCCCAATTGATGGGCATCCTCTTGATTTCCAGTTCTTGGCCACCACAAAGAGAGCTGCTATAAATATTTTTGTACATGTGGGACCCTTTCCCATTTTTATGGTCTCTTGGGGATACAATGAGAGAGAGAAATTTAGAAATGAAGATGATGTTAAAGCAAAAGGTATCAGGAAAAATAATATTAAAAGAAGGGATAGAGTTAACTGAATTTTCAGCCAGAATTGGGGGGCAAAGGAAGGGATAAGGATGCGATGTCTATTTTGCAATGAGGAATGAGAATTTTCCTATCTCTGTATACTCCTCTTTCTTAGCATATTAAAGACAGTCCGCTCTGAACAACAGTGACCTCTGCTGACCAATAGGAACTATAGGCATCCAGAGGAGAAAGTATTCTCAAGGCCTGGTACAGTCAGAAAGAACTTCTTGGAGGAATTGGGACTTGGAGGATATGTAAGACTTAGAACAGTGATTCTTTATCTGGAATCCATGCATTTTTTTAATATTTAAAGAATTGCACTCCAATATAATAACTGAGAAGCAGTTAAGTGGTATAGTGGATAGAGTGCTGAGCCTGGAATAAAGAAGACACATCTTCCTGAATTCAAATCTGGCCTCAGACACTTGCTGTGTGATCCTGACCAAGCCCCTTAACCCTGCTTTCCTCAGTTTCTTCATCTGTAAAATAAGTTGAAGAAGGAAATGAGAAACCACTCAAGTATCTTTGCCAAAAAAAACCCCAAATCCCAAATGGAGTCATAAAGAATCAGACACAATTGAAAATGATTAAATAATTACAATTTCAATATAATCGATTTCCTGTCTGTAGGAGAAGGAAGGAGGAGGAGGAGGAGAAGGAAGAAAAGGAGAAGAAACATTTATATAGCACATTAAGTTATGCAAAGTGCTTTGTAAATATTACCTCACTTGATTCTCATAAAAATTTTATGAGGTATAATAATATAATAATAAAAACTGACATTTATTTAGCACTTACATAAACATACATACATAAACACTTTACAACTTCCATCGCATTTGATACTCAGAACAACCTTGGGCAGTAGGTATTATTATTGTTTTCACTTTACAGTTGAGGAAACTGAGGCAAACTGAAGTTAAGTGACTTGCCCAGGATCACACGGCTAGAAAGTGTTTAAAGTGTCCACTGCTCCACCTAACTGCCTGTATATTTTATTTTTTTCATTTAAAAGTCCTATTCTGATAAGAGGTCCTTGGGTTTTACCAAATTGACAAAGGAGTCCATGATACACAAAAAAGGTAAAAACTCCTGATTTAGGGGATGGAAGCTCAGACATGGGAAGAGGAAGGAATGTAGGCATATGGTTGTATGGCGGTCGAGTGAAAAAAATACTGAATCTGGAGCCAGAAGAAATGGATCTGAATCTTAGCTTTACTACAGAGGACCTATGGGACTTTTAACCTCTTTGACAATCATTATTTCATCTATAAAATCAGGCAAGGAGAGAATAGGATTCAATTAGATTAGGTTATCTATAAGAGATTTTCCAGCTGGAAAATTCCATGACTCACCCAGCACCAATAGAGCTAAGAGGAACCGCAGACATGAAGAAAGATCATATCAAGGGCTCAAGTCCAGGGCATCTGACTTGAAATTCAAAGTTCTCTCATTCACATTCTTTGTACTGAAAGGCATGTGCCTGTCACTGCAAAGAGAGCACATGCTCTCTACTCTCCTCACTCCCAGAGGTTCCCTGTCCCATCCCCCAACAAGCCCGAAGGAGCTTAGGGCAGCATCACTTAGCTCTAGCCAACCCAACAGGGAAGGGGTATGTGTGTGTGTGTGTGTGTGTGTGTGTGTGTGTGTGTGTGTGTGTGTGTGTGTGTGTGTGTGTATCTCCAAGTTCCTTGGGAGGCTTTGTGGTCAGACAACCAAGGATGTGGGTAGGTGATACATACAGTCTTCAGTCCTGATGCTGCCTGTTTACTTGCCTTTTCCTACGCTTTCAGACATACCCACCATTCCCTTTTTAGCCTCCCCCAGAGCCTTAATTATAATACTTCAAAACTTCAAGGACCCATCATTTCATCATTGAAAAAGTTCTTCCAATGAACCAGAGAAGTAGGGTAGCACAGTGGAGTATGGACTCAGAGGAGCTGGATTCAAATTTTACCTCTGCTGGAAATTACCTATATGAACTTGGGCAAGTCAGAGCCTCCATTTCCTTCTTTTTTTTAATTCAATTTTTTTCTTATTCTTATTTCTTATTCTTTCTGTACTCTTTCCTTCTCACCTCTACCTCCTATTGAAAAAGCAAAAAAAAAAATGAAACCTATAACACATATATATAGCCAAGTAAAACAAATCCCTGCATTGGAAAAGTCACACAAATATGTGTTTGTTTGTGTGTGTGTGTATGTGTGTGTGTGCATGTATGTAAAGACAAACAACTTTGAAAGACTTGATTTTTGTTAACTCGATTACCAACCACAATTGTGTATATGTATATTTATAACATATATACACACATACATACATATTTGCATACATATACATGTATATGTATATAAAATACATGTATGCCTCAATCTGTACTCTGAGTATTACCTCTCTATTTGGAGGTGGGCAATGTGTTTAATCATGAGTCCTTTGGAATAGCAATTCGTCATTATGCTGATCAAAGTTCTTATTTCTTTCAAAAGTGTTTATCTTCATAATATTATTGTTATCACATAAATTGTTCTCCTGGTTCTGTACACTTCACTTGTATCAATTCAAAAAAGTCTTCCCAGGTTTCTGAAACCATCTGCATAATTTCTTACAGCACAATAATATTCCATCAGATTCATATGCCACAGTCATTCCCTAATTGATGGACACTCCACAGTTTCCAGTTCGTTGCTACCACAAAAAGTGTTGCTACAAATATTATTGTATAAATGTGTATTTTTCCTCTTTCTTTGATTTCAAGCATAGACCTAGTAGAGGTATTTCTGGACCAAAGCATAGACGCAGTTTAATAGCTTTCTGGGCATCGTTCCAAATTGCTTTCCATAATAACTGGACCAGTTCATAGTTCCATCAACAGTGCACTAATGTACCTGTTTTCCCACAACTCCTCCAACATTTGTCATTTTCTGTTTTGATCCACTTTTAGGTCTTAATTTCCTTTTGTGTAACATGAGGGGGCTGAATTAGATGACCTCTGAAGCCCCATTCAATTCTAGATCTATCTTTGCCCCCAACTCTTCCAAATTTTCTTATAACCATCTAGGACAACACCATCCTCTCTGCCACCAACAACTTATAACCTGGGTGTCATCCTCAACTCCTTACTCTCATAGCTTATATCCAACCTATCACCAAGTCTTACTGAGTCTACCTTCTTAGCATCTCTCATATATTCTCCCTTCACTCTCACACTGCCACTACTCTGATCCAGGCCCTGATCATTTCATGCCTGGACTATTGTAATATTCTGCTGGTTGTGTCCCTGCCTCATGACTCTCCCCCTACAATCCATTCTCCACTCAGATGTCAAATTGATCTTCCCAAAGTACAGATCTGACAGTCACCTTCCTATTCAATAAACTCCAATGGCTTCCTGTCATAATTTCCAGGATCTAATAAAATCCTGTTTGACATTCAAAGCCCTTAATAACCTGACCCCCTCTTACCTCTCTCATCTCCTTACACATGATTCACCCTCAAGTACTCTGGGATACAATGACGCTGGCCTCCTTATTGCTCCTTATATACGACATTTGTCTCCCAGTTTGGGACATTTTTACAGGCTCTCTGCCTGCCATATTTGAAATTCTTTGCTTCCTCATCTCCCTCTCTTGACCTCCCTAGTTTCCTTTAAGTCTCATGTAAAATCTGACCTTCTACAGAAAATCTTCTGTAATACCTCTTTTTAAATTTATTTTTAATTTATGGAATAAAGCATTCATTTCCATAACATAGTATGTTAAAAAAAAGATGATTGCGTATGAAACTGCAATTGTGTTTGTTATCCCTTCTCCATGTTGATCAGTTCCCATTTATCTTGAATATAACTTATTTGTACAAGTCATACATGTATATTGTCTCTCCAACTTGACTATGAGATCCTTGAAGGAAGGAGTTGTCTTTTCCCTTTCTTTGTACCCCCATATCTCAGCACAATACCTAGCATGTAGGTGGTGCTTAACCAATGCTTGTTGACTAACTGAGACATTCTGTGGCAGGGGTTCTTCTCATAATTCCTTAAAAATGTGTCCACTATAATGTGTACAGAACTGAACAAGAGTCATTTGTATTTAGATTATTTGGGGGAATGAAAAGTTTCCAGATTGGGATGCCAGGAGATCTAGCGGTGAGTTAAGCCTTGGCTTTGTCTTGTGTTTCTATTGATAATATCCCTGTACAGTAACCTACAAGAAATTCTCCAGAATAAAATTATAGAACTTCAGGACTGGCATGACCTTAGAACACAGAAATTTAGAGCATAGGATGTTGTATATGACAAGGGTTTCAGAGATTAAGTCTCTCTTTTTCTAGATGAGGAGCTCAAGCCCCTGAGAGGGGAAGCATCAGAAAATCAGCAGCAGACTAGGGCCTACACTCCTGATCTCCAGGCACCCGGACCAGGGCTCTTTAAGCCACACTCCACTGTCTCAGATAACTTCCTGGTTTCTGTCAAGGGAACTGCCATCCTTCTAGTCACCCAGGCTTCCAGATACAGAGTCATCCATGACTTGTCACCAACATCCCTATGTCCAATTAGTTGTTAAGTCTCGTCCTCCTCCCTGATGTCATTTGCACCTGTCTCCTTCCCTCCACTTACTCAGCTACCACCCAGTTTAGGGTCTCATCTCCTCCTGCCAAGATTACCACAATAGCCTCCTAATGAGCCTTCCTGCCTCCACTCCTTTCCTTCTCTAATTCAGCCTTCATACAAATGCCAAATTGATATTCCTAAGGCATAGGTCTGACCATGTCATTTCCCTTCACAAGAAGCTTTAGCAACTCTCTAGGATGAAATGCAAACTCCTCAATTGGCATGTGAAGTCCTTTACACCCTGGCTCTATTCTGTCTTCCAAGATTCACTGCACAAAGTTCCCCTTCTTGTACTCAGTGTTGCAATCCAACTAGCTAATGTGCTGCCTTTAAGTCACACAGAACATCCTGCTTTCAACCTCCACGTTTTTGCAAACTTTTTCCTTGTCTGTGATGCACTCCCTCATTGCTATATGCTCAGCTTTCTTCACTACAAATCAAATGCTGCCTCCTAGACAAAGCCTTTTCTGAGCCTCCCAGTTTTTAGCGCCTTTCCTTCACAAAGAAATTACTTTGTGTATGTTTTTATTTATTTAGTCTGTGTATCTGTTCCTTCCCACAAAACATAAGCTCTGTGAGGACATGAATTCTTTCTTTTTATTCTTTCCCTCCTTCCTTCCTTCCTTCTTTCCTTCCTTCCTTCTTTTCTTTCTTTCTTTTTCTTTCCTTCTTTCTTTTTCTCCCTTTCTTTTTCTTCCTCCCTTCCTTCCTTTCTTCTCCTCCTCCTCTTTGTATTCTCAGAAGCTACCATAGAAACTGACAGTTAGTGGATGTTTAATAAGTACGTATTCAAGGAAAGAAGGAAGAAAGGAAAAAGAAAAGAAGGAAGGAAGCCCTTTGAATGCTAAGAGAAGGTAGTGGAATGAACACTGTGTTTTGAGTCAGAGGATCTGGGTTCAAATCTTGACTTTGCTACCTGTGTGATTTTGGACAAGTCATTTGATCTTTCTGAGCCCTCAGATTGGAATAGAAAACTTTGAGTTCCCTTCCAACTCTAAGTCAATGGTCCTGCGATGCTAGACCAAGTTTAAAGTTGCTTTGTATTAGACAGCAGTGCCTCTCCTCTGTGAATACAGATGATTATAATAGGTAGCATTTATTAAGAGCTTTAAGGTTTGCAAAGTACTTTACAATTATTATCTCATTTTATCCTCAGAACAACGCTGGGAGGTAAGTACTATTATTACTCCCCATTTTACAGATAAGGAAACTGAAGCAGACAAGTCTTAAAGGAATTACCCAAAATCACAAAACTAATAAGTGTGTGAGACAAGATTTGAACACAGGTCTTCATTACTCCAACTCCAAAGCACTCTCCCCAATGCCATCTAGCTGCCTCATACTACTAGTAGTACTAGCATTATCACTACCAGTACTACTGCTGAAGAAGAAGGGTTAATAAAGATTTGACTGGGAGCCAAGATGGCAGAGTAGAAAGATACACATATGCTAGCTCTTACCCCGCAGCCCATAAAATACCTCTAAAGAAGAACTCTCAACAAATTCTGGAGCAGCAGAAGCCACAGAACAACAGAGTGGAGGAGATTTCTAGCCCAGAGTGACCTGAAAGACTGATGGGAAAGGTCTGTCCCACCAGACCAGAGCAGAGCCCAGCTCAGCCTTGGCCATGCAGCACTGAGAGAAGCAGATCCGAGCAGGCTTCAGGAACAGAATCTTCAGTGGCAGCACAGATCCCTCAACCCACAGGTACCAAAGGGCAGTGAGAGGGTCTTTTCAGCTGACCAAGAAGGGAGCAGGGTGTCCCCATAACTCGAGCCTCCTCAGGCAGCAGCAGTGGAGGCAGCAGTGGACAGGGGCTCCCAAAGCAGGCAGCAGCCCACATCCATTGTAGAAGGTCCCATTGTAAAGCCCTTGAGGGATCTGAGCCCTGTGTGGCAGCCCTGCCCCCACCTAAGCAGCTGATCTTAATCTCACACTGAATAGCAGCCCTGCCCCTGCCTAAAGCCCCTGAGGCTTTGGAGCAGCTCATCTGAATCTCAGCCCCCAGTGCTGGTGGAACTAGAGGCCAGATAGTTAGGAAGAGGAAACTAAGAGATCAGTTAACTGGCTGGGAAAATGGCCAAAAAAAAGGGGGGAAAAAATAAGACCAAAGAAGGTTACTTTCTTGGGGAACAGGTATCTCCCTCCATCCTTTTGGATGAGGAAGAACAAGGCATACTGTCAGAGGAAGTCAAGGCCTCTGCCTCCAGGGCCTCCAAAGGAAACTTAAACCGGGCTCAGGCAATAGAAGATCTTAAAAAACAAGTTAACAGCTTACTAAAGGAGAACCAAAAAAATGCTGAGGAAAATAACAGCTTTAAAAAGAGGCTAACTCAATTGGGAAAAGAGGTCCAGAAAGCCAATGAGGAGAAGAAGACTTTGAAAAGCAGAATTAGCCAAATGGAGGAGAAGGTCCAAAAGCTCACTAAACAAAATAATTTGTTGAAAGAGAGAATTGAGTTCAGGGCAATGAATGACTATGAGTTAAACCAAGAAGTTAGTAAACAAAACCAAAAGTTTGAAAAAATAGAAGATAATGTGAAACATCTCATTGGAAAAACCACTAACCTGGAAAATAGATCCAGGAGAAAGAATTTAAAAATTATGGGACTGCCTGAAAGCCATGATCAAAAAAAGAGCCTAGACATTATCTTCCATGAAATTATCAAGGAAAACTGCCCTGATGTTATAGAATCAGAGGGCAAAATGGATATTGAAAGAATTCATTGTTCACCTCTGGAAAGAAACCCAAACAGAGAAACTCTTAGGAATATTGTGGCCAAATTTCAGAGTTCCCAGATCAAGGAGAAAATACTGCAAGCAGCTAGAAAGAGACAATTTGAGCACTGTGGAAATACAATCAGGATAACACAAGATCTGGCAGCTTTAGCATTAAGAATTGAAGGGCTTGGAGTGGGATATTTCAGAAGTTAAAGCAACTGGGATTGAAACCAAGAATCACCTACCCAGCAAATCTGAACGTAATACTTCAAGGGAAAAAATGGTCATTCAGTGATATCGATGACTTTCAAGATTTCATGTTGAGGAAAAGCTCAGATCCATATTGAAAAATTTGACTTCCCAAGACAAGAATCAAGAGAAGCATGAAAAGGTAAACAGAAAAGAAAAATCATAAAAGACTCTCTGAAGCTGAACTGTTTACATTACTACCTGGAAAGAAAATATTTTTAACTCTTGAATCTTTTCTCAGTATTTGGGTAGTTGGAGAGATTGTACACACACACACACACACACACGCACGCACGCACGCACACATTCACATAGATAGATGGAGAGTACAGGGTGCGTTATATCAGAAGAGATGATACCCACATACACACACAAAAAAATAAAATAAAATAAAATAAAAATTAAGGGGTGAAGGAGGAAAATTCCGGGAAGAGAAAGGGAGTGATGGAAGGGGGCAGGTTATAACTCATAAAAGAGATAAGAAAAATCTTATTCAGTGGAGGAGATAAGGGAGAAGGGGAGAGGGAGGAAATAAAGCTACTCTCCCCACATGTGGCTGAAGGAGGGAATAACATGCTCACTAAATTTGATATGAAAATTTATATACCCCAGAGGAAAGTAGGAGAGGAGGCAACAAGTGGAGCGAGGGGAATGTTAGAAGGGAGGACAAGTGGGAGAAGGGAGTCACTAGAAATAGACACTTTTGAGAAGGGACAAGATCAATTGCAGGGGGGAAAAATAAGGGGGGATAGGGTAGGACTGAGGGCAATATAATTAGTATTACACAACATAATTATTATGGAAGTCTTTTGCAAAAGAACACATATTTAGTCTGTATTGAATTGCTTCCTTTCTTAGTGGGGCTGGGGAGGGAGGGGGGAGGGAGAGAAGTTGGAATTCAAAGTATTATAAACAAATGTTGAGAATTTTTATTGCATATAATTGGGAAATAAGAACTACAGGGAATAGGGTATGGAAATTTATCTTGCCCTTCAAGAAAAGAGAGAAGATGGGGATAGGAGAGGGGTGAGGTGTGATGGAGGGGAGGGTACATTGAGGGAAGGAGTAATCAGAATGCAAGGTATTAGGAAGTGGGGGAAGGGGAGTGATGGGGAGAAAAAATGGACATGTTACAAAGTGAGGTAAAAGCAATTAGTATTAAAACAGTAGACTGAATTAATTACTGAGAATAAATCAATGGTATCTTTAGTTTGGAGAAAAGAATTTCAGTCTAAATTTCCTAGAGGAAGGTAACCTCGAGTAAAATTTAGCACTGATGGAAAAGTCAAGGTTTTAATGGTAAATTTGATTTTATGATTGCTATATAATCAGGAAGTAGAACATGTATAGAAAGACATGTAAGCCACATAAGACTTGCCTCAAAAGATGTTCCTTAGTCAAAGTGAAATTATAATCATATCTGAAACCTGGTTATTGGAACTTGCCATTTTTAGATGCTATCAGACTATTAAGTGACTGTTCTTCTGAGTCTAACTGCAGGTATGGATAGCAAGAAAGGTGGTCTGAGCCTCCAATCCATGATGCCAGTAAGCTGGTGAGATGCTGTTATGAACTGCAAGGTGATCTCACGGTAAGGGTGGGAAAGCAACTGTTCAGCCTGGGCTGAAGTAGGATTCTCCTGACTCAATTTCCCCGTTGACATCTGGCAGACTTTAAGCCTGACTGAATGCAAGTGGACAATCTAATCCTGCCAGGAATTGACATGAAGTTGGGGAGATATTGTATCCCTGCAATGTCCTTACTCTTGGTGGCAATTTCCTATAGTCAAAAGATTTGTAAGCTTAATACCAGATCTATTCAATTATAGATTATTGGTAGGGGAACATCCGAGGTTGTCTAAAATTAAGGTATTAGGCATAGGACTTCAGACCAACAACAATAAGTTAGGGTCCTTTAATTCTTAGTAATACTGTGGAGACAATTAGGTCAAGAGTTTGTGAAGTTAGCAACATAAATATTATTTGTGTCTCAGTTGGTTAATGTTTAAAAAAAAAATTATTTTGTGGTCCATATTGTAAATGCTTTAAAAAGACGTATCACCTGACCAAAAGTTTGAATTGCTTTATCTGTTATAAACTGTGTTAAAAATAAATTAAAAAATAAAAATAAAAAAAGATTTGACTGTATGCCACAAAGGGGGAAACTTTAGAATGAACCGTAACTCAGTAATGCAGCCAATAAGCATTTTGCATGACTGCTCCTGTGTCCACTGTTTACCATCTTATCTAAAACCTTGATGATCACCCTGAATACCCAATGGTCCTGACAGAGAAAAAAGACTCTTATCCATGAGCACCCCAGAAGCTCAGTACCAGATAATTCAATGCACACAGCACAAGAGTAGGCAATCAGTTCAACCATCAGTCTGTAAATCTTAAAAAATCAGTTGAGATTTCTCGAAGGGACTGTGTATAAGAATTGGAAATAACCACAGAACAAAGGACTGAATTCAGAATGCAGAATGTTAGCAAACTAATAGAAAGTTAGTACCCTTTAAGGATAAGCTAGGTGGCTCAGTGGGTAGAAGGCTGGTCCTCCTTCCTGAGTTCAAATCTGACTTCTGACACTTACTAGCTGTATGAGCCTGGGAAAATCATTTAACCTTGTTTGCCTTAACTTCCTCATCTATAAAATCAGCTAGAGAAGAAAATAGCAAATGACTCCAGTCTCTTTGCTAAGAAAACCTCAAATGGGGTCATGAAAAGGTCAGACATGACTGAAAATAACTGAACAGGCATGACAAAACAACATGACAGGCAGTGTACTGAGTGCTGGGGATTCAATTAATAAAGACAGTCCCCACCCTAAAAGAGTTCATAATCTAATGGGAGGAGACACCATACAAAAATGTGTGTGGTTAGGGAGCATTAGGGAACACCTAGTGGGAATTGAAACCAGGAAGAGCAACAGGGTATTTTCTGTTTATTCAAAAACTGGGGTCTGTAGTGAGTCATGTAGGTGGGACTGAAGGGCAGCTTTCATTTTATCAGTGATGTTGTATATCCTTGATTCAATATTGTCTTCATTGGAAAGGGCTTACCTTATTTGACCTTCAGAGCAAAGAGCTTGGAATGTACATAAGATATCCCATGGCTTTTCAGACTGTGACTCTGTAATGGCAAGCAGAGTGGGATCTTTTACTATTTTTGATTTAGTATAATTTGATGCCTCTGATTGAATCTTGCCTTTATCAACCAAGAGTCTTTACTCGTGTAAAGTACAGAAACAAGAGTTTCTTTAACTAGAAATAGTATATGTATTTGTATTTTTGGTGTGATTAAAGATCTTCCCCACCCATTTATTGTTGGGCTCGCCCTTTGAGGGAAGCTTGATTAGGGGAGTTGTTTTGTAGGAAGGTCTCAAATACTATTTATTTTTTCTGCTAAGGCACTGGGTCAGAGGGTAAGAAGCTTTGTGTGCTAGATGAGACTCTGGGAAGCCTAAGGAGCCCTGCCTCCCCACCTTTGAAAACCCAGATGCTTCCCTCTCTAGCAACTATGGTCAGACAACTGTCTGTTAATTTGCTATATATGTGTTGCTTATGTCAGATAGTTTGGAAGCACTGCCTGTTGATTTTCTGAACTAAGTGAATGATATATGTGCTTCATTAAAGGAGATTGTTAACCCCTCAGAAAGTTGCCTTTCCTTTTAGAAAAGCAGATCAAAGAAACTGTGATAGCAGACTCCCCTGTGTATGTTGGGGCACTTACTGTTACAGACCCTTGGCAGCCACTCTTTCCAGAAAACTATTGTACCAGAAGGTAATTTGGTATTAGTTGTCAACTATGATGTTGCCGAGGTAGACTCTTACCATCTTATATTTTCCCACATGGCAATTTGCTCTACTGCACCAGGCAGGTGCAGCTCAAACCCTTTGTTAAGTTGTGACTTACATCTCTGTTGACCCTTGTCACTTAATCTGCTTCCCTCCCTTGGGACCCATTATGCATTCCACCAAAATGCACTCTAGGAGGTACACCCTGTGCTTGGGTGAAGTCAAACACAGAGGCCTAGGATGTAGGGTCAAATTTCAAGCTACCAGTGCTGGATAAGAAAGCAGGAGGTATCATGAATCCCTAGCAAAAACCCTTCTCTGAGCTTCACCTTTGAGTCTTCTTCCCTGGGCACTCTTGGTTTTTCATCTCTAGGTTCAAAAACAAGGACTACTGGGTGCCTGACTGATCATCTGCAGTCTAAGTGCCCAGCTATGGAAAATTACTCCCTTCCTTCCTTCAACATTGAGTAGAGCATCTCTTTCAAAGGTCTCTTAGGCTAACTGAATCCTTTTCTGCTAAGGAATTAATTCCCTTAAATCCAAGGTTGGGTGGTAGTATGGTGGGAAACAAACAGAAACTGTGTTCTGATGATCATATATTCTAAGGTCCTTTCTAGCTCTAACATCCTATGTTCTAATGTCTAAGGTATCTTCCATATCTACTATTTTTCTCCAGTGCCTTATACATAGTAATCACTTGATAAATACTTTTTGGATTAGACATTCTTTGTCCTAGAATTTTGTATCCTAAATACTTGCAGTTGTCACTCTGTTCTGCAGTGAAAAGTTAGTTTGTAAACTAACTAATATGGCATTTTTGATAATTCAGTTTGAATTCTAGGAAGAATAGGCTGTTGGCATCTCTAATATTCCTCCACCCAGCTGCCAAGATGACATTCCAAAAACACAGATCTGACATGCTTTAAATATCTTCTGTGTCTCTCCTTTGCTTCTCAAATAAAAGGCATTCTCCCCTATTCAGTATTTAAAGGGCTCCATGACTTGGCTCCCACTTACCTTTCCAGTCATATTTCTTATTACTTCCATTCACTTACTCTCTGTTCCAGTCAAACTGGCCCTACTAGCTATTTCTCCATACACAACAAGGTATCTTCATTCTCTGTACCTTAGCTCAGGTGGTCCCATGGTTTGAATGCACTTGCTCCCTACTTCTGACTTGTAGAGTCTATAAGGACCAGGTGCCACCTTTTACCACAAGAGCTTCCCTGAATCTCCTTAAAGTTAGTTCTTTCTTCCCTCTTTAAATTCCTTTGGACATACGTTGCATTCACTTCTCTGTATACGCCTATAGTATCCCCGCAGAAAGATGTAAGATCCTGGAAAATACAGACTTGTATCATTTTTGTCAATTTGTCCCAGGCACTGGGCACAGTGTCTGGCCCTTATTAAGGGCTAATAGATAAATATTAGATTAAATTCAATTGAGATAAAAACAAATGAAGTGCATCTCATGAAAACTGATAAAAACTCATATGGAGTGTTGTGAATCTTATCAAGAGGGCTTAAAATAGTAGAGTGAAGAGGAGGAAAAAGGCTAGCCATACCAGATAGATGTCCCAAGATAGAAACAATATGTTCCACACAGGAAGGAACAGCCCTCAAGGGGACCAGCAATTCATAGAAGACAGCATCCAAAAAGAGAAAAGGCAATAAAAGTCATGAGCATAGATGTCTCCACACAAATAATGTGACATGGTGTGTGAAATGAACAGGGTAAACAAGATATCCAAAAACAAGAAGGCATTATTTGACCTCATAGATATCCCTGAGATATAGCAGGATTTAACTCAACACCAGAATATGACTATGGAAAGGCAAGCCTTGTTCAAAAGGCTCAGAATAAAAGAAATGATAAAGGAACAGTCAATCAATGAATGTGTGTGTATGTGTGTGTGTGTGTGTGTGTGTGTGTGTGTGTGTGTATTAAGCACCTACTATGTGCTACGCACTCTTCTAAGTGATGAGGAAACAGAGAAAAGCAAAAGACAGTTCCTGCTTTCAAGGAGTTCACAGTGTAATGGGGGAGACATGCAAACTATGTATAATCTCTATACAAGATAAATTGGAAATAATCACCAGAGGGGAGGCTCTAGAGTTAAGGGAAATCAGAAAAGCCTTCCTGAAGAAGATGGATTTTAACTGAGACTTAAAAGAAGCCAAGGAAGACAAGAGGCAGAGATGAGGAGGGAGAGAATTCCAGGCATGATGAATTCTAGCCAGAGAAAATGCCTAGTCAGGAAATTCAGTATTTCCTGAAAGGATCTCAGCCTTACATTAATCAAGTTAAGATCATTAATCCTTGTCTTTTTGCCTTATAACTTCCAACTTTGTTAAGGTCTAAAAGAAACACACCTCTAAAGTGGCATTAAGAGAAACATTACATCTCAAAGTACAAAGTATGGGAAAGAAAAGGTATTAGACTCTGTAGACCAAACTGAAGGTCTACAGAGCCATTGTGCTGACCTCATAGTTGTATATCTGTGATACATGGACAGTCTGCCAGCATCATGCCAGAAAACTGAATCACTTCCATTTGAACAATCTTAGGAAGATTCTGAAGATCACCTGGAAGGATAAGGTATCAGACACTGAGATCGTTACTTGAACTAAACTGCCAAGCATTCAAACTATGCTTCAGAGAACTCAACTCCAATGGTCTGGCCACATTATTAGAATGCAAAACGTATACTTGCCAAAAAGACTACTTTATGGAGAACTCACACAGGGCAAGCAATCACATGGTAATCAGAAGAAGCGGTACAAGGACACTCTCAAGGTCTCTCAAGAACTTTGGGATTGATTTTGTGACATGGGAGTCACTGGCATAGAACCACTGAGCTTGGTGTGCCCACATCAGAGAAGGTGCTATGCTCTATGAGGAAAGCAGAATTGAAACATAGGATGCACAAATTTAAAGAATCCTTCCTCAAATGATCACATGAACTATTTGTGCTTGACCTACGATAGAGCATTCTGAGTTTGTCTGATCAGCCACAGTTGGATATAATGAAACCAGACTCTAGTGTAGTTATGTCCTTTTGGTCCTCTTTGAGAATTAAGGATAACAACCAACCAAGATCTAGAAGTAGGGAACTTAGAGTTCTGCTATCAGAGGATAGCCTGGGCAGATCACTTAGAAAATATTTTTTAATTTAATATTTTATTTTTCCCAATTACATGTAAAAGCAATTTAAACATTTTTTTAATTTTGAGTTCCAAATTCTCTCTCTTCCTCATTGATAAGGTGAACAATTTGACATAGGTTGTACATATGTTATCATATAAAACACATTTCCATGTAAATCACACTGTGAAAGAAAACAGAAACAAAAAAACAAGAACAAGTCAAATAAAGAAAGTAAAGAAAAAGTATCTTTGATCTGTATTCAGGCTCCACCAGTTCTTTCTCTGGAGATGGACAGTACCTTTCATCACACATCCTTCAGAATTGTCTTGGATCATTGTATTACTGAGAATACCTTATCACTTAGGGAACATTGATTTCATAACTGGATTCCATATTTAATGGCAGTTATAAGTTCAAGTACATTCAGAATGGGTGACTAGAATGGAGAGATGACTAGAGTTTATGTCATAAGAGGCTAACTTGAAGGAACTGGAGATGTTTAACCAGAAGAAAAGATTTGGGGAGATATAATCACTGCCCAATATTTTTAGGGCTTTCATATGTAAGAGAAGATAAATGTATTATTCTTGACACTTAGGGGGTAGAAGTTGCAGAGAGACGGATGTGAGCACAATACAGTGAATATTTTCTAGCTGTTAGAGCTGTCCAGGAGTGGGCTGCCTTTGAAGACGCTGATTTCTCCTTCACCAAAGGTCCTTATTTGTAGAAAGAATGACTACTTGTTAAGGGTACCAAAGAGAGGATTAGGACATAGATTATGTTAGATGATCTCAGAGATCTCTTCAATCAACTCTGAGATTCTTGGACCCATGCAATTCACTTTCTGTATCTGTAAAATGGAGGAAAGGGGTTGGACCTAATCATCTCTAAGGACTTGGAACTCTAAAATCCCATGACCTCATCCTAACACTATAATTTTCTAAGGTTCTTTCCAGTTCTCTTTTTATGCTCTATTGTCTAAAATTCCATGTTCTAAGGTCCCTTCTCGCTCTATTTTTTTTTTGTCCTCTGCTGTACCATTCTGAATGAAGAAGAAGAAAATAACTGTCACCTTAACAAACGTTTATTGACTGACTGATCTTCTCCCAAGGTAAACGTATGGCTTGTTATCTACAATCGCATCTGATACCCGTACCAGGGGAGAAGGGAAGCCAAATTTTCAAGGTTAGAAGAATGTGGGAAAGAATTCAGAAGAGAGAAGAAACAAGGTGTACTTTGGAAGAAAACTAGGATTAAAGCAATGAGATTTTTCAATGAGCTAAGAGAGGATGTTGCTTAGGTGGCAGGATATAAGGAAAAATATGACCTAGAGTGTCTAAAAAGAGAAAGTCTAGATCTGACTGGAAAGGGAGAGGCTATAAAAATTGTGAACAAAGTTGAATCCTGAATTTCTATTGTGTACCTGTTTTGACCTAACTTGGAAATGACCTGTTACTATATGGCCCTCACTGTAGCCAAATACTTTCTGATACACTCAGAAGGACTGGTCTGAGTATGGGTTTCTAGTGAAATGACTCACCCTAAAAAAGGGGGCAGGAATTTGGGGGAAGTTAAATTCCTGTAGCCAGAGTTAATAGATTCCTAACAGATTGCACTTGGGTGGCGGCTGCAAAGGATAGATCCAGTTGACTTCAGGACATCTCTAGGGATCAAGTTTAATAGATTTTCAAAATTTTATAGAAAACATTGAGGGAGAGAAGGTTCAGAGGAAGCTGGGATATATGTAAATGCTTACAGTCAACAAAGATGAAAAGGTAGGATGCAAATGGAGGGACTTTTTTGTACATGAGGAACATCCAGGTCAGATGAAGGAATTGGATTAGATAATGTGTAAGCTCTTTTTGAGCATTCTGTTCTGACATCTCTCCCAGAGCTATGTTCTAAGGTCTCTTTTCCTAAAATCATGTTTTATTAACAAACTCTCACATTATATAATTCTACAGAAAGGACTTATTCTGGATACCTGTCAGTATCTTATGCCCTCACTAAGGGTCCCCAAGTATGCAAGGGCACACAACCTGGGATGAATCCAAAGCCTGTTTGTGCTAATTAACGGCTCTAAAGCACTTTAGTACAATTTAACTGAAAGTCTCTAACATGGATGCCAGTTCATTATTAAAAATGCATAAGCCACCAATAAGCCATTCAATTAAACTGAAAAGTGCTTAAAGAGAAATGCTACATGTTTTCAGAAGGTGATAAGACTGAAAAACAAAGAGATGAAGTGGTGCTATCTTCATTGTGACACAGTGGAAAAGTGTACAGATCCTGGAGACAGAGGACATAGGCTCAAATTTGACCTCTGATACACATGATCTTGCAAAAGTTGCTTCACCTCCATAGACCTCAATTTCCTCATCTGTGAGATGAGAGGGTTGGACTGGGGTTCTATCCAACTTTAGATACAAGATCAGGAGAAGTATCTTGAGGAAAACAATCATATTATATACTTTCCCTAAGGCAATATTCTGATTAAAAGGGTCATTCCTTGACTCACTTCTTAAATAGGGTTATTCATTAAATGGGTGTTGCCTCACTCAAAGTGAGAACTTGGAAAGACCTTAGCTTAAAAAAGCCAAGGTCTCCTACTACACCCTGGGTCATCTCCAGTCATCCTGATCTATATCTGGCCACTGCATCCAGATGACTCTGGAAGAGAAAGGGAGGCTGGTGACTTTGCACAGCCCTCCCTCACTCGAATCCTGACTATTATTTACTAATCATTGTTGCCTTGGACATTTCACTTAAATTCATGGAGCCTCAACAGTTTCATGTGTAGCCCTTAAACTTCCTACAGAAGCAGGGCCATAGAGTAAGTAGCAGAGTATTTCCAAGGTAGATCATAACAGGTACACAATAGAAATTCAGGATCCAGTTTTGGACACAGTTTTTACAGCCTCTCCCCTTTCCTGTTATGATGATTAAAAAGTTCAAGAGACATAGATTCTCGGTAACTTAATTTTATTAACAAGGTCAGGAGGTTATTAATAAAAGGACGGTCATCTGGCTGTCTCTTTTAGACCAAAGACCCCTAATATTGATGAGATCACAGTTTATGTGCCCTTCAAAGATGTTCCTGAGGGGTGGCTACTCAACTCTGATTCATTAATCAAATGGGTAGGTAACTTGGGTAACTCAAATCTTGATCAAAGAGACATCAATTTCCATTTCACTTGTTTTGATAATAGGGAGAATCAAACTTTTCCCAGGACCTGTCTAAGCAAACACAATGAGAAAGACTATACCCATTAACCCAAGCTTATTATTCTTTTACTGTCTGATTAGATCTTGGCCGTGGTCAGTCTTTGAGAGAGAAATCAACCACACTGGTTCTGGATAAGGAAGTAGAAAAGGGGAAAAACTTTGGTCCTAATGTAATAATCAGCTATGAAATATAAGAAATATTCATTTCTTACACTAAAGAGGTATTATAAAAAATTATCTTAAAAATTATAGAGTGCTGTGGAACCTGGCCCTGGATCACAGAATCAAGAAATCCAAGGTCCCCCACAGTACGCTACACATAGTAGGTGCTTAATAAATATTTGAACAGGGTTTAAAGTTGAAGGTACCTTAGAGATCATCTAGTTCAATTTCCTCATTTTTCATATGGGAAAACAGGTTCAATAAGTTTAAGTACTGGGCTCCAAGGACACAATGAATAGCAGAGTCAGAATTCAAGGTCATGTTATCTGACTGCATTTCTAAACACAGTATTCTTCCACTAAGTCACACAAGAAAACAATACTTTATTTATTCCTTCAGCATTTTTTATTATGGTTTTCTCTTGGTTGTTCAAATCCCCTTGGTCAATTCAACTCAACAAGCTTTTGTTTATGTCTATACAGGCAGATAGGTGCCACAGTGAATAGATCACTGGGTTTGGGATCGGGAAGATTCATCTTCATGAGTTCAAATCTGGCCTCAGACACTTACTAGCTGTTTAACCAATGGGCAAGCCACTTAACCCTGTTTGCTTCAGTTTCCTTATCTGTAAAATGAGGTAGAAAAGGAAATGGCAAACCACTCCAATATCTCTGCCAAGAAAACTCTCCAAAAAAGGGCTATGAAAAGTTAGACGCAACTGAAATGACTAACTATAACAATAGATTCCTTTCATAATATTCATTCCATCATTTCAACCTGGTTTTGGTGTTTCTGACTTGTCTCTTTGACTGGATGTTCTCATTCATAAGTCCTGGTTTAAACAACAGCTTGTTGCTTTGTCCTCTGTTCCACTTCTGCTCAATTCCCTCAACTATGCACATTTAGATTTCTAGGACTAGATATTCTTCCTGGTTGTTAGCATGTGAAACAGACCACTTATTGTTGGAATAGAATATTAAAGGTTGAAAGAGTTGAGGCAAGCTCAAGAATGAAAAATAAAGGGAAAGCAAGAGCCAGGGATCAAAATAAATCCATGAATCGAGAACTAGATAAGGTACCTAGAACGCATATGTGTTGGAGGGTAGGAGGCAGTATATAGATGCTGAAGGTCAGAACAAGCTCAAGGGTCCAGGTAGACTTGTCAGGCTTGTCAGCTCATGTAATATCAAAAGTCAAGACAGGTAAGAGGTGCCCTACCAGAAGACTGTCTGGGCACCAAGTGGTCAGAACCCAGACAGGGCTTCGAGGCATCAAACAGCATCAAACAGCGGGACCTCAATCCTGAGTCAAAGAATTGCTTTACACATGTACCTTTGGCTTGCTTCCTGTGGACCCAGCAGCCAGTGCCAAGGTGGTCACTACCAAAGTGAGCTGCTCAATGGAGTTGGTTAGCCTAGGATGGAGGCACAGACAAATAGTACACCCTGGCATTCAGACTATAACTCGTGGCATGTATGTGGTTGGAGTGATTCAGATAATGTTAATCAGAAAACATGCTACCATCACCCTATTCTCTCTTCTGCTAGGGAGGTTTATTGCTTGTTCCCTCAATGTCTCACACAAACAATTTTGATAGAGTGCCTTGGATCTCTCTGACCTGATCAGTCTAGTGCTAGCCTGGGATCAGATCTCCTTAGGATTTAATCAGCTCTTACCCTCTCTGAGCTCTTTGGGTACTGCTTAGCAGCCTAGAGATAGAACAATTAGTCTAATTCCATGGCAGCTCCTTTCTCTCAGGAACACATAGACAAGACTCAGCTCCCTGGATCCGTACTAGAATGGGTGGGCTCTGAGAAAAAACTGTGAAATCATACAATAGGAAAATACTGAGCAAAAGAGTACTTTTACAACATCTCTTCACCACATCGCTCTCATTCCTGCTCTATTGCAATTGCCTGCTGGTTTGTACTCCCTGCCTCAAGTCTCTCCCCATTTCAGCCTACCCTCCAAGCAGCTGCCAAAGTGATCTTCTTAAAATACAGGTCACATCACCCTGCTGGGACTCAACAAACTCCAGTGGTTCCCTATTACTTCCATTGCTGCCATTGTTGCTGTTTTGTTCTTTGTTTTGGAAGAGGACCGTGACATCATGAAAATGATACCATGACACGAAAGCGGATTTATATGAGGGAGGGCTGTGCAAAGTCACCAGCCTCACTTTCTCCACCAGTGGCCAGATACGCATCAGAATGACTTGAGATGGCCCCGGATGAGGTGGAAGATCTTGGCCTTTTAAAGTTAATATCTTTAGCAGATCTCAGTTTGACTGAGGCAATACCAATTTAGTGACTAAGGCTAGGTTAAAAAAAATGAGGCAAAAATGACTTCTTTAACCTAGTCCAGGAAAAAAACAAATTAACTGGAAAGGGAAGACCCTATCACTTCCTTGATCAAATATAAAATCCCCATTCATCCCCTGTGCATTTTTGAGTGGAGGACAAGCTTTTGCATAAGGTTATATCTGCCTTCTAAGTACTTCTGAGCGTATGATCCTGACAGAACACTCTGGCCACATCTTCACATTATGTATGACCTGGAAATGATGAAAATGACTCAAACTTCTGATATCTGGAATTACTAAAATAAGTCATCCAACTTAATTATTTTCCTCCTCAATGGTGGGAAAGTGGTATAGTGGGGAAAGTAATGGATTTTGGAGTTGGGTTTAAATATACACTCTTGTTTACAACTTGTGTGACTTTAATCAAGTCACCTTTCTGGACTGCTATAAAATGAAAGGGGTTTGATCTAGATGACCTCTAAGATCTCTTTCAGCCTGAGGTAGGCTGGTAAATGTTGAACAACCAGCTCTTACAAGGAAAAAAAGTATGTAGAATCTACTTTTAAGTTTAATCTGCATTATCAACATTTTCTTCATCACTTTTATAAGTCTAGAAAATCAATAATAGAATAAACCAAGCCATGATTTATACCATCTGCCAATTTCCAAGGTGTAAATTCTTACACTGAAAATTTAATAATCAACTCTTGCAAGCTGTTGGAGAGGGTTCCAGCATGCCACTACTTCTAGTTCTAAATAGACGATCTGAGCAAAACAGAGATAGGAAAGAGCCTCTACCAGCCTTCTTTGCCCTTAAGTCATTGCCTAGTGTGGAATTAAGGGTTTTCTGCACATTCTCCACTCTTGCTTCCCTGGGGCCACTCCTAAATCTCCACATACTCCCATGGGGAGAAGGAGTTCTGCTAAACTGATTAGTTTTTCTGTCTCCACAAAATTGCATTATACTTGATGCCAGGGAAGGGACAGGGTAAAGAGCCTTTCCTGCAAATTCATAAATGCAATTAACTGTTTCAGCTCCTGCCTAGAATAGTGCAGATCCATTGGTGACCAGAGAATATGCTAGAATAAGAGGAAGTTCACAGATCATTAAAAATAGAAATAGGTTTAGAATACAGAATATTAGGGTGCAGGATATAGTATATTGATGACCAAAACCTTGCATATTAGAATGTCACCTCCTTGAGAGTAAGGACTGTTTTTCTGTTCTACTTTTTTTATTCCCAGCACATAGTAAGCACTCATTAAATGCATTCTTCATTCATTCTGTTAGAATTAGAACAAAGGACCTTGGGAAGCAACATAGCATAACAGAAAGGGTGTGAAATTTAGATTCAGGAGACCTGGGTTCAAATCCTTTTTTGAACACTTACTAGCTCTGTGACCATGGACAAGTCATTCTCAGAGCCTCAGTTTCTTCATTTGTAAATGGGAATAACAAGATTTACATTACTTACTGCATGAAGCTATGAGATAAGTTTTACTGCAAGCTCCTTGAGAGTGGAACTGTTTTTTGTCTTTCTTTGTATCCCCAGCACTTAGTAGTCATGTCATCATCTTGATGTCATGGTCCTCTTCCAGAAGAAAGGACAAAGACAAACCGGCAAGGAGGTACATAATACGTGGTACATAGTAGGTGCTTAATACATGCTAGCTGACTGACTGAAAGTGCTACCTAAATTGTTAGAACAGAATGTTAGCACCAGAAAGGACCCTAGAGCATAGAATAAGTGCCAAAACTACAAGCAACCTTTGCATCATTTTGTATCACTCCCATATTTCCTGCATGAGGAAACTGGAAACCAAAGAGGGGAAGTAGTTTACCTCAGCTCATAAAAAGAATTACTAGCTATTTCTTGTTTCCCAGTTCAGGGTTCCTCTTCTACCTCATTGATTTTTTAAAAATTGTATTTATTATTTTTTAAATTTTTTAAATTTGTTTTAGTTTTCATGATCACTTTTCTAAGATTTTGAGTTCTAAATTTTCCCTCTTCCCTTCCCTCCCCCTTCCCAAGACAATATGCAATCTGATATGGACTATATATGTTGATCATATTAAACATATTTCCACATAGTCATGTTGTGAAACAAGAATCAGAGCAAAAGGGGAAAACCTTGAGCAATAAAGAACGCAAGAAAAGAGAGAGGGGAAAATAGTGCTTCCATCTGCATTCAGACTCCATGGCTCTTTCTCTGGATGTGGATGGCATTTTCCAGCTTTAGTTTTTTGGAGTTGTCTTAGATCATTGCATTACTGAGAAGAACTAAGTCCATCGAAGTTGGGCCATTTCATTGATTCTTGACATAGACCTCAGTTCTAGGCTCAGCACAGGGCTGAGCACCAGCAATTAATAAATTCTTTTAGAATTCCAAGAGAAACAATATTCAAGGGAAGAGGGGCACGGTGACCTTTTGGGAGCAGATAGATACACTTGGATTCATGAGAAATAGGGATTCCTTCTCCGATTTTATTGGTAAAAGGAGATCTCAAAGAAAACTCCTCTTACAAATGCAGGGCAATCCATTTTCTGTAATTTAAAGACATTAAGTGACTTGCCCAGGGTCAGACAGTATGCATCAGAGATAAGACTCAAACCCAGGTTTTCTGAGTTCTGATACTGACTTTCTGAGGTGTATAGGGTTCTCAGAGAAGACTAGCACCTCTGGTGTAAGGGCTTGCCAAGCCTTTTCCAGTGCTGTTCATTCACCTTTGGTGTGACTTATCACCAAACTCTCTCTCACCTGTGGTTCCAAGAAACTGTAGCATGCACAGAGGTCACATTTCAGTGAAACCACTCCACAAATGGGCTGAAGCATGTTGAGGGTAACCAACAAGTCTAAACCCATTGATGAGTTAGGGGGATGTCTACACCAAGCATGGGAAGACTTCCATCAGCACAATGGGCCAGTGAGAACAGTTTGTTCCAATGACCAAGAAGATGGCTAAAGCAGGAACTGTGGAGCGCTCAGAACTTGGTCAGGCATCAAAGAAGCCAAGGTCATTCACTGCATTCCAGGCCTTTTGCCACTTGTCTAAGCTTTTATCATTGTATTTCAATGACTCTGGAAGAAAGAATGAGGCTGATGGAACTCTGCCTCACTTAAATCCAATTCATGAGCCAGTCAAAATATCATCTACGGTGTCACTGGTCCTCTTCAAAAGTGAAGAACAAGAACTGGTTCTCTATCCACTCCACAGGTTACCTGAGAGAGATGCGGAAGGAAAGAAGAGAAGGCAGTCTGAAGCCCTCAGTTCAAATCCTGCCTTTAATGAGGGCTGTTGGGATAGGAGCAATTGGCCAAAGTAACTCTGAACTCATATTATTCATGTTGTCTGGTAGAGAGGGATACAGGCCATCCTCCTATCTTCTTGGACATGAGGAGCTTTTGAGAGCTTTATTTTATTATTATTATTTTGAGCTGGTATACAACCAGGAAGTGAACTGGAGAGGCATTACGCTATTTCCAAAAGAATACTCATTTCAAGTTCCAGTTCCCAGCTCTTTAGCTGTATAGTCATGGCCAACTCTTTTTCCTTCTCTGAGTCATTTTGTAATTCACCCCAACCTCCTACCAACTGGCCAGTGGAAGAGTTGAAACTGGAAAGCCCTCTAATATTGGTTTCTTTCAGACTACATTCAAAGAATGTTAAAGCTGGAAGACACCTTAAAGGTCATCTTGTTGATCCGGTTGGTATTGGTGTTCAGTTGTGTCCAACTCTTCGTGACTCTCTCTAGGGTTTTTTTGGCAAAGAAATTAGAGTGGTTTGTCATTTTCTTCTTCAACTCATTTTATAGATGAGGAAGCTGAGGCATAACAGGGTTAAGTGACTTGCCCAGGGTCCCACAGCTAAAAAGTATCTGAAGCTGTATTTGATCTCAGATCCTCCTAACTCCAGGTCCAGCACACTATCCATTGCGCCACCTAACTGCCAACCAAACCCCTATTTAAAGCAAATATCTCTCTTTGGTATCACTAAGAAGTGCTTATCCAGAATCTAGTAGAAAACATTCAGAAATTCGGAATTCACTACCTCCTAAAGCAGGACCTCAAGACATTTTTAAGTGTTAAGTTCTTCCCTATACTGAGACCAAAGCAGCTGCCTCTCTGCATCTTCCACCCATTGTTCCCAGGCCATCCTTGTTTCCCACCTCCTCCCACTGCAGACCTGATTGAGGTTTAGTCACGGACACACCATCCCTTTAGCCTCGTTCACTGTTAACCTCCCTTGGCTGACTATTCTGGAGTGTCCAGGCCTTTGGTACATAAGGCAATTCTCTTCCTGTGCTGGCTGGCTGGAAGCCCAGTACAAATGATTCCCTCACACTCAGTGCCTGGTTTCTCACACACACAACAATCCCTCCCCTCCCCCAGCTAAATTGCAAAATGATGAGACAATGAAAACTTGGGGCCAAATTTCCAACAGGCCTGCCAGCAACCCACCCCCAGCATCTGCACGCACATCTGCATACAGTGCAGCAGCTGATCCGGGCTAAGATGACAGAGTGGAGGTATCCTGGTGTACTGGAAAGACTCATAGTCTACTAGGAGCAGGGGCGTGCTGGTGAATATTTAACAACTGGTTCTCAGGGAGGGAAATGTAAATTTAATCTACCTTAGTAATGTTTTCTCCACCATTTTCTTAAAGCTAAACAATCAACAAAACAATAAACCTTGATTTATAGTGTTTACCCTTCCTGAGATATAAATTCTGACACTGAAAATTTAACAATCAGACAGCGGGTATGAACTGGGAGCAGGGCATTTCTGGTTAACAGGTTTGGTTCCACATGTTGTATGACCTTAGAATGATCTTTAATTTAGCGTCAATAGTCTATATTCTTAGTGCCAACATTCTAGGTTCTAAGAGTCCTTCCATCTCTAACGTTCTAAGTTCTGAAGTTCTTTCTTAGAATGTTCAAATATTCTAATATTGTATGGTCTATGTCCTTTCCACATTGAACATTTTATGTTCACAAGTTCCTTTTAGTTTTTTTCTGTGCTATAAAATTCTATTTCCTGAAGTCTTTTCTAGCTCTGTAGACAATGAAATGATAACAATAATGAAATGTAAAGTGATAAAGAGGATATTCTATGATAAAATGTAAAATATAGATAATGACACTGTTACCACCTACCTAAAGGTTTGTTGTTAGGTGGGCTAGTTCAGGTCAAGTATTTTGAACAGCTATGTCAGCAGACATTCACCTATGTGTTTCATAGGTTACAGAGAACTGTACAGACGTTATTTAATATGCTGCTAACAGTAATCGAGTTAGGCAACGTTTTACATATAGGGACACTGAGGTTTAGATAGAGAAAATGGATTTCCCAAGTTAATCAATAAACAAATGATTGAAGTTGGAGTCAAATCTTGGTCTCTGTTACTCTTCATGCTGTACCAAAGACAATATTATTAAAGAAAAGGATGATTTATGTTTAACTCAGAAAACAGAGAAGGAAATTATGTTACTTCTTGTAAACTGGCTCTAAACTGATGGTTTTTTCTCAGTGACCCCAGAGAAACAGAACCGTTTCTCCACTCCTGCTACACCCATTTTGGTCATGCACTTTCATCCCTCTTCCTAATGTGTATCAATCTGGTCCTCACCAAATAAAAAACAAAAGGGGAATGCATTTCTGCAAAGAGTACCAGTTACATTGTTAGTTAGTCTTCTTAGCCCAGGATCAGTGTTATCTGTCTTCCTCCCAATTCCCTTGGGAGATCACGGAACATTCTTCCCCTTTAAGCCATCAGCAACAGCAATACCAGTAAATGTTTCCATTGACTGAGTGCCCACTGAGGCAGAAGCTCAACTAAGTGCAAAGGAGTCAGCCTTGGCCCTCTGGCTCTCTTATAGAAACAAGATAAAATCTGGTCTGGTGCTGTTTGGCAAGTCATTTTCCCACTCAGGGTAGAATGCTCTCTGAAGTCCCTTAAAAGTTGTAACAGTCCATATTCTAATATTCTATACAATCCTTCCCAGCATTAACATTTTAAGGCATATTCTACCATTATGTTAAAACCTTGAGACAGTGAGAGAGAGAGAGAGAGAGACAGAGACAGAGAGAGACAGAGAGAGAAAGATAGAGAGACAGAGAGACAGAGAAAGAGAAGAGACAGAGAGACAGAGAGAGAGAGTCCCCTTTCAAATGTTTGAAGGGCTTTCAAGTGTAAAAAGAATTAATCTGCTTGGGCCTCTGAGGGTAGTAATGGGAGCTATCAGGCCCTGAGAAGCAGAATTAGACTCTCTCTATTTAAGGAAAAACCTTTAACAATTAAAGATATTCAGAAGAGGAATGAGATGCCTTTGGAAGCAGGGGTTTACTCTAATTGAAAGGGTTCAAGAGAAGGCCAGTTGGTCACTTGCTGGGGATATTACTGAGAGAATAACCTATGTTACAGGTCTGAGGCACCTTCTAAATACGATTCTTTGTACTTAGTTTCCTTTGTACTCTAGAATGTTATACTCTGATCAACATTTTATCTTGTAAGGCCTCTTCCAGCTCTAACATTCCATGTTCTAAGACTCCTTCTCCATATCATTCTATGATTATTTAATCATACAGATTCTGAGGTTATACACTAACTTTCTTCTTTCTTTCTCTTTTTGCCCAGAGGTGCATAGGAATTCCCAGATTCATAGATTGTCAAGGCTGGAAAAGTATTTAGACGTAAGATATTATTTCTCTCCAAGTCTCTCACTTCATGGCTGGGGAACTTAAGACCCAGAGGGCCAAGTAAACTTTCCCCAGTCACACATCTAGCAAATGCTTAAAGCAAGGATTAAAACCCAGATCTCTTTGAGCTAGGCTTATGTTTTTTTACTCTGTAGAATTGGAGAAATGCCCTTTTTCTTATCTTAAGCACTGCATATAAAAATTACTGTCAGCTTCTCTTGAATTTTTAGGGGTTGAGAAGCCTCTATCTGGATGGAAAGAACTGAGGCATCTTCAAAATAAACTGAATATAGACATGTGAAATGCTAGTTGCCATGGAAATGCAGCAGCAACCTCTGGCTTTCTGTTTCCCCTAATAATGCAAACAGTCCACCACAAATTCCCTCCAGTTCTTTAGCTGAAACCCTTCCTCTCTCTCGGGCTACCCCACTGCACTCCCATGCCCCCAGGCACATGTTTTCCAAGGCCCAGGCTTATTCCAGATGCTGGAGGATGTCACAGCCAGCCACTCCTCTCGTTTTGCTTAAGGAAAGTTGGGATTGTTAGTTTCCTCAGTGAAAGAGGTAAATCCAGAGGTCAGAAATTGCTGAGGTATAAATGTACAATTTCCCAAAGACGAGGCTAAATCAGTGTGTAATAAATAAAAATGTGTGTTTGTGTCTCTATGCATACACACATGTGTGTCTATGGACATGGATGCTGGGGTGTGGGTCTGAGTCTAATTAGCTAAATGCTTCTTATACATCTTCCTTCCCTCATACCAAACATAGGAATCTGTTCTTCGTTATAGTAAGACACTCCCAGTGCCTTAGGACATGCTCTACATAGATTCTCAGAGCTGAGAGGAACCTCAAAAGTCATTCAGATCACCCCTTACCTGAAACTTAAATTCTCTCCCACACATCTCTAAAGAATAATATCCACACCTTGACTGTTCGACCTGCAGCAAAGCGAAACTTACTACCCCTGAAAGAAACTCCTTCCTCTTGGGATAGCTCTAACTGTTTAGAAGGCTACCTCTATGTGTGAAACTGATCCTGCCCTGCATACAATTTCTACCCATTCTGTTCCTCTGAGACAAAGCAAAATAAGTCTAATCTTTCTTCTACATGACAACCTTTCAGTTTTGTAAGGCAATAATCATGCCCCGTTAAGCTCTCTCTTCTCTAAGGGAAATACATTCATTCTTCTATGGATGACATGGTTTCCAGACCCTTCACAATCTTGGCTGACCTCCTTTGGTCACAGTCCAGCTTGTCAATGTCTTTCTTAAACTGAATACAAATTCTACATGTGGACTGACTAGGGGAGAATATAAAGAGCTATTATTGGTCAAAAACATTTCAGAATTGAAAAAAAACCAAAACCCAGACTGGTGATTATCCAGTTCAGCTCTTTCATGGAAAGGAAGAGGAAACTTAGGCCCAAGATGAGTGAAGTGACTTGATTCATGTCAATAATGAGTCTGTGGGAAGAGCCATGTCTAGGGCCCAGATCAAATCAATGCAATTTAATTCAAAGTAATTTTCAGTTCAAACAAATAAACAAGTGCCTACTTTGTTAGAGGATTTAAGTTCCTCCTGTAGTGAAGTCCCTATGTGAGGCAGGGAGGATACAAAGACAAAGCAAAGCATGATCTCTACTCTCAAGAAACACATTTACTTGGGGAGATAAAACATATACCCAAGTAAATATACTACTTGGTGCAGTTGATTCAGTGCTGGACTTGGAGTCAGGGTTTGAATCCTGCCTCAGACAGCAGCAAGCTGAATGACCTTGGGCACATCTCTTAGCTTCCCTGAGCTTTAGTTTCTTCATCTGTAAAATAGGTGTAATAATAGCACCTACCTCATGGGGTTGTTATGAGGATCAGATAACATACACAAAATGTTTTGCAATCCTTAATGTGCTATATAAATATTAGCTGTTATTAGTAAAAGCATATGTACTGTATACATTAAATGCCAATAACTGGGGGGAGGGGTTGGTTTTCTATCCAGTGCTCTTTGGACTTCCTCACAGTTGCCTCTCATCTCCTACTTCTATTATTGCATTAGCCTTTCTGGCAGTCACTTCTGCCAAATTTTGTCCAGGCCTCCCTTTATTATTTAGATGAAAAGAACCAGGCTTCTTAAAGAAATGGATAGAAAAGGAGCATGTGAACCTCTCAGGAGTTCTGCATGTATGCGGTTCCTGAGGTTTAATATTTGACTAAGGAACAGAACAGCTACAAACACAAAAGCCCTGATAGCCAAAGCTCATAGAAAAATGGAGAAGTTGGCAAGGGGAAATTTTATAATTGGGATGATTTAGAGCTAATGACAAGTACTCTCATTTCTCTAGTTTCCAGCACTTGCAAATGTCATTTATTCCAATTGTTCTCATAAAATTGCATCACCTTATTTGATAGAGAGAGAAACTGAAAGAAAGGAACATGTCTGTGGTCAGTTCACAAGAAATGTGAGAGAATCTTTATCTACTAGCTTCTTTCTCTGAACTAAGAAAGACTCCTGATCAAAAGGGAACTCTGTCACAAAACATAATTCTTTCTCTGAAAGATCTTTTGAGCTTGATTCCACCCCTCCACTTCCAAGGCCACTGCCCATGTCCTCACCACCTGTTAAATGTCTGCAGACTTCCTCCTAGGGATTTTCTCTGCATTGTTCTCTCCTGGCTGCACAGTTCCCACCTGCTTTTTCTGGTGTAGAGGACTGATAATAAAGAAAGCTAGCCACTTTCTGACAGAGTGGTGGTGGACTAATTATGCAAGATGAAACATATTTTTGGACATGGACCAACTTGGAAATTTGTGTGACTATGTATATCTGTTACAAGAGTTTTACTTTTCTTTTTCAAGGGTGGGGAGTGAGAGGGACAGAAAATAAATGCTTCTCAATTTAAAAATTAAATTTCACTAAAACACAATTACATTTAAAAATAACAAATGCCAACAAATCTCTTCTGCTCAAGAAACCACAGTGACTCTCAACTACCCATTGTACTAAAATTACTTTTTATTTATATTTTTTTACATTTTTTATATTTTTTTAATGAATAAGCATTTATTTTCTTTTCCCTATACCTCCCTCCACTGCACTGGAAAAAGAACAGAAAAACAAAACCCTTGTAACAAATTATAGTTAATCAACACAGTTTCCTACATCAGCCATGTGCAAAAACATAAGCCTCATTCACTCCACCTTTCTATCAGGAAGTGGGTAGCATGTTGAAACATCATAGGCCTTCTGGACTCATGGTGGATCATTTCATTGATCATACTTCTCAAGTCTTTCAAAAGTATTTTGCTTTACAATGTTGTTGTAAAGCAAATTTTTCTCTGTATTGGGTAACACAAATCTTCCTCAATTTGTTGGAAACCATCCCTTTCATCCCTTCTTATGGTACAGTAGTCCTCCGTTACATTCATATACCCTAATTTGTTCAGTCATTCTCCAGTTCATGGGCACACCCTTAGTTTCCAGTTCTTTGCATAGCAAAAAAAGAGTTGCTAAAAATATCTTTTTGTATGTGCCCTGGAGTTCAAGTCTAGGTCATTTACATATGACTCCTCAATGATGGAAAAGATGATGACCCAGTGCTGTATGAGAGGCAGGGTTGGTATGAGAACTTAGAAGGAAGACTTTCTTCCAACTCCCAAAGAAAATACACATAGTTCTAGACTAGGGGTGGGAAACCTGTATCCTTGAGCCCACATGTGGCCTTTTTTTTTTTTTTTTTTTTTACAGAATAAATCCTTTTATTAAAGGGATTTGTTCTGTAAAGTTTAGATTCAGTCAAAGGGTCAAACTTGAACTTGACGACCTAGAGGGCCACATGTGGCCTTGAAGCTTCAGGTTCCCCTCCTCTGTTCTCTTTTGGGGGAAAAAACTCGAAGAGACAGGGAAAAGACTTTGGGAAGTCTCAGACATATAGAGAAGCCAGGGCCTCATCATGCCCATGATCTCCAGCTTGCCTCTCTAGAGATTTCAGGGAATTTCCCTTTGGGTATGATCAAAAATTCTTTCGCAATGGGGAGAGGGGAGAGAGAGAGTGGAGAGGTCTCTCTGTGTCTCTGTCTCTGTCTCTGTCTGTCTCTGTCCCTGTCTCTCTCTCCCTGTCTCTCTGTCTCTCCCTCTCTCTCTGTCTCTCTCTCTCTCTGTCTTGCTCTCTCTGTCTCCCTCTCTCCCTCCCTCTCTCTCTGTCTCTGTCTCTCTCTGCCTCCCTCCCTTCCTCCCTTCCTCTGTCTTTCTTTCCTTCACGGTTCTGTTACCTGTGTGACCCAGGGCAGATCACTTCCTCTCTCTGGGCCTCAAATGCCTCATTTGTAAAATGAGCAGATGAATTAGGTGGTCTCTAAAGTCTCTTCTACCTCTAAGTCAGTGAGGTGACATGAGGGTCTTAATAGATGACACCCCTCAAAAAAAGCAGAGCTCAAGGCTTTCTTGTCTACATCTGCCTCCATGAAAAGCTTTTGCCATCCTTCCCTGTATCCATCTTAATACCAAAGTCACTGAATATCAAGGTAAATATTGATTTAATTTTGAGTTATTCATTAAACTCTCTTGGGGATATTTTATAGTTTGAATCATGGAATATCATAGCTTGGAAGAACAAAAATTTCAGATAAGCCCAAGGGCAGTGGAAAGACAGGTGATAGGTATCGTTGGCAAGTTGCCGTATATTCCCAGGGATGATTTATGGATGATAAGAGAAGTAATGGTATTAAAAGCCTTCCTCTCAGCAGTGGATGGGAGGTTACAGATATGAAACACATCAGAAGTTACATGCTCCATGGATTGGCTTTGCCTAAAAGTTTTTCTTTCTGACAAGGATACGTGCAGTGAGAAGAGGAATTTAAGAGGAAGTAACTAGTATAAAAACAAAAGGTGACAGTAAAACTTTTTTTTTTAAAGATATCAATCATCAATGATAAAAATAACTGGAACAGGAGATGGGCTGGTAGCTGCATTTTGAGAGTGAGAGATTCTTGAATGTAAGAGGACAGACGGCTTTTTTCAGTAATATCTAGGAAATGTGAAAAGAAATAGTGGAAGTCTTTTGGTGGGTTGAGAGGATTTAGGAAAATATGGATATGAATGTTACAGTATCAAAGGGCATTGGTAGGTTATGAGCTGTACCAGCAGAGAAAGTATCTCTATTAATGAGCCCACAAATTCATTTCATTCATTCAACAAACAGTGAAATGCTGACATAGTCTTAATTTTTAAAAAACTGTCCTGTCTTCACAAAAGCACTTGTGGTCTCACCATCAGAATATATAAAAACATAAAAGGGGTAAAGAAGTTGCCTTGAAATAGAGGAAGATGCACTAAAGGAAAACATGTTGACTATAAGATCATAGCTCTAGAACTAGGAGAGACATCAAATGTCATCCAATTCAACCTTCTCATTTTAAAGATGAAGAAACTGAGACACAAGGAAATTGTGACCCCTCTAAGGTTTAGGGTCAGAAGGAAGTTTGAAACCTAAATTTTCTGACTCTAGAATGGCTGTTCTCTCTACTCTACCCCACTTCCTTCTTCTCTTCCAAGAAGTGGCTGCACCTGGAGGGCAGGGTGCCTAGTCCATTCTGGGGATTTGGGGCCACACTGGCAACCCTAAGGAGGGATTTTATGGGGAAGAACTCTATTAGGACTTAACAAAGAATCCCTGCTGATAGAAATCCAGAAAAGAAGGTGCTTTGAGGTTCTGGATGTGATCAAAGTCTCCCTCCTTCCCCCCTCCCACCTCCTTCCTCCTGCTACTGTTCTTTTCAATTCTTTCCAAGCTTAACTCAAAAGAGCCAGATGTGCCCATATTTTCAAGGATGGGGTAGAACCACAGGAGATGGAGGCAGTTAACAAGTAAGAGAGACATTGATTATGTAATAAGTGGTTTCAGAGTCAGAAGACCCAGTTTTAAATCATAATTTTCTTACTACCTGTACAAAGTCATTTTCCTGAACTGTGTCTGTTTCCACATTTGAAGGATAGACATGTGGGGCTAGAATGATTTCTAAGTTCCCTCCTGGTCCTAAGTCTTAAGACGTAGAGATGTGAGAGAAAATGAGATATTACGTCATCCAGCAGAGTGTTGACTGATTACTGGTGCTGTCATCTCTCACCCCCTTCTGAGAATCAAGACATTTCTCCCTCCCTCCCCCTCATGAAGCATTGTGCAACAGAGTAACAGTTCTCTAGATGGGAATCAGAAGATATGATTTCTAATCCCAAACTTAACGTTAATTTGCTGTGTGATCTCCTGGGCCCCTCTCTCTTCCTATAATCTGAAATAAAAGATCCCTTTCAGATCTAACAATCTATGAGTCAGTAAATCCACTCTGCCTACAAGAGTAGGGCACCCCTCTTTTGTTACCACAGATGAACAGGGATCAGAATTTGAGGTTCCCACAGACTGAAGGGAATGTTCTGTAGGGCAAAAGTTTTTAGAGAAGAATAAACCAATTGCCTAACATTCTAATGCTACAGCTGCTGCCAACTTGGCTGAGGTCACTTAGCCTCTGTTCCTGAATCTAAGGAGCAGAATTGCCCACCAACAGCAAGGGTGCTATGGAGAAAGTCACTATATACTGAGAAGGATAAGCAACTGAAAGACACCCACTATTTCTCCTTGGTGAAAAGGGAATTTTCACTTTGTCATTTTTGTAGGAAAGCAACTTTAGATATCACTAATTTTAAAAGCAACCCATCTCTAAAGGGAGTTAAGGAAATCAAACCATCTACTTTTTTTTTCCAGAGTGAATCATGTCAGAAAAAGCAGGGGCAGCAGAAGGAAAGGGCTCCTATTTTAGTCACTCAGTCAGTCAAGCAATAAGCATTGATTTAGCATGTGCTTTGTGTAAGATATTGTGTTAGGTCAGGGGAGACTAAGCAAAGACGAAATAGTCTTTATGAGTTTACATTCTCATACTTACTATCACCACCTAAGGCTTGAGGCACTATCAGGTGATAGTAGTAGAGGTGGTGATGGAGAGAAGAGGGTATTTCCTGTTGTCCATGACTTCACAACTTGTCCTTTATGTCTCTGTTGCCTACAGAATTACAGAACATAGAATGACAGAGCTTAAATGAAACTTAGGACACAGAAGGGGAGCTAGTAGGGAATTTAGAACACTGAATGTTAGGCTATAAAAGATAGGATTTCAGTATGTAAAGGACTCCTCTCCCCATCCCATTTTACAGATTTGGAAACTGAAATCCAGAAAAGGGAAATGACTTGCCCAAGGGTGACATGAATAGTGACAACCCCTGGGATAGAACCAGGTCTTTAGACCTCCACTGTAATGCTCTTTTTAGGATATCATAGTCCTCCATCCTACCCCAGCCCTAATCTCAGTCCTGATGAAAACAGGAAATTTCATCCAAGATTCAGATGTTTCTAAAATGGATGTTTTACATCATATATATCTGTCCTCACTGAGGGCACCTCTTTGATAAAACATGAGATTTCCTGCTCTTGGTGAGTCAGAAGAAAAGCTGTGATTCATTATTCATTATCACACCTCCTATTCCTCACGCTGAAAGTGAGGGAGCCTTCTAGTCAAGCACAAGATGGTAATGCCACAATGAAAAGTGGACTGCTAGAGAACCCTCCAGCTCTGAGTGTCAGTCATACTAGTCTTGGACGCCAGTTCTGAAGTTTTACAATTTAACTACCCTCTACAATTTAATATACTGTGTTTTAAAACTATATATACCAATATCTTTTCCAACCAATACATTCCTTACTCAACATTCTCAATTAGAAGGTCCTTAGTAGAGCTAAAAATCCTTTTAAAAAAAACTCTATGGGAATAGAATAAATGGAGGGCAGGATAGGATGGAGGTAAATATAGTTAGTCTTTCACAATATGACTTTTACAGAAGTGTTTTGCATAACTACACATGTAAAACCTATATTGAATTGCTTGCCTTCTCAGTGGGAATGGGTGGGGAGGGAGGGAGGGAGAGTAGTTGGAACTCAAAAGTTTTAAAAACGAATGTTAAAATTTGTTTTTACATGCAACTGGAAAATAAGATACATGGGCAATGGGGTATGGAAATCTATCTTGCCCTATAAGAAAATAAAAGGGATGGAGATAAAAGAAGGGAGGGGTATCATAGAAGGGGGAAGTGGTAACCAGAATGCATGCTGTCTTGGAGTGGGCAGAAGGGAGAGATGGGGAGAAAATTTGGAACTCAAAATCTTGTGGAAATGTCTGTTGAAAACTAAAAAGAAATAAATAAATTTTAAAAAACGTTATGGGTCTATGACAATATTCCAAAGTTTTCAATTTTTGAAAAGAGAGATTGCATAGATTAAGATAGAAAAAAAGGAGAGAAAAGAGTAAAGACATGAAAATTAACAAGAGACAAGAGAAATGAATACAAAAGAAATGAGGGAAGAAAGAGAAAAGAGAAACAGAAAGAAGAGAGAAAGAGAGAATAAAGAGAAGAATCTGGAGAGAGGAAAGAAAGAGTATGAGATAGTCAGGGTGTTGCTTTGTTTTGTTTTACTATCCTTACTATCCTAGTTACAAGACAAGTTTTATAAGGCGGGGAAGGGAATGGAAGATAGTAATGTGAAAGAATGAAAGAAAGAGAGAAAAAAAGGAAAGAAAGCAAGAAAGAGAGGAAGGAAGAAGAAAGGAAGGAAAGAGCATCAATAAGAGAAAAAAAGTCCATGAGAGAGCATAAGAGAGTAGGAGAGAGGATAAAGGAAAAGAAAAGAAAATTGGCTTTAATCAAAGTTAATTTCACCATCTGGACAAATCTTGTCTGAAATATTTAGGAGGAAAAGTCAAAATCTGGGAGGGACCGTAATTTGGAAATTAAATTCTATATAATCTACCTTTTTGCCTTAGGCTAAAGGACTAAGATACTTATTCCCCTAGTCTCATTAACTGTAATTCTTTATTCACATTTGGCCTTATATCCAGGAAGCTCTTTGTATCATGTTTCACTGATATACTGGATATACATGGCATGTTTCAGAGAAAGGATTCAGGGAAAGGATCATAAGTCCCATTTTACAGAGGAAAAATTGAGGTTCAGATAGGCAAATTCAGTTACTTAAGGTCACTTAGGAAGAGAAAACAGTTATTCTGATTTGTCTAAATCAAGTAGAAATAATTTTCTTTCCTTTTAAGAAAAATTAAAAAAAAAAACACAGACTAATTGATACAATATCAATCTAGCTATTCTCTACTCCTGCAGAATGATTTTCTCTTGCCAGAAAGCAACTTTTTTCTTCTCTCACTCATTAAAAAGAAAATGCAACCCAAAGATAGCAACCCCATTTTCCCCAAATGCTGGAAAAGAGAAATCAAAAGGTATTCAATTTCTGATTTATGCATGCACATATAAACCTGTATACTCAAACACCCAACAGGCAACACATATAGACACTCATACACAGATGCTAATGTATGCATGTACTCACTAATATATGTTTGCACATGTACAAATAGTAAACACACACAAGTGCACATATTACACACAGACACTAATATACACAGACGGTAAAGTTCTACATTAGCTATTAGTCCAGTTGATCTCTTAATCAAGAACTGGTTTTAAGCCAAGGAAGGAGTTTATACTCACCATTTAGTTTATTCAGACTTTTTTATTAGCAAAGAATGTGTTTTTTACTTAGAATTTCCTCTGGCTCCCGGATACCCAAATGCACTAGATATCCATCATGATACAACATTTGCTTCTGACTGGAACTAGAGCTCTTCCACAACTCAGTGGAACAGTCAATCAGTCAACAAGTACTTATTAAGCACCTAGTATGCACCAGATCCTGTGCTAAGCACTAAAGATGCAAAGAAAATTAAAAAATACAGCCCCTAAAATCAATGATACATATTCTAATGAAGGAGACAACCTGAAATTAACTATTAATTATTTACAGAGTAGGAGACAATAATACTAGAGGAGCAGATAATTTTCTAATGAGAAATTTGAGATGGCATTAGTGCTATATGTCAGAGGGTAAGTGGGATGATGATAATGCCCTTAATGATAATAAGGAAGTTGGAGAGAGGGGAGAATTGGGGGGAAAGATTATGAATTCTGTTTAGGGCATGTGAGTTTGAGATTCTTAAGAAACATCAAATTCAAGATTGTCCAAAAAGCAGTTGGGGATCCAAAATTGGAGCTCAAGACAAAGTCTGGTGTGAGATAGAGCATTTATTAAGCATTTGCTACATACCATGTATTGTAGATGTGGGAATTCTCTGCAAAGAGATGGCATTTGAACCTATGGGAATTAATGGTCTCTCTTAATGAGACAGTATAGCAGAAAAGAGAAGGGAACCAAGGACAGAGCCTGGAGGATATCAACAGATAGTGGCTATCACATGGATGAGGAGTCAAAGGAGACTGATAAAGAATAATGACAGAGGTAGGATGAGAACCAGGGGAAAGCAGTGTCACAAAACCTAGAAAGCAGAGAGTGTCTAGAAGGAGAAGGTTATCAATAGTGTCAAATGCTACAGGAATTAAAAATGAGAATTCAGAAAAATCCACTAGATCTGGTAACTAGGAGATCATTGGTAACTGTGGAAAGGGCAGTTTCAGTTGAATGATCAGATGAGAAACCCCAGATTGCAGAAGAGTATGAAAAGTATAGGTAAAGTCAACTACCACAGGAGTTTTTTTTCCAAGGAATTTACTCAAAAAGGGTAAGAGAGATATCATACATTAGTAGTTATTGGGGATGATCAGAGCAACTGAAAACCTGGAAAAGAACTAAGAGGTGAAGGAATTGGAGGTCATGGTGAGGATGAAGAGCAAGGTTAGTTGATATAGGGAAAGGCAGAATGATAATATGTTGTGATGAGATAAAGAAATTTTGGTACTCAGGCATGGAAATGGAACACTTGTGAGTTACAGTAAGATCAGAAGTATGACACTCTCTGTATCTGAAGTGGAGTAGAGGAGCAGGTCATGGGAATTGAGTAGATTGAGGAACTTGGAATTTAGGCTATTTGAATAAGCATCAATACGTATTTTGAAGTTTCCTAGAGTGACGGCAGGAATTGAGGTGGAGAAAGAGACAAGTCAGGCATGGAACTCATTGAGAAAGGAAGGAGAATGTTCTGTGGACCAATAGATATAAGCAATCAGCATCTCCATTAGATGATTATGTATATATCACATATTTCAGAGGAAAGGACATTGCTGAGTGATTGTGGTAGAGGGAGAATCTGGAAGTGGAAATAGGGAGCAAGGAGTATTCTGATTTCCCCATCATGATCAACAAGTTGAAGGGTATGAAAGTATAGCTAGTAGTAGAGAGGGTGGCAAGGGAAGCAGTATTATCAAGAGGGTGCCAGATCTTAATCTGTGCTAGAAGATGGAAAGAATGAAAGATGAAAGGAAGTTTATAGAGCAGAGGGCACAGTAGACTATGGAGAGATCCAAAGCTAGACTTTAGTGGGGAGTATAGCTGTAGCGGATGAGTTTAAGGGAATAGGCAGTTGTAGACAGGCACTAGGCTTAACCTGTTGGTAGCTGGGGGTGGAAAGTCAGTGACATGGGGAGAGTATAAGGGGGTAGGAGTAAGCTAACCATTGAGGAATGAGTCCTAGAAGAGAGTTATTGCTTGGAGAGAGGTTTGTTGAGGGGAGAAGAGTGAGTTCAAATGCCTTCCTTGAGATCTAACCTCACAGTAGGTAGTTGTGTACCAGGAGATCCAAGAACACCTGTGTCATAGGAAGCAGGATCAGGAGAAGGTAAGGCCCTCACTCAGAGTCCAGGCTCCTGGACAGAAATTAGGAAGTGGCTATGCAAGGTGGGTCCTTCAGAAGAATACTCTGGGGGCTAATATAGAAGCTGGGATTTGGGTGGTAGAGTCGGATCCTGAGAAGGCTGGGTGATTGACAGTCAGGATTCTCAGAACTCGGTCTAAAGTCTACTGACATTGGGGAATATTCTCTAGATTCAGTTCTAAAATCTTTTTTTATTTAAAAATTTTCTATTAAAATTTTCTTTTTTATTACACACAAACATCAACAAACATGAACCTTTCAATAAATGAGGAAGGACAAAAAAGGAGATTGTATGTGAAACCATAAATTTCTATTAGGTATATTTTTTAAAATTAAATTAAATCTAACAAAATCATAACAGAATTGCCTTGTTTTCTTTGGAACTTCTTTTTATTTTCTTCTATTTTTTAAACATTTTATTTATTTATTTTTTCCCTCCCCTATCTCCACCACTCTGCCACTATCCATTATCTCCCATCTACTGTAAATTTGTTTATTTACTATCTTCCCTGTTAGAATGGAAGTTCCTTGTAAGCAAGGTTCATTTTTGCCTTTCTTTGTATCCCTATCACTTACACAGAGCCTGGAACATAGCAAACACTTAAGTTTGTTGATGAGCTGATTGATTGACTCATGTTTAATGATTAAGCTTCTGAAGTCATCATTGGTCACTGTATTGATCAGAGTTCTGAAGTTTATCGAAATTGCTTTTTTTTATATTATTGCATATAAACATGTAAATTATTATTCTGGTTCTGTTCACTTTACTCTGCATCACAATTTATGATTCTTCCAGGTTTCTTTGAAACTGTCATGTTCATTATGACATAATAATATTCATTACGACATAATAATATTCATTACATTCATATACCACAGTTTGTTCAGTCATTACCCAACTGATATGTACCTATTCTGCTTCATTTCTTTGCCATAACCAAAAATGTCATTATATGATAGTATCATTAATATAATAATATTTTTGTACAAATATAATAATATTTTTGCATATTTTTCTTCTGTCTTCAACCTCTTTGGGGTCTATGCCTCATAATGGTACACCTGGCTCAAACTAAAGGGTACACGCTCTGACTTTTTGAATATAGTTCTAAATTGTTTTCCAGATTGGCTACACCACTTCAAGGTTCTATGACAAGTGAATTAGAGGACCAGTTCTCTAACAGGCCCTTCTAACAATCACTATTTACCTCTTTTGTTATCTTTGTAATCTGGTGGATATGAGGCAAAATCACAGATCACAGAGTTTTTTTAATTTTCATTTCTCTTATTACTTGTGATTCGAAGCATATTTAATTTAGTTGTTGATAATCTGCATTTCTCCATTTGATAAGTACTTTCCTGTTCCAATCATTTGACCATTTATCTATTGGGAACCAGATGTCATTCTTAGGTATTTGGATCAATTTCCTAAATATCTATTTCACTTTTATATCAGACTTTTATTTTAAAAATTTGCCACAGAGATTTTTCCTCTGGTTAACTATTTCCCTGCCAATGCTAATTGCATTGATTCTGCTTGTACAAAAAGGTTTTCCATTTTGTGTAATGAAATTTGTCCATTTTATTTTCCAGGGGAATCAGTCCTCCTTCAAACACAAAAAAACATAATGGGGTTGATGAAGGTGTAGTGTTTTACAGAGTTTCCAGTAGCAGAAACAAAAGCTACAGCCTTGAACCAATCAGTCTTTCTAATTATAATTAGAATTATAAATTATATTATTTAAATTTATAAATTATAAATTAGAATTAGAATTATAAAATTATAATTTTTAATTATAGTCTAAAGAATTTTCGTATATGAGGGGGGGAAACAAAACAAAAAACAAAGAAACAATAACAGGAAAGGAGAAGTTTTGATTGCCTTTGGGAAACTGAGCAGTGTTTTATTGGCCAAAGGATTCTTTCTGAAGCAACAGTGATGCTGTGTGACAATAATGAGTCATGAAATACCCCAGTCTCTCAAGACTTAAGGTGGAGGGTCACACCAAGGACATGTGTGGCATGAGCAGACTACACTACCCTACCAATGAATAATAGTGCAGAAGAAGCAGCACAAAGATAGAGTGAGGAATAAATGGAAAAGGAGATGAGTTGGCCACACAATGAGAGTGAAAGGTCATTATTGGCTAGCCTGTGAGCTTCACTGCTATCAATCAACTATTAAGAATGTACAGGAAGACCCCTAACACATTGGAGCCTCGGATTTTTTTTTGAAGGATACAAACAATCATTACACAGGTTGAGAATCATAGAATTTAAGAATTCATAGAAACTGAAACAGCCACTTAGTCTAATCCAAACATAAAGAAATCTCCATCCTAAATTACCCAACACGTGGTCATCTAGCCTCTCCTAGAAGACCACTTCTCAGGCAGCCCGATCTATTTTTGGACAGCTTTAACTGTTTAAGAGTTTTTCATGACAAAAGCGCAAATTGATCTTTTTTCAGATTCCACCCATTGCCCTTAATTCTTTTTGGGGGTCCAAGTGCAGCAAGTCTAATCTGTCTTCCACATGACCATCCTTCAAATACTTGAACACAGCTATCATGTCTTCCCTAAATCTTCTCCAGGATAAACACTTATAGATCTTTTAATGGATCCCCATAAAATGTGGACTTGAGGCCTTGGTTGTCTTCCCCTGGATATCCTCCAGTTTATCGATATCCTCCTTAAACCCTGGCACCCAGAATTGAATATAATTCACCAGATGAGGTTTGAAGAGGGAAGAGCATAGCGGAATCATATTGGTCCTTAGTCCTAGAAGCTATGTCTCTCTTAATGCAACCCAAGATTGCATTAATTTTTGGCTGCCACATCACAACTGTCTTCTATTAAGTTTGTGGTCCACTAAAAAGCTCGCATCTTTTTTTAGAACAACTGCTGTCTAAACTATGCCTCCCCCAAGCATAAGACTTTATTTTCATCCTCACTGAATTTCATCATATTCATTTAAGCCCAATGCTCTCTATCCTGTCGGGATCTGATCCCTTTGGCTCCTGGTTCTGTCATCCACCATGTTAGTTATCCCTTTTAGCTTTGAGTTATGTACAGAATTGATGACCTTTCCATTTGTGCCTTTATCCAAGTCATGAATAAAAATGCTAAATAGCACAGGGACACACACACAGATCCCTGGGGTTCCCCCACTGATACTCTGGCATTCAACAATTGACAGTTACATTTTTTTTTAAAATTTAGTATTTATTTTTCCCAATTACATGTAAAAATAATTTTTAACATTCTTTTTAAAAAGTGAGTTCCAAATTCTCTCCCTCCCTGTGCACCACCCTCATTGAGAAGGTAAGCAATTTTTTTCTATCATTAATGATGAATGAATAATAAACCTTTATTGACTACTAGTTGACCTTTATTGACACCTTTTATTACAGTTGCTTAAACTACCCCTTGTATATTTCAGGTACTTCTTTTTTTTAAGTTAATTTATTTATTTTCATTTTCAACATTCACTTACATAAGTTTTAAATTTTCTACCTCTACCTCCTTTACCCCCTCCCCAAGATGGCATACAATCTGATATAGGCTCTACATATACATTCTTATTAAACATATTTTCACATTAGTCCTGTTGTATAGAAGAATTAGAATGGGAGGAACCATGAGAATAAAAAAACAAAACAGAACAAAACAAAAAAAGAAAATGGTCTGCTTCACTCTGCATTCAGACTCCATAGTTCTTTTTCTGGATGTGGATGACATTTTCCATCATGAGTTTGAGAAAGTAAACAATTTGATATAGTCATACATGTATAGTCATGCAAAACATGTTTCCATATTAGGAATGTTGTAAAAGAAAATATAGACCAATATAAAAACCCAAGAAAAATAAAGTAAAAAAGTATGCTTCAATCTGTATTCTAACTCAATCAATTCATTCTCTGAGGATGGATAGCAACTTTCATCATAAGTCCTTCACAGTTGTCATTGTATTGCTGAGAACAGCTAAGTCATTCACAGTTGATCATCTTACAATATTGCTGTTACTGTACACAATGTTATCTTGGTTCTATTAACTTCACTTTGTATCCATTCATGTAGGTCTCCCAGGTTTTTCTGAGAGCATTTAGCTCATTATTTCTTAAAGTATAATAGTATTCTATCAAAATCATATATCACAACTCATTCAGCTATTCCCCAATTGATAGACGTCCCTTCAGTTTTCAATTCTTTGCTACCAGAAAAGAGACAGCTACTCTTTTAATGTGATTATCCCATCGGTTATTAATCTGTCTAATTGTATTATCCTCTAGTTTTCCTCTCACCATCTTCCACAAGAACAGTTTCAGATACTTTGTCAAAAGCTCTAAAATGTAGGTAAAATATATTGAAAGTATTGCCTTCATCTACTAATCTGGTAATGCTACAAAAAAAAAAAAAAGGAAATGAAGTTAATCAGGAATGATCCATTCTTGATGAAGTTATGCTGACTTGTTGTATGATAGCACCAATGTCTACCTGGGTTCTCCTCTTCACCCCAAACAAGGATTACTTTTCTCTAAAAGGCAACAACTCTCTCCCCGGGAACTGATTGGCCTTTGCCTCTCTTGATGAAGCTTCCTGGTCACTTAAAGTGATACAAAGACACCCCCCCTCCCCCAAAGAGGAGTTCAGAGCCCTCCAACTTGGTAGATTTCTGAAGACCACACAACTTTTCACATTCAGCCATCTCGGCCCTACTGATCTGATTAACTTCCACATAGAGATGAAATTAGTAGTCTATAGAAGCTAAATGCTATTATATCTTTGTTGCATTTCCTTGCTACGTTAGGACTAAGTAACCCTCCTTTTCTTAACTGCCCAGTAGCTTTTAAGTGTCTCATTTACACCCCATACCAAATCTGAATTATCAGGGTACCTGCACTAGACCCACCCCTAACACTTTTTGTTTATGTATAACATTAATTTTTTGGAACTATGCCCAAAGGGCTACAAAAATGTGCATACCCTTTGACCCAGCAATATCGCTACTAGGACTGTATCCCTAAGAGATCATAAAAATGGGAAAGGGTCCCACATGTACAAAAATATTTATAGCAGCTCTCTATGTAGTTGCCAAAAACTGGAAGTCAAGGGGATGTCCATCAATTGGGGAATGGCTGAATAAATTATGGTATATGAATGTAATGGAGTACTATTGTGCCATAAGAAATGATGAACAAGAAGACTTCAGAGAGGCCTGGAAGGACTTATATGACCTGATGCTGAGTGAAAGGAGCAGAACCAGGAGAACTTTATGCACAGCAACGACCACAGTGTGTGAGAGTTTTTTCTGGTAGACTTAGATTTTTGTAATAACACAAGAACTTCTTACAAAAAAAAAAAAAAATCCCAATGGTGGATCTCAAGGCAAAATGCCTTCCACACTCAGAGAGAGAAATATGGAAGTCACTCACATAATGTAGCAGATCATGTTTGTGTATGTGTATGTGTTTATGTATCATGTTCTGATTTGTTATACGATTTCTTTCATTTATCTTAGTCTGACTACATAGCATGACTATAGTGAAAATATACTCAATAGGAAAGTATATGTAGAATCTATACAGAATTGTATGCAGTTGTGGGGAGGGAGGGAGGTAGTGGGGGGTAGGAGGGGGGGATAAAATCGCAATTGTATGGCAGTGATTGTTAAACATTAAAAAAAAAAAATAAAATGTATAACATTAATTTTGTTAAATTTTGGAATGGCAAATTCTCTCCCTCCCTCCCTCTCAATTCTTTCCCACCCATTGAGAAGGCAAATGATATGATATAAATTATACATGTGAAGTCTTACAACAGATATTTCTATATTAGCCATGTTGCAGGAAAAAGGCAAGAAAAATAAGGTGAAAAAAATCTGCTTCAATCTGTACTCAGAGTTGACCATTTCTCTTTCTGAAGGTGAACAGTATTTTTCTTCATGCTACCCTGTATCAGTAAGCACCCTGACATATACAGGGGGGCCTGCTATCACAGATTCTTACATCTGCATTCAGAACAGGAAAGGCAACTTTTGAGGGGTTAACAACCACTTTAATCAAACACATATATCATTCACTTAGTTCAGGGGGAATCGTCAGCACCTTGAACTTCAGAGAAAACACAGAGAAATCTAAATCAACAGATAGCACTTCCAAATTGTCTTACATAAGCAATACATACATCACAAATCAACAGACAGTCCAACTGTCTGGAAAGCACTCATTGGTGGCTTCCCAGAGTCTAAGTCTGGCACATAAAGTTTTTTCCAAAAACTAATCCCCAAAGTAAAACCTTGACCTCAGAGTATTTATACCTTTTTTTAGAGCCAGAGGGCATCCCAATCCTTGAGAACCAGTGTCTCATTAACAAAAGGTATGGGCCAGCCTTCCCTACAATCTTCCCTAATCAAACTCTCTTTAATGAGTAGGCCTATTAACTGGTAGGGAAGATCTTTAATCTCATTAACAATATAAATACCCATACTGTTTCTAGTTAAAGAAACTCTTGTTTGTATACTTTACTCCTAATAAAGCTTCTTGGTTGATAAAGGTAAGATTCAATCAGAGGCACTTGGTTATACTAAAACAAAAATAGCAAAAGATCCTACTTTGCTTGCCCTTACACACCCCTAATATCTTGTAATCATCACTTCCCTTTCTTGATTTTTCAACTGTTTCATTCATGAACTCAATTTTTTGGCTAAATTTCAATCTGGTTCCTTAATTTTTCTTTGAAAATTAGACATTTGTCCTTCTCTAGCCTTGTGGTATCACTCTCAATTTCCTTCATCTTTCAAATATCACAGATAGGGGTTCAATAAGGATACTTGCCAGTTCTTTTAGTGTTCAGAGAGAAGAGTTAATTTATGCCAGATGGTTTGATATTATCAAGTGCAATTAAATGCTCTCAGAATTTCCTTACTTATCTTAGATATCAATTCCCTGTTAGTGATTTTTGTTTTACTATTTCAAGTGCAAAGTTCATTTTCCTGAATACAGTAGAAGCAAACAAGAATTGAGCAGCTCTATCTTCTCTTTGTTGTCACTTATCATCATGTTAGAAGTGAGCCTGACTAACAGGCACCCAACAGTGAGAAACATGCTTACCTTAAGTAAAGAACAATACCTATTGTGAAATCAGGAAAGCTTTTATTAATCTTTATGTTCATTCCCCTGAGGCTGAGAAAGGTTAAATGACTTGTCCAGGGTCACACAGCTATGAAGGTTCTGAGGCAGGATCTGAACTCAGCTCTTACAGTTTCCAAGTCCAGTACTCTATCCATAATTGTACCTAAGCTGCCTCTAGCATCTTAGTTCATAGGATCCTACCTATCTTTCCTCTGAACCCTTTGAAATCTGATTTCCTAAAATCTAGGATGCTTCTTAGACTATGGAGGGATTTCCTTTCCTCTATCACAAACTCTGTGAAAGGTTGGTCACTTTTCCTAAAGTTCTCATAATACCTATATCCTTTTTAGTGAAATCCAGAATAGAATTCTCCCTGTTCTTTCTTCCACCTTTTGAAGGATGAAAGTTCCTTCTGCTTCTAACATTCTATGTTTTATGAACATTCTTTAAGTCCTCATCAAATCCTTTAAATGAGGGCGATGTACTAGTTGAGAGATAGCTCAGCAAAGTAGAAAGAACATTGAATTTTCGATCTAGATTCAAATACTGGATTGCAAAACAAAATCAATAATAGTTAGCATTTACATAGCATTGTTAAAGTTTTCAAAGCATTTTCTATACTTTATCTTATTTGATCCTCACAACAATCCTGAGAAGTAGGTGCTATTATTATTCTCAGTTTATGGAGAGGAGGAAACTGACAGACAGAGGTTAAATGACTTACCTAGGGTCACACAGGTAGTGAGTCAGAATTTGAACTAAGGTCTTCCCGACTCTAGGTTCAGTACTCTATCTACCATGCCATTTATTTGCTTAGCTGTGTGATTTTAAGCTAAGGACAACCTCACTGAACCATGGTTTTCTTACCTTTAAAATGGAGATAGTAATACTACCTGCTTCACAGAACTGTTAGGAAAGCACTTTGTAAACTTTTTGGTCCAATTCAATCCCCACCAGTTCTAAATCATATGTTTTAAGCTCTTTTATAGCTCTAACATGCTAAGTTCTTCATTCCAGCCTGGCCATTCTATGTTGAAACACCTCCCTTTGTTAGCTGGGAGACTATCCAGCCACTGCCTGCTGGCTCTCTTCGTTGGCTCTGTATGTCTTGTTTAATTGGACTATACACAACTGTTCACATTCAGCTGTCAAGAAGGATGACTCTGTTTAGAATGGGAAAAAAAATCCCTTTCTCCCCTGAGGTATGGCCCTTAGCTGTCTGGAACCATTGTTTTCCATGGAAACTTAATTTGTTCAGTTCATCCAGGTTGTCCAGATAGGCCAAAACAGTTTGCAGGCATCCATTTGGATCAAAGTCCGTTCCACAAATTTGTCCTGAAGACTGCTTAGACTTTTGTTGATGGAGAACCTGGCACCATTCTTGTACCTCATGGAGCGAACTTGATTCCAAACATCATGCAGGGAGGCAAAAAAGTGCCTCAGCTTGACTCCCTTTACTCAAAGTCTTACCTTGTGCAAGGTAAGTACAAGGATCTTGCAGGCGACATGAGAAAGAAATGGTGAGAGGCAGTGTGATGTAACAGCAACATCATTTTTATAGCATCTCTAAGTTTGCAAAACACTATAAATATCTCATTTTATATTCACAACTCTGGCACATAGATGCTCATTTTACTGCTAAGGAAACAGGCTGAGAGAAATAAAATGACTTACCTAAGGTCATACAGCTAGTGAACATCTGAGGCACGAGTAAAACTCAGGTCTTCCTGACTCTTCATTTCAACAGTTTTCATCTATTTAAAAAATATGTATTTATTTATTTTTAGTTTTTGACATTCACTTTTATAAGATTGAGTTTTAAATTTTCTTCCCCTCCTTACCTTTCCCCCTCCCCAAGAGAGCGTGCAATCTGATATAGATTATACATGTATCATATTAAACATATTTCCACGTTAGTCGTATTGCAAAGAAGAATTAGAATCAAAGGGAAAAACACCGAGAAAGAAAAAACAAAATTTAAAAAAAGGGAGAGAAAATAGTATGCTGCAATCTGCATTCAGACACTATAGTTCTTTCTTTGGATTTGGATAGCACTTTCCATCATGAGTCTTTTGGAATTGTCTTAGATCATTGCATTCCTGGGAAGAGCTAAATCTATCAAAGTTGATCATCTCAAAATGTTGCTTTAAAAGCTTTCATCTTAGAGTTTCTTCTGGGTTTAAGTTCGAGTAGCTTAACCTCTAAGATCCATGTTCTAAGGTCCCTTCTGATCCTAAAATTCTATACTTCTATACTTTCTTGGTTTTTTTCCAACATTAGAGAGGCAGCATGACTTTAACTTCTCTCCAACATTCTGTAGCCTTGTGCTGTAAAGAAAGTCACATAATCGCTCTGACAGTTTCCTTATCTATTAAATGTGGATGACATGCCTGTAATATTTCTCTCACAGCATTGAGTTCTTTTCCTGACTTTTAAAAAATGTCACAAGAAGAGTGTGCCAGTGAGAGAATGTATGTAAAATCCTTTGCAATGTGTAAAGCACCACAGTATATATCACTAATTATTTTTAACTTAACTATAAAAACATTTCAAGATATGGAGAAAAACAGGGAAGAGGATCATAAAAGAAACTGTTAACACTTATTGTTGTTTTCAATTGTTTTCAGTCTCTTTGTGACTCTATTTGGGGTTTTCTTGGCAGAGATACTGGAGTGGTTTGCCATTTTCTTCTCCAGCTCTTTTTACAGATGAGAAACTGAGGCAAACAGGGTTAAGTGACTTTTCCAATTACACAGCTAATAAGCGTCTGAGGACAGATTCAAACTCATGATTCCAAGCCCAGGATTCTATCTACTTTGCCACCTAAATGCCCCTGATCCTACATAGAAGAGTTTATGTTAAAGCAACAGTGGACTACTTGTGTGTTGTTGAGAAGCTGCTTGTACTACAAAAAGGGACTGCAGGAGAGCAAAGATGCCTCCTGTGTGAGGATGGAAAACTATTGCTACAACAAAATGAGATCAAAGTAAAAAAGGAAGGGATATACTGGAGGGTAGGGATGGGGAAAGCATTTAATAAGAACATATATGTTAGGCACTCTGCTAAAATTCCACTCATTGGGGTTGGAACATTGAAAGGTGAGTATCTTCATGTCCAGGCTGATGCAGTCCCTTCACTAGGCAGGTCTGATTTCCTAATTCTTGCAGAACCATCCTTGATGCCAGTTTGTACCTGTCTCTGTAGTACAATCAGCTTCTGATGGGTAGAGATTTAAAGTATCACACAAACCTGTTACTTGCTGCCTGAATGACTTCCCTAAACTACTTTGGAGCTATTTCATCTTTCTCTTGGCAACCCCCAACTTGTCTTTTCATTGAGGCTTACCTGTTTGTTGACATAGTTCATCCTTGCGGAAAGTCCTTATTAGGGCAATGCTGATGAGTTGGCCGAGTAAATTTCTGATTGTAAGCCCTGGACAATTAATCAAGGGAGAGTGGAGTAGGGGTGGGAGTGGAAAAGGGGAAGCCTGGGCAGATTTCCCCAAATGACCAAATTAAATAACTGAATGCGACAATAACTAAAGAATTAAAATACACATGATAAGAAGTGAACATATTGCAGACCTGGTTACCTTATGGGCCCAGTACAGAGAAAGGGGAAGGGAATAACCATTTCTATAGCACTTACTATAGGCAAAGTGCTGTGTTGAGAACTTGGCAAATATTATCTCGTTTGATCCTCACAACAGCCGTAGGGCATGAGTACTGTTATTATCTGCACTTTACAGTTGAGAAAACTGAGAGAAAGAGAATGATTGGCCCAGGATCACACAACTAGTAAGTATCTGAGGCCAGTTGTCAACTAAGGTTTTCCTGACTCCAAGCCCAGGGCTGCATCCACTGTACCATATAGCTGCCATTACAGATGGTAAACTCGGTGGGTCCATTGTGGGATACAGCAGCCATGTAATATCAGGCTGTATTGAGAGGTAAAGTGTTCAAGAATAAGGAGGTGATGACACTAATCTTTCCCCTGGTCAGATCACATCTTAAGTTCTGTGTTCGGTACTGGGTATCACATCTTAGAGAAGACATTGATAAATAGGAAATTGTCCACACAAGTACAATCAGAATAGGGAAGGAACTTGAGAAGCACAGTAGATAGACCTGAGTTCAAATCTAGCCCCAGACACTTATTAGCTCTGTGACCCTGGACAGGTCATTTAACCTTGTTTGCCTCAGTTTCTTCAGCTGTAAAAATGGAAATAACAATAGCACCTACCTTGTACAGTTATTGTGATAATCAAAGATGGTAGTATTAGTAAAATTGCTTAGCACAGTGCTTGTCACATAGTAGATTCTATGTAAATGTTTATTTTTTTCCCTTTCCCTCTCTTTCCTTTCCCTCCTTTCATTCCAAATGAAGAGTAGTTAAAGAAACTAGGGATATTTAACATGGAGGAGATTTAAGGGAAATGTGTTAGCTTTCTTCAAGTAGCTGAAGGACCGTCACATGGAAGAGAAATTAGATTTGTTCTCTTGGCCCCACAAGGCAGACCTAGGAGCAATAGGTTATATAGAAACACATTTAGATTTGGTGCAATGAAACACTTCCTAACGACTAGAATGATCCAAACATAGAACTGCCTTAAGAAGTAGTAGGCTCCAAAGGATAATAAAACTGTCCATACCTTTTGATCCAGCAATACCACTACTAGTTCTATATCTCAAAGAAATTTTTTTTAAGGAAAAGAACTTATTTGTACAAAAATATTTATAGCAGCTCTTTTAGTGGTGGCTAAGAATTGGAAATTGGGGGATGCCCCTTAGTTGGGAAATGGCTGAACAAGTTGTGATATATAATTGTAATGGAATATTATTGTGCCATAAGAAATTACGTGCAGGACGATTTTAGGAAAATCTGGAAAGACTTACATGAACTGATACAAAGTAAAGTGAGTAGAACCAGGAGAGCATTGTACACAGTAACAGCAACATTATAAAATGGAACAACTGTGAGCGATTTAGCTCTTCTCAGCACACAATGATCCAAGACAATCCCAAAGGACTCATGATGAAAAATGCTATCCACCTCCAGAGAAAGAACTGATATCATCTAAATACAAACCAAAGCATACTATTTTTCATTTTCTTTCTTTCTTTTTCTTTGAGTTTTCTTGCACAAAATGACAAATATGGAAATGTTTTAAATGATCACACATGTTTAGCCTATATCAGATTTCTTACTGTCTCAGGAAGGGGAGAGGGGAAGAGAGGAAGGGATAGAATTTGGAACTCAAAACTTTAAAAAAAACCTCAACAAATATTAAAAAAAATTTTATATGTAATTGGGGGAACAATAAAATACTATTTTTTTAAAAAAGAAGTAGTGAACTCCTCAATGGAGTTCTTCAGGCAGAGTAGATGACCCTTTGCTGAATATGATGTAGAGAATATTCTCATTTAAGGACAAGTTGAAACTAAATGACTTCTCACATAAATTCAAATTCTGAGAGTCTGTGAAATTATGCATCATAGATCACAGGAGTCTCTTGCTGAGAGATAATCCCATAAGTCAAAGCACATACAAATATTACAGAGACACACAGGAGGAAGGGAGAGAAAAGAGAGTAAACACACCCTCATAAGCCCACACATATGTGCATATTCATATTAAGATATATCAATGAATCAGTCCTTTCCAGAACTGCCTGTTTGTTCCCTTAGTCATTCCTCCCTCTCGAACCACTTGGTCTAGGATGATGATGAATTCTTCCACTCCCTTCTCACTTCCTTTCCCCCTCTATCCTGGGGGTTGCTAGACAGAGAAGGGAATTGGGCCTTTCTCATTCATTTGAGATGAATTATGCCTAAAAATGATATGGGTTCCCCAAACCTTCCCCACATCCTTCCCATGTTAGATTTCATACGTATGCATGTATACCTATATGAGTGTGTGCACACATGCATGCGTATGTGTATATATCCATATGTATCTATAGGTGTTTTAGACACCTCAGGATGTCTAAAGACCTTCCATAACTTGAATTAAAACCATTTCAAAGAATCTATTGTAAAAAAAAAATCATAGTTTAGAATGCAAAGTAACATTTAGTCCAAAAGTTTAAAGGAGGCAAAGTTTAAAGTAGACTAGTTCTGATTCAGGATGGTTTGATACTCCAAGTTAGAAATTGGGATGAAATAAGATACTTGCACACCATGACAAATAACAAAAAGTGGTTTACTTAGCAATAGCAGAAAAAGGCTATTCAGCAAGCACACAGCAGTGATTCAGATGGGCACAGCTTTCCTTCCTTTCTATAGGCTATGCTGATCTACTTGAAAGAGGAACTCCTAACTGAATATTTGCTAACTTTTTACTTAGGCCACCAGGAAGCTGTATCTGGGATTAGGGGCTTAGTGTCCTGGACCAATTAAGGCTCAAGACCAATTCTAATACCTTCTAAGAGAAACAAAAACAAAAAACTAGCCTCAAGGACTCCTGGCTGCACTACTCACCCACCGAGAAAGGAATGGACTAGACCTCTGAAATTTCCTCTGGTTCTTACATTCTATATTTTATGAACATTCTATAAGTTCCCATCCACTGAGCCACCTAGCTGCTCTGTTACAGAGTTTAATATAGATATATGATAGATAGATATAGATATATCCACATACGTACACACACATACACATATACATACATATATACGTATGAAATCTAACATCGTAGTAGCAAAATTGCTTTGTATCACTTTCTCCATATTTTTCTTTTCTTAATTTTAAAAAAAAATGCTTTATTGATACTTTTCTCCCATGTCTGTCACTACCCATTAACATTCTTTCCCTCCCCCAAAGATCAACCCTCCTTCGTTATCAATATGTATAGTTGAGTAAAACAAGTCAACACATTGACCATATCTAAGAATGCTTTTCTGATTCTGTTCCTCTAGTCCATTACCTCTTTTCCAAGTGTGAGTGTGCAGGGGGGGGAGGGGGAGGAGGATAGAGAGGGTTAATCATCAGTCTTGAAATCTTCATAAGTTCTTGCTTTGGTCAAGATTCTGAGGGCTTTCAAAGTTGTTTCTGTCACACTATTATTGTGGCATTGTTCTGATTTTTTATTTTGATCTGCATCACTTCACACAAATCCACATTTCTCTGAATCTGCTGCATTCATCATTTCTTATGTTGAGTTATTTTCCATTTTATGGGTAACCCCCTTAGTTTCCAGGTTTTCTGTGACTGAAAGTACTGATGCAAATATTCATATTCTTATTGGCTAATTATGTGTTCTAATATCTATCATTCTTTTCAACTCCACCATTCCATAATTATATAACCCCCTTATAAGGCAGTTTGGTAACTCAACACAACAGATCATTTCTTTCCACCAGGGTGACCCTGATCAGCATGTACTACAAGGATGGAGTGACAGTCATGGATCTTCCCATTATTTTGACATTTTTTTAAGGTTGGGAAGAGAAAACTTTTAAAGTTTGATGGAATTCAAGGAGGGTCATTTTATTAATATTATTTACTTAGGTCCAATAAAATTTTATTTCAGGCTACTTTGTTTCTTGACCTTAAGACACTGAAGTTGAAAAAAACCAAAATATCCTAAATGTATTTTTAAAAAAATTGGCTAATCCCCTCTGTCTCTGCCTTTTAAATTTGCTGTATGTAAATACCAGAAGCGAAATTTAATATCATTAAAAACAAAAGACTTCCAAGTGTTTGACCAAATAAAAAGATAGGGAGATTTTCCCCCCTTAAAAGTGATGGTTTTAGGAGTTTTTTTCCCAAGTTCAGCAAAGGGCAGATAACCTGATGGGCTTTTGGGGAGCCAGGTTGGTCTACATCCTTCACTGCTCGTGAATTTCCCTCTCCTTGTATATTGCTAAGGAAAAAATGGAAGAAATTTTCCTATATGATTCAAGAATAAGACAGTAATTTTTTTTCAGTTTTCTGTGAGGAAAAAGCTGGTAGCTGGTAGTCTTCCTCTGCTTCTTTCCTCTGGTGTCACCTTGGAGCTCACTTGTCTGAGGTAGTTAGACTAGAGGATCCTTAAGATCTACTCCAGCACTGAATTCTAGGATCCCCAAATCATCAAACACTTTATCACGTGACTTCCCTCCTCCAGAGTTTTAAACTTCCCCTTTCCTGTTCCATTGAAATGGAAACTCTGGCATTTACGGGGAAGAGGTGGAAGGGAGAGGGAAAACTTTTGTTTTCCCCAAAAGTACATCCCATTTCTTTCAACTTTCAACTTTCATACCCAAATTGTTTGGGGGGGTGGGGGGGAAGAGATACCTTCAAAAGAATCACTTTGCATTTATTCTTACATATATCCTGTATGTACTTGTCTGTGAACATAATGTATCTCTACAGTAGCATATAAGTTCCTCAAGAGAAGTCACTCTCACTTTTCCACTTATATGCCCAAAATTTAGCACAGTGCTTGACATATAATACATATGAAATTAATTCTTTTTGGCTGATTGATCTATCTCTTTGTGGTCTCCTAAGTTGGAATCTTCCTTCATTCATGTTATTCTCCTTGGTGTTTAGAGAATATGTGAGGTGGATCTCAGAATATAAAATGTTGGAGCAAAGAGCTTGAAGAGACTTTAAGATGTAAATATTAGGATTAAGGCAGCTAAATGTCACTGTGGGTAGAGCACTGGATCTGCCATCAGGAAGACCTGAGCTCAAATATAGCCTCAGAAACTACCTGTGTAACTTTGGGCAAGTGATTTAACCTCTATTTGCCTCAGTTTCTTCAACTGTAAAATGGGGATAATAGCACTTACCTCACTGGGTTGTTGTGAGGATCAAATAAGATAATATTCTTGCAGAGCCTGGTACATAGGAAAAACTAGCTATTATTATTACTTAGGAATTTTGACTACATAACAGAACACTAGAACTGGAAGAAATTTTTGCACACAAAATATTAGAGCATCAAATTCTAGAACTGGAAAAGACATTGAAGATCACAGGATCATAGATTTTGACCTAAAGAGACTTTAAATATCACTCTGTCACTTCCTTTCTTATTTTTTTGAGGAAGATATTGAGACAGGACAAGTGAAGTGCCAGTCACACATAGGAAGAAGCAGAGAAAGTATTTGAGCCTATGTGGCTTGACTAAGCTTATGACTAAGCTTAACAGATCATTTTACAGCAGAAGAAACAGTCTCTCCCAGCCTCAGTTTCCTCATCTGTTAAGTAAGAAGACAACTAGATAATCAAGTCATCTTGATCTTCTTTATGCTGGCAATCTGATTAATATTTTAGCAGCTTGAGTTTTAAGGTGCTTTCCTTCAGGCATTCTGTGGCCTAAAATCCCTTCCAGGTCTAAAATTAAGGACAAATCCAGCCTAACCCAAGGCATGCAGTGGAAACTACCAACAGTCCATTACAGAGAAGACAATGTAACTAGCATTTGGTTGATTTCCTCCTTCCGGGGGAAACAAGTGGTGAAATAGATAGGCTGTGCCTTTGATAATGTGCTGTGAACACCGTTTATTTTTGAATCAGGCACTCGGCAGTATTAGAGCCAAGCTCCCACGTCCCCCTCCCCATCAAGGGTGGTACTAACCCCCTTCTCCAGCCCCTGGATTGCCCTGTAGTCTCTCCACATCTGCTGTGGCAAAGAGTTTAGGCAGGGCAGGGTTGCCCTGATGAGTTTTTTTTCTTTTTTGCTAGCTTCAGGGTTTTTTCCGCTTGAGTTAAATTTTTTTTAAGGGGGAGGGGGTGTAGCTCGCAGCTGTCTGCCTAGGGTGGGGGCTGGCAAAAGCAGCGAGAAACATTAACAGGGCGGAGAGAGGAGAGTTCTGGGTTCTGGGGTAGCAGTCCCAAGCGCTCTGCCCGGCATGTGCAGAGGAAGAAGAGAAAAACACATTCACTCGAACACACACACACATACATACACACACACACACGCACACGCACACACACCCAGCCAGCGCTATTTGTAAGGGAGGAGGAGATAGCTGGAGTAATGCATAGGCAGGAGAGGAAGCCGTGGCCAGCGCCGAGCGGAGGAGGAGGAGAAGGAGAAGGAGAAGGAGAAGGAGGAGAAGGAGGGGGAGGCGGCAGCAGCCGCTGCCCCTCCAAAGATCTAGTCCACCGACTCTGCTCCCGCACCAGCCTCATGGCTGAAGTTCTGTTCCGGCAGGTGGGTCCTAGCGACCGGCTCGTCCTCCCCTCCTTTCCCTTTGCCTTCCTTTTCCCAAGGCGGCTTCTTTACGGCTGAACCCGCATCTCCCCCCCACCCCGACCCCGGGTCGCCTCCAGATCTGGGAGGGAGTCTGGAAGGGCGCAGGACCCTGCTTTCAGGAACGAGGAGGGTGTCACAGTGTACGGGAGTTGGGGGCGAGGGGAAGGGACGCAGAGTGCAGCCTCGCCCTATCGGGCAGCGTCCGGAGGCGAGAGGCGGCGAGCAAACCCCTAAGGGAGTCATAAGGACAGTTACGATTTCTTTGGGCACTAGGGGACCTTCGTATGCCTAGGAGAGGGGAAAAGAACACTGGATGCAGGAAGAAGGAGAAATGAGACGAAGGAAAGTGTTGGACATTTATTTCCTTCCTTCCGTCCTCTCTCTCCCTCTCTCTCCCTCTCTCTCCGTCCCTACCCCCGCCCCCCCCCACCCCCACGTCTCACTGAAAACTTAGAGAATGTGAAAACTTTAAGGTAATTTAGAATAGAGAATATTACAACACAGAACATGTGCTAAAGCTTGAAGGGACCTTAAATGTGTGTGTGTTGTGTGTGTGTGTGTGTGTGTGTGTGTGTCTGTGTCTGTGTGTGGACATAGACATTCCCTGAGGTCACGCAGTTAATAAATTAGGACTCGAACCCAAATCTCCCGGCTCCCTGGCCAGTGCTCTTACTTCTACCACATGTCTGGGAAGTTCTCAAAGTTTCACTGTAGTAGTTAATAGTTCTTGCTCAGCCGAAGTTGCCAGAGATCTAAGGGTACAACTTCAATCTAGCCGTCAAACCTTGCCTCCTCTCCACAAAGCCTCCTCTCCACAAACTCCAGTTCCCAGTCTCCCATATGCATATGGATATATGGCAGAAAAAATAGAAAAATGAACCGATTGCAAAACTCTTGAAGGATGTCCGAGACTTTAAAAGGGGCAACCTCCCCCAAAACAAAACAAAACCTCCACCTAAAATGAATGGGATGGAATTGAGAAGGGAAGGAGGAGAAAGCCCAGAGATTGGATTCAGGTTTCCTAAAGGCTTTGCCAGGAAAAGAGTGCAGCCATCAATTCTTTCCTTTATCTGTGACCCCTCCAAAGCCCTCCCCCTCAGCAGGCAAAACCCTGAATTCTAAACATTGCACATTATCACCTGAATCCTTCAGATGGTTCCTACAGCACTCTCTGGTGCTAAGAGGTTGGGAGCTTCAGAATGGATAGGATTTGTAATTGACAACCCTCCCCAGGTTCCCAACTCTCCTCCTTCCCCCAAGACAGAACTTTATTTGGCCGCTTCCTCTGAGCTCACAACTTTGCTCATAGACAGTAGATATGAAATAAATGCTTGTTATCTGTTGAATGAATATTGAGTGCTGTGCTGTTAGATGAATTTGTTGGTGGTAATGCTTAATTAAAAAAAAATTATTACAAGGGAAGCCACATTACACTTCAAGAGCATTTCCTGAAATGACCAGAATATGAAAACAAAAGGCATCAATACATCTTTAAGCAAATATTTTGAATTGTAGTGCAACTAGAATAAGGTTCCCTCTGCCCAGGATGAATCTTGAGCCTCAATTTCCCCATTTGTAAAGTGAAGATATTGGACTAGATAAAATCCAAGCTGCCTTCCAGAACTAAAATCCTATAAAATATATGGGATGTCATTTTTAATCTTTGCACCTCCAGCACCCAGCCCATATTGAAGGCCTTGTACTTAGTAGGAGCTTAATAAGTGTCTGCTGTATTTAGTGAAACTAATAAAATTTAATGAAATAAGATATTAAGGAATAGGCTTAATTTTTCCAATTTCTCTCCCTCCCCCACTGTCATAGGTGGAATGAGTTCCGTCAAAAGTAGCGATAGAGTGTAAGAAATTAATAGGAAGGATAAAATGAAACATTTTTTCGGTACCTACCATATACCAGGCACCGTGCTAAGTACTTCGTAAATATCTCTTGATCCTCACAAGAACTTTGGGAGATACATGCTATTATTATCCCCATGTTACAGTTGTGGAAACTGAGGCAAATGGGTTAAGAAACTTGCTCAGGGTCACAGCTAGTAAGTCCTGTGTACCCTAGACAAAGCCTCAGGTGCAAGTCCTTACTTTTAAAAATTATACACCTGGTATATTTCTGTCACTCCCCTATCCCCCTTCTCTTAATTCCTCCCTCCACTTTGAACTTCACCTTAGCACAAATACTTCACTTGTCACAAGATAAATTTGCTATAGGTCACAGAGAATAGGATTTTTCTGGCACAAAAAATATATACCTTTATAGAATTAGAATGTTGAGTAGAAAGAGACCTTGAACTGAAAGGGATTTGAGAATATAGATTTATTAGAAAAGAAAACTGAAAATGGAAGGGGTTCGATTACCTAGTTCACATAAAAGAAATGGATAGGGATCGCCACATAAAAGAAAAGGTTTCAAGAGTCATCAGAAGTATGTGGCTGTAGTGAAAATCAGGACACTTGGGCACCTGTTCTGGCTCTAACATTCATTGGCAATGTGACCCTGGCAAGTAACTTCACCTTCTTAGAACTCTGTTTCATCATGGAAAATGAGGGGGTAGACTTGATCAGTTAAGATGCCTCATGTTTTGGGCTATTATTGATAGAATTTTATGGGGTCAGAACCTTAGCTTGATACCATTTCCTGATGACTTTGTGCTCCAAGGGCATCATTAAAAGATAAACAGACATATTCTTCCTGGACTCAGAACAAGCAAAAACCATTTACCCATGGAAGCATTAGGTGTCTAGATTAGACTAAAGGCCTAGACTCCTTGATTGTAAAGATTGTTAAGTCCTGAAGTGGGTTAGTGACTGGAGAGAAACTTGGATCTCAAGAAGGAAATCTAGAACACAATTGAAAATATCAAATTGGGTAAAGAGAAGAGTAAGAGATACATTGATTATATAAGGAAATCTTGTTAAAAATATTTATTCATTTACATTTTACCCAGAATTCTCTGTATATGTAAAGAACATTTGATTCTAAAAAGAAGAAATTTTGAAAGAGGCAACAGTGAGCTAATATATTTTTTTTTTGTTGGAGAAATCTTAAATATAGAAGCAATTGGCATTACTTTGAGAGACAGCATGGCATAGTAGGAGGAAATCTGAACTGGGTTTGAGGAGACCTGGACCCTAGCTTTGTGATTTTGACATTTTCCCTTTCTAGACCTCAGAGTTTATTTGTCCGTTGGAGATAATAAACTGCCCTTACCTCACCAGATTGTGGTGAGGAAGATAATGAGATGATGAGTCAGAAAGTACTCAAGAAAGAGTCCTAGCTGTGCAGTAAGGAGGTCTAGGTTCTTGCCATGGCTCTTACCTTTGGTAGTTTCAGGAGCTTGGACAAGATAATTCTTTATGAAACTTAGCTTCCTCTATAAAATAAAAAGTGTTCTTTAAAGTTCCTCCCAGATCTGAGATATTTATTTCTATGTTCTAACATTCTGTGTTCTACAGATCCTTCTGTTGTTAATATTCCATATTGTAAAGGTGTCTGCCAACTTTAACATTTTGTGTTCTAAGGCTCTTTCCAGTTCTCACATTCTAGGTTGGAAAGTTCTGTCCAGCTCTGAAAATTCCATGTCCTAAGACTCCTTCTGATTCTAATATTCTCTGTTCTAAGACCCCTTCCAGCTCTGATATTTTATATACTAAGATTCTTCCAAGAAGTATGTTCCATGTTCTATGGAAGGGAATATTATTATCATGTATTCAGCACCAAGGAAATTTAATTATTTCTCCAACTTAGTATTAAATAATATTGCCCCTCAAAAAAAATTTTAAAAAAGAGGAATTAATATCAGTGTAGCTGCATTAAGAAACAGAGTTTAGATTTAAGTACAATTGAAAAATGCAAAACAAATTAGTCAACCAACCCTCAGAAGAATATCCCTAGGGTTAGGGGAGGATTTGGTACATAGAGACTCCAATTACCTTCTGGTTTCCCAGACTTATTTTGCCCTTGATGAAAAAAATATGTCTAAAGGCCAGGGAAAGCCATGCCTGAACTAAAGGCAAGAAAAATAGAACTCTCCCTTATACAGAAGGAGGATGGGGCCTAATACATGGCCAAGGCCAACGTTAGGAGTAAGCAATGGAGACAGATTAGCCCCATGTCCCAAAAATAACAAACCTAATTCCTATTGTTAAAGCTTCCTTCCTTTGGCTCTTGAAAGCTATTTCATCTTTCAGAGTTTCTTATTAAAAATGACTAGGCCCTCCAGAGGAAAGAAAAGTCCCAAAGCCTTTATTAGCTGATGTTATATGAAGTATGATATAGCAGGAATAATTCTGAACTTTAAGTCAAAAGACTTGGCTACCGCATTTATTAGTTTTGGAAATGCTCAGTTTCCTTGTCTGTAAAATGCAGATTATAATTCTTGAACTCCCTACCTCACAGGGATATTAATAAGAAAAATACTTTGTAAGGACTAAAGCAATACAGAAATGTAAATTATTATCAGTTATCATAGACTGCTAGAGCCATATGGGATAGATTGAGAGCTGGAAGAGTTGAGGGGTAGTCTAATCTAATCTCCTCATTTTACAGAAGAGGAACCGAGGCCTAGAGAGAGAGAAGTTAGGTGAATTGCCTGGGGTTACATAGCTGGTAGAATCTGAAATGGGGTTTGAGCTAATATCTTCCTGACTCTTTGTAACAGTAAGCACCCCAACATACACCGGAACACCTGCTATCACTGGTTCTTAGATCTGCATTCATAAAAGGAAAGCAACTTTCAAGGGGTTAACAGTCACTTTAATCAAGCACATGTATCATTCCTTTAACTAAGCATGTATATCATTCACCTAGTTTAGGGGAGTCAGCATCCTGAACTTCAAAGAAAATACAGATAAATCAAAGATCAACAGGCATGATTTCCTCTGCCTGACCCATCAACAGACAGGTCAGACTGTCTGACCATAGTTACCAGAGAGGGAAGCACTGACATCTGGGTTTTCCAAGGGTTTTCCCACTCTTCAAGTCAAACAAACACTTCAGTAAGCCCCAAAGTAAAACCTCAACTCAGAGTATTTATACCTTTTTTAGAGCCAGAGGGCATCACAACACTTAAGAACCAGTGCTTCATTAACAAAAGGCTTGGGCCTTCCCACAAATCTTCCCTAATCAAACTCCCCTTAATGGGCAGGCCCATTAATGGGTGGAGAAGATCTTTAATCACATTAAAATAATTAACAATACAAATACATATACTGTTTCTGGTTAAAAGAAACTCTTTCTGTACTTTACTCCTTGTAAAGACTCTGGATTGATAAAGGCAAGATTCAGTCTGAGGCACTTGAGTATACTAAAGCAAAAACAGCAAAAAATCTTATTTTTCTTGCCTTCACACTCCTGGCCCAACATTCTATCCATGCTGCCTCTCAATATGAATTGTCAGGCCAGAGAGTATAGAATATTCTGGTAGCAGGGGCCCAGTAACATAGAATGTTAGAACAGAAAACAAAGAATGTTAGAACTACATGGGAACTTAGAGATGATTTATTTTAACCTTGTTTAAAAGGAGAGTGAAACCTAGAAAGAACATGATTGGTGGGAAAATACTGGATTTGGAATCAAAGGAACTTCTAATTCCTTCTCTTTTGCTTATTACCACCTGAAAAATGGGTTGGGGTGATGGAGCAGGATAGATGGCCTTGGAAGTAACTTCTAGATATAAATCTACTGAAGTTACATTGATTACTTAGTGACACCCTCAAAGACAATTGTGTGATTAGGGGTGTTTGACCCAGCACTAAAGAGTTGACTCTATCCAGTCATTCTGGAGAGCAATTTGGAACTATGCTCAAAGGGCTATAAAAATGTGCACACCCTTTGACCCAGCAATACCACTTCTGAGTCTGTATCCCAAAGGGATTATAAAAAAGGAAAAAGGAACCACATGTACAAAAATATTTATAGCAGCTCTTTTTGTGGTGTCAAAGAATTAGAAATTGAGGGGAGACCCATCAATTGGGGAATGGCTGAATAAGTTGCGGTATATGAATGTAATGGAATACTTTTGTTCCATAAGAAATGATGAGCAGGTAGATGTCAGAAAAATCTGGAAAGACTTATATGAACTGATGCTGAGTCAAGTGAACAGAACCAGGAGAACATCGTGCAGTGATCAACTGTGATAGACTTAGCTCTTCTCAGCAATACAAAGATCTAAAACAGTTCCCAAAATCTCATGATGGAAAATGCTGTCCATATCCAGGGAAAGAACTATGGAGTCTAAATGCAGAGTGAAGCATACTATTTTGACCTTTTTTCATTGTTTTTCCTGTCTGGTGATTTTCCCCGTTCATTCTGATTCTTTCTTCACAACATGACTAATATGGAAATATGAAAAAAAAAGTTGAATTCATGGATTTGTTTTTTGTAGCTTTCCATCTTACTTTCTTGATTTTAATCTATGGAGTCCTGCTTATGAAAGTAATCTTGCCTGTCTTTATCAATTGTTTGCTAACAGCAGAGGTATCCCACCTGATTTCTTTTCTCTGTTAATAATGATAAAGATCGTATGAGATTTTGGCTTAATACCTATTACAATTTACAAAACAGTTGAGTTTCATTGGCTCATCTGAGACTCGCAATTTTGTCTGTCTTTGGAAATCAGTCCTTGTTGGGGAGTTATGAGAGGTGTTGTAAAAGTGGAAAGAACACTGTCTCTAAAGTCAGTAAGAGCCAAATATACATCAAGTGATAAATGACAGGGAACATGAGAAGGCAGTTTTCAAAGGGAGAAATCCAAGTTATCAAATTTGTATCCTTTGTGCGACGTTGGGAAAGTTTTTAAAACTCTCTGGGCCTCAGTTTCTTCCTGTGTAAATTGAAGGGGCTAAACTGCATAAACTAAACTGGATCCCTCAGGAATGAAATCAGCAAGCATCTATTAAGTGCCTACTATGCTCTAGGTACTGTGCTAAGCATCCCTACCTTCAAGAAGCTTGAAATCTAATGGAAGAAAGGAAATAAGCATTTATTAAATCCCTGGTATATGCTGGGCATTGTTCTAAACACTTACAAATACTATCTAATTTGATCATCACAACAACCTTGGGAAGTAGGTGCTGTCATTATCTGCATTTTACAGATGAGAAAACTGAGGTAGACAGAGGTTAAGTGACTTTGCTAGAGTCATACTAGTAAGAGTCAGGGACTGAATTGAACTCAGATTTTCTTGACTCTTATCAGCTAAGCTCCTGGCTGTCTGCCTCTGACATGGTGCAGACAACATTCAAACAAGATATATGCAGAGTAAATTGAAGAGAATGACAGATAGAAGGTAGAACACAGTATTTTTTTTTAAATTCTAGATCGGAGGGCCTAAGGAATGATTGAGAAGACTAAATTAAGTGGATAAAGAAGGGCTGGATCAGTATGGGAGAGAAGAGGACTGAACAGGAAGTGGGAAGAGAGCAGAGATAAACCTCAGCTTCTTCACTGTTTTGCTGATGGTCTAGGTTTTAAGCCCAGCCAGACTTCCTTAAGTGGCTGTACAGTAAATTGTACCTAGTTTTAGAATATTGCTTTGCACATAAGGTAAAATCAAAATAGACTTCACTTCTGAGTTGGGACACCTTGAGGTAGGCTGGAAAGAGAGAAATGTCAGGTTTTATGATTATTTCAAGATGAAAATGATTACCATTTTCTTTATTCTCATTGGGATACAGACTTAGAGCTGTTACTGGGACAAAGGGTATATATGGTTTTATAACCCTTTGGGGTAATTCCAAATTTCTCTCCAGCATGTTTAGGTCAACTATGATTTTGAACTATGCTCAAGGGACTATAAAACAGTGTCTAGCAATACCAATACTAGACCTGTACCTGAAAGAAATCAAAGGAAAACAACCTATGTGTACAAAAATATTTATATTAGCTCATTTTATGGTGGTAAAGAATTGGAAATTGAAGAAATGCCCATCAGTTGGGCAATGGCTGAACAAGATGTGGTATATGAATGTAATGGAATACTGTTGTGCTGTAAGAAATGATGAGTAGGATGATTTCAGAAAGACCTGAGAAGACTTACATGAGCATTAGCAAAGTGAAATAAGCAGAACCAGGAGAACATTGTACACAGTAACAGTGATATTGTACAATGATGAACTTAGATGTTCTCAGCAATATGATGAAAAATGCTATCCACTTCCAGAGAAAGAAATGGAATCTCAATGTATATTGAAGCATACTTTTTAAAAACTTCCTTTGTTATTCTTGGGGTTGTTTTTTTTTGGGGGGGTCTGTATTTTCTTTTGTAACATGGCTAATAAGGAAGTGTCTTACAAGATTGCACATGTGTAATCTATATCAAATTGCTTGCCTTCTCAAGGAGGGAGCAGAAGGAGGGAAAATGTAGAAGTCAAAAATTTAAAAATAACTTAAAAATTTTTTACATGTAATTGAGAAAAAATAAAAATTAAATGTAAAAAAAAAAACAAAACAGAAAATGAACACCACACAGCAGTTACATTGATATTTTAGGTAGGACAGTGACATAAATGTCACCAATTCAGAGTCCCTTCTTTGGGGCTCATTTTTCTTGTTTATAAAATGAAGCAGTGAAAGCAGATGATCTCTAAAGTTCCTTCAGTTCTAACATTCTCAGAAGCTTGGAGCTAGAAGGGACCAAGAAGAGGTCATCTAGTCTAACTTAAAACTGAGTAAGATTCCCCCCTTCTCAACATATCTGAGAAGTAGCCATCAAATCTTCACTTGAAGACTTCAAAGAAAAGTAACCATCTGGGATGGCACAATAGAAAGAGTGTTGGACTTGGAATCAGGAAGACCCAAGTTTGAATCCTATTTCAGACACTAGCTATATAATTTTGGATAAGTCATTTAACCTCTGTGTGCCTCAGTTTCCTCTCATGTAATGTCTGGATAATAGTAGCACCTATCTGATAGGATTGTTGGGAAGATCAAATGAAATTGTGTGTGTGTGTGTGTGTGTGTGTGTGTGTGTGTATACGTATACTCTGTCAAACTTAAAGAACTATATAAATTCTATTTTTCATAACCCACTACCTTTTGTTGCAAACCTATTAAGCTTTTTGTTGACTTTAATACTTGAGAAATTTCTTTGAGATTTCCTTCCTTTGTCCTCTGATTCTACTTAGAACAAACCCAATCCTTTCATGTGGCAGGCCTTTGAATAAGGTAGTTATCATATTCCCCTTTCTTTTCTCCAGGCTAAATATTCTCTATTCCTTCAAGGAATCCTATATCATGAGTTCAAATCCCTTCATCCTCCTGGTTGCTTTCTTCTGGATACTTTCCAGTTTGTCAATATTCTTCCTAAAATGTGGAATCTAGAACTAAGCCCTATACTCTAGCTATGGTCTGGGCAGAACAAAGTACAGTGTATGGGAACATGGAGTTTTCTATATAGAATTTTGATCTGCTCCCTGGTCCTTCACACTGCGGCTCTCTTGAGAATGCGTTAGCTTTTTTGGTTGCCGTATCTCACTATGAAGTTCTTCTTCAACTTGCAGTCCTTGAAAATCCTCATATTTGTTTTCATCTCCTGCATTTTGTACCGATGGAGTTCTATAAATTCATTCGTTCACTCATCGTTCTTTATTTACTTGTTTGTTTTTGAACAAAGAAGTAAGACTTTATTACATTTGCTCCTGGTAAATTTCATTTTGTTAGTTTCAGATCAGTGCTCTGGGCTGCCAGAATCTTTTTGAATCCTGATTGTCAAGTAATACACAGGCGATCCTTACCTAGCCCTCTCGTCTTTGCATCCTCTGCATATTTGACAAGCATTCTGTCTCTGCCTTTATCCAAGTCATGGATCTAAATGTTCAGTAGCTCAGAGCCAAGTGCAGGTCCCTGGGGCATTCCACTAGCTCTTAGCATTCTGTATCCTAGCGTCCCAGCTCTAATACTCTTTGTTCCAACATCCCTTTCACCTCCTAAAGCTTGATGTTTCAAGTTCCTTTCACTTCCCCTATTTTATGATATGCTAACTAGGAAATCTACCCTGCAGGTGCTTAGGATAGAGAAAGTCTTTTTGCTTGTGTGAAACTTTAATCAAGGACATTAAGGAGCAGCTAGTTGAAGTGACTATGTCCCTGTTGAAGGCCATGTCACCCAACTGATGTTGAGGCTTGGAAAAAATAGGCACACTTCTCCCAATCTCTTTTTCATCCTCCAAAATGTAAATCATTTCTCACACCTGCTTGCACATCTGTTCAGAGAAGAAACCGTCCTTGGGTCAGTAGGGACCATCTCAGTGCCCTTCAGTGTTTTGTGATTTCTGGGGTTTGATACCAGCAAATGTTTTCTTCCTTTTTTAAAAAAATGATATCTTTCATTTATATTTAATTTCTCAATATGTCCCCCTGTTTTCCTGAACCAGAGAACTACCCTGACTTAATCAAAAAGGAAGGAAAAAAGAAAGTTTTGTTGAAGTGCTTACCTCCAATCTAAATAATATATCATTTCACACCATGGGGAACTCTATGAAGATGGCAAGGTAGATTTAGCAAGGATTTTGGAAAGGTACAGGTCAGGGTGCGGGGGAGGGATGGAAAGAATTTTTTAGGAAAAGATTTGAACCTACGTAGAATTTTTTTTAAAAAAGAGCAACATTTAGGAGAGGAGCAAGTGAATGTTTAAAATGCCATGCCTCATCTTATACATGAGATGTCTTCCTCAAAAGGTATCAGGGAAGCAAAATTTTGTCTAGCAAACCCCCTTTCCCCATACACTCATGCTAAATAATTAGACCTGTTTTCCTCTCCTTAGGGTAAAAAGAGTGTGATCAGAAATTCAGAATTTCCAAGTAACTTTAACATAGACTAAAAAAAAATGCATTCCCTGATTTATATATGTATATATACAGGTATGTATATATACGTGTATACATGTACACATATATGCACATGAAAACACATATTCTCTGATATATGTATGTATGTATGTCTTACAGATGGGGAACCTGTGGCCTTGTAGAAGTTTGGATTTATTCAAAGTTCTGCACTTGAGGACCTAACAGATCACATGTGACTTCAAGGCCACAGGCTCCCCACCCTTGGCTAGTATGTCTGTATCTTTTTGAACTAGACTTGTGGTTTCAACAGTATAGGTAGCTTCAGGTAAGAAATTTCCTTTACTGGTTCAAATAATATAGTCTTAGAGAGTTACCTGGGTCACTTGAGAGGTTAAATGACTTTCTATGGTTACAGATCTAGCATGTGATAGGTGAGACTTTAACCCATGTCTTCTTGACTCCAAAAGATATAGAGAAAGAAATGGCAAACCATTCTGGTGTTGTTGCCAGAAGACCCCAAATGGGGTTGCAGTCAAACATGACAGAAAGTAGCTGAACAACAGCAAATCATTTGGGGGCAGCAGGGTGGTACAGTGGATAGAGAGGTGGGCCTAGAGTCAGGAAGACCTGAGTTCAAATCTGGCCTCAGATATTTACTAGCTGTGTTATCCTGGGCAAATCACTTTCCCCTGTTTGCCTCATTTTCCTCATCTATAGAATGAGTTAGAGAAGGAAATGGCAAAGCACTCCAGTATCTTTGCAAGAACAAATAAAGAAAAAACCCAGATGGGGTCATGAAGAGTCAGACATGACTGAAATAACTGAACAACAATACATACATACATACATACATACATACATACATACATACATATATAGACATTAATTCCTTCAACAAATATTTATAAAGTGCCTATTTTGTGTAATACACCATGATCATCGTTACAGAAGTTTTTTTTTTTTGTTTTTGTGAGGAGAAATGAGGAATTCACCTCACCAAAGCAGACAGGCAATTGTCTGTAATACAGAGGCTTAGAGAGTTGCTTTGGGCATTGAGGGGCTACGTGACTTCCCCTATCAGTATGTGCCAGAGGCAGGATGTACTCAGATCTTTTTGCTGCCAGGGCTGGCCCTCTGTTCACTAAATCTTATTGATACTATGTGTTAAAAAAGTAAGTGCCTCCCTTCATGGTGCTTCTAGTGCAGCAGGATGATAAGACATATAGATATTATAATATATGACATTTAAGTGGTAAGTGCTTTCAAGAGATGCAAAATGTTACCTGTCATTGGGCTTGAACTAGAGTTGGAGAGAAAAGTCATTTGTAATCAGATTTAGGGAAGACTTCTTGGGGCCGGTGGCATTTGAGCTGGATTTTAAAGGATGAGCAGGAATTCAAGGGGCAAAGAAGGGAAAGGAAGACCTCCCACGTGTAGGCAATAGAATAACAGGGGCCAGGCATGGAAGCAGAAAAACACAGGCCATGTCTGGAGGACAGAATGTCCTTCTGTTTATCTAGAATATAGATTTTGGAGGCTCTTAAAAGCTAGACAAAGGACTTTGAATTGGGAAGGGAGTAAGGAACCACTGAACAAATTTTAAAAAGAACTATCATGATCAGACATATATCTAAGAGAATTTTTAAAAAGTTTGCTTTGGGAGGCACCTCAGGGATGCAGTGGATAGAGAACACTGGCCCTGGAGTCAGGAGGATCTGAGTTCAAATTGGACCTCAGCCACTTGATAGGTCCTAGCTCTGGGCAAGTCCCTTATGACCCTGGGAAGTCACTTAACTCCAAAAAGTTTGAATGTTGTCTTTCTTTTTCACACTATTGTTACTCCCCTTTACATTCATATACTGAGTTGATGAGCACCCATTTTGTTTCCAAGTCTTTGTTACCGCAAAGAGTGCTGCTATGGGAATTTGCCTGTACTGGAGTCCTTTTTTACGTCTTTGGTCTTCTTGTGGTTTATCAGTGCGATCTCTGAGTCCGAGAATCTGTACCTTTTAAAAAATTAATTCACTGATATGTTCTTTTTAGGAATTTTTGTTTTGAACTTAACCAACAAACTTTTAAAGTTATAAATAAATAGGAAGAAGATTGTATAGGAAATTGTGAATTTCTTTGTGTATAGTGGGTTAAAAAAAGATGTATAAGGCATTCCAAGAGTCTTAGTGTAGCTGTATCTTGAAAACTACACTAAGACTTTTTGGGGCAGTGTGTGTATGTGTGTGTGTGTGTGTGTGTGTGTGTTTATATAAAATTTAATAAGACAGTAATAAAACATGTGGATGTTTCCATAATTGTTCTTAATGCATAGCTCCAGATTGCTTTCCAGAATGGGTGAATCAGTTCACAGCTCCACTAACCAAGTATTTAGTATGCCTGTTCTCCCATAGCTTCTCTAACACTTTCCTCTTTTGTTATCTTTGGCAATTTGTTGGGTGTGAGGTGAAGCCACTGAATTGTTTTGATTTGTATTTCTCTTATTAACTATATTATTTTTTATTGTTAATAATATAATTGTTTGCATTTCTCTTATTGTTACTAATCTGCTATATGGTTAATAGTTTGCAATTGTTCTTTTGAATACTGTTTGCTCATATTTTGTGATCACTGGTTTATTGGAGGAATTGTTCTCGGTCTTATATATTTGTGTTAATTCTGGGTATGTCTTGGTTATTAGATCCTTATAATTTGATATAAAAATCCTTTCCTCCCTTATTAAGTTTCCCTTATCTCAACTGCATTGATTTTGTTTGTCTAAAAACTTTTGAATTTCACAGAGTTAAAATGATCTGTTTTAACTTTGGTAATCTCCATCCCTTACTTGGTTTAAGAATTCTCCCTCTAGCCATAGTTGGAGAAAGTCCTGTTGTACATTTTCCTTCAATTTTTTTTAATGACCAGACATTTACATGCATACATACATGTATGTGTGTGTGTGTGTGTGTGTGTGTATCCCCTTCCCCATAGAACTCTTCCTTGTACAAAGAAAAACGGTTAAGCAAAATAGCCAACATATACTTAGGACCCCAACTTTGTTAGCATATACAATATTCATTCAGCATCCATAGAGTAAACCTAAAGTAGGGAGATGTATTTCATTATCTGTCCTTTGGGACCAGCATTGGTCATTGTATTTATTTCATTGTTTCCTTTCAGGATTGCTTTCATTTATTCTTGTTGTCTACATGGTTCTCTAGTTTCTACTTCTAGGGAAGCTTTTTCTTTCAGTGTGTGAAAGATGAGCTGGATCAGTGAGAAGGTAGAAGCAGTTAAGAAGGCTTTGATAAAGCAGAATGCGAGTGGAAATGTGTACCTATATGTGGTTGCTGGTGGTAAAAAAAAGTAGAGACAGAATTTGGCAACTATCTGGATGTGTGTGATATGGGAAAGGAAGAGTCAGAGGTGGTCTCAACTTTTCAAAAATAGGACACTTAGTGACGGTCCATACTGGACTTGAAAGACTAAAGTTAAAATGCTGCCACAGGTACTTAACAGCTGTGTGACCCTGGGTAAGTCATGTAACCTTCCTTAACTTCAGTTTCCTTGTTTGTAGAAGGAGGGTAATAATAAAATCTACATACCTTTCAGGTTTACTATAAAGGTCAAATAATACATGAGCTATAAAGTGCTTTGCAGACTTTAAAGAACTATATAGCTACTACTGTAACCTTTATAACATTCAGCAATTTATTATCTACTCTGATCTTGGGGGGTTGGCCTAATTGAAGTTCCAGATGTAAATTCATGCTTCAGTTTGGAATTTATCTACCTGGAATAGAAAGTAAACATCCTGAGGGCAGGGTCTGCCTCATTTTTGTATTTGTAGCTCTGCTGCCTAGTAAAATGCCTGGTATATGTTGTTGTACAGTTATTTCAGTCATGTCTGGCTCTTCATGACCCCATTTGGAGTTTTCTTGGCAAAGATACTGGATTTGCCATTTCCTTCTCCAGCTCTTTTACAGATGAAGAGACTTGATTAAGTGACTTGGCCTGGGTCACACAGTTAAATAAGTGTCTGAGGCTAGATTTGAACTCAGGAAGATGAGTCTTCCTAACTTTAGGCTTGGTCCTTTATCCTAGTTGTCCTACTTGGCACATAGGAGATGCTTAATAAATGCTTTCTGATTGATTGACTTGTGCATAATGAGGAAATATGTGTTCCTGGTAATTATTCAAGCTAAGAAGTACCGGGATATTTCCAGACTCCCTAAGTTTGTTGCTTGGTACCTAGAAATTCATTGTCTCAAAGAAACAGTGCTCTTGTGTCCACAGTGGTGAGGTTTCAGCTCATGAAAAGCCTTATAGACCCTGAAATATCCTTGAATTAAAAACAATTACTGAATACCTATTATATGTACCATTTGAAGTGCAGGTAGAGCCTGTAGAATCATGCCAAGCAAAATGTTGTTTTGTATTTACAGCTTTAAGTTATCCCATAATCATACACCAAGATGGCATAGTGAAATTCCAAGGTACTGTTTGACAGGTTGCCTGAAACCAGCTCAGCCCAGCCCACTCTCCTGGTTTCTCTAGTTCAACCCTGAAATTTGTCGGCCCACAAATGTATCTCTCACTTATTGTTCTTTGAGAAGAAACTGTGTAACATTGTATTTTTATGGAACAAATTAACACCCATTGAAGAACTGTGTATGCTTGTATGGTAACGGCAAACCTAACCGCCATATGTAACAAACTTTTATGAGAAACTGTATCCCATCTTAGAGCCCAGGCACCATGGCTACAGTGGGATTAGGCCTTGGGAGAGTAGGCTGCCTTTAGTTTGAATGCTGGCACTGTTACTTGCTACCTCTGAAATGAGAGGGTTCAACGCAAGTAGCTCTAATTCCTTTCTAGTTTTAAGTGTTGTGTTCTCTACTTCCTTTGGGCCTCTAGGTGGTGCAGTGGTTAGAGTGCTGGGACCAAAGTCATCTTCGTGAGTTCAGATGTGGCTCCAGATACTTACTGGTTATGTGCTCCTGAGCAAGTCACTTAATCCCGTTTGCCTCAGTTTCCTCATCTGTAAAATGAACTGGAAAAGACAAAACACTCTAGTATCCTTGCCAAGAAAACCACAAATGGGGTCATGAAGAGATGGATATGACTGAACAACAATCTCTGCTCTTCTGCTTTTCATGTCCTTCCTCTAATGTATCTGGAATAATTTATTCCAAGAGCAGAGAGTGAGTAAGATAGGACCTAGATGGGACCTCAGAGGTCATTTAGTCCAATGCCCTTATCTACACATGAGGAAACTGAGGCCCAAAGAAGTAAAGTGACTTGCCCAGTGTTTCACAAGTAGTAAAGGTGGAATTTGAATGCACTCTGTCTTACAACTGAGCCATGCTGCCTCCAGGTGTCAGGTCTAGAACCCGGGGCTTCTGGTTCTAAATTCAGTGCCCTTTAGTTACCCTCAGCTCTTTGAGGGCAAGAGGTGGGAGAGACCACTCAAGAGAAGAACTTAAGATAATTTATTATTATTCTCTTGAAGAAGCTCTGCCTTTAATGGAGGCAAAAAGTTTGCCACATTTGGTGCCCTATGGCACGAGACCAATAAGGAGCAAGGCCTTCCTTCAGCCACTGTATGGTGTAAAATAGGCCACAGAGCAAAGCTGCCTGAACTGGGGCTGAAAATACCTCCTGCTTTGCTGAAACCACAGCTTGGGTCCAGAGCCCACTCTGAGCAAAACAAGAAAGTCCAAGACGGGTAGAATAAGGATAACAAAGGGGCTTGCCAAGATGGGCGGGTTAAGAGTTCTTTACTCCCAGAAAGTGAAAAACCATGTCTTTCTTCTCTCTCTTGCTGTGACTGGAGGGAGACATGTATCAGACATCTGCAAGACGATTATGTACATATACACATACATACGCGCGCACGTGTGTGTGCGTATACACTGAATTGTTTAGAACCAAAGAGACTTCAAAACTCATAAACTTAACAAAAAATAGCAGCCCTTGGTAGAGCAGTTTAAGGTTTACATCGAGATGTCCCCATGACAAACCTGTGAAGTTGAGCAAGTGTTATTATCCCCATTTTACAGATAGGCAAACTGAAGCTTAGAGAGGTGATGTAGTTTGTCCATATCACACAGTCAGGTTTCAAACCCAGATCTCCTGGCTCCAGGTCCAGCACTTATTTCCCTAGCCTCATGCTGTCTCTTGGGAGAAAATGTCTGGGAGGACAGCTACCAGGGCATGTGATAGATAGATGGTGTTTTCAAGTTTACTGGCCTTTCTGTACAAAGTATAAATAGCATTATTCCCATTTTATAGATAGGGAAGGTTCCATAAGACGTACAGATATCAGTGCTAGAAGGGACCTTATAGAGCACAGACTGTTTGTTAGAACATGAAAGTTAACAACTGGAGGGAATTTTAGAGACCTTGGGAAGGGTTTTGTAAACGTTAAAAACCCATATAAATGTAAGTAATTGTTAGTCATCTCTCTTATACCAAGAAGTTAAGGCTTAGAAGACTCATGGAACTCAAATTTACATAGTGCCTTAGGGTTACAAAGCACACATGTTGTCTCATTTGAGCCTCATAAAATGCCCTTGTATTAATAATAACAATAACTAACATGTTTCTAGTGCTTACTGTGTCAGACATAGTGCTAAACACTTTACAGTTGTGTTATTGGATCCTCACTACAGTCCTGTGAGGTGAGTGCTATTATTATCCCTGTTTTACAGTTGAGGAAACTGAGGATCAGTGAGTTATTTGAAGTGAGTTATCCACATGATTAGTAAGTTGTAGGGCTTGGTCTTGCACCCAGGTCTCCAGGCTCCTATATCAGTGATCTTTCCTTCAGCCCCACCCTTGTTTCTCTCTCCTGAAAAATATAATTTAGAGAAAAGCTACTCTACATGAAAACAAGCTGAAATGTTGACAGTTAGTAGCCCCATGACTAATACTGGCTTGTCTCTGATATCAAAGATCCAGAAGAATAATAAATCACATTTATATTGTATCTGAAGAGTTATGCAATACTTTATATAATTTTCCCTTTTGATCTCCACAATACCCCTTTGAAGTCAGTAATACAAATATTATTATCCCCATTATTATGGATGAAGAAATCAAGAAAGTATGTGACTTGCCCAAGATCACGTAGCTAGAAAGTGGTAAAGTCGAGTTTTGAATATGGATCCCCTGACTCCAAGTTCAGTGCTGTTTCCATTGCCCCAGCAGAGGCTGTTCACTTTCCCAAGGAAGTTTATCTCAGGCTGATATTTTAATGAGTTGGCTTTCCTTTAAGAAATGCTGGTGATAATGGTGGAGAGCTGGGGGAAAGTTAGGGAGGATAACCCAGTGGTATAGCAAGTGATTAATTTTACATTTGCTGAGAAGAACCTCCATACTGTTAATAGTACCGGAGTTCTGTCTCTGTTGATTTCTTTACCATGTCTATTGCGTACCTGTGGCTGTTAGACTTCCTTAGAAAGTTTTGCACTAAACTTGCTCACTAATTTGATATGTGACCTTTAACAAATCAGTTTATCTGTCCTCAGAGAGAGTTCTTAGCCTTTTTTAGTCATGTATCCTTTTGACAGTCTGGTGAAACATATAGACTCTTCAGAATAATATTATTTAATGCATAGAATAAAATGAATAGTGTTACCAGAGATACTAATTAAATTTAAATACGCTAATCAAAATATTGAGAGAAGAAAGCTTTTGCTCCCCAAGTTTCGCCTTTATCTCTGAGTGTCACTTTTATTCATCTGTAAAGATACTTGCTGTCACTTTCTTGTCTGCCTTTTTTAAAAAAAATATGGATGGCCTTGGTTTTTTTATAACAGTAATTTCCGAAGTCTCCCCCCACCCATATAGTACCCAACCCTTGTAATAAAAAAAATCATTAAGTAAACACATCATAATTGATACAGGCAACTGCCTATACCTGCAGGTCTTCTGCTTCTATTGGAAGGAGGTAGTGTGTTTGTTTCTTTGTCTGTTCTCAGAGTTTAGCTTTCTTCTGGAGTGTTCTTTTCTTTTGAAGGCTTTTGATAAATTCATATGTTCTCCTAGTTCTGCTCACTTCACTTTTCCAAGTCTTCCCCTATTTCCCCTGTTTCTCTAAATTTAATGATATTCTGTTCATTTGGTCAGTTACCAGTTAATTGTCAACTTTATAGTTCTAGGTTTTTGCTGCTACACATAGATAAGCTACTATGAATATTTTGGTACTTAGAAGGCTTTTTTATGCTTTTTTTGAATCTCCTTGGGGTATATGTCTAAAAGCGGGAACAGTTTAGTAATAAGAAGGGGTTATTCCTCAATAAGCAATCAAAGAATATGATCCATTTCTACTCAAAAAAAGAATCACGAACTAATACCAACTACATGAAATTGAACAACCATATGAAAATTGTTTTCTGGAAGGATCGAAACTTTCTGTTTGGATTTAGTCAAAGGGCCACACTTGATGACCTAGAAGGCCACATGTGGCCACAAGTTCTCCACCCCTGGATTAGACCAATCCACAGTTCTACCAGTAATGCATCAGCATGCCTGTTTTCCTACAGCACTTCTAACTGTGTCCATCTTTTGCCATCTTTGGCAATTTGTTAGGTGTGAGGTGCAACCTCAGAGTTAGTTTAATTTGCATCCACCCATCTACAGTCTAATAAGTGACAGAGCCTAAACTGATGCCCAAGTCTCCTCATTTCAAGTGTAGGACTCTTTCTGCTACACAGCAGTGCTTCCTCTCTGGGGCTCAGTCACCAACTCACTGTGTGATCTTGCACAGGCTGTTCGGTATCTCTCATTCAGTATTACAATATTCAGTATTATATTCTGCTCAATATTATAGAATCACAGAATTTTAGATTTATAAGAAAACTCATTAACCGTATAGCTGATGCCTGAAAAAGGATTCCACTCCCATGTACCCAACAGATGTTTATCCAGCCTTCTCTTGACGACCTCCAGTGATAGGACACCCCCTAATGACCAGAGCAGTCTAGTCCACTTTTGGATAGTAGAGCTTCCTTAGGAAGTTTTTCCTGACATCAAGCCTAAATTTGCCTCACTTCCACTGCCCTTGAAGACCAAAGAGAACATATCTGGTCCCTTTTCTGTATGATAGCCTTTTATATGATTGAAGAGAGGTATCATGGTCTTCCCACTCCCAATCAATCAATGAATATTTATTAAGCATGCACTATGTGCCAGGGGAAGCTAAGTGACATAGTGGTTAGAGCACTGGGCTTGGAATCAGGAAGGTATATCTTCCTGAGTTCAAATCCAGCTTTAGACACGTATTAGCTTTGCAGCCCCAGGCAAGTCATTTAACCCTGTTTGCTTCAGTTTCCTCATCTGTAAAATGAGTGAGAGAAGAAAGTGACAGAGCCTTCCAGTATCTTTGCCAGGAGAACCCCAAATGAGGTCACAAAGAATCAGATGGGACTGAAACAACACAAGAATGACATATGTCAGGCACTGTGCTAAGCACTGGACATACAAAAAGATGAAAGACAGCTTTCTCTTCTCTAGGCTAAACATCTCCAATTTTCAAATAACCTTTATATGGCACAGACTTGAAGTCACTTGCCAGTCTGGTTGCCTTAATCTGGACATTCTCTTGTTTATCAATGTCCTCTCTAAAATGTGATCGCCGTTATTACTACTTGTGATTTGTTGCAGTTTTGTACATGATTGTTAATAGTTTGCAGTTCTTCTTTTGATTAATATTTGCTTATATCCTTTAGTCATTTATTGAGGAAAGACCAGTCCATCTTCAATTGGGGAAATTAAAATCCAGGGATATTGAATGGCCTACACATGATCACATAGTAAACTGGTGACAGATCCCCAGACAGAAAGCGCTGAAATATAGTGGAAAGAGTCCTGGACTTGGACTTGGGAGACATGGGGATGAGTCAAGCCTCTGCCACTTATTAGCTGTGTGACTGTGGCTGGGTCACTGAACTCCTCTGAACTTTCATTTCCTACTCTCTTGAATTTACATGATCTCTAAGGTTCTTTTCACTTCTGGAATTCTTGCTTCTAATATTTCAGAGGAACAATTTGGTGTAATGTAAATAATATATGATCATTTTCTCTTCATAAGCAAACAGATAAGCAGCTGTGACTATTGCCCTTCCCAACTTGTCCTTATATTCCTGGGATCTTAGAATTAGATGGGGCCTTAAAGGTCATCTAACCCAAAGATCCCATTTATAGGCAAGAAACTGAGAAGCTCATGGAGGGAAAGATATGCCCAACCTTAAACAGGTAGCAAGTGGGAGAGCCAGGCTTCTAACCCAAGTCTTCAGTGCCTTTTAAAACTTTTCAAATGTCTTATTGCAATTCTTTTCTTTTTAATACCACTTTCACTTCTTAATGATTCCCTTCTACCCTCCCTTTTAACAAAGTCAAGCAAAACAAATCAAGACAACTAAGATGTCTTCAAATGTGCCTCATTCCTCAACTACAGTCCACCATTCTGTTCCAAAATGGCGGGCAAGAGGTATGCTTTACCAGCAGTGTTTTGAAATCTCCAGTACTTTTCCTACGAAATGCTTTCTAGCTGTTATATTCTGAAACCCTAGCCTTTCTGACTCTTCCCTAATACAGTGCCTTTCCTATAGGGGGCTGCTTGTTTTGAACCTGCAGGAGGTATGTGTACATGCATGCATGTAGGTATATACATAATATAGACATATACATGCATCATGTGTGTATGTAGATGGATATATACATATATAATGTACTCATATACATACTGTATGTATGTGTCTGTATTATATGCATATATGCATGCATGCACATGTCCTGCAAATTCAGAGCAGGCAGCCCCCTATAGGATGGGAACTGCATTACAGAAGAGTCAGGAAGATGAATACGAATAAATGAATGAATGAATGAACAATGAATAAATAGATGAACGAATAAGTAGATAAATATATGTGTGCATATGTATACATACACATACATATACGTGTGTGCGTATGTTTATGTATTTCCCTACCTCCCCCAAGGCCATTCAGGCATTACTGTTGGATTTCTTTCACAGGAATTATTCATTCCATAGTTCAGATAATCTTATCTATATGGTATTGATGGCAATACAAGATGATTTTTAATATACTCTTGAAATGGATAGAGAGCCAGCCCCAATGCCAGGTACACATGGGTTCAAGTCCAACTTCTGACACGTTCTGGCTGTGTGACCCTGGGCAAGTTGGAACCTCGGTCTGCCTCAGTTTTCTCATCTGTAAACTGAAGAGAATCACAGCATCTGCCTCACAAGGGTTTGTTGTGAGGGTAAAGCGAGATAATATTTGCAAACCTTAGAGTGCTACATCAATGCTATTATTATTATTAGTCACAGTTCTAAGTGACTCTATAGTACTGACTATAGATGCAGAGATGTGGCCCTGCATTGGTAAAGGGAATATCATCCTCACCTGGAAGTGATAAAAATAAAATCAAAGGTCTAGTCCCTATTCATATTGAGGAGTTTATAGACTAGCTAGGGGGAGACAACATATACACATGGATACACATGTATATTTCTCTTCTGATGTAGAATTTCATATGTACACACACAATAGATACAGGTACTTTTGTAGGGAAGGTACAAACAGCTGGAGGAATTGGGAGAAGCATCATGTAAAGCAAAGTGTTTGCTCTGAGCCTTAACAGTGGCCAGAGTTTCTAAGATGAAGGCAAGGAGGAAGTGTTCCTGAGAATGATAGATCAAAAATCAGAAAAAACCTCAGAGGTCACGGAGTCCAACTCCTTCATTTTACAGTTAAGTAAACTGAAACTCAATGAGGTTAAGTGACTTGTGCAGGGTCACATAGCTATAAGGATAGCATTTGAACTTGTGGTTTGTTTTCCAGCACTCTTTCTACAGTGTCACCCTGATACTTACAGGAAGGGAGTTTCTTTTTTATCTTGGTATTTTAGTACCTACCACTAACTGGAAGGGTCATAGAGTCCAACCTTTCATTCTGCTGTCACACAGAGTTTGTGTCTTGCTTAGAGCCATACAGGCTGTAGGTGTCTAAGGCAGGGTTTAAACCTAGGTCTGACTCCTGACTCCAAATTCAGTGCTTTATCGGCTACACTAGCTAAATGCTTGTTAAATTCAATTAAATCCCTAGGCAAACTGATAGGGAACAATGTCTTTTCTTTCCTCAACTCCCTCCAAAATGTTGCATTGTTCTGAAGCAACCGGATAGGTACAAGGAGTAATAAATGTGTTTTGCTTCAAGAATTTTTTTGTGTCACAAACAGCCTGAAAAATACTCAGAATAAAGACTTTCTCTTCCAACATTTTGTTTCCTGTTTTCGTGCCAAGCTAGAAATAGTTTTTTGGGTGAAAGGGTGAGGGGTGGGGGTGAGAGGCCTCCTGGATTTAACCAGTCCCTCATACCGATTCCCTTTATTTCCCATTCCCAAAAGTATCTTTAGAAAAAGCCTGGAGAGTTTGACTCTGGCGTCCCAGCTGCCTGGCTTCTGGCCCATTCCCTGGGGGCCTGGCCCACTTTTAGGCTATCTACGTAATTCCCAGGTGTTTTGCTTAAGGTGTGGCTCCTCTATTAGCAGCTATCTTCATTTAAAAAAGACATTCCTCTTAGAATCTTAGAAAATATGTACATACATGTGTGTATGCAAGATTATGTATACTGTATGTTATTTATACATATATACACACACATATACATACATACTAGTCCAACTCTTTTATCTTATATCTGGAAGAGTCCTTAGCATCCAGTCCAGGTCCCTTATTGTACATATGAGGAAAATAAGGATCAGAATAGTTAAAAGACTTGCTTAAGGCCATACTAGCCTTTGACAAAGGCTGTCTGGCATGCTTTCTGCTGTACAAATAATAAAGGAAGTCTCAGAGTTGCCAGAAATTTTATAAGATTATAGCCTTGTTATGCCTGATCTTGGTTGAAAAATCTTAATTTTTTTCATGGACAACCCTATGTTTGATTGTTCTTAGGAATCAGTCCCACTCATCTTCTCAGATCTCACCTTTATTCTCCCTTTGATGCTTCCAAGTGCCCTCATCATCACCACTGCCTTATATGAAAAAAGCTTATCTTAAAAGGTTTCTGCCTTTCTTTCTCATGGGTAAACCACAGAATAGCAAAATAGGGGATAGTAGCCAATCAAATCATAACATTTTAGAGCTGTAAAAATCAGAGGATCATAGGTTTTAGATCTTGAAGAGACCTAAGAGACCATCCGATCCAGCCTGAAAAGACCAACGTACAAGTGGGTTGAGTCCTGGTGTAAGGACAAGTAGGTTGAGTCCAGGAGTAAGCCTGGGTTCAAGGCCAACATTTGTTACTCACTGTTTGACCTTGGGCAAATTGTATTACTTTCCTTGGACTACAAATTCTTCAGCTGTAAAGTGAGGGGTTTGGACCAGATGACTTTGAGGGTCTCTGCCATCTCTAAATCTTATCTCCTATGTCAAATGATCTAGAAAATGAAAGGACAGAGTTTTGTTAGATGACACCTAAGGTTCCTTTCATTTCCATTACTATTTTGTGATTCTGTAACACAGAACCAGAAAGAATGTCACAATGATAGGACAGAATGACAGAATTGGAAGAGAACTTAGAATAGAGGAATATTTCTCAAACTTTTTGGTCTCCCGAAACCTTTCGTCTTAAAAATTATTGACAGTCTTCCCCTTCCCCCTAAAAGCTTTTGTTTACGTGAGTTATGTCTATCAATTACTGTATTTGAAATGAAAATATCTCAATATTTTTATGAAAATAGTTTTGGCTTCACAGACCACATTTTGAGAATCACTGAAATAGAGTTATCAAAGCTGAAAGAGACCTTAGTAATGACTAGTATAACCCTCTCATCTAACAGGTGAGCAAGCTAAGCCCTGCAGATTGAACCTGATGCAGTTGTAAGTAAGCAGTGTAAGACTCTATAACTCACATCTCCAGTCTGCCAGGCCAGCTGTTTCCCAAATCACCTTTGCTTGAAGTGAGATTAATTTACATCTCGGGAAAGTTCTAAACAGGCCTTCTTAGGAGAAGAGCTGGATTGGGTCTTGAAACACATGCAGCAATTTTGTATTAATGGAACCCCAGAAATGATTAGGAGGTACATAGAAATGTAAATAATGGGATAGTGTGGGATTTCCAACTGGGTTCTGAGGGTCCTGAAATTGGGCCATATCCTCAGATGACTCTGGTTGGGATAGCCCTTAGGCCAACCAGCATATTCCTGAGGGAACGGTAACTACAATCCATCTCTGTTTCATACTCTGTTCCAACTTGCTTTCCTGCCTTATTCTTGTGATTCAGAATAATCTCTGAAGCCTTGTTTGGTTTGTTTCATAATTACCATAGACACTACCTGAGAAATGTGACATGACAGCACTCTGGGTGCTTCCTGTTGAATGCTTTAGCTATAGATTTCATAGAAAACTTGACTTCGTAGAAAACCTGAGCCAGCAGGGACTTTAGAACACAGACAGAACATAGAATGTAGGATTATAGATTTTGAGGTGGAAGAGACTTGAGGCCATCTAGACTAATCCCCTCATTTTACAGGTAAGGAAACTGAGAACCATAGAGGTTGTGTGACTTAAGCAAAGTCACACAGTTAGAACGTGACCAGGCCGAATGTTGAACTAAGGTCCTCTAACATCAAAACCAGCTTTCTTTTCTCTGGACCTGGCAACCTCCATTAAATGTAATAGCTGGCAGGAACTTAGGGCTGGGAGAGACTTTAGAACATGGAATGTTAGGGCTCAAAGGGTTCTTACAACATAATATTTACATCTGAGTCGTGCTTTAGAGTTTGCAAAATACTTCACATCTCTCCTCTCACTTGATCCTTACAGCTTCCATATTGTCATACTCATTTTACAGAAGAAAAAAAACCTGAAGCTTCTTTGAGCAGCCACTTCCATTTGGCTATATGGCTAGCAAGTAAAAAATATTTTGACTCTGAGCCACATGCATTTAATTCACATTGCCCAGCCTCTCTTATATAGAAGATAAAATAGGAGAGCTTGATGAGACACTCAGACGTAGAATATTAGGAGAAAGGACAGAGTGTCCAAACATATACCTTAAAGTTTAGCTTATGGTTCAGTCTTACTCATTGTACAAGTGGAAAAACTGAGGCCTAGAGTAATTAGCCCCAAGGTCACAGAGAATTAGTAGGGAAGCCAACTAGGTAGGATAAGAAGAGCCCGGGTCTCCTCACTTTTTAAGGGAGTGACCACATTTAAAATTTTTCCTCATTTCAGAAAGTTCCTCTTTTTTGCACTTTAGCTGATATCAGACTTTGGTTCTTCTTTAGGCCAGTGGTGCAACTGTACTGGCTGACAATCTGCTGCCACTTACTAGTTTTTGTGCTGAATGAGTAGCTAAGTTTAGCGTAGCTACTTTATTTCCAAGTTATAACCCTGCCAGGAATCTTTGGTCTCTGGGTTGCCTTTATTTTATCATTTTTTTGTTGATGGCTTCTGTTTTTATATCATCTTTATTTCTGAACATATCTCCTCCCCCTCTCCTATTCATCCAGCCATTCTTTATAACAAAGAACAAAACAAGAAGGGGGGTATTCCTTACCCAGAGTCCCTCACCTCTGCAAAGAAGGGTAGGAGGCGAATTGTTCTTATCTCTTCTTCTCAGGACCAAGCTCAGTCATTATAGTTACACAGTGTTTAGGTTTTGTTCTCGTCATTCTTCCCATTCAAGTGATTTGTTATCATTAAAGCTGATGTAGTCGATGTAATATACAACAATTTCTGGTTCTGTTTAGGTCAGTCTGCATTGGCTTGTATCTGGGCTACCTCTAAGTTAGTAAAATCCAAAGAAAAAAGAAAACCCAGAACTTTCCACTTATAACTTCAAAGTATTATAGCTTTAGAACTGGAAAGATCTTACATTTGATCTATTTTCAATCTTCTTACTTTAATAAAAGAAAAAAGCTAAATGCTTATTGACAGACTGAGTAACTGGTGCAGAAAAGGAGAAGTACCTTCTAGTAGAACTTAAGATCCCAGAAGGCTGTGGGGCTGCTTTCATTTTCCTATTTGTATTCTCAGATTCTGGCACTTAGTGCTTAATAAATGCACGTTAAATTGAATTGTCCAAGATTTCACAGAAATAAAATGGGTATCATAATATCTGTTATTACCTACCATACAGGATTGTTGTAAGTAAAGTGCTTTGTCAGCCTTAAAGCACTTTAGAAATGTTAGTGATTATCATTCTGACCATTCTCATCAAAAGCAATCTGACCCCAGGGTTCAGGGTTCAGGGAGTAGTACCTGATGGTAAATGTTATAGAGAGTCTATAGGCAGGATGGTGGACTATGGACTGGGGTTAGTTAGGGAATTCTTCAAGGAGGAGGTGAATCATTCCTACCTGGGTCTTGAAGAATGGAAAGAATTTGTATGGGCGCAGAGGAGGAAGGACATACTGAATGAAAAAGAGAATGGCATGTTCAGAAAATTATGAGACCACCAAGTATGGCTGGAACAGAATGGAGAATCATAGAAGATTAGCTGGAAAGTGAGCTGGAGCCTGATTACAGAGTTGTGTTCTACAGGGAAGTAGGAAGCTATTGAGTAAGGCTTTTTAGATGTGTTGACTTAGATTCCACTAAATTATATCAAGTGTCAAGTGTTCTTTTCCTCCAGTGAAACAGCTCCTATTTTTACCCTGTAGCATAAGTAATGCAAGTATTATCATGCCCATTTTATAGATGAGGAAACTGAGATACAGAAAGGTCAAATAAATAGCTTGCCTCTGGTCACAGTTAGCAAGCTAAACTTAGTATCATTTGTCCTTGTTTTTGAATTTAAGTAATTGGTATCCCTGAACAGGATGTATCTTAAACTTTTCTAAGCACCCTGATATACAGGCTTATTCAATAAACAGGTATCTACAATTTAGTAGAGGAGATAGGACATAGGAAATATATATGAAACTGCCTGAACAAACACTTGGAAGTGGAATGGGTCCATAGCTGTATGTCAGTGCTGAAGGAATCCAGGGAAAGGGGAAAGAGGAGGCAGAGGGATCAAGGACAGTTTTTGTCCTTGCTTTTGCATTAAATCCCTGCATTACTTTGGGAAGAATGACTTCTCTGGGCCTCAATTTTCATGTTTATAAAATGAACATTCCTTTCCAGTTGTAAAGTTGTGGTCTGTGTTCCAACATTTTTCATTCTAAGGTGCTTTGAGTTCCGACATTTTGTGATTCTCTGGTGCTAGAAACTTTCTGTCACTATATGTGAAAGACTCTAAAGGTTTCACTGTGGAGTTTGATCAGCTGTGGTGGGATGAATGCCAAACAGACTCTGAGCTTAGAATTTCTTCCACCACAGTCAAAGTTGGAGAAGCATGCTGGATAAAGTCAGAGAAGGACGATGGTCTGGGGTGAGCGTCAGAACCTTTAGATTGTCCCCCCAACAGAGGTTTGGGCAACTCCATTTTCCAGAGCTAGGGCTTAGAGACTGTTTTTGGCTTCTGCCTCTGGTCTTCTTCCTAGTGAGGCATGGAGGATGTGCTTTGCAGGAAGGTTGGGGAACACTGTCCAGAAGCCACAGCCAGAAGCCCAAAACATAGTAGGCAGTAAATTTTTTTTGAGATCCTACTATGTGCCAGTCACTTTGCTAAGCAATGGGGAATGGAAAAAGAGGCAAAGAACAGTCCTGCTGTCAGGGAGCTCACAATCTAAAGGAGAAGGAGCAACTAGGTAGCACAGTGGATAGAGCACTGGTCCTGGCCGGTCAATCAGGAGTTCAGATAAAGCCTCACTTACTAGCTGTGTGACCCTAGGCAAGTTACTTAACTGGATAAATTAATTGAATAACTAGGAAATAATTAAAAGAAGGAACTCACTAGAATCAAGAGGGGTTGGGAAAGGCTTCCTATAGAAGATTGGATTTTAGTGAAGTCTAAAAGGAAAAGAGACCACTCCGACAGAATCATAGGATTTAGAGCAGAAAAGCCCTTGGAGTCAGTTAGTTAAGTTCCTTCATTCTATAGGTTAGGAACCTGGTGTTCCAGAAATAGGAACTGAAGCCACAGAGGTAGTAAGGAGACCTCTCTATTCAGTATTCTAGCTATTCATCTTGCTCCTTTCATAAGTATACTTTTTTGGGGTTAAATTTTTATTTTGGTTTTGAACTTAAACACTAAAAAAGGAGCATTTTCATACATAAGATAGAATATACAATTCTGTGAAACTCCATTTCACACAGCTTCCTTTTTAAGGACATAATGAATTCTACACAAGTCTTTCACAACTGTCCTGCTTATCTGTGCTTCCTTCTCTTCTCCTCTGGGCTTTTTAACAGTGTTAGAATAGTCTTCTTTTTTTGGTATCACCATGACTAACCTCCTCTCCCTCCCTTCCCCAATTAATTAAGAGAAAGGATGAAAATTAAATGCATATATGTGTATGTATACATGTGTGTTTATATGTAGAGAGAGACACACACATATATTGTATGTGTATTTTTATACAACTATTGTATAGTCACATGCATCCCCAGGGATGGGTCACTTTCCTCCTGAGAAGCCAGAAATGAAGCTTTATGTCCATTGACCTAGAAAGGACCCAAAATGACCAATCCTAAGAGATAAGAGATTCAGGGAGTTCTCAGCACCAGAAACATCTGGCTTGGGACTCCCGAGTGGCTGGAAAATCATATGAGAACCCTACCTTTTCTCAAAGGCATTTTCCCCCTGGCTTTTTCTCTCTTATTTCTAGAACAGGAACCAGGTGGAAAGAGAAAGAAGGAAAAGACCTACACCTGTGTGAAGCATAGGGGATTGGAGGAATGAGGATCAAATGATAATATGCGTAATTTTTTATAGTTATAATAGTAGAAAATATGAAAAAAAAATTAGCTGTCATCATTAGGGATGGCAGTTGGACCTGTTATTTCTTTGTTGTAGGGAGCTCACAGTGAGGAACTTCTGCCATTATGAATCAGTTCTTTCCCTGTGACTTGTAGTCTTAGACTAGGATTTTTTTTAACCTTTTTGGTGGCATGGGCCTTCTTTTGAAGCCTGGCAAAGCCTATGGACCCTTTCTCAGAACAATTTTTTTTTAAATACATACAATAAAATATATAGGATTGTGTTGAAATAAAGATGTAGGATTTTTCCCATATAAGTTCACATACATGCATGCATGTCTCACACATACACACACACACACACACACACACATACACAACTGAAATCTGTCCATAAATCATGACCCCCAGGTAAAGTATTTCCATCTTAGAGAGTTGCCTAGAACATTGGGAGGTTAACTAACTTTCCCAGGGTTACTCAACTAGTGTGTGTCAGAAGTGGGACATGAATCCAGGTTTTTATGGCTCTGAGACCAGTTTTCTATGCCAGCTGGTCCCTTATGCTTCCATAATTATCATCATAATTATTATATGATAGAATATAAGCTCCTTGAAGGCAGAGATCTTTTCACTTTTGCCTTCATATCATCAGTGACTAGCTGATATTTAACAAAAGCTTGTTGATTGATATACCAGATTGGTTACAATTAAATTGTTGTGTGATGAACATCTCCTCCATGCCACTACTGAAAGTAAAATCTAAGACAAAGCTGATACATTTTTTTAAATAAATTTTTTTTCCAAATTGCATGTAAAAGCAATTTTTAACATTTGGTTTTTTTTTTAATTTTGAGTTCCAAATTCTCTCCTTCCCTCTTTCCCCTCCCTCCTTCTTGAGATGGTAAGCAATTTGATATAGGTTATACATATGCAGTCATGCAAAACATTTCTATATTAGTCATATTGTGAAATAAAACACAGACAAAAAAAAACATGGAAAAAAATAAAGTGAAAAATAGTATGCTTTGATCTGCATTCAGATTCCACCATTTCTTTCTCTGGATGTGAATAGAATTTTTTATCATGAGTCCTTTGGAATTGTCTTGGATCACTGTATTGCTAAGAATAGCTAAGTCATTCAGTTGATCATCATATAATATTGCTGTTACTGTGTACTCTGTTTTCCTGGTTCTGCTTATTTCTCTTTACATCAGTTCATGTAAGTCTTCCCAGGTTTTTCTGAGAGAATCTAGCTCATCATTTCTTATAGCACAGTATTATTCCATTACAATCACATACAACAACTTATTCAACCATTCCTCAATTGATAGGTCTCCCCTCAATTTCTCATTCTTTGCCACCACAAAAAGAGCTGCTTTAAATATTTTTGTACAAATAGGCACTTTTCCCTTTTTTAAAATCTCTTTGGAAGACAGACATGGTAGGTCACATGATATGCACAAAACTGACATATTGCAATGAAATTCATTGAAGAATATGGGTTATTGTGGAGATGAATTAAAGCCATCTCATTTTGGGCAAAAAGTGAGTGTTCAGAGGGGATTACTGCCATGGTTCCTTTGGGCACTTCCAAATGAAGGGCAAGTTCCTTTCAGCTTATAGAGTTTCTTCTGGTCCTATCCCATTCTTCTCCATGGTAATAGTACCCATATTTATGTGAGAGTTGAAGACATCCATACAATTTGAGGCTAGGTTGCACTTGCTTTAGCAATGAAACAGTTCTACTTCTGACAGGAGTTCTTTCCAGGAAGGCCCCATGCTCTTAACAGGTTCATGAAGTTTTATGAATGCTAATTGGTCAGGTTGTGCATGCCTAAGGTGGCAACCATTTTTTTCTGAGTTCTCATTTTCCAGAGTACACAAGTCTAACTCAGGACAATATTTTCCATATTTGTGCTTGGTCACTCATGCTCAGTTACTCAGATGTGGGTACTTTAGATGTAGTGAAATCTGGGATTCCCATAATTAATCCAAGGATGATATGCAGGCTCATGGCTTTGAGTGTTGATGGTTTTATCTGAGGATGGGCAGTCTACTCTTCTTGGATATTAATAAATAGTCATTCCTGAGGATGACTTTGACCTGAGCTACTGTTATCTTTGGTGGTGGTGATGGGAAAGTGCAGCTGACTTTCCAGGAAAGCTTAGAAGGAAAGGAAATACTTGTTGAACTTTGGACAAGCAAATTTACAAGGCTCCAAATAAATCACTATGCCTCAAAGGCAATGATGAATTCAACATGGAAATAAAAAGGGTCATAATAAAGCATGCTTAATACAAAAATTTCTTCTTAGGAAAGAAATCTCTCAAAATTGGGGGAGGGGAGGCACAATTATAGTTACAGTCAAAAATAAGTAATAATTAAAATAACCTTAATAATCAAAGAGCCTTGATCCAACACTTAGCTTCCCTAGTACAGGTAGAAATTCATAAGTTGTCCCTCAAACTGCAAGGATCCTTCAGAATAGTAAAGTAAGGTAGTGGCTAATGGAAAAGAAGGCTACCTCAGAGAGGTGCTCTTTACCTCTTATCTGAACTATTAAAATTGCTTCCTAATTCATCTCTCTGCTTCATATTTCCCCTTTCTCCCATTCATCCTCCATGTGCATGCTAGAATCTTACTAAGGTACAGGTCTGATCATGTCACTGCCCTACTCAGAAATATCTAGTGGCTCCTTATTGCCTCTAGGCTTTACAACAAATTCCTCCTTCTGGCATAGCTCAATCTAACTCCAATCTGTGTTTCCAAACTGATTTCATCTTGCTCCCTTTCTCACATTCCACATTCCAGCCAAAGTGACTTACATATGAGAAATCAGTATTCCATTTATTGTCACTGTTAAAATGAATTCATTTACTTATTTGTTCATTCAACAAGTATTTGTTAAGCACTGAACTGTGTAAAACATTGTGATAGAATCTGGGGGCAAAGTCAAAATGAAAAATAGACTCTAACCCCATGGAACTTAAATTCTGTTGGAGTGATTTTAATGGAATGTCAGAGCTGGAAAGAACATTAGAACGTAAAATGTTAGAATTGAAGGGATCATCAGTGTCAACTATGTTACAAGGGACTCAAGGCAAAATGGTACTGTAGGTCCCTTCTCTGCTCAGCTGAGATGCATTCAAAACAGTGTCCTCCCATCTTTATACTGTGCAGTCTGAAGCTTGATTTTTTTTTCTGTGAATCAGGTGATGAAGGGCATTGTTAACAAAAAACTTTAAACATTGAGGTCTTTTTTCCTTGACTGGAATGACAGGATTTCCTCTCCTGACGTAATGGAGATATACCAGACTAAACCTCCAAGGAACCAAAATCTGGTAACTTCTGGCATCATACAGTTCTTGTAATGCCTTTTTCAGTGAGAGTTTTGGGGAATTTTAGGACTCCAGATATGGGATTAATCAAATAATTGAACATAAGAAGTAGGAGGTCCATTAGGACATAGACTGTTACAGAATGGATTGTCAGACATGGAATGTCAAAGCAAAGAGGGACATGGGAGATTATTCAGCCTGTCCAACCCTGTCATCACAAAGAAGGAAATTAAAACAGAAGTACTGTAATAGCATGTCCAAGAGCATACAACTAGTTACTGGCAGAACCAAGTCTAGAAACCAGGTCTCATTTCTCCCAGTCCAGTGTTACTTGCCCTTCGATAAACTTCATCACCAATAAGAAAGTAAAAAAATTAAAAAACAAAAACCCAATACTGTGCTACTTAGAATAATTCTCCCATTGATTTTTGACATTCTTTCTAAAAGCTCAGAGCAGGAACTGAATGAAATTAAATACAAAGCGTGAGAGAATCACATCATTCCACTACATTATTCTGCCTGCTGCCATCTGTTTCACCTGTTTTAAGTTTTCTTCTTATCATGGTGGGAGATAGGAGAGTCCATGGACATAGCCTATGCCCATAGAAACAGATGAGGTATGTATTTGTCTGTGTTTGTATCCCTAGCACCTTAGCACAATGCCTGGCATTGTGATCATTTAATGAAGTCTTCTTTTCCTTCCTTGCTGGCTCTCCCTCCTTCCCTCCCTCCCTCCCTTCCTTTCTTCATTTACCTTTCACCTCTTTTTCTTCCTCCTTTCCCATACCTGCCATCAGTGGTAATCCAGATTAGTCTAAACTAGATCCTGTAACTATATTGTATATCTGTCTTTCTCTGTGACCCATACCTGATTCTAGTGGTATCAGTAATTGCTAGCATTTATATAAGCCTTAAAGGTTGCACAAGCAATCTCATTTGATCCCTATAGAAACCTGTGAGATCAGAATTATTGTTACCCTTTCTTTTATGGAAGAGGAAATTTAGGCTGAGAGGTTCAACAATTTACCCAGAGTTTTAAGGTAGGATTTGAACTCCTCTCTTCCTAATGCCAACTTGAATGCTCTAAACCATTCTCCCAGGAGCTGCCCCTTGACAATTCAGAGACATCAGGTTAGTCTTTTCATCTGTCTTCCCTCTGGTCAAAACCTTCAATGACTCTTGTCTATAGGATTTGTCAATGCAGCATTCATGGACTACCCAGTTTTCCTGATTCAACCCTGTGTTCTGTCTTCTTCCTAACACTTCCTTGTGAAACCCATAAACAGTTTTGAAGACTTTAGTAACAATCACTCACATTTCTGCAGAAATTACTTTTCTCACAACATCCTTAATAGGTTGGTAGGTACCACTTTATTTCCATATTACAGAGGAGGAAGCCCCAGTTTAGTGACTTGTCCAGGGTGACCCAGCTAGTATTGGAGATGAGTCCAAGGCTCCTTCTAATACCTGGTGCTATCTCTCCTTTGAAAACGAATTGCCTCTTAGGAACCACAATAAAATAAAGCCAAAAAAGCAAAAGAGCAGAGAGACAGCTAGAGTTCAGTTTTCTGATTTGCCTTGGGTGGGAGACAAAGATCATAGGGTCATAGGCCTTAGTATTTGAAAGGACTTCACAACCTAGAATGTTCTGATAGAGTTAGAAAAGACTTAAACACTGGGGATACAGGATACTAAAGAGAGAAGGAGACTTAGAGAGCATCCTTCTAGTCCAGTATCTCACCAAACATGTAAAAAGTTTCATAGGATTTAGAGATGGAGGAGACCTTGGCAATCACAGTCCAACACTTTTATTTTAGAGAGAAAGAAACTGAGTCCCAGAAGAGGGGAAGTGATTTGTTTAAGGTTAGACAAAATACTATTTGGTTTTATTCTAGCCTCAGCTTAGTTTGTTTTTGAAGCAATGGGGTTAAGTGACTTGTCCAGGGTCACATAGCTAGTAAATGTCTGAAACTGGATTTGAACTCAGGTCTTCCTGATTCCAAGCCCAGTGCTCTATTCACTGTACTTATTACCTAACTGTATTTTGTAAGAGTAATAACATCCATGCTTAAAAACCACAGAATTAAAAACACAACCAAAGAGATCAATGAAACATATATAGCATGAAATCCAGCACTCAGTTCATATAGAACTAACTAAAAATGTGAAAATGTGCTTAATCTGGTTTCATCTGGTCAACCCAGACATTGATTCAGTCTAGCTCATTAGAAGCCCAAATGCATGAGCTTTGGACCTGTGATTTTACTGGAATGGGGGAATTCCCAGGTGAGGGAACTCTCTCCCAATCCTCGTTGGAATCTTCTCTGCAACATAGAGTTTTAAAGTTTCCTAGAGTGCTGAAAAGTTAAGTGACATTGTTGGGGGGAAGGCACTACTACCCTTATGTGGTAGAGGAAACACTTCCTGGTTTTGAGGCTGGCTCTATCCACTATGACGTTCATAAAATGAAACCATCCCAATTATTACTCATCCCAAGAAGTGTTCGTGGCATGTAATAAATGTTTAATAAATGCTCAAAGATGGATTGACTAGATGACCCCTAAGGCTCTTCCCTGCATAAGCAGATTGTAGCCCAGAAAATTCTCCCCTTTGCAAGAAGAGTAGAAAATGAAAGAAATCCTGGCCCTGACCAATGGGACTCTACATGCTTGTTTATACTTTACAGCAGAGGAAGTGAGTGATTCATTACAGACCCTTGGTGTTGACATGGCAGGCAGATACTAATTCAAGATAATAGGTAAATTCATTACATATCAGCTAAAGCAAAGCTCTAAACTAAAAAAGCAGGAAAAGAAAGAGACCCAAACCCATTAAGGGAGAGAAATGTTCTCCTGTTACTTTTATGTCTAAGCCATGGTTTTTGGTTTTGTTTTCATTTTGTAAAAAAATTTTAGCTCTTTTGATCCTCTCAGTAGCTGTCAGGTAGATAGCACAAATATTAATGGTCATAGCGCTAGAATATTAATCTAGAATTAGTCTAGAATAATAGAGCACTTGAAGTTCTCAAGATATCCTCTGTGTTCTGACATTCTAGGCATTTGAGCGGCTAGATTGCGCAGTGGATAAAGTGCTAGGCCTGGAGTTAGGAAGATCTAAATTCAAATTTTCCTCAGATATTTACTGTGTAACCCTGGGCAAGTTACTTAATCTTTTTAGTTTTCTCAGCTGTAAAATGGGGGTAATATCAGTGCTCTACCTCACAGGTTTGTTGTGAGTGTCAAGTGAGATAATTTAAAGTTATTAGCACAGTGCCTAGCCCATAATAGGCACACATTCCCTTCCCATTCTATGATGGTTTCTAGCCACAACTCTCTAAGTTCAGATGGCTTGAAAAGCAACCACCACAACAAGGAAAGTACGTTAAGACACTTGAATTTTAAAATATTGGGAGTCTTTTGAATTGGAAAGGACCTTTTAAGGTCCCCTTCACGTCTAGGAGGTTTTCTTTGGTCACTTACAATCAAATCTGCAAATCTCCCAGTACCCCTGGAGAGCTGATTGTAAGCTGCATGCATACAGAAATGAAGGAAACCCACAAGCAGTTCCAGTAAATGCTTTCAATATGCATAGGCCCTAGCTATTCAATTATTTCCTTTACATTTTATAGACATGAAAAAAAATGAGTCTGCTCAGGAACCAAACTGGAAATAGTGCTAAAGGGTCAGTACTTCCCTTTGGTACACAGACACTCCTTTTAGCAGAACCCACTGGGAAGCTACCTCATTGGGGCACACATTTGAGGCAATCCAATGGAAGGAACAGGAAAGAGGACCATAGGGTTTAGTGTTGTTAGAGATATTAAGGGATCATTTAGATCAACGATTAACTTTAGCGATGAGCAAATTGAGATCACCAGAGAGGGGCAGTGATTTACCCCAAATGACAGCTAATAAGATAGGATTCACATGTCAGTTTCCCATGTCCATCACACATTACCCCAGAGAGTCTCATGCTCCACCACTATCAGGTAATGTTTAAGTAAGATAGGAGAAATGAAGAGAAGCCAGGCACCCAGCAAAGGTGAGGGAAGGAATTGTGATTACATGAGAATATCTTTTCCTGAGGAAGAGAGGACAAATTTTATCCTGCTAAATGTATCCCCTTTCTTTCTCAGAAATCATCCTTTTATAATATGGGGGCTCGAAGTGTGGAAGAGGGGGGAGGAGGGAAATGAACATTCTCCCAGAACTTGCCACACACTACCTCTGGTAATAGATAAAATTTCGTGTGCTGCTTTATAAACAAGAACAAGATGTGACAGACCTATTGGCTCCTGCTTCTCTGCCACCTTCTGCCCAGAATGCTTTTTCTCCTCCAGAACTTTGTACATCCTCCACAAAGTCCCATTTTAATTAGCCTCCCTAGCCAACTTCAGTTATTCCAGTAAAGTTTATAGGATATTAGAGCTGGGAGATACCTTGGAGATCCTTTAGTCCAAACCCCTCTCCCCAATCCCCATTGCATAGATGAGAAAATTAAGATCTCGAAAATGGAGAAAGGTCAAATTTTGTAGTGAAACAGGGTACTAGACTTCCTGAGACTGGGTTTCAAGCCCGTCTCCATTTCTTATTACCTACATGATTCTGGACAGATCATTTTAGCTCTCTGGGTCCTAATTTTTTATCAGTAAAATAAAGGAGCGAGACAAGACGCCGAGTACCACAATCCTATGAGTTACCGATGGTCCCACATCAAGTGGCAGAACCAGGGCTCAAACTCACTTTTGGTTTTTTTTGTTTTTATTTTTATTTTTTCTGATTTCTAATTCCAGGTTTTTCCTGCCATACAAAGTTGCCCAATTGGGAGAAGGGTGGGACACTTTATTTTGGACCATAAGGCTTAGATTTGGAAGAGAATTTAGGGATCATCCACCCCAGCCTTCTCATTGTACGAAGGAAACTGTGGCACAAAGGATAACAGAGGTTGGAAAATCAAGTGTTCCTTCTGCTAGTTATGCTGCCTATTTACACCACTAGAAGTTCAAAAACTACTCTTAACTTAATGCTCAAGAGCATTCTTTTTTTTTTTTTAAGATCCATTTAAAATGTTCATTTCTCCTTTTGGAGGAGAACTGAAACCTTCAGAAAGGCAAAGAGTAAGAACCACAGCCCCTGGCAAGGTAGTTCCCTCCTTTCTCCTCTGCCTGCATTGCTGCAGAGTTCTGTGCAGTAGAGGGGCATGGAAACACTGAAATCAATAGTTTGGAGATGCAGCTTCAGATGCCAGCTTGGGTGACCCTGGGCAAGTCACTTAGAATCTCTGAACCTCAGTTTCTTCATAGGTAAAATGGAAATGATAATTCTTCCGCTACTGTTTTACAGGCTCTCTTGTTGGGAAAGGTGCTTTTTTAAACCTTAATGTGCCATAGGACAGGTTGTTATGGTTATGACTTCATTTTAGCCTGCCTGGTCATTTCTGAGGCTTTGTAGGCGGATTCCCTACCCCAGCTCCTGCCACAGTTAGAGGCCCTGGGGCAGACAAAGCACGTGAGCCCCCGTGGGGGTGTAGGAGGAGGGGCTTTCCGCTGGAGCCTCTGCTTTGACTTCCTTTTTGTTTCTGTACCTGAATTAGCACCCTCATTTCCTCTTCAAGCAAGAAAGCCCCAGGCCCAGGCTCACATATCTCCTGTGGAGAGGACTCGGGAAGGTTGTTCTGCTGTGCTGGCTGGACCACACAGATGTGGCCCATCCTTGGCTTCTCTTGCTTGCACATGGAAAAGAAAACAAGCTTGCTTTGGGGCTGTACCTCTGACAGAGTTTCTCCAAGAGTCTGGACAAATTTTGGACTTGATGGGTATTCTGGACGAGGATAGTAAGACTGCTTCATTGTCCCCTCTCTGCTGCTTGGCCTTACTCCAGTCTGGAGAAAGGCTTGAAGAAAGACTGGGGTAGGTGAGTTCGGGAGGCGTTGGCCTGGCATGGAGACCGTTGACTCTCTGATTCTCAGGTTCTCACTGTTCTACTTGTTTCAAGATCAGATGAGCTGTTCCTTATCTCTTTCCCTCCCCTCCCCTATTTTCCTTCAAATTCATCATTATTTAACCCTTTGAACTGACAGGGAGTTAGAAGGAGAGATGAGCTCCGCTCTGCTTGAGCCCTGTTGGGTTTGGCTGGGGAAGAGGGAAGAGCAGTTTCACCTGAAGGAAGCCATAAACTGTTGGAGCTGAGAGGGGCCTTAGAACATAGAATGTGGGAGCTAGGAAAGGCCTTAGAACTTAGAATGTTGGATCTGGGAGGGCCCCTAGAACATAGAATGCTGAAGTGGGGAAGGAGCCCTAGAACAGAATGCTGGAGTGGGGAGGGGCCTTACAACATAGAATGTTAGAGCTGGGAGGGCACTTAGAACATAGAGCAGAAAGGGATCAGGAACAACCATGGAAATCATTCAATAAAACTCTTGTACACAGCGAACCTGTAACTCAGAAAGGAAAGGGATTTTCCATAGTTTTGTTAACCTGTTGCACCGACCTCCCTTCTCCTCTCTATCATTTTAGTTGCTGGACCTGCTTAGTGATTTGAATGTAGAGCAAACAAATAGGATGAAGATTCAATGAGAATTACAATGAAATTTTGTTTCCCCAACCAGATTGTGAGCTCCCTGGGGAGGGGGAGCCTGCATCCACTTTTTGGGGGGCTGGGAGAGGGAGTAGGCAGATCTGGCATGGGCCAACAGGACACTGAGTAGGTCCTCAGTAAATTAGCAGTTGGTTGAAAGAGGAAACTTAAGCTGTGGGTGTCAATGAATACTTTGATTGATGCAGCCAGATAGGACCGTCATTAGAAAATCACCACAATCTCAGAAGCATGACCAGGAAAGAAAGCTGTGGAAAATGGAAAGGTTATTCCTTGGTACACTTGACCCAATCATTAGGCAGCTAGAGTCCATTGTCTGGAGGTGGGTTCTACAGCTGAAGAGAGCTGTGGAAAATTTAGAGCATCAGAGAAATGACTAAAGATAATCACTGTCCTGAAAAAATTACGTAGACTCAAGAAAACAAGTCTGAAGTCTTCTCCCAGTGAGGGCTTTTACCCAAAGGATGATAATTGGCAGCTGGCATTGCTTGCCCTTTACTGACAAACTAAACCAGGCAGTATCAAGTATGGAGAGGCAGTGGGGCTTAATGACAGGATCACTGAAACTAGAGTTGAGAGCTGGTTTCCAGTGGTGGTTGGGGAATGGGGATAAGAATATTTACCTTCTTTTCCTCCAGATACTAGTGGAAAGGGAGGTTTTGAAAGTGTTATGTGGGAATGGCAACCATGGTTATTTACGAATGTACAGAGGTAGAGAATCTGCTGCCTTGAGGCCACATGTGGTCTCCTTGCTCCTCAGGTGTAGCCTTCGGAGTCCCAAGTTTTACCAAACAAATGCTTTTATTAAGGGAATTTCTGTGAAGTTTGGATTCTGTCAAAGGCCACATTTGAGGACCTAGAGGGTCCCTGCCCTGGAGCTCTATGTAAATGGTTGCCCTAGGTGGAATGGTGAGACCCTGGGAGCAAAGATCCATTTTTTGCTAGATCCACCTGGGCCTACTAGGTAGGATCCCTTCTAGCCAGGGACATCTTAGTAGGTGGGGGGAACCTATGTGGGTGAAAGTTCCTCGACCTAATAGTATATGAGGCTGGGATCTTAACCTTTTTTCATCTTGGATTCTTCATGTGATGAAACCCAGATACCTTCTCAGAATGATTTTAAATGAATAATATAGATAAGATTCCAAAGGAACCAATTATATTAAATTATAGTTATCAAAATATTTTTAAAATCAAGTTAATGGTTCCCTGTTTAAAAACCTTTGCTATAAAGAACATGGTTACAGACCAGGGAAGCAAATGCTGTTGACTTCTCCTTTTTCATCTGGAAAACAAATCAATGACTAGACCCCAGAGAAGAGGAAGCGATAGAAGAAATCTGAGCAAAGAAATAGGAAGTGGCAGGAAACCCTGCATAAACAAATTCCCTTCACGTAAATCCTGATCATTCCACAGCCTCCTAGATATACTTTCGGAGTAAAAAAAACTTTGAAGGCTGGAATCACTCGTCTCTTTTTAAAGGTAATAATGGAGATGGAGGCATTTTCCTAAGGTACTGAGGGCAGATTGCACAGATCTATGACAGATAGGGTGGTACAGTGGAAAAATCACTGGGTCTGGCATCAGATGATCTGGGTTGGAATGCAGTCTCTTCCACTTATTACCTGAAAAGCTTGGGGGAGAGTCACTTGATGTCTTTGGAAACAGATGAGCCTCTAAGGTTCTTTCCAGCTTTGAATCCTGTAATTAGGGAGCCAAGTAGGAGAGCAGGAAAACCAGGAAGAATAGGAGACTCTTGCTGATCTTAATTGTGGATAAGAAAAGCTCAACAAGAAAGAAGGCAACATGTAGGGTTAACTTTCTGGTGTGGTGGACAACGTTTAATAGAGGTTCAGCAGGTTTGGGGAGAGATAAGGGAAGAGCCTTTAACTCCACAGATTGGCTTCCAGCAAAGACCTCTGGAGGGTGAGGGAAGATGCATGACATTTTGTTGGGGAGACTTTGGAAATCCTAGTCCCCTGAGAAAACTTTAAAAGTCCTTTAGGATGGTCTGACTTGGCAGGGGCAGAGGCAGCAGGTACAATATGGGATGGCTTAGCACCTCTGAGATTTTATGACTGAGCCTAGAAAACAAATAAAGTATTTACTGCTAAGTAGAGACATAAGGAAATATTTAATATTTTAATATGTATGAGTAATATCATTTGTATTCTGTTGCCCCATCTCAATGGATGTGGAAGCTTTTCTAGGTTCTTGAAGGTTATTTCAGCAGGGTGTGAAGTCTAGCAGGTTCTAACCAGCTGGAAAGACCAGGCAATCAAATGAGAAGCTTCTATTAAGGTCATCCTAGGCCAAGTGAGTACAAGGATAAAATTTAAACTGACTGTTCTCTGGGTGCTTGGGTTACGTATCAGTGTGTATAGAATAGGAATTAAGTCAGTGGAAGAGGGAAGCACTAATCCTAAGCCTGGAGAACTTCATCCATAGAGTACTGTCTATCAAGGGATAGATTTCTTTGACTACAGTGGCTCATGAAGGTTCTCCACTAAGGTGAGGTAGGGCTGTGACTTACCTTGATGGAGCCAGCAACCACATCGATTGCAGCATCCTAGATTTTGATAGAACTGCAGGGGAACTTAGAGCATTTTACTGATCAGCAACTGAAGTCTGGAAAGGTTAATTAAGTTGAGGGTCATGCTAGGAGTGAGTAGCAGAGCTGGGTTTCAAACCTAGGTTCCCAGATTTCAAATCTAACCCTATATCCACTGTATCATGCCATGCTTCCCCTTAAAATACAGTGAATAAACATGTATTAAGCATCTGCTATATGCTAGAGATACATACAAATACAAAAAGATATTTAGAGCCTACAATCTAATGGAGGAGGACAAAAGAAAGATAAAAGAGGGTGTGAGAGGTAACCAGTGAGTTTAGAGGCATGATGAAGTCAAAGTAGTCCAAAACAAGTCCTGCCAGAGGAATGTAATTTAAAAAAAGTCCCAAACAAGTACATGAGTAGAATGGTTGAAAATTTAAGAGATATCTGAGGATATATACAGTTATTCCTTCTACATCATGGGGGTTAGGGGAATATCACCCCTCTGATCTGGAAAATCGATGTAAAATTTTATGGCCCTCCCTTTGTACCAGAGAAGAAGTCTGAATTTTTTTTTCTTTTATAAGGTTTCAGTATGAAAAGATAAAATATGTAGATATTATACAATGCGTGTATTTTATGCATTTCTGAGTTTCTAAACTTTTTCTCTGTCATCTAGTGGTCTTCACGTGCTGTCTGCAGCTTCAGTAAAACTCCCCCAAAATTCCCATTTAATTTCTTTTGCCAATCCCTGATATATTGAAACCAAGATGGGGAAAGTCAAGATGTGGAAGGGATAACTATAGTTGAATAAGGTAGAGAGAGATAGAGAATATTTTTATTTCTTTCCTTCCTTCCTTCCTTCCTTCCTTCCTTTCTTCCTTTCTTCCTTCCTTCCTTCCTTTCTTTCTTCCTTCCATTCCTTCTCTATATGTATGTATATATGTATATATACATATATACATACATAGTATGTATATATACATATATGCATACATAGTATGTATATACATATGTTTGACATTTGAATATTATTTGAAATTTGATACAACTATATTATATATACATATATACCATTTGTGTATATACATTATGTACACATACATATACATGTACATATATACATACATACGTATATATCATTTGTGAAATGTTCAATCCAAATGATTCAGTTATGCTTCTTATCTCAGATGTTTCCCAATGAGTCACATCATAGGTGAGAAGAGAGCACTGAACTGGGCCTGGTTTTGAGGCTTATTTTTCTCACTTTTGTCTTTCAGCTAAGCTGGTTCAGATTTATATACAGGTTTAAGCCTTACAAACACTCACGCATGCACACACACACACACACACACAGTAGGGAGAGAAAGAGAGATGAAGTATCCTTAAAGCATATTTTAAAACTACATGGAATGTTAGAACTGCATAGAACCTTGAAACACAGGATACTGGAACTAGAAGGGATCTCAGAACATAGGATGCTAGTGCTGTCTTAAACCATAGTGTTAGAGAGAATTCATCTGGTTTAATTCTTTTGTTAAGTTGACAAAACCAAGATGCAGGAAGATGAAGTCACTTAATTAAGGTTATACTGGGAGCTAGTGGCAGTTGAGACTTGAGCTTCAGGCTGGTGTCTCAGGCTAGTCACTAAGCTCCATGGCAGCTTTCTTCCGCCACATTTCCTTGGGAATTGAATCGGAATGCTTCCTGAGCTCATGGGAAGTTTTTCATTTTGACCTTTGAAGTATAAAAACATTCTTGGGAGTGGAATGTAAGTTTTACTGTTCAGCCAGGTGGTAGGAGCACCTATTGCTTTTGCGAAGGGATGGAAAAAATAAAAGACACGAGCTTCCCTACTTTTTCTGATTGGATGCGTTAAGCTCAGTGTGGCATCAGCACCTAGAAAACAGATCAGTAAGTGACAGGCCCTGCCTGGGGCATTTCTGAGCATTGCACAAATGTTTGATCCAGATGATTCGGACAGAACTCTCCTAATAAGCTGGAGCATAGGTGAGTAGAGGAGCACTGAACTGGGCCTGGATTTGAGACTCATTTCTGCTTGTCAGCTAACCCAGAGGCCTTAGGATAGTAACTTAATGATGACTGTATTGGTTCATATTTATGCAAGACTTCAAGACTCGCTTAAGAAGAGTTTTATATATACTGTCTCTTGATCCTCTCAAGAAGTGATGCATCTTAGTCATACCTTCAATGAGTTACGTTATTGCTCTCATTTTACATTTATTAGGGCTAATTATTCTCTAATTATTTACATTTATTTGTACTAATTATTTATTAGTACTTAGAATTTGCATTTATATACTGCTCTGTGTACATTTAATTTATCCCTCACAATAACTCTATAGCTATTATAATCCCCATTTTACAGAGGAGAAAACTGAGCCAGATGTGTTCAGGGTTACACTGTTAATAACTATCAAAATTGGGAGTTGTGCCCAGATCTGACTGTCCTCCTCCAGCTTTTTGGCACTATACCATATTGCCTGCCTTAGGTCTCAGGTTTCTTATTTGTAAACCGAGATGTGTGGGTAAGGGTGGAATGGAGTAGATGATCTTGAAAGTTCTTTGTTAACTCTTAACATTCTAAGCTCTGTTCTAAAGCACCTACCTTCTAGCTGTAAGTCTATGGTCTATATTCTAAAGTCCCTTCCAACTCCAACATTCTTTTATCTGGCTTATCTGTTTGTATCTTCCTGAAAAGGTAGTCAGAAGGATTAGTAGAGAGAAGCAGATACTTGTCCTGTGGTGCCAAAGAATGAGTCCACAAGAAAGCATTTATTTCCCAAGCATTTCCCATTTCTTTCATCTGGATACCTGGGTGCATATAAGTGAGACAGAGAATGCTGGAGCCAGGTACCAGATCTCACTTCCTTGTCTTCTAACTATCGCTTAGACTTTCTTCATCAGGCAGGCAGCTGTACCTCAGGCATTATATTTTCTATGGAAAGCAGAGCCCAAGCTGGGTGAGGTTTCACAAAGTTCTCAACATTTTTATGGTTTTTATTTGTAAATAAATACCTCTACCTTCTGGACAAGGTAAAAAATGACTGGGAGATATGCCCTTCTTAGAGGTCTTGACTTAACAATCGCTGGGATTTGAATATTCTTGTCAGCAAAAATGCTGACAGAAAAAAATATCTGTGAATAACTCCTTCAAGATTTAAAGCTGGAAGAGATCAGAAAAACCAAATAGCCTAAACTGCTCATTTTATAGATGAGAAAACTGAGGTCAGGCAGGGTGAAGTTGCTTGTTCAGGCAATGCATCTTATTTATCCTAATGTGTGCCCCAGTGCTAGTAAATTAGATGTCATTATTTATCCTAATGTGTGCCCCAGTGCTAGTAAATTAGATGTCATGTAGTGAGCACCTTATTGTCCCAACACTAGTAAATTTGATGTCATGTAGTAGTCACCTTATTTGTAATAGGGATGTTATTGCTCCAACACTAGTAAATTAGATGTCACATAGTAGGCACCTTAATGCCCCAACACTAGTAAATTACATGTCACAAAGTAGGCATTTTATTTGTCAAATGAATTGAATGAAAAGGTTTTATCCCCTGAGATGTGATCTCCTTCAGAAAAGTAAAGCTTTTCTCAGTGGAGATGACTTAGGTACTGTTCTGTCTGAAGACAGGCAGATATGCTAAATAGTCTCTTGAAGTCTTTTCAAGCTTAGGTTTATGAATTTGGAAGATCATAGAATCCTATGATATTAAATCATATGATTTAAAGCTTGGCAGGCCCTTAGAGATCATCTGACAGTTACAATCCCTTCATTTTACAGATGAGGAAACTGAGATTTAAGTTGTGAAGCTCTAGTCTCTGCTTTTAAAAAAAATCCTTTACAGATGAAGGTTTTAGAGAAAACCATTTAAATAAGCAAATATTGCAGTAGACTGACTGAGGAGAGAGTCCCTTAGTTTCTCCCTTGTTGTCTCCCTAGTTTTGTTTTTTTTTCAGATTTTCCGTTAAGCGTCAGTTGCTGCAGCAGCAGCTAGCAGACGTATTTGTTCATTTCAGCTATGAGGTGGCTGACTATTTTTGAGTTTGCAGAGCTCTGTATGTGGGAGTGTGGAAGGGGGCAGGCAGACTTGTTTGGTGGTGCCTGGTGGGTGGGAGGCTCTTGTCCCCCGCAGACACAGCCTTTTGGCCAGGGGTGGAATTTTGGTCACCGGAGCCAGCATGGTCACAGTCCAAGAGTGAGATATTATGGGCTTTTGCATTTGGCTCTGAATCAGTTATCCCAGTAAACAACCTATTTCCTGATGGTCTAAGGAAAAATGTTCTCTGCAGCCTAGAGATCAGTCTTCTGTCTAACCCCTTGCTACTGGTGATGATGTTTAGTCTCTAACAGGAGGCCTGAAGCCTGGCAACTTCCTTTAATTCCAGTTCTGCCTGATTCAGCAGAGCTGGACCCAGTAGAACTTTTCTTTTCTCCCCATTTATACTTGAGGAAGGGAAGAAATAGACAGTAAGCCATACGAAATACTAACAGGGAACCAGGCAAGTTATTCCTTAAGGTTTGCACTTTACATACCTTATTTCATTTCATCCTCACGATAACCGCTGTGAATTATGATTCTCATTTTATAGATGAAGAAACTGTAGTTGAGAGAGATTAAGTGACTTCTGCAGGGTCACAAACTAGTATGTCTCCTCATTTGTAAAATGAGAGGGCGAGGTTTCCATACTCCCTTCCAACTCTAAATCTCTGGTCCTATGAGCTGATGACATGATTTACTTCTACATTTGTAGACGTTCTTGAGACATTTTTTGGTAAATTAAGAGGAATTTCCTGTATGAACCTACCTGGGGCAAAAAAGAAAGGTTTTGATCCTTCCTATCCCAATCTTTTAAGATCTCCTCATCATGAGAAAAGACAAAGTTCTCTTTCTTCCCATTTTGGACCCAAAGTGTGAAAGTTGAATATTGACTTTGGACTTTCCAAGTAGGTTTCTTCTCCACACTTGTTCATCCATACCATTCTTCATTTTTGCACCTGCCCTGACTGAGGACTAGAGGTTGACTTCGTTCTGCCCTTCCAAAATAAGATTCAGTGGTATTGGGAAGGTAGACTCTAGCAAACACAGCATAAGAAATCAAATAGATAGATTTCAGGAGCCCAGAGACCCAGGTTCAAAGTTCAGATCTGCTCCTTTCTCCCTTTGTGACCACTGGCAAGACCCTTTGGGTCACCATTTTCTCTTCTAGAATGTGGACATTGACCTAGATGATCTTTAATATTCTTTCCATCTCTAAATCTGATTGTTTTCTGATGCCCAGTCTTAGCTCTGCCACTTACTATGTGACTGTAGGTAAGCAGTCTCACCTTTGAGCCTCAGATTTTTCTGTGAAATAAGAGGGTTGGTCTAGAGTACCTCTGTAAAGTTCATATTGGCTCTAAAAATCTGTGATTTACTGAAAGAAGGGAGAGTTAGCAATGTTGTTACCCAGCATAGAGCATCAGAGTTCCCCCACTCTGCAGCAAGTTAGTGCAGACCACTGAAGTAGTTGCCCTTGTAACCATACTTGTATGCTGGAAATCATAACCATGATGTCTTGACTCTCTGTAGTACGGACAGCTGGGGTGTGTGTGTGTTTAAAAATCACTGTTAAGAAGTATATGATGGGAAGTTATTAAATACATGATAACATGAAATAGATAATCATTAGGTTATTAAATATATCATTGTATATGATTATATATTAAATATGTGGTAGCAAGCTGGTTATTAATTATAACAAATTAAGATACCACTTTGGTCTTATGCCTTCAGTTGTCTTTAAATCTGAGTACTGTAATTCTCTGTGGTGAAAAGACTGTCCGTTCCCCATAGCAAGTAAGTGAAGTAAGTGGGGGAGGAATGAGTCTCACTATTTGACAAATCAGGAAGCTGAGGGGCCCAAGTGGTTAAATTGCTGGCTACGAAGTGATAGAGACAGGACTGAAACCCAAAGCTTTGGCCCCATTTTACAATATACGTTGTTCCTTACTCTGTGGCTTCCACTAGTTTCTATAACCTGTTTTCATACTTCCAAGAGCTGTATGGTTTCCATGTCATGGGTCTTCTTTCCACTGATATATCTGGTAACCTCTCCTTGCTCTCTTGCCTTGACACAATCATTGTTTGTGTTTTTCTTAAAAACAGAAACAAAAACAACTCCATAGAGAATCTTTTCAAGGTGCTGGAGATCCACTTGGGATTTTTGGAACCCTTGAGGCATATCAGTGCTTGGACTGGATGAATAACCTATCTCCTGATTCTGATATTTCCTACCCAAGTGACCTTGAAAAAGGCACATCACTTCTTTGACCTTAAGTTTCTCATCTGTAAAATGAGAAATTGTACTAGTTAGCCTCTGAGGTCACTTGTGGCTCTAAAACCATGACCCTTTTCCCGGCTTTCATTTCCTTAATAACTTATCTGCCTAAATTCTCCATTGATGCCTCAGAATCCCTGAATTTGAAAGTTGGGAGAGAACGCAGAAACCATCTGGTCCAACTGTGAATGAAAAATATACAATAACATAATTGACTCATGTCATAGAAGGGATGCTATTATACCAGCAGAATGAAAACTTGGTTTGTCAGGTCCCACCGACTTGGTAAGACCTGGAAACAAAGGCATATCTGGTGCCCAAGGACCAGTAGAGCTAAGTATGAAGAGCCATGTCTCTAGAAGTTTGGCCATATAACTCAACCTTGAAATATCTAAACAGGTACAATGTGGTTAGGATGACTGAGGGAGCATTTTTGTTTATTCTTATTATCCATAGGAAATGAGACCTAAGCTTAGATCATATGCATTATTTGAATGACCCTTATCCAGGAGCTATTGTGAATGGTGGATAGAGTACTGACCCTGAAATCAGGAAAACTTGAGTTCAAATATGGCCTCACATACTTGTTACCTGTATAACCCTGGGTGAGACACTTAAGCTCTGGCCTTCCCTTTCCTCATCTATAATGTGGAGTTAATAATAACAACACATACCTCCCAGGGTGGTTGTGATGATATTTTTGAAGTGTTTTTATGAACTTTAAAGCACTCCATATGACATGTAATACATAATCTATTATTAATGCTCATGTGAAGATGTTTAAAAATCTGTGGTTTGCTTGATTATTTTTATAGTTTGAATCTTATTTTTTTATTTTTTTAAAGTCCAATATCAAGATGAAACTAATTCGTCTGGCCAGTGACTTAAACATGAACAATATGAGGTTAATAGAGTCTTCTTAAAGAAGACTGCATGGTACCATGAATTTCTTTTAAGCATTTGGAATCATACTTCAGTGAATTCATGACTTCATTGATGACAATATATATTTCATTGGCATAGCTTATCCATCTGTGCTTTTTCATCCTGCATGATTCCTGTTCATGTTGGTCTACATCTTCAACATTGGATTGATCCAGTCTTGGAAGTCTTCGCTTTACCCCTTTCTCTTGCTTATTCATGTTCTCTTGCTCTGTCTCCCTGCCTCCCTTCCTTCACTTCCTGGGTAGCAGTGCTGTCCCTCCACTATCCTGTGTTCATAATTACATGGCCAGCCAAACTCCTTTTCAGATTATTTATTTTTCACAGTGATTTCTCTCATATCACTTATACATAATAGATTATGGTGTGAAATGTGCTACCCGCTTTTGCTCACCATGCTTATTTTCATCACCCATTATGTCTCCTGCTACTTTAATCTTTTGAAGATTATGATATTCCAAGATTTTCAACTACATAGCATTGCAGGATGAATGTGTTTAAAAAAATATGGTTTTTTGCATTTGTGAAAGGCTTGGAATGTTTAAAAGTACTGTATGTTAGCCCCAATGCAAGCCATCTTTTTCTTCTGATTCAGTTCTGAGCCCAGTTCATTGTCCCTCTGCTAGGTCTATTCCAGATAAATGTACTGATGTCGTAAATGAGTCTACTTACCATCCAAATGCATGTCAAAATCTGGACAACAAGTATTTTATTTTGATTTGATTTTTAATCAAATTTTTAATTTGATTTTTTCCTCTTGTTAAATCTCTTTAAGTAAGTAGGTATCTTACTAAGGAGTCTCTGAAATGTTCTGGGGCTTGATGCAGTGATGCATCCATAAGTATGAACCTCTATAGGACCTTATCACTTATAGCAGTTCTCAAACTTTTTTGTGTGTCTTGGACCCCTCTTTTCAGAATAATTGTATACACACAAAATAAAATACATAGGACTATTTCAAAGAAAACCATAGATTATTGAAAATAAAGATGTGATTTACACACACACACACACACACACACACCCATCCAAGTTAATGGGTTCATGGACTCTAGATTAAGAACCTTTGCTCTACAGAGAATAATCCCTCTTCTGTTTAGATTCTGGGTAAACTGTCCCCCATGGTTACCTCACTTATGGTAAGCATTGTATTTCCTTGATTTTTACTTTGCTTGACAGTAATCAGAGGGTCGTTGAATGGAATTTTATCTCTAGGGTTGCATTTATCAAGGCATATCGTATGGTGTTCATTTATACATGAGAATCCCCTTGACAAGGAGACACTTTAAGGTATTGTTTTTACTCAAGTTCATTTTTATAACCAACTAACAGTGAATGGCAGTGGGGTCTTGCCTTCTTTTCATCAGTCAGAGATGCCTGCTATAGAAAAACTGTCTTCTGAAAACCTGCAAGGTAGGATGGATTGAATGAAGGACTTGAAGTAAGAAAGAGCGAAGTTCAAATCTTGCTTCTGTTTTATACCATCTGTGTCACTCTGGGGAAGTCCCTTAACCTCTCTGAGCCTCAGTTTCCTCATCTGAAAAATTATGATCATAATGGTACCTACTCGCAGTGTTATTTTGAGGACCTAAGGAAATAATGTGTTCAAAATGCTTTGCAAAATTATGTGGCTATCAGCTATCATTATTATCCCATGAATTTTTTTCAACTTTTTAATTTTTGTTATTTTTAAAAATTTATTTGTTTTCAGTTTTCAATAATCATTTCCATAAGTCTTCAATTTTCTCTTCTTCCCTCTCCCCTCTCTCTCCAAGATGGCATGCAATCTTATATGGGTTCTACACATACATTCTTAATAAACACATTTTCACATCAGTTTATGTTGCATACTCTTGAACTTTTTTTAAAGAAAATATTCACTGAGTATTTAGATTATTCTGTCAAAGATTTTATAAAGATAAGATTATTGATCAGTAGTTAATGATGTTCTCATGATTGCTTTTGTGTGTATATTGTATTTTTTGTAATCAAAATAATTTACTTTATTGACTATGTCCCTGTGCCCTGCTGTAGGGCCTTTAAGACTGTTTTTAAAAAGCATCTTTGCTGCTTTACTCATCATGTGATATTAAAGGACTAGATCTCAGCCTGCATATTTATTTAGTCATAGAGAGGTCTGCTGTTTAATTGGTTTTAAAATAATAATAATATTTTATTTTCCCCCTATTACATGTAAAAAGTTTTTTGATATTCATTTTTAAAGCTTTGAATTCCAAATTCTCTCCCTCCCTCCCCTCATCAAGAAGGCAAGCAATTCGATATAGGTTATACATGTGTAGTCATGCAAAACACATTTCTGTATTAATCATGTTGTGAAAGAAAACATAGACTTTAAAAAAAAACCTCAAGAAAAATAAAGAAATTAAAAAAGTATGCCTTAATCTGCACTCAGACACTATTAGTTCTTTCTCTGGGGATGGATAATATTTTTCATCGTAAGTCCTTCAGAGATGTGTTGGATCACTGTATTGCTGAGAATATCTAAGTCATTCACAGCTATTTATCTTATAATATTGCTGTTCCTTTGTATACAATACATTTCACTTTGTATCAACTCATGCAAGTCTTTCCAGGTTTTTCTGAGAGCATCCTGCTCGACAGTAGCATTCCATCACAATCACGTAGTACAATTTGTTCAGCCATTCCACAGTTGATGGGCATCCCTTCAATTTCCAATTGTTTGTCACCAGAAAAGAGCTACTATAAATATTTTTGCACATGTAGATCCTTTTCCTTTTTGTTTTTATCTCTTTTTAGATACAGATCTAATTGTGGTGTTGTTGGGTCAAAGGATTTATGGTTTTGTAGCCCTCTGGGCATAGTTCCAAATTCCTCTAGAGAATGGTTGAATCAGTTCACAACTCCACTAATAGTGCAGTGTCCTTTTTCCCACATCCTCTCCAACATTGTTCTTTTTCCTTTTCTGTCGTCTTAGCCAATCTGATACATATGAGGTAGTACCTCAAAATTGCTTTAGTTTTCATTTCTCCAATCAATAGTTACTTAGAGCATTTTTTTCATATGACCAGAGATAGCTTTGGTTACTTCATCTGAAAACTATTCCTATCTTTTGATCATTTATCAATTGAGGAATGGCTCTTATTTTTATAAATTCAACTCAGTTCTGTACATGTTTGAGAAATGAGGACTTTATCAGAGAAACTTGCTTCAAAATTTTTTTCACTTACTACTGTTAATTGTGTTTCCTTCCATCCTATTCCCTTAACTCAGTTTATTCTATGCTCTCTCTCTCTCCCCTTTTACCCTGTTCCTCCTCAAAAGTGTTTTTGCCTTTGACCACCCCTTCACCCAATTTGTCCTCCCTTCTATCATGACTCCCACATCTTTGTCTTATCCCTCCTACTTTCCTGTAAGGTAAGATAGATTTAATTGTGTATGTTATTTCCTCTTTAAGCCAGTTTTAATGAGAGTAAGGTTCACCCATTTCACCCTTACCACCTCCCTGTCTTCCTCTCCACTGTAAAAGCTTTTTCTTGACTCTTTTATGTGAGATATTTTACATTTTACCCTCTAGTTCTTGAATATCAGGGCAGTTTTCCTTCATAATTTCTTGAAAGATGTTGTCCAGACTTTTTTTTTTTAATCATTGCTTTCAGGTAGTCCAATAATTCTTAAATAATCTCTTCTGGATCCATTTTCCAGGTCAGTTGTTTTTTCAATGAGAAATTTCACATTTTCTTTATTTTTTCTTCTTTTCATTTTATTTCATTATTATTTTATTTTATTATATCTTGATGTCTCATGGAATCATTAGCTTCTACTTGCCTTGTTTTTATTTTTAGGAATTTAAGAATTATTTTCTTCAGTGAACTTTTGTACCCTCTTTTCCATTTGGCCAATTCTATTATATGTATGTGTGTTATTTATTTTTCAGTTTTTAACATTCGCTTCTACAAGAATTTGAATTCAAAATTTTCTCCCCATCTCTCCCTAACCCTCACTGCAGGACAGCATGCACTCCATGCACCCCTTTTTCCAGTCTATCCTCCCCTCTGTTACTCACCCTTCTTCCATCCCCCTTCCCTTCTATTTTCCTATAGGGCAAAATAGATTTCTATATTCTATTGCCTGTATAGTTTAATTTCCAGTTGCATGCTAAAACAATTTTTAACATTCATCCTTAAAGCTTCGAGTTTCATATTCTCTCTCTTTCTCCCCACCTACCCTCATTGAGGAAACAAGCAATTCAGTATAGGTCATACATGTGTAACAATGCAAAGCACTTCCATAATATTTATGTTGTAAAAGACTAACCACATTTCCCTCTGTCCTATCCTACCTTTCATTTATTCCATTCTCTCCCTTGACCTGTCGTCCCACAACAGTGTCTGCTTCTGATTATCTCTTTCCCCAATTTACTGTCCCTTCCATTACCTTCCCTCTTCTATTCCCTTCCCCCATGCCTTCCTGCAGGGTAAAATAGATTTCCATATCCAATTGAGTATGTGTTACTCTCTCCTTAAGCCAAATCCCATGAGAGTAAGGCTCAATTATTTCATCTCCCCACCTTCCCCTCCATTGTAAAAGCTCTTTCTTCCCTCTTGTGTGGGGGATGATTTGCTACATTCTACCTCTCTCTTTCTCTTACTCTTAGTGCATTCCATTCAACAGTAAATTTTATTTTTTTAGGTATTCTCCTTTCATATTCAGCTCACCCTGTGCCGTGTGTGTGTGTATGTATATGTATATGTAAATATATATGTGTATGTATATATATATACACACATAGCTGTAAATATACATACCTACACATATATAATATACACATACATACATACCCATACACAACTACACACACACACACACACACACACACACACACATATGTAAATATATTCCCTCTAACTACCCTAATATTGAAAAAGGTCTCATGAGTTATAAATAACATCTTTCCATGTAGGAATGTAAACAGTTCAACTTTAAAGAGTTCCTTAAGGCTTCTCTTTCCTATTTACCTTTTCATGTTTCTCTTGATTCTTGTGTTTGAAAGTCAAATTTTCTATTCAGCTCTTGTCTTTTCAACAAGAAGGCTTGGAAGTCATCTATTTCATTGAAATTCTGTTTTTTTCCCCTGAAGTATTATACTCAGTTTTGCTGAGCAGGTAATTCTTGGTTTTAATCCTATCTCCTTTGACTTCTGGAATATCATATTCCAAGCCCTTTGATCCCTTAGTGTAGAAGTTGCTAAATCCTGTGTTATCCTGATTGTATTTCCACAATACTTGATTGTTTCTTTCTGGCTGCTTGTAATATTTTCTCCTTGACCTGAGAACTCTGGAATTTGGCTACAATATTCCTAGGAGTTTTCCTTTTGAATCTCTTTCAGGATGTGATTGGTGGATTCTTTCAATATTTATTTTACCCTCTAGTTCTAGAATATCAGAGCAATTTTCCTTGATAATTTCTTGGAAGATAATGTCTGGGCTCTTTTTTTGATCATGATTTTCAAGTAGATCAATGATTTTTAAATTATCTCTCCTGGATCTGTTTTTCAGGTCAGTTGTTTTTTCCAATGAGATATTTCACATTGTCTTCAATTTTTTCATTCTTTTGGCTTTGTTTTATAATTTCTTGGTTTCTCATAAAGTCATTAACTTCCATCTGCTCCTTTCTAATTTTTAAAGAACTCTTTTCTTCAGTGAGCTTTTGCACCTTTTTTTCCATTTGGCTACTTCTGCTTTTTAAAGCAGAATTGACTTTTTGGACCTCTTTTGACATTTGGGTTAGTCTATTTTTAAAGATGTTATTTTCTTCAGCATTTTTTTGCTGTTGACTTGTTTTTCATGATTTTCTTGCATCGCTCTCATTTCTCTTCCCAATTTTTCCTGTACTTCTCTTACTTGATTTTGAAAATCCTTTTTGAGCTCTTCCATGACCTGAGACTATTGCATATTCTTTTTGGAGGTTTTGGATGTAGAAGCCTTGACTTTTATGTCTTCATCTGATGGCATCCTTTGTTCTAACTCATCTGAAAGGATGGAAGAAAATACTTCTTCACCAAAAAAGTAACCTTCTATTGTCTTATTTTTCCCCCTTTTTTGGGCATTTTCCCAATCAGTTTCTTGACTTTTGAGTCCTTTGTCAAGTGGAGGGTTTACTCTAGGGACCTGTAAGTTCTCGGTTCCTCCAGGGTGGCATAATCAAGGGAGAGGAATTTACCCCTCTCCTGGCCTGCACTCTGGTCTGGGAGCAACCACAAGCATTCTTGTCTGCCCTGAAACTGCAAGTAGGATTTCCTTTCCACAATTGCTACCAGCTCCACCATGCCAGCACTCCTCCTCACCCCAGAACTGCCACTCAGAACTGAGACGCAGATCAGCCACTCGATTCCCCCAGGATCTTTAGGCCGAGGGCTCCAAAAGTGGATGCTGCTGCCTCAGTGGCTGCTGGCACCAGGGGCTGAGACTCAACGGTGCTCCCCTCTCACTCAGGTGAAAGAGCTTTTTCACTGACCTTTGAAGCTGTCTTTGACGTTTGTGGGTTGAGAAATCTGGGAACCGCAGCTGCCACCCATGATTCTCCTCACTGAAGCCTGCTCTATTCCTTTCCATGCTGCGTGGCCCAGGCTGGGCTGCGCTGTGCTCTGAACCTGGTGTGATAAACCTTTCCTGTTGACCTTCTAGGCTGTCTTGGGCTGGGAATCTCTTTCACTCTGTCATTTTGTGGCTTCAGATGCTCTAGAATTTGTTTAGAGTCATTTCTTACAGGGCCATGAGGGGAGAGTTAGAGCAGGTCCGTCTTTCTACTCCACCATCTTGGCTCTGCCCTGGCCAATTTTATTTTTTAAGGTGTTATGTTCTTTTGTTTATCTTTTTCCATTTTCTGTGGTTTTTTTAACCAAGCTAGTAACTCTTTTTTCACAGTTCTTTTGCATTATGCTCATTTCTTTTCCCAACTTTTCTTCTACTTCTCTAATTTGCTTTTAAAAAATTTTTTTTAGCTCTTTTATGATATCTTTTTGGGCCTGAGAGCAAATTACATTTTTCTTTGAGGCTTCACGTGTGTCTATTTTGACACTATTTTCCTCATCTAAATTTGAGCCTTGATCTTGTACAGCACCATACTAACTTTCTATAGTCAAGTTGCTTGTTTTGGTTTTTGCTCATTTTTTTCTGCCTATTTTGTGATGATATTTTTGTGTGAAAGTTGGGCTCTGCTCCTGCACTGTCCCAAGCTTCTTGCGCTGGGACTTAGGGCCTTGTTGCAGGCTTTCACTAGAAGGGACACTTTCCTGTTGGCCTCCCTTGGGCATGGGGTTGTGCAGCTGGTCTGCCTAAACAGCAGCCTTGCTGCTATTATAGAAAATGCCTTTCTAATGCCGGGCCCTGGGGGAGGAATCTCACTGTTACTTGGCCCCAGGTGTGTGGTTTTACTTCCCACCATTCACCTGTGAATGAAGCTTCACCGGTGGCCTGTGTTGGAGGTGGGGCTGCTGTGGTAGGGCCTTGCTGTGCTGAATAGATCACTTGCTTGTCTCCAGGCTGTTGACTTGCAGGAGGGCAGGGCCTTGCTGATGGATTGCCCCAGGGCTCAAAGCCTGGTTACAAACCCCCTGACTGTTGCTGCTGCTCTTGAGCTTAGCTTCCCTCCCAGTGAGAAAGACCTTTCCTGCTGAGTTCCTAAGCTACTTCCCTACTCCTAAATCAGTTTTGAGAAGGATTTCAAGTTGCTTGGAGGGGAATTTGGGAGAGAATCAGGGAGTTCCTGCTGCATGCTGCCATCTTGGTACCAGAGTTGTCTGTTTCCCATCTTGGGCATATTGACAATTCACTTGACTATATCCGTTTAAGATGGTAACATTGTAATGGTCTTTTTGTCCTTGCACTGTTGTTGGTATGTAAACTATTGTTAGAATATAAGCGCCTTTGGGGCTGAAACTTTTTTCTCTTTTTGCTGTATCCCAGAGCTTAGATCATGAGCATTGTATAATAAGATGACAAAGAGTCTCATGAAATGATGTTTCTTGTTGCTTTTGGTTGGGCCCACAATGAAACTAACTGCCTACTCCTCTAGGGCCTTGGGGAAGAAGAAGTAAATTTGTGTGGTATGTTGAGCAAGGCTAGTGAGACTGGAACCCTGATCTTCTGCCTCTCAGCTCATTCTAATACAGCACTATATGATTTCCCTGGGTAGATTTCCAATCGGTAGAATCCAGTTGTTCAGTTTAGGGAATAGGCTTAGGAGGTTTCAAGCAAGAGTTTTGAATTCTTTGGCGTAGTTCCTCTAATCCATTGCTGGGATCCTTAGTCATTCAGCCAAGGAAAAAGAATAGAGTTAGCTGTACTGTTTCTGTTTTTGTTATAATGTTTTTGTGTGTGTGTTTGTCCTTCATTGCTGAAGAAGACCATGCCATCAGAGAAATGATGACATGACTTGCACTTGACTTTGCTTTGACTGAGGGAGGGCTGTGCAGGTCACCAGCCTCAATTCTCCTCCAGAGCCATCTGAATCCAGTGACCAGATATTCATCAGGATGACTGGAGATGAGCCAGGATGAGGCAATTGGGGTTAAGTGACTTGCCCAAGGTCACACAGCTAGTGAGTGTCAAGTGTCTGAGGTGAGATTTGAACTCAGGTCCTCCTGACTCCTGCAGTGGAGTCTATCCACTGCACCACCAAGCTGCCCCAATGTTTTTGTAGTCACTGTGTGAATGAACTGTGGTTTATGTGAGTATCTTAGTTTTTCCTCCATTTGACTTAACTGTGAACTCTAGCAGATCACTACCATTTTCAACTCAACAGGTATTTATAAAGCACTTTATTCCATATTGAAGGTCCTGTTAGGCCCTAGGACTGCCAGAGTGGAAAGGTGAGTGCTGTGGTAGATAGAGAGTTGGATTTGGAGTCAAGAAGACTTGGGTCAAAGTCTAATTCTGACACTTAGTGAATATCCATGGGCAAATCACTTAATCTCTCTGAGTCTCACTTTTGTCTTCTGCGAAATGAGGATAAAAATACCTTACAAAGTTGTCGTGAAGCTCATGTGAAGTGCTTTGCATGCTTTTATGCTATATTAATGCCATTTGTTATTAATCTTATGGTTTCTAGTAGGGTAAAATGTATACACAATTTATAACATAAAATAGAGGCAGGTAGGTGGCACAATTGGTCAAGAGGTAAACCTGGAGACAGGAAGACCTGAGTTCAAATCTAGCCTCAGATATTAGCTTTGTGATCCTGGGTAAGTCACTTAACCTCATCTATAAAATGAAGATAATATCTTCTACTTCCGCAGGGTTTTTGTGAGAATGAAATTAAATGATATTTGTAAATTATTTGTAAAACACTTTGCAAAGTTTAAAATGCTACAGAAATGCTATTTCAATAACAACAATTAGAAATGCATAAAAAGATGTAAATAAAATGCTGTGAGTAATTTTCATAGGAATAAGAGCTATCTTCAGAGGGTTGGCAAAAGCTTAATGGAGGAGTTAGCCTCAGAGTCTTAAAGGATGAATAGGATTGTAACAGGTATTGGGGGGAAATGTTTCAGATAAAGAAAGGACAGGAAGACCCTTTGGGGAACTGTGAAACAGTGGGTTTTAGTTGAAAGAGCATTGGATTCAAAGTTGAAGGACCTGGGTTCATACCTCAGCTCTGCTACTTACCAACTTTTGTGATGTGAGATGATTTTCTTACCCTCTATGGGTTTATCATTTGTTAAGTCAGACTACAAGACTTCTAAAGTTCTTTCCTTGGTCTAAATCTTATGATCCTCTGGCTTAAGCAAAATAGCACATTTCCAAGTGTTTTTCTGCCAACTAGACAAGATGATCAGCAGGCCATCAGCTGTCAGAACTGAGGCAATCTTGAAAACTGTGAAAGGTCTCCACTCCAAGTTAGCTGCCAAGTACCTAATTGTCTTCCAGGAAAAAATGGGAATGTGTTTCTCAAGATATGTTCTCTGCCAAGAAATCTCTGAAGAGCCAGTGATATATGTTGTCTCCGAGGCTTGGAATACAGAAGTGGAGAACTCACAGATTCAACCAACACCATTCTGAAATGCTTTGCTATGGGAAACAAGAATAAATCTTTCAGGAAATATTCTCAGCTTTAAGCTTCAAACAAAAACAACCTTTAGGTTCATCAAAAACCAGCATAGGCAAGCATTTTGTCATGACAGTCAGAAAAAAGTTTGTTTTAAATGTTGCCTTTCATACATTAGCTTTTCAAAACAATTTTTAAACAAATGTTCCATTTGGCCGAGAAGTATCACGTCAATCTGTTTCTGCCTCTCCTTGATGAAAATTTCAAGTGTCTCCAATGTGTGGGGCCTTGGCTTAGTTTCCTTTTTCCTACTGCTCATTTCTAAGAATAAATGTTCTCATGCAACTTGAAAGAGATACAATTTCAATTCAGCCACTTAGAATTCACTACTGTGTGTAAAATCCTGTGCCAATCTAGTGGCCAAATGGCAAATACTGATAAAGGGAGAAAGGCATTTTGGTATTACCAATAGAGGGCTGGTGACAAAGGCAGAAAGACATTTGTTCATACTTGGCTCTGGGCAAGTCTCAAAGACTGTAAGCTGCAGAGAAGGGGCCAGTCTGTTTTAGGTAGAGGCAGTTCTCTAGCTATTCCCTACATGGAAGAAATCACAGTTCTGATAAAAAACAAAGCAACATAAGGTTAAATGCAAAGAAGAGATGAACGCAAAGTTCTGTGAGAAAGTGGAGGGAGAAGAGATGATTTTCAACAGGCATTTTTGGCTTCATGGAGGAGGCAAGGGGAAGGGTGTGTGCAAAGGTCCAGAGACAGGAGAAAGAAAGCTAGGTGAAAACCAGATTTTCAGTAGAAGACAGTGAGGTTACCAAAAGCTTGGTGCAAACTGCTTAGTGATAGTTATTTAATAAATGATCATGAATTTTTATTGCTCGCTTGTAAATGCCACATTTTTCAGACTCCAGCAGTACTGGGTTTTATGATCATATTTTCAGATATAAAAAGCACCTTTGAGATGGCATTGACAACTCCTTTATTTTATAGATTAGGCAGTTGAGGTTGAGAGAGTTTAAGAGGTTATCCCAGGATTACGCAGCTGGAAGTGTTTGAGGTAGGATTAGAATCCCGGATTTTCCTGACTCCCCACCACTCCCCACCACTCCCCACCACTCCCCACCACTCCCCACTACTCCCCACTACTCCCCACTACTCCCCACTTGTCGTGCGTTGTCCTGTATTTGTCAGTTTCCTCTACACTCACCCATTCCAGAACAGATCATTCTGTGTCTTGTGACTTTATGAGAGAGAGAGGGAGACCAGAGTGAGGAGAGGAGTTTTATCACCTATGGGGGGAAGAGAGAGACAGAGAGACAGACAGAAAGGCTTTTTTCGTTTTGTTTCTCCTCAGCAATAGGATTTGATATTTTAAACTTTGGAAGCACTAAAAGATGAATAAAATATGGGGTTTTTTGTAAGTTCACTCTTTTGACAGTTCTTTTGTACAGTTCCCAAAGTGACCTGAAAGAGGTCATGTGCAAATCTCAAGTCTAATGAAGTGCCTAGACGTTGCCCTGCAGGAGCCACATTTGAATATATAGTACAAGTCATAAGGTTGATCCCAAACAAAGGTCAAGTCTAGGCTTCTTCCAAGATATAGGAGGAGACACTAAATATCACTAATTTGGTGTATAGGGGTTAAGTCTAGCACCCTATCCACCATATTCAGATGTTATAGTCCACAACTATTTATTTAGAAAGCTATGTGTCAGGTACAATGCTTACCATCAGGGAAATGAAAAAAACAGGAAAAAGACAGTCCCTGCCCCACAAGGAGCTCACAGTCTGATGAGGGAGAAAGACAACAAGCAAACAACTTGTGTGCATTAAGGAGAATCAGGAAAAACTTCTTGTAGAAGATGGGATTTTAACTGGAACTTGAAGGAATGGGGGCCAGCCGGTGAAAAAGGCCAGATGGAGTATCTTTTTCAAGCAACAGCAAGGAGACCAGTGTAACTGGATAGCAGAATACATGGGCATGAGTAAGGTGTAAAAGCTGGAAAGTAGGAGGGGGGACCAAGGATTTGAACCAAGGCTAGGAAAGGCTTTGAATGCCAAACAAGATTTTCTGTTTGATTTGGGAAGTGATAGAAAGCCACTGGAATTTACTGAAGGGCACAGCCCAAAGGGAGCATCACATTACCACCTCTTTTTGATATAATGCTTTCCAATTTATAAAGTGTTTTGTGGCCATCGTCTCATTTTCCCCCCACTATAGTCATATGATGCATTGCTATTGTCATCTCCTTCCTACAGAAGAGAAGCAAAGAATCTTGTCTCAAATTCTTATAGCTAGGAGGTGACGGAATTGGAAGTTGAACCCAGAATTTCTAAAGTCCAGAGCTCTTTCAACTATTGTACACCTCAGTACAAAAGGAAAAAAAGCAAATTACTCAAAAGAACAAAATGATTTCTGTGAAACTTTGGATCTGATGGGAAAACAACCGCTCTTCTTGCACCCCCAATTCCCCAGCAAGGGCAGAGCAGGGCCCTACTATACTGTATAAAGACTATATCTCATAGATTTCTTCCTTTTGACATACACACTCATGTTTGTACGCTCCATTAATATCAACTGTGGATGGCATGGATTACAGTAAATATTTCGGTGTGTCATCAGTCCAAAAAGCACTTAAGAGTGAAAAATGTAAGAATACTTATTTCCACATCATTTTATTTTCCCAAAGTTCCAGTAATGTTGATGCATTATCAGTATAACTTAGTGCTTTAATTTTCTTTTAGTAGAAGTGATAAATTACACTGAGTCATCCAGTCTTTTTTCTTCTTCAGTCTGTGGAAATCTTTTTCTTTGGTGGGGGTAGGAGGAGACTAAGTCTCCCTATCTCACCCAGGGTAGAAGTACAGTAGCCCGCACTCATGGATCAGTCCTAATACTGATTGGCACAGTTTAGCTGTTCCATTTTTCTGACTTAGACTACTTCACTCTATCATAAGTCATCTGGTAGCCCTTCACACTCAGGGCCCCTGCCATATTTGTGCTCAGTTTAGTGCTTTTGTCCTACTGTAGCTCAGAACTCCTGAACTCAAGCAGTCTACCAGTCTGAGCCTCCCTCAGAAGCAGGAATCACAGGTGTGGGCCACCATATCTGACAGGACTGCCTTTGAATAGAGATACACATTTAGTTATCCTTCTTGTAACTGTTTCCTACAGGGCTCAATCTCATACCTTTGGCTTCATTATCACCAAACCTTAGGTGCTGAAAAGTTGGCTCAGACATGACAGACATTGAATTAGTGGCCTCTAAGATCCTTTCCAACTCTTTAATATTTTATTATATACAATCTGTGATTAATGTTAACATCATAAATATTATGCTAATATAATAAAATTTGTTCAATTGTGTCCAACTCTTTGTGACCCCATTTGAGGTTTTCTTGGCAGAGATGCTAGAGTGTTTGCCATTCCCTCCTCCAGCTCATTTTACAGATGAATCATCTAAGGCAAACAGGGTTAACAGGACTTGCCTAGGATCATACAACTAGTAAGTGAGGATGGTTTTGAACTTTGGATCCTGGGTCTTGCTGACTCTAGTTCTGGCACTCTATCCACTAGCTAACTAAGTGCCCTATATACTAAAATTATAAGAGCTAAATAAATGAGCTCAATCTGTCAGTATATTAACAGGAGTTGTCAGTGGTCTTGTACTTATGCATATCATTTGTCTAGCGCCTCTGACTTCCAAGCATTGCCATTCAGATGTCTTCTAGTCATCTCCAAATCTGACTCCTCCAAACCAGCCTTATCTCTTGCTTCCCTGTTTCTGTGCTATCTTATCATTTCCTATTCAGAGGGACTGACTGGAGACTTTTACATATATATGTGTATATACACATATACACATATATATACATATATATGTGTGTATCTGTGTGTGTGTGTCTGTGTGCATATATATATATATATGAAATAGTTATTCCTTTCTACCTTCTACACAGACAGTCTATAGTGTGGTGCAAAGAAAACATGATTTAGGATTCTAGAACCTTGGTCTCAATCCTGACCCTTTATTTCCTACCTGCCTGGTCTTAGGCAATCATGTAACCTTCATTGGAATATGTGATTTTTGAGATATAATTCCATTCTTTCCAAATGCCCAATGATAGGACTTTGAGACCTTCTATAAACTAGCTTCAATCGACTTTTAGGTTAATTTTCTGTGAGTCTCGTACATGTAGACTGTTAATTTTCTAACCTTGTCATATTTCCCCTCCCCAACATATCTTATGCTTTCCTTCCCCTGTGTTATTCTTAATTGAATCCTCGTATAGAATGGCTTTCCTTAGTCTACTCCCCCTTCCCAGTATGTTAGTCAAAAAATCCTAGGGCAACAACAACAAATGGTGGGTTTACTGTCTTCTACTCTGGTCAGATCATTTTAAGAAAGAAATCAACAAACACCTAGGTGGTACAGTAGTTAGACCTTTGGGCTTAGAGTCATGAAGATCTGAGTTCAAATCCTGTCTTAGTCACTTAATGGTTATGTGACCCTGGGCAAGTCACTTAACTTCAGTTTCTTTCATTATAAATGGGGATAATAACAGCAGTACCTCACAGGGTTTTTATAAGGATCAAATGTGATAATATTTGTAAAAAAGTGCTTAGCACAATACCTGGCATGTGGTAGGTACTGTATAAATGCTTATTCTTTTGGCTCCCAGATTCCTAAACTGCCATATAATGAGAATACTGGAAACCATAACATAGGACCTTTAAGGGAACTGATGATATTCAGCTTGGAAATTAGACTTAGGGGGTATATGACAGCTATTCAAGTATTTGAAGGGCTATGATGTGGAAGAGGAATCCAACTAGTTGTACTCAGCTCTAGAGGGTAGAAGAAGAACAATGGGAAGGAAATTAAAAGCAAAAACCTTGATTTTCATGTAAAAAAAAGATTTGTAATGATTAAAATTGTGCCAATATAAATAGGTTCCCTGAGATAATAGGATTTCCATCCTTAGAGGTCTTCAAGCAGAGGCTGATTTAAAACTTGTTGTAGAAATTGTGGGTGACTGGCAAAGGTTGGACTAGTTAACTTTAGAAAATTCTTCTAACCCTAAAATTGCATGATTCAAGATCAGCTCAAATGCTGTCTCCATAATGAAGCCTTATTTTGTTCCCTCTACCTTGGTATGATTTCTCCTTTGATGAGAACTGGATTCAGACAGTTAAAATATAAACGTGATGGACTCATGATCAGGGATGAAATGCACTCCATAAGGATAGGTTCACCTAAAATCTTATTCATAGGATCAAGAGTTTTTCAAATAGAAAAGAGAGAGGAAGGATATCTTCCAAGCTAGATACATGTGCCATAGAAGATAGTGGGTATAATGCAGAAAAAAAGAATATGGTACAGAGGGTCAGTAATTAACAAGAAGAGACCCAGCAATTTAGCCCATGACCTTAGATGCCTACACTCAAATGCACAACATATGAGCAATAATCAGGAAGAACGAGAGCTCCTAATGCAAGGAGGCAGATTTCATTAAAGCTTGGTAAGATAGTGTTCATGGCTGGAAAAGAACTCTAAAGGAAAAGCCTCATTCAGAAAAGAACTGAGATCCAACAATATGGTGTTTCCAAGAAACATACTTGAAACAGAGAGATGCTCACAGAGTAAAAATAAAGGACTAGAGCAAAATCTGTTATGTTTCAGCTGAAGTAAAAAAGGCATGGGTAACAATCATAATCTCAGACAAAGCAAAAGTAAAAATAGTTCTAATTAAAAGAGATAAACAGGGAAAATATATTTTGCTAAAAGATACTGTAGAAAATGAATTATCAACACTAAACATATGTATCAAATCATATAGAATAAAAATTTTAAAGGAAAAGTTAAATGAGTTATGGGAGGAAACACAGTAAAATTATATTAATGAGGAACTTCAACTCTCCCCTCAATGATATAAATCAAAAGAAAGAAAGAAGTTAAGGAGATAAATAGAATTTTAGAAAAGTCAGATATGATGGACTTCTGGAGAAAATTGAATGGGAATAGAAGGGAGCATACCTTTTACTCAGCTGTACATGGTACTTCCACAAAAATTGACCATGTAGTCAGGCACAAAATTAAATTCAATAAAGGACCAGGGCAACATGGATTAAAGATTATTTGGAAACTGAATAATATAATGCCAAAGAATGAGTGGGTCAAAAACAAATCATAGAAACAATAATTTCCTTAAAGAGAATGACAACAGTGTAACAACATAACAAAATTATGGGATGCAGTGAACTCAGTATTTGGGGAAGAAAATCTGTATCTAAACACATCAGTGAAATTGAGGAAGAACAGATCAATGAATTGAGCATACAGTTAAAAGGAACTAGAAAAAGAATAAATTAAAAATAACAAATTAAACAGCAGTTTGGAATTCCTGAAAATTAAAGGAGATTAACTTTTGAACTATTAAATAAAAGGAGTTGATTTTATGGGAAAAAAGCCAAAATAGATAAACCATTGGTTAATTTGGTTTTAAAAAAGGAACAGCAAATTACCAGTATCAAAAATGAAAAAGGTAAATTCACCACCAATGAATAGGAAATCAGAGCAATTATTAGGAGTTATTTTGCCCAATTATATGCCAATAAATCAAACATCATAAATGAAATGGATAAATGTTTACAAAAATATAAATTGCTCAGATTAACAGAAAAGAAAATAGAATATTTAAGTAACCCAATCCTGGAAAAAGAAATTGAACAAGCCATCAATGAACTCCCTAAAAAAATATCCCAGAATCAAATGAATTCACATTCACTGAATGTAACCAAACATTTAAAGAACAGTTGTTTCCAATATTACATAAGCTGTTTGGGAAAATAAGCAAAGAAGGATTTCTACCAAATTCCCTTTACATCATAGTTATGGTTCTGATACCTAAACCAGGAAAAACAAAAACAGAGAAAGAAAACTGTAAACCAATTTCCCTAATGAATGTTTATGCAAATTTTTCAAATAAAATATTAGCAAAGCGATTAGAGCGATATGTCACAAAGATTATACACTATGACTGGGTAGGATTTATGCCAGGAATGCAGGGCTGATTCCATTAGGAAAACTATCAGCATAATTGATGATATCAATAACAAAACCAACAGAAATCATATAATTATCTCAATAGATGCAGAAAAAGCTTTTGACAAAATACAACATTCCTAAAAAAAAAAATCATTTGAAAGCATAGGGATAAATGGAATTTTTCTTAAAATGATAGGTAGTGTCTATCTAAAACAATCAACAAGCATTATTTGTAATAAGAATAACTTAGAAGCCTTCCCAGTAAGATTACGGGTGAAGTAAGGATATCCAATATCACCACTTTTATTCAGTGTTATACCAGTGTTATATCAGTAAGAGAAGAAAAAGAAATTGGAGAAATTAAAAAATTAGAATAGGCTATAAGGAAACAAAACTATTACTCTTTGCAGATGATATCATGGGGTACTTACAAGAATCCTAGAGAATCAGCTAAACACATGTTGAAATAATGAACTTCAGCAAAGTTGCAGGAAATAAAATAAACCCAAATAAATCATCAGCATTTCTATAACATTACCCACAAAATCCAGCAAGAAGAGATGGGGATATTTAAAATAATTGTAAATAGTAAAAAATACTTGGGAGTTTGCCTGCACAAACCCACAAACCATTTGAACACAACTACAAAACACTTTCACACGAATAAAGTCAGATCTAAACAATTGTAGAAATAATAATCCCTCATGGTTAGGGTGATCTAATATAATAAAAATGGCAATTCTATCTAAACTAATCTACTTATTTGGTGCCATGCTAATGAAACTACCAAAAAATTATTCTATAGAGCTAGAAAAAATAGTAACAAAATTCATCTGGAAGCACATAAGGTCAAAAATACCAAGGGAATCAATGAAAAATGTGAAGGAAGGTGGTCTAGCAGTACTAGTACTGCTAACTAAGGCAAACAGTAATCATGGCAAAGAAATACAGTAGTGGATCAATGGAATAGATTAGGAACACAATGCACAGTAGGAAATGACCAGAGTAACGTGTTGATAAATGCAAAGATTCAAGTTTTGGAGAGAAGAATTTACTATTTGACAAAAATTTTTGGGAAAACTATAAAGCAGTTTGACAGAAACTAGATATAGATCAAAATTTCACACCATACACCAAGATAACATCAAAATGAATACATGATTTAAAAATAAAGAGTGATATAAGCAGATTAGGGGAGCCTGGAATACTTTACCTGTCAGATCTATAAATAAGAGAAGAATTTATGACCAAAAAAGAGATGGAAAACATACAGCCTACAAAATGGATAATTTTAATAAAAAGTTTTTGCACAAACAAAACCAGTGTAGCCAAGGTGAGAAGGAAAGCAGGAAACAGAAAATTTTTACAGCAAGTTTCTCTGATAAATATAGGCCTCAAATATGTAGAGAACTTATTCATATTTATAAGAATATGATTTATTCCCCAGTTGATAAATGGTCAAAGGATATGAACAGATATTTTTCAGAAGAAATCAATTCTATCTATAGTCATATTTTAAAATGCTCTGAATCATCATTGATTAGAGAAATGCAAATTAAAACAGCTCTGAGATATCACCTCACACTTATCATATTGGCTAATATGGCAAAAAAGGAAATGATAAATGTTGGAAGGGATATGGGATAACTGGGACACTAATGCACTTTTTGTGGAGTTGTAAAGTGATCCAACTATTCTGGAGAGCAATTTGGAACTATGTCCAGGCTATAAAGCTACCCTTACCCTTTGACCCAGCAAGCCACTACTAGGTCTGTATCCTAAAGAGATTAAAGAAAAATCAAAATGTCCTATATGTACAAAAATATTTATAGCAGCTCTTTTTGTGATGGCAATCAAATGGAAATTCATTGGAATTGGAAAGAGATGCCCATCAACTGGAAAATGACTGAATAAGTTGTGGCATGTGATTGGGATGGAATACTATTGTGCTATAAGAAATGAAGAACAGGATGATTTCAGAAAAACCTGAGAAGACTTATATAAACTGACACAAAGTAAAGTGAGCAGATCCAAATCATTGTACACAGTAACAGCAATATTGTGTAATGACCAACTATGCATGACTTAACTATTTTAAGCAATACAGTGATCCAAGCCAATTCTGAAGGACCTATGGTGAAAAATGCCATTTACCTCCAGAGAAAGATTTGATGGAGTCAGGATAGAAATTGAAGCGTATTTTTAATTTTTTCTTTAATTTTTCTGGTTTTTTTCCCCTTTCTTTTTGTTCTGGGTTCTCTTTTGCAATATGACTAATATGCACATATGTTTTTCATGACTGCACATATATAATCTATGTCAAGGTGCTTGTTTTCTCAAGGAAAAAAAGGAGGGTATTTTGGAACTCAAATTTTAATGTTAAAATTATTTGTCATTGAGAAAAAAAAATAAAAATAACTTGATATTATACAGCAGCGGTGTCAAACTAAAATAGAAACTTGGGCCACTAAATTATCAATATGGAACCCTGTAGCATTATATTGACTTATGTAACCACATATTAACATTATCTATGTTTCATTTTATTTTTGTTTATTTTTGTAAAATATTTCCCAATAACATTTTAATCTGGCTTGCAGTATGGGCTGGGCCACATGATAGAAACCTCTTTGTACAGTTTATTGTGAAGAAGCATGTTAGAGAATATTTAGAGGAGGATCAATGGAGGGAGACAAAAAAAAGTTAATATTTAGTATTCTATAGACCATTTGAGGGAAGAAGAAATGAAACAGTTAATATTGAAAATAACAATTAAAATAGCCTTTAAGGTAGTGCTTTAAGGTTTGCAAATTGATCTACATGTTATCTCATCACAACTCTGTGAGGTTGATACCCATTAATATCTCCATTTTACAGATGAGGAAACAGAGTAAGTTTTGTAGTGATTTACCCAGGGTCACACAGCTATGAAGTGATGGAGCCATCTCAGATTTTACAACTTGTAGGAGATGGTAGCAAGGGCAAGTGATGATTGTGGACACACACACACAAAAAATGTCAAATCCTGTAAAAATAGCATTAGGTATACTAAAGCTCAGAATGAACTGAGACTGGGAAAGAATGTGCATGACAACAAACACGCACACACACGCACACACACATACAATGCACAGGCTTCTTTATACCTTGGCTAGGGCAAGAGTTAGTCAAGAAACATTTATCAAGTGCCTTCTATGTGCCAAACACTGTGCTGATGCTTGTGTGTGTGTGTTCATCCTTAGTTGCCTAAGAAGACCATGCCATCAGAGAAATGACTTGCACTTGACTTTGTTTTGAGTGAGGGAGGGCTGTGCAGGTCACCAGCCTCACTTTTCCTCCAGAGCAATCTGAATCCAGTGACCAGATATTCATCAGGGTGACTGGAGATGAGCCAGGATGAGGCAATTGGGGTTAAGTGACTTGCCCAAGGTCACACAGCTAGTGAGTGCCAAATGTCTGAGGTGAGATTTGAGTTCAGATCCTCCTGACTCCTGCACTGGTTCTCTATCCACTGCACCACCTAGCTGCCCTTGTGCTAATGCTAGGGATACAAAGAAAGGCAAAAGATCCTGTTCTCAAGGAACTCGCAGTTTAATTGAGGAGCTCGCATTTTGAATGTAGGATCAAAGATGGAATAGAGTCACTGCTCAGGATGATGGGAGAATAACGATTGTATTTCCAGTGGGGTTTTTCCTCTTGCCAAAGATTCTGATCTTTGGACTGATAAAAATAGTTTAGTGAGAACTGAAGCTCAAAGTGAGAGAACAGATGGTGAGACTGTATGGTTGTCCTCAGTACATTCAAGTTACCAAGCCCAGAGGAACTATTTGGCAGAGTACAATGTTCCTCCTCTCCAGGTTTTAGGAAGGATGTTGAAAATTTGGGAATCATCTAAAGAAAGGGACCAGGATGGAGAAAGGCCTGCAGACCAGGCCAGAGGTTCATCTGTTGAAGAAACTAAAGGAATTTAACCTGATAAAGGGAAGACTGGGGAGAGGAAGGGAAGAGGGGTATGCATGTTAGCTCTCTTTGATACTTAAAGGGTCTGCCTGGAAGAGGTATTTGTATAGCTCTGCTTGGTTCCTGGAGGCAGAAATAGAAACAATGTAAGGGTGTGGGGGGAGGGAGTATCAGGAATTAGGGGAGTGAAATTTTAAGATGAATTTAAGATTGATGGAACTTACTTCTTAAGTCACAGGAAATAGGGATCTATTAAAAAGGTCATCAAGAAGGGGTACGTGGTGCCTCCGTGGTACCTCTCATACCACTCTGGGAAGTCTACATCATAAAAATATTGCTGAAGAGCTACTTATGCAGGTCTAGTTTGGACTAGATAGTCCCTGAGGCCCCTTTCTACTCTGAAATTCACCTGTGAACTTCCTTTAGGACCATTGTTAATTTCCTCATAGGTGGCCCTTTCTCTCTTCTGAATTGTGTTTAACTAATAATAATATCGAGCATTTATATAGTGCTGTTTTTTTTTTTTGCAAACCACTTAACCAGTATTACCTCATTTTAACCTTACAACAACCCTAAGTGGTACATGCTGAAGCAAGCAATGATTAAGGGACCAGCCTGGGGTTACCCAGCTAGTGTGTCCAGAACTGGATTTGAACTCAGGCTTTCCTGATTCCAGGTCCAGTGGGTTATCCATTGTCTCTGTTCAATTCAACAAATCTTTACTCTGTGTCTACTGTTAAAAGGCAATATAGTAGACATTTATGGGATACAAGGAAGGCACAACTTTTGCTGCCCCCCCCACCACCACCATGATGTGCCTGAATTATCAGGAGGTCTTTGAATTGTAGGTTAATGAATTAATGCTTTATTTGTGCAGAGAGATAGACATGCCAGGTTTTAGTCCAGACCATTGAATGATCTGTAATTTCTTGTTTTTTCCTTCCCTCCCAGGAGAGAATAATGATCTGCAAAGGAAAAATCATTCTATTTCTGCTGATTTTATTAACTGCGCTGGTGGTGCTCTGGGGATATAATAACAGGTAACTCTGAATCATCAGTGGATGCAACTGTTGCTTTTGCCCTTCTGTGGTTTCTCTGCTAAAAAGAAAATAAGAATTAGCAGCAAAGTATGATCAGTAAGAAATTCTATTTTCCCCTTCCCCAGCCCCACTTTTGTCTCTGCACTTAAACTGAGTTTGGTGCCTTTTCCATTTCAGACACAGTGTGGAGTAGTGGCTACAGTACAGCCCTGCATATTAGAAGATAAAGTCACATCCAGATACTGACACTTACTAGCTTGGTGACATTGGACAAGTCACTTATCCTCTCTGAGCATCCCTTCTGTCATCTGTGAAATGATGGCAATCTCATATGATCTTTAGATCAGAAGATTTCATACTGGAAAGGGAGCTTAGAGTTACTCTAATCAACCCCCTTATTTGCAAATAAAGAAACTGAAATCCATATAGGTTAGGTTATTTGCCAAGGGTCTCATTTAGTCCAATCCAACAAATATTTATTCAATGCCTACTATATGGAAGGCACTATCTGTACTGGGAATAAAGAAACAAAATAATAAAAAATTAGTTTCTGTCCTTCCCCCCAAACCTAAATTTTATTATTACCACTAGTACTACTACCATTACCACACTGCTATTACTACTCTACTACCATGGCTTTCAAGGCTGCTGTTGCTGCTGCTACTACTACTACTACACCAATTAAGAATAACTCAGATTTCCATAGCTCCTTAAAATTTGTTGAATGTCCTTCAAACAACCCTCTGGAGCATAAGGATTATTATCCCCATTTTAAATATGGGGATACTAAGGAAGCACAGCCCAGATTCAAACCTAGGTTTTCTGACTCCAAATCTCACAAGGGAATAAAGAGGAAAATATTTAATAAAACATATTGCTATAGCTAACATAGCTCTCACTTAATTGATTGCTGTATACCTACTGTTTTGTTTTTGTACCTGAGCAATTCTGGTTGGGTCTAGAAACAATGAGATGTAATTGAAACACCGCCCTTTCTTATATGTAAGGTCAGTAACTGAAAAGAAACAAGAAAATTAATCCACCCTGATGTTTACAAGTGTAAGATGTTTGTAGAGAAGAGAAGCTAGACCTGCTGACTCTCTCTGCAAACTAACTTGAACTCTTAATCTTTTATCACCCATCTGTGTGTCTCTGGCTGAAACCTGGGATTCTTGCTGGGAAGGATCTGTCATTATTGCTATCTGGAAAATAATCATTTTGATGTTCTGTGTTTCCCAATAAAGTTACCTCTTCCTTTTGAAGGTTTGAGCAGAAGAGATTCCAATCATTTACAAGGGACTGCTTGTACATTCTACTAAAAATCATATGTATCTAGGCGAGATTATATTGCAACATATGGAGGTTAGCAAATGTGACTGTGTAACTACTGTTAGCTACCTTTGCAGGATTGCAAAGAAATAAAGGAAGAAGAAATAAGGGAAATGTCAGGGGATAGGAAAGAGCAAATGTTGTCTAGTCCTTCACACAAAAAAAAAAAAAAAGAAAGAAGAAAGTGGATTATACAATTTATAATTGAGTGAATTTTATATCAGACTTGGGAAAAAATTCTAGGACAAATTATACAGATGGTTTGTGAGTGCTTAGAATGGAAAACTGATGGTCATAGCTAGCCAGCATAAACTTACTTAGAATAGCTCATGCTAGAATAACCTCATTTCCTTTTTTTCTTAAAGGATTAATTGATTAGTATATCAAGAGAGTGCTCATAGATAAAATGCGTATGGATTTCAGGCAGGCATTTGACAATATCCCACAATATCCTTGTGGACAGAATGCAGAGGTGTGGGCTAGATCATGGAATAGTTGGACACATTCAAAACTGGGTGAGTAATTGTACTCAAAGAATGATCATGAATGTGTTGGAGTAAGCTTGAAAGGAGATCTCTAAGTACATGCCAGAGCCCCAGGGTCTGAGACATGTAAAACCTTTTAATCTATGACTTGGATGAAATGAGATTGTAGATATAACTATAAAATGCCATTTAAATGTAAGGCATTTTTATTAGTAATAATATACCATTATTATGTTAATATCATAGATATCAAATTTAGTTAACAATGAGAGGGAGATTGGAAATGATAGCTAACTTCCCCCCCCCATCAGCCAAAAACTTCAAAACTGAACCCGTTGATGGATAGTTCTTCCTTCCTCTTTTCCCCTTCTCCTATCATTCAAGCACCATTATTTTCTCCTCTCAAATGAAGAGATAACCCATCTTGGTAGGGCAAAAATCCCTCAGCATACAACTTCAAGCCCCTCACTTCTTGTTTTCTCCAACAAACTTCCCTCCAACGTTTTCTCTGTGGTTTTCCTAAAGTGCTGCTCTGTCCACATCAGCCTTCCTCTCTTTATTTAATAAACTCCATCAGTTTCTCATTAATTACCTCCAGAATCGAACATAAGGTTTAATATGAGACTAGCTGGGAAGCTGTTGTAATATTTTTAGGCAAAAGATGATGGAGGCCTGGCCAAATTGTCGGAGTGAGTGTGTGGGTTTCTGTCCCCAATAGCTTGCTGCTGTTTTTTTGCCCAAGAATTTCTGACACAGCTTCCTTGTCTTATTCCATCTCTGTATTATATCCCCATACTCAGTTAAAAGTTTCAAGAAAGTAATTCAGTCTGTGACTAGATGATTGAATATGATCAATGTAAAGACCTATACTTGGGTTCATATCATTAGCTGAACAAGTTATCAGGAAAGGATGACTAGACAGCAGTTTATGTGAAGAGGATCTAAGAATTTTAGTGGACCTTGAGCTTAATATGAATCTGTTGATGTAATATGGCATCCCAAAAGGCAAATGCAATCTTCAATTCCATTGAGAAATGGAAAGACCAGGAAGAGAGATGTAAGAGCCTCAGTTTGTTTCCCCGAGTCATATCTATAGCAGGGCTTCTTACACTTTTTCCACTCATGACCCCTTTTTCACAGCTAGGCAGCATTGGTTGGCATTGCCTGAGAGCATGCACAGTGCAAATTGCCCATGCTTTGTTCTCAGAACCAAGGTGTTTGGTGATACAACACAGACAAGTGCTGCCAGAAACACCTCAGATTCATTGCACATTTGATTTTGAATTAATTTTTGGTCATTGGATATTCAGAAACCTTTTACTGTTGCCAAATTTTTCACAACCCCATATGGGATAGCAACCCAGAGTTTAAGAAGGGCTGGTCTATCAGATGGTGCTCAGTTCTAAGCACTACATTTTATGAAAGACGTTGACAACCTACACTGCTTCTAGAGGAGAGCATGATGAATTGGCATGCCATGCAAGCATTGGGAAGGAATTGAAAATATGTAGCTTAGAGGAGAGAAAACTTATAAAGGGTAGTTTCTTGTATTTGAAGAGCTATCCTTTGGAAGAGGGATTAGACTGATTCTTCTTGTTCTCAGAGAGCAGAACTAGGATTGGAACAATGATATAAGTTGGAGAGAGAAAGATTTAGCCTTGATATAAAGAAAATCTTTCTTAGTGGAGATCGTTGAATTGAGATAGCATGACGAATTATTGGGGGTATTATGGAGAGGATTCCTTTTCTTAGTATCAGCTGGACAAGGTTATCTCTGATATACCTTTCAAGTCCGAGATTCTGGGATTCTGTACCATACCACTGGGCATTTACATCTACTATTCTTTCCTCTTCCCAGAAATATAGAACTGATAAAATGGGGAAGGAGATTGCCCTACGGACATTGTTTTCTTACTCTCACTACTAATCTAATAAGATATCCAATGATTAATGTAGGGGTTTAAGATAACTAACATTGGTCCCTTTGAACTCAATGATAATAGAGAGTCCCTGAAGAAATCATTTTGTCAGCTCTCTTGTGGGTAGATTGGAAAGAGGAAAGACTTGAGGTAGGGAAGTAAATTTAGGAGGCTAAAATTGCAGTAGTGCAGATGAGAAGTGATGAGGGCTTGAACTAGAATGGTGGAAGTCCGAGTGAAGAGAACAGGATACATGCAAGTATTTAGCAACTGATAGGACATGGACGGTGGGGAGCATAAGGAGTCAAGCATGATTCTAAAGATGCCAACCTGGGTGCCTTTAGCAGTAATATGGAAGTTTACAAAAAGGGGTAGGTTTTTTTGGTGTGGGGGGCAGGCATAATTAATGTAAAGAAATCTTACTGTGAAAATCCATCCATGTCTGCTTATCATGTGGATTTTTACTTAACAATTGTCTTTAATTTGAGTAAAGAACCTTCTGGTAAGCTGAGGAATACCCACTGGAGGCATTAGGTGTTCTGGGAGATATAGAGCTGGGTATGCTAGGAGTGCAGAGGCAAGGAGAAAAGTGATACCTGCACAGCTGCTATTGAAGATATTGAATTGCAGCTAGATTATAAACCCTCCCAAGGTGGCCAGTCCAACTCAGAGAGCTGAGTGGGGGAGTGTGAGGGAAACTATGACAGGTATGGTTTTATGGCAGATAAGCTCCACCATTGGTTGAACACAAAGTCCTTGAGGTTGGGTTACATTCCCTTTTTCAGAGATTTCGTATTTAAAGTCACACACTTGTTTAGTGACCCACCTGAGACTAAAACCTGTGTCCTGAGTGGCAGTCATGTACTTTTCTCATACCCAGAAATCTTTACTAAGGTAACCCATTCTCACCATATTTTCTCTTCAAAATTTTCAAAGCAAGCTACCACATAATGAAGCAGATTGGTACATAGGAGATTAGATATTCTTTAGAATCCTTTCCTTCTGATATTTCCCTTAAATATGTTCTCTGATAAAGTATGACTGGTGCCCAAGGTCAACTAGAAGTTGGTTTGAACAGAAGTCATTTGGCTTCAATTGCAACAGTACAATTGGAGACTCATGATATTGGGCATGTGTCTCCTTGGCTTTATCTCAGAGGATGGTGGGATCTTTGTGTAACAACTAAGTAATAGCATCCAGGCAGTCCAGGCCAGGACCTTAATTGTAATCATTACAAAGGAATGTTTTCCAAGATTAATATACTGTTTTCTGTTTGTTTACAGCACAGAAGGATCTCTCTTGTTTATATACCCTTATCGGTAAGTTCCTTTGTTTGACAATGTCCTGTGTGGAAGCCAACTTTGGTAGAAGGACAGTGGGATGATGGTGATGACTTCATCATGTTGACACCATCACGTTGGGTGAACTTGAGAAAGAGAGGAAAAAAGGATATGGTGGGAAGAGCTGTGGATAGGGAGGTAGAAAAACAAGGTTAGTGTCTTGCCCCGGGTCCTCATTCCCTGTGTCACACAGAGAAATTAATTAAACTCTTTGGGTTTTAGTTTTTTCAATTGTAAAATGAATGGGTTTGCCACATGATCCTATCATTCACAACAGAGGGTCACATGAGTAGAGATAGTCAGAGAGCATCTGAATATGCAACCCTGCCAGGTAGATGGGTAAAGGCATATTAGGAACCAGGGCATCCTGTGTGTGATGAGGAGAGTGGCAGGGATTCAGAGAACAGTGTGCCCCTAGAAGAATGGCTTAGTATTTACTATGAAAGACTCACAGCTTAGTCATTCTCCAGATTTGGCATTCATCCATACATGGGGATTGCCAAAGGAGTGTAAGGTACATCTTTTGGCATCTGCCTCATAAAGACTGTATCAGTATTTCCTGGTCCTGCTGCCTTTTCTTTAAATAACTTTACAGAATGATTGTGAGGCTCAGATGAAATAATCTCTTTAAGATCATCACAAATAGCCAAATGCTAAATAAAAATTTGCTGTCCTTTCTTACTCTCTGATACGTTCTGTGGTCTTCAATTCTCAGCGAAATGATGTTTCTGTCCATTTTTGCTCTTCTCAATCTTCCATCTCTCACTCTTGTTACCCAGTCTTGAAAATTCCATTGGGACACAGAGAAGGTACAGCCTGACTTGGAATCAGAAGGTCTGCATTTAATACCTCAGCCCTCTCATGGGTGATCTTTCTGGAGTAGTTATATTAACTTTCTGAGTTTCAATTTCCTATATAATTAGTTCCAAAATATTTCAAGTGATTTCCTCCCTAGAGTTGAAGAGATTACTTGTTAAAGTACTCTATACTCTATAGATCTGAACCAGTTCCTCACCATCATTTTGGAAATAACTCCTGAATTTTTTTTATTATAACTACTAATAAAATATGTATCTATTGAGAAATTCCAGGCATGTACTATATTAATTTTACTCTTAAGTATGAAGGGATAGACAAAGACAATCCAGACATGGTTCTTTCTCTTGGGCAATTTCTATCTGGTAAATATAACTTGTATAGGTTCCTGTGGTCAGTGTCAAATCTGGGATTTCAAGGAACCTAGAGACAAAACCTCACCTAGTTGATCTGACTATGAAGTTTATTGATAGCTTACAAACCATTGGTAAACATACTAAAGACTGCTTCATTGTTTACTCAAGTTCCCAATCTTTGCCACATTCTGGGAATTTAAGTTGTATAGATAACTTCTTCTAGGAAACCAAATCTACCCCGATCTACCCTGACCTTAGAGGTCCTATGGCTAAAAGCCTAAAAGAATCTTGGTATTATGGTAGGTACTAGGTATAATTTGAAAGTAGGGGCAGCTGGGAGGTGCAGTGGATATGGTGCTGGACCTGGAGTCAGGAAGATCTCAGTTCAAATCTGGCCTCACACATTAGCTGTGTGACCCTGGGCAAGTCACTTTCCCCCTGTTTGCCTCAGTTTCCTCATCTGTAAAATGAGCTGGAAAAGGAAATGTCAAACCACTCCAATATCTTTGCCAAGAAAACCCCAAATGGGGTCACAAAGAGTCAGACACAATTGAAAAATGCCTAAGCAACAACATACCAAAATAAATTAAAGGACTAGAGAACTTTAAAAAATTAATCAAACCATGGTAGGCAGATTTCAACCACCTTTAGATGCACCAGTCATAGGTAAATCAGATAAAGATAAATTGTGTAAATTGGTAACAATTCCTTGTTGGTAACAATTCCTTTGAAATCATGATTGTTCATCATTCACCCCTGTTGTCTTGGGCTATGTGGGTGGTCTTTATAGTGGGAGCACACACTCTAGGAGGTGCTCAAGATGATCTGTGAGTATGCAAGAAAAAAAATAAAGACTTTCCTGCTCCCAGAATGGCTGGTTTCAGTCCAGGTCTGCTCTAACTAACAGTGTTGTGGTGGCAGAAAGGGAACAGGTCATTTGCTTCTTTTTCTTCCCCTTTCCTCATCTTCCAAGTCCTAGGTGGTAGTGTCAATGGCAGAAGAGATAGAAACAATCTTGTGTGAAGAAGGGTGGTAGGTGTGAGTGGTAGAGGCAGGAGTTGTAGTCAAGGATGCTGGTGAGGGTGGGGGCAGTGCCAAAGTCAAGAAGGGCTAGCAGGTAACAATGCAAAGTGCTCTTAGGGGGACCAGGGAAGCAGAAATTCCTGGGTGCTAGGTCCAGCATATAGGTAGAAGCTGACACAATGATCCAGAAACTCAGAAAACAACGAAGTTGTCTCTAACTGGTATTGTTATTAAGATTGGGAAAGAAGCAGAAAATGAAGGTGGAAAATCGCAGAGCAGGGCACAGATGTCAGTGTCTTGCTTAACTCTGCAGGCATCTCCTTCTTAAGGTTTCATTTTGCTGGGGATGAAAGTTGTGGTCAAATGAAGCTTCAGCTCCTAAACAGATCTCAGCCCTCTATGGGATGATGGGTCCCTGGTCCAAACCCTCCAACAATGGTCTGTGTCATGCTGGCTAAATATGGCTTCTGCATTAGTCCAGGCTGTATAGTTCCTGAAAACTCCTATAGGTGAAACCAAAGAAAATGTAAGAGACAGGGAGCTGGGTATGCAGATGAGCTACTCCTTGGGGACTATTCTCCAATGTGAGTTCTGATGCTCCCACTCACCCAGCACCCAGAGGAAAAGGTGGACTCAGGCCATGTCCTTCAGAGGCTCTTTAGAAAATTGCTCCACCATGGCAGCCAGCTGTAGACCATTTGGATGAAGAACTAGCTCTGTGTCTCAATTTAAATCTTCTATAAAAGAGGAAGATAAACATATCTTTAAAGGCTCAGACCTCTCAGGACCCTGAATCCAAGAAAGACAGAAGATGTAGCCCAAGAAGAAAATATTCCTAAAAAAAAAGTCTCTGTGTGACTGAAGGACCTAGAATTGGGATGATTACCAAGTATATCCAGAGTGTGCTTGAGGGAAATTTTGGAGGCCACTTGGACATCATGATTTCCTAAAGGAAACACGTAGGCCTGAAGAATTGTACTTCTTCTGAGTGGGTTAAATGAGGAAGACATAGAATAAGGCAGTATTTCACAAAAAGCACACCTAAATTAGAGTTCCAGCAGAGTAACTAAAGCTTGTCAACTTCTACTTCAGACAAAGTTGACACAATAAATTAAAGAGGTGTATTCTAAGCAAGTATTCCTTCCAGACTAGAATTCTAATAACCTGACTTCCTTCACCTAATGAAAGGTTGGCCCACACATTCTGTACTCCCCAATTATCATTAGTAATATCCAGGTGATACTGAGACCCCATTGTCCAGTTACTGCAAATCAGGCCTAAGAAAAGAATTATGGTCAGAGCAGGCAATGGATATATCTATACTTACTTGAGAAAAAAATTGTATATGCTAGGAAAAAATGAAAAAGTTTGAAAATCCAGCTTTACTTGTATTTAATAACCTGATACCCTTCCTTTTGGTCTGTAGTCAGATGGCACATATCCCATAAGGAATCTTGAGTGAACAGTCAGGATTCCATCAGTTGAACAGATTGTAATCGTAGTACACTCATTCATACATTGTCAGCACATCAGGTTACGTTGCTGCATCCAAAAAAAAAAGTGTTAAACCAAGATTTTAAAAAGCAATGAAGCATATTTAATCAGATTGTTCTTACCAAACATCCTTTTAACCATAATATTTTAAGGAGAATAAATGGTTCCCCCTGACATTAGTAAATGAAATAGCATTTAAAAATATTGTTTATGACATCTTTATCCCATATTTTTAAAAAAATGATACTTTTGTATATATTTAGCAAAATAATGTTAGCACAATATTGCATGTACATAATTTATATGAAAATACATCTGTTTTGAGGAGTTGTGATCCAAAAGGTTTGGTTTTTTTCACTGATAGGAGTTCAAAAAATTTAGAGCATACTGATAACATTCTCTTTCTCCTAGGTGAGGGACATAGTCTAAAACTATGTAGAACAGGAAAAGGGGGTGAGGTTGGGGGCAGGAGAGAAGGCTGTATGTTAATAGAAGCATCAATCATCTTAAAGTAGAAAGATTTAGAGTTACTGTCAGAAGAATTGTGTTGATCTTGACTTCTCTACTTATGATCTCTGTGAACTTGGAGAAGTTCCCTAGAGCCTCAGTTTCTTCACGTGTAAAAAGTAGAGTTTCAGTTAGACAGTCTCTAAGGATCACTTCGAGTTCTAAAGTCCTATGAGCCCATTTAAAATGGAAACCAAAAAAATAAAAAATAAAAAAAAAATAAAATAAAATGGGAACCCCAGAAACCTTTCATCTCTCTTCCCCATATTAAATATGTGTTCTCCCAGCCTGTAGTATAGGAATAGCAAAAATAAAATTTCATTGTTATAGTGCAGCTGTTCTGCTTTTTTTCTTTAGAAAAAAATGTCAAACTTTTAAAAAGTGTTTTTTATGCTGTTTCTTTATCATAATCATTTCTGGCTACAATTGCTTCCGTCCCTCTGATGAAAACTTGCTTGTTACAAAGGAAAACAGTTAAAGCAAAACAGACAGTGACCCCTGTCTGATGGTGCAGACAACCTGCTCTAGTGTAGCTTTCCTACTCTACATCTGATGCTAGAAGGCAGGTTCCTGCTGTTGATATCTTATTGGGCACATGTATAAAAAGAGACTGCTGCAAGACTGGTAGGTCTAGGATTCCAGCAGAGTGAACGTAGTCATTATAACCCCCTTGCTGTTCCGTTATTTCATTCGTGTCAGCTCTTTTGTGACCCCATTTGGGGTTTTCTTGGCAAAGATACTAGAGTAGTTTACCATTTCCTTCTCCAGATCATTTTACAGATGAGGAAACTGAGGCAAACAGTGTGAAGTGACTTGCCCAGGTCATACAGCTAGTAAGTTTCTGAGGCCAGATTTGAACTCAGGTCTTCCTTACTCCAGACTCAACCCTTTATCCACTACTTTCTTCTTTTCAAAACATCTCCCCAGTTCAGTACGCCAGCAGGATGAGCATAAGGATGCCCCATTTATTCTCTGCCTCAAATACATGCTGAGAGGAAAACACTTTGTAAACCTGGAAAGACCATAGAAAAATGGGCTATCACATTATCATTTTTTGTGAGGCAGGTAGGGTAAGCATTTATTTCTGTTTTATGGATAAGGAAATTGAGAAAAAGATCTGATCTGATTCTTTGCCCTTATGATTTGGTCCAGAACTGGGTCTAAAACTCAGGTTTCTTTTCTCCTTAATGCAAAGCTAGTGTCTTTCAAAGTCACTCGTATCCGGTGCAAGTTAGTGAGGGAGACATGGGTCCAGAATGATGGCACTGGCTTCATTTTGGGGAGAACTTTATGTCCTCTTTCCTTGCAGCTGCTCCCTAAGAGGGCCAGGCCTCTGGGTCGGTAAGAGGTGCAGTGCTAGAACATTCTCAGTGTGGTTTCCTCACTGTAGCTGAGAGTCCAGTCAGTTACCCTACATCCTTATTTAGCAAGCTGATGTGCAAACCATGTTTTTTGTTCCTTGCTCCCTGCTTCAGAAGATCTCATTCTCTTGGTATGTAGACCAAACAGTGTACATTAAGCAGAAGCAGACCCACCATAACTGACAAGTATGAGGAACCCTTTTTTAACCTACTAACTCAGCTCAGTTCAGTTCTGGTTAAGTTGATGGCATTGTGAGAAAGAGGTCCTAGGTTCAAATCCTAATTGGGCTATTGTGACCTTGGGCAAGTCAATACTTGTAAGTTTCTTTTACTAAAGCCTCATTTTTTGCACTTCAGTCATTTCCTGATAACATCCCCACCACTGAACGCCTCTTATAACAAATTAAGAGTTAACCAATGTTATTTGGTTGGCCTTAGTTTGTCTTGACAATGTATGTTATATTCTGCACCTGTTACCAAGAGGATGAAAACATGTTTCACTATCTATTCTCTGAAATCAAAGTTGAGCCTTTGAGCAAATCATTTTACCTCCATCAGTCTCAGTTTATTTATTTTTAAATGAAGATAAATAACTAGACTAGAAATAAGTGACATAGATTTTCTGCTTGATGTACTCTATCTTATTTGATACATATAAAAGTCTTGAAGTAGGTAGTCTTTAAGTGTTACTATTCACATTTTACTCATGAGAAAATTGAAGGCTCAGAAAGGTTGAGATTTATTCATGGTAACATAGCTGTTTAATTCCAAGGGAGAATTTAATATAAAAGGCTCCTCATACTTGTAAATCTAAAGAGTTCATGTATTAAAATCTGTCTTTCTCAAACCATTTTACTTATTTGTACAAAAATCTGAACCTTTCTCTCTTGTGACTAAGGTACTTAGGATCATGACATTTAGAAAGGACAAGGAATGTAAAAATCCTTCCAAATCTAGCATCATTTTTACAGTTGAGGAAACCGAGGCCTAGAAAAATGAAGGAGCTTGCCTAAGGTCATACAGCTTAGTAAGTAACAGAATTAGAATTCAAATACACCGTTCTTTTGCAGTGTTCAAATCCAGTCCTTACTTTATTGGCCCTTTGTGGCATGCATTTATTTGAAGAATCTCTGATTTGGCCAATTTTTGTTTTTCCATTTATTGGAAACTGTCCTTTGGTCAGCATTGCTTTCCTTCCCACATGGCCTTTCCCTGCCCTCACTACAACTTGCTAGTCCTTTCCCCCTCCTGTTCTACTTTTCATATAATTTGTTTTCTCTATTTACTTATTTATAATCTGATGATTTTCCTTCAGCAGAATGAAAGATTTTTCTAGGCAAGGAAGGTTTTGTTTTTAATCTTTGTGTCCCCAATACCTAACACTTAGCACCATACCTGATTCATAATAGGTGCTTAGTTAATGCTTGTTGGTGCTGAATGACTTTCCAAGTTAATAATCTTTTCTTTTCCTACAGATCCGAAGAGAACTTTGATAACAATGCCAATGTTCAGAAGAGATGGTGGCTGTCCAACTGGTTTAATAATAGGTGAGGATATTTGTGATTGGTGAGGTGCTTTGTTCCATGAGCTCATGATTCCCAGATCCCACACACTTAAATGGTCATCAGTTGACTTTTTCCTTGCCTGTCAAAACATGCCTGGGAATCTTGTCTTGGTGACAGGAAATTATGACACTTGAACTTTCATCAGTTCACTTCTATTTCAGAATGTGTCATCAATTCCTTGTAGGAATGGCCAGCATTGTGGCTTCAACTCACTCCAGTGTGGGGAAGTTAGAAGAAAATAGATTTCCTCTCATTTAGAGAAGGAACCTGCTGTTACTCAGAGCTGGTCAATAACCCAGTGAGCAGCCCCTGAAGGGAATGAGCTCTCTGTCACTGGATATTCTTAGAGAGAAAATAGATGGCTATCTGTCATGCATGTTCTGTATGAGATTCCTTCATTGAATGAAAGTCTGGATTGGGCAGTCTGAGGTTAATTTCCAACTCTGATTCTGCAGGTTTAGCTTTAACAAGAATTATGCAGTTCAGAGAGCTCACTGGAGTGCCCAGATGACAGCACCAGTCAATAAGTGTTTTAACCATACTGATTGCCTCATTTAATGGGTTTTCTGAAACAGCGGCAATCTGGTAATAGTGTGGCTTTCAAAGTCAGGATCACCTGGGTTCTGGAGATTGCCTCGGATTGGATGACTGGTGAAGCACTTTATGCTCTCAGTGATACAGTCAACTCTAAGACATTAAGTTGCAAAATGGTTTCTGACTTGCCTTGTCATAGGGACTTGCCTTACTTACAGTGAGGAAAACAATGCAAACTTTTGGCCAAAAGAAGAGAGGAAGGAAAGATGGGATGGAAGGACACAGTAGGTGTATCTCAAACCTTTTATTCCAAAATAAGTCTCTCAGGGGCAGAACACCTACATAAAGCTGATTTTCTTTACCTCTGTCTAACAAGTCTTTGATCTAACATGTACTTCATCATTTTGAATTATATCCAGTGTCTCCAGACTCATTGTCTTTTTCTCTCTGTTTGCACCCAGGAGCCGGAATTATCATATTGAAGAACCTCAGCTCTCAGATTGGTTTAATCCCAAGTAAGAGACAAACTTCTGCTTCCTAGAAAGTTAATACTTGACATGGCTTAGTGTGAGGTCAAAGGTGTCCTGTGGCCAGCTGTCAGTAGCCTGGGGAAAATTCCAGATGGAGAAGAAAGGAAACTGTTTTGAAGCATTAACACTGGGTTAGAAACCCAAACCCTGGAGATTTTGAGCTCAGTGCTTGAAAGACAAGTGACAATTCCTAAGTTGAATGGGCAGTCCTGGAATGTCAGAACTGCGTGGGACTTGAGTGTTTAACTAGTCTAACCCACTTATGATATAGGTATTCAAAGCAGGGCATGGACTTATTCCAGGTCTTATAACAGCCCTTCATAGAACCCTTCAAGTGGAGTCTGAATGACCACTTATCAAGAGATACTCTAGAAATGATCCTTGCCCATGTTCAATTAGGACTCTGTTTTCTGAGTTCTTGCCCAACTCTTAGATTTAGCATCTCTGTGTATCAATAACAGTATTAAAACCCAGGACTAGACTTCTAGGTCTCCTGAATTCTACTCCAGGGCTCTTACTATGCTCTTAGCTTCAGTGACTTTCATATTCCCTTCTAAGACTCTATAATTCTATAACTTGGTGAAGATTAGGCACAGGGTATCATGGAGTGGTAGAAAGAATAGTGGATTTAGATTCAGAAAACCTGGGTTCAATTCCTACCGATTCTACTTACTCCTTGTTGACCTTGGACAGGTCACTTTCTGGGCCTCATTTTCCTCTTCTTTAAAATGAATGGGTGTGAACTAGACATTCTCTATGATCCATTCCAGCTCAGAATCAATGATCCTATGATCCCAGAAGTTGGTTTGGGACCCACATCTTCTGACCCCAAGTCCAATACTCTTTCTACTCTTTGGGTCCACATAAGCACAGTGACTAGCCTTGTTAACATTGGCTACTGTTTTAATAAAAGAAAGTTTGATCTATTTACTTCTCCTCTCCAAACAGAAAACGACCTGATGTTCTGACACTGACAAATTGGCTTGCTCCAGTTATATGGGAGGGGACTTACCATAGAAAGATCCTGGAAGACTATTATAGCAAGCAAAAGATCACAGTGGGCTTAACAGTATTTGCTATTGGAAGGTAGGTACCTTTGGTGACCCTTCTTCATGTCCACATTTTCATATGAAAAATTGTGATGGTCTGTCAAAAGAGAAGTGATGAATTCAGGGTGCAAAATGAGATATACATTTTTTTTTGTACATGGCAAACATGGGCTTTATATTTCTTGCAGGTTTTCATTTTTGTTTTAGTTTTCATTTCTAATTTCCAGTCATGACAACTTGTCCATGAGGAAAGTGAGTAACAAAACAGAAAGATCATTAGACAGGGTTTAGAGATTTGAGTCAGCTCTACCACTAATTCTATATAACCTTGGTGGATCACTTCCCCATCTTTGAGGGGGCTGAACTATATGCTTTTAAAAGTCTCTTCCAGGTCTAATGTCCTATTATTCCAAAGACCTCACTTGTAGGCTACTTGGGAAAATGTCATCCAAAGAAAACTGCAGCTCATAGCCCATCAACACATTCTTTTCCTCTGTTTCTCCCCCCAGAAATCTCCGCAAGAGCCTTCCGCTAGCTCCTTTGACCTTCCATGGGTGCCAAAGCAGCACTCACCTTCTGTGTCATCCCTCGTCTTTATAACATTTGACCCTCCTCCTTTTCTGGTTCTACATCTCATTAATAGTATCTATTGCTGTACTTTGTGAATAGAATCTGTCATTGTTAATATGTTGCAACCTATTCCTATTCACCATGCAGCTCTCCGTTCTTTTTGTGATTGCTTGGAGATTGTGACACTTACATGATTTTCAGTCATGCAGCATCACCGGAAGAACACTGGTGTTAAAAAGATGGATTTTGGCAGCAGGGTAGGATAAAAAAATCATGCAGTTTCTCACAGGCAATTTTGCCTTCCCTTCTCCTCCTGTTCAATCCTGGGCCCAATGTACAGTTCATCTCTTGTGTCTATCTAAGATATAGCTACTGATGGACCAACTCCATAGGCAAGCAATCAGATTGTCAAATGCTGGTATTTGTTATCCACTTAGCTTTCCCTGTATAGAATATTAGGGCAAACTCTTAAGTGATTATGGTTCTTGTTTAGGAGTCTGCATTATCCTGGAGCTTGATGCAATTGTTATCCACAAATAGAAGCATCTGGAGAACCTCACCATCTAAAGAGAGGCTACTTTCCATTTTGATGATGTGTTAGACATCATCCATGACAGAGACTAACAGCTTCTATTTCCCTATTTTATGTCTTGCATGATAACAGATATTACAGGGGCATCAATGTCATATTAAGGTCATTTTCATGACAGTGGTTAACAGTTTTGAGCATATATTTCCCTGCTTTATCCCTTGTATGATATTAAAAAAATCACAAGAGTGTCAAATATACTTCTGCTATTGCATATATTAAGGATATTATTCAATCTGAACATAAGAATAGTGGTATTTTGTTAGAGGAGAACACTTGAGGCTGCATTTTAACTTACAGGATCAGGGCAGCCTAGTAGAGAGCAGTAGAAATACTAGATTTGGAGTCAGAGGACCTGAATTTGAATTCCAGTTCTGCTTGTTTCCTAGCAATGTGTCCTTGTGCATTTCACTGAAGATCTTGGCTTTCATTTTCTTTACTGTAAATTAAGTGGACTGGATTATATCTAAGATTCCTTCCACCTCTGTCCTTTATTGCCACCTGTTATCAAATACTTTCTTATAGTTAACAGACATAATTATAACTTTCAATGGTGCCAATTCAAATACATGTGATCACTTTATGGGATTCATTATTTGCACCAATCAAGACCTGGCTGTCTAGTATAATTTGTGAAAATCTGCCTTTTCCCTTTTCATATTCTAATCAAGGATATCCTCAATATATGTGTAAATTAATCTCCCAAAGATCCTGTAGAAATAAGAAAGTAGGCATGTGGGTTAATCATTATTGATATTCTCATGACTGCCTTTTTTGTAGTAATAATATCTGTGATTTTGAAAATAACTTACTGTCTTCTTGTCTTTCTTAAAATCATTTAAGTGACCTCAAAATCATGTTGCCACCAACTATTTATAGTCAGTCTGGTCTTGATTTTCTTCCAATTTTTGCTTTCTTTGGTACCATTTTTACTTTCTCGTTTGGCACATTAGGGACTGTGAAGTTAATAAGAGTCCAAATTATGTGGTTCTGACTCAGCCAGTCACTGGGACTGCATACTCACATTCTTGCATGGTAGAACCTGCCAGAGCCTGTGTTCTTTTGGCATAGCCTTTGGAAACTCTGCATCATTTCCACATCACAATGAGGCAGTAGAATAGAATGTTTTGTATACATCTGAGAACAGAATCCAAAGATCCTGGGGAGAATCAATTAGTAAACATTTACTAAGTATTTGCTCAGTGCCAGACACCATGCTAAGCACTAAGGATTCAAAGAATAAAGTAAAAATGGTCCATTCCCTCAAGGAGCTTACAATCGGATCAGGGCAACAACATGTACATAGATAGGTTCATGCAAGATACATACAAGGGAAATGAAAAGTAACCTTAGTCAGAAGCACCAGCATCTGGGATGGTTGGGGGAAAAGCAGTGTGACCAGGAAAGGCCTCCCACCGAAGGTGATGTTAGAATCAATCTTGGACTAAATCAGAATCTCTAAGAGGTGGAAGTGAGAAGGGAAGAACTTTCTAAGCATAGCCAGTACAAAGGCCTAGGGATTAAAGATGAATGAAATATGGTATGAGAGGAACAGTAAATGGGCCAAAATGGATAGACCATCGAGTGTGTAAAATAGAGCAACACTAAAAGACTAGGAAGGGTCCAGGTTGTGAAGAGCTTTAAATGCCCAAAAAGCAATTTTTTAAAAATAATATTTTTCCCCCAATTATATGTAAATTTTAACTTTTATTGGGCATTTTTTTTTTAAGTTTTGGACTCCAAATTCTATCCTTTCCTTTTTATTCTCCTCCCTACAATGGTAAGCAATCTGATATAGTTTATACAAGTGTAATCATATAAAACATTTCCATATTTGTGTAAGAAAGCTCAAGAAAGAAAGAGAAAGATGACATCAGTTCTTTCTCCATAAGCAGATAGAATTTTTCATCCTGAGTCTTTTGGGATTGTCTTGGATCACTGAGGATAGCTAAGTCGTTCACAGTTATCCATCATACAATATTTCTGTTACTGTATACAGTGTTCCCCTGCTCACTTCACTTTGTATCAATTCATGTAAGTCTTTCCAGGTTTTTTTGAAATCATTCTACTAGTCATTTCTTAGAGCATAATAATATTATATTACATTTGTATACTACAACTTGTGCAGCCATTCCCCAGTTGATCCACATCCCCTCAATTTCCAATTCTTAGACATCACCAAAAGAGCTGCTATAAATATTTGTGTGAAAGTAGGTTCTTTTATTTATACAAACCTAGTAGCAATATTGCTGAATCAAGGAGTATGCACAGTTTTCTAGTGCTTCTTGCATAGCTAAAGAAGTAATTTTTAAAAATGGAATTTTTTTGTATTTTTAGATCCAAATTATCTCCCTTCCACTCCCTCTCTATTTTCTGTCTTGAAAAACCAAAAACTACAAAACTTATTACAAACATGTAGAGTCAAGCAAAACAAATGACCAAATTAACCATTAAAAAAAACCCCATAAGCTTCAATATGTACTGTGAATCCATCCCCTCTCTCTCAAGGGGTGGACAGCACATTTCATGAATCTTCTAGAACTGTGTCAGTCATCATATTAAGTCTTTCAAAGCTGTTTGTCTTTAATATTGTTGTTATTTTATAAGTTGTTCTTCTACTTCTACTTAGTCCTGGTTCTAGTCACTTCATATTGCATTAGTTCATGCCAGTCTTCCTAAGTTTTTCTGAAACCATCCCTTTCATCATTTCTTATAGCACAAATAGATTTAGATCTAGGAAAAGAGACTAAGAAGGAAAAGTCAGACAGAACAATCAAGAAAGATTATGCAGAAAGAGGTAGTCTATTATGTCAGTGCTGCCAAGAGGTCAAGAAGGATGAGATTTAAGAAAAGGCCATTAGATTTAGCAATAAATAGATCACTGATAACTGTGGAGAATGAATATACCATCATATTCGTATACCATAATTTGTTCAGCCATTCCCCAATTGATGGGTGCTCCCCTCAGTTTTCAGTTCTTTGCTAACACAAAAACTTAAATCTAATTCCCTTGCCTGTCATGATATCACCTCCCTTATGTCATGGTCCTCTTCAGGAATGAAGGACAAGCAACAGTACAAAAATGGCTACTGTAAATAGGTTGTATTTATTGAGTCCTTTCCATTTTTGTTTTATCTCTTTAGACAAATAACGTTTATATTGATCCAAGAGGTAATGGGGAGAGCCATTAGAGTTTATTCAGTAGGAGAATGCTATGATCAGGTTTGTGCTTTAGGAAAACACTTTGGCAGCAATGTGAAGAATGGATGGGAATGAGATCTGAAGCTCTGAGACCAGTTAAGAGACTATTATGATAATTGTCCAGATGACAGGTGATGAAGGCCCAAATGAGGGTAGTGGATATATAAATTTAGAGGAAGATATATGAGAGATGTTGTAAAGAAAGAAATGACAAGATTAGCAGCTGATTGAGTATGTGGTATGGGAAGATTTGAGGATGACACTGAGTTTGCCAGCCTAGGTGAGTGGGAGGATGATAGTTCCCTTAACCATTAAAATTGTAAGAAAGTTTGGAAGAGGGGAAGGTTTGAGAAGAAAGATAATGAACTCTGGTTTGGACTTATGGGGAAATCTAGTTGACAACATCTAATAGACAGCTGGTGATACAGGACTAGATTCAGGAGAGAGACTAGAACTTGAATATAGGGATCTGGGATGTTAATTGAACCCCACGGTTCTGATGAGATAATGTAAGGACTTCATATAGAGAGAGAAGAGAAGATTTGGGACCTAACTTTGGGAGACACTCAAATTTAGTGGGCATGAAATAGATTTTCTAGGAAAGAGACTAGGAAGGAAGAGTGAGACAGGGGACAATCAAGAGAGACTGTGCTGAAAGAGATTGTTAACTAAGTGTTGGCTAAGATCAAGAAGGATGAAAATTGAGAAAAGACCATTAGATTCAGCAATTGAGAGATAACAGATGACTTTGGACATGAAGCTTCAGTTCAGTGATGTGGTTCAAAGCCATATTGCAGAGAGGTTGGGGAGGGTGAAGGAGAAGCACCCAATGTCTATGACTTTTTTAAGGAATTTTAACTGAGAAGGGTAAGAGAGGCATATGAAGCTATTGATGGGGTCTAGTGAGGGTATTTATTTGTTTGTTTTTAGGAGATGGAGGTTTTGAAGTTTTTATAGGCATCCGGGAAGGAGCTAGTAGATAAGCAAAGAATAAAGATTTTAGAAGGTAGGAAAGATGGGGGTAAAAGGGAGTGCCTGTCTCATGGATGAGATCAGAGGGAATGGAATCATAAGTATGTGAAGAAGGGTAACTTCCTTAGCAGAGACCAACAATAATGTCTGCAGGATGTGAGGTAAACAGGAGAGAAGGAGGGAGGGAATTCTTAGTAAATGGTCTCAGGTTTTGGTGGGGTTTTTGTTTGTTTGTTTGTTTTTTGGTGAAGCTTATGGCTAGGTCCTTAGCTGAAAGAGTGAGGGAAGGGCATGCCATGGGAGGCTTTCAGAAGAGAAGAGAATCAGTTAAGGACAGGTCAATAAAATGATCTCCTTGCTTTAAGGAGGGCCCAATTGAAATTAAATTAAGATTTGTTGTGGACTCATTCATCAGTTTTTGTTCCTTTTTCAAACTTTGTTCAGCTACACAGAAGCAGGAACCTAGGCAGATGGTAGAAATAATCCAAAGTGGAGCTATAATTTTGGCTCCATTTTAGGCTACAGATTAGTCATTTAGTTAAACTTTAGGCTCATTTTGCATCAGAACATGAGTAGGAGCTAAGGCAAATGAGGGAAGTAATTCAGGGAGGAGCTGTAATTTTGACCCTGTTGTAGACCACAGATAAGTTACTTAACCTTATCAAACAAGTGTCATTTGTATAACTAGAGTAAACCACACTGTTCTAATAATAGAGATGAAAAATTTCTGGAAATGATGAAGCCAAAACTTTAAAAAAAAAATACTGCATTTTTTCCCCTGCCTTGGGGAGTTTTCTCTAATGTGTCTTATTTTCTGAATTATCTGTGTCAGAAGTTTTTGCATCAAAGTCTTTTATTTTTAAGCTTCTTTGTGAATTTCTGAGGCAGCAGGTTTGTTCATACGGAGACAAATTTCTCCATTTTTTAATGTGTATTTCAGAAAGTTTTAGTAGAAAGAATCTTCAGTTTAGAGTCACAAGATCTGAGCTCAGGTTTCAACTCTGATGTTTGCCAGCAGTGTGACCATGATCAGTCAAGTTCTTTAACTGCTTTAAGCCTCACTTTTTTCATCTGTGAAATGAAGGGGGTTGGATAAAATCTTAAGTCCTTTTCAGCTCTAAACCCTGTGTTCTTTGAATTGGATAACCCCTTAGAAGTAGTCTATTCTGACATCTACCATTTGGTGGATTTTTTTTAAATCAATATAATTCAAATGTTGTAGATTATGTAGGAATCTGAATGAATTAGTCAAGAAGGAAGAAAAGTTCAAAGCTATGTCATAAAAAAGCCTCAGAAGTATCATTACAGGCTAAGGAGCTGCCCCAGGTCCCAGGTAGGTATTCAGAATAAAGAGCGAGTTCAGAAGTAAGTGGTGTTGGTATGGCTCATAGCCCAGGAGCAAAGCAAGGTTTCAGTTCCCATTTCTAGCATAATCTGAAGCTTTTACAAGAATAACTCAGGGAGGAATCCCAGACCAAAGGGGATTCTGCAGTTCTATCAGTCTGAACCATTGGGCATCCCAGTTGTCTGACAGGGGCTACGCCCAGCAGTCTACTATTACTCAGACCCAAACCCAGGTAGTAACTTGCAGAGTTCAGATCATGGGGCAGTAATCAGACTTTACCTTGGATACAACCGAATGCTTGCAGGTCCCTAGCCATAGAAAGGGAACCTGGAGCAATATAAAACTTGGTACCCCAAGACAGTAGCAACAGTGATCAGTCCAGACCTTCCCTCCAGAAATGGGCAATACTTAGCCTTAACATCAAGTCCAAAGTCAGGAAGTAGACTAGAAGAATGAGCATTGAATGAATGAAAAAGCTATTATGATGAAAGTGATTCTCAACATACAAACTCAGAAAGAGAAAATGACTCCACAACCTCTATAAGCAAATTCTCACAGTAAAACACAGCTTGGGCCCAGATTCATGTAGAATTCCTAGAAGAGATGAAGCAAGAGGTCGGTTTTTTTTTTTAGGAGTTAAAATGTTTTTATCAATGTAAGAGCACTAAAGGAAAAAAATTGGAAAAGAAATATGAGCTATGGAAGAAAGAATTGGAAAAGGAATCAACATCTTGGCACAAAGGGTACAAAACTTGTCCAAGCAGCAAACTCCTTGGAAATTAGTATGAAAGAAATAGAAGTCCATGACTCCGTGAGATAGCAAGAAATGTTAAAAACAAAGTTTGAAAAATGGGGGGGAACGTAGAAGAAAATATAAAGTGCTTCATAGCAGAAATTACTGATCTGGAAGACAGATGGAGAAGAAAGAATTTAAGAATCATTTGACTGTTTGAATGTTGTAACCCAAAAAAGAAGGGCTTAAACATCATATTTCAAGAAATCTTAAAAAAAAAAAATTCCCCAGATCTCTTAGAACCAGAGGACAAAGTAGAAATAGAAAGAATCCATTGGTCACTTTCTGAAAGAAACCTCAAAAATGTAATCTCCCAGGAATATCATTCTCAAAATCCATAAATAAAGAATTCAAGTATTGAGGAGCCATAGTCAGGATCACACATGAATCAATAGCCATCTCTGTAGAAGGAGTGAAGAGATCAGAATATGTTTTCAGAAGGCAAAGGATATAAGCTTACAGCCAAGAATAACTTAATCAGCAAAACTGAATATAGTGCTACTAAGAGGTTGAGAGTGGGAGTGGTAGGGGAGAAAATGGACCTTTAATGAAATAAAGGACTTTGAAGCATTCCCAGTTAAAAGATCAGAGCTGCATAGAAACTTGGAAGTGCAAACCCAGGTGTTAAGAGAAAGATAAAAAGGTAAACATAAATAATCATAAGAGACTAAAATGCAAACTGCATACATTCATGTATAGGAAGATGATTTATGTGTCACCATTGAACCCTGTTATTATCTGGGGTCATATAAGGAACCTATTTAGACAGGGTTCAAGAATAATTCTGTTAGATCTTAATGATCTTAAGAAAGAATGGAAAGAGAGGGGACTAAGAAAGCACTGAGGAGAAAAGAGAAAGAAAGATTAAGGAAAATTATCCTACATGATTAGAGTGCTCAGTTAGGCATCTATGCAAAGAAAGAGGGAAGGGAGAGCAACTTACACTTGAATCTCACTCTCATCTCAACTGATCAAAAATAAGAACACACGCAAACATGGGCATACTTGGGTACAAAAATATATTTCATTCAACAGGGAAATAAGAAGGAAAGTTGAGAAGAGGGAATCAGAGAGACAATGGATTAAAGGAAAAATTAGTCCTAAACAAAACAAGCTCTAAAGATGTACAAAAATATTTGTGGCTTTTTTTAAGGTGTCAAAGAATGGGAATCTGAGGGGGTGGCCACGTATTAAGGAATGGCTGGACAAATTCTGGTATATAAATGTGATGAAATACTGTTATTTGGTAAGATCAGCACAGTGAAGAGGATGGTTTCAGAAAATCTTGGAAAGACTTATGTAAACTGATTCAGGGTGAAGTAAACGGAACCAGGAGAACATTTTAAACAATGACATCAATGTGATCAAAATAAACAATTTTGAAAGAATTAGGGACTCTGATCAGTATAATGAACAACCAAGATTCCACAGAACTAGTGATAAAACATGCTGCATACCTCCTGACAGAGAGCTGAAGAATGATATACATATACATACGTGTGTGTATATATGTGTGAAAGTATATGTTATGAGATATGACCAATGAAGACATTTGTTTTATTTGGATGTCTATACACGTTTAATACAGAATCTTGTTTTCTTTGTTTTCATCTGGGAGTGGGCATGGTGGGGTGAAAATAAGAGGAAAATGCAATTTTTGTGATTGAAAAAATAGGATAATTTTTCAAAAAGTGCCTCCAAACATTATGTCCAAATTATACTATGTCTTTTAAAATCCAGCGGCAGTGGGAGCATCAGTTGCCCTTGACTTTTGGCCATATGAACTGAATGACAATGCATTTCTTCCTGTTTATTTGTAAAGTCTTTCATTTTCTGTTTTGTACTTATAGATTAGAAACACATTTAGATTCTTAAAAACAGTGGATTTTACTGGGTCCCTGAGCACATACGTCATGCCTGACAAATATAGTATCTGAATCAAATCTAAGAAATCTTCAGAAAGTGGACATAGTTGAACTCAGAAGAAACAATTAAAGACAGGCAGCTGTGGTCTAGTGGGATTGCAGTTGAGGTTTGGGTTTGAATTTTGGCTGTGGGACCATAAACCAAAGGCATGATTCTTCCAAGCCTTAGTTTCTTCCTCTGTGAAAAAGAAAAGTGTGTGGGGGAGATTAATAATAATATTTGTGCTTGCTAGTTCAGACAGCTGTGAGAAAGACAGCCCTTGGTAATACTCTCCATAAATGTGAGCTGTTGTTTTTCCTTTAACATTATCAACAATATTTCTGGAAGTGCTTGATTTTTATTAAGCCCCCAGACGACATCATCTCTGACTACAGAATTCTTTCTTTAAATTCTTTTCTCCTCCTTGCTCCTTTCTTGAGGACAACAGGAATGAATACTTTTCACATTTTATAAGTTAGGATCTTAGACTTTGAAGGTGGAAGGAATCTTAGAGATAAGCTAAAGTCTGATTCTTTATTTATGAGGAAACTGAGACCCAGAGATGGGAAATTATTTACCTAAGATCACACAGGTAATAAGTAAGCAGAGCTGGTATTTGAACTTAGATTCTTTGACTCAAAATTCAGTGTTCTTGTGTGACACCTGAATTCCTCTTTGTTTGGCTCTTCTGTATATCTTTTGGAGGAAACTTCACACACACACACACACACACACACACACACACACACACACACGAAAGACAAGCCATACTGTGTTGTAGGCATACCCCACATAATGCAGTCTCCAACACATACCAGCAGTCAAAGTCATTATTATAGAATCCCAACATCACCTGAAGAAGTCCTTCTTTAATATCATTTTGTTTATTGACTGCTGAAGATTCAAGTTGGATGGCTGATGATGAATGTCAGTCAACTTATTATCACATCTTTAATAATTGCAGTAATTTATTTCCTCATCTGTAAAATGATCTGGAGGAGGAAATGGCAGGAACTCTTATTTTTTTTTTTTTTGCCAAGAAAACCCCAAATGGGGTCACAGAGAGTTGGACACAACAACAACCATCCTGTGAAGGAGAAAGTATGTGTGTCATCACCTTCATTTTATTGATGAGGATGCTTAAGCTCCCAGAGTTCAGAATGACTTTATGAGGGTCTAACAGACTCTTAGTGGATGTTCTGAGAGTCAAAGCCCACTCTGAGGCCTGTGTTCTTTCCACTACATTTTGTGGCCATTGTTCCTATGAACTCATTGTTCTCGGTCACATTTTCCACAACATCATTTTTTTGGGGTGGGAGGTGGAGGCAACCTGTTAACAATGTTGGGAAGGCTCCTTGGAAACACTTCACAACCCTAACTATTGTGCTGAGGTTCTTAATTTGCAAAGACCAGGTGCCATATTGATTTGTCACACTGAGCCATAGCATTGTCTCTTGGAACTTTAAGTCACCTAGGACTTAAACAATGGAGAAGACCATGGTACAGCTGAAAGTAGATTTAGAGTCAGAGGTCCTGGATTTGGATCCCAGCTTAATTCATTCATCCATCCAGCATTATTTAGTGTTTCCTATGTGCCAGAGACTTCCAGATGCTAGGCATACAAAGATAAAAATGAAGTATCCCTGTCTTTGAGAAACTTACATTCAGTTGAGGGGATCAGAATGACATGATCATAGAAAAGGAAATGCAAAATTTATATACAAAATAATTTGTGAGGGTACAGTCAGGTGTTATCATGATAGAGCCCACATAGTTGGTCAAGTTAAGCGAAGCCTTGAAGGAAAAAAGAGGTTTTACAAACAAGACATGAGAATTTTTATGGGTTGATTTGCTAGCTAGATCACATTCCCCTTTGGCATGAATGAGGATAAGTCTGTGCTATTGCAACTTAAGGAAACAGTATGTAGCAGGATATGGTGCCAAGACAAAGCTGAGAGGTTCAGTATGTCTTTCTTCAGTGGATCCACTGCTTCTGTGTTTATTCACATTATCAAGGTGGGGCACATTTATTGGATCATTTTAAAATAGTTACAGGTCTTTAGAGAATGGAAGAGAAATTAGGTTCAGAGATTTTCCTGTGTTTACTGAACATAGTTCTTGGCTTTCTCTGTGTATACTCATCCATGTTTTAGTTTGAAGTTCACATTGTCTGATTACTGGAAGGAGTGCTAAGGTTTCCACATGGTCTCTTTTATAAATAGGAATGCATCTAGTCCTGGCTCTTCAGAGAGGTAAGTTGAGACTCAGAGGGATGAAATAACTTGCCCATGCTCATGTAGCAAGTTAATACAAAAGCTCAGAGTAGACCTTAGGCATCAATAAGAATTTAGAACTTTATAAAAGGATTTTTTTATCATTAAGTCATAGGATTTAAAATTGGGTGGAACCTCAGAGAACCTATAGTCCAATCTTCTTTTATAGATAGAATTGAAATACAGAGAAGGCAAGTGAGTCTCCTAAGGTCATACAGGCAGTAAGTAGCAGGCTTGTACTAGATCTCTAAGAAATATTCCTCCTGGCACTGAAATTGTATAAATTTGTATTTCTACTTTTGAAGGGGGTGTGACTTTTAGCAATCAAAATGGCTACTAGCTAATTGACTAACTCCCTTTGGTAGCCTTCATGTATCAGCTTGGTACAGTAGAATGAGACCTGGCTTGGGAATGAAGAGGCTATGGTTTTAATCAAGATTCTGCCACTAACTTGCTGTGTGACCTTCAGCAAGACACCTTCTTTCTTTGGGTCTCAGTTTCCATCTGTAAAAGGAAGGGCTTGACACAACTCCAGAGGTTGATTTGCCAGCTATTAATAAAACATGCCACCCCTACCTCCTGACAGAGTGGGGATGGACTTGAGGTACAGAATGAGACATTCTTTCTTGGATGTAGGAAATGTCTGTTTGGGGGTGTTGGGGGTTTTTTTTATTTTTATTTTTTGCTTGACTATGCTTATTTATTATAAGGTTTGAGTTTGTGTTTTCTTTTTAATTAGGGGAGGTAGGATTTGAAGGGGAGAGAGGAGCTGGCCATAATATTGCCAGAAGACAAGAAGGTCATAGAAATTGTTTTTTTTTTTAAACATACAGAAAAATGTAGAAGCTCAGAGGAAAACAGACAAGCAGGACAGCTTTAACAATTGCAAGTTGTCTGACATGTTGAATTTATTATTGTTAGCTGAGAACAAAAACTTCCTTAACTGAAATGATTTAGGAAGGAATTTATTAAGGTGCCCAGCAGAGAGGAGACCTGAAATAGATGGCTTGCTTTACCTAAACCTCTAGAAGTTACACATTATGAAGGATTCAAAGAAAGGAGTAAAGAAACAGTAGCTTAGTAAGTTTTCCAAATGAGGCCCATATATTAATTAAACTTCACACAGATTAATGAAATGGACTTCTCAGCAAACCAGAAATTAACTGGCACTTCCAAATATCAATCTTTGGGTCCCCTGAAGTTTTCTGGAGTTGGCATGAGCCAGAGTCCTAAGTTAAGCATTAAACTGCTCTGATCTCTAAGCAATACATATCTGTTGCCTTGTCATACAGGGGTAGGTTTAAACAGTGCCATAGGGTTTTCCCACAGTTCCACCCCCTTTGGGCTTTAAGCTTTTATTCCTTTACTACAGGAAGCACAAAACAAATAACTAGGTGAAGGTTTAAAATAATCTGAGTCAGTGGAGACATCTCCTTCACTGCCCACCTTATCAGAAGCTTGATAGAATTCCTTTAAGGAGTGATAGAGACTAGATTGGTAGCAACCTATAGTCAGAAGGACTAAACTTGGTAAGGATCAGGGGCTCTAACTGAGGGGACTTAAGTTTGCACCAGGAAACAAGTGCACTATACAAAACAGGGAGGTTTTTGAGATATTGAAAGAACACAGGGTCACAAGTATCACAGAAAGTTTTTTTTTAAAGATAAATTCACAATCCCATGCTTCCTTCAATCTCATAAAAATTGAGCAAACTTAGTTAAACTGTCTGTAGGTAAATTAAGTCAGATTAAAGATTAAACTATATTTAATCAGCATATGTCATCTTGCGTTTTAGGTCTCCCATGTAGCTGTTCAATAGTTGGAATCATTTTCTCTTGGAACTCCTTGATTATACCTCATTCCCAAGGCATTTGTGGAAGGATGTTCCTCTTAAATTTGATTTTCATGTACTGATATGCAGTTCAAACCTTATGGAGATAGCCTTATACTTGTCTTTTTGTCATTGTTCTTTGTAGCCCCATTGGAAAGCCCCATTTAAAATACATATGTATGTATCTTATCTTGGTTCTTTTTTATTTCTATTTTCATAGGAAAAGTATGAAAATACATACTTCTCAATTCTTTTTATTTAATTTTCTTTTCAAAAGCAGGCATAGGATACAATCACAATGTTACAAAGATGCGACAAAAGATTCCAAAAATTAAATCCAGGGGCTATGATTCTTTTTTGGGGGAGGAGGGGTATTTTAAAAGAAAAAAAGGGATTTGATCAAATATTTGTGTAATGATTATGTAAGCTGTGCATTTCATAATTCATTCAAAACCATTCCCAATAAAACTTATAGATGAAGGGCAGAAGGAAGACAAGACTAAACCTCTGGCATAGCATCTCAGTGCTTCTTCAAAGTGTTTTACAAAATGTTCTACAATATCCTCACAACACAGTTGGAGATTTAGGGAGGCCCAAAAACTTGGCAAAAATTCCAAGGCAGGAGTAAGGAACCAAATGCCAGTATCCAAACTAATTTATAAGTTTATCTTAAACAAAACATTCTAATGTTGTTGCATTTTCTGAGTGGTTTACTCCATTAAAATTTAAAACTTACATTTTTGTCACATCATATCTTTTTTCCTAATTGTCTTATCTTCCTTTTGAAGATATATTTTTTTAAAATCATGCAGAAAGAATGATAAGCTTTATGGACCAAATTCTACACATGAATATATAATTATTAGTGACCAAAACTTTAGAATAGAAAAAATAAACAGTTCTTTTATACTTGCATCCTATTACGGAAACTCTGAGATGTTTAGTATTAAATCAGGATTCACCAAACATGTAAACTTTTAGTTTGCCTGCCCTTGTTATAGAACTTTACTGTGAAAGTAAGGAGGGAGATAGTTTTAGCAATAGCAAGATGATCCCTTCAAGAATACAGACTAACCTCATATAAGCATTCTTAACTTTGTCTGATTCCAGGTTAAGAGTCATCGTTAGTCTTTATTTTGAAATAACCAATCATAAAGCAATCTTCTACAGTATTCACTGCGCATCATGCCCAATCTCAGAATTAACTAGGTATATGGAAATGTTGTCTTGTCTTGGTGCTTATTTCGAATTTTAAAAATGAAATTAAGAGGCTGAATGAGATGGATTCTTTAGCCTCTTTTAGTTTAATTGTTCTGTATTCTAAAGATGCTTCCAGTGATATTTTTTTCTGTGACCTGTGGTTTAACGTGGGGGACGGATTCATAGAAAATTGCAGAATCTTGAGTTGGAAGGGACATTTTAGGACGACATATCCAGCTTGTACTTGAACCAGAATCTCTTCTGAAACATTGCCAGCAAATGGCCATCCAGCTTCCTTGGAAAAGGAAACACCAACTTCTAAAGTAATCTTTAGATTAGAATTGTCCTACACAGCCTGTAGCCCATGATGTTTACTCATTGCTCTCAGTTCTGCCCTCTGCAAAGCAAATGTCAATTCCTCTACCTTGGGACAGTCCTCAAATATAACTGTCATGTCCTTTGCTCCTGCTCTCAAGTCTTTTCCTCTCTAAGTTAAAAATCCCTAATTCCTTCATTTGACTCTAATGAACTAAACTTGGGACCTTTTGTCATCTTGACTACCATCCACTAAGAATCCTTAAGATTTTCAGTTTCTTCCCTAAAATGTGGTGCCCAGAATGGAACATAGCATTCCAGATATGGTCTGATCAGGGTAGTGCAAAACAGGATAATGGCTTGCTTGGTCCTGGGCATTGTGCATGTCTTCATACAGTCCAATATGGCATTAGCTTTCATCTGTTACCATATCACAATGTTGGATCAGTCCACCAAATCCCCCAGATCTTATTTTTTAATTATAAAATTTTATTTTAGCTGATATTTTTATTATTTTAAAAATCAAGTGAATATATAAAACAAGGGGAACATTTTTTTACCTTCAGCTCCTAGACTTAAGAACAACAAACTAATAGGATGTCCCCTTTTAGATGTGACTAAAAAAAATTCTCCCACCTTTAGTCATTTTCTGTTTTTCTTTTTCTTTAAAAACATATAATTGTAGTCAATGCGTATTCAGTTCTGATGCTGCTGATTTCTTCCTGCACCACCTTGTAAAAACTTTGATATATTTGCCCATACTTTTCATTTTCATTGTAACATAATATTCTATTGCATTAATATAACATAATTAATTTAGCTCAGAAGCTACGTAGAATTGTGGGTAGAGAGCCAGCCTCAGATTCAGGAAAATCTGCATACAAGTCCTGCCTTTGGAACATACTATATAACACGGTCAAGTTCTCTTAATCTCTCAATGCCTCTAGACAACTTTCCAGATCTTTAAATTGTTGAGCAATATTGGTTACTAACACTGGTGGTTTCTTCAACAGAACTTCACTAAATCATAGATCTAGTTCCCACCCACAGCCTCACCAAAAGAAAATTATCTAGCCATTCTCCAATTGTTGAATGTGTATGTTGTTTCCAATTTTTTGATAGTATTAATAAAACAGCTATGGATATTTTCATAGATACTGTTTTCCTTGTGAATTTTTGAGAGATCAAGTCCTAACAATGGATTTCCGAAGTTAAAGGTACAATCTATTTTCAGACTCGTCACGTATTAGAATGTTGCCTTCTGAAGCATGTTTACTTCAGTCTACAAAGCAACCAACAATGAATGAGTACCTGTTTTGCCACAATCCTGCCAACATTGAACTTGTTGTCACTATTGTTATAGTTCTAATGGTCACAAGTGGTGTCATAAGATTGTCTTCTGATTATTCAGGAGTCTGAGCATCTTTTCATGTGGTGATTAAGAGCTTATTTTTCTGTTTAGTATATTTTCAGTTTGTGTCCTTTTGTTTTATGGGCAGTATTTCTGTCAGTTTCTGTTGGCAGTGGTATACAGAAATATAAATGTTTTTATGGGTTTATTTTGTATCTTGATACTTTGCTAGAGTTATGTTAATTTTTTTGTTGACTATCGTGGGTTTCCTTGTCTTCTACAAATAGAGATAGATTAAATTTTATGCCTTTGGCTTATTTTTCATGCATTGTTAGTTGTTAATGATACTAACACCTGTATTATCAACCATGTAGGTCTGTTTTGAAAATTCAAATGAGATCATGTAGGTGATATGTCTTGCAAATTTTAAAGTGTCATATGTCCATTATCAAGATTAATAAGCAAGAATGGTGAAGATTGATCTTCCTTTTTAACATCTCTTCTTCATTGACATTCTTTTGGTGTTTGTCGTATATTGTACATAATATTAGTTTGTGGTTTCAAATACAGGGCATCCCGAGTCTTAGTTTGGCTTTAAGCTTTAACAGCTTAAAGCTTTTAATGATTTAAAACTGCACTAAGACTTTGGGGACACCCTGTCAAAGTAGGATACTTTATATTATAATATAGAAAAGTCTTTCTAATGTTATATTTTCAAACGTTTTCAACATAAATGACTGCTATATTTTATCAAGGGCTTTATCTGAATATAAAGACATGAAGATAGTCTTTAATTTTCCTCTTGTTGACAATATTTACATATTATTTCTCCGAATACTTTTTGGTTATGATGGATTTATTTTTTAATGAATGTTGTATTTTATTGGTGAATTTTGTATTCCTTAATGATTTTGATCTATAGTTTTCTTTCTTGACTCTGTATATATTTAGTTTAGATATTCACATTATATTTGCCTCATAGAAGATGGTAGGAGGCCTACTATCTTTCTCTGTGTTTGAAACTCTTTACTCCTATGTAGTGGATAGAATTCATCTTTGAATTCACCTTTGGGCCCTGCCTCTTTTTGTGAATCATCTTCAGTGGTTTGCCTGATTTCTCCATCTGAGATTGTTTAATTTAGGTTGTTCAGTTATTACTAATTTTTTCATTTTGTGCCTCTCTTTTTCCTGCTTCTCATACTTACTAGTTGTGGATCCTTGCATATGTTTCCAGCATCTTATGATTTGAGACAGCAAGCATTTATTAAACATCTATGATGTGTGAGGTGCTGTGCTGGGCACTGGGATAGAAAGAACAGCAAACAATCTTCTGTTTCCAGGAGCTCACAATCTAATGAAGGAATCAGCATGCAAACAATGATGGGCAAGCAAGATACAGACAAAATAAATTGGAAGTAAACTTGGAGGGGAAGTCTTCAGCATTGAAAAGGATCGTTAGGATTGGCTTCTTGCCCTAAAATCTAGATCTGGCATCAGATCTGGAAGACACCTTTGAGGCCATCCAGTCTAACAGCTTCATTTTTCATAGAAGGAAACTGAGGCCTGAGAGATTATGACTTGCCAAGTATCATGTAAGTCAGACAGAGGTAGAATTTAAACTCATGTCTTCAGATTCCAAATCCAATATTATTTTCACCAGACCATGCTTCCTTTACTTACCTACAAAACATACAGAACAGGAATTCTGAGGTTGGAGAATCTGCCTGTAATGGTGGGGAGGGTATTATCTTGATTTTTTTTAACCTTGTATCTTCTTCTTTATTTCTAATATTGCTGATTTGGTTTTTCTCCCTTTATTGGACTCAACAATTGTTTATTAATTTGTTAAAATATTTCCAAATGCATAGCTCTTAGATTTACTTCTTTTATTCACTTATATTAAGCTCTGTTCTGATCTTGGTTATTTCTTTTCTTCATTCTTTTAGCTTGTTCCTTTTCTAAGTTGTGTTTTTTTAAAAATATGCTGATGTATTTTGTTTTTAGGCAGACATACATTTCTTAACACACTTCTGAAAAACACTAGAGAATGTATATTCCCTGAAAAAATAATTTGATTATTGATTATTAACAAAGAGGAAGGTTATTACCTTTAACTCTGACAGTATGATACTAATATTAACTTCTAGTATTGGATCAGGATTTTGTTGCTCATTCCTTTTAATTTATAAAGTTTTTAGTTGCAGAAAGAGTCAGTTTGTTCATTTTATTTCTCTCACTGACAAAGACATTTGGGGCTATTAATTTGTCCCTATAATCTGCTTTGGCCTCATCTCATAGATTGTTATTTGAATTATCTGAATTGTAATTCTCTTTGATTTAATCTATGATTTTGTGTAATAATTTCTTTCACCAAGTCATTATACAGTAGGCAATTTTAAAAAATTTTATGGGGCCTACAACTTTTATTCATTGTATCAATCTTTATTATTAGGCAGTATTGGGTTTTCTTTTTTTGCATTATGGGTTATAAATGACTGATTTGTTTTGTTTTTTTCTATATTTGCCTATATCTTCTTTGTGGTCTAGCACATGGTTATTTGTTTTTTTGTAAGTTGTATGAACAATAGAAAATAAAGTATATTCTTTAATTGTCCCATTAAGTTCCCTCCATACATTTATGAAGTCTAATTTGCTTAATATTCTGTTCAGTTCTTTAATTTCTCCCACACACACACATTTATGTTTTTGTTGAATTTACTATGAATTTATTAGTTGGTAATGGAAATTTTATATATTTTTTTTAAAAAGATTCCATTTCTTGCAAAGCTGTGAGTTTTTCCTTTAGTAATTTTGCTATAGAATTATCAAGTATATGTATATTTAATATTGATAGACTTTAATTTTGCATTGGCCTTTGCATAATATAAATGTCCTTTATCTTTTCTAATGAATGCTTTCTGGTTTTAGTTCACCTGTCTTTTTTCATGATCTGGGGATAGAGTGGAAAATTTTAAATTACCTCTTAATTCTGAAATGTGGTTAGAGCTTCCTGAATGAAATGTGTTTTCTGTAAGTAATCTTGTTTTTATTGGGTGACACAAGCAATTTGCATTTCATACTTATTAAGTTCATCATCAGTCATTCTGTCAAAAGAGAACAAACCCTTTCTTATTCTTATTATTTCTGGTATTTAAACTTAGTAGAATCACAACTAACACTCTGGGTATTCTACCTCCACAATTCATATAACTCCGACATTCTTCTTTTACCTGTTTTTCTAGCTTTCCTCTTGCTTCACCCCTAGGGTTTAGATTCTCTAATCCACCAAAACCTATAGTCATTCTACCCTTCCTTGTTTTTCTCGGTTACCAACCCTGCTCTGGCCTCACTTTCCTCCTTTCAAAATCTCAGTCCTTTAGTTAACCAGTTAAACATTGACTTTGCTACCTGACTCTTTAATCTCTTTTCCCCCTTGTCTTGTTGTCCACTATCTCACCCTGCCTTGGTTTCATACACTATCTGCCTTCCCCACCCCTGCTAGGGCAATACTTTTGAATGCTGGCCCACAGTAATGCTGACTAGTTCCACTACAGATTTATGTTATCCAATCTTTTGGAGGTTATCATTGCTATATGCCAATCATTTTACTCTCATAAAAATATCACATTTTTTATGTCCCAGGACAGATACTCACTTAGGGTGAGGCAACGCCCATCCATTGAATAGGCCTGTTTAAGAAGTAAACAGGGCATGGCCCCTTTAATGAAGTCAAGAAAAACAAAGACTTCAGGCTGGGTGGGAAACAGCAACGGTTACTACTGATAATCAATCTAAAGCTAGAGGGTAGAGGAGAGGGAGGGGAAAGTAGGGGAGAGGAGGGGAGGGGAGGGGAGGGAAGGAGGAGAGGAGAAAAGGGAAAGGAAAGAGGAAAAGAAAGGAGGCAGTAAAACCCAGGTCAACTGGGCAACTTTTGGCCATTCAAATTTACCTTCCTTTGGAGAGGAGAAGGAAGGGGAAGGAGAGGCAGACCGGAGAGGAGGAGGTGAGTTACCCAGCTAGCATTCAGCCATCTGCATCTACTCACAGGATCGTGTTTGTCCTTTGTTGCCGAAGAAGACCATGCCATCAGAGAAGTGATGACATGACTTGCACTTTACTTTCTATATGCTGATCATTCCCAAGTCTTCCTTTCTTGCCCCAGTCTTTGCTAACTTCCAATCTCACTATAGTGAGCCACTATATTTCCAACTGCCTCTTGAACTGGACTGAATTTCCAGCAGGCATCTTAAACTCTATGTGTCCAAAACTGAATTCATCTTTCCCCCTAGATGCTCCCCCTCCCACCTTCCCTATTTATTGTAGAAAGCAACATTATCTTCCAAGTCCTTTAGGCTCACAACATAGGAGTCATTATGGACTCCTCATCCTTTCTCATGCCCCACAACTAAGGTGTTGCCACGGCTTGTCAATTTCATCTTCACAACCTTTCTAGAACATGCCCTTAATTAATATTAATTTCTGAATATACCTTGCCCCCTTCCCCTACCAGTGAACCTTTTTTTTAATAACAAAGATTTTTATGGCAACATTTCATTTTTTTAAAAAATGGGTGGGAGTGGCAGGTGCATTTTTTCATCTCTTCTCTAAGGCCAAGCATAGTCATTATTGCACAACATTTGGTTTTACTGTACTGATCTTTCCATTTCCTTGATTGTAAGTTGTTCTTTATCTTAGCTTCCATGTTTGCTTATTTCCCTCTGCAGCAAATCACAAGATTCTACCATTGTTTTGCTGAATTTCTCAGGTTTATTGTTTGTTTACCTTAATTTGAACTTCTTTTTCAAAGACAGAGGAGCATAACTATGGAATTATCCCACTTGCACCCTGACCCTCCTTTTTCCTTTTTTCCATTTTTCTGAAATACCCTTCTTAACCCTTTAGAGATTTAGCTAATACCATATTTACAATTCTCATGCTTGTTTAAATACTTATCTTTTTCTTCTTCTTAGAAGATTGTTTTTTCAAGTACTTCACTGGAGTGGTTGTATCTCTTTGTAAACTTACCAACATCATCAAATATCCAGATTCTCTTAGCATTTTGCTAGAGAAAATAATTCTGCATTCATACTCACCTTTCTTTGTCAGCTTCTGTCTTTCATTTTTTTCTTCTTGAAAAAAATCAGTTGGGGTGTGTGTACGTGTGTGTTAATGAAAACCTAGAAACAAAGTAGGTTTGTCATATGCATGTATTTTTTTTTTAAGTTGCCCTATTTAAAGGCTAGAATATGAGGGATCCAATTCCTGTGGTCCTTTCATTCTGACATCTTGAATCCATCTCCCAAGTCCACACATCATTTTCAGATGAGCAGCTGTCTGGCTACTCTTTTCTCATCTAGTACTTATGATACTGATTTTTGTTTAATTTGAGGATAAGATTTTACATTTACTCCTATTAAACTTCATCACTATCATCCAGTGTTGTAGCCCACTGAATTCTTTTTGACCCCTGGTATGTTAATTCTCTGAATTTGGTAAGGATGCCATCTAGGCCTTTACCTAAGTTATAAGAGCTGTGCCAGGTGGAAAGAGATAAGCATTCATGTTCCTTAAGCCCTGACCTCTCATGCAGAGCACAAGAATGATAGATAGTTGAGGTGGGAGACTCAGATAGGGGATCTGTACAGAAAGGGAATCCCGTAATTGAATAGACTAACAATCTGGTATCCCGTTGCCCCCTGGTGGTCAGTAATTAGTGAATGAATGGGTAATGAAAGCATTTATTAAATGCTTGCTAAGTGCCAAACCCAGGTCTAATACTTTGGAGTTACAAGTACAAAAGCAAAAACTGTCCCTTCCTTCCCCACCCCAGGAGGAATAATAATAAAGAAAACCATACTTCTTAGGGAGTGGTGGTTAGAGAAGGGGAACTTGGTCCAGAAAGTTAAGAAATGGTGAGTGAGGCCCTAAGGAAAAAGATTGACACACCCCATTTGGGAACAATGGCGAAGTTGATTTACTTATTGTTCATGGTTTCAGAAATAACTGTAACTCTATCCTTAAAATAAGAGTCTCACAGTTAGAGTTATTTCTAGATCCTATCTCCCAATTCTATAGCCCCTTATAATTTTTTTAAAAGTTACTTATTGTAGCTTTACAAGGTAGACCATACATATGTTCTTTCTATTTTAAAGAAGAGGAAACTGAAGCTTATAGAGAAATTAAAGACCATTGGATAATAAATTTCAATCTGGAGCTTGGTGATCTTAGAAAAACATGGATAGACTTGTATGAAATAATGAAGGGTGAAATGAGCAGTCAAGAGAATGTTGTACAGTATAACGGTAATATTGTTTTAAGAACAACTTTGAGGGACTAAGTAATTTTGACTATTACAAATAACCAAATTAACTATAAATGATCTTACAAAAGAAAACATTATCTGCATATAGAGAAAAAACTGATAAATAGAAGGATTTTGCAAATATATACAAGTTCGTGTTTAATGGTAGCTATGGGGGAGGGGGGAGAGGGAGGTCCATGATATCCTTATCATATATTTAAAAGGCATAGCAAGTTGTACAGAATAGATTTGCAGTTTCATGTGTGATCATCCTTTTTTCTGTTCTACTATGTTATGGAAATGCTTATTTTCTTTCTTGTGTTTAGAATAAAATAAATAAAAAATTTTTTAAACCTGAAAGGATCCTTCAGTCGATCAATAGCCCTCCCTCACTCAAAAACAAACCAAAAAAAGTCAAGTGCAAGTCATGTCATTATTTCTCTGATGGCATGGTCTTCTTCAGCAACAAAGGACAAACATACACACAAAAATTTGTAAGTACCTACTATGTGTTAGGCACAGTGCTAATGTGAAGATTGTAGAGACCATTGATTTTTTACTCTCATTTTACTAATAAGGAAATTTGGACACAATGAGGTGGCAAGGTAGCTTGCCTTAAAATGCTGCTTTCCTTCTACTGGTTAGAATTCCTCACAAAATGTGCTACCTTGAACAATTCACTTTCCTCTTTCTAGACCTCAGTTTCTTCTGTAAAGCATTGAGGGGTTACCTAATCTTAGTTGGCCCCCAAGGTCCCCCCCACCCCATAAGCAAATCTTATGCCTATGACTTGCCTACAGTCACATGGCTAACATGGAGTGAAACTGGTGTTAAGTAAATCCAAATTAAACATAAAATCAGAAGATAGAACTTATGATGAACATGTTAAACTCAGAATAATTTCCCTATATTCAGAACAAATATGAAAGATTGTGTTCCAGGATCACTGTGAGAAGAATTATGGAGAGTCTGAGCTGATGTTTATATTAAACCATTGATCTACTGTGTTGTACTGGGATAGTTTCTACTGAGGACCACTCTTGGGTAAGGGGACATTTCTCATAAGATGAGAAAGACTGTGGAAAAATTGTGAAGTAGATGAATAAAATGATTTGAATCTGAAATGAATTTTTTGAAAACTATTTAGAATGTGACCCTGATAGTGTCAAGATAATACATCAGAATTTCATATTGGAAAGTATCTCAAAGTCATCTAAGCCAATCTCTCAACTTTGATAAGGATCACTTCTGCAGCATCCCCTAGAAGTGGTCATTCAGCCAAACCTTGAAAACCTTCATTGATAGTAAAAAATACAATACAATCTGAGGTAGCCTCTTCCCCACTGAGAGAGGCTTAATTATTGAAATGTTTTTTCTTACTGAGTTTCAACTTGATAGTTGAAATCTGCCTCTTTAAGTTTTCTCTTCTCCAGGCTATGTTATGATGAAAATCTGGGAAAAGTAAAAGAGAAACTGAGGCATAAAGTTGCCAAGCATGATCAATTTATTACTATGGCTAGAAAATACCAATAAATGGGATCCAAGACTGCTTAGTAGTTAAGGATGTATCTGACAATCAGAACAACTCTTTAATAACATTTACACAGTGACTATATAGATATATTTCACTCCTAATTGGTTGGGGCTTTTTACATCAGCTCGTTATCAGGTAGAGCAACATCCCATAACTAGCATCCTTTGGAAATTCTTATGGTGGGCAAACATCTTATCCCCAGATTGACTTATCTTCTTCCTACGGTCAGCAAAAGCTCACAGATGAGAATTTTTGTGGTTGGACATTAACCCATAGGAATAGAGAATTTAAATTCATAGCTTTTACTAATGCAGTATTATGTAGTAATATACAGCCAAGTCTGAATTTGATTCACAAATATTGATTCTGATTAAATACGTTGATTAGATACAATTCTCAGTCAATAATTAAATCATGAAATTTCAGTTATATAAATTCACAATAGGCAACTGAAGGGGCTGACCAATACATATTGTATTGATTACTGATACATAGTAAGTTGAAAATAATACAAAAATAAAGTAGCATATCAATTTTAATTTCATATTTCCCCTTTGGATTCTTTGAGATATCTCTAATGAATCACCATCTCTAAACCAAATTGATATGATTAGGAATGATCAGTATCTGTTGGAATTAAATTAGCAATGAGGCAATACAGAGCAGTAATTACAAGTTGCAGCATTTTATGCAAGGTCAGTCATATGAGGTTCAATTGATTATTACTGGGGCTGGTTAATGTAAGAAATGGCTCAGCAAAAGATGGTAAGTCTCCCATGCCTTTTCCATCTGCAGGTTGTGGCAGCTAGATAGGAATAGGCTCCCTTGACTCCTTGACAAAGAATACTTTGGTGAGCAGCGTATTCTACAGACTAAAGCCTAGGTAACTAAGGCCAGTACATTGACAAAACCCACTGGGGGCAGGCCTGTTCCGTAAACTAGATTTACAGAGACAGTGAGGCAGAGGTGGGGAACCTGAAACCTTGAAGCTACATGTGGCCCTCTTGGTCCTCAAGTGTGGCCCTTTGATGAAATATAATTTAGCTACATTTGAGGACCTCGAGGGCCACATTGGCCTTGAGGTCCCAGGTTTCCGACCCCTGTAGTGGTGTATAGGAAAGGAAGAATTTACATGAGTTCCAGGTAATATAATGCTTAAGTGCCTTTGTACTCTTGTAGCCTACTTCCAATATACATTTAATCTTCAGTTGAGTTTCAGATATCTCAGGTATTCTTGTGGTTCCTGGAAACAACTCATGCTTCCATTCTTGTTGCTTGTATTTGTCTTTCGTTTTCAAAGAGGACCATGACATCAGGGAAATGATGACTTGACTTGCAGATGACTTTGATTTGAGTGAGGGAGGGCTGTGCAAGGTCACCAGCCTCACTTTTTCCTCCTGAGCCACCTGGGTCCAGAGGCCAGATATTCATCAGGATGACTGGAGATGGGCCCAGGATGCAATGGGAGACCCTAGCCCTTTTAGGCTAAGACCTTTTCAGGTTCTCACTTTGAGTGAAGTAATGTCCATTCAGTGAGTAGGCCTCTTTAAGAAATGATTCAAGGGATGGTCCCTTTAATTAGAAAGAGAAAGAAGAAACATCAGGCTGGGAGAGGAAGACCCTCAGGGTTGTTGTTCCAAAGAGAAAGCTACCATTGCATTCTTAGCCAGGAGGGCCCCAAAATACAGCTGTTAAGTGAAGCTTGGTCAGGGACCTATTGTGGTCCCATCTATGAGTTTCAGAGTAAACTGGGTTGAAGGTTTTGAGAGAGAGAGAGGAAGCAATCTAGCTAGTAAACCCCAAGTTAACTGGGCAGCTTCCATTCTAGAGGAGATCTCAAATGATCTCTGAAGGGGGGGCAGAGTTTGGTAGAAGGACTACTTGTCTGGTTCAAAGGCACTTGGCAGAGGTTCCTAGATGTTCTTACCATAGCTTTTTGCAAAACAGATCCTAACAATTTGGTAACTAGTTGAGGCAGTGGACTATTGAACACCAAATTTGGAACCCATATTTGAAACTTCAGAGAATTTAAGTCCTATCCCTGACTGTTTGGTTCGAACTTTGTACCTTATATAAACACTGCTATCAATCCTAAAAAGGAAATGCATGAGGGCCTGACTTGTAAAATGAGCTCTTTGTGTGTTAAATCATTTGTATTTGAGAGCCAATGGTGTGCACACACATATCTTGTTACTACTGAAAATTGTATGCTCCATTTGATTTCAAACATTTTAAATTCATTTTTTATCTTTATCTAAATCTAATTCATTCTCTCCTTAGGAAAATATTATAATCCTATCAAGATAACAATAGGATATTGTAGTGTCAATCTCCTATAAACTAAAACTCTATCAATTGTAAGACATATGACTCACATAGTGGGTTAAGAAAACTTCAGGAGATCCAGGCAAAATGTCTTCTTTATTGTTAATAAGATTAAGCATTGAATGGTCTCTACTGTTTGTAATTCAAATGGCAATTTAAAATGATTCCTCACTATAGTAATAGTACTATGCTAGCATATGTTATTCAGTCAGAAGCCACCAATAAGGAGGTTGTCATTATTAATCATTTTTAAAACTACCTCATTTAATAATTAACACAGCTAGTTGGAAAACCAGACAGCCCAATGCATAATGTGACAGAATATACACAATCTCATGTATTGTAAAACTTCTTACAACTTGAGTAACATTAATTCAATTGAACACATTTCCACATTGCTTTACATAAAAAGTCCATTCATTTTAGGACCTCAAAGTAACTCAGTAACAATACACAACAATTCTATAAAGCTTACCGTGTGACAGACACTGTGGTAAATACTTTACAATTATAGGAAGAGGAAAGTAGTGTCTGTCTGAATCTCACTTTTAAGATTCCAACAAAACCTTCTATACTCTAACTTATTTTATTTTTAAATAAGGCTTTCAACAAGGACCTGGGCAATCATTTCCACAAAGTATAATAGTGAAAATTGTAGATGTTAATGCTAATAGCCAAGTAAAAGTCCATGTTTCCTCATCCTTTCAGAGGAACTGTGTGCTGGAAATACTTGCCAAACTTTAGTATGTTTGAGAGTTTAACTGTTCTCTGAGACCTTTGAGGTAATTAGAATTGCTTACAATCGCATTGTTTTTTAACTGATAGTCAAACCCAAATATAACTCACTCAGCACAACTGCAAAGTTTAAGGTTCCTCCCTTTGGCTAAGAGAGAGTTTCTCATCGTAGTGTCACAACATGTTAATAAACAGGGTAACTGGAGACAAAGTCATTTATCTTTCAAAGTTAACCTCTTTCATGCTAGAGAAGCATTCATCCACTTATTTCACAAAGAAGTTACTTGGCAGTGACCAAGGGTATCTACTAGAACCCAGTTATGGCACAGGAACAGAGAGATATTGGTACCTTAGAGCATCTTTCCCACTCCTCTCACACTAGTAACTTATTATCTAGAGTTTTCTTCATATCTTAGCTGTTTTCCTTCCTCAACTTATAAACTAATTGCATTATATAAAGGCAGGTTACTTTTGGTGCTGGTACTTAAATGTATAATGTGCATAATGTTGTAGAAAATTCATCTTTTTTACACTAGTCATATCTACCGTCCAAAAATATTAATGTTTACAAAGAAATTTGTAAACACTTTTTACCTGTGAAAGATTTTAGTTCCTAATTGCCTCTTCCTTTTACAAAGTTTGTGATATTTTCTGATGCTATATGTAATTAAATTGTTGTATCCAGTTAAAGATTTAGCAGTTAGGAGTTTTAGTTGTACCCGTCATCAAAAGAGGAGTTAATTTTCCAATGATTTTAAATGAAAAGAAATCCCTATAAAATGATTTCTCATATACAAGAAAAATTATGACAGTGACAAACAAGTTTCTGGATTTTTAGAAGAGAACACAAAAAAATTTTGTAAGTTTTGCAATAATTTTGCTAATAGGAGAACGGATCATGTGAGAGCACATTAATTTAGTGTTTGGAACAAATTTCAACTAAATCAAGTAAAACTGTGTAGTCACTAATGTTAAAATCTCAATTTTTCACAAAGACCATTAGGATTTCTTTAAATTTCTTTAACCACTAGGATTTCACATTTCAGGGCTGACTGTTTTTCATTAACTTAAGGTTTAATTTTATAAAATGAACTCAGATTGAAAAGTGATGATGAGATTTCAATTGTTAGAATGTAATTGTGAACATCTCTTTGGTTCTAGTTAAAACAATTAAATATAAATTAAACAACAGTAAGTGGCACAGTGGAATAAAATATTGGACCTACCTGGGGGCAGCAATACCTGAGCTGAAATCCAGTGTTAGATACTTCCTAGCTGTATGACCCTGGACAAGTCACTTCACCCTGTTTTCTTCAGTTTCTTCATCTGTAAAATGATCTAGAGAAGGAAATGTCAAACTTCTCCAGTATCTTTGGCATGAAAACCCCAAATGGGGTCACAAAAAATTGGCCATTGACTAGAACAATTGAACAACACTTTTTGATAGTATACTTATACTGAAATGATTGATATACTTCAATATATTTCACTAATTCTTTTATAGTAAAGCAGATTATTATCCTATATGGTCCATAATTAAATTTGCCAAAATGTCAACAATGATTTGAATTAGAAAGATCCTTTTGATTTGTAATGTGATAATTTCTTGTTTAAAGTTTCTGCTTTTATTAAAGCACAATTTTAACTTTGTATAGAGTTAGCAGGAATTCCACTACTAAAAACATTGTCTGATGGGTACTATAATTTTCTTAAGAGCTCCAGGTTTAATTTTTTCTCAGTTTCCTTTAGAATCACTCAAAAGTTAAATCCATTTCTTCTGTTTTTCTTAACCTAATTTATAATGTATCATGTGGTAGATATTCCAAAGCTCTGTAATTTGTTTTATGATTTTATAAGCTTCCAACTGATAATTTTTGTCTTATATACTTCTTATTTCAATCAATAAAATGTTTATTTTTCCTAAAATAATTTGCAAACTCTACTTTGTCCTCTCAAAACTTCAGTATTTTAGACTAGCTTTTTTAAGCTTTATACTTATTTTAATTTGATCTTTTGTAATCTGAGCACCTCATGCAAGTACACACGTGCTCACACACACACACACACACACACACACAAAGTGAGCATAAACTCATTTTACTCTTATAATGTTATGTTCTTGTTAAATTCTGTTCTCAGTAACTCTTACCCTACCTACCTTCACAGAACATTAAATTTTACTTACTTTTCAGTTCCTTCTTCATTTTAAAGTAAGTTTTTCTCTCCGAGGTCAAATCAGAAACTGGGAACACCTTGGTATTCACCTTCACTGTGCAGTTTGAATATTTCTGTAAAACTTGCCAGAAGTATGTAATCCAGTAGTCACGATGTAGGAACCAATAACAGGGCTTGCTTGGTGTTTAAAAGCAGTAAGCAATAGAAAGGCGAATACACTCCAATTTTACTTACTTTAATATTTTGGAAAGAGGAAACTGAATGTGGTCAAAAATTTTCCTATTCTGCCTTTTAATCAGAAAAAAATCTCATTTCCATCTTGCAATAAATTCATCATTTCTTTTAAGGACAGTTTTTAAGTATACCTTTTAAAAAATTTACATTAAAATTAAAACTAATTCCATCAAAAAACCACAAACTGAAACTGCTTGGGAATTATTCTACTGATTCAAAAGTGAAACTGACTGGATTTGTTATCCTACAGTTGGAAAAGCAGAACTCACTATAAAAGTGAGCAGTTAGAGATCTAATAACAATCTTTAATATTCCAACATATTGCTTTACTGTTATATAGCAAACATTTCAAGTTCTGACTTGTGGAATTATTTAAACTCACAGGACTTTTACTCTAATTTTTCTTGTACTGTTTTCCTAATCTTAACACTTTTCTAAATTTCTGTTTAACTGTATCTCTCTTAAACAGATTTCATGGCTATTAAAATAGTTCTTTAAATTCAAACTGCAACTTTAAAACCTCAAGTCATCCTAAAGTTTCTCCTTTATTAAAAGTAATCTAATATATCTGCCAATTTTTTCATCAAACTTTACAAATTTCTATTCCTTTTTAAACAAACTCTACACACTGGTACCTCCAAAATTAATCAAAAGACTTATAAAAACTTTCAAATCGCAATTTAGAAATTGGTTGGTTACAAATTTATGCTTTATTTTTTTTTCCGTATAAGCTAGGAAAAAAAGATCTTTTTGAATCTGTCTTCCATCTCTGCCATTTCCAGCTTGGGTAGAGTTGGAAATATATAGAGAAAAGAAAGTCTTGGGGGTTTTTTCTGAAGACTTTTGAAAATTTCACTTTCTGTATTGCTTTTTCCTTGACTGATTAGACCAAAGGTAAAAGCTAGGTTAAGTTACCAGGACGTGGAACAAAACAGAACATCTGGAAAGTGCCAAACACCAATCAGACACACCTCAACCCTTTTATATCCTAAATTTCTGTTTAGGTCTTCCCACTATCATATTTTTCATTTTTCTGTAAGTCTTTCTTCTTGATGAAATACCTAGCAAAATGTAACCCTTTCTGGGCAACAAAAGCATTCCTCTTCTTGAGGTTTCCTTGGCAAGGCTTAGTAATGGTAGTGACCAAGATTGCCTGAGGTTTCTGCTTAGGTGTCTTCATTTCTTTATCTCTTCCTTCTTATTGGGGAATTTCTGATATAACAAGATAGACTTTTAAGGGTATCATGTTTCTGGGCTGGGTGACATCAGGTATAAATCTCTCTTTGAAAGAAAAGTCTCCAGCAGCTAGTCCCTCTTGTCCAAAAGAGTTTAGTTCTTTTACCATAGTGGAAAACAAATAGGACAAAGGAGAAAAAGAGGAGGGAAGTCAGAACAGAATAGTCAGAAGTGGGCCCTTTAAGGAGCATGTCCCATCAGACAGGGCTGGTGCACACCAAGTGTAAACATGGTTCATTTGTTTTGGGTAAGATTGTTTGATGGCCATTCTTAGTTTCTCTAATGTGCAATAACCCAAAGTGCCAAATTTAGGTCAAAATTGTTCACCAGTTGAATCTCTAGCAGTCTTAGACCAAAGGTTGCTTAATTTAATGGCCAATTGTCATTCCCAGGTGAATTGGCAGCTTGCTTTGATTTTAGGATTTAAGCAATTTTCCCAGGAGGTGGGGGGAGGTTCACTTGGAAACACTACTGTCTGTCCCTGTTGTCACTTGTAAAGGAATATTGATTAGGAAACCAGCAATAGCAGTCACAAGTGATTCTGAGAGGGTATTTATTAGAAAGTTGCTGCAAGTGACTCTATATTGGTGCCCCCAGAGAAGAGGGCATCCCCCACCCATCCCAGTTAAGACATAGAATATGATGATTTCTCTTTTCAGACAGTTATAGATTGGAACAGCCAGTTATATAGAAATGGTCTTCAGGATTACCCTACTAGGATTTTAATAGTACAAAGAAGGACCCAGAGACTGATTCTCAATTTTGAGCCAATTTAGAAAAGATAATTAAACATAATGAATTTAAGTAGTCAATTTTTTTTATCACTAGAAAGCCTGTTTTGCTTTGGCCCACTGCCACTTAAAAGAAGGGAGAATTTGCAACTTGGCTATTTTGTTTTAGCCAGCAGCCAATCTAAGAAAGAAGTTCCTGGGATTGTGTATTTTTCTTGAATTCCTACCCCTTATCTTTTTTTAATTAATTAATTTTTAGTTTTCAACATTCACTTCCACAAAATTTTGCATTCCAAATTTTCTCCCCTCTGCCCACCCCAAGACAGCATGCATTATGATTACTGCTTCCCCCAATCTGCCCTCCCTTCTGTCACACCCCTCCCTTTTCTATCCCTTTTCCCTCTATTTTCTTAAAGAGCAAGATAGATTTCCATACCCCATTGCCTGTATGTCTTATTTTCCAGTTCCATGTAAAAACAATTTTTAACATTTATTTTTAAAACTCTGAGTTCCAACTTCTCTTCCTTCCTCCCTCCCCACCCACCCCCATTGAGAAGGCAAGCAATTTGATATAGGTTATACATGTGTAGTCATGCAAACACTTCCATGACAGTCATGTTGTGAAAGACTAACTATATTTCCCTCCATCCTATCCTATCCATTTATTCTATTCTCTCTTTTGACCTTGTCCCTCTTCAAGTGTTTACCTCTAATTACCCACTCCTCTCATTTGTGTTCCCTTCTGTCATCCCCACCACCACTTATCACTTTGCTTCCTACTTTGCTGTAGTGTAAGATATATTTTCATACTGAATTGAGTGTGCTTGCTATTCCCTCCTTAAGCCAAATCTGATGAGAGCAAGGTTCACTCTTTCCCTCTCACCTCCCCCCTCTTCCCCTCCATTGAAAAAGCTTTTTCTTGCCTCTTTTATGTAAGAGATGATTTACCCCATTCTATTTTTCCTTTTCTCCTTTTCTTAATATTTTCCTCTCACACCTTAATTTAATTTTTTTTAGATATCATCCTTTCATATTCAACTTACCATGTGCGCTCTGTCTGTATATATAATTCCTCCAACTACCCTGATACTGAGAAAAATCTCAAGAGTTACAAATATTATCTTTCCACGTAGGAATGTAAACAGTTCAACTTTAGTAAATCCCTTATGATTTTCTCTTTTCTGTTTACCTTTTCATGCTTCTCTTGATTCTTGTGTTTGAAAATTGTATTTTCTATTCAGCTCTGGTCTTTTCATCAAGAGTGCTTGAAAGTCTTCAACTTCATTGAATGACCAATTTTTTCCTTCAAGTATTATACTCAGTTTTGCTGGTGATTCTTGATTTTAATCCTAGCTCCTGGAATATCATATTCCAAGTCTTTCGATCACTTAATGTAAAGGCTGCTAGATCTTGTGTTATCCTGATTGTGTTTCCACAATACTTGAATTGTTTTTTCTGGCTGCTTGTAATATTTTCTCCTTGACCTGGGAGCTCTGGAATTTCTACAGTATTCCTAGGAGTTTTGGTAATCTCTTTCAGGAGGCAATTGGTGGATTCTTTCAATATCTATTTTACCCTCTGGTTCTAGAATATCAGGGCAGTTTTCCTTGATAATTTCTGGAAAGACTATGTCTTTTGATCATGACTTTCAGGTAGTCCAATAATTTAAAAAATGTCTCTCCTGGATCTGTTTTCCAGGACAGTTGTTTTTCCAATGAGATATTTCACATTGTCTTCTATTTTTTCATTCCTTTCATTTTGTTTCATAATTTCTTGTTTTTCCATAAAGTCATTAAGTTCCATCTGCTCCATTCTAATCTGTAAGGAATTATTTTCTTCAGTGAGCTTTTGGACCTCCTTTTCTATCTGGCCAGTTCTGCTTTTTAAGGCATTCTTCTCCTCATTGGCTTTTTGGATCTCTTTTGCCATTTGGGTTAGTATATTTTTTAAGATGTTATTTTCTTCAATAATTTTTCGGGTGCCCTTTAGCAAACAGTTGATTTGTTTTTCATGATTTTCTTGCATCTCTCATTTCTCTTCACAATTTTTCCTCTGCTTCACTTACTTGATTTTCAAAATCTTTTTTGAGCTCTTCTACAGCCCGAGAGCAATTCATGTTTTTCTTGGAGGCTTTGGATATAGGAGTTTTGACTTTGTTGTCTTCTTCTGTTTGTATATTTTGGTCTTCCTTGTCGCCAAAGTAAGATTCTATAGTCTGATTCTTTTTTTTTGGTTTTTGCTCATTTCCCCAGCCGTTTAGTGGACTTTTGAGTTCTTTGCCAACTTAGTTTTCTGTTTTCAGTGGAGCTGGGGGTAGGGGTGTACTGTCAGCCACTCGATCCCCCCACAATCTGTGGGCCTAGAGCTCCAGAAACAGCAACTGCTAACTGTCCCTGCTGCAGCTGTTATGGGTCTTCCACCTCCTCCACTGTCCTGGGGTTGGGGCCAGACAACTCTACTCTCTCATATAGATTCAACAGATTTTTTTTCCATTGACCTTCTAATTTGTCCTTGACATTTTGGGGTGGTGAAGTCTGGAAACCACCACAGGTTCCAGTAATGCACTACCCCCTAGACCTGCTCAGGTCCTGTCTGTGCCTGCACGGCCAGTGATGGACTGCACTCTGCTCTGAGTGCTGCACAATAGAAGCTTCCCATTGAGTTTCTAAACTGTCTTGGGCTGCAGATTTGCTTCACTCCATCATTCTGTGGGTTCTGAAGCTCCAGAATTTGTTTAGAGTTCTTTTTTACAGGTATTTGACTGGGTTTGGGGAGAGCTCTAGTAAGTCTCTGCTTTTATGCCACCATCTTGGTTCCACCCCTCCCTTACCCCTTTTCTTTAAGAATTTTACTTCCTCTTTGAAATTTTTGCTAAAAATCTAGTTCTTATAATCAGTTTTAAGACTTTTTATAAATTTAAATTCTGCTTTTATAATAACTAAGTGCCCTAGAGACTTTCCTATATTGTTCTGTTGATAAGAATCTCCATTCAGGAGCTTACTTGCCTCCAAGAAAAATTGGATCAAGGCCAAGGTTGGGAGCCCTTACTTGGCTCCTAGGTGGCTCACCAATTATTGTGATAAAAATCTGCGTTAAAGAGAAACTAAGGCACAAAAATTATAAGCATGATCAATGTATGGCTAGCAATAAATTGGATCCAAGACTGCTTAGTAGTCAAGGATACATCTGATAGATCATCTCTTCTATAGTATTTACACAGTGATTATACAGACTTATTTCAGTTCTAATTGGTTGAGGCTGTTCACATCAGTTTCTCACCCAGTGGACCAAAATCCCAGGACTAACATCCTTTGGAAAGCCTCATGGTGGGCAAACATCCTGTTGCAAGATTGACTCATCTCCCACCTCACCCGCCCCCCCCCCCTCCCCATGGTCAGCAAAAGCTCACAGATTAAATTTTTATAGTTAGATTTTATCCCAGAGTAATAGGAAAGTTAAACTCTTATAGATGTACAATCAAGTCTGAATTTGATTCACCAATATTAATTCTGATTAGATATGCTGATTAGACACAGTTCTCAAAGAATTTCAATTATATAATTTCACAACAGGCAGCTGAGGTTACAGGTTTTAGGGAGTTCAAACTCACAATTAACACATAATGTATTGATTGATCCTTAATACATAATACATGGAATATAATAGAAAATAAGTTGGGGCATCAATTTTCAGTTACACATAGGCATACAAAATTTCTTCAATTGATTTTCATGTGGCATAGTTTTTTATGCATTCCCTATTATCATGGCCAACCTTTCTGCATTTCAGTTTGCCAGTGACAAATTGTGACATAGAGGCAAAATATTATGGTACCTAGATAGACCATCCATCCAAAACCCATCCATACTATCAATTTTGAGAGAAAATGGGAAGGACAGTATGGATGACAGCAAGGTGGTACAGTACTAGATTTGAAGTCAGAAAGCTCTGAGTTCAAATCCTGTTACAGAAACTTATTAGCTGCATGATAATGGAAAAGTCTTTGATGTGTCAGATGCATCTGACTACTAAGGAACCCATTTTATTGATATTGGCTAGCATTACTAATAAATTGATCATGCTTAGAACTTTATGCCTCAGTTTCTCTTTAACACAGCTTTTTATCACTACAGTTGGTGTGCCAGCAAAGAGCCATGTGAGCATCCCCAGTCCCCTTCTCAGAAGAATGTTTCTCAAACCTCTGTCTGACTCAGTTTCTTAAAGTGTAAAATGGGCTTACTAATAGCACCTACTTCACAAGTTGTTAAAAGGACTAAATGAGATAGCATATATGTGTGTACGTGTGTGTGTGTGTGTGTGTATGACCCTATATAAAGGCTAGCTATTATTTTTATATGACAGCATGATGTCACTAAACCTCATTATCATCATCTAGGGGGATAACTTATTTCTCGTTTGTTTCATAGGTATCTTGATCGATATTTAGAGGAGTTCATGACATCTGCTGAGAAGTACTTCATGGTTGGCCAGAGAGTCATATTTTACATCATGGTGGATGACTACTCTAAGATACCTTGGATACAGCTGGGTCCCCTTCGTACATTTAAAGTATTTGAAATCAACAGAGAGAAGAGATGGCAGGATATTAGCATGATGCGCATGAAGACCATTGGGGAACACATTATAAATCACATCCAGTATGAAGTTGACTTCCTCTTCTGCATGGATGTGGATCAGATCTTCAAGGATGATTTTGGGGTAGAAACTCTGGGTGAGTTAGTAGCTCAACTCCAGGCATGGTGGTATAAGGCCGATCCCAGTGAGTTTACTTATGAGAGAAGACCTGAATCTGCAGCATATATCCCTTTTGGCCAGGGAGATTTCTATTACCATGCAGCCATTTTTGGTGGCACACCCCTTCGGGTTCTCAACCTCACCCAGGAATGCTTCAAGGGAATTCTTCAGGACAAGAAAAATGACATTGAAGCTGAGTGGCATGATGAAAGCCATCTCAACAAGTATTTCCTTCTCAATAAACCCACAAAAATCTTATCACCAGAATACTGCTGGGACTACCATATAGGCACCTCCTCAGACATTAGACTTGTCAAGATTGCTTGGCAATCAAAAGAGTATAATGTGGTTAGAAATAACTCCTGATATTTTTGATGGGATGGTAGTAAGTTTCTGGATTAGAGTGCCTATCATTCTGACTAATTCCTCAAAGCAGTTGCACTTAAAAAAGAGTAAAGCCAAAAAAATTACAAAAAATCATCACCTCACTCAAAATCAAATTCACAAAACCTCTTCTTTCTTTATAATTTTCAATCTTCTGCATGGGCAATACTGGATAAAGAACTTATGTATGGAAATTATATGTAAATACACACTGATTTTTTTTAATCTGCTGTGGGTCATGGGGAAATATTTTGACCTTAATAAAATATGACTAAATAGATTATGTCATAAATATGCAAAGTCAGAAACACTCTTATTCTGTAAATGAAATTCAATCATCCAAAGGTTGGTAAGGAAGATCTAAGTCGTGGATTGGTTCCTTATGACTTTGTAATGTATTGCTCTCTCTTTATCTAGCCTGAAGAAGGATGGTGACATCTGCCTTGTGCCAATACTTTATAAAGACTATGGGCTATGACATAACCCAAGTTTACAATTCTTAGTTGACTATCAATGGCATGTTGCCTGAACCTATTTGAGGACTGTGGTCATTCCTGATCAGAAAGTGATGTGTTCATGTGCGAAGTTTGTAGAAACATTAGGAGATACAACTTGCCAAACATGAGGAGTTTTCATAATGATGCCCAGGGACTTTGTCTCAATGACTCTTCCAGGACTCGGTATTAAACATCTATTCAGCAAGAGGCAGATTAGCTACTAAGTGAGTATTAAACCATCTGCATGAGCTAAGAGGGCTAGAAAATGTAAAACAAGTCTAGAGACTGGTCTGTGGCACTGCTACATTAGATCCCATTGGTGCATTGAACATGGTAGAGACATGAGATTGGTGTTTAATAACCTGTGTTAAAGGAGTGAGGAAGGTATCCTGGTTCCTTATTTCCAGTGGACACAACAAATTCACAGAGCTACCTAATGACTCTCCCACAGGCTAATGTTCACCTTTACGTATCTTGTTTTGTACTTATATACAGCTATAGTTTCCATCTCATGGTTTTCACACCCGGAGTGAGGAGAAGAGGTAGAGACAGAGAAAGGACCAGTGCAGATTAGAAGGAGAGGGTGAGAAGCTTTAAGTTCTTTACTTTGGGCTTCCTCCAAACAAGAGAAAGTCAATGTGAATGCTCTGTTATTCAACTATTACCACCAGTGCCACTGGGATTAGACAATGCCTGAGCATCAAGGGTGGAAGAAATAAAAGATAACAAGTGAATGATTGTAGGCCCTCAAAAATGGAATTCTATGTGAATTATTATGAAAGCAAATGCAGATGGCAAGGTTAGCCTTTCCTTCTAATAGCCATCATTCTTGCAAAAGACATCAGTATCCTCTGAGAAAGACTGTAAATGTCCTTAAACCTCATTGGTAATTGAGCCACTAGCTCACTGAGAAGGCAGGAGAAGGAATGTATACTGATATTTATTTTCCTAGCTTTCTCTTGTGTTCTAGCTCCTTAGTTTCCAAGTAAGTATCTCCAGGGCCTATTTGTCATTGCATATCTCATGCTGACTACTGTGTAGTGGCTACTTTGACACAGTGTAGCAGTAGTTAACAGGAACATTTTCCTGCTTCCTCTCCGTATCTAACATTTTCTTTGTAAAAAAATAAATTATAAAATGTTAAATACCTGCAGGGAAAAGTAGATCATATGTCAGTAAAGCCCTTGTGATCTCCATAAATATTAGTCAATCCATTTTAGACTAAATTTGGATGAAAGAGGAATAAGATACCCACCCTTCACTCAACATGATGTATTCTGAGTGTTCTGGTATCAGGTTTAAGAGAACTTTATGGGGAGTTGCTGATTAGTTTTCTTTTGCTTTTTTTTAAGGAAAGAGTCATTGGAATTCCAATTGGAACAAATTCAGTATATCTTTAATGATTGTTTAGAGCTTTTAATATCATTTAAAATGTAAAACAAAATAAATTATTTTCTCAGAATGTACTGGTGTATTCATTGATTATGCATGCCACAATCAGCCATTTTGTCATTTTCCACACAACTGATCTCCTGGATTTCATTGCCTCTAGTAGCTTATCTTCCTGCAAACTTGCATCAACTCTGAAAAATCAAATATTTGTATATCCCCTTCCCTTGGGACCCCCCTTCCATCTGATTGGAATAGGTTGAGGGCAGACATCTGAGAGTTCCTCTTGTTTCTTCCATTTAAGGAAGGGCCCAGGGCAGCCCTCTCATCATTTCTTACCTGCCTGCATGTCTTCATCATGTTCCAATGCTGATTACCTTCCCATTTCCCCCTCCTTTTGGCTTCTTTTTATTTGTTGTCTTTCCTTATTACGCTGTGAGCTCCATGGGGGCAGAGACTATCTTTTTTTTTTGCCTTTGTATCTTGACGCTTAGCACAGTATCTGGCACATAGTAGATGGTTGTAATAAATGTTCATTGACTGCATGCATGCATGTCTTTCCTAAGAAATTGAGAGTTGACAGTATTGGTGGTACTTTCTAGGAGCTGAAATTGATCATATTAAATTTGGGGTTCAGTTCATTTTAGGGCTCTGCAGATTTGTATAATTATTGATAGGTAGAATATAAAAATTAGAAAGATGAAAAATTAGACCTAGAAGAATATATGAATGAATGAGTGAATGAATGAATAATGAATGAATGAAAGATGCATTTATTAAACACTTACTATGTACAAAGTCCTGTTCAGAGTTGAGGTAGAAATAGGAAAGGCAGGGAGGGACAGTCTTTTCTCAAGGAAAACTATCTAACCCCCACATGCTAATGGGAAAGACAACAAATAGATTTGAGGTGCATGTCAAATGCAAAGGTCCTATGAATCTTAGGGAACAACAGCAAAGCATCATCATTAATATCATTGCTATTGCTAATTACATTCATATGTAAAGATGGCTTGGGTAACAACAGGCTTTCCCTCTTCTAGAGTAAATGCCTTATAAAATGGTCATTTAAAAAATAAAGAACTTTTATTGTCTTTTTTGTCTATTTCACTTGAAAGCTAAAATTTCCATATCTGCCATTTCTTTCTATTACACAAGGTACTTGACCAATAACTTTGTTATTTCATTTATTTTAAAAAAGTGTTGGTATCTTTTGTTTTTCCTCAGCACCTTCATTTCCCTATGTCTTTCGCTGTTTCCCTCCCAAAAGTTATCCCTTATAATAAATAATAAGAAGGGAAAGGGAAGCAATTCAACTCATCACATCAAATAATTCTGTGAATAAATGCAGTGTTCCACACCCAGACTCTACCATCTTTGCAAAGAGATGAGGAAAGGGAATTCTTATTTCTCTTCTTTAGGGCCAAGCTTGGTCACTATGCAGCAACTGCATAGTATAGTTCCTTTCTTTTTATTTTTTGTCCTTTCCATTTAAACTACTCATTGTGCATGTTGTTTTCTTGGTTTTATTTTGCTTCATTATTTCATATAGGTCTTCCCATGATTATTCACATTTATCATTTCCTGAGATTCAATAATATTCCATTTTGTTCATATACCACCATTGCAGTCATTCCCCAATTGATGGGCATCTACTCTGATTAAAGTGTTTGCTGCCACAAAAAGGAGCAGCCTCTTGTTATAATTGAGAGCCCTTGTGTGCCTAGAACCAGTCCTCTCTTAAGAATATGAGGGCCAGTTTTGGGAGCTATAATATAATGGTGGAATAAAGGACCCTACTCTCTCAAATTCCACTCCAAACAACTTTAAAATAACACCTCAAATCAAATTCTGGTATGTCAGAACCAAGAAAAGTATGGAGTAAAACCATTTTCCAGCCAAAGACAATGTAAGAAATCAGCAGAAAATGTCTATCACACTGAGGCGGAATACAGTGCAGGTTACCCCCTCCTCTCTCCCCCCAAGTCCAGCAGCAGGCCTTAGAGGCAGCTGATTAGTAGCAGCAGGAATTTCTGGTACTCTCAGCCCATAGATGGTAAAGGGTAACTAGTTAGAGATTTAAAAATTACAAAGGATCCTTTGCTGGTGAAGGCTTCAGCCCCCTTTGTTCTGCTCATATGCAGTTTGGGGTCACAGTCCCAGAGGAAGAGGAGCACTAGTGCTTGGGGTGGAAGGGGAGCAGACACCCTGGTCACAGTTCCTGGGCAAAGAAGAGCGCTTGTGGTTGCTCACAGGGGAGTGGGGACCCTGGTCTCAGTTTCAAGGCAGAAAGAAACACTAGCACTTGTAACTGCAGCAGTGCAGGACAACAGGTCACAGTTCCACGAACAACAGAAGCACTTGTGGCAACAGGAGAATAAGATCCCTTCCTGGGTAAAGACCAGAGAGCAGTGACTACACTTTTCCTTAGATCCTCCTTAGATCATCCACTTAGGAGGAGTCAAAAACATACAGCCCCTCAGAAGGAACTCTGAAAACAGCAGCACAAAAGTGTGCCCTCCATCCTAGAAACATAGCCCAATTTTAACATAAAGTTATAAGTGTGAAAAATGACTGGAAAAAATTAACAAAAAAAAAATAGAAAACTCACCATAGAAAATTACTATGGTGACAAAAAAGATCAAGACATAAAGACAGAAGACAACAATGTCAAAACAACTACAAGCAAAGTATCAACAGGGAAGAAATACAAATTGGACACAAGCCCAACAAGAATTCCTGGAAGATCTCAAAAAGAATTTTAAAAATCAAATGAGAGAGACAGAATTAAAAGCTGGGAAAAGAAATGAGTGTGACACAAGAAAATTATGAAAAACATCAACAGTTTGGCAAAGAAAATACAAAAACTCACTGAAGAGAATTCTTTTTCTTTATTTATTTGTTTTAAGTTTTCAACATTCATTTCCAAAAAATTTTGAGTTTCAAATTTTCTCCCCATCTCTCCACTCCCCCTACCCCAAAATGCCAAGCATTCTAATTACCCCTATCACCAATCTGCCCTCCCTTCTAACATCCCTCCCTTCTCTTATCCCCATCTTCTCTTTTGTCCTGTAGGGCAAGATAAATTTCTATACTCCATTACCTGTATTTTGTATGCAAGAACAATACTCAACAGTTATTCCTAAAACTTTGAGTTCCAATTTCTCTTCCTCCCTCCCTCCCCACCCATCCCCATTGGGAAGGCAAGCAATTCAATATTGGCTATATATATGTAGTTTTGCAAATGACTTCTATAATAGTCATGTTGGTCCATCCTATAGTCCATCCTATCCTGCCCCCCATTTCTTCTATTCTCTATTTTGACCCTGTCCCTTCCTAAGAGTGTTGACTTCTAATTGCTCCCTCCTCCCATTGCCCTCCCTTCCATCATCCCCCTTACCCTGCTTATCCCCTTCTCCCCCCCTTTCCTGTATTGTAAGATAGGTTTTCATAGCAAAATGAGTGTGCATTTTATTCCTTCCTTGAGTTAATGTGATGAGAGTAAGCTTCATGTTTTCTCTCTCATCTCCCCACTTTTCCCCACCATTGAAAAGTATTTTTCTTGCCTCTTTTATGAGAAATAATTTGCCCCATTCCATTTCTCCCTTTCTCCTCCCAACATATTCCTCTCTCATCCCTTAATTTCATTTTTTTAGATATGATCCCATCCTATTCAACTCACCCTGTGCTCTCTGGCTCTCTCTCTCTCTCTCTCTCTCTCTCTCTCTCTCTCTCTCTCTCTCTCTCTCTCTCTTTCTGTAATCCCACCAACTACCCAGATACTGAAAAAAATTTCAAGAGTTACAAATATTGTCTTTCCATGTAGGAATATAAACAGTTCAACTTTAGTAAGTCCCTTATGATTTCTCTTTCCTGTTTACCTTTTCATGCTTCTCTGGATTCTTGTGTTTGAAAGTCAGATTTTCTTTTCAGTTCTGGCCTTTTCATCAAGAATGCTTGAAAGTCCTCTATTTCACTGAATGACCATTTTTTCCCCTGAAGTATTATACTCAGTTTTGCTGGGTAGGTGATTCTTGGTTTTAGTCCAAGTTCCTTTGACTTCTGGAATATCATATTCCATGAAGAGAATTCTTAACAAGCATAATTGATTAAATGGAAAAAGAAGTACAAAAATTCCCTGAAGAAAATAATTCCTTAAAAATTAGAATTGGGCAAATGAATGTTAACAATTCCATGAGACATCAAGAAACAAACAAAATCAAAACAATAAAAACAATAGAAGAAAATGTGAAATTTCTCCTTGGAAAAATAACTGACCTAGAAAATAACTGACCTAGAAAAAGTAACTCTCCTAATTCTAGGAGAGATACTTTAAGAATTATTGAACTACCTTAAAGCCATGATAAAAAAAAAAAAAAAGAACCTAGACATAATCTTTCAAGAAATTATTAAAGAAAACTGCCCTCTTGTCCTAGGACCAGAGGGTAAAATAGAAATTGAAAAAATCTCCCTATCATCTCCTTAAGGAAGTTCCAAAAGTAAAAATTCCAGGAATATTATAGTAAAATTGCAGCGCTCCCAGGTCAAGGAGAAAATATTACTAGCAGCCAGAAAAAAACAACTCAAATACTGTGGTTCCACTGTCAGGGTCAGGCAAGATTTAGCAACTTCCACATTAAAGGTTTTGGAAGTCTTGGAATTTTGGAAATTTTGGAAAACAAAGGAACTAGGATAGCAACCAAGAACCACCTACCCGACAAAACTGATTATAATCATCAGGGGGAAATGAATATTTAATGAAATAGAGGACTTTCAAACATTCCTGATGAAAAGACTAGAGCTGAATAGAAAATTTGATTTTCAAATACAAGACTCAAGAGAAACATAAAAAGGTAAACATGAAAGAGAAAGCATAAGATTCAATAAATTTAAACTGTTTACATTCCTAGATGGAAAGATAATACTTGTAACTTCTAAGAACTTGATCAGTACTAGGGCAGTTACAAGAAGTATATATAGATAGAAGGCATGGGTATGGGTTGACTATCATGGAATGATTTCAGAAAAATAAAATTAAGGGGTGAGGAAGAGATACACTGAGAGGAGGGAAAAGGGAGAGATAGAATGGGGTAAATTATCTCATGTAAAGGACAAGAGGAGCTTATATAGCAGAAAGGAAGATGAGGGAGGTGGCAGGCAATGTTTGAACCTTACTGTCATCAGAATTGGCTCAAAGAGGAAATAACATACAAACTGAGTTGGATATAGAAATCTATATTACCCAACAGAAGTAGGAAGGGAAGCGAATAAGAGAAGGGGCAGTGGGCTAGTAGAAGAGACAGTAGACTAAGGGAAGCAGTGATCAGAAGCAAAAGAGACTTTCAAGGAGGAATAGGGGAAAAAGAAAACAGCTAAATGGGAAAAAAGAGGATGGACAGAAATGCACAGTAATCATTACTGTGACTATGAATGGGATCAACTCACCCATAAAATGGAAGTGTAAGCAGAATGGATTAAAAACCATTGCTTTGTCTGAACAAAGCAAAAGCAAAAATAAATCCAACTAAAAGACGTAAACAAGGAAACTACATTTCTCTAAAAGGTAAAATAGACAATGAAGTAATGTAAATACTAAACATATATGCACCAAATCGCATAAAATTCAAATTCAAGGAATAGTTAAATGAGTTACAGCTAGGTGGTACAGTGGATAGAGCACCAGACTTGGAGTTAGGAAGACCTAAGCTCAAATCTGGCCTCAGATACTTACTCACTGTGTGAACCCTTGGCAGGTCACTTCTGTTTGCCTCAGTTTCCTCATCTGTAAAATGAGCTGGAGAAGGAAGTGACAAACTACTCCAGTATCTTTGTTAAGAAAACCCCAAATGGAGACATGACCAAAATGACTCAACAACAACAGCAACAGTTAAAGGAAGAAATAAGACAGTAAAATTATACTGGTGGGGGGACTTCAATTTTCCTCTCTCAGAACTAGATAAATCAAACCATAAAATAAACAAGAAAGAAGTTAAGAAGACAAAGAGAATTTTAGGAAAGGATAGACCTCGGGATGAAATTGAATGGGACTAGAAAGAAACATGTCTTTATTTAGCTGTACTTATCATTTTCACAAAAATTGACCAGGCATAAAAATCTCATAACCAAATGTAAAAAAGCAGAAATATTAAATGCATCCTTTACAGCTCATAAGATTATAGAAGGGCCATGGAAACACAGATTAAAAATTAATTGGAAATTAAATTATGTAATCCTAAAGAATGAGTGGGTAAAAGAACAAATCACAGAAACAATCAATAATTTCATTGAAGAGAATGGAAGCAGTGAGATAATATACCAACATTTATATACTGCCAAAGTAGTACTTAGGTAAATTGTAGGTTCCTAATTTAGTATTCTTCTTATAGCTTTGTTATTAAAAAGATCAGGATCATAAGGTTTGAGCTAGTTTTCACCACATGACCTAGTTATTGAAAAGAGCAAATATAAGAAGTTATACTAAATTGTATTGAGTCTTGTTACTGACAGAATTTTAGCTGAGTTAACTAGGACTCTGCAGGTGACTTGGAACCAGAGAAACAAATCTACTGGAGACCACTTCAGAGTTTCCCTGAGAATGAGGCCTATTCCAGAATGTCCAAAGGAAGGTGTTTCTAGGGACCACATCTGGGATTCTAGATGAAATGTGTTGATTAATTGAACTTTGAAAGTGGGTTAACCAAGTTAAAAAGATAATTGATGTTATTTAATATTGATGATCATTACCATATTACTTTGGTCTTTTGTTTCATGGTGCTTATGTTTACAAGTTTTCTTGGTGACATTGCTGATATGTAAATCTCCCCTCTAAAATCAGTACATGGCTTGATCTGTAACATATCTTAGTTTACATACAGAGTCTATTTAATAAGGTTTATCTCCGTGGGAGAGACAAGAGATTATGACTCTGTGTATCTAAGTTTATTCAACTTTATGACACTGATAGAAACATGAGATTATGTTTGGTGATACTCATGACCTCAGTATATTTGTCTTTTGTTGTAAATTTAAGTCCTCTAGCTTAAAGCTACTAAGGTTTGCTCAAATTGGTTGGCATGAGCAACAGAGATTAGGATGGTGCATTTGAGGATAAAAAAGGGATCAAAAACTGAGTGTGGTGCTGAACCATACATATTTTGTTGTTCAGTTGTTTCCATTTATATGGGTAACACCAAATGGGGGGGTGGGGGATTATTGAAAGTTATGCTGACTCAGCAATGCATTGTTCTTGGTCTTGTCTGTAAATCAATGTTGGGGGAGGCTTGGTTGGGGTTGACATCAGCCAGTCTGCAGACTTTGTATTCCTACTGTTTATCATGGATCTCTTACCTACTAGACCTCATTGAAAAGATGCTGATGTGAAATGGTTCATTGCCTTCTCTGACATGGATCTATCTATCTTTTTCTCATTATAAAGGTTATCAATATAAGCTAACTTCATCTTGAGTCTCTTTCTGATCCCCAGTGAACATCCCATGGGGGTGTTGACATATTTTAATAAACTCCTTTTAATTCTCTTTGTTTTGAGTTTTACCTCATTAATCAAGGTGAAAGCCTAAACAAAGAATTTTCCCTTTAACAAAGTAAAAAAATGCCATTAAAAAAAGCAAAACGAAATTCCTCGAATAAGAGACTGCCAGGCCTAGAGGCCTGTATTGGGCTACCCGAGTCTTTCTTACCTGTCCCAGGTCTTCGGTTGGCCAAACCGGATGCACATATGAGAGAAAGGACGTTCCAGAGTCGAACAAGGGTTGAGCTTTATTTCAGGGTCTAGTTACAAGTGCAGGGGGGTCTTCCTTAGGAGGAAGAGGGGGAGATTTCCTAAGGAGGCTAGGATCTTAAGGGCTTGGAAATAGAAGTACAAGCGGGGAGAGAGGGGGAGGGGAGAGAGGAAAGAAAAGAAGCGGAGCCTACTGTCCTCTTGGCTCCTCACGTGCTAAGAGAGCTTTCAGGCTTCCTCAATCCTACTTAACCTTCAGCCACACAGTTTGCATCTCAATACCGTGCTGTAGGTAACTAGGTGTGCTCCAATCCGGGACGTCCTCGAGGGCAGGGAGACTCCACCCATCACGTATCTCCCAGGGAGAGGCGGAAATACCCGAGCTAGCCGAGCTAGCTCAGTCTGACCTTCTCGAACCCCCGCTGTTCATGGAGGGCCTCGTAAGACTCTAAGATTTAGAAGTCCCACTTTTACCCGCCCGAGACCGTCCACACGGAATTGAGCTTCCAATCCTCACAAGAGACCATTGACCCTAAAGATATATGAAAATTGCTAATTACTTTTAGTCTTGAGTACAAGTACTCCTTTCTCACCATTGTCTTCATTGAGCAGTTAAAGTGACAGGTAGACAGTGTACATTATTTGGTAGCAAGGGACCAGATTTCAAATATTTTTCTTGAGGTGACCTTGGGCAAGTCACTTGATTTTTCTAGGTCTCATTGGTAAAAGGGTGGTAGACTAGATGAGTTCTAAGAAGTCTTACAACTCTTAATTGATCTCCTATGACTAACCTGCTTCTCAAAGAGACTCTCTGACTTCCTGCTAATTTTCCTGGTTCACAAATACACAGTCCACTAATTACTTGGGGAAGGCTTAAGATTCCTTCAGTCTTTTAATGCTATCTCCCCAGTGCAGGATGAGAGCCACACTCCAAAATTGTTCTCTTCTTCCTTATCTATTACTGCTTTTTGCTTGCAGGCTCTTCTTTTAGGTCTTCTTCAGTCTCCTCTCTAGGTGGCAAAATGAATAGAGTGCTGGGCCTGGAGTCAGAAGACACTTTTTTCTAAGTTCACATCTGGCCTCAGACTAGCTATATGACCCTGGATAAGTCACTTAACCCTGTTTGCCTTAGTTCTTCATCTGCAAAATGAGCTGGAGAAGTAAATGGCAAACCCCTCTAGTACATTCACCAGGAGAATCCCAAATGGTGTCATAATGAGTCAAATATGACTGAAACTACTGAACAACAACAGTTTCTTCCCAGTTGTCCACCCTACCTATTACTATTCATTTATTCTTTGAACAAACATCTATTATACTCCTACTAGGTACAAGCATTGTTTGAGATGTTGGGGATACAAAGACAAAATATAAACTAATTTCTGGCCTCCCAGAACTTGCTTGAGGAAGAGATCAAATACAATATGAACATAGTTAAGTAAAAATAATTTGAGGAGGGGAAGGAAGAATTAATTGCAAACTAGAGGGATAAAGGAGGGTCTCCCAACCTGACTTGAATCTCAAGAAAGCTAAATATTAGAGGGGGCAGGGTGTGAAGAAGGAGTATATTCCAGGCATGTAGGACATCATGTACAAAGGGTGAAAGTAGTAAACAGAATGCCAAATCCAAGCAATTGCAAATAGATCAGTTTGGCTGAAACAAAGAGTAAGCCAAATGGAGTAATATATAATTCAACTAGAGCCAGACTGAAGGACTTTAAATGTCCAGCAGAAGGGTTCACATCTTAGCCAGGAGACAACAGGAAACCAATGAAGATTCACCGAGTAGGGAGTGATTTGATCAGAACTGTACTTTTGGAAGACGATCTTGGCAGCCATGAGAATCATGGATCAGAGAGGGTAGTGACTAAAAACAGGGACACAGTCCTCATTGCAGTTAGGCCATTGCAGCTGTCCAGGTGAGAGGAGAGGGGGTCCTGAATGGTAACAGTGAGTGGAGGAAGAAAATGAATGCAAGAGATCCTGTAGGAGAGAAACAATTTTTGATAAGACAGTCCCTGCCTTCAGGGTTCTGGGGGGAAGAAGGGGTGTCAGACACCAATACAGATACAATATGGAGTAGAAATGTAAAGTGATGAGCTATATGAGGTCTTAGCTAAAGGTCTTTAGCAACTGGATGGAGAGGGAGAAAGAGAAGCACCAAGGGAAGCTCCTAAGGTATAGATAGTAGTTGAGTTGGATTACAAAAGAAGAGTTTATATAGTGGGTTTAGGAGCAATGGATACACTTTTCCCATCCAAGGGGAAAAAATTAAAATTAGGCTATTTTTTTTGAGCAAATGGATAGAAACTTGACCATGGGATCTATAAGCCAAGAGCAAAGTAGGAGCAACCAACACAACATGTGCTGAGGGATTTCTGTTAGAGCTGATTTCTGTAGACCCCAGAGAGCATCATTCTTATACCTCCAAATCTCAGTTTTGCAGTGTGAAGGAGAGGCAGTGGGATTTATGCTTCTCCTGAGGACGTGTTGTCTCCATTATAAGCCCTAGTTTAGAAGGAGGAAAAGGTGAAGCATCATTTAACCCGGAACATTTTTCCAAAAGGAGGAGTGACTTCTTTATGAGTTCAAATCCGGCCTCAGACATTTACTAGCTATATGACCCTGGGCAAGTCACTTAATCCTGTTTGCCTCAGTTTTCTCATCTGTAAAATGAACTGGGGAAGGAAATGACACAATTGAAATGACTGAACAGCAACAAAAATGAACGGAGAATTTACAAGTTCTGAAGAGAATGAGTTTGGCTTGGAGGTCTCTGCATTGTACAGAAAAGAAATAAAACACAAAGAGGGATAGAGGTAGTACCTATGGGATGGGTGAATCACCTTTCAAAACTTCAGTTTCCTTATCTGTAAAATGGGGATGAGAGTCTTGCACTAACTGCCTAATAGGGGTATGTTGAAGATCAAATAAGAAAAGTATATATAAAGGACCTGTTAAAAGAAATCTTTGTTCAGGTTGTACCCTGATTGATAAAGCAAACTCAAGAAGAGAAAGTTAAAAGATTTTATTCATCATGTCAAGGGCATAAGCATTGGGTGGGTTCATCTTGATTAATAAAGCAAACTCAGGAGAAGAAAGTTAAAAATTTATTCAGGGAGTAAATATTAGGTGGGTTAGTGGAGATTTGACTTCTGCCATTGCTTTTTATAGACAAGAGTAAGCAACTTCCATATAAAGGCAAAGGTTATTTTGATTAGAACATCCAATCAAGAGGAGATGGGATTAATGCCACCTCAGCTCCTCCCTATGTATTTTGATTGGACTACATAATTATGAGGAGATAGAATTAGGGAACATCTTAAAAGTTTTAAAGAAGGCTGACTCAGCACAAATAACTGACTGTACATTCTAAAGCCTTAGATAAAGATAAGTTAATACTAATATTATCACAAAAAACATCATTGCAAGATCTGAAACAATAAATCTGTATTGCAGCAAGTCTAGTAAGGTGACCTGCAGATTAAGGTATACATTTCAGTATTCACCCAGACACACAATCCAGACCATGCAGTGGGACCTGAACACCTAGTCACAAAGGTCTACCAGACATCTAGAGTCTTGACCACATCATTGATACCCTCTGTGGTTCATAGAATCATAGCCCTAAAGCTGAAAAGGGTCTTAGAGATCATATAGTCCTTTCCCCTTACTTTACAAATGAGGAAACTGAGACCCATGGAGATTAAGTGCCTAAAGTAACACAGGTAGGAAGTACCAAGGTGGAATGTGAACTCAGGACCTCTGACTAGAGCCATGTCTCTTTCCACCATATCAGATTGCCTGGGCATTTGGTGTTTCTATAAGAGGAAGCATCTTGGATTTCTGAGATGGCAATAGGAGCGCTACTGAGAATCTCAGAGGTTCTATTTTAGGGAGATGGGGAAACAACACAGCAGTATGAACAATGCTCATACCTCATATATAAATGGTTCATAACAGTTACAGAGCTTGTTACCACCAATCACTTGGTTCAGTCTCTGAGCACCCCTTTGAGTTAGGTAGGCCAAAAGTTATTATATAAATATAATCAGATGCTTTCCAAATATATGTATGAATGTATACATAAGTCATATATGTATATATTCATATATATTTATGTACACATACATATCTATGTATCTATACATGTTAAGTGGCTAATTATACTGAGTAGAGCACTGAATTTGGAGTTAGGAGAGATCTGGGTTAGAATCTCTACTCCCACACTTAATAGCCTCTCTGAGTCATAATTCTGTCATCAGCAAAATGGGGCTAATTCTACCTGGAGAGCCTGCCTCAGAGGTCATGTTGCTATGATGAACAAACGAGGTAACTTGGAGATTGTTTTCAAACTTAAATCTCTCTATCAGCTTCAGTTGTTATCATCCCCACTTTAAAGAGTGTGAAATTGAGTTTTAGAAAGGACAGAGGTATAACTTGTCCACATTTTGATCTGAATTTGCTGTAGGTTTTTCAATCTATTCTTCATCTCCCCCACCCACCCACCCATTGCAGGAAAGAAAAATGTTCTCTAAAGGAAAAAATGTTCTATTCCTGCTGATTTTTTTTCTGTTTTGGTCTTACTTTGGGAATTTCTTCTGGTGACTTCACAGTCTGGCTCAAACCTATGTTTCCAGTCTGATTTCATATTACTGCCCTTTATGTAACTCTATGTTCCAGCCAAACTGCCCTGCTTACTGTTTCTGGCATGACACTTTAATTTCCTCATGCACAACATTCCTACTCCTTCCTTTGGACCTTCACACAAGCTGTCCCCATGCCTGGGATTCTCTTCCTCCACCTCTTGGAACCCCTAGCTATCTTCCAGGCTCAGTTCAGGTGCCACATTCCATAAGAGGCCTTTCCTGATGTCCCAAATGGTTACTGCTCTCCCCTTCATAAGTAATCTGCTTTTATTTGATATGTATTTTATAATGGCTTTGGCATAAATGTGGCTCATCTCCTCCAATCCCCAACCAAATGGAAATTCTTTGAGGACCAAGACTGTTTGGCGTTTGTTTTTGTGTCTCCAGAGCTTAGCATAGTCCCTTGAACTTGAATAAATGTTTTTTGAATTTAATTAAATAACTTGAATCAGCCAAGATGATATTTTATGTAGGTGTTTTAAAATATATTTTATTTCTAATTTATGGAATAAAATAAGCATTTCTATAATGTAGCATAATAAAAAAGATGATTCCACATGAAACTTCAAATCCATTATGAACAGCTTGCTATTCCTTTTAAACATATAATTAAGTTATGTTAATTTCTTTTTTCTTTTTTTCCTTTTTTCCCTTCCCCTTCCCCCAACTTAGAGAAGGCTACCATTAGACACAAATAGGTATATAGATATAAAATTATTCTATACATATTTCTATTTATTAGTTCTTTCCCTGGATGTAGATAGTATCTTTTTTCATGTCTTTTATAGATAATTTGGATATTTATAATAATCAAAATGACTTATTTGCTCAGTTGTTCTTAAAACAATGTTGCTGCTCCTATATGTAACATTCTCTTGGTTCTACTTATTTCACTCTTCATTATTTCATGCAGATCTTTCCATGTTTTTCTAAACTCATTGAGCTCATCATTTCTCATAGCACAGTAGTATTCCATCACAAGCATGTACCATATGGGTATTTTAAAAAATTAGTTACACATAATATATTAAATGAGGTATTTCCCCTCACCCTCTTCCAGTAGCAGCTATCTCAAACTCAAAGTAGCATTCTAGAGCAGTGGTTTTTAACCTGAGGAACATAAGCTTTTAAAATATTGATTAGTATTGCATTATAATCAATTTCCTTTATAATGCTATCTATACATTTTATTTTATGCATTTACAAACATTATTCTGAGAAGAGGTCCCTAAGCTTCACTAGGCTGCTAAAAGATTCCATTCCAAAGAAAAAAGTAAGAACTCTTGGGTTACATGAGCTGTAACGTAAGTAATTTGATCTTAAGAAGCTTGGAAGAGTCTGAACTTCTGTAGAAGAGAATCCTTCAGCTCAGGCTGTCTCTGAAGAAGACTTAAAATGTGGAATTTTCTGCATAGAGTAAGCATCTAATGTTTGCTTCACTTCAACTTGAACATGGAAACCTCAGATTTGGAAGTAACACTTGATATTATCTGTCCAATTGTTCACTCCTTTTAGGAAAGGTCGCTAGAATAAACTTGCAAAGTGGTCATCTGCTCTCTGCTTAAAAGCTTCTGTTGACTGGGAGCTTACTACCACACTTCCTGCCATTATTGGACAGCTCTCCTTAGAAAGTTCTTCAAGGAGGGAAAGGAGGGGAGAAAATTTAGAATTCCAAATCTTATAAAAGTGAATGTTACACTAAAAATAAAGAAATAATAGATTGGAGGGGGAGAGAATAAAGAAAGATAAAAGGGGGAAAAAAAGAAAGTTCTTCCTTACTGATTCAACTATTTTGTAGAGCAATTGGAAACTATGCCCAAAGGGCTATAAAACCATGCATACCTTTTGAGCTAGTGATGCCACTACTAGGTCTGTATTCCAAAAAAGTTTTTTTTTTAAAAGGAAAAGGACTTATATGTTCAAAAAATATTGATAGCAGCTCATTTCTGACTGAAAGGAATTAGAGATTGAGGTAATGCCCATCAATTGGGGAATGACTGAATAAGTTATGGTATGTGATTATAATGGAATATTATCATGCTATAAGAAATGATGAGCAGGGTGCTCTCAGAAAAACCCTGAAAAGACTTGCATGGACTGATGCAAAGTGAAATGTATTATATACAAAGTAACAACAATATTGTAGGATGATCAGTTGTGAATGACTTAGCTATTGTCGGTAATACAATGATCCAAGACAACTCTGAAGGACTTATGATGAAAAATGCTATCGATCCCCCTGATGACTGAATACAGATTGAAACATACTTTTTTTTACTTTATTTTTCTAGAGTTTTTTTCTGTTTCCCTTCACAATATGACCATTGTGGATATGTTTTGCATAACTACACATGTATAGCCCACATCAAATTGCTTGCCTTGTTAATGAGGCAGGATGGGAAGGGAGGAAGGGAGAGAATTTGGAACTCAAAATTTTAAAAACTAAGGTTAAAAATTGTTTTCACATGTTACTGGAGGAAAATAAAATACTTAATTTTTTTTTAGGAGAAGAAAGTTCTTCCTTATTTGCAACCAAATTCTTTTTCTTCTTTACTTCCATACTTTAATCTTATCTCTTCTGTCGTCTAGAGCCATCCTTCCAATGACAGTCATTAACATCCCTGAACACAATTTTTGTGGGTCTTCTTCAATCTAACTACTCCCAATGCCTTCAGCATATTCTTCCTATGACATGGCATCCAGACCCCTTAATAAGCATTTTTGGAACAGTCCTTAACACTGTGCAGAGCACTAGGAAAGATACCACAGTTTAGCAGTCTAAGTCCTCCCTTCCACAGAACTTATAATTTTGTATGTGTTTATGATATAGAGACAACTCTTATTCAAATAATCACACATGAGGTGTACTGTAAAGAGTCACAAAATAAAGTGCTAAGTAAGAAGAAAGGGTATAAGGTTGTTACTAACCAGAAATACCAGGAGAGACTACATGAGAGGACGACAATAGATCTAGTTAATCTAGATCTATTGAAAAAAATAGAAAGATGGGGGCTCAATGATCATACAGTTACATGGATGCAGAACTAGTTGGTTGTCCCCACTCCAAGAGTTATCACCAATGGTTTCACATCAACATGACAGGAGGTTTCCAGTAGAATTCGTCTCAGGAATCTATGGTTTGGTGATGGATGAGTGAAGGACAGTGAAGAGTTGAGTCCATATCATGTGAAAATTTATTAACAGAGCTGGTAGTATTTAGTGTGAGAAAGAGATCGTTTGGAGAACTGGACATGAAAATTGTGTTCAATCTCAAGAGAGATATTATGATATTATGCAGAAAGAGAATTGAATTTGTTCTATTTGGCCCCAGAAGGCAGAACTAGATAAATTGACAGGGGTTACACAAAGGCAAACAAGACTGAAGTCAGGAAAAACTTCGTAGGATTTAGAACTGTCCAAAAGTAAAATGGACTGCCTTAAGAGGTGGTGGATTTCCCTTCCTTGGAAGTCTTCCAGCAAAGGTTAGAAGACTACTTTCTGAATATGTTATAGTGGGGATTCCTTCTTGATATGAGGTGAACTAGATAGCCAACAAGGTCCTTTCAAACTCTCAAATTCTGAAATTCTATGATTATATGAAGGACATGCCCTTTACTTTGGATTTTAAAGAACAGGTGAAAAGAAACAATAACAAAGATAAAACTTATTGTTGTGTAAATATAATGACCATGATTAACCTCAAAGAACCAATATGAGAATGTGCCCCTCTTTTTTGAAAAAGTGGAGGCCTATGGATATGGAACTTTTATATGTTGTCTGGCTTGGTTGGTGTGTTGGTTAGCTTTGCTGAATTTCCTTTTCCCCTCCTCTTTCTTTTATTTTTTGTTATAAGGTATGACTCTCTAAGTAGGAGGGCAACTAGGTAGCACAATAAATAAAGCATTGGGCCTGGGGTCAGGATGACATGAGTTCAAACCTGGATTTAGACACTTATTAGCTGTGTGAGCCTGGACAAGTCACTTAACCCTATTTGCTTCAGTTTCCTCATTCATAAAATGAGGTAGAGAAGGAAATGGCAAACCACTCCAGTATCTTTGCCAAGAAAACCCCCCTCCTGGTGAGTCACATATGACTGAAAAAAGGATGACTAAGCAACAATTCTATATGGGAGAGAAGGGAGGAGTATATTGGGAAATGAAGGTAATGTAACAATAGAAGATTTCAATAAAAATTTTAAAAGTAAAGACAATAAAAATTCAACGAATGAAGAGTGAGAGAGAGGCCATTCCAGGTATAGGGAGAAGTTGCTTGAGGATAGAGAAGCAAGAGAATGCAGGATGCATTAGGCAAAAAGAAAACAGTGCGGGTTAGCTAGAGTATAAAGTTCAATTAATCTGTTCATGGTCTTCGGCACATGAACCTGGACCTGAAGGTTATAGTCTCCACAGAGATATAGTGTCCATTGAGTGCTAGTTCTTGGATTGAGTATAAAGAAACCAATCCTGCTCCACTAACCCCCTGTAAAATCTAGACCTCAGGAATGACTTTCTCAAAATTAATGTTCTACTTTTACCCAAGAATCATTGCTTTTATGATTTATTAATTGCATGTTTCATTTATTTTTCACCAATTGCCTATTTTAAATTAGGACACTAAATGAGAATCAAGCCTTTTTTGTTGTTTCAACCCCACAGCAAGGAGTATGGTTGGTTTGTTAAACTAGAATGGGAAAAAGGATAAGCTCAAAGAAGGGAGAGGACCATTGCTTGGGATAGAAGGGATGATGCTGAAGAGAGATAATGCTGAATGGTTGAACTCTTAGTTTGTTTCGGGGACTAGTTTGGTTTTATGGACTGAAAAGAACAAAACAAAAATGGCTGAGAGCTGATGAGTAAAAGTAAGCCAAAATAAGGAGGAAAATAGGAAAAGGGCGGGTAATCATCTTCTGTGAGCCTGGCCCTGAAGAGTGTATCCCAGGGTACTGAACAAAAGTGTGAAAACTGAGTTCCTGTCAGGGAGCTTTGAGAGACTGTGATGAACAAGACAGGTGCTGTAGGCTTTGAGAAGGGCAAATGCCCCAGTCTTCAAAAACAGGTGTAGAGTGGACTCTGCATATGGGTTGAATGAGCTCAATTTCAATTTGAGACAAAATTTTGGAATATTTTATTAAAGGGCTGGTTATTGAATGACTACGACATTAGATGACCAAAACAATCTGCTTTATTTTTACTGTGTCAAGTTTAATATACACTTTATTTTTGAAATGTAATATTTAGAAATTCAATTTATTATTTTGGTATCCAAATTCTTTCTCTCTCACTTTCTCCTCCTCCCATTGAAAAAGCAAGAAAAACAAAATCTATTATAAACAGCCTGAATAATTTAATGAGGAACAGGTCATAGGGTCATATATCTGGAGCTGGAAAGGACTGTAAAGGTCTTTTAATCCAATCCTATCTTCTACAGCCAAGGAAACATCTGCCCAGAGAAGTTAAATAACATAGAGATGGTAACTGGTTGAACTAGGATTGAAGCCCAGGTTCCCTGATTCCAAATCCAATTTTTCCCCATCATATCACATTGCTAAATTCATTGCCTTGTGTGTCAGAATTACCAGACTAGTAAATCAGGATAATGCTATAGATATCCCTTTGCTTAGATTTTAGCAAAACATCTGACAAAATCTTCCATTCTATTCTTATGGACAGGGTGGAGAGACAAAGCTTGTTATTGTTCTGTTGGGTCCAACTCTTCATGACCCTACAGAACATACTGTCCATGGGGTCTTCTTAGCAAAGATACTGGACTGATACGCTATTTCCTTCTCCAGTGGATTAGTGTAAAAAGAAGTTATGTGACTTGCCCAGGGATCACACAGCTCATAAGTGTCTCAGGTTGGATTTGAACTCAGGTATTCCTGACTCCAGGTATAGGGTTCTACCCACTGTGTTATCCCTAAAAGATGAGGCTAGACAGTTAGGTGGATTTGGAATAGGTTGAAAGGTCTAACTCAAAGAATAGTCCTTAATAGTTCAATGTAAAACTGTATAAAAAAACTCCAATGTCTTGCCCTAGGCATCTGTCATTGACCCTGTGCAACCTCTTTATAAGTCTCTTGTGTAAAGGCAGAGATGGTTTCTTTGTCAAATTTGGGGATGACATAAGACCCAGAAGGATGAGTAATACTTTGGATGGACAGTCAAGCTCCAAAAAGATACCAGTAGTTTAGACTATGGAGCTGTGTCTAATAAGGTGAAATTTAATGAGAATAAATGTTCATTGTTAAGGTTCCAACAGTTCTCTTCGCAAAACCCAGATGGGGATGCTTTAGAGAGATGGCATTTTGTCTGAAAAGGATTCTGGGCATTTCAGTGGATAGCAAGTTCAATGTAAATCCATGGTGTGATTTTGTAGCCAAAAAATTTTAAGCTACACTGAGAGGTGGAGGTGACTGCCCTATTGTCCTCCTGACAACTGGGTCCCATTCTGGGAGCTTCATTTTAAGAAAGATATTACTAAGCTAAAGACAATCCAGAGAAAGACAACTAGGATGGTTAACAGCCCCAGAATTATGCTATAGGAAGGTCAGTTGAAAGAAATGGGGGTCTTTAGTCTGGAGAAGAGAATAATTATGATAGCTTAGCATTTGTGTAGTATTTTGTGGTTTGCAAAATACTGTGCAAATTTTATCTCAGTTTATCCTCACTAGAAATCTGTGAAGTGGGTGGTGTTATTTTCTCCACTTTACAGATGAGGAAACTGAGGCCAAGGGAAGTTAAGTGATTTGCCAAGCTAGTAAGTGCCTGAGGCAGGATTTTAACTCAGATCTTCTTGACTTCAAATCACTGTGCCACCTAATTGCCTCCAAAGGATGTTCTCCAAAAGAAAACTTATGGAGGGTAGATATGAAGTATTTGAAGGATTACCATGTGCAAGAGGAATTGGGCTTGTTTGGGTTGGCCCCAGAAAGCAAAAGTAGAAATCGTAGGTAAACATTGCAGAAGGGAACATTAAGGTATTGGGTAAAGACAAACTTCTGTCATGGAAATTTTAAAATTTCCTTTTATTATTTGAAATTCAGGACTTGGGGTCACTCCCCTTGCAAATTTTGGTTAGTATTAACCTCACTTGACCAAAACTTGTCACATGGGATAAGAAAATTTAGAGCCTTAAACATTCATTAGATATTTTGTTCACAAGAACAAACTCCAATATCTGAAATAGTTTTAGAAAGAAATACATCATTAGGTCATTTGGTCAAAGAGAACGAGAGAAAAGGGAAGTATGGTTTCTTCTCACCCAAGCTCTGCAAGGTTCACGTTTTATAGAATTTAGACGAAGTTGCCGTTCACTAACCGCACGTAGACAGTTAAGCAATTCTGCCCAGAGAGCAAAAAGGTTGTTCTTGTTTGTCCTTCAAAAGAACCAATGACATCATGAGGGCAATGTCTTGACTTGGAGTAGATGAGAAATAAGTGAGACAGAGCTGTACAAAGTTGGCAACCTCACTTTCTCCTCTAGACTCATAGAAGTCCAGCGGCAAAACGAAAGTTGAGATGACCAAGATGCAGTGGGCGACCTTGACCTTTCTAAATTCAGGTCTTTCCCAGATCTTAATTTGTCTGAGGCAACACCAAGAGGACAATTTGAAAGCAAGGTAGATTGAAATGGATATGAATAAATATAAATAAACAAGCACTCAACAAAATTGGGGCAGAGCCAAAATACAAGGGAACCCAAAACACAAGTTGGGTAGACCCAAAACAACACCTAGGCAAGGGGACTCAAAACATTCTTGGGTGGATCCAGGACCTGGGGGAACCCAAAATTCCTTGTAGTAATCTTCAGCATTCCTGGAGAGTTACTGAGGTCAGGGTAACATTCTGGGTTCAAGCAATCTCTAAGCACATACAGTTGGATTTAAAAAGCACAATAATTAAAAGTTTTCTGAATAATATAATAAAAGATAAATAATCATCAAAACTAAAAAGCCAGAAGAATAATTTCAACTTTTCCTAACTCTTTTCGTGACATATGAATCCTCTTCCTCAATTAGTCTGTTTGTGAATACTCTAAATGTAGTTTAATCTGTAATATGATTTAGTTGGTTTGATGGGGTTCTTTTCTTTAGGAGATATATGAGATTATGACTGTTTAATAAAGTTTATTCAGCTTTTATGACATTGAAGCAAGCATGGGATTGTGGATCTGTCTTCTCTTTCATTTTTATGGCGTAAGAGAAATGTGCAAGATTGCAATGTGTAAATAAATTATTTCTCTGTTACTGACGTACTTTTGACTACAAGAAGGCTTGACAGAATCTTCCTAATTGTTCAGGTTTTCTCTGAGGCATGAACCTCTGCTTGAGTATAATAGTGAAACCTAGGTTTTTGATTTTTGCATCGTGGTAAATATGTATTTGGAAGTAGTTACTCATAATATGAATTTAGAGAGGAGATATTTTTCAGTGAGGTTGGAAAGATCAGGGTTTCCACTGCAGAAGTTCTCCAGTGCACACAAAGGTATGTTTACCCTGGAGGAATTTTGAAGGAGGAAAACTCAGCCAGGCCACAAAGACTACTGTCCAAAAAGAAAAAAAAATTCACAGAAAAGGAGGTCAATTTGTCTTTTTTGTGTGTCCTGTGTATTTCTATGTGTGGTTCTATATATTGTCTTCGGTTTTTGTTTCTTCCATTTGAATAATGTCTGTTGAAACTTTTGGAGTACTCAGTCTGGTAGTCACCCAGACATTCTAATAAGCAATCCTCTATGATTCTAATGCAGGGGTTGGACTGAGGAATTCTGGGTTTTAACAGGCAGGACAAGGCATTTCCTCCCCCTTCTCCCTAACCCTTGTGTGCTATTTGCCTCGGTTCCTTGTGTCTTTTTTTTAATCTCATTTTTTGCAGGCACATAAGCAAGAGACTTTCCTGTGTGCTATTGTGCTCATTGTCCTGGTTCAGCCTGGTTTGGTCTGGCACAGTGTTTCTGATCATTGGTTAAGTGGTTGTGGTTCAGAGGTTCTGGTCTGTTATGAAAAGCACTGTGGTAGATTACTCAGAAATCTTCTTTCTGGTCTGATTCTGGTTCTGATTTGATCCAGGTATGGTTCAGTGCTGTGGTTTGATCACTGCTTAAGTGACCCTGGTAAGAATGTACCTCTGGCATGTATCTCAGTGTTATATTGAGAATAGAAGAGAAATCATCTGGGGATCTCATTCTTTCTTTTTACTGTGTCAATTATCTATTTTACAGCATTGGTGGCGTCACCAACAACAAAGCTGATTCTGACATATAAAAAGGTATTTTGAGGGTCCAATAAATTGACTTTAGTGAATTGGCTTCATTTAAAGTAAGCCTGTGATTTAGTTTTGGTTAATTTGTTTCAATGAATTGGTTTTCAGCAATTCTGATTTGGTACAAAAATTGGATTTTAAAATCATTCTTCTTTTGGGTCTCTCATATTCTGGTTCATATATTCCTGATACAAATTTTCACCCCCAAGTATGGTATCTAGTCAGTCCATTTCTTCTGAAGACAACCTAGTGAAGTTGTCTCCTGGCTAATTAGGGAAAGACTCTTTTCAAGGTATCCAAATTATCTAAAACCTAATTTAAAAATCTATGTTTGAACAGGATTAATTTTAAGTAATAGATATCCTTGGTTTCAAGAGTGATCCTTTGATTTCAACACCCTGCTTGGGTTTATATAACTATAAGAAATTATATTACTATAGAAAACCAGTTCTTTTATTAAATGACTTACTGGTACATTTGGGCAGAATTTTTGAGAATTTAAGACATTTTTGAGAATCAGAAACTCTGCCCTAAAATTGAAAAATAGGCTACCCAACAATTAAATCCCTAAAAATATGTCTAAGGTCTTTGATAATCAGAAAACCCCACCTCCTTTTGCTTCTAGAATCAACACACAGTCTCCTATTTTAATTGAGGTTTATCTGCATTGTAGGCAAGGAGGTCATTGGTTTCTAGTCCCCTGAAGCCCCTTTATTCTAGGATGAATAGGATTTGGCACAATTATCAAGTTAATTAACAAAGTTTTATATCTAAATCAGCTGTCCCTGCTCTCTATAATATACTTCAGTTCTAATAACCATCTTCCAGGTGAAAGATTAGTCTATTAAGGAAGACTCTAGCAATGACTAAAAAAGAGACCCTCACCTCTGTAATTGTCACAGGACAACCTATTTCCTTTTTTTTATAAAAATGGACAATGGAGACATCTTCAAACCCCTGGGAGATAACCTCCTCTTGCCATATAACCCTGAAGATTTTAGTCAGCTTTAGTTTGAGCAGTGGATGCCTTGCCTTGCACATCTCAGCTGCAACAGAATCAGCAGCAGATGTTTTGCTGCATGACAGGAGTCTAAAGGCATTCAAAACCTCTTCTTCAGTTGGAAGTTTGGCTCGAGAGGGATTGACTTCATGAAACCTGAAGTATATAGTCAATGGCTTCAGCGTTGGTTGTTGGTCTGTTGAGAACATCATGGAAATTGTCCAGCTCATCTCTCCAGGATCATGTCCTCACTAAGCAATGTGGCTCCATCAGCACTGAGTAGTTGAAATGCACTGTATGTCTTTGGTCCATAAATAGTTTTCAGGGCATCATAAAAGCACATAGGATTATTACTATCAATATAAAATTGAATTTCATCTGCCTTCTTACTGAGCTAAGAATCCTGTGTCTCCCTAAGCATCACTTGCATTTTCTTTTAGTGGAATTAAACACTGGCTTCTTAGAGACAGAGGAACGAGATTGTGAAACCTATATTAACTTCATGGCACTCCCTATCACTGCAGCCACTCCAGAAAAATATATTCAGCTCCAGCTTTGGTAAACTGACCTTCATTTGCCAGTCTTGTTTCACTTAGGACAGCTATTTGCATACAATACCTGCTGAGTTCTCTCAAAACAAGAAGTTACACATCTCATGTAGCAATGGTGAGAGAAATCATCTTCATAAAAGCTTTTCTATTTGTGTGTGTGTGTGTGTGTGTGTGTGTGTGTGTGTGTGTGTGTGTGTGTGTTTTGACCACAGGATAGAATCTTCCCAGTAAAAGCAGACCGGGGTTAGGTTTGATGAAGCTGACAATTTTTAGGGCACCTTTACCAGCCCATTTCTCATATCAGGAGGTGAGCAGTGTGATCCTTAAAAAGGGCTGCTCAGACAGTCAGGGAGTTGCCAAATTCCACTATTGCTTCAGTCTAGTGAGAAGTTGAAACTACCCTGGGCTGCCAGCATATCGAGTAGCGGCTACAGCTCCCAGTGTATCCACACTTGCTATTTCATTACCTGCCTGTCACCACAGGACTTTAAGGTAGGTAAAAATGCTAAAGCTCACAGATAAATTGGTTTTAAGTGAGGCAGAATTGAATGATGTCATGGACCTCACTCTATCTTCCAGAGTCATTGAAGTCCAATGACAAGACAAAGTCAAAATGAGTGGTGATGGCTTGGGATGCAGTGGATGACTTTGGTTTCTTCAATGTCTAACCAAGCTCTAAGTCCTCCATAATGCCTACTTCTACAGCCTTCGTGGGCACTAGAACAAATTATTTCCATCTGCCCATGCCACCAGGGGAAGTCTTCCCATGCTTGCAGTAGACATCACCCTAATCCATCAATGGGTTTGAGGCCCATCGGTTACCCTCAGTCTTGTTTAGCCCATCTGCCAAAATGGTTTACCAGGGTGTGACCACTGTGCATTCTATAGCTTCTAGCTATAGAAGCTATAGAAGCTTTTCTCTTATTGGAGCCACAGGTGAGAACCAGGTGACAGGTGGACACCCAAAGTGGATGAGCAGCCCTCACACCAGAAGTACTAGTGTCCCCTAACACTTATATACACCATGATGCTTATGTAATCAAAACCTAAATGATGCAATTTAAGAGTGATGGTTAGGAGCTCACTGATTTTGCTGTTGTTTCTGCTGTTGTTAAGTGATATATGTGCTCTGAGTATAATAGACTATGGATTTTTCCCCTATCTCTGCATCATTCACTGAATGATTGGCAGCTGTACTTAATCGGTGGTTCCTCAGACAATCTCCATTACACTGTGCCAAATCAGAATTGGCTACCTCAAGTGACAGTTATTTCCCTTTTACTCTGTCTTGTAGACAGAGACCAGATGACCATTTACCCCCATGCTGGAGAGGACATTTGTGTCAGATACAGTTAACCCTTGATGACTTTGGAGGAACCACCCAACTTTAAGATTTTGCCATTCTTTAAAGCTTCTTCTGAACTAACCAACTGAACAAACTTACCCCTCAATCCTCATCTAGCACTTGGGTCTTTCTAATGCTGTCACTGTCACATGATAGTGTGTATTAAAGTTAACCAGGTGAGTTGTTTAGTTCCTTACTAGGCTACAAATTCCATAAGAACAAGGAAAATATCTTATCTATACTTTGTGTTTTCCTAGTCGCCAGAAGAATGGTTTATATGGTGTAAGCATGGGTTGTTGTTATCTCCCTTTGAGTCAGTTTCCAGAAATAGAACAAAGGAGATTCCTCCTATCTTGTGTAATGAGAAGTTGAGGGTCCCTGGGGGAAAGGGGAGAATCTTGTCTATCTGCATGTCATTGATCAGAAGAAAGTGGGGTGAGGTTGGGAAATGACCTGAGCTGGTCAGGTTGTAAGGAGGGAAGGCAGAGTTGCTGATCAAAAATAATATTTTTTTCACCAGAACAGTGATTTCATCAGGATAAGGTGTTCCAACTGAAGAACTTCCTCTACTGATCCAGATAATAAATATGATGATAATGTAAAATGTTTTAAGATTTGCAAAGAGCTTTACAACTATTATCTCACAATTTTTGTCCTCATAACAACCTTGGGAAGTTGGTATCATTATTATCCCCTTTTTACATATGAATAAATTGAGGATTAAAGAAGTCCTAGAATGAGTTCACCCTAATCTGAAATCTCATATATTTACCAGTAGATTTAAGACAAGACTTTTGAAACTCAGACACACAATAAATTGACAATAGAACCAAGCTTTTCAATTTTGAATGTCAGCTTAACAAACAGTACACCTCAGTCAAAGTCTTAGGAAAAGGAAGAAGATGTGAGAGCTCTGCCCCCAGGTCCTCTTAGGAGTAACTTCTTTGACTGCACGTGGTGTAACATTTTCTGCCTCAGTACTTTGGGGAGTTAGAAGCAGATTCACAGACAAGATGCACTTCAATAGCATAGTCTATTCCTTTCTTGCCCAGGGTCACACAGCTATATGTCTGAGGCTAGATTTGGACTCAAAGTCCAGTATTCCATCCACTGTACCACCTATTATTAGTACCTCCTCTACAATTATAGTTTTAGAGAGTTGCCTAGGGATACTGGGAAGTTCAATGACTTACCTAGAGTCAATATGGCCTATTTGTCAGAGCTGAGACATGAACATGAACTCTGAGGCAAACTATCTACCAGTGCACCCTTTAGAGAAACACTAACTCTATGACCTATAAGAAAAACAAGGAATAGACTATGCTATTGAAGTTCATCTTGTCTGTGAATCTGCTTCTAACCTCCCAAAGTACTGAGGCAGAAAATGTTATACGTGCAGGCAAAGAAGTTACTCCTAAGAGGACCTGGGGGCAGAGTTCTCACACCTTCTTCCTTTTCCTAAGACTTTGACTGAGGTGTACTGTTTGTTAAGCTGACATTCAAAATTGAAAAGCTTGGTTCTATTGTCAATGTATTATGTGTTTGAGTTTCAAAAGTCTTGTCTTAAACCTACTGGTAAATATATGAGATTTCAGATTAGGGTGAACTTATTCTAGGACTTATTGGCTTTATCAACTTCCCAATTAAAATGTGAATTGGACAGGTGCACTTGGAGAATGCTAACTTGAGCTCCACTGATCCCATTTTATTTCTTTGACACAGAAAACAATCCCAATATGGATAAACTAGAAGCGTTTTGTTTGGCAAGATTTCAGATCATCAAACGGAACCAGTTCAGTTTTTTTTTTGTTTGTTTGTTTAACAGCCATAACCCAGTAGAGGGAACTCCCTGAAAGTGACCCTGAGGTCAAAATGTCCTTTACATCAGCATCCAGTCAAAACCACAGCTCACAATCCTTCCCACGGTCTCTTTTAACAGATCAAACAGTAGATATCTAGTAAGAAGAAAAAGGGAATATAATTGAATAGCACAGCTAAATAAGTGAGGAATACTTACCCGTGTACACAAGGGGTACAGGATTTCACAGATATCTATAGTACTGAGAGAAGAAACCTGTGAAGGAGACACTCATAGCCTGGGAAGACATGAGGGAAAGGGATCTACATATGTGGCAAGGGAACTCGTGTGGGAGAGGACCCATGTGTAAGACACATGGAAGTAGCCAGGGCAACTCAAAACTCCAAGCGTGCATCCAAGCACTCACTCACTGCTAAACTAAGGCTTTCTACTCTTCTGCTGACTAGTCAAGTGGCGTCACCTGTTACTTTCTGTAGGTCCTCCGCTGCCATCTGCAGGGCTGGCCAGACCAGAAGTATTGTAATAGCCCTCAGTTGCTTTGTGACCTCCACTTCTCTTTTAAGTCTTGGCTATTTCCTCTTTTTCAGATGCATATCCAGAAACCAGACCGAGCAGTCCTAACACATTTCTCTGTCTTGTAAACTCCTTTGCTTCTGGCTCTTAGGTTACTCCCTGGTCCCAGTCTACTATCTGATATGAGTTTAGAAAACTCCTTTCAATTCCCATCATTACAATGCAAATTTATGCAAATTTAACTTCTGGAGCCAGATCTCTTGGGCCTGGTAGAGCTTCTGTTTACATTCCTGCCAACAACCACTATTGCTGTAGCTGCTACCACTACTACTCCTACTACTTCTCTGCTACTGCTATTTCTACTACCGCAACCAGTAATAACAATGTGCACTTAACTGAAGCCTAAGTTTTGCAAAGCACTTTACATAGGTTATTTCATATGATCCTTTAGACTACCCGCTGAGATAAGTGCTCTTTTGATCCCAGTTTTATCTAGGGAGAAAATAAGTGACTTACTTAAGCCCTAGGTTCACACAGCTAGTAAATGTCTGAGACTGGATTCCAACTCAAGGGTTTTTTTCACTTCCGATGAAACACTCTATCCATTGTGCCACCTAACTGCCTGTCTATGTATGGAAATCCAGCTTACTATGGATCCTTTTGAGAGCAGAAGTAGGGGAGGAGGAGTAAGGGGGGTTTGGGGCAGGGATGCATTTAGTTATTTTGAATATGGCACTAACGAAAGCAAGATACCACTCCAACTTCCCAGCCTCATCCCATTCTATTAGCCACCATATATTCTATCCTACAATCTATACTGTTTTGTTTTGGCTTCTTCTGGTAACATCCAGGAAAATATTTATTTCCATCACTTTCCCATCTATCTTGATCTTTGTTTAGAAAAATTGTTAATGTCTGATAACAAGTACTTCGCGGTAGGCCATAAGGTTATATTTTCCCTGGTGGTGAATGACCACTCCAAGCCTTATATCAAATTGAGTCCTCAATGAAAATTCAAAGTGTTTCAAGTCTTTAGAGTGAATTCATGGGGATATCATCAACATGATGTACATGAAGATCATTGGAGAACTCATTGAAGGCCACATCTATATGAAGCTGACTTTCTCTTCTGTATGAATTCGGATAAAGCCTTTAAAAATGAATTTGATGTGGAAACCTTAGGTGACTCTGTGGCTCAGTTCTGTTCATGACTATGCAGTATGGGTTCTGATGACTTCACTTATGAGAGGCAATTTGAATCAGCTGTGCTCATCTGTTTGGGCATTGGAGACTGTTACTTATTAATCAGCCATCTTTGCTGGCAACCTCCTCAAGGTTTGAACTTCACCCAGGAGTGCTTCAAGTGAATTATCCATGATGAAGACATTGACATTAACTCTCTGATGTAATATGAAAGCCACCTAAACAAATATTTTCTTCTAACACACACACTAAAATCTTATCCTATAAATACTGCTAGAATTACAAGAAAACTCTATCTACAAATATTGAATTTGTCAAGCTTTCTTGACAGTTCAAAGAGTACAATTTGTCAGTAGAGTTCCTTGATTTATTTTTAATCAGGATAGCAGAATGTACTCCTCAATATGTAGCTCTTAAAAAAATTTTAAACTTTAATTTGCCCCCAAAATAGAATCATTTTTATAATAGCTAACTTGTAGTATTGAGGTTATTTTAAACTTTCTATAATTCTCAATCTTCTGACTTCAGTGACGTCAAAAATTTATAACCACAGTTATAACTACAGTGACCACTCTAGGCCCCACTACCTACTGGCCAGGTATATTACACCTTTTCCTCAGGGTTCTTCAGTACCTTTAAGTGGGTTGAGGATGTCTAGTATCTGTTATTAGCTCAAGCTCCCACCAACTGTGTTTCTCCCAGAATCCTGTCTCCAAACTTTCCAGATTTTTACTGCCTGGCTGCCAATAGAAAGAGGCTGCTCCCATTCACATGTAGGGAAACTAATGCAGGTTCCTGCCTTCTTCCACATGCATGCCTCCATCTTAAATGATCTGGGCAGGTTCAAAGCCTGGCTACATATCTTTTATAGGTAAATGAGGAAACATTAATAAAAGAGATTAAAGGAAACTGAGCCAGAAATAATTTTCTCAAATAAAGTACTCATGGTTGTGTGGGGCCATTTGAGGACTGGGCTCATTTCTGATCACAGAGTGGTCCATGTGAGCATCTTGTGGAAGGTACACAGAACACCCAAGAAACACCACTGCTCAATTGTGGCACATTTTAGAAGGGTGGGGAAGGTATTGCAATGACTACACTGTTAGGCGAGGCTAATACTCTATTCCCCAAAAAGCAAATATGCTTTGGAGTATTCATTAGATCACAAATTTAGAGCTGGAATGATCTTTGGAGTATATCTAGTATCATTCCCTGGCCTTTTATAGTTGCGGGAGTAAGGCCCAAAGAAGTTAAATTACTTCTCAAGGTCAAACAGCTTAAAAAAAAGAACAGTTCTGAGACTTGAACTTGAGTCCTCTGACTTTTAAACCCAATTTTCTTTCTACTATGCTATTTCTTTCCATCTAGGAGTCTGTTACTGAGGAGTAGATTTGTAAATGTGTAACTAGGTGCTGCAATTGACAACATGCCTAGCCTTCCTGAAAGTTCAAGGCTTACCTTCTGAGATCAAATCTAGCCTGAGATATTTAGTAGCTGTGTAACCCTGGGCAAGTCACTGTTTGTCTCAGTTTTCTCATCTGTAAAATGAGCTGGAGAAAGAAGTGGCAAACCTCTCTAGTATCTTTGTCAAGAAAACCTCAAATAGGGTCACAAAGAGTCAGACATGACTGAAAACCAACCCCACAACAACATCTGTAAATTTTAATTCTGGTACTAGGGGCAAATTTAGTTGGGGATGAGGAGCATGGAGTAGAGTCACACTCCTGTGCAGAGTCAGTCATCAAGTATTTATTAAGCACTTACTAGGATAAGCTCTGCTTATACAAAAAAAAGCAAAAGCAGTCCCATAGTTGAAGTAGATGGAGACAGAGTTCATGGGAGTTGATGAGGTTAAAGAACTGGGCAGCCAGGGTCTTCAAAGAAAGGGTTCTAGATTCCATGTAAAGAAGAAGATTGTGAACCAGATATTGAACTTCTTGACAAGAGAGAGTAACCTGGAGGTCCATAGATGACAACAAGCATTGGGAAACAATGGAGTAGATTTAAAGGAAGAGAGCTGCTTGCTATTTGATGGGGACAGGTCTAAAAGTGACCACAGGAAGAAAAGAGCCTGCCAACTTTTCCTCCTTGTTCTGTAGGTCAGATGATGTGAGACAAGGAGCAGGCTTGGAGAGGGTGTCAAGAGATATAGTATCTTTGAGGAGAAAACTAGGTTTCCATGAGCACCAGAAGATGGGGGGAAAGTGAGAAGAGATCCAGGATGAAGGGAAATTTGTTAAACAAGAGCTTTCCAGAAGCCACTCTGGAAAGGGAAGGCAGAGGAAGATAGGGACTTCAATGGCAGCAAATAGAAGGAACTTTTTTTTAATGCTTGTTGAATAATTGACTGCTCAGAGAAGGCTCTTGTTTTCTCTAAAAACAATGTATAGACTATTTTGTCGATTGAGATCCCTTGTTTAAGGAAACCTGGATCCCTCCCGTTGGTATTTGCTTTATTTCCAAAACCTATCTAGGACTCAGTTTCTTCATCTGTAATATAAAAGAGTTGGATTAGGTATGTTCTAATGTCTCTTCCAGCTCTAAAGCCTATGGTCCCATGATCCTATGAGAAAGGCATAGGGGAGAGGAGAGGCACAGATTAGAAGGAATTGAGCGAGAAGCTGTAAGTCTCTCTCCCTGGATTTTTTCTACAGCCAGAGTTCTTAGCATGTGGGTGTAGGTGTGTTTGATCCCTTTAACAGTCTGGTGAAACAAATTATATTAAAATAGAGCTATCAAAATATTTTTTAAAAAACAAAACAAGTATCCAAATCTTAGGTGAAGAACTTCTGTTAAAAAAGGGTCAGTAAGTGCATCTGCTCTGTAGCTGACTGCTACCATCAAGGCCAAAGGGATAGATGGGAAGCACTGTAAAGCAATGTGGATGAGCCAGAGTGGATGATGATGGCAAATCAAGGGCTAGAGGAGAAGGATAATCAGGTTAACAAGAGCATGCATTCAATAAAGATGCATATTTAATGTAATTTGATAGGAAAGCAAGTGAAGATGATGATGTTAATCTTTTGAATCATCATCATGCTCACAAAACAGATTTTTCAATCTCATTCTTCAAAGAATTTTTTTTCAATCTCAAAAAAAAAACCCAAAACCTTCTTTATGACTTTGTCATTACTTCTTGTGCTCTCTTCCTTCCCTCCCTAAACCTCTATAGTCAGTCCTGGGACTAGAGTCTTAGAAAGATCTGAATTTAAATGTGGCCTCAGACATTTATTAGCTATGTGACTCCAGACTTCTGTTTGCCTCAGTTTCTCCACCTGTAAAATGAGGATGACAGTAATAGCACCTAGCTCCCAGGGTTGTAGTGAGGATCAAAGGAGATGATAATTATAAAGTGCTTGGCACATAGTAAGTGCTATATAAAGGTTAGCTACTACTACCACTACTATTGTCTCTACTTCATTGTTGCATTCCATTCAGTTTACATCACCTTCTACTCAATTCTTATCCCCTTAACTTTTAAATTCAATGGTATTTTCTCATCCCTCATTTTCCTTGACCTCTCTGCAGGGTTTGATACCATTAATGACCAGACCCTTCAGTGGAATTTTCTTTTTCCCTGATCTCTCCTGGTTCTCCTTTCTCTTTGCTGGAGTAAGTCCATTTCCCACACCATTTTGGTGTTGTCTTTCAGTTGTGTCGAACTCTCCTCAAACCCATTTGGGGTTTTCTTGGCATAGATACTGAAGTGGTTTGCTGTCTCCTTCTGAAGCTATCCTAAGGTTCTGTCCTGAGCTCTCTTCCCTCTCTTTTCTTTCCCTTGATAATCTTATTGGTTCCTAGGATCACGGGATCATACCTCTTAAGCTGAGAAGGAATCTTGGAGACCATCAAGTAAGATTCTCTCATTTTACAGATAAAGAAACTGAGGCACAGAGAAATTAAATTATTTACACAGACCTGGGTGGAGAGCTTTGGTCTTCCTTATTAAAAGGTCAGTACACTCCACTTTGGAGGTTCTCATTCCCATTGATTCAACCATCACGACTATGCAGTTGAGATACACATCTATATATCTAACTTTAATCTTTCTTCCAATTCCAGTCCTGCACCTTACCTGGCTGCTGGATTTCTCAAACACCTGGATACAGCTCTCCAAATGGCACATTAAGCTCATGTGTTCAAAACTAAACTGGCATTCAATAAATATTTGTTAAATTATATTAGACTCTTTGGAAAAAACTGTGAAATCCCTGTATGTGATTCAGCAATTACATCACAGAGGAAGGAAATGTACATTTATGTAAGTTCACACTGGGCAAAAGCATTTTTCAATGGAGGGAGAATTGGATCCTGCATCATAAGATCTGGGTTCAAAAATTGTCTTTGACATAAGCTATATGATCTTAGGCAAAAGTCGCTTAAAATTCGGTGCCTTCGGTGTATTTATCTGTAAAATGAGGATAATAATACTGTATACATTTCATAGGGTTTTTTTGCAGAAAGTGCTTTGCAAGTCATAAAACCCTGTAGACATGTGAGTCATTATGTTGCTAAATGGACATTTTCCTACCTCACCCCTTACTTAAAAAAAAGTTCTGTATCATAATCCCCTCCAAGCAAACTCCTCCCCTTACCTTCAGATAACACCCACACACACCACCAGTTAAGGGAAACCATCTGATGTATGAACTGTGACTAACAAGAGAGAAGAAAAAGCAGTCAGACCTTCCTCTGACCTTGCGGCTTTCATCTCCTGTTGCATGTGTCATCTGCAATAGAAAGTATACTTGGTTCGGAGTCACAGGAACTGGGTTCGGTTTCTTGTTCTTCTATTTACACTCAAATGACTTTGGCAATTCACTTCCTCTCTTGTGTTCTCATTATTTTCATCAGTAAAATGAGGAGGTAGAACTAGAAGATTTCTAACGTCTTTTCTAGCTCTAAACAGACACGTACAATAAAGCCCCCATCTGGGTTAGTTGCCACCATATTATGGGTATTAAGCAGGTTCTGGGATTCATGAGAACACTACTTCCCTTTACGGGGCTTATGCCTCACTTTAATCAGATCCCCAGGTAGAACTGAATGCAGAAAACCTAAACTGTTGGGATTGACAATAATCATACTCAAATAGATCTATGATTTCATCAGTATGAATGTTCCATCCAGATCACAATCAATCCATGTCTTTCTATCTTGGGTAATTTCTGCTTTTCTCCTGTTACATTTGCTGGGAGCCTTTCTGACATTCTCTAATCAAGGAAACCTCTCTATATCTGCTGAGCTGGGGCACTTCCCATGGAGTTGAGCGTGTGTTTTGTCCTCTTCCCATGGTTCACTTGCTCTAGAGCCTTACTAAAGGACATGCACAACCTAGTAGCTCCTAGTTGGTCCTTTTATGTCCCAGCTGATTGGAGCTTGTGTAAAAGATGATTGGCAACTGAGAGCCCAGTAGATTGTAAGAGCTGTAGATAAACTCTTCTGGGACTTGGCCAGTTCTCTCTTGGACTTCCAGCAAGGGGGAAGGGTAGAAAAAATATTTTACTTCCCTCCTCTCCTTGTCAGCATGCTACATTTGCATGCTTGCTGAGGTGAACCTGAAACTAGACCACAAGTCCTCAGCTGCCTCACCTGTTTTGCATTTATTTCGCTGAGTCCAGGACACCCAACAGTGATTCTAAAAAATGGATGTTTCCAGTTAAGGAATGAGTTTGACAGATAGTTTCTAAGTTGGATGCTGGGATGACTTCTGTGAACCAGGGGAAATCTGTCCTAGAAAAAAGGACTGGGCTCAGACAAAGAAACACAAAAAAGAAAAGGCAACCAAGAAGGTGAGGTCATTAGCTGGCTCATCTAGGAGTAACTTACTCCTTTTATCTAGGCTACACTGAGGAATTTGGGGGCAGGAGTGGGTGGCCAGCTAACACTATGTCCTGGCCTCACCTATCTTCCACTCTTCTCTCAAATTCCAGGGGCTTCCAGCTTTCGTTCCCTCCCTCAGCCAAGGGATACAGAAATCTGCCCTGGAAGCTGGAGAGTGGGGTTACTTAGGCTTGTGATTGTTGAATCATTTCCGTCACATCCTGACTGTAGGCTCTGATACACTAACCACTGCACTACCTGTATTTAATGCTAACACATGTTTTTACTGTCATGTATATGGAATTATTGTTGTGTCCATGGTGGGAGAAGAGAAATCCTTTTCCTTCCTTAATGGAAGTCCATGGGAGAATTAGCAGAGTCTCAAGTAATGTAAGCAAAAGAGGGAGAAGTCAATTTTTCTACAATTTCTACAATCCTTGAGCCTCTTGAGAGTCTTCTCAACGTTGTACCAGTCATCTTCAACACTACCTCTAGTCTCAGGGACCAAAAGAGCAATGGGGCCAGATCATGTGGTCCAGTGGAAGGAGCCAGAGTTTACTCAGCTCCATAAGGAACACCCTTGCCCACCATGTCAAGAGAGGCTGTCCTAAATGCCCCTGTTACACTTGAAATATTAAGGACATGAAGCTCTTGTGATATGGCCAGTCCATCTTCTTTGTGAAAAGAAACTTAAAGGCAAACTAAGCCAATTCTTTCATTTTACAACTGAGGAAACTGAAGTGGGAGAGGGAGAGGAAGTCACTTGTCAAAGTCACATTAGGAATTAGCAATAGAAGCAGAATTTGAACCTGGATCCTCAAACTCCAGAGCCTATATTCTGATTCATGTGTATACAGTGCTTGAGAGTCTGCAAAATAACCTGTATCACATTGCTTGCCTTCTCAATGATGGGGCAAGGCAGGAAGGGAGGAAGAAAATTTGGAACCCCCACATTTTTTTAAATGAATATTAAAATTTTTTCCTTGTAATTGGGAAAGTGTTTAAGAAATATTTTAAAGTAAAGTTTATAAATTAATTTCCTCATAAATCTTCAAGGTAGGCAGCTATTGACAGAATTATTTTAAACATGAGAAAACTGATTCTCAGAAAGGTTCAATGATGGGAACAGAGTCATGAATTCACTGTCAGTCATGATTTAAACAGATTTCTTCTGACTCCATATCTGCCACTCTTTCTACTGCAGGGAAAAGGGAAGAGATTATAAGCATTTATAGAGCACCTACTGTGTGCCAGGTATTGTGCTAAGCACTTAGTACGAATATTATCTCATTTGATCCTCACAACCCTGGGAGGTAGGTGCTTTTATTCTCCCCATGTTACAGTTGAGGACCCTGAAAACAAACAGCAGTTGAATGTTTTACCAAGGGTCATACAACTAATAAGTATCTGAGGTGGGATTTGAACTCCAGTCTTCTTGACTTCAGGCCCAGTGCTCTGTTCACTGATCCACCAGTTGCCTCCAGCAACATGAGGGTCCCAGACTTCAGAGCCAAAAGCCCACAGGGTTACCTCTTATACTGCCATGAGCGGACTTCCTCTCCTTAAACCTGACTGATCAGGGACGGACTCAGCTCTTCAGGCCTGACTGAGCCTTCATGATTCCTACTTATATGACCAGGCCTTCTATCTGTAACAGCAGGACATCTTAATTCTGGCCTAACTGATCAGGTCTCTGGCTACCTGCCTTGTTACCAGGGTGACTGTCCCTCTCTAAGTGAGAACTCGATTCCTGCCTGGAAGATAGCAGGAGAAAGGGGCATGAGGCTAGCCATTCTATTTTCCTTATAAAAAGGGGTGTAGGACTAGAATATATATATGTGTGTGTATGTGTGTATTTATATATACACACACATATGTATGCATGTACACATAATATATAATATGAATAATATATACTATATAATGTCTATAACATATATGCCTATATGTGAATATGTATACATGTAACTAATAATCTATTTATTTGTCTAATAGTCCAATTATCTCTCTGTATATCCATATCTGCCCCTGAATATTACTAGTCTGGGGAAAGATTGTTTTTGTAAGTTCAAGCTGCTTTAGTTGGCACAGTGGATAGAGAACGGGCCTGGAGTCTGCAAGACGTGAGTTCATATCTGGCCTCAGACACTCACCATGTGACCCTGGGCAAATCATTTAACCTGCTTGCCTCAATTTCCTCAACTGTAAAATAGTGATAATAAAGGTACCTATCTCCTTAGGTTGTCGTGAAGATCCAATATGATAACTGAAAAGTGCTTAGCACGAATATAAAATATATAAATACTTCTTCCTTTCCCCTGCTCTCTATCCTTTATAGAGGAAAGGATGTCCTAAGATTATATCCAAATGCTTGACTCTATCACACCAAATGGTAGTGAATAGACAATAAACCTATTCATCAAAGTGGAAAGCAACCAGAAGTCAGAGAAGTTTTGTAGAGTACAATATATCACATAATACACAGAGTGAATTAATTCTCTTGCCTTCAGCTCAACCAAGAGAGGGGTCTTTTGCCTTATTCCAAAAGAAAATTTCTAGAAGTCCATAGGGAGACCTCCCTAGAGCCTTTGAGGCAGCTAGGTGGACTGTGAATAGAGTGCTGAGCCTGAAGTCAAGAAAACTGAATTCAAATTTGACTTCAGACACTTCCTAGCTATGTGAGCTTGAGTAAATCACTTAACCTCTGCCTGCTTCAGTTTCCTCATCTATAAAATGGGGATAATAACCTACCTCCTATGGTTGTTGTGAGGATCAAATCAGAGAACATTTGTAAAGCATCTGACACAGAGGAGACATTTAAGAAATGCTTAGTCCTTTCTCCTCTTCCATCCCACCTCAGGGACACAAGCTGGAAATCAGGGACATGTTTACATCTGCCTCTTCCTAAAGTCTTTTTTTTTTCCATGAGTTTCTCCTCAAAGTGTGTCGGAGACTTCTTTTGCTCTCCCTCAAAGTCAGATGCTAGAAGAATGGCTCCCCTCCCGCAGCCTCTCAGGACAACCTCACTCCTCATTCAGGCTTGCAGCCTATTAAGTCTTTTTCTCCACTAATGAGGAGATTCTCATGCAAGTTCTCCAGCCTTGAACCCAGAGTTATAGCTACAATTGCAATAGCTTAATGGAACAATTTCTCTTGGAAGTAAACTAACACAATCTTTTCTAAGCCTTTAAGTGGAAAGAAGGGTTCACCCAGAGTTTATAAGAAGTCATCACTTGGAATACTATTGTGTCGTAAAAAATGATGGGGCAGTTAGGAAGTACGTTAGGTAGAGTGCTGGACCTGGAGTTAGGAAGACCTGAGTTCAAATATGACCTCAAACACATACTAGCTGGGTGATCCTCTTCAAGTCACTTAACCCTATTTGCCTCAGTTTCCTCATATGTAAAATGAGCTGGAGAAGGAAATGACAAATCACTCCAGTATTTTTGCCAAGAAAACCCTGAAAATTCCTGAAGAAGTCAGACACAACTGAAAATGACTGGACAACAACATGAGAAATGATGCTTTCAGAGAAACCTGGGAAGACTTTACATGAACTGATACAGGGTGATATATACACAGTAACAATAATACTGTATGATGATCAAATGTGAATGACAACTATTCTCAGTAATACCATGAGCCAAGACAATTATATAGGACTTAGGGTTAGAACTCATGGAGTCTGAATGCATACTGAAGGATACATTTTTTTTTAACTTTATTATTCTTAGGGGGTTTTTTGGTCTTCATTTTCTTTTGCATCATGGCTACTAGGGAAATAAGTTTTGCATGACTGCTTATGCAGAATCTATATCAAATTTGTTGCCTTCTCAAAGAGGGTAGAGGAGAGGGAGGGAGGAAAGAATATGAAACTCAAAATTTTTAAAAAGCAAATGTTACAAATTTTTGTTTACATATAATTGGCAAAAAATAGATAATTAAATGTGAAAAAAAAGTCCTCACTGCTAAGATTTATATTAATTCAAAGCTAATTAGTAAATGGCATAGAGGATGGAGAGGTGGCCTTGAAGAGAAGAAGACTTGGGTTGAAGACCTTCCTCTAACACGCACAGGCTGTGTTAGACCCCAGGCAATTAATTCCTCAATTAGCCTCACTTAACCTTCCAATGCTCCAGACAGAGCTGGAAAAATTATAAATTGTAGAGAAGTGCCAATGTCCATTGATGACAAGAGTTTGCTGTCCAGCAGCTTTCTATTTAAATGATACCCCCAGAGGCAGCCCCTACTCCTTATGATGTTGGACTATTCCATATATTTAACAGTGGTTTTTTTCTTCAACTCAGTTTCTACCTTACTGAGACTATCCACAATGAAGACAAAATGAAAATAGCGGCTTCTTTTTTTTCCACTGATTACAAAATTTTTTATATAGAGTCAACAGCAAACATTTTTCAAGTGGTTACTATGTGCCAGGGATAGAGAAATGAAAAAGCCCTTACCTTCAAGTCACTGTCAACAAGGAATTATTAAGTGCCTGCTAAGGCCAGGTATGGTGCAAAGGCTAAGGCAGGGGTGGGGAACCTGCTGCCTGGCCTTAAGGTCACATGTGGTCTTCTTGGTCCTCAGATGTGACCTTTAGGCTAAATTCAAACTTAACGAAACAAAAAATAACAAAAATATAAAAAACCAAAACAATTATGTACAAATGAGCTATATATAGATTTAATTGGAGATAATCTCATAGGCAAGGCACTAGCATTAAGGGGGATCTTACCTTCTTGGAGGAGGTGACATTTTGGCTGAAATTTGAAGGAAACAAAGGAAACCAGAAGGCAAAGGTGAGGAGGGAGAGAAATGTCTGTAGTTGAGAGATGGAGTGTCTGACTCAAACTATAGCAAAGAGGACAGTGTTGCTGGATCACAGAATAAGATCAAGACTGTAACATGAAGTAAAAGAATGGAAAGGTAAGAAGGGGTCAGTTTATTATGAAGGGCTTTAAAAAGTCAAACAAATGAATTTATATTTTATCCTGTAAGTAATAGGGAGCCACTGGAGTTTATTGAGTAAGGAAGTTACATGGAAGATGGACTAGAGTAGGATAAGACCTGCGGCACGGACACTAACGAAGAAGCTTTCCATTTCTGATATCCAAGATGGAATGTGTGCATTAGAACAGCTTTCAGAAAATGCATATGAAATTAGGAGTGGGACTGGATGATCTAAGGTCCCTTCCAACTTGAAATACTATGACCTTATGATCCTATGATCTGTTTAGTTCAGAGGTGAATGAGTTTTCTTGGAGGTTAATGGACAATCACAGGCCAATTCTGTAAACTGTCAGTGGAGTAGGGGCCAATGATGAAAGAAAGGAAGAAGAATAATGGCTTTTGCTGGGCAGGTCATATTCCAGAAAGGAAATATGACAAAACTCAGAAAAAGAATGTTTATGGAACCTCCTGACAGGGGAGAGAAGGGGGCATATAGATTGTTGTCCACCCTTCATTCTGGACATCAGGAGGCTGATGTCTTGACTTGCAAGTGAATTGGATTTAAGTGAGGCAGGGCTGTGCAAAGTCATCAGCCTCGCTCTCTTCTTCCAAGTAATCAGAATCCAGTAGCAAGACATTAGGTCAGGACAACTGGCAATGGTTCCAGATGCAGTGGGAGACATTGCCTTTTTAAGCTAAGGTCCTTCCTAGGTCTCAATTTGTCTGAGGCAATACTCATTCAATAATTAAAAGCTAGGTAAGAAGAGAGATGAAGGATGGCCTAGTTTGCCTTCATAAAAGAATCCAGGTATGTATACAAGAGATTATGAACATTGAAACGATAGGACTTGGCAACTAATTGGGTGTGGGGGTAGGGTGAGAGTGAGGAGTCCAGGATGATATTTAGGTTGAGAGCCTAGAAACAGGATGGTGGTAGCCCTGACAGTGTCAGCAGAGAACAAATCCAGAACTAAAAAAATTTAGAAAGAAGTTTATTAAGCTGTCTGGTGGGGTAGGGCGGAGACCTGAAAAAGGTGGCCTATTTCACTCCCCATCTCCCAGACTCTAAGTTTTGCATTATATGGAGTTCAAACAAAGAAAAAAGGAAACAGTAGCTGATTGGCCAGCACAGAGGCAGTTTCTAAATAAGACAGGTAGGTTGTTTGAAGTGTATAATGGGAGAAAATGTTTTACATCAGCCTTATGATTGGGTTTCCCTGAAAGCTTTTTGGAATCAGCACAACTAGAGTTAAGCATTAAACAAGGCTGATCTCTAAGCAGCAGATCTGGTCTCTCCACACACAGGGCTAGGTTCAAACAATGCTACAAAGTTTTCCCACAACAGTAATATGGAAATTAGGAATAGGACATCTCCAACTGGATGTTCTATAGACATCTTAACTTCAACATGTTCTCAAGGAACTTACAATCTATTGGCGGGTGAAAGGGTGGAGGAAAGAGGGGTAAGAGCATATACATATATAAGTATGTGTATATGTGTGTATGTGTATGTATGTGTGCACATATATGTGTGTATTCACACATACACCACACACACACACACACACACACACACACACACACACACACACACACACAGTCTCCTCAAAGTCTTGGTAAACTTTCAAGCTTTAGTGGCTTAAAACTCCACTAAGGTCTTCCGGGGCAGCTAGGTGGCCCAGTCAGTAGAGTGCCACAACTGAAGTCAGGAAGATTCATCTTTGTGAATTTGCATCTGACCTCAGATGCTTACTAGGCAAGTCATTTAACCCTGTTTGCTTCAGTTTCCTCATCTATAAAACAAGTTGGAAGAGGAAATGGCAAACCACTCCAGTATCTTTGTCATGAAAAACCCAAATGGGTTCATAAAGAGTCGGAAATGACTGTACCATACCAGGACATTCAGGACACAAAATAAATACAGAGTTTTTTGTCTTTTGTTTTGTTTTTTTTTTTGAGGAGGAAAGGCTAGGGGATCTGGAAAGACTTTCTGGAGATAATACAAAGATATATAAGAGAATGCAAGCTACCTGAAAGCAAAGGGCATTTTTTCATCGTATCCCAAGCACCTAGCACAGTGCCTTACACAAAGCAAGTGCTTAATTAGCATTTATTTTATTGGATTAGATTAGATTTTGTTAGATAGGAGTTTACTTACAATTTGGTAGAGGAAAAGATTAGTATAGAAACAATTATAGTTCAAGGAATAAGTGCAAAAGGGAGGCCAGGGCAAAGTTCTTTCACTCAATCTTCATTCATAATCCATTTTCTTAAACACTGTGATTTGTAGAATATTGGAACTTTCTAGCTAGAAGAGACTTCTTAGGCCATTCAATATTTATAGAAGAGGAAACTGAAGATTAGAGTTATCAATTGCCTTATATTTTTAAATTTTTTATTTTATTTTTCAGTTAACAAGTAATTAATTTCTTCCCCCCCCACCACCTCCCAACTGAAAAAGAAAAGCAAAACCTTTGTAACAAATAGGTATAATAAAGCAAAACAAATCTGCCAATGTCCATGTCTCATTCTTCACCTTGAGACAATCACCTCTCTTTTAGGAGGTGGGTAGCATGTTTCACCACAAGTCTCTGGAATTGTATTTAATCATTGTTTTGATTAGTTTTTCAGTTTTTCAAAGATTTTTATCATTGTTCTATTGTTTCTATATGAATTGTTCTTCTGGTTCTGCTCATTTTATTCTGCATCAGTTCATACAAGTCTTACCAGGTCTTTTTGAACCTGTCTGATCATTGCTTAAATGTATTCTTTAAGTAATTGGTAAGAGATCTGGGGTTTGAACCCACGCCTCAACTGCCAAATCATTTTTCTCTCCACTACACAATGCTTTAAATTGTGCTTTAAAAATAACCGGAGGAAATTTAGTATTGGTAATAATCTCATTGGTGGGTCAACTTTGGCGGACAGATTTTTCAGTGAAAGAATAGACCACGCTGAGAATTACGCAACTGCACACATATTGTTACACTGAACTGTTGGTATCATCACACCATCCATGTCATTCCGGTCTTTCTTGGCCTATTTCATGATAAAGAACGTCCCTCATGTAAGCTATTATTGCACATAAGACTCATTGAGTTCAGAATGGAGATCATTACCATGGTCAGCTACTATCCTGAAAGGTACATGCCATAAAACTTCATTTTGTCCTTGAGCAAAATCCATTTTTTCATGAGCTATCTAAAACCTGATGTCTTTGGCCTCAGAAAAAATTACTTTTCTGTGTTCTGTCATACTTCATTTATGTAATGTGACCTGCTCAGCAAAATGGCCTTACCATCATTTTTCTCCCTTTTTTCATCATTGGCCCTTCTTCTCTGACAGCTTACAGAATTGACCTGTGATTGCCCATTAACCTCCAAGAAAACTTATTTACCTCCAAACCAATCAGGTTATAGGATCATAGGGTCATAATATTTCAAGTTGGAAGGGATTTTATATCATCCAATTCCACCCCCTAATTTTATATATATTTTCTAAAAGATGCTCTAACGCACAGCATTCCATCTTGGAGGTCAATAATAGAAATTCAGTGATGCAATAAATCATAGTCAATCAGATTCCAGGAAATACTATTCCAGATATATAAAAATCTCTTTATATATGGATATGTTTCCTACACATCAAACATGTTAGTGGTAATATACCCTATTGTGGATATGATGTGGATACAAAGGTGCCTTTAAGGCACCTTTCCCTGGTTCATCCTCTAAAGGCGTCCTAAAGTGTCTTGATACAAAGGCACCCTAAGGGTTGAATTGCCTTTTTCCTGGCACCTTAAAGTCTCCCCTTATCTTGGAATACCATAAAACTTCCCCCTTACCCTGATCCATGGAATTCCTTATCTCCCCTCCCCCATCCTGGGTCATAAGATTTCCTTGTCTCCCTTACCCTGTCCTTATATAAACATGCCCCTGTCCCTCTATAAATTGCTAGTCCTTCTTCCAGGGCTAGCCCATTGCTTTTGCATCAATAAAGCTCCCTTTGGCTAAAGAGGGCTAAGTGAATTCTTTCATGTTTGAATCAGCTCTCCCGTTTCTCTCTCTTCAACAGATACATTTATTAAATCTAGTATCTCAATTGGACAAAGCATGAAACAGATTTGAGAACAGTTATAGGTTCCAACCATATCACCATGAAGAAAATAATCAAGGCCAAAATGAAGGTAATGTTTAAAGATATTTACAGAAAATGGCATATGAGATCTATGAACAAAGAAGAGGCAGTAACATCTTGAGGAATAAGTTGCTGTTTTTAGTAAAGTAGAAACAGGATTCGACAAACAAATTAAATGAATGATGAGTGCCTGTTCTATGCAAATCCCTATGCTGGACTCCATGGGGATGGAAAGAATATGACACCTGTTGTTGATTAGGCAAACTCTGGAGCAGGGAAAGGAAATCTCTGCTGGGAGATAGACTGGGCAGGATCCAAACTGGAAGATGAGCAATCACATTCCCCAGACTCAGGTTGGTACCAAGATGTCGCCAAGAGGCTGAAATCCAAACTCTTGAAACATGTGGGGAAAACTGGCTGTAGGAGATGAGATTTAGATCAGCTGGCAAGATACAGTGAGCGGGAGAGCTGGAGAGCCAGTTATGTGTCTGGCTCAGTCTGATTCCCCAGCTTGGGTCTTTTTATGGAGGCTGCTTAGGCTTTTGACTCTTAGTTTTTCTGATTTCCTTCAAACCTTGGCTCAAGCACAGGTGGTGACTTATTCTCTGAGATTACTTCCCATTAACTCAATGTGTATTTTATGTGTATGTATATATCTTCTTAGATATTTACATGTGGTTTCCCTCATTATAATATGAGCTACTTGATGGCAGGGACTGGTTATTTACATGTCCCCAGTATTTAGCATAGTGTCCAGTATATAGTAACTGCTTAATAAATGTTTTTGATGGAATAAAAACAAGCAATTTTTAAGATTCCCAAGATAAATAGGGAATTGACACAAGTTTTTAAGACCAAAAACTATTTCCTCAATAGATGGGTGAGCAAAGAATATGAATAGATTATTCATAAAAAAACAAAAGACACTCCTTCATAGTAACTATATGCAAAAATGTTCCAAATTGCTACTACTAAGAGAATTGCAAATTAAAACACCTTTGAGGTCTTGCCTCACACCCATTAAAATAGACAAAGGTGATACAAAACAAAAGTTGTCAATGCTGGAGTGACAATAGGAAGTTGGGCACCCTAAGACACCTCAGATGGAACTGTGAATTACTGCAACCATTGTGGCTGAGACAATCAGGGAAATATTCCCCTAAGAGATAGCTTTTGAACTATGTTCAGGATAATCAGTTCAAATCTCTCTCCCAATCCTGACCTTGATCAAACCTTTTCTCTCAGCAATGTCTACGGTAGACTACAACCAGAGGTGTGAACAACACATTCTTTGAGAATGACATCAAGGAAAACAACTGCATCATTCCCACAGCCTGACCCCATAGTCTCAAACACTGAGCATAAGAATATGGCACCTGAAGTCAGACGACCTGGGTTTGAATCCCAGCTCTGACACTTGGTATGTGTGACCATGAGAAACTCACTTGCCCTCTGTGACCCTGAACTTACACTTTGGAAGATGGGAGGAACAATACTCTCGCGAGACATCTCACAAGGTTTTTGTGAGGAAAGTCAATTATAAATATTTTTTAAAATATAGAAAAATTACTAATGGGGTACTTGGGTGCATGTGCTTGGACCCCAATTCTAAAATCACATTTCTCTTTAAAAGTCACATTTCTCCCTAGCCTCAAAATACTATCCCAGGCAGTTTCTCCCCAGCCCAATGACACAGCCTGCCCAGCAATAACCATTATCTTCTTTCCTGATACAGTAGCCAGATGTGCTTATAGAACTTATTAGTCTGAACCAGCTAAGTACTGGCTGAATGGGCTGTGCACTGGGTCATAATGATATTTACTACTCACTGACCAATCATATGTATCCTAGACTTAGACATATGTATACTCCCTTAAATTTATATTGTCTAACAAAACATTGATGAGAGCAACCTGGTATTTCTGAGTCAGTCCTGACTACTAGTTGACAGTGACATTTCAGGCCTAAAACTACACCTCCAGGTAACCCCTCCTTGGGCTATTTCCTGACGAACTCTGGGTAAAATACCTGCACAGTAGATATCAAAAGTGCATGTTCCTTTAAGAGCTAACTACTCCTTAACCACTCCTTAATTCTACCCCAAAACATCTAGTAAGCATATTTGGCACATGTTTCACTGATGGCCTGCATCCCCACATGGCTCAGTGATATGGTGAAGAAGAAAGAGACAGGCAGGCGAGAGAAGATAGACCAACTCCATTTATTGATCCAAGGGTCAAGGTATATATAGACAGAAACTGCAAGTCTATGTGACATTCTGTTCGTCTACTGTCCTAGTGATTTGGCCAGTCTTATTGTCTTAAAAGACTGTTAGCCTAGAGGGCATCTATTTTACATATCTCTTGTTTTCTATAGTTCTCTTATCTATCTCACGGAGACAGCAACATCTGGAGGGCATGGAGAGCCATTCCAGATGATAATGATCACAGTCTCAAAGAACAGTTTCCCAGAAGGTCTATCCTGAACTTGTCAACTGCACTCCATCCTGACCCTCAACATTTCACTATAGAATATCTTATATAAACTTTACCTGTATCCCTCTAAGGTTGCAGATTCCCTAAGAACTCTTGCCCTCTGAAAAGCATAATAGATCTTTATCTTGACCATAACAATGCTTGAGTTCACAAACTCCTTCCAGGTGGCTTGCCCCTGGTACCCTGGTCTTTGTGGAGGTCTCACCACCCCCCTTCCAGCCCTCATCATTTCTGTATATGAGATCCATCTTGCCTCCATGAAGGCGCTCAGATCCAGTCTAGCTCAGACTCAATCTAGCTCAGACTGTGTCTAGCCTATATGTTAATACAAGCATTACAAATACTTAGGCTCCTTAAGAGTCAACCCAATACAGGAAATCTTTAATAAACTTTGTTTTACTTTGGCTGAAAGAAGGCTTGAGTAGAATTTGAGCAGGACCTAGCGTGTCAGTATTTTGGGATCCTGATCACCTGAAACCTCAAAGTAAGTGGGGTGTTCTTTTGTTTGTTTTTTGCAAATCTCCTATATGTTCTAGATTAGGGCCAAGTATGGTGACAGGTCAGTGAGATGACTGTAATAATGATAGTCTGGTACAGTGGCAAGAACTTAGGATCTGGAATCAAAGGACATGGGTTCAAATCCTGGCACCACTAATTACTGCCTCTATGACCTTAGGCAAATCCCTTCCCATTTCTGTGCCTCAGTTTCCTCATAGTTAGAATGAGGGAGGTGGACTTAATGACCTCTAAGGTCTCTTCTATCTCTAAGTCCATGATCCTTTGGTATTCAGTCAGCCTATGGCTCCAGGTTAGGTGAACATAAGAAATACCATAGAGTCACACTGAGGGCAGAAATGGAAACAATTATAGATTGGAGAACAGATGGCCATGCTGCCCTCCGAGATGGACAGATGAAGACTCATCATGAACCAAAGTGTTTGGTATTTGATGAGGGGAAAGATAAGGCTTCATGTGGCAATGGCTTCCTAGAATAACAGCTAACCAGCCTGAGGCTTTGTGGAAAGTCCAAGGTTTAGTTACTTACCAGACTTGCTTGGCATTTACTCCCATACATGGGCATCCTGAGAGACACAACCATAATCCCCTCTCCTTTTGCTTCATAGAAGTTCTGCCTCTTTAGCTAGGGTCCTTTCAGCATTAGTTTCTGATCCTCAGAACAACCATGGCAGGTAGATGGGGGAGGAAGAAGTGGAGGTATTATCTCCATTTTAGAGACAGCAAGCTGCAGCTCAGAGGACTTGAATTATTCAGCCAAATTTGAGTAGTAAGATAATGGATGGGGTAGAGAATAGGAATCCAAGTCTCCTGTTCCTGGTGTGTAGCTCCTTTTGCCAACAGCATTGTAGAGGTAATCTTTGATCCAAAGGATGGAATCATTTCCATCTACAGCACATGCCTCCTGCTTCACTAGCTTTACCTTCTTTTTCTACTCAGGAAGAAGAAAGCCAAACAAATTCCTCAAGACGAAAAGCCTTTCTCATCACTGGTTTGATTCCAAGGAAGAACCAAATCTTTACTGGTAAATCAAGTAGATACCTTCCTGGCCTACTTCTTTATGGGATCCATAGCTGAACAGCAGCATGGAGAGTTTTCCAGATGTGTGTGTGTGTGGGGGGGGGGGGGGTGGAGCTCTTTTTTAGCCTTTATTTTGTTTTTCCCCCAAAGCTCATGTATACAAAAGGAAGGTCTGATAAGGATCAGGCACAGACAATGAGAAAGTTAAGTATTTGACCTTATACCTGGATGCCTGTTTTACTGGAAAGACAGGACATCCAGATCTGTTTAGGGGATAAAATTTACCACAAGAGGATGCTTATTTATGTACCTGTGACCCTTGCCCTAGAGAGGAGCAAAGGAGGTGGAGTTGGAGGTGGGAAGAGGATGCAAGATCCAGATGAGTAGAGGGATGGAAAATTCAGAATTTCTATCAAGGCAGCTTATTTCTTGCTTAATTGTATGCATTCATATACACAAACCTATGTATACAAATACATAGCTCTGTATAATATATATGGATAAATATATAAATGTATGTACTTACACATGTGTAAATTTATCTACATATGTATTATAAGTGTATGGATTAATGCAAGAAGAATTGCATCTGTGATTTGATTAACATAGAGAACTCCCAAGTGATGAAACTCCCTCTACCAACGCATTGACATCATCCCTGCAGCACATAATCTTAGAGAGTTGCCTATAGCTCTGAGAGGTTAAGTAACTTGACCAAGTCACACAGCTAGTATGTTTTTGTATTGATAATACATTTTTGCTTATTGTTAATGTAATTTTGCTTCTTAATGGGAAGATCTTTGCCATCTATTAATAGACCCATGGAAGTCACATGGAAGCCCAAGTCACATAAGTCAAGTCACATGGAACAGGAAGGGGTGGAGCAAGAAGGGTGAAACAGGAAGAGGCAGAGTTAGAGCAGAGTTGAGAGGAAGTTGGTCAGACTAGTCAGAGCTGGGAAAGAGCAGGCAGCAACTAATGTGAGTGAGAGAGCTTGTTTGTGATTTGTTTAAGGGAGCTGGTTTGTGGGAAGCCTAACAGAAGGAAGGCTTGGGGATGGTGTTGCCCTCTGCATTGTTATTGTGTATAGATTTGTTACTTTGTTACAGATTTGGCTTTCTGGTATCTGAATAAATGTTTTGGTTCTGTCCTCCATGTGAACAGTCTGTTGTATTTCATGATTCAGAGTTGCACTGACATACTCATAGCTGCTGTAGGTGCTGTGAATATCATGTTGGCACTATAGTGTCAGAGGTAAAATGTGCTCAAGTTTACCCAGGTCTCTCTAGATAGCTACATACATCATATACACATACATACACATATGGACATATGTGTGTGACTTTAAAAAATTCAATACAAAAATCTCAGCTAATCAAAAAATAAATTAAGGCATAATTATTTAAGAATAACAGCTCACATTTGCATGGGGATTTGCACTTTTAGCATAAGTCATCAAATTTGTGAGGCAGGAATTAGTCTTTTCATTTAAGAGAAGAGAAAACTGAGGCAGAGTTAAAGTCACTCAGACAGAAGGAACAAAGGAGTGAGAGAGGGCAGAAGAAGAATTCTGACTGACTTTTACTGTAGGTTTTTCCAAATTTTTAACTGAAGATGGAGAGAGGAGGATGCAGGAAATTTAAAGTCAAAGTATTGAGAGTTCATGAGATTCAGATCTAGATGGGACCTTAGAGATCATCTAACATCAAATTTGTTTATTTTATGTACATATGACCACACTAAGTCCCAGAGAGGTTAATGGAACTTGCCCAACATCATAAAGCTCGTAAATAACAGAGCCAGGTTTTCAACCCAAATCTTCAACTCCAAGCCCAAAGCTCTTTTCATTACATCACATCTCTTGTGATCACTTTTCATCTCTTGTCTCTCCAAGTCTTTATATGAAACAAAAATCTGACTACCTAAAGCTGGAACCCACTTATTCAAATTCTATACTTGGGAGTAGGTTTCTGAAGATAACTGTAAAAACCCCTCTTAAGTCCCTTTTTCTCCAAGATAAACATTTTCTGCTGTTCCAATTGATTCTTGCATGATATAATTTCCACACCTCTCACTTGGATGAACTTGCCCTCCTCCTAACTACCTTCATTTTGTTAATATTCTTTTTAAAAGTTCCCATAACTGGACAACAACATTGTAGACAAAGGATCATGTGATTATCACCTCCTTTATTATCACACTCTGCTTCTATTATCTTAGCCCAAGATTATATTAGATGTTTTTTCAAACTACTTGGTCATACTGTTAACCCAGTTAGAGCTTGCTGTCCATTAAAATCCTTAGGGCTGCTAAGACAGATCTACCTTCTCCAAAACCATTAAGTTCAGTTTTTGAACATGTATGAGTTTATTTTCCCTCTGTTAAATTTCATCTTGTTAGTTTTCTGGTGATACTCTTGTCTATGTTTTCCCAAAAGCTCTCCAGCATGTGTTTACCCAATGTGTTGGGGGCTTTCTTGTTTTCTATTCACATCACAAGAATACCAATGGAGTACATAAGCTATCCTATCCTTATACCTTGTTATTGTCAAGTGATAAGCCCATCTTCCTTTTGGCTTATCAATTTTTCACAACATGTTTTACTCTATTTTTAGTAATACCTTGTTTATAATGCCTGCCTCTACCATGTGCCTCTCAATTGCCATTTGGGTAATTCTCAACTTAAAGTCTTCAGTGACTCTAATATTTTATGTCTCATAGTAAGACATCATTAGCTATCCTTCCCAGCATCCAAAAGTTGCCAAATATGCTTTCTCAGCGTCTCCATTCAAATTATTGATAGTGTAACCCTTGGCTCAAAGGGCCAATTATGTAGGACTCTCTTTTTGTTGGTGGAAGTTGATTTCTTAATACTGCTTACTTGCATAAGGGGTGGGTGAAGTTGGTGAGAGCTAGAGAGAAGAGAGATCCAGGCTCTTTTATCTTCCAGCCTCAAGAGATAATGTGCCATTCCAACCTCTCTTCAGGTCCCTAAAGGGAGAGAAAGAAACTGGAAGGAATGTGATATGTAGAGGAGCTGGAAATCTCTCATGTGCTCTGATCAACAGCTTGCTATATGAGAGACTTCAGAGAATTTCCCCTTGGATGAGATTTGGGACTCTCTCTCTCTCTCTCTTTCTCTCTCTCTCTCTCTTTCTCTCTCTCTTTCTCCCCCAAGCTATCTCATTCCTTGACTCCATATTACCTATCCACTCTGCCATCCAGCTGCCTCAAGGTTGTCTTTTTTGACATTGTTTGCAGCTCCTTCTTTCTGGATACCATCTCCTCTTTGGTTTCCATTACTCTGCTCTGTTGTGTTTCTCTCTCTTACCTGATCATTCCCTCTTAGTGTCTTTCTCTAGTACAACACCCTTCTTCCCCTTCAGTGTGGGTTTCCTCCAAAGTTCTTCCCTCTTGCCTTCTTCTCTTCTTGTCCCATACTTTCATAACCTCATTCAAACTTCTGGGTTCCATCATCATCATGTATCACATCCCAACATCTCCCCTAAATTCTATTCTTGTATCTTCAATTACCTTCTAGACATCTCCCCCTTGATGTGATGCATAGCTCTTCAAATTCAACATGTCTAAAGTGGAACTTATCTTCCCTCCTAAATCTTCCCTTACTCCCTATTTCCCTGTATCTGGTGAGAGATAACACGATTTTCCTCTCAGTCACCCCAGCTCAACATCCTCGTTTTCTCTTTTCCCTTCCTCATTCCTAATATCCAAGTTTTATCATTTCTGCTTCCTCTACATTTCTTGAATCAGGCCCTTCCTCTCAGCCCACACAACCACTAATCTAGTTTATATCATCACCATATTTTGCTTAAACTATTATAGCAGCCTTTTAACTCCCAGCCTCCACTTTCTCCTTTTATCAGTCCATACTTTATGTAGCTAGTCAACTAATCCTGACCACACTATTCTCTTGCTAAAAGTTCTTCAATGTCCCTTTCCTGCTCCTTACCCTCACATGGCAGTCCTTGCTGGTGGAAACAAGTTATGTTCTGAATCCAAGTCCTTTGTTCTTTCCGCTGAGCTGTACTGCTTGGATGGGCTCATAGGATTTTACAAGTGTCAGGGATCTAAGAAATGTACCAATGTCTTACCCACACAATAGTGTACTAAGGTAGAAATGGACTCTACTAGAAAATTACTCATCTTCTCCAGGCCTTCTCATTTTTTACCAAATCCTTCAAGTATATTGAGAATTGAATTTATATCTTTTTAACATTGACCTGTTTTCTATCACCTTCCTCTTCTATAAAGCAGTGGATTGCAGCTGGAGAAAGAAAGTGAATGATATTTATTTTTTAGAGAACCAGTCACAGGAGATTAGTGCTTGAAAGGTACGCAGAATACTCACCAGCTTTGGATCTGAAAGGGTATTTGGATATCATTGGAAAGTGACATCTTCAAGAGAATATTACGCAAGTTTCTCTTTTTTTGTGTGTCTCAAAGGATGATAAGAATTCCTGAGCAGCCAAGAATCAAGACCTACTTACTACTAATCTTAATTTTAGTCATTGTAAAAGACTTATTCCAAATCTAAAAAAAAAATAATATGACTCCATTTTCCATTTCTCTAAAGTGAGGAAGAACACATTTGTTTTACAAATCTCCTCTCCCCTAATTGGTTAGGACCTGGTTCTGGTTGAAGAGTGGTGATACCTGGGTGATAGGAGGCTTGGCGATAGGAGGCTAGGGTGATACCTGGGTGATAGGAGGCCTGGTGACTAGCAGGCATGCTATATAGAAATATAATATTATATTATATGTATAACATATAGTATTTGTTTATGCTATATAATATTTAGAGTATTACATTATATTTAAAAATATACATTAGATGTATTATATATGTGTATGTATATACATAGATATATCTGTATGTGTGTAAACGTATCTATCTATATTTATATAAGATACACAGATAAAATATAATGACTTTTAAATATATGAATATAATATATGATATACATACACACATACACTTCAGTTCCACGTGGGTGCTAAGAAGAGTGGTTAACCAGCCTCTAGGCTTAGCCACTCAGCAGACTGGTCAAGCACACCCACACATGGGCATCCCCACCACAACAGGGCACACTCCATGACTGAGTCTTAATCTTGAAACCCCATAGATTTAACTTTCCCTAAACTATCTGTGCTGTTCTCAGCTTACTATTTTAGGACTTTACCTCACTCAGAACTCTTCCATCCCTACCTACCCTCATTCATTAGTCTTCCTTCCACAGGAGCCAATATACATAGAAGCATTTCAAACTAGAGTGAATAACTCTTGCCTCACTCTCTTTACTTTCAGGAAAGATGCAAAAAAAAAAAGGACCTTAACACCATTCAGAAGAAGCCTACCTATTAGACTGGTTTAATCCTTAGTAAGAACAAAATCTCTGCCATATAGGAAATGGATACAGGGGCAAAGCTCAAGATGAGATGGCAAATTTGTTCCATAGCATCAACCTAGGGATGATTCCAGATGTTGGGAAAAAGAGGTTGGATTTTTTTAAAGCGTTTGTCTCTTTTCAGATACTTTTGCATATTTGAAAAGAAGGAAAAGAAAAGCAACTCCAAGTCTGTGTTCTTACACAAATTTAATGAAAAATTTGGTATACTTGGCTTCTCTCCAGGTAGAGTGGGATGAGGTTAGAAAAAGTCAAAGGATTTTTTAGAGGTAACTATTATTATTGTTTTATAACTGAGAAAACAGGCACTCAGAAAAGGTTAGTGACTTGCTCAAGGCCACATAGTTAGTAGACAGCTGAACCAGTGTAGAACTTCAGGTCTTTTGATGTCAAGTTCTGTGCTTCTTTTTCCCATGGCCTCTGTCTACCTAGCCATGGCCTCTTTGTATCTCCCACTAGCAAATGTTTCTATCCTTTTATTTTCTCTGTTGGAGAATAATGGAAGGAATAAAAATAAGAATTGGCAAATTCAGGGAAAATCTGGTCTATTAAGTGGAAATTTATTTGACCATGAATTCCTGCCTAATGTATATACAGCCGTTCCTAATATTAAGCAAATTGTATGAAAAAAAATTTTCCAAGTTACCAAAAAGAAAAATTAAGGGATAATTATTTAGAATAATACTGTTTTAGAGCTAGAAGAGGCCTTTAGCAATCAATTAACCTGTACCCTTGAATTCACAGACCAAGAAATGAAGACCAAGAGAAATAAAGATAGTTGTCTTCATTGTACAGCTAGTCGGTGGCAGAGTGAGAATCAGAGAATTTCCAAATGGAAGTGATTACAGTTAGCCCAACCCCTTCATTTTATAAAAGATGAAACTGATGCTGAGAGTTTAAGTGACTCACTTGGGTTATCTAAGTGATAACCTTGGGTTATCCAAGCAGGAAGTAGTATAGCCAGGATTTGAACTAGATTGTCCCTAACCCTAAATCTAACACTAATTCCATTAACTCACAGAGCCTCTCTGATAAAGTTTGGCTCTCCTCACAGCCTTGGTAGAAACAACAAAATTTACATTTTCGGGAGGGGAAGGGGGGAAGCACTTAGATTGAAGCATATTTTTTTCACTTTATTTTCCTTGTGATTTTTTTTCCCACAACATGGCTAATATGAAAATATGTTTTGTATGACTTCACATGTATAATTGATGTCATATTCCTTGCCTTCTCATTGGGTTGGGGAGGGGCTGGAGAGAAGGAAAGAATTTGGAACTCAAATTTTTTTAATTAAAATAAAAAATAAATAAGGTATATTTTTAAAAAGAAAAAAGCCCTCAATGAAAATAGTGGAAAATTCAAGAGTCTCAGGTATTTGAGAGAGATGACAAAAATAAAGACTTTAATTTTCTTTCCATCCCTCTTGCCCCAGTATAATCCCGATGTCTACATGAATTTTTGTTGGGGATGGTGGACCAGTTTCCACCCAGGCCTCCAACATGCTAATGTGTAGATGTAATTAGATGCAGCATGAGCTTTCTTTAACCACAATCATAGTTTCAAATAAATAGCCTGGATACATCTGGTCTCCTGAGGTCTTTCCTGGAGAGGCCACTGGGGTAACTATTCTTGGCCTTCGGCCGTGCTAATCCCAGGAAATGACGAGACTATGGTTTATATTCAAGCTTCCTTTGTGATGGGGATTTAGGGGGTGTCATTCCATGTGACACTCAACTTTGGTCACTGACATCAGCCCCCATCTATGCAAAAGTGGTTTTTTCACTTTCTTTTGTTCTGCATGCTGTTGTTTCTTTTGTTGCTGCAGATATTGTTTTTCAACAGAGGATGCCTAGATGTTCTGTGACAGATTGGTATGCTCCAAATGTGTGGGACAGCACTTATGAGAAAAAAAATATCATGGTGGGTTTAATCGTGTTTGCCTTTGGAAGGTAGGTACAGGGAATGACTGCTTTCTCTTTCCATCGAGAACTTGCTGGGGAGTGCCCCCAAACACTACAGTAGTATAATAGAAATCCCCTTGGTTAAAGGGGATATATGCTGCTGAGTCAGGCTGCCTCTCATAATTGAAATCATTCAAATTTTCTGAATACCACTTGGACTGGGGCTGAGCAACCAACTTACCCAGTCTCCAATCCAAATTCATACTTAATGATTTAATCTACATCCATGCAGAAAAGGAAGTCAACTGCATCCTGGATGGGATTTATGATATACTCCCCAATGATCTTCGTCCTTAGCATGTTATCATCCCATCTCTTCCCCTCATTGATTTCAAAGACTTTGAATATTCAAAGAGGCCTAACACAAGTGGAGGAATCTTCATGGAGTTATCTGTCATGATATAAAATACAACTTTCTGGTTCACTATAAAATATTTGTCAGAAAATTTGACAAATTTCTCCAAGGTTTTATATCCATACCTAGAAAATCAATGAGAAATAGGCAATTTTATCTTCCCAGATGTTATCAGTAAGATACTAACAAAAATTGTGCTACTAAAGCCCATGTGCTTCCTACTAGAAAAATTGGGGAGAGTTCCCCTGCCTCCAGACTTATGAAAGACTATCAAACTGCCCATCAGCAACCTTAAACATTTCCTTAATCCCTCATTAGTAGTAATTCAGAAAAGTCTTATATCCAGGATATCACCTGTTTCCATGGCCAATAACACTGATGCACAACAGATAGAGCAGGGAATTTGAAATCAAATGGGATCTGGGTTTGATTACTGATTTTGATCATTTTTAGCTGTGTAATTTGGGGTAAGTCATTTTATATTTCTGAGTCTTTTTCCTCATATATAAAATAGGCATGATAATATCAATCATATCTACTTTACTGGGTAGTTGTGAGGATCGAGTGAGATGATATATGAAAAGCATTTTGTAAAGGCAACCTTTGTTTCAAGAGGCTCCATGTTAAAGAAACTTTAACTTTTCTAGATCGTTGATATCACTCAGGTAGAATCTGATAACTTCAATATCTGGTGATCTCCTTCTGAGAATTACCTATTTATAGCCTTTAGTTTATATCCAAACATTCTTGTTTGCGTATATTGCATTGATTGCCTATATATCTTGAATATTGGATCCCTTAAAAGAGAAATTTGTTGCAAAATAAGTACATAAGTTTCAAAAGCAATTTGAACATAGTATTCAAGAAGCCCAAAGACATCAAATACTAGGGTAAAACCTCTTGGAAATCTACTTTTTTTCCTTTTTTCCCTTCTAAGTGCCTTGCTCCAAGAACTTTTAAATTTTATTAATCAAAACTTTCTACTTTTATGTTTTATGATTCTTTCCATTCATTGGTCAGGAACTCTTCTTCTATGTGTAGCTGTGAATACTGTATCTTTTCCTTTCCCTTTAAATTGTTGTGTATAGGATTATTACACTGTCCACATCCTCCAGTGTGGAACATTGTCCTTTGTACACAGTGGATATTTCTGGATGCAAGTAGCTCTGGTCTCATCCAGGAGCTCAGTTTTTAAGGACCAAATCTTTTGGCAGAGGGAGGAGGAGACAACATGAGGGGGTGAAGCATGAATGGAAACCTCTCTTCCTGGTGCATATGAGGATGGTGAGTCCCTCCCTCTGGGGACATACATGGGTAGGCAGTATAGCACAGTGGAAAGAACACTGAGTCTATTATCAGATGGCTTACTGTTAAATCTTACCTCTGAAACTATGTGACCTTGTGCAAATTACTTTACCTCCCTGGGCACGCCTCAGGGAGTTCTAAACCTCACCTAGGAATGCAGCAAAGGGATGCTTCAGGATAAGGAGAATGAAATTGAAATTGAGGGGCATGATGAAAGTAGTGTAAATCAGTATTTCTTTTTAAACAAACTTACTAAAATCTTATCACCAGAATACTGTTGGGACTATCATCTGGGAGATAATTCACATGTAAAATTAATTAAGATGGGTTGGCAGTCAAAGAACAAAAAGGTGATTAAAAATAACCTTTGATTTATGATTGTACCATTAAATTTGTGAATTACAGAGCATATTCTACAGACCAGTTCCTAAGGAAAGAAGCAATTAAGAATTTTTAAAAGTCAAAAACCTAGCAAAAAAAACAAACAAACCTTGTCTTCTTTTTTTTTTAATTTATTTTTTTATTAATTTATTTAACTTTTAACATTCATTTTCACAAAATTTTGGGTTCCAAATTTTCTCTCCATTTGTCCCCTCCCCCCACCCCAAAACACCGAGCATTCTAATTGCCCCTACCACCAATCTGCCCTCTCTTCTATCATCCCTCCCTTCTCTTGTCCCCATCTTCTCTTTTGTCCTGTAGGGCCAGATAACTTTCTATACCACTTTACCTGTATTTCTTATTTCCTAGTAGCGAGAACAGTACTCAACAGTTGATCCTAAAACTTTGAGTTCCAACTTCTCTTCATCCCTCCCTCCCCACCCATTCCTTTTGGAAGGAAAGCAATTCAATATAGGCCATATATGTGTAGTTTTGCAAATGATTTCCATAATAGTTGTGTTGTGTAAGACTAACTATATTTCCCTCCATCCTATCCTGCCCCCCATTGCTTCTATTCTCTCTTTTGATCCTGTCCCTCCCCAAGAGTGTTGACTTCAAATTGCTCCCTCCTCCCATTGCCCTCCCTTCCATCATCCCCCCCCACCCTGCTTATCCCCTTCTCCCCCCACTTTCCTGTATTGTAAGATAGTGTGCATTTTATTCCTTCCTTTAGTGGAATGTGATGAGAGTAAACTTCATGTTTTTCTCTCACCTCCCTTCTTTTTCCCTCCATTAAAAAGTCTTTTTCTTGCCTCTTTTATGAGAGATAATTTGCCCCATTCCATTTCTCCCTTTCTCCTCCCAATATATTTCTCCCTCACTGCTTAATTTCATTTTTTTAAGATATGATCCCATCCTATTCAATTCACTCTGTGCTCTGTGTGTGTGTGTGTGTGTGTGTGTGTGTGTGTGTGTGTGTGTGTGTGTAATCCCACCAACTACCCAGATACTGAAAAGTTTCAAGAGTTACAAATATTATCTTTCCATGTAGGAATGTAAACAGTTCAACTTTAGTAAGTCCCTTGTGACTTCTCTTTGCTGTTTACCTTTTCACACTTCTCTTCATTCTTTTTTTTTTTTATTTAACTTTTAACATTTATTTTCACACAATTTTGGGTTACAAATTTTCTCCCCTTTTATCCCCTCCCCCCTCCCCAGACCCAAGCTTTCTAATTGCCCCTGTGACCTATCTGCTCTCTCCTCTATCCTCCCTCCCTGCCCTTGTCTCCGTCTTCTCTTTTGTCCTGTAGGGCCAGATAGCTTTCTTGACCCCTTAACCTGTATTTCTTATTACCCAGTGGTAAGAACATTACATTTGGTCCTAACACTTTGAGTTCCAACTTCTTTGGCTCCCTCCCTCTCCACCCCTTCCCCTTGGAAGACAGGCAATTCAATACAGGCCATATCTGTTTAGTTTTGCAAATGATTTCCATACTAGGTGTGTTGTATAGGACTAACTATATTTCCCTCCATCCTATCCTGTCCCCCATTACTTCTATTTTCTTATGGTCCTTTCCCTCCCCATGAGTGTCGACCTCGTATTACATTCTCCTCCCCTACCCTCCCCTCTATCCTCCCCCCCACCCTGCTTGTGCCCCTGTCCCCCACTCTCCTGTATTATGAGATAGGTTTTCCTATCAAAATGAGTGTGTATTATATTCTTTCCTTTAGTGGAATGTGATGAGAGTAGACCTCATGTTTTTCTCTTGCCTCCCCTCTTTATCCAACCACTAATAAGTCTTTTGCTTGCCTCTTTTATGAGAGATAATTTGCCCCATATAACTTCTCCCTTTCTCCTCCCAATATTTCTCTCTCACTGCTTGATTTCATTTTTTTTTTAAGATATGATCCCATCCTCTTCAATTCACTCTGTGCACTCTGTCTCTATGTGTGTGTACGTGTATGCATGTGTGTGTGTGTGTACTCCCACCCAGTACCCAGATACTGAAATGTTTCAAGAGTTACAAATATTGTCTTTCCATGTAGGAATGTAAACAGTTCAACTTTAGTAAGTCCCTTATGATTTCTCTTTGCTGTTCACCTTTTCATGGTTCTCTTCATTCTTGTGTTAGAAAGTCAATTTTTCTTTCCAGCTCTGGTCTTTTCATCAGGAAAATTTGAAAGTCCTCTATTTCATTGAAAGACCATTTTTTCTCCTGAAGTATTATACTCAGTTTTGCTGGGTAGGTGATTCTTGGCTTCAGTCCTAGTTCCTTTGACTTCTGGACTATCCTATTCCATTCCCTTCTATCCCTCAATGTAGAGGGTGCCAGATCTTGTGCTATCCTGATTGTATTTCCACAATACTTGAATTGTTTCTTTTTAGCTGCTTGCAATATTTTCTCTTTCACCTGGGAATTCTGGAATTTGGCCACAATGCTCCTAGGAGTTTCTCTTTTTGGATCTCTTTCATGCAGTGTTCTGCGGATTCCTTGAATATTTATTTTGCCTTCTGGTTCTAGAATCTCAGGGCAGTTTTCCTTGATAATTTCCTGGAAGATGATGTCTAGGCTCTTCTTTTGATCATGGTTTTCAGGTAGGCCCAGAATTTTTACATTGTCTCTCCTGATTCTATTTTCCAGGTCAGTTGTTTTTCCAATAAGATATTTCACATTATCTTCCATTTTTCGAATCTGCGTGGTATGTTCTGAGATATCTGTCTTTCTCATAAAGTCCTTAGCGTCCATCTGTACCATTCCAGTTTTGAAAGATTTATTTTCTTCAGTGAGCTTTTGAATCTCCTTTTCCATTTGGTTAATTCTGCTTTTGAAAGCATTCTTCTCCTCATTGGCCCCTTGCACCTCCCTTGCCAACTGAGTTAGGCTAGTTCTCAAGGTGCCAATTTCTTCAAGATTTTTTTGGTTCTCCTTTAGCAGGGAGCTGATCTGCTTTTCATGCTTCTCCCTCATCCCTCTCAGTTCCCTTCCCAGTCTTTCCTCCACCTCTCTAACTTGATTTTCAAAATTCCTCTTGAGCTCTTCCATGGCCTGAGCCCGTTGGGTGGGCTGGGACACAGAATCCTCGATTTCTGTGTCTTTGCCTGATGGCAAGCATTGTTCCTCCCCATCAGAAGGGAAGGGAGGAAGTGTCTTTTCTCCGAGAAAATACCCTTCAATAGTTTTATTTCTTTTGCCTTTTCTGGGCATTCTCCCCAACCAGTGACCTGACCTCTGAATGTTCTCCTCACACCCACCTCACCTCCTGGTCCTCCTAGCCAGCGTTTGGGGACTGAGATTCAAATGCTGCTTCCAGCCTGAGGGCTTTTGGTGGGGGCAGGGCTGCTATTCAGTGTGAGAATTAAGTTCAGGTGGTCAGGGGCAGGGCTGCCTCTCTGGTTCAGTTCCCTCTGGGGGTTTATGCACAGACCTTCCACAATGGATCCAGGCTCCCGCCCGCTTGGGGAGCCCCTGTCTGCAGCCGCCTCTCAGCTTCTATCTCCCGGGGGGCCCGAGCCATGGGGGCACCCCACTCCCCTCTCAACCTGCCAAAGAGACTCTCTCACCTACCCCCATCAGTCACCTGTTGGTGGGAGGGCTTGTGCCACCACTGGAGATCCCATCTCTGGAGCCTTCTCAGATCTGTGCCTCTCGGAGCCGCGGCTGCCGCAGGTCTGGGCTGGGCTCCGCGTCTGCAGCGCGACGGACCTTTTGCGAGAGGTTTGCAGGTCCCTCTGTGGGTGGGGGGACCCGCGTGGCCACTGGAGATCCCGTCCCCGTAGCCCTCTCGGATCTTTTCCTCACGGTGTCGTGGCCGCGGCAGGGCTGCCCTCTGCTCCCCGTCCTGGCGCCCAGTCCACGGCGCGAAGGACCCCCCGCAAGAGGTTTGCAGGTCCCTCTGTGGGTGGGGGGACCCACGTGGCCGCTGGAGATCCCGTCCCCGTAGCCCGCTCGGATCTTTTCCTCTTGGTGCCGCGGCCGTGGCAGGGCTGTACTCAGCTCCTAGTCCCGGCGCCCAGTCCGTGGAGCGAAGGACCTTTTGCGAGAGGTTTGCAGGTCTCTCCAGAACAGAAATCTCCCTCGCTCCAATATTCCGTGGTCTCTGGGTGCAGAATTCGCCCTGGGTTGGTCCCCTCTAGCCGTTCTGTGGTTCGTGGGTTCGGAACTATGTGTATGTGCGTCTTTCTACTTCGCCATCTTGGCTCCCACTTCTCTTCATTCTTGTGTTTGAAAGTCAAATTTTCTTTTCAGCTCTGGGCTTTTTATCAAGAATGCTTGAAAGTCCCCAATTTCATTGAAAGACCATCTTTTCCCCTGAAGTATTATACTCAGTTTTGCTGGGTGGGTGATTCTTGGTTTTAGTCCTAGTTCCTTTGACTTCTGGAATATCACATTCCACGCCCTTCGATCCCTTAATGTGGAAGCTGCTAGATCTTGTGTTATCCTGATTGTATTTCCACAATACTTGAATTGTTTCTTTCTAGCTGCTTGCAATATTTTCTCCTTGACCAGGAAACTCTGGAATTTGGCCACAATGTTCCTAGGAGTTTCTTTTTTTGGATCTCTTTCAGGCGGTGATTGGTGGATTCCTTGAATACTTATTTTGCCCTCTGGTTCTAGAATCTCAGGGCAATTTTCCTTGATAATTTCATGAAAGATGATGTCTAAGCTCTTTTTTGGTCATGGCTTTCAGGTAGTCCCATAATTTTTAAATTGTCTCTCCTGGATCTATTTTCCAGGTCAGTTGTTTTTCCAATGAGATATTTCACATTATCTTCCATTTTTTCATTCTTTTGGTTTTGTTTTGTGATTTCTTGGTTTCTCACAAAGTCATTAGCCTCCATCTGTTCCATTCTAATTTTGAAAGAACTATTTTCTTTTTTTTTTAATTAAATTTATTTATTTAACTTTTAACATTCATTTTCAGAAAATTTTGGGTTACAAATTTTCTCCCCTTTTATCCCCTCCCCCCCAAACACCAAGCATTCTAATTGCCCCTATGACCAATCTGCTCTCTCTTCTATCATCCCTCTCTGCCCTTGTCTCCGTCTTCTCTTTTGTCCTGTAGGGCCAGATAGTTTTCTATACACCTTTACCTGTATTTCTTATTTCCTAGTGGCAAGAACATTACTCGACAGTTGATCCTAACACTTTGAGTTCCAACTTCTTTACCTCCCTCCCTCTCCACCCCTTCCCTTTGGAAGGCAAGCAATTCAATATAGGCCAAATCTGTGTAGTTTTGCAAATGACTTCCATAATCTTTGTGTTGTATAAGACTAACTATATTTCCCTCCATGCTATCCTGTCCCCCATTACTTCTATTCTCTTTTGATCCTATCCCTCCCCATGAGTGTCGACCTCAAATTGCACTCTCCTTCCCATGCCCTCCCTTCTATCATCCCCACAACCCTGCTTATCCCCTTATCCCCCACTTTCCTGTATTGTAAGATAGGTTTTCATACCAAAATGACTGTGCATTTTATTCTTTCCTTTAATGGAATGTGATGAGAGTAGACTTCATGTTTTTCTCTCACCTCCCCTCTTTATCCCTCCACTAATAAGTCTTTTGCTTGTCTCTTTTATGAGAGATAATTTGCCCCATTCAATTTCTCCCTTTCTCCTCCCAATATATTTCTCTCTCACTGCTTGATTTCATTTTTTTTTAAGATATGATCCCATCCTCTTCAATTCACTCTGTGCACTCTGTCTCTATGTATGTGTGCGTGTGTGCATGTGTGTGTGTGTAATCCCACCCAGTACCCAGATACTGAAATGTTTCAAGAGTTACAAATATTGTCTTTCCATGTAGGAATGTAAACAGTTCAACTTTAGTAAGTCCCTTATGACTTCTCTTTGCTGTTCACCTTTTCATGGTTCTCTTCATTCTTGTGTTTGAAAGTCAAATTTTCTTTTCAGCTCTGGTCTTTTCATCAAGAATGCTTGAAAATCCTCTATTTCATTGAAAGACCAATTTTTCCCCTGAAGTATTATACTCAGTTTTGCTGGGTAGGTGATTCTTGGTTTTAGTCCTAGTTCCTTTGACTTCTGGAATATTCTATTCCACGCCCTTCGATCCCTTAATGTAAAGGCTCCTAGATCTTGTGTTATCCTGATTGTATTTCCACAATACTTGAATTGTTTCTTTCTAGCTGCTTGCAATATTTTCTCCTTGACCTGGGAACTCTGGAATTTGGCCACAATGTTCCTAGGAGTTTCTCTTTTTGGATCTCTTTCATGCGGTGTTCTGTGGATTCCTTGAATATTTATTTTGCCCTCTGGTTCTAGAATCTCAGGGCAGTTTTCCTTGATAATTTCATGAAAGATGATGTCTAGGCTCTTTTTTTGATCATGGCTTTCAGATAGGCCCATAATTTTTAAATTGTCTCTCCTGGATCTATTCTCCAGGTCAGTTGTTTTTCCAATGAGATATTTCACATCATCTTCCATTTTTCCATTCTTTTGGTTTTGTTTTGTGATTTCTTGCTTTCTCATAAAGTCCTTAGCCTCCATCTGTTCCATTCTAATTTTGAAAGAACTATTTTCTTCAGTGAGCTTTTGAATCTCCTTTTCCATTTGGCTAATTCTGCTTTTGAAAGCATTCTTTTCCTCATTGGCTTTTTGAACCTCTTTTGCCAATTGAGTTAGCCTATTTGTCAAGGTGTTATTTTCTTCAACATTTTTTGGGGTCTCCTTTAGCAGGGAGCTGATTTGCTGTTCATGCTTTGACTTCATGTCTCTCATTTCTCTTCCCAGCTTTTCCTCCACCTCTCTAACTTGATTTTCAAAATTCTTTTTGAGCTCTTCCATGTCCTGAGCCCATTGGGTGGGCTGGGATACAGAAGCCTTGACTTCTGTGTCTTTGCCTGATGGTAAGCATTGTTCTTCCTCATCAGAAAGGAAGGGAGGAAATGCCTGTTCACCAAGAAAGTAACCTTCTATAGTCTTATTTCTTTTCCCTTTTCTGGGCATTTTCCCAGCCAGTGACTTGACCTCTGAATATTCTCCTCACACCCACCTCACCTCCTGATCCTCCCAGCCAGCGTTTGGGGTCTGAGATTCAAATGCTGCTTCCAGCCTGAGGGCTTTTGGCGGGGGCAGGGCTGCTATTCAGTGTGAGAATTAAGTTCAGGTGGTCAGGTCGGGGCAGGGCCGCCTCTCAGGCTCAGTTCCCTCAGGGAGTTTATGCACAGACCTTCAACAATGGATCCAGGCTCCTGCCTGCTTGAGGAGCCCTGGTCTGCCGCCGCCCCTCAGCTTCTGTCTCCCGAGGGGGCCTGAGCCATGGGGGCACCCTACTCCCCCCTCGACCCGCCAAAGAGACTCTCTCACCGACCCCCGTCACCTGTGGGTGGAGGGACTTGTGTGGCCGCTGGAGATCTAGTCCCTGAAGCCTGCTCGGATCTGTTCCTCTCGGTGCCATGGCCGCGGCAGGTCTGGGCTGGGCTCTGCATCTGCAGCGCTACGGACCTTTTGCGAGAGGTTTGAAGGTCCCTCTGTGGGTGGAGGGACCCACGTGGCCGTTGGAGATCCGGTCCCTGAAGCCCACTTGGATCTTTTCCTCTCGGTGCCGCGGCCGTGGCAGGGCTGTACTCAGCTCCTAGTCCCGGCGCCCAGTCCGTGGCGCAAAGGACCTTTTGCAAGAGGTTTGCAGGTCTCTCTGGAACAGAAATCTCCCTCGCTCCAATATTCCGTGGCCTCTGGGTGCAGAATTCGCTGTGAGTTACTTCTTTGTAGATGTTCTATGGGTTGTGAGTTCTGCGTCTTTCTACTCCGCCATCTTGGCTCCGCCCCCTGAAAGAACTATTTTCTTCAGTGAGGTTTTGAACCTCCTTTTCCATTGGGCTAATTCTGCTTTTGAAAGCATTCTTCTCCTCATTGGCTTTTTGAACTTCTTTTGCCAATTGAGTTAGCCTATTTTTCAAGGTGTTATTTTCTTCAGCATTTTTTTGCATCTTCTTTGCAAGGGGTTGACCTGCTTCTCATACTTTTCTTTCATCTCTCTCATTTCTCTTCCCAGTTTTTCCTCCACCTCTCTAACTTGATTTTCAAAATCCTTTTTGAGCTCTTTCATGGCCTGAGCCCATGGAATATTTATTCTGGAAGTTTGGGATACAGAAGCCTTGACTTCTGTGTCTTTCCCTGATGGTAAGCCTTGTTCTTCCTCTTCTGAAAGGATGGGAGGAGATATATGTTCACCAAGAAAGTAACCTTCTATAGTCTTATTTTTTTTTCCTTTTCTGGGCATTTTCCCAGCCAGTGACTTGACTTCTGAGTGCCCTCTCCACACCCACCTGGCCTCCAGATCCACCCAGCTAGTGCTTGGGATCTGAGATTCAAAGCTGCTTCCCAGCCTCAGGGCTTTTGGCAGGGGCGGGGCTGCTATTCAGTGTGAGATTAAGTTCAGGTGTTGGGGTGGGGGCAGGGCCACCTCAGGTAGCTCAGTTCACTCAGGAGGTTTATGCAGAGACCTTCAACAATGGATCCAAGCTCCTGCCTGCTTGGGGAGCCCCTGTCTGCCGCAGCCCTCACTGCTGCCTCCTGAGGGGGCCTGAGTTATGGAGACACCCCACTCCCCTCTCAGCAAGCCAAAAAGACTCGCTCACCCCTGGCGCCTATGGGTGCAGGGACCTGTGTGGCCGCTGGAGATTCAGTCCCTGAAGCCTGCTCAGATCTCCTCCCCTCTGCGCCTCATGGCCAAAGCAGGGCTAGGCTCGGCTCCGGTCCAGGGTGCAACGGACCTTTCCCGTCAGGTTTTCAGGGCTCTCTGGAACAGAAATCTCCTCAGCTCTGTTGTTCTGTGGCTTCTGCTGCTCCAGAATTTGTTGGGAGTTCTTTACAGATATTTTATGGGCTGTGGGTTCAGAGCTAGCATATGTGTGTCTTTCTACTCCGCCATCTTGGCTCCTCCCCCCTTGTCTTCTTAAATAGCACATGCACATATTCTTTTTGTTCTCTGAAATAGCAAACTTTCTAACTCGCATGATATGAGATAACAAATAAATCTATGGTAACTGGGATGTAAATACGCACTGACTTTGTCTAAAGGGAACAAGCCAATTTAACAAACAGTTTTTAATTGTTGAGAAACACACCTGGCATGATAAAATATGAGAGGATACATTCTCAGTAAACAATGATCTACATGTTTTAGTTAAGTAAAGTCAATATTCTCTTGGTAGAAGGGCAGTCACACTGTAGGTACAGAATAAAGCATACACAGATAATGTCAATGTGGTAACAGATTTTTCTTAACTGTACTTCTAAGAGAAAGTTCTATAGGAAGTGGGGCGCATGTGTATGAGTGTGTGTGGAGAGTATTAGGAAGTGAAAAAGATGTTTTTTTAAAGCATTACTGAGGTATTTTGAAAGCTAACACAAATAAGCATAATTTAGTGAGGATTACAGAAGTCATGCTTTGATTTCCTATGATTAAGTACAACCTTAGGTTTATATAGTTCTGCCATAACAAGAACACTTGGTTTTGATATGATGTGCCATTATCTAAGTTTATAATGGTTAGTCTGTCCATGGCAGATGGATTGTGGTCATTTGAGGACTCAGAATCTCAGAGTTGAAAGGACTATCAGAGATCATAGGTTTAAGAACATAAGGATGCTCTTTAATTTAAACTGTTATAAATACTATTGGTAGCACTATGTGGGGGTCAAACAGAGATTTGGCAGGAAGCAGGGTTGTATAAGAACAAAGCCCTGGTCCAGATGAATTTAAAGGTGTATTCTATCAAACACTTAAAGAGCAATTCTCAAAAATTGAGATTTAAGCAGCTGTAAAATTCATTTTATATAATATAGTCCCAACTCCTTAACCAAGAAAATAAAACAAAGAAGAGAACTATAGGCCAGAAGCTAAAATAACTGACCCCTTTAGTACTCAACATTAAATACCTACTTAGTGAGAAACAATTAAATTTCTAAGTGAATATTCAGTTTTTCCCATGATCTATCAAGTCAGGTTTTCACTATCTTGCACTTATGAAAGTAATATTCTTATCCTTTTTATTGGTTATTTTTAATTAAATTTTTTTCACTTAACAACTATTTTCTTCTCCCTTACCCCATAAAAAAAGAAAAAATCCTTATAACAAATACAGTCAAGCAAAATTAATTTCTCCATTGATCATATCCCTGAAACTATATTTCAGTCTGTCCCTTGAGTCCATCACCCCGCTGCCAAGAGACAAGTAGCATGTTTCATTGTTGTTCTCTGGAACTGTGGTTAGTTATTGCATTGACCAGGAATTCTTAAGCCTTTCAAAGTTGTTTATCTTTACAAAGCTGTTGTTAGTGAACAAATTATTTTCCTGATGGTTCAGTTCATTTTGCTTTGCACCAGTTTATACCAAGGGTGGGGGGCCTTGATGCCACATGTGGCCCCCCAAACTCCTCAAAGTGTGGCCCTTTAATTGAATCCAAACTTCACAGAACAAACTGAAATTCAATGAAACAAATTCAGTCAAAGTTCTGCACGTGAAAACCTAGAGGGTCACATGTGGTTTCGTGGCCACAGGTTCCCAACTCTTCTTTTACACAAACCTTCCTAGGTTTCTCTAAAACAGTCCCTTCCACAATTTCTTATGACATAGTAGTATTTAATTTTCTTCAAGTTCCATAATTTATAGAGCCATTCCTCAATTAATGGGCACTTCCTTAGTTTCTAGTACTTAACCAACACCAAAAGAGCCAGTATGAATATTTTTCTACATGTGTCCTTTCCTTCTTTGTTTGATTTCTTTAGGGAATTGTACACAATTCCGTAACTTTTGGGATATTATCTCAAATTGCTGTCAGAATGCCTGTACCAATTCACAATTTCGCCAAGAGTGCATGAATGTGTCCATTTTCCTGCAACATTTTTCCAACATTTGTTGTTTTCCTTTTGCATTTGATACTAAGTTTTATCCTTATGAAGTTCTGAATAATTGAAGTTTTGTGGTGAGAGACTTACGTGTTTTAGGAAGAGGTTGCAGGCAAGACAACTGTTTAGGGGGCTTTCATAAAACCAGTTAAGAGGGAATGAGGGCCTTAGGATGGGAGCAGTGGCAAAAGAGAAATGAAAGAATGCTAGAAATATTATAGAAGACTCTAAAGGACAACCTAACTAGATTAGGGGCAGAGCATAGTGGGGGAACTGAGAAAAGGCAGTAGGGATAGGCAAAGGAAGCAATGCAAAATAACTCCAAGGATTCAAGCATCAGTAACTGAGAACAAGAGTCAGCTATAGAAATAGGGACATCAGGAGGAGGAGCTATCTTTGGGACAAAAGATGCTCAAGTGTCAGACCCGTCACTAACTGTGTGACTCTGGGCAAGACTCCTCATTTCTCTGTGCCTTAGTTTCCTAATCTATATGTTGGGGTGGAGGGAAAAAGAGTTTTGGTTCCTCTCTCCCTCTCTCTCTCACTTTCTCTCTCAGTTTCCTATCTCTTTCAGTAAGTGAGGAGGGAGTAATATCATTGGATGAGCAAAAATTGGTCATACTGTTGCAGAGATTTAAATAGTTGAGCCCTAGAGGTAGTTGATGGTTCAGGTGAGATGAAGAGAAAGTCAACAGTCAAGGAAGAAGCTAGTTCTTATCCTCTTGGGGGTAGAAGAGGGGATTTTCTCTCCCCAACCCCCTATATTGGTCATGACTTCTGGAAAGAGAGTCACTTGACCGTAAAGTGATGCCTTATCCAGCAATGAGTCAGTTCCAAAGAGTTTGAGGCACAGCTAAGAAAGGAGAGATACCCACTTTAGACAGATACAGATCAGTCCTTTGAGATAGGAAGCAGCTACCAAGAACAGGAATTCTTACAACAGAAAAGAGCACTAGAAATGGGCTGAAGAATTAATTAGCACTAGCATTAGGGAACTGGAGCACTCCACAAGGAAAGGATATAAATGCCCTGCATTTCCAAAACTGTGAGTTCTCTTGGACATATGTAGACCTTCTTTTGCTGTACTCCAAGTTTGTGATGACTCTTCCCATTGACAGGGTATATTTGTGGAAGTGCACCCTTGGTTTATTGAGGGAGATGAGGTGGGGTGGGGGTATAGTTACTGTTGTTACTATGCCATCTTAGTAAATGCTTTGCTTTGAGTTAATTGTGCAAAAACCCTGTCCCAAGGCTCCTTACTGGTGTAGATAAAAGTCTCTACCCTTCATGAGAGACAAGTGGAGCTGTTGAAAGGCAGCTTCAATTCTTAGCCAGTCTCACTTTGGGATTCATCATTTGGGTGCTCTTAGCTTCCATCTTTGAGAGAGAAGATGGAAGAGGCCAATCCCACATGAGGTTGCTGAAGGAAAAGACTGGGAAGACACAAGAGGAGTGGATAGTATCTATCATGTTCCTATTCCCAACTTGCTCCTCTAGGGACTTTGGGGAATTTCCCCTTGGGTGAGATCCAGGACTCACTCTTTTGATTAAGATGAGTTACCTCATTCTCCTTCATTCTGTCTTGTGTATTGTCATGTATACTCTTACGTTAAACTTCTATGATTTCTGTCTTGCTGTGATTTGGTTAAATGGATTTCTTTGCTATCCTCCATGTGTGTTCTTTGTGAAACTAGTATTTGGTCGAAAAGACACCATTTTGGATATACAGCTTGGGGTCTGGCTTCTCCCCTCGACATGATAAAGCAATCCCCTATCCCTGAATGAAGAAAGCTAACTCACAATGTTGATAGCCATCATCTATATCAGCTAAACTTTTTTGGTTGGGAATCTCCAATCAATAAAACATTTCAAGCAATTACCTCAATACATGTATATTTATCAATTCACATACAAAAGTATTGATGAAAAAGGATAAGATGACAACAAAATAAATGTTTTGAACTACTTCATCTTATTAATGGTACAAAACTCCTTTTGCTCTTAATATTGTCATCAGTATTTCTAGTGAGAACACTGTGATTGAAAATGCTTTGTGATTTTTGAAAATCTTAGTGCTTCGTGGTGTTCAGGCATTTTTTCAGTCATGTCTAATTCTTTGTGACCCCTTTTGGGGTTTTCTTGGCACAAATAGTTGGACTGGTGTGCCATTTCCTTCTCCAGCTCACTTTACAGATGATGAAACTGAGGCAAACACTGTAAGTTGTCCAAGGTCACACAACTGGTAAATGTCTGAGGCCAGATTTGAACTCAGGAAGAGGTGTCTTCCTTATTTCCAGGCCCTACACCACCTAGCTGCCTAATACTTTGTGGTATAATGATGCCAAGTTCTGGTTCTAAGTGTTTGATACTTGGTTTTAGCAGCTGTCATCACTGAAAAAAGACACCTTCTTAAGATAGGTCCAGTCCAATGAAAGAAGTGAATCATTTGCTGCACTCACTAAACCATAGCATTCCTTTTTCAGTGCCACATGTCAACTATACAAAGGTTTTTACTAGAATCTGACAATTCAATTTCTATCTTCTCTGCTGCTAATCCTTTGTTCTAGCAAACTAATCAGAAGGGCTTGTATTTTTAACAAATTGTTCCAAATACACTGAATATCTTTGTTTGAAAGGTTTTTGAACAGATTACAAAATTTCATTTCTAAATTTTCTAAGTGAACAGAAAGGAGAATTTTGTTTTTGTTTTTAAACAAATGACATACATACATCAATTTTGGCAACAAAAGCCTATTTAAGCATGAACCTTTCTTGATCTTCTCCCTTTCCTTTCCTCCATCTGCCTCTCTGTCTCTGTCTCTGTCTCTGTCTCTCTCTCTCCCTCCTCAAATCTCCCTCATCTCCCTCTCTCTTAATAAGTCAGGAGGGAGCACAATCATTGGATGAGAAAAATTTCTTGCTCCTCATGATGGCTTTATACTGTCATTAGCTAATATCTCAAATAAGAGTGTACTGGAGCCAGCTCCTAATGGAACTAATGTGTCAAATTTCCAGTGTGAACATTTACACCTCAGAAATTGGCAAATGTTTCAAATCAGGGCTTGATTTATTGTTTTAATGATTGTATAGATGAAAAAATAAAGGAGAAAATGTTAGTAAGGCAAAGTCAACTTAAAAGTTTGTCAGAAGCACATTACACTACTGGTAGGAACACCAATAGTTAAACATTTATCAACACACTTCTGTTCTCAAATCACAGTATGAACTTAGAGGGAAGGGCTTTGTTAACAAGGGAGACTCAGAAAGAAGACAGGTCAGAGTAAATCCATATCTTCAATAATTTTGATAATTTCAATTTTTTATTTTGTCCAGATTCTTGTCATATCTGATTAGACCATCATCGTTTTTACCTTGTAATGTAACTCATGAAGAATTTGTACTAGGAACATGAAAAGACCAAATTATGCTGCCATCTCGATAATAATTATAACTATATCCAGGAGGTTAGCCTTGGCTGGGAATAAGTACTACAAATCCATTTTTTTTTAAACCTGCAGGAAGCCTCCTAAACTTAACAAGACCCTCCCTCATGCAAACTACTCCATGGAAGACCAGTTATCCCTTCCACATTACAGGAGGTTGTGAGTGTGGTGCCCTTGCAATTTGGAAAATTGTGTAAAATTTTTTCACCCTCCCTTCATACCATAGAAGAAGCCAGAATTATTATGGTATTAGGAGATAAAATGTTGATATTATACAATACTATACATATATTTTATGTAGTTCTGAGTTTCTAAACCTTTTCTGTATGATCTGCTGGCTTTTGTATGTCATCTGTGGCTTCCATAACGTTCCCCCCAAATTCATTCCCATTTTTTATGCCAACCCATGATATATCAAAAATGTAATGGGGAAAGTCATAATGTGGAAGCAATAACTACCTGCATGGGAATCAGCAGCAAAAAAAAAAAAAAAAAGCTGTAAAATTATCAGCCACTGGGTCTACTGAGAGGCCACGGTGCTCCGTCCTGCAAGAATTCCTGCTTTAATTTTGTATCCTTGCTGAAATAAACCTTAGCATTTGAGGGCAAAAAACATATGGTCAGATGGTCACCTCTTTACTCAGGATTCCAAAAGGAACCCAGACCCATTGGTAGCAGTTGTAGGATACTGAGATAATAATAACTGGGTTTAGAAAAGAGAATAAGATAGAAGGGAAGGACCCCTCATTATCATGATGTTTAGTCACAAGCCCTAAGATGCCCCATAACTTAGTTCATTGGGTAGAAAATATAGATACAAGTTAATATATTTATAATATGCTACATTTATAGTATAGTGTGTTATATGAATATAAACATATAAATGTTTTATTTATAATAAAAATTATATTGCCATATAAAATTTTTATTGCAATATAAAAGTTAAAATGAGACCCTGGAAATGAAACAAGGAGTGCTAAACCCTCTCTTCTCCCCTGTATGAAATTAACAGGTATGTTCTTTTTTTTTTTTTTTTTTTTTTTTTTTTTCTATTAATTTTTTTATTTTTTTCAATGTTTAACAATCACTGCCATACAATTGCGATTTTATCCCTCCCCACCCACCCCCCACTACCTCCCTCCCTCCCCACGACTGCATACAATTCTGTATAGATTCTACATAAACTTTCCTATTGAGTATATTTTCACTATCGTCATGCTGTGTGGTCAGACTAAGATAAATGAAAGAATCCGTATAACAAATCAGAACATGATACACAAACAGATACACATACACAAACATGATCTGCTACATTATGTGAGTGACTTCCATATTTCTCTCTCTGAGTGTGGAAGGCTTTTTGCCTTGAGGTCCACCATTGGGATTTTTTTTTTTTTTCAGAAGTTCTTGTGTTATTACAAAAATCTAAGTCTACCAGAAAAAACTCTCACACACTGTGGTTGTTGCTGTGCATAAAGTTCTCCTGGTTCTGCTCCTTTCACTCAGCATCAGGTCATATAAGTCCTTCCAGGCCTCTCTGAAGTCTTCTTGTTCATCATTTCTTATGGCACAATAGTACTCCATTACATTCATATACCATAATTTATTCAGCCATTCCCCAATTGATGGACATCCCCTTGACTTCCAGTTTTTGGCAACTACATAGAGTGCTGCTATAAATATTTTTGTACATGTGGGACCCTTTCCCATTTTTATGATCTCTTGGGGATATAGTCCTAGTAGCGATATTGCTGGGTCAAAGGGTATGCACATTTTTGTAGCCCTTTGGGCATAGTTCCAAATTGCTCTCCAGAATGGTTGGATGCGCTCACAGCTCCACCAACAATGAATTAGTGTTCCAACTCTCCCACATCCTCTCCAGCATTTATCATTTTCTTGTTCTGTCATGTTTGCCAATCTTATAGGTGTGATGTGGTACCTCAGAGTTGTTTTGATTTGCATCTCTCTAACCAATAGTGATTTAGAGCATTTTTTCATATGATTATAGATAGCTATAATTTCTTCCTCTGAAAATTGCCTGTTCATATCCTTTGACCATTTATCAATTGGGGAATGACTTGTATGATTATACATTTGGGTCAGTTCTCTATATATTCTAGAAATGAGGCCTTTATCCCCGAGCTTAGCTGTAAAAATTTTTTCCCAATTTACTACATCCCTCCGGATTTTGGTTGCATTGGGTTTGGTTGTGCAAAAACTTCTCAGTTTAATGTACTCAAAGTTATCCATTTTGCATTTCATAATGCATTCTATCTCTTCTTTAGTAAAGAATTCTTCCCTTCTCCATAGATCTGATAAATACACTATTCCTTGCTTCTCCAGTTTATTCATGGTATCAATCTTTATACCTAAATCATGTACCCATTTGGACTTTATTCTTGTGTACGGTGTCAGGTATGGGTCTATGCCTAATTTCCGCCACACTGTTATCCAGTTTTCCCAGCAATTTTTGTCAGACAATGAGTTCTTATCCCAGAAGCTGGGGTCCTTGGGTTTATCAAACAGAAGGTTGCTATATTCCTTGCCTACTGCATCTTGAGTGCCAAGTCTATTCCACTTGTCTACCTCTCTGTTTCTTAGCCAATACCAAGTGGTTTTGATAATTGCTGCTTTATAGTACAGTTTAAGGTCTGGTAGCGCTAGGCCACCTTCCCAAGCATTTCTTTTCATTAGTCCCTTTGATATTCTGGACCTTTTGTTTTTCCAAATGAATTTTGATATTATTTTATCCAGCTCTAGAAAGTAATTGTCTGATAGTTTAATTGGTATGGCACTAAATAAGTATATTAATTTGGGTAGAATTGTCATTTTTATTATATTAGCACGGCCTACCCATGAGCAACTAATGTTTTTCCACTTACTTAAATCTGACTTTATTTGTGCAAAGAGTGTCTTGTAATTGTGTTCATATAGTCCCTGGGTTTGTTTTGGCAGGTAGACTCCTAAGTATTTTATACTGTCTACCCTAACTTTAAATGGGATTTCTCTTTCTATCTCTTGCTGTTGAACTTTGTTGCTAATATATAGGAATGCAGAGGATTTGTGTGGGTTTATTTTGTACCCTGCAACTTTGCCAAAGTTGTTTATTAATTCAAGTAATTTTTTACTTGAATCTCTGGGATTCTCTAGGTAAATCATCATATCATCTGCAAAGAGTGATAACTTAGTTTCTTCTTTGGCTATTCTAATTCCTTGAATATCTTTATCTTGTCTAATTGCTACAGCTAACATTTCTAGTACCATATTGAATAATAGTGGTGATAATGGACAACCTTGTTTCACCCCTGATCTTATTGGGAATGCATCTAGCTTATCCCCATTGCATATAATGCTTGCTGAAGGTTTTAGATAGATACTGCTTATTATTTTATGGAAAGTTCCCTTTATTCCTACGTTCTCCAATGTTTTTAGTAGGAATGGATGTTGTATTTTGTCAAAAGCTTTTTCTGCATCTATTGAGATAATCATGTGGTTTTTGTTAGCTTTGTTGTTGATGTGGTCGATAATGCTAATAGTTTTCCTAATATTGAACCAGCCCTGTAGTCCTGGTATGAATCCTACCTGATCATAATGTATTAATCTCGTGATTAGATGCTGTATTCGTTTTGCTAAAATCTTATTTAAAATTTTTGCATCTATATTCATTAGGGAAATTGGTCTATAATTTTCTTTCTCTGTTTTGTCTCTTCCTGGTTTGGGTATCAAAACCATATTTGTATCATAGAAAGAATTTGGGAGGACTCCTTCTTCCCCAATTTTCAAGAATAGTGTATGTAGTATTGGAATTAACTGTTCTTTAAATGTTTGATAGAATTCACTTGTGAATCCATCTGGCCCTGGAGATTTTTTCCTAGGGAGTTCATTGATGGCTTGTTCAATTTCTTTTTCTGAGATGGGGTTGTTTAAGTATTCAACTTCCTCTTCTGTTAATCTGGGCAATTTGTATTTTTTAAAATATTCATCCATCTCGTTTAGATTATCGAATTTGTGGGCATAAAGTTGGGCAAAGTAGTTTCTAATTATTGTTTTAATTTCCTCCTCATTGGAGGTGAGTTCACCCCTTTCATTTTTAATGTTAGTAATTTGGTTTTCTTCTTTCTTTTTTTTGATCAGATTAACCAAAGGTTTATCAATTTTATTAGTTTTTTCATAAAACCAACTATTGGTTTTATTTATTAATTCAATAGTTTTCTTTATTTCAATTTTATTAATCTCTCCTTTGGTTTTCAGTATTTCTAATTTGGTATTTACTTGGGGATTTTCAATTTGTTCTTTTTCTAGCTTTTTCAACTGCAAGCCTAAGTCATTGATCTCCTCTTTCTCTATTTTATTTATGTAAGCATTCAGAGATATAAAACTTCCCCTAATAACTGCTTTTGCAGTGTCCCATAAGTTTTGGTACGTTGTCTCACTATTGTCATTCTCTTGAATGAAGTTGTTGATTGTTTCTATGATTTTTTCTTTAACCCAATCCTTCTTTAGAATTAGATTATTTAGTTTCCAATTGATTTTTGGTTTCTCTTTCCATGGCCTTTTATTACATGTAATTTTTAATGCATTATGATCTGAAAAGGATGCATTGATTATCTCTACCTTTCTGCACTGGATTGTGAGATTTTTATGTCCTAGTACATGGTCAATTTTTGTAAATGTTCCATGTACCGCTGAGAAAAAGGTATATTCCTTTCTATTCCCATTTAATTTTCTCCAAAGATCTATCATATCTACCTTATCCAGAGTTTTATTTACCTCCTTAACCTCTTTCTTGTTTATTTTAAGGTTGGATTTATCTAGTTCAGAGAGGGGGAGGTTGAGGTCCCCCACTAGTATAGTTTTGCTATCAATTTCTTCCTTCAACTCCCCCAACCTCTCCTCTAAGAATCTGGATGCTATACCACTTGGAGCATACATGTTTAGTAATGATATTGCTTCATTGTCTATGGTGCCTTTTAGTAGGATATAGTTTCCATCCTTATCCCTTTTGATTAGATCTATTTCTGCTTTTGCTTTGTCTGAGATTAGGATTGCTACTCCTGCCTTTCTTACATGAGCTGAAGCACAATATATTCTGCTCCATCCTTTGACCTTTATCCTATGTGTATCCCCCCGTTTCAAATGTGTTTCTTGTAAGCAGCATATTGTTGGATTATGGCTTTTAATCCATTCTGCTATCCGTCTCCGTTTTATGGGAGAGTTCATCCCATTCACATTCACAGTTATGATTACAATCTGTGTATTTCCCTCCACCCTCTTTCCCACCATTTGTGCTTTTAACTCTCCCGTCTCCCTTCCCCTCCTCAATAGTATTCACTTTTCTCCCCCTCCTCCTGCAGCCTTCCCCTCCTTCTTTTAGCCCCCCTCCCTTTTAGTCCCCTTTACTCTTATTGCTTCTTTCCTCCCTTTTAGCCACCCTCCCCTTTCTTCCCCCTTCCCCTCCTACTACCTATAGAGCTAGTTAGGATTATCTGCTTAAGGTTATTGTTCCCTCCTTTGAACAAATCAGATGAGAGTACCTCTCAAACAATGCTCATCTCCCTCCCCTCCTTCCCTCTACTATGGTTTTGTACTTCTTCCTGTGATATAATTTGCCATTTTCTGCTTCCCCCTTTCCACACCTCCTATTACATTCCCTTCTCATACTTAAATCATATTTTTGCCATGACATCATTTACTTTATGCCCGTTCCCTCTACATATATCCCTTTTATCATAATAGCTGCACAGTTCTCAAGATTAACAGGTAGCATCTTCCCTTACAGGGAGGTAAACAGATTGCCCTAATTGAGTTGCAAGTTTTTGTTTTTGTTTTTTCCCCTCTGTTTACCTTTTTATGATTCTCTGGAGACCTGCATTTGAAGATCAAATTGTCTATTGAGTTCTGGTGTTTTGGTCAGGAAGCTCTGGAAATCCCTTATTTCGTTGAATGACTTTCTCCTTGCCTGAAATGTTATGCTGAACTTTGCTGGGTAGTTGATCCTCGGTTGGAGTCCCAACTCCTTTGCCTTACGGAATATTGGGTTCCAATTCTTTCGATCTTTTAATGTAGAAGCTGCAAGGTCCTGTGTGATCCTGACTGTGTGACCTTGATATTTAAATTGTTTCTTTCTGGCTGCTTGTAGTATTTTCTCCTTCACTTGATAGCTCTGGAATTTGGCAACTATATTTCTTGGGGTTTTGAGTTTGGGATCCCTTTCCGGTGGGGAACGGTGGATTCTTTCGATGACTATTTTGCCCTCTGAGTCTAGTACTTCTGGGCAGTTTTCCTTGATGATTTCCTGGAAGATATTGTCCAGACTCTTTTCTTCATCATGGGTTTCTGGCAGGCCAATAATTCTTAGATTTTCTCTCCTGGATCTATTTTCCAGGTCAGTTGTTTTTCCAATTAAATATTTTAGATTTTCTTCCATCTTTTCATTCTTTAGATTTTGTTTGACTGACTCTTGTTGCCTCATTGAGTCATTAGTTTCTACTTGCCCAATTCTAATCTTGATCGTATTGTTTTCTTCAGTTAGCTTTCGCATCTCCTTTTCCATCTGGCCAATTTTTCCCTTTAAGGAGCTATTTTCTCCATTTAATTTTTGTACTTCTTTTTCCATTCGACCAATTTTCCCAGTTAGGTTTTGGGTTTCCTTTTCCATCTGATCAATTTTCCCTATTAGGTTTTGAGTTTCCTTTTCCGTTTGATTAACTCTTCCTTTTAGGGAATTATTCTCTCCAGTTAATTTTTGAACTTCCTTTTCCATTTCTTCAATTTTCTTTTTCAGATTGATGTTCTCATCAGTGAATTCTTTTTTTATGGTTTTAAAATCATTGGCCAGTTTTTCTTTTATATCCTTCTTCAGACGTTCCAGGTAATCTAGTTGTGCTTGCGAGAAATTCATAGTCCCATCTGAGGTTTCAGATGGAAGTACAGTCTCAGCTCTGACCTCTTTGGTGTTTGTGTTTTGGTCCTTATCCCCATAGAAAGATTCTATGGTTTTTTCACTTTTCGTCTGCTTTTTCCGATTCATGATGTTGGCTGAGTGTTGTAGCTTTTGGTTCTTTCAGTCAGAAGATACAGATCTTTTAAGTTGAGTTGATGTTTGTCTAGGCTAAAAGCAGGCTTTTTTTTTTGTTGTTGTTGTTGTTTCCCAGATCAACCCTGGGTTTAGCTTGATAGGTGTGTGGGAGGTGTGGTCTGGTCTCAGGCTATCTCCTCAGCTGGCCTGAGGCAAAGGCAAGGTCCGGGGGGGATGGTGATCCCAGCTTCCCTATTGTCTTCCCTTTTCCCCTGGAGGGCTTGGGCACGCCTAGAGGCTAATGCGTGTTCCCGCCCCTCCTGGGGCTCGTCTCCCGGGCTGAGGCTTGCTTGGGTCTCAGTGTGAATTTTTCTCTGCCCTGGGTCGTCTGTCCCTCCAGATAGCCTCCACCACGGTAGGAAGAATTCCCCTTTGCCACCTCTCCAGCCTCTGGTGTTACGAGACCACTCGCCCCTTTCTGCTGCTCCCACTGATCCAGGATCAATCTGGGGAAGAATTTTATGGTTCCCTCACGGTCATCGGGGGGGAGGGGAGAGCACTTACTGATCACTCCGGCATCCCAGCTTCTGGATGTTCAAGTAGTGACCCACTGAAGTCCCGTCTTTAGGCTGAAGATTTCAAAGGCTGTTGCGCTGATATCGTTGGTTCCGCCTGGCTTATCTCCTGCTCCGCTGGTCTCGCCCGCCACTCTCGGGCCCCTCGGGCCGCCTCCGCCCTGCCGCGCCGACCGCGCTGCGCTGTGCGCCGGGCTCTTACCCCCGCGGAACAGATCCCTCCCGTGGACCTTCCAGTGCAGCCTGGGCTCCGAATCTGTCAAAGTCCGTCTCCCACTGGATTCTACACCTCCAAAGTCTGGTCAGACTCTCCCCCCAGAAATATCCAAAGGAGTTTTTCCAGGAGCTTAGGTGAGTCGTTGCTTTCACTCCGCCATCTTGGCTCCGCCCCCCAACAGGTATGTTCTGAAGAGGCAGAGAGAGAGAGGAAAAAATTCCAAGCTGCAAATACAAACCATTTGCAAAAGTCCTTAGAGAAAAAATAAATTCTCTTCCCTGAAAAGTCTGTTTAAAATAGAGAGCCTTTCAGAGCCAAAGTGTAATATTCAAAGAAGCTAGAAGCTGACATCTACCCCATCACACTCTCTCGCTCCCTCTCCCCTCCTGTCTCTCACTCCAGAAGAGAGAATTGGAAGACCTGGCATGTATTGACAAGGATACAAAAAAGTTCATTTTGTATTAAATCTGTTTGGGGGTTTGAATAGATGAGCGAATGTCAGCCAAAATGTTCATTTTTCTTATCTTTGTATATATGTCTATTTAAAATGAATCTTTTTCAGTTTCTAATGATAGTCAATTTTAAAAGAAGCTACAGTTTTCTCTGATGAAGTTTCTCCAAGCTATCTGATTGGAACTAGACTTTGAATTCAGTAGACTTTCTCTTGGTAGGATGGCATTTAAAAAAAAAAGGCTAGAAAATACAACGAGAAGACTGTCTCTTCCTTTTGTCCCCCAAGATTTGTTGCATTAGAGAGACAGAGATGGACAGAGACAGAGAATTTGTGATGAATTTGATAGAGTTTAGTGCAAATTATTATAATGGAGATAATAAGATTTCATAGGAAAATTTCTTCAGAGAGTGAAGAATGCCTTTCACTATGGATTGTTAAACTGAGAATTCAGATTTTAAGGCATTTAGATATTTTGGCACCCAGCATGCATTTTCTTGAGCATGTTCTTTTCTTTTGTCTCTGAGCACCACAAGTCACTATTACCATAGGAATAGAGATTGTAGTAGAGGCTAAGTATTCTTTTATACTTTTAGCAGCTTTACTTATCTCCTATTAAATGGGCATGCATTTATGTCTGAAATGTATTTCCTTTAATTAGGTCTAAGACCTCAGAATAAGAAAGATACAGATAGACATAGATATAGATGTATATGTATGGATTTGTATGGATAGCTATACATATATATGCATATGTGTATAGATATACCTATATAATCTGCTATATTTTATCTCAAAGCAGACCTGTAGATTGTACGATTTCTCAGAAGCTGTTGAAATTAGTCCATTTTCATTAATAGTTCTGATTGAACAAATACATATTTTACTGAACATTTTTTTCTGTAAAATTCACCCTTCTTGAAAAAAAAATATAGACCAGTAAGTTTGTAAATTGTTACTAAAGTTAAATGCCCCTGAATTTATGAAACACTTGAGATATGTATTTTTCAAGTATATTTCAGTACACTGGCAAAGACAATGGAACAGCAAAAAGTAGCATATTCAAGGTCTCTCATATCCAAGAAAACTAAGGAAGAACACTAGACCAAGTAGTGAGTGGGAGTCCAAGGATAAACCCTAGTGGGTAATGCTTCCAAGCCTACAGTGTAAATCCAGCTTACAGGCAAGTAAGAAGGAATGGTCTTACAGCCTTATCACTCTGACCCTGAAAGACAGATCAGTGGGCACAAACCAGGGTTGGGTCTTCAGCACTGTCACTCTTCTCTCCGATGGATTGATTGGTAGATTCAACTCACACATGCAAAAAGGGATGGACCTGTCTATAGCTTTGTTTCTATGACTCCAGAGTAGCTTCTCAGATTTAGCTTAGGGAAGAATTACCAGGGTAGGGCTTGTGGACAAGGCCAATAACTGTCACTTTGATGCCAGAACAGGACTGTGGATTTAGTCGAAAAGTGAGTGACCAAGGTGCAAGACCACAGTTTTATTGCCCTGACCAAACTAAGGTCCAGAACCTGCAAAGCAAACCAGGAAGGCAGTAATTAAACCATGCTCTATATCAAATCATTTCTGGGGTCACTAAAAATTTGCGGCTCCCTAATCTGAGCTCCCCTCTGTAACACTTGGCGTAACAGAGCCTTCAAAACCTGGAGAATATAGTCACTGGAGCCTAGATAATAGACATCAGGACCATACAAAGGTATAATATTCCCTCTAAAAGTGCAGAGAGCCTGGCCCTAATACAAAGTCTCCATACAGGAAGTAAGGCTGAAAGAATTAGTTTTTTAAAATACTGATGATGAAGAACAATTATTTAACTAAGATGCCTATGACGCAGCTCCAGGAAAGGAGTATAACTTGGATATATTTACAAGCAAAGTTTCAAAGGAAAACAGTTTGCCATAAAGTCAAACAGAATTCCTGGGGAAAAAACGGAGCAAGAGATTTTCTTAAAGAAGGATTTTAAATGATACTATAAATGAAAAGCTCAATAGGAAAAACCTGGAAAAGAAATGAGAAATCTGGAGGAAACACTTAGAAGAAAAATTAATAGCTCAGTACAAGAGGAACAAAGCCTTGCCCCAAAAAGAGACCCTCTGAAAATTAGAACCCATCCAACAAAAGTTAATGACTTTATGAGAGTAAGAAATATTGAAGCAGAAGTCAAAGTACTGAGAAAATAGAAGAAAAGAAAAGGCTCATTACAAAAACAATTGTATGGAAAATAGGTCAAGAAGGGATCATTTTAAAAATCACTGCATTTCTGGAACACCTCCAAAAGAGCCTGGATATTAGACTTCAAGAAACCATGAATGAAAACTGCTCAGATCTATTCGAACCACAGGACAAAGTGAAAATAAAAAGAATCCACTGGTCATCTCTTGAAAAAATCCCCAAATTAAAACTTTGGGGAACAACATAGACAGAATCCAAAGCTTCCAGTTCGAGGGGGAAAAAATTCCACAATGGCCAGAAAAATATTAAGTACCGAGGAGCCACGGTCAAGATCACACAAGATTTGGCCACTGACATTTTAAAAGAAAGGAGTATTTGGAATATGGTGTTTCAAAAGGCAACAGATATAGACCAAAAATAATTTACCTAGCAAAACTGTGAATAATCTTGGGGGCAGGGAGAGGATGGAAGATGAGGAAATGAATCTTTAATGAAAGAGATGGCCTATATTTGTGGCATCAACTCCATCAGAGCAGGGGCAGTCTTGCTTTTATATCCCCAATGCTTACCACAGTGCTTTGCACATACAGTGTAAATCACTTAATAAAATGCCTTTTCATCATTGTTGGTCCTCTGAAAACACAATTATAAATCAAATTTCAGTATTGTTTCCTTTTGTGCTAATGGGACCATTGTGTAAATTGTTCTCTTGGCTCTGCTTGCTCTGTTCTTCACCAGTTCATAAAGGGCTTCCATTTAATCTGGTATATAACTTGTATGTACGTAGTTATTTCTAACTGTCTTATCCCCATAGAATATGGATTCCTTGAGAGCAGAGACCATGTTTTTGCCTTTCTCCTTATCCCGAGCACTTAGCACAGTGCCTGGTGCACAATAAGCACCTAAATGGTTGTTGACTGATTTCTTCCCAAGTTTTCCTAAATTCTTCATATTCGTAATTTTTTACTATGTTCCATTCATTTTCATAAATCCTCCATAGAGCATCTATACAGTGAGACCTATCTCTGGTTCTTATATAAAGTTGCAGACACCCTTGTAGTATCTGGGCTGAATTTCTGTTATCTTTCATTCTCATTAAATTACTAATCCACTTCCTTTTCCAGTCACTCATGTCTTTGATGATATCAGCCACTGTACTACATACAGAACCATAATTATTAATTTCTTCATTAAGTACAACAGCCACAAACTTCTCATGGGCCAAATAGCACACAAGTTGTGCCTTCAACTGAAAGACTGGGGAAAAGTCATTTTTCTATGCATGGGGAGACAAGGACTCAAGTGTCCCCTAGAGAAGTGTAGGAGACGGATAGGGTAAGGGAAGAGCCATCTTATTAAGCTATTTGTTCTTCCCAGTTTAACTACTTATTCTTGCTTTCTAGGTGCTAGATTCTATTACTTCTGCATTGCCACAGCATTACAATAGCTGCACTGGCCCTCTTTATTTGGTTACTTGGAACAAAGCCCAGTCCTGCAACCCTAGTTACAACTCTGGTTGCATCCTGGGATGTAGAGCTGGAAGGGATTTTAGAGATCATCTAGTCCACCCCTTTTGTTTTATAAATAAGGAAGCTAAACTCCAGAAAAGTTAAATGATTGTACAGAATTACAGTCTCGATGAGAAGGCATTTCATAGGTCATCTATACTTCACTACAATATCTTGGACAAGCAGTCATTCAGTGTTCCTTTGTAGATATTCAGTAAAGAGGAACCCACTGTTTCCAAAGGCAGCCTATTCCACTATGGGCCACTTAATTGTTGGGAAGTTTCTCTTCATACTAAGTTCAAATTAGCCTCTATAACTTTTACCTATTGCTACTATCATGGACCAAGCAGAAAAATTCTAAGTACTCTTCCATATGCCAGCCCTTCAAGTACCTGAAGATAGCAATCATGTGTTCCCTATCCTCCCACCAAATTTCAACAGATTTGCCCAAAGTCATGCAGACAGGAAGAAGTTGAGGAAGGATCTTGTTCCTCTAATTTCAAATCCATTGTTCTTTCCATTGCACCACCTGTGTCTCCTCCTGAGAAAAAAGAAGTTGATGATGACTTCTGTTGTTCAGTTACCCCCGACTCCTCATGACCTCATTTGGGGTTATCTTGACAGAAATACTTGAGTGGTTCACCATTTTCTTCCCCAGCTCATTTTACAAATGATGAAACTTGAGGCAAACACGGTGAAGTACTTGCCCAGTTAACTCAGGTCTGCTCCTTAGGCAAGTGACAGTATGTTCTGAGCCCCAGTTTTCTCACTTGTAAAATGAGGTCAACAATATATGCACTAAGATGCCTTAGGATTTAAAACCACTTAAACTCATTTAAAGCACTTTGCAAAACTTAAAGAGCTATACAAGACAATGTCAAATTAAATGGAGTCACTGGATGTGAAGTCATTGAAGGTGGGTCTTGCTTCTGGGTTATATGCAGCACTCTTGTTGTTTCCACCAAATCTTACCTTACCATCCAGGGACAAATGGTGCTATCCACTAGGAAGGCTCTCAATATCACAGAAACCTCTTTCACTGATACTTTTCTAAAGCATTTAGGCATGGAATCTCTTAATCTTCATAATACCTGAGCCAATGAGGACTACCTTTTCAAGGAATCTGATGCTTAAAGGAATTCTAGACCAGATGGAAATGGGTTTTGGTTGATCAAGTATCAAAGAACCATCCTAAGGAATATTTCCTTACAATGATGGAGGTACCATTTCTTATAAATAAAATATCTGGTCTATCATAGATTTAAAGGTGGAACCGACTTTGGAGGCCTTCTAGTGCAACCACAAAATGTGTTACTTGATAAGCTCAGGACCTCCACTGAACTCAGCCAACATTCTCCCCACAAGGTAATTACCACTGCTGGCCCTACTTCAATGGCATGACCATAGATGAAGTGTCTGATGAATATATGTTGGACTCAGAAATCAAGTGAAGGTTGAACTCAGCCTACAACCCTTTGCCATGTGATTATTTTGGAGAACATACTTGAGAAGACTTCTTTAAAGTTGTACGTAGAATCTGTGAGCTGAGAATAAAAAGCGAAAGCAGAAGAAATGGCACTTTGAAAAATAAATAGCTGTTTTATGTAGACAAGGAATTTCTCTTTCAGTCAAAAGCCATGTGATATAGTGTCAAGAGCACTGAATCTAAAGTTAAGAGTTTGTTATTGTTTTTCCATTGTTTCAGTCATGTCTGAATCTTCATAATCTATTTGAGGTTTTCTTGGCAAAGATATTGGAGTAGTTTGCCATTTCCTTCTCCAGCTCATTTTTATAGAAGCAGAAACTGAGGCAAATAAGGTTAAATGACTTGCCCCAGGGTCAGCTGGTGTCTGAGGCCAGCTTTGAATTCAGATAGATGAGTCTTCTGACTGAAGGCCCTGCACTCTAGCCACTGTGCCTCATAGCTATCCTGAGTTAAGACATCTGGGCTAAAATCTCAGCACTACCAACTGGCTGGGTGATATCAGTCATAGCACTTTATTTTTCAGAGCCTTGGCTCCCATACTTATCGCATGGGGATATTAACATGCACAAAGAAGGTAGATAAGCACCTTTCCCCATAACTCCATCCAGAACAGGATGCAAATTACCTAGACAAGATTTGACTTCTTTTCCTGGGTTCCTATTGCTCCATCAATATGGCTTTTGTTTGGACAGGGGTAGTGGGAATTATTGAGATGATAGCATGTAAATGAGCTGGCCCTTGTTCTTGGATTTTAAAGGAAGATACTCACCAAGAGATAAATACAGAAGGGACAGATACCTGTGCCTGTGAAGGATGTAGAAACTGGACACAGAGCAACTACATAAGAAAAAGAAGCATAGGCACAGAAATATATAAAAGCACACACCCAATGGGAGACACAGAAGTTCACAGACACACAGCTCCATGTATAGGACTTCATGTAGGCTTCATACATAGCTCCATGCTCTTAAGGGCTATTACCAATAGAAACACAGAAAGAGATCCTTTTCAAGAGAGACAGAGAAAGAATTAGAGTCTTAGAAGGTGGGAAAGAAGAAGGAACCATTCTGCCTACCTTGGACCTAAAGACCATAGACCTTCCTGAAAGGAAGAAGAATTAGTACAGCCATAAACTGCATGTACTGAAGAGTAACCCATCTAACTCTTTGGATCTTAACTCATCCACAATATAGCCGGATTAAGACCAGGAGTCTAGATTGCATAGAGAAAAGGTGGGATCCATCAGAGAGCAGGGCTTGCTTGATGCCCTCCAGAAGTAGAGAAAAGTTTTGCAAATTGTCAAGAAACAGGTAAAAGGAATATCTTTTACAAAACCGATATCTTGTTAGCCTGAATGCTTGCAGATGAGCTAAGGATCCTCTCTTGCAGACACAAATTTTGATGCTCTCAAGAGAATTCCTGGGACAGAGGGAAAAGATAAAAGAATTTCTATGGAGACAAGTCTCAAATTGAATGTAACTCATGTCAAGAACTAGGATACAATTAACAAATGAACTACAAATCCGACTATTACTCACCCAACCATTCTCTTATCTCCACTGGGGGTAGCTATGCTCATGCTCATCTCTTTTGAGATCTCTTCAGGGATTTTAGATTTCACTGAGAAGGCTATTCAGTGTTCTGGGACTCAGTACAATATCACTGGCAAATGAGAAAATCTGGAGAACCTCATAATCAATAAGAATCCACCTTCTATTTGTACTTTGTACAGAACACCTCTATGACTCTCTGGCAGGAAATCTCTGGGTGAATATACATCTTCTTATTTTATGCTTCAGTCAATATTGTCTCAGAAGACTGTTAAACAAAACTCTCTTTGTTAGAGCATCTGTCACAGAATCTTACATAAGCCCAGATTATAGAACGTAGGTAGATGGAAGTCCCATTGAGTTGGCCTATCAACCTAGGAGAACATACATAGGTGTAGAAAGATAGATAGATAGATAGATAGATAGATAGATAGATAGATAGATATGATAGATATAGATCTACACACAGATATGAATCACCTATATGTATATATATATGTGTGTATTATACATATACAACACATATATTTCTACATTTATGTATGTTTTATATGTACATGTTACAAACATGCATGTATAAGTATACATAAGATATATGTATATATAAAAGCATGTGCATCTATAAGTATATATAAGGTATATGTGTATATATAAAAGCATATGTATATATAAGTATATGTGTAATATAAATATATGCCTAAGTAATTCCTCTTCTGGATTTGTGTTTATACTACATATATTTGTCTAGGTAATTCACATTTGGATCTTAGGATATTCTCAATAAGGAAATGTAACAAGGCAGATTTCTATGTGCTTTCCACTTCTAGTCTTCTAGAGTTGCCTGGGACCCTGGGAGGCTTAGTGGCTTGTCCAGAGTCACAATGCCAAAATGTTTCAAGGGGAAATCCTGTTAGAACTTGACCTCAGATATCCATGATGCTGAGGCCAGCCTTCTACCCCATTACAGCATGTAGGCAGTTGACATACTTGGATGACATATATAAATCTACACATATATAGGGAGACCACATGGCCAAGTGGATAGAGTGGCCTTAAAGTCAGAAATATAAGAGTCAGCATAGAATAGTAGATAGAGAACCAGTCACTGAGTCAGGATAACCTGGGTTCAAGTCCAGTCTCTGAGAGACATTGCATATGAGTGATCAGAGGAGGGTCATTGAACCTCGGAGGGCCTTAGGAATCTAAGAAAATAAGTTAGTAGGAGTTGCTAATCCATCTTAGTAGAGGAAGTTTCAGTGCCCATGCATGGTTCCCCACATGGATTAAATCACAGATCAGGATCAAAAACTATGTATAAATGTAATAGGGCATGGCGGCTTGTACATGGTTTTTCTGAAACCTTTCCTTTAATCATTTCTTACAGAATAATAATATTCCATCATATTCATATAATTGTTCAATTATTACCCAATGGAAAATTATCCCCTCAGTTTACAATTCACCACCACAGAAAGAGCTGCTGTAAATGTTTTATGCATATAGGTCTTTTCCTTTCTTTGATGACTTTAGGAGAGCCCTTCAGTTTAAAACAAAATTTGGCAGGATCCCTGTAGTAAAATCCTCTAAAAGTGATCACTATTAACAAACAACATAAGGTTTCACTAAAAAAAAACCTTGGAAATGTTTCATGGTTTCCTTCTCGTACAGTCTGAGAAACATTGCTAAAAAAAAAAAAAAAGAGATGTAGGAAAAAAAGGATTAATGAACTGCTGATGAGGGTGCCAATGAGCTTTGCACTATGAGAAGATAGAAAGATAAGAAGGAAACTCCAAGAATACCTAGTCCAAAGACTTCATTTTACAAATGATGAAAGAGGGGATCCAGAAAGGGCTAAGGTAAGGTCATATATCCACTTATTTGCAAAGTCAGCATGAGAGTCTAGCTTTCCTGCGTCAGTCTGTTACATCTCTCACCTCATCTATGAGGTTGAAATGGTATTAGGTGAAGCAACATTATTTTATGAGTACCAAATTAACTTCCCTGGAAGACCAGTGTGGCTTAGTGGGTAAAAGGTCAGTCCAGAAAGAATGAAATGCAGGTCTAACTTCTAGCTGTATTATTGTGTTCAGTTATTTTAGTTGGGTCCCCAATCTTGGTGGCCCTGTTTGGGGTTTTCTTTGCAGATATATTAGAGTGGTTTGTCATTTCCTTCTTCAGCCCATTTCACAGGTGAGGAAACTGAGGCAAACAGGGTTAAGTGATTTGCCCACGGTCACACAACTAGTAAGTGTCTGTTTTTGAGTTTAGGTCTCCCTGTCTATAGGTTTGGCACTCTAACTACTATGCTACCTAGTTGTATCATTATAGGCATTTAACCTCTCAGCACCACATAACTCTCTGAGTGTATACATACATACAAAAAACATATATATACACATGTACATGTATGTCTGTATATATGTGTGTTTATATATGTATGCAAATACGTGTGTGTGTATAACAGATGTATTGCTGATCTAAATTACTTGAGAGATTTTCATGCTAGAATCTCCCAACACAGCAGCAATCATAGTCTTTCCCTCACTTCCTATGGTATTTTTCCTACAGCATTTTTTAATATTAGAACACCACCATTTATTTATTCAATGATTCTGTGAACTAGGGGGTTCTCTCTTGTTATCTCAAATGCCCTACAGGATCTCCCCTTTGACTAGGAATGTCCTGATCCCTTTCTGCCTTCCTTGCACTCCTAACAGCTGTACACATGCCATATTGATCACAGAACATTGTTCTCTTAATAGTTAGAGCAGAGGTGATTCCTCAGGTTGCCACAGATAAATGCAGGGGAGAGCCTGGGGCCCAGAGATAAGGCTAATTTCTTAGATACAGAGTTAAGTGATTAATTCTAAGTAATATCTGTGAGCTGCCTTCCACCTGCCTTCAGTAGCAAATTTCAGTGTATTGGGTAGAAAAAATGAAACTATTATCAAGTATTGATTTCCTCACATCAAGATAATAAAAAGGAATATAACATATTGGATATGATCTAGGGATGGTTTGTGAGCATTTAGGAAGGGGAAACGGTGATCGCTAAAAGCCAATTCATATTGGCTTCATGAATAACAGTCATGCTGGACTAACCTCATTTCCTTTTTTCACAAGATCGCTAAATGAATATATCAGAGGAATGCTATAGATGCATATCAGAGGACTTCTAGACATAAAACACACCTAAATTTTAGCAAAGAATTTGACAAACTCTCTGTTGTTATCCCTGTGGTCTGGATGGAGAAATGTGGGTCAGTTGGGAATAGGTGGATTGAGATCTGGTCAAATGAGAAGATAGAAAGAAAAGTCATTAAAATGGTCTCAGCCCTTAAACCATATATTTCATTGAAAGGAGTTCAATGACAAAAAGAAAGGCCTCACATACATTCAAATGTTTATAGAAGCACTTTTTATAGCAATAAAGAACCTGACAAAAGAAGACTTATCAATTGAAGAATGGCTACGTTGTGGTGCATGAATGTGGCAGACTATTGCTGTGCCATAAGAAATGCGAAATATGATGGATGCAGAGAAGCTTGGGAGGATGCATGAACTGATTCAAAATGAAGCAAGCAGGACAAGGAAAACAATATACATTGATGAACATAACAATGTAAATGCAAATAACAGGAGCAACAAAATCTAAAATAAATGCCACAATTGGGAGCCCAATCAGCTCCCAAGAGGGCATATGAGAGGACCCCTCCTCTTATTTCTTTGCAGAGGTTCAGAATTATTTATATGGGACGCAACATATATCAGCCTTCTTCAATATGTTAGTCTTTGTGAACTATTTTTCCCTTTTTTTTTTATTCTGTGTTATGAAGAATAACTCTCCGGGAGAGGAAGATGGGAGGTACACAAATGCAAGCGGTATAATGACAAAAAACATGAATAAAATTATTTTTAAAAAAAAAGTATTAATGGGTTGATGCCAGCTTAGAAATATGCTCCTAGCAAAATGCACCTTTGGACCTATGCATGTTCAATATTTTTATCAATGACATGAACAAATGCATAAGCAGCATATTTATAAAATTTGCAGATTTCACAAAGCTAGAAGTGGTAGCTAACAAATTGGAAGACAAAATCCAAAAAAGATCTCAACACCCTGGAGAATATAAATTATTGAAGAAAGACCCCCTTTCTGAACTGGAAACTAAACTTTCTAAACAGGAATGCAGTTCAGCAGAAATTAGATTTAGACTGCATCTTTTACTATATACAATAAGCTCAAAATGAACACCTACCCTTGAATATTAAAGATCATATTACTAAAACATTTGAATAGAATGAAATCAGATTCCTTTTTATAACAATTACTAAAGGAAAAATTCTTAACTAAACAAATAGACCATTTTAATTGCATGAAATAAAGACAATTTTGCATGAATAAGATCAATAAATTAGAGTAAAAGTGATAGCTTGGGGAGGTGGGATTTGCAACAAATGTCACCAATAAAAGTCTGATAACCAAATTATAGAGGGAAGTAACTTACATATGTAATTCCAAGACCCATTCCACAATAGAAAAGTTGTCAAAGGATATGAACTAATGAAACAATGAAGTTTGCAACAATCCTATGAAAGAATAGTCCAAATAATTAATAATTAGAGAAATATAAATTAAAACTATGAGTTGCTACCTCATAGTCATCAGTATAGCAAAGATGACAAAAATGAAAAATGACAGTTGTTTGAGAAGATATAGAAGGAGATTCACACTAATTCACTGTTGGTGGAGTTATGAATTGATTCAATCATTCTAGGAAACAATTTGGAATCATGTCACAAAAGTTACTAAATTGTGCATCCCCTTTGACTAAGCAATACCAAAAATAAGCAAAGAGGTTTGAAAAAGAGGGAAAAGACTTAAATGTACAAAAATATTTATAATAGCATTTATTTTCGTGAAGAACTAGAAACAAAATGGGTGACTGACTTTCAATATAATATTTCAATGTAACAAAATAACACTGTGAAGTAAGGAATGATGAATAAAAAGAATTCAGAGAAACTTGGGAAGATTTATATTAACTGATGCAGGATGAACTGAGCAGAACCATGAGGACAATTTACATGATGATCAAAATAATGTTAAGGGCAATGATCAAGTTCCTTCCATGTGGCAGTCACTTCACTGGACATTTGGGTCTATATTCATTTAATGGTTTATACTGTATAAAATATTTTACATCCATTTTCTCATTTGATTCTCACAATAACATTATGAAGCAGGTAGGGAAAAAATAAGTTTACAATCATGACTTCAGAAGACTAATGATGCTGTCTCATTCCTCTTGGCAGAGAGGTCATGGACTAGAGATGTAGAATGAAGCATTCATTTTCAGATGTATCCAGTGTCTTGATTTGTTTTCCATGACTATATTAATTTATTCAAAAGAGTGTTTTTATTAGGGGAAGAAAGGTTTGTGAGTAGTAATAGAGATGTACAAGAGTCAGTAGGCTGGTAAGCAAAACTGTCAGTCACTCTATTCTCCCCTGGGGCCTGACCTCCAAAATCACTTTTTCTCTTCTGCAAACTTAGTTTCCTTTCAAATCCAGCTATATAGCAAAAGACATATGGCGATATGCTACTGTGATTTCTGACCCATTTTATTTTATTTTTAATTTTAATTAATTTATTTATTTAACTTTTAACATTCATTTTCACAAAATTTTGGGTTCCAAATTTTCTCCCCTTTTGTCCCTTCCCCCCACCCCAAAACACCGAGCGTTCTAATTGCCCCTGTCTGACAATCTACCCTCCCTCCCTCCCTACCCCTTCCCTTTGGAAGGCAAGCAATTCAATATAGGCTAAAGCTGTGTAGTTTTGCAAATGACTTCCATAATAGTAGTGTTGTGTAAGAACTAATTATATTTCCCTCCATCCTATCCTGTCCCCCATTACTTCTGTTCTCTCTTTTGATCCTGTCCCTCCCCATGAGTGTTGACCTCAAATTGCTCCCTCCTCCCCCTGCCCTCCCTTCCATCCTCCCCCCCACCCTGCTTATCCCCTTATCCCCAACTTTCCTGTATTGTAAGATAGGTTTTCATACCAAAATGAGTGTGCATTTTATTCCTTCCTTTAGTGGAAGGTGATGAGAGTAAACTTCATGTTTTTCTCTCACCTCCCCTCTTTATCCCTCCACTAATAAGTCTTTTGCTTGCCTCTTTTATGAGAGATTATTTGCCCCATTCCATTTCTCCCTTTCTCCTCCCAATATATTTCTCTCTCACTGCTTGATTTCATTTTTTTAAGATATGATCCCATCCTCTTCAATTCACTCTGTGCACTCTGTCTCTATGTGTGTGTGTGTAATCCCACCCAGTACCCAGATACTGAATAGTTTCAAGAGTTACAAATATTGTATACTTTCCATGTAGGAATGTAAACAGTTCAACTTTAGTAAAGTCCCTTATGACTTCTCTTTGCTATTTACTTTTTCATGTTGCTCTTCATTCTTGTGTTTGAAAGTCAAATTTTCTTTTCAGCTCTGGTCTTTTCATCAAGAATGCTTGAAAGTCCTCTATTTCATTGAAAGACCAATTTTTCCCCTGAAGTATTATAGTCAGTTTTGCTGGGTAGGTGATTCTTGGTTTTAGTCCTAGTTCCTTTGACTTCTGGAATATCCTATTCCATGCCCTTCGATCCCTTAATGTAGAGGCTGCTAGATCTTGTGTTATCCTGATTGTATTTCCACAATACTTGAATTGTTTCTTTCTAGCTGCTTGCAATATTTTCTCCTTGACCTGGGAACTCTGGAATTTGGCCACAATGTTCCTAGGAGTTTCTCTTTTTGGATCTCTTTCAGGCGGTGATCTGTGGATTCCTTGAATACTTATTTTGCCCTCTGGTTCTAGAATCTCAGGGCAGTTTTCCTTGATAATTTCATGAAAGATGATGTCTAGGCTCTTTTTTTGATCATGGCTTTCAGGTAGTCCCATAATTTTTAAATTGTCTCTCCTGGATCTATTTTCCAGGTCAGTTGTTTTTCCAATGAGATATTTCACATTATCTTCCATTTTTTCATTCTTTTGGTTTTGTTTTGTGATTTCTTGGTTTCTCATAAAGTCATTAGTCTCCATCTGTTCCATTCTAATTTTGAAAGAACTATTTTCTTCAGTGAGCTTTTGAATCTCCTTTTCCATTTGGCTAATTCTGCTTTTGAAAGCATTCTTCTCCTCATTGGCTCTTTGAACCTCTTTTGCCAATTGAGTTAGCCTATTTTTCAAGGTGTTATTTTCTTCAGCATTTTTTTGGGTCTCCTTTAGCAGGGTGTTTACTTGTTTTTCATGCTTTGCTTGCGTGTCACTCAATTCTCTTCCCAGTTTTTCCTTCACCTCTCTAACTTGATTTTCAAAATCCTTTTTGAGCTCTTCCATGGCCTGAGCCCATGGAATATTTATTCTGAATGTTTGGAATACAGAAGCCTTGACTTCTGCGTTTTTTCCTGATGGTAAGCATTGTTCTTCCTCATCAGAAAGGAAGGGAGGAAATGCCTGTTCACCAAGAAAGTAACCTTCTATAGTCTTATTTTTTTTCCCTTTTCTGGGCATTTTCCCAGCCAATGACTTGACTTCTGAGTGTCCTCTCCACCCCCACCTCGCCTCCTGATCCTCCCAGCCAGCACTTGGGGTCTGAGATTCAAATGCTGCTTCCCAGCCTCAGGGCTTTGGGCGGGGGCAGGGCTGCTGTTCAGTGTGAGATTAAGTTCAGGTGCTTGGGTGGGGGCAGGGCCACCTCAGGGGGCTCAGTTCCCTCAGGGGGTTTATGCAGAGACCTTCAACAATGGATCTGGGGTCCTGCCTGCTTGGGGAGCCCTGGTCTGCTCCCGCCTCCGCTGCTGCCTCTCGAGGGGGCCTGAGTTATGCGGGCACCCCACTCCCCTCTCGACCTACCAAAGAGACCCTCTCACTGGCCCTTGTCACCTGTGGGTGGAGGGACCCACGCGGCTGCTGGAGATTCCGTCCCTGAAACCTGCTCGGATCTGCTCCTTTCGGCAGCGCTGAGGCAGGGTTGGGCTCTGCTCCGGGTCCGGAGCACGAGGGACCTTTCGCGAGAGGTTTTCAGGCTCTCTGGAGGAGAAATCTCATCCACTCCATTCTGTGGCTTCTGCTGATCCAGAATTCGCCAGTGGTTCTTTTTTTTTTTTTACAGGTATTTTATGGGCAATGGGTTCGGAGGTAGCGTATGTGCGTCTTTCTACTCCGCCATCTTGGCTCCACCCCCTCTGACCCATTTTAGTCCTACAAAACATCCCCCTCCTTCACGAAATTGTTGAAAATAATCAACATATTTTCTATTGAATATAAGAAATAAAAAAATAATATTAAGGAAGACTACTTCTATGGCACTGGCAAAAATCTTTGGTGAGCATGTATATCTCCTTGTTTCATGACTTCATTGGTATTGTTCTCAGAGGACTGTTAAACAAAACTCTCTCTGTGGTGACGTCTGCTTCAGAATCTTATGGAGACCCAAATTACAGAATGTAGAGAAGTGGAAGTCCTAAGTCTATCAGCCTAGGTGTACAAATGGAGAGAGAGACAGAGAGAGAGAGAGAGAGAGAGCGGGGGGGGGGGGGGCACAGCTCCAGATGTGAATTACCTAGGCATGTATATATTACATATGTATATTTAAGCATGCATATGTATTTGTATATCTCTGTGTATGTATGCATGTGTGTCCCTTAACTCCAAAGACAAGTTAAGTCCCTTAATTCTTTCTACTTAGCTGAGCCTCTAAGAGGGGGAGGTACAGTCTTGGAGGACAACCTATATAAAGACACAGAAGCAGGAGACTGAACTCTTGAGTTCAGGATAAAACAATAGGCCAGTTTGGATGAAATATAGAGATGGGGAGCACAGGAGAGAGGTAGTAATGTCAAACAGGCCTGGAAATATAGACTGGACCCTAACTATGAGACGCTTTGGATACCAAGTGGAAGAGCTGAAATTTTAACTTAGAGTCAATAGAGAACCACTGAAGGTCATTGAACAGGAGAGCAAAGGACTTGTGCTTTAAGAAGATTATTTTATCAGCTGTGTGTAAAATGGGTTAAAAAGGATAGTATAAACTAAGGATCCAACTAGAATGCTTTTGCAATAGTCTAGGCCAGAGATGATGAAAGCCTGAATCATGAGTGGTGGCCATGTGAATGAATGAATGAATCAATTTGTTAGCCTTGATTAAATAAATATTAAATATTGTATGTCAGAAAATTGTGTTAGGTTCTGGGGAGACAAATACAAAGAATGAAACAATTTCTACTTTCAAGGAGCTTATGGAGGAACATGTCTTCATAGAAGTATAAAGAGACTAAAAAGATGATGGCGCACCCCTTCCTCACCTCTGACACCTCTCATCCCCAGATTTTTTCAAAGCTTAAATTAACCCAAGCATCACATGAGGCCTTCACTGAGCAACACTCTCCTCTTCAGCTTTGTATTTTCTTTGTATAACCTTGGAAATTACTTAATATTTTCTTTGTTTTTTGCATTGAGATGCAAAACAAACAAGTTCCTCCGAAAGGGATATAATTCTATTTGGACAGGGACAACATGTTTTTATCTCCATATCCTCTGTACCTAGCATAATGCAATATATAATCAATGCAAAATAAATACTTATAATTGACCAACAGAAATGGGGAAGTTTGAAATGCTCATGGAACATCCAACTGAATGGCAATGGGTGATATGGAACTGGAGCTCATAAGAGAGACTAGAGCTGGATAATTACGCACTTTCAGACACTAAGTCCATTAGTTCCACCCCAACTGTGTTCTTTTCCTAACATAGAAACCACTGTGATACCCAAACATCACACATCTCCCAGAATACTTCTCTCATGTCTTCTCATATGCTAGAAATACTCTTGAAGTAATTTTAGAACAGGACTCAAAATGTCTCAAGGAGCCTGGTCATACACTGCCTGAATCTTCTATCAATCTTCCTAAAAAAAACTTCCATTGGCAGGAACACCCTGAAATTTCTGGAGATCCAAGTTTGAAGGCTCAAAATGCACCCTCAAATTGCACATCCCAATTTACTTCCACTGAGTTACATTTTCTTAGCTTGCACACCACTGTCACTTGCAGTCATCACCAATTACTCTAACTCCCAATATAATTTGCTCTCATCTTAATTCTTCCCACTCTGTTCTCTGGTTACTTCATGCCCAATCACTCCACACTTCACAAATATATGAGTGATTTTCCATCCATGTACTTCCTCCGTATATCCTCCTGTACATCCTGCTGATGACTAGCATTAGGAGGATGTCTTGATGCTCTCTTATAACTTGGGGTTTGAGTCGATCAGTCAATAAACATTTATTAAGCACCTACTATGTTCCAGGTACTGTTGTAAGCACTGAAAATACAAAAGGAAAAAGGAAAAAACTCCTCAAGGTGCTTAGAATGTAGTCAGAGAGATAACAAATAAACAAGTATGTACAAAAAAGCTACTTGCAGTATAAATAGGAAATAATTAAAAGAGATAAGGCACTAAATTAAAAGGAACTGAGAAAGGCTTCCTATAGAAGGTGTATTTTAGTTCATACAAAAGGTGATGTTAGTTGAGGCTTGATGGAAGCCAGGAGACAGAGATGATGAAGGAGAGCAGTCCAGGTATGTGGAACATCCAGGAAGCAAGTATCACTGGATCAAAGAATACATGGTGCACCTGGAAAGTTGGAGGGCTATGTTGTGAAGGGCCTTGAATGCCAAACAAAGGATTTTGTTTTTTATATTGGCAACCACAATGAACCACTAGAGTTTATTGAGTAGAGATAGTGACATGGTCAGACCTGTTCTTCAAGAAAAATCAGTTTAGTGGCTGAATGGAGGTTGAAATGGAGGGGGGAGATAATTGAGGCAGGCAGATCTGTCTTTAACACACTATTACAATGGTCCAAGAGTGAAGTGATATACGGACATGAAGTAAAGGGTGTGGGGAGTGAGCCTCTCATATAATAATAATAGCTAACATTTGTATAGCTCTAACTATGTGCCAAGGCACTGTGCTAAGTTCTTTATGATTATCATCTCATGAATCTCATTCTTATCTGACAAAAGAGGGTTGAAAATACACACTTCTTTGCATATGGAAATGTTCTTGTTTATTAATATTTTTCAGGTTCATAAAAAAGAAAAATTATTTTTAAAAATGAAAGACTTAAAAATCTGAAGAATGTAATGACCAATCATAACTCCAGAAGAATAATCATGTTTTTTTCTGTTCTCTGCATGTGGGAATGTTTGCATTCATTGATGTTTTGTTAATTTCACAAAATTTTTTTAAAAAAGAAAAACAAGAAAAAAATTAGTACAAAGCTGTGTTTCTGATGGAATAGAGAGTAATTCAAACCACTTTTAGGGAATTTCATGCACTCAAGTTATTTCACTGGTATGGACCATAATTTATTGGTCACTGCTAACAAAAGCAGTAACTTTGTTATACTATGTTGAGTAATATGGCATGCACTATACTTCCTTATGGTCTTTTCAGTATTAGAGTCCATTCCAGGCATCAGACATAGCTTCTAGCAAAGGTTTCCTGAGAACCATTTCCAGATGTGCTACATCTTTCAGCCAAGAAAACACAATTACTGACCATTGGAACAGCATATTTCTAACAGAAGAAGCATCCCCTATGAATTTTGAGATATTTTATAAGATCATCAAAACTTCAGATGGGGTCTCAGAAATGGTATAATATTCTCTAATCCCCATAGAAAGGATAAATCACCTCGACTAGTGATCAACCACTATCACGTTGAAAGAACAAGAAACTCACCATCTCCCAAAGGAAAATAGTCCACTTTGGGATCGCTCAAATTGATAGGAAGGTACTCTCTATGAGTCCAATTATTCTTCTAAGAGGGACTCTGGGAAAGTAGAAGATCCAAGGAAGAGAGAAATCCCCCCCCAAACCCCCCCCCCCCAAAAAAAAAGCACTTGACTCAATGTCTCTTGAAAAGAGATTGTTTGGGCAAGATTAAGTTTTTTGAAGTCTTTTCTCCTTCTCCAAGAACAGCAAAAGATTGACTCTGGGCACTGGATATAGACACTGCTAAAATGCTTTACTACTTCTACACTTTTTGTCTTCATAAAATGTCACCTTATCATTGTTTAGTACTGACATCATCCGCTGGGCATGTGACATTGTAATAATATTTGTTTTCACAAATGTCATGTTTCTGGACCTCTTATCTCTAGTTGCCGTCCACGGCCAATCAGAAGGATCTTCTGAAGGAATCTGATTTCCAATAGAATTCTAGTTTGTAGCATTCCACCTTGGAAGCCAACAATAGAAACTTACTGATGGAAAACACTTTAACCAATCGGATATCAGGGAATAAACTTCTGGAATGAACTTCTTTACAAAGGCTCATCCAACTTCTGATCCATTTCTTATGAATCAGACTTCCAGGGGTAAGATACCTTTCTACACTTGCAGTTGTTAACACCAACACTTAAACTGGTCAGCTAATACTTCATCCCCAAGAGGGCAGTAGCTCCCATTTTCCTTACCCCAAGGGCATGAACATGGAGTAAGTAGGAAGAATTCAGCGATGTGGGCTAATGGAGAGAGCAGTGATTTTGTAATCAGAGGTCCTGGGGACAAATCCTGTCTCTGATGCTTCCTAACTTTGTGACTACAGTTCCCTCCTCTGAAAAATGAGAGGATTGGACTAGATTATCTATAAAGTTATTTCCATCTTTAAATCTATACCATAAAAACGGCTCTCAAATATTTTGGTCTCAGAACCCCTTTACACTATTCAGAATGATTGAGGACCAACCCCCTCTCCCAAAGTTTTGTTTATGTGGGTTATATCTACCAGTACATACTTTATTTGAAATTAAAACATCTTAATTACAAAAACAGTTTTGACTTTACAGATCCCCTTAAAGGGTCTAAGGAACCCTCAGATGTCCCACAGTTTGAGAACCACTGTTCTATACATGTATCCTGTCTAGAGGTCCAGAGATTGGGGTAAAGGGTGGGGTAGATTGCTAAACCCTTTACCGTAACTAAAGTGAAATGAAGTTATATTGGAAGATTCTTAATGAAAACCAGAAGCAGCAAAATTCTGAGAAATAAATTGCTGCTGCATTTAGCCAGGAGTTGCCCTTTGAAAGGGAATCAGAGAAACTTATGTGTCCCTATGTGAGACTGTTTCTCAGTTCTAAGTCTGTTGCATGGACAGAGAAGAAATCATGCATATAACCAGGAAATCTGGGATTAGAGAAACCCAAATAATGTTACGGCCATTAAGCCTCTATGTATCCTGATCAGTTTATGCTCATAGGACCAGGGGGAAGATCAAGAATAAACATTAGCATGAGGGAATTCCTGCTACTGTTCATTTTTTTTGTTGTTGTTAGTAAGTTTGACTGTTAGTGTCTGACCCTTTGTGACCCCATTTGAGGTTTTCTTGGCAAAGACACTGGAGTGGTTTGCCATTTTCTTCTCTAGTTCATTTTACAGATGATGAAACTGAAGCAAACAGGGTGAAGTGACTTGCCCAGGGTCACACAGCTACTGTCTGAGGTCAGATTTGAACTTAGGAAGATGAATCTCAAGCCACTTAGCTGCCCTAAGATTGGCTGACTTTATCTTCAGTGGAGAAAGAAACACGTTATGTTGCCACAGCAACATTCTGCTATGCCTCTATATTTTTGTGCTCCTGGTATCAGCATTCTTGGATGCCATTTTTAGGAGGTCCTATGACAAAGGTCCACCAAAGGCTCAGAGCCTTGGCCACAACATTAAATCCAGCCCTAATTTCTCCCCAAACAGATCGCCTGGTATCTTCCATTCTGACTTAGGAAGGGTAAAAAGACTCACAGTTTCAAATATGAATCTTTTCCCCTTTGGATCTGCTATACAAACACATGTACTTTTGTGTCTTGGCCCTGGGAAGGGCAGAAGCATCAGGGCAGAAACTAGGGCATTTTAAGGTGCTTCCCAACAGAGAGAATCCTGCTGAAGACAAAATTACTGCTTTTTTGAGTGGGAAAGAAGCAGTTCCCAGAATGGACAAATAATGAAGCTAATTAGGTTATTCCTGAAAGAAAGTGCTTACGCACAGAGGAGACATTCAACCCACAGAAGCCTTGTCAAGCTGGCAGGTGACCCTCTATAATGTAACAGGAGAAATATGGTTATAAGTATGCCCTGGTCTGGGAGGGGGCAAGGGGCAGAGGAGAAGGAAGAGTGAAGCCTGAACCAGTGGGCTGCTTCTGGGTTATCTGGAATGAGCTCATCTCAAAAGAATATTCCATTATTCAATGGTCACAAATAGTTCCTTTTTTTAGGAGATGGGGACGCAAGCTGGACTGTATTTCACTACAAGTTCATTGTAACCTACTATTCCTCTATTTGTTTTTTTTCTCCCAGGAGAGAACAATGATCTCCAAAGATAAAATCCTTCTCTTCCTGCTGTTTTTGCTAACTTTGGGGATCATCATTCAGGAATTTGTCAATAGGTAAAAATGAAATTCTAATGAATGTGAGTTTTTGCTTTGCTTTTGAGGACTGAATTCAATCAGCCAGAGTGTCGTAGAACACTTTTGTAAGTGGACAACAACTCAGGATAAATGAATAGAGCCTTCCCTCTTTCCTATATCCTTGCCCCATCTCTAGTACTAAAGTTCAAAATAGCATCCCATCCAATAAGTTTTTTAAAGCGTGCACTAGGTACATCTGCTAAGAACTGAGGATACAAAGACAGAATGAGAAAGAGGAGGCAGGAGAAGGTGAGAGGTCCCAGGGTTTAGCACCTGATAGAGGATAAAGGATAGAAGGAACATTGAAACTAGGGGGGATGCAATAAGGCTTCCTGTAGGAGAGTCATGGAGAGAGAATACATTCCAGGCATGGGGAGCAACCTATTGAAAGTCACAGAAACAAGAAAAAGAATGCTGAGTTTGGCTGGAAGTTAAGTGTGAAGGAGAGTAATGTTTATTAAACATGGAAAGGTAGGTTGGAGCCAGATTGTAAAGGGCTTTAAAGGATAAGCTAAGAAGTTTGTTTTTCATCTTAGAGGTAACAGGGAGACATTGGAGGTCCTTGAACAGAGGAATGATAGGAAGAGAGAGAGAGAGAGAGAGAGAGAGAGAGAGAGAGAGAGAGAGAGAGAGAGAGAGAGAGAGAGAGAGAGAGAGAGAGAGAGAGGGAGAGAGAGGGAGGGAGGGAGGGAGAGAGGGAGAGGGGGAGAGGGAGAGGGAGACGGAAAAGATAGAATATGGTGGATTCTAATAGGAAGCAGCCACAACTGTCTCAAATATAAAACTTTCAACTCCTTCCTCTGACTCTCAGGAAACAGAAAAAAACTTTTCATATTGTCCTTTTTAATTTTTATTAGCTTTTGTTGTTGGAAATACTTTTAGATAGCTACTTTATTGAGGTAAGTAGCTGACCTTTTTTTTCTTTTTTTTAATGAATCAGTTCCAGGATCTTGGTGGCTTAAGGTACTAGTATCAGACTTTAAAAATAAAAAAATATACCTGCAAGTAATATACGGACTTGGAAACCTAGAAACTCACATTAACTATACTGTGTTGTATTTTTATTAATTTTGTTACACACTTTCCAATTATATTTTAATCTGGTTGGGGTCACAGTGGGAGTTTTGCCAGCAGGAGTTTGACATTTCTGTGTTAAGGCATAACTAAAGCTTCCTGCCCACAGCAGTAGGATCCAAGCAGAGGACATTTTCATGTATTGGTTTCATCTTTCTAAGGATGATAAGCAAGTTTCTGTTTGGCTTGTGCCTCAAAGGTGGTCTCTGGCAATTAAGACTAATTTAACTTTAAAAATGTCCCCTTTGGAAATTGCCACGGTGGAAGCCCCTGATGGCTGAGTCAATCAGCATATTCTACATCTACATTCACATGTGTTCAGCACAGCAATGGCAAAGGTGTTTGCTTTGCATGTGTTCATAGTGGTAATAGAGTCACTTACTTACCTGGGAGACAAAAGAGCTGGGTTCAAATCCTGGCTCTGTCACTCACTAAATTTGTGACTTTGAGCAAGTCACTTAATCTCTTTAGCTTTCAATTTCCTCATATATACAATTATCTCTTCCACATCCAAGGGGTTAAAGGTGTAGTGCCATAACCCCTACCCCAATCTGGAAAATCCATGTAAAATTTTTTAGCCCTTCATACCACAGAAGTCTGAATTATTATGGTATTAAAAGAAAAAATATGTTCAAATTATACTCTACCTATATTTTGTGCATTTCTGAGTTTCTAAACTTTTTTTTGAGTTATCTACTGACCTTCTTCTCATGTCATCTGTGGCTTCCACAAAACTTCCCCAAAATGTTGACAGAAATAACTGTGACAGGGAAAGTCTCAATGGGGAAAGGGTAACTAAAATGAGGAGGTTGGACAGCTACTTCTCAGAAGTTGCTTCCCTGACTCTGTCTATAAGTCTGTGAGTCTATGAATCTTAGTACCAGTTACCCTAGCAGAGAATGACTAGTTACCCTAGCAGAGAATGACCCTAGTCTCCCAGTTTCAGATGCAGTATCTAGATCCAGCTGTGGCAAACAGACTGTCTAGAAATTAATTCAAGTCTTCTACTCAAGGAACAAGATTCTGGAAGTTGGAGGTTAACTGGGCCCTACCTATGAAGTACCAATCAAAGTCCAAGGGAAGGATTGGAGATTTAACAAAATCTCAGAGTTATATGGAAATTCAGAGGTCATCTAGCCAACCCATAACTGAACAGTAATCGTTTTACAACATCCTTCTCAAATGGATAATTAACATTTACTTGATGCTCTCCAGAGCTGGAGAACTTAGCACTTCCTGAGAAAACTCAGGCTATTTTTGGACACCACTCTGTTCAAGGGAATTTTTCCTTTGTTTCCTTGTAATTTTCCCACAGTGCTCCCAGCTCTACCCTGGAGAGCTAAGCAGAAAAGTTTAAACCCTTTCCCATATGACAACCCTTTAAATAATTTGGGGGATTTAACTGAAAATTGGAAGCCTTCAGGGACTCAAGAGAGACAAGAAGCAGGGAATATGGTACAGGAAGTGCTCAATGATTCAGAAAGTGCAAAGATTGTGGGATTCAAGACAGATGGACTTGGCTAGGCACAAATTTAATATTGACACAGTGGAGAGAGCACCAGACCTAGAGTCAAGTTGACTTCAGACACTTACTGGCTGTGTGACCCTGGGCAAGTCACTTAACCCTGTTTGACTCAATTTCCTCATCTGGAAAACAAGCTGGAAAAGAAAATGGCCAACCACTCCAGTATCTTTGCCAAGAAAACCCCAAATAGGGTCATGAAGAGTAGGGCATGAATGAAAAGACTAAACAGCAACTACAGAATCAGTCTCTTTTTGATGAGAATCAGTCTGGAGGATGTTAGACTTCCCATCTTCCTACTGGGAGGGTACTGGGTTTAGAATCATCTTAAATAAGTGGCCTTGGCTCTTACTTAACCTGATGATCTTTGTGTAAATTCTCTGGGTCTAAGTTTCTCTATAAAATAATCTCTAAGTTCCCTTCCCAGGCTAATGCCTATGATCCAAAGCTGAGAGGGTATAACCCGTTGCGTACTACCAGGATGCCAAAAATGGAAGCATGCTAGACTTTGGTCAAAGCAAGATGCTCCTAACATCTGCTCTAGATGAGATTACGTCTAGGAGAGGTGCGACTTAGTCTCTTGGCTTCCTGTTGGATTTCCCTTTTAGCTTAATCTTAACTTAACATTCAAAGCATCCTGCAGTCTAAAACAGCCTACCTTTCTAATTTTAACACACTTATCCACACTAGTCCTTCCCTTCTTCCCTCTGTGTCTACACAAAACTCCATTCAAACTTGACTATGTACTATTTTCTCTTCAACAGTGTGGTAAAGTAAAAGGATTGCCTACTGTCAGAGAGCTTGGGCTTGAATGTTTGGATGAGTAGTCTCTTAATATTCCTGGGACTCAGTTTGGTCTTCTCTAAAATAAGGGCATTAGACTGGGTGACCTGTGAGGTCTCTTCCAACTCTAAATTTTTGACCCTATGAAGTAACTTCTCTGGGCCTCAGTTTCCTCATCTGTAAAAAAAACTGAGGAGATTAAACTAGATGGTCTATCTCTAAAATCCCTTCCAACTCTAAGTCTGTGATTCTGTGACTTCTTTTGCTTTCCTACCCCCATGACTTCAGTTCTCATTCCCTTTACCTGGATTTCCATCCCCTCCATCAAAAGTATTTAACACCTTAGAGATCATCTATAGTCCAATTGCCCTGATTTTACAGATGAGAAAACAGACTCAGAGAGGAAATCTTACCCATCCTTCAAGGTCCAAGTCTAATGATACTTCCTCCATGAGGTCTTCCCTGATCCCATATAGCTGAAAATGCTCTTTCTCTCTTCCATGAGCTTCACAAAACAATATTTTTATCTCTTCCATGCATATTCTGTCTTCTATTATGCTAGGCATCTGTGCCACAGTTCCTATGAGTAGGGAAACTCCCATGACTCAAAGGCCCACATCTCATTTATCCTTGTATTTCCACTGCCTACTGCAGGGCTCTGAATCAAATTGAAAGTGTGTGTGATGTCTTACAGTGAATTGTTTGATCTGACAGACATTTACAAATGTAATGTAACCAAATGGTAGCCAATGATCCCACAATCACCATTTTTGCTTTTCCATTTGCACTCAGGGTAGATGAGCAGAAAACATTTCATCAATCCCATGAGCTTCAGCTGTCAGACTGGTTTAGACCCAGGTAAGAACAAAACCTCCATCCTACATGAAGTAAATACTCAGGGTAGCACTTAGCAAGTGGTGTCAGGTGGCAGCAGTAGCACAGAAGAAAAATTGAGATAGGAGAGGGACATTTGTTTAGAAAGGCTTATTCACCACTCAGTGGACTCAACCACTAATGGCTCATGCCAGTCTGTCTTGTGTTTCTGAATTGTTGTTGTTCAGTCCTTTCATTTATGCCTGACTCTTTGTGACCCCATTTGGGATTTCCTTGGCAAAGAGATTGGAATGATTTGCCATTTCATTTTCCAGCTCATTTTGCAAATGATTAAACTGAGGCATGTAGGATTAAATGACTTGCTTGGAGTCACACAGCTGCTAAGTGTCTGAGGCCAGATTTGGGATTCAGGTCTTCCTGCCTCCAGGCCTGGTATCCTATCCACTGTACCACCCACCTGCCCTGTGTGTTCCTGAGATGCAGGGTAATAAGGAGGTATTGGTGTTGAGGTGGGGTTAATCAAGGCACGATGTCTTTAACATGGCAGGCACATAAATAAATTTAAATTGAATGTGATTATGACAAAGGAAATAAATTGACTTAATTTACCAGCAGACATTCAAGAGGAAATGGGCGCAGGTTGCAGGGCCAGGAAATCACATAATTATGGTTGCCATGTGCATCCTTCTTTCCAAAGTGCTTTATATGTATCATATATATAACAGACTGCTTCTTGGTAGCCCTGTCTATGAAATACTGGAAATACCACCCAGGATGCAATGGAAAGAACATGACTTTTTCAGTACAAATAACCCTGAACTTGGAGTCAGAGGATGTAGGTTCAAACTTTGGTTCTTCCACTTATTATTTGTGTTACCTTGTTCAAGTTATTTAAATGATCTGGCCTACAGCTGCCTCATTTACAAGATGCAAGGATTGGACTAAATGACCAAGAAAATCCCTTTTACTTGTCATTCCCTGAGACTTTGATCTCATATGATCATTACAAAAAAAAAAAAAAAAAACAAATGAAATAGGAAGGGCAAATATTCATTCAATACTTAGATGGGTCTATGATCTTCTCTGAGAGAAGTATGTTTACTATCATGATCATCCATGGGAAGCATGGTATTGATTAATTTACTTAACCAAAACATCTTAAAGTAAGTCATAATACCCTGAGAGCTTAACCAGAGAAAAAAATCAGCCAATCAACCAATCATAGGCTTTAGACTAAGAACCAAAAATACTTGGAACTGGAGTGACATTGCACAAGAAGGAGAGTTCAGCTAAGCTGAAGAAACTTGGTCATGTCCAAGCATTCATCTTTATATTATCTATGATCCAATGACAGGGACTCAAATCCTGGTTTTGCTACTTAATACCTATATGATCTTGGACATCCTCATCTGTAAAAGGGGCTGGCTAAGACAGTAACTATGGTACCTTATAGCTCTAAGTTCATGGAGTTCAGGAATGAAAATAAAAGGAGTCTCAAAAGTCTGCTGTCACCGGCACACTTGCTAGTAAAAATCTGCACCTGGTTTCATCACTACCTCCTTCCTGTAGGATCATGAGCATTTCTGATCGATCCTGAGTTGTCTCTCATTTTCAAATAAATGTGTCTTCAACCAGAAGAATCCTGTACTTACTGGGAGAGAGACAGATGCAGAGAGAGACATAGACAGAGAGACGGAGAGAGTGTGTCCAGGACTAATGAAATTGTTCCTAAGAGAGGTGTTCTAGTTAAAAAAGGTATCAGAGGTTATGCTATTTTCTGCTTCATCCATTCAAGCCTGGGACTGTTAATAAAGGTGATGGATCCCCTGCTGTCCCGGGAAACAATGTAATTCCCTGGAAACACCTGTCACAGTCAAAACTGATGGGGGTAAGCTGTGTAAATATACTGACTATACTCAGCCTCAAAGAACAAGGAAAAAAATTTACCTCTCTCCCTCGATGGCAAAGATAAGGGACTATAGGTGTGAAACACTATATATAATTGATCTTAGTAGATGTATTAGTTAGGCTTACAGAACTATCTTTTTCATTTTGTTTCTTTTTTATTCTTTGTTAGAAAGGATGGCTCTCAAGAGGAAAGGGAAATATGAAAGTGATATAAAAACAAAAGATAACAATAATGTTTTTTTCAGTGATCAGATTGAAATTGATTAGGTTTTCCTTTACTCTTTTTCCCCAAATTATTTTTGATGATAGAGATAAGGATAGGGGTAGGAACAATACTAGGGCTAGGGACAAGACTTGTGATTTCACTGGTATAGGGAACTCTCTGATGAAAAAACTCATTCTGGGTGGCAAAGCAAAGGGACTTGATAGAGCTCTCCCCCTCAAACTCAGTCAAATAGCTGTAAAAAATGACTCTAAAATTCTGGAGCTGCAGAGCTCACAGAATGATGGAGTGAAGCAAATCTCCAGCCCAAGGTAGCCTGGAAGGTTGACAGGAAGTATCTATCATGCCAAGCTGGGATCAGGGTGCAGTCCAGTGTGAGCTGGCACAGACTAGACCTGAGTAGGCCTTGGGGGGCAGATTGGGAGGGAGCTGAATCATTGGCACCTGTGGTAGTTTCCAGACTTCATGACCCCAAAACTCGGAGGACAAATTGGAAGGGCAGTGGAAAAAAATCTGTCATACCTATGTGAGAGAGTAAAGTGGTTGAGTCCCAGCCTCCAGGTAGTTGGAGGGGTTGGGCCAGCTGCAGCAGTAGCATCAGGGGCAGTAGGGCTGTTTCTGGAGCTCTAGGTCTACAGATTGTGGAGGGATCAAGCAGCTGATAGTACACCCCTCCTGGAAACAGAGAACTACCTTGACAAAGAGCTCAAACGTCAAGTAAATGTCCAGGGAAATGAGCAAAAATTGAAAAAAGAATCAGACTATAGAATCTTACTTTGGTGACAAAGAAGACCAAAACATACAACCAGAAAGAGACAACAAATTCAAAGCCTCCAAGAAGAATATGAATTGGTCTCAGGCCATGGAAGAGCTCAAAAAGGATTTTGAAATCAAATAAGAGAAGTAGAGGAAAAATGGGGAAGAAAAATGAGAGTGATGCAAGAAAATCATGAAAAACAAGTCAACTGTTTGCTAAAGGGGACCCCAAAAATGCTGAAGAAAATAACATCTTAAAAAATAGACTAACCCAAATGGCAAAAGATATCCAAAGAGCCAATGAGGAGAAGAATGCCTTAAAAAGCAGAATTGGCCAGATGGAAAAGGAGGTCCAAAAGCTCACTGAAGAAAATAGTTCCTTAAAGATTGGAATAGAACACATGGAAGCCAATGATTTTATGAAAATTCAAGAAATTATAGAACAAAACCAAAAGAATGAAAAAATAGGAGACAATGTGAAATAACTCATTATAAAAACAACTACCTTGGAAAATAGATCCAGGAGAGGCTATTTAAAAATTATTGGTCTACCTGAAAGCCATGATCAAAACAAAAAGAGCCTAAACATCATCTTTCAAGAAATTGTCAAGGAAAACTGCCCTGATATTCTAGAACCAGAGGATAAAATAGATATTGAAAGAATCCACCAATCTCTTCCTGAAAGAGATCCCAAGAGGAAAGTTCCTAGGAATATTGTAGCCAAATTCCAGAGCTCCCAGGTCAATGAGAAAATATGACAAGCAATCAGAAAGAAACAATTCAAGTATTGTAGAAACACAATCAGGATAACACAAGATTTAACAGCTTCTATATTAAGAGATTGAAGGGCTTGGAATATGATATTCCAGAGGTCAAAGGAGCTAGGATTAAAACCAAGAATCACCTACCTGGCAAAACTGAGTATAATCCTTCAGGAAAAAAATTGGTCATTCAATGAAATAGAGAACTTTCAAGCATTCTTGATGAATAGAAAATTTGACTTTCAAACACAAGAATCAAGAGAAGCATGAAAAGGTAAACAGGAAGAAGAAATAATAAGGGACTTTTTAGAGTTGAACTTTTTACATTCCCACATGGAAAGATAATATTTGTAACTCTTCAGACTTTCTCAGTTTTAGGGTAGTTTTTAGGGATTTGAGAGAGAGAGAGAGAGAGAGAGAGAGAGAGACAGACAGACAGAGAGACAGAGAGAGACAGAGGGCACAGGGTGAATTGAATAAGAAGGGATGATATCTAAAAAAATAAAATTAAGGGGTGAAAGGAATGTATTGGGAGAAGGAGAAAGAGAGAAATACAATGTGGTAAATTATCTCTTATATAAAAGAGGCAAGAAAAAGTTTTTTCAAGGGAGGGGAAGAGGTGGGAGATGTGAGAGGGAAAGAGTGAACCTTGCTCTCATCAGATTTGGCTTAAGGAGGGAATAACATGCACACTCAATTTGGTATGAAAATATATCTTACACTACAGGAAAGTAGTGGGGGGGAAGGTGGGGGGATGATAGAAGGGAGCACAGATAGGAGGAGGGGATAATTAGAAGTAAACGAGGAGGGACAGGGTCAAAAGAGAGAATAGAATAAATGGGTAGGATAGGATGGAGGGAAATATAGTTAGTCTTTCACAACATGACTGTTATGGAACTGTTTTCCATGGCTACACATATATAACCTATATCAAATTGCTTGCCTTCTCAATGGGGGTAGGTGGGGAGGGAGGAAGGGAAAGAACTTGGAACTCAAAGTTTTAAAAATGAATGTTAAAAGTTGTTTTTATATGCAACTGAGAAATAAAATATATAGACAATGGGGTACAGAAATCTATCTTGCCCTACAAGAAAATAGAGGGAAAGGGGGTAAGAAAAGGCAGGGGTGTTATAGAAGGGAAGGCAGATTGGGGGAAGGGGTAATAAGAACAAATGCTGTCTTGGGGTGGGCAGAGGGGAGAGATGGGGAAACTCATAATCTTGGAAGCAAATGTTGAAAACTAAAAATTAATTGATAGATTTTTTTGAAAAAGCAAAGCCATTAAAAAAAAAAAAAGAAAAAACCCCTTCCAACAATGTAGACCAAACCTCCCCTCTGCAGCTTGAAATCTTAAAGAGGTGCTTCTATTGCATTTGGGGCAATGCAAATATAAACATCTGACTTTTCATGCTATTGACAGAGCCCTCACATAGTATAAATAGCACTGGATTTAGAATCTAAGGTTCTACTTTCAAATCCCAGCCCTGTTCTTTACGAGCTGTGTGCCTTTGGGAAAGTCATCTCTCTGGGTCTTAACTTCCTCCATCCGTAAAAAGAGGAGGTTAGATTAGATGATTATGAAAGTTTTTTCAATTCAAAAACCTATGTTTACTTCCTTTTCAAAGATAACACAGAGGTAGTGTTCTTAAGTCTTAAGGACTACCCACCAGGCCAACAGTTGCCCAAGGGGGTCATTGTCAGGTCCATAACATAGGGGGCAGATACTAAGAATTAGATTAGAGGAAAGACAGAAGGGGGGAAAAATAGAGAAACAGAAGGGGTGGAGAAAAGGACATTCAGAGGTTCGTTAACTTTTGAGAATGATGAAGCCTATGCACCCTTTCTGAGAATAATGTTTTTAATATATTACAAAAGGCCATGAAAACAGAAGGCCAAAATAAGTAATTACATTAAGATTGTTCTCCAAGTACTAAAACAAATTTTATGGACTCCACGTTAAAAACTGCTGAATAGTGGTAAGATGCTTACAACAAATGCTTTGGATGCCATTCACTGCCTCCATGCCAAAGACTGTCAAACCCTGGCTTATGTGCTAATGCTCTGAGAAATGCTAAAACTCCCTATTCCTAAGAAAACTCTAAAAGCTGACTCAGGAAGCATAATCCCATGCCATTCTTCATTTTGCTCATTTGCCTGGATAACATCTGGTGTTGTCTTAGTAAAAGAGAAATTAGTTCAATTTGCTTTGCTGTTTTATCCAACAGAAGACGCCCACAGGTGAAAACAGTGACTGACTGGCTTGCTCCTATTGTGTGGGAAGGAACTTACCATAAATCAGTCCTAGAGGATTATTACAAAAAGAAGAACATTACTGTGGGTTTGGTGGTGTTTGCTTTTGGAAGGTAGGTGTACCTAGTAACTACCCTTCATTCCTACTTTCTCGTTTTGGAAATGTACATGGGAAGAGGAACTTACCATGAATTTAAAAAACATACCAAAGTATTCATATTTAATAAAACATTACTTATACTTGTTATTTATGGGAATCCAGGAAGGTAAGGCCCTTTCCTCAAGGAGATTCAGGTCTGTCTGACCCCTGTGATGACTAACACTGTGGGATATAGGCTGAAAAGATGGAATCAGTGTAAATGGAAGACTGCCATTTTCAAGTTTGACTCAAAGAATCCAAAAATATTGATTGATAGCTCCTGTGTTCAAACTCTCTCTCCTTAGAAAAACCTAGTACCTAGCACTTATAAAGACTGAGATGTCTTAGGGGAAGAATTTATCCCCTTTGAAATTTTGGGATATGAACCATGTTGGTCATGGCTGCACAGAAATCCTTGGCCAATTAAACAGATTAGAAGTAGCCCAGAGTTTAGGAGAAATGATAATGAGTCATTATTAACACTAGAATTTTATCTGATGTCCTTTAAAGGTTGAATGTCTTAGCCCAACCATGACTCCTCTTCCTGTCTTTAGCAATGGCTTCTTCTTTATATTCTTCCACAAAGGAGAGGTTTCAGACTAGATGATGTTTGGAAGGCCTGCTATCACCATGGTTATTAGTAGAGTGTTTCAGGGTAGTTGCTGCAGGCTATTTGAAGGGAAGAAAATAACTCTTGATATGAGTCAGATGTTTGTTAATATAACTATTTATATCATTCCTTCCTTTGCAAACTGTGAACCCCATGAGAGCAGGAACAATATTTTGCTTCATCTTTTTATCTCTCCTGATATAGTTCTCTGCACTCAACTAATGGCTATCAAAAGCTGATGCTGTTAAAGATGCTTAGAAAAGGCAAGAAGATTGTTTGCCATATCAATTTTTTCTCTCATAAATTCTACTTATTGCAACTTGCCTGAGGAAAGAAAAGCATATTGCAAATGGAAGTTCAGACCACCTCAATTCTGTGGAATTAATTAATTAATGCAATTAATTTAATATTTTTAAATATTAATGCAATTAATTAGCAATTAATTTTTAGCCCCAAATGGAGGACTTTGTCCCTGTTAACTTTCATCTTCATGTCCCTATTGTTCTATTTTAGCTTTGATTCTGTCTTCCATTATAGAGCCACAATGTCAGAATTGGGAGGGACTTCAGAGGTCATCAGATTCCATCCCACCTGAGAAAGAATCCTCTCAATCAATCAATATTTATTAATCAATCAATATTTATTAATACCTACTGTATGCAAGACTCTGTGCTGTGATGGGGATACAAAAAAAGAAGCAAAAGTCCCTTCTCTCAGGGAATTTACAATCTAAATTGTGTACAGTTAAGCTACATGTTAATATCGTTAAGTCATTTTTCAGTCATGCCCAACTCTCTGTGACCCTATTTGGGATTTTCTTGGCAAAAATACTGGATTGGTTTGCCATTCCCTTCTACAACTCATTTGACAAATGAGGAACTGAGGCAAATAAGGTTAAAAGACTTGCCCAGGATCACACAGCTAATAAGTGTCTGAAGCCAGTCTTCCTAACTTGAGGCCCAGCATTCTATCCCCTATGCCACCTAGCTGCCCCAGATAAGATAAACAGGAAATAATTAATAGAAGGAAGGGGTTGGGGAATGAAGAGGGGTTGGGAAAGACCTCTACAATTCACCTAATAAATGGTCATACAAACTTTACTCAAAGACCTCAAGTGAGAGAGGATGCTGCACTGTTTCCTGAAGTTGCCCATCACTTTTGGATTCCTCTAATTCAGAGGTTCCCAAACTTATTTGGCCTACTGCCTCCTTTTTAAAAAAATTACTCAGCACCCCTCCCAGCACATCTTAAATTTAATAATTTATTGTAAATTTGTGGGATTTTTCCTGCATTGAAATTTTGATGATGCAGTATTGTGTCATGAAATTGTGTGGTATCATATTGGAAACAAGCCATTACACGCACATATTCTTGCCAGTGAATGCTGGATTTCCTGACAATAGCAACAAGCTTATATGCCAACACTTGCATGTTAAGACCTGTCTGCAGATTTGACCACTGATTGGTTATAACTTGCATTTTGTGTGTTTATTTGGAAAATAATGTAATCACTACAACTTCAGCTCTGTTACACCACAGATGAAACGTTTACAAACGGTTTTTTAAAATTTTCTTATTTTTTCTTCTTTCCTTATGCTCCCACCACCCTCCTATTTTTATTCAATAACCCCCAATTGCTCCCAACGCTACCACTACCCCTCTGGATCATTCCAGCACCTCTGGGGGGCAATATTACCCACTTTGGGAAACTCTGTAGTCTAATTATTGGGAAGTTTTGTTCTTTTTGTTTTACATCAAACTTGAGTTTGTCCCTCTACAGTTTTACCCTACTGTTCCCAGTTCTGCTGAGTATAACAAGACAAATCTCCCTTCTATTTGAAAGCAATTATCATGTCCTCTCTAAGACTCCCCCAGGCTAAATAACTCCATTTTCTTCAACTGATCCTTATATGGAATGATCTTGAGGTCCTTTACCATCCTGGTCATCCTTCCCTAGATACTCTCCAGCTTATCATTGTTCTCCCTAAAATGTGATTTCCAGAACTGATCACCATATTCCTGCTATGGCTGTTCCAGGATAGAATACAGTGAGACTATAACTCCATTATTACTAGACACGCTATCTTTTAAAAATGTATTACACTAAATTTTTTTGGAGAGGCAGGGTAGCAGGTAGATAGGGAGCCAGCCTCAGAGTAGAGAAAACCTGCAATCAAGTGCTGCCTTTGACACTCTCTGGCTATGTGACCCTAGGCAAGGCACTTAACTTTTCAGGGCCCAGACAATATTTTATGATCTAAGTTGGTTTTTATATGTAATTGGGAAAAAATAAAATGTTATCTTAAAATAAAATTAAATAATGGCTCACAAAAGAAAAGAAAAAAATGAATCTAAGTTGAAGAACAGGTGCTGATCTATAGTGGTAAAGGGAATTTGTCACGATCAATTAATTCCAGATCTGGTCCAAAAAATTTAATGAGTGGCAGCATGGCATAGTGGATTGACAATTGGTTTTGCAGTCAGAGGAACCTGAGTTCAAATCCTGTCTTCAATATATAGTAGCTATATGACCCTAGTATAAATCACATAATCTCTCTGAGACCCAATGTCCTTGTTTCTAAAATAGTGATAATTAAGGACCACCTCATAAGAAAGCTGTGAAGTTCAGATAATATATTATACAAAGTGTTTCACAAAAGAAACAGTATATAACTGTGAGTTACTATTGTTATCCTACTACAGTAGCTATCCTTTCCATATATCTGTAGCAACCCCCTCTGGGTTTGCTTCCTTAGCTTACAGTGGCAATAGCAGATAGGGTCCCCAGAGGGAAAGATGCTAGCACATATTCTAGAGATAATTCTATGTGTGGTTATCTACCTACCCCTATAGGTCACAAGCCCCCACCAATGAGTTCATCCTAACAACCAGCCAGTACACTCAGCTTTTTAAAAAAAATATTTGCTCAAACGGTATAGCAAAATCAGTGGTTACAGAGCATTTCCCCCAAAACCTGGGCATACTTTCCCACAAATACACATAGAACCCAATAAAGCACATGTGTTGGGAGCATCTGTGGCTAGGACAACACACAGTTCTGGAACAGCAGGGGCTCCTTGTCCTTTCTGTCCCAATAGGGTCCATCCAAAGCTTGCTACAGGGCAGGGTATTGATGTAGGTGGTGGAGAAGTCATTCTGCTGTTATCCAAGTGATCTGCTTGATCTTGAACCAGGCAAGGCTGTACTGGGTCCTCAAAGGTCATAGAATCTCTTCTGAACTGGCAATGCAGAGGGGGTTGCAGCATTTTTGCCTGGAAGGGTCAGTTTATGGCTGACTCAAGTCTTCCTCAGTCTAAATCCTATCTCAGACACTTAATAGCTGTGTGACCCAGGAGAAGTCACTTACTCCCTGTCTATCTCAGTTTTCTTATCTTTAAACAGTGTAATATAGTTCCTCTCTTTCAGAGTTGTTGTGAGTATAAAATGTGATATTTTCAAATCACTCTGTAAACCTTAAAGTACTATGCAAATGCTAGCTATTGATATCACATCTCTAGGCAGATACAAGTTTCCATAAACAGAAGAGATACAGATAGATGGATAGATAGACAGATAGACAGATAGATAGATAGATAGACAGATAGATAGACAGATAGATAGACAGAATGAGCAGTTATTAAGTGCTTATTACATACCAGGCACAGTACTAAGCTCAAGTAGCATACATTCTAATGGGACGAAACAACACAGAATAGTGTTTGAAAAAGGGAGTCATGGTTACAGATGACAGGAAATGCGCGGAGCACTGGGCTCCAGTAAGATAAGGTGAAGGGTCATTTTTCAGACCCAAGGGACATGGGCACAGTTGAAAGTTATTGTGCAAAGGAAATGATGATGGTATCCAGAAAGCAGACAACACATTTTGGACAAAACCAGGAAGTGGGATAGATGTCCAGACTCTGGAAAGATAAAGTAAAAGGTCACCCATCAGAGCCAAGGACCAAGGGGCAAAGTCAAAGTTTCTGATAGGAAGGAGATGAGATGATTACACGTGTATACACACACACACACACACACACACACACACACACACACACACACACACACACACACACACACACCCCTCTATCTTGTAGAAATAAGTTAAGCCCAGACAGGACTACCTTCCTGTGGGGTGCTTATTCTCCATGGGATAGTTATAGTACTGAAGGTCCATTACAGGTAGAGCTCACCTCCATCTCTGAGTCTATTCTCTCTATAATCTATCTTTCACCTCTGACATACCATCCTCTTAAAAAATTATTGATGGATGTCTTTTTTTTTTTTACATCATCATAGCTTTCTCCATTATCCTTCCCTTTTCTCCATTCAGAGAGCCATCCTATATAACAGATAGTATTTCTAAAGAAAAAAAAAGAAAAGAACAAGAAGAAGGAAAAATCAGCACAACCAATCAATATATTGAAAAAGATTGAAAACATGTGCCATGTGGAACACCTGTAGACCTACTACATCCATATCCATGAATGGGTAGGTTGGGAGTGTCTTCTCATATCTCTTCATTAGAATCATTCTTGAACTTTATAATTTTGCTACACTCCCTTGTGGGGTGTGTGTGTGTGTGTGTGTGTGTGTGTGTGTGTGTGTGTGTGTGTGTGTGTGATTTTTTTCCATTTACATTGTTGTCTTCAATGTGAATATTGTATTCTGGACTCTGCTTACTATCCTCTGCATTAATTCATGTAGACCTTCCATGCTTCTTTGATCAAGGAGAACATTTCTGTATCACATTCATCATTTCTTATAGAAGAGTAATATCTCATTACATTCATGAACCACAGTCTGCTTAGCCATTCTCCAATCAACGTGCATCTACTTTGTTTCTAATTCTTTGCTATCACAAAAAGTGTTGCTATATATATTTTGATATATGTGGATTCTATCTTCTTATTAATGGCTTCTTTGGAGTTTAAGTTCAATGATGGAGTCTCTGGGTCAAAGGATGTAAACATTTTAATCATTTTATTTGCATAAGTCTAAATTTCTTTCCAAAGTGGTTGTACCAATTCAAAGTTCCACCATCAATACATCAGTATGCCTATCACTTCACAACCCCTCTAGCATTGAGTATTGCCATTTTGCGTCATCCTTGCCACTTTTCAGAGTGTAAAGTGAAACTTCAGGATTGTTTTGATTTGAATTTCTCTTATTATTAGTGATTTGGAGTCTTCTTTTATGTAGCTGAAATTGCTTCGTAATTATTCTTTTGAAAACCATTCACATCCTTTGATCACTCATTTATAAGAGAATGACTATTAGTCATATACATTTGCTAATTGCTTATATATCTTGGATGTCAAACCCTTATCAGAGAAATATGATACAAAAATTTTTTTCCATTTGGCCACTTGCCTTCTCAACCTTCATACATTAATTTTTTCTATGCAGAAACTAACTTTATCTTTTGTAGTTTCCTCTTTCTCATTTGCTTAATATATCTCCTATTCATAGTTAATAACAAGATCTGCTTCTCTTCTAGTTTTTATATATAATGATATTCAATATTAAAGTCATATATGCATATAGAATATATTGTGGAATATGGTGTCAGGTTTAATATGGTCTAAGTCTTTTTTCTGCCAGAATACTTTCCAGGTTTCTCAGCTGTTTTTTTAAAAAGCAATTCTTTCCTAAGTAATTTATGTTTTCCACTTTATCAAAAATAGGATTATTGAGTTCTATTGTCTCAGGTTCTCCCTAATCTAGTTTATTACATTTCTCTCTCTCTATTTTTTTAACCAATACTAGATAGGTTTTGATGACTGTTGCTTTATAACATAGTTGAAAGTTCTAGACGTGCCATTCCTTTTTCATTCCTATCTGTTTTCATCATTTCCCTCAATATTTTAGGTCTTTTGTTTTTATGCCATCCCCTTTACAAGTGCAGTTGAATCTCTTGCCACTTTCTACACGTGTACCTGTACCTGGTTATCACCTTATGTTTAACTATCTTCTATTTATTTTGTTTATGTCCATTCTATACATGTTTTTATATGTACGTGTCTTCTCCCAATAGAAAGTAAGCTCCATGAGAGCAAGGAATAGTTCACTTATTGCAAAAGTCATTGTATCCCCAAGGCTTAGCATAGTGCCAGGTACATAGAAAGTGCTTTATACTTATCAACGGACTAAACATAGAGTATGATAGTAATGAGAACTAGGTAATATCCGAGCCCTTTGTGGTTCAGTGAGCTTCAATGAAGGATCACATCTATGATAGGGAGGAAAAACTTTGTTCCATGGCTATACATCATTTTACAAACCCATGCTATTAGTGACAAAGAAAGATTGTGGCTAATTTAATCTATCGCTGCAACTGCAAGTCAACTCAAAGAAGTTCTTACTACATGGTAAGCAAATAAATTAGTATCATTTTTATATTAACCCTTGACTTCTACTGAAATAACTGTTTCTCCCATTTGCTACCCAGGTATCTTGATGACTACTTGGAAAAATTCCTTTCCTCTGCAGAGAAGTACTTCATGGCTGGTCATAATTCAATTTTTTACATCATGGTAGATGACTCCTCCAAGTTGCTTTGGATAGAGATGGCTCCTCTTCATACATTCAAAGTATTTGGAATTCAAGGAGCAAAAGGGTGGCAAGACATTAGTATGATGCGCATGAAGATCATTGGAGAGCACATTGTAAATCATATCCAGCATGAAGTTGACTTCCTCTTCTGCATGGATGTGGATCAGATCTTTGAAAATTACTTTGGTGTGGAGACCCTGGGGGAGTCTGTGGCCCAGCTCCATGCTTGGTTTTATAAAAAGAATGCCAATGATTTCAAATATGAAAGACGGCCTTTCTCTGCAGCATTCATGCCCTTTAACATGGGAGATTTCTATTACCATGCAGCCATTTTTGGTGGGACACCCCTTCAGGTTTTGAAACTCACCCAAACTTGTGACAAGGGAATGCTTCAGGATAAGACAAATAATATTGAGGCTGTGTGGCATGAAGAAAGCCACCTGAACAAGTATTTTTTTCTCAACAAACCAACTAAAATATTATCCCCAGAATATTGCTGGGATTATTCATTAGAGGACAATTCTGATATTGATATTGTTAAAATATCTCAGCAAAAAAAGGTCTTATTTTAAAGTAGCGTAGAGTTTTTATGAGGCATCTGGGAAGGAGGATTCAATTCTTGAATTTCTGAATTAGAAAGTTTATTATTCTAGCCAATAAGCAGGAAAAGTAGCCATTTAAAAATTAACTTTTTAGAAAAAACTAAAAAGGCATCGTTTCCCCAAATAGCCAACTTTTCAAACCTTTTCCTGTTTGTAATCTTAAACTTTGTAATTTTAATGACAAATAAAAAATAATTCTATAGTAATTAGATAAAGATAAATGGTAATTTTATATCCATTTGGAGAAATGGGAAGATACTTTGGGGTTTAAGAAAACAGATTCCATAGGGCAGCAAGGTGATTCAGTGGCAGATCACTGGCCTTGGAATCAGGAGGACCTGAGTTCAAATTCAGCCTTAGACATTTGCTAGCTGTGGGACCCTGGGCAAGTCACTTATCCCTGATTGGCAGAAAGAAAAGAAGAAAAAAAAACAAAGAAATGCAAACAGACTGCCACAGACTAAGGCTCAAAGAGGTGGATTGAGTTGCCCAAGGTCGCACAAGAAACAAACGATAGAAACAAGATTAAATAAACACAGGTTCATTGATTCCAACTTCAGCACTGTTCCACTATACACCATACTTAGTCTTTCATTTGTGGCTGAGGTTCCCACCTCAGGCTGTAAGAGGCTGTCATTCAGAAGAAATTCACTCAGGGACTTAGCATGATTTTAGAAGATTGGTGATGAAACTTGCCTCTCTTTGAGGTGGCAAAGAACTGGAAGTTGAGGGGATGCCCATCAATTGGGTAATGACTGAACAAGTTGTGGCATATGATCATGTTGGAATAACACTACTAGCTATAGCTTTAGCACTATCATGCTATAAGAAATGATGAGTTCAAATTTAGAAAAACATGGGTAGACTTGCACAAAAAAAGTGAAGAGTGAAATCAACAGAACTAAGAAAATGTTGTAAATAGTAATGGCAATATTGTTTTAAAAACAACTTTGAGTGAGTAAGTCATTTTAACTATTATAAATACCCAAATTAATTACAAAGGACATATGAAGGAAGATACCATCTGCATCTAAAGAAACCACACAAATCATCAGTATTCCTATATATCACAAAAAAAAAACCCTGCAAGAAGAAATAGTAAGAGATATCCCATTTAAAATAACTCTAGATAGTATAAAATACCCGGGAGTACATCTGCCAGAACAAACTCAGAAATTATATAAGCAAGATTATTTTTTTAAAAACTTTATGCAAATAAAATAAGATTTAAATAATGGGAGAAATATTTATTGTTCATGAGTTGGCAGGACCAGTATAATGAAAATGACAATTTTACCTAAACTAATTTATATATTCCATGCCATCCCAATTAAATTACCAAAAGAATACTTTAGGGAATTAGAAAAAATAATAGTAAAATTTATTTGAAAGAACAAAAAGTCAAGAATATCAAAAGAACTAATGAAAAAATGTAAAGGAAGGAGGTTTAGCAGCACCAGATTTTAAATTGCATTGTGAGGCAGTAATTACCAAAACTATATGGTACTGGCTAAGAAACAAAAAGCTATATCAAAGAGGCAGAGTATACATACAATTTACAGAAGCAAATAAATATAGCAATCTTGTATTTGACAAGTGCAAAAACTTAAGTTATGAGGATAAGAATTCATTATTTGATAAAAAATTATTGAGAAAACAGTATAGCAGAAACTGAGCACAGATCTATAGCTTACACCATTTACCAAGATCAGGTCAAAATGTATACATGACCTAGATAAAAAGAGAGATAGCATAAGAAAATTTGAAGAACATGGAACATATTACTTATCAGACTTATGTATAGGCAAACAATTTATGAATAAATAAGAGAGAGAGGAGAGTAAGGGGTAAAATGGAAAATTTCAATTACATGAACTTTAAAAAGTTTTATATAAATAAGACAAATGTAGCCAAGATCAGAAAGAAAGCAGAAAATGGGGTGGGCAAAATTTATAGACAGTTTCTCAAATAAAGGTCTCAAATACATAAAGAATATTATCAAATCTATCAGAATATGAGTCTTTCCCCAATTAATAAATGATCAAAAGATATGAACAGGCAGTTTTCCAATGAAGAAATCAAAATTTATACTCATAAAAAAGACTCTAAGTCATTATTGATTAAAGAAATACAAATTAAAACAACGTTGAGATATCATTTTATACCTATAAGATTGGTTAAAATGATTGAAGAGGAAAATGGCAAATGTTGGAGGATATGTGGAAAAATTGGGATCTAATTCACTGTTGGTGGAATTGTGAACATTCAACTTGGAGAGCAATCTGGAATTATGTGTAAAGAGTTATTAAGCTGCCTATTACACTGTCTATACCCTTTGACCCAGCAATATGATTTCTAGGTCTTTTTCCAAAGATAGTTGGGGAAGAAAGAAAAGAACCTATATATTCTAAAATATTTATAGCAGCTCTCTTTGAGGTGGCAAAGAACTGGAAATTAAGGGGATGCTCATCAATTGGGTAATAACTGAATAAGTTGTGGTATATGATCATGATGGAATACCACTGTGCTACAAGAAGTGACTAGTTCATTGATTTTAGAAAAACATTGATAGACTTGCACAAAACAATGAAGAATGAAATGAGCAGAACCAAGAAAATGTAAACTGTAACCGTAATATTGTTTTAAGAAGAAATTTGAGTGATTGTCATTTTGACTATTATAAATACCCAAATTAACTACAAAGGACATATAAAAGAAAATGCTATCTGCATCCAGAGAAAGAACTCATGAGAAGTATGTGTAGAACGCTTTTATGTATATATGCCTATTTGGGTCTAATAGTAGCAATCTCTAGGGTGCAGGTGGGGGGATGGAAGGAAAAGGGGAAAAAAGAAATCTATATGATAATTTTATTATATATTTAAAAGAAATAGCAAGCTGCATGTAATGGATTTGTAGTTCCATGTGCAATCATCTTTTTTTATTCTACTATGTTATGGAAATGTTTATTTTATTTCATAAATTAAAAAAAATAAATTTTTTAATTTTTAAAAGAATATAATGGAGTAATTTTACTCCATTATATGTATATGTATGTGTATTTGTGTGTGTATTTGTGTGTGTGTGTGTGTGTGTGTGTGCATGCGCAAAGGAGATTCAGGGAAAACTGGAACTGATGCAGAGTGAAATAATCAGAACCGGAATAATTTATATGACTGTAATATTGTAAAGGAAAGCAACTTTGAAAGACTTAAAAATTCTGATCAAAGTAATGACTATTCATGACTTCAAAAGACAAATGAGTAATCATGCTTTTGACAGGGAGGTGATGGAAAAGATGTACTGTACAAGATATACATTTTTCAGAACAGCCAATGTATGGATTTGTTTTTTCTGATTATGCTTATTTGTTATAAGGGAAAAGTTTGTCTGCTTGTTCATTCATCAATCTATTCATTTGTTCACTTATTCATTTGTTTATTTGTAATTATTCATGTGTTTATTTATATCTTTATTCATTAATTATTTGTGTGCTTATTTGTTTGTTTTGATAGGGTTGGGGAAGAAACTAATTATGGGAAATAAGAGGTTAGTTATGGTGATGCCCAAAAAAGAAGGGGAATAAAACCTTCCAGCAATGTTTTTAAAACAAAGAATATATGTGTAAGAAATTCAGAAGGGAACACAGACTAGCAGGGCTCTATTGGTACTACTGCGCTGAATGAAAATGTACTTTAAGAAAATAAGCCATACATAAGATACTGCCAGGGGTGGGGAACCTTCATCTAGATTTTATAGGAAATTCTCATTTTCTATTTATCTGTGTACATGGAAATTCCACATCTGGTGATATTTATAAAAACATTTTTAAGAGGTTTCTATTTGAAGGTTGTTAGTGGTCAGGGATAGAGCTGATAAGAGGAAAAAATAACATCAATAAAACACTGAAAATTATACAGAGGGCAAAAAGATGTTTAGAAGGTTCACAAACAGAAAAAATGATGTCACTATATTGTTAGTATGTACTTTCTAAAAATCCAAACTACACATGGTAGAAGTCCATAGTTTCATATACAATCTTCCATGTTTTTCTCGGCATATTAATAAAGCTGTGATTTTGATGATTGTCAAGTTCATAATATAAAAAAAAATTAAAACAAAACAAAATAAAAGTGGTAAGTTTTCAACTTTAAGCCTTTCAATTGACTCATGAGATAAGGGTTCCTTTCTTTTGATTCCCTAGAATTTCCTCATTTTACTCATTTAGAAACACTACTACTTGTCCCTCCTCCTTTGTATCCACTAAGATCAATAGTATTTACTGCATTGTGGTAAACACCTTAACAGATAGGAAGAACTCATATTTATAACCAAAAACCCTTCCTTCTACACTGGAAAATGGGTTGAATAACCAAGAGCATTCTGTATTCAGAATGAGCAGGACATAGGGAGAAAACTTTTAAAGATGCTGTGTCTTGGTATTTTGCCACTAATCTGTTTCATCAAGACGCTTTTTTCAAAAAGCCTTCTGATCCAATAATACAATCAATTTGTAAATGGTACTTTCAAATACATGAATTCATTTGAGCTTCAGAACAATTCCATGAATATTTAGCAGAGTAGATATTATTCCTGATATCTTACAGGTGAGGAAAATGAGATCCAAAGAAAGAAGTGACTAGCTCAAGGCTACAGAGCAAATTAGTGATAACTCTGGATATAGAAACTACTGCATAAAAGAACCTTGCTTTCTGACCATGACTCTTTCTTTGGTTACCTGTATAACAGAACTGTTATAGCCCCCTTGCCAGAATTCTTAATGTCCTCATTTCATCAGCCCACTTTACTTCCCAAGATGTATTGTGGGGGCTGTTGGCTAGGGAGTTTTGGAGGGCTAAAAGGCTACTGATACAGAGGTGGTGCCTTTTTTTAAAGGGAATAGACAGGGAGACACAATCACAATGGTCTCCTTGCTGCTGGCAGGACTGGCCCAAAGAACCTTGAAGCAACAACCTTTTCCACCGAAAGTGACACTTCAAGAACTGGTGGGTGTTTGGGCTATCAAGATGAATATACCAAAATGGCCATATTGGGAGTCACAGAAGATTGAAAGTTGCCAGAGTAGAAGCAAACAGTTGTTAGACCTGGGACAGAGTGTGGAGCAGGGTTTCTTTTTTAAATAATATTTTGATTTTCCCCCACCAATTACATGTGCAGACAATTTTTAACATCTGGATTTTTTTAAGTTTTGAGTTCCATATTCTATCTTCCTTCTCTCGCCCCTGCCTAAGAAGATAAGCAAATCTGAGAGAGGTTAGACATATGTAATCATGTAAAACATATTTCCATATTATTCATTTTGTGAAAGAAAACTCAAACCAAAAGAAAAATGAAAGAAGGAAAAAAAGTGAAAAATGGTGTGTATTCAGACATCATCAGTTCTTTTTCTAGAGGTAGATAGCATTTTTCATTAGGAGTCCTTTGAGATTGTCTTGGATCATTATGTTGCTAAGAATAGCTATTTTTCATACTTACTCATTGTACAATATTGATGCTGCTGTATACAATCTTCTCCCCTGGTTCTGCTCATTTCACTCTGCATCAGTTCATGTAAATTCAGGTTTTTCTGAAATATCCTGCTCATTGTTTCTTATAGCACATTACATTACAATCGTATAATACAACTTGTTCATCCATTCCCCAGTAGGTAGACATCCCCTCAATTTCAGATTCTTGTAACTACTAAAAGAGCTGCTACAATTATTTTCTGTACAGATAGGTCCTTTTCCTTTTTTCTCTTGGGCATAAAGACCTAGCAAGGGTATCCACAGTTTTGTAGCCCTTTTGGCACAATGGAAGGGGATTTCTGAACTTTAAGATGCCCAGTCTATTATGAGTTAGGCCATATCTCCTTATATATTGGCCCATACAGCTAAAAGCCATGGTATTTAAGCCTAATGATTTTCTATGATCCTATGATCCAGACATTGGACAGGAAGGACACATTGACTGAATTGAGAAATGAATGCCAACATGAATGGGATTTTTTCCTGCACTGGAGTGGTAGAGGGATTTGGGCCATTAGATTGAATGCAATGCTACATTCTATAAAATATGTCTTTTGCTCTATATTTTATTATGCTTATATAGAATCAAATTACATTGTTGCTTAACTATATCTGTGACCTTGAGGCTTGAAGGCAGATGAATTAGCAGCAAGGTCTGGGAAAGGAAAAGGGTATGGACAAGTAGGTGGGGGCTAAACCAAAGTCTAAGTAATATTCCTAGAAGAGTCTAAAACAGAGCAGTGATGTAGCAATAGGGGAGGGGTTTCATTGGTTGATGGTCTTGTGTCCTTGGGGATCCTGATTATTCATAAGACTCAGGTTCTAATATTGCATATGCACACTCACTTGGGATGGTTCCTTGAGCATCAAAAGTTAATATGGTCACCAGCCTGGCAGTCCTGACACTTCTACTGAGACTTGTCAGCTTTGTACCTTTTATACCATGGAAATTGTATACATGGGAAGTCACTTAACTTCTTGTTTGCTTAGCTGCAAAATCAGATTAGTTATTCATGTACTGTCTGCCTTTCAGATGAGATGTGAGGAGATTGTTTGATAAACCTTAAAGTGATATATTAAATTGAGATATTTTTAGGCAGCTGTGTGACACAGTAGACAGAGCACCAGCCCTGTGGTCAGGAAGACCTAAGTTCTAATCTGGCCTCAATACCTATTAGCTGTGTGACTCTGGGCAAGTCACTTAACTTCTGTCTGCTTCATTTTTCTCCACTATAAAATAGAGGTAATAACAGCACCTTCCTCACAGGGTTGTTGTGAGGACCAAATGAGATATTTGTAAAATGCTTAGCACAGTACTTGGCACATTTGTCAATGTTGTTCAGTTGTTTCAGTCATGTCCAATTCTTTGTGATCCCATTTGGGATTTTCTTGGTAAAGTAGCACATAGTAGATACTTAATAAATGCTTGTTTCATTTCCTATTATCATTGCTAAAATCGTTTCCCTAATGTATAACTTTGATTATGTCAGCACACACACACACACACACACACACACACACACTTCCTCTAAAGCTTTCAATGTTTCCTCATTCTCTACCAAAAAAAAGTACTAATTGCCTAGTATGGCATTTAAAACATTCCATGATCGGTTACAACCAACCATTCCAAGCTTATCTCCAACTACTCGCCTTCCGTTGGATTGTTATGAGTATCTCTTGTGTTTTTCTGCACTGGTACTGTTTGTGTCTCTTGTTCCCCACATTGTTGAGAGGATCAAATGAGATAATGTATGAAAAGTGCTTTGCAAATTCTAAAGTGCCACATAAATGTTAATATTATTAATAAATCCTACTCATTTTTCAAAACCTAGTTCAAATATTTTCACAGTAAAGTCTTCCCTGACTAGCTCAACCCAAAATGACTGCCCTTCTGGCTAAGACCTAGAATAACATCTGTACAATCCATTTATCAATTGTCTCATGCTACTTTAGGTATGTGACTACATACAACTAGCTGTAGTGAACTATACAGAAGCACAATACTATTATCTATTATTAATAATAGATATTATTATTGTTATAATGCCTCTTTTTAGAGCACTTTGTTTACAAATTCTTTCCTCCTAAAAACCTTATAAAGTTGGTAGCATCAATATTATTATCACCATTTTAAAGAGAAGGAAACTGAAACTTTGAAAAATGAACTGATTTGCCTTGGGTCACACTCACACACAGGTAGTGTTAGGGTCAGCTCTCTAAGCCACGGTTCTGGACTAAACATCTAGGTCCCTTTCTTTCCTCAACTAGATTGCGGATTCCTGAGAGCAAAAACTCTTTCTTGCCTTTCTTTTTCTTTTTCATTACCCAAAGTATCTAGTATCTTTTTTGCACATGATAGACCTTCAATATATATTGGTTGGGGTGGCAGAGAAGAGGGAGTCCAGCAAGGCTGAACCCCAGGGTCCAGCAATCATTAGAGGAGATGATACCCTACGGCCGCAACTTTTCCATAGGCCTGCATGATGGCAGCATGGAATCATCCAGAAACATGCCAATTGAGAGGTAGCATGACATGATGGATAGGCCACTAGATTTACCAATTTGGAAGAACTGAGTTCAGATCCAGCCTCCTCTACTTCCTGTGTGATCCTAATTTAGTCAATTTCTCTGAGCTTCAGTTTTGTTATTTATAAAACTGGGGATGATAATAGTTACTGTGAGGAACAAATAAGACAGTGTGGGTAAAGCCCATTGCAAGCCTTGAATTGTGACATAATTGTAGTAGTAGTAGTAGTATTGGGCTGAACATAGTGGACTTTTGCCTTTTTACACTGTCAGGTTGGGGGAAAGGGAGTAGGTATCCTCATTTTGTCACAATATGTATCAAATGAATTCTCAGGCAACTATTCTCATTGATGCTTTTTCAACAAGAGAGTATTCTGGTCTGCGAGGCAAGATACCCCCAAATGTGATCCTGAATCTTCAGTATTTTCACTTCAACCATGATTTGCTATTTTCTTTGGGCTATGATATTCAATGTTCTTCAAATAAGCTTATCACAGGAAACTCATTGCCTCAGAATAGAAGTACATCACTAGAACAGCTAACTCCTTTTGGGGAAAAAAAGAGGTGATCCATGTCTTTCATTTTGCCTTTAAATAATCTATGCATCTTCCATGGGCCATTCAATAACTACTTTTCTGGCCTTAGAAAATTCTTTCTGAGGTCTGACATCTTTTATTTAATGACTCACCCAACAAATCATCTCTGTTCTTCTGATAATAATTTCTTAATATCTCCACTTACCTTCCATGAAACCTTATTCACTTCAAGCCAATGACGTGCACCTTCTGAAAGGACAAGGCTTTCTGTTCTATAGCATTTCATCTTAGGTGTCAACAGCAGAGATTTACTGATGCAATAAGACAGCCAACCGGACAGGGAAATATTCTTTGGAATAAACATCCTCACACAGATCCATCTAATCCCAGAGATATTTACTGTACACCAAACACCCAGTTATTGATAAAACAAAATAAAGGGATTAGAGGGACGATAAGAAAAAAATATAATTCACCTTTATTCATTATTGTCCTTGTGAAATCCAGCATTCTGGCTTGTTGAGTTTTCCTTTTGTTGCCTTTTCCAGGCATTCTCAAGGTTTTTTGTGGTTGTTTTCTTCAGATAGGTTAGAGCAGGAATCCTGTGTGGTAACTGATTTGTCTGGTTGTGTTACTTGCTGTAGGGATCTAAATGTTGCTTGATCCTTGTATGTGAATTTCTATGGCCAGTCTGCGGTTTTAGGGCACAGTCCTGGGGCTGAACATTGGTAAACCACACACTAGCCAGGCATATCAGCAAGACTTCTCAGTTCAGAGATATTCTAGTTGTTCTCTTGGGTTTCTACTAGAACTACATGAGCAACTAGATGTTGCAATGGATAGATCACCAGTGCATGAGTCAGGAGGACCTGAGTTCAAATCTCACCTCAGACACTTGACACTCACTAGCTGTGTGACCTTGGTCAAGTCACTTAACCCTAATTGCCTCATCCTGGGTCATCTCCAGTCATCCTGATGAATATCTGGTCATTGAATTCAGATGGCTCTGGAGGAGAAGTGAGGCTGGTGACCTGCACAGCCCTCCCTCAGTCAAAGCAAAGTCAAGGCAAGTCAGGTCATTATTTCTCAGATGATATAGTCCTCTTTGGCAACGAAGGACCAACACACACACACATTAGAACCACATACTTGTTGTGTTTGTATTGTTTGTACTTGCTTGTAGCTAGTGAGCTACCAGAGGCAATAATTAGTTTTATTTAAACTTTGTATAGAGGATGCCTTATCCTCTGCTGTTTGATACTATCAGATCCCCATGGCAGAAGAAGATAAGGAAAAGAAAACTTTAGTCTACCTAATAGAATTCTATCAACTACAACACATGTCCTCAAGAGATTTCTGGGGTCCTTGTCACTTTTCAGCTGTTGGTCAGTAGTACGATTTTATGGTAAGCGATATGAAGTTCTTGGAGATGTTAGTGTATCTCACAAGATTTGGAAAGATTTTAGTCAAGTAGAAACATGGCTGAAGGTGTGAAATCAACTAGAAGCCACTCATCTGAAGTCATCGTTTTTAGAAGGGCCAAGTGTACAGAGCATCTGTCAAGTACATAGATTGTATACTGTCTCAATAAATAGTGATCCCCATGTCTTTTGAACATGAAAGTTTAGGATTCCATGGTTGCTACCAGAAATTCATGAAGAAATATACCATAATTTCCAAGCCTAGCAATGCTCTATCTCACTTTTCAGCATATGGACAAGGGTAATTTGCTAGGTGGCAGAGCACAGGACATGGAATCCAGAAGATCTGAATTCAAAACCTACCTCAGATACTTACTGGCTATATGACCCTGGGCAAGTCATTTAATTTCTCTCAGCTTCTGTTTCCTCATCCATAAAATGGGGTTAATAATAGCACCTACCTCACAGAGACGTAGTAAGGATCAAATGAATTGATTTATTACATATACATATGTATATATGTGTGTTACTCTGCAAACCTTAAAGCACCATATAAATGCTAGCTATTATCATGAGTAGTAATAATAAGAAACAGAAGAACAAAAAGAAACAGTTTGACATCCACACTTTGGCACCCTTGGGAGATCACTGGGGCAAGTAACATGAGATCTCCAAGGACTTGGTCAGCTGCACCAGGATTTGCATATCCAAATATATCCTTTGTGTTACCCACTAATGCCAACCGATAGCACCTAGTAATAATTTAATAAAAGGGGTCTGATAGCTGCCAGAGACCTCTTGCATTACTAGCAGAGGACTCATTGACAATGCCTCTCATTATCCCATCCATGCGTTAGAGTTTTGAACTTTGAAGTGGACTGTCACTGCATTTGGACACTGCGTGTATTGAGTTTGATTTTAAGTTTGAAAAGACAGCAAGACACCCGTGTATTTTGTAAGTTACATGCTATCAACTAGAGATGGGTAGTGGCGCTAGGCAACTGCAAATGAAGCATGTGTTAGTCAACTGGGAGGATTAGTGTGAGTGCAAATACAGTACTCTACCCTTTACTGCCCTGCATGTCCAAAACCATGGTGATTGCAAGGGATGGGACAAGGACAATCTGTGATACACAGGGAGATAAACTACTAGCAAAATCTGACTGAAACGTAATAAAGACCGTGAAAGTGAAGCTGAGAGCCTGAAATTCCCATCAGAGAGTTTGCCATGAATGGATGTCAATTTTGTATCAATTTTCCTTCCTCCTTCATCCAAGGCTGACTGGTGACAGGACCACCTGTATTATGAAGGACTATGAGAAAAGGATCCAGGCCAAAAAAATGGGAGAATGGCCCTCAGGGACAAAACCTTTAGTCCTCAGAGGGCACCCTGCTGTTAAGATGAGAGAAGGGGAAGAAGTCATGCAATAGGCCTATTATTGAACCTATTGTTAATATTGTTATTCAGTCATATCTTACACTCCATGAATCCATTTTTGGGGTTTTTTTGGCAAGGTCATTGGAGCTGTTTGCCATTTCCTTCTCCAATTTGTTTTACAAATGAGGACATCGAGGCAAACAGGATTAAGTGACTTACACAGGATCATACAGCTAGTAAGCGTCAGGTTGGATTTGAACTCATGAAGATGAATTTTCCTGATTCTATCCAGTGTGCTACCTAGCTTCCCCATTATTAATATTAGGTCTATTATTAATATTCTTAGCTATATCAGTTTTGCAATGGATAGATTGCCAGACCAAGAGTCAGGAAGATCTGAGTTCAAATCCAGCCTCAAGACACTTACCAGCTATGTGACCCTTGGCAAGTCACTTGACCCTATTGCCTCAGTTTCCTCACCTGTAAATAGAGCTAGAGCAGGAAACGGTCAACTCCATTATTTTTACCAAGAAAACTCCAAATGGTGTTACAAAGCATCAGACATGACTGAAAGATAAAACAACAACATTAAAAGCTATATTAGATCCAACAAGAGGTTCAATGCTACTCAAAGCCTTCTGTTACATGACCATGAAAGTGCTAAAGGATCATTTGGGACATTTGGATCAAGAAAGAACTATAAGATGGAAGTAGATGTGGGAAGTATGAGGCCTGCACTTGATTACATAGTAAAGTGCTATTGGTTAGGACTTCTCATTTGGGGAGTACAAGTACCAGTGACCTTTGGAGCATATGTGTATAGTTATTCTCACTGAAAAGAGAGAGAAAGGGATTAAGCACCATGCTGGTAGTGACAGATCGTTTCATAATGTGCAGGTATTCCTAAAAAAAAAAAAAGAACCAGAAAGCTTCTGTGATTGTCAAGGTGTGATGAAAGAAGTTGAGTTGACTGATAACCCCCCATAAAATAAGAAAAGAAAGTTCAATATGAGTATATGTTGACTTGACAAAGAACATTCTAGTCAAGTGTTTGGGAACTGAGGTTGTGGTGAGGTTTGGTTCAGATGTCTACCAATCTACCATCTACCAATGCAGATCAGCAAAAGTCTTGAAGAGTTGGATAGAGTATGAAGGGTTTAGGTGGATTATCCAGGATTATGTGGCCAGTGTCAGAGATATTGTTTGTGCTTCATTCTTGGAAAGGACCAACAGCATCAGAAAAGTGATGTCTTGTCTTGCATGTGACTTGGACTTAAGTGAGGCAGAGCTGTCTCCTCCAGAGTCTGATGGCAAGACAACGGGCAATCTGTCTGATTATAGCGGGAGAGCTTGGCCTTTTTAAGCTAAAATCTTTCCCAGGTTTCAGTTTGTCTGAAGCAAAACCCATTTAGTAGTTAAAGGCTAGGTAAGAGCTGAGCAAAAGATGGCTTAGTTTGCTTTCACAGAAGAATCGATCTGGGAGGTGAAGACCCTCAGAGTTTCTGGCCAGAACAGAGACAATTGCTATTTACACTCACTCTGAGCCATCAAAACCTAAACAATGAGTAAGTGAGGCTTGGGCTGGAACCTGTTATTAGCGGATCAGTCAGAGTCAGAGTGATTTGGTATAAAAGGCATAGTCAGGTAGCTCCATTTGAATCCCAATGGGCTTTATCAAAGCCTAGCTTTTCAGAGCCATATTTCAAAAAATTATAAATGAAAACTACATGAGACAAAGGAGTTAATTGTCCCAGTTTAAAAAAAATGATATAATAAATAAATAGGGAAGAAAAACAAATTGAACCTCCAAACCACAAGATACATTACAAAGTATGAGTGACCAAAATTTATATTCTTTTGAACAGAGTACCTACATGTAAGGGTATGACTCCCCATGTGGACAGATGGAGAAAGAGGGGGAGGAGGGTGTGGAGGAGAAGAGGAACGAGGAGGAGGGGAGAAAGAGGAAGAAGATAAAGAAAAGAAGGAGGAGGGAAGGGAGAAGGATGAAGAGGAGGAGGAGGAAATAGCAACATTGCCCAATTGGAACTGGTTGTTTGAGTGGGGGTGGGAGGAAAAGTAACTACTACTTACAGATTTGGATAGAATACTAAGGGATTAAATGGATTATCCAGGGTCACCTGGCCAGTGTGTGTGAGAAATAAGAGTATTCCCAAGTCAAGGCCAACTCTATCCACTCCCTCATGGTAACTCTCAAGAATTAACTTATTCATTACCCGAAATGAGCGGCAGAAACTCCACAGAGTGTTCATTCAATGTTCATAAATAACTCCTTAGGAAGTAGGGAGGCAGATTTTACCATATTTCATCTTGGATTCATTTATTTTTTCTCTGTTTTCTTCCCTTTCAGAGAAGGAATATGCTCGTATTGTTCATGAGAACAGATCCCCAAATTCTAAATAGTTTTAGCAAGAAATGTATTAGGTCATTTGGCACAGGAAAGCAAGCCAGAAAGGAGATGTGGCTCCCTCTCCCCAGGCTCTGAAAGGTTTATATTGTATGGAATTTAGGCAAAAGTGACTGCACAAGAACCATACACAGTTAAGCAATTTCCCCGAGAGGATGACTTGAAAGCAAGGTAGATCCAGATAGATATGAATAGCTGGAAGCATTCAAAAAAATTTGGGCAAAGCCAAAACACAAGCTTGGGTGGATCCAAAACAAAAATAGTTTGGGTGGATCCGTGACCTAGGAGAATTCAAAATATCTTGTAGACATCTCCAACATTCCTAGAGAGTTACAAAGGTCAAGTGAAATTCTGGATGCAGACAACCTTTAATTACATTGGGTTGGATTTAAACAGTATGATAATTTTCCCAAATAAAATTATAAATCATTTTTCCTACATTCTTCAAAGGAAAAAAGATTCTATTTCTGGTACTGATTTTACTAACGACTTTGATAATGATTAGTGAATATTCTTACAGATAACTGAGAAACAATGATGGATCCAAACATTTTTACCCTCTGATGACTGATTTTAAAAAGTCATTTTATGAGCTTAAAGAAATTTATAAATATATACATTAATTTCTTGGGAGGGGGTGGGGAGAACTAAGCCTGTGATTTTACTGGTACAAGAAATTCTTGGCAAGGAAACTCCCTTTATCTTTCTTCAGACAATTACTGGCTGTGTAATTCTGTACAAGCCATTCAACATCCCCATTTCTTATTTTCATCAGCTGTGAAATGAAGGTTCCTTCCAGTTCTAAATCTATGATAATGCAGGTCTGTGCCTGCTCTGTAACATACAGCCTTAGTTGCCTGGGAAAAAGACATTCAGCAACTTGCCTCATATGTCAGATGTGGGAATTAAATCAAGATCTTGTTGATGATTCTGAGGGTGGTTCTGTGTGTGTGTGTATGTCTGTCTGTCTCTGTCGCTCTTTGACTCTGTCTCTCTATCTCTGTCTCTTTCTGTCTCTCTCTCTCTCATCTCCCTGTCTCCGTGTGTCTCTGTCTCTGTCTGTCTCTCTTTTTGTGTATGTCTCTGTCTCTCTCTGTGTATGTGTGTCTGTCTCTGTCTGTCTCTCTGTCTCTCACATGATGATAAAATGAGAAATTGCCTTTTGCTTGAACCCCAACCTCATCTTTGTCTCTAACTTGAACAGAACTCAAAGTAACATTCCATAACAGTATACATGACTTGAAAACTAAGTGGCAATTATTTTTTAAAAAAAGTTATCCCCTTCTCCTTGTATCTACTTCTCCTTACCATTTTTTTTTTCACGTAAACATATTTACGTGACTGGAAAAAGCTACTATATTAAGGTAGACACCATCTCCTTTGAGAATTTGTCTCAAGGCACTTCTCAAAAGTTTTGCTTTCCACAAGTGCTGCATTTGGGTAGAGAATCTCTGCTTGTCATTGGGAGTTCCAAGTTGCAAATGATGTTGATCGCATTTAATTTGGGCTTGTAATTCAAAAGATGATGGGGAAATTATCTAGATTTAGAGCTGGAAAGGACTTTTAGAAAATATGTAGTTCAATTCCCTCATTTTGAGGGAGTGAGTTGGCCCAGTGGATAGAGTGTTGGACTGGGAGTCAAGAAAACCTGAGTTTGAATCCTCCATCAGATACTTATTAGCTTTGCGACTCTGGTCAAATCATTTATCCCCTCTGTCCCTCAGTTTCCTCATCTATAAAATGGGGAAGTTGAACTAAATAACCTGTAAGGTCCCTTCTAGTTCTAGATATACGATCCTATAATTTTGTAGATGAAAAAACTGGAAACCTAGAGAGATGGAAAAATTTGCCCAACATCACATGTCTCCTAAGTGGCAGAGCCTGTACCTGACATCAGCTCCTCTGACTCCAAAGCCTTTGGTCCTTCCATTAGGCCATAGTCATGGACAACCAAGAAACAGAACCAAGTCAAGGTCTTGTCAAAGTCAAGATTTTTAAGGGACTTGGAAAAAGATTTTTCCTTTGGATTTATGTTTTTGTTTTATTTGTTTAGGTCTACATTCAGTTTAAACTCAGCTATGTAGTAGACTATGGTACTTGAGAGTATATGACTATATACTAGGCACTTAGTTAATTTTGACTGACCGACTACATCTGTGGTGGTGCCAGTCTTTCATTTACCTCTCACAGTAAGTGATAGCATCTCCAACCACATTCTCCAAGAATACATTTAGCAACATCCACTCCCACCAAGATCTGCTCATATTTCTGACCTGAAATAGACACTTCATTGCCATGACACATCAAATGACAGACTTAATGCCCTTGATATTATCTGGCAAGATCTTCAGGGTTATTTGGCACCAACTTACCAGAACTCTTTGCCTCTTTTGTCTTGGCCAGAAACAGTTAACAATTACATTCCTGACTACTACTAAAATGTCCAACTCCCCATCATTTTAAATCAATTGGATGGTATTCTTTGCATATTTATATAACATATAATACATATATGTATATGTGTGTATATGTATATATACATATCTTTCAGAGAGATAAAATCAGAGATGTATAAATGGAAAAGGAGATGGACCAGCCATGTTTTGAAAATGAGGGATAGCTATCACACAGCCTGTGTTCCCCAATGGCACCCACTCACAGTGAGAAGTCCTAGAGAAAAGTCCCCAACATACCATGAAAGAGGATTTATGGGTTGAAAGGACATGGACAAAAGTTGTCAAGAATGAGAAGAGATTTGGTGAATTGCATACTGTATCTCTGGAGAAAGCTAAATTCATGATATCGTACGAACACTGAAACATAAAAGCATCCACAAAGTTAATCAAAAAGAAGAGAAGGGAAAACAAAATTGCCAAAATAAAAAAAAATATAAGGGAAAACCTACAACAAAGGGCAAAGAAATGAAGAAAATTGGCAGAGACTATTACACAGAGCTATGTGAAAACAAAACTGATAATAGAAGAAAATGAATAGATACATACAAAAATATGGAAGAGATACATTAAATAAATAATAGGGAAAAAATTGACTAGGCCATCACTGAGTTGCCATATAAAAAAAGCAGGGCCAGATATATTCAAAAGTGAATTCTATCAAATATATACAGGAAAAAAACACTTGTTGTAGACCATTTTTAAAAATTAAATCAACACTGGACACTTTTTCACAAGACAAATATGGTCCTTATCCACAAACCAGGGAAGGCTAAGTCAAAGAAAGAGAAGAGATTAATATAGTTGATGCAAGAAATGAAAAGGACACTTCATAAAGATCGCTCTTTATGAGGTCACATGGTATTGTGGATAAAATGCTGGACTTAGGAAGATTTCATATTTTGTGTCTAATGCTTATCAACCAATCAGAAAGTATTTATTAAGCTTCTACTCTGTGGAAGAGATGATGGGGACACAAGTATGAAGAATGAAATAATCTACTTGCAAGGTAATTGCATTCTAATGTGGGAAGTAGCAAGAGCATATAAAAATATGTACAGTATAAATATAAAATTAATAAATGGAATATATACAAAGGAGTTAAATGTAGGATAATGTGGGAGGAAGGGCACTAGCAATTGCAGGGATCAGAAGAGGATGTCAGAGCTGCATCTTGAAAGCTATCTAATAAGTACGTGCAAATCACTGAACGTCAATTTCCTTGTCTGTAAAATGAACATTATAACAATACCAATATTAGATACCTCACTTAATTATTATGAAACCCACATGAAATAAGGTATATAAAAGAAGACAGAGGCAGGTAGGTGGTGCAATGAATAGAGTGCCAGGTCTGAATTCAAATCAAGTCTCAGACACTTATTAGCTATTTGGTCCTGAGCAAGTTACATAACCTCTTTCTGCCTCAATTTCCTCACCTGCAAAGTGATGATTAATAGTTGCGATGAGGATCAAATCAAATAATATTTTTAACGTGCTTAGCACAGTGTCTGGCACATGGGACATGCTTAATGAATACCTGTTTCCTTCCTTAAGGGCTTTGCCAATGTTAAAAGTATTATATATAAATATCATTTTTTATTATTTGTCCTAGAAATTTATCTATGATAAAACATTAAGGAAATAATAACATGATTATGGTGATAGATGGAAAAAAAATACAATACCTATTTACATAAAAAATACTAAAAAGCATGAGAAAGAAAGGCTTTTTCCTTTACACAATAAACAGTATTGACCTGAACAACAACAGAAAGAATTATCAACACTGGAGAAATATTAGACGCCTTCAGACCAAGAGACAGAAAAAAACAAGGCTGCCTAATCCCATCATTATGTTTTAACATATTCTGAGAAATCCTAGCCAGAGCAGTGAGACAAGGAAAATAAATTAGAGCAATAAACATTAGTGAAGAAAAAATGAAAATATCTGTAGTTATAGATGATTTGGCAGTTTATTTGGAAACCCAGGAAAATCAACAAAAATTAATAAAGACAATGAATAACTTCAACAAAATAGCAGGATATAGGAAAAACCTCAGAAATATTGTTAGTCTTACTGTACATCATTAACAAGAACCAGAAAAAATTATAGAGAGATGCGATTTAAAATTGAAGCAAGTACAAATGTACTCAATGTTGGGCAAATAACCTGCCAAGACCCAAAGGATTTATATTAAGATAATTATAAAACAATTTCTCCAGATGTAATTCAGTTCAGAACATTTACTAGGCAGTACTAAGTGCTTAGGTGTTCAGAATATAAAGACAAAATAAAAACACTTCCTGCCCTCCAGGAACTTATATTCTAGTAAGGAAACACAACATTCTGTACATAATTCAAGGCAAAGGAAGGAAACAGAGAATATTGGAAATTAGTGAAGGTGATGGATATGTACTAAGGGCAGGTCTGAAGCCAGTTCTAGATCAAACCGGTGTTAGCTTTGACAGTTGGACAAAATGTGACATTCGTAAATCTTTAAGCAGCTAGCAAAAGATTTACTGTGTCCTACAACATTAAGGATATGCAAAAATGTACAGTGCCATTGGCAACCTCCATCATCTCTATGTGAAAGGATATGGTGACTTCTGTGACCAAGTGGGAGCGGCCCCAATTCTCTGAGTGAGACTTCTTATGGTCGTAGGTGCCCTGGAAGGAGATCGGAAAAGAATAAACATTTATATGGTGCCTACTATGTGCCAGGGAGTATGCTAAGCATTATAAATAAATATATTTATATAAGATCATATATAAGCAATTTTAAAACATATCATTATAAATCTTATCCCCTTTGCTCCTTATAATAACCATCTGAGGTGGGTGCTGTTATTCCCATTTATAGTTGGGGAAACTGAGGCAAATAGAGGTTAAGTAAATTGCACATGGTCACATAACAAGTAAGTGTCTGAGGCCAAATTTGAACTCAGTCTTCCTGATTCCAGGCCCATTACCAACAGGGATCAACCAAGCATCTTTGTTGCCTTTTAGAGAAAACTTGAAGGAAAGTTTCATGAAGGGAACAGGACTTAAACTGAGTCTCAAAAGAAGATAAGTGTTCAGAAGAGCAAAGATAAAAACAGAGCCTATTACAGGCATTTTAGAATCATAGGGAGAGCACACATCTATTTACTAAAGCTCCCCAAAGTGCTCCTAATTAATCTTAGCACAGGAGTGGGGAACCTGAAGCCTGAAGGCCACACATGGCCATCTAGATGCAGGCACTTGAGGACCTAGAGGGCCACATGTGGCCTCAAGGCAGCAAATTCCCCATCCCTGTTCTAGCACATCACTCCCAAACACAGTAGATACTTATATAATTCGGGGGATTCATGATCATTAATCACACTACTAACCCATTCAGTCCCCATTACCTGTGGGATTCTTGTCCTTTCATTAGTCAGTCAATTAACAAAAATTTCACATTTCTTATTTATTATAATCCTCTGACTGGAGGACTGGAAAAGAGAGCAAAGAAGTCCTCCCTGACCTCCCTTTATAGAGGGTTCAGACTTTCCCAGCTAACTTCATTTACCATCAGCTACTTTGCTTCATTTCCACTCCAGAAACATCATGCACTCCCATCACCCTCCCCACTCCCCATACACTGGTGCCACCCTTCTCCCAGCTTTACAGTTTCTTTCTGTGTATTATCTTCCTTCATTAGATAGTAAACTCAAGGACAGGGACTATCTTTCTTTTTCTTATTTATATCTCTAGTGGCTAAGCACATTACCTGATGCATGGTAAGTTTTTAGTAAATGTTTGTTGGCAATTAAGCACTTAATTACGTGCCTGGCACTGTGCTAAGTATCTGAAACATAAAGGTAGGAAAAACAGACCCTACCCTCAAGGAGCTTACACACATATAAAAAAAATAGGCATATACATGACGCACACAGAGTAATTGAAAAATAACCTTACGAGTGAAAGCTCTGGCTTTCTGGGGGTGAGAGAGCTGAAAAAGGTCACCTCCTGAAGGTAGGATTTGGGCTGAATCACAAAGGAAGTCAGGGACTCTAAGAGGCATAAATGCAGAGGGAGAGCATTCTAGGGATAGAGAACAAACAGTTCAAGGGCCCAGAGACAGGAGATGGAACACTGTGGGCTAGGAACAGCAAGTGGTCCAATTGAGCTAGATGATAGAAATGAGTGGAAGGGAAGTAAAGTATAAGAAAACTGGAAAGGTAGATTGTGAAGAGCTTTAAATTCCAAAGGACTTTATATTTGATCACAGAGGTAATCCTCCATAGAGAATACAATTTATTAAACCCTAGAGGCCGTCTATCTGTTATGGTTGCCAACACACAACAATCCAGGTACCCATCTGTTATTCTTCATTCCACCCCTGAATCTTTTTTTCCCCAGACATACATATCCAGTAAATCCTTTGTAAAAGATTTCATATGCAAGTCATCCTGAATAAGCCACACAGCCTGCTCACATCCACCATATATAGTTCCATTGCCCTTTTGGTCACCTGAGATCATAATTCATCTGCGATCATAGTGTTCCGTGATTCCCACTCTTATAGTATGACCAGGAAAATTTACCATGAAAATACACTATAAGATGGTTAAGTACAATAGCATCATTTTTATCCTAGCCCCTAACTTCTATAAGAATAATTTTGTTTTCTCTGTTTCCCAGATATCTAGCTATCTAGTTGGAGCCTTTCCTTTTCTCTTCAAAGTAGCATTTCATGGTTGGCCATAATGTTATATTTTATATCATGGTGGATAACTCCTCTAGGATGCCTTGGATAAAACTGGGTCATCTTCATACATTCAAAGTATTTGGAATTCATGGAGAGAGGAGATGGTATGACATTAGTATGATATGCATGAAGATCATTGGGGAACACATTGGGAATCCCATTCAGTATGAAGATGACTTTCTTCTGTGCATGGATATAGATCAAATCTTTAGGAATGAATTTGAGATGGAATCATTAAATGACTACAGAACTCAGTTTCGCTCGTGCCATTATAAGAGAAATATAAATAATTTCTCTTATGAAAGGTGGCTTCTCTGTGCAGCAGACATTCTCTTTGATGGGGGAGCTTTCTATTACAATGTAGCCATTTTTGGTAGGATGCTCATGAGGTTTTGAAACTCACAGAGGAGTACTTTCCAGGAATTCTTCAGGGCAAGGGGAGGAGCACTGAAGCAATGTGGTACAAAAAAAGCCACTTAAACAAGTATTTCCTACTCAACAGACATACTAAAATCTTATCCCCAGAATACTGTTGGAATTACAGATTAAAAGATTCTTTAGATATTTAGGTTGTCAAAATAGCTTGGCAAAAAATGTTATACCAACTGGTTAGAAATAATCTCTAATTCTTAGGAAGGCTCTTAAAGGTTAGATGGAGCCTTAAATTGCTAAATTGAAGAAAGCATTTTATTTTGACTAATAGTTGAGGGAAATAGACCTTTCAAAAACTGACATTTTAGAGAGTGTCAACCTTTAAAAGTTTGTTCTAAGAAAAGACAAACAAAATTAGGTTTTATGTACATTTATTTCTCTCAACACTAGTGGACGTTCATATGAATGCATGGGAGTCATTTGGAAATGAGCTCACTTTGGGGTTTAGCTGCACAGGTTATATACCCACAGAGCAAGGGAGTGTTCCCTATCTTCTCTTCCTCAGAATGCATGTGTCAGCCAAAATTATAGTTTCCATAAAACAAGAGGGCGCTCCCAGGATGTCATAAAATAAAAGTGTCAAGGTACTGTCTTAACAAGATCAATAACTCACGGAGCCACGAAAAATGGCTGCATGACAATAGATGTAGGAGCACATCAAAGGGGATGTCTGCTGCAGAAAGAAGTCACCTTTCATAAGAGAAATTATTTGTATTTCTCTTATAATGTCATGAGTGGATCAATGAAAAACAATAAGAGAAATTAATTAAGATGGTGTTTGGTTCAAGGTGCCTGGTCTTTATCAGTCATAAACTGGGGAATGCTCCCAGACAGCTTGATTTTGGGGTTCACTCAGAGAGTATCCAAAAGATTATGACATGTTAATTTAGAGCAGGCCAAAATGTTTTGTTTTGGGGGATTGGCCAGTTCAGGTTTCTGGCCCTCTTTCAGGTGATGGGGTCTCAAGCTGGCTCCATAGGGCGGGAAATGCCATTAATAAACCATGACTTCCCTAAAACTTAAACTCTACCCTTTTGTGATCTTGAAACTTGTCATTTGAAATATGATGAATAAAGGACAAATCCCAAGAGACTGAATAGTCATATTCATACTCCTGTTTAGATTGAAGGAACTAGTCATATTTAGCCTGAAGAAAAGAAGACTTAAAAGGTATACGTAGCAGTTTTCATGTATGTGGAATAAGAGTTTGACTTACTATTCTGGACCCCAGAAAAGAGAGTCAAATTTAGACTCAATAAAGGAAAATTTACACTAACAATTAGAGTTATTCAAAAGTGGAACGAGCTGCCTCTGAGGACGGTGAGTGGTCATTGGTAATCTTCAAGCAGAGAAAAGACAACCACTTAGTGGCATTATTTGATAAGGGATTCTTTCGTAACTAGATAATGTCTAAGAAATCAATTTCTGAGGTCCTTTCTAGCTTTTAGATTTTATTTTTTAAATTAATGTGTAATTCTTTATATCTATAAGGAAGTCAGCAATGAGAAAATAGCTATAGGAGTGGAAGTCAAAGATCACCAGCTCCATTCTCTTCCTCTGTATTGCTAAATAAAAATAATGAATAATTTGGGAAGAGGAGGAGAGCAGAGCAGAGAAGAGGAGAGGATGGTCAAAAGATGCCCATCTGGCTAGTTCCCCTCCTCTCCTCTCCTCGGCTCTGCTCGGCTGTCCCGAAACCTTAAACCTACTGCACTCTGAAGCAGGGATGCCAATGGGACCCTGCCTAAGGGCTCCTCTGGACCTTCCTAGCTTTAGAGTGATTATCAACAGTAAATGTTGCTGTTTCTCTCCTGGCCTGATGTCTTTCTTTTTCATGCCCTGGCTACTTCTTAAACAGTCCTATTCAATGAATGGGCATTGCCTCACCCTAAGGGAGTACCTGCAAAGACCTTGGCCTAAAGCGGCCAAGGCCTCCCAATACATCCTAGGTCACCTCCAGGCATCCTGATGAATATCTGGTCACTGAATTCAGATGGCTCTGGAGGAGCAGTGAGGCTGGTGACCTGCACAGTCCTCACTCACTCAAAACAAAGTCATCATTTCTCTGACGGCATGGTCTTCTTCTTTGGCAATGAAGGACGAACGCAATTTGGGAAGATCTGACACTCTGAGACTGGGTTTCTTTGATGAGCTGTTATTGCCATTTGCTGCTGGATTTGACTGAACTAGTGCCATCTTTAAAAACTGTTTTTGGCTAATTGAAGTTATCTTCTAGTGTTTTCTGATCTTTTGCAAGATTGTACATCCCTGAGAGCTCTTTCAGCTCTTTTGTTAACCAGGCCCTACAGCTACACTCAGCCAGCACAGCAGAAGCCTTTCTTTTTTTCAGTCTTATCTCCTTATAGTGGTTACTTGCCCAGGTGTAGGTGATAGTTTGGTCTGTATGAGTATATTCCTTTCAGGTTCTATCAAGTCCCTGGCAGCGAACATGAGAGTTATGCAAATTGCCCTAAAGTTTTACCTATCAGAGTGGAATATTGCTTTGTCTTTTCTTCAGAAAGCTAGTCCTGATGTCTAATGACAAAACTACTTGCATAGTGTTCTAGAGTTTTCAAAATACACTCATACACACTCATGTTATCCTCACAATAACCCTGTGAAGGTGACAGAATAGATATTATTACATCCATTTTGTGGTGGTTGTTGTTATTTCAGTGGCATCTGATTCTTTGTGACCCCATTTGGGGTTTTCTTGACAAGAACACTGGAGTAGTTCACCATTTCCTTCTCCAGCTCATTTTACGGATGAAGAAATGGAGGCAAACAGGGTTAAGTGAATTGCACAGAGTCACACAGCTAGTAAGTGTCTGAGGCCAGATTTGAATTCACAAAGATGAGTCTTTCTGACTCCAAGCCCAGCATTCTGTCTACCACATATAGTTATATCCATACACACGCATACATATATGTTCATACTAAATTTTACTGATATAAAAGACACATACCACACAATTTATAAATAATAATGAAGCATAAATATTTCATTGTAAATATTATATAACCAACTGATACTCACAGAATACTTTTGTTGATTTTTTCTGTACTCTTCTTCCATGCCTACCTACTGTTACAATTCAACCATGACTTGACAAATGAAATAGCATCCCAATCTGCTAATTCTTCTCCCGAAAAATTCATTGTCGTTAAATCTGATACGTGATCTACTGTCAACCTACTTTTTACCTTCATGCAAATTATATGCATTAAACTGGAACTACTTTCAGCTTCAGCACTACTGATGATAATAGTCCTAACTGTATTTTTTAGATTTTTGTATAGTTACAAAGATGAAAACATTGCTGGATTCTACATTGTTTTCTACCAAATGCTAAAAATTGTTTAAATCAATTTCATGTTTTAAAATTTCACTTAAATAATATGATTTCTTAGCAGCTATCCATAAGATTGAGCAGATGGCTATAATAAATCAAAATAATATAAAATGTTATCATTATTGTTTCTGTCCAATAAAAGATATCAGTTTATGGTTGAATTATATTTTTCTGGTAACATTCCTATGAAGAGGAATTGTTATCTTTATTAAAATTATTATCTTTATTAAAAGAAAAGTCTTTAAACTTATCTTACTTAAGGAAATCTTCAACTTAAGATTCATATTTTATGGGACAAATCTTTAAATTTTCCAAAACTCTTATGGTATGTTTGGTTAATTTTTGTACTTTCTGAAAATTAGTTGATCTTGACTGTAGCACAGTTAAAAACAAAGAATATTTTTCAAGAATATCAATCATTAAAGCAAGATCTTGTAAGAAATTAATGCTAGTTCATCTCTCTGCCACACTAGAATAAGAAAAACATGAAAAATGTCTTGGGGGTGTAAGCTCAGTTTTCACGTGGACAGTCTCGGGCAGGTAAAAGTGAGGACCTCTAAACCTCAGAGTTCTCACGAGGCCCCCTAGGGAACAGCTGGGAATTGAGGCGTGAAACATGGGCTATCTCATGCATTTCCACCTCTTCTCAGTGGGAAACTTGCTGGGGAGAGCATCCCACCCTTGAGATTGGTCCATGGTCTGAGCACACCTGTTGTTAATTAGCTAGGGGCTGAGAGCAGGCACAGTACTCAAGTGCACACTATGCGGTGGGAGAGCTTAAGTAGGGACAGGAAAGCCTGAAGGCCTTCTGCTGGATGCGGAGTCCCCTCCAGGGGCTCTTCTTGCTGCAGGGCCCTTGGAGGGAAGAGGGTCCCTCCCCTCTTCCGCTCCCATCCTCTTGCTGTATGATCCTTGCCCTTTGGGAGGAGGAGGATTCCTTTCTCCTGAGGAAGAATTTCACCCTGCATATGGATATGTAACTAAGACCCTGAATAAAGCCTAGCCCTTGTTTGACTCTGGAAAGTCTCTTCTCTCAATACATTTATCCGGTTGGCCTCTGAAGACCTGAGAAAGGTAAGAAGGCTCGGGTAGCTCATTGGCCACTAGGCTGAACAAAAATGCATATACAGTAATGTAAATGCACACGCCATACAGCAGTAGCAGTTTGTAAACTCCATCTGACGCCTCTTGGTCGCAGTGCTCAACCAATTTTAACAATTTCAAATTCTTTAGCAATATTTTCTAGCTGAGTTTAGTTTTCATTAAATTAGTGAGAAATAGAATAAATTTTACCAGAAATATTTTTAAATGATTAACATTTTATTTCAGATATTGAATTGTCAAGTGATAATTTCAATCAATGATTTAACAGGGTCAAGTGATGATTTTAGGAAAATGTTCTTACAATCCCATAGCTCTTCCAGACTCCCTTCCCAGAATTATACTAAAACCCCCCAAATGAAATGCAAATAAATGTACTTTTAAATATTCATTATTAAAGCCACAGTTATTTAAAGTAGACAATAATATATTGAAAATACACTCTGTTGTTGTAGACAGTAGTTCTTTTAAAGCATCAAATAACATGATTGGTACAGAAGTTGATGGAGCTGCTTACTGGCTGAATTTAACCACAGGCTCACAAAATTTCTGAAAATTTAACCAGCTCAAGCCAGTTCTAGTCAACTCTGGCACAGTGCTAGACCTTCCTGAAAACAATGATAATTGTCTGTTGAGGATCAGCTCAGACTTCAGGTACTACATGTTAAGGAATTACAGTCTGCTTTAGGGACAGGACCACCCCCATCATTGAAATCACCACTCTTTTTCCAAAGTGAAGTTTCTTATTTCTCCAGCATAAATCTAGCCTCCTGAAGAACAGACTGATTTTTGTATAATCTGAATAAATTGCATATATCTTTGTGTGTACATATGTATGCATGCATTTGTACATTGTACTTTCATGTATATGTTATATGGTTGAATGTTTGTGTGTACTTGTATGCCTGTAACTCACTACATGTGTGTCTAATGTATGCATCACACATAAATCCATATATATACACACATATTCATATATGAATTTTAATAGCATTTTATTCTTCTAATTCTACATAAAGGCAATTTTTAACATTCATTTTTTAAAAAATTTTGAGTCCAAATTTTCTCCCTTTCTGCTACCCTCCTTTCCCCTTCCTAAGATGGTAAGTAATTTGATGTAGGTTATATAAGTGCAATCATTACACAATGGTTTTTTAAAATCTAATTGCTGTTCAGTCATTTCAGTGGTATCTAACTCTTTGTGATCCCATTTGGGGTTTTCTTGACAAAGACACTGGAGTAGTTCACCATTTCCTTCTCCAGTTCATTTTATAGATGAAGAAACTGAGGTAAATAGGGTTAAGTGTCTTGCCAGGGTCACAGAGCTAGTAAATGTCTGAGACCAGATTTAAACTCATAAAGATGAGTCTTGCTGACTTCAGGCCAATATTCCAGCCACTGTACTACCTCACTGCCCAAAAACCAACTTGGGTTAAGATTCTACCATACCCTAGCAGAAACAACTGTGCATATGCACAGACTCCAGGTATGTTGTACTGCAACCTGTGGCCTATTATGTACCAAGATAAATAATAAACTCTGGTCTCATCCTCTCAAGGAGATCACCTTCCAGCAGAAAGCAGAAGATGCTATAGATTTCAAGAGTTTGGTTTTAGCCAGCCCTGTTACTTTTTGAAGCCCTTGGTCATAACAATAGAAAATTGCTTAGAGCAGCTGGAAACAACCAGGCTGAGGAAAAGTCTTCTCTCTGGAAAGACCCATTTAGGCCATCCCATTTTGTCACAACATGTTGGAACTAGCTCAATCAATAGATCTCATTCATGGGTCTCTCAATGGGAGGACAGTTCAGTCTGAGAACTGCTAAACTGAACACAAGGGCTAGTTACACTCCCTTCCTGGTAGTATTTTTCATTCTGGCCTCTTTTCTCTAGGTCCCAGTATTGGATGTTTTTGCACAAGCCATCTGAAAGGAATCCAAATCATGCATAAAACAAAGTCCATTGCCATTATCAGCTTCCAAGCTTAAAGATAAATGATGGTTATGATCTACAAATGACAGCCATAGAAAATAAATTAAAATAAATGCTGAATAATAATTGCAATGACTAAGTTAGGCCCCAAAGAAGAGATTAGAAAACATATTTATTTGCAGAGGAAGGCGATTGTGGGTATGGAACATTACATATTTGGCCAGATTGTTAATACACTGGTTGTTGGTTTTTTTCTGAATCTTTGTGACCCCATTTGGGGTCTTCTTGGCAAAGGGACCCAAGTGGTTTGCCACTTTCTTCTCCGGTTCATTTTACAGATAAGGAAACTGAGGCAAACAGGGTTAAGTGACTTGCCCAGGGTCACACAAGTAGTAAGTGTTCGAGGCCAGATTTGAAAACTCAGGAAGATGAGTCTTCTTTACTCTACTATGCCACCTAACTGCCCTGTAATATGTTGCTTAATTGCTTCTTTTTTCTATCTCTTTTGTGAGGTGGGCTTGCTTGGAGCATGTCCAGATAACTTAAAATGGAGGCATACTGCTTCCTTCCATTCCTCTATCACATTGGTGAAAGTAGCCTCCTTCAACCGACGTTGCTGTGGTTGTATCAGACTCTACATGACCCCACTGCAGGCTTTCTTGGCAAAGATACTGGAGCGGTTTGTCATTTCCTCTTCAGCTCATTTTACAGATGAGAAAACTGAGACAAATAGGGTTAAGTGACTTCCCCAGGATCACACAGCTAAGTGTCTCAAGCTGAATTTGAACTTGGGTCCTCCTGACTCCAGGGTCAGTGTAACATCCACTGCACCACTTAGCTGCCCCCAATTGACTACATAATGGGAACAGACCATACAATTTCACTCTTTTTCCTATGTGCTCTTTTCTGTTGTGTCCAGAGGGTGAGAATTATACATAGTTCTCCCATAGCAAGAGCACCATGAACTGAGCAGGAAAGAGAGCCTCCTTCTCTTTTTATCCCATGGCTCTGAGAAATGGGCCTGGGGACTCTACTTATTGTTTCATCTATCCTTCTCAGTTTCTGCACAGGCAGTAATCCCTGTCAGACCCAGAATCAAGCTATGATGACCTTGCAGGCAGCATTCTAGGTGGGATGATACAGCCTTCTGGCCCAGCAGAGAAGCCTGAGATGACAAGATTCCTGGGACCTGAGCAGGCCTTTGAAACTTGGGACCTTACTTACCCATATGATTCCAGATTAGTGGATTTTGATCTGTTCTTTCCAGTCCCAAGATAATTCTCCCTATGGGGGAAAGGGAGGCAGAAGCAAAATAAGAATTAAGCAGTTCTACTTTCCCTCCATTATCAGTTACCATGATCCCATTCACCCCAAGCAATAGTAAAACCTCATTTGTTGCTATCTGCTCTCCTTAGCTTAGACTTGAACCCTGCCCTGTTGAGGCAACACTTTGCTAGATCAGTCAGATTAGCAGATATCGACTATACATTAATATGTTGGGTTGTTTGGCATTTTTTTTAATGCTCCAAAAAGAATCCTTGTCACTCATTGGACATATTCGTGAGTGACCTAACAGAATATCTTTGTAATCACAGCATGAGAAATAGAAGTAAGGCAGAAGCCAGCTAGTTTAGTGTCTCAGTCCCATTTTATAAATCAAGGAATCAAGCCCAGAAGAGACTGAGAAACTTGCCCAAGGATGCACTACTGATCTGGATCTCCCCTTCTTGACTCCTAAGTCCCCCAAAATATTAAAGTATACTTTCCCTCCTCTCCCATGTGGGATCATGCAAGAATGAGCTGAGTGAGATGGAAGAAGACAGAGGATTTCAAATGACTCCAGGCTCAAAATGAGGCAGCAGCAAGACTGACAAAATTGCTAATGGGATCTTTGGATGGGTACTCAGAACAAGAGGAGATAGTCCCTCTGTTTTCATGATTCTCAGACCATATCTGGGCTAGCGTGTTCACTTATAGGAGGGGCTTGAACAAGTTAGTGCTTCAGCTTTTTATATTTAAAAAAATGAAAATGGTCCTTTGGTTTCAAACTATTTCCCAACCACATACTTTTCTACCTCCACACCTTTGTTCATTCATTTTCCCCACCATGAATGTTTCTTCCTTTCCCTTCTCTTCCTCATCCCCCTTCCCCTTCTCCTCTATTTTCTCCTCTTGTCCTTCCTTTCTTCCCTACCTCTACCTCTCTCCCTCCTCTCAATCCTCCTTTCCCTCCCTTTTCCTTTCCTCATCCCCTCCTTCTCATCTTCTTCCTCCTGTGCTACAACCATCTCTGCCAGTCTAAGCCCTACCCATCTTTCTGGGTCCAGTTCCAATGTTCCCTCCTCCACAAAACTTTCTCTAATCCTGCCAACTGGATATGATCTTTCCCTTAGCTAATCCCTACTGTTTTATTTATACTTTTCTTAAGGCAATATCTTTTCTCCTGTAAAAATAGTTATTTGGATATGTATCTCATTTCCCCTTAGAAGACTATATACTTCTGAAGGACCGGGACCTTATCATATCTATCTTTGTATTCCCCATAGCATCAAGTACAGTGTTTTATACCTTGCATGCAGATAAATATTTGTCACATGAATGAGTGAATAAATAAGGGAGCTGATTATCTGGAAGAAGGTGAGAGGTGCTATAAATTTAATGAAAGAATCCAGGGAAAATAGATTTATTGAGTACAAAATGTCCTGTCAAAATGACATCCCAGAAACCTATGAACCAGGAAAATGAAATAACCAGATGATTAGACCACGGGGCAAAGAGAGAATAGAGAAATTCTGGAGGAAGATGGGATTTTATAGACTTGAAAGGGAATTTCTGTAATGTGATTTTTTCTTGAGACTGGGAGTGGGAAGATTCTGAAATAATAACAATAATAATAATAGATAGCATTTATATCATATTTTCAGATTTGCAAAGCTTTTTATATACATTATTTCATTGGGTCCTATTGGCCAAGGAAAGATAACTAAGGAAATGAGTCCTCACATTAAGATGGGAAATGGAAAGTTTGTCCTTGGCAACACACCAAAGACAAATTAAAAGAAATGTTGACACCAAGTTAAGATTCAGGTTAAGAGTTAAGCTGTTTTAGGAATGATTAAACAAGTAGGTGACCCAGCGGATAGGCAAGGGACTTAGAGTCAGTCAAATCCTGTTTCAGACATTTACTAATTAGGTGAGCCTAAGCAAGTCACTTATTATCTCAATTTCCTCATCTGTAAAATGGATATAATACTAGCTCTTACCTCCCAGGGTTATTGTGAGGATCAATGAATTGCCATATATAAAGTGCTTTGCATACTTTAAAGTGCTGTGTAAATGTTAACTCTTATAAACAGAAATCTGACAGATTGCTTTTTCTGTCTTCTACTTGCTTTGAAAAATCTCTCAGAGTTTGTGCTGTGACTAATATATTGCCATAAAAGGGAAGCACCAATTTCAAAAAGCCAACGTGACTTTTGCAGGAACAAATTATGTCTGATTAACCTTATTTTCTCTCTCGTAGGCTTATTAAACTAAGCAGATTATAAGAATGCTGTATGTACAGCAGACCTAGACTTTCCAAAGCATTTGTTAGAGTGCTGTTCTTTGATGCTGTTGCTTAGTTATTTTTTCAGTCTTGTCCAACTCTTTGTGAACCTATTTGGGATTTTCTTGGCAAAGTTCCTGGAGTAGTTTGCTATTTCCTTCTCTAGTTCATTTTACAGATGAAGAAACTGAGACAAACAGGGTTAAGTGACTTTTCCAGGGTCACACAGCTAGGGAGTGTCTGAAGCTGGATTTGAATTCACAAAGCTGAGTCTTTCTGACTCTAGACCCATCACTCTATCCATCGTGCCAGTTAGCTTTTAATATTCATCTTTTAATATTTTGAGTTCTAAATTCTCACCCTCTCTCCAGCTCTTCCTCTGCCCATTGAGAAGGCAACCAATATGATATCAATTCTGCATGATCTCATACTATTCTTAAGGAGAAGATAGAGAGATGTGGGCCAGGCAATAATACAATTAAATGAAATCAGAATTATTCTAGTAGTCGTATCAAAGAGTATCCAGTAATGAGTCAGTGACACCTTGGCAGGATTTCTCCAGCAGAGGGCTCCTAGAATCTGTGCTTGGCACTTTGCTGCTTAACCTTTTTGCTGGCAAGTCAGGCAAAGACATAGAAGAAGACGTTCAGGATCCTAGATGAACCTGAAGGCCAAAGCATTGGGTTGAATCTAATGTAATGAAATCCCATACAAATACATGCAAAGTTTTTTTCTTGGGTTCAAAAGAATCAGCTTCCAAATACAGTATGGGGAAGGAATTGTTAGAGAACAGTTTGTTCTGAAAAATATCTACAGGTTTTAATGGACTAAAAACTCAATATGAGTCATCAGTGTGGTATGGCAGCCAAAAAATTTAATGTGATCTTGAGCTGCATTGAGAAGCGTCATTTCCAGGAATAAGGAAATAATAGTCCCTCTGTATTTTGCTCTGGTCAGATCACATCTGGAATATTATGTTCAGTTTGAGGTGCCACAATTTTTAAAGGGCACTAATAAACTGGAGAGAAGAAAGTACCCAGCATTGTAAAGGTCCTTGAGTCCATGTCATTGAAGGAACAATTAAAGGAACTGAGAATATTTGTCCTGAAGAAGAAAATACTGAATGGGGGCAGGGGAGGGAAGGGGGAGGAATGGAGAAGGCTGTGATAGATGCTTTCATAGCATCTATAGCTTAGGTGTAGACTGAACTCCCTCCCTCCCTGGAGACTCTCTCCAATTGGGTTTCCTATTCATCCACATCAGTCTACTTAGACAACTTCCATTTTTCAGAATTCCATTCTTGAAAATTTCCCATCCTTCCTGGCCAGACTTCCTCTGTCAAAGTTAAATTTTCCCCCAACTTGCATCTACTCTGACAAGTTGGGGTTCCAAAGAAAAAGGGAGAATGAATGAACTCATTACTCTCAGGATTATAGGAGTTAACTATGAGGATGACTTCCATATTAATGCTATGGATAATGGGCCCTCATCAGTGTATTTCTCATGAACAAATCAGCCAAGATGACTCCATTAATCAAAACATTTGCCAAATAGGAGGCAAAGCAGGAATAACAACCACATAACATTCTACTCATATATATGGGACACATTCTCCTAACAATGTGCACAGTGTCTATAGGGGAGAGTGGGCACCAACTTAAATTGACAGGGTAATGAAGCACCCTTGTGGAGAACACATATGGCCAGGGCAACTCACAAGTCAAGAATGGTGACCTCCCTTGCTCTATCTCAAGAACTGTCTTCTCAAAGTTCGCTGATGGGTATAGTTACTATGTTGGGCAAGTGGCTCCCCTGCTAACTGGACATCTCCATAGCTATGTGGGATTAGTTTAACGTCAGGCAGGCAGACGCATCTCAGTTAGATGAGGCTGGTCCATTGGACTGTATTCCTACTTGTTACTCCTGCTATGATGGGCTTTTTGTTGATTCCTTTCACTTTACTCCTACTCCTAGAGGAGAGCTATTGTTTTCAGCATTTCCAGGTTCAGACTTTGCTGATAGCCTCAACTGTAGTGTTATTACAGTCTGCTAGAAGGGGCAGAAAGACTCCTAGCTTAGAGAGACCCCAGCTCTGCTCCATCAGCTGGGCTCTGAGGTCCTTCTTCTCTACTTTCTCAACAATAAATGATAGTCCAGAATGCTAAAGCCTCACTTTTGTACACTCCGAGGTCTCTCCCCTGACCCTCTGTACTCTATCTGGTTCAGAAAAGCATCCGCACCTTGGATAGCATCACTCCAGCTCATGATGAGGAACCAAAATCTCAACTCTGCTGAATCATAAATACGAAAAGTAAATTTTTCCAGTAAAGATAAATCAGTTCTGGGATTTGAAATTCCTCAGTTATCAACTCCAAAATTCTTCTCTCCTGAATATGTATATGAACCACTGAAACAGAAAACACTGACTCAGGTTTTGCCCTGTCCTGACACCAAGATTTTCCAGCTTGCCATATGCAAATGAGTTGCTGAAACAAAGAACCGTTTTTGAAGTAGACTTTCCTAGTAGATGAGTGAGTGCATGGTCTCTGTAACTGCTTTCTTTGCACAAATCTCATGTCTATTTTTTGTCTTAACCCCTTTTGGTCATCAAAATTATCAAAGTTTCAAAAGACCATCCCTCCCCTTTCACATGTAGTTGACTGATTGTCTTGTGGAAGGATTAAACTAGTTTTGTTTGGTCCCGGAGGGCAGAACCAAAATCTGTGGGTGGAAGTTACAAATAAGACAAATTTAGCTTTGATGCCAAGAAAAGTTTCTTAAGAATTGGAGCTGTCAAAAAATGGAATCAGCTGCCTCAGAATGTATTGGTTTCTCTCCCTTTGGGAGCCTTCAACAAGAAGCTGACTGACCGCTCTTTAAAAGTCTGATAGTACAGAAATCCCTTCCAAATCACTGTTACTAGGTGGATGCTGAAATCTCTACCAACTCTAAATTCCATGATCCTAGGATTTTTGTGACACGATTTTAAAGAAATTTCTTCTGTCAATGCAAACCAGTAGTGGTTCTGCAACTTATTGTTTTAGAGAGTTAGGGGAGAGGGGCAGAGGACAGGTAAAGATTGAGAGTTTAAGTGGCTTGCCCAGGGTCACATAGTCAGTATGTATCAGAGATACAACCTGAACCCAGATCATTCTGACTCTAAGTCCTGGCTTCTACCCACCCCACAAATACTATTTATCTCCATAAGTGTATGTAAGTACAGAAAATAATCATTTTTTAAAAATAATTTTAAAAAGCTTTTTTAGAGAATTTAGTGGGAAAACTGGTGAGATACTATGACATGCAAAGATAAGATGAATGACCTGGGGATATATGGCTAAAAAAAGAGAAGACTGGAGGAAGAGAGTATGGAGGGTCATTATTTTCTCAATTATTTGAAGGTCTTTCATGCATGAGAAAGATTATTCTTCTCTGCTTGGGTCTAGAGAACAGAAAAAGGATCAATTGATGGAGGAGGCATATTTCATCTTGATGAAAAGAAAAGTTTTTTAACAGTCAGAACTGTCTAAAAGAGGTTTTTAGACAAAGACTGGAGAACCATTTGCCAGAAATAACATAGAGGAGATTCTATTCAGGTATGAGTTTTATCAGATGCCCTCTTAGCTTCCTATCAATACTGGGAGTCTAAAATATCTCTGTTAGGTGGAGGGTTTGCTTAGCTTAAAGGTGCATCCTTATTCAGAAGAAATGGTTGAATGGTTAAAGTTTTCTATATTCCTCCCAAGATTCTCTTTCTTGGACTCAATGATTCTGTTCATTTTTCACAGACTTTACTGGGCAAATTGGGAACAGTAAAAGAAATTTCATAGACCTCCAGAGAGAGCTAAGTTAATTTTTCCATGGCCCTCTTTCTCAGACTGGGATGCTTTCATCCAATAAAAAGTATCAAGTGCTTGGTATGTGATATGTTGCAAGGTGTTGGACTAGGGGTCAAGGGAGACAAAGACAAAAACCCAAAAAAGTCCCTTCCTTAATGAGTTCACATTCCACTGGAAGATAAAATCTATATGTTGATAAGTAAATATTAGGCAATTTGAGAAGACAGAGCACTAACATCTCAATGAATCAGAAAAGACTTCACAGTGAAATGGACAGACCGAGACAGGCACAGGCAAGAGTCAATTGAGAATTTGGGAGCGTCTTTATCAGCCGGCGGCTGTCCTCCGAAGAGGCAGCCCTGAACAAAGGTGTGTGTGCCTTTTAAGCATCTTAGCACCTCCCGGTACAGCCTTGTGGTTCCAATAGCACACATTTTTCACAGAACAGTTTTGACAGGGGTTCCTAGGTACTGCTAGGCAAGGGGGCACAACAGAGAGGGGGGCCCAGGCAGCTGCTAGGCAAAGGGGTACAACAGAAAGTGTAGCCACTAACAGTAAGTGGCTACTAGGCCCAACCCTGCCTAGAAACTCAACGGACATTTCTCAACCCAGGGGCTCTGGTAGGGGGAAGGGGAAATAATGTCCACTTCTCTAGAGGAGGAGGAACCCAAGCTAACTCTGAAGAAACGTAAGGATTCTAAGAGGCTGTAGTAAGGAGTCTGTTCTTTGTAAGGAGGACAGCAGAGCCTTAACAAGCTGAGGCTTTCTGAGCACCAAATGTAGAGAGCACAGAAATTTAATACATGTATTCTACTCCTTCAACAGCATAGAAACGACTGATCTTAGCAACTAGCTAGAAATTAACTTAGAGTCCAACTAGTCCAAACCCATCATCTTGCAAATGAGAAAACTGAGGCCCAGAGATATTAAGTAGCTTGTGGTGGCTAATTCCAGCCAAATTTCTATTTTACTTTATTTTTTTAAAATGACAGTTACACACTTCAGATGAAGAAGGAATTCCCTCTCAGTCATATTGCATCCCTGCCTTTGTCTCTAACTTGAACAGAATGCCAAGTGGCTATGGTGTTCTGGTACCCTATGGTACTAAAGACAACTGCTAAGATGTAGTGGTCAGGTGGGACTCTTCCTTTCTCCCTGTCTCCATCTTTCTCTAATACTTTTGCTATAGTGAGAAAATTCCTTTTAATGGTGTGCCTTCTCGTCTTTCAAACATCTGCCTGAGGCAAATGATGTCTCCTCCAAGAGCCAGTTCCATACTATTAATACCTTACTCTGGCAAGAGAAGGAGCACACAGGATCTGGAGTCAGGCAGGACACACCTAGGTTGAAACCCACCTCTGCCACTAACTGACCATGTGACCATAAGCAAACCCCCTCACTACCATCTGCCTCAGTTTCTTTATTTGTAAAGTAGGGAAAATAACTGTACTACCTCATAGGACATAAAAGGTCAGATAAATATCAGCTACTATTATTACAATTGTTTTCCCAAGCTTTTAGTGTCTCTTCTCTCCAATCCATTCTCTACATACCACAAATGTCAAAATATGCCGCCCCCCCCCCCCCGGGCCATAGGAGCCCCACAACACTCCAGCATGTGGCAGAAACCAGGTTAAAATGTAGTTACTTTCTGATTTTCATGTGTTAATGTATTTAAAAAGATATAAACGTATGTCATTTTCTAAGCCAATACGTGGCCCACAAGATTCCTAACGTAGATCTATATGCCCCCATTTCTATTTGAGTTTGGCACCATTACTCTACACAGCTGTTAAAATCCTCTTCCTCTCTAGGTCTAACCATGTGGCTCCACAGCTCCAAAAGTTTCAGTCAATCACTGTTGTTTCTATGATAAATTCCTTGGCTTAGAATATAAAGTCCTCCACAGCCTGGCTCCAAGCTACTTTGAAGTTTTATTTCACTTTCTTCTCTTCCACACCTTCTACATCCCAGCCAAACTGAACTGCCATCTCCTGCCTCCATGTATTCAGAGAAATCATCCTTCTATTCCAGGAATGCGGTCCCTCTTCATTTCTTCTTTCAGATACCTTTAACTCCCCTCAAGACCAAACTTGGGCACTACTTCAACCAGTTTCCAACATTCTCTTCAAATATTCCTGGAGGACTCCACTGTTCTCTCTGACCTCCCTCGTTCACTATTTAGTGTTATACTTAACTGTGCACTTATCATATTACTCCAGGAGAATATAAACTCTTTAATGGCTTATAATTTTTCCTTTATTTTAGAAGTCCCAGCGCTTAAAACAATGCTTGAATGTTACAGGAACTTAATAAGTGCTGGTTGAATTCAATGAGCACTTAATATGAATATTGTGCATTTGGGTAGCATTTCAAAGATCTATCTCCATCATGATATTGAACAAGTTTCTCTTTGGCTTGTGTATCAAGAAATAATAGGATGTCTACAGCTGCTAACAAACAACATCCTCTCCTTTCCCCATAGCCTAGTGTCAAAACTATAAAAATTCCATAGGATCAGGGGATTGTGTCCAACTCATTGTGATCCCATTTGGGTTTTTCTTGGCAGAGATACAGGAATGATTTGCCATTTCCTTCTCCAGCTCATTTTACAGATGAGGAAACTGAGGCAAACAGGGCTAAGTGACTCGTCCAGGGTCACCCAGCTAGTAAATGTCTGAGGCTAGATATGAACTCAGAAAAATGAGTCTTTCTGGAGTCTTACTCCAGGCTGGCACTCTAACCACTGTGCCACCTAGCTGCAGGAAGGTGATTTAAATACTTTCAAGTCTATCCTTCTTATTTTATAGAAAAGGAGACAGAAACCCAAAGATGTGAAGAGATTTATCCAAGGTCACACAGGTTCAGTGAGTCCCAGAGCCAGGATTCAAATCTGTCTTCTCACTGGACACCTAGTACTCTTCTCAGTATACCATAACTATTTTCCTTTGATGAAATTCTTTCCTTATTAGGAATTCAATGTTTTCCATTCTCTTGAAGTACAGGCCAGTTTCTGTTACAAATACATCCCTCCTGGCAATTTCCTTTGCTTTTAGCTCATTAATTTAACTTAATAAATTCTACACTCATGTCAGGTGGAAGGACAGTAAGATATCTGAGTGATTTTGTTAACTCCAGAAAGAATGACCACAAGATACACCATTAATTGGTAGAGACTGCAAAAGCTGTGACCGTCAGGAAGCAGCAGAGAACTTTGGGAAGCTCGTAGACCTCTAAGATGGGATTCTTATCTCACTTAAAGCTAAAGTGTTATGTAGTTGCTGAGAAGAAAGTCAAGACAATAAATGATAGTGAATCCTTCAAAGAACATCTAGACTTCATCGTGCAAAAGTCTCATGACAGTCACTCTGGAGATCTGTCTGTATTCATTGCAACAGTTACATCAGCATTGCTTCTAAATACTAAGCAGGACAGATAAGATATGGATATGGAGATAAGATATGGAGTCTTAGCCTCACAGATGTATTGCATCTTGAAGCAGTGTTACAGAGTAGAAAAAAGACTGGACTTGAGTGTCTGGAAACTTGGCTTTAAACTCATCTCTGACAAATAAGTATGATTTTTGAGTCTCAACTTTCTGGTCTGTAAAACTGGGGTAGCATGATAATCTTTGTCATACCTATCTCATTGGGGTGTATTTTTTTTTTTTGCTTTTAAAAGTACTACAGAGATGAATATTATTTTTATGGAATTTAAGAGTTAGAAATGTCATGAAAGATTATCTAGTTTAACTTCCTTATTTTACAGGTGAGAATAAACAAAGTATTCATCGCTTGCTCATCATGTATTAGTGATATATGAGGAATAACAGGTCTTCAACCCAAGTACTACACTGGTATCCATGAGACGTTAATAAAGCAGATGATCATCTCTTTGTCCTTCTTTCAATGAGGACCAATGGTATTATTGGTGATGTCTTGACTTCTCATGAATTGGATTTAAGTGAGGCAGAGTTGTGCGAAGTCATCAGAGGCATCATCTCTTCCAAAGTCATTGAAGTGCAGTGGCAGGACAAAAGTCAAGATGAGTAGTGATGATCTGGGATATAATTCATGACCTTGGCATCTTTGATGTCTGAACAAGCTCTAAGAGCTCCCCAGTGCCTGCTTCAGTCACCTTCATGGCTATTGGAACAAATTGTTTTCATCCACCTTTCCTCAGGGGGAAGTCTTCTCATGTTTGGGGGGTTTCATCCCTCTATCTCATCAGTTACCCTCAATCTAGTTTAATCCATCTGCTGAGATGGTTTTACTAGAATGTGACTACCATAGATGCTACAGCTTCTTAGAGACACAGGTGAGAGTTGGGGAACAAGTTGGGGGACAAAGGTTCAGGCTATTCATCTTCCTAAATACCTGCAGGCCCCTGGGTAAGCCACTTCTCCAATTCTACTTCTATGATCTTATGTGATTAGATACTAATCAGGACTCTGGCTCTGACTTACATGAGCAAGTCACTGACCTTTGGGGGTCTCAGTTTTCTGACTTTCCTGTGAAATAAGGAGATATCACTCCCAGGGACAGTATGAGCAAAGAACCAGCCACAGAGCTTAAAGGGGTCTTAGACATCATCTTTTTCAATCTCTCCATTTTATAAATAAGAAAACTGAGGCCCAGAGAGTAAGCAACTTTCTCAAAGAACATACTATTAGACAATAGCAAAAAGGGAGCTGGGCTCCCAACAGTGTTCTTTAAGATCACTAGACGCAGTCTCTAAAGAAGCTATGTGATATGATGTGCTGGATTTGACTTAAGTAGACATTGATTCAGTCACCTAGGGTCCCCTTCTCTTGGCTAGCATCAACCACACATCTACGGAGAGAGAAGATTTTTGAGGCCATCCTCTCCTCATTTGTATTTTTCACACTTGCCAATTGTCGATCACATTTGTTGAGGATACAACAATATTCCATTCTACTCACACACCATAATTTGTTCAACCATTCACCAATCACTATACATATAGGATTGTTTCCAGTTTTCTACTACCACAAATAAAGCTATTATAGACAAATACTTGAAGGGCTGTCATGGGGGAGAGATTAGACTTTGTTCTGCTTGACCTTGAAGGCAGAATTAGGAAGCGAAGAGGGAAGATGCAGAGAGGGGTAGCTTTCCACTCCATGTGAGGAAAAAACCCATGCCTATTAGAGCTACAGTTGGAATGTGCTGCCTGAAGGGGTAGAGCGCTCTCCATCACAGGCATCTGCCTTCAGAAACTGGATAAGCACTTTACAGAGATATTGGAGAAAGAATTTCTCCTCGGATGTGAGTGGCTCAAACTGGCTGCTGAGACCTTTTCAGACACTAAAGGTATATAATTCTATGACCTAATATACAGTTAATCAAGATACCAGTATCTTTTGGTCGGCTCTCTTTAATTGCTGTTTGCACCCAGGAGTTGAACTGATCCACCAGAAGAAGTCCAGCTGTCAGACTGGTTTTGTCCTGAGTAAGAGCAGAGCCTCTGCCTTTGAGATAAAAACATCAGCATTATTCAGTGTGAGGTGGCGAGGCCAGCTAGCAATAGCCAAGGGAAGATTCTAGATGAGGGAGACAGCATTACTCACTGAAAGGTAAAACATATGGTCAAGGCTGTTACACAAACTCGAAGCCCAGAGAGGATCTGGCAGAGACTATTTAAAGATGTTTACACACTTCCTCTTCTTCTCTCTGTTTTATTAGTGAAATTAATTTAATTAATTAGTGAAATTAGTGGAAATTAGTTTTCAGTAGCACTGAATGGTCTTGAATGAATGTTCCCATACTATTTATAAGAAATGAGGAAAGGGTATATGGTAGAATAAGTGGAGTCAATAAAAACTCAGACATTAAATGGATTTCTATTTGAAAACTATCACACCTAAGATATACAAAGGGTCCCAAAAGTCTTATTGCAGTTTAAACCTATTTAAGCTTAAAACTACACTAAGACTTTGGGGACCCTTTGTAGATCTCTTTTTAATTTATTTTGTTTTCAGTTCATGGAACAAAACAAGCATTTCTATAACAGTACAATAAAAAGACAATCGCACATGAAACTACAAATCTACCATGTACAATTTACTATTCCCTCCAAATATACAACAGAATTATCACGTAAATTTCTTTTTTTTCCTTTTTTCCATCCCTTCCCCCCTCTCCTTCCTTAGAGATTGCTACCATTAAACCCAAATAGCTATATATATTATATATATATGTAAAATTATTTAATCCATACTCCTATTTATCAGTTCCTTCTCTGGATGCAGATGTGTCTTTCTTCACATGTCCTTTATTTTTAATTTGTGCATTTATAATACTCTGTACATCTTCACAGATAAGCTCAACTTAAAGAAAATTATGTAGCTCACATTTCTATGGTAGTCCAAGACTTATATATCACTTTCTTTACAACAGTCCTGGGAAGGATTGCCTTTATTAACTCATTTTAGAGATCAGGAAACTGAAGCTGAGAGAAATTTTAAAGAAATGACTTACCTAAGGTCAAAGCCAGGATCACACATAACTCTACAGGCTCCTAGTGCTGAGGTCCTGCCACCATTCTGGGCTGCTTCTCCTGTAAACTTCTGATTTATTTACTTGGGGACTTCCTTTACGAAGCAGGGAGCAAACATGTGAGGTGTGAGAAATATACGAGGAAGATTCTTTAGAACGTGTCCTGGTACGTATTGAACATTGTTTTTTTTAAAACTTTGTTCCAAGTGTATAATCTTTAACACATTGTGGTATAGTTTTAATTTAATAAAGAGTTGAGTTTTCAGAGAAGAAAGGATCACAACTATGAAGGTGTGCTAATTACTATACAATTAGACGACCTCTTGAAAGTTTCCTTTTTTCCCTTTCATTATTTATTATTATTATTTATTTAATATTTATTATTTTGGGGAAATGCACATATAAATACCTTTCGAGTCACAGAAATACCATCTAAAGGACCTAATGACCATAACTACTATCCTTGGCTCTTTTCTAGTTGCCAGGTATCCCTTCGCCATGCTCTCTGCCCCTATAGCTTCAAGTGTCACTCTTGAGTTGACTTCCAAGTTTCACTTCCAACCTTGATCTTTCTCCTAAGCTCTATACTCTCATCTCCACTTGTCTGCAGCACACCAAACTCAACATGTGCAAAACCAAACTAACAAGCAGCAGCATTTCCCTTTTTTTAATAAAGCTTTAAGGTCTACCGCCCTTTAACACTGACATTGATGATGGTGATGGACATGATAATAATAACACATTTATACACTGACAGAATGTTTTCAAGTGCTTTCTGCATGCTGGGAGGTAGCGAGTGCAAACTCTTCAATTACAGATGAGAAAACCAAGCCTCAGAGAAGTGATGCGATTTGTCCAGTCACACAGCTAGCAAGTGGCTGAATCAGGATTTGAATCCAGGTCTCCTGACTCCTCTTTCCACAGAGCTACACTAAATTATGCCATTTCTTTCAACAGCCAAGATTACACTAAAAGCTAGAAAAGTTATTTTATTCTCCTCCTCACAAAATCTTGTCATCTTGACTTCCTGTTTATGTTCATGGTACTTTCTACTAAGACTATTGTACCTCTCCCTAAATATTGTATCCAGCTTTGCTATCTCCATATCTTCTGTCGCACAGTTTCCTACCTTGAACTGTTCTCCAAGCCTCCAGTTCTTCCAATCTAAAGGCTGAGGCCAGATGGACAATTCTGATTAAATTTCTGCCTCCTTCATCTTAAGCCTCACTCAAAAACTTTCCATGTTCCCCTTCCCTCGTTGCTTACTAAAATTCTTTCCACATACTCTACAAACTTGCTCAATCCCTTTTTAGCTTTCTCTTCCACTGTTCCCCTTTATTGATCCTATGCTGGGTTCAGCCACCTGGAACTACTCACCATTCTCATCCCAAACCCTGAGTGTTGCTACTTCCATGCCTTCGCTAACACTATTTCCTTGCCTGGAACAGCTCACTGCTCTCTTCCCTGTCTCTTCTGGCATGGATCTGATCAAATCTTCTCTTTCTCCTGTCTTCATTATTGTTATTATTATTTATTTAATTGTTATTACAATATGATTATATTACAATCTAATAGAAGAATTAATGAGTACTACTAGCAGACCTAAGGTATAGGCAAGAGAGATAGTAAAAGGAAATAAAACAGTAGAGAAGCAGGCAAGAAGATAGAAGAAAGACAAGATTTAAAAAAGAAAAGAGCAGATAGGATGAGCAGTACTACCAAACATTATCTTAAGTGCAAACACCTAATGCAATTGGCAAGCCAGAGTAAAGAGTACAATCCCAAATCATTATAGACTTTGGTCACAGGCCAGCCTAAACAACATTTGATCTAATTTGACAGGACACAGTAATGTTCTAACACTGACTAGATGGTTTGCTATCGTTGTGTTTGAAGGTACTTTTGAGAGAAAGATCCTAGAAGATTATTATGTATAGAAGATTACTATGGATTTGACTGTGTTTGCCACTGGAAAGTAGGTGCAGCTGGTAATCAGCATCATAGAATCACAGACTCTTGAGTTGGAAGGAAACTCTGAGGTCACCTAGTTCAAGCCCTACTCAAATCATGAATCTTTTCTGGAACATCATGGACAAGTGATTTTCCAGTTTCAACTCTAAGACCACCAGTGATGGGGACCTCATTCATTTGAACTTTCCTGTTCCTTCCCTGGCAGTCCATTACACTTTCAAGTAGCCTTAATTGTTGAGGGATTTTTCCCCCTTATGTTGAGCCAACGTCTAAAAAAATGACTCCATTTTATTTTAGAAATATGTAGAAGATTGTGGCCTTACTAGTCCTCTAAGCCAGAGATGTCAAACTCCAGACCCACAAAACTCCTAGAGGAGCTCACCCAAATTAAAAGGTAATTGGGAAATGTTTAACAAAGTAAATAAAGATATATTACAACAGAAGTAAAATTAAATTGTGGTTTTCTCAGTCAATATTCTGTCTCAAGGTTTTGAGTTTGATACAACTTTTCTAAGCCACTAATGGTTAATATTAATCATATAGGGTAATATGAAGTATTTAAAGTCATATAAGATAATGCCATTTAAGGTAATACAAGAAGGTGAGAAGCTAATGTCAGAAGCTTCATCTCTCTGTTTTTGTGACTTTGTGACAGCTAAAATGGAAATGAAGGCATTCCCAGAGAGATGAGTTCCTCTGATCAGGATAAAAGAATTGAGAAGCTGACTTTTCCAGGGTTGACTTTTAAATTTATAAAGCTGGATACAGAAGTTCTTTCTCCAAACTTCCCTAATCATTCCCCAGAACTGAGATTTACTGTGCAGGGACAGTTTCTTCCTTTTTGCAGGGCTTCTAAAACAAGTAGGGCAGGGTGAAAAGGAGGACCAATTTACATGGCTCACACTAACTTACGTAATACTTTCCTTCTGACAGCCCAATACATTAGGTTCTAGTGGTAGTATTATCTCCATTTGTACAGGTAAGGAAATAGGCTTAGTTAGGAAGGTGAAGTAACTTGCTCATGATCACAGGGGTAGTATTAGACCTGGGACTCAAACTTATGTCTTCCAACCCTAAGTCCTGTGCACTGCACTGCCTCTTTCACACCATAGAGCTGTGTTCCAGATTCTTAGAATGGCTTCTCTTGCCATAACTTTTTAAGACTCTTCAACTCAGTGCATTATCTTAATTCTCATTAATATGCACAGATATGAATTTCACCTGCTTTATTCATATGTTTGCAGGAACACAGGATGATAGCTAAATTTAGCTTGCTCTTCTTAGGGACTTTGTTCCAAAAATAAATTGTTCAAATTCCCAAGCAGCGATAATCTGGATAAATTAGTTCCAGAATTTTAATTTTCTGCATTTAGTAATGAACCCTCTATACACTGGGCTAAAAATTAAAATAGGCTTTTCTTATAGCCTCTTACATAGTATAGGCTTTCTTTGCCCCAGGGTAACAAAGCATGAAGCTGGAATTTGGAGAAAGATACTTCTCTCCACAGTGACCACCATCCCTGCATCACCGTGAACAAATCAATCATCAATCACCTCCGGGGTCTTGTCCCTAGGGCTCAACTTCTCCCATTGGAATAAGAAGGACATATTCCCACTCATTCTCCCAGCACAATTGCAATCTAGGGTTGGATGTCTCCTAGGCCACCTGCCACTCCTCCTCTCCTCATCCAAATCTCTTCCAGAAGTCAGGGCTCTGCTGTCTCTAACTCATGCAAAATTCTCTTCTTAGCATTCCTCCTTAGGTCTATATACCTTCACTGAATCTCCTTATTTATGTATTAAGCAGCCAGACACTTTGGAGGTCATAAACCTTGAAAATATAGGGGCCTGGAATAGTTTACTGAATCTCCCTCCCTCTGGCAGCAGCCCTGTCTGACCCCATGCCAACAGTGTATGGCTTTATTAACTCAGTTGCTATCCCACAAATTTGCCAAGTTCATCAAAGTAAAAAACTGAGACCAACCTATCTATGCTATGAGTTCAGATGCCTGGGAACTTGTGTGACTATGAGCCAGTCACAACTGCTCAAATGTTCAGTTCTTCATATGTTGAGTAAGTATAAAAAATATTTGTATTACATAAATCACAGCATTGCTGTAAAGAAAATGTTTCATAAACAGCAAATCTTAATGAAGATAAGATGTTAGGATGTCAACCCCATTTTTTGAGTTACCAATTGTCAGGCACAGAGCAAAAGACCACAAGGGGGCAGCAAAGGGCTGCTGTCTGAGTATGTGCATGGCTAACTTTCTCTAAGAATTGGTTTTAGAGAATCTTGCAAGAATAACAACAGTAATAAACTGGTATTTATATAGCAGTTAAAATATATGAAGTTCTTTAAGTACATTATGTGATTTTACCCTCAAAACTACCATTTGAGGGTTGTATTATATGTATTTATAGGCCCCATTTTACAGATAAGGAAACAGACTTTAAATGATTTGCCCAAGGGTTGCAGAGCTAGATCATGTCAGAGACAGGATATGAATCCTGCACTTTGCTGACTCCAGACACAGAGCTCCGCCTTCAGCAAGAGGCCTTTCCTGACTATGCCCCAAAGGCTACAGAACTGTGCATACCCTACAATACCTCTTCTAGGTCTGCATCCCAAAGAGATCATTAAAAAGGAGAAAGGTCTCGCATCTACAAAAATATTTACAGCAGTTCTTTTTGTAGTGGCAAAAAACTGGAAATCAAGGGGATGCCCATCAACCGGGGAATGGCTGACCAAGTTGTGGCATATGAATGTAATGGAATACCATTGTGCTATAAGAAGTGATGAGCAGGTAGATTTCAGAAAACTTTGGAAAGACTTATATGAACCGATGCTGAATGAAGTGAGCAGAACCAGGAGGACATTGTATACAGTAACAGCAGCACTGTTCGATGACTGACTTTGATAGACTTAACTCTTCTCAGCAATATAATGATCCTAGACAATTAGAAAAGACTTCAGATGGAAAATGCTATTCATATCCAGAGAAAGAACTATATAGTCTGAATGCAAATCAAAGCATCCGATTTTCTCTTTGTTTTATTTTTCTTTCTCTTGGTTTTTCCTTTTTGTTCTGATTCTTTTTCACACCATTACTCATGTAGAAATATATTTAATATGATTGTACATGTATAGCCTATATCAGATTCCTTGCTGTCTTAGGAATAGGGAAGGGGAGGAAGGGGAAAAAAATTTGGAATTCAAAATCTTATAAAAATGAATGTTGAAAACTATCTTTACATGTAATTAGAAAAAATAAAATACTAGTGAGTGGGGGGAAATTTTCTTAATTAAAAAAGAGGTCTTTCCTGCCCTCCCCAGGCTAGCACCTTCCCTCTGAGATGATCTCTCATTTATATTGTATATACACTGTATACATCTGTTTTCTCCCCTATTAGAATGTGTAGAATGTGAGCTTTTTGAGGGCAAGGATCATGCTGTAACCTTTCTTTGTATTCCCAAAGCTTAGTATAGTGCTTGGCACATAGTAGGAGCTTAATAAATGCTTGCTAATGATGAAGAATCAGGACAGATTTTTTTGGAGGCCATCTAATCCACCCATATCCACTCAAAAATTCCTACCATAAGATTGCTGACTAGATATCTAAGACTTGTAGTGAGAGGGAATAATTTCATGGATAACTCTATTAGAAAGTTTTTCTTTCCCTCAGATTGAGATCTACCTCTGAATTTCTGCACACATTTCCTAGTTCTGAACCAGGTAAAACAAGTCTAATCTCTCTTCCACTTGATAGTTCTTCATATGCTTGAAAATAGAGATCTTGTCCACTCTGAGTCTTCTCTTCCTTAAGTTAAATACCACCCACCCAGCCACCCCCACCCCATTTCTTCAGTCTGATCATCCAACAGCCCAAACTTGAGACCCTTCACTATCCTGATCCCTCTTCTCCAAGTGATCCCTACATTAGCAGTGTCCTTCCTAAATGGGGCTGAGCACAAAGGTGCAGATATATTTTCACCAGAACCAAGTACAATAGACCTTTCATCTCCTCCTTTGTTCTGGACACAAAGACTTTCTACATAGTCTAACATTGCATTCAGATTTTTGGTTGTCACATTACATTCTTGGTGTGTTTGGAGTGCATTCAAATTCCCCAAATCAATTTCAGACAAACTGTTTTCTAGCCCTGCCTCCTACATCTTGTACTTGTGTATTTGAATATCTGAACCCAAGTGTAACATTATACATTTATCCTTATTAAAATTAATCTTGAAAGATGGCAGACAGAAGCCAGGAAGTTGCCTGAGCTTCTCTCCAGTTTCCCTTGGAAACAACATTAAATCAAACCCCTAAACAGATTCTGGAGCAGCAGAACCTACAAAATGACAGTGAAACAATTAAAATTAATCTTGTTGGTTAGAGTCCAACATAATAGGAGGAAGATCATTTTTATCCCTTAGCCTATGTTACAGTGTAAAAGTTACTGGTTTTAGAGTCAAAGAACCCGAGTTTAACTCCCATTTCTGCTGCCTTACTACCTTTGTAATTTGGGGTAAATAACCTAAACTCCTTGGACTTCAGCATTGTCATTTATAAAATGAGGTTATTAGACTGCATAGCTTGAGTTCCCTTCTAGTTATAACTATATCTATGATCCTAGCTACCCCTCTTATTTTCTGTCATCTGAAAATTTGGTAAGAACACTATCTATGCCTTTAACTAAATAATTGATTAAAAAGTTGAGTCAACAAGATATTGATAAAAAGTCAAGACAAGAAGAATTCTCTAATCACTTATGATGTGCCAGGTACTGTGTTAAGCACTGGGGATACAAAGAAAGGTCAAAAAACAGTCCCTGACCTCAAAGAGCTGCCAGTCTAATTATACAGAGACAACTATGTACAAAAAGGTAATCTACAGGATAAATTGTGAATAATCAAAAAGGGAAGGCACTAAGATCAAGGAGGAACTAGAAAAGTCTTCTTGCAGAAGGTGAGACTTTAGTTGAAACCTGAAGGAAGTCAAGAAAGCCAGGAGGTAGAGATGAGGAAAAAGAGCATTCCAGTCATGGGGGACAGCCAGAGAGGATGCCTAAAAGTGGGAAATGGTTTGCCTTCTCCAAGAAACAGCAAGAAGGTCAGAATCATTTAATTATAGACTACGTGGAGAGGAGCACGGTCTAAGAAGACTGGAAAGGTAGGAAGGGGACATGTTATGAAGCCAATCATAGGATTTTATATTTGATCCTAAAAGCAATCCTAGACATCATTTTTCAGTCAGGTCCAACTCTTTATGACTCCATTCTGAGTTTTCTTGGCAGAGATACTGAAGTAGCTTTGCCATTTGCTTCTCCAGTTCATTTACAGATAAGGAAACAAATGCTAACAGAGTTAGGTGACTTGCCCAGGATCACACAGCTATAGTGTTTGAGGCCACATTTGAACTCAGGTCTTCCTGACTCCAGGGCCAGCACTGTCTCCACTGTGTCACCTAGCTGTCCTCCTAGAAGTAATTGGGAGCCGCTAGAGTTTATTGAACAGGGGGATGATATGGTCAGTTATGGGTTTTAGAAAGGTCACTTTGGTAGCTGAGTGAAGGGTGGACTGTAGTGGGGAGAGACTTGAGGCAGGGAGATTAACCAGAAGGCTATTGAAATAGTACAGGCATGAGGTGATGAGGGCCTGGACCAGGATAGTTGCAGCGTTAAGAAGAGAAAAGGAAGTAGAGAAGAAGACAAAACTCTATTGCCTTTCTTTCCTTAAAATTTCCTAGGATACTTCGAATCTCTCCTTATAACCCCTATCACACTCCCTGCATTATATTTATCTGTTTATATTCCCCTCCTTCCCCTCAGTACCAAGAGAAAGGTCTGACACACAACAAGAGTTAAATGTTAGTTGAACTAAAGGTGTTAGAAATTACTCTGTCCTTCTCTTGAGGCAAAATGCCATCCATATCCAGAGGAAGAACTATGGAATTGGAACACAGAATGAAGCAGACTATTTTCTCTTGTGTTATGTTTTGATTTGGTTTGGTTTTTCTCATGTTTCTCCCATTCATTTTAATCCTTCTATTCCACATGACTAATATGAAAATGTATTTAATAAGAATGTATGTGTAGAACCCATATAAGACTGCATGCTGTCTCGGGGGGGGGGGGGGAATCTAAAACTTATGGAAGTGATTGTAGAAAACCGAAAACAAATTAACAGTATTTTTGAAAAAGAAATTACTCTGTCCTTTACATTTTCCAAGGTCTAGTAGGAAGACAGCCAGTCTAGGAATGAGAGAACTTGAGTTCAGATCCTGACTCTGACACTTGTTCATTCCCATGACGGCAGACAAGGCAATTTGCCCCTCTGATTTTCAGTTTTCTCCTATATAAAATATAAGACTTCTCTTCCTGGTTTACTGTGATGTCAGCTGGATGGGAACCAGTCTCTAACCTGCAGGCGACTGGAGCTGAACAGAACAGCCTGGAGACAGCAGTTAGGAATCAAACAGAAGTTTAATTTCAAAGTGGGGAAAACAGTTTGCAAGCATCCCTAGTGGGAGGGACCTGCTTTAGTGTGGGGAGATCTCAAAACTTATACCAATGGCTTTGAAGAGAGTTGTAGCCCTGACAATGAGTGGTAACAGCAACAATGTAACAAGTATGGCTCATAGCAGACCATCCTGACCAGAGCATGGATACAGCACACCCTAGTTTGAGCTCAGAGAACACTCGATGCTGGTCAAAGCGACACAATGATTATATGAAACAATTCTGGGATTTTGCTGTGTCTGAGATCATTCGGAGGGTGAGTGCAAAGTTCTGTTGTTATGCCAAGCTCAGGGTACAGTTTGCTTGAGAGACCTTTACTCTGGAAAACAGGGTGTCTCCTAACATCTTGAGTGAGAAAAGGGTTTAATAAAGCTTAAAATGTTATCAAATTCAAGTTCCCTGAGTCTATAGAGGGATTCATTCTTTGCATTTGCTTCCTCCTATCATAGTGCATGAAATAAGTGCTTAATAAATGTTTGACTCATGGGTGGAAATGAGAGCTATGACTAATCTTACCTTCCAATCAACAATCCATTTTAATAGGGAGCAAAGGGGTGAATCCCAGAGCTGGGAGGGACTCCAGGGACCATTCAGTCTAACTGGTACCTGAACCCAAACCTCTCTGCAACACACTCAATGCATATTCATCCAGCCCTTGCTTGAAGAACTCCAGGGAGGGGAAATCTACCTCTAGAGGCTGTTTAGCCATCCCACATAGCAGGTAAGCTCTAATTACCAACAAATTTCGTCTTACAGTAAGATTGAATTTGCTTTTTTGTCAAGTTCCCACACTGCTCTTAGTTCTGCCTTCAGACCCTTTAGATCCTTGAAGTCAGCCCCAGACTTGTCCAGGCTAAGTATTCTTTTACCTAATCCTCCAGGTCTGGAAGGCCTTGATTATCTCTAATTGCATTATTTCAAGATGAGCTGAAGGGACTGTATAGGGCTGGGTAACTTGAAGGATAGTCTTCCTTCCTGGATCCTGAAATCGCCACAAATAGGTCCTGATCCCAACCAAGAAAGTGGGAATCCCAGCAGATTCATACCTTTTCAAAGAAAAAATAAGTGGAAAACTTGCAGCCTGCTACAATTTGTGTGTGTTACCTAATCTCTTCTGAAGGAAGAAATCTCCTGGCTTTATGGGGAAGAGAATTATCTCTTCTTGAATAAGGAGGACTGAGTATGATAACCTGCCGCACCTCATCCTGTGTGACAGGATTTTCTGTAAGGAGCCAATTTAGCAATAAGGAAGGCACTGCATAACCCCAATTATTCTAAAAGGGAAATGGCAAAAGTACACGCTACTTAGGGTTGTGGCTTCAGGGGGAAATAGTTCTTCACCAAAGTAGAGAAAGTTCAGTTGCTCCTCCATCCCCCACCCCATAGCCTTCCACCTAACTAGCAAAGGAGACCTGACTTCTCCACCTACAAAATGGGCAAAGAGGAGAATTAGTTATCTTTCAGATTCCATTTGAAGACCTCCAGAGATGGGGAACTCATTATCTCCTGAGGCTTCAATTAGCTCTAGTCAATAGGTAGTTCTTCATCATACCTTGCTAAAATTTGCCTCCCCAGATTTTGCTACTAGTAGTCCTAGTTCTGCTGATGAAGACCAAGAAAAACAAATATAATCCTTTTAAAACCCATCAAATAATTGAAAGAGATGATCATGTGCCCCCTTCTTTTCTCCATGCTCTTCAGAACCTTCATGGCCATCCTCTGTACATATTAGATCTTGTCATTGTGTAATCTCATGGCCAACCCTGGACACACTACTTCAGATATGTTCAGAAGCACTGTCTTTGGAAAGTGTACTTTGCAGCAGGGTTTGAAACAAGATGGATGAATGGATCATAGAACCTAGGGTGGATAGAACATGGATCTATTTAGACAGATCTGGAAGGCCCTACTTCACATCTCCACAGGACACTGTAATTTCTATCTCTGTGGAGAGTAAGAGAGTGATCTTGACTGGGTCATCACTCCTTAGCTTCCTCTCCAGGCCTTGAAAGGAGTATCATGCTACAGTTAGATCTATCACAATCAGATATTAGAAATATAGAGGTTTAATGCTAATAGGTGTTCAGGATAAAAGCTACCTTCCCTCATTTCATGGAGGACAGTGAGCAGACCTTTGTCTAAGAGAATAACAACTTAATCTTGGTTGGCTTAGCTCCTCTCCCACCAAACATAACATAAAAAATACTTATAGAGAGTGGGCAAATGTGTTTATCAAAATAATCAGTAAAACAGAAATCTAGAAAGCCATATAAATCACTCTAGATAATAGAATACAAATGAATAAAGTGAGGTTATATGACTTGGGTGCAATGTGAAGTCTTAGTTTAACCAAATAGAAAACCTGAGATGTCCAATCAAAGATATCACCTGAGGAGTCCTCTCTTAGCAATCTCTGGAGAAACAGGCACTGAGAATCAAGGGCTATATTGGGTTACCAGCTTTCACCAAATGCCTAGCTCTGGGGACGTCTCCTATTCATCATTTAAAATCAAACTTCCTCTCTTTTCCTGTCCTATCTTTCCCTCCTTCTGCATTTATTCTCATACAAGAGTTTCATTTCCTCATGCTTGCTATACACAATGATGTCATAGGGAGATCCTTCAAGGGACCACTAAGACCATTTAAGTGAGATGTTACACTTTTCATAATACAGCCCAAGATCTTTGGAATTATTATTCCCATTCAGAGTGAAAACATTTGAAGTCTAGAGTCATTTGTTTAGTTATTTTTAGCACAATGTTAATGAAATCAAGGTAACAGATTTGAGCTCTGTCGGACCAATTAGCTTCCTGCCGGGATCATATTTTATGTTAATAACTAATTCATTAAACTGGCCAAAAGGGTGATTAGTTAAAATGATATGAATAACTACCTATACTTTAATGAATCAGGGATATCATCTATATACATATTCCCTTCAATCATATAAAAGTTAATGCATCCATGCTATCTCATTCTATATGACTCTTGTCCATATCCCCTCATAACTTGTCTGCAGAGGGTCCACCCAACATAATAAGAATCTTCCTATAGTTTTCTTGCCACTGTGTGGATACCAGTGGACATTGCCTTTTCAAACAATATTCTTTGCTCTTGCCACATGACCAGCCCACCTTCTTTTCTATTTTTTAAAACACATATATATTATTGTATGTGGATATGTATATATGTGAATATATACATATATAAGAACATCACCAAAGATAGGCATACATGCTTATATGTATATAGACATATATGTATATATACAGGTGTACATATTGGCGTCTATCAAGATACATACATATCTATATGTGTATGCACAAATGTGTATATATACATATATACACACTTATGTGGGTATGTATCTATTTTTAGTGATGTCCTTGACATTGCTGCTTTTGATCAAGTCTTAATTTGATAATGTGCTGCAACCAATGTACACCTACAAAGTCACTTTCCGTTGCCCCTTCAGTGATCTGCACCTATAATTCTTTGGAAATAGTGTTATATGTGACTTACAGCAAACAAGGTAATTGATAATTATTGTCAGTAGCAAAATAGACCTTTGTCTGAGGGCCAAGTTTAGGGTGGTAAGAAACACTGTACAATTTCTCAAAGACAATCCAGTCTGCTTTCTTCTTTTTATTCAGTCCTGGATCCAGATCACTTTGCATGTAATGTCCATCCAAAATATAGTTACTGATGGACGGATTCTATGGGTTATCTTTTCAACTGTGTGTCATGGTCTGAACAACAAACATTTTTCATCCACTCATTATTTTCAGCATGGATAGCTAAACTAAACTATTTTTAATAAATATGAACTCCATTTAGGAGACCCAAAGAATGACAGGGCTTGATGCAATCAGCATGACATCATCTACAGCCATGACCATCTTGATTATCTCACCACTGGAGGGAATCCCTCTTCAATTTGGACTCTACAGTAGATATGCTTCAGAATAGTGTCAAAAACTTTTGGCAAGAATAAGCCTCGCTATTTTATGCCTCAATTGATATAAATGATCAAAGAGTTCATAGAATGAAGTTCTCTTGGTTTTTACGTTTTCCAAAGACTCATTTAATTTTGACATACATATGGTAGATATCTTGTTGGAGGACAGCCTCAATGGCAGCATTTTTCTCTACCAGATTAAATCCTTCCTTGTAGTCATACACAACAAGCACAGTGGAATCTTCCTATACTTTTCAGTCAATTTGTCAGACTGTTCAGGTGAGACCTTCTATACAATGATGTGTCACATCTTAAAAGTTTGAGAGTTACTGGGTATTTAATTATTTTATTAATAATACTAGCATATTACTAATAAGATGAACCAGTGATGCTCTTAAATGCCAAAGACAAATCATGGGGTGGACTCACAGTTTACATGCCCTTGGAAGAGTGGGTGTTCCTGAGGGTGGCAATCAATACTGATTGGTTAACAATTAATGAAAGAAAACTAATATTACAGAGAGAGGTGGACCTATTCTAATGAGGGGCTGGGTGTGTGGGTGGGGGAAAGTAACTTTGATTATATCATTTATCTATAAACTGCCCAGCCTTGAACAATCCAATGGAAGAATTTAGCCCTACCTATACACCTATACCTGTGTAGAGAATGATGGCCTTCCCCATCTATGTGAGGTCTGACCAAGATTCAAGAGAAAGTTAATTCAATCTCATTATCAACGATGTCTTTCAGAGACTGAGACTTAAAATGAATACTTTAGAAAAAAAGAGGAACTCAGGACCTCCTCAAATCATTGCTTACTAATAATCATTTCTCTCGGAGAGCACAAACCATCACTAAAGTTTAAAAGAACATGTCAGCTCGTTGGTGAGTTAGTATCACATTATAATATAGGAAAGGCAGCAATTTCTACATGTATGTTCAAGCTAACTTTAGGGAGGATTAAATTGATTATTCTCATCAGTTTCATAGATATCCCAATTAGTTCTTGGAGGAATTCATCATATCTGCTGATGAGTACTTCATGATTGTCCAAAAAGTTATATTTTACGTCATGGTAGACAATTCCTCCAGGATGCCCTAGATAAATATGGGTTCTCTTCGGAAATTCAAAGTATTTGAAATTATTTGAGAAAAGTGATGGGAAGACATTAGTATAATGAACATGAAGACCATTGGAGAACATGCTGAAAATCATATCTAATATGAAGTTGACTTTCTCTTCTGCATGCATATAGACCAAGTCTTTAACAGTATTGTGGTTTCATGGTGTGTTGTGGGGGTCATCTCAAAAGAATTCACAGATGCAGACCATCTCCAACATAAACAAAGACATTTATTGATAATTATGTTCTCCAGCAGGCTGAGTTACAAGAAGGAACCTCCAACTTCCATAAGACAAGACAGGCAATTTTATAGTGTAATAGTGCTGATTATGTAACAGGAAATATGAATATTAAAAAGGCAAGATAGATCAAGGGAGTAGGTAACAGGGAAAGGGTCTGAGCCTTGGTGGAACTGTGCATGTGATTATTCATAATGCATACCCAAAAAAACTCATTTGGGGGGTCATGGGTGCCTGAAAACGATATTATAATAAGCCTCTCTATGTCATAAATTCTCCTAAAGGACACCTTTTGCTATTACTGTACAGGCATCTACTTAGGAAAAGTCCCTTCTATTGTTTTGGGATTCACATCCTGTTCAATCAGCTTAGTGGTGCTACTTTCTGATTGGCTGGCTATTGTGATCCTGTCTGAGATTAGATGGATGTGATTGTGGTTGAGTGAATGGACACACCTGCTGTTTTTTGTGAAAAAATATGAGTTGATGGACACACCTGCTATTTCTGCGAGAAAAATGAGAATTGGATGTGGGGGCAGTGGCTAGCTAAGAGGCAGTGACTAGGATTTCATCGCATGGACACATGTACTGTTCTAGTGGAGCATATTTGGGATATTGGGTCTAGGGGGCTGTGGTGTGGTTAAAACCAGATTGTGTGGTCAAATCAAAACATGCCTGCTGTTCACTGAGGCCCATAAGGAAATTAGAATATTGAGGCTGAGGGAAGCTTTATTAGAGTTCCATGAAGAGTACCTTTGGGGTGGAGACCCCGAAGGAATCTGTAGCACAGCTCCAAGAATAGTAGTATAAAGACCTTTATCAGCAGCATGTATGTATTGGGATGATGGAGAAATATTATCTACCATGAGGTCATTTTTGGTGGCACTCTCTTTTGGGTTTTAAACCTCACTCAGGAGTGATTTAAAGGAACCCTTCAGGATTAGAAAAACAACACCAGAGCTGTGTGGCATGATGAAAGTCACTTAAACAAATATTTCTTTTTAAACAAATCCACTAAAATACTATCACCAGAATATTACTGGGATTATCATATTGGCAACAATTCAGTTATTAAAGTGGTCAGGATTGTTTGGCAGACAAAACAATTTGATATCATTAGAAACAAATCTTTGTACATTTGATTCAGTTTGGTTTTGAAAATAAGTGGAAAAGACGATCTGAAAACCTTTTCTATTGAGTCTTCATTTAGTCATTCAACAAATACTTATTAAGTGTTCACTATGGATACAACACCATGTTGGGTGTTTTACTGGTCAAAGTGCTATGAAAAATTTGAAAATGAATAGATGGCTCATTTGGTGAGGGGGAGAGAGAATACTTTAGACAGTTGGTCCTTGAAGAAAGGGAGAGAGATCTACAAAGTCCATTCTAGCAAAGGGGACAGAATAAGCAAAAAGGAGCTGGAAGAGGAAAGAACAAAAGAGAAGAGAGAGTATTCTACAGCCAGAATGTAGAATATTTGAAAGGGAGTAAAATAAAATAAAGCTGGACCTGTAGGCTGGAGCCAGATTGCCCAGGACTTTGAATGCCTGTCAGTCATTTACACTTCATTCAAAAGCCAATGAGGAACCTTTAACAGTTTCTGAGTAGTTTCTGATCACAGTAATGCATTAGGAAAATTAGTCTGATAGCAGGAGGCTATTACTGTATGCAATCTTAGTCTCCAAGGAAAATTCTGAAATCCTAGGACTTCAATCTAAGCAAACATATTTAAAGAAAAGCTAGTGAATATATATATGTGTGTGTGTGTGTGTGTGTGTGTGTTTATATGATAAGATCAGTATGTTTTAAGAAAAAATAATTTATCTTCTTACATATCTTGAATTATATTATAGATCGTGAAGAGTAACCATTTAAATTTTTGTGAACTGTTTGTATTATGGATTTCAAGCAATACTGTTTGGAGGAGAGAGCAAGAAGGGAATCAGAAACTCCCCTAGCAGCTTCCTGACCCCATGAACTTTTACATCAAGTTAAGCAATTTCTTTTTTTAAGGATTAGAATCTTTATCCCTTTTTCTCATAAATCTGGTCTAAGATATGCCAAAATTGAGGTGGTTTCACATTATGACATATCATCTGCTTTTACCGTTGTGAAAGCCTCTTTCTTCTTTGTAAGGCAAAGAGAAAATAAATAAATAACCAGCAAGAGTTAGATAGCAAAAGGAAGGAGGAAACATTTTTTTGATCTTTCCTAAGTAGTTCACAGCCAGATGAAGTAATGACATAGGTGGCAAAGAATCCCTTGAGGAATTTACGTGTCATAGAAGGTGACCTCTGGGTGGTGGAACCAGATTTCAATGCAGAATTTATGGCACAGTCTTTGTATGAGTCCATTTGAATACATACTGGATTTTTTTTTTAATGTTTTTTTGTTCAGACCTCTGATTTCATCAGGTGAGGAAAGTCTCTTTCCTGTTTCATATTAGCAACTGTTTGGCAACTTAGACCACTGAGAAGTTAAGTGATCAACCTAAAGTCACATAGTCAATATATATCGGAGATGGGACTTCAACCCAGTTCTTCCTAATAGCTCTCTATACACTATGGAACATTACCTCTGAGAGAGATGATAGAAAGTTAGATAGAAAGATAGATAAACAGATAGATGATAGATAGATAGATAGAATGATAGATAGATAGATAGATAGATAGATAGATAGATAGATAGATAGATAGATAGATAGATGAGAGAGAGAGAGAGAGAGATCTACATAGGTATAGCTAGATATAGATATAGATAGAATATAGATATGGAGACAGGGAGACATAGATAGGTGGTACATTAGGAAGCTGGTGGTTCAGTAGATAGAGCATCAGACCTGGAGTCAGGAAAACCTGAGCTCAAATTTGATCTCAGACACTTACTAGCTGTGTGACCCTGGGCAAGTCACTTAACTTTTGTTTGTCTCAATTTCTTCAACTGTAAAATGGGGATAATAAAAGTACCTACCTCTCAAGGTTATTGTGAGGATCAAATGAGATAACTGTAAAATACTTGGCACAGTACCTCTCATATAGTTAAGTGCTATATAAATGTTAGCTAGTATTATTAGATAAAATATAGATGTAGATGCTGTTAAAGCTTTAAACTTTATTAATGCTTTGGGGATATTGCACACATAAACACATACACATAAGTATACACACATATGTGTAAACTTATGTTTCCATGTTTGTATTCCACTAAAGTCCTCTTTCAGTGCTTCATCCTGTCATGGAGGTGATGCTGCACTTACAAAGGTCATGCCAATAAATAGCACATCCTCGCAGATCCTACTAAGCTAAAAAGAGCTTCTGATGATGGACTGTGTGTCTCTCGACTAATGATCTAGCTAAGCATAAAGAAGCTATCACTAGAAAACTGGACAACCAGGGTGGCGTTGAGGTTGAGGCAGGGGAGGGGGGAGGTTCTGGCCACAGCAACTGATAAAATAAATCATCCACTAAAGATTTGTGTTCAGCGCTAATGAAGGGAGCATCCACACTCACCAAATCTTTTCAAGTTTTATGGAATGGGACACTAGAGATGGTGTCCATTGACTGGCAACAGGTTCTGAGATTCTCTCCACCTGAGCCACTGGGAGCCATAGGGCTGGAACCATGACTAAAAAGACTTTCTTCACATCCTTAAGAAGTGAGAAATTAAAATCTCCCAAGAGAGACAAAAATGGGGCAAGGGTGTAGAGGGAGGGCATAACAGGAAAAAATAAATTATGAAAGACAGGGTGACAGCATTTTGAGGAGGGATATTCAGTACTATCACTACTGCTGCTCTTACTGCCATTGCCCTAGGTCAGCTGGAGGGAGGACTCTGGGAAAGAATTTTTCTTTTACCCCTGTTTGGTGAGAACTAAAAATGGTAAAGCTCTCACTTTCTTGTCTCTTACCTTACCTTGGCTATCTTTGCTAAACCAGTCCTGTATATCCCATTCCGTACTTTCATTAAAAGTCTGTTTACTTTCTGTATTTTGTTTTGCCATGTGTATCTAAAATAGGAACCAGTTTATATAAATTGCATTCTTGATGTGTTTATGAATCTGTGTCCTTGAGGGAAGTAAAATCAGGTAAACTAGAAGATATAGAAAAAGAGGAGGGTTTTTTTTTCTTATCTACTCTGATCATCAGCTAGGAACTCCAGACAATCTGAAGAGGCTTTCTTGATAATTAGTATTATAATTCCCCCCAAAATGGGACTGGGGATTGGGGGCATTAAATGAAACCAGACCTTCCTGAACACCTCAAGGCAAGAGAAAGTGAATCAATATGATTTAAGGGAAAGGCACTTGGGAAATAGAGTCTTTCCCTTAAATACCCTCTGGGGTACTGGTCAGGGCAACTTTCCCTTCCTATTGTTCCAATTCAGAAGTAGGTTCAATGAAACCCCTTCCCACTTTCCCCTGGATTGGAGCTGAAGGCATCAAATAAAGAAAGGTCTAAAGAGAGGATTTGGAAAACTGAGGCTCTGCTCTCCTCATCAAGGGTAGGGGCCACAGAGGACAAGAAGCTATTTCTCTTCCTTAGACAACCACTACCAACTACCTCAGTCCCTGTTAGAATTGAAATATAAATATAGTCATATAATCTCAAACATTTTGAAGTATAAATTAATCAACCGTACTTGAAAGATGAAACCATATTAGTCCTGTTCCTTTATTTAGTGATCCAGTGTGATTAAATTACAGTGTGATTAAACAGTGATTTGAGAGAAGAGGACAGTATGTAATTGAACTGGTTAGCTATTGCAGTGGTATTAAACTCACATAGAAATGGGACCACTAAACTACACTAAGGATCCCTGTAGGCAATATACTGTCTTAGAAAACTACATATTAACATTATCTATGTTCTATTATATTTTATTTTGTCAAATAATTCTCAATTAAACGTTAATCTGCTTCCAGCACAGAGACTGCAGCCTGTAGGCCAGGTGTTTGACACCTCCGAACTATGGAATCAAGATTGTGAAGGAGGGAAAGCAAAAATTGAATAAGGGCGATCCTAGGAGAGTACAGAGGAGTGAAGGGATTACAGATCACTCTGAGAGTGAAGGATCTAATGAGAAGGGGCTGTGTTTGTCCTTCATTGTTGAAAGGCAAAGAGAGAGACGGAAAGATGGGAGTTTATTGTCTGATAAAGGAATTTCAGAGTTTATAATCTTACTTGAGTGAAATTGGAGATGTAGCCATTTCTATGCGCAGCTGAAATAAATTAGAGGAGGAGGTCATGGGAGTTATTATTGTTGGAAGGAGGAATAAAAAAGAGAGAGAGAAAACTTCACCCCAACTGACCAATATAATAACCAAATCTAGCATGAAATTCAGGCTTGCATATCCAAAGTCTCCCACCTCTGCAAAGAGGAAGTGCTTTTTTATATCTTTTGGGGTGGCTGGGCTTGGTCATTATAACTCCACAGCATTCAATTTCTTGGAATTTTTTTTTTAGGGGATTGGAGGGATTGTTGTTTTTTGATTTGTAGAAATTGTTGTTGTCACATTATCTGTTATTTTCCTGGTTCTGTTTACTTCCCGATGCATCAATTCAAATATGTTCACTGTGTGTCAAGTTTTTGTTTCCTTTTACTAGTCATTAAATAATAGAAATGTTTTATTTAGTTGGACTTTCTTGAGGGCAAGGGTTAAAGGTCATACTCTCTTTTGCTTTTGTCCATGTATTTAAAATTTTGTTAAAATTTGTTGATTTTTAAAATATTATTAGAACTAGAAGATCTTTAGTATACTATATAGATACTATATTGAGCATTTTCTGGAAGGAAATAAAATTAATTTTTAAAAAATGAATAAATTATATTTATGAAGTACTTTAAGATTTGTAAAGAACTTTCCTCAAAATAACTTTATGAGGGTATCATTATTATTCCTGTTTTACTTATGAGAAAACCATGACTCAGAGAGGTTAAATAAATTGCTTAAAATCATGTAGCTAATACGTTTTAGAGGGAGGATTTTAACCTGGATCTTAATTGATCCCTAGTCTAGCATTTTAGAATAATGCGGATGGGTTGCAATCTGCAAAAGAGAGTGGAATGTCTACCTTAAAGAGATCACAGAACATCAAAGGAAGACCTTGAGATCTAAGACAGGTTCTCTTTCACAGAACTTTGACAGAAGAGTAGGAATATTCAGCTAAAACCTTGATAAACAAGTATTGCCAAAAGGATTGGTGCACATTACAAGTGGAATCTAAAGCAGATTGGATATTCCCCCAAGGCTCTGCCCTGTTCCCTCTTTCTCTTTTCTCTCTACATTTTCTCTCCCTTGGTGATCTCATTAACTCCCATGGGTTCAATTATCATCTCTATGCATACAACTCCCAAATCTATATAACCAGGTTACTCCCTCTCCACACTACCAACTAAACTAAATGCCTGCTAGACATCTCAGTCTTTCAAACTCAGTATGACCTAAATGGAATTCATTATATTTTCTCCAAAAGCCACAATGTCCTTCAAATTTCCCCATTTCTATTGACCTTCTATTCATCTGGGCTCAAAAATTTGGTGTCATCCTTGATTCTTCCATCTTCTTCAACATCCTTTATCCAATATGTTGCAAATCTTGTTGATTCTACCTCCATAAGACATCTCATACCCATACCCATCTCTCTATTCAAATAGATTAGTTCAGGCCCTCATCATCTTTCACTTGAGCTATTAACTGTTCTTTCTGCTTCAGGTCTTTCCGTTCTCCAATTCATCCTCTACTATCAAATTGATATTCTGAAAACATAGATCTGAACACATCTCTCTCCCACACCCTCCCCCCAAAATCTTCATTTATTCTCTCTTGCCTTTGACAAAATATAAACTCATCTTAGCATGTAATTTTTTGTTGTTCAGTAATTTTTCAGTCCAGTTCAACTCTTCATGACCCTATTTAGGGTTTTCTTGCCAAAGATACTGGAGTGGTCTGCCATTTCCTTCTCCATCATTTTGCAGATGATGAAATAGAGGCAAACAGGGTTGAGTGACCTTCCCAGGGTCACACAGTTAGTAAGTATCTGAGGCCACATTTGAACTCAGGACTCCAAGACCAGCACTCTACCCACTGCTTCACCTACCTGCCCCCTTAGCATATAATTGACTCCCATCTATCTTTCCTTTGTTACTCATAGTATTCGCCTTTCTGAACTTTGTTCCAATCAAATTGACCTACTGTTCCCCTCCATAATATAGTGTCTTCAGACTCTATGCTTTAGCACAAAAGATCCCCTCCCCTCATATCTGGAATGCATTCTCTTTTTACCTCTACCTCACAGAATCCCTGGCTTCCTTCAAAGCACAACTCACGTAGTTCTGGTTCTGTGATGATCATCTTTATTCCTTCATCCCTACCCCTGTTATTGGCACTCTCTGCCTCTGAAAATTATATATACGAATAAACATGTATATGTAAGTTACTCTCTCCCTTTTAAAAACTACATATGCATATATATATATATATATATATATATATATAGGTATAGCCACAGGTTCACACACATATACCATAACATGTACACATGTTCACAGGTATAAACATGTACCACACATAATGTATGTATTATATAACATATATGATATATATTTATTCACTTACATGTTATATTCTCCAGGTAGAATGTAAGTTTATTGAAGGCAAGGACTGTTCTCTTATGCACATAATTCCTAACACAATGCATATAATAGGTGTTTAATAGATGTTAGCTGAATTGAATTGGTAAAAAAAAGAATGAGCATTGATTCTGGAGTCTGAAGGCAGCTCAGCCACTTACCGACTGCCACGTCTTGACTAAACCCCTTCCTTTCTCTGCTCTCAGTGGCTTCCTGCAAAATGAGGAGAATGATATTTCATACTGCACTCCTTACAGGATTTTTGTATAGATCAAACGAAATCATGTGTGAAAAATGCTCCGAATCTAAGTTTTAACTTATCTAATTTAGTCACAGTTTAACTCTTCTGTCTTCCTTTGACTTTCATTATTATAACAAAAGTTGTCAATACATGATGGTGGACATTAGATGCAAGTAACTTTCCAAAAAAAAAAGGAACTCCTTCTTCCCTAGCTAACGTGTTCCCAGCTAATAGCATCACAAAATGTTGCCTGCATTATTCGAATGAGATCTCATAATTTAATTGAACTTGGAAAAGCTGAGTGCCCATTATGTGAAATGCACTGTACTAAGCCCTAGGTGAGATATAAAGATTAAAGCCATAATCACCACTCTCAAAAACTCTACAATCTCAGGATAGGTATAGAAGAAGAAAGAAAAGATAGTATGACATAGTCAAAAGAGGAATGGACTAGGGAGGGAGGGGAATGCAAGATGGCAGAGTAAAAGCAGGGTCTTAATAGAACTCTCCCCCCAAATCCCTCAAAAAACCTGTAAAAAATGATCTAAACAAATTCTAGAACAGTGGAAGCCACAAAATGACAAACTGAAGCAAATTTCCAGCCCAAGACAATCTGGAAAATTGACAGGAAGGGGAGCCCAGTTTGGCTTGGCCACTGCTGAAGGGGAGGCTGCTTCTGGAGCCCTCCACATAACAAAGAGCTCAAAAGTCAAGTAATTGGCTGGGAAAATGAGCAAAGGAGAAAAAGAAACAGATGATAGATTCTTACTTTATCTCTGTGAAGAGGTATTTTCTTACATCATTGATGATGAGGAAGATTAAAATATACAACCAGAAGAAGATAACATAGCCAACAGCCTGCATCCAAAGCCTCCGAGAAAAAAAAAATATCAAAAGAGGAATGGACTTGCAGTTAAAGGACTGTGGAAAAGAACATTTGTTTGAGACCATGTCTGAGAATGGAATCTGTATTTACAATATGATAAACATTTATTAAGTGTCTACTACGTGCCAAATACTGTGCTAGGCACTAAGAATACAATTTTTTTTTTTAAAAGACAGTCCCTCCCTACAAGGAACTTACAATCAAATGGGGGAAGATAACACATTAAAAGGAAGTGAAAAGCCAGAGTGCATCATGATGATGGTGGAGTCAAAACCAAGCAGATTAGCAAAGGAGGAGACTGAATTTTGAGTCTTCTATAAAGGAAGGCTATGGGAGAACTACAGTTAGAAATACATGAATAATGATGGATTTTGGGTCAAAAATTGAGTACATTGAACAATGGCAGGTAAAAATATGTTTTTGTAGAGTCTTTCAAATTCAGTCAAAATGCTTTGAAATGGAGAAAAATAGAAAACTGGCTAAATATGTGCAATAAATTAGATTAGAGGATAGTTAAAATATAAGAGGAATACTAGCAGTGGAGATGTCCATAAAGTCACAAGAGACAAAAATCTTAAAAAAAAATAATCATATTCACTAAGACTCTATCATCCACTCAACAAGCATTTATTAAGTGCCTACTGTGTCCCAGGTGCTGTGCTAAGCTAAGATCATACTTATGTTCTTAACATCATAGGATCAAAAGTATGAGAAATAAGCAAAGTGGACTAGAGATGTTGAGAAAAAGAAGAATGTCCAGCCTTAAGTGTCTTGGGAACTGCTACTACTATACAAATATTTATAATAAGTAGAATGTATATCACAATTTAAAATTTATACATCATATATATATTATCACATTTTCTTATTTGATTGACTAGAACCCATGAATGGAATATGACTTTAGGAGAATATGTTTTATTTAAAAAGTATAGCATAGGTAAAAGTGGGAGGGGCAAGGTAGAGGGGCAAGGTGCAGTAGTAGTGTATATTAAGAAAGTAGACTAATTTGAGAAAATTCAGGAAGTAGATGGGGGAAGCATGCTAGAAAATACTATGGATCTGTTTCCTTATCTACATATAAAATGAGAGTGGTTGGACTTCATGATCTCTAAGGGTCTTTCCAATTCTAAAGCTATGGTCCCATGATCCAATAATCCTATGAAGATTAAAGGAAGAAGAAATAAAAGAGATACTCTCATCAAACTAGGGTAGAATTGCCAAAACAGAAAGAAAAGATGAAGAGTGGAAAACAGATCACTAATAGGATATGCTGGGATAAGTCAATTACCTGGATGTGCTTTAGGGAATTTCTCTATGCCAAAAATAGAGCAGCCAGTACATTTTTTACTTGCCTCAATCATAATTTTATCCTTCAAAATATGGGTATGGAAACAAGTAGAACTGTTTTTTCTGGATGAGGCTCACCAACAAGGAGGAAGCAGTTACTGAAGTAGAAATGATAGGAATCTTTTGGGAGGAGTAACCATTCCATCTTGGAACATGACAGAGAAGGAGAAAAAACTGGATATAGACATGGACCCAATGCTTTGAGGGAGCAAATTTTAAAAGGTCAGTCCATCAAAAACGTGTTCCCTACCCTGGATGAGACTGGAAATGTAAGGGGAGGGGAGAGTTAGTTTATGAAAGGATTTGAATGCCAAACAGAGGCATTTGTATTTGATCCAGAAGGTGACAGGGAGCCACTGGAGTTTATTGAGTATGAGAGTGACATAATTAGGCCTGTGCTTTATGAAAATCCCTTTGGCAGTTGAATGGAGGCAAGACTGGAGTGGGGAAAGACCTGTGGCAGGAAGATTAACAAGCAGACTATTGAAATAGTCTAGGCATGAAGTGATGAGTGTCTACAGGAGAGTGGTGGAAGTGTCAGAGGAGAGAAGATGGATCATTCAAGAGATATTTCAAAGGAGAAATCAACCTTGGCAGAAGATTGGATATGGGACAGGTGGGGCGGGGGGAGACTGTGAAAGAGAGTGAAGAGAGAAGGATGACACGGAGGTTGCAAGGCTGGTGGATTGGGACTATAGACAGTTAAGAGTGAGAGAAGAGGAAATGGAGGCACTTTATTGTAGATGGCCTTCTCAAAGAGTTTAACCACAAAGGGCAGAAGAGAAATAGGATAATAGTGAAGGCTGAAGGATCAAGTAAGGGTGTCTTGAAGATAAGGGAGACATGGACCTATTTGTAAGCACTAAGAAAGGAACCAGTAGACAATGAGAGACTGAATATATGTGAAAGAATGGGTATGACAGTGAACAATGTGTTGGACCAAATGAGATGGAACAGGATAGTTTGTGCAAGTAGAAAGGTTTGTCTTGTCGAGGAATAGGGCCACCTCCTCAATGGAGACAGAAATGAAGGAGAAGAATGTGCCAGAAGGCACCAAAGAGGCGTAAAATGAAGAAAGGGAGGAAGAGAAAATTCATGGAAAATGGTCTCAATTTTTTAAAAATATAAGTCAAGGTTCAGAGAAACATGAATTAGAATCTTATAGACTAAAATTCTATAAAGGAAGTCAAGCTAGAAAGGAGCATGAAATTCTGAAGACACAAAGAATAACAGCTTCAGTGAAGAAGAAAAAAGAGAATCATCCAAAGAGATAGGTATAAAACAGAGTAAATTCATCAACCAACCTAGATTTTTTATTTAATTTTTTATTCTGATTTTGATGAGCAGCAAAAGAGAACATTTCAATATTTAAAGAGGTGCAGAAAAAAGGATTATATGATAAATTCAACATGTTGTCTTCTTTTCTTTTTTTTAGGGCAGTCAGGGCTAAGTGACTTGCCCAATGTCACAGAGCTAGCAAGTGTCTGAGGCTGGATTTGAACCTGCCTCCAGGGCTGCCCCTCAACATGTTGTTTTCAAAGCTCTCCTTCTAGTTATTTTTTCTCTCTATCTTCTGCATGTTAAGAAAAAAATGCTTCAATGATCCTTTTTTCATGCTTTTCTTCTTTTTTTGACAACACTATCACTAACTCCTTTCTTACCCACCCACGAGCAAACAAAAGAAACACAAATCATTCTAACAAACATAATCAAGCAAAACAAATCCACACATTTTCCATGTCCAAAATTGTGTGTCTCATTCTCCATCCTGGGACTATTACCCCTCTGTCAGGAGGTATGTCCCATAAATCTTCATTAGTCCCCTAAAGTCAAGTTGCTCATTGCAGAGGTCAGAATTCTTAAGCCTTTCAGAGTTGTTTTCTTATCAATCAATCAATATACACTTTTTAAAGACCTACAAAAAATTAAAGAGCAGGTAACAGATGAATCCAAAATCATGACAGAGTAATACACGAATAATGTCAGAAACACTAAACTGCAAAAAGAACTAAAGCTAAAAAGAAAAGTTGAGGACAAGAAGGATTATTGGGGGGACTGGCATTTTTTTAAAAAGCTAAATTGCCGGAAAGAGCAGGATCAAAGATGTGATAAGACTGCCACTTATAATGATTATAATAATAGTGAATGATAAAAAATGAATGATGCAAAACTACCCAACTTTATTTTGTTTTTGTTTTCTCTGTCTAGAGAAACTTTAAATTTGAAAAAAAAAAAAAGAGAGAGAGAGAGAGAGATGAAAAGTGGCAGAGAAGTGAAATCCAAGATAAGTAGGGAGAGAGTAAGAGAATGGCTCATTGCCCTTGATGAGTTAAAGTTCTTGGTCAACGTACTATACCACTTTTTTTGTTCAGTCTTTTTTTCAGCCATGTCTAACTCTTCATAACCTCATTTGGGGTTTTCTTGGCAAAGATACTGGAGTTGTTCTTTCCTTCTCCAGCTCATTTTACAGATGATGAAACTGGGACAAACAGGGTTAAGTGACTTGCCCAGGGTCATACAGCTGGTAAGTGTCTGAGACCAAATTTGAACTCAGGAAAATGAATCTTCTTAACTCCAGATCCAGCACTCTAATCACTGAACCACCCAGCAGCCCAGATATATCACAGGATAACAAAAAAATCTGTGTGATTTCATTACTGAGTGACTGTCATTGATCTTTTGAAAGACAGTAGAAAACTGGAGGACTGTTGCCTGACTGAGGAATACATCTTATTCCCATGTCCAAAAAAAGAGAAGAGTATCTTCAAACCACAGAGCCTTGAGCTTTGTTTTGTCTCTGGCAAAAGACTAGAACACATTTTTAAAGGGATGGTTAGTGAAAAGGAAGCAAAGATACAAAAAAAAAAGTTAGTATGGCATCATCAAAAACAGGTCATGCCAGACCAACTTCATTTCTTTTTTTTTTTAACCAAGATACCCAAACTGTTAGATCAAAGGAATGATGGGGATAATAGTGTAGGGAAAATGGTTTGTTATATTGTTCAGAAAAATTGTTATACTGTCTGAATCCAACCTTAGGCAATTAAAGGTTGTCTGACTTGGAATGTTGCCTGACCCTAGTAAATCTCCAGGAATGCTGGAAATAGCTACAAGGCATTCTGGGTTTCCCCAGGTGCTGGATCCATTCTTCTTTGGGATTTTCCCCACCCAGGTCTAATTCTAGATTCACCCAAGCTTGTATTTTGGGTTCACTCCAGTTTTGTCCAATGTTTACACTTACTCATGTCCATCTCAATCTACCTTGCTTTCGAATTTCCCTCTTGGCAAAAATTTTTTTAACTGTGTACATGAGGTTCATGTATGGACACCCTTGTTGAAATCCTGTATAATGTAAACCTTCCAGAGCTAGGAAAAGAGTCACATCTCCTTTCCAGCTCACTTTTTTTTTGTCAAACAATCTAATAAATTTCTCTCTAAAACTATTTGAGATGTTGGGGTTTGTTCTTGCAAACAACAATAGCTTACCATTATTTTAGGAAAACATTTGATAGTTTTCCAAGTCATTTTATTCTGTTTTACTTTATTTTGGACAAGATGCAGAGAAGTAGACGAAATAATAGGGTTGGTTAAATGGTTATATCCAAAGAGTAGTCATTAATGCTTCTGTGTCAGCTTGTAAGGAGGTCTTTAGAGGAATGCCCCAGGAATCTGTGCTTGGCCTTACCCTAGTTAACATTTTATCAACAACATGAGGTAGCATGATGTAGTGTGGCTAGAGAGCTAGCCTTGGAGTCAACAAGATCTGGGTTCACGTCCTGACCTTGATACATAACACTCTGTGACCCTGGGTAAGTCACGTACCTGCTCAGTGGTCTAGGTGACTCACTAAGCCTAGAAGTTGTAGAAAAGGTGCCAACCTTTATTGGTAGAGGGAGTTTTGTCAACCAGAAGTTTACCCTAACAATGAAATCACGGATCTGGTCCCTACTCCTTATCTCTAGCATTGACTTGGAAAAAGGCATAAGTCACATATCAAATTGCTTGCCTTCTCAATGAGGGGTTGGGGCAGGAGAGGGAGAGGAAAGAATTAGGAACTCAAAAAAAAATTTTAAATGAGTGTTAAAAATTATTTTTATATGTAATTGGAGAAAAATTAAATTGTAAATTTTTTTAAAAGAAAAAGGCATAAATCATATGCTTATCAAATTTGTAGATGAATAAAATTTGGCAGTTCTCTAAGATTTTAGATAATATAATCAGGATCCAAAAAAAAATCTTAAAAGATCATAGATTTAGAGCTAGAAAGGACCTGAGAAGCCATCTAAACTAACTCCTTCATTTTATATATTAGGAAACTGATGTTTAATGAGATTATGTCATTTGATCATAGTCTTCCAGCTAGTAAGTAAAAGAGGCAGGAGACCATGGTACAGTAGGAAAAAAAAAAACCCACTGGTTTTTGAGTCCAAGGTCCTAGGTTAAAATCCTGACTCTGATGCTTAACGCCTGGGAGATGTTAGGCATGTCACTTAACCTCTTTGTGCCTCAGTTTCCTTATACATAAAATAAGGCAGTTGCAATAAATGATCTCTGGGGCTCCTTCCAGCTCTAGACATAAAATCTTATGATTTGAACCAAGATTCTCTGACTCTAAATCAAGCATAGTTTCTGTATACCACATCGCCTTTCTTAACACACTAATGGTGAAACTTCATAGAGATGAATGTAAAGTCTTGGACTTATAATTTATGAAACTGGGGCTATACTTTAGTGTTCCATCACTATTGAAAGCTCTGAAATCATGGAGAAATGTCTTGGAATAATTCCATAACCTGGGTCTATTGCATAAGGCAAAATTTAAAAATCCGAAAATCATGCTGAACAAGAACACAGAAAAAGCCTCACTCTGGAGATAAAGAGACAGATAAATGGGAAAGGGTATGTGTGTGTATCAAATCAAGAGAGAATTTGCTGATTCTGCTACTCCCTAAGTATCAGTAACAGATTTAGAACCAGAAGAGACCTCAGAAATTGTGTAGTCCATTTCCTCTCCCACTCCCCTCCATTTTACAGATGAAGAAATTCAAACCCAAATAGGTTAAATGATTTGCCCCAAATTACAAAGGAAATGGGTGGAAGTTTTGTGGTGAGATTGCACAGCAGCTAACAAGCTAAACTGACTTGAGGTCTCAAACAACAGGTCTCAAATACATCAGTGACTTAGTGGGTCACTGACCACCCCAAACATGTGAAGATTTCCCCTGGCAGAATGGGTGGATGAGAACGTTCTAATAGCCATGAAGGCAGCTGAAAGAGGCACTGAGGAGCTCTTAGAGCTTGGTCAGACATCTGAAGACACCAAGGTCATCCACTGCATGCAGAGCCATAGCCAGTCATCTTTTGTCCTGCCACTAGACTTTAATGACTCTGGAAGACAGAGTGAAACTGACAATTTTTCACAATTCTGCCTCACTTAAATCCAGTTCCAGGGCAAATCAGGACATCACCCATATTCTGATATCATTGACCCTCTTCAAAAAAGAAAGATCAACAACAATAGTGGTGGGGTTGGAAACAATCAAGTTCACAAACAAAGAAAGAAAATAATGAATTTCATATTCTCAATTCCACTTAGGTAGTCCTTCTTGTGCATTCTAATCAAATTCCCTTTTTATTCAAGCATGAGTTAACGAAGTTGGACTCCTCCAGTATTGCTCTTCTCAAACTGGTTTCCAAGATCCATATCATCATAATTATCATCACCAATGTCAATATTTACTGTGTCCTGGTTTAATGGAAAGAAAGAGGGACACAGAGTCAAAAGATGAGTGTTAAAGGATTGACTCAGTTGTATCTTAGCCTATGACTACATACACATTATTTATCTATCTTTCTCACATTGATATCATACAGTCACAGGATTTAGAATTGAAAGGGAATTTAGAGATTGTCTACTTCAACCCCCTCATTTTATAAACAGGGAAACTGAGACCCGGAAAATGGATATGATTTGCCCAAAATTATACAAATAGTTAGCAGAGGAACTAAGGTTAGATCCTAAAGTCCTCTAATTCCAAATCTAGTACTCTATATAATACTAACCCTGGTTACTTGTGTCATAGTTACTTCTTTTACTACTACACTGTCATTTCTTTAGACCAAGATCTCTAGTGTATATATTTTTGTAACTCCAAGATAAAGTACAGAGCCTTGGCCATAGTATTTACCTAATGTTTGTTAAGTCTTATAGATTTTAACCTTGCAGAGCACAGTTTCCTCATCTGCAAAATGGGAATAATATATTATTTACCTCACTGGGTTTTTCTGAGGAAAGTACTATATGTTATTATATTTTAAAATGAAAAACATCAAAATGAAAGATAAGATAAATTTGGTTACAGTTCCCAAAGAACTTTGTATATTTCCAGGGATTCCTGAATAGAAACCCTTGGTTTAAAATGCCTAAAAGAATTTTAAAATAAAGATCATGGGCTTAAGATAATTTAATAATGATTAATGATAATCACTAATATTTATATTGTGCTTTGAAATTTACAAAGGGCTTCATATATATGTGTTATATATAATGGTGTACTGATAAATATTTAACAGTCAACTCTCAAAAAAACCCACAATAGTATACAGGAAACATTTTAACTTTTGTTTGCGTTATTAGTATTTTTCCTATCACTTTCTTAAGTCTAGATAATCAACAGTCTCTGGAACTGATCCTCAAAATTCAACAATCAGCTTGGTTTGAGCTGACTCTAGCCTTATACATACACGTACATGTGTGTGCATATATACATATATGTGTATATTTTGTGAGTACATATATATAGGGTGTGTGTATAGTCACACACATAATACCATTTGATCCTTAAAACTACCCTATAAAGGAAGTGTTGTTATTTATTATATCCATTTTTACAGAGAGGGAAAGTAAGGTTGAAAAAGATCCACTGACTTTCCTGGAGTCTCACATTCAGCAAATCTCTGAGGTAGAATTTTAACCCAGATCTTCCTAAACCAAACCAAATCTAACCATTACACCATCTAGCTGCTCCATAACAATTTCCCTAACAGAAGAGGTAGTAAATAGGCATTCTAGTATTAAAACAAGCAAACAAACAAAAAATCCAAGTCCCATAATTCCAAGTGAAATGCCCTTTCTACTCCAACACATTCCTCTTAAAAGTCACAATATTTTGCACATTCCTTCAGTGTAGGCGTATGTGTGTGGACAAACCAGGATCCATCAGTCCCAACGTCAAGAAGAATCAACATTTTTACATCAGAATCTAGAGGTCCCCAACTAGACAACCAAAGGGAGTCCAACAGAGAATTTTAACATTTAATCCAAACTCAAATAGTTTTAAGTTCAAAAAGGCAAAGCTTATTCTGGGCCTTGGGCCTGGACTTAGCTCCCAAACTGATGCAATCAGATACTAAGTCCTACAAGTGTTTACCAAAGGGTATGTCCCAGAGGAGGAAGATTTCTAAATCTCCCAAAGTGATGTACTGCCTTGGGGCCCAGAGACTAGATCCTGCTTACGTCTGTGGGTTGTTGTCGTGGCTTAATTTTTTTAATTCTTTTCTGGCAGCAAGTGCCAGGAAGCTCCACCCTTCCCTTTCCCATTCCCTTTGAGTAAATGAGGAAACCAAACTTGTTGGTATAGAAAGTACTCATGGTGATGGGTGGGGCTAGTAACTAATGGAAACTGGAAAAGAAAAAAGGAGGGAAGGGTCAACTAGAAGGGGTTGATACCAACTGGGGAGAGGAAGACTCTGGAGATTTTAGCCTCTTTCTTACACCAGGGAGATGGCATTTAAAAGACTGGGGTTCCTTTTCATCTAAAATAAGATGAGGATTCACCCTTACAACACACAGTTTTACTTAGATTTCACTCTCTCCCCTTGCTCCCCGGCTTGAAGATTTTATTGGACCATTCTGAGAATCACAGTACAATTTGCAAGTTCATGCCTGCAGGGCTTATTCATAGCAGGATGGAAAAAGAAAAGCTGTGAACTTTCTCAAGGATGACTCACCGAAGAGGGGTCCTTAGATTACTCTCAGGCCCCCACCCACCCAAGGCTATAAACCCCAGTAACCTAGATTATTTTCCCCACCCCAATCCCACCAGGTGTAAGGGTCACTGAGGACTGGAGGGCATCTGGAAAAATATGCATTAAGTCTTCCCTCCTTTGTGGCTGCAAACACACATCCTTTGTACACTCTGTGTCCCCCTCCTTATTACCTGCTTTGATAGTGATTCATCCACTTACTCATTTGGCATTCATTTATTTTATTAACTCATTCTGTTAACATAATGCTTTCCTTCTTTCTTTCCTCAAATCTTATTTCAGTGTGCTACCTGTAGGGAGAGAGTTTCTTTGATTTGCTTCTTCATTCATTCATCCACAAACATTTTAAGTGCTTATGCATAAGACCTCATGTTCCATCATCTTGCCTTTGTCTCTTTCACTTTACAATCAAGTTCCAAGGTTGAAGTTAGAGACAAATTCTGTCATTTTATATTTGCTGAGTGCCCTGAAATGGATCCCTTAAAAATGCCCTAGTTTCTTACTTTTTGTCAGAGGAGATAGATGGCAGATAATAACATCTGTAGAGCACTTTAAGGTTTGCAAAGTACTTTCTATAGATTACCTCATTTGATCCTGACTATAGCCCTATAATGGGCAGCTAGGTGGAGGAGTGCATAGAGTCAGAAAAACCTGGACCTAGAGTCAGAAAAACTCTTCCTGATTTCAAATCTGGCCTTGGTTGGTTGTTGTCCTTCATCTTCAAAGAGGACCAAAATGACATCACTATTGTAAAGTGAAATTTCAGTGTGTCCGACTACAGCTGATCAGACCAACACGAGCTCAGAATGCTCTACCACAGGTTGGGCATGGATAATCTGTGTGAATTTTTTGGGGTGGATACCCCAAATCTGCACATCCTGCGTTTACTTTGTGCTGTCTCAATTCTTCTTTGCTCAAAGAGCACAGCACCTTTTCTTATGTGGGCATGCCATGCTGAGCAGTCCTGTGCCAGTGTCTCCCATGCTACACAGTCAAATACAAAGTTCTTGAGAGAGACCTTGAGAGTGTCCTTGTATCGTTTCTTCTGGCCACCATGTGATCTCCTGCCCCATGCAAGTTCTCCATAAAATAGTCTTTTTGGCAAGCATACATTTTACATTTGCACAACATGGCCAGCCCACTGAAGCATAGTTTGAATGCTTGGCAGTTCAGCTCAAGCAAGGACTTCAGTGTCTGGTACCTTACCATGCCAGGTGATCCTCAGAATCTTCCTAAGACAGTTCCAATGGAAGTGATTCAGTTTCCTGGCATGGCGCTGGTAGACTGTCCATGTTTCACAGGCATACAACAATGAGGTCAGCACAACAGCTCTGTAGACCTTCAGTTTGGTAGTCAGTCTAATACCTCTTCTCTCTCAAACTTTTCCTTGGAGCCTCCCAAACACTGAGCTAGCTCTGGCAATGCATGCATCAACCCCATTGTCAATGTGTACATTCCTGGAAAGTACACTGCCAAGGTAAGTGAACTTATCCACAGCATTCAAAACTTCTCCATTTGTTGTAACCATTGGTTCCATGGATGGATCGTGTGCTGGTGATGGAGCACTTGTGTTTTTTTGGTGTTAATTATTAGGCCAAAATTAGCACAGGCAGCAGAGAATTGATCCATACTTTGTTGCATCTCAGCTTCAGAGCTGCATTGAGTGCACAGTCACCTCCAAACAGAAAATCATGCACCAACATTCCCTCCACTTTGGGCTCAAATATTTACTAGCTGGGTGAGCTGGGCAAGTCACTCAACCCTGTTTGCCTGTCTGTAAAATGAGCTGTCAGAAACAATTGTCTTACCAAGAATTCCAAATGGCCATTAGTGAATTTAAGAAAAAAATGTTTATTTTACATCCTTTCAGAGCAGTAACATCTAAGAAAAAGGAACAACAAGCGCTAGGCACAGCCAGCTTTTTAATTCCCCTTCTAGACTGCCAGGTTCCTTCCCTGTTCCCCATTGGCAGGATACAACTTCCTGAATTGACCATTCCATGTTCTTCTCCTAGATGGGTTCCCTCACCCTTTCATGCATTGCATGTGCATTCAAATTAGCTCGCTCCACCTAGGGGTGTGTTGTTTAATATTAAGTAACTTCTTAAGCGTGCATACAAGCTTCTGACATTTTTCTCCATCAGAAGCCTGCTTCTACTAGGTCACAGTTCTGGTTGGAAAGAGTTATTTTTGATTTACATCCTGTTATCTTTCCTGCAAGACTGAGACATGTTACTTCTGTGGAAACAGAATACCTTCCTCTGTTTCTCACAAGCTGTAGAAGGAAATGGCAAACCACTGCAGTATCTTTGCCAAGAAAACCCCAAATGGGGTCACAAAGAGTCAAACATGACTGAAATGACTGGACAACAGCTCTGTAAAGTAGGTAATGTTATTATCCCCACCTTACCAGTGAAGAAGGAGACAGAGGGACACAGAGGCACAGAGAGAGAGAGAGAGAGAGAGAGAGAGAGAGAGAGAGAGAGAGAGAGAGATTAAGAGACATACACTGGTCACTCAGCTAGAAGTGGCTTTGGCAAACTTCAAATTCAGGTCTTCCTGACTCCAAGGCCAGCGCTGTAGCTAGCCACCCATCTTCTTTTTAAAATTCCTTATACTCAAGAGAATTTCAGAGTTGGAAGAGATCACACAGATATTCTAGTCTGAGGTTCCCAGTTTTATTTGGCTCACTGCACCCTTTTCAAAAAACAAAATTACTCAGTGTCCACCTGGAAATTTACTGTCTTTAACCCTTTAACTTTTTTAAAATTGCATTATTTCAAAAGTATGTATATTTTTAAAATGACATTTTAAATTAATAATTTATTGTAAACTTGTGGGGGTTTTCTGCATTGAAATTTTGATGATAGAATATTGCATCATGTAACCATATAATACTGTATTATAAACAAGTCATTACACGCATATATTCAGGTTGATGCATCCTGGACTTTCCAACAGTGTTTGACACTGTGCTGCATACTTGCCTGCCAATACTTGCTTGTTAAGACCTATCAGTGGACTTGATCACTGATCTGTTATAACTTGCATTTTGTATGTTTATTTGGAAAATAATATAATCACTATGACTTTAACTCTGTTACACAACAGATGAAACATATAGGAACATTTTTCAAAACTTTCTTTTCTTCTTTATGCTTCCACCACCCCCTTTTTTTATTTAACACCCCCCAATTGCACCCAAGGCTACTACCACCTGGATGGATCATTCCAGTACTCCCCAGGGGGCAGAATAACCCACTTTGCAAACCTGTGTTCTAATCCAACCCAAACCTGAATTGGAATCCTCTATCTAAAAGCACTGAGTGGTTGTCCAGCCTCTATATGAATACCTCTTTCATCACTACACTTTTGTATAATTAGGGAAGTTATTGCTTGCTTATTCTGCTTTCTTATTCACAACATATCCAGTCCCACACTGATCCACATTTCATTATTTCAAATGCTTGCTTGCACTTATTATATCTACCTAAGTTTTCTCTTCTTCAGGTTGAACATCTTCATTCTCTTGAACTACTTCTTGGGTCATGAGATCTCCGATTCTTTCACTATCTTCAGTATCCTCCTCTGGATGATAAATGATAAAATATAACTATTATTTTGATCAAATATATTAAATTATCAATGTTGTCAAAAAATCTAACTTCCAAATACACCCTAAAAGGAGTCAGAGTTGAAAAGTCAGGTAAAACAGACATGTTACCGTTGCTTTGATTTGAGATAATAATAAAATGGAAATAATTATACTTGTCCTACCTCCTCATAGAGATGCAGTTTAGGTTGCTGGAAACCCCAAAATGTCTGGGTACAAGGTAGTATCCTCCTGGGATAAATTTATACACTCAAACCAACTTTCAGACAAATTACAAGGTTTATTGTAACACCATTAGTTTAGGCTGAGGTTCTTAGGGAAGCTTCAACTTCATGGGAGTGAGACTGATGCTTATATACAAAAAAGGACAGTGAAAGGATCTGGATGGGATTAAGGAGTGGTAAGTAGTCTGGGGTGGGCCAAGAATGTCAGTAACGACTGTCAAGTAAACTAAGTAAGTGATCTAGGTGGGCTGGGCAGGCCAGATATCTTGGATGGAGACACTCATGACTTGCTACTGAAATATACGGGAAAATTCAGGGACTGAGTTACTTTCACAGAAGACTGTCTTTTCCTTTTAGGGATCCAGGTCACCTCACCCCATTAATAGGACTATGGCAACAATAATAAAATTAACATATCATGATTTAAGGTGTCAATCTCAATTAAGGAGAAGACAGACAATATAGCAAAAATTAAGATCTTTATTTAGGGCAAGGAAGTTGTAACTAGGGTTCCATGAAGCAACAAGTACTGGGGAGCCCAAAGCCAGGGGTGGATGCAGGGTTCTGGTAAAGTATTGGAGCAAAGGGAGAAGAGCTGCAGGTTCGAGGTGGTTGGGACATTCCCTGGTTTCACAAGATAAATTGTTCTGCATAAAGACTGAATATTCGTTGAGAAAGCTTGAGAAAAGCCTGAAGAAAGAGTTTAAGATACTTACAAAATAGTCCAAGACTGGGAGTGATAATATCTGGTCAGCCTCAGGCAATTCATGGTTCTGGGAACAAGGGCTAGGACAGTTTCAGTAATCTGGGGTACAAAAGTTTGCAAAAAACTTTAATAGTATGTTCCCTCATTTGATGTTCACAACAACCTTGTAAGGTTATTATTGTCCCCATTTTATAGATGAAGAAACTGAGGCCCAGAGAGATTGAGTGATTTACCCAAGGTTACATGATAAGTAAATGTCTGAGGCAGGATTTGAACCTATATCTTTCTGATTCCAAGTCCATCAGAGGTTCCCAAAGTGGGTGATATTGGAATGATGGGGGGGAGGGCCCTGCAGTAGTAGCCTTGAGTGCAATTGGGGGGAATTGAATAAAAATAAGAGAGCAGTGGAAACGAAAGGAAAGAAGAGAAGAACATTTCAAAAAACTGTTCCTACACGTTTCATCTGTTGTATAATAGAGTTAAAACCATAGTGATTACATTATTTTCCAAATAAACACACAAAATGCAAGTTATAACAGATCGGTGGTCAAGTCCACTGACAGGTCTTAACAAGCAAATGTTGGCACACAAGGGAGTAGCACAGTGTTACATATTGTTAGGAAGTCCAACATCCATCAGCAGGAATATGCATAAGTAATGATTTATTCACAGTATGATACTATGTGGTTACATGATGCAATATTGCGTCATCAAAATTTCAATGCAGCAAAAAACCCACAAATTTACAAATAAATTATTACATTTAAGATGCATTATTTTTTTAATTTAATTTTTTTGAATGACACAAATTTCAAGGATCATAATGAAAGCCTTTGGATTCTGTCAATTAACTAGACCGTGTATTATGATGAACACTAGAATATGAGTAATGAAGAAAGAAAGTCCTGAATGCTGCTTCAGCCAGTACTATGACCTTAGTCTTCTTAGCTTCAGTTTCTTTTTTAAAAATGTATTTTGATTTATTTCATTAAATACTTCCCTATATGTAAAAAATTTTTTTTCCTTTTTATCTTTTATTTTTTCCAGTTATGTGTAGAAACAATTTCAAGATACTTTAAAAAAAATTTTGATTTCCAAATTCTCTCTCCTTAACAAGGCAAGCAATTTGATAGAGATTATACATGTGCAGTGATGCAAAATATATTTCCATGTTAGCCATGTTGCAAAAGAAAACACAAAAAATAAGAAAAATAAAGAAAAGTTAAAAAGTATGCTTCAGTCTCCATTCAGAGTTCATCAGTTCTCCCTCTAGAGATGGATAATATTTTTGTCATGGATATTTTGGAATTGTCTTGGATCACTTTCTTGATCTGAGTAACCAAGGCTTTCATAGTTGATCATCCTTACAATAATGCTGTTACTATGTACAATGTTCTCATTCTGCTCACTTCACTTACTGAAACTATCTCCCTCATCATTTCTTACAGCACAATAATATTCCACTACAACTGTATCCCTTAATTGATAGGCATCCCCTCAATTTCCAATTCTTTGCCACCATGAAAAGAGCTGCTATAAATATTTTTGTTCAATAGGTCTTTTTTCTTTTTCTTTAATTTCTTTGGGATACAGACAGCGTAGTAGGTCAATGGGAACGCATAGTATTGCAGTTTTTGGTACCTCCTCAGTTTCGATGGGAATAATGATAAGTACCTCCTCACTGCTCTGGAAGTTATTCCTGATCAGTAGTCTTCCTGCTTCTGGGTCTTCTGCAATTTATTTTTAAATTAGTAATTTGGTTTTCCTCTCTTTTTATATTCAAGTTAGCTTTTTCTATGTTATTATAATCGTGTTTTTTAAACAGCTCCTTATTTATTAATTTAATGTGGGGTTTTTTGATTTAAATTTTGTTAAGAAGAGCTTTCATTTTCAGAATTTCTGTTTTAATATTTAATTGACTTTATTCCTTGGTTTTCTAGTTTTTCAGTTGTGTTCCCAATTCATCAATCTCTTCTTCCTCTTTTATTGATGTAATTACTTCCCTTCTCCCACTCCTCTGTCTCTTGTTTCTCTGTTGAGTGAAATGTAGTTCTACACCCAACTACGTGTCTGTGTGTGAGAACTATTTCCTCTTTTAAACAGTTCAGATGACAATGAGGTCCAAGTTTTGCTAACTCCCCTCATTACTCTCTCTTCTATCTGCGCATCCTAGTTATATATTCTTTTCCTTACTTCCCATAAGATCATCGATACATAGCAAAACCACTACTAGGTCTTTTGTCTTATTTGACTCCTAAGATCTCTGAAAATATTAGGACTCTGAACAGATATTTGTATCATTTCCCACTGTTAGAATGTAAACACTTCATCTATGTTTAGTCCCTTATGATTGTTTACTTATATTTACCTTTTTGTGTTTTTGTTGACTTCTTGATTGTATTTCAGAAGTTCTACTCAGCTTTGTATTTTCATCAGGAATGCTCAGAATCCCCCTATTCCATTAAAGATCAATTTCTTTTCCTCTTAGTATTATACTCAGTTTTTCAGGCAACTTATTCTTGGTTGTATGACTGTATCTTTTGTTTCTCTAGGATATTATATTCCAGTCTTTCCACTCCTTTTTTAGTGGTAGTTGCTAAATCTTGTGACTATTTCTCCTTGGTACTTGAATTCTTGTGTTTGTATTGCAGTATTTTCTTCAATGACCTGGAAACTATGAGTTTTGTCTATGATCTTCCTGTCAGTTTTCGTTTGGGGGTTTCTTTTAGGAAGTGACCAATTAATTTTTTTTTTCTCTATTTTCATTTTGCCCAGTACTTCTAATAGAACTGGACAATTTTCTTAGGTGATTTCTTGAAATTTGATGTCTAGGCTCTTTTCTTTTTTTGGTTATGACTCTCAGAAATTCCAGTGATTGTTAAATTATCTTATCTTAATCTGTTTTCCCCCTCAGTTGTTTTTGAAATGAGATATCATATGTTCTTCCTTTTTTTACCCCACTATTTTGACTTTTAATATTTCTTGTCTCATTTAGTGATTAACTTCTATTTGATCCATTCTCATTTTTCAGAAAGTCTGTTGCTTGGGTAAGGTTTTGTACCTCTTGTGATAACCTGAGTGACAGAATCAGAGTTCTCCTATTTGCCTACTACAGGAATCAGGGGCATTTTTTTCCCTAAAAGATAACAAAGCTGTCCCTGGGACCTGATTGTCCCCTTTCTCCATCCATTCACACAACTTTCTAGCTACCTAAGGTCATTAAAACTCTAACCTAATGGAGTCAGGGACTCTCCAATGTGGTGGATTTCTGAACACCTTACCCTGCTAACCAGACTTTTCTATATGGAGATGAGGGGGGGGTCACATCTACAGAAGCTAAATGCCACTATATTCTTATTGCATTTCCTGGTTTATCAGAGCACCATAAACTACCTTTCATTTACTTTTTAATGACTTGCAAGTATCTCATTGTGTCCCAACATAGAACCTGAACTAACAGGGTGCTAGTGTTAGACTCACCACTGACAAACTGTTAATTTTGTTTCCCTATCTTTCCTCCATAGCTCTCATTTGGTTTGTTTTGTTTTTTCCATTATTTTTCTCCAGCACTCTTATTTCATTTATAACATCATCTTAAATAACTTTATTTAATATTTTTGCAAGGCAGTTGTGATTAAGTGACATGTCCAGAGTCACTCAACTAGTAAGTGTCAAGTATCCAAGGCCAAATTTGAACTCAGATACTTCTGACCCTAAGGCTGATACTCTATCCATTGCACCACCTATCTACCCTTTAAATGTCTTTATAAATTTTAAATATCCTTTTAAAAAAAACAATTCTTTCTTCATTTCTTCTAGGAATTATTTCATTGAACTCATGCCCAAGTATTTTTCTTTGAGGTTTTGCTTGTAGATGCTTTGGAACTGATCTCTTCTCCTGAGTTTGTTTTAACTATCCCTGTCATCATAATGGCTTTTTATGATGGAGTTCTTTTGTTGCTGTTGTCTGCTTGTTCTTCCAGCCTTTCTTACCAAATTCAGACTTTTTGTTAGGGCCAAGTTCTATTTACTTCTGGAGGGAATGTCTGGGCCTTGCTTGGGCCTGTTTTGTATTCCCTTAGTTCTGCTGCTTCTTTTTTCTGGATATTGAGTGCTTTCAGTGCATCTTGAGTGGTTTGATCCAAAAAAAGGTCTAATTCCTGCTTTTCTGATCTGAGTTTTGCAAGCTCTTAACTTGAGTTTGGGCCTGAGCAGCACACCTGTGGCCTTAGCCCTAGTTAGAGTTCCTGTAGGTTACTGGTGGACCTAACTACAGCCAGCAGAGTGAAGATGCAGAGTGACTCTGCTTCAGGCTTCCCTTTGATAGAAGCTCTCTGTCCTGGCTATCTTGCTACAAGCTTCAAATTGGACTGTGGATTGAATCTGAAACCTCTCTCTGCTCCCAAAGTCAGAGCCACATAACTGCTTTCCTCTTCTATTCCCAATACTCAGCCTCAGACCCACACTCACACCCGCCCCTGTGTGCACTCTCCTCCTTAGTTCACAGTGGATCTCTGATCCAGCTCTGGAGAACGAGTGATAGACAGAACTGACAACTGGCACCTGTTCCTGCTCTCTTTACAGCATCATGACCTTCTGTGCTGGATCAGAGATCTGTTCCTGATCAAGTACACAGCTGCCAATCCCAATTCATTCCCTGTGTGGGAAAGCTCCATCTAGTTTTCTCCTTGGTAGACTCTGCTCTACATTTATGTCTGCAGACCTTTTTCTCCCTTTGCCAAATTGGGCTATAGAAAGGAATCACTGTGATTTTCCCTTGGATTCCTTGATCAGGACCCATTTGGGTGTTTTCCCTAGGTCTCTGTGGAATAGTTCTGGGGCGGGGGGGCTGGGTAGCAATGCTTCCTGTACACTATCATCTTAGTTAGCCTCTCAGGATCTCTCCATCTCAAAGGTGAAGCAGAGATGAAGGCAAATAGATCTTTTTTTTTCATTTTGCAAAAAGCTCCTAAAAGCAAACTAGAACACCAAGTGAACAGAGTGCTGCTGGACCTAGGTCTGAATCATACCTCTGCTGCCAACCCCCTGTATAGCCATGAGGAAATCATTTAATCCCTCTGAGTCTCAATTTCCCCAAATATAAAATGAGGAGATTGAACCAAATGTCATGAAAAGTCCCTTCTAGCTCTAATTCTATGACGCTAAACTCGTCTCATAGAAACTCTGTCAGCAACATCCTAGAAAACTGTATTTCCTTAGCCCATTCACTGCCACAGCCTCCTCATTCCCTTCAGCACTAGTCTCTCATTGTAATGATCAAATTCTTAGATACTTCACTTTAAACACATCAGCCCCTTCCCCTGAAACTATACAGACTACTAAATCTTTCCTTCTTCAGCCTTTTAGGCTATTCCCATCAAACTCCTCAGCTGCCTAACTACAATTTTTTTTTTAGCTATTCACCCCTCCTCAGATCCCTTAGCACCTTGTTAGAATTACAATATCTCATAGTTGGAAGGGATTTGAACAAGAATCACTTTATAATAGGGGATCTTAAACTTTGATATGTCATGAAGCCCTTTCAGTCTGATGAAGTCTGTGGCCCCTTGCCCAGAATAATACTTTTAAATGCATAAAACAAAATGTATATGATTATAAAGGAAATTAATTTTATTGAAATAAAGATGTAATTTTTTTTCCCATTAATGTTCTCAAACTCCCCTAAAATTGATCCATGGTACTCCAAAGTGGTTCAATGAGTACAGTGTGGGATTAGGAGTCATCTGACTAACTAGGTGACCCTGGGCAAGTCACTTAACCCTGCTTGCCTCAGTTTCCTCATCTGTAAAATGAACTGGAGAAGGAAATGACAAATCACTCCAGTATCTTTGCCAAGAAAACCCTAAATGGGGTCATGAAGAGTCAGACATGACTGGAAAAAGATTGAACAACAACTTCCAAAGTGAGAATGGGAAGTTCAGATCCCTTGCCCTACAACATTCATATGACATGTAGTCATCTAGTCTTTGTTTAAAGAATTCTAAAGAGAAGGAGCCCTCTAGAGACAACACATTCCACTTCTTAAAAACTCTGGTTGTTAGGACGTAGTTTTTTCCTTTCATGGAGTTGAAATCTACCTCTTTGCAATATCCATGCATTGCTCCTATTTCATTCCTCTATGGCCAAGTTGATGAAACCACATTTTTCTTCCATATGGCAAACCCTCCAGGTAGACGAAAACTGCTCTCATGTTGCCCCTTCTCTAAAATAAACCTTCCCACTTTATTTAACCAGTCATTATATGGAATGGTCTTCCTATGGAGACTCTCCAGTTTTCAATGTCCTTCATAAAACCTGGCATCTCAGAATTGAACAAAATATTCCAGAATTGACCAGAATGAGATGAGAGTAAGAGGGAGGAAGCGAACCAGAAACTAGTAGGAACTTATGAAGTGCTTACTATATACCAGGAGGGTAAGCTAGATGACAAAGTCAATACAATACCAGGCCTCAAGTCAGAAGGACCTGAGTTCAAATCAAACTTCAGACACTTACTAGCTGAGTGACCCTAGGGAAGTCACTTTACTCTGTTTGCCTCAGTATCCTCATCTATAAAATGAGCTGGAGAAGGATATGGCAAACTACTCTAGTATCTTTGACAAGAAAACCCCAAATGGGACTTGCTCACTTTGCTAAGCTGTGTTAGAACTGTACTAAATTATTTACAAATATTATCTTATTTAATCCTCACAATAGCCCCATGAGGTAAGTGCTGTTATACTCCCTACTTTACAGTTGAGGAAACTGAGACAGACAGAAATGGAATGTCTTGCCCAGAGTTAAATAGATAAGAAGGGGCTATGGTTGGGATTTGAACTCAGGTCTTCTTGACTCCAACCCCAGCACTTCATCCCCTTTGCCACCTAACTTTGCAGGACAGTGGGACTATCACTTCTCTTGTCCTGAGTACTATCATTTTAGCCTAGAATCACATTGGCATTTTTGATTACTGTATCACACTATTGACTCATATTGGGTTTGGAAGCCACTAAAATGTCCGGATATTTTATCAAATAACCTTCTACCTACCCTTCACCCAACATCTACCAGTAAAATATAAAATATTAGTCATTAATGTCTACTCTAAATAGCTGTGAATCTACCTAAGTATTGTCTCATCTAGTGCTTCTTAAACTGTGGGTTGCACAACTGAATGTGGGGGTTGTGAAAAATTTGGCAATAGTTGGTTTCTGAACATGCAATGACCAAAAATTAATTCAAAATCAAATGGTGATGAATGTGAGGTGTTTCTGGCAACTTTTGCCCACAGTGCATCATATGACTTCTCTGCAGCCTTGGCTCTGAACACACACTGTGCATGCCATCACACCACACAATGCCAACAAAGGCTGCCAGAAACACCTCAGCTCATATTCAAGACTGTAGTGTGTTATCAGTTGCAGTGTTTTTACTATACATACAAAGTTTTCTGCTCTTACAGGAACATAATAATTTAATTACAGAAAATAAAGACTTTTAATATTTTCCTACTGTTATTTCTCAGCATGTAAGTATCACATTAGTGTATCTTTGGATTGTATTGTGTTAGAATTTTTGTTTTTTAAAACTGCTGTTATCTCCTTTTATAGAAACATAAGTGTTTAATTGCAGGAAATAAAGACAAAAGTCCTTTAGTAATGGGTTTCTCCTCTATCATTACTGTATGTATAGGTAAGTGTGAACATCAATTTTTTTTAAAATTAGGCACAAACCAATGTAATTTCCTAAAGCTAGTATATTATTTGAGAAATTATTAGCAATGTTTACATTTTAGGACAAAAATATTTTTCAGTTAAGGATAAATGGCTAAATTTAGGCAGAAAAGGTAAAAATAATGATAACAGTGTGGCAGAGTCTTTGCTACCAGGTTGTATTACAGATAAATTGACAAAAAAAAGAAAATATATTGAATCATTTTTGCAATATGGATTTACAAAAATTTCTTTACTTATTTTGTAATGAAGTTTTGTCTGTGGAGAGCATGAAACCAGCCAAACTAAAATGACATCTTAATATCAAGCATGCAGTGTACTGCAATAAATCAAAGGAATATTTTGAATGATTTAAAATCTTCAAATAAATAAAAAACAATGTTTTGAGGAATTTGTTATTGTCAACAAAAAGTATTTACTTGCATCTTATGAAACTTCTTATTTATTTTCAAAGACTAAAGAGCCCTATGTAATAGGAGATCTCATGTTACCTCCTACTACTATTAAAATGTCAGAAATGTATGTGTTCATCCTTCATTGTCGAAGAAGACTATGCCATCAGAGAAATAATGACATGACTTGCACTTGACTTTGTTTTGAGTGAGGGAGGGCTGTGCAGGTCACTAGCCTCACTTCCCCTCCAGAGCCATCTGAATCCAGGGACAAGATATTCATAAGGATGACTGGAGATGACCCAGGATGAGGTAATTGGGGTTAAGTGACTTGCCCAAGGTCACACAGCTGGTGAATGTCAAGTGTCTGAGGTGAGATTTGAACTCAGGTCCTCCTGACTCCTGCAGTGGTGCTCTATCCACTGCACCACCTAGCTGCCCCCAAATGTCAGAAATAGTTCATGAGAAAAAGGAGATGAAATTTGAAAAATTACTTTATCAAATGATACTGTTTCCAAAAGAATTTCTGAAATTAATAATGAACAATTCCAACACCTATTACCAGTCTTAAGGGCAGCCCAAAGTTTGCAAATGAGTTAGATGAAACAACTGATATTTCTAATATGGCACAATTGTTATTTTATGTAAGATGTTTATCAAGGAAGCATACATGAGGAATTGTTTTATCACCTTTTGGAAGGGCACACAAGAGGGGAAGATATATATCTTAAAGTCAACGAATTGTTCAGTCAACGAGTTTTTTCACAAATGAAGGTTTACAGTGGAAAAATCATGTCAGATATTTGAAAAAACTCAATGATTTAAATGTTTCAAGAAAAATTGCAACATATTTATGTTAAAAGATAAAATTGAATTTTACTTAAAAATAGTTAGTATATGGAAGAATAGGGTAGAAAATGGTTCTTTGGAAATGTTTACAGGCACAAATGATTTTATAATTGAAAATAACATTCCAAAAGACAATGGTAAGCTATAGTTGATCATTTGAAGTGACTGGAGACAGTTTCAATACTTCCATTCAAATTTTGATTCTAAAAAACTAAATTGGATTCATAAATCATACTCAATTGAAATAAAAAAAGTTAGTCACCTGCCATTAAAAGTCCAAGAAGAATTTGCCTAGTTATCAGGCAATACAGTGGTGTGGTCTAGGGGTGCTAGGAACCTCGAAATGCAAGGGTACAGGGTAGTGGTCTGCCTTGAAAGAATTCAACCACTCAAACCTTCTTTCAGTCCAAGTAGCAAGTTTTTTATGACACTGGTTGGATGGGCAATATTTCTAGTGAATCTTTGGTATTTGTGACACCAATACAAGTGGTTCAGATTATAAGAATGTGAGCAATTTAATGGAGGTAAGATTAATATTTTTATACAGAAAGACTGTGAGAAGATCTGGTGGGATCAAGGAGTGGCAAGTAGCTTAGGGTGGGCCAGGTGCAGACAATGAGGACCACAAAGAAAGGACAGTTAAAACGATTATACTGGGATATACCCTGGGATGGCTAATGCCCAGGATGTGGTTGCTGAAATTTCTAGGAAAGTTCAAGGACTTTTCAGGGGTCCAGGTCTTATTACCATCAGCAGGTTTAAAACTTGAGTTTCTAAAAAAATCATTAAATGAATTTTGGCTTGATGATGGAGTACAGACTCTGGGAACCCCCTTGAACTCTCCATGAATCCTTCCCACTTGATCTGGCATTCTCCTGAGGCCATAAGCTTTCATTATCAATTTGTCTAATTGCTTTTGGCTGCTTCCCATCCTTGATTCTATCAAAATACCCTTGACCTAGCCTAGCCCTCCATAGTCTGTTACCTTTGGATTGCCTCCAGCTGTATATAAATTCCATTTCTATATATAAATTCCATCTTGCCTCTAGGAAGGTGTTCACATTCAATCTAGCTCAGATTCTATCTACCTCAGATTCTATCTGGCCCACTTGTCAATACAAGCATCACAAATAAATGGTGAGACTTCTTAAGAGTTAACCCAATATGGCAGATCTGAAACAAACTGTTTTACTTTGGCTGAAAGAAGGATTGGATCAAATTCATTTGGGCAGGATCCAGAGTGTCAGTATTTTGGGGTCTGTAGTACCCTAAACCTCAACATTGGGATTAAGACAGGATTTCCAACAATTTCTGAAATGGCCCGAAACATACTTTTGCCATTTTCAACTATGTATCTATGTGAAGCAGCATTCTCAGCATTGATGATTATAAAATCAAAATAGCAATAAATTCTGAAAACCCCTGAAGACGCTCCACATCCTGCGGTATCAAATATTTTGCCAAGATTTAATTCTTCATGAAAAAATAAACAAGCACCTTCATCTCATTAGTTTGCAAGTTTGTTTTCATCTCTAACAAATGGTAAAATTATAAATCAAAGAATTGTTTTAAATTTCTTTATGATTATCAGTAAATGTTTAATTTGTATACCTATTTTATATACCTATATGCCCATGTATATAGGATCACGTAAAAATTTCTCTGGTTAAAAAAAAAGTGGAAAAAGTTTAAGAAGCCCTCGTCTAGTCTATACTTCTTTATCTTTTTCTACGAAAATAACACAAGTAACTTTGACAAAGGCACTTTTAAAAACAAGGGAAGCTGTCTTTCAGAATTACTCTGATCTTCTAGTTAACCCTCCCACTCAGCCTGATTGGCAGTCCTAGACTAGAAAATACCAGTACTGTATGTTTTAGGCACAAATCATCTAAAAACAAATTTTATTTAACATTAAAATAATGTATAATTCATTTTCAGCTGGGGATTGGGGGAGAGGAAGGGAAAAACAAAGACACAGAGACATGAAGGAAGAAACACAGAAAGAGAAAGTTTCCTCACAAAGTGGCACAGTTCTTTCATGCCCTTGGATGTGATTCCCTACCCCAAAATGATCTGAGATAACATTTATATAAATCTAGAATAAGGGAAAGATCATACTATAATAAAAACACAATTTGGGGTTTTTAAATTAAGCAACAAATTCGTGTCATTCTTTCCTGGAGTACTCCCCTTAAGTGTTCTCTCTGAAGTAAACAAAGGGAATTCCTTTCCTCTAAGTCAATAGGGAAGTGTTGGATCCTCCCACCAATTGTTTCTAGTAGATGGACAAAGTATAGGCTGCTTATCTTTTCAGGAATTGGTTATTATCTTTAATCTATTTCTCTAACAAAGACCTTAGCTTTGTTCTGCTGATTTGCCTAAAGGAAATATTATAGTCTGCAAAGGGTTTTAGGTTGGAAGGGGAGTGAGAGAGAAACTATTATAATAATATATAATATTTTCAGTTTTACTAAAAAGAAAGGGTTTTTTTTCAGTGTTTCCTACAATTGTTCAGCTTTTCCTTTTCTTCCCAAAAATCCTTTAAATGCTTTTTCCCCTTTCTAGTTGTCCTTGCCAACCCTTTCCCTAATCTTATGGAGTAGAATGTAAGCATCATAAGAGCAGGTGCATTTTCATTTCTGTGCTTCTATCCCTAGCACCAGGCAGCTAGGTGGCTCAGCAGGGAGAATGACTGGATTTAGGTACCATCAGGAGTTCAAATGTTTATTTCATTTTATTTATTTATTTATTTTAAGTTTTCAACATTCATTTCCACAAAATTTTGAGTTCCAGATTTTCTCCCCATCTCTCCCCTCACCCCACCCCAAAATGCCAAGCATTCTAATTACTGCTACCTCCAATCTGCCCTCCTTTCTAACATCCTTCCCTTCCCTTATCCCCATCTTCTCTTTTGTCCTGTAGGGCAAGATAAATTTCTATACCCCATTACCTGTATTTCTTATTTCCCAGTTGTATGCAAGAACAATACTCAACAGTTGTTCCTAAAACTCTGAGTTCCAACTTCTCTTCCTTCCTCCCTCTCCACCCACCCCAATTGGGAAGGCAAGCAATTCAATATCGGCTACATATGTGAGGTTTTGCAAATGGCTTCCATAATAGTCATGTTGTGTAAGACTAACTATATTTCCCTCCATCCTATCCTGCCCCCCATTTCTTCTGTTCTCTCTTTTGGTCTTGTCCCTCCCCAAGAGTTTTGACTTCTAATTGCTCCCTCCTCCCATTGCCCTCCCTTCCATCATCCCCCTCATCCTGTTTATCCCCTTCTCCCCCACTTTCCTGTTTTGTAAGATAGGTTTTCATACCAAAATGAGTGTGTATTTTATTCCTTCCTTGAGTCAAATGTGATGAGAGTAAGTTTCATGTTGTCTCTCTCACCTTCCCCCTTTTTCCCTCCATTGAAAGTCTTTATCTTGCCTCTTTTATGAGAGATAATTTGCCCCATTCCATTTCTCCCTTTCTTCTCCCAATATATTCCTCTCTCACCCCTAAATTTTATTTTTTTACATATAATCCCTTCCTATACAACTCACCCTGTGCTCTCTGTCTCTCTATCTCTCTGTCTCTGTCCCTCTCTCTCTCTATGTGTGTGTGTGTGTGTGTGTGTGTGTGTGTGTGTGTGTGTGTGTGTGTGTGTAAAATCCCTTCACCTACCCAGATACTGAAAGAAGTTTCAAGAATTACAAATATTGTCTTTCTATGTAGGAATGTAAACAGTTCAACTTTAATAAGTCCCTTATGATTTCTCTTTCCTGTTTCCCTTTTCATGCTTCTCTGGATTCTTGTGTTTGAAAGTCAAATTTTCTTTTCAGCTCTGGTCTTTTCATCAAGAATGCTTGAAAGTTCTCCATTTCATTGAAAGACCATTTTTCCCTTGAAGTATTATACTCAGTTTTGCTGGGTAGGTGATTCTTGGTTTTAGTCCTAGTTCCTTTGGCTTCTGGAATATCACCTTCAATCCCTTAATGTAGAAGCTGCTAGATCTTGTGTTATCCTGATTGTATTTCCACAATACTTGAATTGTTTCTTTCTAGCTGCTTGCAATATTTTCTTCTTGACCTGGTAACTCTGGAATTTGGCTACGATGTTCTTAGGAGTTTCTCTTTTGGATCTCTTTCCAGTGGTGATCGGTGGTTTCTTTCAATATTTATTTTGCCCTCTGGTTCTAGAATATCAGGGTAATTTTCCTTGATAATTTCGTGAAAGATGACATCTAGGCTTTTTTTTGGTCATGGCTTTCAGGTAGTCCCATAATTTTTAGATTGTTCCTCCTGGATCTATTTTCCAGGTCACTTGTTTTTTCAATGAGATATTTCACATTATCTTCCATTTTTTTCATTCTTTTGGTTTTATTTTGTGATTTCTTGGTTTCTCATAAAGTTGTTAGCCTCCATCTGTTCCATTCTAATTTTTAAAGAACTATTTTCTTCAGTGAGCTTTTGAACCTCCTTTTCCATTTGGCTAATTCTGCTTTTAAAGCATTCTTCTTCTCATTGGCTTTTTGAGCCTCTTTTGCCAATTGAGTTAGCCTATTTTTAAAGGTGTTATTTTCTTCTGCATTTTTTGGGTCTCCTTTAGCAAGTTGTGGACTCACTTTTCATGATTTTCTTGTATCTCTCTCATTTCTCTTCCCAATTTTTCCTCTACTTCTCTTACTTGATTTTCAAAATTCTTTTTGGATTCTTCCATGGTCTGAGACCATTGAATATTTATTTTGGATGTTTGGGATACAAAAGCCTTGACTTTTATGTCTTTCCCTGATGGTAAGCATTGTTCTTCCTCATCTGAAAGGATGGGAGAAGTTATCTGTTCACCAAGAAAGTAACCTTCTATAGTCTTATTTTTTTTCTCCCTTTTTTGGGCATTTTCCCAACCAGTTACTTGACTTTGGGGTCCTTTGTCAAGAGTAGGGTATACTCTGGGGATCTGTAAGATTTCAGTTCCTCCAAGGTGGCACAATCAAGCATGTATACTGGTCTGGGAGCAACAAGAAACTTTTGTCCCCAGAATCTGTGAGTAGTAGAGTTTCCTCTCTACAATCACCTGGCCTCCAGTTCCACAAGCCAGAACTGGGGGCTGAGATTCAGAGAAGCTGCTCATTTTCCCCAGGAGCATTAGGTGGGAGCAGGGCCACTACACAGGGCTGAGGTATGGATCAGCTGTTCAGTTTCCCCAGGGGCTTTACTATCCAACAATGGATGCAGGCTGCTGTGGGAGCTGCTGCTGCTCGATGCGGCCTCTGCCTCTGCCTGGGGCTGGAACTGTGGGGAGACCCTGCTCCCTTCTCAGCCAGCTGAAAAAAACCCTCTCACTGACCTTTGGCACCTGTGGGTTGAGGGATCTGCAAACTCTAGCTACTGCTGCTGGGGATTCCACCCCTGAGGCCTGCTCAGGTCCTCATCCAGGCACCTGGGCTGGGCTCCACTCTGCGTCCAGGTGTGACAGACCTTTCCTGTCTGCCTTTCAGGTAATCCTGGGCTGGAAATCTCCTCCACTCCATTGTTCTGAGGCTTCTGCTGCTCTAGAATTTGTTGAGACTTTCTTTACAGGTATTTTATGGATTGTGGGGGAAGAACTAGTGTGTGTGCATCTTTCTACTCTGCCATCTTGGCTCCACCCCCCAGGAATTCAAATCTTGTCTCTGATTCTTAGCTGGGTGACCCTAGCTGGGTGATTACCTGAGTGACCCCTGGGTAAGTAGCTTAATCCAATTTACCTCAATTCTTCATCTGTAAAATGAACTGGAAAAGGAAATGGCAAACCATTCTGGTATCTTTGTCAAAACAAACAAAAATGGGTTCACAAAGAGTCGGACGCTATAGAACAACAACATCTGACCAAAAAAAGGTAATTTTTTCAATGCTGTTGAATTGGAAAATGTGTGTGAAATGAAGATATTAAGTTTTCCCTTTTTAAATTAAAATTTTTCAATTATCAAAAAAGATTTTCTTTCTCTCCCCCTACAATGGAAAAAGAAAAAGAAAATACTCTTGTTAATAAATAAGCATAGTCAATAAAAACAAATTCCCACATTGATCATGTTAAAAATTATATGCACTCTCGGTCTATATCACCTCTCTGTCAGGAAGTTGGTAGCATGTTTCATTTTCTATCCTATAAAATTATGAGTAATTATTGCATTGATCAGAATTAAGGCTTTTAAAAAACTTTCATAGTGCTGTTATTAAATAAATTGTTCTCATTGTTCTGTTCACTTCTAAGACCATACTTTTCATTGTTTCTTAGGGTACAACAGTATTCAGTTACATTCATATACAATAATTTATTTATTCATTGTTCAGTTGTTTCCCCCTTAGTTTTCAGTCTGGAAAGGAGTTTTTCTTTCAACTCCACAGCAAAGTTCCTTAATCAAGGAACTTCTATCAAGGAGAGGATTGTAGGACTTCAGCCATTGAACACCACACAGGAAATATCTAGTAACTGCAAAAGCAGTTCAGAGTTGAGGAATAACTGAGAGGGGGTACTTCATCTAAATTGCCCATCTTTCATAATCATTCTTTCTTGTCTATCTTTGATTTCATCATGTGTATGGGTCTTTTAAAAATATAAGCTGATTGGTAAAGTTCCATGGACAACCATGTTGGCCTCTTTATATCATAAGGGAAAATATTTAAATTAGAAAGAAAGGTGACTATGAAGACATCTAAAAGTTGCAAACATCTTTAAATAAATATTATTAGACCAAGGAACCAAAGCAGGATGTTCCAGAATGGTTTAAGAAAGAAATCTTGAGAGAAGAATTTAGATAGGAATAAATGGGAACATTAATGGTATACAGAGCAGAAATAATTAGCAGAATGAAAAAACTTGAATCCATAGTAGCAAGTATCTCCAAAGAAATGAAAGAGAAAAACAGATTAAGAATACAATTATACTGAAGTGAAGGACAATCTGAAAGAAGACAAGCAAAAACCAGTAATCTTAAAAGAAGACATGATCTCTACACAAATAAAATACATTGGACCTTAAAGACAAGATGTATAGAAACAACTTAAGGATCTGTGGCCTATCAAAAGAATATGAACAAGTCAAAAAAAATCTGAATACCATAATGGAAAGTAATGTAAGAAATTGCCCAGAATTTCTGAACACAGACAACAAAGCATCAATTAAAGGATTAAAACATCATATGCTTTCAACTCCAAGATGAATAATCATTAAATTTAACAATTCCAATGACAATAAATTTTATTGGAGACCAAATAAAAAGGAAAGAAAATTTGAAAAACGTAAGACTGAAATGATAACTATCAAAAGAATTTTGAACTATTATCCAACCATTTGAAAGAAGAATTCAAATCATAAATAAGAGACATACAAATCAAAACAACTTTGAGGTTTCACTTCACACCTGGCAAATTGACTAAGAGATGACAAAAGACAGGAAAAGTCAAGGTTGGAAAAAAGATGGTCACTCTACGGTACAAAAACTTTCTTTGTATTCCCAGCAATTAAAAAGATGCCTAGCCTGTAGTAGACACTTAATAAATGCTTAATAAATTTGACTTGGTCCAACCATTCTGCAAAACAATTTGGAATTACATAGAGAAAGGGATTTAAAAGATCCATGTCCCTTGATCTAAACATTTTACTAAGTTATATACCCTAAGGAGGCCAATAATAAAAAGGCTCCATATACATCAAACTATTCATATCATAATTTTTTTTGAAGTAACAAAGAATTGACATCAGAATAGATGCTCATCAACTCAGATATGTTTAAACAAGGTGTGGTACACGAATGTAATGGAATATCACTATGTTGAAAGAACTGGTGAACAAGATAAATAGAGAAGCATGGGAAAGTTGATATTAACTAGTGCAAAATGAAATGAACAGAATCAGCAAAACAATATACTGTACATATTGACTACAAACACGCAAATGGAAAGAACGATTGAAACTACAGTCTGTGAAGTTGTAACAACCGAGTTTGGGCCCAAAGATGAAACAGAGAAGGAATCCCTCTCCCTTCTTTGCAGAGATGGGGGCTTATGGGTGTGGCACGCTAGTGATGTCAGACACATGTTGGTTAGTTTAGCCCAATTGCTTTTTTTTCTTTTAAAAATTTTCACAATGACTTCCTTAGAGGAGAACTAGATGTACTGGAGAAAGTGAGTGACGTAAAAATAAAATTTTATTTTAAAAAGTGAAGAGGGGAAAAAAATACCCTGTTCTCCCCAAATCTAGGTTGCCCGTCTGGCTTCTTCTATCAGAAATGCATAGATGGAGTAGTGACTTTCTCACAAAATTCCCATCATTACAGCAGGGAAAAGAGCTCCTCCTGGGTACTAAGCGGCCACTTGTTGGGGACTCTGGTCGGGGGTGGGCTGTGAGGTTCTGGTTCAGGCCAAGATTAGCTGGGGTCCTGCCAAATCTGAAGCAACCGTGATTCCGATTTTGCTTCAGTGATTCTTCTCAACGTCTTCCTCATTCAGAAACCTCCAGCCCTCTCTCTAGCCAATCCTCAAAGCGGCACCCCACCTGTAGCTCCTTCTGCCCGTACGCTCATCTCCACGGGGAGAAGGGAGTGTGAGGTACGCGGGAAATCTACAAGTGAAACCTACAAGGGGAGCAGCCTGGGAGGCGTGACTTCTCCGATACCTGAGCCCTGGTTGGTCGGGCGTAGTGAAGGGGTGGGGCGTGTCGTGTCGGGGCGAGGCGGAGGCGGGGCGGGGCCCGGGAAGGGGTGGCAGACGTTGGGAGACGAAGGACCGACCACTTCACTGATTATCTGCGGCTGCAGCGGCGGGGACCGAGGCTTACCACCCAGAGGGACCATGTCTGACAAGCGGCCTGTAGCGACCGACCCAAAAAGCCGGCGGCTCCCGGACTCTTTCAATGGTGAGTTCGGAGCTACGAAGTCTTCCTACTGAAGCCCGCTAGCCCCCCCGCCCCCGCCCTTTGCATTTACTACCCCATGGCATCACCCCATCCCCCTGATGCCCCACCGTTATTACCAATTAGTGGGGTAGGGGAGCAATTCATACTCACAAATTGTTAGAGCTAAAACAGACCTAAGCTCATGGAGTGTCAGAGCTAGAAGAGAAGCTGGTACGTTAAAAGTTAGAGAACATCTAGTCCAAACCTCTTATTTTTACAGATAAGGAAACTGAGGACCTGAATTGCCTAAGGTCTGCGTCAAAGCTCCCAGCTTCATTTAGAGACCTCCCCGCTATTTGTCAGTTTTCCTAACGTACAACCCACCCCCGCTTTTGGCGCCCTTCTCCCCATACACACACTTTATTTTTCCCTTGGGAAATATTCACAGCTGTCATCCTCAAATTAGACGCTGCTCCCCATACCGTGGTACTTTTAAGGATTTCCACTTTCATTCACTTTGGCAAATCCAATCTCCACTCTCACGGTCTGTTGGCTACCTTAGAATCATGGCATTTGACAGTGGATGGAGAGGTTAATCTAGTCCAAAAGGTCCGTGGAAGATGAAAATGACTTGCTTGGAGACACTGAAAAGATTAGTACTGGAGCCAGAACTTAATCCAAGGTTTTAAAACTCCTAAAACAAATTCCCCTTTCCAGTATTAGATGATGCCCCTCTTACTTCTTCTATCTCCCATCTTTCAGTCTTCAGGGATGTACATTCTCTGAAACTATACTAGACCAGGAGTGCATAGAAAGGTTCCATGTTCTAAAAGCCCTTAATAGAGCTACCATTCCATGATTGCATGATTCTTCTTTCCATCCTGAGTCCCCAGGTAATTTTTATTATTATCCCTGGAGGGAACACTATACAATACCTCCACCCTCCTGCAGCTGAGAAATGGGTCTCTGCTCCTCATCTGAGTCCTTTGGCTTTACAAATAAAATAAGCTGAGTTCTTTCTCCCTTCTTAAGCATAGATTATTATGCCTATAGGACCCAATACAGTACCTATGAAATTTTGCCCTAGGGTTCTCAAAATGTGTTGTAAGAGACTATTATTCCTTCTTTCTTTTCCTAGCTCAGGCTAGGCAAATAACATCTCTCCCATTCCTAAAATATTTTGTACCTCAGCAGCCTTCAGCTGAACCACTTAGGGTATGAGGTGATAATGATCTAAGATGTTACTCACCCCCAAGACCTCCTCACTCTAGTAATTGCATTTTCTTAGGACACTTTTTAATTCAATAAGCATTTATTAAGTGCTACTATGTATCACGCACTGTGCTAAGCTCTGGGGTTGTAAAAGAGGCCCAAGATGGTCCCTGCTCTGAAGAAGTTTATAATCCAATGGAGGAAACAACTTTTAAACTATATGCAGGATAAATTGGAAATAATTAAGAGGGAAAGCACTGGAATTAAACAGGATTAGGGAAGATTTTCTGAAGAAGGTGAATTTTTAGTTCAGACTTAAAGGAAGCCAGGAAAGTCGCTCTTAAGACTAAAGAAGTAATGCCATTAATGGTAACATTAGTGCATATTGGGAATGTTTCTTCACTGTAATCCCATGAGATAAGTAAAACAAATGTTATTATGCTTATCAGAAGCTTCTCCCAGAAACAAAAGTGGTCTCTTTAATGCCAGTATTGTACCCAGTATGTCATATGGCTGTGAGAAATGGACTCACAGTGTCCCTAAGAATGACAAATGAGTATCACCCTGAGGGCAGTATAAAGGCACATGGCAGATGTAAACAGGCTGCACCTCATCATAAGGAACTTGAAAGAACTGGTGTAAAGGATAATCAGGGATTTTTATGATCAGAAAAACAATGGGGTTGGTCTGAGGGCAATGAGCAAACATGGAAGGGTTATCTGCATCCATTGAAGGGAACGGCCAAATCAGTGATCTCACAGGTCCATTTGAGTATAGGCCTTATACCTGAAAAAATCCTAGTTTGAGGTCACAGGGCTAGTAAATATTAGAGCTGGACTTGATCTCCAGACCAGTCCTCACTTTGTTACACTGGGCTGGCATGATAGTAGCCAAAAGAATACTGGATTTAGAGTCTGAATACCAGCTCTGCTACATTGTCTCTGAACACCTGGCCAAGTCATTTGACCTCTTTGGGAGTCAACTTTTTTCATCTGTAAAAAAAACCTCGCTTTCCAAGATCCCTTCCAGCTCAAAAGTCAAACCAAAAGAATTCATCTTTAATGGTGGGAAACTTCTGGTAGAATAACATAGTGAAGGAGATAATGTTTGGTTAGTAAGTGGGAGATTTCCAGCATGCTTCAAAAAAGACCACTAATGTGGCTATTGATTCTGCTTCCTTAGAATACTAAGAATTTGTGTTCATTTTTCTCATTATAAAGGGCTGTGTATATATAATCTCATCTATAACAATCCTGTGAGACTAGTATTCCACTTTATGAAAGACAAAATTGAGACTCAAGAATTAAAATATGTTTCAGAGCTGGGGTTGGATTCTGAGTCTTCTGTCTCTTAAGGTAATGACACAGTGTTCTTTTTTCCTAGGCACAGCCCTGGTTTCTCCCCACCACACCCACCCTTGCCTTACCACTAGGCTTATCTGTTCTCTCCAGACATCTCCATTTATTACCTGACTTCTGGGCTTCCCAAGGAGGACAGTTGGTTCCCTTTCTTGATAGAGAAAGTGATGAGTCTGATAGCACCATAAGATATACTTTTCTACTCTATTAAACATAAGAAGCAGACAATACTGGTATAGTTATTCCCATTTTGTAATTGAGGAAGTTGGGGCTCAAAGAGTTGAATTTTCTTGTTGGAAGTGACATCGTGAAGTGTGAAGGGCTAGAATTTGAAGCTAGGTGTCTTGGGTCCTAGTCTGTTGACTGAAGAGACAGAGGACCCAGTTTAAAATCTTGGTTCTACCATTTATAAACTGTATGACTTTGGGCAAGTGATCCTCTCCATTTTCTCACCTGTAAAATGATAGATGTTGAATTGGATTTTAAATGTTCCTACTCATTAATATCACCAACACTTCCCTGAGCTTATCTATGATCTCTTATTCTTATCATTGCTGCTACAGCACGTCATTAGATCAAGAGCTCCTTGATAGCAGGACCTTTCCCACCCCTGCTTCCCACTTTTTTTTTGTTTCTGACCCCTTAGCCCAGTACCTGGAACATAGTAGGTGCTTAATAAATATTTATTGATTGACTATTATGGTCCTCTCTTGGCTCTGAGTTAATACTAAAACAACATCTGTTAAATTGGAGACGTTTGGAGGTATGTGTGGACATAAGATTGTGACAATGGGCATAAGATTGGGTTTAATCTCTATCACCAACCCTTCTTCTGTGAACTCCAATATTCAGCAAACATTTATTAAGCACCTACCACATGCAGAGCCCTATGCTTAATACAGAGAAGAATAGCAAAGTTTAGGTAAGATACTTCCCACCAATATCTATCCTTTCTATTGACTGAGAAATGGGATACTGCAGTGTTCCAAAGAAATAAACACTTCCCAGAGATGCAGGATGGTTGTGAGTCTTCTGCACTATATTTCAAATAAAGAACTTCAAAGAAGAACTTCTTTAGAGGATGCAATCAGGAAAAATGGATCTTTGAAAAGGAAATTGGACTGGTCATGAGTGTTGGAGCATTTAGTAAGCACATGCCAGGCTCTACAGTAAGTACTACAGATGCAGACACAAGCAAGCAAAACAAGAAAGACCTCCTTGACACCAGGAGCTTCCATTTGAATAAGAAAAAACAAAGATCTGGAAAGGGGAGAATACAAGGGTTGTACTGGTGCCAGAAAGTGGCCTGGCAAGATAAAGGCTTAAAGTTCACTTCTCAAAGCTGAGAGATCTAGGGGCAGAGTCCAGGTTAAGCATGGGGAAAAGGTAGAAGTGATGATCAGTGTAGAAAATGATTGCCATAGACCCAACTGAGCCAGGAAGTGACCATATTATTTATTTTAGGTGATAAGTGCATCAACAGGGAGCAAGCAAAGCATTATGGGAGATCCAACAGGGAAAATCCTTAGTGTCCAGGAAAAGCTTCCTAGAGGAGGTGGCATCTGAGCTTGGGCTTTGAAACATGGGTAGAATTCAAAGGTAAAGAGAAGTAGGGAGGTATCTAGATGATACAGTGGATAGGACACTGGCCCTGGACTCAGGAGGACCTGAGTGCAATTCCAGCCTCAGAGACTCTTACTAGTTGTGTGATCCTGGGCAAATCACTTAACCCCAATTGCCTCAAAAAAAAAAAAAAAAAGAGGAAAAGAGAAGTAGAGAAGGTGTTAGGGACAACATGAATAAGGGCACAGAAGTAAAAGAAAACAAGGCATAGGATCATCATTATCATTTGTAGCAGGACAGGATATGTTCAGGAGACAGAAAGTAGTAAAGTCTAGAATGAAATAGACTACACGGAGGAGAGTAATATGAGAAGCTATCATAGAGTCAGAGCCAGAAGGAATCTCAGAAGGAAGGAAATAAGCATTTGTAGGTGCCAGGTGCTATACTAAATGGTTTACAATTTTTTTCTCATTTGATCCTAACAACAGCCTTGGGATAGAGGTACTATTATTAATCTCATTGTATAGTTGAGGAAACTGAGGCAGATAGAGGTTAAGTAACTTGCCCATTGTCACACACCTTTAAGTTTCTGGGGTCAAATTTGACTCTTTTTCCTTACTCCAAGTCCAAACCTGTGCTACCTAGCTGCCTTGCCTCAGTAAAGAGATGAAGTGACATGTTCATTGCACAGGTGGTGTCAGGTGGGAACTGACCTCTAAGTCCATGGCTTCCTCTGATATAAAATGGAGGTGATAATGCAGTCATTAGCTATCTTAGAGAGTTGTGAGGTGTAAAACTAAAGTACTATAGAAATAGTAGCTAATGTTAAGACAAAGTCTGTGACTCAGAGAGGCAAGAGAATTGGTATCTGGGAGATCTAATAACCAAGAGAAGGCTAGGTCATGACCCATGTTCTAGAGCTGCATTTGTCTCATAATGTGATCTAGAAATCCCTGGGGATCCCCAAGGTTCTTTCAGGAGGACCATGAGTTCAAAGCTATTTTCATAATGATATAAAAATGTTTAACTACTAATGTCAGTATCAATTGATATTGACCAAATATAATTGATCAAATAAATCACAAAAGCTTTTTGGTGGATGCTCAATAACTTTTAAGAATGTGAAGGGGTGGGGCAGCTAGGTGGCTTAGTGGAGAGAAGGCCAGTCCTGGAATCAAGAAAACCTGAGTTCAAAACCAACTTCAGACACTTACTACATGTCTGACCACAGGCAAGTCACTTACCACCGACTTCCTCTAAAAAAAATAAGAACGTAAAGGGGTCCTGGGACCAAAACATTTGAGAACCACTATTTTAGAGGAAGGAGAATTGGAAGAGAGAGGGAGGGATCTAAGACTTGAGAAAGAAAAAAAAGAAAAGCTGAAATCTGAAGGACAAGATCGGGAGCTCAAGAGTCCCTTATGAATCAGAGGGAGACAAAACTGTTTTCTGTGGGGTTGACATGTATGGGTCCCTGAAGGCAAAATGAACTGGGTGGAGGTTTCATGTCTGGAGCACTGAAAAAGCAAGCATGAAAGAACATTGGTTTAGGAGTCACAGGAACTAGGTTTGAAGCCTGGCCCTGCTACTTACATCTTGGTGACCTTGAACACATGACTTAACCACTCAGCATCTCCATTTCTCTTCTATAAATGAGGGCAAAGAGAGTGTGTGGTTAACCTAATGAGCTCTAAGGTCGCCTTCTAGCACTAAAGCTATGATCTAGGATCTTTATGATCTGGGACCTGAGCAAAGACATAGGCCAGGATCCCAGAAGGATCTTGTTCTCTACAAGAGATGTGCGGTTGGGACCTGAGAAGGGACTCGACAAAGATCTGAGTCCCAACAGAGAACTAATTTTCAAGGATTGGGAGATACCCTCCTTGGAGCGGGATTAGATTGAGTTTTGGGGCTCACAAAAGGAGAGAACTGGTTTGGAAAATGTGAGGTCAAGACCTGAGGGGAAACTATCCCAGGCTCCTAGTCCCAAAGGAGAGGTCATGGAACTAGAGAAAAAGAGAACTGATTTTAGTGGGGGGGAGGGAATGTGGAAGAGAGAGACCTGGGGCCTGAGAGGGGAAAAGCAAGTAGAGAGAAGAACTATGTGTAGGAAACAAGAGATCCAAAGTCCCAGAGAAGACTAGGTCAGAGTGCCTGGATCTTGAAGAAGGAGACGGTGGGTTTCTGGGGAGACTGAGGGATTCTTCTCCGGTGCTGGAAGTTTGGGGGTGGGGAAGAGAATATGAGATTAAGAAACCTGAGCAGAGACTATATGACCACCTCTTCAGCCTACAGTGGATGGGATTACTTTGAAGGTTGGTCTTGATGGCCCTTCCAGGGGCTCCAAAATAGTGTGAGCATCAACATTTCTTGAAGAGTCTGTAACACCCAAACTGCCTCCTTATTACTCTAGCTAATAAGATGGGAGATATCAGTAACTTATAAGGCAGTTGTTATTCCTGTCTCATCTAGTCTGGTCAATGGGATGGCCCATATTGAATTTTATAGGGTTGGGACATAACCCAATATTTTCCCTAGTTTATGCTTCTCCCTCACCTGTAGGAATAATTATTTGTTAAATATTTTATTTTCCCTAATTATACTGAAAAATTATTTTTTAGCATTCATTTCTTAAAATTAAAAATTTCCCCTATCATTAAGAAGGAAAGCAATTTGACATAGATTATACATGAGCAATCATGCAGAACATTTCTATGTCAGTCATGTGAAAGAAAACACAAAACAAAAGCAAAAACCCAAGAAAAATAAAGTTTAAAAAAAAGGCACCTGCAGAAATTTAAGGATAGATTGGCTTCTAGACTTTGCCTCACAGGACATAACAGTTAGCCCTTAATCATCTACCTTAATTAATTGCACCTTGAGCCTGCTCTGTCTCTATGAGAACCGTAGTCCTTCAAAGCTTGGGATAGCAGTGCCCCACCTATTCCCTGAAAGCTGAGCCGAGCTTATGAAAAATGTTGTCCCTCCTAGGCAAGAAATTGAAGTCCTACCAGGCCTTAGATCTGTTTTATAGTCCCTTTGGTGGATGCATTTTTCACATGTTAATGTATACATCATTTCTGTCTTTGTTATGTGTAAATATGTATTTAAGGAGAGGTCTTTGGGGTAGCTCTTTTTACATGAATAAAAGGTCTAATAAATGTTTGACCACAAACTGGACTCTTGGCACTAGAAGTCATGTAGCTAGAGGTTGCTTAGCAAGCTACCTCAGAGACAACAAGGAAGGCCAGTATAATCATTCCATTTCTGCAGAGCAGTAAAGTTTATGATGTTCTTTCCTCACAATAGTTAAACGAGATGTTGCTTTATTACTCTGGAAGGGATTCTCCTTTCCTGGAGGCTTTACCATTACAAGTATTATTCCCATTTCATAGGGGGGAAAACTGAAGCTTTATGTTCTAATCACAAGGGTGGGTAACCTGTGGCCTACAAGCCATATGAGGCCCTTTTATTGAATTGGAGGCTGAAGGACTGAATTCAGTCACTGATACTCCTGTATCTAAGGTCTTTTTCAACTGTAAGATGCCATGATTCTCTAGAGCAGCTATCCCTAATTCCAGAAAGCTCTGGGTGAGGCAGAATAGATGATCTACATGTCTGCACTTGGCACCATCCAGAGTTTACATTGTACTTCGTCAGTTTAAATTCCTGGAGACAGAACATTAGACCAGAGCAACCCAGGGATCTGACCTAGTATGGCAATTCTTATAATGTAACCGAAACCATAAGACCAAAGCAGCATTCTCTTTACATCAGCATTTCTGAAATAAATAAGAAGGAAGGGAAAAAAAACCCTCAGGAAATGCCACGAGGGCCCAGCTTAACGCTCATAAATTGAGAAATACGGGAAAATATCATCTTTGGATTTGAAATAAGAAACAAACCATTCAGCCCACACCCATTTTTGCTGGAAACTAGTAACAGAAATGTAGGCATTGCTTTCCAGAAAGTTCTTATGTCTCCTGGAAGAGGAGGCAGATTCAAGTCTAAACTGATCTACAACTTTTTTTTTAATTATTTATTTTTAGTTTTCAACATCCATTTCCACAAGATCTTGAGTTTCAAATTTTCTCCCCATCTCTCCCCTCTGCCCACCCCAAGACAGCATGCATTCTGATTACCACTTCCCCCAATCTGCCCTCCCTTATATCACACCCCTCCCTTCCCTCATTACCTCTATTTTCTTGTAGGGTACAACCTCTTAATAGTATTAGTGGAAAGCTGCCCTGACCCAGTGGCCCCACAGCCACTTTGTCAGGAAATCTCTTTGTGACACTAGGAAGTCACCTCTCTGAGAATTTCTTTCCTTATATATGAAATAATTGGGTTGGACAAGATGATTTCTGACATCCCTCCTTGCTCTAACATCCTAAAGTTTCAATTCTAAGACCCCCTCCCTCACTTCCTATCCAGCTTCAACTTTCCATCAAAGACAGCAGAGCATCAAAACTTTGTAATGAAATAATGTAGTTTGATTGCAAAGAAACTTAGTGATAGGTGGCATTATAATTACAAACGTGAACAAATCCTTTTGGGACAATCGTGACAGGAGAATAAGTAGGATCATGGGACTGATTTGTTTATTGCATTGTTGTTAGAGCTGATAAAATTGTAGGAAACTGTAACTTTTTTATGAATTAATCCAAGTAAATAAATACTCAGCGGGGCCATACACTGTAGCATGTAACCTGAACTTGCTAATTTATGACTACACATGTTATGGGAACTACTTGAAATCTTAGTTATAGAATTTTTATTGCTAAACTGGAGAGGGATGTTTAAGATATACTAATAGCAGCAGTTCACATTCAAATGGTGTTTTACAGTTTACAGAGTTCTTCGAACATAATGTTAGATTTGGAAGGGACCTTAGAACACAGACCACATAAAATATAGAAGGTTTGAACATGGAACATAGAATATTGGATATGAAAAGGCTTTTGGAGATTATGTAATTCAACCCTCTCATTTTACAAATGGAAAAATGGAAATCCAGAGAGTGATTTGTTTAAGATAGAAACTTGAGAGACCAGGGAGAGGATGGACAAAGAAATGGGGATTGAAAATAATCCGGTTGTAGTAAAAATGTACTGTAACAAGGAATTCCACTGGTCTCATTCCTTTGTACTTTATTTAAAAAATTTTGAAGATGGATATTTATAGAAAGGTTTGGATGAAGGGTAAAAATGTTAAGATGGTTTGCCCATTATCTCAGCTTCTCTAGTGGGGAATCTACCATGGATATTATTTCCTGTTTAGTTCTGGTCTTGCTGGATACTCCAGCCTATAAGTATTTTGGAGAACAAATTAACGTTTGAAAATACAATCTTGTAGCTGGAATGAGAAATGATCACATATACAGTTATTAAGTAATACTACAAGAAGCTAATTCCTTCCTGTTTTGTATTTTATAGGATCAGTCTTTTTTATACCTGAAAGGAAATTTCTCTAGCTAACCAGTGTGACATTCTCATTTTCAAAGAAAAGTGATACATTCCAGTCACACAGGTGTAGTCTGTGGCAGAGGTAATAGCCACCTTAAAAATGGCTATTGAAACTAGCAAAATATTAGTTATGATTTGATATATAAATATTAGTATATGGTGAATATGATTCTGGCATTTTGTTACTTAACAAAATTTGATATTATTTTTGAGTGAATTTTATTGTTGAATATATATTAATGTATACATTGTGTGTGTGTGTGTGTGTGTGTGTGTGTGTGTGTGTGTGTGTGTGTAGACCATGCAGTGGCCCAAAAGTGTTAGTGCATGGTACTTTCCTGCATATTGAGAAAGATACACAGATAAACAAGGTGCCTTTCCTCAGGGAACTTGTAATCTGCTAGAGTAATATGATAAATATACAAGAAACTACATACAAAACAGAACTTTAGTGTATTAGAGAGTTAGAAAGTGCTACAAATATTTGGAAAAAGCTTTTTGTTCAGAATTGAGGAATCAGTGAAGGTGAATAGTGTGGATCATTGTATTCCCTTGAAGAAACAATTTTTAAAGTATAGTCCACATGCAAGGCCCTGTGCTGGAAAGGTAGTTTGAAAAAAAGTGGCAGAATTTCTGCCCCCAAGGAATTTGCCATTCTGGATCATATCATTATCAGAATAATAATAATCACTTAAAATCCCATAAATAGTATTTTCCTCACTATGCTCCTATGGAAACATTACTGTTCCCATTTTACTGATAAGAGAACTGAGGCTTGGATAGATTAAATGTTTTGCCCCAAGCCATGTGACTAATAAGTCACATGGGAAAATGCAGCCCAGATTTCCCAACTGCAAATTCATTGTTCTTTCTACAGTCAGTGATAGGAGAGTAGAATTTCATTATACTTTCTCACATTTAAAAAAAAAAGTTGTATCATTTATAGAAAAGGATAAAAAATTAAATTTTTGGAAATGTTTTTTAATATAAGAGAGAGTTCCTAATTTGGAGTGAAGAGAACTCTGAGCTCCTTATAAACTGTTTAACCTTGGGCAAGTTTCTTCCTTTCTCTGAGCCTCAGTTTCCTATTCTGTAAAATGAGGGTTTAGGTTAGTTTATCCCAACATGCTCTGGCATTCTAGTTTCTGAAGTCCATTCTGACTCTTAAGTCCTCTGAAGGGAAATGAGTAGTATCCACTGAATGAAAGAATGAGTGAGTAAAAAGGCATTTGTCATGTGCCTATTCTGTGTAGAGCACAAATAGAAAAGAGAGCTGATCGCTGCTCTCAAGGAGCTTAGACTCTAAGAGGGAGAGGCCACACACAGAGGTTTCTGCTGCAAATTGAATGGAAAGGCCCAGTGGTCCTTAGAGTTTAGGAGCAAAAGCAGATGGTAACACATCTTCTTTAGTCTCATTTCTTTCAGTAAAATGACATCCTTTTCTGAAGTTGGGCTATTGGACAATGAAAATTACTTTGTTGGTAAGAGCATTATTTTCTAAGTCTTCAGTAACTGAGGCCACTTAGGAGTTGAAGGGTTGCAGTCCCTCCAGAGGGCTTCCCACAAACACTGCTCAACTGGCCAATGGCCGTGTGAGCCAGACTGGAAGCCAGACCACTGGTGTGGAGGGGCAATTCTGTTCTCAGGCTCTTAGCCTTCACTGCTTGTCAGCAGCAGTTGGTTGACAGTTGGCGTTGATGGTGTCCAGGATGGACCCCTTTGCAAGTGTTGTTCCCTCCAGTAATGGCCAGCAGGGTCAGGATGGAAGCACGGCTCTCAATCTGAGTGGTGTTGCTTTTCCTGGGACCCATAGGCTTACCTCCCCATCAGTAGCAGATGGTGATGGCGGCAGTGGCAGTCAGGCACCTTCTCTCGAAGGACTGCCTGTCTGTGATGGTGGCTAACAAGGCTGGGTTAAAAAGCAGGGCTGGTGGGTAATGGTAAGGGTGCTTCTGTTCCCATGGCTCTTGGGCACAGAGTCCTGGAACTATCTCCACCTGGGTCTGAAGGGAAGTGTAGGCTGAAGTGGCAAGAATGTTTTGTTTCTGGAATGTCTGACTAGTTAATGCTGGGAACTTTTCTGTTTATTCTCCCTGTGTGTGTATATGTATAATTTATTGAATTTGTGTTTTTAACCTCTGTGTCCAGAAATTTGTCTTATTATAGAACTGTCTCTAATCTAAAATGAACTTTGCATAGCGCTTATATTCCCAATTGACTTATCTCTGTTTATCAAAGGGAATATAGTTAGTGTTCATAATAAAAACAGTGTTCTCTGTTTACCAAGACCTGGGAAAGAGAGACAGATCATCAGGAAGAAGGAATTGACGTGCCAGTTCCTCAATTTTGTTTCTCCTCTAACCCCATTTTGACTGCATGAGATCTGACAGTTGGGAGATCAGTTGAACAGCTTTTTCTGAACCTCAGTTCTCTCCTTTGTAAAATGAGGATACCAGATATTGCACCACCCTTCTTCCCAAGGTCGTTGTAGGAAAAATGTGTTGTAAAATGTTATCAAAATGGGAACTGTTGTTCTTAACAGAGCAGTGTGAAAGTGATTAGAGTCCTGGCCCTGGAGATTGGAAAAATTCTGTTTGAATTCTTGTTCCTTTACTTACTTTAACAACATGATTCTGGACCAGTTACTATAATTCTCTGTTTCCTAATTTGTAAAATGGGAGTAGTAATACTTCCACTTCTTGGCTCCTCATGAAGTGCTTATTATGTGCCAAGTAAATGCTGAGGGCATTTTTATGAAGGAAGAAACCAAGATTCATAAGCTGATCCAACTATCTGTGGTTCTATGCAAAGATATTGCTATGTTAAGATGGCAGAATCCAGGGTCAAGACCACCTGAGATCCAGCACAGCCTCATATATTTAGCAGCTGTGTGACTCTGGGTGAGTCACCTAACCTCTGTTTGCCTCAGTTTCCCCACTGTAAAATGGAGGCAACAAAAGCACGTACCTCCCAGGGTTATTGTGAGGACAATACAAAATAATGTTCGTGAAGCATTCGGCAGACTTCGCAGCACTATACTAGTAATGATGATCATGTGGCGGTTTGGATCTGCCTTGGGAGAGACTACCATGTTGATGAATCTCAAGACCCTGGAAGAATTTCAGTAATTCCATTAATAGGACAATAGGTCCTGTTAATTGTGGACTGTTGTGAATTGTATCCAAAAGTGTGTTTTTCTTGTCCCTCAGAGGGGAGACTGAGTCCCCAAGCACATTGTTAGTCTTAATGTTTTCTTTATAGTATCCTGGCCCCAGGTGGCATTTCACTTAATATTAGCTGACTTGGATAAGAAACCAGAAAAAGCTCTTGACTCTGAACAGTGGTTCTCATCTCTAACCAGAGGAGGGAGAATCTGAGGCCTTGCTGAGATGTTGGGCCTACAAAGGAGAGGCCCATGGGGTGACTGCCTTCTGGTACTTAAAAGGCTCTTGTGTGGAAGAGGGTAGCTTTGTCATTTTCTTTCGCCTTGTGCTAGAAAGGAGAACTAAGGACAATGGGTAGAGGTTAAGAGGAAAGACTTGCATTCAGCTGAATGGAAAGAAAAATTTCCAACTAATTAGAACTATCTTGAAATGGGCTAGGCCACCCCTGTAAGGCAATGGGTTCTCTTTTCCTAGAGGTCTTCATACTAAGTCTGGGTAACCTCTCAGGCTTTGTAGAGAGGAATTCTAAATTAGATATAGGTGTTAAGCAAGATGGCTTCTTAAAGGTCTCTTCTAACTTTGATACTGCTTGAGTTTTGTGTGATTCAGAGTTAGGACTCCTGGATTCTAATATCTGTTTTGTACTTGATGAGCTCTAAGTGACCTGAGATATACTACTCTCCTTGTGCCTCGGTTTCTCAGTTGTCAACAGAAATATAGGTTTTCCACAAGCATGCTTTCTAAAGAGGCTGTATTGATGTGGCTTTTTGCTTTTAATACTTCCAGATAAAAGTTCAAGATAAATGTTGATTTTTATCCATTAAAATCTGTGATAGTATGGTGTAATGTAAAGAGCTCTGAACTTGAGATCCAAAGATCTGGATATAGGTTCCATTTCTGCCCATTATTACCCCTATAACTAGAGGTAAATCCCTTTTTCTGGTCTTTTCAAATGGAGGCATTCACATTTACATAAGCATTTTATCATTCTTATTCCATTTGGTCCCCATAACCACACTGTCTTTGGGGGACAGCTTTTATCTACCCATATCCTTAGTTTGTGATCTCTTTAACTCATTCTCTCTCTCTCTTTCCCTCCTTCCTTCTCTATTTCTTTCTCTCTGAATCTCCCTCTCTCTCCTTCTCTTTCTCTTCCTTCTCTCTTTCTGCCTCTCTCCTTTTCTTCCTGAATTCTCAAATCACTCCAAGGAACTGGAAACCTTACTTACTGTATTTCAGTTTGTACTATTACAATGATCACAATAAACATTTAAATAGCATCCTTACAACAATCTTTTGTAGTAGGTAGTGCCAGGATTAACATCCTCTTTTTTTTAAATGAAGAAACTGAGGTTCAGAGATATGAACTGACCTGTAATATAATCAAAATAAAGTAAAACAAACATCTATGTTAGGCATCAGTTTTATGCAGAATACATAAGAATTATGTATTAAAAATTGGAGTCAAGATTTGCACCCAGGTCTTTGGGCTGACTTCATATCTAGTGCTTCTTTTGTGCTACTCCAATGTAAATGTCATTCCCAGGCCCCCTACTCAATTGTCAACTGCTAGGAGGCTGGGATAGTGCAAATACTGAATCACCATGAAGTGGGCACAATCTATATTCCAATTCACATTATTTGAAATTACAATTATGTAAGATGTGGTCATTGATTCCAATCCAACAGAAGTACACAGTGTGAATTCAAATAATGTGACCTCTTCAGAGCATTCTTAGATCCAGAGATGTAATCTCACTAATGTCCATCCCCCTCCAATAGCACAAATCATAACCCATTCATGCCTTCTAATCCTGTGTGAGTCTTGTCCACATCTTCCCATAAGTCCTTCGTGGGAGATCACACCCACTTTTGAGCAACTTCATCTCTCTTTCCTGGTATTACATGGGCACAGGGGAAGGTCAGGGGCTCTCTCTAGTTATGTGATCAGTGTACCTCACTAATTGTTCATTTCCTCAAAGATACCTTTCGTTGATCTTGATGTATAGTTCTTCCTTAGAAACAAGCTACAGTCAGTACACACTTGCCATCATCTTCAGTACATATTTATTAAGTGCTTACTATGTGCTAAGCACTGGGGATACAAAAAGAGGCAAAAGACATCCCTGCCCTTGTGGAACATGTTGTTGTGTTCATCCTTCGTTGCCGAAGAAGACCACGCCATCAGAGAAATGATGACATGACTTGTACTTGACTTTGTTTTGAGTGAGGGAGGCCTGTGCTGGTCACCAGCCTCACTTCTCCTCCAGAGCCATCTGTGGAACTTATAATTTAATGAGGGAGACAACATGTAAATAAATAACAAATTAATTATAATTTTATAATTATATTATTATAATTATAAATAAAATTATAATAAATTAAAAATAAATAACAAAGCAAGCTATATATAGGATAAAAGGGAAATAATTAACAGAGAAAAGTCATGCTTTTCTCCATTGCTTTTTGAGTGATCTACAGCTTTCATTCTTTGGAGACTCCATTGCTTAAAGCCATATGGCATCTTAGGAAGACTATATCAGTACAACAGGACTCTAGGATCAATGTGGGAATTCCCAAAGACATTTCAACCCATTTTACTGAGTTATCAAGCCAGGTTTATAGCTAACTCAGCTTCCTCACTGAGAATTAATGTTGGGTTGAAAGTAGCAAATTATGTCACCTACTGGTGGAGTTCATCCTTGACTTGTTCCTAGGCCAGTGTTTCTGGAAAATATGGTAATTCAAGAAAGCAAGTTCAGGGGGCCATTCCACATATCTTAGTAGCTAATAGCAACTTTAGCTGCTGAGGTTCAAGGACAAATGCCTTGCTGGTGGTCATACAACCAGTAAGCATCAGAAATTGGATTTGAACCTAATACTTTCCAGTTCCAGATACAACATCCTGTATGCTATGCCACACTGTCTCACTATCCAGTAGAAGTGTTATTAAAAAGATGGGGATTTATGTCATAGAAGGTAGGGAGAGGGTCTTGTGTCTTGTTTGTCTTTACCTATAGTACCTAGCACACATTAGGCGTGCACACATTAGGCACTTATAATAAAGGTTTTTTGAATTGATGAATTTTTGATCTGCTGCCCACACGTAGCAGGTATAATGTAAAAGGCACTGACCTTGGAGTCAGCAGATCTGAGTTAAAATTTTACTCCAGACACTTAGCAGGGTGGCCATGGGTAAGTCCCTAAACTGTTCTGAGACTAATTCCTCAATGACATAATAATTTTAGACTATTTGTCTCACAGGTTTGCTGTAAGGAAAGCACTTTGTAAACTCTTTAAGTAGTATAGACATAGGTGTTACTTCGAGAAAAACAAAGCCAGATGTAGAGCAGATTTTGAAATAAAACTCTAGAAGTTAAAAGCAATTTGAATTTTATTAAAAAAACAAAACAATTTACTGTAATTCTAAACTCAGCCTTGTATACTTAGAAAGCTTAATTACCTGGTGATGCCTGCCTCAAGATATAACTAAGAGCATGTCTAACAGCATTGTCATAGTGCAGTGGGAAAAATGCTGGATTTGGAATCAGAGCTTAAAACCTCATCTCTGCCACTTTGTATGACTTAACCAACATGGACTCAGTTTCCACACCTGTAAAATGAGGAAGTTGGACTAGATTGAACAGAATGTAAAACCATGTATTTTACACTGTGCCAGGTATTGCACTAAGCTCAATTCTCTCCCTTGCTCTTTGAGTGACCTAGTCCTTGTATTCTTTGGAGACTTCATTGTTCAAAGCTATATGGCATCACTGGAAGACTATATCAGTACATCAAGATCCTCAGATTTGCACAGGGAGAATACAATAGAAAAACTAGACGGTTTCTGCTTTCAGGGAGGTCACATTCTAATTGGCAGAGACTGAAATGAGAGTTCAGTTTCCTGGCAGATGGAGAGGGACCAGTTGGTACTTAGAGTCCAGAAGGAAAAGTAGTGGGGCAGACATTAAGGCCAAGTGGACCTTGGGAGACAGTGACATGGTAGATAGTTCCCAACCAATCGCTGTTGAGAAGAAGATAGTACTCCCGTGGAGTTATAGTGGAGTGGGGTTCTGGGTTCCCTCAGGCAGAGGTAGTTATAAGGGAACATCCAGATGATAATGTACATCCAGCACCTGGAGGGAACTGTACATTGGGAATTAGAATGGCAAAGTTGATGTTGGACAGGTACCTTAGGCCTGTTCTTGCTGGTCCATTGGGTGCTAGTGGGCAAGAGGATGACTAGTAGGCCACAGCGGAGGAGGAAAAAGGTCTCTTGCTACTATCCGTGCTGGTAAACTGTAAAAGCCCTTTAGATCTTAATCCATGGTTCTATTTCCCACTCCCCTTTTGTTTCCTCATTCTGATCACTCTGCTATTGATACTGCATAACCTGGCACATGTTGCTTGACTCCCAGGCCTCTTTGATAGTTTATCTTTGAGGGGTGTTGACACAGAGAGCCATACCCTTCTTTATTGGGTAGGCTGACCCTTCTCTGGGTGTGGTAGAATGCCCATGACTGTGAGTCAGGGGTTGGGTAATCTTGTGTGTCTGAAAGACATTAGGCAGGGGATAGTTAATAAATTCTAATGACAAGGAGGAAGTATTGTCCTCTGCCTGATCAGTAGGCTCATTAGGTTCTCCAAATCTTTCCACAGCCTTCACTTTTCAGTTCCCTTTATTGATTGAATTAATAGCCTCATCACTCCTAGTTGCTTGATCGCACACCCTTTCTGCTCCTTCACCAGCTTTGTCCAATCAGATTCCAAGTCTCAGAGAGTCTTTGTCCATGTTGTATTCCCCATCCGTTTGTTTGTTTTTGCTTATACAACTGTGGGAGTTCAGATATTTTCACCTACAGTGTTGCAGCAACCTCCTAATTGTCTCCCAAAGCTTCCAATCCCTCCTCTCTAGTCTGTCCTCCACATAGCTGCTAAAGTAGTCTCCTTAAAGCTCAAGTCTGACCGTGTGACTCTCCTGCCCACAAAACTTCAGTGGCTCCCATTTCCCTCTAGCATAAAATACAAACTCTTCAGCTTGCCGTTTCAAGCCCTTCTCAAGGTAGCTTTACTGCACACTACTCCCCTCCATGCTCCCCTGTCCCAACCCAACTGGCTTCATTACTGTTCTCCAAACTCACTACCTGAGAATTCCAGCTCCCAAATCTCCATCTCTTCCAACTTTGCCTAGGCCATTCTCCATGAACTTCTGCCTCATCACAGCCTCTTAGATTCCCTATCTTCCTTCAAAGCTCAGCTTATGTCCTATCTCCTAGAGGAAATTGTTTTTTTTTATTTTTCCCTGTAGTTGTCTAATGTTCTCTCTATTATTATCTCCATTTTAGAGTGGAGGAAACTGGGGCAAACAGAGATTAAGTGATTTGACCAGGTTCACTCAGCTAGTAAGTTTCTGAGGTCAAATTTGAACTCAGGTCTTCCTGACCTACTATCTGTGTATGTAGCTTGGCACATAGGAGACTATATAAATGTTGATTCCTTTTCTCTTCCCCACTATTTTATGATATTGAATAAATATCATAAATATTTATAAATATCTCTCCTTCGATTTCCTTATCAGTTAAATAAATGCCTGTTAAGACTTGCGTTACCGCACACAGAATTTGACGTTACAGTTAACCATAGCTCCTATTTCCATAGCACCTGATGATTTTCAGGATCCCTTCCTAACAACAACCTTGTTTTACTTTTCTCCATTTTGCTGTAAAAATAGTGGTTTAGAAAAGTTAAGTAATTGGGACAAAAGGGGAGACAAAACTTGAATGCAAAACAGCTACCTCTATACCTACTATTCATTTTTGCTTCCTCTTCTTAGACATAAATTAGTTCAACTCTCCTCTGATCACCTTGGACAAGGTACTCAAACTCTGTACCTCAATTTCCCCATCTATGAAATGGGATTAATTAGAACTGTACTATTATCTCCTGAGGCTATTATGAGGTACAATCAAAAGCACTTTGTAAACTTGAAATGGTAATTATAAGTGTGAACTTTGAACTTGGAAAAAAAAAAGCAAAAATTAGTTTCCAGGAAAAAGTCCTCCCATTCATGTTCAACTAGATTGAATGAATGTTTAATGCTGTACTCAAGAGGGTAAACATTGTCTTTTCTGTGCCTGGTGTTCCTTAGCCTACTCGCTTACTCTCTTGGAATTTACAGCTGTGAAATGAAAAAATGACAAACCTTTGTACACTGGAATGTTGGAAAAAAAGATACTTGGTTTTTAAGAATGTTCTTAGTGGTCCAGTAATACCAAACAATTGTTGCTTAGAGATACCATTGCATTGGCTCTTCCTTAACAAACTTTTCTGAGATCTTAAGATATGAAAGCTTTCAATGTCAATTGAATAATCAAATGAAGGTTGTGGACCTCTTCTCAGCATAATGCTTTTAAATGCATAAAATTACAGAGGAAGTCAAATAAACAAGTATGATTTATTAAACACACTAATATTGTGGAGACAACTTTGAAAGGCTTGAGAATTCTGATCAGCACAATGTCAGCTATAATTCCAGAGGACTCGAGATGAATTATTCTACCCACTTCCAAATACAGGTGATGGGCCTTTTTTTCCCTTTTGGATATTGAAAAGGTGGAATTTGTTTTGCTCAACAATACATATTTGTAACAGTTATTTTTCTTCCTGCTTTCTCAATGGTGGGGAAAGAGAATGTCAAGGGAAGCTGCTGTGAGAGAATTCAGATCTGAAAAGGGCAAAAATAAGGGAGTTCACAGTCTAATGGGGAGTGAATTACTTATATTTAGTATACTGAAGTAGTTATAAATATATATTGAAATAGTTTCATATTGAAATATATTTACTATTATTGAAATAGTAATCAAAATTTTTCTTTTAAGTCCACAGACCCAAAATTAAGAACCCTTGATCTAGTCTAACCTACCCTTATTTTACAGAAAAGGAAACTGAAATCCCAGTGAGATTGCATCCTTCCTAGATCACACTAATGACAGAATCAGGATTCTAACCCAGGTTTTCTATCTCCAAATCCATTCCTCTGCCTTTCAAGACTTCTTCTCAAATAGATCAATAGAATTTGCTTATCATTTTGGTGAGTTATTTTTATTGTGATGGAATATCTGGAAGGAAAGTCGAATTTTCTTTTCTACCTATCAAGGCTTGCAGTCATATGGGAGGTAAATCTGTAGACGTTTGGTAATCCTGAAGATTTGGGAGTTTAGAAATATGTCAAGATGTGTTATCTATCTGGGCCACTAGTGAGAAATTTCAAATAAGGTAAGGGATAGGAACTATGGTAGAATGGTTCCATTTCAAAGGCCTGGGAAAGTCTAGAAATGAACCCTCTGCAAACATCTAGCCTTTCTGTTTATACTTCTCCAGACACTGAATATCATGAATTTAGAGAGGCAGCATGTCATAGCTGAAAGAACACTGGATTTAAAGTCAGAGGACCTAGGTTTCACACTTGGCATCATCTGTAAAATGATGGGGGTTAGAGATGTAGTGTCATGTTCAGAGCTAACCATTTGCTACCCATATGACCATGGGCCCATCTCATCTGATCTTCCTTCTCTCATCTGTAAAATAAGGGGGGTTGGACTAAATGACCTCTGGGGTTCCTTCCAGCACTAACGTTATGTGTTCTATGCCCAAATGCGTTTCATAAACCAGCCTCAGAGAGCTACATAATTTCCTTTTCATCCCTGAAATTTCATCACTTGGTTTTGAAAGACCATCATTTCTTATGCATCTAGCAAAGGAAAAAACCAGCCTGAGTATCTGGGCAGTGTTGAGAAAGCCAAGGCGCCAGCTGATGAACCTGCAGGCAAATCTTGCAGATTTATGAAACGTTCATTGAGGACAGGCCACTATTCTTAATAGTCTGTCTTTTTCTCCCTCTCTCTCCCCATCTTTGCCTCTCTCTGCCTCTGTCTGTCTCTCTGTCTCCGTCTCTGTCTCTGTCTCTCTCTCTCTCTCTCTCTCTCTCTCTCTCTGCCTCTTTTTTTGCATCCTTCAGTATTTAGTGATTTGCAAATTTTCTGTAACAGTAAAAGAGTTAACTAGCTGGTGTACATCTGCTCTTTGTTGGAGAGCCTCAGGAGGCCAGACTTAGGCCTGGCAGGGAGCCTCCCGCTGTCTCTTGCCATAAAGAATGTTGTTTGGAAATAAGAGGACTTACTCTGTGGGAATCTCAGATTTCATTATCAGAGCTTCTCCAGTGCATTCCCAATTTGGATACAGCTGTCTTGGGAGGTTGCCACTGACACCAGACCACTGGTAATTAGGGCTTTTGGTTTCTGGTTTATGATAGCAAAAAGGCTTTGATACAAGCCTTCTCCAAAAATACCACATTGGAGACTTTTCTTATAATCTCTCATGGAACTGATTTCTTCTTGGAAAAGGATTGTGTAGAGCTCCCCAAGATCACCTTACTATCATATAACACTTGGATTTAGAATCAAAAGAACCTGGGTTTGAGTCCTAGTTTTGAAGCTGTGACCCTGGACACTTTACCTGTCCAGGCCTTGGCTTCTGCATCTTTAAAATGAGAACACTATTTATATGGTTGGTCTGAAGAAACCACTTTTTAAACCTTAAACTACTATAGATATGGGAACAGTTAATAATTATAACAATGGTAATTATTATTATATGTATTATGTATAATTGTATAATTAATAATCAGTATTGTTAATAATAAAACAATGTGTATTATTGATAACAATGAAGAAGAAATAGTCCAAAGGGCAGACACTATCTGCACTTAGATTCAAACACTGCTTCTAATGCTTTCTTCTTAACTTGCTAAAATCATTTAGCCTTCCTGGACCTCAATTTCCTCAGCTGTAAAATGGAAGAGTTGGTCTAGATGGCCTCTCAGGTCACTTTTAACTCTAGAACTATAATCCTAAGAATCCTCTGTTTGGCCTTTGTACAACCTAGCTCAGTATCACAGTTATGGTTTTAATAAAAATAACAAATAGCATTTATAGAAGCAACCTGACATCATGGCTAGGGAGCTAGTCTCCGAGTTAGAAAGACCTTTGTTCAAGTTCTTTTGCTGATACATATTAGCCATACTACCCAAGGAAAGTTGCTGAAATGTCTCAGTGGCCAAGCACATCTAAGAGATGTTGCAGAGAATTGCAGAGAAGGTAGAGATCTGAATTGGAAGGTGTTCCTCATCAGGTATTCTCTACCAGTGAATACAGATCTGATCCAGATTAGAAGCCAGTGAACTGCTCTTGTTATAAATTGCTTGATGTGCATTATCTTATTACCTATGAGGCAAATAGGACAAGGAATATTCTCCTCAAATCATAGCTTAAGGGAATGAAGTCCGCTAGTGGCATAGCTATTTGTTTTGTGTCACACAGCTAATCCCTATTAGGGATAAGATCTAAGATTTAAAGTTGGAATCAACCATAAAAGTTTATCTAGTCTAACACCCTTATTTTCCCAGTGAGGAAACAGAGACCTAGAAAGAGGAACCAATTTGCCCAGGATTCCACACAAGCTGAACCCATGTTGGAACCTCATGACTTTGGAACCAACATTCGTTGAACTTGCTGCTTTATGGATATTCAGTATCCGTTGAACCACCCAGCTTATGGGGGAGTCACAGATGTTATAACTCAAGTGCAATGAGCACCCTTCCCGTTACATTGAACTGATAGTGACAATAAGCTAATAGCTCTTCTCCAAGATACTACCAAGTAGCTTGTATATAGTAGACATTTGATTCTTTAATTAAATTGAATTGAATTTGGATGAAAGCCTGATGCTAACGAGGAAGCTGAAATTCAAAGTCCTTTGTGACAATCATGCAATTTGCTCTTTTCTTTGTTAGGTTTTGGTTGAGATAAAAAGATAAATACTTCCCTATCAGTGCATCCCTTTCCTCATCAGGTTTATAGTCTCTAGCAGTAACACTATAATATTCCCCACTACTCCTATCTATTTCTTTCACCTGCAGCTCAGCAGCCTCACTATGCAAAGATTCTTACCTTGATGCCATGTGATTCTGGGAGAGGAATCGGGAAGACATGGGTTCAGTCTTCGTTGTCACCTCTGTGACTTTGGTCAAATCATTTTCCTGCTCTTGGCCTCAGTTTTCTCATCTGTAAAATGAGGTGATTAGATTATTGTCACTAAAGTCCCTTCTAGCCCTGACATCCTGTAGTGTAAGATCATCCTCATTTCTAAGTCATATGATGAAAGATGAAATTTTGAGCCCTTGATCATTCTAGAATACAAGACTTGGACCTTTTCCAAGTAAAATAGCTCAGTGGCGCCTTCCTCTGTAACTTATAGCTTGGGAGATTTCACAACTACTTGGCTCCATTGCATCATTAGACTATAGACGGTATGGTACAAAAGGGACAGTCTGCCCTCCAGCACCCATTTTCTTGCTGGTCTGATGTACTACTATGGGAAATGTAGTTCCCAAACCTTTCCTGGTGTGTCAGACTGGTTGGCTACTCAGTCAGTTCTCATGGCTTGTGGGTACAACATTGATTGCTTCAAGCCTTCCCTGAACCACACAGTTCTTTCTTTACCCCTTGTGATTTTTTAGCACTTTGTACCATTCTTATATGCTAATTTGTATTATAATTTATTTGCATTTTATCTTTATTTTAATGTACTTCTTGGAAATGGCCAATATGGGAACTTGTTTTGCTTGATTATGCATATTGGTTACAAATTTTGTTTTTCTTTCTTTTTTAATGTAAAAATAACAAAAAAAACTAATTAAATCCAAGCCTGACGGTAGAAGATGGACACATGAACTTGTAAAAAAAATAAATAAATAAAACATAGACTGTAACGAGGTCATGGAGCTGGAAGGGACCTCAGATTATTTTTTCTCATTTTTCAGGTGAGTTTAATGAAACTGAGAATAATTTGCCTAAGGTTGTCACACATGGAAGTGAGTACCAGAACTGGAACCTACCCTAAGTCTCTTGACTCTCACAGCGTAATATATTGACCTATTTATTGAATGAATATTTGAATGTTTCATTTATAACTTATAAAATGATAGAGTAGGAAAGGACCTTAATACTCAGTCTTAATTGTTCCTATTTATTTATATGGTGTTCTAATGTTTGTAATACGTTGCCTCCAAACCCACTGAAGAAGGTAGTACAAAGTTATTACCCCCATTTTAAAGATGAAGAAACCAAGGCATAGGGAAGTAATGCCATCACACAATGAGGACTGGAAGGTGACTCATCAGAACTGAAAGAAACCTGGGAGATTATCCATTCAGTTTACCTGTGATCCATTTACTTTTTCATAGCTTGATAATTATATTTCAACATAATTGGTTTCCTTTGTAATCCCATGTATTTTACTTCATGCGTTTAATAGCATTATTCTGAGAAGGGGTCCACAGGCTTCACCAAATCGCCAAAAAGGCCCAGTATCCAAAAAGTTAAGAACCCATGGTTGGTCTAGTCAATCCCACTTCATTTTACAAAGAAGGGCATAAAAGTCCAGAGAAATAAGATGAGTGAGTGGCAGAGCTAAAACAAAACTCTAAGTTTCTTGATGACTAATTCAGTGTTCTCTCTAATGTATCAGGCTAGGCTTTCTAAACTCTTTGGTTTCCTATGGTATCTTCATACTACAAGAGTGGCCTTCAAGAATCTGTTTGGTCTTGATAACATGAACTACATATTCTTTCCTGCAGATAGCCCCAGTAAGGGCCTTGGTTTTTGTGGATGGATTCTGGTGGTTATATCCTTCTTCTTCACGGTTATTACCTTCCCATTCTCAGTCTGGATGTGCATAAAGGTAATGGAATATTTACTTGAGAAAGCTTTAAAATGGGATTTAAGTGGCTCCTTGTGGTTTTGGATAGGGCAACTGTATAATCTGTGGATGCATTTGTGGCCAGGATTACTCTTTACCTTGAGGTCTCAGGATTTGGAGCTGGGAGGGGTCTCAGACACCATCTAGTCCAGCACTTTCATTTTTACAAATGCATCACTGAGACTCAGAGAGGGCAGTCTACTTTGCCTAACATAACATAAATAGTAAGTGACAGAGCGAGGACTCAAACATAGTTCTTAGGACTCCCAATTTAACGTTCTTTCCAATGTATCACTTTGCCTCTTATTCTTTACTCTCCCTTTGGAAAAATGCAATCCTATGAAGTCTTAAGAACTCTTTCTTGGGTCCACTTAAGATTTCCCCAGTGTGTCTAGAGTAAAAATCTCTCAGGCAACTTTCCTGGAGGGGGCCTCTCCTTTGGCTTGAGGGATTGAAGAAGTTCGGAGATGGGCATTGGCACCATAGGACACAGTCAGTGAGAAGCTGATAGCCTATTTCCTTTTCCACTTACTGCTGAAAATGTCAGAAGACCCAGTAAGTATTTTCCAATTTTTTTCCTAAACCAGACCTTTGGTTTTATTAGTATAGAGAACTCTGGGTAAGGAAACTACTAAATAAAAAAATATCAGCAACTGCTCTGTTTTTCTTACTTAATGCCTGACACTTGGAAAGAAACAAAAGAATCTACAAGGCCTTAATTTTTTTTTTTCTCTCCTGACAATGTAAAAATAATTAAACACTGAATCATTGAACTTTGAGTTGGGAACTTTGATACTAGGTACTCTGACCCCACTGGAATCTGCATGAGCTTCTCACAGAGTATCTCCAACAGTGGGGATAGTTCAGAGATATCCTGTGATGTTGTTCTTTTGTATCTCAGGCCAACATTTACCACTTTTCAGACTCTCTTTTAGTCACTGTCATTCATCATTTACAGAGTCACATAGATCCTCCGAACTGGCAGGGATCTATCTCTCTGAGGTCTTCTCTTTCAAGTCATAAGTGAGCAAGAATCCCCCCTTACAAACATCTTTAGCAAATGATCTCCTACACTCTTTGTGCCTTCTAGTGATTCGATACCCTCTAGTAGGACATCAGTTCTGCCCTAGGAGAGCGAAGTAGAAACCCATGTTCCCTTCTTTTCTATAGCTGCTCTTCAGCTCTCTGTAAACAATGAGCCATGTCCCTCCTCCTCTCACCTTCTCTTCTCCAGGTTAAATACTCCCAATTTCTTCAATTTTACTTCTAGATTTTATCTGCATAAAAAAGTAGTGTGTGATGACTAACTCACGCAGAGTAAAGGTTGTGATCAGGGAGTCCAACCATATAAAAATTTCAACTCCCTTTATTTAGTATTCAGGAAGCATTCATTAAACTTCTGCTGGATGCAGATCCCTGCATTTGGCATGATGGGTAGTACAAAGAAAAGACATCAAGGAGCTTATAGTCTCTTAAGAAGTTAATTTGCTGTTTTCTTTTCTAGATCATAAAGGAGTATGAGAGAGCTATCATCTTTAGACTGGGTCGAATTTTACAGGGAGGAGCCAAAGGACCAGGTGAGTGCCAGGAATTGTCTTTAGCAGAGAGGGACATTTTGCTTCAGTTTTCATCCACTCCTGTTAACTGCAGCATCTGAAACGTCCACACTTCCATACATGGGGAAGAATGCTAAATTCGTTTTGATTGAGTAAATATCTATTAATGCCACCCTGGCATTATATCATGTATTAAGTACCTACCTGATGAATACCTGATGACCAGATGGTCACTGGATCCAGATAGCTCAGAAGGGGAAAGTGAGGCTAGTGACCTTACACAGCCTTCCCTCCCTCAAAACAAAGACAAGTGCAAGTCTTGTCATCATTTCTCTGATGTCATGGTCTTCTTTGAAAATGAAGGACAGACACACAGATCACATATAAAATGGGCTCATTGTTGTTCAGTCATTTCAGACTCTTCATGACCCCCTTTGGGATTTTCTGGGCAAAGATACTGAAGTAGTTTGCCATTTCCTTCTCCAGCTCATTTTTATAGATGAGGAAACTGAGGCATGCAGGGTTACATGACTTATTCAGGGTCACATAGCTAGTAATTGTGTGAGACTAGATTTGAACTCAGGAAGATGAGTCTTTCTGACTTCAGGACTTCTATCCACTACACCACCTAGCTGTCCAAGTTGGGCTTAACATGTGTATATAAGACTTGGAGCTCAGTACAAGGATGAAAATCCACATAGCCTCTGTGCTTGAAGGAGCTTAAGGGAATGGAGTGGAAGAGTCTCTCAATGCTAGTAACTGAATCAGAATGTAATAAATGTATTGAAGAGACCAGAAAGGAAGAAGAGATTGAAAAAGAGAGGGATCACTTTTGACTGGGGTATTGTGGGGGGAACACAAATTTAGCCATAGGGTTCTCTGAGGTAGCACCTTAGTGGGGCCTGCTTAAGGAAAAAGAAAATTTCAGTAGATAGAGATGTAGGGAAAGTCTATAAGGAGGCAGTCACCCAGAGAGACTGGAGAGAACAGGACAAGATCTGGCAACTGAGGAATCCAGTTTGGCTAAAGTGTTGAGGTGTCTGAAATATGGCTAGAAAGATGGGGCAAAGTGGTGGAAGACTTTGTATCATAGCCTCTTAGTAAATTGTGTGACCCTGGAAAAGTCACTTAACTTCTTCAGGCATCAGTTTATTCATCTGTAAAATGAAAGAAGGGATGGATACAGTGACCTCAAAGTTCCTTCCAGACCTACATCCACGATCTTTCTGCCATGCCATTCTGCCCCCAGTAGGGAATTGGGAGCCATTTCAGCAGCAGAATGAGGTTATTGGACTTGTGTACTAGGAATATTACTTTGTTTGAAAAGGATCATTTGGTCAGAGAGGGAGACAAGACAGGAAGGAGCTACAGTAATCACTAAGCTAGAAGAAACTATGCCTAGACTCTTCCCCTTTTTTTCCCCTTTTTTCCCCCTTTTTGTCCCCCTCCTACTCTGACCTTTGATAACTCTTAGAACTTCCTTTTCTAGAGTGCATTTCCTACAGTGACCCCTGTGAGGGAGCCTGGTACAATGGTGATTTTCCTAATAGATAGTTTGGTTTGGGGCTCTGGGAAAGATTCCACCCAGGAGTCCAGGCCAAAAAAGAGGAAGTGATATATATGCACATTCACGCAATTAGAGATTGGCTGAACTGGAGCTTCAACTCAACCCTGACACCTAAGCCAGTCCTCTTCCTACCATTCCCTGAGGACAGTGGGCTTGACTCCATGAACCAAACTATTTTATCTAAGGAGTAGCTGCTCAGCCAAGTAAGTATTAGATTTAGATCTTGAATCGAAGTCATGTTGCATGTTGATGTCTAAACCTAGATGTGGAGAGTAAAACATTTGGGACCAGATACAGCTAATAACTAGCTAATAATAACTAACATTTATATAACACTTTAAGGTTTGCAATGTACTTTGTATCTCTTACCTCATTTTATCCTCACAGTACCCTGGAAGAAAAGAAAAAGGGAAATAAGTATTTAATAAGTTATTTACTTTATGCCAGGCACTATGCTAAATGCTTGATCCTCACAACAACCCTGGGAGGTAGTAGCTATTATTCCCATTTTACAGATGAGAAAACTGAGGCAGATAAACTTTCCCAGAGTGATACAAATAGTAAGTTTCTGAGTCTTTATTTGAACTCGGTTTTTCCTGACTCTATAGCCAGTGCTCTATCTAATGCACCACCTGGTTGCCTCTAGAAAGTTGTGAAGTAGACACTATTTATTATCTTCATTTTACATATGAGGAAACTGAGGCAAAGAGATTATATAACTTGCCCTAGGTCACATCACTAATAAGTACACAGAATAGATTGCCAAGTATAAGATTTGTTGGTTTCAGAAGACCTAACTTTCTCCAACAGTTCTTGAGTAAAATTCACTCCAAAATATGACATCCTAAGAACCTGCTTCTTTTTGGGAGAGAAGTGGAGGACTTTCGTTGTGAAACACAGTATCTGTTGAGGTCCTCTGTTGACTGGTTTTGCTTAACTGGTTTTCTTTGTTACATGGTAGAACTTATTTTGGAAGGAACATGGGGCAATAATACCTGGGAAAGACAGTCAATGTACAAACAAAGGGCTTCAATAAAACTTAATTTTAAAAAGAAAAAGAAATATGACATTGTATTGAAGAAGTCAACACTGAGACTTGTCCAAGGTTCTCGGACAAGAAAAATGTATCTGTTGATGGAGAATGGCCTTGCCCAGACTGGCCCCTTCACATGTCAGTCTCGATGTAACATTGGTTAGATTTGATTCTCTTCTGATTTAATGACAGAATAAAGTCACATTAGATGTCATTGTCTCTCATTAATCATCTGGCTCTTTCCCTGCACAGGGCTCTTCTTTATCCTGCCTTGCACTGACAGCTTTATCAAAGTGGACATGAGGACCATTTCTTTCGACATTCCTCCTCAAGAGGTGAAGTTTCTCTTCATTCTTAACATTTCTTTTCTTTGGGCTTCTAGTGGAAAATATGATTTGCTGTACTGTGCCCTTTTGTTCTTAGAGTCTTGACTTTTTTTATTTTAGATTGCTTAAGATGGATTCTATTATGTCAAAGTCGATATTCTCAGCAACCCTCCCAGGTGGATAGGATTGGTACCATTGTCATGAGGTCAGAATTTCAGCTTATAAAGAACCCTAGTGGCCACTTGTCTAACCCACAGCTGAAAACCAACTACCTTTACAGAATAGCTGATATGGTTCATATAATCTCCGCTTAAAGACCTCCAGGGAACAGAAAGCCATTACCTCCTGAGACAGCTCCTTCTAGCCCATTTTGAACAGCTCTGTTATGAGAAAAATTTCGATCAAGCTTAAAGTTTCCACATTAGACAGAAGACAAAAACAGGCTAGAAAAGAAATTACCTAAGGGCATGTGATGAATGATAGCTTATCCTAGAATATTGAGCCTGGAAGGACTGTAGAATCCTCAGGTCTAGAGCTGAAAGGGGGGACCGTAGGGATTATCTAGTCCAGTCTCTTTAGAAAAGTTAAGTGACTTGTCCAAGGTCATGGAAGTAAGAAATCACAAAACTGGGCTTCAGTCCTACATCCTGTGCCTCCAAATTCCCTGTTCCTTCTACTATGCCACAGCTTGTATTTGACATCATTTTAGAGCTGGTTGAACCATCTGGTCTAACCCCCTCATTTTACAGATGAAAATCAACCCAATCCCAAAGGTTATGACTTACAGATAACACGGTGAATCATTGACAAAGGTGGGTCTGAAGCCCAAATCTCCTGCTTCGCTTCTCTCTTCAACTACCCTATCGTAGGCTTTTGGCAGCAGAGATAGAATAAGAAAGATGGGGAGAATGAGAAGGAAGAATCCCTCTGAGGCCATAGTTTTGGGGGTCAGTGACTAAAACCTGTTCCTTTGCCTACCAGCACATGTCTCCGTTGGTGTTTGACCTTATTCCATGAGCCATAAGCAGGGAAAATCTTATTGGGCAACAGTGAAAGCCCGGGACTAACCTTCTCTTAGTCTGTCCCCTGCACTCCGAGTGATGGGATTGTTGCCAATGGAGCCTCTTTTTGAGACGCCAGCCTAGGTCAGTGCATAGCACTGACGCCCTTGAGCTGGGTTACTCTAAGTTGCTGCATTTCAACTGCCTTTCCTGTCCTCAGGAGACTGATCAGAGCCCTTGGCAGAGACTTCTATTTTCTCATCCCTAGTGAGTTTAGTGTGAGTTAAAGTAAACATTCTGCCTGAGATAAACAGTGGGCTAAGGCAATGGAGGCAAAAAGAATGTTAACATGGATAAAAGTCAATTGGCAAAGATTTCTTTGGAGTTACAGGATCACAGATGTAAAACTAGAAGAAACTTTCCTTTTATAAATGGAGAAGCTGAGGCCTGGAGAAGTTTGAATGAGTTGCCCAAGATCATACCAGGTAGTAAGTGACAGAGGTAGAATTTGAATACAAATCCTCTGACTGCCCAAGTCTTGCTACTCCTATTTTATTCCAAGAAGCCACTGAATCTGTATTCATAAAGTCATAAATTATGGGTTATTAGTTGGATCATTGCTTTGATGCCTGGTTGTGTGATTATTTTATCATCATCATTTAATTGATATATATTGTAAAATCTATTTGGCTGATGTTGCTATCAATAATTACAATAATTCTTCCTTGGATTTATAGAATGTTTTAGAAAAGAAAGAGAAGGGTTTGCAGTCAGAAGTCTGGAAAGGGACCTTAGAGCACAGAATGTGAAATCATCAAAGGTAGAATTTTTAACGGAAAAGGAATTTAGAAAGGAGAATTGTGAAATACCAACCTCTACCACCCAAGGTGGGTTATAAGGAAAGTGCGTCATAAACTATAAAACTTTATAGAATGTGAACTGACATTTTGCTTAGTCTCGATGAAATGAGGTTGGGGACAGATGGCATTTTTCTCATTTTACAGATGAAGAAAGTCCCTGAGACAAAAAATGACCTGTTGGATGCACAGAAATAGCACTTGAAAGACCCATGTCTTCCCAGACTCATAGAGCAATCAGAAGGGAGTTTAGAAGTCATCTGATCCAACCCATTTGTTTTATAGTTGAGGAAACTGAGATTTCAGGAGAGAAATGACTTGCTCCAAGTCAGCCAGTCTAGACTTCTTTGTTAGAGGCTTTTATTTGTTGGGCGTAATTCTCCTCTTTGCCCATTTTGTAGGTGGAGAAGTCAAGTCTCCTTTGTTAATTGGGTGGAAGGCTACAGGGGAACTTCCTTTTCTTAGGTGAAGAACCATTTCCACCTAAAGCCACAATCCTAAGTAATGTGTACTTTTGCCATTTCCACCTGAAGCCACAATCCTAAGTAACGTGTACTTTTGCCATTTCTTTTTAGAGTAATTTGGGTGATGCAGTATTCTACTTATTGCTAAATTAGCTCCTTACAGAAAATTGTCTTAACAGGATGAGGTGGGGCAGTCTTCATATTGCGTGGTAGAGTCCTCCGGATGAGGAGGATAAGAGAAGGTAATTCTCTTCCCCTTCAATCCAAGAGATTTCTTTCTTCAGAAAAGATTAGATAACTCACACACAAGTTGTAGCAGGCTGCAAGTTTTCCACTTTTTTTTTTTTGTCAGAAAAGTGTGAGTCCCCTGGCGTGTGTTTCCCACCTTGGTTGTGATCCGAAGCCAGGCGGAAGGCCTTCTGTTATCCAAGTTCCCCAGCTCTATCCTACCCCCCTCCAGACAATTCTGACATTCTGGGATTAGGGGTAATCAGTAACTTCCTTACCTTGAGAATTCAAAGTACTTGGAGACATTTAGCCTGGGAAAGCCTGGGAAGGAATAAGGACTAGCAGAACTAAAAGTCGTATAGGAATGTGACAAAGAAGCAAATTCATTCTTACTATAAGACAAAACTTACTGACAATTAGGCTAAACAGTCTCCAGAGATAGATTCCCTCCCTCGAGTGCTTAAGGCTGGAGCTGGACAAATATCAATTGAATGTAATCCCAGAAGAGGATTCCAGTTTAGATATGATTTGGACTGAATGGTCCCTTCCAGCTCTGAGATTCTGTGATTCACTCCTTTGTCCCCTATTAAAATGCAGGTGCTCCTTGGTGATTGAATGATATAATAATCATAGCTCACATTTCCACCCATCAGTCAGTTAACAAGCATCTATTATATACCAAGCACTGTCCTCAGTTCTGAGATACAATACTAAACCCTGAAACGTCTTTACTCTATGGAAATCCAATTTGATAGCATTTTAAGCTTTACAAAATTCCTTTTCTCCCAGTAACCCAGGAAGAGAAGACTTACATTTAGAAAAGAAAACTGAAACTCAGGGAGTTGAATTGCTTTATCTGATGTAACTGGGGCTAAGTGTCAGAGCTAGGATTTGAACTCATGTCCTCTGATTCCTAGGCTGACTGTCTTCCCACAAGACCTTGGAAAATGTAAAGGACAGAATCATTTCGGTCACCTTTAATTCATTCACCGTTATTTAGTTCTTGCTGTATGGGCACTGAGGAGTCAATGTTGAAAAATCATCCAGTTCCTGCCTTCAAGGAGTTTATACACTACTTGTAGCGGGGGAGGAAAGGCAAGGCATCAGGGAGCAGGATGAAGGGGAGATATAAGATGGACACACATATAATACAAGGAGTATGATAAGGGCAAAAAAAAATCCAAATTGCCTTAGAAAATTCTAAGGAAGGAAGTTCAGTTCTCCTTAGCTAAAGATGATGCCCCTTTCTCTTCTCTGAAATTGGCACAGGCCTTCATCACCTCACATCTGGACTATTGAAATAGCCTTCTGGTTAATGTCTCCTCCCCAAGTCTCTCCCCTACTCTAATCCACCTTTCACTGAGTTTTCATAGAGTTCTTCCTAAAACACAGGTCTGACCATTTCACCTCCCTATTCTGTAAATTCTAATAGCTCCCTGTTACCTCCAGGGTCAAATATTAGATGCTCTCTTTGGCTTTCAAAGCCCTTAGTTATCAGTGGCCCTTTCCTACCTTTCCAGTATCCTTACACTTCACTCCTTTCCATGTACTCTTTGATCTCATGACAATGGCCTGAGTATTTTTCCTCACCCAAGACTCCAGGCTTTCTCTCTAATTGATCTTCCCGGTTTCTTTCAAGTCTTTCAAGTCCCATCTTCAAGACTTTACTCAATCTTCCTTAATCTTAGTGCCTTCCTTCTGCTGCCTAACGAGAGGAATCATCCCCAGTCTATCTTGTATAGATGTTGTGTATACATGGTTGTTTGTGGGCTGTCTCTTACCATTACCATTTTCCCTTGAAAACAGACTGATTTTTGCCTTTCTTTGTATCTCTAGCACATAGCACACTGCCTGGCACAGAAGGAGGCCATATCTTCACACGATAATAAAAGCTAGTTGACTGATTTCTGACTGGGGGAATAACAATAATTATAGCTAACATTTATATAGCACTTATTATGACTAGACACTGTGCTAAGTGAACAACAAAGAATTCATGGAAGAGGTCACACCTAAGCTTAGATCTTGAGGTCATGCCTGAGCTTAGGCCTTGAATGAATAAAGTGATTGTACTTGAAAATCATTTTTTGGTTTACAAAAACAAAAATTATCCATCGTTCATGTTTCCTACAGTATATACTTAAGATTTTGTCTGTTAAGTTAATGAACATAAATTTCTCTTTTCTTCTTATAGATTCTCACCAAGGACTCTGTGACGGTCAGTGTGGATGGAGTGGTCTATTACCGTGTCCAGAATGCCACCCTGGCAGTGGCTAACATCACCAATGCTGACTCAGCCACCCGCCTCCTGGCACAGACAACTCTGAGGAATGTCCTGGGCACGAAAAATCTCTCCCAGATCCTCTCTGATCGGGAAGAGATTGCCCATAACATGCAGGTTGGTACAGAAGTCACCTCTTCTCATCTAATCAAGTGATTAGGAACTGGTTTCTCATGTTCTTATCCAGAGTTAGGAATTAAAATAGACTTTGGAAAAGAGGGTAGGAGGGCAGTTAGGTGAGCACTGGCCCAGGAGTCCAGGAAGACCTTAGTTCAAAACTAGCCTCAGACACTTGACGCTTACTAGCTGTGTGACTCTGGGAAAGTAACTCAAGTCTGGTAGCATCATAAAAACAGAAAGAAAAGCAAAGAAAAGGAGGGATAAGGTGAAGAGGGTAGGAGAGTTCGAAGGTCCCAAAGTCCTTGCCCTGAAATGTTCTCCCACGTAGCTGCCAAACTGGAGGAAGGGGATGCTGAGACAGTGTTTTTTGCACTAATGACTTTTATTAGCTCTTAGGATTTAATGGTATTACATAGGCCAACCCTTTAATTTAACAATTAGGTAACTGAAGTCCAAAGAAGCCACATGGTGGTAATGGAAGGAGCATTAGACTTGTAGTCAGAAGACCATCCTGGGTGAATTCCTAGCTATTGATACTTGCTACCTGTGTAATCTAGGAACTTAGAGTGCCTCTCAGGGCCTCTATTTCTTTATTCATTAAGTCAAAGAATTGGACTAAATGATCTTCCATCTCTGACCTGTGGATTCAGTGATTTAGATCTTGGTCTAGTGGTTCATAGCCGTAGCCAAAAAAAATTTCCCACTTGTAGGGAATTCCCCTTTGGTGATGAATTTCTGTGAAATGAGCTTGGCTGGTCCTCAGGCAGCAGTCACTCAGTTTGTTGTCAGACTCAGAAGCAAAGCCCTTACTGGATAGCATCAGTCCTTTGGATCTGTATTCTTTTCAATGTAAAGATTCCCTCCAAACAACCAGTCAAATCAATAAGCATTTATTAGGAGCTTACTCTGTACCCAACAAACCACCCTGACTCTGAAGATAAGAGTGCAGCTTTGCTCGGACAGAGGTTTCTGCTTCTTCCTACCATGTGTTCCCCTGAGATTTTCTCCTTCTTCTCTAAATCTCTTTCATGCCTTTGCCTAAATCATCAGTCATTGATTTTCTTGTGACCCTTTATGCTAGCTCACATTTGTATATCATTGTATGTACTTACAAAGTATTTAACTCATAACCTCATGGTGAGGGTACACTATCACCCTATGCCTGTGATAGATTGCAGCCCATCCTTACCTTCTTATCCTGTGTAACTCTTGCCTTATAGTCTCCCATAAATCCTCCACGGGATTGGTCCATCCAAAGTGCTAAAGGCTTTTCTCCAGATTTCTTGACATCACAAAGTGTTTTTCCTAAATCACAGCTCTGACCTTGTCACATCTCACCCCCATCCTCACCTGGCATTATAACTTCCTATTCCCTCCAGAATCAAATATTAAAATTGTCTGTTTGACTTTTAAAGTTCTTCACAACCTGCACCCTTCCTCCCTTTCCAGTCTTTGGTCTTTGGATACTTTACTTCCTTCCATATATGCTATGATCCCACAACACTCTCCTTGCTATTCCTTGTACGCTGCTGCCCATCTTCCAGCTCCATGGGTTTTCACTGGTTTCTACCATTCTTGGAATGTTCTCCCTCCTTACTTTCTCCTGGCTTCCTTCACAAATCAGCTCAACCCCACCCACTACGAGGAGCCTTTCCCAATCTCCTCCCTCCCCCAACTAGTACCTTCTCTCTGAGATCACCTCCCATTTTCACCATATATATGTATGTTTACATGTGTGTGTGTATGTGTACACATACATAGAGTTGTTTTCATTTTGTCTCTTCATTAGAACATATTCTCCTTGAGAACAGGGACTGTTTTTGTCTTTGTATCTCTAGGGCACCCTTAGCATAGTAAGTGATTAATTAATGCTTGTTTATCCACTGCCCATGGTCACATAGCTAGTAAGTGTCAGGGATGGGAATTGAATCTTGGTCTTCCTAATTCCACGTCCAACACTTTGGCCAATACGCAATGTTGCCTCCACTTTACAGTTGAGGAAGCTAAAGTTCACAGAGGGGAAATGACTTCTAAAGTGTTACAAAAGTAGTTAATGCTGAAGATGGGGCTAGAAACCAGGCCTCCTGATCCTCAGATCATTGATCCTCCAGACTGAAAACTCGGCAATTCCAGCCTCCACTCCCCATCCTTTCCCATACCAAGGGCTAGAGTCACTTATGGGACTTGGCATCCATCTCAGGGACCTTTGCCTCACCCCTTCATTTTGTATGGTTGGGACTTTTGGGCAAATTCACCTTCATTCCTTTTGTCCCCAACAGGCCACTCTGGATGACGCCACTGATGATTGGGGGATAAAGGTGGAGCGTGTGGAGATTAAAGATGTGAAGCTACCTGTGCAGCTGCAGAGAGCCATGGCTGCAGAGGCTGAGGCTTCCCGGGAGGCCCGAGCCAAGGTAACCAACAAACCACTCTGACTCTGAAGATGAGTGCAGCTTTGCTTGGGCAGAGATCTGCTTCTTCCTACCATGTGTTCCCCTGAGATTTCCTCCTTCTTTTCCAAATCCCTTTCATGCCTTTGCCTACATCATCAGTCATTGTTTTTCTTGTGGCCCTTTATGCCAACTCACATTTGTATATCACTGTAAGTACTTACAAAGTACTTAACTCATAACCTCTTGGTGAAGTGGGTCGCACAGGGATTAGGATTCCTGTTTTAAGGATGGAGAAACCAAAGCCTAGATTAGCTCTTTAAGGCTCAAAGCACTCTCCTTGTAACATCCCTGCTGGGAAAGTAGCATAGGAATTATTGTTCCCATTTTACAGCTGAGAAAAAAGACCACTGGAAAAGAATCAGGTTTTCAGACCTTGCCCCTGACACTAGAGATGGCTAAAACCTACTTTCACGAGTAACGAGCATTTATTTCTACACTAATGATTATGTATGCTGTTTCTTTAGTGGTTTCGTCATAGTAATCTAGTGAGGCTCTGAGTTCAAGTATTATTTTCCTCGTTTAACAGCTGATGAAAGTGGAGAAAGGAGAATAACTTGCTCAGAATCACCAGGCCGCTAAGTGGCCGAGTTCATCTCATGACTCCAAATCCAAGCAACCATATCTGATTTAATGGTGAGCAATGAGCTGCCTGTGGACTTGGCCACTGTGAAGCCAAGGACACACCCTAGTGGAGCATTAGTGAGGACACTGAAAACCATCCCACTCCATGACCTGCTATATGCTTAATTGCTGACTTGGGAAATCAGATTTGCCATGGTTTTCTGCGAACATTTCCTGTTCCTTTCTCCCCTCCCTCCCTCATTGTTTTTTTCTATTACATTGAGTCTGACTCACTTAGAATGTATAGTGTTTATAAGAACAATGAAAGGATTCTTCATTGTGGTTACCCCTAGGCGTTACCTGACCAGATGCCCGAGAGTCATAAGTTTGGTTCTCATAGAACTTAGGGCTGGAAAGGACCTTAGAAATTGTCTAGTTCAAGCCTTTTATTTGGTAGATGAGGGAAACTGAGAAGGCTTAGAAAGGTGCAGTGCCTTAACTGGGGCTATTCATGGTAGTAGTAATAGAACCAAATTTTTCCTATCCAGGAGAATGTTTCTTCAAAAGGGTTTAAATATCAGACACTTGAGGGTATAAGAATCCTCAGTGGAATGGCTAGTCCAACCTGACCTGTAGCAAAAGACTTTCCGTATATAACATCCCTAATGAGACATTATCTGTCTGAACCAGCATCACCTGTAGTTTACGCTGAAGGAGACCTCTCTGTAGCACTACAGCAGCTTCTTCCAGGGTCTCTCATTGTTAGCAGAGCCCTTCCTCATGTTGAGCCAAATCTACCTCCCTGAATTAGAATCCTTAGCATAGGTTCTAGATCTACCTTCTGAGACATTCTAATCCCTCTGGTTTGAGATGAATGGCTCTGCAGAGATGTTAAGACAGAACAGGCTCATGCCTGTTACTTCACATAAGCTTTTTTCTATGCCTGGAAGGTACTCTATCTTCATCTCCTTCAATTAATCAATCAGTATTTATTGAGCACTTACCATGTGCCTGGTATTGTGGTAAGTGCTGAGGGTACAAAAAGAGTTCCTGACCTCAGGGAGCTCACAATCTAATGGGAGAGACATCATGCAAACAAATATATACAAGGCAAGCCACATACAGGATAACTAGGAAGTAATTAAGAGAGAGAAGGCACTAGAATTAGAAGGGTTTGGGGATGGCTTTCTGTAGAAGGTGAAGTTTTAGTTGAGACTTAAAAGGAAACCAGAGAGGTCAGTAGTCAAGAGGAGGAGGGAGAGTGTTCCAGGCTTAGGGGACAGCCAGAGAAAATGTGTGGAGATGAGAGATGGAGAGTCACGTACACAGAACAGCCAAGAGACTGGTGTCACCGGATCCAAGAGCACAGGGTAGGGACTAAGGTGTCTAAAGACTGGAGTGGTAGGAGGGGCTGGGTTATGAAAAAGTTTGAATGACAAACAGCATGTTTGGTATTTGATCGTAGAGGCAATAGAGAGACACTGGAGTTTAAGTTAAGGAGGGCTGGTGACATGATTAGATTTGCAATTTAGTGGCCAAATAGAGGATATCCTGGAGTGGAGAATACTCCTTACTCATCATTCTTGCTTTTATGACTCTTCCTAGAATTTTTCTCAAATTACCTCTTGTTTATTTCTCCTCCCTGGCACACAACGAAAATCTAAACTGCTCCAGGGCGATTTCATTTTTGTCCTTGTACCATCACACTCACTTAGTAATTGTTTAATAAGTGTTTAATGAATTTATTTACTTTTTGGTACTAGGCCAGTGATTTCATCAGTGGAAGATTCCCTCCGTATGAAACTCCTTGTACCAATGTAGATTGGCATCTCTTCTGCAACTTACTGTGACAGAGTTGCCTGCAACTCAGGTTGAAGCTAAAGACTTGGCCAGGGTTACATAGCCGATATGTGGCAGAGCAGGACCTGAATCCTGGTCTTCTGGACTCTGAGGCCAGCTCTTATTCACCACAGCATTTTCTCCAGGCTAATCATCCCCTGTTTTTTCATGATTTCCAGTCCTTGCATCATTCTGGTCACCTTTTTCTAAATAAGCATCAACTTGTTAGAGCCTCCCTAAAATGTGTTGCCTGGGCATTTTTATCCACAACAGATAACAATAAGGCCTGCTTATCCTCCCCAACATGCAGGTTGAATTGGTTTCAACCAAAAATATTGTCGCATGAAATAAGTTACTGAAACTTTAATAGAGAGTAACTCATTTATAGAGTAATTCTTTTCAATAATGCTTTAGTAGGCATGGAGCCCCACCTTTGACTCTTAGCACTCTGGTGAATTGATACTCAGTTGTGGGGTCTATATAAGCCTTTTCGGTTTTAAGGTCCTGATAGATGGAAAATGAATCTCTTAAATTCTCTCTTTTCCAAAGAGAAGGTGGTACAATGTAAAAGAAAGAGCTCTGGCCTTGGAGAATGGAGGCCTGAGTTTCAATACCAGCTCTCTGTATGTGACCTTGGCCAGCACTCACTTCCTCCCTTTGAACTTGAGTTCTCATCTGTAGAATGGGGCAATTCATATTTGTACTTTACTGAACCTTATAAGGTGATTGTGAATTATGCGGGAGCACACCACCCCAGAATTATGAATTTGTCAGATCTTAGCAATAGAGAAACATGAGTTGTTTGTGATGTGGTAGTCAGATGTGAATTCAGATCATGACCCTGATACTAATTGTGTGACCTTGTGCGAATCACGTCAAGGCCCCAGTTTCCTCTTCTATGAAATGAGAAAGTTGGAACAGGTGATTTCCAAAGTTTTCTTGCGGCTCCAAACCTGCCATCTCATATATGATGTGATGTTAAACAGACACAGTATGATGAGAACATGAAGAGGTTCTAAGCTGCCAGCGTATGAGTCACTGCTCAGATAAGGAAGAGCTGACTAGGTGATTCATTCCTGTTCCTAAATGACCACTGCCTTTCTTGTGCTCCAGGTCATTGCTGCTGAAGGGGAGATGAATGCTTCTCGGGCCTTAAAAGAAGCATCAATGGTTATCACTGAATCCCCAGCTGCTCTTCAGCTGCGGTACCTGCAGACCCTGACGACCATCGCTGCAGAGAAAAACTCGACCATTGTCTTTCCTCTGCCCATAGACATGCTTCAGGGCATTGTAGGGGCAAAGCACTAGACTTGCCTCGGACTGGGCAGAGCTGAGCTGCCCAGAAGGAAGGCTGAGCTGGGAAACCAAAGTAGCCTTTAGCCTACAAAGAATGAATGGGGTGAGGGAGCTTTCACCCCTTCCTCCTCCTCCTTTCCTTTCTTCTCCTTTCTGTCTTGATATGCCGAGTTTGATGTGCTTAGACTATCTAGTGATCATAAGAACAAGCCAATGAAGCATTAGCTTTGGTGACTTTTGAAAGAGATCAGACAGCTGAATGATTTATGATATTTTACACTTTTCATGCTTTCAATAATCCTTTTGTAGTTAAAATACCTCTTTTGGTTGAATCCATCCATTGCTCATCTCGGCAGCCCAGGGAGAGGGCACGGATTGACCTTCCAATCACCCTACCCCTCTCTTTCCCTTACCCACATTTACTAAACTCAGTCTAGAAAGTGATACCAGCACATAATGAAAACACAGAGTATTAGTACATGAAGTGGTAGAGCCGGAAGGGACCTGTAGAGACCCTAAGATGAGTACATTGGACCAAATGATCTTTAAGATGCCTCCTAGTTCTAAATCTACCATCTAGTTCAACCCCTTCATTTCACACAGGGGAAAAAAGTTGAGGCCTAGGGAGGAGAAAAGATTGCCTAAGGCCACACAGTGAGGAAGTAGCAAAGCCACCCGGATCCTACATCTCTTGATACTCAGGCTGAGGTCCTTTCTGCTTAACAGCTGTTGCCTCCTGCTAGGATAGAGGACTCTATTCCAAACCCTACACTAGTTTTCTTATGGGAGGCCTCTATTCAAAAGATAGTTTCTCACTGGTCCCCTTCCTTAACTTCCCCTGTTGAACTCAAACCTTATTTTAAATTCTTTGTTGAAAGAGGCCTCTTGCTTCTTCATCACAGGGAGAGACTAAAGCTTTCAGCCCCTGCTCTTGATACCAGATGCTGCCTTGAAAGACGTCATTAGCCTCTAGTTGCCACGGCTGCAGACTGGTAGTCATGGAGATGATAACATCAGAGCCCCATTTCTGCCATTCAGAAAGATTAAGCTAACCTTTCTAAACCTATAAGACCTTTTATAGATCTGCCATCATTTCTATCCTCTGCAAAAAGAAGTTTGTTTTTTTAAAGTTGATCTGAGCCTCTTTAATGAATGAGTAATGTGTTGGCCTTCTTACAAAGCAGCTGAAACCCCTTCCCAGAAGTGCTTTATTATCTCAGACTTGCCTATCTTCAAGCATCAGGTTTAAAATAGTTTTGTATTCTAATTTTTTTAAAATGAACCTTTCTCTAACTTCTATAAGCCAACATTTGTAGATCTCTCTCTGTACCTTTAGAACTCAATGTGGTTGTCTTTAAAACAAAAATTACAGGGAGACAATGTACTTTATAGACATCATGGTTCCTGTTATGTACACACCTTGGTTTGTGAGTACTTACAGAACAATTTCCCTTACCCTTGCTGAGGATTTTGGGATGGAGGGGAGCAGCCTCTCTGAATGTTCATTGTACCCACTGTTAGATTTAAGGGCTAAGCAGGGAGGGCCCTTGGAAATTAGAAGTTTAAATATGCATCAGAAAACTTCAATTCCATTTCATCTGTTTGCTGGCTCCTCACTTTTTTCCCCCATCATGTATTTCACGCTGAGAAAATTAATTAATATCTAATACTCTTCTCATTGATAGAAGAAGCAGTGGTCTATTTCACACTTCCTCTGAAGCTTGGGGCTGACCTGGAAACATCCTAGGGTAGAGGCTTCTTTACACAAAATCCTCTGTGCTCCAGTTCTCAAATTTGGACATAGTCATTCATTCCCCTGGCTGATTTGCCATCACTTTTTTTTCTTCTTTCCACTTAAAGATTTTTTTTTTCATTTTCTTTCTGGGTCTCTGGGCTTTTTTCTTTTTTTTTAACTATAGAACACAAAATTCATAGATATATTTTTTTAATTTAAAGTTGTTATTTTTTTGTTACCCAATTCTAAAATGGCTTTCCTACCCTATCCCATTACTCACCCCTTAAACTGGTCTGTTGACCAAAGAAACTATATCCTGGCTGTGTGCTCATTTCTCTATCTCATGTTTGTGGAGTTTACTATTTTTCCTGGTTGCTTTAAATCTAGGTCCCAAGCTGCCTTCCCTTGTCTGTTTTAGAGATATCACAGAACAACAACTTTGGGTGGAGGAGCTTGTTAGGTACTGGACTGGAAGCTGAAGACCGAGGATTCTTCCAAGGGGGCCTTAATAAATTATTGTGTGCCTCTCTTCCTGGTCCTGTTGTCTTTTTGTCTGTAAGCCTCCATGATGCACACAGCGTATTCTGTAAGCCTTGCTACCTTCGAGGTTGAGGCTGCTAGATTTCTTGAGCTTGGGAGTTGAGAGCTGCAGTACATACAAAGGCAATTAGATGTCCTTCCATTTTAAGCCCTGCCTTAATACATGGTGAGCCCTTCAAGGCTGCCCAAGGAAGTGGTTCATTTTGGAAATGGAACAAAGTTCCCATGGCAGTCAGTGGGACTGAAAGGCTCAATCTTTAAAGAAAGGGCAGGGGTATACCACCCCAGAATCCTGAGTGCTCTAGTTTTCCAAATGTTTATGAATACTCATCGCCAAAAGAGGAAGAAACTTGGTTTAACCTCATCTGGCATCATCCCTATGAGCTCAGGGTCTATTACATATGGAAGGGACCTTAGAACAAAGAAGGTCAGAACTTGGGCCTCACAGCTGCCGGAAGGGACGTTCGAGATCATTTCATCCAACCCCTTAATTTTTTATAGATGAGGAAACTGAAACCCAAAGATGTTCCATACTGTAGGAAATGCGAAAACTTTGGCTGAGACAGAATTTCCTTTTCCACCCTCCCCAAAAAACTCTTAGTTACTTAGAATCCTTTCAACTACACCAGCATGATACACAATACGATCTGCTTTCCTAACTTACCTCATTCCTCCTTCTGCACCCAAGAGGAGAGGGACCCAGGGAATAGGCTGCCAGCAACTAAAAGTAAAAGCAAACATCTGCAGTCTTTGAATTGAGCTTCATAGATGTTTGCTGGCTCCTCACTATTTTTCCCCTATCTTTTATTTCCCTGAGAGAAGTAGTGCCTGATATTTTTCCCACTGATAGAAGAGGCAGCAGCCTATTTTCACACTTCGTCTGAGGCTCAGAACTGACTTATAAACATCCTAGAGTGGAACCTTCTTCCCTTCAAAAACCCTCTGTGGCTCAGACATATTTCCCCCAGTTGATTTGCTGTAATCTATTTTGTTCCACTTAAAACTTCTTTAAAATTTCCTTTATGGGTCTCTGGGCCTTCTTAAAAAAATATGTAGAACACAAAATTCACAAATATGTTTTTTTAGTTTAGATCAGATTACAGATTTGATCCCAGGCTGTGCAGCCCATGAGCTAAGAATGGATTTCACATTTTAAAATGCAATTTATTTAATGAGCCAAGAATAGTTTGTGCATTTTTAAATACAAACAATTTTATGAGGTCAATATGGTTTTTAAATTTTTAGATACAATCTAATGTCATTTAATTTAAATTAAGTGACATTAATTTATTTGATTAATTAAAATTAATAATTTTTAATTAAATTTAAACTATAAAAACCATACTTAGCTTCCCAGCTGGTAGGATTTGACCCACAGGGCATTGTTTGCCTTCCTCTGGTTTTATTTTGTGGTTGCTCTATTTTCTAAGGGCTTGCTAGAAACTAGGGCCCCAGAGACAGACGTTGTTTTCCAACCAATCAGATAGACAAACCTTAAAAAGGAGAGTAGTTGAGTTACCATCAGGAAGGCAGAAGCCCTTTGAAGACAGATCTCTACAATGCCAAAAGTCAAAATTACCCCGATTTCATTTCTGACTGCTCACCTTGACTTTCCTTGATAAGGTATCATTTTACCTGGGAACTATTGCTCTCCAAGCCTTTTGAAATACTTTAGATACTTTTTAATCCCCTTAAATGGATGTAGATAAGATTGATCTTATATTTGAAGTCTCCAGATAATTATCCTAAATACTTAGCATCATTAAAAACCCTGTGCTGTTTCCCACTTTACACCAGTCTCCAGTTCTGGTCCCAGCATGTTGTCCATCCTGCAGCATCCATCCAAGGCAGAGATACTGATGGAAATAACTTACAAACTTAAATCCAGCACAAAAATCTTTGGTGAGAAGAACCTCCTGGTGGTGTTATCTAGTGGCAGTTTGATGACAGTGGATAGAGCATCAGATCTAGAATCAGGAAAACCCGAGTTCAAATCCAGCCTCAGACACTAGCTGTATGATTCTTTGAAAGTCACTTTTAATCTGTGCCTCCTTTTCCTCTCATGTAAAATGGGGGTTGTAATAGCACCTACTTCTCAGCATTGTTGTGAGAATCAATATAAAGCTCTTGGCCCAGTGCCTGGCACGTAGTATTATGCGTTTATTGTTATGGCTGTAAGTCATGGAACATCATGATCTCAGAAGATTAAAAATCTGCAAGCGGCACAAAAGGAACTGCAAAGACACAAGGTGGATATGAGCAGTTACCAACAATGTCTTGTAAAGGAAGAGGTCACAAAGGCAACCCCTGATGACTTGAATATGATGGGAAAAGGAGAAGGACTGGTCATGTAGAGAGACAACAGGAAAGCTTGTAGCCCATTGAATAACAAAGTTGTCCAACAAGCTAGAGGACAGAATCTAGCAGAGGGCCTTTATGGAGAATTTCACAAAATCTGAGAGCTGAGGGGGACCTAGTTCAACCTCTAAATGAATAGAATCTCCCCTGTAAATATACCCCAAACGGTGGTTGTCCAACCTCAGCTTGAAAACCCCCAGGAAAAGGGGTATCCATCACCTCTCAAAGGCCACCCACCCATTCCTCTGTGGCAAAGCTTTAATTTTTAGGAAGTTTTCCCCCACATCAAGCCAGATTGGCCTCTGTGCCTTCTACCCATTGCTCCTGGTTCTGTTCTCTGAGTCCTGACAGAACAAATACAATCCCTTCTCCACAGAAGTCCTGTAAGTAACTTGGATAACAATCAAGTCTCCTGAGTTTTCTGTTCTGCAGGATCTACATGCCCAGTTCCTTCACTCCTCATGACATGGACTAAAGGTTCTCCATCGTCCTGGTCTCATCATGTGATGAGAAGGGGTATGGGAAAGGGGAATAAGGCAGAAAAAAAATGTATACTCCAAGAGACAGGAAATGTCACTCACTTTTCCATTTATATCTTCAGAGCTTAGTACAGTGCTTGGCACACAGTCATATGTAATAAATTCTTTTCCACTGTTTTATCTCTTTGTAGTTCCCTAAAAACCTCTTGGTCTCAGTCTTCATGCATGTTCTCCCTGGTGATTATAGAATGTTTGAGCTGGATCTCCAAATATAAAATGTTAGAACAAAGAATTTAGTCCTTGAAGAGACATTATGGCTGAGATATTATCACTTTCCCAAGAGAGTCCAGTGTTGCCCTGTTCTCCCTCTCTCTTCCTCCGTGCTAGAAGCAGACAACCCTATGCTGAAGTTCATTTAGCAGGACTCCCTATGCTCTTGGAAGGCCTCTGTGCTGAAAATATCCTCCCTATTCATTTACCCCTGGCACTGCCTTTCTTTCCGGCCTTTGCCTATAATTCCTATCTTTAGAGTCTCTCCTTTGAACGGAGATCTTGTTTCCAGAGTTCCCTGTTAAAATATGCAATGCCTGGAGTAGAGCAAAATCCTCTAGCTCTCTCCTAATAAATGTTAATTATCTGTTAATAGGTGTCTTTCCAAATGTTCCAAATCACTAATAATAAAGAACTGCAAAGCAAAACACCCATGAGGTTTCCCCTCACACCTGTTGAATATACAGTGACAAAAGATGGAGGTAGTCAAAATTGGAGGGCTTGATCAAGCAGCTAAATGAGTTTCAAACCCTGTCTGAAAGAACCATCCTCCCCTAAGGGATGGAAAGAAGCCCCTTATGGAAAGACAAGCATACTAATGAATTGTTGGTAGAGCTGTGAATTAGCGTAGCCTTTTGTAAATCAGGGCAACAAGTCAACAAGCATTTACTAAGTGCCAACTATGTACCGGCACTCGCTAAGCTCTGGAAATACAACAAAGGCAAAAACAGTCTTTGCCCTTAAGGAAGCTCACAGTCTAATGGGTATGACAACCCACAAATAACTGTATGAATAAGACATAGAAAGGATAAACGGGACATAATCTCAGAGGGAAGGTAATAGCATTAAAGGGACATTGGAAAAGAATTCCTGTAGAAGATGAGATTGTGGTGGAGACTTGAAAGAAGCCAGGGAAGCTGGAAGGAAAAGTTAAGGAGGGAATTTCGGGCATGAGGCACAGCCATTAAAAATGCCCAGAGTATAAGTGTCTTATTCAAAAAACTAGGAGGAGGCAGACTTATAAAAGAAGATGCTATCCACCTTCAGAGAAACAATTGTCCGGTGGAAATAAGCATAGCACAGTCTTACATATATGTGTATATGTGTGTATGCGTGTATGTGAGCTTAATTGTAGCCTTCTTGGAGGGTTGGGGGGAGAGGGAAAAAAATAAAGTAAAAAGTGCACAGCAGAGGACAAAAGAAAACCTACAAGGAAGCAAAGAAAAGCTGGACAGCTTTGAAAACAACATGTAGTATTTATTATATAGGTTTTCTTGAAATGGAAATTTCTTGTTTTATATTGCATCCCCTCTTATGTTCATGGCAATTTTTTCTTTTCTTATTTTGTATTTAAGTTCAAAATAAATTACATATATATGAAAAAATTTTTAAAAACTAATTGCCAAAAATGACAACAACAAGGATGCCAGTTTCCACTTAATTATGCAGTATATGTAGGGGAATAGAGTGTATGAAGACTGGAAAGGTAGGCGGCAGCCAGATTATGAGGGACATTAAAAGCCAAACAGAATTTTTTATTTGATACTGGAGGTAATAGGCAGCCACAGGAGTTTATTGAATGGGGGTGAGGGAGACACAGTCAGACATGCATTTTAGGAAGATCAGTTTGATGATGAGTGGAGGATAGACTGGAGTGGAGAGAAGTTTGTGGTATATTGACCAACTAGAAGTCTATTGCATTAATCTAGGCGTGCAGGAGGTGAGAAGGGCCTGGACCAAGGTGGCACAATGTCAGAGGTGGGGGGTGGGGTGGGAGAAGGTACACAGGCATACAACATGACAATAATGGTGGCATATATGTATCACTTTAAGGTTTGCAAAGCACTTTAAAAATATCTTATTTTTATCTTCACAACAACCCTGAAAGGTAGATGTTATTATTATCCCCATTTTACAGATAAACTGAGGTAGGCAGTGGGTAAGTGATTCGCTCAGGGTTACACAAATAAGTATGTGAGGCTGATTTTGAACTCAGGTCTTCCTGATCTGTGCTCTATCCATGGTACCGCCTGGCTGACTCAGTATTCACAGGAATGTTGCATATTACGCCATGTTCTTTTTGATGTATGGATTGGTTCTGTTGAATTTTTTTCTTCTTTTTAATTTTTTTTTACATTATTTATTATTAGGGATGTCTCTGGAAAGGGGAGCAGGAAGGATACAGGAAAAAAATCTACATGATATAAATGCAAATAAAGCAATAAAATCCATTAAAAAAACACATATCCACTTCCTTTGGGGAGTATGTTTGCTGTTGTTCAGTCCTTTCAGTCATGTGCAACTGTTTGTGACCCCATCTGAGGTTAGTAACAACCACTCAACAAGCATTTTACCAAGCACCTGCTATATGCCAAGCAGGCCAGTCCCTGCCTCCAAAGAATTTATACTCTATAAGTACTCTAATTTACATATACTCCAATTTATACTCTACTTGGAAGATTAGAGATAGACTGATATATCAGATTATATAGTTTATAATCCATACAATAAGAATGTCAGAACTAGTAGGAATTTTAAAACACAAAACATTAGACATGTGGAATATCTGAGCTAGAATCTAAAAGGTTATCAGCTCCAGTCCCCTAATCCCCAACACCCAAAACCCAACAGCTAATCCTTAAGCAGTAACTAAACAAGTCACTTAACCTGCCTGCCTCAGTTTTATCAACTGTAAAATTGGGATAATAATAGCACTTACCTCTCAGGTTTTTTGTGAGGACCAAAGGTGATAATATTTGTAAAGCACTTAGCACATGCTTGGTACATTTTTATTATTACATCTTATTTTGCTAATAGGTTTCCAAACCTATAAGGCTTACAAAGCACTTTGCTCACAAAGGCAAGCAGTTAAGGCAAGTAACACAGGTATTATCCCCATTTTATAGATTTAAAAAACTGAGGCTTAGGGAAATCAAGTGACTTGCCCACAATTACACAGCTGGTATCAGAGCCAGTGGATGAACCCAAGTCTAACTTCCAGACCAGTCCTCCACAATATGACCAGTAATCCTCCTTCCAATAGGTTGGACTTGCTCCCTCTTTGAGGTCTCTTTCAACTCTGAGACAGTAGAATCTGCAAAAACCTAGCGGTCTCAGAGGGGGCATTTATCTCTTTTCAGCCCATAAGCCCACTGCAGCCAGCATCATGTCAAACAGCTCACGAAAGCACCAATAAAGCCATAACTCACCTAACTAATGTCACCTTAGTAAATCAAACACATGTGTTAAGAGCATAACAGTTTCCATCACATATTTTCCCTTCCGTTGAGCCCCTGGAGAACATCCAGAGAGTAACAGGAAACCTGATTTCTCAATCCTGTTTCCTCTCACAGGGCAGCCCCTCTGAAACTGAGCCCCACTGACTCCCTCCCTTCAACATGAACAAGTGAATATGCCATGAGCTCAAGCCAAGAACTAGAGGAGGAAGGAAATGGGTATTTTCGCCTGCATCAGGGTTTCCTACAAATTTCTGGCAGAGTGACCACATTCAGTAATCACACCACTCTTTCTCAAATCCCTAGGAGGTCCTGATGCAAGCATTACTGGAGAGTGAATTACAGACAGTGCAATGTAATGCAGAGAGTACTTGGGTGTGCAGTAAGGAGATCTGGGTTAGTCTCAGAGGCAGTGGATGAACCCAAGTCTAACTTCCAGACCAGTCCTCCACACTAAGGCCAGTAATCCTCCTTCCGATAGATTGGACATGCTCCCTCTTTGAGGTCTCTTTCATGACCTTGAGTAAGTCACTTCTCCTCTGGACCTCAGTTTCCTCACTTGTAAAATGAGGGGATTGGATGATTAGATAGTCACTAAACTTCCATCCAGCTCTTAATCTATGATTCTAAGGAGGTTTGTGACTAGGAAGAATTTTCTGTTTCACAGAATCTCAATTAGAAAGCAGGTTGTATCAGAAGTTGTCCATCTCTGGAGGTCTTAAAGAAGCAGCTAGGTGACCACTTCTCAGAGTAAAGGGGATTCCTGTTCACATACAATTGAACTAAGTGAAAAGTGTGCTGGATTTGGAGTAAAATGATCTCAATTAGAATGCTGCTCTGCCATTTACTAGTTGGGTGTCTTAGAGATGAATAATCCATGATCCCTCAGTGATTCTTTTTTCTTTCCCAGCTCTATTCTATTCCAATCTCTTAATTCCCATTCACAACCTTTCCTTTCCATCATCTTTTTTTCTCCTCCTTCTCCTGTCACTGGCAATAAAGTTAAATTTGAGTGAATTTGAGAAAAGTATATTTAATAGCTGTGCATTTCACATTCTTAAATTTTAAAACAGATTAAGCTTACCTCTATTTCTTTCAAAAAAGAATCCTACATTAAGCTACATTTTATTTTCATGTGGTCCCTTTTTCAGTCCGTGAGTCAGTGGAATTTGGGTTTCCAGATCCCTACACAGAGTGAATGATCCTAATTGTCTCCTGGGGTTTTCTCAGGGAACCAAGGGCAAGTTTTCCATTCAAAGAAAATTCCAGGGGAGCTCAAGGAAGAACGTGGGTGGTGCCAGGTCCTTCCTTGAACTCCCCTGGAATTTCCTCACTTAACCTGGCCTTTCATACTCAAATTGAGCTTCCCTTGTATCTCTCCACAGAACCTGGCTTTTCATACTCAAATCTGTGGCCATTGTCTGTTATCTCTCGATTGACCCACCTGCTTCCCACCCAAAACCCTCCATTGTCTGCTATCTCCTGATAGCCTCCAGCTCTTTCCAGCCTTTGACCCTCCTTGGATTCCCTCCTTGGACTTCTCAAGACCCTTTCTAAACCCCTCCTCCCATCACCCTGGACTACCAGACCACACTCCCCTCCCCCCCCAGATCCCTCCTATACTCTTTTCTGTATTTAAGTCCCACCTTGCCTCCATGAAGGCGCTCAGATTCAATCCAGCTCAGACCCTGTCTAGCTGGGATTCTATCTGGCCCACTTGTGAATACAAGCATTACAAATACTTAGGCTCCTTAAGAGGCAACCCAATTAGGTGAATCTTTAATAAACTTTGTTTTCTTTGACTTTAAAAAAAAAATCCACCAATACTCAACATTCAGACCATCCATGGCACAACAGTGCTAGCTCATGCTTCTACAGCATTTTCTGGCTTACAAAATGGCCCCATTTCACAATTGAAATGCAGGGGAAGAAAAAGCTTGCCTAAATTCACACTGCTCCTGTCAAAACTAGAACTTAAACCCAGGTCTTAGAAAAAAATAAGGTCAGAAAAGGATGAGCAAGGTCTTCAAGGATCTCCTGAGCCACCTGAGCAAATTAGGGAAAGGAGTTTAAAATACTATCAAGTTTCAAAAAGGTGATGAGACAATCAATTGTGGATAGGGAAGGATCTTTTTTACATAAATGTGACTTCCAGTATGAATCATATAGATTGTGAGTGGGATAGGTTTAGTGAAGACTTCTCAGATTGTAATTCTTCTCCCAAGGGTGAGGTAAGACTGAGAAGCTCAAGGTTACTATATTTTTAGAACAGAATAATTCCATATAAGGATATAAAACTGTGTAGTACATTAGGGTCTCAATGACTGGATAAAGTTTACCTAATTCTTCAATGTCTTCATTTCAAAGGGATTGGTTAGATTTCGTGTCTAGAATGTAAGATCATATTCTCAGCTAATGAGAATAATGGTCGGGGGAGGGGGAGGGACTTGCGTTAGGGTCTATATAAATCACTGCCTTTTCTTTGTCTTCGGCTTTCCTACTCCAGGTGAACTGGTATAGGATTGTCCTGATTCTCGAGAATCTAGTAAATAAATTTTCTGTCATCACTTTGAGAGGCCTCTGAGTAATTGATTTAAGTAGGGATCTGAGCCATCCCACACAGTTTGGGGGCTCATCCGGGATCTGTGACTTTTCAGAGAAATGGCTGGCAACTCAGTTCAAAGACTGGGCGCCCATGGGGAGATTCCCCCATGGTCTTTGAAATGGGGCTGCCGGGCCTCCTTCTCTGCAAAGACTCCGAAGCTGTGAAGTGTGTGAAAATGCCAACCGGTTGGTGTTGAAGGTTGCGGTCAGGCAACCTGTATGCATATGACCCGGCAGTAAGCCCCGGGGGGGGGTGCCTGGGGGGTCAATTCGTTGAGTCTTAGATACACTCGGGGAGAAGGTGATGACTCCCAACCAAATTAGTGGACTGCAGGACCCCAGGGTGAAGGGCCCCCCAAAAAATGTTTGCTGGGTGACCGTTGGTGGGTGGATAACCCCTACTGAGAGCTAGTGATGGAGCTAGCAAAATTTGTTGAGTCATAGACTCGGAGGTGTTGGTGACATCATCCAAAAGAATGGAGAAGGGGCAGTCCAAACCCCACCGAGCTTTGGAATGGAGTCAGGAAATACCGGTAAATAGTCCTTTGGGAAATCAATTACAAAATTGGCACGAATTACCAAATTATAGAGGAAAGGACAAGAAGAAGATGATTAAGTATTGTTGTTTCATATGGGGTGAAAAGATATCAGAGGAAGAGGCATAATCTGGCCCAAATATGGTTCCTCCGAGGATTGGGTTTGCCAAAAATTTAAACCTATATGTACTATTCTATTCTGTTAAATGTTTTGTCTGTATATGTTGTGTTGGTATTTCTGTGTGAATGAAAGTCTGTGTGTCTCTGTTTTTATCTGATAAGGTTATAAATTTAGCCAGCCAGCCAGCAGGAGCAGAAAGGCTGAGCTGAACTGTCCTTGAAATTCCTGTTACTCCTCTCTTCAACCCCTCCAGATTAGTTTCAGAGGGGCGGAGGGACAAGGAAGGGGAGAAAGGGAGAGAAAAATTATTTTACTGTTGAGTTTATATGGTTGGTAACAGCAAGTAAAAGAATGTAGGAGAAGTGTCAGGTTAGGAGTAGAAAGAAATAAGTTATGTGCAATTTCAAAGTAGCTTGAGGGAAAGGCAAGAGAATTTAAGCAGGTAGAGATGATGAGAGGAGTAGGAGTACTGTGTAATCAGAAGACTTGAAAGAAGTACAAAGCGAGGGAGGGAATTTATCTTTTTCCCTCAGACCAAAGAGGCATACTAACAACCATTTAACCATTTCCTGCCTCACCCAAAAGAAGAAATTTTAGTGTGATGGGAAATAACAGAAAGTTAATTTAATTCATTCTGGTTGCATTTGGAATTGTGAATAGGTGAAATGTTTCATTCTTAATTTAATGTTTCAGATAGGTTAGAATTTATTAAAGTTTGGTGGAAGTAAGCAGAAGATTAGAAAGTAAAAAAATCTCAAGTAAGCAACTTAGAGCTGAGAGTTTTGGATTTAGGTTTAATTAGATCAATATATTTGATGCCAGACAATGTATTTAAAGTAAAAAGATAATAAGTTTAGGTTTTTCTTTTTCTTTGCAGAGTAGGAGGGCCAGAAAGGGGATGGCCTTGGGAATCCTGGCACAAATAAGAGGAGGGCAGAGACACCCAGTGGCATTTCTGCCAAAAATGTTAGATCCAGTAACAAAAGGATAGGTATTTGTTAGATGCAACATTAATCTAATGTAACTGTTACATGATTTTAAATTTTATAATTTATTACATATAGACTGGGGTTTTAAAAAGATGTGATAGAAATTTGATAATTTGAAACTTATATTTGTTTTAAAAAAAGGAGTTGAATAGGTTGAGGCTTATTTTAAGTTTTAAGGAAACTTAAATAAGTTTAAATTTTTAGGTAATCCATCTAAATATTGTATTAGAAATTGCATTGTTAAGTTAATTAATAAATTGATTAAAAAGAGCTGTTATGAATTTTTTTCTAAGAGTTTCCTTGTTGTAGCATTCTTACTAAGAAAATGAGAACGCTTTAAAAATATACATGTATATATACAGGTGTGATTGTCAAGCCCGTTTCATCTGAGGATGTATTATGTTAAAAGTTTATTTCTGCTGTTGAAAAGGAAATTTTAGCTAAAATTGTTTTTGCTATGAATCAAACATTTACTCTAAAGTTATGTTTGTAAAAGAAAGTTTATGGGCAAATGTGAAAAGGCTTCGGGTTTAGGTCTTTTCTTGCAATTTCTGTCAATTAGTTTCAAGGGGATTGTGATAAATTGTAAGCTGTTCGTAAGAGAGGAAATATTTGTTGTATTAAGAAATACTTTGTAAAATCTTTTGTGTGGGTTTTTGGAAGGCCTACCTATCCAATTTGTATTTGTAAGTTACAAAAGTGGGAAGAATTTAGTTTCTCTAATAGGATATGAAAATGCAATTGATGTCATCTGAAATTTATTGTTCGGGTTCAAAGCTAAAACAATTTATCACTTATGAAAATTATGTTGGCCATTTGTAATTCTAATGCTAAAACCTAAAGCTGGTACACTATGTGTATATGTGGGAAAAGAAGCAGTCCTCAGGCTAGTAACAAGTACAGCCCCAGCAGCTGAGGAGATTGTATATAGAACTTGCTTGGTGAGAATTTGAAAATGTATAAGAAATGATCTTCAGTGATTGGCTTTTTAGGGCAAATTTAAGATCTAAGATGTAAATAAAATCCCTGGGAACATTCTTTCTAAAATTTAATGGGAATAAATAGATGTTGTATCATTGCTACATAGAACAAGATTGGGATTTAAAGTTAACTATAATTGTATTTTATTTACAGAAGGATTCAGGGAAAGGAATCCCTTACAAAAAAAAGGGGGGTGGCCCCAGGCGGTCTGGGAGCTCCAGGAATGGTCTTGATGGGAGTGGCCAGTAAACTGGAGATTTGGACTGATAGGATTAAGAGTGGGAAGTAGAATAGACTTGGGCATAGTGATAGAGTGGACCTTAGGAGAGCCAGTTCACGTGGAAAAAACAACAACCAAAAAAAAAAACCAAGGAGTTTTCAAGGTGAGATTTTCCGGGGCCTTTAGACAAATGAGACTAAAACTCTTTTGGGGTAATGGACATAGGTCCCAACTTGGAATGAGATCTTTACAGGTTACAAAGTGACATAAAAGCAATTAGTATTAAAACAATTGACTGAATTAATTACTGAGACTAAATCAGAGACATCTTCAGTTTGGGAAAAAGAATTTCAGTCTAATTTTCTTAGAGGTAGGTAGTCTCTGGTAATATTTGGCATTGAAAGTTAAATGATTGTTTTGATTTGAATTCATTACATGAACACAAAAATTCAAGTTAGTGTTTGAACTTATCACATGTGTAGCTCATTCTTTTAGATTGAGCAGGGTTAGAAAGGGATAAAGTAGTTTGGGAAACAGATATAAATCTACTAGAGCAATGACTTATGATTGTTATTCAATCAGGAACTAGAACATGTATAGAAAGGCATGTAGGCTACTTAAGACCTGCTTCAAAAGATGTTCCTTGGCCAATGTGAAATTAGTCATGTCTGAAACTGATTATTAGAGCTTGCTATTTTAAGATTTTTGTGAGACTATTAACTGACTCTTCTTCTGAGTCTAACTCCAGGTGTGGATAGCAAGAGAGGCAGTCTGAGCCACTGATCCATGATGCCAGTAAGCCTGTGAGATGCTGGTATGAACTGCAAAAAGGTGATCTCATGGGAAGGTCGGGAGAGCGGTTGTTCAGCCTGGGCTGAGGTAGGATTCTCCTGACTCCATTTCCCCACTGAAACCTGGTAGACTTTAAGCGTGGCTGAATGCCAGTTGACAATCTGCTCCTGCCTAGAACTGACATGAAGTGAGGGAGATGTTGTTTCCCTGCAATGTCCCTACTCTTAGTGGCAAATTCCTAAAATCAGAAGTTTTGTAAGTAATAATACCAGATCTGTTGAATAATAGATTGTTGGTAGGAGAACATCTGAGGTTAAGTTTAAAATTGAACTAACAGGTTTAGGACTTTAGACCAACAACAATAAGTTAGGGTCCTCTAATTCTTAGTAATAGTGTGGAGATGATTAGGTCAAGGGCTTGTGAGACTAGCATGCATAGTTATTATTTTGTCTTAGTTGGTTAATGTTAAATGAAAAATGGTTTGTGGATTATATTGTAAATGCTTTAAAAGAAGCATCACATGATCAGAAGTTGGAATTGTTTTATGATGTGATACGCACTGTGTTAAAAATGATTATTTATTGTATTTATGTAAGTACTGGAGCCTGGTATTGACTCCTTAGTGAAATCTCATCTTCCTAATGAGGGAATGAATAATGAATTACTGTGAAATGTAGAAGCTGCATTTTAATGTGAATTTTCTTTTCTTTTTTAAAAAAAATGACAATTTGTTAGTTTCAATTTTGATTTTTGTAAGAGTGATAGGAATGGTAATCTAAGATGGTATTAATTTCAGTTTTGTAGGAGAGTGGACATCTGGATTTCTACAAGAAGATAAAGAGAAGAAGATGCTGAGATGCTGTGCAGAAGACTGTTTGAAGGAGCATCCAGATCAGAAAACTGCATAAGATGATACTTCTCCCCAGACTGCTGTATGAAATGAAACCTCTAAATGGACAATTCATTTATTTACCTTTCCCTTTGAATCTCTGTATGAAGGGAAGGATTCATAAGGGAAAGAATGTGAAGGGGTCATGACTATGACTATTTGTGGAGTTGCATATATATGAATAGTACTAAGAATAACACAGAATATAAAGAAATGGGTATGGAAGTGGGAGAATGGGACACATAGGATGATGTTTGATACTTTCTGGAGTGTAATCAATAGAACTGGGAAGAATTATCAACATTGTATATGGAAGAGGAAGCAACAACTATGGAGGTGTAAGTCAGAGATCATGAAAGGAGGACCATTAGGCCCGGTCAATGTGAAGTACTTTCCGGCCGTGGATTATAGGGTAAGACTGTTTCTAGAGGAAAATCCTGCTTTGAGAGGACATTATTGGATATGTGGACAGACAGCTTATACTCACCTTCCGTTAAACTGGAGGGGTGTTTGTTATATTGGATTGGTGAGACCTAAATTCTTTTTCTTGCCTGAATCAGGGAAACAGCATCTGGGGGTTCCTCTATATGATGATCTAGCCAAAAGGAAGAGGAACATTGACACCTCCCTCACTCAAATTGGAAATGCAAATGGGTGGGGTGACACTTGGCCTCCTGAGAGGATAATCAGTATGGGCCTGCAACTTGGGCTCAAGATGAGAGTTGGGGTTATAGAACCCCTATATATCTATTAAATAGACTAATCAGACTCCAAGCAGTAGTTGAAATTATTACCAATCAATCAGCAGAAGATTTGGACCTATTGGCCGATCAAGCCACACAAACTAGGGAAGCAGTACTGCAACATAGGTTGATCTTATTTACTTGCAGAAGAAGGGGGAGTTTGTAGAAAGCTCAATTTATCCATATGTTGCTTGAAAACTTGATGATAATGGAAGAATAGTGAAAGAGATCACCAAATATATCAGGAAGGTTGCTCATGTTTCTGTACAAACTTGGAACTCCCTTTTCAATACGTCTTGGTGGTCCTGTTTTGAAGGGAGCTGGTGGAAGAGATTACTGTGGTTTGGCATCATAACAATCAGTGGTATCATATTACTTCCTATTTGTTTACCTTGTTTGCCTTGTTTGATTTCACTTATTACTAAAATAGTTAGAAATTCTCTACTAAAACTTGCTAGAGTAGAAGAGAGGACCGAAGGAGCCATTTGGTTGATGATACTAAAGAAGGAAGGATGGGCACCTGTGGAGACAAAAGACAGGAATGATCCTGATTGGGATGAGGAGATTAATAGACAGTGTGAGATCATGTTACAGGACTGTGGTTGAAACATCCGTGAGAAGTCTTCAGGTTAATAAATAAGAGGAGGGATTGAGTGGGATAGGCTTAGTGAAGACTTCTCAGATTGTAATTCTTCTCCCAGGGGTGAAGTTAAGACTGAGAGGCTCAAGGTTACTATATTTTTAGAACAGAATAATTCCATATAAGGATATAAAACTGTGTAGTACATTAGGGTCTCAATGACTGGATAAAGTTTACCTAATTCTTCAATGTCTTCATTTCAAAGGGATTGGTTAGATTTCGTGTCTAGAATGTAAGATCATATTCTCAGCTAATGAGAATAATGGTCGGGGGAGGGGGAGGGACTTGCGTTAGGGTCTATATAAATCACTGCCTTTTCTTTGTCTTCGGCTTTCCTACTCCAGGTGAACTGGATTGTCCTGATTCTAGAGAATCTAGTAAATAAACTTTCTGTCATCACTTTGAGAGGCCTCTGAGTAATTGACTTAAGTAGGGAACTGAGCCATCCCACACAATTGGATGCAAAAAGGTTACAGATGAAGATCATTTTCAAAATAGTGAAACCATTTCTATTAGACGATTTAAGTTTAATTGAGATATCTCCCCTATTTTCCTAAATATTGTAGACCTCTCTGGGCTTTCATTTCCTTCACTGTAAAATGATTGAGCTGGACTAGACAATCTATGAGGTTCTTTCCCACTTGAATAGTCTATGTTCTAAACTTCAAGTAAGCTATTGAGGTCAGGAACCATGCTAATTTTTTATTTGCATCCCCAGTGCCTCTCCAAACTGTTCAGCCAGTCACTCCCCAGATTATTTACAGACCTCTTTCCCAGAGCCATCTCACACTGATATCACCTCCATTGATTGAGAGGAACTTATCTTTGAAATCTTCATTGGAGGAAGCACCCATGCTAGTCAGCCCATGACTCCTTGAACTGCTTCTTTGCTTTGTCTCCTCATGGGTTCTTCCCCCAACAGATTGCCTCTCCCCACACTGGAATGGCAACTCTTTGAAGAAAGGATTCTTTCATTTGCGTTCCTGGTGCTTAGCTCAATGCCTAGCAATAATAATGACTACCAGTTGGTTGATTAACATTTTATTTTTTAAGGTCCCTTCCAATTCAGTGGTCAATAGTTCTAAGAAACCCACTGATCTACCTTTGTCTACTCAAACTGCTTATTATACAAAAAAAAAAAAAAAGGAATAAGCACTTATTCACTCTTACTAAAAGAAACATTTAAGATGTTCCATGTTCCATGTAAGCTTTTATTATGTGAAATCTCCAGAGTACAGAGATTAAGATATGTTCACCTACTGTAAAACTATTAGGCTACTGTAAAAAAACAAAAACACCAAAAAAAAAAGGAAGAAACTGCCATGACTCAGTCTCTTTGAAAACTGGATAGGCAGCTATCAAAGGCACCAGAACAGGTAGGTTTTATTCTCCTCAGACATTCAGCTCAGCCATGGCCCTGTCCAATGGGTCCACATCCCAGTAGCTGCTGTCCCAGCCAAGGAACCAGCCCATGAATGAGGGTGGCTCAAAGCCTTGCTTCACAATCGTGATGGGTGTTCGACGATCCCGGTTTGCAGGATCAGTTTCAATGTACCGCTTAGCTGCAGAAAGACATGCAGAGAGGGAAACAAAAACCCAGGGGTTATTAGGATCTTTATCTTCCTTTACCGAAGGCCTAGGATAGAAGTTGGCAAATGATGACATATAGCTTGCGTCCAACTGCCTGTGGGCTTGTTGCTAAAGTAGAAATGATGGAAATTTTGGAAGGAAGTAACTAATCATTATTAAGAGAGTTCATGATAGAGAAGTAAAGCCCAGACAGAGTCTAATGGGCACACCAGATATGGAAAAGCAAATTTCAAAAAGATCAGAGAAATGTCATGCCTTGAGATTTTAAAGGGAAATTCAGACCTCCTGGATGGGATGCTCTTCTAACAATATACAATTTTTAAAAATATACTTTGTTAACTATTTCCTAATTATATGTAAAAAAAAATTTAACATTCATTTTTTTAAAAAGTTTGAGTTCCAAGTTCTTTTCCTCTTTCCTATCCCTCACCTTCCTTGAGAAGGCAAGCAATTGATGGGCTGCTCTCAAAAAAATTCCGATGACACAAACTCAAACAATAAGAAAGGAAAGTGGGAGATATCTAAAGAGACACATGTGGATGCAAGGAGAAGTTATCAGCCAAATTAGACTTTTTTAAGGCATGCATAGAAGATGAAAGCAAGGATAAATAAACAATTATTGTTTAGTGATGTCATGTATGACTTTTCATGACATCATTTGGGATTTTCTTGCCAAAGATAGTGGAGTGGTTTACCATTTCCTTCTCCAGTTCATTTTACAGATGAGGGAACTGAGGCAGACAGGGTTAAGTGAGTTGCTCAGGGGTCACTCAGCTAGTAAGTGTCTGAAGCTAGATTTGAACTCAGGTCTTCCTGACTCCAAGCCCAGCACTCTATCTACTGTACCACCTAGCCACCCTAACTGAAAAACAATATAACAAGCTACATGACATTCTGGAAAAAGATGTAGAATATACAATAAAAGATAGGTTTGAGCATTTAGAAAGGGGAGCTGTGATCCTTGAGACCCAGCATAACTTCAAGAACAAGTTATGGAAGACCAACCTAATTTTCTTTTTTGGTACAGGGAGATCAGGAAAATGTCATAGGCACAGTGTAACTAGATTTGATCAAAACATCTGTCTCTTATGATTATCTCATAAACAAGATGGAGAGATGTGGGCAATATGCTAACATTAGTTAAATAGATTATAAATTAAGGAAATTCTTGGGCCTAAAAAGTAGTCAATAGTATATCAAGGCCATCTTGGAGGGAGATCTCTAGGGAAATATCCCAGAGGGCTGCGCATGGGCAAACACTGCAGCCAAATTGGCAAATACTAGATTGGACTGCATTCATAAAGCACAGAGTCCAAAACTCAAAGGTGATAGTCCTCCCTGCCCTCATCATACCACATCTAGAGTTCAAGATTTAGTTCTGGATGCCATGTTTTAAGAAAGACATTAAAAAACTAGAGTGCCTCTCAGACGGGGTATGAGAGGACCATCTGAAGGAATCGGAGATGTTTAGCCTAGACAGGCAGAGACTTGGGGAGGGGAAAAAGGGGGAATGACTGCTATGTTCAAGTATCTGAAGGACCATCATGGGAAAGAGAAATGAAACTCATTCTGCTTGGTCTCCAAGGGCAAAACTAGACTATGAGTGAAAGCTGCAAAGAAGCAGCTTTCACCTGGATTTAAGAAACATCTTCCTAAATAATTACAGTGTCCAAAAGTGGGTAGGCTTGGGTGGCAGTGGAATCTTCATTAACAATAGGGGAGGTCTGACTACTTGTCAGAGATATAGTAGAGAAGTTCCATGTTTAGGCACGGGGTGGACTGGACGATCTCTGAGGTCTCTTCCAACCTGGATATTCTGCTTTTATACATCTTTGCCATTTTGTGTCATGGAATAAAAGGCTGTTTAGACTGGAAGGTGCATTAGAACATAAAATATTACAGCTAGAAGGGGCCTTACAATATTCAATCTGGAATGGGGACCCAAGAAACTCTTAAATATTCTAACATCCTCTTTTTTCCAGCAGAGGGAACTAAAACCTAAAAAGGAAAAGGTGTTTGCTCAAAGATCGCAGCACTACTAGAAGTTGGTAGCCAGGCCTGGAACCCAGGCCTCCTTCCTCATTCTCACTCATTCAATGCTTTCCCCACTATTTTCTTTTTTGAATGTTTTAAGTAGAAGACAGTGATGCTATAGGAGGGGGATCTAAAAAGCAATGGCTACTTATAAAGAAACATTGGGTCCCAGAATATGAGCCTTTAACCACTCAGGAGAATCAACCTCAAACATCCTCTACCCCACCCTGCTCCTCATCTCATTTCCTGCTGAACCACATCAAAATACAAAAAAAAGTAACAAGGAGTTACCAGATGCTAAAGCTTCTGTCTTTTCCTCTTCTTGAGAGTCCTTTCCAACCCAGACATATACCTGCACATTCAACATGAAAAAAGATGAGTTATATACAGGGAAGGATAGCCACCAAGGTTAGAGTTGATGAGGGAGGATAGACATGATCCTTTCAAATATCACTTTCCTTTGTACTTGGGTCTGGGCTAAGTCCTCAATCCTGGAAGCACAGATGGCTCTATGTCCCTATTTCAAGTGGGGTCCCTTAGACTATATAGTCTGTGGGAGAAACAGCTGAAGGTTCTGCCACAAGAAGAGAGGTAGGAACAAAGCATGCAGAGCTGCCATTAGGAACAAGGTGGTCTGAATCTTGTCCCACGGTGTAAAGGCTTAAAGGGTGCTACTAGAACATGCAGTTCTTCAGTAGTTAGAAAGCTGTCTAACCCTCCAGCTCCTCCCCACACAAGCCCAGAGACAGTTACTATACAGGCTTGAACAAAGGACAAAGAGCAAGGGCCTCCCTGGAGGCCTGATAAAGGAAAGTTAAATCTCATCATGTCCTTAGACTAACCTTGGGTGGGGACGAGGGGTATGGGAGAGTGCACTTCATTTGCTATAGCCTCTCCCAAGTAATTATGCACAGTAGAGGGACCATCCCTTTGAGAAGGATGGGGCCCAGGTAGCTAAGCTAGCTATTCTCCTATCTATCTTCCCTCCCTCCCTTTTCTTCCCCTCCCTCCCTTTTCTTCCCTTCCCCCATCTTTCAGACCTGATCCCAGGTATCCAAGAGCATGACATCATCTGTAGCCAGATCTTCTTGCATAAATTCCCCAGGGACCTCTTCAATCTGGAAAGAAGCAGGAAGGATTAATAAAATAGAGAAAAAGAAATCCCTTCCCTTCTCTAGGCTCTTGCCATTCAAAATCATCTAAAGATACTCATATGCTACAGGCACTATAGGGGCAAAATCTCCACCTTCTAAATAAGGAAGCTAAGTCTCAGTGATATTAAATGATTTGAATAACAACATACAACTAGTAAAATGGCGGAACAGGGACAAAACTCAAGAATTTCTCACTCTTAATCCAGTGATTTTCTCATAAAATATAGATGCCGGCCTATATGCCTTCCTTTGCTAAATGGCTGGCAGGAGGAGGCTCTCAACTTGGTCCAGTCCGAGGAGTGACATCCCATCTCCCTTTCCCCCTCCCCAAACTGATGAGTGTTGAAGTCAAGTGGGAGTAAGGAGTGCATACGGTAATCATACATTACACACATATTACATATGTTATCTCATTTGACCTTCACAACAAACTTAGGAAATAAGTGCTAGGATTACTCCCATTTTACAGATGAGGAAACTGAGACTGTAAGAGGTTAATCGACTTGTTCAGGGTTGGATAGCTGAGGAAGTGTTTGAGGTGAGATTTGAACTCAAATCAAGCTCTGGTGCCATGTAATGCTGGGAGAGAAGTCAAAGTCAATGTGGGTGGGGCCACACACCCGCATAAAGTGAGCTATCGCAGCAAGTGGGAAGGGTCACCAATATCCTTACCACTGGGAATCAATCCACTGTATCCGTGTTTTGGGTTTAGTTGTTTTTGGCATGGACCTGTAACTTCAGTGGAAATCCTGGTGAAGAGACCCCTCCTTCCAACCAATGCATTCCATGCATTGTAATGCAACTTATTAGCCTTAGAAATTTGCCCAGGACACTAAGAGGTCAAGGATCTTGTGTCAGAGGCAGGATTTAAACCCAGTTTCTCCTGACTCTGAGGCCAGCTCCCTGTCCACTGTGCCAAGGTTGCCTTTCAATCTGTTATGTTTTAATGACGAGGCAGCCCTTCCTATCATCAGAGATCTCTTTGTGTCCCCAGGGTTTTTGATCTCCATCCTTATAAGCCTATTATGAACCTTTATCTAACTAACAAGAATCATACTATTGTAATGATTTTATACTCAAATCATCCAAAATAAGTGTTTTTGCTCCTACTGTACAGAGAGAGGCTTTAACAGTCTTCTCAAGGATCACATAACTAGGAAAAGAATGGGTCTGTTTTTGCCCCATGAATTTGTCTCAGATGATGAAAAACCAGGGAGAAACTCCACACCCTCTTCCTACACAAGGGAAAACACCATCTGTGTAAACTCAATCAAATTAACTTGTATGTGGGGTCCAAACTGGCCCCATGATCTTGGTCGTTTCTTTGACAAGGGAAAGCAGAGAGAGGGAGACGGCTTGAGGCCTCTTTTCTCGAACTCACCACAAAGCGGCCAATCTTGTTGGAGCAGGCAAATAGACGAGGAGGATGGGCGTCTAGTTTCTTGTCCTTCAGCCGTGGAGATGTGCGATATGCAGCCTTCCCACCCAGGGCTTCCCAGAAGCTATCTGTGAGGGACAAACAGACAAATAAGTTGCTGCCTTCTTGGCTTCCTCTGTGGATAGATTTCACCACCTTTGAGTCTCATTAGTCCTGAGGGAAGAATCCTTACTCCACTGATCAAACCAACTGTTCCTAAGCCTCCCTCTTCCCCCAAACATGACTCCATTAATTCTTATATTTCATACCTAGGCCAAAAAAAAAAATCCTCTTAACTATGCCCCTGGAAGTTACTAAATGGTGAATACCCTAGACCCAACAGTACTACTACTAGGTCTATCCACAAAGAGATCAGAAAAAAAAGAACTCATACACGTACAAGAATATTTATAACAACTCCTTTTGTGAAGGCAAAGAATCTGGAACTAAGGAGTTGCCCCAAAATTGGGAAATGGTTGAAGAGAGTATGGTGTAAGCACTAGGATGTTGGGAGTTACAAGCTGGCTCCAACTGACAGAAAGACCAAATTATTAAATTTCCAGTGTGATCATTTATACACCCCAGAAATTTACAAATGCTACATATCAGCGCTTGATTGATTTTGTTGTGTTATTGACTGTCTAGAGTTAAGAAAATAATGGCCAGAAATGTTAATGATTCATATTAAATTTAGAAGTGTATTGTGAGCCCTTTTTTTTCCCACAGAGTCTACCATTAACCATTTACCAGCATACTTGTATATGAATGTAATGAACCTATAAGTCATAGGGAATGACAAAAGGGACAATTTTAAACAAACTTGGGAAAACTTGTATGAAATGAGTAGAATTAAAGGAATTTATTCAATATTAGCACTATAAAGACCATCAACTTTGTAAGAATTAAGAACTCTAACACAATGAATAACTCCCATTCCAGAGGAATGATGATGAAAATGTGACCCACTTCCTTACAGACAGGTTGGACTCAAAGTGCAGAATGAGATGGCCAATGTGGGGATTTGTTTCTATTGATTGTGTATTATAAGGGTTTTTTTTTATCTTTAAGTTTTTCATTGGGGGAAGGAAGAAAAAGGAAAATGCTTGCTAATTGAGAAAAGAAAATTTGTTTTTAAACAGGAAGGCCTTCTCCCACTAGCCCCTTTGCACAAGACAATCCTCTCACTAAGGAGAGCCCTGGCATACTCTGTTCCTCCTCTTCTCCAGACTATCAAAATCTTACCCAGGCTACAGGGCCCAGTTGGAGTCTCACCCCCTCCAAAAGACCTTCCCTGATCACTTCAGCCCAAGCTGATCTCTCTCCCACCTCCAGATTCCTGTAATACTTAAGTTTTGTGTCACCCACTGAAGACTCAGCACATAAAAAAATCATATTTCTTTGGTGATTATAATTATTCAAAAGCATTTTCCTTACAACACTCTGTTGAGTTCAGATGCAAGCATTATCCCCATTTTAAAGATAAAGAAGCTTAAAGCTCTGAAAGGTTGTCTTTTGCCTACAATCTGGTGCCTAGTAAAGGTCAGAGCCAGGATTTGAATCAAGGTCTCTTATGATACTACTGCACCACACTGCACATGCTGTTTCTTATGAACCATCAGTCAATAAGCATTTATTAAGTGCCTTCTATATGCCAGGCACTGTATTAAGTCTGCCTCCCAACTAGCCTGTAAGCTGCCTGTGGGCAGGGACTCCTATCATCTCTTTTTGCAGTCCTCAAAGCACTTAGAGCCGGTCTAAGCCCACTGCAGTCACTCACCAAAGTTGAAAGGGAGGACAATTTATTCTGGAGATAGAGGAAGAGATAAAATGGACTCTAGAGGGCCTCCCTTTCCCAGCTGCAATAAGGGGTGAATCAGTGAATTGTAAAGGGTTAGTTAACCCTGCTGGCTAAGTTGTGCTCAAGACAGTCCTCTCCTTCAGCACTGTGCCTGAGCAGGACAGCTCATCAAAGGTGAGAGGTAAGCATCCACCAGGCAACTGCTCAGAAGGATATCCCAACTCCATGTCCATGCCAGGCCCTCAAGGTCCCTACCTGGCTCACTGCCCTCAGCCACTTGCACAGGCTGAGCCTTCAGCACCTTCAGCAGTTCCTGGGCCCCAGATTTCTCTGTGTCGCTGGCTCCTTCACCCACCCACAGATAGGCAGATGATGGAGTTTTCAGTACAAAGGCATCATTGGAGTTCAGTTCACTTGCAGCCGGGTTCACCTTGGGGGGAAAGTGGGGATGCCCCCAGGGGAAATCATTCCATGTACTAATAACCAGATTAAAAACCATCCTGAATTCTCCAGGTGCTTCCCCACAAGCCCCACTCACAATGAGGGGAAAGAGTTATAAACCTTTAGACAAAACAAGTTCTTTGAAGCCCAAGAGAATGAATCAGAGAACCATTAGAATATTTGTAAAAATGGTGCTGAAATAATAACATTAGAGAGGCAGGAGAGTGTTGTGGATGGGAATGAGAGGACTGGCGTTCCATCCCAACTTGGCCATCCACCACCTTTGTGACCACTGGGCCGGAGTTTCCTCATTTAGGAAATGAGAAAGCTGGACGAGAGAATAAGCAAAGTCCCTTGTAGCTTTAAAATCCCATGATCTTCTCTCAGATCATAAGTTTCCCACTTTGTATGAAGAATCAAGGGATTCATCTCCTATTCTGACTGAGGATTCACTCAGCACTGACACTGAACCTGGTTCCCTGGTCACCTCCCTGTGTTCTGTTCCTTTGGGGTTTGCCTTTCTTCTAGAAGGGAGAGAAATAGAATCATAAAGTTCATTGTTGGAAGGGCTACCTTAAGAGGCATCTGAGAGCAGCCTAGAGGTCCAGACCACATGACCTGGCCAGAGCCTCCCAACACCAGCTCAAGGACGCTGACACTGACGAGGCAGTTTGAACAACAGGTTTTCTTATAATAAAGTAGAGAGCAGAGGTATGGTCACCATTTTGCAGATGAGGAGCCAGAGGCCCAGCAAAGTGCTGGGTCACACAGCTAGGGTCTCATGGCAGTTCAGGTCTCTGGACTCAAAATCCCTTGTCCTTTCTACTACATCTTGCAACCTTGTGGTGACCTGGCTCTCACAGTGAGATTCTTTCTGCTAACATGAAAGGGAGGATTTAGATGTTCAACTCTCCCTCAGATCCAGCTAGGCCTCCTTAAGGTTTCAGTTATGCTTTCCATTCCTGCAGTGACTTCAAAGTCTCACCCACAGCAGATCAGAGTATCATCACATAGGCTCATGGTCAGGGCTGCTACTTCTGAGGTATTCTGGAGGGGAAGGTTTGGGGAGCCAGGGGCTCCAAGCCCTGGACTCACCTCCTCTCAGTCTGATACTCTGTGCCTGCTTCCAACCCCAGGCTAGGAGAAGATGTGGGAGTTACCTCCACGGCCCTGGTGGCTCCGGAGCTGCTGGAGCGAACCTGGAAGAGGCGGGTACTGGCAGGGACTGTCTGCCCACCCTCTCTGGAGGTGCCACCTTTGTAGATGATCATAGGCTTACCGCCAAATAGGCTCATCAGGTGGGCAGGCTCCTTGCCCTGCACAACTCGGCTCTAGGAAAAGGCAGTGAAGACAAGGTGTCAGAGCAACAGTCAGAAAAGGCCTGGTGTGTGGATGGGGGTGGTGGGGAGGGGGAGGCGTCATCCTATTTTTCTCCTCCAGACTCTTCCCCCACCAAACTCAAGGGAAGTTAAAAGGTATGTTTGTGTGTGGGTATGCATTCTGTGATATGGATATGCTTGTGTGTCTGCTAATATATGCATGTGTCCATACATATGTACATATGTATGTTGTACAAAATGCACAACGCATATTATGTGCTATAAATATATATACATACACATTGCACAGAATATGCACGCAATACACTGTAAAACATCATCATGTGTTTGTATGTGTAGATGTACATATATGTGCATATCATGGTGCCAATGCACAACTCCTTACAAATACTACACACACACATACATAATCTTAAAATACTGTAATGCACATATATGTACATATGCATATATAAGGTTTACAGTGTGAGGGCATTACCAACTGGTTACCCATATGTGTGCATGTAAAGAAGCAGGAACAGATGTAAACACACATACAACGTGAGTAGGCAGTTGTATTAAAGGTAAGCATTGTACATACACATGTTTATGTTATGTGTAAATGGTATTCATGCATGTGTATGTATTGAGATCAGAGTGCCAGGGCAGCTAAGCATCAGCTTAAAAATGATTGCCTATGAGAGGTTTGCTCCTTCAAGAGAGGCAGTGGGCTCTGGGATTCTCCCTCCACACACATGCCACTCTCTACTCAGATCTTTCCCTTTGCCTTTCAAAGGCACTGAAGATGTCTTGGGATTGTTGGGGGAGGGGAGAGGCTATGCCATAGCTAGATAGCTGCAAATGTCTCCCAGTGGCATCCTAGTATGCCCTCCAGCTCTACCAACATGAAGCAAGCATCACACAAAGGACTTCTCCCCCCTGAGTAGGCCATCGGTTTCCTTTGACTGGTGCACAAGAGGGCCTAGTTCTGCAGAGTATGGCCAAGATTTGGAAGTGAAAGGCTACTCACTGATAACATTTACGTGGGGTTGAGGGGCGGTATATTACCTGTACTGCAGTACCGCCTAATTCCTTATCCAACTCTACTGTAAGGATGGCAGCTGCGGCACGCTCTTCCGAGCTGGAATCAGCCCCCTGCCTAAAAGATAATCATCGGCATCAGTACCCTCATTACAGAGGTGGCAAATGTAATAACAGAACACTGGCCTTGTAGTCAGGAGGCCTGGAGTCACAATCTAGCCCTATCACCAAATAACTACTTGACCCCAAGATAAAGCACTTCATTTCTCTGGGCCTTACTTTCCTCATCTATTAAATGGGAATCGTAATCAATAAACTCCCTACCTCTCAGACTTGTCATGAGGAAAGCACAGTATAACGTGAGTTGATATAATTATTGCCACTTTTCATTTTCACAATGTTCTGCAGAGCCCTGTCTTATTCATTATTTCTACTTGTCTACACATGGTCTCATGCAGTCAAGCATATAATCCCCACTTTACAGATGGAGCAAGGAAATTGAAACTCTAAGAGGAGCACCATCTCGCCCAGTAGACTATAAGAAATTGTATTTTTTTTTTGTCCCAGCACTCTGAGTAAATATATGACAGTAGGACCCCCAGGCTCTGCTGCCCCAGGAGACCTCAAATGCAAGGACAGTAATGAAATCTACTCATCATAGACCATCATTATCTAATCTAGAAGGAAGTATCTAATCCAACCCCTCTCATTTCAGATAGGAAAACCAGATCCCAGAAAGGGGAAGTAGTTTACCAAAGTCTGAGGCAGAAGCAGGAACTAAAATCCAGACTCCCAGGGTCATTCAGATGTCCTTTCCATCACATCACGCTACCTCTCAGTTCCATCAGTAGTGTTGATTGAAAGTCCTCCCAAATGACAGCTGTCCTAGCCCATCTTCACACCCCAGAATTCTTACCAGTTATAGATGATCTGTCCCCGTCGTCCTGCATGCTGATAGTTGTACAGAATGATGTAGCTGTCACCTCCATAGAACTGGCCGTAAGTGGAGGGGCTCACTGGAACTTTGTCAGAGCCTTCAATTCTCCAGATCTGCCAAAGCAACGAGACAATCAGAGACATGCACAATGCAGGCAGATGGGGAGATGGGTTAGGAGGCTTTCTCATGATACAGTGGAAAGAGAGCTAGACTTAAAAGAGAAGATCTGAGTTCAAATGCAGACTCCACCACAACATTCTAGTGATGTGGCTTTGAGCTGGGCACAGCTCATCTTCAGGTTTCATTTTCTTCATCTGTAAAATGAGAGAGTTTGATGCAATAATTGGTAGGGTCCCAGTCAGTTCTGTAGATCTGTGACCTTGGGCAAGTCGCTTCCTCTCTCAGAGCCTCAGTTTCCATAAATAGCTCAACTTAGGCAGACTAAACTAGAAATGTCCAACACATGGCCCATAGACCGCATGTGACCCACAACACTCTTGAATATAGCCCAAACCAGATTAAAATGTTACTGGGATATTTTTAACAAAATAAAAACATAGGTAATATTACATTTTAAAAGTCAATATGTGGCCTGCAGGGATCCTTACGTATGGACTGGTAGCCCCATTTCTCTCAGTTTGACACCCTTGGACTAAGAACTGTCATTCTCTGAAGGACGATTTACAACATTCTCTGAAGGGCCATCTGCAACATTCTCCTTTACCAATTCTTGGTCAGCCCCAGGCACAGTGCTTGCCTACAGGGAAGGGGATGGACTGGTTGAATTTAGGATAATCTCCTCAGGATTTCCCTATTGACATACTAGGAGATATTCTGTGTCAACGACACCCATCAGCTACTCCAAAGGGGCTAGCACAAAGCCTTCTAAATTTGTCTGCTGTCCTACACCGCCCTCTGGTGGCCCTGTGGGAACAGTTTCCCCCCAACACAATGGCCTTTCAAATTAAATCTCAGAATATTACTGCTGGAACGAATGCCAGAGTACATTTTGTCCAGATAGCTCACCTTACAGATGAGGAAACTGAGTCCCAGAGAAGGGAAAATGCTTTGAAATAGTGTGGTGCAGGGTAAAGAGCACTGGATTTGGGGTGAAAAGATCTGAGCCCAAATCCTGACTGCCCCTTAACTCTATATAGTCTTGACCAAGTTGTTTCCTCATCCTGTGCCTCATTTTCCCCATCTAAGATACAACAAGAGGTATTAACAACTTCATCAGGATGTTATGAAGATCAAACAAGATGCACATGTAGAAGGGTTTGTAAAGTACTGAGTTCAACATAAATGTTAGTTATTATCATCATTACTGGCAAAGGTTATCCAGCAAATTTGTGGCTCAGCTGGCAGAAGAAATCAGGACTCCTGACTTTGTTCCCTATACCAGGCTGCAGGCTCCCAACTACAAGGAACCAAAAAACTACTCTGCGGAAGGCATGAAGCCAATCAGAGACTTGGAACAAGTGAATCTGATTCAAAGTCTCATAGTTCTTCCTCTAAAGGACAGTAGGTTAGTAGGTTGTAGTATTAAGACTGGTATACTGGAAGTCAAGTTTGAAAGCTGCCTGTGTGTCCTGGAGTGAAGCATTACACCTCTCTGATACTCAGTTTTCTCATCTATAAGGTGGTCATCTCACAAAGGAAAACACTTTGAAACCTTAAAGTCATTAGTGTTAAGGTTACAATGAAATTGCTGTGTACCAAAAGGTACATCAGTAAGCTAGGTAGAGCAGTGGATGGTGCTCTGGATCTGGAGCTAGGAAGACCAGGAGCCTCAGACCTTTATTGGATGTTAGACCCTGAGCAAGTCATTTAATTTCTGTCAGCCTCAGTTTCCTCATCTGTAAATGAAGATAATATAGCACCTATTTCCTAGTATTGTTGTGAGGATAAAATGAGATAATATTTTATAAAGTGCTTTGAAAACTTTAAAATGCTATATAAATGCAAGTTATTGTTTTAATTATAATATGTTATACTATTTATATAATTATATATAATGCATAAAATATTACATATTTTTCTACCTTATAATACAATTATATACCTTCTATATACCTTTTAATATAATTGTAAATATATAATAATAAATATAATATAATTATAGATCTATATCTATTTCCCTAGTATGTCTAGAGTCTGCAAGAACAGTGCGTTTCAATGGAAATAGCACAGGATTTGGAATTAGGAGCACTCCTCCCTCCTTTCCACCCCACTGCCAATGCTTCCATCAACGTGATACCTGCTTCTGGCCAGTGCCATCATCTTCCATGCCATGCTGGGCAGCCATAGCAGTGGAGTTGTGCAGGGTGGCAGCATCGAAAGGCACCCGCTCAACATTGGCGATGTGGCTGGAAACGTAGGCCACTCCCAGGCCCTGGGTCTGATCCCGATCCCTCCAGTTCTTGAAAAACTGCTTGAACAGTGGGGTTTCACCATCTTGTGGAATGACTTGGACCTAGGGAGGAAGGAGATACAACATAGGATGATGAAGAGGTTACCGTATCACCAGGATCCCTTAGGGTCTCAAGAAAACTGAACTGAATCTGCCTTTTAAGAATCAACGAACTCTACAAACAGAAATAAGTAGAACCAGGAAAACATTACCAGGAAACAGAGTCAACAGCAACATCGTGTGATGATCAGCTATGAATGATTTAATTCTTCTCAACAATATCATGATCCAAGACAATTACAAAGGATTATGATGGAAAATGCTGTCCATACCCAGATGAAGAACCAATGGACTCTAAGGCTGACTGAAGCATGCCATTTTCTTTTCCTTTTTTTGTGATTTTTTTTTCCTTTTGATCTGTTTTTTCTTTCACAACTATGTCTAATATGGATATATGTTTTACATGATTGCACATATATAACCTATATCAAATGGCTTACCATTTTAGGAAGAAGGAGGGGAGGGAAGAGGAGGGAGGGAGGGATGGAAGGAGGAAGAAAAATTGGGAACTCAAATTCTTGTAAAAATGAATGCTAAAAATTGTCTTTACACATAATTGAAAAAAATAAAATACCATCAAAATAGGGTACTCTGGGTATCTAATAGTACATATACTCTCAGGCACAACTGATGTGTTGATTGGTTTTGCTGAACTGTTTTTCCCTTTCTTTCTTCTTTCTAATTTTTGTTAGAAGTGATGGCTCACTAGGTAGATGAGTGGGGTGTGGGGGGGACATACACATAAAAGAAGGTGTCATAAAAACAAAAATGCCAGTAAGAACAAGATTATTTTTAAAAAGAATTCAACCTGAAGATGCCCTCAATCAGATATAAAAGTACCACATATGGATATGCTACTTCCCCCTATAGAACATCAGCTCATAAAGGCCATGAGCCATTTTGTTTTTGTCCCAGCAACAAGCACAGTGCCTAGCATATTATGAGGTGCTTAATAAATTCTTGGTGATAACTGATTGAAACATTGATCAACTTGGTGCCTAGAAACTCTAGAACCCAATTCTGTGTTTGGAGACGGGACAAGAACTCCAGAAATTTAGAGGAGGTTTACAGAGGGTCAAAACTAGAACAATAAAATTCTGAATTCAATGAAAAGAAAATGCATGGTCAACTGTGTGCCATGCAGGGTGCTAGGCCTTGGGGGAGATAAAAAAGTTTAGAGAAGGCACCTTCCCTACGCTCACTGAGCTCACATCTAGTAGTATATATATGTGTGTATATACGTGTGTGTGTGTGTATGTGTGTGTATACATATTTGGAAGTCTAACTCTAGGTACATATGTATATATACACATATATATGTATATACATACATATATATACACACATACACACACACACACAGAAGACAGAGAATTAAAGTCCGCCTCTGATGTCCTGCTGAGGTCTGTTGGTGACTCTGAGCTCCCAAGGGCTATGTAGCTACAGAATGCAAGCTCTGGGGACCCTATCAAGCTGGAAAAGTTTCAAGGGCAGGCCTGGAAACAGACGGTGATCTTGTCATCCAAGAACCAGTCTAATTCAGTGTCAAAAGGCTCATCACAATTCAGGATAAAGGGTTTAGAGGAAGGACCCACTTTGATGATACTACGATATAAGTGGCATTTCTTCCCCTGAGGGTAGTGACCGTGCCTTACACTTTCATGCCCCTCATCTTAGGTGCTAGGCACCTGGCAGTTATTCTGTAACTCACTTGGTTACCTTGACTGACCCACCCTCCTTTTCCATTTTCTGACATTACCCCAGGGCAGCCTCCCCTCCTCAGGGTTATTCTATTCCTTTTTGTTTTATTGGTCCAGGCCTTGGGGCACAGGGCTGAGCACCCCATGCTGCTCCCCTCAGTCACAGAGACCTTAGTATCTCACCTGGGTATGCTTGGGATAGTTCATCTTGGAGATGAAGTCAGAGGCACTCCTGAGCGCAGCCTTCCTCTCCTCTGAGTTAGCCTGTCTGCCTGTGGGTGAGTTGAGAGAACCATTCAAATTGGGAGATTCCAAGGAAAGAAACTTCCTGCCTGACCACCCTGGAACTCCAGTGGGGAGGCTCAGCTCAGAGACATAGCTCTGGGGTTCAGAGCGAACCCTGGACCTTCTTGACAATAAGTAGCATCCAGAACCCCAAGAGAAGGGATCTCTCCTCTCCTGAGATATTCACTATGTGGGTTTGCAGCCAGACATAGCTGAGGCTCAGATTGCTTTAATGTCTCCCAGAAGCAACACAAGTTCCAGGGAATCAGGAACTCTGAGCTCCAAATAACAGGTCCATTTTCCCCATCCTCATCTGGTTATTCACAATTAGCTTTCCTAATTCCTCTCTCTCTCTCAAGAGGAGGTCACTCTGTACTGTGCCCCTTCCTGACAATTACTGGACCAGGGGGTCTTATTCTACCACTCAGCCTCAGAGTCTGACCTCCACGGGAGGTCAGACCTAACTGACAGAGGAGACCTAATTCCATCCTACTGGGCTTACAACCAAAGGGCAGAAATATATTCCATAGACTCCCTTCTGCACACTGGAATCACAGGATCATAGACCAATTAAGTGGAAAGAACTTCAAAGTCCTACTAATCCAATCCCTTAATTTTATAGATGAGGAAATTGAGACCCAAACAGGTTAAGTGATTTGCCCAGGGTCACAACACAGGTAAATGGCAGAGACAGGATCTGAATCTAGGTCTTCTGACTCCAGAATCAATGTACTTTCCACTGCCTCTCCAGGAGTCTCCAGAAAGAGGTTTGTAGTCTTAATGTACACTATAAGAAAAGGGTTTCCACTCATGCTTCCACCCTTGTGCCCTCTCCTTTAGCAAACAGAAACAACTCCTGGACAGGGATAAAGCTGCCTAGAACCGCTGATTTGGGAGACCTTGTACAAATGAGATCTGAAATGCTCCCCACCCTAACCCTCATTTCTAGGATACCTTTCCAGACAAAGATCTTCCCATTTGTGCCATGGTCCAGGATAAAGCAGTCATCCGAGCTCAGGGCTGCCTGAGAGAAGGGGTTCTCATCAGCCACCAAGGACACAGCCATAGTGCCAGCACTATTGGAAACCTGTTAGGGAAAAGAGCAGTGCAGCATCAGTATCTTCCTGCTCAGCCCTTGAAAAGGGCTCTAGGTTTTTTCCTTGATCACTTGGTTGCCATCTCACTCCCAAACTCCACAGAGCCAGATTCAGGAGTGGGGCCCAAATTCCAAAGTTACTACCCTCTCACTCAAAGCACCCAGACAGTAGTGTTTTTTCTCCAAGTATTTCAACAGAACGTTGAAACTTCATAAGACACATTTTTGGATATCTCCTTTTGTCTTCACAACACACCAGCGAAGGTAGTCAAGGCCAAGAACTGTTTATTCTCCCCAACTGGGGAGATAAGGGAACTGAAGTTTGGAGACAGGGGGAGTAATTTGTCCAAGGTCACAAAGAGTTAGTGGCAAAGCCGTGACAAGAACCCAGACTCCTTGATTCTTAGAGTTTAATGTTTATTTCTCTGCACTGCACTATTAAGCCCAGGGGTGTTCCTGACTGGTGTGCTCTATATTTGGAGTGGAACATCTGGCAAAAGCTATGGAGGCCAGGACCTTGGATGGAATCCAGTTTGAGAAAACTACAAGTTGAACTAGTGACTCTCCCTTGTCTCCCCTTTATTCCCAGGCTACACCAGCTTAGACCACTTTTCATGCTAAGCCCACGTCAGGCAGATCCCTTGTCCCAGATATTTCTCCATACCTTGTAATAATAATAGCAAGATGATGCTTATACAGTTCTTAAATTTTAGAAGGTATTTTCCATCCATGGTTTCATTTGGCCCCACAACCACCCCAGGAAGTGGGCAGAGCAGATATTATTAACTCTATTTCACAGATGAGGAATATCAGGTTTAGGATTAAGAAGTTAAGCGGCCAACCACTGGTGACACAGCTAGAAAGAAGCAGAGCTGAACTTCAAGCCCAATGACTCTGCCTCCAAAGTCAGGGTTCTTTCAACTAGGCCATGATGCCTACCTTGTAGAGCTTTGCAAGTCTGCGATTGGTTGCATCCTCTTTGGCAGTGTCATCTGTTCCTGGAGGCAGAATGGGCTTGGGTCCCAGGACCTAGCAGAGATGAAGAAAGGGAAACATAAGCCTGTGGGCACAGGCCAACAACGTGGGAGGCTCCCAGTCATCTGCCCCTCCAGGTGTGGATGGCCTCCAGTCCAAAGATGGAACAGCCTGAATTGGATAGAACTAAGAGAGGTGAGTACAAAATTACAAAGAAGAAAAGGGATGTAAGAGAAAAGTTCTTAACAATCAGAGCCACCCTAGAGCAGATGGGCTATCTCAGGAGGTTGGAAGTTCAATAATATCAGAGGATTTCAAAAGGAGGCTGGGCAATCTCTTATAGTGGATGATCATCTGAGGCCCTTTTCAACTCTGAAAGTCTTGTGAGATTTTCCCTCAAAGCATCCTTTCTCCATGTTTATCCTGGTCCTTCCCCTTGCTAATGGGAGCTAGACCACAGGCTGATCGCTAGCAGCCACATCTCTGGATTCTTTTCTGTTTCTGGCAGGTCTATCAAGGGGCCATTGAGTATATGTTTTGTGGTCTCTGACATGCTGGTCTTTCCTTTATGAGAGGGAAATAGCTACAGAACCCTAAGACACCAGGCACAGTCCCAAGGCCTGGTCTCCTTGGGAAAGGAATCATTTTAGGGAGCTTGTCCCACCCCAGTAGGCAGGACATCCAACTGATGTCCCCACAGAGCAGTATACCCAAAAGGTGAGGCCCATAGTCCCAGCATGTACCAAAACAGAGGTGAATTTCTACTCAGTCATCCTAAAAGACTGTACACCTTTGGGAGAAACTACAGGAAGAAGCCAAAATGCCTAATAGTCTCTGGGAATTTGGGTTCCTCTACAGTGACACCTTTCACAGGGACATGAGCTAAAGGACAATGTTAAACCAATCCCTCCCCCCCACCCCAAGGGTAGAGTCACAACTGCCTCACTATGGGTCAAATACCAAGAAGCATCACCTGGAGCATCCTCTCAGGCTCAGATCCATCCTCTGAAACGTGCACTTTGGCCCGGCCACTCCGCTCATTGTCTCGGATGCCCTTGGACACTTGGGTGGCCTTGAGTCGCTCAAAACGGTTACTGTCAGTGCCACACCACTGGTAGATGTCCTGCAAGGCACAGACCAAACACATGCTTCATAGTCAGATTCCCCAAACCCTGGTACTCCTGTACCAAGAGAAGTTAGTAGTGCCAAACTTCTCGCCACTATCTCAAGAACAGGAAACAAAAGCAGAACTCAAGTTAAGTGTAAATATATACAAAGAGGCTCATGCATTCACATATCTAGGCATATCCCTATATTGTACAAGTAGAATGAGCGCACATTGTGTCTGTTTCTATGAAGATATAATAGGTACTTTCAGAAAAACCTAGGAAGATTTACATGGACTGACACAAAGTAAAATAAGCAGAACCAGGAGAACACTGTACGCAGTAACTGCAAAATTATACAATGATCAACTGTGAATGACTTAACTATTCTCAGCAATACAAGGATCCAAGACAATTCCCAAGGATTTAGGATGAAAAATGCTGTCCATCTCCAGAGAAAGAACTGATGGAGTCTGAATGCAGATTAGAGCATACTTTTTTACTTTCTTTAATAAGTTTGCTTTTGTTTTTGGTCTGTGGTTTCTTTTGCAACATGACTAATATGGAAATGTATTACACGACTGCACATGTAGAATCTATATCAAATCACTTGCCTTCTCAAGGAGGGAGACCAGGAAAGGGAGGGAGATGGAGAATTTGGAAGTCAACATTTTTTTAAAATGTTACAAATTTTGGTTTACATGTAATTGAGAAACAAAATAAACTAAAAATTAAATATAAAAAGGCATAATAGGCATAGTTTGTGTACATGTATAAGATGGATGTTATACGTGTGTGTATGTATACGCACATAGGTTGGCATGTGAGTGTGTGCATGAATATCCATGTAATTTATACATGTCTAAGCATGTGTTTTCTGTGTTGATCTGCATTCATAAAGGAAGTTTTCTTATTAGGAATTCCGCAAGCCAATGAAATCACAGATCCAGACCAAATAGTAATGATGATGGTGGGATGATGCTAGACATACTGACGCATGTTTTTCTCTATGCATGTCCATGTACCTAGGTGTACATGGGCCTGGCAGTTGGCAAGTATGTTCATGCTTATACTGATTTGAATGCATCTGGCTCTCTGCATAGATGGGTGAGGATATAGTTATATCCTACTCGTTTGCAATAAGACTAAGTTCTAGGGTGACAGGGCCATTAGAAAACGCTAGATGGGAGCATATGGCACTTGTACCATGAAACACAGGTGTCTATGGAAATGATTCAACAAGTGATGGTGATAGACGGAGGCAGTGAGAGCTGGGGAGGGCACTTACATTCCCCAAGTCAAGGATGAAGCAGTCACCCTGGTTGAAGCTATTCCATGAAACAGGCACCTCTGTGGCCCGGACCACTCGGCGTCCTTTGACCTGGAACAGTCTCTCCACAACTACCTCGTTGGGTACCACGTGCTTGAAGCCAGAAGCCACACCGCCTTTCTGTAAGATAGAAGGGAAGTATGAAGAGCATTACTTCTTAGGTTAGCAGGGAGAAGTACAGAAGGCCAAGGGGAACTGAATAAAAGAGTGTGCTACTTCCACTGGCTTTCTCACCACAAAATTTTCCCTTAAGAACTCCTTGCATCCATTATGAAATGTTAGAAATGCAACCCATCTTCCTCACTATACTTACTAGTTACGTGGCCTTGTCATTTAAACTCATTAGGCCTCAGTTTCCTCATCTACAAAATGGGGATAATAATATCATTTACCCCATAGAACTTTTTTATGATGACGAAAATAGAGGGAGAAAAGGGGAAGGAAGGAAGGAAGGAAGGAAGGAAGGAAGGAAGGAAGGAAGGAAGGAAGGAAGGAAGGAAGGTAGGTGATAAAGAAGAAAGGAAGGAAGGCAATAAAGAAGGAAAGAAATGAGCATAGTATAATAGAAAGGACACTAAATTTAAATTCCAAAGACCTGAGTTTGGATTCCAGCTCTGCTATTAACTACACTTGACCTTAAGCCATTCACTTAACCACTCTAAGCCTTGGTTTTCTCACTGTAAAGTGAAGATACTAATCCTCACAGTCTCTCTCATAAGTTAGTAACCAAAATGCTCTATAAACCTAAGTTATTGTGACTATTAATACTGTCATGGTTTGTACTGCTACTAATAAATCCTACGTATTCATATAGTATAGTGGATAAAACACTGCTCAATTTGAAATCAGAGGACCTGGGTTGAAATTGGGGCTCTACTATAAATCAATCAATAAGCATTTATTACATAGTATGTGTTAGGTACTAGGAATACAAAAGACAAAAATGAGACAAGTGCTGTCCTCAAGGAGTTTACATTCTAATGAAGGGATACTACATGTTCACAGATAAGTGAATACAAGATCAATATATGCATGTATACATTTGTGTACATGTATAAAATGATAGGTCAGCTAGAACAACACCTAATGGGGAATTTGGAAAGAACTGAAGGAGACGGGATTTAAACTGAAGGCAGCAGGGAGTTCCAAGAAGTAGAGATGATGAGAGAAATTATGGGGAACAGTTTGTTCAAAGACTTAAGGCCAGTACATTGGATGTCATATACATAAGAAAGTACATAGACTACTGTGTGGGTGAGGAGGAGTAATGTGTCATCAGCCCAGAAAAATAGATAGGCTAGAATTACATGGTGACGGACTTTCAATGCCATCAGACAAGTTTGGATTTGATCCGGATTTGTATTCAGGAGCCAAAGGAAGGCAGAGGAGGGTTAAATTCAAATTTCCTTCATGCCAACGTAATATTTTATCTTTTTGCCTCTTCTTTTTTACTCCTCCTAAACCTACTTCTCATTCTCTCCATAAGCTCCAATCCCTCCATTCCTCAGTAGTATTGTAGGTCATAATCCCTTCTCTGGCCACACTCTCTTTCCTTAGTGAACCATTCAATGCCTCACTAACTTTTACCCTTGAATTCCTTGTTTCCTCGCTCTATCATTGATCACACCTGATCAGACCAAAACCTTAGACTACTCCCTCTATCCACCTCCTTTGCTCTTACTACTGAGCAGAACTGAAGGAACTTACAAAATCATCCTGAGTAGGCCCACTGCAAATTTGTTAGCTAATTATCAACTGCCACAAGGCAGTCTTACTGCTCTTCCCCAAATGAATCCCACTCACTAGAGCTGCTGTTCCCAATCTTGTCTTCTCTCCTCCATCCTCTTTTCCCAATACCCTCAGTCAAGGATCCCAACTCATACATACTTCACTTTAACAATTGAAAACATTCAGTGAGAGATCTCTTTCTTCTTCCCCATCTTACATCTCTCCAATATCTTACATCTCTTCACTATCTTCTTCATTCTCTGATAATGAGATGGTCCTTCTGCTTGCCAAGGCCAGCTCCTCTATATGTACGCTTGATCCCATTTTTTTCCATCTTCCCCAGTAGGTTAGCACCCCTTATCATCCCCAATAACTAACCTTCAGTCTCTCCCAATCCATAGGTTCCTTCCTTGCTGCCCACAAACATGCCCATATTTCTCAAATCTTTAAAAACCCTCATTATAGCCTACCATGACCACCAGTTCTCATTCTTTCTCTTCTCTTTTCAGCTAAACTGAAAAATGGAGTTCAACTCATCTGCGTTGGGTGCTTCTACTCCCTCTCCCCTCATGCTCTTCTAAACCCTCTGCAATCTGGCATTCAACTTTATCATTCAATTGAAACTCTTCTCTCCAAAGTCACCAATGAGCTCAATTGCCCAATTTAATGGTATTTTTTATCTTTAAAAAACAAAAACCTCTTCAGCATTTGAGACTACTGTTCTTTCCTCTTGGATACTCTTTGGATTTTCAATTTTCAAGACTCAGTTCTTTCTTGATTCTCCCTCCACCTGATTGTTTCTTCATAGTCTTCATGGATCTTCATCTACACCACACCCACTGACTGTAGGTGTCCTTTTTCTCTGTTCTCTCACTTAGTGACCTTATCAGCTCCAATGGATATAATTATCTCTATGTAGATGATTCCCAGAGAACTATTTATCCAATTGTTTCTACAATATCTCTTCCACATATTCCCTCATCTCTACCCATGCAGCCATAACCTTAGCCTCATAACCTCTTGCCCGGACTACTGCAATAATTTTCCGATTGGACTGCTTGCTTCAAGTCTCTCCCTATTCCAATCTATCCTACACACTGCTTCAGAATTAATTTTCTAACTATGTTACACTCTCTCCTCAATAAACTCCAATGATAATACCTCTATATTAAATATAGATGAAATTAAACTCCTCTGTTTGACATTTAAAGCTGTTTGCAACCTGACTCCCACTAGCTTTCTATTATTTTAACACATTATCCCTCTCTACATACTCTCCGGTTCAGTCATACTGGCCGACTTGCTATTTCTCACCCACAATGCTCCATTTCCTAACTCCCGGTCTTAATACTAACTGTCCCCCATACCTGGAATGCTCTCTCTCCTGATTTCCAACTCACGGAATCCATGGCTTCCTTTAAAACTCAGCTGAAGAGCCACTTCCGCTGAGAGGCATTTCACCAGCCCTCCCCACCCTTGCCAAGTGCTAGTCCCTTCTCCTCTAAGGTTACCTTGTATCTACTCAGTACCCTGAATGTCCCTAGTTATGCTTACATTGTCTCCTCCATCAGAACGCAAGATCCTTGAGGAAAAACACTGGTTTTGCTTCTTCTTTCTATCCCTAGCCCTTAGCACAATGCCTGGCATATCATAAATGATTCATAAATACTTGTTGGTTGATATCTGGGCTTCAGTTTTCTCTTCTGTAAAATGAGGGAATTGGACTAGAGGAATTCTTAGGATCTCTCAAACTCTAATATTCTATATACCAAGCAAGGTTCCTTTCCACTCTAACATTTGATTTTCTATGTTCTCTTACCTTACATTCTAAATTCCCTTCCAGTTCTAACACTCTGTGTTCTAAGATCCCTCTCAGGTCTGCAGTCATTTGTTGAACAAGAGGTTATTAAATTTAAAACTAACTATATGCAAAATATGGTGCTAAGTGCTAGAGAGAAAAGAGGGTGAAAATACTCATGATCTCAAGGAGTTCACATTCCATTGAGTAGGAATATGACATGTATACAGATAAGATAATTAAAAAGTAGGCTGTGATGGCTGCAAAGGAGAGATCCCAAAAAATTGGTCTAAGAACATGGCAAGAGAGAGAGATCATTTGGGAGAGGGAAAGAATTAAGGAAGACCTTATGGAAGAGGTGATGAGCAGAGCTCTTGAAGGAAGAGACTAATTCCAAAATGCAGAGGTGATAAAGGAGTGCATCATGGGCATGGTTTTCCCCAGTGCAATGCACCAAGGCAAGAAACATCATGTTGATTTCAGGTGCCAGCCAGTAAGACTGGAACCAGTCTTTGGTTGGAACCAAAAGTGTAAGAAGGGCAAGGTAAAATTAGGTTGGGAAGGTAGGCTGGAGTCAGTTTGTGAGCCTGGGAAGGGTCTTAAAGGTCAGGCTGAGCAGCTTATATTTTATCCTATAGGCAACTTGGTCATAACAAAGGTTTTCTTGGCAACCCTAGCTTTCTACGATTCTGTTTCTAAGTGACTTAACAGCATCTTTCTCCACCCCTCCCTGTAACTCAGGCCAAGACACAATTGCCTCCCTTCTGTTTGTTTGCAGCTCTGTGGAGCCTTTCAGAGAGGCAAGTCTTGCATCAAGTCTTGCATAATACTCTGCTCCTTTGGGATCTATAATTTATGAAGGAATCCAGCCTGGTGCTGTTTCCTACTATTGCTAGGAGAACTAAATGACTTATGAAGGCTTGCAAATAGAAGAAAATACAGCTCCATTTTTGACCACTACATCCCTCTAGGTGCAGCAGAAAGAGTACAGAAATTGAGATCAGAAGATCGGAAGTCCTAGCTATACTGTTCACTAGCTATATAACCTGGGGCAAGTCACTTCCACCTCTCTGGACCTCAGTTTTGTCATCTATAAAATGGTAATAATAATAATACATTATCCTGCCTCACAAGTTTGTGTAGAATGTATATGAAATATTTGGTAACTAAATTTAACTTTACCAGTTAAAGTTACCCAACTTTAATTTGGTAACTAAAATTAATTTAAAGTGTAATTTAATTATTTTTCATTTTTAAAAAAATCTAAAAAAAAAAAACCCAGACCATATCAAATCCTTAGGACCTTATTAACTATCAAAGCTCCTGTCCATTCCTTGATAATCCTTCCCTGGCCCTCTCCTCTGACCACAGGCTCAGAAGAGAAACTAGGGGTGATCTAGTTCAAACTCCTCATATAATTAATAATATCTAGAATTGTTTTTCACATCTAGGTTCTCATGTGTAGGGCCAAAAAGGACCTCAAAGACCATCTGGTCTAAACCCTTTCTTCTGAAGATACGAAATCAAGGTCTATAAAGGTTAAGTGACACAGGGAGTAAGCAGAAGATCCATGATTGGAAACCCAGCATCTTTCTGCTGTGCCACCCTGCCTCAATCTATCATGATAACAGGTAATTTGATTAGCTATTATTCTCCTCATTTGACAGCTGTGGACACTGAGGCTCAGAACTGAATGACTTACTCAAAGATCACACAACTAGCTTCTTTCCTGCCTACCTCAGGTCTCCTGATTTCTAGTTCAGTACCCTTTCTACTATATCATCTCCAGATTTTCACTCTCCCCTTTGGATTCCAGTTATGTCATTGTAGTTTGGGACTAGAGGTTTTCCTTTATTCAAGATCTTTAAGCAGAGTGTGGGTAACTGACCGCTTGACATGTGTGTTGAAGAGGAGATTACTGTCCAGGTAGAGAGTAGGTTCATCAGTCTCTGAGGTACTTTCAACCTTTGAGATCCCATGTGATTTCAAATGCCTTCGTTTTTCTAGTGCCTAGTGTGTGGTAGGTGTTTAATAAATGTTTGTTGAAATGCATTCTGGGGTACTCTGGGGTCAAGATGAAGAAATCTGCTTCCCCTTCTATATGGTACCTTTTCAGACCTGTAAAGACCATGATCATATCTCCTCCAAGTCTTTTCTTCTCTAGATTAAATATGCCCACTTTCTTCAACCCATTAATATTTGGCAATAAACATTCTTAACTTCAGATTAATTCTAATAAAAAGCATATTATAAAAACAAACTATAATCAATAAAACATCATGTTATATATTGGTAAGTGTGATTTATCTTTGAGGATATAATTTGGAATCCCCTATCTTCATATAACATGGTTTCCAGATTCATAGCACATTGGAGTTGGAAAGTATTATCTACATCAGAGGTATCAAACTTGCTGCCCAGCGTATGGCCAGAACCAAATTAAAATGTAATTGGGAAATGCTCAACAATATCAATAAAATTACAACTCAACACAGAAAATGTTAATTTGTGGTTTTCAAAGGCAATGTGTGGCCCGCAGTGATTCGTTTTTATTTAACACAATTGACCCAGGCCAAAACTTTTCATTTTACAGATCAGGAATCAGGCCCAGGGAGGGGAAGTGATTTGCACAAGATTATAAAGTAGCAGATCCAAGTTCAAGTCTCACACCTGTGAATTCCTATCTGCAAAGTACAATAAGACTTTTATGCCAATTTCCCAATGCTCTGCCCCTCCCAGAAGCACCATAGGAAAACACACCCAGTCCTTTGTGATCACCCACATAATAATCCCTTGTTTCTTTAGAAGTTTTGAGGCCTTTCCTATCCATCATCTCCTCTGATCCTCACAAAAGCCCTTTAAGGTAGGCAAGGCAGGGATGATTATCCCCATTTGTCAGATGATGCTGAGTGAGGTGAAGTCATTTATTCATAGTTACTTAAGTGCTGGAAACCCTGGCCTCCAGATTCCTAGGCCAGTGCTATTCCCACTACACCCTCAGTCTCCACCACCCCCACCTCCACCCCTTCCACATAATGAAAAATAGAGACCTCTGGTCCAATTCAGGAGGGTTATTCAATCCCAGCTGTGGGAATGAGCTAAGCCAAAGGAAGGATCAGTTTGGAGCCTGGGAGACCTAGACCCTGGGTCAAGTTCAGTTCAAGTTTCTTTCTCTCTTTTAAATAAGAGAAATAAGAACACAATATAGCTGCCTGTTGCTAAGGAGAAGATTCATCCAAAATCAGAGGTTCTCCAGGGGCTCTTGGATAACAAGAAACTCTTTGTGAGATCTTGAGAAATAATGTGAAAATGAATCAGAATCAGGGTCAGGTTCCCCTCTGAGACACTAAAAGTGGTTTGCTCACATTTAACAACTCTTCAGCTCTGGGCCAGCTATCCCCTTGGCCAAGACCAGGTTTATGCTAGGTTAAGTTTCTCTCAAATCCCCCACTCAGAAACAGCCAACAACTGTCTATAACCTGGGAAAGCCCATTTTCATCTTCTCCTTTTCCTGACAATATCTGGTGGGGGATGGAGCCGTAGGTACCCAGAATTCTAGAATGTTAGACAAGATTGGACCATAGATTATTGAAGCTTCTAGGGACTTGTGAGATTATGTCACTGACTTCCTCATTTTCCTGATAAGAATTACTGGCAAGTAAGAATTACTGACAATTAGGAAAAAGATGTTTCTAATCCTGAGCAATGCTTACCTTGTACTTGATGCCAGATTTGAAGTAGCCAAGGAATGTTGAAGATTCATGGCCCTGGACCTCCCGGTGCTGAATTGCTTTTCCATTCAGGTAGTCATCCATCTGTACAGTGAAGATGGCAGCAGCACCACTCTCATCCTGAGTACACTCATTCCCTGGGAAAGAGGAGAAGCACAGTTATTATTAGCTTTGCCATAAACTAGCTTCAACCTTGTGTCAATCACTGCCCATTTTAGAATCCATCAACAGTCAACAAACATTTATTAAGTGCCTACTGTATGCCAGTCACTATTCAAGTTGCAAGAATCAGGAAAGAATCACAGAATGTGAAATCTTTGAAATGATCTATTTCAGCCCCACCTCTCTGGGCCTCAGTTTCCTTGTCTGTAAAAGGAGACGGTTGAACTGAACGACTATTATAATCTCTTCCAGTTATTCTCACTAGGATCCTCATGCCAAAGTTTCTGAGGTCCCCAGAAACACTGTCCCTTGAAAATGAGCCAAAGCATATGGAAAGACAGATATATCTCACATTTGTGGAGCATTGTATGCCATGCAAAAATGCCTTGCCAGTGATTACAGGTCTACAGCTGGAGCACCATTTAGGCTTTCTAGCCCAAACCCCTCATTTTATAGCTGAGGAAATAGACTCAGGAAGGATAAGTGACAGACAGTTAGGTGATAAACTAGATTGAGCTCTGGACCTAGAATCTGGAAGACCTGAGTTCTTGTAAGCTGTGTGACCCAAGTAACTCACTCTCTGCCTTAGTTTCCTCACCTGTCAAATGAGGATAAAAACAGCACCCTGCTCCCAGCATTGTCATGAGGACAAAATGAGTTATTATTTGTAAAGTTCTTTGTAAATCTCAAAGTATTATATATAAATACTAGCTATAATTATAGCCTAAGGTCAAGCAGGTATCAAAGGCTGGACTTGAATCCAAGTCTTCTGGACTCCACGGTCAGCTCTTCACTGCACTATCCCACCTCTCAATCCCCTCCTTGGAGCCTCTATCTGAATCGTATTACACTATCTCCTTATAAGCAGGGATTGATTCATTCTTTGTGTTTATATTCGCAGCAATAAGTACTTATTGATTGATTAATTGATTAATCTTCACTAAGTCCCAGGAACGGATGAATATTCCAGTTTTAGCGATGGGGAAATAGAAGCTCAGAGAGGAGAGTGGTCACAGAGGTAATAAGGGTCAAAGCTGGGATTCAAACCCAAATCTCCTAATAGGACCTGAGAGGTCTCTAAGACTAGAACACAAACCTGGGTTCAGAAGATGAAAGCTACCAGTTCCCTAGCATCCCACATTCAGGACCCAAAAGTGTTCATGTCTATGTTTTATATTTAACAAATGTTTATTGATTGATTATCATAGAATAATCTCTTTAAATGTCCTTGTGCTAATTTCACTATCAGATAATTCTCCCCCTGGCCTGGTGGTTCCCCAGGTCACAGGTTCTGAGCTTCATCACCAGCTGTGCCCTTTCTTCTCTATCTACTGATCACCACTCTAATTACTATAGTGAATTATTAATGATAATGAGACTTTGCCTCTGATAAAGGTGCCAGAATTTCCTGTTGATGGCACTTACACTAAAGACTGGGAGGGAGATTTATTTCGAGCCTTATTTTCACTGCTCTTTAAGCAGTGAAAGCACTTTAAAATTGGATATGTTTTAACATCAGAACTGAAAGGAATTTTAGAATGAACGTTAGAACATAGAAGGTTAGAGTTGTTTAGAACATAGAATGTTGTTTTTAGAATGTTAAGGTTGGCAAAGACCTTAGAGATCTGAATCTGAATTTCTAGCCTATGTAGAAATCCCCCTTGCATGACATCGTTAACAACCTCTGGTCATTCAGTCCCTGCACAGTAGGTACTCAGCTCAGGGATGGAGGAAGAGGTTTAGAGAACGCCAGTTCCTTACCCAGCCAGAAGTGGAGGTCATATTGCAGGGTTCCATCCCTTCGTTTGATGGTATTCAGGATTAAATATGCATCACCAGTGAAGAAGTCCCCATACAGGTTCTTGGGTACTGGTACCAAGTCAAACTGCTCCACCCTCCAGATCTGCAGGCCAGGCTCCTTCCCTGCCTTCAGGAACTCTGCATGTTCTACCACCATGCTGACAGGCTGGGGAAAGAAAAGGATGAAGAGAGGTGAGGAAAAAGTACCACAAAGGGGTAAATGCAGCAAAAGTCCTCAAGTTCCAGGACCAGAGTCAATTTCAAATGAAGATACAATGGTTTCCTGCAGAGGAAAACTAAGATCTCAAACAGGACTCAAAGAGAAACACCTAATCTTCTGCAGTCTGCAACCAGTATCCTGGAAAGATATGGGGTTTCTGTAGCGCATTTCTACAAAAAATACTGAGATGAGAATTGGGATATGTGGACTCTATCCCTGACTCTTCCACTAGGTCATTTTATACAAGGGATTTCCTCTCTTTCGGGCCTCAGTTTCCTCATCAGTAAAATGAGGAGGTTGGGCTAGCATCCCTTTTAGCTCTAACATTCTCTGGTCTGTGTTCTAATATTCTAGTTTTAAGACCCTATCCAGCTCAAACTTTAATTTTTTTGATTCACATCATTCTCTACCCCCACCTTCCAACATGGAGGGCTCCCAGAATCCTTTCTCCAAATCCTTTTCAATTTCTCTTTTAGAATCCTTCCTCTGTTTTCCTTTTTTCTTGATCCTCCACTGACTTCCAATTTCTCTCTCTTGATACCAAACAAATCCTATTTGCTTGAATTCTGAACACTTAAGGCAGCAAGGCGGCACAAAGGCAGAAAACTGATTTAAGTGGCAGTCAAAACCCAGTGCCTTCAGCTAGGGAACCCATGATCGCTCTCCCCTTTACTCTGGAGCCTCCAATCTCCTTTCCTAAATATTTAGGAGATAGAAAAATTGTACTTCTCACCCCAACTCCATTCCTTAGTTTTGATCAGAGCTTGAAATCAAATGGGATTTCCCTTTTTCCTTTTTGGTGGAGCTTTAAAAAAACAAACAAACAAGCATTCCGAAGTCTGGCTCCAAAGCATGGTGGTATTTTAAAGAGCATTGGACTTGGAGTGACGAGACCTAGGTTCTGGACACAGCTCTGCTACTAAATAGTTGAGAAACCTAGATAAGTCACCTGACATCTCTGGGTCTGTTTTCTCATTGTAAAAAGAGGAGGTTGGAACGAGGTCCTTTTCAGCCCCATTGTCTGTATTTTAACATCCTCCATTCTAATCTTCCTTCTACCTCTAAATTCTACTGTCTGGGGTCTGACACTACATTCTAAGGGCCCTTCCAGCCTTAACAGTCTCTGTTTTTGAAGGTCCCTTTCAGCTCTAAAATCCAAATCCCAAGAACAGTTGCCTTTTCTCCATCATTTTCTCCAGAATCTAGGTACCTTGGATTGGCCAGTGCAAATTTTTAAAGCATAGCCTTTCACAGATCTCACAAACAGCCACTTAAAAAGACCACCCAGACTGTGCCTGTTTCCGCCACAGCCTTGCCCCACTCCCCCCACCTCCTTCACAGACAACCAGGACAAATCCCGAACTTTAAGCCCTATATAGCCCCTCCCGGAACGACCCACCCACACCCCAGCAGCAAACAGTCAAATGGTGTTTGCACATTCGGAGGACAAACACAGGCCAGCCCCGAGATCAATCGAAATCGATCCCTGGGTCTCTGCTGGGGCGGGGTCCATCCCATTGCTGGACACAAGAGGGAGAGAAAACTTTTCGCATGCACCCATTCACTCTGCCCCCAGGAAGAAAGAAGATTGCGGAAGGTGAGCAGTTGGTTATGCTGAAGAAGGCAGAAGAGTACTTCCAAAGGCGATGCTGTCGATTAGTAAATATCCCAGTATAACAGCCAAAGGGAGGAAAAGAGGGGTCCAGCTTGAAACCGCGACCGGAAATCATACTTACAAAGCAACAGAATAGTTTTTCCATTATAGACCTTAATTATGCCCCTTTTCCTAGCGTTGTATCTGAAAAAACTTATAATAGAGAGTTAAATGGGGTTGTTTAGGAGAGGAAGCTCACAGCCCCGGCCTCCCCCCTTCTCCCTCTGTCCCTGCCTCCCTCCCTCCCCCCCTGACGGCGCAGATCCATCCCCCCTAGCGGACTGGGAAGAGCGGGGGACGCCGGCGCCAGGCACTCACCCCCGCGGACAGCGCCACGGTGGCTGTAAGCAGGGAGACCAGCGAACCCGGGGTGACGCCGGCATGCCCGCAGCCTGCCCGCATCAGAAGGCAGCCTAGAGCCGCTAGCACCAGAAAGCCGTGGGCCATGTTGCTACCCAGGCTCAGAGGAGAGACGAGAAGACGGAGGGAAGGCTGGCTGCGTCCTTCTCCCACCAGCAGCAGGGCCAGTAATATAAGGTGACCTGGCCCGCCCAGCCACAGTGGGGACCCGCCCCAACTCCCCACGTGAGTACAGATCCAAAGCAGCTGCCACCTGGCTCAGGACCCAGGGCCCTCCTCAATCCAGCCTCCCCGTCCCTGCCCTTGGCCTTTTTTGGAGTATGGGGCAAAGTCGCTGGGAGATGATGGGAGGGAGGGAGATGTTCAGATTGACCCATGAAGGGACTCCAGGGATCCTTCAGTGAAAAAGACCAGGACCTACCACCCCATCCTTAGGATCTCAGAATTTAAAGATGAAAGAGACCTTAGTAATTATTGAATCCAAACCCCCTCATTTTACCCAGAAGGAAACTGAGTCCCAAAGAGGGAAAGTGGTTTATCCAAGGCCCCAGAGTTAGAATACGGCAGTTCATATTTGAATCCAGGTCTTCTGACTTTAATTTTAATGCTCTTTCTACCTGAATATCACCTACATCTCTTATTTTCCTCAGCCTCCTGCATAAACACAGCCCATGTCTGTATCGCCCTTTGCTAGGTTACAGTACATTTTACATACATTGTATTCTCACAGCATCCCAATGATGGTAATTAGGGCAGGGATTGTTCCCTCCATTTTGCAGAGACTGGTAATAGTAACATTGTCCACAGCTTAAGGTTGTCTTTTTCTTTCTTCACAACACTATGAGGTAAGGCACACAAATGTCATTACTTGAATTTTGCTGATGAGGAAACTGAGGAAGCTTACAGAAAATGACTTTTCCAAGGTAATTTGATAAATTGTAGAAACTGATCTTTGGACTACCAAGTCCAAGGCTCTTTCCATTAGCAACCTCTAATAATAATCCCCTGCATGTGTATTTAGAGCCCTTTATAGTTTGTGAAGTGCTCTCACATGCCTTTGCTCCTACCAACAACTCTCTGAAGAAGTGTTTAGTGCAAGTGATTTGCAGTCAGAAAGCCAAGGTATCAATCCAGTTCTATTACCTACTATTGTCACAAACTATCCCTCAGCCAAGTTATTTAATATCTCTAGACCTCATTTCCTTCATCTGAAGGACAGAGAGGGGAGAGGAGGAGGACTGAGAATTGGGTTGTGATAACATTGCCTGGAATGGAGTAAATTCTTAGTAAATGTTGTTGATCGATTGACATCAGAGCCATTTAATCCAACATTCTCAATATACAGTGACACTAACAATGACAATATGGTACTAAGAAATAAAAGTGACTTGTCCAAGGTCACACAGGTAGTAAGCAACAGTTAGGATATGAACCCAATTGTTCTGACTAAATCCAGTGCTCTTTACACTGTAACACTATCCCTAGAGCAGGGTTTCTTAATCTGGATTCTATGGACCCCAGGGGACCCTCAAGGATTTTGTTAATAGAATTCAGAGGGTCTATAAATTTGAGTGGGGAAAAAATATCTTTATTTTCACTAACATCCAACTAAATTTTACCCTTTCCTTTAATTATGAATGTAACCAGTGAACTTTTATTCTGTAAAGGGATCTATCATCTTCACCCAAATTCACAGAGGGGTTTATGACACACAGGAAAGGTTAAGAATCCCTGTTATTTGAAATGATCTTTAAGATTTTCACCATCTCTGAAAACTATAAAGTAGGCAAGATAAGGATTCTTATATCCATTTTACAGATGTAGAAATTTGAGCTCTAATAGATAGCATCCTTGCCCAAGATGACAGTAACAAGGCCATGATAGAGCTAAGAATAGAACCTAGGTCTCCTAGCTCCTTCTCCAGTCCTCTTTGTACCTCTTTTCCATCCACACTCCAAGCATGCCTCTTAAACTACAGTTCACTCAGGCTTACTCCTTTCTCCATTCCTATCCCACCCTCTCTAGGTCTGTTTCCTTTCTTGTAAAATTAAAGGGTTGGATAAAATGATCTCTGAGATCCTATTCAAGTTCTAACACTCTAAGATTAATAACAGTAATAAATGGTAACAGTTCTCTTTAAGGCCTACAAAGTTCCTTCCTCAAAACAATCTAATCTAATTGTTTTACAGCACAGAGGGCAAGTATTCTTTTCCTTGTTTTTCAGATAATGAGACTGAGGTGCCAAAAGCGGAAATGACTTGCCCAGAATCACAATCAGGAATCATCAAAGGAGAGGATCAAACCCATGTCTTCTCACTTCAAGAACAATCCATACAGTCTAATTATCATCATAACTTTCTCTACGTCCTGTCTTCCAAACTAGACTGTAAGCCCCCTGAGGTCAAGGATTTCATTCTAAATGGTTTTATAATCCTACATTATTTATCACCAGAACTGGACACCTAAGGCACTAAGCAATAATGAAATAATGACCGACATTTATATAGCATTTTACACACATCATCTCACTGGCTCTTCCAAACAACCTTGTAATTTAGGTAATATAAGTATTGTAATCCTCTCTTTAAAGGTAAATGAATCGAAACTCGGAGAAGTTCGGTGACTTACTCATGGTTGCACAGCTCTTCAGCAGTATCAGAGACAGGATGCAAAACCAGATCTCTCCTGCCTTTTAAGGCCAGGGCATTTCTACTCTCCCTCCAAATCCCCCATTTAAAAAAAATTAATTTTTAAGTTTAAAATGTATTTAAATTTAATTTAAAATGTATTTAAGATTTTAAATACATTATAACACAACCTTGGGAGGAGGGGTGTACAGATTGAAGAAGAAAAACATTTAAACCAAGGTTTTCTAGACAGTAACCACATCTTGAGGAGCAGCTAGGTGGTGCAGTGGATAAAGCACAAGATGACCTAAATTCAAATCTGGCCTCACATATTTACTAGCTACGTGACTCAGGGCAAGTCACTTAACTCCATTGGCCTCAGTTCCTCATCTGTAAATTGATCGAGAGAAGGAAATGGCAAACCACTCCAGTATCTTTGTCAAGAAAATCCCAAATGGGGTCAGCAAGAGTTGGACATGACTGAAATGACTGAACAACAACCACCACCACATCTTACCATTCACATAACACGTCCAAGTAGCACCCCTTCCCAACTCTTTGCCATGAATATTGAGGTATTTTTCATTCTTTTGCTTCCATTGCTGTAAATATTGTTTCCTTGGTTCTACTTATCTTCACTCTGCATCAGTTTATACACATCTTCTCAAGTTTCTCTTAACTCCACACCTTTGTCATTCTTGCTGTACAGTGATATCTGTGGTCTATTCTTGTAACATTTTTGTTTCAGCCAGTGGACACCCACTTGGTTTCTAGTTCCTTAGTAGTTCAATGAGTGCTGCTTTGAATATCCCACGTCCCTCACCATCTTTCCAAACCTCTTCTTTCCTCAAGTTACCTTATCAGTATCCCTCTCTCTCAACAAAGGTCCTTGCCAAATACCCCACTAAAAAAAAAAAATTAGAGGCCATCCATCTCCTTCTCCTCAACTTTACACTTAAAGTCATTTTCACATTCCCATCCCTATCCCCACCTCCAGACTTACCCTATGACCATTCTTCCAAACTTCATCCCCTCAGCTTCTGCCATTGATCCTATCCAAGAGCCTGCCCCTTCAACCATTGCTTTTTTTTCTCAAATTTTTTTTAATCCTAATTCTGTTAATTTCTCTTCTTTATGCATTGATATCATTCCTAAACCTATCCCTTCCCCTCCCCTTTCTCTTCCCAGAAAGCCATCGCTTATTTTAAAAAAAAAATTTAAAAAGGAAAAATAAATGCCAATTCTGTAAAAAATCAACCAATGCAACGACTGTCAATATATGCAAGATACCACACCTATAGTCTCTCACCTCTGCAAGAGAGGGAGGGTCTTGCATTAATTTTCAATCTCTAGCCACTGTACCTTTCCCTGCTGCTTTAAATATGAACAACTCACTTCCATTCCTAAGAAAACCTTTATATGATGCTATCGTTGCCTCAAGCTCCTTTCCTATATCTATTTCCCTTTCACAGCCAAACAAATTGAAAAAGCAATTTACACTCCATGCATCTATTTTCTCATTTCACACTCATTTCTCAACTCTTTCAACCTGATCACTCACCTAAAACTGCTGTCTCCAATGATCCTTTAATTGTCAAATCAGGCAGTGTTTTCTCAGTCCTTGTCACTTTCTTAACCTCTCTACATCATTTGATACTGTTGGTCACCCCTTTCTCCTACACATCTTCTCCTCCCTGGATTTTTATCACTCTTCTCTCTTGCTTCTCCTCCTTCCTGTCAGCATCTCCTTCTTAGTATCCTTTACAGATTATCATTCTTATCCTATCCCCATGTGTGGGTATACAATACTCAGGGTTCTGTCCTGGGCTCTCTTCTCTTCTATCTCCAAATTTTCTCTAGGTGATCTCATCAACTACCATAGCTTTAACTATCAATCCCATACAAATAACATACAGACTTATCTATGCAGGTCCAATCCGTCTCCTCAATCTCTCCTACATCATCAAATGCTTATCAGACATCTCTAAATTAATATGCTATGGGCATCTCAAACTCAACATGTCTAGAATAGAACTCATTGTGTCTCTATCCCACCTTCAAAAAACAAAGTATCTCTTCCTAACTTCACTACTTTACAGTGGGGACCAACATTCTTCTAGTCATCCATGTTCCTAATCTCAGAATCATGCTTGACCTTTTCCCCACCCTTGACATTCAAATAGTTGTCACTCTTGTGAATTCTGCCTCACCAATATCTCTCACATTCATCCCCTTTTCTTTGCTCACATGGCCACCATCCTAGTTCAGACCTTTATCTCTTGTTTGGATTGTTGTAATAGTCACCTAATTAAACTTCCTGCCTCTTTTCTCCAATAATCCATGCTCCACATGGTTGCCAAAGTGATATTTCATTTTCTTAATATTTTATGTAAAAACATTTTTTAACATTTGTTTTTTAAAATTTTGAGTTCCAAATACTCTCTTTCCCTTCATCCCTCCCACCCTCTCCTCCCCCCACCTTAAGAAAGCAAGCAATTTGATATAGGTTATACATGTGCAGTCATGCAAAACATATTTCCAGATCAGGCACGTTGCAAAAGAAAACAAAAATAAAAAAATACAACCACAACCACACACACAAGGAAAAAAGTATGATTCAATCTATATTCAGACTCCATCAATTCTTTCTCTGGAGGTGGAAAGCATGTTTCATCATGAGTCTTTTGGAATTGTCTTAGATCATTGTGTTGCTGAGAAGAGTTAACTCATTCACAGTTGATCATCATACAATATTACTGTTACTGTGTACAACAGTTCTCCTAAATCTACTCATTCAAAGTGATATTCCTAAACACAGGTCACTCTTCTACTCTAGAAGTTCCAGTGGCTCCCAATTGCCTCTAGGAAAAATGCCAACTCCTCTGGCTTTTAAAGTCCTTCATAATCTGGCTCTTGCCTACCTTTCCAGGTATGTGGCATATTGTACTCCTTCACACAACTTACATTCCAAACAGAATGACTAGTTTACTGTAGTCCATATAGGACATTCCATTGCTGAACCTGACTTTATGAAACCTAGAATCCATTTCTTCCTCACCTTGGCCTCATAGAATCCCTAGCTTCCTTCAAAGCTCAGCTCATGTAGCACACTACACTAAAATTATCCTTATTCCCTACCACAATTCTAGCTAGTGTCCTCCCATCAGAAATCACTTTGTATATATTTTGAATTGCCTACATTCATGCTGTTTCCCTCTAAAAGAATGTTTCATGTTTGTTTTTGTATTTAATGTCTAGCACATAGTAGGTACTTAATAAATGCCTATTAAATTTAATGGTCTCTCCCAGCTCTAGTTTTAAGCACCTAAGAATTCTGGTATATATTAGATCTTTGTTTCTTTGATTTCCCTGGGGTACAAGCCCACTTTCTGGATCAAAGGCTAATGAGTCACAGTTTACCTTCTTTTCTTGCATAATTCCCAAGTGATATCTAGAATGGTTGGACTCAAGTGCTCTTTAGACTGTGCTATGTTGTCTTCTCTAAACACTGCTCAGTAAATATTTGTTGATGAACTCAAGCATTAATTGGTTTTACAGAAATGGCCCCTTTTCTCCCTTTCTTTTAAAATCTTTTTTTTCCTTTTTAACAAGAGGTAGCTTGTTGGGAGGGAAATTGGGAGGTAAGGGGATAGATTCGGAAATGATTGTGATGACATAAAAACAAAAAAAGAATAGGAATAAAAATTTAAAAAGAAATTAGAGAAAGAGAAGAGATGGGAAGGACCAAGGGTACAAACTCTCTAACTTGTGTTACAGAGTTTGGGAGAAGGTCCAATGAATGGAGCAAAGGAGAGAAGTGTGTGTGTGTGTGTGTGTGTGTGTGTGTTTGTGTGTGTGTACAGTTGACAGGTGATGTCAAAATGATTTCGAGTGTAGGGTTGGAGAAAAAAGGAAAATCGGGATGGAAGGCCAATACAATGATCATTTCCAAAGTATTCTTCACATTCTTAGAACTGACTCAACTCTACCCAACCTCCCTCTTCCCTAGCTACTGAGAATTTGCTCAGTGAACTGCTCTTTGGACTGCTTTGTCTGGAGGATGGGGGACAGGGCAAAAGAGATCACATATTTTGTCTCTAGGCCATTAGCTTGAGAGTTACTGTGCTAGTGATGATGAATTATTGGTTTTTTTCCTTCTACTGGATCTGTGATTTCATTACTATAGGAACTCTCAAGGAGGAAACTCTCTTTATTAATACAAATCAACACCTGTTCTGCAACTCTTAGGCTTAGAAAGTTGTCTGGAGCACTGGGAGTTTAAACAATTTAATGCCTCCTTTCACACAAAAGGTATGTGTCAAATTGAACCTAAGTTTAGGTCTTCCTAATTCTGAAGCTGATTTCTCAGCCCCATCAACTAATCACCTTTTTCAAATCATGCCTTTGACACTTTCTTGTTATAGGACCATGGGTGTCATTTAACCTTTTTGTTTCCTTATCAGTAAAGTGGGGCTATTACCCACTGTGCCTGTCTCATAGGGTTGTTATAGAGCTTGAGTGTTTGCAAATTTTAAAGTGCTATATGCCAGTTATAACGATGATTACTTCGGTTATCTGGATCTCAGTTTCAATAACTGCTGAGTGGAAAGAAAAGTCCTCCCCCTGTCCTATGCAGGAGAGATGCTAAGAATGTAAAGGTGAAAATAATACAAGGAAATACTTTTGCTTTCCCAGGAAGATGGCCTACAACCATCATATTTTCTGACTTTCCTGGGAAGAGCCTTCAGTAATAGCATTATTATATATTTATTTATTATTACATTTTTGTAATAGAATGAACAGTGAATGTGATGTCAGAAGCCTGAGAGTTTCAGGCCTGGTTGTGCCATTCAGAGACCTCAGGAAAATATAGAAAAGGCTTAATGGAAAACCCAGGCTTAAATTCTGGCTCTTTGTAACCCTAAGCAAATCACTAGACTCTCTCTCAACCAAAGTTTCCTCCTTTGTCAAATGATGGAGCCTAACTGGACGTTCTCTAAGATCCTTTGGATGTAAGAAGCTCCCTGAAGTCAAAGGCTGTTTGGTTTTATCTTTATAATCTCCAATCCTTAACATAGTGCCTAGGATATAAATGGCACTTCATAAATATTTGTTGAATGAAAAACCTATGATTATATGATCTTTCAGCCTCAGTTCCCTTCTCTGTAAAATCAAGAACAAAGATAATCCCGTTGCCTCCTTCTCGGAGTTGTTTTGAAGAAAGTCTTAAAGAGTGACAGAACGAAGAGCCACTGATTGTTGTTGAGTCATAAAGTTTCATGGAAACATGAGCTGTGATAATTTGTGTTATTGTTTCTGATATTCCCTTGCCAGAATTTTGCTAACAGGAAGCCTTTTCTGAAATGCCCAGCCAAGAGTTTCTTATTTTTCAGTTGTTTATTTATTTCCCCTCCACCTACTTGGGAACTGACCCTGGAGAAAGAGGAAAGGGGGGGGGGGGCATTAGCTAATTAGGATCACCATGGTCAGTAAACATTAGCAGGTTTTATTTCCTCATTCCCCTTTCTCCATGCTCAGCCAGCCACCCAGCCTCTCACCCATCTCCCTCCCTTTCCCAACACACACACACCCCCACCCCTCACAAGCTCCCTGGGGACCCATCTAGCTTACCTAGGAAGGGTCTACAAGGGATGACTGTTCTACTCATTCCTGCTTCTAGCATTCTGGGAGAAGTGGAAAGTGGGGCTTGGTAGGAGTTAGCACCCTGAGAATGCCAGGGTACAGGTGAGGGGTGACACTCCCCCCCCAAACCAGACTAGAGTCTCTTACATTTTGAAAATGGGGACAGGGTGGAGACATTAGCTGAGGTCTCTTTCCAAGCCAGACTTGTTTCCTCAGAGAACATGTAAGAACTTGCCTGGTTCAATGATTTCCCCTGGAAGCTTCCAGATCTGGCTAATTCTATTCTGCTGATTCAGGTGTTTGGGACTTCCTGACCTTTCCAGCCCCCACATCCTTACATTCCAGATTGAGAAAGGAGGCTTCTAGGGCCTAAAACTTAACTGCATTTCAAGTATCAGACAGGGTTACTTACACCAGCTATAGCCAGTTAGCAGGTTCCAAGATCCTCCAGCGGAACCCAGTATCCTAGTGAGAGAGACTGAGGATTGGGAGAGTGGAAATCTGTCTCTGACCTATAGCAAGTCACTGCCCTCTCTGAGGCCTCAGTTTCTCAATCTATAAAACTAGGCAATTAGCCTAGTTGCTCACTAAACTCACTTAGATCTGAAGATCTATGACCCCGTGAGATAAATATCTTCACAGTTGGGCGCTAAATAAAATCTGTATCTAGAACTGTATGTTTTCATGGAAATCACACTGTATCACAGAGGGATTCAGCAAAGCTGGGGAACTCACTGGAATGATCATGACACTTGGAGTCATGACAACCCAAGTACAATTCCCACTTCTGGTATTTACTCTACCTTTGTAACTACTTAGATGCACCAACACTCCCTCTACTTTGGTCTTGGCTTATAGCCTTTTCAAATTGAAGAATCTGACTTTGATGCTGTGTTCATTCTCTCTAAAAGCCTTTGACAACATGGCTGAAAAACATTATTCTAAAAAGCATGGGAGCAAGCACACACAGCCCTGTTTCACTCCATTGATGACTGGGAAGACAGAAGAGCATTGTCCACCATCCAGAACCCAGGCAAGCATGCAGTCATGAAACTGACATCCAATACTGATGAACCTCTCTGGGCAACCAAATTTTGACATAATTTTCCATAAGCCCTCATGACTAACAGTGTCAAAGGCCTTGGTCAGATCTACATATATATATATAGACCTCCTTTGTGACTGCAAGTCACTTAACTGCCCTGTGCCCCAATTTCCTCATCTGTAAAATAAAGAAATCCAACTTGAATGCCTTGAAGGGCACTTCCAGGACTAAATCTGTGAGTCTATTATGGCCTAGGTGCTTTGTATCTGTACATCTATGGTTGATCTAAATACAAATCAAAGTTTTGACACTTACCAGCTATATCAGAGAGGTCACAGGTGACTAGAAGGTTCCTTAGAAATTGTCTTATCTAACTCCCTCATTCCACCAAGGAGGAGAACTTTGAGACCCAGAGAGAAGAAATAAGTTGCTTTTGCTCAGGGTCTGGAAAGGCATTGGAAACAAGAATTAATATTGCTACCTAACTGCCTATTTCAAAGTATTGGGGGCAGGGTGAGGGTAGGGGAGATACAGAGAGAGACAGAGAAGGGTGGGGGGGTTCCTTGCAAAGCTCGCAAGACCACAGAAATGTGAGTAGTTATTCTTATTATTTGTCCTGGAGAATCATTCCACCATTTATAATCACATGGAAACTTTACAAAGGCATGCTTCTAAATAGGAAATGTTAGGCCAGTTAGTCTGTGAAGAAACTTCTGTTGCTTCAGTTGCTTCAAGATGAATTCACTTTTCAGGAAAGCAGTAAAAGGGTCTGAAGAAACTGTAAAGACAGTCCTTTATTTGTGGAAGCCAGGTGAGTGATTAACAGCTCTGGGAGCATTGAATCCTAAATTAAGAAAGTCATTTCAATCTGTGACTATCTCTAAGAATAATTACTGGTTAAAATAATTATAGGAGGAGCCAAAATTACAGTGAAATTAAAGTAGATGGTGGCAGAAGCAAGACCCATTGAATTGCAATGCCATCCCCTTCACAAAGCCTTTCCTGATCTCCCCAGCTGGAAAAATCCTTCTTTCTGTGAACGTCTTATAGCATTTGCATTTATTTATCTATATACGCCCTTAATTATGTGTGCACGATTTTTATCTGTGTACATGCCACAGTAATTAGTAATATATATATAGCACTTGCTATGTGCCAGGAACTGTGCTAAGTGTTTTACAGTTACTATCTCCTTTGGTCCTCACAGTGACCCTGGGAGGTGAGTATTATTATTATTTCCATTTTACAGATGAGGAAACTGAGGCAAACAGAGGTTAAGTGGCTTACCCAGGGTCACACAGCTAGCAAATGTCTGAGGCTGGTTTTGAACTCAGATTTCCCTGACTCCAGGATCAAGCTGTGTCCAGTAAGAGACATGATTGTTTTTCTTCTATCTTAATAACCAATTAATATGAGAGAGGGAGCCAGATTTTTTTCCTTTCTACTTCCTTATTCAAAGCCCAGTCTCTCATGGGCATTTCTGACCCTTGCCAAAGAATTCATCCCACTCAGACCAACCTATCTAGGTGGAATTCTTACCCCGCCATTGTTAATTGTTCATTGACCAGGAAGAGGACAGATCCTTTTGTATAGATTGTCCCAGGCAGGAGTGATCTGGCTTGAAAGGAATCTCTCTTTGTCCACAACTGACATGATCAAAGTCTTGTCCCCAGCCCCCCATTAGAATTGACCCACTTCTCATTATAGTATTCATTCTCTCATTAATAGTTAACCAATCATAATTTATTTCTGCCTGCTGTTCTTCCATCAGCATATAAGCATTGAGCACCTCCACGATTGTCTTTGAATTAGGAGAGAAAGCCAAATGACCATCATTTTATGAATTATCTACTAGCTATAATTAATAAAAGTGATTATTACTACTTACCCAGAAATTATGTATCTTGGACTCTTCATTTGTCATACCACTACAAACCAAAGTTCCCTAATCTACACTACAAACTCTGGGAGCAGGGACTGTGTCAAAATCCTATCTTCTCCAGAAAGCCTTCCCTAACTCCTCTTAATTCTTGTGACTTCCTTCTGTTAATGATTTCCTGTTTTTTCTGTACATAGCTTATTTGTATACATTTGCTTGCATGTTGTCTCCCTCATTAGATTATGAGGGGCAGGAACTGTCTTTTGCATCTTTTTGTATCCATAGCACTTACCAGAGTGGCTGATACATAGGAGGTGCTTAATAAATGTTTATTGATTTATTGGCTCTGTGTGTGTGTGTGTGTGTGTGTGTGTGTGTGTGTGTGTGTGTGTGTGTGTATTCCCAGTGCCTAGTATGGTGCCTTCCTATTCAATTCATCAAGGTTTTGTTAAGTACCTACCAAGTTAAGGCACCGTGCTGAGCATAAGAAGACAAAAATGAAACACTCCCTGCTTTGTGGTTTTGCTGTTGTTTAATTGAATCGAGCAGGTTGGGTGGCCCCTTTTAATTTAAGTTATTCTTTCCACTATCTGTTTCCATGTCCCTTTCCCTTAAAAGCAAAGATCATGGAATCTTAGAGTTGGAATGGAACTTGGAGGTTATGTATCAATCATTCAATAAACATTTATTAAGTACCTAATACATTCCAAGCACTATGCTAGGCACTATAGATATAAAGTCCAAAGTGAGACAGATCGTCTCCACCCTTAAGGAATTTACGTGGGGGACAAAGGTCTGGTACAGACAATATTTTTGAGGATATAAGTCCAACCTGTACCTAAGCAAGAATCCTTTTTATGTTACCCTCAACAACTGGTCATTCAGCTACTGTTGGAAGACTGCCTGGGATGGGAAACTCACTATTTTATTTGGCAATGCTAATTGTTAGGAAATTCTTATACTTCAGCTCCTCAGTGGATCTCACCCAATGGTGCAAATCACCACCAATCTGTGCCTTTTCATTCTATGTAAACCTCAATTCTAGCCCTAGTTCTGTACCTCCACAGGGGGTTCACCCAGTATGCTGGGTGGGGGCTTCCTTCTATTGGGCAGAAATTTATCTCCTTGTAGTTCCTAGTTTTGCTCTGTCTCTTTGCTGGTTTGAGAGCTGGGACAATTGCACCCTGGCCTCAGGGCTCACCCATTTCCCTTCCTACCTCTTCTCATCACTGACCCAGGTCCTGGAGAAGAAAGAGTCAATCTGGGGAGGGAAAAGCATGAAAGTGGAAGGAATGGGCTTAAGACCAAGAGGATCCATTTCCTAGCTTCAGGCCTATCCACAAGCATTTCCAAACAGGCTCTCTGGAGTCAGCCTGTGGAATGGAGACATTCTGATTCTCTCCAAGCAGGACTCAGCATGGGCGTCAACCTTAGCGGAGCCAATAATAGGGAACTATCTGGGCTTAAAAGGAAAGCATGGCTCATCTCCCAAACCAAAGCACAGACCTTACTGTTACACTTGAAAAAAAGAAAACAAAAATGGCACTTTAGCTGGTCTACCCCCTCCCCACAACCACACACACACACACACACACACACACACACACACACACACACACACACACACACACACACACACACACATATACCCCACCCCTATTCTTCCCCTGACCAGATTAGTATCTGAACTGGACAAATGGCTGACTTTCTGACAACTTTCCCTAGCTGGTTTGGAAAGAGAAGTTTGCCCATTTTTAAAAACTTCCTCTTGTCTTACGGCGATCCGAGCAGCCGCTATTTACCAAAAATGGCCAGCAGGGGGTAGAGTGGGCAAAGTGAAGGGAAAAAATAACTCCACTTCTTTTTAAAGGGAGAGAAAAGTTGTTCAAACCGCAGCTTATAAATGATGTGGCTGGTGTCCTCACCCATCTGCTCACATGTACATACCATGTACACACAGTAAGAATTATGAGTATAGACATATAAATACATACACATATATACATATAATGCGTGTGTGTATTAACAATACTTTGAAAGGGAGGGGAGCGGGGACAAGAAGCTTGGGGAGACTGAAGAACCCAACTGGGAAAAGACAAAATATTTAAAGGAAAGATCATAATATTATATAATCACAGAATATCTGAGCTGGAAGGAACCTTATAGAACATAGAATATTAGAACACAAAACATGGAAAAAATTGAAAACCACTTTAAAACAGAAACCTAGAACTGGAATCCTAGAGCTAGAACATGGAACCTTAGAGAACATCTGATGTAAAGGTTCATTTTATAGATTCAGGAACTGAGGCCCAGAGAGGACATTAATAACTTACCTGAGCTCACACAGATACTAAATAACAGTTCTAGGATTTGAACCTTGACTTCTGGTCCAACACCCCTTCCTTCTTTCAGGAAACCTATTTTGATGCTCTAAATTACTACTACAGTTACTCCAGAAATTACTTGGCATATGTTTGTACCTTTTCTTACATGATTCTGTTTCCTTTTTAAGGCCAGAGACTGACTTTTATCTTCATATTTACTAATGTTTGGTGAATGAATAATTGAATTCACCCCCTGCTTCCCTAGAGCATCAAGGAACTTGTATTTGGCTTATATTTTTGTAACCAGAAGAAAGAGAAGTTATAAAAATGCTTCTTCTTCTCAAATGTCAGGAAAACTTAGTCATAAGAGGCACTAAAGGGTAAGCCTACTGAAAAGGAATGAAAAAAAAAAGGCTCACAACAAAGGACTCGGCAGCTTAGACCGGGTTCTGGAAAGTGAGTTTCCTCAGAGGGGCAAGCCCCACCCCACTGGAGTTGGTGCAGCTGGATTTGTTGTTAGATAACAGGAAGAATGACTACTGAGAAAGGGAGACAGTCTGGGGATTCCTTGTAAGTGTAGGGTGGAATAGACAGCCTCTTGTGACTCTTAAATTTTATGATTTTTGTGCTTCTGTGGTGACCTTGGATACCTTTGCAAAGAGGCCACAAGCATCAGCTAATATGTGGCATGACAGAAATCTTAACCATTCTTCTGGAGATCAGATGTCCCATCATCTCATGCGAGAATACACTGTGATCTCAAATCCATGTGACACGGAACAAGCTGTGAATTCTCGTATAAACCTAACAAGGAGTTCTGGGCCTGAGTACTCTTTACACAGGGAGAAAGACTGGAGGTGGCTTGTTTCAGGCAGGTCAAACCACCAACACTGCCTTGACCACCATCTCTCTTCAGCCCCTGAGAGAGACAGCTCAACAACCTGAAACCACAAGCTTTTGGAAGAGCAATGCTTCCAGCCCAGTGTTCACAGTCATACTGATGAGAAACAACCCCATGGAGTTACAACCTGGGTTTATTGGGAAATCGGATGCCCCAGAGCTTTAGTTGTTCAAATTTCCTATTGAACTGATTCTCCTATGCTAATGTAACCATATAGCAGGGCTTCTTAACCATTTTTTGTGTTGTGGACCCCTTTTCACAATAATGATGAGTTGTTTTTTAAAAAATTCATAACTTGTAGGAAATGTTAAATTTCAGATTAAAGTTTAGTAGAAATGAAAATGTAACATTTTTCACATCTAAGTTCAGAGACTTAGTTCAAAGAACTCCACCTGTGAACTCTAAGTTAAGAATCCTTTCCATAAACTGCCTATGATCCAAATGAGTGTCACCCTCCAAAGTAGTCCTCTTGAGTGACTGTACACTTCTTCTAACAAATCTGGCATTGCTTACAAGTTCAGAGAACCTCAGAGTTCAACCTCTTCATTCTACAGATGGAAAAACTGAGGCCTAGAGAGTTTGTGACTTACACTAGTAATAAGTAGAAAAGATGGGATTTGTGCCTTCTCTGACTCCCAAATCCAGAGCTCTTTCCACCATACCTCATAGTCTCTCCCACTACTCCATTTCTGAAAATTCTCTCTGGAAATAGGTGTTAATGGCTGGGCACTCCTATGACATAGTGACCAGAGTTCAGAAGACTTGGATTTGTGGCCAAGCTCCAGCACTGACTAGCTGTGTGACCGCGGGCGGCAGAACGAGGGTTTTCTTCCCCACCCAGCAGATTCCCCTATTACTCACCCAAGCAACAGGATCCCCAATACTTACTTCCTCTGCTGTTGCTTAATTTCTTTCCAAGCAGAGAGAAGTGGTAATGTGACCAGGAGTGGCATTGATGGGGGATGTCACAGTCCAGTGGCCTCTATTCCTCATTTCTTTCAAAGAACCTGCCAACAACCCACCCAGACTCATATACTGAGAAATACTCTGCTGTTAGCTCCATATCTCTTCACTGTCCTAGTAACTAGTTTATCAACTCAGTCCTATAAATAACCCACTGAGGTGAGGTCTTAAATAGATATGACATGCTCACAACTTCATGGCATTAGGCAGGGCTGGGCAAGAGTAAAGAGCAGAGGGAAGATAATGAAAAAGACAGTAATAGTGAGGGAGCATCAAGGGTCATCACTTCAGGAAAAGATTTTCTTCAGGAAGAAGCAATTTTTAAAACCTTAAACAGGAAACCCATTTTCCATGACCAGATTAATTTTTTTTCCTTGAATAATAGAAAAAAAGGCAGTGGACAAAGTTCTGAAATAGACATCAGATGTGTGTTTAACTCACAGTTCTGCCACTGACATCCTGTGTAATCTTAGAGAAGTCATTTTACCTCTTAGGCCTTGGTTTCCTCATCTGTATTATTAGGAGAGTTTGACCCCTGGTATTTACTAAGATCTCTTTCAATTTGACATTCTATGGTTTTATGATTCTGAATATTGCAAAAGGACATTCCACAAATTAGGATTTATCTTGAAAATGATTTCCCTGGGCTACATTGTACAGACTTTGCCAGTAAAGTGTAAAACAAAGCTTGTGTCTGATCCATCTCAGGCAAGAGGGGCTGAACTAGGTACATGGAGCAGTGAACTGGAGGAAGGTTGAAGTGGAAGTACAGTGTCCATTTTTAGGGAGAGTAAAAACCCCAAGAAGAAAGTAATGCTGGGAGATGGATACGTGAGCCAGGAGATCAACAGCAAAAGCCTGAGACCAAAGCGTTACCACAGGGCAGCACAAGATGGAAATGCAGCTAAACAAAAATGCCCTCCAATTCAATTCAACAAACATTTCCAGTATGTACAAAGTAGAAATTGTCCCAATAAACATCCCAGTAAATATCAGCACAGAATTAACTGTCATCTGCAAACCCAAGACTAAAAAAACTGAAGAAGGCAGGTAGCAGAATCGAGGGCAAAGTGCTAGACTAGGGCCAGGAGACTTGGGCTCTGGTCCCAGCTTTACCACTAATCAAATGTGTGACCTTAACCAAGTCATTTCATTCCTCCAGGGTTCAGTTTCCTTACCTTTAAAACGAAGGGATTGCTGAGGCCCCTCTCAACTCTAACATTTTATGTTCTGAGGTCCTTTCCACTTCTGATATTTTAATATTCTCCCTTAAAGTCCCTTCTAACTCTATCATTCTGGGCTCTAAAGTCTCTTCCAGTTTTAGTATTCTAACATTCTATGTTTTAAGTCTCTCCCAGTTCTAACATGTTATGAGTGTAAAATCCTAATTAATGAGTGCCTGCCATACATTTCTACCATATAATCCTACTTGCCTCAGCTCCTCATTGTAAAATGAGCTGAAGAAGGAAATGGCAAATGGGGTGACCCAAATGGAGTCACGAAGAGTCAGACACAACTGAAACAACTGAACAGCCACCATATATCTCATCACTGTGCTGTACACTGAGGGGAACAGAGAAAAAGAAGACATAATATTTGCTTCAACTTGACCTGCACCTGGCAGAGAGCATTGTGGGAAGTACTAGGCTTTCAATAAATGTTGAGTTATAAAGTTTTAAGTAGTATTTACATCTTTTAATATGATACATACTTTGAGAGTGAGGAGTGGCTGAAGGAAAGAAGAGAATTTGTAACTCAAAATCTTTAAAATGAATGTTAAAGTATAAACAAAAAATAAAAACGATTATACATGCCCTGAAATAACTGCTCTGGCTGATAGGCTGTCATGGATTATCACCACAGCTCATAGTTTGAAAGCAGGAAGGGACTTAAGAGATCAATTAGCCCCAGAGCTCCCAGCCTGAAGTCCACAAGGGAACCTCTTCCTCTTCCTCCCCCTGCAAGGGCCTTATTTATAGATACCAGTGAATCTGTGAACTTTTATTTTCACCACCTTCTAACTGGCAACTAGCATTTCTTTCTCTAAATTTATTTAAAGATTATCTAAAATTGTTTAATTTATTATTTAAAATTATTTAAAAGCCTTATTCTGAGAAGCAGTCCATAGGCTTCAGCAGGCTGCCAAAGGGGTCCATAACCAAAAAAAATTAAGACACTTGATCTAATCCAACCCCTTCACTTAAGGAGAAGGAGCCTGAAGCCTAGAGGTAGTAAGTAGGGGTCAAATTAGATAATAACTGAAAGCACTTGGCACAGAGCCTGGCATGTAGTACATGCTATATAAAGATTAACTATTATTATATAGCATATACTATATGCTAGGTATTGTGCTAACTGCCCCAATATTATCTCACAACCCTGTGAGATAGGTACTATTATTATCCCTAATTTTACAGTCAAAGAAACTGAGGCGAACAGAAGTCCAGGGTTACACAGCTAGTAAGTGCCTGAGTCTGGATTTAAACTCAGGTATTCCCGACTTTAAGCCCAGTGCTCTCTAATTAGCAGCTGCCTCAAGTCACAGACTTCAGATACAAACCTAAGTGCCCTGGTTTCAAATCCATGGCAGCATGGCAAATGTTTTTCTCCTATTTCAGGTTTTTATTCCATTGGCAAGGACCCTGGGAATCCCTAGACTATGGTGTGTGACCCTAAGCAAGTCACTTAACCCTGTTTGCCTCAGTTTACTCATCTGTAAAATGAAATGGCAAATTACACCAGTATTTTTGCCAAGAAAACCTCAGATAGGGTCCTGAACAGTCAGACATGAGTAAAAAACGACTGAATGGGTTAGATTCAGTAATATACTGGTAAATATTTAGCAACTGGCTTGCCAAAAAAAAAAAAAGTATTCATGACACACTTTTAAGTTGAATCTGCATTATTAACATTTTCTCCAACACATTCTTAACAAAATTAACAAAAAAAAAATCAATCAAGTCCTTATTTGTAGAATTTGCTGATTTTGGAAGTGCAAATGCTCACACTGAAATTTTAACAATGGCTCTGGTTACAGCTGTTTCCAGCACACCCCTGGTTGGACTAAATGGCCTCTGAGACCGCATGATTATATGTCCAGTGCTTGGGTAACCATCTGTTACCCAGAAAAGTTCTTTAGTACTTCCTCTGGCTAACTAACTGCCACTATGCTCCAGTGAGCACCAGCTGTTTAGAGAAATTAGTATTTTTCCGGTCAGCTCATCATTTAAAGGGGTGAAGTGTGAGTCCTGAGAACAACTCCTTTCCAAATTCAATTCAATGGACATTTATTAATTGCTTAGCAGAAGGGATCATAGAGGTCATCTAGTTATAGAATTCAAAGCTGTTGTTGGACTGGAAGGGACAAAAGATTATCTAGATCGGGGGTTTCTAACTGCTTCTTTAGCTGTCTGATGAAGCCTGTGGACTGATCCTTTCTCAGATGAATGTTTTCCAAGGCATAAAATAAAATACATAGAATTACAAAGGAAATCAATAATATTGAAACAAAAATTATTTCCTCCCTGCAACTGCATGGATCCCCTTTTGAAATTTATCCACTGTCTGATTCCAAGTTAAGAACCTCAGATGTAAGTCAAAGAGAAGGTAAATGCTTTGCTCAAGTTCACATAACATATTAGTTGGAGAACAGCTCCAGAAGAAAAATCTTACGCATCCCAGGTTCGAACTCTTTCAATTATACCAGACTACTTCTCACTGGGTTCAAGGTGTAGCATGAGATACAAAGAATTTAAGGTAACTCAGTAGTGCAGTGAATTAGAGTGTTAAGTCTGGAGTCAGGAAGATTCATTTTCCTGAGTTCAAATCTGGCCTCAGACACTTACTAGCTGTGTGACCCTGGGCACCCTATTTACCTCAGTTTCCTCATCAGTCAAATGAGCTGGAGAAGAAAATGGTAAACCACTCCAGTATCTTTGCCAAGAAAACCCCTAATGGGGTCATGAAGAGTAAGTCATAACTGAAAATGACTGAACAACAACAAAACCCAACACCAAAGAGCTGGAGAGGTATATTTCAGTGAGTCTAGCCTTTCCTCAAAAATGTGCATTCCTAAATGCAGCAGATCAGGACCCATTCATTCCTTTTCATCCTGTGCAACTCGTTTCTGTTTTCCCTAATGGTTTCCAGACGAGATCCATACAATATAATGGGTGTCTCCCTTAAGGTCTCTTAATATTTTTCTGGAACCAATGTAGCACATCCTTCTATCACCAATTGTTATCTGTTACTCTTGACTGAGACTGTGACTAGAATTAGATTCTATTGGCATTTTCATGATGATTGATTTAGAAAATTTCTGTAGGGAATCATGACAGTTCATATTCATGTCCAATATTTTATTCATTTCCTATGTTCTACTTCAATAGCCTGTTTAAATAGGTCAGCTTGGAATTATTTTAATTGATCGCTGTATTTCTCATTTTAATTCTTAAAATTTAGTGTTGATTTTGTCCTTCGTATTAGCTTAACAAAGACAACTGATTTGGAAGTTATTCCAATGTGAGTAATGAGTTACTTTTTATCTTGTTAATACAATTAATTTGATATTTTGTAATGTTAGTAATGGCCATATCTAGCATCTCCCATCTCTCTTTGTGAAGAATGTATTTATGATATACATGTATGGGGCTTCTGTGTAGCCCACATGCCTTTGACTTCTTTCATTTTTTTGATCTTACACCATGCTTTCCAATGTATTTTTCACCATCATTTCTATGCCTACTTTTTCATTGAGGTTGCCCATTATTAATTTATATATTGACTTAATTTAGAGGCTCTCATCAATGTCTTCATAGAATTTCTCTTTTTATCCTCTATATGATGACCTTCTTGCTTCTGTCCATTACATAGTCATTGCTGTAAAGTAAGACGACAACCAACTGTCCCATAAAATTATATTTCTTCTTACCTTTGGATGCATCATGACACTAACTTACCATCTGCCTTTCCAAGGAGAACCTGTGAGCCTTCCTTTTATTTAGGTGCAATTTCCTTATATCTTTTGGCTTCATTGCAAGAATGTCAATATTGATATGACTTAGTTCCATATGTCGACTCATTGGTCAATGGATAAGGATTTCATATTTAGAGTGCCAACAGTTACTAATGTTTGTAGACTATCTAAAAGCTGTAAGATTCTTGGCACCATCTGCCATTTTTCTGCCACCTTCCAATGTTACTACAGAAGAGCTATATAGTACCGAGGACAGACTCATATTTTTCTTTATTTCATGGGCTGCCTTATCCAAATAATTCACCTAGTGGCCAGTCTTTGGTGAAGGCCCTCTCCATACTTAACTAACCTGGTCTTTGGCCTATAGATGTGGATATACATATGTACATACATACAAACACACACACACACATACACATTCCCATATATGTATTTTTGTTGTTTAGTCATTTCAGTTGTGTCTGATTCTCTGTGACCCCATTTTTGGGTTTTCTTGGCAAAGACACTAGAGTGATATGCCATTTCCTTCTCCAGCTCATTATACAGATGAAGAGCTGAGGCAAAGAGGGTAAGGTGACTTGCCGAGGGTCACAGAGCTAGTAAATATCTAAGGCTGGATTTGAACTCAGGAAGATGAGTCTTCCCGATTCCAAGCTCAGCACTCTATCTACTGTGTCACCTAGCTTCCATATGTATCATTTATGTATGTATGGTATATATGCATGTATATGTGTACATATATATTGTTTGTCCTTCATTTCAAAATGAACTAATGATATCATAGGGTGATATCTTGTGGGTGAATTGGATTTAAGTGAGGCAATGTTGCACAAAGTCGTCAGCTTCAAGAGACAGCTGGGTGAATTGGATAGAGCACTGGTCCTGGAGTCAGGAGGACCTGAGTTCAAATTTGGCCTCAGATACTTGACACTTACTAGCTGTGTGACCCTGGGCAAGTCACTTAATTCTGATTGCTTCACCAAAAAAAAAAAAAAGGAATAAATAAAAATTTAAAAAACTAAGTCTTCAACCCCAATCTCTCTTCCAGATTCAATGAAGTCCAGTGGCAAGACAAAAGTCAGGATAATTGGTGATGGACTGGGATGAAGTGGATGACCTTGGCATCTTCAGTGTCTGACCAAGTTCTGAGCACTCCACAGTGCCCTGCTTCAGCTGCCTTCATGGCTGTTGGAATAAACTATTTTCATCCACCCATTCTGCCAAGGGAAACCTTCACATGCTTGGGGTACACATTCCCCAACTCACCAACAGGTCTGAGGCCCCTGCTGGTTACTCTCAACCTAGTTCAGGCCATCTGCTGAGATGGTTTTGTCCAGGTGTGGCCTCTGTGCATGTTACTGCTTCTTGGAGTCACAAGTGAGAGTTGGGTGAATGTAGACACCCAAAGTGGATGAGCAGCTCTGAAAAAGGCTTGGCAAGTCCTCACACCAGAGATAGTAGTTTTCCATGAATACTCCATATATCCCATATACATATATACATATACACATACACACTATACCACACACACACACATTCCCCATACACAAATAAAAAGATACAAGTTACCAGGTTATGGGTACTGAGTGCCCAATGAATAACACAGTAAGGGCTGCAGACAAGATGGTGAGAGAAGAAAGATCACATTGAACTGGGCTGGTCAGAGAAGTTTTCAGAGAAAGTAAGACTTGAACCAGAGCTAAAAGATAGACCAAGTAGCTTAAGGAAGGGTTCAATTCCTAGTTACATGGCACCTATATAAGTTTGATAACATAGTACTAAGAATGTTGGCCTTAAGAGTCATAAAACCTGGGTTTAAGTCCTGATTCTGATATTCATAGGTGGGTGTCTCTGGGCAAGTCATTTTCACCTTTACAAGCTTTTTTTTTTCCATCTATAAAATTGAACTAGCAGGTGCAAAGGTCCTTCTATCTAAAGCTAAATTATCTAAATCAACTAATATTTCTGAACCTCAGTTTCCTCATTTGCAAAACAAGGATAATCATATATGTACAGGATACTAGGGTCACATAGCTAGTATAAGGGCTGTTGTGGAAAAATTATATTAGAAACTGAAGCATTATGGCGATAGAAATGAGTTACTTTTTACTCCAAGGACTTTTATTCATCAAAAACTCATTTCAGTTAAATAAACATTAGTGAGTTGGTAGTTCAACCTAGTCCATTATACAGGATTGTGATAAACACAGGAGCCACACCCTGTGAGAAGTCCCAGGCTCCTGTATACTCATATACCCACACTCTATGACTCAGACCTCACAAACTCTCCTCCCACAAGGCTCTCCAGAAACCTGGGGCTAGGCCAGGTTTTTACCACCCAGACAAAGACTCCAGAGTGAATTTGGTAACTTTCCAATATTCTGTACAACTCACTCACACTTTATCTTCACCAATCAATGATGTCAAAGGCCCGCCTTTCAACAATAACAGCTGACATTTCTATAGGGCCCTACCTTTATAAGACTATTTCTGCCCACACCTGATTCTCCACCAACCGATGATATAAAAGTCCTGTTTTATAATAACAGAAGCTGACATTTCTATAAGGCTTGGTAGTTTAGAAAGTGTTCTCCTCAAGGTACCATCTTACACTTACCAGGTTGGCTAAAATGACAGAAGGGGGAAATGACAAATGTTGGAGGGAGTGTGGAAAAATTAGGACACTAATGCATTGCTGGAGGAACTGTGAACTGATCCAACTATTTTGGAGAGTAATATGGAATTATGCCCAAAGAGTTATAAAACTGTGTATACCCTTTAACCCAACAATACCATTTTAGGTCTGTTTCCCAAGGTGATTAGGGGAAAAGGAAAAGAAATTAAATGTTCTAAAATATTTATAGTAGCTCCCATTTTGGTGGCAAAGAACTAGAAATTGAGGATATGCCCACTAAAACAAACAAATTATGGTAACCAAATTGTCATATAAGATTGGGATTGAATACTATTATGCTATAAGAAATGAGGTGCTGGTTGATTTTAGAAAAACAAGGAAAGACTTACATGAAATAATGAGGAATGAAATGAGCTGACCCAAGAGAATATTGTATACAGTAACAGCAATATTGTTCAAAGAACTAAGTTATTTTCAGTATTACAAATGCTCAAAACAAATTACAAAGGACCTATGAAGGAAGATGAAATCTATCTCTAGAGAAAGAACTGATAAACAGAAATATGTATAATATGGTTTTACCATATATTATACATATAATATTATACACACACACATATACATATGTACATACATATCAATGTCTGAAGGTGGCCTTCTGTAGTGCAGGATGGGGACAAAGGGAGAAAAAATAAGAAGTACACAGCAGAGAACAAAATAAAACTCAGGAGGTAGTACAGAAAAGCAGGGTAGTTTTGAAAACAATCTGTAATATTTATTACATGGGTTTTTTTAAGTAAACAGCATGAAATGGAGATTCATAATTTCGTATTTAATCCTCTTTTTGTGTTCTGCTGTGTACATGGAAATGAGGGTATTTTTTCTCTTTTTGTATTTAAGTTCAAGATGAATTTTTAAAAAACTTAAAATAAAGAAAAAATACTGCTCTCCTCACAAGGGCCAATGCAGTAGGTAATACAACTGTCTTTATCCCAATTTTACAAAATGATAAACTGAGGCTCAAAAAAGGAAATGGCTTGCCCCAGATCACATAGCTAAGAGTGGTAGAGCTGGGATTTGAACCCAGATATTCTGACTCAAAAGTCAAGACATTCTCATGCCACTTAGACTCTGGAAATCTGTGTCAAATCATCTCACAAATTCTTATAAACCATGGCAAGGAAAACAGCTAACTTCAGGGATTCACATACGAAGTCTTAGTCTTACATTGGCATCATAAAATGGAGGAAGGTACACCAGACTAGGAATTAGACGAGACTAAAGTTCCAATCTCAACTCTGACATTTAGTAGCTGTTTGATTGGTTTCCAGTCTCTTTACCCCTCTGAGTCTCAGTTTCCTCATCCATAAAATGACACCTGCAGTACCTTCTTCACAGGGTCATTGTAAGGAAAGCACTTTGTAAACTTAAACCTATAAGTGCTACAGAAATGTGTGCTATCATTATGTAGTTGTGGATAATTCACTCCGAAATATATCCCAAAGCACTGAGGTTGGCTCAGCATGTTATATGGCGCCATGAATGTTTCTGACCATGGGTTTCCATGACCAAAGAATTCATCATTTGATGGGCAAACTTTCAGTAATAAACCTGTTCATACTTAGGTTGTTCTCAAACAACAGATACAGCCTGTTGTAAGAACCATACCAAAGTCATTTCAGATTGTTATGCCAGCACTTGTACTAAGCTGGCATAGACTTCAAACATTCAGAGTCTAGCAAAATATTGGCGAAATGTCAATCTAGTGTGATCAAAAGCATGATAGCTTTAGAGTCAGACAACAGCCTAGGTTTGAATTGTGTCTCTATCACTTATTTAACCTTGTGACCTTGGGCACCTTGCCTTTTTGAATATCAGAATCACAGAATGTTAGAGCTGGATGGAACCTAAAAATACAGAATCTTAGAACACATCAATCAACCAACAAGATGTATTAAAAAATCTGTTGTTTGTCAGACACTTGCGAGGTACTGGGTATACAAAGTAAAAAAAATGACATGGTGCCTGTCCTCAAGGAACTTCATCCTAAAGGGGGAAACAAAACGTATACAAAGCATATACAAGTATATGTAGGCAGCTAGGTGGTGCTGCTAGAGCATGGACTTGAGCTCAAGTCAACTTAACTTTTGTCTGCCTTAGTTTCTTCTTCTGTAAAATGGGAATAATTAAACCCTATTTCCTAGGACTGATGTGAAGATAAAATGTTATAATATTTGTAAAGTATTGTGAAAACTTCAAAATGAAATATAAATGCCAGATATTATTATTATACAGGCATAGATTATTACAGCTGGGCAGACATCAGAACATAGGTTAGAACATAGAATGTTAGAGTTGGAAGATACGTTAGTAATCACAGTTCAAGTTCTTCATCTGACAAAGGAGGAAACTAAGACTCAGGGATGCAGTGACCTACTTAGAGTCCATGGCCATTGAACAAACTTTTCACTACTTACCTCGAAGAGCTGTTGTGAGCAGAATGTACATAAAGTGATCTGTAAACTATAAAGTGCTCTCTCATCCTCAGTAGTTTATCTGCAGCCCACTGGTAAATGAATCAGCATCTTCCCCCCCACCAGCTGCTGATCTTGTGACCAGGAAATTCAGAAGAATATTTAGTTATTCTTCTGTAGATACAGTTCAAATCATCAACATTCAGAAGAGCAACTATGCCTAAAAGGTTCTGAACAACCTGGAAAACTCCTTTTACTCCCAAACAACACTTTCCAAGCCCATTCCAAAAGTGCCCCATGACTAGACATGGAACAGTATTTCATCTGAAGCTAAGACTCCAGAGACACAAGTACATTTCTCTCCAGTGTCCACACCCCAGGCTCTTGTGGTTCAGGGCACAAATAAAGTCCTGTACCAGGCTTAATTTGGTAAATATCATTGAAATTCAGGAGAGCAAGAAACAGCCAGATTTCAGCATGAGTCACCTAAATAAGATGTGGTGCCAGAAGGCTCAAGGATGGACTCCTTAATTTCCCAATAATATAGTGTTCATCTAGAAAAATAGGAGTCTGTGTATTAACAGGCACCTCCCTCGCTCTCTTCACCAGAATTTTTCAAGCTATATTCACAAGACAGAAAAGATGAGAGCTATGAAAGACCTTAGCATATTAGAGTAGGAAGATACTTCACAGATCATTTCTTCCAAACCTCTAGTTTTACAGATGGAGAGAATGAGACTCAAATCACATAGCTTTTGTGGCTGAACCGAGACTGGAACCCAGTTCTGACTTTCAATTCAGTCTCTTCCCAGGCTACCATGCTGCCTCCAGTAAAGCTTGCCAAGGCCTAGTAGGGGTGGAGACAGTGCCTGATGATACTTAAAGTGGAAGGATGCTTCCAGTGTTTTCCTAAAATTACTTTAAAATGTTTTATTTATATTCATGTGAGGAATGATTTAATCTATTTCCTTTCTATTGTTCTGTCTGCAAAGTTGACATTTTCACCCCCACTTTGGAGGGTCAGAGCTTCCCAAATAGAAGTGTAGAGTACTGAAAATAGCACTGACTCTGGAGCAGCATGACTTGGGTTCACATCTCCCTTCAGGTACACACTACCTATGTAACCATTGTCAAGTGATCTATTCTCCTGGAGTCTCAGTGTCCTCATCTGTAAAATGAGTGAGGTGGACCAGATAGCTTCTGAGAGCCTTTCCAAATCTAGATCTATGACCCTCTGATTGCAAATGACCTCACTGAATTGCAAAATTAAAAGGGACCTCACCAGTCTACCCCCCTTTCTCCCCCTGAATACAAATCCCTTCTACAACCACTCTGACAAAACCTCTGTTCTTCCAAATGGAAGAAGTCTTCTTCCTCCCCAGGGAGTGCATTCTACCTTCTGACCGTTCTAATTTTTTTAAATGTGCCTTTCTGCATTGTTCCTTGTGCTGCTATCAGGGGCTAAGGAGAACAAATTTAAACTTTCTTCCATATCATAGTCCTTCAAATACTCAAGGATGGTATCATGAGCTGCCCTTCTCTTCCCAAGGCTAAATATATCACAATATATATTCAGCCTGCAGGCAAAAAGTGTATTTCATTTTTCAGTTATGTCCAACTCTTTGTAACCCTGTTTTCTGGGTAAAGATATTGGAGTGGTTTGCCATTTCCTTCTCCAGCTCATTTTACAGATGAGGAAACTGAGGCCAACAGGGTTAAGTGACTTGCCCAGGGTCACATAGCTAGTAAGTGTCCGAGGCCAGATTGGAATTCAGGAAGATGAGTCTTTCTGACTCCAGGCCCAGCACGCTATCTACTGCATCACCTAACTGCCTCAAATGGTATGAGAATCTCACAAAGGAGAATGAAAAACAGGAGTACAATAGTGTGTCAAAAGAACACAGGGTCTGGGTTTAATAGCAAAGTCAGGGGACTTGAATGTAGGCCTCATCATGGGATCATGTAAAGAATGTCAGATCTGGATTCATATCCTGGCTCTAATATTTTCTAAGTGCTTGACCCTGGGTAATTCACTTAGGATCTCTAAGGCTCTATTTCTTCATCTTCAATATGGAAATATCAATACTGCATAATTTCAGAGGATCTCAATTAACCCAGTGCTTTGTAAATCTAAAAGCTTTCTGGAAATGTGAATTCTTTTTGTTTTAGCCCTGACATAAGGTGAGACCTTGGACAAGTCTAGTCACCACTCTGGTTCTATGTGTAAAGTCCTTTGTGCCTTCTGTTTAGATCTCTAGTACCTTAGCTCAAACTCCATCCTGCCTCTTGGCTCTTTTGGTATCAGATACAGGCTACTCTCAGCTAAGGAGACAAAGAAGAGTCTAAGCATTATTCAGTTTTGAGGAGACTGAAAATGAGCTCACTTCCCAAAAAACTGTTCAAATGCCCAACTCTCCAGCCTTCTTCCTGTTGAGTTCTAGCAAACAGAGGCCTCCTGCTCCCAAGGACAGGCTGCTGATGATATAGTAACTCCAGAATAAAGGCACCACGCTGTTTTGCATCTTAACTATAAAATAGTTTTGGTAGAAACATTTATCAAACCCATATGTTACCCCTTTTTTTTCTTTCCCTAGCTCCCCTCCTCCCCCTTCTTTCAGATGGTTTCCTACTGACTCATTCACTCCTAATATAGATTTGTATCTTCCCCTCTTGGACAAAAAATCCCAAGAGCTCTTGAGATTCCTGACAACTCAACTAAGGACAAAACAGGTGGCCCTGATCACCAAAGGGAGAAAGGGAACCAGCAAACCATATGTGTGGCAGAAAGAGTACAGGGGAGGGAGGATGTCTAGAAATCTATAGGAATGGGCTAGATGATATTTAAAAGCCCTTCTAAATCTAACGTTTCATGTCATAAAATCTCTTCCATCTCTGAAATTATAGGTTCAATGATCTCTTCTAGATCCTAGATTCTGGGAAGAATCTGCTGGTAAATAAATGTTGAACAGCTGGCCTGGGGTGGAGGATGGAGGTAGGGAGGGGAGGAGACAAACTCTACTTGTGACACACTTTAAAGTTTAATCTACATTATTCACATTTTCTCCATCACTTTCTTAAGTTTAGACAACCAACAAAATAATCAACCAAGCCCCATGTATGACATTTGACAATTTCTGAGGTATAAATGCTCACACTAAAAATTTAACAATCAGTTCTCCTGGACTAGTAAGAGCTAGCTTCTGCACACCCTTGAATCCAAGGATTCTAATTGAATAAATCAAAATACTCTTAAAGAGAGTGAATTTTGAAGTGGATTGTTATTAAGGGTAGCCAGCTAGATGGCACAGTGGATAGACAGTTGGGCCTGGAGATAGGAGGACCTGAGTTCAAATTTGATCAGATATTTCCTCTAGCTGTGTGATCCCAGACAAGTCACTTAACCCTGTTTGCCTTGGTTTCCTCATCTGTAAAATGAACTGGAGAAGGAAATGGCAAACCACTCTAGTATCTTTGCCAAGAAAACCCCAAACGGGGTCACAAAGAGTCCAACATAGCTGAAATGACTGAACAATACTATTAAAGGCCTGAGTTAAACTCCACTTGGTCAAGAGCATAATTGGTTAATGAGTCTCCAGCCACCATATCTCAATCCACCTGTAGAACTCAAAGGCTGACCTGGAAGAGATCCAAGTCTATGGGCACCAACAACCCCAACTCAACCCTGGTCCCCACCCCACTCATCAACTTCCCAACACAATGTCATATTTATGGCATTCTGGGATTCTCAGCAGAGAGAAAAACAGCTGCCAGCAGCTCCCCTCCCCTCTACCCCACCAATAAATAATTATACTATCAAGTCTGCTCACGGACTTTCAGATCAGGGCCCACTCACTGGATCTGATTATCAACATCTTCTTCCCCCCCATGTCCAGACCAGCTGCCATCCCATGATTTACCCACTTTGAGAAAAAGTAGCCCCATCAAAAAAACTAGATATTCCTTTTTCCCCATCCCAGCACCCACCACTGCTGTTGCTTCTAACATGGGCCATGCTGTGTAAACCAGATGCCACTGTTCAAGGAAGCTGACTATGCCAGGGGCAAGAGTACTGGACTTGGTGTACAGCCCTGCCTCCACCACCTACTAGCTATGGGAAAGTCAATTCCCCCGTCTGACTTCAGCTTCCTTATTTGTAAAATGGGGATAATACTATAAGGATCAAATCAGATAATGAATGTGAAAAAAGCTTTGTAACTGAGTTATTATTCTTATTAAAGCAGGCAGTGAAGTGGGCCCAATTCACTGGAATTGTTCCCCTTATGTAAATAATAATAATCTGTTTATCTTTAAGATCAGAGCTGTTTATTGTAAAAGAGCAAGCCCAGAACATTAACCTGTGGCAGCATTAAGGCCCCATGTGATCCTCTAGGTCCTCAAGGGCAGACCTTTGAATCCAAACATCACAGTACAAATCCCCTTAATAACAGGATTTGTTCTGTAAAACTTGGACTCAGTCAAAAGGCTACACCCAAGGACCTACAAGACTACATGGGGTCCTGAGCCCACAGGTTCCCCACCCCTGGTGTAACCAAACCTGTTGCCCCCCCTACAGCCTCTGGGAACAGAGGGCTCGCTTTCCTTTTCCAAGTATAGCATTAACTTCAAGGGCTGGAAGCTTTCCTAGGCAATCGGGGGCTGCTTTTGAATGTGGTTTACTGAGGAGGGGTGATTTGGTGAAATGAAATACCTCATCTTTAAGTCTCTCTAATTGCTGAGTAGCCCTTGTCTGAGTTAGAATAAGAGAATGTTAGAAGAGATCTGAGAAACCATCTAGGGCAGCTTAACCCCCTCATTTTACAGAAAAGGAAACTGAGGCTTAGAAGGGGAGGGTGAGTAGTTAAAGGTCATTACTAAGTCAGAGTAAGGAAAAATTAGATACATGACCCTGGGTGTCTCCTAACTTCTCTGGGTCTTAGTTAATGGCAGTGATAGTAATTGTTTTGCCAGGAGTTTGTTTAAAATGTTGAGGGAGGAAGTATAGTTCTAAGGGAAAAAGGTGGGTTTAAGATGCAGAGACAACTGAGTTGAAATCACAACTGTTTCACTCATTCTTTGTGTGAATCTGGGCACGTCATTTCCACATCTAGACCTTTACCTTCTGCACTGGTATAAAAGAGAACATTAATACTCACTTTACCTATTTAGCTGGGCTTTTTGTCAAGATCAGATGAGATAATGCACCAGAAAACACTCCGTCTCAGTAAGGAGCTATGTAAATCTAAGCTCTCATTATTACTTTACTGGATTCCCTCACCCCATTAAGTAATTGCCATGGTGGATCACTGCCTCAGGTCATATCCCAAGAGGACTGCGATTGCTCCTGCCAAGTTTTCATTTTCTGGTTTGTAAAGTGCTCAAAGTATCATCACAGCAGCCCCGGAGCCCCCCAAGTTCTGTATTTTATTCTTACAGAAATCCTATAGGGCTTGTTCTCTAAAGCTAGAATGAATTTAATGTAATCTCTGTTGTTACAGCCTTCTCAGCAAAATGGTACTAGGTCCTCTGGAAGTTGAGCTGGGGTACAACCTGTCAATCAACCTCAGCTGTGATCTAGTATGCGTCTAACAAATACTTCAAACAGCTTCCCCAGACCAGGGCTCCACAAACAATGAGTGTCATAGAACCCATTCGGTTTCCTTGTGGCATCTAACACTTGAGAGGGCTGAAATAAGGGAAGAACAGATGACTGCTTACCCTTTTAAAGAGTTTATAATCTAGTTGGGGAGACAAGAAAAACACAGTTGAAGGCTAGTTGGCATTTAGTGGCTAGAGCCCTAGACTTGGAGTCAAGACAGTGAGTTCAAATCCAGACTCAGGCACTTACTATCAGTGTGAACTTGGGCAGCATGCCTTACCTCCCCCAATAGTGCTTTGCAAACCTTTTAGTGATATATAAGTGCTAGCTCTTATTATTATCACTAGTCTCATACAAGGTGAAATCATCTGTGCGTGTTTGTCCTTGGTTGCCAAAGAAGACCATGCCATCAGAGAAATAATGACAAGACTTGCACTGGACTTTGTTTTGTGAGTGAGGGCAGGCTGTGCAGGTCACCCGCCTCACTCCTCCTTCAGAGCCATCTGAATCCAGTGACTAGATATTCATCAGGATGACTGGAGATGACCCAGGATGAGGCAGTTGGGGTTAAGTGACTTGCCCAAGGTCACACAGCTAGTGAGTGCCAAGTGTCTGAGGTGAGATTTGAACTCAGGTCCTCCTGACTCCTGCACTGGTGCTCTATCCACTACACCACCTAGCTGCCCCAAGGTGAAATCATAAACAATAAGACTAGTTCCTTAAAAAACCAGACCAGAACTTATACAATGAAATCACATCCTTCAAAAATCATACTTTACAAGTCATTCCTTTGCTCAAACTGTGACTAATAAAAGAGAGGGGGTGGGGATGGCAGAGGACATAGTGAAAAGAACCCTGGACTGGGAGGCCTGTGCATTAGTGCCATCTCTGCTACTAATGTGCATGACAACAGAGAGTCACTTTCCTTCTGTGAACCTTCATCTAGAAGAAGGGAGGGACTACATGAATGGAATGGAAGATTACTGTATAATAATAAATAACAAATATACAGATTTCTGATAAATGTGGGAAGTTTTGTATGAACTGGTGCAAAGTTAAGAGCAAAACCAAAAGACCAATATACACAGTGACTACCACCATGTAAATGAAAAAAATCACTATGAGGAAATAGAATGCTGAGTAATAGAAAACACAAAAATGGTGCTAGAGAACAGATAATGGAGGATAATTTCCTCCTTTCAGCAGAAGGACAGGGGACTACCAAGGTAGAATGTCACACATATTGTCAGATTTGGCCACATTGTATCAGTTATTTTCTGCTTAACTGTTTTCCTCTGTGTGGTCATGCTCAAAGTTGCCCTTCCTGGTTCTGATCAGCTATGCTTTGGAACCTGTTTCCAAACATGGGGTGACTTGTGTGGAAAGGACTCTGCATTTTGGTGTGTCATGGCAAACCCTGAGGGATCTGTTAGTCTCCCCCTGGCTCTGTAATAGTACATTGGTTTGCTATGCTAATTAAAATAATAACTGGCAGCTTCCTGCTTTAACCTTGCAGGTAGCATCATATAATCCAGAGATTTCCAGTGAAGACTGAGAATGGGTTGGCCCTTTACCCACCAGCACCATAGCCACCTTGTCCACATGGTACCAGAGGTATGGGGGCTCAAATAAGGTAGCTTGTGTCTGCGCCCTTGGCTGCCTTGTCCTCTTCTGTGTTTGTTCTTTTATGACTTTAGGTGAACAAGTATCTATCCAGAGATGACTGTACCCAGGCTTAGAAGCACCCTTGTGAATTCAAGGGGTCAAGAAATCCTGGCACCTTTCAAGTTTGAGTTGCATGGTGGAAAGAAGAGGTATTCCTGGCAATTAGTCCAGTAAACCTAGAGAGGTGAACAATTGACAAGACAATTGATCCAAACCTGTCCTGTTTACCAGCAAACATATCCCAAGAGCTGTCTGAGAGGGAAGTCAAAGTAAAAAGTAAAATGTCTAATTAGCAGTCCTTCAAACTTCTTTATATTCTAATGAAGTTTAAAAATCAACCTCCCAGAAGCCTTAATAGTAGTTATAAACTAAATTACTTAATCCAGTTTGAAATCATTCTGTTAACATACACTCAGTCTTTTATGTTTAACATTTCCTTTATGTGTAGGAATAAATTACCTATCCCATATCTGATTCATATTTTATATTAAGTACCTTTTTACTTCCCCCTTTGGGGGAAACCCTAGATGTTAGTAATTACCTACTGTAAGTAAATTTGTCCCCAGGGCATTGAGGTGGGAGATGAATAAACTAAAGAGTGTGAGAAAAAGGAACCTAACTCCTCTCAAGAAAAGGCCAGGCCCCCCAGAGTTAAACTTGATCCAGTCTTCATTTCTAAGTACAGAGCAGGGAGCAGGTACAGTGCTCAGCCTTGACCAGCTTAGCAACAGTTCCTTAGTATTAGATTTGCTATAAGGGAGGGTTCAGTCATCAGGGTGATGGGGTAGAGGGGTAGTTCGTATTCAGAAACTTGGATGTAAAAACAAAATGTGTCCACAAAATTTTTTAAAAATCAATTAAAGTATGGGCTGATTATATGTATATACTAAAGAGTTAAAGATCTTCCCCACCCATTAATGGGCCTGCCATTGATTAGGGGAGATTTTTTTGTTGTTGGAAGGCCCACACATTTTGTTAATTTCTGTTGAGGTACTGGGTCAGAGAGTCATGCCCTCTGGCTCTGAAAAGTGTATATATACTCTGAGGTGAGGTTTTACTTTGGGACTTACTCATTGGTAGTGTTTGTTTGGCCAGATGAGACTTTAGACAGCCACTAAGGAGCCCTGCCCCCTCACTCTGAAAACTCAGATGGTGCTTCTTTCTCTAGTAACTATGTATGTATGTATGGTCAGACAGTTGCACCTGTCTGTTGATCAGTGATGTATGTATTGCTTATGGTCAGATAGTTGGAAGCTCTGTCTATTGGTCTTTGTTTCTCTGTTTATATTTTCTCCAAAGTTCAGGGTGCTGACTTTTTCCCCTGAACTAAGTGAATGATGCATGTGCTTGATTAAAGTAATTGTTGACTCCTCAAAAGTTGCTTTCCTTTTAGAAAAGCATATCTAAGAACTTGTACAGCAGGCTCTCCTGTGTATGTCAGGGTCCTTGCTGTTATAGATGGCATACAATTATCTCTAATATCAGTTGACCAGTCAATAAGCACTTAAAGTACTTATATATGTCAAAGTCTTTGTTAAGTGCTAGGGATATAAAAAAGGATGAAATAATCTGTGACCCCAAAGAAGCTTACATTCTAATGAAGGAAACAATACGAAAAACCAAATCAAACCAAACAAGAAAAAAAACAAACAAAAAAACAAAAACAAAATTAGGTACATACAGGATCTATTCAGAGAAAATGGAAGGCAATCTGAAAGAGGAAAGATTTGTAGCTGAGGGGAAAGGTCCCTTCTAGATTTACATTTCTATGATTGTGTATTCTAAGGATCTCTTCAGCAACAATATTCTGTGTTCTAAGGTCCCTTCCACTTCTAATATTGTTACAAGATTCTTTCCAGCTCTAACATTCTATATTCTAGATAGCTTTCTTGTAAACATTCCATAAGTTTAAGAATGAATGTTTCTAGCATGCCATCCCTTTTCAGGAACTGCTATAACAACACCAGGAGTCATTTTTAAACCATACTGGCCAGAGGCCCAGCCAGCTTAGTCATTAAATTCAGACAGGAAGGACTAGGGCTTTGTCAGCTCAGGGTAACCACGCATCTCAGAAGTCTTCTTCTCCTAGAAGAGTGGGTCAAAAAACATCAAAAAACCCACATATGCTGTGTTTATAAACAGCACCACCTGAGCCCAGGTAACGTCAGGCATTTTGGTTTAGCAAAAGAACCACCAGCAGTTCCAAGAAGTGGTTCCATGTTGATATTATAGCCTCAAGCTCAGCAATAGATAAAGAATTGCTGCATTGTAATAACCATACAATCATGAAATATTAAAACTGGTAGGGACTTTAAAGATCATCTAATCTAACGCCCTTCTTTGACTGGTGAGGAAACTGAGGCTTAGAGAAGGGAGTGACTTACCTGGAGCCAACCAGCAAGTTGGAGAAAGAACCAAGACTAGAACCTAGGTGTCTTGATTTCTAGGCCAGGGTTCTTTCCACTCAACTTCACTGTCTCTCTACCTACTTAATCATAACAACAGTCATGCAGACTGCAATTTGCCAACCCTGTTTCTCAATGTGACATATGCTGTTGAAAACAAGGTTGTTTCTATGCATTCCCCAAGGGCATTTCTGGTGTGAATGACTCAGCTTAGTTGTCTACATTAGTTAACAAGTCCTTAAAAGGCAGATACGGAATTGTAGAAAGACCATGGTATATGGAATCAGAGGAGTAGAGTACCTCCTGCAATTTTATAGTTATATAATCTTCTAAACCTCCATTTGCAGATGTGTAAAGTGGGGCTAATATTACCACCAACACTACCTATATCCAATGATTTGTTGTGATGACCAAATAAAAGACACAAAGCATCTTATAAACCCTACAGTACTATATAAATTTTAGCAATTTATGGGCCCAGTAACATTCTGTGTACTTATTGTTCAAAGATCAATCTAGCTACGTTTGGAAAGACATCAGCTGCTTCAGGGTGATGAATTTTTGGACATGACAGCTCTCAAAGATCATCTTCCAAGGTGTAGAGGGTTTATGATATGTGTTGGTGGAGTTAATATCTACCTCGACAAAATTATGGATCCTTAAAATTTCAAAGTATTATTATTGAAAATCATTAAAATCTATTACTGCAAATGGTCTTCTACAAGTATTGTAAAGAGTCAGCATTGTGCTCAGAAAAGAGCATTGGTCTAGGAATGTGGACAACTTGATTCAGCCCCCAGTTCTATGTAACCTTAGCCAAGTCATTCATCTCTCTAGGTCTTGGTTCAATCATGTAATAGAATGTATCTACTATGTCAGATAGAAAAAAAGTGTATCTACCATGTCAGATCTAGAAAGGACCTTAGACTTTAAAATTTTAAAACTGGAAAAGGTATTAGAACATGACTTTTAGACCTGGAAGGGACTTTAGAACACAGAATATTAAAACATAGAATGTAGGGCTGAAAGGGACTTCAGAGATCATCTGCCTCATGCTAAAGAAAGACCATGCTTTTACGTTTTGTTCTGTGTGATTGTAATGACCAAATTCACACGCAAAGAAGAGATATAGGAATGTACCTCCCTCCCTTTTTTGGTTGAAGTGGGAAACTGTGGGTAGGGAACACTGCACATAATGTTTAATTTGGTTGATGTGCTAGGCAGGTTGGTCCAATGACTTCTCTCCCCTCCTCCTTTGTTTCTTTTTCTTTCTTTGTAAATGTAAACTCTTTGACAGTGAGGATTGTTGCATTTATTTTGTCTTTGTTTCCCTAGGAATGGGTAGGGATATACTGAGAAATGAAGGTGATGAAAAAACAAATAATATTTTAAAAATCTTAATAACCCTATATTCAGTGGTTCCTTTAATATGCCATGTAATGGTATTCTTTGATCTAGGGTCCCTTCCAGCTGTAACATTCTATAGTTATATAGAATATATATATAATTATATATATATATATATAGAATGTATATATATGTGTGTGTATATATATATATAGTCTACTCTCAATTTTTACAAATGACAAAACTCAAATTTAGGGGGTAAAGTACTTTGCATAGAAATGAGAGCACATTTCAATAATTTTTCTTCCTGTGTTAGAAAGGGATTAACATCAACTATTGGTTTTAGCAGTGTAGACAGGTGTTTGGTATGAAGTACTCAATTGCCTTCTATGTGGACTTAAGCCAAAGCCTATTTGAAGCTACTTCCTTTAATGCCTTTCCTTTCAAAGTGCTCATATGAAACCCAAAGAGAAGTGATTCTACAGTGGGGGTAGCTTGCGTGCCACTAGCAGACTGTCTAACCAGAGGACAGGCTCTAAACAGTGACCTCAGAAACCACACCAAGAACTAAAATGATGGGCAAGCTCTGTGTTAAAAGGCAGAATATATTTTTACTTAACTTTCACCAGCTGCCTAAATACTGGTTTCCTTCCCCAGGTCCCTTTCTTCATTCTTTTCCCTTAAAATCCAGCATTTGAAGAACTGCCTTCTCTGGGTCCCAAACAAAACTTTTTTCCTGCAACATCCTCTTCTGAAGAAACAGTCAGTCTGGTAAAACATCACAATGGCTACTAGGTTTTCCAAAGAATTTATTTTTAAAGTTTCTAGTTGTCATATAAAAGAATAACCTCAGCACCCTAGAACTGAAAGCCACTAAGGAGTTCTCAGGGTCTCAATGTCCCTATCAAATGAGAAAACAAGACTAGATGACTTCTAAGGTCCTATCCTGTTCTAAAAGTATAGATTCTAATAATCTAATAAATTCTAATAGTCTAAGTTCCCTTCCTGCTCTGACATTCTGTGTTCTAAGGTTCCTTCCAGCTCTTATATTCTATGGTTCTATGATTCTTGTGTGCTAGCTTTGCAAAGCTAGGCTAGATGATTCGTAATCCTACCCCTTCTTTGTCCTCCTCCACAGGAAAAATTGTGGTACAACCTCTACTGTGGTTGCTGTTTCCAGTGAACACATTCATGTATTCAGACAATAAAATCAAAGACTAAGAAGGAAAAATTCACAAGCCAAAAGCAGAGAACTTGGTTTAGCTTAAAAATGTTCTCTCTAAACTAATAAAAATTATTTTCATAAAATGTGTTAACTATCCTCAGCTCAGTAATATGAGTGTTTACAAGCCTACATTGGGGTTAGGACATTAGAGTTCCATTGCTCCAAAGTTTGTAAGCATTGACAACTGACAAGGTAGAGTAATGGAAAGAACGCAGAACTGGGAATCAGGAGACCTTGCTTAGTCTTAGCTCATTCAAAAATTCATCTGGGTAAGTTGTTGCCTTTGTCTGAGTCCCATTTTCTCTTCTGTGTAATGAGTGGATCAGATTTTATGATTTCTAAAGCACCCTCCAATTTCAATGTTTTGTATTGTATTCTAATTTTCCTCTCAGAACTAACACTCTATGTTCTAAGATCCTGGCTAGCAATAATATTCTGCATCCTAGGGTCCATTCGAGCTCTGTCATTCTAGGTTGTTAAAGTCCCTCTCAGTTCTACCACTCTAGATTCTAAGAAACAGCAATGATTTTAAAATAAAAATTAGCTTTTAAAAAAAAGTTGACATGTGTATATTTGTCTGTGAGCAAATATTTTTACCAAATTATTTAATCTTCTTCCATAATAGCTTGAGAAGCTTAGCTTTAACACAAGCCCTAATCCAAACAGTTCATCCTCCAAGATTCATCATTGGTTTTGCTAAAATATATATATATATGTATATTAAGAGACAAACATGCGGAATGGAAGGGAGGGTATGCGTTCTATTACTCTATTTTCACAAAAACCTCACTTACTTCTCCATATTTCATCCAGATACCAATCCAAGCTAGGCTGAACTACTTATAGTATCCCTGGCATGTATAAATAGCAGTCTAAGAAAGAAGAAACTCCTTGCAAGTAATGAGACTGGGTACCAACATTTTCCCAAGAGACTCTCCCACTGTTATATCAGAAAAACAGCTTCTCCACAAAACTCTCCCAGCCTGGGCTGTCAAAGGTTCAAAAATATGTCCTCAGTTGGGCAGTTTAGTCCATAATTGAATGAGAGATCTCCAGGAATAGCGTAAAGACACATCAGGCAATTAACTCACCATATCACTATCCCAGCTGACAGGGAATGATGCTTTAAAATGATAGTTTTTGGGCTAAGAAGGAAATTTAGATCAAAGAGTGTTAAGAACTGAAGCGATCTTATAAATCACTTAATCCAACTCCCAGATTTTACAGATGAGAAAATTTAGTTTCAGAAAGGGGGAGTGTTTTAATCAGTGTCATGGAGCTAATTAGAGGAAAAATCAGAATCCAGGTCTCCTGATTCCTAGTCTAGTATTCCTTCCATTGGAATACTCTGCATCTAGTCTGCTCTAATTTTATGACCAGAGGAACAGGTGCTATGCAAATTATTATCAAAACAATCCCCAGAGGCTAGTTTTTCCTAAGTGATCATTTTCCAGGTGGAATCTTTTAATATGGAAGCCCATTTTGAGAAGAGCTGTTTTTCAGCTTGAGATATTTAAAGCAAACTTTGGTCAAGGGGTAGTTATTAAAAATAACCCTCTTCCAAGGGAAGGTATATTAAATAAAAGCTTGGAGTACTGATCAGGTAAGCATTTAAAATGTATTCACTCACAATTTTTTTTCTCCCTCTCTCTCTTTCCCTCCTGCTAGGCTCCAGCCTACACTTTGCAAGGCAGAAAGTAAATAATGTTAAAAGTACTGAAACTGACTCCACACAAAATCTCTCTGGGTGTGGGTGGTGATAGGGTTTTAAAAAGCATGATTGTGTCTTCATCCCATTGAAGAATGTCTTTACTCCCATCTTGGCCACCGATTCAGTCTTGATCCTGACTGTTGACTGCAGCAAAGTTAAACTGCTCTGTACTTGAGCTGATTTGATCACCAGCTTGAAAGCTACATGTGAAGATGGCTTTGGTACCAGCTAAGGGGGGTATGTCTTAGGGGGCACCAGTTTTGGGGCTGTATATGAGGAGGGCTGGGCACTGGATTGGCGTGTTAGGGGATGTGGGCCCCAGTTTAGGGGACTGTGATTGAGGGCCACCATTTTAAAGAACTGTGTATAACGGGGTGTGGCTACCTAAGGGACTGTGGGGACCGAATGATTGTGAGGGGGAATGGACGTCAGATAGAGAGTTACCAGCCTGGGAGGAAGGCTATATTCGAAGTAGGTAGCTGGGCTGTATGAGAGGGTAAGAGTACGGAGTTGGGGGCTGCCACGTTACGTATTCTGCTCCTTTCCTCCTCCACCCCCAAATCCCATGTCCCAGTGTCTTTGGAACCCTACTGTCTACGAGGAGGGAAGGATTTGGAGACGTGAGTGGAGGGAAGTCGGGTACTCTAGAACCAGAATCACTGACTTGGCCTCTCGCCCAACGGAGGATGCGGGGAGTCGGGGGCTAGGATAGAGTTTTCCACTCCATCTCTCGTCCATCTAATGGGGCACAGGACGGGGGGCAATTGGGCGAGAGGAAGTTGGAGGGATAGAGTCTAGTAGATGCTTCTTCTTCCCCCTCCCGCTAGCTCCCGAGGCTTGCTGAAGGTGGAACAGGATCAACTCTCCAGGATCCCACTGCCTGGCCCCGAAGAACCAGAGAGGACCAAGCAAGACTGGGCCCCGACTCCCGACTCCCGTGGCGCTAGGACAGCTCACTTACCTCCTACTCTTGCCGAAACTTGGAGAAGCTGCTTGCACTCTATCCGGAGAAGCAGCTGGTTCCGGCAGGACAGTGCGTAGGGCTCAGCAAGGCTGGGCAGGGCCGGGCCGGGTGGGGCTGGCAGAGAGGGCAGGGCTTTACATTAGGAGCCACCTTCTGGGGCGTGGAGCAAGGGGCACACCAGCTGAAGGGGGCTCAGGGCTGGCTGCAGGATTCGGGGGTGGGGCTGGGCCTGAGAGTCCTGGGGGCGGGGCGATTCCCCCCCCTCCCGTCCAAAGCACACAAAGAGCTCAGTGCCGACCCCCGGCTGTTCAGATTGCCCACTGATACAAACCTGCTACCATTCTTTCGTAATAGTTTGAGGAAGTGGCTGAGAGAGGTAAGCCTGTGAATCCACCAAAAAAAAAAACCCAAAACAAACAAACAAAAAAACCCAACCTACAGCTCATCTAGTTCAAGTCCATGAGAGAGAATGTAACTGTGGTCTGGGAAAAGGAAGGGACTTGCTCATCCTCACCAACCAGTTAGTGCCTAAACTGGAACTCAGACCGGGTCTCTTCACTCTCAGTTCCCTGTTCTTTCCACTCCTTCAGACTCTCTTGGCTCTCTGCTTAGCCCGGCTCCGTCTATTCTAATTCTGCCCATTACAAACTCTTCTTTAAAAACAGAGCGTCAGTGTTGTGGTTTTAATGTCCCACATATTCTCGGTGGCATAGTCTATGCTAATGCCAGACAGAGGGATATTTTCCCACACCTTTTAGTAGCAAGGTGATGTTATGAAAAGTATACTAGCCCTTAGACTGACACCAACTAGCCATAGTGAGAGAGTGATCTCTCTCATTTATCAAATGGGGAAAATAATCCCTGCACCGTTGTTCTGAGGATCAACTGAAACAACAGATGGGGAAGTGTTTTGAAAAGTTCAAAGTATCGTAGAGATATAAAGCGATGCTCTTGCTATTAAACGTAGCTTGAATGATAGGGACGATGCCTGTGCAAGTGAACTCTGGGTGAGCAACTCTTTCTACTAAGCAGGCTGACACTTTTACAATTTATAGTTTCAGAGAGATGCTCTTTTCTATAATTTATTGCCTAATAGTTGTCTAATAAGAGTACTGAGATTAAGTGACTCACCTAGAATCACAAAGCCAATATGTGTCAGAGACAAGATTTGAACCAAGGTCTTCCTGGTTCAAAGGTTCTCTCCACTAGCCCACTATTATCTTAAAGGAGCCAATTCTAAAGCAAAAGCACAAAATTCGAGATGTTTTAAACTTCTTCTGCTTAATTAGAAACCCCGGAAATTAGAGTTATATTCGATTCCCTCAGCATGTTCTATTTCGGCTGGACTCGAGATCTCATTGGTAGAGGGAATTTGCAGGAAGGAAACTCCCTTGACCAGGAGTGGCCACAGGTTCCCCAGCCCTGCTTGACCAATGAAGATGAACACATCCTCTGCAATCTAAGCCTTAGATGTAGAGAGTTTCCTGGGGCGCCGAAAGGTCTTCTTGATGAAGGTCTATATTAGAGGAGTGATATGAATCCAGACCTTTCTGATTGAGGACTTTTGCTAACCACACCAAGTTGCCTCTCCTAATCTCGTAACTCTAAAATGCTAGAGCTGATAGAGACCTTAGAAGATAAAATGTTAGAGCTGGAAAGAACCATAGGAGGTAGAATGTTAACAATGAATGTTTTAGGGACTTTCAAACACAGATCAAACACAGAATATTAGTGCTAGATGTCAATTTAGTTATCTAGTCAAATTCCTAAATTAAACATGAATCTTTTTTACCATATAGCCAGTAAATGGTCATTCAACCTCAATGGAGGCAGATTTTCAAGGTATTCACCTTTGTTCTTAACATTTAGTGATTACAAAGAATTCTATAGACTTTAAGGCACTTCCTCGGCAAAATCTACATCTGTAAACAGTCAAAAAAAATGGATTGTATTGTTAAGGACATATTTATCTTTGTGGTGGTGGCTCACATTTTTTTTGTTTTGTTTTTAATTTCATGACTTCTAAGAATTCTAAGTTTACGTTCTAGGTGGTTTAACGAAAGTTTTACAAATATTTTTTCTATGGGGAAAGGTCTTCCCAGTTCCCAACAATGTCCTTAGAAAGGAATTTTTTGAATAGTGCCTGGTTATAAATTGTCTTGCAAATGATTAAGGGTCAGAATGATAGACATTCTATTTTTGATTTACATTATTCCTGAATTTTTAGAGTTTTATAACATCCCAAATATATGACATCCTATATCTTTAGCTGACTACAGCTTATGAGAGATATTTTGATTTTGTAACTGAGTTGGTTGGGTCAGAGAAATGCCACTTTGAAGCCTTTTCCTTTTGTCTTATTCTTTTGCCTCCAGTTTGTTTACTCAACATTATGTCACAGTGTGCTACCTTTCCTGACTTGGGAAAGACTCTAAGATTCACTTCCCCTAAAAATTAAAGAAGTAAACTACCAACCAGCCTTTCTTTGATTCCTTTCCATAGACTTTATAGAAATGTGAGAACTGGAAGAACTGTTAGAAAGTAAAATATTAGAACTGGAAGAAATTATAGAACATAAATCTAAAAGCCAATTTGATATAGTTTTATTAAGAGTCTACCATGTTCAAAATACTGTGTGAAAGTGCTCACGACACAAAGACAAAAAATGAAATGCCTTCAAGGAATTCATATTCTTAGTGATCTCATTGATCACATGATTTCTCCCTTCAGCTATGTAGATTGCAACTCATTACAAGGTAATTTGAGAAGGGAGTAACAACTACTGGGAGAATCAGGAAAGGCATCAAGGTGGCACCAGAGCTAAGACTTAAAGGAAGATAAAAATTCTACACCGAAGAAATGAGGCAAGGAAGTTCAAGGCAAGCATGGATTGTAGCCTGGGAGAAGCTCTCTAGAGATTCACTTTCTTTAAGAATTAAAGAAGGAAGCCTGTTCTCCAATTCCCTTCATAGACTTAGAAAACATGGAGGCAGGAAATGAAATGTCGAGCCTGTAGACTACAACTATGTTTCAATTTGGCTGAAACATAGTGGGCATGACGTAGAGTAATAAGGAATAAAGTCATAAAATAATGATAATAACTAGTGTATAAGTAATGCTTTAAGGTTTTCAAAGCATTTTATTCTCACAACAACCCTGGGAGGTAAGTGCTAATCTTATCCACATTTTACAGATTACTCAGGCCATACAACTGGTAAGTGTATGGAACCAGATTTAAACTCAGCTTTTCATGTCTCCCATTCCAGCACTTTACCCACTGTGCCACCTAGCTGCTTATAATAAAAGTGGGTTCGAGTCAGATTATGAAAGATTTTTAATGTCAAGCTGCAGAGTTTATGTTTTAGGTTGTTAGAATAAACTAAGTAATGGGGTAGTGGTCATGAGAATAGAGTAGCAGATGAAAGATGTTGTAGAGGATTGACTAAATGATCACTAAATTTTATTCTAGGTCTTCTATATTCTATAGGCTAATATTCTATGTTTTAAGGTCTATGCCAGATTTAATTTTATGTTCTGATACACTAATGACCCTTCTAACACTAACATTAGGGATATCTAGGTGGCACAGTAGATAGAGAACTAGGTCTAGAGTTAGGGAGACTCATCTTCCCAAGTCAAATCTGGCCTCAGACACTTACTATCTGTGTGACCCTGGACAAGTCACTTAAGCCTATTTACCTTAGCTTCTTCATTGGAACAATGCGCTGCAGAAGGAAATGGCAAACCATTCCAGGATCTTTTCCAAATAAACCCCAAATGGGGTTATGAAGAGTGGGGCAGGACTGAACAACAACAACACTATTGTCTATATTCTAATGCTCTATGTTTTACTTTTAACATACTTCATGGAGCATATTCTATGTTCTAAGGTCATTTCTAGTCCTAACAGTATATGACTCAATCAATCAAATTATTAAGCATTTATTCTATATGAGGTATTTGCTAATTCTTGAGGATACAAAGACAAAAGTAAAATTACCCCCTGTCCAAAGGGAACCAGCATCCAAATGAGGGAGATAACCTCTACACATATAAGGATATTTGGAATGTGTGCAAAATAAATTCAAGATGATTTGGGGAGCAGGTGTCTTAGTATCTGGGGGCATAGGAGAGGTACCAAGAAAGGCTGCATCAAAAAAGGTAGCACTTGAGCTGAGATGCAGAGTTTAAGTTGGTTATGAAAGTACAAGACAATTGGAAAGGTAGGAAGGGGTCTGGCTGTGAAGAGCTTCAAATGTCAGAGGAGTATATGCTTGACCGTAGAGGTAATAGGGAGTCACTGGAGTTTATTGAGAAGGGATTGGCTGGTTGGTTGGTTGTTGTCCTTCATTCTCATTCCCAAAATGACATCACCATGATAAAGTCAAGTTTCAATGTGTCTGACTGTTACTGATCAGACCAATAAAAGCTCGGAATGCTCTACCACAGATTGAGCACAGATAGTCCGTGTGAACATTTGAGGTGATTACTCCAAATTTGCACATCCTACATTTCAATTGTGCTGTTTCAATTCTGCTTTGCTCATAGAGCACAGCACCTTTTCTGATGTGGTAAGCCATGCTGAGCATTTCTGTGCCAGTGTCTCCCATGTCCTACAATCAAATCCAAAGTTCTTGAGAGGGACCTTGGGAATGTCCTTGTATCACTTCTTCTGATTACCATGTGATCGCCTGCCCCATGGGAGTTCAACTATAACATGGGACAAATATTGTGTACCCTCCTGACCTTCCAGTGTTATTGTGAGGAAAGCTCTTATGCAATTTTATTACCTAATGAAATAATATATGAAAAGAACTTTGAAAGTTCTAAAGCTCTAGAGAAATGTCAGCCATCATTGTTAATTTTTTTTTGGAGGGGTGTGTGTATGAGGGTATCATGTTTGCGTTTTTCTTAGAATAAGTGATTTTCTGTGAGGAGTTTACTCTACCAATGCTAATCTATACCTCCTTTACAACTTACAGTCTTAGAGAGTTGCCTGACAGTTGTGAAGGCTTAAATGACTTTCTAAGCTCCAACTGGCTCATATGTGATCTCAATGGGACTTAAAACTTAGGTGTTCTGGCTATTTGTACATCACTCCAAGTTTCCTTCATTATTTTTATTATTTCTAAATCTAAATGAGTTTATTGGTGAATTTGTTACAAGAAAAATGGCATTAATCTCAGATTGAATGACTAGTCTGAAATATACCACCTTTTAATATATTTACCACCTGTTTCTGGAGTTTTTAAAATAACTTTTGAAAAATGACTCTGGGTGTGATTTAGCATCCAAATAAATGTGTAATATTCTGTAGATATCTCAGAAAGAAGTTCTGAAAAATATAAATAATTCCTTCCAGTTTCACAAATGGAAATAAAATGAATTGGGACATTTAGGAAGACCATGGTTCTTCCCCTAAGCCATTAGATCTACAAGGAGTATTAGCCTAAGCAGAAAGTACATCACCAAAGTCTTGGAAGAGAAAAAAGAAGAAAAGATATGATAAATCACCATAAACCAATGTGACCTTGGGAAGAGCGATCTGCTTGTAAGATACAAGGGGAAATGATTCTTTTGGCCCCTAGATGATTTTTCATATGTGTGTCCTGAGGTACAAAAGAAGTCATTAGCAATTTGGATACAGACAGTTCTGCTATAATGGGATATAAATCACTATGCTATGGACAATGCAGACAGGGCAGACAATGGACAGAGTGGAAATATGCAAATGGGAGTGGACATCAGAAAGGTTATACCTTGTAAGTTATTGTGAAGTGGGACAGTTTTATTAGTTATCTCATTATTTCTTTTTCTCTTAGCTTTTACATGGAAATATTTGCTTTCAAAGGTCATATTTGTCCTTCATTCTTGAAGAGGACTATGACATGAAGATGATGACATGACTTGCAGCTGACTTTGATTTGAGTGAGGGAAGGCTGTGTAAGGTCCCCAACCTCACTTTCTTCTCCAGAGCCATCTGGGTCCAGTGGCCTGATATTCATCAGGACAACTGGAGATGGCCCAGGATGCAATGTGAGACCCTGGCCCTTTTAGGTTAAGGTCTTATCACATTCTCACTTTGAGTGAGATATACCCATTCAATGAGTAGGCTTCTTTAAGTAGTTACTCAAGGGATGGCCCCTTTAATAAAAAAAAAATCAAACTGGGCGGGTAAGACCCTCAGGGTTCCTGGGTAAAAGAGAAACAGTTACTATTTGGTATTTACATTCACTCTGTGCTAGATGGGTAGGGACCTGTTATCCAGTCTGTGCTCCAGAGTGAATTGGGTTTAAGGCTTGGTCTTTGAGCAAGAAATCTAGCCAGTAAACCCAAAGGAAAAAAGGCAGCTTTTGACCATGAAAGTGTACCTTCCCCTGGGTAGAGCACCCCAGGAGAGGAGAAGAAAGGAGAAGAGAAATGGAGAGGAGAGGAGAAGAGAGGAGAGGAGAGGAGAGGAGAGGAGAGGAGAGGAGAGGAGAGGAGAGGAGAGGAGAGGAGAGGAGATAAGATGCTACTCACTCACTGGTTGTGCTTGTCCTTCGTTCTCGAAGAGGACCATGACATGAAGATGATGACATGACTGGCAGTTGACTTTGATTGAGTGAGGGAGGGCTGTGCAAGTTCACCAGCCTCACTTTCTTTTCCCGCTTCCAAAGTATAAACAAAAATATACTAAATTCCTCCCCCAGCACTAGGAGGCATAATCCTTCTCCCCGGCTTCCCAGGCTCCTTATACCATCTCAGTCCTGGGAGGGAAGGGGATTAGGTTCACAGCTTCCTATAGAGTACCAGGGCTAGTTTCAAGTCTTAAACTCCTCTTGGGTTCAAGTTCCAGGCATTCTGATTTCTCAGGGTTTCCTTGCTAGGCTGTCCGGCTGCACCATCTATAATTGTGGCTTCAAAGTTGTCATGCTTCAGCTCCTGAGTGCCATGGGGATCATCTCCAGCACCTGAAATTAAGGAAGTCAAACAACACAGAACAGAAATACTCTCCCTTTTTCTGAGAGAGAGAGGGAGAGAGAGAGAGAGAGAGAGAGAGAGAGAGAGAGAGAGAGAGAGAGAGAGAGAGAGAGAGAGAGAGAGAGAGAACACAGAAGGAAAGCCTTCCTGTCTTACTAGTTCAGTTTATAACGTCCATGTCGTGGTTGAAATAGGATCTCCATCCTCTGAGCAGCACAGGAAAGAGAGCAGCGGAAAGAGATTCTCTCTTGCTGTTTCTTTAAGAAAAAAATCATGCAGAAACAAAATTCACCTTATGCTCAAAATGTTCCAATTACATCAATTACAATGGCTCAAAATGGTGTTTCCAAACCATGTATTATAGCAGAACTGATTGTACTCTGGTCTGCAGTAAACACACTTTGACGAGGCAGATACTGAGAATTGTGCTCTTCCCTTACTGACTATAGTCTAAGAAAGCTGTTCCCCTTGGAAAGGGAACATTTGCCATCTGCTGGTCCTCTAGTCCAAGGAAAACCTCTTGTGTGTAAGGACTAGTGCCTCCAGGCAGAGCCAGGAAGAGATGTGAAAGAGACTTGTGAAATGGAATGGCCTCCACCTGTTGGGAGCTCAAGAAAGTTGTATGAAGTTGTACAAAGCAGAATTATTAGAAGAAACTTTTGAGAGAAAGTTGTAATCTATGATATCTGCTCAGAGCATCTGGATACAAGAGCAATGAGAGAAAACAACATCATGAGGAATCATAGAAAGGATCACCAGTGTAGAGAAGCACCTCCAGAACCACCCCACCCCCCAAAACACACACACAAACCTTACTCAGTACAGTAATATAGGTCACTAAGGCCAAATAGGCTTCTGGGAAGAGTCTTGTTCATGGTTGAATATTATTTTATTTTCTATGGGCTGTGATAAGATTTCTGACTTGTCATTAGCCTTAAATAAATCTGTCCATACTGTGAGCTTTGTGAGCCTCTATGCTCATAATAGAAGTTGGCGATTACACCCAGATCTTTTGAGGGGTAGAAAAGGAGCAAGTCAGAGAAGTGAGTTTTTCAAAGTACCTTAGGTCCTACGGGATGGCTCATAATGGAGGTGGGGTGGGGGAGGGGACCACAGTGGAGAGGGGAAAAGAGCAAGCAGAGTACTGAATTAGTAGTTGTGGAGATAATGTATTCACCTTTACCACAAATGAGCCACATGACCAGGCCAAATCACTTTCCTTCTCTGGACCTTAATTTTTTCATCTATCAGTTGAGGTGGGATCACCTCTAAGGTCCCTTCTAGCTCTAATTTTTGCTCCTGTTATCCTTAAGGAGAAGAGCTGTGTCTCATTCATCTCTGCATCTCCCACAGTTGCCTGGCAAAGTTTTGGACTTAGAATCAGAGGATCAGGATTCATATCTAGGCTCCAACACTTACTAGCCTTCTGACACTGGGTATTTTACATCATATCTGTGAGCCCCAGTTTCTTTAATTAAAACTTAAAATACCTCTTTTGCAGGGTTGTTATGATAAAAATACTTTAGAAATATTCAACTGCTACAGAATTGTTCATTTTAATGTTGCCATTCTTGTCATTATAACCTGGGGTTCAAGTCTTATACACATATATGACTCACTTCATTAGTAGAGAGAATGATTATTTCATGCTGTGTGCCTGTGTGAGGAGTAGAGCCTGGAAAAAAAACAGGCTTCCAGAGAGAACAACACATGCAATTTTGTGCTCTGCAGGGGAAGAGACCCTTGGAGATAAATGACTTTGAAAAGCAATAGATATGTAGAAGAACTAGCACCTCCACATTCCTCTGACTCCTAGCTTGCCTCCTAGAGACTTAGAAGAATTTCTCCTTGGGTGAGATCAGAGACTCTCTCTTCTAGTTGAGCTGAGATCACCCACTCTCAGTGGGAGAACTCATCTATCTGTGTTTTGTCTGGTATCTTCTGAATCTGCATAAGTATTCTGATTTCTGTTTTCTTCTTGGATATTTTTTTTTTGCTAGTCACTATTGAGGTGGTCTTTTGTGTAACTAACATTGGGTGGGAAGGGATTCAAGCCTTCATGTATAAATTTGAGACACTCCATTTCCTGTAAGGGATAGCAGTCAGGAAAGTAGCTTAAACCTAAAAATGAAATAATTTCCCTTTGATTAGCAACATTTGGGCAATATTAGCAAATAGATATATTTATAATCTGATGTCCTCTCTCTGGGGAGAGCAGAAAGGTTCAGCTGTGGCTTCAGTCTCTTATTCTTCTTGGAGATGATTGGATAAGATTTCAATGATACCTGTCAAAGACTCCCTTTGAACTGGATTTAGACAATCCATGTGAACATGTGTCTTATCTACATGGGCAACGTATACCTTATATTTATCATAACTATTAGGTATACCACAAGGTCTCTGGCTGTAAAACTCTATGAAATTTTTAAATATCACATATACACATACATGTGTGTGTATACATATATATATATATATGCTTTTAAAAATGCAAACATTACTTTTTTTTATTAAGGTGTTAGAAAAAATGCCTCTCTGCTTAGTTGCCTTAGTTTTACCTTAGGAAATTCCAAACAACTCATAATATGCAATCAGAGCAATGAAATATCTATAAGTTCTATGAGCTCTTGGCTAGAATTCTTATCAGATAAGAACTAATCCCTTATGTTCTACTTGATCTGAATCCAAAGAACTCAATACCCTAAAATACCATTAACTGTTTCAATATTCCAGATGAATCTTCAGGGGAAATATGAGATCTGTATCTGGACATTTAATTGGCCTTTTGATTTGTGGTTTAATAATAAGCCTCCTTTTCTTCATCTCCTTCACTCCCTTTCCCTTTTTCTTTCCCTGTTTTCCTCTCTTTCCCTCTCTACTGCTCTATCTCTTGCCCCTTCTTCTTCCCTCTTTTTCTTTCTCTACTTTGCTATAAACCAGCTCTTTCATTTGCTCACAGTCTTGTCTTACACACGCACACACACACACACTCACACTCTATGACGAGGGCTGGAAAGGGGGTTGGGATGGATGAAATTCCGAAATCCCCCAAAGACCTGAGTACAGGGGCAGGTTGTGGGCCACTTGGAATGAATTCATGGACTCAAGCATTCTTGAAGTCAAGGTAAAGATTTATTATGCTTTTCAGAAGTCAAGAGTTCTTAGAGAACCTGCAATCTGAATGGGGTACACATAAAGTTTAAATGGTTTATGGTCTATAGTATAACATATGCCAAGTCTGCTGACTAGGTGATTCAGGGCAGGATTAAGGAGTAGTTAGTTCTTAAAGGAACATGCACTTTTAGTATCTACTGGGCAGGTATTTTACCCAGAGTTCATCTGAAAAGAGCCCAAGAAGGGGCTACATAGAGGTGTGGTCTTAGTCCTGAAAGGTCACTAAGTCAACTAATGGTCAGGACTGATTAAGTAATACCAGGCTGCTCTCATCAATGTCTTCTTAGACAAGGTAAATGTAAGGGAGTATACATATGTCTAAGTCTAGGATATATATGATTGGTCAGTGAGTAGTAGGTGTCGTTATGACCCAGTATACAGTCAGTTCAGCCAATACACAGCTGGTTCAAACTAATAAATTCTATAGGTACACCTGGTTACTCTAACAGGAAGAGAGATAAAAATTTTGCTAGGTCAGGCTGTTCTTGGGCTGGGGAGATCTGCCCGGGATAGAGTTTTGAGACTAGGGAGAAATGTGATTTTTAGAGAGAAATATGATGTTGGAATTGGGGTCCAAGCACAGGCACCTAAGTACTCCATCATATAGGTCTCCCTACCACCTCCAGAATAAAATATTATATTCAATTCAACAAACATTTATTGATAATAGTTATTTCTTTAATGCTTAATGATTTATAAGTCAATCAATAAGCATTTATTGTATATAATATGTTCCAAGCACTGTGACAAATCCTGGGAAAACAAAGACAAAATTGGAACAGTTCCCTCTATTAAAGAGCTTAATTACATTCTGCCAGGGGAAATATCAAATATGTATATGCAAGTAGTGGTATGCTGATAAATGTTTAACAATCAGCTCACCAAAAAAAGGGTTGATGACAGATTTTTAAAACTTAATTTGTGTTATTAACATTTCCCCATCACTTTCTTAAATCTAGATAATTAACAAATAATAAATAAAGCCCTGATTTGTATCATTTGCTGATTTCCCAGATGTAAACATTCACAGTGAAATTTTAACAGTTGATGTTCCTATATGAGCTACATAGTAACTATAATGAATAAATACCAGGTAAAACAAAATGAATACATAGTAATGTTAGGGGGCACCAGAAGCGAGAGAGAAGCAGCACTGAGCCATTTCGAGGGAAGCTAGGGATTCTAAGAGGCTGGAAGTGCTTTCTCAGGTAAGAGGGATGGCTTGTACAAAACAGAGAGACTGGAGATGGAATGTTATGTGGAAGAGACAGTCAGGAGGCAGGTTTGGCTGGAATATAGACTATGTGAAGGGGAGTATGCCTGACAAGGTAGGCTGGAGGTAGAATATGAAGGACTTTAGATATCAATCATAGCAATTTATATTTTATCCTAAAAGCAAGAGGGAGCCCCTGGAGCCTCTTGATCAGGAGAAGGGAAGGGAATAGGCATTTATACAGCATCTACTATGTGCCAGGCAATATATTAAGCACTTAATATTATCAAAGTTCAGCAGAGGGGTGACATGGTCAGATCTTTGCTTTAGGGATATCACTTCAGCAGCCATGTAGAGAAAGGGTTGGAAAGGGAAGTGAGTAGATGTAGGAACTAGGAAGCTATTGCGATAGTCCAGGTCAGATGTGAGGTTTATATGTATTCAAATCATCAAAGTTTATTAGGTGCCTATTATGTATACATTCTATGCTATATGTAGGGGATGTAAATTGAAGAAGGAAGCAATTCCTGCACTCAAAGAATTTACATTCTTCTCTGGGGTTTTGATAAACATAAATAAATACAGGTAAAGGATAGAAAGATTATTAGCAACTGGGGAAGATGATGGAGGAAGTGGCACCTGAAACAAAGAAAATAAGATCCACATATACAAAATCATTCATAGTAATACTTTTTGTTATAGCAAAGTATATACCCACAAATTGAGATTTTTTAAAAACAAATTATGTGTGTGAATATAATGGAATAGTATTATACTGTAAGAAATAAAGAAAGATATGGATTCAGAGAAACCTGGGAAGACTTGTGTGAATTGATGCAGTCAAGTGAGAAAAACTAGGAGGAGAACTTGTACAAGGATAATATTAACATAAAGGAAAACTTTGAAAGAATATAGAACTCTGATCAGCACAAGGACCAGTCATCTTGGCAAAGAAGTGATAGAGCAGAGATATAGAATTTTATACTTATGTGTGTATATATCTAGAGATAGAGATATATACATATACCTGTATATACATATACATACAAGATGACAAGCACAGGCATATTACATGTACATATATGATATGTTTACACTTGACATTTACTCTACACACATACATTCAGATTTGGCCAATGTGTGAATCTGTTTTGCTTGACTATACTGACTTGTTAGAGGCAGCAGCATAGTATAATGGATAGATCCAAGTTCAAGTCCTGCTTCTGCCACATGCTGGGCAAGTCACTTTATCTTTCAGAGCTACTGACAACTCTCTAAGACTATAAATTGTAGAGAAGCTACTCACTTACATCAGCAGAAGCAGCTTCCTCAGCTTCATCAGAGAATTTCTCATCCCAATGGAATTACAGGTCTAGTCCCTATTTCCTACTTGTTACTGATGAGGAAAAGGAATTGTAGGGGAAGTATTTAAAGGATGTGGTCATGATGAAGGAAAGAAAGAAAAAGGAAAATAAAGTCAGTGAGCATTTAAAAATAGAAGGCGGCATAAATAAGCAGGGCAATTTTCTTGCTATCATGTTAATTTTAATCTGCACTTAAAAAAAAACTACATGTTCAAAACTTCATATCCAATCCTCTTTTTCCATTCTTCTTTAGATATTGAAATGTTCCTGTTTGCTAATATTTAAGTTCAAAATAAAAAAAGAGGAGCAGCTAGGTGGCTCAAAGGATAGAGAACCAGCCCAAGAGTCAGGAGGACCTGAGTTAAAATCTGGCCTCAGACACTTACTAGCTGTGTGACTCTGGGCAAGTCATTTAACCCCAACTGCCTCAAAAAAAAAAGAAAGAAAGAAAAGAAAAAGTCTTAATAACCAAAGTAAGAATCTTAAAAGTGGAAATGAGTGATAGAGTCTTTTCCTGGTATAATGAAAAGAATGAAAGTGGAAGCTGTATATGAAGTTCAGAAAATAAGGAAGTGGTCCTGTTTGGCTGAAGCATTGCATGTGTGAAGGGAAGCTATGGGGTACACCAATACTGAAGGGATGGAGAATTAATGATGAGCCAGCAAAAAAGATGGGGAGAAGGAGAACCTGGAAAGAGTAAATTTGTCTCAGAAGCGAAAGGAGAAGAGAATTTCCAGGAAGAGGGGGCTGTTGACAGAATCAAAAGCTATAAGAAGTCAAGGAGGATGAAGCCTAGGAAAGACTACTAGATTTGGCAATGAAGAGCTACCGCTAGCCTTGGAGAGATGGCAAGGGGTTGAAGGGGTTGAGGGGTAGGTGGGTTTTAAGGAAGTGGAGAAAAAGTGACAAGTCTTTCTGGCATTTTCCAAAGACAGGCAGTAGAGAAAAAAAATAGTAGCTTGGGGGAGAGGGCAGGGTTCTTTAACTGAGAGAAGATCTAAGAATGTTCTGAAACAGTACAGAAAAAGATAGTAGATAAAGACTAAAAATGGAAGACATGGAGGGAATGATCCATGAGATAAATTCCAGGAAGAGACAAGAAGTGATATCAATGGCCAAGGAGAGTTTACCCATAGCCATTAACTTATTTAATCCTTGAAACCACTGTATGAAATAGGCAGTACAAGTATTATTATCCCCATTTTATAAATTAGGAAACTGTGGCTCAGAGAGATTAAACTGTGCAAGATCACACAGGGAGCAAATACCAGAGCTGGGATTCACACCCAGTTTTGCTTACACTCATGCCATTTACTTGCCACTACAACTAAGAATAAAGGAGGTCCCATTATTTGCCCAGGGCAGCTAGGTGCCAGTGGAGATAGTCAGGCCTGGAGGCAGGAAGACTCATTTTTGTGAGTTCAAATCTAGTCTCAGAAACTTATTAGCTCTGTGACTCTGGGCAATATCTTTGCCAAAAAGATTCCAAATGGCATCACAATGAGTGGGACACAACTGAAAACATCTGAACAAAACATTATTTACCCAAGGACATCAAGGGAGTTAATGACAGAGCTGAGACCAGAGGCCAGGCCTTGTGATTAACAAGCCAGACCAGAGTCATGTTTTTTCACATAGAGCTTTTGTTTTTGACAGAATTTCTTCTACTTCATTAAGGTAAGTCAACTAGCATTCAATCAGCTAGTTAACTAGCATTTAACAAGTACCTACTATGTGCCAGGCACTGTGCTAAGTGCTGGGGAGACACAGAAAGGCAAGGTAGTCCTGGCTCTCACAGTTTAATGGGGAAAACACCATTGAAACAACTACATATGTTAAGGCTCTTTGCTATTATTTGAAATGTAGCCATAACCAATAGCAAATGAGATTATCACCAGTTCTTTCTGAGTTCAAAAGAGTAAATGCTCTTTAAAGTGTCCTAGTTTTTCCCTTGTTGCAGCTAAGTGGTACAGGGGATAGAGAACACAACAGTTTTCTCTTGCATTATGTATTAGAGGAAATTATCTTTGTATGAATTATGAGGTTTCCCAACATCTGAATGTACACTACTCTTGTTAGTAAATTAAATGATCTTAGATTTGGATTTTTAAATATCAATACATCAGTTGATCAATGGTAATGTTTTAGTGTTGGTAGTTGGAGGGGAAAAAAAATATCAAAATTGCCTCAGACATTTTAATACCACTGTCACTTCCTATAGTTTCCTGGCTATGGCCCTTCTTCCTGACTATCCCCATCCCACTGGAAACTTGGACTCCACCACTGACACTGACTGTTTCTGATAGGTGCCTTTTGCCTATCCTGTTGGAAACCACTGATGGCCATATCACTTCCACTCTTCCTTCAGTCTCCCTACCATACCCCCATCATTTCCCACGTCGCTCTATATTGTCTTCCTTCTTTAGAATGGAAGCTGTTTGAGTACAGGGACTGTCATGTTTGCTTTTATTTGTACAGTGTCTGACAGATAGTAAACACTTCATGAATGCTCTGTCTTTATCTTGTAGCAGCTAGATGGTGCAGTAGATAGTGTGCTGGGCCTGAGTCAGGAAAACTCTTCTTTGTGAATTCAAATATTACCTCAGACACTAACTGTGTGATCCTGGGCAAGCCACTGAACCCTGTTTGCCTCAATTTCCTCATCTGTAAAATGAACTGGAGAAGGAAATGGCAAATCATTCCAGTATTTTTGCCAAGAAAACCCCAAATGGGGTCATAAAGTCAGAGGTGATTGAAAAATGAATGAACAACAATCTTTATCTAAAGCTTTCTAGAATTATAAAACTTGAAGGAACCTTAGACCACATGACATTAGAACAGAAAATATAGAGTATTTGAAATGGAAGAGGTTTTAGAACATACAATGCCAGATCAGGAAAAAAAGACTTTGGGACAAGGAAAAGAATATGATAGCTGGGAGGGGCTTCTAAACATAGTATGGAAACTCTAGATCAGCATATCCAACCTCTTAATTTTACAGATGAGGAGATGGCTTCTAAAGAGTGGTGGTTTAGTGGTTTGTCCAAAGGTAAGCATTTTGTAAATGATAGAATAGGAACTCCAACTGATTTTTCTGTTGACAAATCTGGTGTTCTTTTCCTGTACTTACTGAGGTTATTTTTCATGGATGTAGTTGAGTTTTCTCCCCAGTTCTGATTTCTGCTCCTTAGTTTACAGCCTCAGTAAGCTTTCCTTGCAGGGGCAAGGAATTAGGAAACATGAGTTATCATCCCAGCTGTGCAGGTCACTTGGCTTGTTTTTGCCTCCAGTAATATCTGCTCTATCTAACCTCCTGTGGTTTTAGAATTAAATTAGATAATATGAGTAAAAATACTTTTACTATCATAATCAGTCAACAGGCATTTATTAAAGGGTGTCAGGTACTCTAGGTGCTGGGGACACAAATGCAAAAATGAAATAGTCCCTTCTTTCTTTCCCTTGTACGAGATACTTCTCTGACCACCACCCTTTTTCACGTACAGGTAAAGTATAATAGCTCGCTAAATATTCTAACTTCCTTATTGAAATGGGTAGTAATTAGGAGCCAGGAATTCTGGTCAATGTCTATTTACCCACTATCCTCTAAAACTACTTTTAGAATCACAGAATCTCAGTATCGAAGGGACGTTAGAGCTCATGGTATCTAGAGCTGGAAAGGACTATAGACATTAATTAACACCCTTCTTTTATATAAGGAAACAGTTCCTGGCACATAGTAGGAGCTTAACAAATGTTGGCTGACTTGACTGAAGCCCAGAGAAATTGGAAAATGCCCAAGTTTACATAGCTCTAGGTAGCAGAGCCAGATTAAAGCCCATATCTAATGCTTTCCCCCATAACATCTAGTCCAATCTCCATTAAGCGTAATAATCCCCTTAATGTGATCTTTGGGAGCTCCATTCAGTTTTAATCCAGTTTTGATTAAATACGTTCATAACAGAGAACTCACTACTTCCCAAGGAAGCCTGGTTATCCTTGTGCCAATTTCCAAGTGATTAAGAATAAATACTTTTCCACCTGGGCTCTAACATCAGAAGCTTAACAGTATAACATTTGAAGTCTGTGGAAGTAATTGTGGCTATTGGCTTTGGGGTGAGGAGCTGGTGGGGAGAGGCAGCATGGGAATAGTAGAAAGAGAATCAGACCTAGAATCAAAAAGGTTTGGGTTGGAATCTTGACTCCAGCACCTTCTCATTTGCAATGTGGCTATCCTTGGGACTTTCAGTCAGTCTCTTAACCTCTTAAAGTCTCAAGTTCTTTATCAGTAATGTAGATAATAATACCTGAAATACCTTTCTTACAGGCTGTTTATGAGAATTAAATGAGATAAGATATATATAGCACTTTGCAAACAGTAACACACTATGGAAATGCAAATTATTATTAGTCAAATTCATGGGCTAAAAGGACTAAATAATAAATCTATCCTATATATGGATATATAACATATACATGTACACATACACATATATAGACAGAGAGAGAGAGAAGAAGGGAGGGAAAGAGTCTCTTTTTTCTTTCAGATGTCTTTTATTGTCCTTGGTAATTGAAGATTATGAGAATACTGATGGAATTACCCACTAGGCTAGCTGAGTCATAACTCACTAATTCTAATCTATACCCAAATCACTTAGGCTCTTTTTGCTTTAGTTTCTTCATTTGCAAAATAAGGATAATTACCTCACAAAATTGTTGTGAGGAAAGCATTTTATAAACCATAAAATTCTATATAAATGCAAGTTAGTCATGTTGTTATGGGAAACAGCATGGCATAGTAGATAAAGTACTGGGATTGGCACCAGGAAGATCTGGTTCAAGCCCTGACTCTGTTTACCAAATATGTAAAAAAGCTGTAATCGTATAACATAAATATCTAATATCATTACTTTTAAAAATTATATTTTGAAGAAGATAGAAACACCAGTTGTAAGTCATTCACTAAATTGCACTGAGCCTTGACTTTCTTATCTGCAAAATGAGGATAATAACCATATAGTATTGTGTGAATTGATTGATATAATGTATGGAAAAAATTACATAAATGTCAATTATTATTGCTGTTATTTACCGAAAACTTCCAATGGAATCTGATGGTGGATAGAAAAGAATACCATCCTACTTTTTTTAGGGTAGGAGGTACAAACAGATTGAAGAAGTAGCATGGTTAGGTAGGAAAAGCATCATTATTTTGCAATTAAGTGACCTTGATTCAAGTCCTGTCTCTGATATTTATAAGCTATAAGATCTTGAGCAAGTTATGTAACTCTCTGAGCCTCAATTTATTTATCTGTGAAGGAGAGATAAGATTGGCATTACCTACTTTACAGGGTTATTGCAAGGCGAGTGCTATAAAAATGTGAGATGTTTTCTGAAGGGTGAATTTATTATTGCATAGTAGGAATTTCCATAAGGAAAGCATGAAGGAGATAATGTAACTAACAGTCTCCAAAAAAGACTTGTTATTTTTGAAGGTCTTCATTTAGATAACAAAGTGGAAGAAGCTTTGCTAACATCATCTGAGAACACATGAATGCATTATTAAAATCTGGATAGTTTAAAAACAAAAGTCCTTATCGTTGGCAGGAAGCTGTAACATTGGACATTTAGGGTAGAGGTTGGATGGCCACTTGTCTGGGATTTGCTACCACTCACACTCTCTAGATAAGCAACTCATATTGGTAGCACTCTCCTTTGAACATACCTGGCAGAGGTCTTACATTTCTTGAATTAATCTGCTGGCATTTGAGGCCAGTAGAATTTGTCCAGAACTCCATGATGCCATGCTCAAAGTGAGAGTGTTATACCTTGCTACACATGCTGGGGATACTGAGCCTCAAGTGGAAGTCTTGATGGAATCAGCATGCAACATTCTTGGTACAATTCTACAATGCTAGCAGGTACAACACAACAAGCTTTATTCCATATATGTTGTTTGGGAGGGTCCACTATGCCACGTAGCTGTCTGAAAATTGCAAGGAGTTGCAGGAAAAAAAACTAGAGGGCAGGCTTCACTGGAAAAAAAACCCCAAATAGAAAAAAAAAACCATAGGGCTGTGTAACCAGTGGGTAATTACTAAAACAAGATCAGTGGATTGACTTGTATCATAAAAGAGGTAAGCCTAGTTACAAAGAAACTTTGGGATCTTTACTGGTAATACTCCTTATACACTTACCAGCTATGTGACTCTGGAAAAATTATTTAAGTTCTCTGTGCCTCAACTTCCTAATTTGTAAAAGTTAGAAGATTGAAACTCAGCGTACCTATGAAGATCCCCTCTAGCTCCAAATGAACATGACATAGAGCTTGGAGCTGTACATTTTACTCAGTTTTTGAGACACTCCCCCTTGTGGACAATGATATACAATACTTGACTAAATTTATTTTTAACATTTGGTACTAATCCCAAGGCAGAATCTAGCCTGGAACTGTGTTTCCTAATATATTTCTAGAAATCATAAAATATGAGGATGGAATGGGCCTTAGAGATTATCTAGTCCACTCATGTCAAACAAATAGAAATGGATCCCTGCCAACCACATAGTGCCTTAGAGAATCACAAATTAACATCATCTACATTAGATTATATTTTTGTTATCTGGTTCAGGCCTCACTAAAGAGTTTTGAAGGCTAGACCCATTTGACACCTCTGATTCTAGTCCAAACCTATTATTTTATAGAGAGGAAAACTGAGGTCTGGAAAGCTTATATGACTTGTCCACAGTTGTGTAAAGCAGTAAGCCAAGCCAATATTTGAATGTAGGTCCTTGGGCTCTAAATGCAATGATCTGTCTACTATATGACAAAACCCTTGAATACAGGCCAGAAACAAAGAGAAAGGAGATGAGGTGGCTGATTGAAGGAAATTTGACCTAAAAATAGATGCACAAGTCAGGTATACATAGTGAAATAAAGGCAGTCTCCAACTGAAATACAAAAGGCTTGTCTGTGAAAAATGGTTCTGGGATAGTTGGAATGTGAAGACTTTATTATGAATAATAACTAAATCTGTTCTTGAAATCATGAGTTCATCGAACTTTGAGAATGACTGACCAAAAGAGGGATCCTTAAGTGTTGGAAGTGGCATAAAGAGCAGTTGTTGCAAGCTGAATTTTCTTTTCAAAAATAATTATACTTTAACATTCATTTTTTAAAATTTTGAATTCCAAATTTTCTCCCTCCCTTGCACCCCTCCCCTATCTATTGAGAAGGCAAGCAATATGACATCAATATGTGAATTCATGCAAAATATATTTCCATATTAGTCATGTTGCAAAAAAAAAAGCAAGAAAAATAAAGTGAAAAAAGTATGCTTCAAACTGTACTCTGAATTCATCAGTTCTCTGGAGTTGAATAGCATTTTTCATTGTGATTCCTTTGGAGTTGTCTTGGCTCATTGTATTGATCAGAGTAGCGAAATCTTTCGCAGTTGATCATCATTACAATATTAGTGTTACGTGTTCTCTTGCTTCTGCTCACTTCATTTTGTATCAGTTCATATTAGTCTTCTCAGATTTTTCTGAAACCATCCCTCTCATCATTTCTTATTGCACAATGGTATCCCATCACAACCATATACCACTTGTTCAACTATTCCCCAATTGATGGGCACCCCCTCAATGTCCAATTGTTTGCTACCACAGAAAGAGCTGCTATATTTTTGTACCTATGAGTCCTGCTCACTTTTCTTTGATTAGTAGCTGTATTACTGGTTCAAAGGGTATCATGCTGAATTTGCAATAATCAGAATCATCAAATTATAGATTGGAGCTGGATGAAACCTTAGAATATAGCATCGGTTCTTAGAATGTAGAATGTAAGAGCTAGAAAAGAAATTAAAACAAAGAGTTACAGAACATGGAACAATGGAAATTAAAACTAGAATGAACCCTAGAAATCATGTAGTCTAACCCTATTATTCTATTAATGTGAAAACTGAGAGCCAGAGTAATAAAATGACCAAAACATGATCACATAGCTAATGAGCAGCAAGAGTTGAGATTAGAATCCAGGTTTTCTAACTTATCAGACTGTATTCTCCCTTGTTTTGAGATCTAACACATATCAATAAACATATGTACACTTCAAAATGATAGATTTTTTTCTTACCATTGTCTTCTCCAAAGTGTCTGAGCCCTGCTGTTTATTTAGTATTTTGTAAAATGTAGTATTGGAACAATGTCTGTAAAAGAGCAATTTGTGACCTCAGAGTTAGAGTACATGTTACTGACAATTTACTAAAAATAATAGTTGTTGACAACAAAGTTCTCCATGTGGTAATGTCTGCAAATGACATTGTGCAGATTCCATCAAGTCCCAGACCACTAAAACGCCTCTTCACTGTGATTCAAGGTCATGCAGAAGAGACTAGGACTAGCCATCCACACAAATAAAACCAAATGGATGAAGACTGAATATTGTCAGATTTATGATGGGTAGGGACCTTTTGCTGTTCTCAAGCTCATACCATCTGTACCACTGCCTCCACTTTCTTTCCCTTGTGGAGAATATAGGAGCTCAGAAACTGAAGATACTGATAAGTGGCATGATTAGATTTGACCAGTTATCTCTTGTTGCTTCTAAACTGGAATCACTGCAGCTAGATAGCTGTGAGTGAGGATACTCACAACTGGATCCCACCCAGATCTTCACATTCTGAGTTTAACAATTGTAGGGGGAAATCCTACCCTAGGATCTTTCAAACCAGCAGGATCTCTATAGCCCACACCCTTCTTATTTCCAGTCATGCTTCCTTATATGGTAAATGATTACCATTTCACAAACACTTCTCTCTCTCTCTCTCTCTCTCTCTCTCTCTCTCTCTCTCTCTCTCTCTCTCTCTCTCTCTCTCTCTCTCTCTCTCTCTCTCTCTCTCTCTCTCTCACATTGTCTGTTTCTTTCCTACCCCCACCACCCTTTTAAGCATTTTGTGATTCTGTAAGATCTCCCTTAGACTTCTACTGAGGGAGAAAAGAGGATTTATTTCCATCTTCCCCCTCCCTAGCAACACCTAAAGTGGCACATGGCCATGAATACATGTGTTTTCCTGAGAATCAGTCTTGTCTCTGGTGGCTTCTTCTGCTTTGTGTTTCTTCCTAAGCATTGTAACTGAACAGCTATGCTGTATGAGATGTTTCCAGCCTTGATGAGCTCAGGACTTCAGGAATTGGTGCTGGCTACACAGAAAGAGGTGCTACACTCAAGGGTGTGCTGGTTGGAGCCAGATCCTACAAGCTTCAGAGAGTCAATTATGAGCATTTATGCCTCAGAAATCAGCAAATACTACAAATTAGGACTTGATTTATTGTTTTGCTGATTATCTATACTTAAGTGATAGAGAAAATGTTAATAAGATGTTATTAAAAATATTTCTAAATCACTAAAAATATTTCATCAATAGATTTTTTTTTCCTTCTGAAGAACTAGTTGTTAAACATTTACCACTTGCTCAACTACACCTTCCTCAGGCTAAGATGACTACCATATGGAGGATGTGCCTTGCACAGCTGACTAGCCCGAAGACATAGACTTTGAATGAGTTCTTTAATGGTAAAAACTCAGGTGAAAGTGAAATTTATTTAAGTCCCCAAAATCTCCTAGACCAGGGGTGGGGAACCTGTGGTGTCTAGGCCACATGAGGCTTTCTAGGTGCTTCAGTAAGGCCTTTTGACTGAGTCCAAGTTTTACAGAACAAATCCTTTTATTAAAGGGATTTGTTCTGTGAAGTTTGGGTTGTCAAAGGGCTGCACTTGAGGACCTAGAGGGCCATGTTGGGCCTCAAGACCAAAGGTTCCTCTCCCCTGACCTAGACCTCTTTATTACCCAGGAGAATATAATAAAGGTGATAGGTTTCTATGGGTTCCTTGAGTGCCTCACATGTTTTCTGAATCTGTTTATGGGTATCTGTGAGTCTTTGTTACTGTTTACAGTTTGATGGTTTAAGTATTTGTTAATGCATCCTAATAAGTCTTTTGTCTTTAAGCATTTCTTTTGTGGTGGAATAAATAAATAGCTATCTTATTCCTGATATCTACTACTTTATATATTCAGTACCTTTCTTGAAGGATCTTTTAATCCCTTTTGGGATTAGAGATCCTAGCATGAGGCATTCCAAACATTGTTTGAGAGATTATTTCCCCAGTTTTACTCTGGTTTGGGATTGTAATGAGACACAGAGGCCAAGAAAAGTCTGATACCTTCTCTAGTGGCAATCTTTCCTCCAGATATGAACCTGGTCTTCATGAGCCTAGAGCTGAAGCTCCTTGGTGAGAAGACAGCAACCTCTCCCTGGACTGTGAGTCTTATACTTAAAATGCAATGGAAATGAAGCACGGTATAGTGGATTCAATCCTGCCTTTGACAGGGTTAACTATCCTGGTAAGCAAGGGAAAGTCAATTAACATTTCTAAGTGTACTCATCTCTAAAATAGAGATATTATTTCTCTTCCTACTTTACAGGATTGCCGTGAGACTCAAAATAAACTAATACATGTAATGTGTATTCACAAACTTTATAGGTTATATAGATGCCAGTTATGGTTATTATGAATTTTACCCCTGTCTTGTAAGTACTCTCTGGAGAACAGACACTAAAACAGACATGATTCCAGTATTCATCAGTTGACCACATCTTTTAAAGTTGGCTTTCTGGGTGAAAGAAGCTAGAATGAACAGCCATTCTGGTTCCTTACCATGTAGATAGAAAAGCAGGCATTTGATCTCAAGATGCTGGCTCCCCTACTTCTTCTTCTGGGACCAGAAGAGCTCTAGTTGTAGAATACTGGTGTTAAAGGATAAGGAGCACTCTGCCTTCCCTTCCCATCAAGAACTGATATGACAGGTATGATGAGAACGTCATGAAGCTGAAGAGAACTTGGCATTTCCCATCATTTTAGGCAGTTAGGTGGTGAAGTGTATAGAGCACCAAGTCTGGAGTCAGGAACTGTTCATTTATTTCAGTCATGTCCTGGCTCTTTGTGACCCTATTTGGGGTTTTCTTGGTAGAGAGTCAGGGAATCAGGAAGACCTGAATTTAAATCTAACTTTAGACACTAACTAGCTATGTGATCCAGGGCAAGTCACTTAACTACTGTTTACCTCAGTTTCCTCATGTGTAAAATCAGAATAATAATAAGCACCTACCCAAGAGGTGAAAAGTTTAGCACAGTGCTTGACACATAGTAGGTGTTATAATAAATGTTAGCTATTTGAGAATGAAGGACAAACAACAGTCATCACCAGTATTATTATTGTTACTTGCCAGTTAAAGAGGGATTAGCTCAAAACTCACAGGTGAGCAGTTACCAAAAGAAATGGATTAATGTAAAATGGCCAAGTTGAATAATTTAGGTGGAGAGAAGGAAAAAAAATGCAAACACTTCCCCCTAAAGAAAAGTTGTACTTTTTATGGTTTTTTGTTCTTACTGTGTTTTTACTTAATAGTATTAAATTTTTTTTCCAAATTACACATAAAGATAGTTTTCAACATTCATTTTTGTAAGATTTTGAGTTCCAAATCTTTCTCCCTCCTTCCCCCCCTTTACCCTTCCCCAAGACAGCAAACAATCTGAAACAAGTTATACATATACAATTATGTTAAATATATTTCCACATTAGTCATATTGAGAAAGAAGAATCAGAACAAAAGAAAAAAAAAACATGAGAAAGAAGAAAACCTCAAAAAAGTGAAAACAGTATGCTTTGGATCTGCATTCATACTCCGTAGTTCTTTCTTTGGTTGTGGATAGCATTTTTCATCATGAGTCTTTTGGAATTGTCTTGGATCATTGTATTGCTGAGAAGCACGAAGTCAATTATAATTGATCATTGCATAATGTTGCTGTTGCTGTGTACAATGTTCTGGTTCTGCTCACTTCACTTTGCATCAGTTCATATAAGTCTTTCCAGGTTTTTCTGAAATCCTCCTTCTCATCATTTCTTATAGCACAATAGTATTCCATTACATTCACATCCCATAGCTTGTTCGGTCATTTCCCAATTTAGAGGCATCCCCACAATTTCCAATTCTTTGTCAGCACAAAAAGAACGGCTACACATCTTTGTACACATGGGTCCTCTTCTCTTGTTTATGATCTAAATGAGATAACTTTACAACTTTAAAGTGTTATATAAATGCTATTATTGTTGTGGCTATTAATCTTCATTAGTCCGATGCTTGAATTTTTCCCTGTGAGAAATGGTTGATTCTGTCCCAATAGTCGCTGTATGAGTTGCCAGCTTGTTCCTTTGCAAATCAGGCATCTCCTTCATTGATCCTTATCCTTTCGTTGTGATCATTTTATCTTCCCCTTTTCATATATAAAAATTTGGTGACCACTAAATCCTTGGAAGGATTAACACTGGCAAGTTTAGAGATCTTGAGAGAGGTTTAGAGGGAAGAAAAAATGGTCAGCTAGGTGGCAATGTGGATAGAATGCTCGGCCAGGAGTCAATCTTCCTGAATTCAAATCTGGCCTAGCTGTGTGACTTTGGACAAGTCATTTCCCCATTTACCTTGGCTTTCTCATTTGCAAAATGAGCTGGAAAAGGAAATAGCAAACCATTCCACTATCTCTGCGAAGAAAACCCCAAGTAGGGTCATAAAGAGTCAGACATGACTGAAACGACCAAACAACAACAAAGAGGGTAGACAGATACATCCCCAAGAAGCTGAAGTGAGGACAGGAAGAGCAGAGCTGACTGTTTAGAAGTCCCAAACACAGTGAAAACACTTGGAAATCATATCTCACCTCCTCTCACCTCATCAAAGGAAAATATATATATCCACTAAATGTAACAGGTGCAAACCAACTTCTCTATATATTCCTTACATGTGGAAGCTTCCCTTTTCAATGTTACATTATTATTAGAGGTATTTCCATTCAAAAAGTTCTGGCAGTTGAATGATAAATCTTCAGACACATTAAACAACAACAGTAATAATAAAAACCCAAAGCTAGTTAGTCTGAGCCAGTCACTGAAGCTCCCAGATAGCTCTGGTTTTACTGTAAAGTTTTTGGTTTTTTTAAGCCTCAAGTATCTTTAAGCAATTATTCTGTAACTACACTAAAAGGTATGTTGCTACAGTTTTATGTTTCAAAGCAAAGTCAGAACCAGTTACTAATCAGCATTTGAGCCACTTTTTCTCATGTGGTAATGACTATTCTTTTCTGTATCATTCTTACACATGTATACACATGTGTATGTGTGTACATGTATGTATGTATGTATGTATAATACTCCTGCTTTTTAAAATAATCATTTTTAAAAGTTAGTAAGCAAAAACTTAAGTAAACATTTTTTTGCTCTAGATCTGTGATATCATTTGTTTATAGGTACTCCTGTGAAGAAGGACCCTCAACCAAAGCAGATTCACAAGTTTTCAGAGTTGCCTGGGGCGCTGAAAAAAATTAAATGACACAGGTAACCTGTGTTGCTAATCCATAACAAACATATAAAATAAGGATTAAAATCTTGCAGAAAGCCTTTAGCATTTAACCAAATTTAACCAAAAAATTAGAACCAAATCAAACAAGCCTAAAATGCATTTGTTCTCTCCAAATTCCACTTAATGTTTATATACTTTTATTCAATGTGTAGACATTTCTAGTTCTACAAACCTGTGTGAATCACCTTCATATTTCCTCTTCTTCCACCTTTCCTTGTATTCTTCATCTGATCATTTTCATGGAACTATAAATTCAAAATATGTTAATGTTCCATTGTTTTATTCTACCATTTTCCAGTGGTTAACATAACTAACCATAAATTGCTTCCATTTTAAATTTTTATCTTTTGTTACTACAAATAAAACAGTTGTGTTGTAGTTCCCATTGATAATCTTGGTTAATTTTGACTCTTAATTTTGTCTTATGGGATAGAAGGGAAGGGGCTCCAGCTTCTATAGCTGGCTGAATTAACTCAAAATTTCCCACCCTTTCTATCACATTTTCCATTTCTCTTTCCTAGGCTTTAGACAGTGTTCTGCTCAATGTCAACTTTACCGATAATAGTGTAGAGACTCAAGACTCATTGAATTTCAGTGGTAGAAAGGAAACTTAAAAAATATTAGAGCTGGAGAGATCACCTAGCCCCAAACCCTAATTTTACAGGTAAGGAAACAGACTTTTTCTCAGCGTTTCATGACTACTAAGTAGTGTAAACAGGATAAGAACTCAGGTTTTCTGACTTATATTTAATATTTTACATCCACCATTAACCCATGCCCAATGTGTGCATACTTGTCCTTCACTCTATCCCTTCCTGACTTCTCAATCAAATTTTCCTGGCTCTTTCCATAATCAAGGGAAAGGTTCTTGTCTTGCTCTTCTCACTGTCTCCCAAAGCACCCATAGCACAGGGCTGCACTTAATATCAGTGTTCAATAGACATTCGTTGACTGAATACATCAATCGCCCAGGACTCATTGCCACTATTATACCCCACCCACTTGGGGCATATGTATTCCCCTTACTGTATCATCCAGGTGTGGAAATACTTGTGGACCAGTCCAGAAGCAACTGAGCTTAAAGCATAATTTCACTAACAAATGAAGGTAAAAAGGAACAATCAATCGATCAACATTTATTAATTAATTTGTTTTCAATTTTCCACAATCACTTCCATAGATCTTAGATTTTTTCTCCCTCCCTTCTCCCTTCCTCCCCAAGATGGTGTGCGATCCCATATGGGTTCTACACACACATTCCTACTAAATACATTTTCACCTTAGTCATGTTGCATGGAAGAATTACAATGAATGGGAGAAACCATGAGAAATACCAACCAAAACAAAACAAAAGACAAGAGTAAGTAGTCTGCTTCATTCTGCGATCCACTTCTATAGTTCTTTCTCTGGATGTGGAAAGCATTTTGCCTCGAGTCCATTGGGAATTTTTTAGGTCCTTGCATTGTTGTGAAGGGATAAGTCTACCAGAAAAATTCCTCACACACTGTAGTTGTTAGTGTACAATGTTCTCCTGGTTCTGCTCCTTTCAATCAGCATCAGTTCATATAAGTCATTCTAGACCTCTCTGAAGTCTTCCTGTTCATCATTTCTTATAGCACAATCAATACACGTTTATTAAGTGACTTCTATTTGTTAGGCACTATTTTTGGCACTGGGAATACAAAGGCAAACATTACACCTCAAACTGAGAGACATACAGAAAGCTTTAAATTAGTGAGGCAGTGTTGCATAGTGGGTAGAGTGTAGGACTTGGAATGAGAAAGACATGATTTCATATTCTTCTTCTGACACCAGCTATGTGTAAACTCTCTAAATTTCAGTTTTGTCAAACATAAAATGAGAGGATTGGATTTGTTGGCCTCATTAAACAAAGCTAAGCACTATGGCATAAGATTTGTGGGACCCCTAGTCACCTTGGTTTTAGTAGGGATGTTTTGAATTAAGCTAATAATCTTTGTGTCCCATTTGAATAAACACCTTTATTTGTAGATCATTGGGGACACAAATCAAATAGCAAAATATTCAATTAAGCCTGAATAGCCAGTAACTTATACAAGAAAACGAGTGGGCATAAAATCATTCTTCTTTTTCTCTATCCCTGTTTTGGGAGCCACCATAACTATTTTTTCCAGCCAGAACTTCTTCCAGTTTATAACTCTTCCTGTGACATAGTATATTCTCTCAGGAACAGGTCCCAAAGGATTTTAGTCTTTGGCCTTTCCCTTAATAAAGAATAGCAGCCTTATCCTAGCCACCATGAGGTAGGGGAGGCAGTCCTCACTCCTATATAGTCAATGATCATACACATTGATTAGGAAAGAAATTTAGAGGTCAAAGGTATGGATTTAAATCTAGGTTCCACTATTACTTGCTACAGGACTCTGAGCAAATAATTTAATTTCACTGAGACTTAGTTTTCTCAGCTGTAAAATAGGGACAATGGCTATTTCAATCTGGTACTGCAAACTAGAATGTGCTAGATAAATATAAACTACAATAAAATATTTGTGGGTAGGTACTATTTTATTTTCATCTTTGGATTGTGAACCTAAGCTAGTACAATGCCTGTATCACAGTAGGCTTTTTTTTTTTTTTTTTTTTTTTTTTGGAGACTGAACTGGATCTCTCTATCTTGCCCAGGCTGGAAGCACTACTCACAGGCCTACTGAATTGAAGGAAAGCCTTGACCTACTTGATTTTTCCTACCTGGACCAATTTGCTCCTCCTTAGGCAGCTTAATGGTCCTTTACTGGGGAGGAGTGGGGTGGAGCCTTTAGCCTATTGCAGCTCATAATTCCTAAACTCAAGTGATCCACTAGCTTCAGCTTCCCACAGCATCAAGGATGATAGGCATGTGCCAATACTCCTGGCTATAATAGGCTCTTAATAAAAACCTCTTGAATTCAATTATCAAAGTGATTTTCCAAAATCATTGGTAAACATGTCAAACTATAAACCATACTCATTGAAACCTACTGGCTCCCTATTACTTTCAGAACTAGCCCAATGGAACATAATAAGTGCTTAATTATTGATGACTGATTGGATTAAAGTTTTAGTAGTTTTGACCTGGGACCATTTCCAGGATTGATGGACCTCCAATAAGTTGTTTCCTAGGCTTATCTTTGGGGATAGAAACTCAGGTTACCATCTCCACTGGCCAAGGTTATGTTGATTTTTTGTTCTGCTACCTTTCTTGGCTCCTGTGGGTCTTGTTCTGGTCCTAGGCTATCTGGATGAAGGGAGTACTTTCTTGTAAGTCTGACTGAGATTTCTCTATTGGCTTCATACTATCCGGCACTGATATTATGGTCTCTTTCTTCACTCTTCCTAGAGATCCTAGTGGTCCGAGACACCTAGTAATCCAACAGTTCATGTTGTACTTTGAAGTTTCTGAAGTGCCTGTCTCACAACAGTACTATGAAGTAACTAATGAAAGAATTTATATTTTATATTTATATCCTTTTGAAAACTAGGTGAAAAGTAATAAAGTGAATGAGCCCAGTCAATGGCATAGACTGTCTTGATGGAAGGACTCTTTGAGATCATCTTGTCCAACTTTTTTTATTTTATTGATGAAGAAACTGAGGTTCATAAAGGGATTTATGTAAAGATACAAAGCTTGTAAATGGCAGAGCCACAACTTTGACACGTTTCCTGTCTACTTTGGCCTTTTTTGTGATTTAGGTCAGGTCTACGTGGGAAACATGAAATTATCCAGTTCAGTGATTTGTAGTGGATCAAGTTATTATATTAACTTCTTGAACTTCAGTTATTTAGTCAATATTTACTAGCCCAGTGCATGCAGCCTTGCCAATCCAGTTGTAAGCCAGTTACTGTATATATTTTAGTGTTTTCTTACTGAATAATTTTTCAATTCCCTTGAGAGTCTTTTAGAAATTTTCCCCTAGTTTTATCTTGGTGAAAACATTATAGGGATTTAATGATCACATTGGCTGAATTTATGGACTTCTTAAGGCCAGATGGACCTTGGTAAACAGGCAGGGATATGACGATATTACACAATATGCAAAACAGTAAAAAAAAAAAAATCTGCTTCTCTTTGGGGCCAGGGTAGTGTGGATAGCAACCTTGCAGTTCAGGGGCAACCATTACAAAGTTTGACAAAAGCTTTATTCAAACTAATGCTTCCCCCTTTACCTCTTCCCTCCCAAATTTTTTGAAAGTCTAGTGAAAATTTAAAAAGGAAAAAATCAGTAGGTCCTTAAATTTCTTGAAATATTTTATATTACTTTAGAAGATAAAGAAAAGTTGTTATTTTATGGCTCATAATAGTTAACTACATCACGCTAATTAAAATCTGAAACTGAACTAATCTTTAAATTGCAAATGCATAACGTATCATCAGGACATCTGAACCGAATATGTGCTTCTCAAAGAAATTTGTGGGGGGGTGAAGACAGGTCAAACATACATTGCATAACAAGGTTAAGGAAAGGATAAAGTCTGATGAACTTGTTGAAACACACACATATATGCACACATGCATACATATATATGTATGTCTTTACATATATACATATATATGTAATCACGCTTTGTTTCAGCCTCAGGGTTGAAATACATAACACACCTGGAAGATTTGTTGTAGGTATCAACAGTAGAATGTGTAGCCGAGTGTAATAAAACCAAACAAAAAGCACTTAGCTTGGAATTAGAAAGATCAAGATTCAGTAAGTGCTGGAGTCAGTAAGAAACTATATGACCGGCCAATTCACTTCTTTCTGACCCAATTTCCTCATCTGTAAAATAACAACCCCTTCCTCCCAGGGTCGTTGTGAGCATCAAATGAGCATATGTGTATACAGTGCTTTGTAAACCTTAAATCTGTTTATGTAATACAAATTTTATAACTCTCCTTTTATCTGAAAGATGAGGGTTCGGGTGGCTCACTGCTCTCCGCGCTCGGAGCCTACAAGCCCGTCATCCCTCAGAGGTGAGCGAGGGCGGACGTGGTAACAATGTAGCGCGGCCGTTGCAACAATGTAGCGCGGCCGAGGCGGCGAAGCCAGACTGCGAAGCACCGGGCGGTTCTGTCCGCGGCCTGCCTGCCAGTGCGGGCTCTCGTCGCGCGGCGGCATTGGGCTCCAGGGAGGGTTCAATTCATTTACGTAATGGGGCACACGAAGGGAGCCGGTGGTAGTCCTTGTTGGATGCTGCTGGAGAGAGGCTCCCCGAGGAAAGCTTGGTGAAGGGGCAAAGCTGTCTTCCCACCCCACGGCCCAGCTTGGGGACCGCCAGAGTGGGGCCGGCTTTGGGCTGTCAGGGGATCGCAGATTTGAGAAGTGAAAGCGGTTCAATGAACGCGTGTAGTCCATCGCCTCGGCACTTCAAGGAACCCAGAGGCAGGAGGGCTGGCCGAGGTCACACGGCGCATTCCAGAGCGAAGTTGGATTTGAACCCAGGTCCTTGGACTAAAGGTTTTTCTACGGTGAAGGATGACTTCTCCACAGCTTTCTTCCAGTTCGCAAAGGCAATGTCAGAAGCATTCCGTCATGAAGTTGTTTCTAATTGTACGTGTCGGGCAGCGCAACACACCGAAAGACCCACCAGCGCGCAACCGCCATAACCGCCCTCAGTAGTGGTAGTAGTAGTGTAGCTGCGCATGCCCAAGAAACTTCCTGGGTGGCGAGAGTGCGCGCGTGTGCGCGGCCCCCAACGCTGGAGAAAGAAAGCGATGGGGTGAACGAGCCCGCGAGGCGCGCGCACGCGAAGAAACGCCAGGCCGGCTCGAGCTCCGGCACTTCAGGGAGAAGGGCGGGGCGGAGGGAGGGGAAGAAGGCGGGAGGCGTGGCGAAGGTGCTGTCGTCATGGTTCCGCCTCTGTTGCCCCCTCGCTTGCGGCCCGGCAGGCTGCGCGCGCATCCCCCCCTTCTTTTGTGGTCCGGCCCATTGCGAGGGTGACAGGAAACCCTGTGTAGGGTGCGCCGCCATCTTGGACGACTCCGAGGAGGATCCTTTCCTGAGAGAAGCCGCAGGAGCTGCCGCCGGAGCCGCCGCTGCCCCGCGCCTCCTCTTCTTGCCCCAGCCTCCTCAACTCGTCCGAGCTCGCCCCCTCGGCCTCCCGGGGCCCAGTCCCGTGACTGTCCTTCTCCTCCTTGGTGCCCAGGGGCCTCCTCTTCCCCTCTTGACGCTTCACGCCCCGTTTGGAAAGCTGCCCAGCCACCAGCCACCCCCCAGGTACTTGACCCCGGGCCGGCCCCCTCCTGGGCGCCCCCAGCCCCCTTCCAGCAGGAGCGCGCGTGGGGGGTGAGGAGGCAGGCAGGGAGGCTTCGGGCCTGCGCCCGGGCCGGTATCTCCGGGTCCGCGGGGGCGGACAGCGCTCCAGAGGGGGGGTCCAGGGGGAGGGGCGGCTCCTGACAGCGGGGGAGGGGGAGGCAAAAGGGGAGAGGGGCTGCAGCAGGCCCTCCTGCCCCCTCCCCGGGCCTGCCTGGTTGCGAGAATGTGGTTGGGGGGGGACGGAGGGGAAGGCGGAAGGTGCTTTCCAGCCCTCATTTCCCCTTCCCCCCCTCCCCACTGCCTCCCCCTCCTGCTCTCCCCCTTATGCCCACCCCCCCAAAGGCCCCATCATTGTTTTTAGCCTGTGTGGACCTGGAGATGCTCGGAAGGGAAAGGGTGTGTTCTCTTTATAACCTTCCCCACCTTTTCCACCACACACCCATCCAGAGAGGGGAAATGGCATCTCCGGGTGAATTTTGAAGAAACCGGAGAAATCGCATTTCCTGGTTGTGTCCTTTTTCTCCCTGCCATGAGACTGAGAATCTGCCTTTGATGGCCTCACTGGTGCTCTAGTTCACTTTTCTGCCCCTGAGTCACAAACGTTGCATTTTCTCCCCAGACAGCTACAATCTTGCCCTGAACACAAAAGACTGCTTTTCAGAGGATCCCAGTTGCCTTTCCTCAGGCAACTTGGTTTCTGTGTAAAGCCCTTGTCGATTTGGGTAGCGTGCTGCTTCTCAAGCTTCGAAACGTGGAGGTGTATATGGGATACTGTCTTTTTGGTGTATTCTCCCACGAATTGCATAGAACGGAGTACAGATTCATACTACTCAAGATGGCATCTGGTAATTTAAAAAAAACCTGTTTCAGGGATTCAGTGAAAGGTTGTATTAAACTACACATGGTATTTGGAAATATGATTACTCCGGAACCCCTTAAAATGCTGTGTGGGAGCCCACTTTATAAGCCAAGGCTAATAAATATGTCCACATCAAGTTTCTGGGGACATGACTTTACCCTTAGTATGTAGGCAAATATACCCCCTGTCTCTCCAAGCATATCGGTTTTTCTAGAGCTTTATTTCAACACTTTATTGAGCTTTCTTCCAGCTCCTTCTCTGAACTCTTGTAGCACTACAGTCTCTACACCGCACAATTTTAGCACCAATGTATGCAGTTTTTATTGTTGTTGATGTTGGTTGTGTTCGCACAACTTGGTTGAAAATTTCTTGAGGTCCAGGTCTACTCATGATCCCATGTCTGAGTTTTTTATTCCTCCACAGGAACCAGTGACTATTTAGCATGGTGCAGTGGGTAGAGAATGCTGAATTGTGAGAAGAATTGGGTTCATGTCCTGACTCTCCTATTTAACTAGCTATTTCACCATGGCAAGACACTTAACCCTTTTAAAAATCTGTTTCTTCATTTGTAAAACAGAAATGATGATAGTTCTTATAACTGTTTACATAGTATTCGGAATAATAACATAAACTGTTAGATTGTTGGAAAAGTATTGAATGCTATTTTCTGTTTTGGCTGATTTGAAGAATGAGGGAAGGGAGCTAATTTTTCTTCATTAGAATTATCAAGTTTGTGAATTAGCAAAATCAAAATTGGTATGCTCTTGGGATTGGCCTTCACAGAACTGAAGTACTATGTAAATTGTTGACTGAACAGAGTAGAACATGTAACAGAATAAATTAAAGTGAGGTTCTACTTTAGTTGTCCAAGATCCAGTGCTTTTCTTGTGCTACTTTTGGGGGATATAAGGACTTCTGAGAAGTGAAAAGAATATTAATGTACCATGTAATTCTAGTTAAGGAGTAGTGTAATTCTCAGTTAACCTAAGTTTTGCCAAGAAATTTTTACAATTTAAAGGAACTATTGAATGTACATTCATTATTAGATATGTTTCCAAACGTTATTGGACATGCAGTAGGCATTATTCACCAGTATGGTTTATATTTACATGCATTTTAAGAGTTCCAGACTTTTCTTTCTTTCTTTCTTTTTCAAACTGGCTAAGTGGGAAGGGAGCTGAATTTAAAGAGGTTCTTAATGATTATTTAGAATTATGAAATTTGGGATCTATTCTGAAAAGTCCAAAAACTGAGTCAGTGTGCAAGTAATTCAAAATAATATGCATACATATCTTTTGACTTGGATTATCTGTACCTCCAAATTTCGCTACTTCTAAAATGTGTATGTGACTGATTCAAGAGGAAGACCTTTAAATCCAGTGAACTGAAACCATATCTTACTTCGTTTCTTGCACAACCATTAAGTACTATTTCTATATTAATGTTCTTGCTAATATGGCTTTTCACTCATACTGATAGCTATTGTAATTTTTGAAAGCAAATGATGATTTCGTACCAAAAAGTTAAAGACAGTGAATAATTTTAAAAGATGTCGTTATAATCTCCATTCTTTGAAATAGTTTATATTTTAAGCTAAATTAGTTTTAATTCTTAATGCTTGATTTATTTAGGTTGTAAACAAGAAATCATATTAAGACTACTTCAAATATTTCTGCTACTGTTTTTTCTCTTTTATTCAAATACAACACTAGTGAGACATTGCAAATGATACATAAAATTGATTTGCTTTTAATGCCAGCTAAACTATCAGACTATGCTAAGTTTGAGTCAGTAAGGCTTTGATACTTGAGTGACACTTAAAAGTTTCTGATTTTTATAAATTAAATGCTAGGTATAATTTGGAAACAGGTGACCTTAAGTCATAATTTTGAACATTTCTAATATCAGTCATTTAAAATTATTTTACTGTTAGTAACTTTTGACTTTTGTCTTAGTAAGAAGGATCTCTGTATTAACTTCAAAACATTTTTTTTCTTCTTACTTTTTACTCTAGCGTGTTATAGTTAACTGGGATGAGGGGTAGGAGTGTTGAACTTGGCATTTTGGTGTTTGTGATCCAGTTTATTTTTTTTTAAGTGAATTTATCAGATTTTTTTTTTTTGTAGAAGTGTGTTTTCTCACACATGCAGAGGAATTTTATCTGTGGATCTTAGGAGTAGAAGCTATTTACTAATACGGCTTTGCTATTAAATGACCTTCATGAGAGAAGGAAGTTTGACTACTCAGATTGGCTACTCAATTATTCCTGTCCACCTGATAGAATAAATAGCATTCTGCTTTTAGTGAGCCTTTAACATACATAAAACCCAGTTCTTGAGTATCAGAAACAAAATCCCATTCTGGTTTAGGTGATTACTTTGATAGAATATTTTATTGGGGGAAAATGTTTTGCTTATGTTCATTTTACTTTTGTATAATTACAGAAATTTTAATTTATTCTAAAGAAACTATAAATTAAACAAACATAAGCACAATCAGACTATAGGAAAGATTATTTTATAAATCCGTAAGTCTTGGCATGATTTTGATAAGTGTAGAAAGGACCATATCAGCTCATTAGAAGTGTATCCAGAATGTATCTTAAAATATTTGGAATTCCATTTTTAACTTTATATTAGTGTTATATGTCTGAATTTTGAAGCTCTTCTTTTGACTTGGATTATCTGTACCTCCAAATTTCGCTACTTCTAAAATGTGTATGTGACTGATTCAAGAGGAAGACCTTTAAATCCAGTGAACTGAAACCATATCTTACTTCGTTTCTTGCACAACCATTAAGTACTATTTCTATATTAATGTTCTTGCTAATATGGCTTTTCACTCATACTGATAGCTATTGTAATTTTTGAAAGCAAATGATGATTTTGTACCAAAAAGTTAAAGACAGTGAATAATTTTAAAAGATGTCGTTATAAAATTAGTCAAAGTGAGTAGAATGAAAAGATGAAAGGTATAGATATATCAAGTATAATTTTGAAACAACTTTGGTTTTTGCCTCACCCACACTTCCCAGTGTAGCACTTTCTTAGAGAGCCATCTCATTTTTGATGATGTTCTTTCCATTTACATTGTTGTAGTATTGGGCATATTGTTCTGCTTCATTTCTCATTAGTTTATGTATTTCCATGCTTCTTTGTATTCTTCATTAAATGTAATTTCAAGCATTTTGGTTACCTTCAGAATATGGCATCCCATACTTATAAAAGTTTACAGATATAATTAATCTTGAGTATAGAGAAACTAAATCAGTTTTCTAAATCTAAACACTCTTGACCCTAGGAATTTATCCCCTAAATGACATGTCTAAAAAACAAAACACCACCTACTACTGCCCTGGTGGTGTCTTAATCAACAATAGCCTTCAGATGCTAGTAATATTTTTTTTTTTTTTAGATCTGATTTTATTTTTATTTTTTTATTTTTTTTTTATTTTGTAATGTTTAACAATCACTGCCATACAATTGTGATTTTATCCCCCCCACCTACCCCCCACTCCCCCCCTCCCTCCCCACGACTGCATACAATTCTGTATAGATTCTACATATACTTTCCTATTGAGTATATTTTCACTATAGTCATGCTATGTAGTCAGACTAAGATAAATGAAAGAAATCGTATAACAAATCAGAACATGATACACAAACACATACACATACACAAACATGATCTGCTACAATATGTGAGTGACTTCCATATTTCTCTCTCTGAGTGTGGCAGGCATTTTGCCTTGAGATCCTCCATTGGGATTTTTTTTTTTTTTTGGTAAGAAGTTCTTGTGTTATTACACAAATCTAAGTCTACCAGAAAAAACTCTCAAACACTGTGGTTGTTGCTGTGCATAAAGTTCTCCTGGTTCTGCTCCTTTCACTCAGCATCAGGTCATATAAGTCCTTCCAGGCCTCTCTGAAGTCTTCTTGTTCATCATTTCTTATGGTAGTAATATTTTTAATACAACTTTTGTATTAAATTTAAAAAATATACATGTAGTGGTAGTTTTACATGAAGTTTATACTAGTAAAAAGTTTTGAGTTGGTAGGGACTACTGCTAGTAGTCGTCCTTGATTGCAAGGGTGCCATGACCAGGAGTGCCAGTAATTTCATTGTTAATAGTATGTTAACTGCATTCTTATTAGAACTCCAGAAAAGCACTTTTTTCTCCCCACCCCTTCCTCCTTCATCCCAATTCTTGGGTATTCTTATTTTACTATTATGGTGTGGGTTAGTAGTGGCATCCTACCTGGGACCTCCTTGGGACTCTCAGGTTTCTCAGCCAATAGGAGGAATAGAGATAAGGAAAGGGGTTTATGACTGACAGATCTTCCCATAGTTTAGTATATGGGTTGGGATGTACTGTGTGTGCACTTACTTCCCCCTTTGAGCCTTTCTTGCTCTTTCTTTGAAATCCTTCTAAGTCCTGTAGACTTAGGACTAATTGGAACCAGTACTCACCCAGTGGCTTCATGCTCTTGTTCATGTTCCTCTTCCCCCTTGTTTCTTTACTTGAAGGCTAAGTAATTGACCTGGCTCCTAAATTTTGGAGCCGGTGCTTAGAAATAAAATAAATGTCCAACTCTGCAGTAGTCTGTGCTTTCAGAATGCAAAGTGAATTTTTATTTGTTTATACTATAGCTTGTTTGGTGATCTGCTTTTTCTGAATACTCTCTTAAGATTAATTCTACTATGATATTCATGTTGATTCATTGGAACCAGAGTTGGAAGGGCGCTTAGAGATCATCTAGTCCAAGGATTCTTGACCATGATTCTGTGGGTGGATTTCAAGGAGTCCATGAACTTGGATGGGAAAAAAATTATATCTTTATTTTCACTAATTACTAAATGATTTTTAAACATTTCCTTCAATTATGAATGTAGGATACATTATGAGAAAGGGTAAATAGGTTTCAGCAGACTGCTGAGGGGTCCCTGATGTACAAAAAAGGTTAAGAATCCCTGGTCTGAGTTCATCTCCCTCATTTTCTATTCTTCATCAGAAACACCTTGGGAATATATAATGGACAAACAACTTGAAACTACTTACTTAAAAAAAAAACACTCAGAAACTTTTGTTTACAGCTAGAGAAAATTCAAAGCTAGGTAAAATGTACTGTTCTCCTCAGTACCTGTTTCAGGTAATAAGGAGGTGAAAAAAGTCCTTCCTTAAAAAAGATTAAGCACAGATAGTATTTCTTAAACAAGGTATTTATTTAACTGACAAAGTCTGGGATAATCATTACAATTAAACTAAAGTAACCTGTACTTTGAATGCAAAACAATAAAAACAATAAACAAAACTTAATGAACAGAAATAAAGTTTGTCTTCAATAGCTAAGAGTGAATGTAGTTTTCTTTTAACTATATCTACTTTTGGATTTTGGCATACATATACTTTTCAAGGAACCCAGAAGATTGGGGGATGAGTAGAGACCCAAAGAAGTATTCTACTTGAAAGTGTAAATTTTCTTGACTTTCTAAGTAGTCTACATTATTATTTTGAATTGTTTTTAAACAGTGAGATTGTTGGAGACATAAGTAATTAGACCATATTTCTGTTTCATCTAATTTGAAGAAGGGAAGAGAGAATTAAGTTTTCTCTGGGAGAAAATTAGAAAGTTGGTAAATTACTAAAATTAGAATTGAGCTGTGTAGTTGTGATTGACTTTCAGTGACTTTTTATTGACTAAGTGACTTAATATGATTTAAAATAAGTATAGTAAACATAACCCTAGTTTAGTAAAAATGAATCAAGGTGCATAATTGAAACTTTAGCAGGAAGATTGAAAGTTGGTGGCAATATAATAAAAGAGCAGTTGGCTAGCCAGTGATAGTTCCTAAAGGAAAGATGACACAGAGCATTTTAAGTGACTACCTTGTGGGTCTTTAAACTGGGAAAAAGGAAGAAAAGCCTTAAAGTTAAAGGAGAAAAGAGTTGAGAGGGAGTACCAATTAATATAATAAAAGTAATAGTTAACTATTTACAGTGCTTTAAGTTTTGCCAAATGCTTTACTTGTTTTTCCTTTGATTTTTACAACTATCCAGTGAAGTAGTTGCTGTTATCTCCATTTTACTGATGAAGAAACTGAGGTGGAGAGAAATTAAAGTGACCTGAGTCAGGTCTAAAAAGCTTGTAAGCAACTAGGGCAAGATTTGAACTGAAATCTTACTGACTCCTAAATCTGGCGCTATCCACTGTGTCTCCCAGCTATCTAATAATAATTTTAAAAATTAAACCTTTTAATTTGGTTTTTAAAAATCACTTATTAACATAGTAAGTCATCATTAAATTCTGCAACAGAGACAATTCAATATATCAATCTTTCATTTGGGAGAATTGCATATAATAAAACTAGACTTAAAAATCTGGAGAGACTCCACTTCCCTTTTTTTTTTTTTTTGTGATTTTGAGCTTTGTGATTGTGGGCAAGTTACTTATTATTGTTCATCAGATTTTTCATCTGTAAAATGACTACTATCCTGGAGTATCTACCTCAGTGTGATTGTGAGGATCAAAGAAAACAGTATATGTAAAGTATTTTACAAACCTTAAAGTGTTACATAATTAAAAGATAGTATTGTTAGTATTATCTAAAATCCTTAGCATTTAAAATGGTATGTGTAAAGCACTTTATAATCTTTAAATGCTCACTGAAGTCAGTTGCAATTTTTTTTTTTGCATTTTCTAAAGTTGAACCAAATAAATTATGGTATAGTAGAATAAGTGCATGTTTGAAGAACTCTTGTTAATTACTTGTAACTTTTGTGATCAAAGTAGAAAGTGGGAGTTAGGCTAGGGGCAGACTCTGAAAGTATGGATGAGCCCTCTCAGATGGGTGCAGTTTGTTACATTCATGTTTTTAAAATAAGCTACAGAAGAGCTGACTTTAAAAGCTTTGGCGGGGTCTACTAGTCAGTTAACATGCATTTATAATATGCCAGGCACTGTGCTAAATGGGAATGCAAAGATAAAAGAGAAACAGCTCCTGCCTTCATGGAGTTTCTAATATAATCATTATGGGTGCAGCTAGGTGGACAGAGCACCAGTGCAGGAGTCAGGAGGACCTGAGTTCAAATCTCATCTCAGACACTTGACAGTCACTAGCTGTGACCTTGGGCAAGTCATTCAACCCCACTTGCCTCATCCTGAGTCATCTCCAGTCATCCTGATGAATATCTGGTCATTGAATTCAGATGACTCTGGAGGAGAAGTGAGGCTGGTGACCTGCACAGCCCTCCCTCACTCAAAACAAAGTCAAGTGCAAGTCCTGTCATTATTTCTCTGATGTCATGGTCTTCGGTAAGGAAGGACGAACACAAAATAATCATTACAAGATAACTGGGGAATGGAGGACACTGGCATCTGGAAAAAAAAAAAACAGTGATTCCAAGAGATTCCATTCCATTTCTGCCATTCAAGTAGATCATTGTGTCCTAGAAAATGATTTGTAAGAAGACTGGAAAGGTTGGAAGGAGCCAGGTTGTGAAGAATTTTGCCAAAGAGAGGATTGTAGTAGAAATTGAGTGACTGGAGTTTGGAGGTGAGGGAAAGTGGTGATCTTGATAGATGCACACTTTAGGAAAATCACTTTGGCAACTTTTTCACAAAGGATGGTTTGGAGTAGGGGGAGGTTTGAGGCAGGGAGACCATTGCAATCATCCAAGTAAGTACTTATGAGAGGCTGAAAGAGGAAACTTTAGCAAGCCCAAAAGCCTTGTGAATATGTCCTGGAATCAGAGGATTCTGATCAGCCTCACATGGACTAAGGTTGGTCAAGGGGTGATGAATTTGTTGGACCATGCTGAAAGATGTCAAAAGAGTTGTGTAATCTGCAGTAGGTGGAGAAAGTACCCTTACTGAGGGATACTTGGAATGTGGTGTTTTACTTTTTTTTAAGCCTGTAAGAGCAAAAGATTGTATGGTATTAGTATTCTGATGTTATTGCTTGAGAACAATGTGGCATAAGTACCTGTCAGGAGTGACCTAGGTTCAAGTTCTGTTTTTCACATGGGGCCCTGTTTGTCACTTAACCTCTTAGTGCCTGAGACAATTCTTTAAGACTAATCCTGTAAGTTGTAGAACAGTTGCTCATCTGCATTCGTAGAAGGAATTCTCTCACTTAGAGCTTCCTAGACTGATGAGATTATAGGTATTGACCAAAAAAAATTAGAGTAACATGTTGAGATACCATTATTCTCATTTTTGTGAGTGCTTGAGAGTGAATAATCTCTGGTAACACAACTTAGCGTCAGGTCCACGTTAGCTTTTAGAAGCTTCGTTAATTCCACAAAGAGGTCCTTTGCCATTCAGCTCTATTACCTTTAGATTAAGAATTAATGAAAGGCCTCTGAGTTATAATTCAACATTTATTTAGCACCAGGAGTACAAATACAAAGAAGAAATCCCTTCTCTCAAGATCTTATGTTTTAATGGGGAAAACAAATACATAAAAAAATACAGAATAAAGATAAAGAGAATAAATACAAATGAGTTTGATAAAAGGTTGTTTGGGGGAGGGCACTTGCGATGGGACTTCATGTAGAAGTAGTGCTTGACCTGCATCCTGAAGGAGTTCTGTGAGGTGGTAATGCATTCTAGTCATGGGGGAATGGTCAGAGCAAAGGAACATCTCTTGGTGTTAGTAGTGTTGGGGGTGAGGGGAGGGAGAGAAGGCCAGTCTGGATGGATCACAGAATGTGAAGGAAGAGGAATAATGGACAGTGAGTCTAGAAAGATAAGTTGGGGCTAAGTTGTGAAGGACTTTGGAAGCTAAATAGAAACTTGTATTTTATTTTAGAGGCAATAGGGAGGCACTAGAATTGCTTAAGTATGGGAGTCAGACCTATGATTTACGAAAATTATTTTGGTAACTGTGGAGGATGAATTGGAGTGGAAAGAGACTTACAGTAAGCAGGGAGACCAATTAGGAGGCTATTGCAGTAATCTAGGGGGAGGTGATGAGCACCTGGACTAAGGTGGGTGACTTGCTGTGTGAGTAAAGGGAAAGGGGCTGATATGAGGTATGCTATGGTGGTAGAAACAGCAAAATTTCTGCAAACAGCAAAAATCAGCAAAAAACTGATTAGATATGTGGTGTGGGCGAGTGATGAGTTAAGTATGACACTGAAACTGTAAACTTAGGTGATTGGAAGAATGGTGGTATCTTTGACCGAAATAGGACATATTGGGTCTGATGTGTCTTCGGGCTATCAAGTTTGAAATTGTTAACAGATGATTAATATAGGATGGAAGTTCAGAGGAGATATTGGGCCTGGGTATTCATATGTGTGTGCGATAGTTGAACTATGGGGGTCGATAATCTTGCCAAGAAAGAGAAAAGAGGGCCTAGGAGAGAGCCTTGGGTTATCCCCTCAATTGATGGGCATGATGTAGATGATAAAATTGAAGAGTGAGAAGTACTGGTGAGATGGGTGGGTGAACTAGGAGAGAACAGTGTCAAGAGTATCTAAAGAGGAGAGAATATTCAGGAGGATAGGGAGGTCAGCAGTGTTAAAGATTGAAGAGAGTTCAATCGGAATGAAGATTGAGAAGATACAATCAAATTGGCAATAAAGAGAGCAGTTTAATTAACTGATGAGGTGGGAAGTCAGATTGCAGAGGGTTTACAAGAGAGTTAGAGGAAAAGTGGGCAGCTAGATGGCAAAGTACACAGAGTCTGACCTAGAGTCAGAAAGACATCTTTGTGAGTTCAAATCCAGCTAACTTCAAACATTTACTAGATATATGACCCTGGACAAGTCATAACCCTGTTTACCTCAGTTTCCTCATCTGTAAAAATGAGATGGAGAAGGAAATTTCAAACCACTCCAGTATCTTTTCCAAGAAAACTCCCAATTGGGGTCATGAGGAGTTAGACACAACTGAAATGACTCAACAGTAGAGAAGAAAAGTAGAAACCTTTTGTGTAAATGCTTTTCCAAGGAGTTTGACTTGGGAAAGGGATAAATATACAATGATAGCTAGCAGGAATGTTGGAATCTTGTGAAGATTTTTTAAAGATGGGAGAAGACTTGGGCATATTTTTAGGCAGCAGAAAAGGAACCAATAGAGAGAGTTTGAAAGAGCGAGTGGAGTTATATAGTGTGATATACTGGAGCATATGAAAGAGGGATAGCAGTAGCATCAATGGTATTTGGAGAAGGGTTGGCTTTGGTAGGAAACAGGGCTACCACTTCATCAGAGATTGTAATAGTGGAGAAAAATGTGGGGGGTACTCTCAAAGTATTGTGACATGAGGGTAGAAGGACCTCAAAATGAATGGCCTTAATATTTCTTGACCAAGTATAAGGTGAGGGCTTTTAGCTAGGGAGGGCTTGAAGATCAAAGAAAAAGTTTAGATCAGCTGTTGTGGAGAGTGCCAGATAGGGAGGAATAAAGATTGTCTCGCTTTAATGAAGCCCAGTTGAGATTAGATAACATAAATTTGTAGTGGAACCACTTAATATGATCATGTGACTTCCAGCTCCATTCAGCATGAGGTGAGAGGAGGAGGAAGGGAGATGAATGGTAGGGAGTAATCCAGAGTTGGGATTTGGCCAGGCATTGAGCCTTGATAGGGGAAGGGAACAATGCATTTGAGAGTAGAGGCTTATTCAGGGTTGGGGAACCTGCAACCTTAAGATCATATGTGGCCCTCTAGGTCCTCAAATGCAGTCCTTTGACAGAATCCACATTTCACAGGCCAGATCCCCTCAATAAAAGGATTTGTTGTGTAAAACTTGGATTCAGTCAAAAAGCCACACCTGAGGACCTAGAAACAATCACAAAATCGGTTTTAAAAAATTATTCTATTTTAATGCCCTTTCCTCCTAAAACAGGGCCTAAGACAGTGTCTTCTACAAACTGTTCAATAAACATTTTTTTTCTTCTAATACTTGTCTGTTAGAAACACTCAGCAAAGAAACAAAAATAAAACCTGGTCTTAAATGCATGATCATTTTCTTTGGAAGTTATTTTTAAAATTGATTTAAACAAGGGGAAATCTACTTAGAATATGAAAAGGTAGTTCTGCATGTCCAAAGAAAATAAAAGGCTGAAACATGCTTGAGCCAGAATATGAATGAGTTAGGTCTGAACTAATAAAAAATTTCCTGACAGTAAGGGTGGTCAGATACTTACTGGCTTGTGCTATCTACTTTTCTTGAAGTCTTTGAAAATGGGATCAAGAGTGTCCTGGGACCCATCAAGAACAGTGAACACTTTTAGATTTTACAACCACAGAAATAATTTAAGGAACTGATGATATTTTAATAATATTTTTCATTCCCTGAAAAAGATGCTTACAAAAATGCTGTATTTCGTTTTATAATGTATTTTAAAATCAGAATATTATTGTTTCAGCATTATGTATGGGGGAAAGTGTTTCTAAAAAATTAACTGAAAATTTCTTGTTTCCAAAGTTGTTTTTGAAACAAATGTGGTTTGCTATGATATTTTTGTGTGTGATGCTCAAGATTTTAAATTGCTGTTCTTGGTAAATGAAGTGATAGGATTTCTCAACGTATACATCAATTTTAAAGTAAAACTTCCTTATAAAACCAGTTGGCTTTAGGTGGTTTTGTATTTTTTTGGTTCTTGATTATTCAAGAAATCCCTACAAATCAGTATTACTGTAATCTCTTAAGTACAAATGTTTTGTGATGCTCACTCTTGTATGTGTTCTCATAGAATATTTCAAATTTAGGCAGATTAACTTGTATGCTGTTGAAGTAATGGAATCTTTTTTATTTTTAGTGCCACAATGGCAACTGCACCTTACAACTACTCCTACATCTTTAAGTACATTATTATTGGTAAGTTACATGTAATCATTTTATTTTGAGATCAAGAAATTTAATATGCTGGAAAGTTTGCCCACTAAAATTTGTCAAGAGTACAGCTCAAAAGAAGTTTGAAAAATAATATTTTTTATTACACAGATGTTTTACAGGATTTATTTTTATGTTAGCTGTGTATCTTTGCACTTTGTCCTAGTGACTACTTTTTAAATACAATACTGCATACATAGCTTTATTAAGCCTATTTTTTTAAATGACAGAAATATCTGAGAACTCTAATTCTTAGTCAGAATGTATAATAATGGCAATAATGTGATTGGTTCAGCATTCCTTGAAAATTATTCTAAAATTAACCTAGAAGTGATCTTTCACTAGATTCCCCCAAATTAGTGTAGAGCAATGTAGTTTGCATACAAGGCAATATTAACTTAACACTAGAAAATAAGAATGATTCTCCTGCTGCCTGCCTACTTTCATAGTAGTATTAATCTTATAACTGAGGGTTTCATCTGTAAGATGAAGGATTTGGATTAGATGACCTTTCATGTCTTAAAGCCCCTTCTGCTTTCAAATCTATGATGTTATAATTTTGTTTCAGTGTCTTGAGTTAATTGTTCTGTTACTATAAAGTGGGTTAAAATACAATTCTGTCGTATCTTACTCAGGATATAAATTGCTGCAGTCATAAATATGTTTAGTTAGGGTTCTTTGTTAATATGGAATATTTTCCAATAACAATCCACTTTGGATTGATTAAACATGAGAAGGGGAAGTAAATGAAAACAAAGTATATAAAATGCATGAATTGTAGTTTTTCTTCTCGTAATACCTACTACTTTTGCCACATTTATCTTTTTGTTTTTGAACAAAGATCAAAAAAGATTATAGAATATTCTGAAGTCGAACTAGACTTTAAAAAAACATTAAAACAAAGATCTTTATATAACAAAATCGGGGGCAAAACCACATCCAAGCTCCAGTTGATGAGTCATTTTAAAGCAGTTTGATACCACATTCCATGCAGTTAAAAATTGGAATAGGTCTTTCATCATCAAAGAATATGACCTGTAGTGGTACTACTTGGTGTACGTACTTTGTCAAATTGAAGAAATGTTACTAAATGTCACTGCTATATTAAATAATAGTGTGAATCATTAAAGCCCAGTCTATCATTGATTATGAATATTAAGAACTTTACGACTTAAAAGTACTGACACTCTTTTTTTGACAGGGGACATGGGAGTAGGAAAGTCCTGCTTGCTTCATCAATTTACAGAAAAAAAATGTAAGTGTAAGTTTTGAGAGTGGAACCTTATTTTAGCATTATCTAAACAAGGTGGTTTTCTACTGTACCATACGCAGCTGCAACTCACTTTTAACTCTGCCTCTCATTGCTTAGCTTTGTGAGCAATGTTGCTTCTCTAGTTTTGTGTAGGACGGAAGAGTAACCAGGAAGAACTGAACATTCACTAACATTTTCAGTGTTAGATTTATTTTCTGTCTGATTCTCTTAAGTCTGGAAATCTGACTAAAGGGTTTTTTTTAAATTAACATTTAGCACCTAATTTTCAAGTAGAATATATTGATTCATTGTTTTGAATTGATATTATGGAAGGTTTGCCTATCCACAAAGTGGAGATTAAAATTGTTATTTATTTCATTGGATGAGAGATTAGAGTAGGTGACTTGTAAGGTCCCTTTTATCTCCAGAATTCTTAGAAAAATGCTGCATGTATTAATTACTAATTACATAGCAGCAGACTTGAACAAAACATTAATTTGAGAAAGTTGAGTTTTTTCTAGATTAACTTATATCTGCTATGATTAAATTAGAAGTTTAAAGCTCTACTGTGTAGTGTTTCTTAACAGTTAAGGGAGGGGGACAAATTATTTTTATGTGAGTACCTTTCTAAATATTGGAGATAGTTCTTTGGTATTTCTATCCAACCATAATTAGAAGTGGAGTTGTAATATTTTAGGTAGTGCCCAATGCTTTTTTTGTGTATACTCAAGAATATTGGTCTAGTAATTTAATATCCTAATTATGGAAGAAAGGACTAGTAAATCTATACCCTCATCAACTAGAAGTTCTCAATGCACATTAAATACCTTGTGGTTTTTTCTGAGGCACTGATGATAGCTTTGTAGAATGAAGAACTGACCAGTGATTCTTGGAATCCCAATTCAACAGCTTTCTTTTCAAGGGAAGGTGGTACTAGATTATTACTTTATTTGTAATTCATCATTGGAGAATTGTTGAAAAATCTTTATGCTGCAGGGCTTATTAAGCCTTCCCACACATATTAGGTAACTCATCTGATAGTAACAAACTTAAATAGTGCAACCTCATCAAGTTGGTGCTGTAAAGTACTTGATTTTTTAATTAAAATTCTTTTTTTTGCTTAATAGCCTGGCCCAAGTCTGACTTCTTTCAGGATCTTGGACCTCTTGGTCTGTACAGGCATAGTAGAACTTACTAAGTTATTGAACTAGCAAAAAGATCAGTCATTCAGGTGTACAATGGATCCCCCACCCCACCCCTACCCCAGGTTTAATTTGAAAGTATTCGAATTGCAGAGGTAGGGGATGCTGAATTTGGCATCAGGAAGACCTGAGTTTAAATCTTGTCAGACAGTTAAAAGCTTTGTCTGATCATGAGAAAGTCACAAACTCTCTGAACTTGTTTCTTTTTCTGTAAAATGATAACTGTTGTGAGGCTTAGATGAGATAATGTATATAAAGCATTTTATAAACTTCAGAGTGCAATATCTAAATTAATATTAATGGATTTCGAGTCAGAAAACTTGGAGGCAAGTCACTTTAAAAGCTTAACAACAATGACCAATGACAAATTTAGGCTCAGTTTCCTCATTTGTAAAATAAGGGAAATAATATTTGCTCTGCTTTGTAAAATGTAAAGTGGAAAAAAAAGGTATTAGTTGGGAATCCAGTAATTATTTTTCACTTAAGAAACAGAATTTTACCTCTCAGGGTCTCAATTTCCTCATCTATATAATGTAAGGAGGTTGAACTAATTTGTCTCTAAAGTCTCTTCTAATTCTAACATTCTATGATTCTGACTTGATTTTTAGTAGAAATACAAGAAGTTCATATATATTTTTTCCCCTCCTTTGGTGACAGTTATGGCTGATTGTCCTCACACAATTGGTGTTGAATTTGGTACAAGAATAATTGAAGTTAGTGGCCAAAAAATCAAACTGCAGATTTGGGACACAGCAGGACAGGAGCGATTTAGGGCTGTTACACGAAGCTACTACAGAGGAGCAGCAGGAGCACTTATGGTCTATGATATTACTAGGTAAGAAGTCATCTCTCATCTTTCTAGTAAAATTACTTTGGGCATATGTGTATTTTTGGATTGCTACTGCTTATGGGATATTTGGTGTTTTTTTGGTTGTTCCCTTGAATAATGCAAAACTTGAACATATATTATTACTGTATTGTTTTAATTGTTTTAAATGCAGACCACATCCCTAGAACTGAAATCTCTTTGAAAGAAAAATTAAGGTCTGAAAAGTAATACTGGTTTTATAAGTCACATTCTTGCTTTATACCATCCAGATTTGGGAGAAAAAAAATGCAGCCTGCTCTTGGGACCATACAGAGTGCCAGCATCTTCTTCCCCCAAAAGAAAATAGATTGGAAACAAAGATATATGACATGTGAGTGTGTTGCACTGCCCTTTAAGGCCACAACACCTCTAAATCTATGCTCTTACGATTTGGGAACACTAATGTATTTAACAAGTAAAATATCATTTAGGTAATATTTCAAAAATACTTTCTGCACAAATTTTCTTTTGACATCAGACAAAAAAAAGATTGCCATTCATCTGATGTCAAAATTAGCACTGAAAGAGTACACTTTTAGAAATTTAAGGTTGTAGTGGTGCAGAAAATAAAAAAGCTTTTATATTTGCCTTTGGAAGGTATTTTATTACTTATTTAACTATGATTTTCTCACTTGAGAATTCATAGTTTCTGAAGTAGTGAAACTATAAATGATAGAATTTGATATCAATAATGCATCTATATGTTCAGGAAATGATGAAAATTTGAATGCATTTATCCTCTGTTTCATTACATAATGAAGTCTAAAACTTGGGCAGGGCCTTCCACAATCTCATCTCAGTCTCATCTCCTAATACTCCTCCTCTTCATGTACTCATATATGACAGTTGAGTGGGGCCATTTGCTGTTTCTTGAACAGGATATTTTTCTGATTTCTTGTGATTTTAAGGTGGCTGTGCCTAAAAGGTCCTTCTGACTTCACCTATCAAATACTGTCTCTTTTCTATGAAACTTGTCTTGATAGCTGCTCTCATGTTCTTTTCTTTCCATTTCCCCCAATGAAAATAATCTTTTCTTCCATCATTTCTATCACATTTTTCCTATTCTGTATTATATTACCCATACCATCTTGTAATTTCTTAAGGGTAGGTATCATGTGTAGTTCATTGTTTTATTCCACACTGTTCACTGGGCACTCAAATTTTTGTCAAAATTGAATTTTTTTAACTGAATAATCCATCTATTTTCCTGTTTCCATCCTTGGAATAGGTTTTATTGTCTTTCAGGTTGATGCAAAGAATCAGGCTAATGGTTGTAAGCTTCTTGAATATTGATATTCATTTAAAAAAATAAAGTGAATTGAAAAATTGGCCTTTCTAAAATTGGCTGTTCGGGCCATATTTTTGCATTTAGTTAAATTTATTTTGTTTGATTTAATTTTTTTCTTCCATTAGCAATGTATCTTATAGTTGGGTAAGCATAATTACAAATAGCTCTCCATTAAAAGCTCTTAACATTGAGGAAAGACTCTTGGAGAAGACCTTTCTTTCCTGAATGAGATTACAGTTGAGCATCACTAAGAAAGTTCAGACTTGCAAAACAGGATAAATTTGGGAGTTTTTTACATTACTGCTATTTGGTTTCAATTCATCATACATTTATTCAGCCCTTTAAGTGAAAACACAAAAACAAAAATGAAATATATATTTTTTTAATCAAGTTTACATTCTTTTGGGGGGAGGATGGTAGTAAGATGAAGAATATTGCATCTGAACTGTGTCTTGAAGGAAGCCTGGGAGTCCATACATGAAGGGAGCATTCCAGAGGAGGGCCAGTGTAAAGTCACAAAAGTAGGAGATTGAATATCATGGATATGCTACAGCAAGTAGGACAATTTGGCTGAAACAGAGCGTTTGTAAAGAGAAATAATGTGAAACCAGCCTAGAATTATGTTAGACTGAAGAGCTTTAAGTGGCAAACATAAAATTTTATATATCCTATAGTCCTAGTGGCAATAGAGAGCAAGGGAGGTGACATAGGCCCATAGGAATGTCAGTTTTGTGGACTATATGGAGGAAGATGAGTTTCAGAGGAAATTTCTTGTTTTCTAGAAGTAACCACCTAAAAACCTCCAGAAAATCTAATAAATGGTTACAAAATTAGACTTATAAACAACTTTTCAGAAATACAGCTCACATACAAAGGAAAGCTGTGAAGTAAACACTCAGCCATTTAGCAGTGGCTTTATTCTTTTGGTTTGACAAAAAATTTAGCAGTTATATACTGGAAAATACTAAATTCTAAGAACATGTGATATTTTGATTAGTTTTTGATATATCAATTAGTTTTCCTGGAATGAAGGCTCCCTTGGGAAGAGTATGGTCAGAGCATTAAGTCTCACTTATATCATTATAAAAGGATAAGTTATTTGGAACAATTTTTGATTGCAAGAGCTCAAAACATTGATTGTATATTTTATTTTGAAGGGTTAAATATTATAGAGTAGAACATAGAGTTAAGTATAAAAATATTAAACTGTTAAAAGCTATAGATTGATTTGGTGGAGAGAGCTTTGGGTTGGGAATGTTAAGAGCCCCAAGGTCTACTCCTGGTTCTGCCATTTAACTAGCCATGTGACCTCAAGCAGTAATTTTTACCTCTCGGAGCCTGTTTTCTTATCTGTAAAATCAGAGGATTAGATTAGATCTGTAGAGTCCCTTCTGATTTTAAAATTATATGGGTCTATGAAACTGATTTCTTTTAAACTTTGGAAAAATATCTCGGTGTAAAGATTTTTTTTTTTTACTATCTGGTGATTTACAAGTTATTTGGATCTGTTTGTGTTATCTTCCCCATTAGACTGAGAATTCTTCAAGAACAGGATCAGTTTTACTTTTCTTGGTATTTCTAACACTTAGCACATTGCGTGGCACACAGTAGGTGCATAATAAATGTTTATTGACAGACTGGCTTTGTGTCACAAACAAACCAAAAAAAAAAGGCCTTTTATAGATGGAGAATGTTATGGAATATCTAAGGTTAGAGGTGAAGGAGAAACATAGGACCGTGATTAGATATATTCCAGGTAGTTTAGTCACCTGGTAAATAAAGATATTTGAGTTGAGAATAAAAAGAATATTTGATATTTGAGTTCAGAATTCATGAGAAATTTTCCCAATGCTGGAAAACTAAACTTCTTGACATTTATAATATAATAGTAGACTCATGAAATGGTAGAGCTGGAAGGGGCTTTTAGAGATTATCTGAATTTACCTAGTTTACCTCTGTCAGTTTTATAGATGAGGAAACTGAAATACAGAAGTAGAGCAATTTACCTAAGGTTACACAGGTAAATTAATGGAAGAACTAAGAATAGACTTATGTTTCTTGAATCCCAGTCCAATGCTCTTCAACCCCTACCCAAGTAGCTGTTGAGATTAATATCAAATATATCACCTTTTTGGTCAGCCAGTTGTATAATGTATGGATTCATTTTCATTGATTTAAAAAAAGGCCCTTCCAGGAAAAAGACTTTACATATATTTCTGTTCTAAATGACAGTGAGTTGGCTTGCTAACACCAAAAAATCTTTTATTGTAAATTCTGAACTCAATGTGAATTGGTCCAACCATTCATAGCAATTTGGAAGTATGCCTAGAGGGTCATAACACCTTGTGTACCCTTTGACTCAGCAAAGATAAAGACCTATTAGGTCTGTATCCGAAAGAGATCAAAGGAAAGGGAAAGGACCTATTCGTACAAAGTTATTTATAGCAGCTCTTTTTGTGGTGGCAAAGAATTGGAAATCGAAGGGATGTTTATCAATTGGGGAATGGCTGAACAAGTTGTGTGGTATATGATTGTGATGAAATACTGTTGTCCATGTAAGACATAGCAAACAAGGATGGTTTTAGGAAAACCTGGGGAGACATATATAGACTAATGAAAAATGAAGTGAGCCGAACCAGGAGAACATTGTATACAGTTACAGCAATCAGCTGTGAATGACTTAGCTGTTCTGCTCAAGACAACGATCCAAGACAATTCAGAAGGACTTATGATGAAAAATTCTATTCACCTCCAGAGAAAGAACTGATGGAGTCTGAATGCAGACTGAAGCATACTTTTTAAACTTTTATGGGGGGGGGGGGGGGCTCCTTTTGTTTTCTTTCAAAGTGTGGGTAATATGGAAATGTTTTGCATGACTGCACATGCGTAATCTTTATCATATTGCTTGCCTTATCAAGGAGGGGGGGAAGAGGGAAGAGAGAGAATTTAGAACTCAAAAGTTTGAAAAATGAATTAAAATTTTTTACATGTAACTGGAAAAAATATCAAATTTAAAATAAAAAATTCTGAACTCAAAACATTAGAAATTTAGTCAACATATTCAAAAATCAGCATAAAATAATGTCTTAGATTTCTAACAACTCAATTTAAGAACAACTGTTCTCATTTCACCTTCATCTGATATTAGCTAGGTATTTTTACATTTAATTTGAATTAAATTAATTTTGTGATTGAAAATCTCCCAGAGAGAATTTAGCAAGTACTTTTTTAGGTTTGATTTACTCTAGTCACAATCTTATTCTGTCATATGATTTTAGGTTTATTGCTTGCTCATTAATATTGCTAAGGAAGTATGTTGAATTGCAACAAAATCACTCCTTGAAAATAACAGTTTTGTTGGGTATTTTAAAAAATACTACATTATGTTCCAAGACTGAAAAATTTGTATATTTGTGTATCTTTGGACGAAAAGCTTTACTACTTCTCAGAGAGAGATGCTAAGGTAGTGTTACTTTTTTGTAATCCCGTGGGTTTAGATAGTTCAACTAAAATAGGTAACTGATTAAATAACTGTAGATTATCCTCTTTATTTATATGGCACCTACCTATATGTTAGCTCTTAAAATTTTCAACTTCAATTTTTTGCAGAAGAAGCACATATAACCATTTAAGCAGCTGGTTGACAGATGCAAGGAATCTCACCAATCCAAATACTGTAAGTTGAATGGCATTTTGTCATAATATGTTTTAGCTCTAAACTAAAGGAACCTCCAAAAACAAAGCTTTTCAGTAGTGTGACTGAATTTGTTTTCTGATAACAGGAATAAAAACTGTCATGTAATATGTCACCAGATCATTAAGAAAAAATATATTTCATCCTTTGTTTCTCAGCTTTTACATGTTCTTTCCATTGATTACATTCTTTGTAAAAATGAAAAGTATGAATAGACAGGCCCATTATAACAACCCAAAGAGCTTCAGTTTGAGACTGTTAAACCTGTCCAAACAAATGCTTGAATTTTAAAATGGGATCATTCTTCCTACTAAATTTTTTTTTATACTTAAGCCTTATTTTATGGGAGGATCTTGGACTATAAAATATTTTGTATAGAATACTGATTTGGATTTTGGTCCTTGAAATTTGTCCATTGGCGTACAGAAGTTCTCACACTCCTTTGTAGTTTATATTGTAATGTCTGTATATGCACATATGTGCACAAAGCCTCACAGTCCCTTGTATTCAGGACTAGTTACACTTGATTCCTCTTCTCAAATCTGGGTCCAAAGATTGAAGGTACAATAGTGTATATATAGCAACATACTATAATAATGAATGTTGGCAGTCTGGGAAACTGGGTGGCATATGGGGGTGGCAGGAATCTTCTACTGATACCTATGTCCCTAGCAACTTTGTGTTTCTCTTCTCAATTTCCCTCAAATGTGGTATGGAAAATGCACTGAACTTGGGAGTCAGAAGACCCGAATTTGAATCCTGGCTTTGCTACTTAACTAGCTGTGTGACCTTAGGCAAGTCATTTAACCTCTCAGGGCCTCACTTTACTCATCCATAATATGAAGAGGTTGGACTAGGTTTTAATCTCTTAAGAGTCTAGGTTTTTTTCTAGCTCTTAATGGGTCTGGACCATTTTTCCTACTCCTCCTACATGACCCCACAGCAGACTTGAAACCTTGTTCTCTGTTGTCAGTACTAGGGGGCTGGTGGACTCCTGCTCCCTGGGCTTTGATTGTCAGCTTCTCCAAAGGATCATTTATCCAAAAGTCAATTTCCAATCTTTCTTGCAGGTAAAGAAAATGGTATTTATATCTCCAGAGATTATCCTCAGTCCATTAACATTCTCCTGATGGTGTTTGCTTCTCAACCTTTTTGTATGTAAAGCCAGGTCAAAGAGAGAGGCGTTAGGTAAGGGAGGATGGCTGCCAGTCATGGGATTATGAAGGATTCATGATAGCATAAGGTAGCACGAGGGATTTTAAAATGGGAAATATGCACCTACAGCATTGTCTATAGCTTCCCTTTGCAAGTCTTAGTCTCAAAATCTGACTAAAAAATGGATTTAGCTCTAAAAGAAAGTCCCATTGACCTAAATCAGCCTTTAAAGATTATATAATTTGCATGATTGACTTTGTTGATTGCTTGCGTGTTAAGGTATGTTTATTTGTTTTGTCTCTAATCAGGTAATAATTCTCATAGGAAATAAAGCAGATTTGGAAGCACAGAGAGATGTTACATATGAAGAAGCCAAACAATTTGCAGAGGAAAACGGTGGGTTCCCTCTAAGAGTCTATTTTTTAAAATGGCACAAGCCAGTCATAACTGAGAGAAATGTCCAAAGACAGACAGGATTTGAGTACTGACAATTGTTTGACATTTAATAAGTTCATCAAACTGCAGGAAATCAGGAGCAAAGTAAATACAAATAAAGTGGACATGAGTACCTACAAAAATAGAACAGATCCTTAATCTGATGTACAATACAGATATTACTGGTCCCATACTTTTATATTAATTCCTTTAGTGTTTATGTGGGAAATACCTAAGTTTTGGATAAGTTTAGATGAAAATCAACTAATAATATATTTGTGAGCTATTTTTAGGATTTAAAATGACCTAATAGTTTTTTTTTTAATTTTTAGGCTTATTGTTCCTTGAAGCAAGTGCAAAAACGTAAGTAATTATAGCCTTCGATGTTCCAGATGTTTATTTACTTCTTTAAAAATGGACAGAATTTTTTTGATATGAAAAGTGTCACTTGAAATAAATGTCTTTTGTAGCAGGAAGAACAATTAGATTTTCATTTATATCAAGATAAACAAGCTATTTTTGTTTGCCTAAAAGTTTATACCTCCTAGTAACTAAGTTACTAAATGAAACTATTTGTATTCACAAAGGTGTGAATTTCATAACACTTTGTTTGCATTTGATACCAACGACTGGAGCTCGGTTAGTACTTTCATATAATACTTCTGATTGAAGAAATAAAGGATGACTTAAATGCTTACTTCTTAAAATTCATAGCACAGTGTAATTTTCTAATTGTTCTTTGATGCTCAATTAATGAACATTAGGCTCCCATCACTTTAGTCTTATTATCTCTTTTGGAAGAAAAGATGAGGAGGGCATTGCTATTAGTTTTGATCACCATATATGTCAGTAAAATTTTGTTTAAGGTCCTGATCTCAGTCTGTGCCTTTAAGCCCAGCCAAGAATCTTCCCAACAATGTGGTAGTCATAAGGGTGATGGGGTGAGGATTTGTATAATGTCTGCAAAAACAGCACTGTGCCTGTCTTATTGATAATGGGTAAAGATATTGAAGAGAGTATCTTGAAGTTGATTCCCCATGCTTGCATTGTTGAATTTCTTATTGTGTGACCTTTCATGGAAATAGTCAAAGCTAAAATTGTTGAATGGGAAGGAACACGTTAGCTAATATAGTATAGTGCCTGTTTAATTCTTGAGTTTTATAAAGACGTTTAAGTTCTATTCTAATATTGTTCCTGTAAATAGCTGTTTCTTGTTCTTGCTCCCTGAGCCTCAAGTTTCCTGAGCTTTAGATGAAGTTGGTCTCTGCTGTTCTTTCCAGCTCTGAGATCTAGGGGCCTCTTTTATGTTTTTTGCTTAAAGATACTTTTTGCATATGCCTTTCCCTTACACCAAGGTGTATGTGAAGAAAACCCAGGCTGAAGTAATGGCATTGTGGTAGATGAGTCCTTCAAGAGGGGGAAATTATGGAAAGGGTAAAAAGGTATGGGAGGATTTGGGGGGGTTAAGAGAGGGTAAAGAATACAGCTCTCCATTGATGTTGTTAATTGCTTCTTAGGGGAGAGAATGTAGAAGATGCATTCCTGGAGGCTGCCAAGAAAATCTATCAGAATATCCAAGATGGAAGCCTGGATCTGAATGCTGCAGAGTCTGGGGTACAACACAAACCTTCAGCCCCACAGGGTGGACGACTAACGAGTGAACCCCAACCTCAGAGAGAAGGCTGTGGCTGCTAGTGACCTTGATGCCATAGTCCCATTTCCGACTTCACCTCTGTCTGTTGGAAGCAGCACTTTTTACTGCCTCCTTGTCTTCTGTACATCTTACTGGGTTTGATTTAAAAACTCTGCTGAGAAAACAGGTTAACACAATACTAAACTGCTAAACAACTTTAGATGTAATCAGGTCCTCAAAGGCAAGTAGAGTAATAAACCTCTCCTGCATGGTAAAGCTAGAAGTTTTTTTTCCCCCCTTGATTGTCCTTGTGATAGATATGTCACCAATACATGATTTAAACTGAGCACTGATGCTGGACTCATGATTTTTAAACTTTTTTGCAGGACTTTGTTTATCTTGGACGGTTTTAATTTAATGGTCTCTTAAGCCTTTATCCCCACTTCTAACTGTTCCAAGTATGTCCATTATAACGGATAAGTTTATTTGCTGTGAAATGACTTCTGACAGTAGGAAAGGGGTTCTATAACTGCATCTTTTTGTTGGAGAAATTTCCCTGTCGGGTGGGTGTTCTATTTTTGTTTTCTTGCAGGGGTATGTATGTTTACTTCTGTCTTAGCCTAGCACAGGGAAAATATCCATTTATCTTTTTTCTTGTGCTCAATAGCTTTAGCTCTTCCTCCCAATCCATTTTATCTTTATCTTTGTTAATGGAACGTAAATATGTATAAAATTTGAAGGAACTGAACTAACAAATACATTCTGTGTATATGATTTTAATGAAGAAAAATAAATTGATTACTGGCATTAGAACAGTATATAATAAAATACCAGTTTGTACAGTATGACTTATATGTGACCATGTTCCTCCTATTTTCCCCATTTAACACAAGGAAATAGATACAACTGCATTTCACTAAGTGATATTGGCTTGAATTCCTTATCCCTGGCAGTTTTTGGAGCATTCATTTGCTTGCAGGGGACAGACATTGTGCTGGGAAGAGCTCCCAATTGGAAAGGATTAACACTATCAGAACTTAACGATTGCTGCCTTTGTTCCATCTCTGCACTACAGTATATCTGCTGTTCTCTTAACCCTGTTCTTGTGCAATCAACAATGTGCTAACCTGCTTTTCTCTTTTGTAAACATTTTTGCATTATTGGGCTGCATTTCCTGCCTTACTGTATAGGGAAAAAAGAGGCTGGGTTTATTATTGCACATTTTAAGCTTTTATACCTTTATCTTTTTGGAGTGGTCAGTTTCTGAACTGGACAGCCAGAATGGCAGATCTGCTCTTTGGGGATTTAAAATTGTGCATTTTTAACACTACAGTGAAATAATTTCAGTCATATGATCCCTCTTATTTAAAGCTTTGGGGGCCATTTTATGCCATGTTGGCATAAGTAGTTTTGTAAAAGGGAAAGTATTTCTAATGGTGTTTCAGTGCGTGTACTGACAGGATAAACTTTACACTTGCTAGTTTGGCCAATCAAGTGTTTTCCCTTCTGTGGACTAATTTAAAATTTGTTTTATGTAAAGAAAGCTGGGATATGGTTATTTTTTGAAGACTGCTGAGTAAACTTTGGCCTGTTAGAAATAATGCATTTAGTAAAACTGCAGTGTTTCAAGTACACATTTTAAACCCCTGTTGCAGACACTAAGGTGAAATTCTCTATTTGTCAGAGTTGTAAAAACATGGTGGTACTAGAATATTGTATAGTCATTGTTAAAAGCCAAAACTGGAATGTGCAGATGATAGGATTTGGATAATTTTATGCACTGTCCTTTTTTTGTTTGTTTTTGTCTTTTTTTAAAAACAAAACAAAACAACATAAGATTCCTGATGTAGATTGGTGAATACAGTCGAATTTACAGTTGCTCCATTTTGCTGAAACAGTTGCACATAAGGGGTTCACCCAGGGACCATGACCTAGGTATATATAAATATATAAATATATATATATATGTTTGTGTGTGTGTGGGACACACACACACACACATACACATACATACACACACACAAGCCCCCTCTGGGATATAAGGTAGAAATCACGATCTAAAGATTACAGCTTGTTTAGGTGCGATACCCTGACTCCCAAAGTTAGCTGCAGTGGGTCCTAATTGTTTCTGTGACAGAAGGATTTGTTCAGACTGCTGTACTCTTCATTTGATGTAACAAAATGCTATTAATCTAAATATTTGTAAATAAAGTACCTGTATCTAGATTAAATTATAATTAGTTGCTTTATTTTGTGATTTACAAGATTTAGACATTCTGCAATCAAGCTTTTGCTTGATAGAAATTGTTGGTTGCCAGGTATTGCCAGACCCCTTCTTCATAACATAATGGAATGGCATTATTTGTTAACTCTTAACCAGATTACTCCCAAGTCTTACAGCTCTGGAGTTTGGATTTTGTTATTTGCAGAGGAAATGGCAATGAGAATGTTCTTCCATGTAATTTTACATGCGCTGCTGATAGTCTTAAAAAAAAGCATTTGGGGCCAAATTCTTTTAGTTGCATGTATAGACCCTCTTAATAAAGGTGGGTGCTCAAAAGTGGGAGTAAGTGGAATTATCTTGTTTGCCTTAATTTCTAAGAACTAAATTTAGAGGTTGTTGGAGAGAAGAAAAATTGGAAATTATGACATTGGTCACACTTCAGTAAACTGTTTCACTGGTTTTGTTTGTTTTAGCACCTGTAAGGAAGTTCCCAATTTGTATCTGGTGCTCATTGCCTATTTATTCTATTAGATTACATTCCAGTACAATGTTCAAGTACTTTCATTGTACAATAAATTACGTGTTTGATGCAGTAAACTTGATATTTTTTTTTGTTCACATGTGGAGACGATACTCGGTTATTAGTTTCAGGTAATCAAGTTTTCCATGAAACTATAATCCTACCAAATTGGTTGCAAGAGAAAAAATATTGGGTTTGGGGTCTGAAGACCTGGGTTCTGCTCCCTGCTACTTGAGTGATCTTGAGCAGGTTACTTAACTGCTCTGAGGTAGCTGAGGAGGTCCCAGCTTCCTCATTTGTAAAATAAGGATTAGATTACTTTCAGAGGCGCTTTCAGTTCTGATTCTAAGGTCTTTTGAAAATGTGTTAAATATTATGATTTTATAAATCATTTCTCTTTGAAATGAGCCCATCACTCAAGTGCAGTGTACTGTTGATACCTTGTGGTTTTAGTAACAATAGTATGGATTTAAGGATGTCAGTATTATTGCTAAAATCTATCAGTTTCCAACAGAAAGAGTATAAACTCCACAAACTGTTGTATCCCATCTCAAATTTGGTTTGAACATGGTTTAACCAATTATTGAGTAGCTGGACTTGGAATCAGGAAAGATTCAAAGTACTGGCCTTTTAAAAGACAATGTTTATTTGGACAAGTCAGTATTTTTATCCGTAAAACAAGGTAGTGGGACTAGCTCATTGGGTCAAATCTGGAGTTGAAATTAAAAAAACCTTTCTTCCATACCAGAAAAGAGATATTTAAATAGTTTGGAATAGTTTGGAACCAGTAATTCAGAATTAGTTCCTAGTTATGTCAGTGGCATGAATTTTCTACCCAGTGAGGTAGCTTGTACTCCTAAATGTCATGTCACAAAAATACAAGTAAATATTGAGCTACTTTATATGGTAGGACGAAGCTAGGGGGATTAACGTAGGTATGATGCATAGAACTGGATTTCCTCACATGGCTCGTATGCATTTGAAAATTGTTGTTTGTGTTATATTTTAGTTTTAAACTTCACTACTGAATATGATATAAAATATCTAAGGTCAAGAAATGGGGAAATATGCTGGCATTAAAAATATATGCATTTGTAAAAAGTCATTAAAAGTGCCTTGTGCTCTCTACTGTGCTAAAAATGCGTGTGCTTACTATTTAGGCTATATTTTAAGAAACTAAGATAGAAAAACATCCTGAAGTAGCATGGGTTCAGTAGAAATAATGCTACTCACTGCTTACGTCATCTTGGGCAAACCACTTCTTGCCTCTCTGAGCCAGTTTCCCCCTCTAAAATGGGAGCTGAATTGGATTATCTTTTGAGGTTTAAACCTAAGATCATGTCATTCATTGGGAATTAGAAGTAGCTTGATCTTCCTATACAAAAATGGCACTTAAGACAAATTTTTAAAATCTTTTTTATATGAAAATATATTTCACACAAAACACAAAACTTGATAAGATTAACAAATGTAGAGGAATTGTACAGACCTTTCAATTTACACCCTTTGATGTGTATTTCAAAGGAGTGGTGTGTTTATAAATAACTTGTGGTATTAGCTTCATACCCTGTTTGAATTTCATGCATTAGTATTTCCATATGTACAAATGACTTACAAAAATCTTTCCAACTGAAGCATAAAATATGCTGTCCTCGCAAAGAACGTCTTGCATTTGAAGTTGGTTTTTAGCAAGGTCAGATAAGAGGGAGTCTGACTTGCCACTTAGTGAGGTAGTAGACATTTCCTCAGGTGTAGAAGGTAAAAAGTGTTCTAACTGGTCTCTTGTGGCCAAGTTACTGTGACAAGGCCCTTCCCTGCAGACACAAAAAATAGAAGGATAAACTGAACAATGACAAAAACGTTTAGTGTAAGTAACATTTAAATAGCTAGGGTTTTTTTCTTTATGATAGCTTGTGTTTACAGGAGAAACAAAGTTACAGGAATCTTCCCACTGTTTCAAAGGCACTTAAAGCTGTTACAAAAGTTAAAATCATTGTGTAACATAACAAAGTTTGAGTTTCAAACTACTACCAAGAATTTGTAGCAGTGGAATTTGTTGCACCCTACTAATCTTTGTGACCCATATTATTTCAGATTTAGAAGAAACTTGCAAAGACATCTGCTACAAATCCTGCCTTAAGCAGGTATTCCGTTGCATAAAATACCTAAGTGGCCATAAGACTTCCACTTGAAGACCGCCAGTGAAGTGGAACCAACAGCCTCCTCAGGTGCCCCAATTCTTTATCAAATGAAACATTATTTGTAAGCATTTGCCTGGTACATAAGAGCTCTAAAAGAGGTTTTTCCCCCTCTTTCTTATAGTGAGAGCTGAAACAAGCCTCTCTGCAATTCCCCACCCCTAATTACTATTACTTCTGCCTTCTGGGATTAAGGAAAAGGATTATAATTCTTTTATATGACACCTTTCAAATCTGAACATAGCTATGTTCCTCTATAAACTTTCCTTACCCTAAACAGCTGTATTTCCTTACATCTCCCAAGGCATGGTCTCTAGGCCTTTGGAAAATTTTCAGAATTTCCTGTTCTAGAAAGTGGAAGAACCAAATAAGTTCATTTCCAAAAGACACTAGTTTTAAATGGAATGTATTCCTTCTGAAATTTGCATGGGCACAAAATAACCATTTCGGGCAAAGTAGTGCATCTACAACAAGAGATGCTCTTGTTGACAATTTAATCTTGGAGACCTTCTGAAATATTTCTGCATTCATTACTTGAGAATTGTGAAAAGTCCAAGCCAGTGGTTTCAAAGAAGTGCTTCTTCTTACCTGGTTCCTTGTTACATGAGAGTCTTCAAGAAAGGAGACTTCTAGTTGTGATAAGCTGGGTGCCAGAAACATAGAATCTGCAGTAGTGCTGGTAACCAGTTCATCTAAAGCATCAACTTGTCTCTTCAAACTGTATAAAGTGCCCTCTGTTTGTTGTTTGCCTTTCATTAAGGCCTCTGCTTGCTTGGACATAGAGCAGTGAAGCTGGGCCTGAAAATTGTTTTGTTGCAACTTAGTGTCTATATGAGTAGTCAAATGCATTATAAATATTACTTTCTAATGCTAAATAAATAGAAAAGATGCACTAATTTAAAATCAGTGGACCCAGGAAGAGGTTCTTCATCTGAAATGAATGGTTTGGACTAAATGATCTAAAGTCCTCTGAATCCCATAATTTTGATCCTAAAACAATAATTTGTTTCTAAAGCACTTTATAGTTGACAAAACACTCTCCTCAACAACCCTGTAAGTTAAACAGGGTATTTCAGCACCATTTTACAGAGGAGGAGACTTATAAGACTCAGAAAGGAGATGACAGAGCCAAGTATAGGATAGATCCAAGCTCTGAATCCATACCTCTTGACTGATGTTGAAAATGTGCTGGACTTGAATTCTGAAGACATGTTTCCTTATGTGTAAGATGAAAGGGTTGGACTTGAATCTAGTCACTAGATGATGTCTCCGGTTTCTTTCAATCCTATAATCTTATGAGATGAACTAGAAACCCCACTCTGCTACTTACTGTGTAACTGGTCAAGATGCCTCATCTTTTGGGCTTCAGTACCCTCATCTATAAACTGATGATCTCCAAGGTCATCTTACAATCAGATGATCCCATGACTTAAATCCAGTGCTGTTTCCGTTACATGGTACTTCAACATTCCAGAATCAATGCTGGATAAATTTAGTACCTCAACTTAAAAAGTTCTATTATGGCAGGATATAGTTGAAATTATGCTAGCTTTGGCGCTACAGGGCTTGGGTTATATCTTGACTGCACTCTCCTTTTATGTTGAGTTGCTTTTCAGTCATGTCCTACTCTTCATGACTCCGTTTGGGGTTTTCTTGGAAAAGACAATGGTTTGCCAATTCTTCCTCCAGCTCATTTTACAGATGAGGGAACTGAGGTTAAGTGAACTGCCTTAGGGTCACAGCAAGTAAGTGTCTGAGACCAGATTTGAAATCAGAAAGATGAGTCTTCCTCACTCCCAGCCTGGTATTCTACCCACTGTGACATCTAGCTGCCTTTTGACTCTCCTAGTCAAGGCCCATACCTGGACCTTGGTTTCCCAGCCTCTAAAATGAGAATGGTTGGACTCTAAGGTACCATACACTTTTAAATGATCCTAATACTTCACCTTAATCTTAGTAGTTCATACAATATTTATACAAAATACAACCTTGAGTCTGTCTTCATGGTGACGTAGTTTCTCTCTCATTGCTTCTCCACGCCAGTGCTCCTCCTTTGTCAAGGGGAAAAAGTAGCTGTAAATGAACACTTACATGGCCACTGACAAATTGTTGACTCTTCCCTGTAGGTCCCAGATCTACTGTTTCTAAAATTATCTTTTGAAGTCTTTTTGTGATATACAAATTGCAGAGTAATTGCTCATCTTCATTGTTTCCCAACTTGGAGTTCTCTATACTGATAAAATCAAAGGTCTGGTTCCTTCTCAAAATTGTGCTGAGCCCTATGCTAGGTCCCTGGCAGCTACACAGTCAGGATGATAATGCAGGATTGTGCCTTATGTAGAGCTTGCAATCTAATGAAGGTTAAAACAAAGGGTGCAACATGAGGTCAGAGACCATTACAGATGGAATGAAGGGAGTTTTTTTGGAGGCAGTATATGAGTTGAGCTTTAAAACATGGCTTAAGATTTCAATAGTTTAAAGGGGAAGGAAGGATGAACTTTGGAAGTCCAAGGAAGAGCACAAATTTAAAATGCACATAGGTGGGAAAGGATAGGACATGTTCTGGGGAGTATGGAGGGGAGTTTTAAAGAGTAGCTTTAATGATAGAGTAACTAGAAAGAAGTGATGAAGTATATGGAGGAAGAGCCAAATGCTTACCATGATGTGAACTTTGGATAAGTTTAGCTTCTCTTCAAAAGAATATTGTCGCTCCTCATTGGTGGCAAATGGAAAGTTCTCTTTCAAACTTTCCAATTCATTCTCTAGGGTTTCTGCTTTTTCAAAGATGGCTTCTAGATCTTCTAATGACTCTGGAAGGGACTGGTTGAAATTCTTAAGACCAGTTCTGAGTTCACTTTTCACTTCTAATTTTAGTTGCTTCATTGCCGCATTAATTTCCTTATGTTGTTGATCCAAATCCTTTTGATTTTTTAGCTAAACAGTAATGAAAAGAGTTGGATAATTTTAAGTAAGAAAGGTATGTCTAACTTGATTCATTCAGCTCTTCTGAACTGGTTAACATTAAGCTATGTGTGGCAGAGTGGAAAGAACAGTGGACTGGTTTCGTGTCCCAAATTTGCAATTTACTAGTTTCATGACCTTAGGCAAGTCACTTCAACTTCTGAGTTTCAATTTCCTCATCTGTAAAATGAGGATAAAAATACTACCTACCTCAAAGGGTTACTGTACGGAAAACACTTTGAAAATCTTATAAGTGGAAGTTATTATGAGTCATGTATCCAATTAAACATTAAGTACATACATATCAATGTGCAAGGTACTAAGAGGAATGAAGATGAATTGTGGTAGTGCTAACAATAATGTTTTTTTTTATAGTGCTTTGAAGTTTACACAATACATTCTGCATTCCCTCTGAGGTAACTAATTAAAGTATTATCTTCTCATTTTACAGTTAAGGAAAGTGAGACTCACAGAGATAAAAAGATTTATGTATATCCAGTGGGATATCAACCTGGTTCTTCTGGCTCTTTTCCTGTCTATTATAAGAATTTACAATCTAGTAGGGGAGATGATAGCACATGGTTAACTATAATATAAAGGAGAGTGTAAAAAGGGTTCACATCTGTCTCAGGTCACTGAGGAAGAGTTTTTAGAAGAAACAGAATGGGCCAAACTGACAGGAGAGCTCCCACCTGCTTCTTGAGCTCCAGATAATCATACTGCATCTGAGTAAGTTCCTTCATTAGGCGCTTGGCTCTCTCGTGATTATCATGTGCAACTTGCTCAATTGCTGCCATTTCTTTCTGCATACAACTGTTCTCATGTTTTTGATCCTGTAAAAAAAGTTAAGTGACCATGACAATAACAAACATTTCTACAGCACTTTAGGGTTTACTTTCTTATCAGTTCTGTAGGGTAGGTGGTACAAGTGTTGCTTTCATTCTATAAAAAGACAAATTTAAGTTTCAACCAGGTAGAAAAGAAGAAAAAAAAAAGCATTAGTGGACACAGTATTTAACAGCATAGTGCTAGCTCTGAAACCAACTGTAATTCCAGACTCCACATTTTCCCTTACTCAGGCGTCAGCTTCACATCCTATAGAGTAAGGAGGATTCTGACCCTTTTGCATGACTCATAAGGATGTTAGATAAAGATAACAATTACAGCAAAAAATGTCTTTAAAATTTTTTTTAAAAGTTAATTCCTTTAAACAAGTTAAAATCAGGTCCTTTCCTGATTCCAATTCCAGAGTTCTTCCCAGTACACTACACTACCCTCTCTGGATAATGGGTGCTGCTATGTAAACAGATTATTATTTTAGGGCTGAAAGTAAAATCAACACCTCTTTGTTTCTAAGCTACAGGGTTAAATTTATTATTTTTTTAATTGATTCACTGTCTTATTGCAGTGCACGATGGGGGTTTCAATTCAATTAAAAAAAAACCATCTATTAAGCACCAACTACATGCCAGGTAATCTGCTAGGTACAGTGTAGTATACTTTAAAGAATAGTGCCTTTGGAGTTTGAGAACCTGGATTAATATTTTGCTTCTGTCACTTAACACACCTGTGTTGACTTCCAGGAAGTTATTAAATCTCTAGGCAGCAACAGAATTTAAACGATACAGGTTCTACCTTCAAAGAAAAAGGTAATTGTGGGGGGCTGGGAGTGGAATGTAACTTATAGACAATTAAGTTCACATGAGGCAGAATGTGAATGGAGCAAAGGAGAAGCTTGGCAAAATACAGGAAGGAAGGGATCAGATGAAACTTCACAGAAGAGGAGGTAGCACTTGAGCTCAGTCTCGAAGAGGGATTCAAGGGTAAGCCAATGCAGTGTCAACTATATTGGATTTGAAATCAGAGGACCTAGATTTGAATTTTACATGACCTTGGAAAAGTCTCTTCCCTTCTCTTGAATCTCAGTTGCCTCACATGGCAAATTAGGGATCACAGATTTAACACTATAAGGCAGTGGTCAAATTCAAATAGAGATAATTGTGGGCTTCATATTGACTTAGAAAACCACCAATTGACACTGTCACATATCTTTATTTAGTCTGGTTCCGGCTGTACCAAGTTTTGTAGACTTCCTGTTCAAGTTTGATGTCTCTGCCGTAAAGGACTTCAGAGATAATTTAGTCTAATCCCTCATTTTTTACAAATAAGGAATCTGAGGCCCAGGTTAAATGACAGTTTAAATGACTTCTCCAAAGTCAAACAGGAACTAAGTAACAGGCATGATTTTAAGCCAGATTTTCTGACTCCCAAGCTGGACTAGAAAGTCTCTAAGGTCTTTTTCCAGCACTAAATAGTTCTTGACCAAAGTTCCTTATGATAATCCTGAGAATACATGAAACTCATCTGTGGCTAAAGTCTGATGGGTTCCAGTGACTACAGGCTAGTATTCAACTAGCTCAATATGGTCTTCTCCCTAAATGGAAGAGGAGAGAGAATTATATAAAGACAATCCTCAGTCTGATTTGTGCTGCTCTAGCATCCAAAGCCAGAAAAGTAAAGCAATGATGTACATACAAGAAGGGCTTTTTCCAGTTGGGCCCGCTGGGTCTTGATGGCTTCTTTCAGGCCTGCAATTTGTTTTTCAGCTTTCTCTTTCTCAAACCGGAAACGGTTCTGCAGGTGAGTTATATCAGCTTTGGAGAGGTCCATTTCTTGCTGCAGAGCCAAGAGTTCACTTGTTTTTTTTACTAATTGCTCTTCACGTTCTGAGAGCTGAAGTCCTAGAATAAATATTTTTGAGCAAGTTTAGCTTAGTGCCAGCCATGGGAATCTGGGACTAGTGGAAGAATTACATAACTCGTTTCCTCAGATCCCTGCAACATGAAGCCCTTATATTAGTGCTTATATGTAGTTAATTTGGTTCTGCTACCAACTAGCTACATGACCTTGGGCAAGCCACTTGTCTCTCCATGGCTCTCTATTAAATGAGAGGGTTAGATGATGTGGTTTCTTAAGTCCTTTCCAGTTCTAACATTCTATTTGGACACAGAGCCAGTCAGACCTGTCTAACCTCAGACACTTGTTAACCTTTGTTTGCCTCAGTTTCTTCATCTGTGGAACAGGGAAAGCAATACTGTATCCCAGGGTTGTTATGAAGTTCAAAAGAGGTAAGTGCAAAGCAGTTAGCACAGTACCTTACGTAGAATAAGTACTACATAAATATTCGTTACTGTTCTGTGGTTCCAAGATCCTTTCTAGTTCTAATATTTTATTAGTATGAAATGTGCCAAGGCCCTTACTGCTTGTGCTCTTATGCCAAGTAACTGGCTTTTTTTCTTTTTCGGTATGGGGGAGTGGGGAGGGGAGGCACAGGGTTAAGTGACTTGTCCAGGGTCACACAGCTAGGATGTGTCTGAGGCCGAATTTGAACCCAGGTACTCCTGACTCCAGGGCCAGTGCTCTATCCACTGTACCAACTAACTGTCCCAATTAACTGCTTTTTGAAGACCTGCACAGACTTTGCATGGTACCACCTGCCCACATTTACTTTCCCATCAACTTATATCTAAAATGTCTAATCTATAAAATGTCATTCTAGACACCCCCTAGAAGACATTTCAGACAGTATAGGGTATTTAATCTAAAGACCTAAGGGAGTTTACTTGTAGCAGAAGAAACTTGACAAGATGATCCAGTTTGGATTTATATAACAAAAACAGCCTTCTAAAAGATCTTCCTTAGAATTTGTAAGAATTTACTGAAAATTCCAGACTGCTCACCAAGTCTAAGTCAGTTCTTAGTGAGAAATAAAACCATATTGTAATAAAGTAGTTAAGAAAGACAGAAAAAGACATTCCTTTTTCTCTGACCCTTGCCAAGATGGTCCTTGCACGATAGGCATTTATCATCCATATCTGAAAAGCGTTTTCAAGCTTGAAGAAACTGTCAATAGCTTGAGCTCCACTGACATGGCCTTCAAGGATCAGGGTCATAGGCCATAACACAATGAAGCATCAAAGGAAGAATTTTGTAGATGTATGGTTTTTTCCCTCTTACTAAATTAACAAAAGATCTCAAAAGTGGAGAAGTGCTGTACTTGGATCAGAGGACCTTAGTTCAAACCTTGGTTCTACCATATGCTGCTTTTTCTGTTCCTGGACAAGTTACTGAACCTCTCAGGGCCTCAGTTTCCTCATCTGTAAAATGAGCAAGTTAGACTAAATATTTTCTAAGATCTCAAATCAAAATTTGTGAAAACAAAATTAATGAAAAGTCCTCAGATTACTCTTCCCCCTTAAATGGTTTTTTTCTTAAAAGAAACTGTTTTAATGACCTATTAACATAGCATTAAATTAATCTTACAATGGGGCCTTGATCTCCTTTTACATGTTCAAAACTCACACTTTTAACTCCTGTTGGTCATTATTATGTAGGCCTGTATGAGTCATGTGGACACTTACTGGTTTGGTTTAATGTCTTCTCCAAGACTGCACTCCATTTTTCCTCTTCTTCCAGGGTCTTGACTCGCTCCTCTGTCAGTGTCACCTTTGAGATCACTTGTTCCAATTTGTTTTTTTGACTCTCCAACTCCCAATCTAGTAACTGCTGCTGATCTTTCAGTTTTCCTTTACAGGCTTCTAATTTTTCTTCTTCACCTTCTATTTCTTCCTGTATTTGATGAAGACGCTAAACAAACAACGTTAGATTAATGAGCCTGGTGTAACAAAGAGTTCATGGAACTTGTTAGTAGAGACCACAGATGCCATCGAGTTCAACCCAAGTAGCCATACGTCACCCACCCACTATTTGTGGAATTTTTTTGAAACTAAGAATAGAACTTTATGTTTGTCTCTATTAAGTTTCAACTTAATCAATTTAGCCCATTAACACTAACCTGTTGAGATTTTTCTGTACCTGGAGTTCATTACTCAAAATGTTAGTTATCACTCCAGGATAGTTCTAGAGTACTCTATTACAGACCTTCTGATATGTAATCACTCTAAGATTTCCTTACATCAAAGCTTATTTTTAGCTCTTGTTCTCTTAGGAACAAGGGTAGGGAATGGAGTAGTTAGTTATTAACAGCCTTTGGCCAGGTAGTTTTGGGTTTTTTTACATTATTGTGAAGTACATTTAAGAGACAGTGTGGCATGGTGGATGGAATGCTGAATCAAGAAGACTAGGGTTCCAATTTGGCCTCTGGCACTTAATAGTTACATCACCTTCCACAAGTTGTTTAACCTTTATATGCCTCCAGCAATTCCCAGGACTTACCTACTAAGTCATAGCTAGGCTGTGATCTGCTTTGGTAAAGGGTGTTCTAGGCAAAGGAAGTTCCTTGCCCTGAGCAAAGCACAGGGTGCTCATGTGATATACAGTTACACTCCTTCAACCCTCATTTACCATTTCTTCTTGTGCAAGTCTCTGTTTCCTTTCCTCAATCTCACTCTGAAGGACTTGTAGTTGCAACTGCTTCTTTTCTCCTTGCTCCTGGCATTCTTGGAGCCTCCTCTCCTGTTCACTGATGTCATCTTTCAGGCTGTCTCTCTCACTCAGTAACGCAGTCTGATGTTGTGAAGTCAATTCCAGATCCTGTGTATGAGGAGGAAGTTTAGAACTGTTATACCTACAACTGTCAAAAGCAGAATACCTTCACTATGAAGTCACTTAGTAAATTCTGACTAAATAACATGGTTTTTCAAAAGCAAACAGCATGGTATAATGGAGAGAGCAAAGGACTTGGAAGTCAGATGTGGGTTCAAATTTCACCTCTAACACTAGTTACTCATTGTGTGACCTTAAAGCAAATTACTGAACCGCTGAACTTCAGTTTCCCCATATGTAAAACTGGAATATTTGTACTATATTCTTTCACAGGATTGTAGGGAAAGTAATCTGTAAATAGATAAGTTCTTTAGAAATATTGCAACTATAAAAGCTTAGCAACCTTTAATTACCACACTAAACATTATCAAGGCATATGTTTTAATTCAACTGCACATTTATTAAACATCTGCTATATCTGGAGCCCTGTGTAGACACTGAGATACAAAACTGCCAAATGTAGTCCCTGCCCTAAGGAGCCCTAAGTAGTCACTAGTAGGAGACAACCAAATTAGCTTTCTAGTCGTGTTTTATGCTACTCCCCATCACAAATTATACGTCTTACCCAGAGATTTGGCTTTGTGAATCCTGGCTCTGTCACAAATTAAATTAGGCAAATCTCTTCTCTCTCCTCAGTTTTCTCGTCTGTAAAATGATGATAATAAACCTTACTCTGCCTACCTTCCAGGCTAATAGTAGGTTGTGGAACTCATATAAAAAAATGTGTATAAAAAGTACTTTGTAAAGTACAAAATGTGAATGTGAAATTGTTATTATTGCCTATTCTCTATATATTATATGAGGGGTAAGTAGTGGCAAAATGTAAATGATTAATTTATTTAACTCAATGGTTTAGATTTGATACAATTAAAAAAAGGAACCAAGGCTGCTCATCTCTTGGGTTTGTGTTTCAATGAACTGTTTGATTTCAGAGATTAATATTCTACAACCACTCCCAGATTATACTCTAATAATTACCTCTTCTGTCAACTTCAACTCATCTTGAACACCAGTGAGTTCATCTTTTAGGGTGTCTAATTCTTCTCTCTTTTCTGGAACAAAGAATTTTTCACTTTGTGAAACAGGAAATGCTTATTATTGGGGCATTCAGGATAGCTGATTGTCACTGTTCCAATAAAAATACCTAGTCTGATTGTACTATTAGAATTTGTCCTTCTTAGACACAATCAATCAAACATTTATTAAGTATCTACTATGTGCCAGGCACTGGGCAAAGTGCAGAAGTCACTGTGCTAAAATAAGAGACACGTTTTGGGGCATGCTCAATATGGGGGTTTGTTTTGTTTGCCTATGCATGTTTGATGTAAGAGTTTTGTTTTTCTCTCTTCCTTTTGGGGAGGGGTTTTAGGAAAAGAAGGGCCAAAGAAAGGATCAGCAAAATGGAAAAACAAGTAAATTAAGAAAAGGAGGTCACCAAAGCATTTTAAAATGCACAGAACAACAAAGGAGGGTCAAAGAAGCAGACACGCAGGACAGTTTTGAAAGTAACGTATTTGTTGCTAATCTTGGAAGAAGAAACAAATTAAACCTGGTAGAGACTTGCAGCTGGACACTGCAACCCTCTTTTTTGGTTCTGCTTTAAGTATGGAAGTACTCATGTTGTATTTGTTAACTTCAGAACACCAAACCAAACCAGAATTTGTTCTGGTCATGAATGAAACTCAGGTACCTTAAACCTTAGAATGAATAATAGTTTGTCCTTCACTTTCATCCTTGTCCAAATGTCCAGACCACTGATTTATCCCAGTGAGTTTTAGCTATTCTAACTGTGGTCCTATGTAATCTGGTTTATTTAGTAGTCCATCAATTATTGTCAGTTATTTGAGCTATACAGCTATATAGCTCACTTCATTTTGTATCAGTTCACATAAGTCTTTCAAAGTTTTTTCTGAACCTATCCCCATCATCATTTCTTTTAGCACAATAGTATTCCATCACAATCATCTACCAGACCTTGTTCAGTTATTCTCCAATTGGTGGGTATCTGCTTTGGTATTCTTTGTTCCCACAAAAAAAAAAAAAAAAGCTGCTATAAATATTTTTGTACAAATGAGTTCTTTTCCTCTTTTTTTGATCTCTTTGAGGTACTGACATAGTAGTGGTAATGCTGGGTAAAAGGGTATACAGAATTTAACAGCTTTTTGGGCATAGTTCCAAGTTGCTTTCCAGAATGGTTGAATTAGTTCACAGCTCATAGGTATACTAATATACAGTAAGTATATTAGTATACCTATTTTCACACATGCCCTCCAATATCAAATGCCTTTTTAGTGATAGAATACCAGGCCTAACCCGAGTCAGTATATAAAAAGAACATTTTCTAATATAGGTCTCATTTACCACACAATGTTACTACAGAGGTAATTGAGTAACAAGAAAATTCATGCAAACATGTAAATTCATGCAAACAAGTATCAATAATTAAATTAATATTTGTAGATGGTATAATAATTATAATAAATAGTTTTCTTAATAAAATAACATTTATATAGCATTTTCAGGTTTAAAAAGTGTGTTCTTTATACCAAACCTTTGAAGTAAGAAGTTCCAGTATTACACAGGTAAGACAACATCTTATAGATGAGGAGCCTGAGACTAAGAGAAATGAAAACTGCTCATAGTAGCCATCAGTAAGCGCTTTAAATCTTAGTGAAGTCTATATCCTTTTCTGTCACTCAGGCACCATCACTACAGAATGGGAAAGGGAACCATTTAGATTATAGGCTAATTCGTATTTGTATCTGTCTCATCATTAAGTATGCCAAAAAAAATTTATAAAATACTAGCCAACCTTCTGGTAATGGATGAAATTTTCCATGGTTTTTTTTTATTTGCATATTTTAATTCCAGAAAATTCCACTTTCCATCACTTATAAAGGTATATTTTTTGAAGACAATTTCAAATCAACACAACAAGCAGTTAAGTATCCATTATGTTCAAGGTTCTGTGCTAGATACAAAATCAAAATAAAAAATACTTCCTGCCTTCAGGGAGCTTATATCCTACTGGATGTATATGACATATAAACTTTAACGCACACTGGGTAATTTGAGGAGGAAGGAAAGAGCACTAAAACTGAGGCAATCAAGAAAGACTTATACCATGAGATGAGCCTTGAAGGAAGCCAAAGATTCTAAGAAGCCAAGCTGAGAAGGGACTGAACTATCAATATAGGAGAAAAACCTGTGCAAAATTATGAAGGTAAGAGGTGGAGAGCTGAGCTCAATAGACTAGTATGACTGAAATGTAGAAAATACAAAGTGGAATTAGGTGAAGTAAGTCTGTAAAGGTAAACTGCAGCCAGATTGTGAAAGTGTTAAATGTTAAACTGAGCAGTTCATATTTCATTTTAGAGGCAACTGGGAGCCAGTTAAGGTTTTTAAGCATGGGATTAACTGCTAGTTTAGGAAGACTATTTTGGAAGCTGCGTAGAGCATGGATCAGAGATGAGGCTAGAAGCTAGGAGTCCAAACAGGAAGAAAAATCTAGGTGAGAAAGTGATGAGGCTGATGGCTATATGAGTGAAGAAAAAGAGATATGGAAGATGTTATGGTAATATAAATCAATAACACTTGATAATTGATTGTGTGGGAGATGAAGGAAAGAGTTAAAGATAAAAATTATGAAGTAGGAAAAAATAGTAGTTTAATCAGTAGAAAGTTTAGAGGAGAATTGGTTTAGGGGGAAAAATAATAAATTTAATTTTAGACATGGTGAGTTTGAGATGCCTATGGGGATATCATTTGCAGATATCCAACAAGAAGCTGGTGTCATCTGGAGAAAGATACTAACTGAACCATGGGAGCTGATGAGATCACCAAGACAGAGGGTGAAGAGAGAAAAGGGTAGAGGACATAGTCTTGGGTGCCATGCAGAGTTAGGGGTAGGACATAGTTAAAGACCCAGTAAAGAAGTTTTAGAAAGAATAGTGAGACAAACAGAAGAATCAATGGAGAGAAGTGTAACAAAAATCCAAAGAAGAATGTATACACAGGAGGAAGCGATGGTTAACAGTGACAAATGCTACAGAGAGATCAAGAAGGGTGAGGACTAAGATTAGGTCATAGGATTTAATCATTAAAATGTCACTGGTAACCTTTGACAAAGCTGTTTCATTTGAGTGATGAAATCATAAGCAAGACTGCAAAGACTGAAAAGTGAGTAAGAAAAGAGAAAATGAAGGTAGTTAATACAGTCAGCTTTTTCAAGGAGTTATATAGAATGATAGCTTGAGGGAATGGGTAGGGTAAAATGAATGTTTTTAAAAGTTGGCAGAAACTTGGAACTATGCCCAAAGAGTGATAAAGCTATGCATACTCTTTGACCTAGCAATACCACTACTATGATACTATGTCAATACTCCAAAGAGATCAAAAAAAAAGGGAAAAGGGCCTCTATATACAAAAATATTTACAGCAGCTTTTTTTGTAGTAGCAAAGAACTGGAAATTGAGGGAATGCCCATCAACTGGAGAATGGCTAAACAAATTATGGTGTATGATTGTGATGCAATACTATTATTGTGCTGTAAGAAAGGACTAGCAGGATGGTTCTGGAAAAACCTAGGAAGACTTAGATGAACTCATACAACTGAAGTGAGCAGAACCAGAGGAACATTGTATACAGTAACAGCAATATTGTAACTATGATCAGCTGTGAAAGACTTAGCTACTCTGATCAAGACAATTCCAAAGGACCCACTCATTACCTCTTTCCAAGCTGACCATTAATGATTAGTAAGTGGGGGTAGTCCAAATAGTTCTGAATTCATCTAAATATACTATTGTTTAGTCCACATTTCTCCACTTTGACCACAAGAAAAACGTGAGAAAATCTATCAAATGCTTTAATAATAGCTAAGTATACCATATAAACACAATTACAAAATACTTTTTGTACAAATAAAGTCACATCACAACAACTGGAAAACTATTCATTACTCATAGGTGGGCCAAGCCAATATAATGACAGTTCTATCTAAATTAATTTATTCAGTGCCATACTGATCAAACTATCAAAATTTATTTTACAGAGCTAGAAAAAATAATGACAAAATTCAACTGAAAGAAAAAAAAGTCAAGGATATCAAGGGAATCAATGAAAAAAATGTGAAGGAAGGCCATCTAGCCACAGTAGATCTCAAACTGTATTATAACATGGTAATTATCAAAAGTAATCTGGCACTGGCTAAGAAATAGAGTGTAGATCAGTGGATTAGATTAGGTACATTATAGTATAGCACATTATATTACAGCAAATGGCTATATTTTATATGATAAACCCAAAGATTCAAGCTTTTGGAACAAAAACTACTGGAAAAACAGTGTGGCAGAACCTAGGTATAAAGCAACATCTCACACCATATACCAAAATAAGGTCAAAATGGGTACATGATTTATACATAAAGGGTGATACCATAAGCAAATTAGAAGCGGAGGGAATAGTTTATCTGTTAGATCTATGGGTAAAGGAAGAATTTATGACCAAACAAGAGATAGAGCATTACAAAATATAAAGTTAAATTTATAAAATTAAAAAGTTTTTGCACAAACAAAACCAAGGCAACCAAAATTATAAGGAAAGCAGAAAACTCGGAGAAAATTTTGCAACAAGTATCTCTGACAAAGGCCTTATTTCTCAAATATATAGAGAACGGAGTTCTAATTGATAAAAATGAAGTCATTCCCCAAATGATAAAAATACAAGTCATTCCCCAGTTGATAAATGATCAAAGGATATAAGGAGGCAATTTTCAGAAGAAAAAATCAAAGCTATCTATAGTCATAAGAAAAAATGTTCTAAATAACTACTGATTAGAGAAATGTAAATGAAAGCAACTCCAAGGTACCATCTCACACTTATCAGATTGGCTAATATGATAAAAAAGGAAAATGATGGATGTTGGAGAGGATGTGGGAAAACCAGGACACTAATGCTGGTGGAATTGTGAACTGATTCAACCATTTTGGAGAACAATTTGGAAGTCTGCCCAAAGGGCTATAAAATTGCATACCCTTTGATCCAGAAATATCACTCTGCTCAGTCTATATCCCAAAGACATGAAAAGAAAAAAAAGGGAAAGGACTTATTTGTACAAAAATATTTACAGCAGCTCTTTTTGTGGTGGTTAAGAACTAGAAAGTGAAGAGATGCCCATCAACTGGGGAATGGCTAAAGAAGCTGTGACATGTAATTGTAACGGAATATTACTGTGCTATAAGAAATGACAAGCAGGATGATTTCAGAAAAACCTGGAAAATGAACTGATGCAAAGGGAAGTAAACAGAACCAGGAGAACATTATATACAGTAACAGCAATACTGTTCGATGAAGAACTGTGAATGACAGGTTCAGCAAAACAATGATCCAAGAAAATCCCAAAGGATTAATGATGAAGCATACTATCTGCGTCCAGAGAAAGAACTGATATTGCTTGAATACAGACTTTATCATGCTATTTTTCACTTTCTTTCTTTCTCTGTTTTTCTTTTATCCGAGTCTTCTTGTACAAAGAGACTAGTATGGAAATGTTTTACATGACTACAGATGTATAACCTATATCTGATTGCTTACCATCTCAGGGTGGGACGTTAAGAGAAAGGGAGGGATAGCATTTGGAGCTCAAAACTTAAAAAAAAGTGTTAAAATTGTTTTAACATGTAAGTGAGGGAAAATAAAATATGTTAAATTAAAATCTAAGCATACCTACAACATGTTCCTGATCTATTAGTCTATTCACTCTGTCAGAAAAGGAAATGAGATTAATCTGGCATGACATTCTTGATGAAGCTATGCCAGTGCTTTTGGTGATTATCACTTTCTTTTTAGGACTCTTAGGAAATGCAAACCTCAAATACTCTGAAGATACCTCGTAGTCATATTTTGCCTACCTTGGAGGTGCTGTTGCATGGTGGCAATATCCTTGTGCAAGGAGAGCTTATCTCTGTTTAGCTGGTCTACTTCCTGCTGCAGTTTCCTGACATCCAGCTCCACCTTTTCTAAGTTAGACATTGCTATTCTGCTACTATCTTCTGTAGCTGCTAACACTCTACCAAGAACAGAAAGAAACTCAAAAATAGACATAATAAAACATCAAACAGGCAAAAAAAACCATTTTCCATATAATATTATACTTCATCAATGTACAATTATGAAGGCTGAGGAGGATTCTCCATCCTTACAGTAGCATCTGTAGAGTGGGAAAAGTATCATATTTAACAACAGGTAGGTCTAGGTCTAGCTCTGCCACAAATTTGCTGGGTGATCTCAAGCAAGTCCCCTCACCTCTGTGGGGCTCGGTTTCCTTTTCTGTGAAATGTGGAGAGTTGAATTAGATGATATCATAAATCTTCTTTCCTTCCAGCCTTGATACCCTACCTCCTAATATTCTGTACCTTATGGTTCCCCACCCCCACCCCAAATTAACATTCCAGGTGCTACATTCTGAGGTCTAGTTCTAATAGCCTACAAATATTTATTTTCAAGAGTGATTCTACTGTATAATTTCTTTAGGTTGGAGAGTAACAAAAGCAACCATAGAAGCTTACATTTATAATGCATTTTGGAGCTACAAAGTGTTTTTTACTTTTTAATATATTATCTTGTTTAATTCCATCAGGAAAGGTAGCATAAGGAATATTATCACTTTTAACACATGAGGAAACTAAAAATTCAGCCTGGGGCAGTGACTTGCTCCAGTAGCAAAGGAAACAGAGTCAAGAACTGAACAATGCTCTTTGACTTTCAGTCCAAAGGATGTGATGGAGGGAATGCTGGATCTGGAATTAGGATGAGCTGATCTCAGATTTGGCCTCATTCACGTTCACTAGCTGTGTGACCCTGGGCTAATTACTCAACTTCTATCAACCTGAGTTGACAGATTTTCAAATTCCTCATCTGTAAAATGGGACATACAACAATAGTATCTACCTTCCCAAAGTTGTAAGGATAAGATGAAATAAGGTTTGTAAAGGACTTTCCAAACTGTAAAGCACTATACACAAAGGCTAGCTATTGCTGCTACTATTAACACTATTATGGCTGTTGTCATTATCATGACTATTATCACTGCCATGTTGCCAGACTGGAAGATTCACTAAACCAAAACCTCATAAAGCCAGGTAGACACAAAACCTTCCAGAAGGTGTATGTGCAGCAGGGTACAAGGGGAGGAGTATTGGAAAAATGACCACAATGGGGATGTTACCTAGCTCTCCAGAAATGTTCTTCATGATTTCCTCATTCCTTCTCTTACCTTTTGGCTTGCTCCAACTTTTTCTCCAAACTTTCACAGTTGTCTTCAAGATCTTCCTTTTCCTCATTTAAAGCTTCCACATTGGCCTGCAAGGTGGATATTTCTGATGTCAGCTGACTGATTTCTAATTTCTCCTTTTCCAGAAGCTGTCTCTGCCACTCAACTTCTTCTCTCTGGCGCTGGGCTGTGCGCTGCAGTTTCTCTAATTCTAGTTTCTCCTAGAGGAGAGGATATGGAACATTAGATGTCTCAAAGGAACCCAAGGGCTGCAGTTTTCAGAGACCAGGTCAACCAGATTCTTTTTTTACCTCTAGAAATTCAATTTGCATCTTCTCTAGCTCAGTCACTTTTTGGTTACGGTGCACTTTCAGGATTTGCAGCTCATTGTTTTCATGTTGCAAATTGTCCACAAAATTTTTCAGCTCTAATATTCAGAAACAGGGCAAAGAACAATATAGATTAGAGAACGTTAGACCACATGGAGCATAGGCTACAGAGTTAGAGAATGTTCAGCTAGAAGGATTCTTAGTCCTACAATAGATCTTGGAATATGGAATATTAGGATGTAGATATTTAGGATGCTGATTACAAAATGTTAGAATTGAATTTTTGTAGATAAGCCCAATATGACCCGAAGTTGCACCACAAACAAATGGAGAGCCAACAACTGCACCTACTTCAGATTCCTCGTCCAGTGTGTTTTCCATTACACTGCCCATGGTCACAGCTATTTAAATGTACCTGTTTTATGCTTAGATATTTGTCCTACAAGTTCTTGAAGGATTTCCTCTTCTCTTCTAACTTCTTGTTTAGCGAGTGAGAGTTGTGTTTTCTTTTCACTTATTTGGACATTCAGTTCTCCTTTCTGAAAACTCAGTTCTTCCAGGATAGACTTTATTTCCTGCACAAACATTGTAGCAATGGTAAGTGGGGAGAGGAGAAAAAGAAGATTGTTTATGATGAATAGTTTCTTAAAGGTAAGGCCTACTCATAAATGCATACTAAAATTCCTTGACCAATATTATTCCTTCTTCCTTGATATTTTATGATTTTTTATGGACAAGATTATATCACATAGGTCATTCTGGGTACCAAGATGAATAAGGAAATGGATACACAAACTTAATATTAAAAAACATACTGTAAAATCTTAGAAATAGATCATATACCCCTCACAGGAGGTGTATTCTTAACCAAACAAGAAATAGATGAAATTATGAAAAATAAAATAGGTAAGTTGAACATGAAAAGCTTCTGCACAGACAAAATTCATGCACCTAGAATAAGGAGGGAAGGGATCAAAAGGGGAAAAAAATCTTTATATCAAATTCTTTTGTTTAAGGTTTTAGTATTCAAAATATATAATTATATGTATGTATGTATGTGTATATGTATGTATGTATGTATCTACCTACCTACGCCTTTTCTCAATAGATAAATGGTCAAAACATAAAAACAGTTCTCAAAAGAAGAATTGCAAAGTATTCACAACCACAAGAAAAATGCTCAAATCACTTATAAGAGAAATGAAAATCAAAACAACATTAAAGTCTCATCTCACCATCCTGAAAATTGGCAAAAATGACAAAAACGTCTTAGTCAATGTTGAAGGGGTTGTAGAAGGATAGGCATGGATTTTTAAAATCCAAGAAGAGAGTTTGGCAAATTCAACCTCTATAAGCAAAGCCATCTCTCAGGTACAGAGAATTGAGATAGTCCTTCTGAGCCTTAATATACTCCACTGCTGATACAATATTAATATGTTAGTGTTGTTGCAATTCTAAAGCATTGTTGGTGAAGCTGTGAAATGTTACAATCATTCTGAAAAGCAATTTGGAATTACACACATAAAGTGATTTGTCCATGCTCTTTGAACCAGAGACTTCATTATTGGGTTTATTCTCCAAGGAAGGCACTGATAGTAAGAAAGTCACTAATGTGTTATATAGGTGTGATAGACCATACAGAGAAGCATGGAAAGAGGTATATAAACTAATGCAGAGTAAGCAGAATTAAAAAAATAATATACACAGTTAACTACAATGATATAAAGAAGAAGAACAATCATACATCAAAAAATAAAAAATAAATAAATGTAAACAATTATAAAGATCAAGCAGGAAAAGATATATGAGAAGACAGTCCAATCTACATCATTCAGGGAGGTGGGAAGTACACAGGTATTCTACATTGCACATATTTTTGGACTTTTTTTCCTCCATAAAAATACTATTTGTTATATGGGATGGCTATATAGGAGCAGGAGGGAAAGTAATACTTGGAATAATTATGATAATATAAGAAACAGAAAACGTCAATAAAACTTATTTTTAAAAAGTATATGTACAAAAGAACAAACATGGCTCTAAGTAAGAGATATGAGAAGACATCCCCACCCCTACTCCTTTTTTAGTAGTGGGAGGTCCATAGGTATAGGTACATTTTTTGATATATTTATTGGTTTAACTAATTTTTTAAAACCTTTTTCCTCTTTTTTTTTCTTTAAAAAAATCTGTTATATGTGATACCTATCAGGGAGGGAGGGGAAGAAGATACTGGAAGAGATTCTTATGATGTAAAATAAAAAAGATACCAATAAACTGTACTTTAAAAAGGAAAAAAATGAATAAGGCACAGTTCCTACTTGCATGGAGTTTACTATCTAATATGTATGTGAGGGGGGAGCGGAGAAAGGAATGGATAACAAATATTCAAGTTAATAAAGAAATGGAATATTTTAAATGCAAAGGACAGCCCCAAACAAAGGACTTTTGAGATACATGAGGAGGAAGAGGTCGGTTCCCATAGGGAGATTGGGGGCAGAGGGCTGAGGACAGTGATAAAGGCAGGGTTTGTAGTAAATATTGCATCAATTTATTATTATGGAAATCAAGAAAAGGGCAGAAGTGTGTAATTGTTAAGAATGATAGGTAATTTATTCATCATGCCTGTGGCTTGAACAAGCTGAAAGGGACCCTAGGAAACACAATGTTAGAAACAGAATGTTACAACTGGAGAAGAATGTTTCAATGTTTGAATACAAAAATTCGGAACATGGCACAAAATATTAAAGACGGATTTTATAGATGAGGAAATAGAGGCCCAGAGGTGGTAAAATATTTTGGCTGAACAAGCTTCAGATGAGTTAAAACTCTAGGATGCTATAGTATGCAATTTTAAAAGAGAAATGAAAATATCTAAAGTAAATTCAGTGCATGGTACTGCAATTCTCAGAAGAAAACTGCAAAAAGATGCATCTAAAGACCTACCCTAAGTTGATTCCGTTTCTCTGTCACTTCTGTTTCCCCTAAGTTGAGGGCTTCTTGGAGGTCAGCTTTTGCCTGGTTCACACTTACTTGCAGCAAATGTAACTCTTCCTTCTTATGAGTTAAATGCATATCCAAGACTAACATTTCCTGCTGCTGGGCTGCTATCTACAAGGAAAGAAAGGAGTAAAGGCATTTAAAATCCAAGAATAGAGGTTGGCAAATTCAACCTCTATTGGCAGAGCCATCAGTTAGGTACAAAGAACAGAGGTATTCACTCTGACCCTTAATACATCCCATTATTGCTACAAGAACCAGGTAACTTACAGCTGGGCAATGACTTGTAGCTTGGTTAGACTGAAGAAACCTATACCTCGGAAACCTACGAGTAGCACATTAAATCCTCCAAAGTCACCAAGAAAAGTGGTGGCAGTTAATCTGGCAGAGTGGAAAGAATGGTGCATTAGGAGTCAGGATACCTGGATTCTAAGGCTCAATGACACACTGATGATCTTCACAGCCTCAGGTAAGATAACACATCATCTCTAGGCTGTTTCTTCATTATAAAATAAGGCAGTTGAATTGAACGATCCTTACCTTTCCATTTGAAACAATCTAGTCAAAGGTTTCTTCCAATTCTAACATTTTTTTACTACACTGAGTAGGCCTTCCTCCCTTATATATATTACTCTGGTCATCCTTTATGTTTGTTGTAACCTAACTTTATCACTATTAAAATATAGGCTAGCCTATATTATGATCTGAGCTATATTCCCTTTAGAGATGGCCCATCCAAAAGATGAGTATTCTGCAGTTTGTAATACATTAAAAAGGAAAAATAAATACATACATCTTAATGGTGTTTCAACTGCTAACTTTTATTGTGCAACATCAATGCTGTTATATTGGCTAAGCACAGATACATTTCAGATATGTGGTAGAGATTTCTAACAGTAGACGATATAGCTGATGTTTTCATAGTGCTATTCACAAAATCCTTTCCTAAAAGACCTAAGAGGTAGGTAGTACAAGGATCTTTTTTCCCATTTTATGGATGAAGAAAACTGTGACTCATATAGGTGGAATGACTTGGATATAAGGCTTGACTGAGTGGTCTGCCTTCAAGTCCTGTGCTTATAGGTTTCAGAACAGTGCAGATGTTATTTCCAAAGTATAGTTTAAAATAAATGCATACCTGATTATTCAGCTTTTCTAGCTCAACTTTTTTAGTGCAAAGATGTTCAGGCCCACTGATGACCTCAAGATGATCTTCATTACCATCTTCAGCAATTTCTGTGCCTGTCTGCAGCTTCTGAAGTCTATAAAATTCAATAACCATTTGAGTTGGTCCATCAGAAAGCTTGCCCAATATCCTGAAATCACTGTTAGTGACTCACCATCCTAACTCTCTAGCTTTATCTTCCACTTTGCCCCAGGTACTATAAGCTATAGGTAAAATAGATCATTTCCCCTGGGTATGGAAGATACTTAATGTTTGTAATGCTGATTTACTCACCCTTCAATCAATTTTTCTATTTTATGATTTAAAGAGTAGAAGTCAGGGTCTCTTGTAACCATGACTTTGTTGATTTCTTTCAAGATTTCTTGCTGATCGGGTATGTTCTGCCTGAAGTCCCTTCTATCAACCTGAAGGGATCTAGAATACATTAATATCTATTAATTTGGAGATAGGACTGTTTTTATATCCCTTCATGGCCTACGATATAATAAGTACTTAAAATGTATTCAAGTGTTGACAAAGTATTTGTTCAATTGAACTTTGTCTTTTTTTGAAAGTATGCCATAATATTATTTGATCATCCAACAGTATGATATTGCCTAGAACCAAACTGTTTTTCATTTATTTAACCCATAAATATTTGCTGTACTGATTCAAAAGTACCTTAGCTGCTGATCTGCTTTCATTAGCTTGACAGCTGTCTCTTGGGCTCTGCGCTCTAACTCTTTTGCATCCAGTTCTGCTCGTGACAAGTGCTTCTTGACCTCACTGTACCTCTGAATAGTATCTTTGGTCTAGAAAAGAAACTGTCATTAAGACAACCCAGTTAAGTGGCACAGAAATGATTAACCAACTTCCTCTGAGTGTGGTTTTGCCAGACCATAGATGCTACATTAATAACTGGGGCAGACTTAAAGAGTAGGAACAGCAAGGTAAGCAAGAGATTGTGAGTCTTGTTCTGTCATTTGTGAGCTGTGTGACTATGTGTAAGTCACTTCACCCTTAAAATGGTGAAAATAATGATTCGAGCATACTACCTACTTTTTAATAAAGCCCACCTCCTTCAATGCTTCCTTATGGTAAGGAGATCAGCTAGGGTATTTACAGGCGAGGCTGATGGAATGCACATCTCATATCCTACTACTAAGCTGCAAAAGCTTTAAAAATGGGTCCGGGCTGACTCATTGGCAGGGCATCACCCATTAGGTGAAGAACTGTTTTAGTCAGAGTTATTCATGAAAGCTGACACCAAGAGGTGGAGCAGTTCTGAATTGCCTGATGGCAGGAGGCACCTTTTATTTTTATTCATTTTATATTTCAGTGGTTCTCCCGGTGAGGAAAACTCACAGTACAAATGAAGATTGGCACTTGATTTGCAATTTACAATGTTATAACAGAGGTTCTCAAACTTTTTGGTCTCAGGACCTTTCACACACTTAAAAATTATCATGGACCTTCCAAAGAGCTTTGGTTACTTGGATTATCTATCTGTCAATGTTTACCATGTTAGAAATGAAAATGTCTTAGCATTATTGTGAAAATGGTTTTGACTTTAAGGACCCCTCAAAAGGGTATTGAGGACCTCCCTGGGGTCCCTGAACCACACTTTCAGAATGACAGTTAGAGAGTAACCTGGGAACACTGAGAGGCTAAGTGATGTCTGGTTACAGAGCCAGTGGTGTCAAAGGCAGGACTTGAACTCAGGTTTTCCCGACTTTCAGGCCAGCTCTCTATCTACTATGACAGGCAATTGTTCAGGGAATGTCTATAACAATTAAATAATGGACCTTTCAAAGTAAATCAAGGCAACTTTACTCACGGGATTCTGAGCAAAATGTGTTGTAAGCTATAGAATGCTATATAAATATGAACTATTGTGAAGCAAAATAAAAAATAAGATACTTTCTTCCTTGTTTAACAGAGGGGTGTGTGTGTGTGTGTTGGCCCTCTTTTTGTTCAGTTGTTTTTCAGTCTGCCTGACTCTTCATGACTCCATTTGGTGTTCTCTTGGCAAAGACACTGGAGTAGTTTGCCATTTCCTTCTCCAGCTCAGTTTACAGATGAGGAAACTGAGGCAAATAGGTTTAAGTGACTTGCCCAGGGTCACACAGCTAGTAAGTGTCTGAGGCCAGATTTGAAATCAGTAAGATGAGTCTTCCTGACTCCAGGACTGGCGCTCTATCCACTGTGCACTTAGTTGTCCCCTGACCCTCTTCTTAGTGGCTGGCAATCTCCATGATGGACAGCAGAGGCAGTGTCTTGTTGATCTTTGTATTTCAGCTCCTAGCACAAGTATATAGTAGGTACTTTATAATTTATGTTTCTAAAACACTTTTTATGGTTAGAAAATGCTATCTTCTACATTATCTTATTTAAACCTTACAACAATCAATCTTGAGAGGAAATGGTACTGGTGTCCCTATTCCCATTTTACAGAGGAAAAAAATGGAGGCTCAGGAATGTGAATGATTTGCCCATGTTAGTAAGTGGTAAAGTTAAGTGCTAGACTCATAGAATTAAAGCTAAACAAGACCTTAGGTCACCTCATTCAGCCTCCTTATTTGACAAGAGGGTTAGGTGAGTTAAATGACTTGATCAAGATCATACATGTAGTAATTAGTGGCAGAATTGGGATTTAAATCCAGGCCCTCTCATTCCAGATCTAGCATGCTTTCCACATCACCACACTGCTTCCCTCCAAAATTTGTTGCTTTAAGGAAAATTTAATTGCTACTAGTAAAAAACATGAGGACCTGGGCTTAAATGCCATACTTAAAAGAACCAGTGTCACCATGGGTAAACCACGGAAGCTCCAGGAGTCTCAGTTTCTTCACCTGTTAAATGAAAGGGATGGACTAGATGATTGCTAAGGTCCGTTCTAGTTTTAGATCCACAATTTTATAAAATTATTTAAAGGACACTTATTTTAAAAGACATTTAATAAAAATCCTTCTTATAGTAGTAAAAGCAACCAATATTTCTACAGCACTTTACTGCTTATATTCTTTATCTCACTTGATCATTGATTCTGGGAGGTGGATATCATGGCTATTATTCTCCCTGATTTATAGGATGAGGAAACTGAGGTCTAGAGATGTTATGTGATTTGTTCAAAGCCACAGCTAATTAATGCTAGAGTAGGATTTTTTTTACTTTAAATCCAGTGGTTTTCCACTATACCACAGTTGTATATTCCTACACATAAACAGATGAACTGGGTTCCTGTCTGGTACACAGCGGCAACATATGAAAGATATATATAGCCAGTGAATTGAGAATCTTTAAAGATGTTAACTACAATTACCTTCCTTTGTAACTTTTAAACTTTAGGCTATTAGCAACAATACCACAACAGAGTTCAACATCCTGAAAGCAAATACAAGAAAAGTCAAGCCTTTCACTCAGCAGGGCTTAAGTAAAACTGGGTCTTACCAACTTAAGTCAACCTCTTACACTTTTCATACATGGTACCCCACTTTCCACCTCTATGCATTCCATGCCTAGAATGTTTTTTTTCTCATCACCTTTAACTCTTAGCTTTCTTGACTTCCTTCAAAATTCACATCCTTTTCATCTAAGATTACCTTCCATTTATATTGTATATCTCTTGTATGCACAGAGTTATTTTCATATCATCTACCTCTTAAGCTCTTGGGGAGTAGAGATTATGTGCCTTTCTTTGTATCTGTCCCCAATATTTAGCACAGTGCTAAGTACAGACTAAGTGCTTTCTCTATATTTAATAAATGCTGACTGATGCATTGACTGAATTAGATTAAAACTTAGAAGGAGTTACAACTGGAAAGACCCTTAGAGATTCCCTAGTCCAAACCCTCATTTTACACTAAGCCCCAGAGGAGAGAAGTGACTTGGTCAAAGTCAGACAGTGAGTAGCCATTTGAACTCAGACCCTTTGACTCTATGTGCGAAGTTTTTTGCTTTATACTCTGTTGCTCAATGGCTACATGGGGAGGTAAACAGGAAGCTGATTTAGCAAAAGCAATGATCACATTTTAATTCTTTCACAGGAGAGGCAAATGAAGTATAAGCAAGGTGAACAAAAACCTATGTTAGGCACAACATGAAGAGAAGCAGCAAGGGGCTCTTTTTAATATGACTTTTTTAAAAATAGTTTTTTAAAATCCATGATTTTATGGGTACTCTTCCTACTAATAAACATCACAGCATCTTAATACTTTATTTGATCATTTTATTTGATGAGTTGCTGTGGCCAAAAATTCATCAGCCAGTGGCTCACCCTCTTGTAATGAGCCCTTTTTGTCCTCAGGTTAGCCCTTTGTGTGAAAGGCACATGGTACATTTCTGGTCCTTAGAACCTTTCCAGATTTGTTAGATTTGTTAGAACTTCAGCTATGTTGGCATACCCTTTAAGAATCCAGGGTCACCAATATGCCAGAATGAGCTAATGAGGAAGACTTAAGTATTAGTTTATTTTTAATAAATACATATATTTTTAATGCCAGAAAATTCTGATGACAAAAAAGGATTTATTTTGTGTTTAGTCAAATCAGGTATGTTTTAGTGATGGCTCAAAGCTTCTGATGAATACATACGAATCTTTATTAGAATTTCATTTTCAGACTATGATAGCGGCATACAATTTGTCCCAATTTTTCTTGTAGGCCTTTGCTAATTTCAACAGCAGAAACATGTTGATAATTTCACCAAGAGTTTAACCTAGGACAAGTCACTTTCCTTCTCAATGTGATCAAGAGTGTATTAGTAGGTCTCTCTTCCCACATCCTCTTTAACATTTACTATTTCAATCTGAGATAACAGACAAAACCTCAGAGTTGCTTTAATTTGAAATTTTTTTTTTTAATTCATGAATTGGAGCAGTTTTTTCATCTGTGAAAGTGAGGGTTTTGAGACAGTCTCAAAGGTCCCTTCAGTTCACAGTCCATAATTCTAGTAGGGGGAGTCAGATTTCTGAGTGACTTTTTTGAATCTTTAGAAAGTTAAGTTTTTCACAACATCTGACAAACTGCTTGCAATATATGCCTTACATAAAAATGATAATGATGATAATGATAACGAACATAAACATTCATGAGGTTAAGGACCAAAATGTCTTCGGTTTCATTACTAGTTATATGTAACCTTGCTAAAGGATAGTAAAAGAAATGAAGCAAACAAATCAACCTTTGGAATCCTCAAAAGCCCTACAGTCAATGGCTATGAGCTTTCTGGCTTAAACTACCCCAGTATAAGAAGTGAGGCAAGAACGTACTTTCTCTTTTGTGCTGGAAAGTTCTGTTTCAGCTTCAGCTAGGAGTCGGTCTGCTTCTCTAAGCTCTGCCCGACGTTTCAGCAGAGTTGACTCAATGCACCCAATTTCATCTATAATTTGGCCGTGGTGTTTGGATGGCGCATGTATTCCTCCCTCAGTAACAAGACTGTCACCATATCCTTCCATGAAATCCCTCAAAAGAAAGAAATAAATGAAGACAAATGATTGGAAGGATGGTCATTGTTCATGGGTGAGCTTCACTAATATGCTGTAAAAGACAATAATAGTTAAATTAAGGTACGGACAGCATTATAACAATCATTACTTTAAAAGGTAGACAAAATAAAGCAAGATTCATTAGAAAGAAGAAGAAAAGGTCTAGCATCTCAAGAAAAAATTTTAAAATGAAGGGGTAATTAATACTTCTAGACATTAAAGTATAAAGCAGTAACCATCAAAAGTAAGTAGTACTGGTTAAAAAAAAAAAATTAGACATCAGAACAGATGAGAAAAGCAGGAATCAGAAACAACTAAACCCAGTAGCTCAATATTTAATAGACCTATGCACAAAAACTACTTAGGAAAAGACTCCCTATTTAATAAGAGCTGTTGGGAAGAACTAAAACAGTTTGGTAAAACCAAACCAGTACCTCATACTATATGCTACAATAAGTTAGGACACGTGACCTAAATGTAGAAGGCAATATCATGGGGGAAAAAAATGAGGTAAAGAGAAAGAAACTCTTTTATAACTGTAGCTAGGGGAAGAATTCTTAAATAGAAAGTAGAGATGATCACAAAAGATAAAAGAGATAATTTGGATTACATGAATTTGAAAAGCTTTTGTACAAACAGAATGAATGCACTAGAGACAGAACTATCAAAATAAAAAAAATGCCAAAAATATTTCTGATAAAGATCTAAGGAAATAAAAAGGATAAAAAAAGAATAACACAAAGATCAAGATCCATTCTTTAAAGACAGTCAAAGGACATGAACAGTTCTCAAAAGAAGAATTTCAAAAGACTGCTCCAATTCATGAATAAAAAAATTGCAAATTAAAACAACTCTGAGGTTTTGTCTCTATCTCATAAATGGATAAAGATGATAAAAAAAACTAAAAGGGTAAATGTTAAAAGAGAATGTGGGAAGAGAGACATACTAATACACTCATGGTCAAGCTATGAATTGGTACAAACATTCTGGAAAATCATTTGGAATCATATGAGAGAAGTCATTAACTTCTCTTATCTTTTGATCCGGAGAGGTTCTACTGGTCGACGTATATCCCAAGGAGGTCACAGACCAAAAGATCTCATAAAATTTTCACAGTAATATTTTTTAGTGTGTTCTTTTAGCAAAGAACCTGGGGAAAAAATGGGTATCCATTAATTAGGGAAGGACTCCATAAACTGTGGCATATGAATGTAATGGAATATGAATATGAAGAATTTAGAGAAAAGGAATATAAACTGACACAGGGTGAAAGAAAATAGAATTAGGAAAATACTATATATAATCAAAAACAATTTAAAAGGATACAGTGTTGAATGATTATAATTTTAATTCTGGTCCTCAAATAAAAGTGAATAATAAGTCTCCAATTTCACTGGTGAAGTGAGGTGGCTATGAATATGGTATGTGGTATACTGTCAGATGCAGTCAAAGTGTCAGCTGGTTTTGCTCAACTGTTTATTTTTTGTTATAAGGGAAGGTTTTCTCAAAGTGGCGGGGATGGAAGGGATACATCCAAGAATGACTGATATTAAAACAAAAGTTATTAATAAAGCTTCTTATGAACTTAAGAATGTTAGACACAGAGGCAAACTAAGTTATATCTGAATTAGTTCTTATCTTGTAAACCAGGGGTGTTTCATAGACAAAAGATGGCTCTCTCATCAATTCTCTAGAATTGATAGGGCTTCAGAAACAACACCACCACCACTGCACTTTGAGCCAGAGGACCCAAGGTCAAATCTCATCTCTTCTATTTACTAGATACTCACTGAACCTCAAGCACACACATCACTTCTCTTCTCTGGGCCTTGGCTTCATCAGGCATAAAATTAGGGGATTAGATTAGACAATCTTGCAGATGCCCTCCACAGTGATAAATCATTGCTTCCTATGATCTCATGACTTCTAGATAACTATCACATGAGATTTCTATCCCAATAGATTATTGACAACAGAATACACACAGTTTTAACAAGCAAAATCTATAATGATCTGAATTTAAAATGACATTGCAAAAATTCATTTTCCCTTAACTAGCTTAAATAATTTCTACTCCTCCTAGTACTAACACTTGAAATGTGTATAGCACTTTAGATATAGACTCCTGCTAAACTCAACAAACATCCTTTATGATGTTATATGGTGGTATGGAGGCTACCCAGTGGGGTAGAAGTTCTGGTGGGAAGAGTCTACCAAGCAGAAAAAGCTTTGAGAATGAGTTTGGCAATGGCTGTCTGAAGACCAGTGTGGCTAACTGGGAAGAGGATTCATTCCAGAAGGCTGATTACCAGGTACTGAAGATTTTTAGCCACAGTAATACATGAAAAGCCATCTACTGAGGTACAGGAGACTGTGAGTTAAATCAGTGGGGGAAGTCCCTACACTGATGAAATCAGACTCCTCAAGCATGAATATGATACACATTATGTTCTTCGAACTTCATAACCATCCTGTGAAGTAAGTAGAGCAGGGCCTATCATTATTATTATTAATTTTATAGAAGAGGAATCTAAGCCTCAAAAAAGAGAAGGACTTGCTCACTGTTACAGTTTGTATATGGCAGAGCCAGGATTTGGACCTAGATCATCTGGGAAGATCAGTGTTCTTCCAATTCATGCAGTATCTCCAAATGCATGCTCTTACTTTCGCTTGCTGTGTTTCTGGAGGTTTCTGTGGATTTCTGCCATTTCTTCTTCTAAGTCTTTTCTTTCAAGCAAAAGCTCTTCAATATTTTGATGAAGTTCTTCCATTTCTCTCTTAGCCTGCTGCCTTGCTGCCTTGTCTTCCTGTCTCTTAATTTTGGCATGGTGTACAATGTCTTCCAGCCTAGAAATCTCATTCTCCTAAATAAAGAGAAATGCAACAATCAGACAAAAAAAGAATGAAGTGCTTTTCTTCCTTTAGTACCCATAACCAAGTGTATTGTTTTGAACATGGCTACACTGCAGAAAACCTATGCTCAGCCTATAATCAGTATTCTTTGTCAACAAAAGCTTATTTTTTCTTTCAAGAGATCTCATTTTTGTGATAGTGCTTACCTACATTTGGCAGTAATCTATTTGTTGTCCTAAGGATAATGCAATCAATCAGTTAATTCAATGAAGTCATAAAAAAATAAAATCATTCAGATCACCTGGTCATTTCTTCTGGTACAGATAAGAAATGGCAGATTACGTGGATTTTTTACTTTTTAATTAAAATGTCAATGTCAAAAAAGGCAGTGTGGTATAACAGCCAGAGGGCCAGCCTTAGAATGAGGAACATCTGGGTGCTAAGTACTGCCTGGACTCCTGGTTATGTGATCCTGGACAAGTCATTTAACCTCCTGGTACCCCAGGCTCCTCTCTATGACTGTAAATTGCAGTGCAGTTGCTGATCTGTATTTGCAGAGGAAGTGATCAAATAAATCATAGGTTGAGACAAAGAAAGGAAAAAAATCACTGTCAAAAGGCATAAGATATATAGCACAAGGAGAATTATAGGATTCTATGTGAAACTATCTTAGAAACATACGGAGCACATCTGTATAAAATATTTTTATCTTTGTAATTATAAAAAAGGGGAAATAAATGTGTTAAGTTCAATAATTGGGAAACAGTTTAATAAACTGTGGCATATGAAAACAACAATTATTACTCTACCATGAAAATGACAAATTTGAGGAATACAAAGAAAAACAAGAAGTTATACAAAGTGATGCCGAGCACAATAAGAAAAGTCAGGACATACAAATAGTATTTAAAAACAACAACAAAATTTAGGAAAGCATTAGAAGAAAATGATCAGAAAGGGAAACACAAAGTTTTTTGTTATTTTGTTAGTTAATATACACGTTTCAAAGCAAACTATAAAGAATTTAAAATTAGTGGTTTTATATATGACTATTTATTTGAATGTTTTTGTTAATGATGACTGTTCAGATTTTTTTAGTCGCTCTCATGTTTATCAAAAGGAAAAAAATACAGGGCAATGAAAAATTACAGAATAATATTAATGAGGACATAGTCTTGTATTTTTTCACCAATGCCATTCTTTTTAAATATACTAGGCTATTATCAGATTTACAATTTCCTTTACCTTGGAATGGTGGTCACAGGGGAAGAGGATTCTCTGTCTGTTGCAATGTCGTGGGGGATTGCCTCCTCGCTGTGCCCTGGTGGGGAGCCCCTGTCTCACTTTGGCCTGGTAGGTGACTTTTCCCTTTCTTCTCATAGCTCCTCAGCCAGAGACGTCCTTCCCATAGTACTTCAGGCATGGATCCCTGACTAATTCTCCATCACAAAGTAAAAAATGACACAGTATTCTTTTGTTGGTGTGTGTCACCCAGCAGGGTCTATGCTGTGATGGTGGGGGAGGGGCTTTTTTCAGATGGTGGCACAGCAATGAAGTAGAGGGGCACCCCAAGTTCTAAGGTAGAACTCAGAATCCGTGTTTCCTTAGAAACAATGTCATAAATGGCGGCTGGAATTAACAAAGTGAAATTACAGGTCAAATTGACAAGAAGGGGCTGGTCTGAGCACCTGGCCACCACATGGAACTGTTTCCAGTGAAACAATTTCTGAGTTTCAAACAACTGACTTCTAAGCAAGCTTTCAGAACACAGTCCACTCAAAAGTTGGGTAAAGTGTTGCAGATAGAATATTGGATTTGGAATTAGAATATCCGCATTTGAATCCCAGCTTTACTTGGTCATACTTTGGAAAAATCATTTAACCTCCTGGAACATTAGTAAAAGGGATAAGATGGACTCTAAATTACCTTTGTGCCCTAAACCCTTTAATTCCTACAATGCCTAAATTTAATTATGGGGAACCAGAAAAATACTGAGCATATATCCTTAGTAAGGATAGGGCAAGAAATCCTGAAACTTTATACTGTGGCTGAACTCTTTGCTTTGAATAAAATGTCAATAAATAATCCTTGAAAGTATCCACTATTTAGGAGGGACCTTAGAAATTATTTAGTTCAAGTACAGAGGGGGAAAGCTGAGGTGCAGAGAGAAATGACTTACCTAAGGTCAAACAAATTACATATTAGAGTGGCAGAGCCAGGATTCCAATTCATGTCTTTGGATTATTAGTACAATGTTTGTTTTCTACTGCACTGACAATCTTTTAAAATTAATTTTTAAAAACGCGCACAACCAATAGCACCAGATAACAAGGTTGTGCTAACTTAAAAAGAGATAGCTTCAGATCAGTTTTTTTCTGACTCCTCTAATATAATTTGTTTTAAGTAATGGATGTAATCTTTTTTCTGATCACTAAGTAATGAGAACAATGTTGTATTTAAGAGTCCTCACTCTAAGACATTTCATGACATTTTTCATTTTTCCCATTACCTTCATCATAAATTCTGATAAAAAATTTGAGTTTTGTTTCAATATTTCAATGAAATTCAACTATTCTTTGAGCACCTGTTACGTAAAACATATTGTAATTTTTGCCTAGCCATGGATCTGCCTTTTAAAAATGTAGTTATACAACAATTCTACACTTCAGGATCACTAAAAGTAAATACAAATTGGAGAAAATAATAATTAAATATCACATTTCTTCTGTATTTAGGAATGAGAGAAACTAGATCATTGGTCTTCATTATTAAATATTTTTGCTTTTTTGTTTCTTTAAGCTTTCTGGTTTTACTCAATTGACCATAGTGGACACTGATTTCAAAATATTTATTGTATATTTTGGATTCACCTAGACATATATGACACAACTAAAAAAATTATGCTGTGGATAAGAGATTTAAGTAACTAAAGGAAAATTCACTGTTTGTGTATAGATCGATTCAATATAGTAAAAATAAAATTACTCCCTAAATTAATTTACAGACAATGAAATACCAATAAAAATACTGATGGTTTTCTATATGGAACTGAGTAAAATAATAATGAAACTTAGGGAGAAAAGCAAAGAAACAAAAATATCAAAGGTTAATTTACAGAAAAAAGAAAGAAGAGCAAAGGCAGACTTGGCCTCCTAGATTTTAAACATATATAAAACAGTTTTCAGTAAAACTCTCTGGTACTAGTGAGGGAAAAGAAAAAATTCACAGAAAAATTAATGTTTGATGAACCTGCAGCCACTAAAAAACCAGAGAAGGTATTATTTAATAAACAGGAAAACTGGCTAGCAATAGGGCAAAAACAGATTTAAATCCTTAGTTCATGATATACAATAATAAATTCCAAATGGATCATGGAATTAAGCATAAGAAAATGAACTATAATAACAGTTAAAAGAAAAGGAAATAACATATTTCTCTAATTGTGTAGAAGAGATACATTTTAACATAGTAAACACCTAAGATTGGGGGAGACATGGGCATGTTTGTAGGCAATAGGGAAGAATTAGAAAGGGAAAGATTGAAAAGTGAGAGAGCGGGGATGATATAGAGGGGGCAATCTGCTAGAAAGATGGGCTGGAATGGGATCACTTGTGCATGGAGAGGGGTTTGCAAGCAGAAAGGCCAACTCTTCATGTGAGATATGGGTAGAGGAGAAAGTGGAGGAAAACATATATCTTAGTGATATGAGAAGAGGAAGAGGGACTAAGACAGAGTTCTTGGTGAATGGCCTCATGTTTTTTTAAAAATTATTTTATTTGTTTTCAGTGTTCTACAATCACTTCCATATATCTTAGATTTTTCTCCCCCTCCTTCCCTGAGATGGTGTGCCATCTTATATAGGTTCTACATATATGTTCCTACTAAATACATTTTCACCTTAGTCATGTTGAACAGAAGAATTAAAATAAATGGGAGAAACCATAAAACAAAAAAAAATCCAATTCCATAGTTCTTTCTCTGGATGTGGAAGGCATTTTGCCTCAAAAGTTCATTGGGAATTTTTTAGGTCCTTGCTTTGCTATAAAGGACTAAGTCTACCAGAAAAATTCCTCACACACTGTGGTTGTTGCTGTGTACAAAGTTCTCCTGGTTCTGCTCCTTTCAATCAGCATTAGTTCAAATAAGTCCTTCCAGGCCTCTCTGCAGTCTTCCTGTTTATCATTTCCTATAGTACAATAGTATTCCATTACATTCATATTCCACAATTTGTTCAGCCATTTCCCAATTGATGGGCATCCCCTTAATTTCCAGTTCTTGGCCACCACAAAGAGAGCTGCTATAAATATTTTTGTACATGTGGGACCCTTTCCCATTTTTATGATCTCTTTGGGATATAGTCCTAGAAGTGATATTGATAGGTCAAAGGGTATGCACATTTTTGTAGCGCTTTGGGCATAGTTCCAAATTACTCTCTAGAATGACTGGATCAGCTCATAGCTCCACCAACAATGAATTAGTGTTCCAACTTTCCCACATCTTCTCTAACATTCATCATCTTTCTGTTTTGTCATGTCAATCTGTTCTGTCAATCTGATAGGTGTGATATGGTACCTCAGAGTTGTTTCTAATCAATAGTGATTTAGAGCATTTTTTCGTATGACTATAGATAGCTTTAATTTCTTCCTCTGAAAACTGCCTTTTCATATCCTTTGACCATATATCAATTGAGGAATGACTTGTATTCTTGTAAATTTGACTCAGTTCTCTATATATTTTAGAAATGTGGTCTCATGTTTTTAGTTTAGTACAAGGCAAGGTTTTCAGCTGAGAGGGTGGGAGTGACAGATCCATGAGAGGTTTGTTGAGGTATGAAAAGCGAAGAGGTAAAGGAGAGGAAACAATCAAGGATGACTTCAAGGTTAAGGGCCTGGGTGACTAGGTGGATGGTGATATCCCCTTACATATACAGGGGTATGTTTGGAGGGTTTTATGAAGGAGAAAAGTAGAAGAATATCCTGGAGGCCAGTAGATAACAGGAACAAGGATGTAAACAGAAGGCTACAAATTGGTGGAGTGAACTTTAAAGGAAGAAAGGTCAGTGGGATGTGGCAGAGAGTCTAAAATTTTCGATGGGGAATAAAGTATATGCTGATTTTTCTTTCAGGTCTGCTGTGTAGGAGGCAAAAAAAAGGAGCAAAATTTCCTGGAAAGGGTGACCAAAGATGAAATGTTTTCCATGGAGAATGTGAGAAGAAAAGTTTATATATGACTAAGTGGTGCAGTGGAAGAGGATGAGAGAGAACAGTGATGGGGGAAGAATTAGGCTTAACTGACTAAGGGCAAAAATGAGGGAGCAGATAGAAGGAAAGGAGGTTTCACACCAATAGGTGGCAATTCTAGAGGGTAGGAGATATTCACAAGAGATGAAGACTTACAGGAGAGGAAATACAGATATTTCAAATAATCATTTGGAAAAATATTTTCCCTCACCTATCAGAAGAATGCAAATTAAAACAATTTTGAGGTACTACTCAACATCTACCAAATTAGCAAAAGTAATTTAAAGTAGACAAAATTCAATGGTTGTGGAGAAATAGGTACACTTAGACGCTGTCAATGGAATTCCATATTGGAAGAAACTTTTTGGAGGTCAATCTCTTATTATAGCAAGAATTTTAAATACCAATTTAAACCAATAATCTCATTATTGGAAATCTATTCTAAAAGTGTCATCAGTTAAAAAAAAAAAAGATTTCTTCTAAATACATGTAACAATTATTTGAAATTCCAAAGAACTGAAAACAAACATCCGATGAAGAGCTAAATAAACTACTGTATATCCACATAATAGGATCCTACAGTACCACTAAAATTATAAATATAAGGAATATAAAAAGAAACATGAGAAGACTTTATGAAGTAATGCTTAGGGAAGAAAGCAAAATCAGGTTACACACTACTATGGTTACATTTTTTTAAAATGTATACAGAAATATAGAGAATGAACAAGAAGAAAGAAGGATAACGGGGAGTAATAAATTGTTATGGACATATATGTAGGAATTTAAAAAGTCTTACTAGCTGTAAATGTATATAATTATTTCTTTGCTTCTTTTGTTTAAAGTTAAGCAAATATTAAATTATTCAATAAACTATTTATATAAAACCTAAAATACAAATGGAAACTGATTATTTTATATTTTCTCTACCAAAATTACTTATAACCAATTGTGCATCATATATTATTGGGTGCACTGAATAATTATTTCTAGACCAATCTTTGTTCTCTACATTAGTTGAACACATATATTTTGCAAAAGCAATATGTACAGCAAAGCTGATGGATGTGCTGCGGCCAGTCCTCAATAATGTTTTTTTTCTTTTTTCTTTCTGGAAGCCCTTGGTTTGCTTTGTAGAGTTTCAAGGTTTCAAAGAACACAGTTTAAGAAAAGCTGGTGGGTACAGGGTGAAGCAAATGATTTTCTTTTTTTGTTTTGTTTTGTTTTTTCTCATGGTTCTTTCCATTCATTCTAATTCTTCTATACAACATGATTAATACTAAAATATGTTTATTAGGATTGTATATGTAAAGCCTATATCAGACTGTATGCTGTCTTGGGGAAGGGAGAGGGGGAGAAAATGTAAAACTTATGGAAGTGAATGTTGAAAACTAAAAATAGATAAATTAACTAAAAAAAAAGAATAATCCAGAAAAACTGAGCAGAATTTTTTAGGAGAAAAGTAGATATTTCATGAAATAAAAAACTTCTAAACATGAAAAGAAAAGCTGGTGGGTACCATATCAATCTTTTTGACTTACCAAGTTATGATGTTCAGGTACATTGCAGTGAAGGACTCCCATCGGAATGAGTGGGATAGAAAAGTGAGGAGGAGGAGGGCCATAAACAATGTGAGTTCCAGCAGGAGGGGGGCCATAAATAACTGTTCCAGGTTCAAATGGTCTGCCATTGATTGGTACAGGAGGAGGAGGAGCATATAGCACAGTTCCCTGAGGGACAGGTGTGCCATCTGGAAACACAGTATAAATAACAGATCCAGGAGGAGGTACAAATGAAGGGTCCACTTCACCATCCAGTTCACTTTCTTCTTTGCTATCTCCTCTATCTCCGTCACCTGTACAGAAAGAAACAGAATGAGATAACCAACATTATTACATTTGTGTTCTCTACTTTAATTAGTTAAGTCATAGAATCTTGAAGCTGATTTAAAAATCAACTTAGTACAATTCCAATTTGAGGTATAAATCCTTTTTCCAACATCTCTGATAGATGGTGACGTAACCTCTAATTGAAGACCTAAAGGAAACTTACCACATCACATCACTAGGTGGTCATTACCAGTGGTGCATTGTTTGGGAGTTCTTCTCATACTGCACTAAAATTTGACTCCTTGTAACTTCCACCCATTGGTAGTAATTCTTGTGCTCTAGGGCCACATAGAATAAATCTAATCCCCTTCTCTCATGATTATTCACCCTTCCAACAGCTGAAGACTATAATAATGACTCTTCTAAGTTTTCTGTTCTTCAGATTAAACAACCAGAGTACCTTGAGTACTCACGAGATGAGTTCAGCGCCCCCCCCCACACTATCCTGATTACACTTCTTTAAATAAGCTCCCACTCATCAACCATGCTTCTAAGGTGTTGAACATACAAGGGAAGGCAGTACTTCATATGTGGACTGAACAACTAGGACAGCAGGACTATCATCTTCCTTGTTCTGGATGCTATATATCTATTAAGGCAATTAAATACAGATCTTCAGCACCAAGATTACAGGCATTTATAGAATGCTTTTAGGTTAATATGTTATACATTTTACATACATTAACTCAGCTGATCTTCAAAACAATCCTGTAGGCAATAAAATCAATGTGGTGTAGTCACTGCACAGAGTGGTGAGCCTGGAGTTCAGAAGATCTAAGAGTTGAAACCCTGTCTCAGATACTTATTAGCTATGTGACCATGGGTCATTTAACTCCTTTTAACCTTAAGTTTCTTCTCTGTAAAAAACAATAGTGCTTGCTTCACAGGGTTGTTTTAAGGATTGAATATTTATAAAGCACTTTGCCAACTTTAAAATACTATTTAAATATTAGCTGGTACTATCCTCTTTATTTTACACATGAGAAAATTGAGGCTTGAAAAAAGTTAAATGACTTCCCAGGGTTACAGTGAATGATCTGGGATTTGAACTCAGATCTTACTCCTTACTCCAAATTCAGCACTCACAGTGAGTGAACAGAGAAGCAAACATTCTATTAGACAGACATTCAGAGATGGAAAAGGTCATACACAATGGAATGTCAACTAGTCAGGTGAATATTCTTTTTACCTAGCATCCTTCCATTATAACATATGAGTTGCTACATATAACATGAGTTCCTTCATATATCTGCACATGGAGCACCCAATATAATAAGAAATTGGCAATAATATTCATGTTTCTACAGTACTTCAATACTTACTAAAGTATTCCTCTTACAAGAACCCTGTGAGGGAGGTAATATGAACATTATGATCCCCATTTCACAAAAAAAGGAAACTGAAGGTCAGAATGGAATAATAACTTGCCCAGTCATATAGCTAGGACATGTCAGAGCCAGATCTTAAATCCATTATTCCAGAATCTCAGAATTTGAAGGTTCTCCAGAAGTCATCTTTTTCAAACCACACCTAAACAGGAAATTCCTCTAAAATATCTCTCACGTACTCATGCAGCCTCAAACTGATTCCTGGTCCAGGATCTTTACAATATATCCCAGTACCTCTCAGACACTTTGGTTTATGTTTTTGAAATAAAGTATCCAAATTATATACTTTTTAGTTTCCTCAATTGTAAACTAGGGATAATAACAGCACAGTCCTCACAGGGTTGTTATGAAGATCAAATGAAACAATATTTGTAAAGCACTTTAGCACAATGCCTGGCACACAGGCATTTCCTTCTTTTTTTCTTTACTGAGCTGTTACTTCACTTACACATTTTTGCTAACAAGATGTAAATTCTTTTTCTCAATGGTCAGAAACTGAATTTATGTGATCCAACTGACCTTTGTTTGAATAAATTTTAGGCAGTCCACTTCTGACTGGAGAATAAATCCAACATCCTGATGCAACATCTTTCTTCTCAATTTTCTTGCCATGGCCATACTCCTTTTGCAATGGGATAAAGGATGTGTATTTTAAGCCAATACCAGAGTCTTTTGTACTCTGAGACCTGGGACTAGAAACCTAAAACAATTAACAACATAACATTTATGTAAACCAAATATTCATTTCTCTAGAAAATTGTCTACAAAGTGATTCTTTTGCATCATAAAAATATAATCCCATTGGTCACCAAAGAGAAAAAAATCAGACATTAATATACAGTATCGGTGTTTGACTAATAGGAACTAAGTATAAAATATAGTATCTTCAGGAATACTGCAGTTAATCACAGTACCTCCTAACTTGAATGACCTAAATTACAGAATGTTACAGCTTAAAGAGACCTTAAAAATTGAATATCAGAAAGGTAAGAGGGATCTTAAAACACAGAGGGTTTCAAATTGAAGAAATCTCATAGATCACCTAATTCCATTCAATCCAAAAAGCATTTAGGAATCCCAAGGCACTGGGGGAAAAAAGGCAAAATGAAAAACAGTTCTTGCCCTCAAGGAACTTATACTCTAAACGAAAGAGGTTCGATCTCCTATTTTATGGAGGAAGGAAATAAGGATTTACCTAAGGATTGAAAGGAAGTACAATCCTTTGAAAGGAAGTGATTTACCCAAGATCACACAGCTAGTTTGCATCTAATATTATATCATCATTGAAAAACACAGACTGAGACTGACTACAATATATCAAAAATTTCAGTGGTCAAGTTTAAGTTGGAGTATTCTGTGAAAATGAATTGGGTAATAATATTTGAAAAGAATCCCCTCAAAAGAAAGTGAGGAGGTATTTATTGATTGGATTTAGGTATGGAAACAAAAATTTTAATAAAGAGAAAAAGGGGGAAGTTTGTGGGAAACAAGGAAGTTCTGTTTCCACAGTTCTGGGTGATTGGAGATGTGACCTAGTACAATGAGGTGAAGATCAGAAACCTACTGAGCAAGCTAGATGAGTTGTTTGAGGCAAAGCCCATCAGAGAACATGAAGTCATATGGCCAGGAGATGGTGGACTGCGAGATTCAAAGTTTGGAATTCTATAGGAAGCCTAGCTTATCCTGATCTTGTTGTAGACTTTTGGTAGTCATGCTGGAAGGTACCTGTTTCTTCAAGAGAAGGAATGTAGAAGGCCTTCCCTCCTCTGAACTCCATTTTAAATAAATTTTCCTTGATACCTTTTTGTGTGTCAAGTGCATCTCTAACATAATTAATTTCCCTTGTAAAAAAAAAAAAAAGAAAAAAGAAAAATATCCCCTCAAAAGTATTACATATTTCTTGAATCAGCATGGTACAGTAAGGAAAAAAAAAAAACCCCAAACCCTAAAACAAAAACAAACTAGACATGAAATCAAAATACATGGATCCAAGTCCTTCTAGCTTTGTGATTATAGGTAAGTCACTTTATTTCTCTGGGTCCCAGTGAAATATAGCTATGAAAACTACATCTAAGAAAGGGAACGCAATAACTATACTACTTTGAAGGGTTGTGAGAAAAGCACTTTGTTTTCAACGTTAATAAAAATAAATTTCTTTGGGAAGTTTCCATTTATTTTCCATAGACATTTAAACTATTAAGACCCTATATTTACTTTTTTGCATAGAAATTTCTGGTCTTTTATCTGGGGGTTATTCTCTGATTCGCCACCATATTTAGGAAGAGAGTATATACTCTGTCACTTTCCCATAGGAGAGTCATGGTTCACCCCTTCATTGTGCCCCATTGCCCAAGAGATTTCATACTTTTGATGATGATGATGATGGCATAAAGTACCAATATCCTCGTCTCTTGAAAGGATCTGCTATGCTGCTAATGTAATCATTCTGGTGAGAAAGGGTACGTCGGAGCTGTGTAATTTCATCCAACAGACTTTCTATTTCTCCTTTGTTGTCTGTAAAGAAATTGTGACACTCTCAAAAGTGGGGGACATGGCGTTCATTTCTTCAAAACATCTGCAATGTACTAACCCACAAGAGGCAATGAAGCTTAGCAATATTTTAAAGCTGATTTAGATCTGGACTTTTTATAAGTGGTGACATTTAGGTCTTATGGAAGTCAGTTTTGGGGTATAAGTACTTACATCAGTACTTTATGTCAGGACCAATGTGTCATTATTTTACTGAACTTTCTCAGTATTGAATTACTTTTCAATATCTTCACAGAAGGGCACAGCTAGGTGACACAGGAGAATTCAAGCTGGGAGTCAGAAAACCTGAGTTCAAATACAGCCTCAGTCACTTAACTACCTATGTGACCCTAGTTAAGTCTCTTAACTCTCTTTCCCTCAGTTTCCTCCTTTGTAAAATGAGCTGGAGAAGGAAATGGCAAATCACTCCAGTATCTTTGCCAAGAAAACCCCAAAGGGGTCATAAAGAGTCGGACACAACCAAAACAATAAAAGTTTTTAAAGCTATACTTTAAGGATCTGTGATGTAATCAGTATAAGTATTCCCTTTCCACCAAAAGAGACCACAACCCCTCAATGTCTTGGTTAACTGTATGTTGATATAGCTGAATAAATTACTCTTTTCTTTGGCGGCTAGATCCTGGCGACGAGCCTCTTTGTCTTTCACCAGGACAGCATTTAGATGACAGACACATAATCCATCACCAAGTCAATATTAGAAATCTTTCCAGATTGAGAAGACCTGTCAGAGCTTATACTCTGATAGTAAAGCCTTTAAGAAACTCAGGGTTACCTTCATTCTAGTGGGAGCAACAGAAAAGGACTTTAGCAGATGCTCTACATCTAAGGATGATATTAACTAAATTTATGCTTAATAACCATTGAAAGAATTTGCTGAAAAAGATAAAAGTAGCGGAACAAATTAATTTGAGAAAAGAAAGACCTATATGAAAAGGAATAACAGAAATAAATCACTTGTGTGTAAATGGGGGAAGAAATCAAACTAAAATACTTTACCAGCCCCAGTATGATCAAGTAAACTCCACAGTCTTTCAATTTCTGCTCTTTGTCTTTTCATTGTATCATTCAATTGATCAATTTCTAGCATTTGGGAATTTGATCCAAAGGCACCTGTGTCTGCTTTCTCCACATCAATTTGAAACTGTTGAGAAAAAAATAAACAAAGTTCCAATGAAATTTCTCTTCAAAATACTTACTTTTACTAAGTGATCCTTATTGCAGAAATCTTCACTATATAGCATGATACAGCAGAGAGGATGACAGAACAGTCTCCTAGGTTCATCACTTTCTGGTTGCATGACTAGGGACAAATCACTTTACTTCCTGAGCCTAGCTTCTCTGGACCCCAAAGTAAGAGCACTTTGTAAACTACAAAACCCTACAGAAAGGTGAGTTATCTTTTTTGAAGTAGACAGCTGTTTGTGCCCACATATCATACTACTTTATATGAAGTCGCACAACAAAATTCTTTGAGTTGTCTTTGATAATAATTTAATTTCATGATTTCACAGGGCATATTAATAAAAACCCTGCCAAGAAATGCCTGTAGAATACATACACTTTCCTATTTCGATATCTTTGTTCATAATTTTTCCCTAACCTAGAAAGCTATTTCTCTCCCCTATCTGTATTCAATGAACTTTACCCATTCTTGAAGGCCCAGCTCAAAAACTACTTCCTCCAGGAAGTTTTCCTTGAGTCCTCCTTCCCATCCCAACCCAATAGTAGAATCATTCCTTCCTTAAAAACATCAAAGAAAACTTTGTACCTTTCTTATACTATTATATTCTATTGGGCACATATTGATGTTTAAGGATCTGTGATGTAATCAGTGTAAGTATTCCCTTTCCACCAAGAGATCACAAACCCCTCTATGTCTTGGTTGACTGTATGTTGATATAGCTGAATAAATTAATCTTTTCTGAATGCAGTCTTTGAGGGCAGGAATCATGTTTAATCAATCTCCCTCTATCCCTAGTGCCTGAATGGTGTCTTGCATACTGTAGATACTTAATAAATACTGCACAGAGTATGTGCTGAATAAATGAATGAATCTCACAAACTAGTGAGATGCACTTACTTGTTTTTCTTTCTGCCTCAGAAGGTTCTGCAGCAGCTCAATCTCTGCCTCCGCTCGAGTGAGGTCCCGGGCTGCCTGGGCTGCCTGCCTGCTGAAGTGCTCAGCTTCCTGGAGTCTCTAAAGTAACAAGGAAGGTTCAGAAACAATAAGCACAAACTCCTCTTTCCCTTCTTCAGTCCTACTGGTCTTCACATGCTCACCTTCCCATGAGCCTGAATTTGTATGGTTTCCAAAACCAGAAGGCGTCTCCACATTTCCAGATCTTATTAACCTTGTAAGCCCTTGGTCAGGTCTTGCCTCTTTGGTGCGTATGAGCTCTCTCTCTCTTTGGTGAGCTGCTAATAGTGTGTATGGTCTATAACAGATCACCTAGCACATAATAAAGGAGTCCTTCAAAGAATGATGAAAGCTAGAAGGGGCCTTGGAAATAATTTTATCCCACATGTTCTACCACATGCTGTTGGCACAAGGTCTCGCTCAGATGCCACTTCCTGGCTTCCCCAGCAGAAAGTGATCTCTATTTTGTCACTTCACAATTTACTTCCAATCATCTATCTACACAGCAGGGGCTGTGTCACTTTCCATCTCTTATCCTCTGGATCTGGGACTTTGCCTTACACAGCTTAATAATATTTTCTTTGACTTGAAACATTAGTCTTTGCTCTCTAATGACAGTAGTTTGCAAACTCTGCAAGAGTTCATCTTAATTTCTCTGTTCCATATATTCTGGGCTCCACTCAAACTGTACTATTCAATGTTCCCCAGATGTGCCCTACCCTGCTCTTCCCTCCTTGCTTTAGTTCACAATATTTCCTCCTCCTCCATCTCTACTTGTTGAAATCCTACTTATTTTTCAATAATAATAAAAACATCAATAATAACAATCTAGCATTAATATAGTACTTTAAGATTTACAAAGTACTTTCTTCATAATAATCCAATAAGGTGGGTAGTGAAAACATTAATAACTTTGTTTTACAAGTGAGAAAATTAAGACTCACAAAGTCTAAGTGACTTGTCTATGGTTAGCAAGCCAGCAGGAAAAAGAGCCAGAATGCCCTATGTTCTAAGTCTACTATCCTTTCCACTCAAATCTTTTCCTCCAGGAATCCTTCTTTGATATCCTATTAACCAAAAATGATCTTCCCTTTATCAGAACTTACACAAAACTTTGTACCCCTCTTACACACTAATACACAAATGACTATAACACAAAGTGAAACATCAGGTGTTACATATGTCTCTCCCGCCCCTGCCACTAGAACAGAAATAGAAATCAGGCTTGCTCTTCTTGGTGTTTCCTGCAGCGCCCTTAGCACAGAGCCAAAAAGTGTAGGATTTACTTAACTTACCAGATTAAGACCATGCTAGGTACTTCACTAATCTTTATTAAACTGAATTAAGGAATGTAGTATGATAGTATGATGTACCCACCAAAGGTCTTGAACAGTAATTCAATTCAACAAACCCACTATGTATGTGGTACTTGGAGCACAAAGACAACTGAGCAATTTCTGTCCTGACAAAGCCTTCATTTTACTGATGGGGGATACAACATGTGCACAGTTGAGCAGACAGAAAATACAAGCAAGACAAAATACTTTCTAGAGGCAGAGAGCCCTCACAACTACTGAGGACAGGTAGGTCAGGGAAGGTCTGGTCTAGAAGTGGCCCCTGGGGGGGGGGGGCCTGTCTCCAAATAAGATCTCTGAGAAAGGCTGGAACGCTGTGTATGGAAAAGCTAATATATCACTTTGGCTGGAACAGGAAGTACATGAAAGAGAAGAGTAGAAAATAAAATCAGAGAAATGTATTAAGCAGGATTGTGAAGGGCTTTAAATATCAGGCTGAGAATTCTGTATTTTATCTTAGGGGCAACAGGGAACTACCAAAAGTTTTTGAGTACAACATTGAGATGGTCACTGTTTCAGGAATACTAATTTGATAGCTTTGTAGGAAAACTGGAGAAATTGGAAGAAGGGAGACCAACGAGGAAGCTATTGCAATAGAATAGGAGACGTATTTAATAACCTGAAGTAAGAGGTAGTGGTGTGACCGGAGAGATGTTGTGGAGGCAGAATAAACAGCAAGTGCTTAGTTGTTTGAACTGAATTAAAGGTAGGGATCATGTCTTACTTAGCACCTAACCTGGCACACAGCAGGTGTTTAATGTTCACTGAGTTGAACAGAAGTGAGAGAGAGGATTGTGTTTCATATTTTGGTGTCCTCTACGGCTTCTATCACAGGGTTGCAGATATAAGTGGTAGCTGTTCACACTATTTTTGTAGGAAAAGTATTGAATTGTTGCTCTTACCTATCAGTCTATGCTCTTTTGCTGTCTCCAGAATGTTGGAAAGGAAAAAAAGAGCCCCTACTTATAGCTAGGAATCTGGTGATAATAGTTTGTTGATAATCTAAGAAAATTCCAGAGAAATAGGTAAAGGATAGTAGTTCCTATACGCCCAAATAATGTCAGAATCTTTAGAAATCACCTCAGTGATCTCTACACACAGAATCACCTCAGCACGATCTTGGTTAATCCTGACGATGGTCCCATGGAGAGACTTTAGCTGGTCCTTTGCAATGCAGAGTTCTGCAGTTGCTTGTTTATCAGAAGCAGCCACTGCCTTCTTTAGCTCTTTCAGTTCTCTATCCAATCCAAGGTACTGCTTCTGGGACCTAGCCTCTTCTAGCTTTTTCTAGGGAAAAAACAAACAAGACAAAACATAAAACTGAAAGCAATGAATCACTATATAGAAGGAGATTTTAAAGGAGGAAAGAAAGATATCCTATCACAAAAAGAGGTTGTGGAAAATACAGGAAAAGACCACCAGATCTGAGGTCAGAGGGACTGGGCTGGGATTCTCATATGTTATGCTACATACTATCTGCATGTGACATGACATTCATATCTCTGGGCCCTAGTTTCTTCAATTTACAATGAAGGGCTAACATGACCTCTAATGTCTTATGATCCTAAACTGTTCATTTCTCCTACACTGAAAACTATGCTACATCTATAAATGAGAGATCTGGAATGAAACTGGTGATCATTATCAGTTTTGACATCAATATTCTAGGGATCATGACTTTTATCAACAACAGTTGTTAACATTTCTATAAGAACTTTGATGTTTTCCGAAGTATTTTTCTTATAACAATCTTATAATGGAAAAAGTAATAATATATTATTAGTATTATTATACACATATTATTTATTATACTAATAAATTGTATAATGGAAATAGTATGAGTAATAACATCTCTGCCTTTCAGATGAAGAAATGGGGGTGCATAAACGTTAAGTGACTTGCACAAACAGATGCCCAGATAGTGCTTTGTAAAATGTACGGCACAACCATAAATGGAAGCTGTTAGTATTATGTTCACTCTAAAACGAGTAGAAACAAAAAATTCAGAATTTAGGCCCAAAGCTTCGCCCCCACCCCATCCCATTTTATCGTACTGTCTGCCTCTCAATTACAAGAACTGGAAGTTAGAAAATATTTTTAAAGACTGGTACTCATTTTCTTCTCCCCTACCTTATTCTGTAAGTCTTCTAGTTGTGTAAGAATCCTTTCTTTCTCCTCATCAGCTTCTTGAAGCTGAAGATCTGTCAAGCCTTGAATTTCCTCCATACTCTTTAGATTTTCTTGTAAATAATGAATTTCATTCTCCAGTTGTCGAATTTTGGCTTCATGTTGCCTTTTATCAGACTGAATCTGCAAAAAAAAAACCCCAAACTCAAGTTTCAATTATGGTCTTTGAGAAAGTTACTAAAGAATATTGTCAACAAATTTTCAGGAAAGTTACATTTCCATTATTTAATGGTACTACTGAAATTTTATGCAAAAAAGAACAAATGATGGCTTAATACTGAAAGCTTTCCAGGATCCATTTCATTGTGTCATCAATATATCATCATGAAAAGAATCATATCTTTGTGACATTATATTGAGAGACCTGATATATAAATATAAGAGATAAGAATACACTTCCCTAGATCTCAAAGCAAAGAGAATACATGAAAAAAAGGATATTTTTTCTTTTCTTTTTTTGAATTGGAAAGGATCATAGAATATAATAAAGCACATCAGAACTAGAAGGAAAACTCCAGCTCAAAAAAACCTTACAAGAGATACTGTCAGGACATAAAACATCAGCACCCAAAGGTATCTCAGCACATAGAATGTTAGAATGTAGGACATAAAGGTCCTTAAGAGTCACAAGGGGCCTTTAGACATCATGTAATTTAACTCTTTGATTTTGCACGGGAGGAAACTGAGGCCCAGACAGGACAAGTTATATGGCTAGTAAGGAGCAGAATGAGGAACAGAATCCAGCCTAGTGAATTTTCAAAAGCCATACTCCACAGAGGATTTCAATCACACCCAACTTGTTTTATTCTTTGTAACCAAGACATTGTTTCTATCAGAAAGGAAACATTGTAAGTTGCTGAGTGAAAAGCAATCCTGTGCCCCTACAGTGGGATCACTGTCATTTAGTTCTTGAGTTTCTTTCTTACTCTTGCATCTGCTGCTTTTTCACAGGCTTTCCTGTACTCCTCTTGTCCCTCTGTCAGCTTCTCCTTTTGAAATACCATTTCTTCCTGCAGTTTTCTCTCTCTACCTAGCGCCTCCTTTTTTTCCTGCTGGGCACATGCAAGGATTTCATTGAACCGCTTCTGTAAATCAGCAAGACTTTTCCCTAGAACATCTGAAGGACTGATGCACCTGGTAAAGAAAAAAGACATGTAAAATATAAACAGAAAATGTAGGTTTTCTGGAGACTGCTATACACCAATGCAAAATTATGAAATTTGGTACAACAGGATAAGGCATTTGTTTTAACAGTCAGAATTTCCTAAACTTGCATTTTCTGTAAGACATGACACGAGGCTCTTTTCACTGTAGCACAGTAGAAAGAACAGAGTACTCTGCCTTAATTCACTGGGTTATGTAGGGCAAGTAATTTGTCATTAGTTTTCATTTTTCTCACAAAGTGGAGGAGCAAGACCAGATTAACTCTAAGGTCCTTTCTAGTACTAATATTCTATGAGTTGAGTGAGTTTAATAATTGTTACAACTTAGCTAATAACAACAACAGTAATTGAGAATTATAAGGTTTGCAAAATACTTTTTTCATGTAGGTATCTCAAACTCAACATATTCAACACTGTCTTCCCCCTTAAAACTATCCCTCTTTCTAACTTCCTTGTTTCTGTTAAGGAAACATCATCCTCTAGAAATATTTTATTTTAGTTACCAAAGATGTAAAACTTCTAAAATAAATGCACACATGTGACAGAGTTGAATTTTCTTGTTATTAAAAACACAGGCCTTACAAAAAAATTCTATTAAAAACTTCATCCTTACAACCCTAATCTAACATCTCTATATTTTCAACTTAAATAACTGGGCATCATGCTGTATTTCAGATATTTCACTGCGATACAACTTACCTAATTTCCCCAACTCCTGTTTCCAACTTTTGCTTCAATTCTTCCACACGAGCTGCTACTTCTTCGGGATGAAGCAAGCCATCAACCATATGATCAAGTTCATTTTGAAAATCTTTAAGCTGTTGTTTTAAGACACTATTATCATCCTGGAAAATAAAGGAAAAGCTTTCACACGCTTGAAAACGACAGTTTGTGTTCCTTAACACATAACAACTTTCATGTTTCCCTATGGCCTTTTAATTTGAAAACAGTTGTTTCCACAGTCCATGCACCAATCAAAAACTAAAACTTGATTATTTCAGCTTCTAAAAGAACTTATACCACTATCCATCTCTGTGTGATGAGCTTCTTTGGATTTGCATATTCAAACTATTTCATAGGCACGACAAATTTATAATTTTCTAAAACAAAACAATGTTCCTTCCTTTCAAATACAAATAAATTACTAAAATACCCCCCTACTTTGATGCAAAGTATTTCTAAGGTACAGACAAATCGAAAGTTGAGAAAGCTACTAAGATTCTATTCCAGCGTCTCAGTAGATATTTTCAAAATATGCTGCCAGGGAAACTGAAGCTTTGGTGAGTCCAATCTACCAGGCTTAAAACAGTGCAAGAATGGACTGTCACCACTTAAAATTTAACCTAGCAAGGTACAGGTAGGCTCATTTCAGAAGGCTGGCAGCCAGATGATTTATTCTGACTGTGGAAACTCATGAAGATTTCAGGTGGTTTTTGGTATCATGGGCCCTCCCTGACAGTCTGATGAAGTCTGTTCTTCTCAGAATAATATTTTTAAATGCATAAAATATGAATGATCCCAAAGGACATTTATAACTATATCTTGAAATGCAACTGTCATAATATTTTTAAAAATAGGTTTATGTTTATTAATTATCTTATTAATGTTAATATGTATTTTAAAATAGCTCAAGTAAAGAGTCTTTCGTCTAAGGTATGGAGGAGTTTTGATCTGCTTTAATAGGATGAATGCTCACACCAATGAAATGGGAGATCCTCAAAGTAAGGAAGAAAGCCAATAATGTCAGGCTCTTTTACTTGCCCTGGCTTCATCTCCCAGGTCTGAATAAGTACTATATGGGGAACCCAATATCATTCTCTAACCAAAAACATCACCTCATTTATAAGTTACTCCATAGAATACAAAGTATCTTATAAGAGCTCTGTGAGGTAAATAATGCAAATTTTATTAATTAGATGAGGCTGAGAAAGAGGAAGTGACTCGCCTCTAAAATCAAAGTTACTAACAAGTAATAGCTGGAACCCAGGTCTTCCGGCACTAAGTTCAGTTCTTTTTGCAATACCTTCTCTATATTTTATAAGGCAGAATTTACCCACAAGATGTATACATCTTGGGTACTAACCAAGAGGTTTCAGTTACCAAAGAAGCAAAAAGACTTCATTTAAGTCTACTTAATTTGTCCAGTGGTCCCATAGCATAGATCCTGAAAACAGGCTCAGGAGGCTGGCTTAAATTTACTCTAATGGGACTTACACACCTTTGTCACAAACTAAAAAGCAAAAGCAAATAGAGTGGTTGTTACATTTGCTCCTATGGTCAAACCAAAAATAGCTAAAATTAAACTCTGTAATTAACTCTATATTATATCATTTATTTACAGAATCACAGAACCTCATTCATTCAGTCAACAAACATTTAAGTAGGGTGCCAGGACTACAAAGGAGATGCAAAATTTAGATAAGATATACCCTCCCTCATGAGGCTTACAGCCTAGGATGAGGATAGGACACCAATACAGGTAACTATAATACATGATAATAAATTGTAACTATAATTTAGAAGTGCAGAACTTAGTATTATGTGAGGTCTGAGAGGGAGGACCACCTATCAAATGGAGCTAATATTTATGGTTATGAGGGAAGCTTTGTAAACTATGAAGCTTTACAGAAATTCAAAATACTATTTATACCAATTTGCATCTATTATTATTTTTTAAATATATAATTTATTTTTCAGTTCTTAACATTCACTTCCACAAGAATTTGAATTCAAAATTTTCTCCCCATCTCTCCCCACTCTCTACCTCAGAACAGCATGCACCCATCTACCCCTTCCTCCAGTCTGTCCTCCCTTCTATTACCCTTTCTTCCATCCCCCTTCCCCTCTATTTTCCTGAAGGGCAAAATAGATTTCTATACTCCATTGCCTGTATAATTTAATTTCCAGTTGCATGCTAAAACAATTTTTTATATTCATTCTGAAAGCTTTGAGTTCCATATTCTCTCCCTCCCTCCCCACCCACTCTCACTGAGAAAACAAGCAATTCAATATAGGTCATACATGTGTAACAATGCAAAGCACTTCCATAATATTTATGTTGTAAAAGACTAAGCACATTTCCCTCTGTCCTATCCTGCCCTTCATTTATTCCATTCTTTCCCTTGACCTGTCCTCCCACAATAGTGTTTGCTTCTGATTATCCTTTTCCCCAATTTGCTGTCCCTTCTATTATCTTCTCTCTCCTATCCTCTTCCCCCTTGCCTTCCTGAGGGGTAAAATAGATTTCCATATCTAATTGAGTGTGTATTATTTCCTCCTTAAGCCAAATCCCATATTGAGTAAGGCTCAATTATTTCCTTTCATCTTCCCCCTCTTCCCCTCCATTGCAGCTCTTTCTTCTCTCTTGTATGTGAGATGATTTGCTACATTCTAGCTCTCCCTCTCTTACTCTTAGTATATTCCATTCAACAGTAAATTTTATTTTTTTTAGATATTCTCCCTTCAGCTCACCCTGTGCCCTCTGTCTATATATATACATATACATATACACATACACACATTTACATATACATACCTACACATACATACATACCCATACACACCTACATATATATTTTCCCCTCTAACTACTCTGATACTGAAAAAGGTCTCATGAGTTACAAATAACATCTTTCCATGTAGGAAGGTAAAGAATTCAACTTTAATGAGTTCCTTAAGGCTTCTCTTTCCTGTTTATCTTTTCATGTTTCTCTTGATTTTTGTATTTGAAAGTTAAATTTTCTATTCAGCTCTGGTCTTTTCAAGAAGAATACTTGGAAGTCCTCTATTTCATGGAAATTCCATTTTTTCCCCTGAAGTATTATACTCAGTTTTGCTGGGTAGGTGATTCTTGGTTTTAATCCTATCTCCTTTGACTTCTGGAATATCATATTCCAAGTCCCTTCAATCCCAATCAGTGTAGAAGCTGCTACATCTTGTATTATCCTGATTGTATTTCCACAATATTTGAATTGCTTCTCTCTAGCTGCTTGCAATATTTTCTCCTTGACCTGGGAACTCTGGAATTTAGCTACAATATTCCTAGGAATTTTCCTTTTGGGATCTGTTTCAGGAGGTGATTGGTGAATTCTTTCCACTTCTATTTTACCCACTAGGTCTAGAATATCAGGGCAGTTTTCCTTGATAATTTCTTGGAACATGACATGTAGGCTCTTTCTTCAATCATAGTTTTCAGGTTGACTAATAACTTTTAAATTATCTCTCCTGGATCTATTTTCCAGATCAGTTATTTTTCTAATGAGATATTTCACATTGTCTTCTATTTTTTCATTCTTTTGGTTTTGTTTTATAATTTCTTGGTTTCTCATAAAGTCATCGGCTTCCATCTGCTCCATTTTAATTTTTAAAAAACTATTTTCTTCACTGAGCTTTTGAACCTCCTTTTCCATTTGGGTAATTCTGCTTTTTAAAGCATTCTTTTCCTCACTGACTTTTTGAACCTCTTTTGCCATTTGGGTTAGTCTATTTTTAAAGGTATTATTTTCTTCAGCATTTTTTTGGGTCTCCTTTAGTAAGCTGTCGACTTGCTTTTCATAATTTTCTTGTATCTTTCTCATTTATCTTCCCAATTCTTCCTCCACCTTTCTTACTTGATTTTCAAAGTCCTTTTTGAGCTCTTCCATGGCCTGAGACCATTGCATATTATTTTTTGGAGGTTTTGGATGTAGAAGCCTTGCCTTTGATGTCTTCCTCTGATGGTATGCTTTGTTCTTCCTCATTCGAAAGGACAGAAGAAAATACTTTTTCACCAAGAAAGTAACCTTCTATAGTCTTATTTTTCCCCCTTTTGGGGGGATTTTTCCCAGACAGTTACCTGACTTTTGAGTCCTTTGTCAAGTGGAGGGTGTACTCTAGGGACCTGTAAGTTCTCAGTTCTTCCAAGGTGGCACAATCAAGGGAAAGGAGTTTACTCCTCTCCTGGCCTGTACTCTGGTCTGGGAGTAACCACAAGCACTCTTTTCTGTCCAGGATCTGCAAGTAGGATTCCTTCTCCAGTCTCCACCAGCTCCACCATGCCAATATTCCTCCTCATCCCAGGACTGCCACTCAGGACTGAGATCCAGATCAGCTGCTCAATTGCCCCAGAGTCTTTAGGCCAAGGTCTCCAAAAGTGAATGCTGCTGGCGCAGTGACTGCCTCCACCCTGGAGCTAGGGCTGGGGCTGGACAGTGCTCCCCTCTCACCCAGGTGAAAGAGCTTTTTCACTGACCTCTGAAGTTGTCTTTGGCATGTGTGGGTTAAGAAATCTGGGAACCACAGCCACTCTCCATGATTCTGACCCCTGAAGCCTGCTCTAGCCTTGCCCATGCCATGTGCACCAAGGCTGTGCAGAACTCTGCTCTGAGCCCAGTGCAACAGTCCTTTCCTGTCGGCCTTCCAGGCTGTCTTGGGCTAGAAATCTCTTTCACTCCATCATTTTGTGACTTCTGTTCCTCTCGAATTTGTTTAGAGTCATTTTTTACAGGTATTTTATGGGCTATGGGGGAGAGTTAGAGCAGGTGCACCTTTCTACTCTGTCATCTTGACTCTGCCCCCTGCATCTATTATGATTACATTACTAAAACCACCAATTTGCTTCATCACTGCCTTCCACTGATAAAGTTCAACAGATAATACACTGTAGTTACTATAGAAAATATCTTTAATCTTTTATATCACTATAACAACCACAATATACAGTATATTCACAAAAGCATTTCAAAATGACTGTCATTTGAGGAAATGAAAGAAGAATATTTTCCATGGGAGTCTTCTATTTCTTTAAAGGCACTTATTAAGTTTCCCAGGAATCTGTAAAATATATATTTGATTTGACTATCTCAAATCAAGTCCTTTCAAACTAATGTAAAGTATAAGACATCTTTGAGATCTATGATCACCCCGTGCTTGGACAACTGCAAAGTCTTCCTCATTGGTCTTCCTGCCTCAAGTGTCTCCCTTTTCCCATCCTTCAGAGAGCTGTCAAAGTGTAGCTTTCTAGGGTTAAAAATAAACTCTTCTGTTTGGTCTTTAAAGTCCTTGACAATCTGGCTCCAACCTACCTTTATAGTCTTATAATATATTATTCCCCTTCACATACTCTACAATTAAGCTAAACTTCCTTGCTGGCTCACATATACAATATTTTATCTCTTATCATTGTGCCTTTGTATAAGCTGTTCCCATGCCTAGAATGTACTCTCTTTTCACCTCTGCCTCTCAGAATCCCTCATTCTTTCAAAACTCTGTTTAAGTCTTACTTTACACAGAGGCCTTTCTTGATCACTCCAGTTATTAACCTTCTCTTCCCCTACCCCTGTTATTTCATATGAGAGTAAGGAATATTTATTTCTTTGCCTTTGTTATCTCCAGAGCCGAGTATATAGTTATTACTTAAGAGATACTTGTTGACTGATTGGATCCCCAATAATAATACCACCTTAAATTTATTATTTAATGTCATAGAGAACCTTATGTATATTACCTCCTTTGACCTATATCCCTGTGAGGTCGCTAACATAAACAGCATTCATCTCATTTTGCAGATGAGAAAACTGAGGTCTAAGAGTGTTAAGAGACTTGCCCGAAGTTATATGGCTAATACAAGTGGCAAAGAAAAGACTAGAACACAGATCTCTTGATTACAAATAGAGAGTCCTTTCTGTTATATGTAACCTCACCCTTCATTCACTTCTTAGTGTTATTAAAGACATTACCTCCAACTGTTTGACTTTTGAGCATAGTTCATTGTTTTCCTGTTCCTTCTTTTCTGAGAATTGGGCCTTGCTGAGAGCATCTTCCAGGGCTCGTCTTTCATTTTCACGTTCGGTTTGTAGGGTTAAGTGTTCTAACTGTCTCCAGAGAAAAGTCACATTAAAATGGGTATAGAAGTAGTTCTTGCAAACTAATGTAAAATACAAAAAGATAAGCAAAAGCACTAAAATAAAATTCACTGTTTCTGTAATAATTCAGAAAGATATTTTTTCCAATGGTATGGCAAGGAAGAATAAATTGATTTTTGCTCATTGAAAACAATAACATTTAATTTAAAAGCATTTATATAGCATTTCTCAAAATTTTTCTGGAAACTTTCCATTGGCAAGGCAAAAACTTCTTAAAGAATGTTATAATAATCATAATAGCTTGCATCTGTATAGGACTTCATGTATTTAAGCTCTATATTTATGTTATCTCACTAGATCCTCACACAAAGGAGGCACTGGAAGTATTATTAAACTAATTTTACCAGTCGGGAAACTGAAATTTATAGGCTTCTCCATGGCCACACAGAAAATTTTATATGTAAGATTTAAGGACACATCTTCTGAGTCTGAGGCTGGTGCTCTCTCTCTCCCACTGGCCTTCCTAGTTCTGCATACCACCTCTTCAGATACAATGAAAGGCAGGCTAGCTTGGGCCCTTGAGGACATGCATGGTCCATATTACTCCGCTCCTTACCTGTTTGAGTTGTTTGAACCTCTCTAGTTCCTCTTTCTGCTGGTTACATTCAGCTTCCTTGGCTCTGAGCTGACCCTCAAGTTCTGCTTCATAGGCACTTAAATCTTTTTGGGTCTGCTGAAGAGACATGTTTGCTTCTTGATGCTCTTGAAGTAGCAATTCCATTTCACTAAGTTCCTAAAAGGAGATAGATTTTAATAATAATATTCTCATAATAGCTATAATAATAGCTTTAGGGTTTGCAAAGCACGTTACAAATATTATCTCATTTGATCCTCATAACCATCTTGGGAGGTAGGTACTACTATTATTTTCATTTTTTCATGAGGAAACTGAGGCTGACAGAAGTGGTATGACCTGCCCAGAGTCATACAGTAAGTATCTGAGACAAAATTTGAACTCAGGTCCTCTTGACTCCAAGTCCATCACTCTGTCCACTGCATCTCCTAGAAGACTCACAGTAATGTGCATCTGCTTAAATCTACAACCCTTTTCTAAAGGCAGCAACATAGTAACATTTTAATGTATACAACCTAGAATCTCAAGAGCTGAAAAGGCCTGTAGAGGTTTTCTAGGTACATATAATATTTGAAACATGTACTCTTTCAAAGATATCTTTAACAAGTGGTCATTCAGTTTCTGGTTGAAATATCTCTAGTGATGAGAGAAGTCATTCTGTTACAAAGCAGTCTATTCCAAATTTGGAAACTTCTGATTGTACTTCTGCTTCCCTATAATCACTTTCCTTCACTCCTCACTGGTCCTCTGGAGCCACATCGATGTCTACTCCATCTTCCATATGATAGCTCTTTAGATATTTAATTCATGTCCTTCCTCTAAGCCTTCCCTTTTCTAGACTAAACATCCTGATTTCTTTAAAAAGACCTATTTGTAATCTGGTTTTCAGTTCCCCAAACATCCTTGATATCTTTGTCAATACTCCAAGATATGGCAAGAAAAATTTGACTCAACATTCCAGATGTGATCTGACCAGAGCACAGTACAATAAAAACATTATCTCCCTCTTCATGGATACTAGATTTCTATCAATATAACCTAAGATTAATTAGTTGGATTTTTGTGGTTGCTATATCACAATGTCAGCTCCTGAAAATCCCAAGGCCAATCAACATTAATATTGTAATAACAGCTGTATAAACACATACAAACCAGTTTCTTAAAATGTAGCTGACACCGACAAAACAACTAGTAAGTTACTAAGGAGTTGTTCTTTAAAACAACAACAATGACAACTGCTTGAATCAATTCCAAACTAGTTCGTGAACAGACCAAAGGCCAGAAGGAGTAATTTTAGCGAATACCAACAGTAACATAAATAGAAGTTACACAAAATATAGTTTGTGGTTATTTAAATTTATTCTTTCATTGGTTTTTGTTCTAGCAATTTTGGTTTGGGGTTATTAAGCTGGTTTCTCAAGGGATTTGGCCATAAAATTATAGATACAAGACTTGTGATAGAAAATGATAAATAAGAGCAAAAATTATTTCCAAACAAATGATCTCAGGTCCTAATTGGAGTTTGGGGAGAAATGGGGACCAAGTGGAAGCAGAGTATTGTACGTGATGACATACCAAATAGATTGGATACAGCACTGAATAATACTAGAGATGGAAGGGATGGACCCCCTAGAAAACAGAATGTTATAATACATATTGTTACAATGACAGGAGGGTTTTACAGATCCAAACCCCAATCGCCTTTATAATTTGCCACATAAGCTAGCAATTCCGAAAGCCCTTTAAAAGAATCTTCATTTCATTAGGAAAGGGAATCAAGGTTTTGAAAATCTCACAATTTAAATGAAAAAAAATTCCAGGAAATTATTTTTAAAATAAATTCACAAGTTTTCTCCTCTTTAAAACTTTTTCTAATTATGTTAGTCAACTCAATCTTCTAAATTCAAGGAAAGAGAAAGAGGCAAATGTGAAAATCATACTTTTCTCATATTTTCTGCATCCATAGCAGCAACCTCCAGCTCAATTTTCTCTTCTTCAAGTTTAGCCACTTTTTGCAATAAAATTTCCTTATCATTCTGCAGTGTTTGGCATTCATCCCGAGCCTTTGTTACCTGTCCTTTAACATTTTCAAGGTAATCTTGCAAGCCACTGATGATACTTTCTAAATCCTTCTTCAGGGCTTCGTTGGCAGCTATCTGACCTGAACGAAAGGAAAGAGACAGTAATATGGAAGCTTATGAAGAAATGCCTTCAAAGCATAATAATTATTGAATCATTATTAATATCATAATAAACTATGCTTCTTGACTATTAACAACATGATTACACAAATTACAAATGATATGTTATTTTTATTTCTGTTATCATTACATACAGGGAGAGAAAAAATCATGAATGTTCTTGCTACTGAAAAAAGGGGACTCTAAAAATACCAGTATCAATTACTGTTAACTCATATGCCTATTTCTAATATACTTATGTACTGAAGGAATACTAAATGGAAGAATAAGAAAGGAACACACAGGCTTTCACAAACAACATTCCACAGTTGACTACTTTACAATCAAATACAATCAAAAGCTACAGAGAATACAAGGTCTCACTGTGCTGTTTGCTGACTATAAGAAAGCATTTCATTTGCTAGAACAAAATGCAGTCTTAAAGCTTCTTTTCCAACAAAGTGTCTTCCATGAATATGTTACAATCATACAGATTCACTGGAAGATATAATAATCAACCACACTATTCAACAACCCTCAGATTATTAATACCAAAGGAAGCATAAAACATATTGCTATACTTTGCTATATTGCTAGTATCATGAATGGAATGAATGAAAAAGCATTTATTAAGCACTTACTCTGAAGATTATGAAGGATTTCTAACACAGAATTCAAATGGAAGAGGGAATCCCTATAAACGATGAGGCCTTTCACATGCTCCTATTTATAGATGATATTATACTAAATGCATCCATAGAGGGAAAACCAAAAGGATGAAGGATGCCTACCATCCACAGACTTCAGACCATGCTATATATAGTTGGATGGATAGTCCATAGAACTGGTCTATCAGTATATATGTTTTACACAGACACTGTAGCTGGATGATGAACTAGGCCCAGAATTGAATGGCAAGAAGACAACAGGCTGCAATGTATTTAGGAAACAGTACAGTGTTTTTAATAACCCTCAAGCTTCTATCTGAAACAAAAACTTTTTAACATCAATGTTTTTCTGTAGATGCTGTATGGTGTGAATCATAAAATACCACAATTTCTGAGGAATCTAAATTACAGATCAACCAATAAGGCAGAGGTATATGAATGGGTATGAATAGGTTACAGCTCTATGTAGTTTCATATTACCAATTACCAATGAAACAGGAAGAGTAAAGAAATATCAAAGGGATGCATGGCCAGAAAGAAGGTGGACTGGTAATTTATCAAGAGTGAGGGCTACTCAACGAACAGCTTGGGTGCTCTATCCCATGTACTATTAAGAGACCTAGAGGAAGGTCTGAATCACATTCAGTGGACTCTGTGAAGTATGTGTAGGGCTATATAGATAAGAGAGGCATAAGGAGAGAAGACACAGACAGTTATTTGCAGTGCTACAGCACCTGCTAACATTGATAAGATCATGCATCCATTGAAATAATGTATAAATGATTATATAAATATGTAACATAATTAAGGCATTTATTACATCAATATAACTATTATCACAACAGCTGACATTAATGCAGCACTCTGACTATAATGTAATATATATGAATAACCTCATTTTATTTATTCTTTGATAATACCCCTTTGGAAATAGTTAATGTAAGCATCATTATTCTCATTTTATAGGTGAGAAAACTGAGGCCCAGGGAAGATGAGTTGATTTTTCCAATGTCTTACAGTAAGTGAGTAGCAAAACTGGGACTTAGAAGTCATCTGACTTTAAATCCAGTGCTATCTCTAGTACACTAGAGCTGCTTCTTCTAATCTAGAGTCAGTCAGTATGGGTTCACAGATATTTTTTTAAGAGCTAGAAGGGGGAAGAGAATACATATTTATACAGCGCCTACTAGGTGCCAGGCACTGTGCTAAGTGCTTTACAAATATTATCTCACTTAAGGGACTTTAGGGAAGGAAAGGGACCTAAGAATATACAATGACAGAAAAAAGCTAATTGGATTAGTTCCTTAGCACATGATGTCCTTACTGAAAATGTTTCAGTTTCTAGAAGATAATACAGTATCCTTATTGAAAATGATGAAGGGAAATAACCAAGATTAATCATAAGATCTTCACCTTCAGTGAGCTGTTGCTCCAGGTCCTTAATATCGTCAGTTTCTTTAGCAATCCGGGAAAGTATCTCATCTAATCGACATTCCAGTTGTTGATACTGTTTGTTCATAATGTCAAGCTGTTGTTCTTTGCTTTTCCTCTGAGCCTCCACATGAATCTATGAATTGCAAAGATTTTTTTAAAAAATGTTCTGAAAAGTCTTCTATCTTAAGAACCAAACTATAAAATCTCATGTAAATAAGAGTTATTATTAGAAACAACAACATTGGTTGTGATTTTTTGAAGGAGGGCATATTGGTAAAGAAAGCCTGAGGAACGATTGCTCTTTTGAAATTAGGATTTATTCTTTCCATTTTGTATAAGAAAACAATATTTCACTAATTTTAAAAGATTTCATAAATTCCACACTGCATTCCAGCTAAAATAATCCTTAAAGGTTATCAACTTATTTTGGTATATAAGACCACAACTATAACAGTAGATGTTTCTACATATTTCTTCACATTTCTACAGCACTTTTCAGTTTACAAAGCACTTTCTTCATAAGAACCTGTAATGTGTGAAGTATAAAGATTATTATTTCCATTTTACAGAAAAGGGACCTGGATACTAGAAAGGTGAAATTAATTGCACAGATGACCACAATAAAGCAAGTGGGCAAAAGGAGCCAAAGTCTCCAGATTCTATGTCCAATGTTCTTTCCACTGCACCGATTTGCTACTTTGGGTATTGGGAAGCACATGGGACTCCCTTATGCAATGGTTCATATGGCTACAAAATCCCCAGGGAAACTCTGCCCTTAAGTTCATGCCATATTCCCTTAATTGTGGATACCTGCCTCATATGATCAAAAGCACAGAAAAATAAATCACCATATAACTAAGGTTAAGATTGCAGCCCAAACAAAGCTATAGCTCAAAAGTTAGGATCCATTTGAATACACACAAACAAAACATTTTCCAATTTTTAGATGTCTGCTACCCCCCCCCCAAAAATTTAAATTTAAAAATATGTAATAGTACTTACTATATGCAAGGTACTGTACTAGGCACTAAGAACACAAAAATGTAACAACAGACCCCTGCTCTTAAGAACCTTATATATTGTAATGGGGAAAAAGGACAAGTATGTAAATAACTAATAAAAGGAAGAGCAATAGCAAAGAAGAGGTCCCATGAAAAATGCTATGACAAATTTAAGGAAGGAAAGTTCATTTTTATCAGATGGGCTTTTCAAGGAATGGGGGATACGATGGCATGAGGAAGGCATAGAGACAGCAAGACAGAACAGAATGATGGGAAAAATGAATACCTGCTTCATCTACTGCTTAGGTTCTGAAGAACAGTAAACTAATATGATTAGAATAATCTAATAATGATAAATAACAATTATTATAATAATTGTTTTAAATTAATTTAAAATTGTTAAATTTAAAATTAATTAAAACAAGAAAAATTATTATAATAAATAATAATAAAACAAATTTTTTCTCTTTTCCACACTGCTATATTCTTATCTACTTAGCAGCTCTCAAATACTTTGAGAGGAGTTATGATCAGTGGAGGGAATATCTACATGAACAAAACTGCCTATCTTTATTTTATTTTATTTTTTAAACTGCCTATTTTTAATGGAAATAAACAGTTATTACCTACCTCTTTGTAGTGGGGTGTGTACTGGGAGACTAAAACACTGAAGTTAGTGTGTACGCATATGTGTGTGTGCATGTGTGCATGTGTGTGTGTATGTGTGTATGCATACTCTGTGGGTACCTACTCAGATTAAAAAAAAAATTACACCGAAAGCTACTCGAATATATATCACTATTTCTTTTAGTTTAGCAGTAAATTCTCAACTAAATCCTTTTTTTCATGCAACAAAAGAAGACAATTCAATACACACATCAACTCTTATTTTTAAAACAGTAGAAAACAGGTTAAATAACAGTACTAAACAATGAAACTTTTGCTGCTATGGAGGTCACAAAAGGACTGTTAAAAAAAAACAGGAACTCACAACTCGGTATTCTCTTTGCTTTGCAGGGAGAGGGACAGGGAAGAATCCTCTCCTTTCGCCCTAGAATCTCTCCTGTTTAAAACAAACAGCGATACCTGGGAAGTGGAGGCCAAGTGCTTCTTAATTCCTTCTTCTATTTCATATGCACTTCCCTCTCTGACAGTTGAATTTCTGCAAGAAACCTGAGGCTCAGTAACTTCCTATAGCTTCAGACCACATTCTCAGTAGAGAAGGAGCAGCCAGTGACGTTCCGGCCAATCACTAACTGCTTCTGTGGGCTGGTCTCTACCCTCTGTGCTTTAAATCACAACACAGGAAGCTGGGGAAGAGCCAATGAAGCTCTGGGTTTGCAGCAGAGCTCAGCTTACCAAGAAGCTAGTCTGAGAGGAGCTGGCTTCCTTCTTTTTGTTATAACACGAAAATAATAAAAATTGAGTGTTATTTATATCTGCTCATGGGAAGTCTGTGCCTCTTGTAAAACTTTTTAAGCTAAAATAGAGTATTTTCCAATTGCATCTTTTTCTTTTTTAAAAAAGCAGAATTCTGAATCCTGTTAAAAACCTGGCCAGATTGTGACCGAACTTTAAAATGATTGATCTCTTTAGGCCTTATTAAGAAACCATGCGTATTTATATAGTACTTTACGTATGGGACTAGTGACAGAGCAAGCCTGACACCAAAGACCAGCTCAGTTAAAATGAAAACGTTCCTTATCAGGTTGGATTCAGGGCGACAAAATTTTTTATTTTGCTATTTTATTCTGTACTTAAACATGAAATAGCAGAACACAAAAAGAGGACTGTATGTGAAACTATGAATTTCTTATTTCATACTGTTTAACTTAAGGGAAAAAACCTATTTACATATATATATATGTAATAAATCCCACACTTTCAAAACTTTCCTGCTTGTCTATGCTTCCTTCTGAACTTCCTTTTGTTCTCTTCTGTGAATTTTTAAAATGTTTCAGTAGTCCTCTTTTTCAATGGGGGTGGGATATCATTATTGCTAACTTTTCTTTTCCTCCCCTAAGTTCTCCTCCCCACTTCCAGTCAAAAACACAGAGAGAGGAAAAAAACAAACCTTCAAGACACATAAATCCATAACAAATCTATACAGTGATCTTGTCCAAAAAATATATGTCCCTTTTACCTCTCTGTCAGAGGGATTATAAAATATATAAAGTCCTCTAGAGACATGATTGTCACTGAGCTTATGCTAGAACTCCAAGTATAGTGCTCATTCCACCCTTTCATGGAATGCCATCATTTAACTGAATTTTGACATTTTAGACTTTGGAACTGATCTGTACTTGTTTGAACAAAAGCAAAGAGGCCTCAAGGGCTAATCTGGTTTATAGGCACCATCCCCACTTAACACAGGCCTGTTTAACAGTTGCACTGAAACTTAAGTACACCATTCTAATAATGACGATTCCTTTTAGTAGGCTCAAATTTACCACATTTAGACTTTTTTGTTCTCTATAAAATCTAGCATTTATTCAGATCCCAGAAAATGATTATCTTTAGTACAGTCATTTAGGTCACATTTATTAAGTACCTATTGTGTACACAACACTGTAGTAGATAACGGAGGAGATTCAACATTTACATATTATATATAATCTATATATTTAAATATAGTTATACAGCATATAGATATATCTATGTATTCTATAATATATCTGTATTTAAATATGATACCAGTGGTAGATTAAGCCTGATACCTAAAGACCAGCTTAATTAAGTATGAAAATGCTCTTCATCAAGCTGGATCCAGGGAGACAAAATTTTTCCTAACCACAACTCTCCCCCCTTTTTATTTTGCTGTTTTATTCTAAACTTAAACATGAAAATAAATAAATGAACATTTCCACATACACTGAAGAACACAAAAAGAGAACTGTATGTGAAATTGTGAATTTCTATTTCATACTCCTTGCCTTAAAAATATGCATTATATATATATAATAAATTTCACATTTCACTTTCAAAACTTTCCTGCTTGTCTATGCTTCCTTCTGAACTTCCTTTTGTTCTCTTCTGTGAATTTTTAAAATGTTTCAGTAGTCCTCTTTTTTTATTTCGGGGGGCTCACTATTGCTAACTTCTCTTACCCAAGTATATAACTGTTTCCCCCACATATAGATGTATCTATAAACTTAAATATATACATTATATAGATATATACACAGTCCATAATATTACATGAAAAACATGATAGAGAGGTACAATGTACTCCATGAGGTCTGAAGGGGAAGGCTGAGATTTACACTGGGAGGTCAGAGGAGGATTCATGGAGAAGTTGGTATCTGAGTTAGTTTTTAAAGGATGGTTGCATAAGACCTTAAAACACTGACTGTTAGAATTTGGAACTTTAGAGCTGTGAAGGAGCCTCAGAGATCATAAGGTCCTTCTGTCCTCTCTGCTATTTCAATTCTACCCTCTTACCTCATAGAGAAGAGGATGGAAGAGAAAGAAAAAGGAGGGAAAATGAAAGGGAGATTTGGAGGAGATCTCAAGTATTAGGCTCAATTACAAAAACATAACATTTACAATAGAGGAGACCTTAGAACACAGAATGTCAGGAAAGGAATATTAGATTGCAGAATATTAGAACACAGAAAACAGAAAGTAGAGCCAAAAGGGCCCATAGAAACCATGTGATCCAACTCTAATTTTCTAGCTATGCAAATCAAGATCCAGAGTGGTTACTGTTGTGGACTGTAATGGTTAAATCTATTATGCACTAAATTTGTTCCTTCTTATACCCTGAGCACCCACATCCACAAATGATGAAAAGTTAAACTCTATAAGCAAACTTAAGAGTTTACTCTAAAAGTAAAATAGCTATATTTGAGTTGCCATCAAGTATTGTTAATAAAGTCATTAACTTACGTACATGTCTTGGGTCTTTGGGATCTAGATTATCTATGGCACTTTCTGCATCCTTTATTTCCATCCTTTTTTTTGTTATTTCTGTATTCTGCTTCTCCTTCTGCAATTCTAGATTCATTGATTCCTGACGTAACTGATTTAAGAGCTGAATCTTACCACTTAACTGTTTAAGGAGAACTCCTTTTTCTGTTTCAGAAATCTAAAAAACAAATGTGCACAAAAGCAAATGAAAAAACCCACATGTTCAGCTAAGCATGAGAAAACAAAGACTTACAATTTATAGCAGTGAATTTTGTAATGTAAAAAAAAATGTTGGAAATTTTACTAAAGAGCGAAGGTAGAGAATTTTTAGCCATAAGGCCAGATTCAGTCTCCTGGTGCAACCTTTCTGCCTCTGTTTACACAACACAAAATGTACTGGGATTGTGATAATACTTCAAATACACACAGAGTAAGACAACCATTTTCTTTCTCACCACACCAAAGCTCAGAAAAGCTAGATGCTCCATTTAAAGCAGGCTACATGAAGCAAAAGAGCATCTATGCACTCAAAGAAGACACTTGGTGACATTTTACCTGAAATACAAATTCACTCCAGCAATCTTCTACTACTGGGAATTCATATTGGCTACAGCACTTTAAAGTATACAAAGAATTTCCCTCACAACAGGCCTGTGAAGTAGTATAACAAATATTATTATCCCTCATTTTATAGACAAGGAAATAGCTAGTGAATGTTGGGAGCCAAGTTTGGAATGCAGAGTTTCTTGTGTCACCATGTCTAGCAGTCTTTAGTGAGGAGAGTTTGGCTTTAAAAAAGGAAGAAGAGGTTTGAACAATGGTTGAAGCATTGAAAAGAGTGTTATGAAAAAGAACAGAGAAGACTGAAACACTTTTTGTTTGCTTCAAAACTATTCAGTATTAAGGTTTCTATATTATGCATCCAATTTTCATTGTTCACAACAGAGCCAAGATTAGGGGTAAGCAAGTAAAGAAACTGAGAGAGCACAACAAGGAATGGTTTTTAATATTATTTATTATAAAAATACATTTCTCATGTCATAAAATTCTATTCTTCCTGTTCTGTGGGTATTTATTTAGTGACAAACCAACTTCCAGGTGTTCAAAATAATACACATAGATGGCTATCACACACATGGTACCATCTTCAAGGTACACAAATACTTTGTTTGGTTTGGGTGACTTTTTATCTTCTAGTGAAAAAAACTTCCTTCTGTTCTATCCTCATACCAGACACTATTTGAAACATTATCATGGATCCTTTATATGAGCCCTCAGAATACTACTTATGCTATTGTTATGGAGATATTACACAAGGAATCATTCCCCCCAATCCATTACCACCAGGAGCTAATTATCATCCATATATAAAAATATATCCATACATAGTCCTCATCGCCCAGAGGACTACACTTAGAGAAATCTGAAGTTAGATTTTTTTTTAAGGAAGGCAAATACAAAACAAATTCTATTCTACTTATCTATACTCATATCTCTTTAGGGTGGTGCTCTTTTTATTTATTTTTCTTTTTGCATTTTTGTTTGGCTCTTACATACTTTTTTCAACCTTATGGCTTCTTCCAGTTGTTTTAATTCTTCTGTTGCTTTTAAAATGTTTTGCTCAGCCTCGGCCATTTCATTATGCAGTTCTTTCAATTGGGCTTGGGCTACAAAGGAAGCAAAGAAAAAATGGAGCATGTGTGCTATGAAATACTGTTCCTTTGCAACTTAACTCCCTCTTTCTCTCTACTAAATTCTTGTTCAGGTAGAAAATATTTAGCTGAAAAACAGATTAGAAACAAAAGTAACTTTCCATCTTGCTCTAGGAACTCAGGATCACATAACTAGAAGGACCATTAGAGAAAATTATGGAGCCTGATTCCCTTGTTTTACAGCGGAGCAAAGAGAGACTCAGAGAAAGCTTCCCAAAGTCCCACAACTAATTGCCAGAGACAGGTGTAAACCCTACTAATAATGATTCATATTTACATAGCACTTTAGAATTTATAAAGACTTTTCTCTATAATGACCCTGTAATATAGGCAGTACAAGTGTCATCAGTTCCACTTTACAGAAAAGGAAACTGAGGCTAGAACAATTAAGTAACTTGCTCAGGGTTGCACAGCTAACTAACTATTGGGATCAAGACATGAGCTCAGTTCTCCTGATTTTTTCCACTATATCATATCTTGACCTTTCTCAGCAACAGATTGGGGTCTGGGGTCTATCCCATCTAATAAGGAAGGAGAAAAAAATAAATCCCTTCAGGTGTCCATAAATAGCTTTTCACCACTGGTCAATAGGCCACCCTACCTAGATCGGTACCACTGAACACAGCGCTACCTGTTCCCAATGTGGGAGGCAATAATTAAATTCATATCTTAATTGGGCCCTAGCTCCCCTTGCTACTGGGATATATGTGATACACTTCTATTCAGTAGCTAGGTACTTACTATTTCTTGCTCCTCTCCAGAGCCGAATTTTACCTAAGATTAAAGAAAACCACTTTGGTCTACTACTGTTCCTTGTTTCCTCCTTCCTATCCACTTATATCTTTGCTATCTTATTCTGCCTTCTTCTTCCATAGTGCCTTCTGGGACTACCACTCTATTGTTAACAAGTATCATTTTGGGGTTTTTTGGGGGGTTTTCAGAGGAAAATTATTATTTTTGAACATATTATCAAGAGTGGAAAAGAAAAAAAAGAACTTAGAAAAGAACTGAATACATAATATACAAAAAGTAATTACAAAACAAAATCAGCAAACTCCCCCAAATCAATAAAACAAAATGAATTCAGTCAATATTTGTTTTTTTTGAAAATAGCAATTAAATTGATGTCATCAGCACAGGGATAGTGCTAGAGATTGGATCTGTGATCTCACTGTGATCTCACATAGAACTCTCACTTGAGGAAATTCCCTTAACTAATGCAGGTTGTCATCTTCTCTACAACTTAAATTTCTTGGAAAATTCCCTAGAACACTAACTGAGTGACTTGCTCAGTGACACATGGCCACTATGTATCAAAAGGTAGGATTTGAATCCAGGCATTCCTAGCTTTGAGGCCACATCTCTATACACTAAGCCAAAGCATCCCTTTATGTTAAACCAATTCCGTATGAGCACAGAAATGCAGCTTTCCCCAGAAGATAGTATATCCCTAGACACTCTTCTCCAGTACTGGATGTATCTTGTTCCACGCTCTACAACCCTATGGGACAGAAAGAACAGGAACATTCTTTGCTTTTCACTATTCTCTTCAAACCTTTGCTGCTATCAGTCAGTAACCTCTCCTTCCTTAAGCTTCATGCCATCCAGATACATTATACTATGCAGACCCTTATGGGAATTATCTGTTGGACCCAAGGTCATTTTCCCTCATTTTTCAAGGAGTTAAGTAGCTAGCATAAGCATTTTATATGGAATCTACTGTATATCAGTGCACTAAGCCCTAGAAAATATGGAAAGATAGGTATGTACAGTCCTAGTTAACGCAGAAATAAACATTTGATGAGACAACCTATACAAAAATATCAATAAAATGAAAGTGAATAGTATAGGCGAAAACTAAGAGATTTGTAATATACTGAGGTCAAGGAGAGCAGTAGTGATCACTAACTGGGTCATTGCTTATTAGAATGGGAATGGTCATTACTTACACAGATTGGAGACAGATTATGGAAAATTTCTTAAAGAAGTAAGAATTTGAGTAGGACCTGAAAGAATGGGTAGCATTTCAATAGACCATGATGATAAGGGAAGTACTCTAGGCATAAGGAATGGTGTAAACCAGACATGTCAAACACACAGCACCCACAACACTCCCAAGTGAAACTGGAACCATATTAAAATGTAACTGGGAAATATTTAACAAATAAATAAAAATATAATAAAACAGATAATGTTACTATGCAGTTTTTTAAGTCAATATATAGCCTGTAGGGATCCTTATGTTTGATTTAGTAACCCCTGTTTCTATCTGTTTGATACCACTAGCATAAGTAAAAGCACAGGGATGTTACTCAGAGGACTGATTCTCACTGATATTCCCAAGTTCTCATGTAGAAGAACCCTACTACAACACCAGTTTGGGAGAATAAAGATAACCTAAAGAGAGGGAGACAATTATGCCCATCATTTTGATGATTTTATCTCTAGTAACATAATCAACTCTTTGAAAAAGGAAAGGATTTTGTAATGAGGCCTGCACACTATATCTAAAGTACTAATATCTTTAAATCCCCCATACTTTCAACACAACACAAATACATTTGTTTTCTCCTTAATTTGCCCAGCAGACCACCAGATAAATTTTCCTAAAGCACAGCTCCGATTTTGCCACCCCTCCCCTCAAAATCTTCACTGGCTACAAGATAAAATAAAATCTCTTTATCCTGGTACCAAAGGCCTCAACTGAACTTTCTAGCTATCTCACAGTATTTGCCCTCTCTACACTCTAGTCAAGCGTGACTAATGGCTGTTCTCCAAACATGTCCCTCACTCTCTTCCACCTTACAGCATTTGTTTATGACATTCTATATGACTGGAATATACTCCCACATCTCTAACTAATGAAATTCTGCTTATTCTCCAATACCAAGTCAAATTCTACCTCTTCCAAGAAGACTTTTTTGATTTTCCCAGCTACAGTTGACTTTGCCTTCCTCTGATCCTTTACAGCATTCTCCCTAGACGGCATATCATTTATATGAGTGTTATATACTGGAATATAAAACCTGGGGGGTGGGGAGGAGAGAAGTTATGATCTATGGAAATGAAGGGAAGAACAAAAATCCATAGAGGATGTAGAGTACTATTTATGAATATCTCACCCGATCTATTAGATTATAAACTTACTGATGGCAGAAACAGTATTTTATTTATCTGTGTCATCTCTACTGCCTAGCATATTTTCCTGCATGTAGCAATCACTTAATTTTTTGTACTTGTTTGCTGAATGAGTAAATGAAAGCAAAGAATCAATGTTTAGTTGATTAAAGAATTAGTAAACAAAATAAAATTATATTGAATTACCTTTTTGTGTTTTTAAAGGGCAGGAGTTAAAACATAGATTTACCTGCTTTTATTTTGTTTTCTTTATCTTTTAGGTGTAAATCCATTGTTTCAGAATGTTTCACTGAGACCTGTTCATTTACAAGCTCTTCTTTATAAAGCCCAATTTTTTGAATCTGTATTGGCTGGGCATTATCACCAATATAACCTTCAGTGGTGTACATATTTCTTTTATATCTGGATTTACCAATATAAGGACTTTCATCTGGGACGTGATAAATGTCATCAAACTGCAAAAGTAAATTGAACATATTATGCAATATGTGATTTCATAGAGAAATTCAAATCAGTCAAACATCATTTTATTAATAGGCTAAAGAGAATAGTAACATTCTATGAATTTGTAAAATTCACAAATTGAATTTTAAAAATTTACAAAAATACAAAATATTAGCACTGGCAGGAATTGGTAAGATATCACAGCACTTATTGGAAATGGAAGAGCTCTTGGAACATAAAATTTTAAAATACAGAACAGAATTTTAAAGATGAAAGGGACTTTAGAACATGAATATCAGCGATGAACAGGCTCTTAAAATACAGAATGTTAGAACTAGAAGGGACTTTAGAGATCATCAAGTTCAACTTCTATTTAAGGCCTGGTAAATTTATCATTTTATAGGTGAGGGACCTGAGGCCTAAAGAAGTTTAATGACTCACTCAAGATGAGAAATTAGAATAATGTTGAATAAAAATATTTGTATCATGGTTTAATACACATTTGATTGATTCACAGAAACATAAAAAGTTGCTAAATTACTTACCTCTGGTGGATAATAATTTAGTGGCTCAAACTTGGCATCAATTTTATAAAAAGCCAGTTCTTGTTCTAGTTCATACTGTTTTTGGCAAGCACGAGTGAGTTCCATCGTCTTCTGTTTTAACTATTATCCCAATTTTGGTATAGAATAAAACACAGAATCAAATAAATTAGCAACCAGCTCCAATGGTTTTTTTCATAAAAGCAAGTAATGGGAGTAAACACACACACACTAAAAGATCATAACAATTAATACTAAATTGTCAACAAATAAGAAAATAAGAATATACCAAATCTACCATTTCATAACAGATTACATATAAAAGATCTTGGGAATGGTGATACATTTTAATCTTAAAATGGAATGTTTATTAATATGCTGCACTGATTTCTACAATCATTAACATTTCACTTAGCCAAACACTAAAAAATTCTATCCACTATTTCTTAAAAAATGGCTAACCAGGTAATTATATACTGATTCTCATTTCTCTCTGATAAAAAACATAAATGTATAGGATTAAATAATTTTTATTTTCTTTAATTTTCATTAAAGGCAGTGATATGATTAAAAAAAGGAATTTGATCCTATTTCTATTGGTTTACAGCTAGTGATAGCTTAGATATTAAGCATTAAGAATTTAGTCTTAGCAAGACATGGATTATAATGTTAGCTCACAATTTTATAAATGTTGGTAGTTTACAAATAGTTTCCTTACAACAGCCCTATGAAGTGATGAGGAAAAGTATCTGTCTCCCTACAAATGATGAAAGTGAGGGACTATTACACATTTCTTCACTCTTACAGTAAGTGGTGGAACCAATACTCAAAATTCAGGTTTCCTGATTCAAATCTAATAATCTTACCATTATACCATGTTTCCTGGTGTGAGCTCACTGAACAGGAAGTAATGTCACATTGATTCATGACAGTTTTGTGAAGTATTTCCATTGTATTTTGAGATGTTTTAGCTATTTGAATAGATTCCAAAGATCTAGTATGTGCTTTGGGGGCTCATTTTTGAAGGAAGTCAGATACCAAAAACGACAAACATGCTTGGAAAGTCTAAAAGCTATTTTTAAAAATAATAATACATGCGTATTCACACACAAGTCCCAAAAATAGAACTACAGAAAACGCTGGAAATAAAAAGTCCAATGATATGTGATATGCAAAATAACATGAAGTCATATGTAATATAGAATACAGTCATCTCTTGATTATCTATAGCAGTGAGGCTTTACATTAATTATCTCATTTGATCCTTATGATTCCAACCTTCTGTGAAGTGTATCCAGAGAAGAAAAATGACTTGACAAAAGTCATACAAATATCTTAGATAACATAGCCACAGATAAACCAGAAGAGAGTTGTGACACTCTCCTTTACCAGATAAACCAATGAGATATCTGTTGCGCGGTAATGGAATCACAAGAAAGTTAATGCTGAGAATGAGACTGAGGCTGGTGAGAAAAGCTCAGGACAAGAAAAAGAGGATTTTTAAAGCTAAGTTGGAGTAAATAGAAGAGTCAAAGGAGGAATGGGAAGATGATTACAAATGAAGGGAGAAAGGAGAATAGCTAAGCATTTGCTTCTGTTTTCTTTCCCAAGGATGAGCTTGGGAGACTAGAAAGGGCAGGGAAAAAATGCTAATACAGTGTTAACACCAGAGATAAGTAGGGAGATAGCAAGAAAACACCTGGCTGCCTTGGAAGAGTTCAAGTCTTCAAGCCCAAAGAAATGACATCTTAGGGAGCTGGAAAAACTGGCAAATGTTGTCACTGAGCTGTGAAAAGTGATCTTTGAAAAGTCATGGAGAATGAGAGAGGTGCACAGAATTTGAGAAGGGTAAATATTAACAAAATGAGATTTGCAAATTATAAGCCAGTGAGTTGGAATTTAATTCCTGGCAAAACTCTAGAATACAGAAACTGAGATTACCTTCAACTTACCCTATGTATCTCTCAGATGTAGCTAGTCATTCACATGGTGTTCCACTCACTAGAATGTGATCTCCTTGAGTGTAGAGACTGTTTTTTGCCTTTATTTGTATCTAAGCACTGAGCACAGTGTCTGGAAGGACAGTGGCTTCCCTGCCTTCCTGTAAGTCCCAACTAAAAGCCAGTCTTCTATAGGAACTCAAGTTCCTTCTCTCTGTTAATTATTTCTGATGTATCCTAACTATAGACTGTTTCTATAAATTTATTTGTTATCTTCTCCATTAGATTGTGAGCTTTTTGATAGCAGGGACTGTCTTTTGCCACTTTGTGTATCCCTAGAACTTAGCACAGTGCCTGGCACACAGTATATGTTCATTAAGTGTTTACTGATTAAGTGAAGTGCTAAAACTTGTTGATTCAACTTAAAGACATAGCTGGTGAACATCTAGAAAAAAAGCATCACATTCATCAATAACAGGTAGTTTTAGACTACCATCATTTCTTTTTGGATGGGGCTGCTAGATGTGAGATCAGGGTAGTGCTGTATATAATTTGCTTGAATTTGACAAAAGTATTTTTGTGGAAAACATGGAACTATGTGGACTAGGTAACAGTAGTTAGTCTGGGAAATGGTTGAAGGGCCAAACCCAGACAAAGGCATTCATGGTACAATGTCAAGTTGGAAGGACATTTCTAGTAGAGCCCCAGTAATTGGTGTTCATACCTGTGCCATTTAACATTTTTATACCTATGGCATAGATGGTGCACTTACTACATTTGTAGATGACACCACACTGATTTGAAAAGCTCTTCTTTTGAAGACTATGAAGGGCATAGCTATGCCCTTTTTCCAAGAGTAGTGACATGCTAAGCTCATAAAGCTAACAATAAAAATTCTTTTGGCCCTCGTTATGTGTGCTGTTTTCACTATACCATACTGACAGGTATAAAGAGAAAAGAGAACAACATAACCTAAAAATTGGCTGAAGTAAATTATCAGCTCCTAGAATAATCATGAGTTGACTGTATTGAATATGTTGAAGTAGATCAAATTAACTCCCTCATATCTCCCTCTTAACCCAGTATCATGGGAATTAAGAGGTGAAGGGAACCTTAGAGATCATTAAGTCCAACTCTTTCATTTTACAGATAAGACTGTAGAGAGAAGTTAAGTGATTTACCCATTGTCACATAGGGAATAAAACAGCAGTGTGAGAATTTGAACCTAGGTGTTTTGGCTACAAGTACAGAGCTTTTTCTACCATGCCATGTTATTTCAAAGCACATATTCTTTTCAAAACATGTAAACAATCCCCCAAAAAGCAGGCAAGCAGAATGTAACATGTAAGCAAGTGATTTAATATCAATTATCATGCAAAAAAATTCCATGTAGTAGCATTTCAACCAAGAGAGACTACCTGTAATGAGGAAGATAGAATCAGTAGAAAATGATCTGCCAGAAACCAAGATACCAGCTAAAGGAACAAAGAATTAAACAGTTATGTTATAAAAATTTATGAGTCGAAAGTGTTCTTAGAGATCACTGAATAAAATTCCCTCATTTTACAGATGAGAAAACTGAGGCCCAGAAAGGCAAGTGGCTTATCCAAGGTCATTATATCCTGTTAACACTAATTATTTCCAAACAAAATTCATGTGAAGGAATCAGACAAATATTGTGACAATCTGACAAATAAACTAGGAAGATACCAGGTTTCTTCATTGTGCTCTGCTCACTTCCCCAAAGTCAATTCTTCCCTGTAGCTTAGTCCAAAGCCCTAATGAAAAGCTTGTTTCTCAAGTGGATTAATGCAGTAAAGGCAGAAGAGACCAAAAGGAGATGGGTAAGTGTTTGTGTTTCACATGACTTCCCTATTCAGATGTAGGCTGAATGCAAAGGAAAAATAATCATGATGATGATGATGACAGTTACCATTTATATAGTGCTTACTGTGAGCCAGGCACCATCCCAAGCTATTTACAATTATTATCTCACTTGATCCTCACAACCACCCAGGATGTTGGGTGCTATTATTATCCCCATTTTATAGATGAGGACACTGACTCAAATGAAAGTTAAGTAACTTGTCCAGGGTCACATACCTAGTATGTGTCTAAGACCGGATCTGAACTCTAATATTCCTGACTCCAGGCCCAGTGCTCTATCTACTGTACCATCTAGCTGCCCTAGTAACTAGATGCTTATCCCATCCTTTAAGATTTAGTTTAAATGCCAACCCCTACAAGAAGTCTGCCCTATTCCTCAAGTTAGAAGTGATCTTTGCTGCCTCCATACTCACATCATTCTGTCCTTTCACTCTCTCACATAATCTGTTATATCTAATGGCCGTTGAATAGTTGTTGCACGTTTTCATATGTATTACAACCCTTCAGTTAGACTATAAGTTCACGATAGGAGGATGCTGTCTTCACTGGCTCTGTGTTCCCCATCTGTGGCTTCCTTAGCACAGTTCAAGTACAAACTTCATTAATATCTGCTCTGTGAATGAATGTGGTATCTTTACTACAGCTTCATCCATGGCAGGTAGTAAAGATCTAAGGTCCATGACTTCATGACAAATGATACAAAAGCCAAACATTCTTACTGAAAACATCATACAACATGAGGAGTCTAACATTAAGATATACCTGAAAATGGCCAAAGGGCGACAGCCTAGGCCCTATTACAGAGGCCCAAGACACAGAAAGAGAGCACACTAGACATGACGAAGAAGGGTCAGAGGCCACATACCAATTCATTCTTGGTGCTGAGGTCACTCTGAAGTTCCTTGTAGCTATGTTTGTGCTGGGCAGCCTCCTCTTTCAAAGACTGATTTATTTTGTTCTGCTTTTTCATTTCTTCCAAGAATTGGACCTGTTTGTTCTTTAGCTCTTCTGCTTCTTCTGTCTTCTTTTCCAAGTCTCTTTCTAGTCGTTCTATCTCCTCTGCCAATAAAAATAAAACTGTCATTCCCATTTCTCCCTGATCTTCTTGAGGGGAAGCATGATGCAGTGGGAAAAGTCCTGGACCTAAAGTTTGAAGATCAGCATTCTATGTAATGTGACTGTGCCACTTATTAGCAACATGGCTTGAGCAGATCTCCCCTCTCAGAGACCACGTTTACCCTGCTGTAAAATAGGCAGAGTAACCATGCTAACTGTCCTAACAGAGGGTATAGAAGGAAACACTGGGGAACTTCAAAGCCCTTCTGAAATATGAGCTATTATTATTATTATTATTAACATGACAATGATGACCACCTATGTCTTAAAGACATACGTAAAAGGATATTTTAAAATGTGGTAATAATTCTATTAAAAATTTACCCTATGTAGTGTTCTGAAAGACTAGCTTTACAATGCAACAATAATAAGCACAATCTCATTTATTTTTAGTTTTACAGCTCTAAAGCACTCTAAAGTACACCTAAAGCACTCTGTTCATATTCATTATCTCATCTGATCCTAACAAAGTCACTGTGAAGTGAGTAGCATAAGGATAGGCTACAAAAGATTCTGAAGGGCAGAGTGATGTGTTTGCCCAAGGTCATACATATAGCTAAGTAAGTGGCAGAGGCAAGCACTGATCTTTTGATTGCAAATCTAGTACCATTTTTCTTTTAACACATCATAGAAGCCTCCAAACATGCTACTATTTTCATGCTACTATTTTTCAAATTATTTATTATTAGGAAACTCATAATAAAATATGTTCTTTGAAAAGTGCTTTCCGAATTTTTTTCAGAAACTTAAGACTTTGACTTAGAAATTCTGTCACCTTACCTAAATCAAATCTATCAAAAGATTCCTGCCTGTCCCGACTTGTCACTGGCTGATCTTCCAAACTTTCCAGGGATCTGAGGTGGAAAATGGTATATAGGTGGTAATGAGGAAGCTCTACTACTGGATTGCCTTCCAGAACCAGAGAAGTTAAATCATTGAGTGACTTCAACTTGCTTACTTCCTGGAGCTGAAAAAAGACACATAATTATTAGAGTTCTATGAAAAACTTAGATAAAATGCGACATAAAAGGAACTATTTCTTCACATAGCAGGGACTTATCAAATTCTTTACCTCCAGGAAACCAAACCTAAGAGAAATTAAGTAACTTTGTAAGATCACAAAATTAATTAATCACAAGGCCAATACTTGAATCACAGGCTCCTGATTTGTAGGCCAACATTTTTCTCAATTACCTAGTTTGGGCCTCGGTTCCCATATTTGTAAGACAAGGAGAATGACTTAGATGATACCCAAAGTCCCTTTCAGTTATAACACTTTATATTCTCTCAGTTCTAAATTTTGATGTACTATTAAAGGGAAACTTTGTGAATATTTAGAAAGGGAAAATGTGATCTTGATGAAGGTATGCTTCTTTTTACTGAACAGATGATGGGCTAACCTCATTTTTTAAAAACAGCCATTAAATTAGAAAAAGCAAAAGAATGATATACCTAGATTTTTAGCAAAGCATTTGACAAATGCTGTCTTTTGTGCTGTCCCTTTGAATAAGATGGGGAAAGGTATCTTCAGGTACAGGCTATCTTCAGGTACAGGGTAGCACCAGGCCTGTAGTCAGGAAGTGCTAATTTCAAATCCAGCCTCAAACGCTTAGTAGCCCTGGGCAAGTCACTTAGCCACTGTCTGCCTTAGTTTCCTCAACTATAAAATGAGGATAATAATAGCACCTACCTCTCAGGGCTGTTATGAGGATCAAATGAGATAATATTTGCAAAGTATTAGTATTACGGTACCTGGCACACAGTAAGTGCTATGTAAATGTTAGCTATAAATTCTTTCCAACTTTGTAATTGTGTTATTGTTATATTTTATGTTCTGACATTCTGTGTTCCAAAGTCTCTGCCAGTCCTAACATTCTATGTTCTAAGCGTCCTTAGACATCGAATACTTGGATATTTTATGATTCAGTATAGAAACAGCTTTAGTATATTAGAAAGAGAATGGCCTAGGAGTGAGGAGATTGAACTTTTAGTGTTAGCTCCAACACAAATTGTGTCATCTGGAATACGTTACACATGTTCTCTGTGTCTGTTTTCCCACTTGCAAAACAGGAATAATGATCCCTGCCCAATACTTCTGTCACAGGAGACTTAGGAGGATCAAATAAGATAATGGATGTGACAGTATTCTGAAAAAGCATAATGTGCCAGAAAAGATAACATCTTTATAAAAAGTAAACAATAAGAACAGAGAATGATATCATTTGCTAAGAAACAGAACATTTATTATAACATTTTTCTAAAAGTTTCATCACTGTTTCTATATATAACTAACAATAACCAGTAAGAAGAGCTGAAAAGAGAAATTCCACTAAAATAACTATAGAATCTACAAAATTCTTGGGATTGTATCTTTCAAGATTCACCTAGAACTATGTGAATCTAACTATAAAACTCTTTATAGAAATAAAAGATCTAAATAACTAAAGAAGCAGGGTAGGTTAAACAAATAGAATAAAAATTACAATACTACTTAAATTAATCTATTGATTAAATGATGTACCAAACTCACAAAATAATACTTTATAGACTAGGGAAAAAAACCCAAAATTTGTGTGGAGAAACAAAAGGTCAAAAATCTCAAAAGTAATAACGAAAAAAGTGTGAAGGAGTCTTTTCATAACAGATCTCAAACTGTACTACAAAGTAATAATTAAGAAAATGATCTGATACTACTTAAAAAAGATGCCAACTTATTTCTCAAATATATAGAAAACTGGGTCAAATTTATAAAATAAAGAGCCATTCCCCAGTTGATAAATGGTCAAAAGATATAAACTGGTAGTTTTCAGATGAAATAATCAAACCTACTGATAGTCATATGAAAAAAATGTTCTACATCATCATTCATTGGAGAAATGAAAATTAAAACAATTCTAAGGTATCAACTCATACCTTTTGGATTGACTAATATGACAGAAAAGGAAAATGACAAATGTTGGAGTGAAGTGATTCAACCACTTTGGGAAGCAATTTGGAACTCTGCCCAAAGGGCAGTAAGACTATGCATACCCTTTGACCCAGTAATATCACTACAAGGTCTGTATCCCAAAGAAACAACAACAACAAAAATAGGAAAAGAGCTTATATGTACACAAATATTTACAGCAGCTCTTTCAGTGATGGCAGAGAATTAGAAATTAAGAGGGAAGCCCATCAACTGCAGAATGCCTGAACAACCTGCAGTATGTTAAGAGTGATGGAATACTATTATACTACAGGAAACGACAAGCAGGTGTCTTCAGAAAAACCTGGAAAGACTTAGGTGAACTGATGCAAAATGAAATGAGCAGAAACAGGAGAATATTATACACACAGTTAACAGCAATATTATACAATGATCAACTGTGAATGACTTAGTTATTCTCAGTAATAAAATGATTTAAGATAATTATGAAGGACATGATAAAAAATGCTACTCTTTCCCAAGAAAGAACTGATGGAGTCTGAATGATGACTGAGGCATACTTTTTTTTTCACTTTCTTTCTTTTTTTGTCTGTGTTTTCTTTCACAACATAACTAATATGGAAAATATGTTTTGCATGACTACATATACACAGCCTATATTAGACTGCTTGCCTTCTCAACAGGGGGGAGGAAAGGGAGAGAATTTGGAACTCAAAATTTTATAAAGACAAATGTTAAAAATTGTTTTACATGTAATGGGGAAAAAATAAATATTAAATAAATATATTTAAAAGAAAAAAAAGAAAAGCCAATCAATGAAACAGATTAGACAGGCAACATTCAGAAGCAAACAAACACAGTAGCATTAAATGTTTGATAAACTCAAAGTCCCTGGATGTTGGGGTAAGGACTTACTATCTGACAAAAATTGCTCAGAAAAACTAAAAAGCAGTCTGGCAGAAATTAAGTATGGACCAATATCTCATGCCATATACCAAGATAAACCCCAAACAGATACATGATTTAGATATAAAAAGTCACATCATAAACAAATTAATGGATCAAAGCAGAAATTACCCTTCAGATTTATGAAATGGTTCATGATTAAACAACTGATAGGATCATACAAGATAAAATGAATATCTTTGATTACATAAAATCTAAGTTTCACACAAACAAATCTAACATAGTAAAAATTAGAGAGGAAGTAGGTAACTAAACAAATCCTTTGCAATAAATTTTTCTGATAAAAGTCTCATTTACAAGATACACAAGGAACCATTCAAATTTGTAGGACTAAGAGCCATTTCCCACTAGCTAAATGGTCAGAGGTTATGAACAGATTCTCTGAAGGTGAAATTTAAACTGTCAACAATTATTTAAAAATTCTCTAAATAATATTAAAGAAATGCATACTTAAAACAACTTTGAGGTTCTATCTCATACCTATTAGACTGGTAAAGAAAAAAAACAAAGAGGAAAAAATAAATGTTAGAGGGGCTGTGGGAAAACAGGTATATGAGTGCATAGCTAGAAGAGCTATCAACTGGTTTGACCTTCCTGGAAAATAATTTGGAACTATGCCCAGAAAGTAATCAAACTGTACATGGCCTTTGACTCAACTGTACCACTACCAGGCCTATACCTCAAAGAAATCCAAGAAAGAAGAAAAGGCTCTCTATATACAAAAAATATTTTCAAAGTAACCCAAAACTGGAAACTAAGGGGGTGTCCTATTGAGGAATGGCTAAACAACTATGGCATATGAATGTAACAAAATACAATTATGCCATAAGAAATGATAAAATGGACAATTTCAGAAGAAAGTAGGAAGACTTTTATGAACTAACCTGGAATGGATTGAGAACTGGTAGAATAATTTATACTTTACATTAATTACATTACATTAATTTAAACTGACACATAACATTATAAAAAAAAACAGCTTTGAAATATTTTACAACTCTGATCAATGAGGTGATAATAAGTTCAAAAGAATGAAATTGTCACCACCCTAGACATCCTGAACCCTTATTATAGTTACTCCTACAGAGCAGGTGTCCAAAGAATTTTCTCTCCCAGTTAATCTTTCCCCAAGTACCCAATCTGCAACAGGGGAGCCAAAAGAAAACATGTAACTAGTATCTCAGATGTTGTGCTTATTCCTTTACCCTCAGATGGGGGGGGGAATGCCAAGAAATATGGTAGAAAGTTGGAGACAGAGAGGTGGGTCTCTTCAGTGATAGTGACTCAAGGACAGGCAATACCATGTGAATAATGAAAGGAGAGGAGATTACAGATTAGCCACCTAGCCCCAAATATCAGGGATAAATAAGGAATAAGGGGAAGATGGGAATGGGGATGCATGGGCCTTGTCTTTAATCTCTTTTTCTGCTTCTGACTCCCTACAAACTAGAGCAAGTTGTCATCATCTGCCTCCTGCTCTTTCTCTTGACAGTTGCTGTCTGGATTTACCTGATTATCATAGCTCATATTATCAGGAGGAGGACTATAATATTCCAGGGGACAACATGACAAAACTAGAATAAACTAGTGAAACTGATTGAGGAAGTTGATTCAGGTGGGAACCTCATAGTACGCAAGGTATGCTACCCAGCCCCAGGAACATCTGATGGACTGATCTAAGGTTTTCTATTTAACTTCACTCAGGGAGCCTAATGAAACTGCATTTCTCAACAAGGACTGTTTCCTGGTGCAACGGCTAGGCCATTTAGCATACACAAGGGCCCTCTAAATCCCTACTGCATTGTCCCATTCAGGGTCCCTAGGGACAACTTTCCGTGGGGTATTTGAGACACTAGGTTCCATTGATTTGTCAATGTTTTCCTACACTGAATAGGGGCTTAAGAGGTAGAACATATTATCAAGAGCCACTATAGCCCTTATGTAGTCAATGAAATGGGAAAGGCCAAAGGTGCTCAGGAAAGAAATTTTAATTCCCTGGCACTGATGGTTTTAGACAAATGCACTCCTTTATATCAGCACTTCTTAAACTGTGGGTTACAACCCCATATAGGTCACGACCTACAGTTTAAGAAGTGCAGATAGAGGTCATGAGTGGAAAAAGTTTAAGAAGCCCTGCTCTAAATCATCTGCTAGTCAGTGAAGGAGGCATCTGTGCCCTAGTCAACATTCCTATTGATTTTTGGTAAATACAGGGGAGAAGCAGAATGATTCCTGAAGATGACTGGGAAAGAGATCACCTAGTTCTTAATGGCTCAGATACAACCATGGGATTTGTTCTCCTGGTCCAGGTGCTTTAGGAAGGTGACTCAGAGGCCTTCTACAATCAATGGCCCTAATTCTCATCTTAAACGTCATAAAATTAATCTATTAGTCCACGTGTCCTCACCTATATCCAATAAACACTACCTCAGCCCGCTGCTGGCCTAATGCTTCCTGGATGGTAAAGCTTATGTTGAGATGGCCCAGGAGAGGAGGACAATGCCTGGCTTCTGTCACACAATAGCAGTATGCTTAAAGCTTAACAGTACTCAGTTCTTGTTAGAACTTGCTACTGAACCACTTCCACAAGTTTGCTAATGCAGCACAGTCATAATTCCATCTTCCTCATTCTGAATAGGTCTTCCTGGTTAATCTCTAGAGACCCACTCCTTCTACTACTCGTCCATGTTCCCTGACCCCATCAAAGTACTGGTAATGTGTCAGCTGCCACAGAAAGTCTTTTGTCTGAAAGCTCTACGTACCAGGCTGCTAGCAGTTCTGTGCCTTTGACCATGGACTGCACTGCTCCTATAGACTACTACCCTGCATATGTCCTGTAGGGGCAAGAAAGGACAGATGCAACTCTATTCCTGATTGAAATGCTGTTCATCTGCCCAAACACAGGAAGCTATGATGTGCTTGGCTCTATCAACAATCCATTCTGATCCATCTTGTTTGGCTGCAGGCTATTAACCTGCACTCAGCCCTAAATGTGAATGACAGTAAAAAACAATGTTTCAAATTTCAACTATGAAATGTTTATGTTTCAATTTTTGAGATAATACAGCACTGTTAGGCAAAAACAAACAAGCCACCACCACGACCATCATCAAATACAAAAACAAGGGCTGGTACTAATTCAAATCAATTTCAAGTTACTTACTGAAGATATTTTGTTGCCTTTCAGATTGAGGACCCTCAAGGATCTTAACTTCTTCCCAAACCACAGAGGAATATGATCAATTTCGTTCCCTGCAAGATTCAGCTTTTGAAGATTCTGCATATGTTCTAGGCCTTCAATTTTCCTGGAAATGAAGGTTAAATTAGACAAGATAAAAATAAGTAATATTATTCAGCAACTATATGACATTATTATATGAGCAAAATTCCTTGACCTCCATTTGGGTGACTCATAGAATCATAGAATGTTGGAATTGAAAGGGATCTTAGAGATAATCTAATCTAACTCCCTCATTTTACACATGAGAAAACTGAGGCTCAGAGGGTTTTAATGACTTGTCCAGAGTTCTACATTTATTTAGCCCAAGAGCTGGGACTTGAACTCAGGTCTCTTGTCATTTCAAATAAGATGAACTGAGAAACAAAGAATACATAGCATATTAGCTGAAACCAAGTTGTTGACACTTACCTGTCACATTCTGTTTACCTAGTTAAGTCATCATTCTATTTATCATATTTAAGAGGGACACTGATAATCAATCTAGCTCACATCCCCAAGGGGCAGATAACATAATAACAAGATACAAGCAAACTGGAATGACTCCAAAGGAGAACAATCAAGTTGAGAAAAGGAAAAAACCATGTCAAAGAAGGAGTGACTGAAGAACTGGGAAGATTTAGTTTGGGATTAGAGGGGAAGAGAGGGACTTACATGTGCTTAGGGACTGTGCTAAGCAGTTTTCAAACATTACCTCATTTAGAGGTGTTGAAGTAGAAAGAGTGTTGGATTTGAAGTCACAAGACTGAGTTCAATTGCTGGCTCTTCTACCTTAGCACCTTTGTGACCTAGGACAAGTCACTCTACCTCTCTGGGCATCAATATCTCATCTTGTAAAATGGGAGTAGGAGACGGACTAGGTAGCCTCTAAGGTCCCTTCCATATCTAAATCTATGATCCTAATTGCTAGAAGTCTGAGAGAGTCATATTTAGTCAATAATAAAGAAATACTCCTTAAGAATTAGAGCTATCTAGCAATAAAATGGATTGGCTTATGAGGCATTAAGCACTACACCACTGGAAGTATTCAGATAGAGGTTAGATGATCACTTCTCAGGGTGACCTTTAATTAAGTTCTATTCTAATTCCGAAATTCTATGATCTGTGTTGGGACAGATTCCATTATTGACCTGGGTATAAATTTCTTTTTTTCTTAATATCAATGGACCCTTTCAGATAACCTGAATAGCTCTAATATAGATACTGTACCACTCTACTAAAATAAACTGATTTGCATTAATAGGTGCTGATAATTATTGGTTGAAATGATGTTTTTAAATCTGCTTACCTGATTTTGTTATATGATAAATTCAGTTCACGTAATTTTAAATGCTTATCTAATTTCTCAATCTTCCCAATTAGATTATAGCTGAGATTCAGTACTTCAAGTTTGTTACACTTTTCCAGGTTTTCTATGTACTAGATGAGAACAAATTAATTACTACATTACATAAACAAATATTCTGATGTTACACAAAAACTACCTTAAATAATTCTTGGCAAAAAAATGATATTCTAAATAAAAAAGTGCAATGAAAAATTACAAAAAGTATTATGGCCTGCAATCTGTAACCATGGAAAAAATAAGTAATATTTTTGGAAGAAGCAATGGATCCTTGATTTCTAGAACTAGTCCTTACCATTAACTGGTATTGGTATTTGACCTTGGAGTGTCAATTTAACAACCTCTCTAGAGTCTGACTTTCTTCATGTGAAAAATGAGGCTAGATCACTAAGATACCTTCCAATCTAATGATTTTAACTTTTAAGAGATCCCAAGAAACAACATTTGTACTTCTCCACAGTGCTTTGTTTGTGGGAGGCAGTCAAGAAATATTCAACAAATTTACATTTCAAGTTTCATAATTTTTATAAGATCACTTTGAAATATTTTATAATGTATCACTGTATAATTTTTTAAATTTTCTTCTGCAATTTATTCAAATTTTACTGAATCTAGAGAGTCAGTAATGTTTAGGATAATCAGTTAATGAAAAGTAAAATCCCACTTGAACAGATGTGCAGAAGCAACCAAGGAGTCTCACATTAGGAGCTATATATTAACTTCTCTCATAGAATTCCCACAAGCAACAATGAATGGCTTTCTGAATTTCTGTAGAAATATGAATTGGCAGTTTGACAAAGTTAAAGGAGCAATGGACTAGGCGTCAGAACCCCTTGGTTTGAGTCCTGGCTCCCCCATTTACTGGGTGATCTTGTAAGCTACTATTATATTTTCTTGAATATGATGCAATCTATTTGAGAAGGCAAACTTCCCTGCACCCAAAAAAAAAAACCACACAACTATATTTCAAATGTAATGACTCGATATCTAAAAGTAGCAATTGTTGGTAACATACCTTAAATTTCTTGCCACCATACTTTGAAAGGGAAAGATTCAAAGATTTCACTAATGTTAAATTTTCTTGTTTGCTAAGCTTTTTAATAAGGGCCTCTGTAATATACCTTACTCCAGGAGTAGTATCATCTGAAATGAAAGTAAACAAATCATCTGCAGCAGAGAAAGAGATGATGGAACATTAAAAAATGTAATATTCTCAAATAATGCAATTAAACTTGGATAATCAAAAAAGTTGTGATACACAGCTAAATGAAACATTTCAGAGACATGTAAATAAGTTTCTATCATAAATTACAGAAATGCTTTTACAAACCTTTAAAAAGTACACCTAGATGTACTAAAAGGAAACACTAAGTATAAAACTACCATTTCTCTCCCTAAACATTTGTTTCAGCTACAATGACTGAATTTTGTCCATATATATGTATATACATATACATACATACTCCATTAAGCAAAATAATAATAAAAATACTCCAATTACATATTACAATCAGAGTTGGGAAGGGAGGTGGAGGGAAATGGGAAACTGGGGAAGGAGAAGACAGATATATCCTCAATGTTTACAAAAGTTATGAGAACAGTTGATAGCTTACATTTTTATGGTGCTTATTGTATGAAAAACTCTATACATATAACTATCCTATTTGATCCAGCAAATGCTGTTCTTTAAAAAGAATTTCATATTTTTAAAAGGGGTAAGTACTGACAGAAAATACACAGACATACACAGACACACAGACACAGACACAGACACACACACACCTACCTCGAAAGCAAGAACTATAAGAGCAGATATATATTTTCCTCCTTTTCAGTAGGGGCACAAACTTAAATTCCTACTCTGGTTGGTGGAGAATACTACATCACACTTTAAATCTTATGAAATACTTAATATCTCATGAAAAAAGATCTTTCTCATTTCATTTTACATGGCACATTTTCTATTTCATGAAAAAAAGGTCTACTTTCATCAACTAACATTCACCATCTTGTATCATTTTAGTATAGTGCTGCAACACCATTAAAGCCTTGTTATATTTCACAACAAGCACAATAGGGCATATTACTTCTTGACCTGCCCTGTGGAGAAGACATTTAGCAATGGGTCAATTCCATTCTGTGGCTCCAAAATTTCTTAGTTCTACATTACAAATCCAAGCATGCCACTCTTGTTTTATGTAAAGTAAAATGCATTTTCTTCTAAATGGGGAAGGATGGATATCACTTTTTAAATTCTAATAACATTAGAAAAATTTTAATGTACTATCTGTCAGTGTCAACGAGACTGGAGCTAAAAAAAGATTTATTAAAGAATTTTCTCAGTTTTTTAAGCTATGATAAAATTCTTTGGTGAATAATGACTGATGATTATGATTTCAGGTACAGAAAAATAATAATACATCTTCTTAAACATATTCCACCAGAAAAGTACATTTACTTAATCAAATGTACTTCCTAAATTAAAATGTACTTTATTAAATTAAATGTACTTTTTTTGTTCAATATGTTTAAGAAAATTTATCATTTAAATTATCATTAAAATTAATTACTAAGTAGAAGGTCTTGCTTAAGCACAACAAAAGGCCTCACTCTGAATGTGGACCAGTCTGTAGTTTGAAAAGGGCAAATATACTCTCTTCTACAATGATAAAAGATTTGGAGTAAAGAGATGCTCAGGCAACCTTCTGCCATAAGAAATGGAAGCTATATCCTGGTAGCAACTCCCTCATTGTCACTATCTGAGAAGTAGCTTCACCCTGACCAGATACCACTTCCTGTCAAATGTCACAACTAAATTGCTAACAGACAAAAAGTACAATTAACATTAGAGGAGACTAGAGGAGAAAGGGACATGACGATACAGAATAGCAGTGCAGGAAAGGAGCCTAGAGATCTAGTCCCACAGATCTATACCATATATCTAGCCCTAGTATCTCCTTTGAATCTTGGTGCACATCTTCTGTTGCCTACTAGACATTTCAAACCGGATGTCCTGGAGACATCTCAAATTCAAAACGTCCAAAACTGAGCTCATTATCTTTTCCCCAAACCCTCTCTTCTTCCAAACTTGCCTATTTGTGTTGAAGGTACCACAACCTTTCAGTCTCCTACATTCATAATCTTAATTTCTTATTCTCTCTCACCCCACATATTCAATAGTTGCCAAATCTCACCCTTTCTACCTCCACATCTCTTACATCCAACTCTGGCTCTCTTTTTACACAGATACTACCTTAGTTCAGGCTCTCAACACTTCTTGTCTAGATTACAGAAACAATCTTTTATTTGCACTCCCTGACTCACATTCCTCATCATTCCAATCCATTTTACAATTTTCTGTCAAAGTAATTTCCGTTAAGCACAGATCTGACCACATCACTCCCCTACTCAACTTCAGCGGCTTCCTATTAATTGCCTCTAGACTTACATAAACATCTCTGGTTATCTTTGAAAGCCCTTCCCAACCTGGTTCCAACTTATCTTTCCAGCTTCAATGGACATTACTCCCCTTCCTGAGCTCTGTAATCTGACCAAACTGGCCTTCTCTCTGCTTCTCATCCATAATACTCCATCTCCAGTCTCTGTCTTTATAATAGATATCCTCCATGCCCAGAGTATATCCCCTCTTAACCTCCCTGAAGAAAGAAGGGATTCTATGAGATGGAGGTGAAGTCACAAAAAGAGTCAGTGATCAAGCCAGGACCAGAACCCAGGTCTTTTCAACCACCACCACCACTATTTATTAAGTAGCTAATATGTACCTGACCCCATATTAAGCGGTGGGAATATAAAGAAAAACAACCTTCTGTCCCCTTAAGAAGCTTATATGCCATTGGAGAGATAAGTATAGGATAGAGAAAATTGTAGATAGATAGAACACTAACCTATGAATATCAGCAAATGCTTCATGGAGTGACAGAGTAAGAGAAACTTCATGGAATAAAATAAATGTGAACTGAGCTTTAAAGTACAACAAGGATTCTGAGAAGTGCAAATGAGTAAAGGATGCATCTATGCATTGGGAACAGTTTATATGACTGTAGTATGCAGATATGAGTCTCCCAGTTCAGTAGTATTTCTACCACAACACTAGTTTGTGTGTACACAGATTTCTCTATTAGACCACAATATATATAATTCAACAAACGTTTCTTAAGGACTTCCTATGAGCAAAGTCTTGTGAGAGGTACATGGTAAATGCATAACACAGGTGCAGAGTGCTATGAAATTTGGAGGAAGGAAAGAAGATACACAGATATAGTTTAATATCATCATTACTTAAAATACCACCTGACTGCATGTTAATAAAGAGTACCTTTATCATCTTGGTAGTCAAGAGACAAATCACTTTCTCCCATGATGTCATTTTGCTCAAACCACTTTCCTCTAGTATGAAAAGTAGGAGTCTCAAGTCTGGTATAAGGTGAAAGTGACCTAGATCTCGTACTGGACAAGTGAGATTCTGGACTAGGTGAGCGAGACGGTGCCATTTTTGTTCTTGGTGGTGATTCTTGACAGGAACCTTTCTTCATTGCAAGAATATAGTCAATACTCCAGCCAAAGCTGAAAAAAATTTCAGGGTATTTAATGCAATATAAATGTGCACACCAAAAATATCCATTTACAGACAGTTCTTGTTTTACCTAGATTCACATTTCATAAATTTGAATTTAAAGAAAGCTGCATTCCAAAAGAATATCTATGTTAACTTTACCATTTACTGTGCTCCCTCTTTCTCCCTCTCTCTCCACTCCTGCCTTTCACTTAGGTGTCCAGCAGCCTCCCATATACTCTTACCAAAAACAAACAAACAAAAAAAACCCCAAAAGACTATGCTCCAAGTGAAAACAGAAGAATGGAAACTCAGAGAGACTACCACAGTTGCTGGATGGGGGGAGGACCTTGACCTGAGATCTCTGGGTGCTGAGAACAAGTTCTTTGCCCCACAATGTGTGTCATGCACATGCCCCATGAGTGTGTGTCCCCACTTGAGTACCATCTGTTTGCCCCTAACCCCCATGTGTTCTTCCTCTTGCTCTTGCTTTTCTGTTCCAGGCCCCCACAGGTCCTTGAACTATGCCAGTCTTCTCTCTCACTGGCACTCGGCTCCCTCCTCCATTGTCACATTTCTGCATTATGTAAAAAATGCTTTAAGGTCTGCAGGAACAGTTAACTTAAGTAACGCAAGAACTGTCTATATCTCTTAGGTGTACTATTCAAAAATCAAGTTTGAAGTTTCCAAAATATATAAGGAATGGCCATGCCTGTATTCTCAAACATGCTACCTTTCACAAACTATACTTTCTGGCATGCTTAAGATTTTAAAACTTCAGAGGGCTATCAAATGTAATATACCTTTAACCTTGTACATGTGCTCATATCAACATTTTACAGAAATGTAGATTTTATACAAAGGTAAGATATGACTATGAAATGTTAAAGCTAAAAGGGACCAAAGAACATGATTGTTGGAGCTGGAAGAGATCCCAGGGATTACCTACTCCAATATCATTTTACAAATGATGGAAATAGAGAAGTTAAACAACTTGGCCTGAGTCACATACCTTTTACCATGAGTGGATGATAAAAATATGGAATCATACAATCTTAATGTTAGAAAGTACCTTGGCAATCACCCATTTCACTTCCATTAAAAGATGAAGAAACCAAGGTCCAGCAAGTTAAAAATAACTTGTCTCAATCATAAAGTGTTAGAAGATAGAATCACAAAACAAGTCAGGGGTCATCTTGCCCAATCTATACCTGACAAGAGATCATCTAACCTTCCATTTAAGATTTCTAGTACAAGGGAATCCACTCCCTTCCCAGGAACCTCATACTACTTTTGAACAGCTCAAAGGTTAGAAAGATTTTCCTGATGTCAAGCTTAGATTTGCCTTTCTGAAATTTGTAACTCCTAATTTTGCCTTCTAGGGTCAAGCAAGCAAAATTAAATCCTTCTTCCAAATGATGGGGCTTTTAAAATACTTGAACATGGCTGTCATGACCTCCCCACCCACACCCACCTATATATTTTCTCTTTTTCAAATTCAACATTCCCAGTTCCTTTCAACTGATCTCTTTATGACATGAATTCAAAGCCCTTCACCTTTCTGGTTGTGTTCATGGGAACTCTCCCCAGAATGAGCTATCTGATGACACTTTGCTATGCATAGCTACTCCTTAGAATTAGACACAGCTTATTGTATTTTTGGAATAGCAGAATGTGTGCTCTGCTGCCATTGTCTTTAAGAATCTTAGATCGCCTCTATACCACACTAAAGCATCAAAATAGAACATTTTGTAGGCAAAATGGGGTTTACTGTATCAAAAAAAGGAAATGTTGTGAGTCTAGTATGCTCTGTTATAGCTATATTGGCTCTTTATGATAACAGCTTTTATTTCAAAATGTTTATTAGCATTCCTTTAATAATAATATGTTCTGAAATTCTTCTGGGACCAAAGTAAAATTCACTGGTTTATACTTTGCAGACTTTATCCATTCTTTTATTTTCAAAGACTAGAACACTGGCCTCTCTGTAGCAGTATTATTTTTATTATATTGTTATTATTCATAATCTCTCAGGGATCAATGACAGCAATCACATCTGTCATTTCTAATCTATGTTTTGGTTCTAGCCAAACATAACTGAAACAACTAAAAAACAATACCACCTGTTCTCAAGTCTTGGCCTGTTTGAAAAAATCATTTACACTTTCTTTAAATCACTTACACAAGCACAAAGAAAATAGTATATACTCTAGGTTTGTCTTGTCTCAAGCAACTGCTTTACTCAGCAAATATGTTAAAAGGGCTCATTTCAGATAAGACATGCCTCTTCAATACTGTACCCTCAACCAATGTCTTCTTAACTACAATTCATAAGGATTATTCTGAGTACATTTTTATGATACCCAATAATTCTTATGAACATGTAGTAATTGAGGTTGAACAATTCTGTCTAAACCAAACACAAAATTTTGAGGATGTATTACACAAATTTTCAGCCAAACATAACATTAGCTGCACCAATCTTGGGCAAGACTACAGTGTCAATTTATACTATGCTTGCTCAAGATTTGTAAGCAGGTGCAAAATCTACTGCCACTATTAAAAACTATTAGCACTGCAGGCCAAAAGCATTTTTAATCCATTCAGTTTAGGTAAGCATAGACACTTTTAAAATTCTAGGTCAATGAATTTGAGGTGGAAATTTATATCACAGAGGTATCCATAACATAAATCCCATCTACATCTCTGAAAAGGTATCAATCATCTAGCTGCCACTTAAAGACCTACAGTGAAACCAGCACATAATTTCCAAACAAACTTGGGTCTATCTAAATGGAAATTAAAGAGTATGATGGGCTTTGACAGACTATGCTTATTGACTTTAAAGGACAGAGTTTTTCTTTCCTTTTTTTTTCAATTGGAGAACTTGAGTGGGAGAAGGTGGCTAGTGATAGTGTTATCAAAAAAAAGAAAAAAAGAAAAATGGGTCACTAGAACATTTTTTTTTTAATTCACAGAGAACAAACAGGAAAACAGATGAGGAGAATGACTTTGAAGTAACATGCTGAAATTTTTTAAAAAGTTATACACAACAGCTCTATGTAGTTTCGCATATATTCTTTTCTTGCCCTACTTCGGTTAAGGAATGTTCTCTCTTTTTTGAGGGTTTGTTAAATCAGAATTTAAAAAAAATTAATTATGATGATACAGTACACAGAAAGAAAGGCAGTATGGCTTTTAAAAAGGGTGGGTATTAGAAGACTTGGTCCAGGGATGGGGAGCCTTCAGCCTCAAGGCCACATGTGGCTTCCAAGGCCAAAGGTTCCCCACCCCTGTGCTGGCCCATGCACCACAGTGCACTAACTGTGTGACCTTGGGTTGATATTTTAACTTCTCAAACCCTAAGTTTACTAGTTTATAAAATGAGCATTGATAACTCCTACCTTGCTTATCTCACAAAGATATTGTGAAGTTATGTAAGCATTCTCTAAGTTCTTTATTTGCACACATAACATAAAAGATACTTGGGGTACATGTATATAAATGCTATGAGAACAAAACATGAAGCAATTAAATGAATTTTTTTAAACAAATATTTATCTTGGTAAGCTATTTACAGTAGTCATTCCAATGATGCTACAATTGCTGGAAAGTTTTAAATTTTTCTGCTGGAATTGACTTCCTGACCAATAACAGGCACATGAAAAATCAGTCTTAAAACTTCAGTCATGCTTGACATCCACTATTCTGGGACTGGCCCTCTAAAAACGAGTCCTGCTGACTTCTATGCCTTTACACTCTTTGCTTTCATTTCCTTTTGTTAAAACAACCCACTAGAACCACTCAAAAAAGCCTTCCTCTCCAAATTATCTCTTGCTTGACACCATAGCAAACATGTCTTTGTTTTTTTTCCAACAGATTTGGCATAATGTTAACCCATTTCAGAGTATGCACCAACCACACTACAGAAAAGTTAATTTCTCCATGGAAACAAAGGGGGCCTCAGTTATGAATATCAGATGCTTACTCTGTTAAGTTTAACTGATTTCTTTTAAAACCATGGCTAATCTTTAGAAGGTACACACACAGATTTTATCTGTTTCTTTAGCCAAGTATAGTCCTAACCAAAGCAAAGTGACAAAAAATCAAATAGCCACAACAACCTAAAGAACATATCCATTACGAATAAAAACAAAGCAAGGGCTGTGCTACGGAACCAAAAGAAAAAAAGCTGGATTCCATATTATGTATGTATATTTTAATTTTCCTCAATTTTAAAAAATGCAAACAAAAACCTATTTTGCTTTTTAATTACGATGCCATTCTTTTTGCATCTCACAAACAGACTATCAGAACTAGAAAGGGCTTTGGAACACAGAATGTTAGAATACAGAATCAGAGCTCTAAGAGATCTTAGAACTTCAAATGTTTAAACTATAAAGTGGAACTGGTGGCTAAGAATGTTGGAGGTGAAAGAGATATGGCAAAGCTGAAAGACACCATAAAGATCACCTATTCCAATGCTCTCACTTTATGGATGTGGAAACTTAAAGCCTACAGTGATTTGCCCAAGTTCAGAAGTAGAGCTCAGGCAAGACTCAGGTTTGGTAACTGAATTCAGATTTCCTCCATACCATGCTGTCCCCCTATATTGACCCTCTGTCCATATCACCACTACATTCCTTAAGATCTTCATGTCCAAATACTCTTAAAGATTCCCTAAACCAGAGTGGCTAGGTGGCCCAGGGGATAGAGTAGCAGCCCTGAAGTCAGGAGGTCTGAGTTCAAGTCAGGCCTCAGATACTTACTAGCTAGGTGACCTTGGGCAAGTCATGTAACCCCGATTGCTGTTTTTAAAAGAAAGGTTCCCTATGAGCTACCGTCTGAAATTCCTAGATGAGTGATATCCCACCTCATTTTCTATTTTATAATTTTCAGGTCTCCTCCCTGGGTTACAAACGTCCTTGAAACCCTGTGTTTTTTCCAAGTCTTCAAACTACAAGACTCAGAAAACTGTACTGAAGAATTTTGCTGGTAGTTTCATGAATGAATGGAAGAGTAAAAGCTTAAAGACACAGCCTAAGTTGGGACAGCTGGAATGATTGTTGGACAATGACGGTGCAGGAAAAGAGGTAAAACAACACAAGTAAGTACACTCGTTAAAGGTCCTTGTCAGAACTTGGTCCAGAAAGCAATGGGCAAAAATTGGAGGGATGACCTTATATAATAAAACCAAATGACCAATCGTTCAGACAGAGATGAATCACAAAAATGTACTGGGGAAATGAAATAATTCTTAAATTCTCCCATCCTTTCCTTTTCCATCAGATGCCCAAAGCACTAAATCTAACCCTCACTCCACCCAATACTCAAGAGACTTCTTACTCTTCTAATCCCTCCCAGGCAAAATTCTGCTCGCTTAACCAGGGCCACATACATAGATCAGACCTTACTACCCCCATTTCTGATCCGTGGCTATCGAAGCACCTAGACTACTCCACCCCTTAGTCTTATCTGACGACCAGATTTTTTCTTCTCTCCACAGTCCAAACTCAAGATTCCCACGTGGGATCACAGATTTAGAGCTCAAAGGATCTTAGTAGTACAACCCCTTCCTTTTACACAGGCCTAAAGGGTTAAAGCACGTGGTTGACAAGGTCCCACAGGTAGCAGTAAAGGGTGGAATTTGAATACAGGTCAGCCCCATTCCCACATCACTCATCCAATAACAGTCATTTACATAAGAAGGGCATTTCTGCCAACTCCTTTTATCTCGTTTTCACCAGAATCTAGGACTGCAGGCAAAACTGCCGGTATCCGGCACGTCCAGCGGAGGAAACCCAGGCTCAGAGACTTTAAAGGACTTTGCATAAGTCACAAGCATGGTAGGAACACGCTTAGCCCAGGACGCCTTCCGCTCCGCCACACTGTCCATCTCGGGCACCTTTCCTGCTCCACCAGGACGGCCCCAGCTCGGCTCGACCTCTTCGGTCCGACTACTGCGGTATCTCAGTCTTCCCGCATTTCCCCCCCGCACGTAATGGTCCCCTACCGGTCCTCACGCCCGGCCTGAGGCTCCGCCCTCCTCATCCTACCCTCCGCATCCCAGCATCTCGGTCCCCCGAGTACTTTTTCTCCCTCCCAAACCCCAACGCCGGCTCCTCTCGGGCCCCATCCCCTCCAGTCTGCACGCACGCCCTCCCCTCCGTCCCAAGCTAGTCCAGCCACCAGACCTCCCGCATCCGGACACCCCGCCCGGCCCGGCGCAAGCGCTGATTGGCCCGGATGGAGCCACCTGAACGCCCCCCACCTTCCTCGTCACGTCTCGAGCTCCCCGGCTCCCCATCGTTAGCGCAGCCCCAGGGCACTCACCACTACGGGGCCTGGCCGGGGCAGGACAAACCGAAGAGAGTCCCTGCCGGGGGAGTTTCGTCTCCCGAGCCCTCAAGCATCTGGAGCCAGAGACGCCATTTTGTTTTGTTGTGCTGGTTGCCGAGAGGCCTGGCTAGGCGGGACCAGGCGAGGGGCTAGTGGGCGGGCTCAGGCGGAGCCACGCCCCCAACTACCCGTCGCTTTGGTGCGAGCCCATTGGACCGAGGCGAGGCGGGGCGGGGCGGAGGTTTCCGGCCGCTTTGGTGGGAAGCTGCCGCGGGACCTCGGTTGTGAGGACTGGCGGGAACGTTCGCGCCTGGCTTCAGGTGAAGTCGTCGGCTGTTCCGGTTGTCAAACTCAAAGCTCAGACCCGGGGCCGTGACGCCGCAGGGCAGGAAGGAGGCACCACCGGCCTTCCCTCGCTGCCCCCGGCGGCTCCTCATTCTCCCCAGGCCTCACGGCCGGGAGCCCCTGCCGCGGAGGGCGCGGGACCGGAGGCCTGAGGCCGAGCGGCATCGCAGGGACCGGACCCCCCTCCACCCGCGCCTAAAGGGGTCACGTTCTCCCGGGGCGATCGGCGAGTCGGGATTCAGACCCGCATCCTCCCACTCAGGCGCCTGCCCCGACCAGAAGACTCGTCTTGGTTTCCCCTCTTGTTTTATTTTAATCAGAAAACAAAACACGTAGAACTCGTGGTTGCGTCTTATCTTAAAGGCCGCTATTTCTCACCCCCTCCCTCCCACATTGGGCCTTCCCTTCTGAGAAAGAAAAACAAATTAAAGAGAAACATCCAGTCCAGCCAAGTGGTGCGGCAGACGAGAGCCGGGCCTGGAGTCGGGAAGACCTGAGTTCCAATGTGACCTGACGCTAGCTGTGTGACCTTGGACCAGTCCCTTAACCCCCTTTGCTTCCGTTCCCTCTTTTGTAACATGAGCTGGAGAAGGAACTAGCCCACGACGCCACCATCTTTGTAAGAAAACCCCAAATGGGTCGTAAAGAGTCGGACAAGACTGAATAACAACAAACCCAGTACAGAGGTCCTGTGTGACAGCGTCTGTGCAGTATTCTGCCCTAGTAGTGTGCCACACTTTCCCAAAGTCAGGAAGGAAGGAAGTTTCTTGATCTCTTCTCTACGACCTCTTCCACTGTTTTTTAAGAATAACTTACACTTGCTTTTAGTGATTTTTAAATTAACATTGTTGTCCTTGCATTTGTTCTCTTGGTTCTGCCTTTTTCACTGAACATAAGTTCATACAAATCTTTCCACATCTCCTTTGAGTGCCTCATGTTTGCCATTCTTTGTTCTCTTTTTCTACTGCCTGATAGATTCTAGTTGATATTCTAGAAAGATGAGCAGAAGTTAAACTGTATTCTTCCTGGTTTTTCCTGACACCGCTGTGTTGTGATCTTCTTCCTCCCTGCCAGACTTTTCAGTCTTTGCAGGATGATAAACTACTCTGGCCCCTATGCATGGGTACACCCGAATCCCTGTTTTGAGTGGTTCAGTGATCATCTCTACACCAATGACTTTCATGTCTATATATCTTACCCAAATCTAGTCTTATTCATTGCCTGCTGGACAATTTTATCAGGATATGTGATAGAAATCAAACTCAACATGATCAGAACGAAACTCATTTTTTCCCTTAAATCCATTCGTTCTCTTAATTTGCCTTAATAAAATTTGAGACCTGATCAGGTTTTGGGAGTTAGGAAAAGTGAAATCAAAGATGACTCAGGTTCACAATTTAGGAATTATCTTTGACTCTTCACTGTCCCACTCCCCACCAATATCCAATCAGTTCCCCAGTTTTATCAAATTCACTTAACAAATTTCACGTCTGTCCCTTTTTTAAACTTATTCCTTCAGCTTACATTTATTAAGTGCCTACACTGTGTCAGGCATTTTTCTAGGTACAAGGGATTCAAAGACCAAACATACTCCTTACCTTGTATGAGCTTACATCCTATTGTGGAAAGATAACATGAACAGAGATAAATACAAAATCATTTCCAGGGAGAGGGCACTAATAGCTAGGATTGGAATAGACTTCCTATAGGAGATGGAAATTGATCAGAACCTTGAAGGTAGTGAAATCTATGAAGCAGAGGTGAGGAGGAAGTCCCTTTCAGACATGGGAAAGAGACTGGGCATATGGGAGATGGGATACCCTGTATGAAGAACATTAAGCAGACCAGTTTGGTTGGAAAATAAAATATGTAAACAAGAGTGATATATAATAGGCCTGGAAAGGCAGAAGCAAAATTGTGAAGGTCTTTAAAAGCCAAGAATCTGAAACTTTTCCTGGTTGCAAGAAGAAACTTGCAGCTTCTTGAGGTGACTAGTGTAGCTGTATAGAGAGTATGGATTGGAAAGGAAAGCTATTATAATAGTCCAGGTAAGAGATGATGGGAGTTTAAACTAGTGTAAGTGGCCAAATGAAAGATATATTAAGGAGTTAAGAACTGACAAAACTTGGTAATCTACTTATCTCCTGATAAAGGGGTGATGAACTCAGAGTGTAGAAGGAGCTATATATTCTTGGACCTGGCAAATTTGTGAATTTGTTTGATTATTTTTGTTATAAAGATTGTGATTTTCTTTTGGGGGTGTGTGTGTGTGGAAGAGAATTATTGGAGAAAAGGGAACTAGTGATTGTTTTGCCAAGAAAAGCAAAAAGTGTTGCTGAAGCATTTTAAAAAACCCAGAAGAGAGCAAAAGAAAATTTAGAAAAAAAATATAGATAAGACATTTGAAAGTAACATGTAGAGTCTATTGTATTTTTTTTAAAGCAAACTGAACATAATAGAGATTTTCAGTTTCACATATCTTTTTTCTGTTCTACTGTGTATATGAATCTTTGTTACGTTCTGAATAAAAAAAAGAACTTTTAAAGGATATCTTTGAATGCTATTTGAGAGAACAGTTTCAGTAGCACTGTAAGACTGGAAGCCAGATGACAAGAGCTGAGGGAATAAATAGTGAAAGTCAATATTCTTGATTAGATGAATATAGATTCAGAGTATTTGTTGGTGACATTTCTATAAAAGCCAAAGTAAATTTATCTTGAAAGTGATAATTTCATACTTCAAAATGTAGAGGAATCAATAAGTGGAAATTTATTTTGAATCTGATTCTTACCAACAATGAGTGCCTTAGTGGCATATTTTGATGAGGACCCTATATTTTGACAATGCAGACTTCAAAGAATTCAGAGGAAAGATAGAGATCTCAAGGAATAAAATGCTACAAGAGGTCAGCCCAAGGGGAAATGGAAGATGTTCAAGGATAAAATTCTGAAAATACAAGGGGAAATTATTCTTATGAGAAATGACAAATGGGATTTGTGAAGAGATCTATGTAAATACTCAGGGAACTCATAACTTAGATTATAAAAAGAAATATGAAAAACACAGAAGCAAGGATTAATATGAAAACATGATATATAGTCTTATAAAAATATTAGGATACTAAAACTCCAGATCACCTGAAATGGGCAAAGGGAAGCTAAGTATGACAAAAAAGGTTGTTGGGTTTTGTTGGGGTTTTTTGTTTGTTTTTTGTTTTTAAAACCATTGGTAGGTAAAAAGGATCAAAGAGGGGACCCTTTCTTCAGAGAATACAGAACTGGTCAGTTTTTATTTTGCTTCTGTTTTCGCTATCAAGAAAGATGACCTTTGCACTGGAAATGACAATGAAAATGAATAAGGAGTAGATAACCCAACACAAGTTAGAAGATAGACAATACCTGTTGCCCTTGATGAATTCAAGTCATCTGGACCAGATTTGCGTACTGAAAGAATGAGCAGATATGCTTCTGAGCTACTGCCAGTGATATTTGAAAGAGTTTGGCAAATAGGAAAGAGACCACAAGACTGGTGAATGACAAATGCTTCAATTTTCCAAGGGGCATAAAAAACCCACAAGCAATAGGTCAGTGAGCTTGACTTTGATTCCTTGGTAACATTCTAGAATGGATCACTAAAAAGATAGCTGGTAAACACTTAGAAAGGGAAGTAGTGATTACAAAGAGCCAGCATAATTTCATCAAGAACAGGTCAAGCCAGACCAACCACATTTCCTTTTTTGACAGCATTACTAAACTAGCAAATGAAGGGAATGCTATATGGATATAATTTACCTAAATTTTAGCAAAGCTTTCAAGAAAGTATTTCATGGTATTCTGGTTGAAGGAGATGGAGAATTGGATTAAACGATAATACAATTAGATAAATTCAGAAATGACTGAATGGCCTGATGGTTTTCTGTCAATGTGGCAAGTCTCCAGGGCAATGTGCAAGTTCCCTTGCCTAAATCCTATATAATATAAACCTTCCAGAGCCTAAACAAGAGGGAGCCACATCTCCTTTCCAGCCCACTCTTCTACCGAATGACCTAATTTCTTTCTAAAACTATTTCAGATTTTGTGGTTTGTTCTTGTGAACAACAGCTAAAATTTTCCTTTTTAATACGAAGGATCCAGAAATTGAAATCTGAGAAGAAAATAATTATGCTATTTTTAAAAAATCTTTTCTTAATTTTAAGATTCCATCTAATGCTAAGTTTTTAAAAGATATTTGCTAATAAAGCCATTTGCTTCCATGGTCATGGTAAAGCTGAAAGAGATTTTGACTTAACTTCAGAAAAACTGCATTTCATAATGTCACTCAACCATGTGACCATTAACCATGTCACCATTTCACTTCTCTAAATCTGTTTCCTCATTTGTAGCATGGGGATAATAACAGCTTCCTTACCTGTCTTCCAGGGCCATTCTATCTCAACTGTGATCATGAATATGAAAGCACATTATAAATTGTAATAATATTAATAAGCATATATGATTACATATAACATATTCTCAGAGGATTGTCATGAGCATCAAAACGGACTTGCAAAATGATTTGCAAACCTTACAGCACCACAGAAATGCTGGCTATTATTGTTATTAGAAAGAGTCAAGAAATTTAAGAGCCCCAAACCTGGTGTCAGAAGTCTTAGAGTAGAGTACCAGTTCTCAGCCACTTACTAGCTGCATGATTTAGCTTTGTTACTACTCTAGGTTTCTAGTTCCTCATCTGAAAAATGAGGATGTGGTACTATGATCTCAGAGTTCTTTTCTAGCACTTGTATTACGTGGTTCTTGTACAGCCCACTGCTGTGGCAGAAAATTAGTCATCCTGAGACACTGACAAGTACGTGATCAATGTATGTGTAAACACCATCTTACATGCTATGAAGCTGACATTAAAAAAATTCTAGGGATGGATATGTGTCTATTAGAATAAGTCTAGAGAAGGATTATTTTAGAAGATGCCACAAATATTTAGAATTGAAGATCAGTCAGAAAAGTTTGATGAAATCATGATTAGTCTGTAAGGTAGTAATTACTTGTTCACAAGAACAAACCACTGTGTTTATACACACACACGTACATATATGCATGTTTATAGTACATACATATAACACATGTGTAATATATATAATAAATGCATATATGTTCCCATACAATGTATATATATTTATATGTAGTGGGGACCTGCAATTTCACCATTATAGGGCTCTCCTATAATTCCCTTTACTAATGCAGATTAGCAACTACTTTGCACCTTTAGATTTTCGAGCTGCTGGCGCATGAAGAAGTTAGGCTGACTTGCCTAGAAACAGCATGTATGTCAGAGGCAGGACTTGAGTCTAGATCTTCTAGACTTTGAGGCTGGCTCTCCTTCCACAACACTATGCTGCCTTTTCTAAAATAAAATATTTACATAATAAAATTTACATAAATTATAATACAGGTAAACAAAATATAACATATGCATGATTTGTATTTCCCTGTTTTTCAAATGTCCAGGACTGAGAATGCTTAGCACACTTCTGGCTTGTCTTATCCAATACGTATATATGTATGTGTAATACATTTTTTGTTTGCTTAGCATCCTGACTAATCATAGGAATAATTCTAATTTATATAATGCTTTATGGTTACAAAACATTACATATTCATTATGTATTTTGATTATTACAACAATCCTGTGAGATAAATAGTACAAATCTCTTTATCTCCATTTTTACCCTGAGGAAACAGGTTCAGAGAAGTGAGAAGACATTCCTAAGTTGTTTGTCCTTCTTTAGAAGACCTCATAGGTAGTCTTGACTTGAGGGTGAATTGGATTTCAGCGAGGCAAAGTTGCAAAAAGCCTCACTCTTCCTGAATCGTTGAAGTTTGTACAAATCCCAAAATAATTATCCTAAAACACAAGTCTGGCCCTATCATTTACCTATTCAAGAAACTTTGATGGCTTCATATTTACTTTAGGGTGAACAAACTCCTTACCATTCCATTTAAAGTCCATCACAGGATCAAAACTATCTTTCCAGATTTATTGCCTTTAACTTCATTTCACGAATCATACATTCCAACCAGTCTGGCCTGTTTACTGTTTCCCAGACTCAGAACTCCATCTCCTGTCTCTATGCCTTTCCACAGACTCTGTCCTTCACTCTCTCCTCAGCTCTGTCTCTTAAAATCTGTAGCTTCCTTCAAGTCTCCTACAGAAATTTTCATTGATCCCCTTAGTTATCAGTGTTCTCTCCCTCCTCTCTAAATTAACATGTATTCACCTCTGTATTTTTGTGTTCTGTGCCCCATTAGCTTATAAGCTTTGAAAGGTTGTTTCCATTTTGTCTTTGTATCCCCAAGGTCAGCCACAGTGTCTTGCACATAGGAGGTGCTTAGTAGATGCATATTAGATCAGATTAGATTGGATTTTATTCCTAATAACCTGCCAGCTCACTTTTAAAACAATTATAATCTTAGAAGACACCAAATAAAACAAGTATTTCCACATACATTGTAGATTAGAAGAGGACTTCACATGATACTGTGAATTCCTGTTATACAGCACTTGCTTGAATTTTCCCTTAATTGCTTTTCACTTTTTTGAGAACAAAACTGCTCACAGTGTTGGGAGGCTTAGGTTTGAGTCTCATCTCGGATACTTTATAGCTATGTGATCCTCAGAAAGCCATTGAACCTCTTAGATACTCTTTTACTTTCCATCTATAAAATGGGGATTACAATACTTGAACATCATACTTCAAAGGATTATTGTGGGATGACTGGTATTTTGTGTATATCAGATGATACAGATGATAACTCAATAAATATACATACATATCTAATAAGTTATCGTTTTTGTCATTATTATATAAGCATGGCTATGACTTATGTACATTTGCATATGGCCTTGTATGGCCTTATATGGCCTTGGAGTGTGAAAGACCTAGGTTCAAGTTCTGACTGACATGTACTAGCTGTCAGAGGTCATGAAGGAAACCATAGTTAAGTCACTTAACCTGAGTGCTTCAGGCAATTCTTTAAGACTCCAAAAATTGCAGAAAAATGACTACTCTTGGAATTCCCTATACAAATCACTGGTGCAGACGAAAAAAAATGCACATATAGTTGGATCAACTGGATATATAGGATGTTGGAAAGACTAGAGTATATAACTAAGGGAGTAAAGGAGATGAGGTACTACATGTATGATACGGGAATACACTTAGAACACAAGTGATAGAGGCCTTGACTAGAGACAATAAGTAGCATGGAGTAGAGGTGATAATTCTATCCTAGGAGTCAGCAAACCTGGCTGGATACCTGTTCATCTTCAGCCACTAATTTGCTCTGTATCCTCGTGCCAGGACACCTCTCCCCCAAGTCCAGGAGTCTGCACTAAATCATGATGTCTCTCAATAGCTTTCATTTTCTTATGTCATCTGTTCCACTTGCTCTGTTTCATACTAATGAACACTTCTTTTGTCTGTTTTCTCTGAATGTGATTTCCTCATCTAAGTTTGTTCTCAGTTTCTAATTCTCTATGATTTGGTAAAAGCAAAATGAAGAATTGAGACCTATATTCATAGTAACATAAAGGTACTTTCACTTGGATATCATTTAGGAAAAATAGAGCTTTTGGCTTGATTACATATTCCTTTCTCTACATCACTTTTCAAAGGTAGATAACTTCTGGTGACTTTTGTCTTAGTTTTGAGACTTCTTGGATGTGCAAGGTTGGACCTTCAGAGGGTCATATGCCTATGTGTTTGGTATTTTGCCACCAGGTGAATAAGAGAGCTGGAACTAGAGTTTCATGCTTATAGCCCAAAGTCACACAACTTTGAAAGAGTTATATAAGTTCCGATTAGGATTCTTTCCAAGCCAACTTTACATGTCAGCCTGGGACAATCAGTAATGGGGAAAAAAACAAAATATTAATTGAAACTTAAAATATTTCCCCCTTACCCAAAGAAATGGGACTAAAATACCTTCAGAGCTTGGTGCTTACCCTTCCAGGCTACATCACTGTGATATTGCTAATTATGGGGAATATTGGTGAGTAGTTTGTAGATGTTCAAAACTAATCTTTTTTTTTTTTTTTTTTTACTTTATAAGTCCTAATGTATTTTAAACTTTCTACCTTTTGGCTCTAATTTTAAAACAAGTGATAAACCAAAGCATACAAGTCACATTTCAGAGTTTAAAAACCTATCAAAGAATGAGCCTATCAAGACATATAACAAGTTTCTTTATGTTGCTTTAACAGTTCTAGATTTAGGAAGTAAGGACCTGTCTTTGCTTTTTAACACTTGAATAAATGAAGGATCATTTAAACCATATAGAAGTCCTAGGAAATGACATCATCAGAGACATTTATAACCAGAATAGAGTATGGGCCTGTCACTAATTGAGAGCAAGGGGTAACAGATAGATAGTCCAAGTGTTGCATTGTCCTTGAAATATTAATAAACTTAGGGGAAGATGTTCAGTGTAATGAGTGGATCCTTTTTGTAGGATTTATGGAAGAACATAGACAAGAATCACAAGGGGTGAGAAAGTCGTAGGATTATGGTTCCAGACTAGAAGGAATCTCAGAAGTCATCTAGTTCAATCTTTCCTTATTTTGTAGATTTATAAAGACACTGAGGCCCACAGAGATTAAGTGACTTGCCAAAGGTAACAAATCACACAGATAAAGTTTCTGAGGAGGAATCTGAATCCAGATTCTCTGATTCAAAAGCCAGGGACACTTGCCTCTTCTCCCTTTATTAGAATATGAGCATTTTATCATTGTTTGGTCTTTTCTAATTGATTATATGTATTTACCTTTCTAGGTTTTTCTTTGTCTTCCATGTGCATATTTCAAAGACTGTATCCAGATCTGGACATTTCATAAGGATGAATTTACTAGGCTTTCTCTTTGGTCTTCTTGCTAGTAGTTCCTTCTGGTGCCTTTTTAGATTTTTTACTGAAGTATCTGTGGAAAAGTGGGATCCCTCTAGGACCTTTCACATTGTTATTTAACTAGAAGAGTTTGTTGGACTGCAAGGGAGTTTCTTTAAGATATTTAAATAGAATTTGTCACTTCTGCGTAGTGAAATGAGGAGTATTTTGTGGTTGGGGAGGGTTTTAGGGAATGGTAAGGGCATTTAGGATTCTTTGTATTTTAAAAGAATAAACCTAATTCCTTAGATGAATTTCAGTTATTTTGACAAGCAAGTGTTGGTGAAGTAGTCAACTGCTTCCTAGTTGGTGGTTGTCCTTCATCTTCGAAGAGGACCAAAATGACATCACCATTGTAAAGTTGAATTCAGTGAGTCTGACTATGGCTGATTAAACCAATACGAGCTCAGAATGCTCTACCACAGGTTGGGCACAGATAGTCCATATGAATATCTGGGGTGGATATCTCAAATTTGCGCATCCTGTGTTTACTTTGTGCTGTCTCAATTCTGCTTTGCTCAAAGAACACAGCACCTTTTCTTATGTGGGCACGTCATGTTGGGCGGTCCTGTGCCAGTGTCTCCCATGTTGCACAGTCAAATCCAAAGTTCTTGAGAGAGACCTTGAGAGTTGTCCTTGTATCGTTTCTTCTGGCCACCATGTGATCACCTGCCCCAAGCAAGTTCTCCATAAAATAGTCTTTTTTGGCAAGTGTACATTCTGCATTCAAACAATGTGGCCAGCCCATTGGAGTTGTGCTCTCTGAAGCATAGTTTGAATACTTGGCAGTTCAGCTCAAGCAAGGACTTCAGTGTCTGGTACCTTACCATGCCAGGTGATCCTCAGAATCTTCCTAGTAGAGGTTAAAGTAACCTATAATACGAAATCAATTGATAAAAATCAAGAGAAGATACCTGGGGAGCCCCAGAAGAACATTACCAATAGTAAAGATTTGTGATTAATCTCCCATCTGGTGTGACAGCATTAGAGCTTCGTGTGGGTAGAATTCTAACAGCTGTGCTTTCTTAGTAGAGGCATATACTTTTTGACTGTGTGTTTTGGTTGGATTCAACACAGATGGGAAAATTTTATACATAAGATGAATAAATAGCTCTACTATTTTATATTAAACATTGGGAATATGTAACACATTTTATTTGGCTGAACACAGTCTGAAGTTGATACATTTATTATTTTTTCTTGATAAATTATTTGTTTTCTTGTCAGCTCTGTTCAATATTAGCCAGTGATGGGATGAAGTAAAAGATACAGAAAAAAGAAAAACAAAACCCAACAATTAGCCCATCATAGCCTAGCTCCAAGCTATCTTTCCAGCCCTATTATATATGTCTTCCTTGATGCACTCTGTGTCCATCTTGCTGTTTCTTACATACAGCATCCTATCTCCATACCTTTATATAAGTCACCATCCATATCTAAAAGGCCCTCCTTTCTCCCCTCTGCCTCTTAGCTTTCTTTAAAGTGAAGCCCAAGCTTCATCTTCTGTATTTGATCTTTCCCAATTCCCCAACTGCTGCCTATGCCCCCAAATTGTCTTACATTTGTTTTGTAAATGGCAAATGTGCTTGTTGTTTCCCCTGATAGAATGAAAACTCCTTAAAGGAGTTTGTGTTTGTATCCCTAGTGCCTAACCCAGTTCTTGACCCATATTAAGTGCTTAATATTTATTGATTAATTGATTGAATAAAAGAGAAAGATATATGTATATACAAACCAAATAGAGGCACCTTTACATAGAGACACACATAAACTTACATGGAGAGGAACAGTGATATAGGATGACAGAAAGAACATTGTGGTAATGGAAATTAGAATGTTAAACTCTAAAATGTTATGATTTTAAGTAGGAGGCTTTTTTTTTCTTTTAGTAATATCTTTCTGATGGGGTACTTGGGTGCCTGTGCTTGGACTCCAATTCTAAAATCACATTTTCTCTAAAAATCACATTTCTCCCTAGCCTCAAAATACTATCCCAGGTAGTTTCTCCCCAGCTCAAGAACAGCCTGCCCCAGCAAAAACCGTTATCTCCCTTCCTGCTACAGTAGCCAGCTGCACTTATAGATTTTATTAGTTTGAACCAGCTGTGTACTGTCTGAACAGACTGTGTACTGGATGATAACAGTTACTACTCACCAACCAATCATATGTATCCTAGACTTAGACATATGTATACTCCCTTACATTTATTTGTCTAACAAGACATTGATGAGAGCAGCCTGGTATTCCTTAGTCAGTCCTGACTGCTAGTTGACTTAGTGACATTTCAGTCCTAAAACCACACCTCAATGTAGCCCCGCCTTGGACTCTTTCTAGATGAACTCTAGGTGAAATACCTGCCCAGTAGATACTAAAAGTGCCTGTTCCATTAAGAACTAAACACTCTTTAACCACTCCCTAATCCCACCCTGAATCAGCAGATCTGGCATATGTTGTACTCTAGAATATACTATATAAACTTTACCTGTTCCCCATTCAAATTGCAAGTTCCCTAAGAACACTTGTCTGCTGAAAAGCAAAATAAATCTTTACCACCTTGACCTCAAGAATGTTTGAGTCCATGAATTCTTTTCCAGACGTCCCATACAGGGAACTCCAGTCTTGGGATTCCTCTATCGTTCCTCTGTCTCTCCAACCCTCATCGTTTCCAGCATTTGAAAAGGACCAGAAAGGTTAAATCTCACTTTTTCCTTTAGTATGAGCTATTCTTCTTTTGAACTTGCTCAAAAATAGCATGTCACATGCACACATACAGAAAACCATATACTTGAGAGAACTCAATGACTAATCTAATTCATACCTGAAAAAAAATCCTCATCTCAGCTACCAAATGCCATACGAAAAAAATGCTCTGTCACTAATAATAAGAGAAGTGCAAGTTAAATTAATTATGAGGCTCCACAGCCATCAGATTGGCAAAGATGACAAAAAATAAAAATGAAAATTGTTGAAGGAGCTGTGGGAAAACAGACATTTTAATGCTTTGTTAGTGGAACTGTGAACTTATTTAGTCATTCTAGGAAGCAATTCAGAGCTATAACCCCCCAAATCACTAAATTGTGCACATCCATTGATCCAATGATATTACAACTTACACTTATAAATCCATAGAAAGAACAAAATGACCTATATACAAACAAAATATATAGTAGCACTTTTTGTGCAGAAAAGAATTGGAAACAAAGTAGATGCCCATTGACTGAGGAATACTTGAACAAATTATGGTATGTGAATGAAATGGAATGGAATATTATTGCATTGCAAGAAATGATGAAAGAGAGAGATTCTGAGAAGCCTCAGAGGACTTGTATGGAGCAGCATTTCCATACCTTCTCTCTATCATGTTGCCTACACTCTTGCCATCAGTCTCACTTAAATTCTGCCCCTGGGATGCTTTTAGCCATAGCTTCAGGAACTACTACATATTTTTTTGTCATTTAAGTCTACATCTACTGTCTCCTGGATTTTGTTGTTAATTGCTCCATAGAAATGATATGGATTTTTGTGCATTTATTTTGCATCATGCTACTTTACTAATTTTATCGCTTTGATTAGTTTCTTTGCTTTTTCTTATTTTTTTCTAAGCAAATCATCATGCTATCTGCAAATTGGAATAATTTGATCTTTTCTCTAAATATGTTTGTATATTTGATTTCTTTCTCTTGTCATTGCTATCACTAGCATTTTTAAAAAAATATCAAATAATGTGTGAAAGGGATCACTAACATTATTACTATATTTATTTCTGAAAGCTTCTAAACTCTGAAAGTTTCTCTATTTCATAATATGAAAGCTTTGTTACATATATACATATATAAATTTTTGTCATATTAAAAATTGATCTTAGCTTATGCTTTATAGGTTGCAGTTTTCCTCTTCTTCTTCTTCTTCTCCTTCTTCTTCTTCTTCTTCTTCTTCTTCTTCTTCTTTTTACCATAAATGAGTATACTTTGTCAAAGGCTTTTTCTGCATTTATTGGCTTGGGATGTTTTTAATATGGTCAGTTATGTCATTTTCCTAATTTGGAACCATTACTGTATTCCTGGAACAAATCCTATTTGGATATATTGCTGTGCTTTCCTAAAATTATATAGAATTACAGATTTTCAGCTAGAAGGGACCTTAGACTGACCATCAAATCCAAGCCCTTCATTTTACAAATGAGAAAATTGAAGCTTCTTAAGTAATATAATTTTTTAAATAACTGATAAATACTATTGTTGTGTTTTCACTTTGTAACACATGGAAACTCAAATTCCTTCTCTTTTCTACTTAAAAGTCAAATATTAGCCTTGTTAAATTGATTGGCTTCACTGTCATAAATTTCTATTTCCTGAAAATGTTGGCAAAGACAGTCTGTTTGTTTTAACTGGACTGTCTTATGTAACTCAGCTTAATGATTTTACAGATTTGCTTTTGAAAGAAATGTGACTAAATTGTGAGGTAACTAGGAGATTATCCTTCAGTTTTTCTTTTTTGACTTTCCTGAGGAATTTTTTAAAACAATTATGTACACATAGAACAAATTCAGTTCAAATAAGGAAACATTTATTAAGCACATCCTGTATGATGAACACTGTGTTATGTTCTGGGGGAGATACACAGCTTAAATAAGACAGTCTCTGCTCTTGTGGAACTTACTGTATAATAGAGGGGAGGAGTGCAATATATAAACAAATTAATAGAATACAGATTAATACATTGTTAAGTGCATAAGAGTGATGCAAAGTAGTATTTGATGTCTGGAAGGTAAAGATCATTACTAACTGGTAGAGTCCATGGATGAAATAAACTTTGAATTGGATTTTAACAGGACTGAAATTGACTTATGCACATGGTCTTTGTAATTATAAGTTGGAATCCAATAGGTAGGGTAGGGGAGACTGAGGAGAGGAGGCATTCCACATATTGCTATCAGTGCAAGCAAAGGAATGGAGGCAGGAAAGCACAATGTACAGTGTATGGGAGACAGTGAGTAGTTCTGTTTAGCTGGAGAACTGAGAACCATGAGAAGAGTAGTATAATAAGTCTTATTCCTTCAGAAGTAATGGGAAAATGACACTGACTTAAAAGTTTGACTCACTTGTTGGGGACATGGTAGAAAAGATTCTTAGTCTGATGGTTTGGACTCAGTAGCCTCTCAGTTCACTTACTATTATCAGATTTTGTGATTATGAGTTGTAGAAATTAGTTTAGAAGGATGTAACAGATCATCTAGTAGTCCAATGCTCTGCCCAAAGTGCTTATTCTTTTTATGATATCCCAAAGAAGTGACTGTCAAGGTTTGGGTGAACATCTCTAGTGAAAGGGAACTCACTACTGTTTTAAAGATATATAAGTTTTACTACTTTTCTTTACAGAGCTTATTTTTTTTTAAACTGACCTATAACTTCATTGATGTAAAGAATTTCTAGTGAAGAAATTCTACCACTGAACATCACGACCTGCTCTGCAATTTATAATGTTAGAGAATTGCCTGGGGTTCTGGGAGATTAAATGATTTGCCCATAATTTCACAGTCAGCATAAGTGAGAGGCAGTTAGTTTTCCTGACTCTAAGGTCAGCTTTCTAGCCATTCCAGGTTACCACTCCAAATAGAGCATGTGATAGACTAATGTAGAAATAGGACTAATAAGTAAAATGAGTAAAGTGAATGGAAATTTACAACAGACATACAGAATGCATCATGTTAATTCAAGAGAATAATTTCATTTATAAGAGGAGGATAGAGACCTTTTGGGGCAATGAGGTGGTAAATTGGATAGAGGACCAGACTTGAAATCAGGAAGATCTGAGTTCAAATGTGACCTCTGCAGAAACTAGCCATGTGACCCTAGACAAGTCACTTAACCTCTCTCTATTTGCCTCAGTTCCTCACCTGTAAAATGGGTGCACACTGGAGAAAACTCACATGAACAGTAGTCCATGGAGTTATATAGAGATGGACATGACTAAATGACTTAGCAGCAGAGACATCTGTAACAGAAATAATAGCTGAACATACATAAATTTTTATTTATATATTATATTTTTGCTTATTTAAATATAATTTAAATATAAAATATATTTAATTATTATTATATATATCACATGTTATATATTATATTATAATATAAATTTATATAAATGTAAAAATATTCATATATATTTTAATTTATATATTATAAAACAGAAATAAATGCTGAACAGAGACTAAGACTTACCCTTTCTGTTCAGTATTTCCATTGCTTTCTGGAAGCTTATTGGAGTTTCAAGGTCATTTGCATATTGAAGCCACTGAGGAGGAGGCTCTGAAAAGAATTAAAATGGCAAATGCAACAATCTATATACATTCATCCCCAGTCTCAGCAAAATTCAACAGGAGGTATGAACTCTATGAGAGAGTTCCTGGGACAGGGAAAAGATGAAAGAAACTTTGCCTTGACCCAGCAGTCAAGCACAGAGGATTTTGTCAAAAAGTTGACAACTTCCTGTGTTACTCCTTTCTGTCAGCCAGGTGAAACTGTGCTAGCTTGCTTAATAAAAATGGATTGTCTAGTTCTAGAATAATAGTCCTCTGTGCTAGAAAAGCAGCAACAGTGGTTGGCAGCTAAGAAGCCAAAAGAGGAGGATTGATAGACAGTAACAACAGTAAGTAGAGCTGATGAAATCTACAATTACACAGCAAGGATTATCCAGGCTGGGAACCAGAATGGATGTGGGGTAGACTCAACAGCTGAGTGGATGGGTAGGTAGATATGCCACGTGGACTCAGGCAGTAAGATTGTTCCAACTACTTGTATAATGCAGATAGATAGCCTTCTGACTCTTCTAGACCATGTGCCTCAGGTAGAAAACTCTTGTTAATCAGGCCTACGTACCCTCCTGGCCAACATACAAACAGGCGCTTGGGCAACAGTATTGAACAGTATTGCTGGACCCCAAAGTGAAAAAAATATTTAATTTCTTGAACTCTTCATTTGAAAAAAAAATTCTGATTTAGGATCATAGGTTTGAACTGGAAGTGCCCTTAGAGGTTATCTAATCCAACAACTCACTTTATAGATTAGGAAACTGAGTACCAGCAATTCAAATGTGTACTATGAAAGCAAGCACAGTTTTAAACTACAGAAAGATCTGGTGACCAGGACAATGATGAGGGTAGTTTTTCTACATTTTGCCTTAGTCTGATTGTATATTTTATATTTTGTTTAGTTCTTGGCATCATATTTTAGAAAATATACGAACAAGCCAGAGTACATTTAGAAGACAATACCAGAAAGGGAAAGAGCCTGTAGACTGTCATTCAAGGAATGAGTCATGGAATTGGGGATGTTTAGTCTAGAGAAGAGAAGATGTAGGATCATTGAAATAATGTGAAAGCTGTCTATCCTTAGGATCAATGTAAGGTAAAAAAACAAAAAAAACCTTTCTGACAATTAAAGCAGTTGAAAGTGCAAATGGGCTCCTTTAGGAAGCAGTAGTTTTTTTCAATGTATGTCTTCAAGCTGATTCTGGATGATAACTGCTGGGGTGGGTGTAGAGAGGAGTCCTGTTTAGGTAGAAGTTGGACTAGATGCTCACTGAGCTCCTTTCCAACTCTGAGATTTTGTGACTGGATGATTCCCAAAGTCTCTTATAGATTTATGTCTTACGAATCTACATTCTAACATTCCTTTTTGTAAGGTCCTTCCGTCCTTCATTTTTTCTAATTCTTTTAATTTTCACTCCCAGAATAGGGATCACACATAGTGGTTTTTCTTTAAGCCTCTTTTCTGTGATTCACTTGCCTTGCTTTTTGATGTTGGTGGTCTTGGTCCATTGACTCCTTGAGGAAGACAATACATAGACACCTGTTGCCTTCAGTACCTTTTCCTGATAATATGGGAGAACACCTGACAGAACTACCAAGACCTGAATCAGCATATGTCCACAGATGGATCTAAACTATTTTAGCCTCTGTGGGTGAGAAGCCTGTGTCTGACTTTGACCACTTTTACTTGATGCTAGACTTTCTCAGTCAAAGTAAAGTTTCTCTAATCAAATATTCTGCAGAAATTCCCCAGTCTTACCTTTGGCATTAATAGATGTTTCCATTCATTTTTAGGTTGCCTTCTGGGAGTGTTAATGATTCATCTAAGTACTTAACTGAGTTTAGTAAACTGTTACTGTTACTCACCACTATGGACATTTTAAATAACCTGTATTTTAATCCTTTCTGAGAGAAGTTTGGGACAGGAGCAATCATAAGGAAAATGCTGCATCTTAATTTCTTAAGCTATCCAGTTGCCAGAAATGGTTTCTAGTCCTAACTGTCCTATCTGAAGACAGAGTCTTGGGAGACACCCATACTTAGTAAGGGTGACATAGGTGAAGATTCAGTAAGGGAGACTGAAAGACAGACAATAGGAGGACCAAGAGACCAATGTCAGTAGAGTAGGTAAAAGTGATTAACAGTGTCAAAGGCGGCATAGAGGTCAAGGAGGATCAGGATTGAGAATGGTCATTATATTTAGCAATTAGGAGATCACTGGTAACTTTGAAAAGATCAATTTCAGTTAAATGATGAGGTTAGAGGTCAGATTGCAAAAGATTTAGAAGACAGTGAGAGAAGAGGAAGCAACAGCACCAGTCATACATGTTTTTTTTCCCCTAAGGAATTTAACTGAGCAGGAAAGGAGGGATGTAGAACTATAACTAGCAGAAGTGATCAGATCAACTGACAATTTGTTTTTAAAGACAGGAGGCATGTTTCTAGTCAGCAGGGATGTAGTCAGGGCGAAACTGAAGATAGAGTGGGAATGATATGGGGTGGCAATCTGAAGGAGGAGATAAGACATAATGGGATCAAGGATACATATAGGGGGACTGGGCTTGACAAGAAACCCTATGTCATCATCAGAGACTACAGTAAAGGAGGAGATAGTAGGAAATGCTGTTAAAGGAATGTAAAATGAGGAGAAGGTGAGAAGAAGGAGCTCAGGGCTACTAGCCTCCATTTTTTTTCCAGCTAAGTGTGAAGTGAGTTAAATCCTTAGTTGAGAAGGCAGGGGCAGGTGTACTATGGGAGGCTTGAGGAATGAGAAGTTTTGAAAAAGTTGTCATCTGTGAGTGGGATAAGGAATTGGATTAAATAGGAGAAGGATTACCATACTACTGTGAGGGATTAGTTGAAATTAGATAGAATAAAGCTCTAGTGAATCCAATCAGCAAACTTTAGCAATCTCTATCAGCATCAGGGGAAGTACGTGTGGAAGCAGGGTTTTTTCCTTTGATGATAAAGGAAATAAAGACATATAAGGTAGAAGTCATGATGGGATGATTTTAGAGATATAAACCTCAGTAATCGCAGAACAATCATTTCATAACTATTGACTGTGGGGAGGGGACCAAAAACTGAATGTGCAAATGCTATACCGTATGGATTGTTCATTATAGGAGAAAAGCATAATGTATTTTTGTACACTATTTTCATAATATTTCCATTTCAAGCCATTTGAACATCTATTGACATAGGATGAAATTTCCCAATACATTCACAGGATCATAGTATTATATGCCTAGAGCTGAAAAGGATATTAGAGATCATAAATCCAATCTCTTCATTTTGCTGATTAGGAAACAGGCCCAGAGAAGTTAATTGATTTTGTGTAAGGTCATACAGATAGTAAAGTGACTGAGATGGGATTTAAATCCAGGTATTTTCCTGACTTTAAGATCAACACAGCCACTATACCTATTCCAGCATTATTTGATGCTAAAATATATTTATGATTTTTACAATTGTCTGTTTTCTAAGCCTGTTGTCCACTTTTCTTTGTCCTCTCGACCCAACCCCCCTTCCTCCCCCTCCCCGAAGTCTTTCCAAACATGTATCTTTCTGGTAGCCACCTGAGAATTGCCATTGTTGAGAACTAAATTGATTCTGATACTAGTAATACCATTTATGTAGCGTCTCACATGTTATCTCACTAGATCCTCATAACAATTCAGGGAAACAGTTGCTGTTATTATCCTTATTTTACAAATGAGGAAACTGAGGCTGAAAGAGTAACTTGTTTAGAGATACAGAGCTAACAAGTGTGGAGGCAGAATTTGAATGCAGGTCTTCCTAACCCTGAGTCCAGTACTCTATAAACTGTGCCACCTAGATACCTAGCTAGTAGTGATAAAAAAGAAATCCCATGTGTCATGAAGGGTATGTGTTGATTTTGACTATCTCCAAAAGCAAAAAAAAGTTTCAAAGATTGTGAAATGTACAGAGGTTAACCTGTCAGTTTAACTTTTTCAAAAGATATGTTGTTTTGGCACCAAAAATATTTAATGTTAGAACATCTCAGAATATCATAATTCAAACTGATATATTCCCAGAAGCATTTGATGCTACTCTCTCTATGAAAAATTATCCTGATAAAGGACTTAGTTACTCTTCTGCTAATGTGAATCTGTATCTCCAGAAAATAAACTCCAGAACTCCACAACCTTAGTAGAATGTATTCAAAGCATATCTTTTCATCTTACATATATAAAATATTTCAATAAAATGTAGATACACTTGGAATATTGCTATATTTCCAGTGAGATCAAAATAGATAATTTATACTACTATGTGATAAGACCACTAGTAAGGTTTAGTCATATAACTGCAGTAATTCTAATTTCTATAAAGAAGTAGAAATGTCAAATGGGTTTGATGTTGGAGCAATAGAAATGAATTTTGAAGAATACTTGGAAAATGGAAAATGTTACTGGAGTACAAAGTTACAGAGACTTGAATTCAAAATTAAACCACCAACACATGGAACCATTTCAGTATATCATAGCAAGGAAGGCAGAAGTAACTTTAACACTCATTTGCCTGGAAAATAGAAACTTGTATTTGTTGAATATGTTACATTTGCAAATAGCATCACATATAGTACTTCTCATTTCACCTCCACAACAAGCCTGTGAGGAAGTGTTTCCTAATCCCCATTTTACAGATGCAGAAACTGAAGCCCAACAAGATGATACAAAGGAAAGAGAGCTGTAGTTCAGAGTCAGAGCATCTGGGTTCATATTCAACCGTGACCTGAACAACTTAGGCAAGTCTTCCTAGATCTCAGTTTCCTCATCTGTAAAATAACAGGGTTGGACTAGAAAGCTTCTAAGGTCCCTCTTAAATCTATATGTTTGAATCTATGTGGTAGACACTTGGCCAAGGTCACAAAGCTAATAAACTTCAGAACTAGTAGTAGGACCTGGATCTCTCGGTTTCTAGTTCAGTGCTCTCTCCACTATTCGTGAAGCCTCTTTTTATAGTTAATTACTATTCAAAAGCACGCATTTTAAAATAGTATTTTGTTTTACGTAAAGACAATTTTCAGCATTCATTTTTCAAAAAGATTTTGAATTCCAAATTTTTCTCCCTCCACAAGACAGTCAGCAATCTGATATAGGTTATACATATGCAATAATGTAAAACATCTCCACAGTAGCCAAAACATGCATATTTTTAAAAAGTATTTGACTGCTTAAGGATTATTTTTTCATTTTTCTACATTTTAAAAAATTAAATAGATATAGCCCATAGATTAATCTAGAAAAGGATATTCAGTTTCATAAATATATTCATATACACATTTAGAAGTTGTATCTTATTTTACAAAAGAGAAAAAAATATCATTAAGCTACAAGAATGGCTTTCTTCATTCAGACAGATAAACCTGTTTACACTTCTGATGAGTCAAGTATAGTGCTAGGTAATCTTTCTTATGTGGAAAGAATATATATATATATATATATATATATATAAATTCAAAAACTTCTAGTAATCAAGGACAGTTTGGAATATTAATTTAATTTACTGATTATCCCTCGAAACTCTCATTTTTATAAGTAAAATTGTAGGATTACTTTAGAATTTACCTTGAAGATTGTGTTTTACCTAAAATACAAAAGCATAATTTAGACTTCCTTAGCCACTAGATGGTGTCAGAGCAACTCATGAAGACCTTGTATTAAAAGATGATGGATTGTGGTCTATGTATGTTTAGGTCAGGAATTCTTAACCTTTTATTGTTTTGTCAAAAACAAACAAACAAACAAAACCCCCAACCCTTTGGTAGTCTGATGAAACCTATAGACTTCTTTGAAAAAAAGTCTTTAAATACGTAAAATAAAATATATAAGATTACAAAGGAAATCAGTTCTGTTAAAATAAGGATGCAATTTTTCCAATCCAGTTTCATTCCTCTCCCCCTCACCCTGCCCCCCGAAATCTATTCACATATCCAAAGTCGTGAACTCTTGGTTCAAAGAGTACCTAAGTATGTTTATGAAAGTGCCCATGCCTATGAAATCAAAGATCTTTAGATGTATTTGCCTCACTCTTGTGGTATCTATCTATAGTATCTGTTCATTTCAGTGGCAAGAGAGTTTACTGAAGATATTAAAGTATTGATTGAGTTTCTTATTTATTTTTGTTTCTTAATTAAACAAATAGAACATGTGAGTGAAATCAGGTTAAGCGAAGACCCCCTCACGCATGAATTCCCCAAAACCTCCACCCTTCCTGCCAAAGTCAGAATAACTAAGTATCCCCCTTAGGCAAATAAAATGCTCCAGGTTGGAGAACCACCAAAGTTCTGGTCATGCCACATCAGCATTCTTCCATTAAGTTCTATATTTAGTAACAAATCCTCATTGGTGAGCAACGATCCTGTCTTTGTTCTTTGTCTCTGAGGTAGATTCCCGTGCTTAGACTGTACACATGGATTCCCAGCCAATGGGAAGAGATGTTAGTGGTGAAATGGACAGACGGAGAAAAAGCACAGGCAAGAGTCAATTGGGAATTTTGAGAGCGTCTTTATTAGCCAGGCCGGTGGCTGTCTCATGGAAAAACCCAGAGGAGGCAGCCCCAAACTAAGGTGTGTGTGTGTGCCTTTTAAGCATCTCAGCACTTCCCGGTACAGCTTTGCGGTTTTAACAGCAAACATATCTCACAGAACAGTTTTGACAGGGGCCCAAGTTGCTGCTAGGCAAGGGGGCCCAACAGAAAGTGGCTGCTAGGCAAGGGGGGCCCAACCCTGCCTAGAAACTCAACAGACATTTCTCAACCCAGGGGCTCCGGGGGGGAGTGGGGGTGGGGGGGTGGGAATAACGTCCACTTCAAGTGGTTTTCAGCATTAGGGACTATATAATGCTGTACTCCCCTCTGCTCAGGTGCACTTCCTTGCTGACACCACCCATGGTCTTGTGGGAAGTGCCTGTTCTCATGAGATTGTAATAAATTCCTTTTTGCCTTCTACCTTGAGAAACCTCTGAGTTTAATTTGAGTAAGGGTCGCTGTATCCCACACAACATACAAAAGAAATGTCATTTTAAGAATATTGTAATAATAAAAGTAATAATAAGCAACAACATCACATTTTAATGATTACAACTTACTCAAAGTCCTTTTCTGATGCAGCCTTGTGGCATGGAGGTTACCTTTGGTTCTCAAAGGCTATGTCTTTAGAGGGAAAGTTCAGGCATTTTCTACAGTTGTCCACAAAACCCTTGAGTATGGTCCTGGCAGTCATCTACTTTCTAAGGACCAGCCTAGCTAATTATGGAGAGTATAATACCCAGTAGACCAGTCATTTGGCAATGATTGCTTTAGCAATAGTAACCCATGAAACAAAGAAAATACAAAATGGCATTGAATTCTGTGTAGTCCCTTCCACATTAGCAATGGAAATAACAAAATGTGACAAGGGGGGCAGAGGAGGTTAAGAATCTTGTAGCTTTTAGCCTATCTATAATCTCTAACTTAACCAACAATACTCTAAAAGTGAGATCCTCATTGACTTGAGGATGGGCATAACAATGAAGGGTGTGAAGAGAAAGTAAGGAAGTCCACTGAATTTGAACCCAGAGTCTCTGACTCTGAACTACAGCTCTCTCTCCTTTGTATCATCTTGCTGAGCCTCAGTTTCTGCATCTGTAAAATGGGAATTAGGAAACACTTCCTCACAGGCTTGTTGTGGGGGTGAAATGAGAATTTATGGGACCACAAGGACAATTTTAGTCAGACATGGTGGTAGGTGTCACAATCTGCGCTGTTGAAGATCACATGCACATAACTGAGATCACAATAACACATGAATATTTAAGTAGTAAGGCTTATGAGGGACTTTACATATATTGTCCCATTTGATTCTGAAAACAGCTCCATGAGAAAGGTATTTTTATTATGCCCATTTTACAAATAATGAAACTCAGTTTCAGACAGGTTAAATGTCATGTTCATGTTTGCAAAGCTAGTATTTTAAGCAGGATTCTGGAACCTCAAAATCCAGCACTTGACTGCACACTATTGCTTCTCTAGGTAGTATTGAGCCTCATTATTAAGTTACATTTATTAAAATAAAAAAACAAACCATGACTTTGTCTCTGGAGTTAATCTTGTAATTTCTAACATGAAAATAAACACACAGGCCATCTCTGTGACCTAGCTGTTTCAAGCTCCTACTCAACATTCCATCTCCCTATCTTCACACACAGTGTGTCTCACTAGAGATCCCCAGAATGCATTTTTTCCTCACCTCCATTTCTTAGAATCCCTTGTTTCCTACAAAGCCCAGCATAGAAACTACCTCATGCAAGGGTTTACCTAATCTATCCTGGTGGCCCTGGGCAAGTTACATATGCACAGTCTGCCTTAGTTTCCTTAGAACTAAAATGTCAGAGCTACCTAAGATAGAGTTATGGCTAACATAGATTTAATTAAAAGAGACATGCAGGATAACATCATTTTCATAAAGGATACCATAGACATTGAAGCAATATCAACACTGAACATATATGCACCAAATACTTTAGAATCTAAATTTTTCAAAAGAAAAGTTATATGAATTACAGGTGGAAATAGATCATAGTACTATAATAGTAGGTGAATTTAACCTTTCCCTCACAGAATTAGATAAGTCTAATCAAAAAAGAAATAAAATAGAAATTAAGTGAATAGAATTTTAGATAAACTAGATATGATAGCTATCTGGAGAGAACTGAATGGAAATAGAAAGGAATATACCTTTTTCTCAGCAGCTCATAATACTTTTCCAAAGATTCGCCATATATTAGTACAGAATATTTTTACAGTTAAAAGCAGAAATATTACAAATGTCCTTTTCAGATCATAATGCAATAAAATTATATTTAATGGGGGACCAAGGAAACAAAGAATAAAAACTAATTGGAGATGAAACAACCTAATCTTAAACACTGAGTGGGTTAAACAACAAATCATAGAAATAATTTCATTAAAGAGAATGACGATAATGAGACAACATATCAAAGCCTATGGGATACAGCAAAAGCAATGATTAGGGTAAAATTTATATCTCTAAATGCTTACATCAGTAAAATAAAGAGCAGACTAATGAATTGAGTATGCGATTAAAAAAACTAGAAAGAAAACAAATTAAAAATCCTCAATTAAACACTGAATTGGAAATCCTAAAAATTAAAGGTGAGTTTAATAAAATTTTAAATAAAATCAATAAAAACTGGTTAATTTGATTTTCAAAAATGAGAGAAGAAAACCAAATCACTAGTATCAAAAATGAAAAGGATGAATATACCACTAATGAAGATGAAATAAAAGCAATTATGAGGAGTTATTTTGCCCAATTATATACTAATAAATTTAACAATTTAAGAGAAATGGAAGAATATTTACAAAAATATAATTGCCTTGATTAGCAGAAGAGGAAATAGAATATCTAAATAGACCTATTTTAGAAAAAACAATTGAACAGACCATAAAGGAGCTTCCTAAGAGAAAAGCACCAGGACTAGGTGAATTTATAAATGAATTCTATCAAAGATTTGAAGATCAACTAATTCCAATATTAAATTATTTGGAATAATAGGTAAAGAAGGGATACTACCAAATTCCCTCCATGAAACAAATATGATACTGATATCTAAATCAGGAAAAGTAAAAACAGAAAAAGAAAATTATAGACCAATTTAATTAATGAATATGAATGCAAAATCCTAAATAAATTACTAGCTGAAAGATTACAAGAATTTATTACAGAGATTATGCATTATGATCAAGTGAGATTTATACCAGCAACGAAGAGCTGGTTTAACATAAGGAAAACTATTAACATAATTGATTATGTAGATAATAAAAGTTTAAAACATCATAAGATTGTATCAATAGATGAAGAAAAAACTTTTAATAAAGTTCAACATTAATTTTCATTAAAAACACTTGAAATTATTGGTATAAGTGAATAAATGGATAAAAAACATTCATCTAAACCATCAGCAAGCATTATTTGTAAGGGAGATAAACTAGAAGTCTTCCCAGTAAGATCAGGTGTGAAACAAGGATGCCCACTGTCACCAATATTATTTAATATTGTATTAGAAATCATAGCAATAGCAATAAAAGAAGAAAAAAAGAATAAGAATAGAGAATAAGGTAATAAAATTATCTCTTTTTGCAGACTCAACTAAAAAGTTAGCTGAAATAATTTATAATTTTAGCAAAATAGCAGGATATAAAGTAAATCCACATAAATCATAAGCATTCCTATATGTCACAAACAAAACTATGCAAGAAGAGTTAGTAAAAAAAAAAAATACCCCATTTAAAATAACTCTAGACAGTGTAACATACCTGTGAGTACACCTGCCAAAACAAACCCAGGAACTATATAAATAAAATTATACAAAAAAGACTTCTTATACAAATGAAATCAGACTTCTGTAATTGGAGAAATATTAATTGTTCATAGGTAGGTAGGGCCAATATGATAAAAATGACAATTTTACCCAAACTAATATGTATATATATACATATACACATATATTCAATGCCATCCCAATTAAATTAACAAGAAAAGTTTTTACTGAATTAAAAAAAATAAAAACAAAATTCATTTGTAAACCAAAAGTCACAAATGTAGAAAGAAATAGTGAAAAAAATGTAAAAGAAGGAGATTTAGCAGTATCAGATCTAAAACTATATTATAAGGCAGTAATTATCAAAACTATCTGGTACTGACTAAGAAAGAGAAAGGTAGATCAATGGAAAAGAGTAGACATACAATTTACAACAGCAAATAAGCATAATAACCTTGTATTTGACAGGGGTAAAGACTTAAGATTTTGAGATAAGAATTCATTATTTGTTAAAAAAAAATTTGTTGGGAAAACTGGAAAGCCATATGGCAGAAACTGGGCATAGACCAATATCTTACACCATTTGCCAAGATAAGGTCAACATGGATACATGACCTAGATATAAAGAGAGATTTTTACCAGAAAATTAAAAAGGACATGGATATTATATCAGACTTATGACTATATGAACAATTAATGAATAAACAAGAAATAGAGAGCAATACAAGGTATAAAATGGATAATTTCAATTACATTAAATTTAAAAGCTTTTGTACAAATAAAACAAATGTAGCTAAGATCAGAAGGAAAGCAGAAAATTGGGGAAAAATTTATAGGTAGTTTATCAGATGAAGGTCTCATATCTAAAATATATAAAGGACTTTTTCAAATCTACAAGAATGTGAGTCATTCCCCTCCTGGCTTCAGAGTGATTGTCAATAGTAAGTGTTACTGTTTCCTTTCCAGCCTGATGTCTTTCTTTTCTTTGCCTCATTAAAGGAGCCATGACCTGACTACTTCTTAAACAAGTCTATTCAACGAATGAGTATTACCTCACCCTAAGTGAGTGCCTATATAGACCTTGACCTAAGGGGGCCAGGGTCTCCTAATGCATCCTGAGTCATCTCCAGTCATCCTGAGGAATATCAGGTCACTGGATTCAGATGGCTCTGGAGGAGAAGTGAGGCTGGTGACCTTACACAGCTCTCCCTCACTCAAAACAAAGTCAAGTGCAGGTCATGTCATCATTTCTCTGATGGCATAGTCTTTTTCGGCAACAAAGGATGAACACAACAACAACAAATGATCAAAGGATATGAGTAGGCAGTTTCCCCATGAAGAAATCAAAATAACTTATAGTTATATGAAAAAATGCTCTAAATCATTATTGATTAGGCAAATGCAAATTAAAACAAACTTGAGATATCATTTTACATCGATCAGGTTGACTAAAATGATGGAAGGAGAAAGCAACAAATGTTAATAGGGATGTGGAAAAATTGGGACAAATTCAATACTGATGGAATTGTGAACTGATCCAACTGTTTTGGAGAGCAGTCTGGAACTGTGCCCAAAGAGTTATTAAATTGTCTATACCCTTGGACCCAGCAATACCCATACTTGGTCTTTTTCCAAAGATGATTAGGGAAAAAGGAAAAAAACCCATATGTTCTGAAATATTTATAGCAGTTCTTTGTGGTGACAAAGACACCACAACTGGTGACAACTGGAAATTGCAGAGATAACCATCAATTAGGGGGTGACGAAACAAGTTTGCGGTATATGATTGGGATGAAATGCCAGTGTACTATAAGAAATGATGAGCTCAATAATTTTAGAAAAACATGGAAAGGCTTGCATGAAATAATGAAGAGTGAAATGAGCAGAGCCAAAAGAGTGTTGTAAAAAGTAATAGCAATATTGTTTTAAGAATGACTGAGTGAATAAGTTATTTTGACTATTATGAATACCCAAATTAACTACAAAGGACATGTGAAGAAAGATGCTGTCTGCATCCAGAGAAAGAACTGATAAATTGAAGTACGTATAGAACAATTTTATACATACATATACAGGTCGTGTTCGTCAGTTTTTGAAGAAGGCCATGACATCAGAGAAATGATGACATGATTTGCACTTGACTTTGTTTTGAGTGAGGGAGGGCTGTGCAAGGTCACCAGCCTCACTTTCTCCTCCTGAGCCATCTGGATCCAGTGACCAGATATTCATCAGGATGACTGGAGATGGCCCATGGTACAATGTGAGACCTTCGCCTTTTTAGGCTAAGGACTTTTCAGGCACTCACTTAGAAGGAGGTAATGCTCATTCAGTGACTAGGCCTGTTTAAGAAGTAGTCAAGGAATGGCCCCTTTAATGAGCAAAGGAAAAAAATAACTAAATCAAACTGGAAGGGAAAGGGAAACAGTTACTATTGATAATCACTGTAAGCCAGGAGGGTCCATAAAGCAGTCGTTAACTGGAGCTTGGGCAGGACCTATTGTTGTCCAATCTATGGGCTTCAGAGTGCCCTGAGTTTAAGGTTTTGGAAAAGAAAGAAGAAAGAAAGAAAGAAAGAAGGAAAGAAAGAAAGAAAGAGAAAGGAAGGAAGTAAGAAAGAGAAAAAGAAAGAAACATACATACACACACATATATATAAAATGTGTATGTATGTGTATGTATGTATATATGTATGTATACACACATACACACACATATATAATGATACCTATCTCTAGTTTGGGGGAGAGGGAGAGAAAAAGAAATTTTCATGATAATTTTGTTGTATATTTGAAAGGAATATCAAGTTGTGCATAGTAGATTTGGAGTTTCATGTGCAATCATCTTTTTCATTGTACTATTTATGGAAACACATTATATTTAAAATAAAATACTTATTTTAAAATAAAATTTTTTTAAAAGCTAAAATAGCAACTACCTTCTAGGGTTGTTGTGAAGATCAATGAGATAATATTTGTGAAGTATTTGCTGTGGTGCCTGGCACATAAAAGGCACTTAATAAATGCTTATTTCCTTTTCTTCGTGCTATTAACTCCTAGGACATCACATGAAACTGAAGAGTGCCAATGCAATATAATCCCATACATATATATTTGCAATTGCTTTGACCTTTGTGATATAGGTCTGTGTGCCTGAAAAATTTGGTACAAAACAAATGTTTGTAAAATACAATTATGCAATTTGTAAATTATGTTTTAACTGTGCTAAATTATCATTTAAAGTAACCCTGAAGAAAGCACTTTTTCAGTGAAGAATCTGTAATAATGTCAACCATCTCCACTCAATGTGGTGAAAGTTTGGATTTTTATATACTTAAAAAAAAAATCATAGCCAGTCTAACTTGTTAAGCCTAAAAGTTTTAGGATATAAATGGGCCTGAAGTAAAAATATTTTAGTAATTTTGTTAGACCAGCTAGAATTCAGCATGCAATAAGTCATGTAAATTGTTCTTACAGTAATGGTTATTTATTATTTGAATGAAGAATTGAAGCCAGCCCAAAGAAAAAATACCTTAACTTTTATTATGAGTAGATTGCCAAAGTGAGTAATTTAGATACACTAGCTCTCGATTTTAAAGAGCTTTCCTTTTTCACTAAATTTGATCACTCTCCATTCAGTAAATAGTTATTAAAACACCTACCATATGTGATACACAATGCCTACTACAAAAGATGTGAAGATAAATATAACATGGTTCCTGCCCACAAGGAGTTTACACTTTAGTAGGGTTGATAAAACATACACAGGCCACTGGAATATGAGTCAGAATTATATGGGCACAATTAAAAATACTGCAAGATCAGATGAAGGTGAGACCATTTCTAGGTTAAAAGGATGAGAGAAGCCTTCACAGAGGAGATTGCATTTGGATTAGACCTCTAGAGATAGGTGAAATGTGAACAAGGAGAGGTAAGAGAGAGGGAATTTCAGGTCTAGGGAGGGTTCAGCACATGCTTAGAAGACATCAAAGAAATCCCTATAATTCAGTTTGCAGTATAGAGTATGAGAGGGAGAGTAGTATGAAATAAAGTTAGAAAGGAAGCTAGATTGAAATTAGATTACAGGTGTTATGTGCCATACAAACGAGTTCAGATTTTACTCAGTAGGCAGTGAGGAGCCATTGAAAGTTTTTGAGCTAGGAAGTGATGTGACATACCTGTGAATTAAGAAAATTTATTTGGTTGGAGTTTATAACATAGAGGGAGATTAGTTAGGGATAGAGTGACCTATAGACTTTAAAGAAGACATAGCATTTGAGCTGACCTGAGAATTATTAGGAAGATTAGGATAAACAGAAGGGAGAAAAACACTTACTCTCTAGCTTAAAACACAAGATTCTTAACCTTTTTTTTGTGTCATAGATCCCACTGGCAGTCTGGTGAAGTCTACATGTAGACTCCACAGGATAATGTTTTTAAATGCATCAAATAAAGTGTATAGGATTACAAAAAAAACTAGTTAGGTTAAAATATAGTTATGAAATTTTTTTCGAAGTTCATAGACTCCTGATGAAGAACTCCTGCACCAGATCATGAACAGGCAAGATTTTAGGTACTTTATTAGGATAATTAAGATAAGAAAACTACTTCTAAGGAAAGATAGCTGAGGCAGGCAGGAATTCTCTAAAATTGCTATCCATATTGATGACACACTTCAACAAGTCTTTGAAATCATTGAAGCCCACTTTCCCAATTTCATCCCTATTTCATGTATCTCTTTCCAAAAGTGTTTCTTAAGTATTTACTGAATGCTCTGAAGTCCTTCCTCTGTTTCTTGTGAGGTTTCAATCATGCCAGTCCATTTGTCACCTCTCACTTTCATTACATGATAGGAAAGCCAGTCATTATTAATTAGTAATATGCTGAACCTTACACCCAACATGCATTCTTCCATTGCTCTTTCAGTCACCTGTAATTTAATATTTTTTGAGGTCATAGTGTTTCATATGTCATTGATGGTTTTATTATCTTTAGAATTCTGCTCAATTCAATAAATATTAATTAAGTACCTAGTACATTCAAGATACTGTGTCTTTAGGATACAAAAATAAAATTACAATTTCCATACTTGAGAGACATATATTCAACTAGGCGTCTATGACATGTATCCAGATTCAAAATATGGTGTAATGAGGATAAAGGAGGGATCCAGAGATTTTGCTCCAGGAAAATTTGAGGAAGGAGAAAATACTTTCAGACAGAGAGATTGGGGAAGACTTCAAAGAGAAGCTGGCACTTGAGCTGAACCTTAAAGAAAAATTACTATTCAAAAAAACAGGGGTGAGGAGGGACTGCATTCCAGACATGAGGGACATTTTAATGGGAAGGCACAGAGACAGGAGATAATTAAGCTGGTTTCTAGGAATTGCCTGTAGTACAGTTAGGTGGGGATGAAGGGTGAAGGAAAGGGATTAATGTGAAATGAGGCTGAAAAGATAAGATAGATTCATTTTGTCAGGGACCTTAAATGTCAAACTAAGGAGTGTGCATTTCATCCTAGAGGCCAAAAAGTAAGTACTGAAGATTTTTAAGCAGGAATGACATAATTAGATCTGTGCTTTAGAATGACAACTGGCATCTTTGACAAGAATCCATTTTCCTTTGAAAAGGGAAAGATTGGAGGTGGGGAGATTCTGACTTAGAAGGTTATTCCAATAGTCTAGGCATATGTTGATAATGGTCTTAAACCAGATTAGTGAGGAGAGGGGAGGGAGGAGAGGGATTTGAGACATATGGTTGAGGTAGAATCATGAGAACAATCATTGGAACCACCTGAATGTGGGAAATGAGAGAGATGGAAAGGTCAAACATGACTCAACTGGGAGGATAGTAGTATCCTCAGTAGAAATAGGGAAGATAAAAAGATGAACAAAGTTAGGGAGAAAGATAAATTCAATATCATAGCACTGCAGAATTGAAATGGACCTCTGCACTCATCCAATCTCAGTCATACCCAAATGAGAATCATCTCCATACCATCCCTTACAAGAGATGCCTTGCAAGTAAGTCTTTGCTTGAAGACCTTAACTGGGGGAGAACCTGCTTCTTCTTGAGGCAGTCCATTCCACATTGTAACAGTTTTAATTGTTCCTATGTTTTCCATATATATCTTTTATATAAAAATATTACTATATTATCAATATATATGCAATAAACATTTGTTTTTTTCCTTTGAGATTGTGAGAAAATTTCTTTCCCTTTATTTTTTAATCCAAAGGATCCAATAAGGGCAGAAATTGAAATTCTTGAGAAAAATGATTATATTGGCATGGTCTATTTTTCTGATTTCAAGATTCCATCTAGTCCTAAGTATTTTTGAATTGTAAGAAAGCTGTTGCTTTTTAAAATGTGCAAAATAGTGGGAAGAATGCTAGACTTAGAGTGAGGAGAATTAGGTTTGAGATCCAAACTTCTCTAGTAATTAATCATTTGACCTTTGGTAAGTTACAGCTTTTTTGAATTTCAATTTCTTCACTTGTAAACTGGGGAATAGAACAGCTTGCTTCATAATCACCTTATTACTCTCAAATGAGATCATGAATATGAAAGCATGCTGTCAACTGTAAAATAATACACAGATGTAAATTATTTTTGGTAAATATTAGTACTAATGAGAAACAGATGGTAATATGAGTCCATTCATAATTATATTCATAGTTTATTATACTCATATTATTATTCATTCTGTTCACAATTTATATCATATTCATTCAAATCTGTTAATGATTATATTATTGGTAATTTGCTACTATCAATAAAAAGACAGAGAATTGGACTTGGCATCAGATTTTACTTTTATTACCTCTTCATTGGTTGTGAATTCACCTTTTTCATTTTGATTATGGTAATTTGGTTTAGTTCTTCCTTTTCCCAATTAAATTAGTCCATTGTTTATCTATTTTGTTATTTTGTTTAAAGAAAAACAGTTCCTAGTTTTTTTATTAGTTCAATGGATTTTTTTTTTTACTTTCAATTTTGTTGATCTCTTTGTTGATTTTCAGTATTTCTATTTTGCTGTTTAATCAGGGGCTTCAAATTTGTTTTTGTACTTTTTTAAGCTGCATGCCCAGTTAACTGATCTGCTTTCTCCCTCTTTAATTGATGTGTTTAGAGCTATACAATTTCCCCTAAATATTACTATGTATGAATCCCACAAATTTTGCCATGTCTCACTGTTGTCTTTATATTTAATTAAATTATTATTTCTGTGATTTGCTCTTTGAACCATCATTCTATAAATTTTTTGTGAGGTTTTGTAATGTCAATGTGGTACCCACAACAGCCAGATTGGATGAGCATACATATTTCCAAGGTAAATTCACGAAATATAAACTATCTTCTTCAAACATGAAACATATATTTATTCAGATACCAGAAAGCCAAATCCATCATAGTAATAAAGAAATCTATACACATTATCAATGCAAGGAGCCAGCCATTCCCAAGCCTCTTTTAGGTCTCCCTACAAAAAAACTTCCTTAGATAAAATCACTCCCTCACTCATGCTAGCTACTCTCTCAGCTCCACCTCACTCTCTTTTCCTGTTGCACCTTTCCTGCTCTACCCATTCAGCAAGCTCCTGCTGCCATCTGCTCCATGTGACTCAGGCTGTAGTCCGGGCCAAAGCTCAAAGCAGATCACATGGGCCTATTAAGGGGCAGGGAAGATCTTCAAATCCCTTACCATTACAGGTTTTTATGCCTTAATACATGGTCAATTTTTATGCGTAGCTAAGAAATAGGTATATTACTTTCTATTCCCATTCAATATTATTCAGAGGTCTGCCATATCTAACTTTAAAAAAAATCTGTTCATCTCTTTAACATATTTTTTGTTTATTTTATAGTTAGATTTGTCTAGGATTCAGAGGGATGATTTGAGGTCCTCTATTAGTATAATTAGTATAATTTTACTATTTCTTCTATACCTCATTTAATTTTCTTTTAAGAATCTGCATTGTATTAATTCATTGTCTATGGTACCTTTTCACAAAATGTAGTTTCCATGTTTATCTCTTTTAATTAGGTCTCTCTCTCTCTCGCTCTCTTTCTTTTCTTTTGCTTTGTCTGAGATCGCTACTGCCTTTTTTTAACTTTAGTTGAAGCATAAGAGATTCTGCTTCAGCCCTTTATTTAACTCTATGCCTATCTTTCCATTTCAGTTGTGTTTCCTGCAAATAACATATTGTTGGAATCTAATTTCTAATCCATTTTGCCATGCTCTTCTGTTTTATGTGTGCTTATCCCACTCACATTCAGTTATGATTGCTAGCTTTGTATTTCCATCCATTTTTCTTTTCTTTCTCTCCCCACCCCTCTATAGTCTATGTCTGTTCTGCTTCTGACTACTACCTCCCTTAATTTACCTTCCTTCTTATTCCCTTCTCCCTTACCTTTCTCATAACCCCTTTCTCTCTTACCTTCCTGTTGGATAAATTGAATTTCTGCACCCGGTTAAGTATATGTGTATTCTCTCCTCCTTAAACTTGTTCAAATAAGTGTGAAGTTCAGGTGTTATCTGCTCCGCCCCGCCCCCATCTCCACCCTCACTCATTGTATAATCTTCTCTCTGCATGCCCCATATATATGAGGTAATTTTCCCTATTTCCTCCCTCCTAGTGCATTCTTCTTCCTCACTCTTCCACTCTTCTTTTGATATCATCCCAACATAATAGACTCATGCCTAAGTTGTCTAATTGGACTCCCTCTAAGAGTCCTAGTGATGATAAAATTTGGAAGGGTTTCATCTAGCCTCCTCATATAATAATATAAATAGTTTAATCTTATTCAATCCCTTACAACTTCTCTTTCATGTTAATATTTTTAAGCTTCTCTTGATTCCTGTGTATAAATGTCAGATTTTCTATTCAGTTCTTGTCTTTTCAACAGAAATTCCTGAAAGCCTTCTATTTCATTAAATTTCTATTCCCCTTTCCCCCCACCCCCGAGGATTATACTAGATAAGTTCTTCTTGGCTATAAACCTAGATACTTTGCATTCTGGAATAGCATATTCCAGCCCTTTCTTTCTTTATGATGGTAACTGCTAAATCTTGTGTGACCTTAACTGTACTTGAATTCTTTCTATTTGCAGTATTTTCTCCTTGACCTTGGAGTTCTAGATTTAAACTATAATATTCCTGAGAAGTTTTATCTTAAGATTTCTTTCATGAAAGAAGTAATTATTAGATTCATTTTTTTAGTTTGTCCAGTGGTTCTAAGATAAATAGGCAATGTTCTTCTATAATTTCTTGAAAGACGGTGTCTAAGTTCTTTTTAAAATCATGGCTTTCAGACAGTCCAGTGATTCTTAAATCATATCTCTCTGATCTGTTTTCCAGGTCAATTTTTAAAAATATTACTTTTATTTAATTTTAGTGTTCTACAATCACTACCATAAAACTTAGATTTTTTTCCCCCTACTTATCCCACACTTCCCCCTCCCTCCCCAAGATGGCGTACAATTCTATATAGGATCTACACATACATTCCTATTTAATATATTTTCACTATAGTCATGCTGGGTAGAAGAACTAAAATGAATGGGAGAAATCATATAACAAACCAAAACATAATACACACACAAAAAAATGATCTGCTACATTCTGCAATTGACTTCCATAGTTCTTTCTCTGGATATGGAGGGCATTTTGCCTTAGAAGACCATTGGGAATATATTTTTTTTAAGTCTTTGCATTGCTATGAAGTTCCAAGTTTACCAGAAAAAACTCTCGGATGTAGTAAATTGGGAAAGAATTTTTACAGCTAAGCTCAGGGATAAAGGCCTCATTTCTAGAATATATAGAGAACTGACTCAAATGTATAATCATACAAGTCATTCCCCAGTTGATAAATGGTCAAAGGATATGAAAAGGCAATTTTCGGAAGAAGAAATTAAAGATATCTATAATCATATGAAAAAATGCTCTAAATCACTATTGATTAGAGAGATGCAAATCAAAACAACTCTGAGGTACCACATCACACCTATAAGATTGGCAAACATGACAGAACAAGAAAATGATAAATGCTGGAGAGAATGTGGGAGAGTTGGAACACTAATTCATTGTTGGTGGAGCTGCGAGTGCATCCAGCCATTCTGGAGAGCAATTTAGAACTATGCCCAAAGGGCTACAAAAATGTGCATACCCTTTGACCCAGCAATATCGCTACTAGGACTGTATCCCCAAGAGATCATAAAAATGGGAAAGGGTCCCACATGTACAAAAATATTTATAGCAGCACTCTTTGTAGTTGCCAAAAACTGGAAGTCAAGGGGATGTCCATCAATTGGGGAATGGCTGAATAAATTATGGTATATGAATGTAATGGAGTACTATTGTGCCATAAGAAATGATGAACAAGAAGACTTCAGAGAGGCCTGGAAGGACTTATATGACCTGATGCTGAGTGAAAGGAGCAGAACCAGGAGAACTTTATGCACAGCAATGACCATAGTATGCAAGAGTTTTTTCTGGTAGACTTGGAATTTCGTAATAACGCAAGAACTTCTTAAAAAAAAAATCCCAGTGGTGTTTTTCTAAGGCAAAATGCCTTCCACACTCAGAGAAAGAAATGTGGAAGTCTTTCGCAGAATGTAGCAGATCATGTTTGCGTGTGTGTGTGTTTTTGTGTATCATATTTTGATTTGTTATATGATTTCTTCCATTTATTTTAGTCCGACTACACAGCATGACTATAGTGAAAATGTACTCGATAGGAAAGTATATGTAGAACCTATACAGAATTGTATGCAGTCATGGGGAGAGGGGGGGGGAAGTGGGGGATAGGTGTGGGGGGGATAAAATCTCAATTGTATGGCAGTGATTGTTAAACATTAAAAAATAATAATAATAAAAGAAAAAAAAGAAAAAGAAAAAAAAGAAAAAACTCTCACACCCTGTGGTCATTGCTGTGCATAAAGTTCTCCTGCTCCTTTCGCTCAGCATCAGATCATATAAGTCTTTCCAGGCCTCTCGGAAGTCTTCTTGTTCATCATTTCTTATAGTTGTAATAGTATTCCATTACATTCATGTACCATAATTTATTCAACCATTCACCAATTGATGGGCATCCCCTTGATTTCTAGTTTCTGGCCACTACAAAGAGTGCTGCTATAAATATTTTTGTACATGTGGGACACTTTCCCATTTTTATGATCTCTTGGGGATACAGTCCCCAGAGTGGGGATACAGTCCCCAGAGTGATATTACTGGGTCAAAGGATATGCACATTTTTGTAGCCCTTTGGGCATAGTTCCAAATTGCTCTCCAGAATGGTGGGATGAGCTCACACCTACACCAACCATGAGTTAGTGTTCCAACTCTCCCACATCTTCTCCAACATTTATCATCTTCCTATTCTGTCATGTTTTTGCCAATCTGATAGGTGTGATGTGGTACTTCAGAGTTGTTTTGATTTGCATCTCTCTAATCAATAGTGATTTAGAGCATTTTTTGATATGACTATAGATAGCTTTAATTTCTTCCTCTGAAAACTGCCTGTTCATATCCTTTGACCATTTATCAATTGGGGAATGACTTGTATTGTTGTACATTTGACTCAGTTCTCTATATATTCTAGAAATGAGGCCTTTATCCCTGAGCTTAGCTGTAAAAATTCTTTCCCAATATACTATATCCCTCTGAATTTTGGTTGCATTGGGTTTGGTTGTGCAAAAACTTTTCAGTTTAATGTAACCAAAATTATCCATCTTGCACTTCATAATGCTTTCTATCTCTTCTTTAGTCAAAAATTCTTCCCTTTTCCATAAATCTGATAAATACACTATTCCTTGATCCTCCAATTTGTCCATAGTCTCAGTCTTTATACCTAGATCATGTACCCATTTGAACTTTATTCTTGTGTACAGTGTCAGGCATTGGTCTGTGCCTAGTTTCTGCCACACTGCTATCCAGTTTTCCCAGCAATTTTTGTTGAACAGTGAATTCTTTTCCCAGAAGCTGGGGTTCTTCGGTTTATCAAACAGGAGGTTGCTATATTCATTGCCTACTGTGTCTTGAGTACCTAGAATATTCCACTTGTCTACCCTTCTGTTTCTTAGCCAGTACCAAGTGGTTTTGATAATTGCTGCTTTATAATACAATCTGAGATCTGGTAGGGCTAGGCCACCTTCCCTAGTGTTTCTTTTCATTAGTCCCTTTGATATTCTGGACATTTTGTTTTTTCAGGTGAATTTTGATATTATTTTATCCAGATATAGAAAATAATTATCTGATAGTTTAATTGGTGTGGCACTAAATAAGAAAATTAATTTAGGTAGAATTGTCATTTTTATTATATTGGCTCAGCCCACCCACAAGCAACTGAAGTTTTTCCACTTACTTAAGTCTGACTTTATCTGTGAGAAAAGTGTCTTGTAATTGTGTTCATATAGTCCCTGGGTTTGTTTTGGCAGACAAACTCCTAAATATTTTATAGTGTCTACTTCAGCTTTAAATGGGATTTCTCTGTCTATCTCTTGTTTTTGGACTTTGTTACTAATATATAGGAATGCAGAATATTTGTGTGGGTTCATTTTATAACCTGCAACTTTGCCAGAGTTGTTTATTATTTCAAGTAGTTTTTTACTTGATTCTCTAAGAATATCATCATATCATCTACAAAGAGTGATAACTTAGTTTCTTCTTTACCTATTCTAATTCCTTCAATTTCTTTATCTTGTCTAATTGCTACAGATAACATTTCTAGTACCATACTGAATAATAGTGGTGATAATGGACATCCTTGTTTCACCTCTGATCGTATTGGAAATGCATCTAGCTTATCTCCATTGCATATGATGCTTGCTGATGGTTTTAGGTAGATACTGCTTACTGTTTTATGGAAAGTTCCCTTTATTCCTATGTTCTCCAGCATTTTTAATAGGAATGGGTGTTGTTTTTTGTCAAAAGCTTTTCCTGCATCTATTGAGATAATCATGTGGTTTCTGTTAGTTTTGTTGTTGATATGATCAATAATGCTAATAGTTTTCCTAATATTGAACCAGCTCTGCATTTCTGGTATGAATCCTACCTGATCATAATGTATTATTCTCATGATAAGATGCTGTATTTGTTTTGTTAAAATCTTATTTAAAATTTTTGCATCTATATTCATTAGAGAAATTGGTCTATAATTTTCTTTCTCTGTTTTGTCTCTTCCTGGTTTAGGTATCAAAACCATATTTGTATCATAAAAAGAATTTGGTAGGACTGCTTCCCCAATTTTCAAAAATAGTCTATATAGTATTAGAATTAACTGTTCTTTAAATGTTTGATAGAATTCATTTGTAAATCCATCTGGCCCTGGAGATTTTTTCCTAGGGAGTTCACTGATGTCTTGTTCAATTTCTTTTTCTGAGATGGGGTTGTTTAAGTATTCAACTTCCTCTTCTGTTAATCTGGGCAATTTGTATTTTTTTAAATACTCATCCATCTCATTTAGATTGTCCAATTTATGGGCGTAAAGTTGGGTAAAGTAATTTCTAATTATTGTTTTAATTTCTTCTTCATTGGAGGTGAGTTCATCCCTTTCATTTTTCATATTAGTAATTTGGTTTCCTTCTTTCTTTTTTTTTAAATCATATTGGCCAAAGATTTATCAGTTTTATTAGTTTTTTCATAAAACCAACTATTGGTTTTATTTATTAGTTCAATGGTTTTCTTAATTTTAATCTTATTAACCTTTCCTTTGGTTTTCAGTATTTCTAATTTGGTATTTACTTGGGGATTTTCAATTTGTTCTTTTTCTAGCTTTTTCAGCTGCATGCCCAATTCATTGATCTCCTCTTTCTCTATTTTATTTATGTAGGCATTCAAAGATATAAAACTTCCCCTAAGAACTGCTGCAGTATCCCATAAGATTTGGTAGGTTGTCTCATTATTGTCATTCTTTTGAATGAAGTTGTTGATTGTTTCTATGATTTGTTGTTTAACCCACTCCTTCTTTAGGATTAGATCATTTAGTTTTCAATTTTTGGTTTATCTTTCCATGGCCTTTTATTACATATAATTTTTATTGCATTATGATCTGAGAAGGATGCATTGACTATCTCTGCCTTTCTGCACTGAATTGTGAGGTTTTTATGCCCTAGAACATGGTCAGTTTTTGTATATGTGCCATGTACTGCTGAGAAAAATGTATATTCCTTTCTATTCCTATTCAGTTTTTTCCAGAGATCTGTCATATCTACCTTATCCAGAGTTTTATTTACCTCCTTAATCTCTTTCTTGTTTATTTTGAGGTTAGATTTATCAAGTTCAGAAAGGGGGAGGTTGAGGTCCCCCACTAGTATAGTTTTGCTATCTATTTCTTCTTTCAACTCCCCCAACCTCTGCTCTAAGAATCTGGATGCTATACCACTTGGAGCATACATGTTTAGTAATGATATTGCTTCATTGTCCATGGTGCCTTTTAGCAGGACATAGTTTCCTTCCTTATCTTTTTTGATTAGATCTATTTCTGCTTTTGCTTTGTCTGAGATTAGGATTGCTACCCCTGCTTTTCTTACATCAGCTGAAGCATAATATATTCTGCTCCAACCTTTTACCTTTACCCTGTGTGTATTCCCCTGTTTCAAATGTGTTTCTTGTAAACAACATATTGTTGGATTACGGCTTTTAATCCATTCTGCTATCTGTCTCCGTTTTATGGGAGAGTTCATTTCATTCACATTCACAGTTATGATTACAATTTGTGTATTTCCCTCCATTCTCTTTCCCACCATTTGTGCTTTTAGTTCTCCTGTCTCCCTTTCCCTCCTCAATAGTTTTCACTTTTCACCACCACCTCCCACAGTCTTCCCTTCCTTCTTTTAGCCCCCCTCCCTTTTACTCCCCTTTACCCTTACTACTTCTTCCCCCACTTTAAGCTTCCCCTCCCCTTTCCCTCCTACTGCCGATAGAGCTAATAGAATTATATACTTAATTAAGTTTATTGTTCCTTCCTTGAACCAAATCAAATGAGAGTACCTCTCAAACAATGCTCATCTCCTTCCCCTCTTTCCCTCTACTATAATTTTGTACTTCTTCTTGTGATGTAATTTGCCATTTTCTACTTTCTTCTTTTCACATCTTCTGTTACAATCGCTTTGCATGCTTAAATCATATTTTTATCATCATATCATTTACTTTATACCTGTTCCCTCTATGTATATCACTTTTATATTTCATAATAGATGTACAATTCTCAAGATTAACAGGTATCTTCTTCACTTATGGGGAGGTAAAAGTTTAACCAAATTGAGTAACAAGTTGTTTTTTTCCCCCTGTATACCTCTCTTGAGACCTGCGTTTGAAGATCGAATTTTCTATTGAGTTCTGACCAATTTCCAATGTCTGGAAATCCCTTACTTTGTTGAATGACCATCTCCTTGCCTGAAATGTTATGCTGAACTTTGCTGGGTAATTGATCCTTGGTTGTAGTCCCAGCTCCTTTGCCTTACGGAATATTGGATTCCAATTCCTTTGATCTTTTAATGTAGAAGCTGCAAGGTCCTGTGTGATCCTGTCTGTAGCTCCTTGATATTTGAATGGTTTTTTTTCTGGCTGCCTGTAATATTCTTTCCTTCACTTGATAACTCTGGAATTTGGCAACAATATTTCTTGAGGTTTTTAGTTTGGGATCTCTTTCAGGAGGTGAACAGTGGATTCTTTCAATGACTATTTTGCCCTCTTTGATCTAGGACTTCTGGGAAGTTTTCCTTGATGATTTCTTGGAAGATACTGTCCAGACTCTTTTTTTCATCATAGCTTTCTGGTAGGCCAATAATTCTTAAATTTTCTCTCTTGGATCTATTTTCCAGTTCAGTTGTTTTTCCAGTTAGATATTTTACATTTTCTTCTGTCTTTTCATTCTTTAGATTTTGTTTGACTGATTCTTAATGTCTTATAGAGTCATTAGTTTCTACTTGCCAAATTCTAATTTTTATCAAATTGTTTTCTTCAGTTAACTTTTGCATCTCTTTTTCCACCTGTCCAATTATTCCTTTTAAAGAATTATTTTCTCCAGTTAATTGTCAATTATTTTCCTATGAGATATTTCAATTTTTCTTCTACTTTTTTTTGGTCTTTTGATGTTATTATTTCTTGATGTCTCTTGGAGTTGTAAACTCCTATTTGGCCAATTCTAATTTTTAAGGAGTCTAATTAGGCTCTCTTTAATAGTCCTTATGCTGATAAATTTCTGAGGGGTTACAGGTATCCTTTCCCTATATAAGAATGTAAACAGTTGTGATTTATCCCTTATGTTTATGTTTTAATGCTTCTATGGATTCCTTTGTTTGAATGTCATATTTTCTATTTAGCTCTGGTCTTTTCATCGGAAATGCTTGAAAATCTTCTATTTCATTAAAATCTACCCCCATCCCCATAGTATTATGCTTAGTTTTCTTGTGTGTGTGTGTGTGTGTGTGTGTGTGTGTGTGTGTATGTGAGAGAGAGAGAGAGAGAGAGAGAGAGAGAGAGAGAGAGAGAGAGAGAGAGAGAGAGAGAGAGAGAGATTATTCTTGGTTATAAGCCCAGGTCCATTGCTTTCTGGAATATATATTCCAAATTCTTTCTCATGGTGGCTGCTTGTTTGATCCTGACTCTAACTCCACATTACTTGACTTCGTTTGGGCTGCATGCAGTATTTTTTTCTTGATTTAGGGCCTTCATTTAGGATTTTGACAGGGGGGTTTTATTTAGGGATATCTTTCAGCAGGTAATTGGTGAATTTTTTCCATTTTTGCTTAGCCTTCTGATTCTAAAATATTGGGCAGTTTTCTTTTATGATTTCTTTAAATATGATGTCCAGGTTTTTTTTTTGTTCATTGCTTTTAGTAGTTCAATGATACTTACATAATCTCTCATCAATATTTTTCAGGTCACTTGATGTTCCTATGAAAAATTTAACATATTTTTTCTATTTCTTCAGTCTTTTGATTTTGTTTTATTATTTCTTGATGTCTCATGGAGTTATAAGCCTCTATTTAACCAATTCTAATTTTATTTTTAAATTTTTATTAATTAATTAATTTAGTTTTAGTTTTCAACATTCACTTCCACTAGATTTTGAGTTCCAAATTTCCTCCCCATTTCTCCCCTCTGCCCACCCCAAGACAGCATGCATTCTGATTTTCCCTTCTTCCAATCTGCTCTCCCTTCTATCATACCCCTCCCTTCTCTTATCCTTTCCCCCCTCTGTTTTCTTGCAGGGCAAGATAGATTTCTATACCCCATTGCCTGTATGTCTTATTTCCCAGTTGCATGCAAAAACCATTTTTAACTTTTGTTTTTAAAACTTTGAGTTCCAACTTCTCTCCCTTCCTCCATCCCCACCCAACCCCATTGAGAAGGGAAGCAATTTGATATAGGTTATACTTGTGGAACAGTTGTGTTGTGAAAAACTATATTTCCTTCCATCCTATTCTGCCCCCCCCATTCATTCTATTCTCTTTTGACCTGTCCCTCTTCAAAAGTGTTTATTTTTAATTACCCCCTCCTCCTGTTTGCCTTCCCTTCTATCATCTTCCCCACTTCCTGCTTATCCACTTCCCTCCTACTTTCTTGTAATGTAAGATAGGTTTTCATGTCAAATTGAGTGTTCATGTTATTCCCTTCTTAAGCCAAATCAAATGAGAGAAAGGTTCACTCTTTCCCTCTTATCTCTCCACTCTTCCCCTCCATTGAAAAAGCTTTTTCTTGCTCCTTTTATATGAGAGATAATTTACCTCATTCTTCTCCCAAAATATTCCCTTTTCACTCCTTAATTTTATTTTTTTTAGATTTCATCCCTTCATATTCAACTCACCCTGTGCCCTCTGCATATATATATATATATATTCTAATACTGAGAAAAATCTCAAGAGTTACAAATATTATGTTCCCATGTAGGAATGTAAACAGTTCAAATTTAGTACATTTTATGATTTCTCTTTCCTGTTTATGCTTTCATGCTTCTCTTGAATCTTGTATTTGAAACTCAGATTTTCTATTCAGCTCTGGTCTTTCCATCAAAAATGCTTGAAAGTCCTCTATTTCATTGAATGATCAATTTTTCTCCTGAAGTATTATACTCAGTTTTGCTGGATAGGTGATTCTTGGTTTTAATCCTAGATCCTTTGACCTCTGGAATATCATGTTACAAATGCTTTGATCCCTTAATGTAGAAGCTGCTAGATCTTGTGTTATCCTAATTGTGTTTCCACAATACTCAAATTGTTTCTTTCTGGCTGCTTACAATATTTTCTCCTGACCTAGGAGCTCTGGAATTTGGCTACAATATTCCTAGGAGTTTTCCTTTTGGGATCTCTTTCAGGAGGTGTTCAGTGGATTCTTTCAATATCTATTTTATCCTCTGGTTCTAGAATATCAGGGCAGTTTTCCTTGATAATTTCTTGAAAGATGATGTCTAGGCTCATTTTTGATCATGGCTTTCAAGCAGTTCCATAACTTTTCTATTGTCTGTCCTGGATCTATTTTCCAGGTCAGTTGTTTTTCCAATGAGATATTTCACATTTTTTCATTCATTTGGTTTTGTTTTAGAATTTCTTGATTTTTCATAAAGTCATTAGCTTCTATTTGCTCCATTCTAATCTTTAAGGAATTATTTTCTTCAGTGAGCTTTTGTACTTCCTTTTCCATCTGGTCAATTCTGCTTTTTAAAGCATTCTTTTCCTCATTGGCTTTTTTGATCTCTTTTGCCATTTGTGTTAGTCTATTTTTTAATGTGTTATTTTCTTCAATATTTTTTGGGTCCCCTTTAGAAAGTAGTTGACTCATTTTTCATGATTTTCTTGCATCGCTCTCATTTATCTTTCCAATTTTTCCTCTACTTCTCTTACTTGATTTTCAAAATCCTTTTTGAGTTCTTCCATGGCCTGAGACCAATTCATAGTTTTCTTGGAGGTTTTGGATATAGGAGCTTTGATTTTGTTGTCTTCTGTTTGTATATTTTGGTCTTTCTTGTCACCAAAGTAAGATTCTATATTATGATTCATTTTCTGATTTTTGATCATTTCCCCAGTCATTTGCTTGACTTTTGAACCCTTTGTCAAAGTAGTTCTCTGCTTCCACTGGGGCTGTGGGGTGTATTGTCAGCCACTGGATCCCCCCTCTACCCAATCTGTGGGCCTAGAGCTCCAGATACAGTCGCTGATGTTGCCCTGCTTCTACTGCTGCAGCTGCCAGAGACTCCTCCACCCCCTTTACCTCCCTGGGGCAGAGACTGGACCACTCTTCTCTCTCATACAAGTTCAACCAGGTTTTTTTCACTGATGTTCCAATTTGTCCTCGGCATTTGGGGTTCATGAAGTCTGGAAACCACCACAGGTGCCAGAAATTCAGTCTCCCCAAGGTCTGCCCTGGGGCAGTCCATGCTGGGTTATTCTCTGCTTCCAGTCCATCACAATAGATGCTTCCCTTTGACCTTCCAAGCTGTCTTGGGCTGGAGATTTGCTTAACTCCCTCATTCTGTGGGTTCTGAAGCTCCAGAATCTGTTTAGAGTCATTTTTTACAGGTATTTGACTGGACGTAGGGGGAGAGCTGTAGCAAGTCCCTGTGTTACTCCACCATCTTGGCTCCATGCCCCCATCAGTTCTAATTTTCAAGAAGTTATTTTGTTCAGTAATACTTTGCACCTCTTTTACCAAGATGTTAATTCTCTTTTCATATATTTCTTCCATGGCTTGCATTTGATTTTTAAAATTATATTTTGATTTTTCATAACTCTTTCTTTGACTCTTCTAAGAGTTATTGTTGAGCTTGTGTTCAACCTGCATTTTGAGATTGCGATGATAGGTGTTTTCAAATTATTCTTTTCTTCCGTGTGTCTTGAGCTTCCCTGACACCATAGTAGCTATTTATAGTCAGATTATTTTTTGTTTGTTCATTCTTCTCATCTACTTCTTAACTTTGAACTTTATGTGAAATCTGGTCTCTGCATACTTCTGCAGGGTAGGGAGGAGATGTTTGGCTTGAGCTTCTGTCCTTTTGCATCATTCTACTGCTTTCACAGCTCAGTCCGGGGTCTCTGAAAGTGGCATTGATTACTGCCCTCCTGGTCTGAGCTCTGCAAGTTCCTAACTCATATCTCGATATTTTAACTTGTGGCATGGTTGAGTTTTAGTAGATTTCTGCTTGACTCAATCTCTGTTACCTTACTAGAAGAGTCTGGAACTCTTGCTATGGTTATTTCACCACAGGGTTATATGCCACTATGTTTCTGGGCTTAGAGTCACACAGTTAAATTTCTGGAATTTGTCCTTGCTCAGTACACAACTGGGCCCTCTGCTTACTCTCCTCTTTGTCCTACATCTGTGACTCAGAAATGGATAATGGGCAAGAGATCTGCCAAAAGATACCTGTTCCAGCAACCTGTACTAGTGAGGATCTGGGATTTCAAGATCCCTTGCAGTCTTTTTCTGCCCTGGTGCTTCCTGCCCTGGTGTTCTGTCTTGGCCTTCTTTCCATCCCTGGGATGTGGACTGCTCCCTACTGCTGCTGTTCATAGACCTCTCTGTCTCTCTAAGTTGCCCTGAACTGGAAAAAATATCCTATTATAACTTTTTCTTGGTTTTCCTGATAAGAATTAAATCTGGTATGTTTAATTTTCTTTTAAAAATTTTAATAAATTTTTTAATTGATGTCTTTTTCTTACATTATCAAAAATTATTCCAAATGACCCTTGTCCACACCCTCTTAGAGAACTATCTCTATAACAAATTTTTTAGAGAGAAAAAAAATTAGTTCAACTGATAAACATGTTGAAAAAGTAAAAACAAAAACAAAACCTATGCAGTGTGTAACACCTGTGCACTTCCCACCTCCATGAAGTAGTGAGTTGAGATTGCTTTCTCATATCTCTTTTATTTGAGTTTTGTTGGATATTTATAATTTTATTTATTTTTGATTTTCTGGCATGAAATTGTTCATTCCATTTACATCATTATAATTAATGTGTATATTGCTTTCCAGACTCTGTTTACTTCACTCTGCATCAGTTGATATAGATCCTTTCATGCTTCTCTTACTAATAATTTCTTATAGCATAGTAATACTCCATTACATTCATAGCCATTTCTCAGTTACTGGGCATCTATTTTGCTTCCAATTCTTTGCTATCATAAAAAATGCTGCTATAAATATTTTAGAATATATGAGAACTTTCTTCTTAACAGTGACTTCCTTGGGGTGTAAGTGCAATAATAACCAATCTGATTCAAAGGGCATGGACATGTTAGTCACTTTCTTTGTATAATTCCAAATTAATTTCCAAAATGGTTATACCATTTCATAGCTCCACCAACAACAGATTAGTGTGCCTATCATTGTACAACCATTCCAACATTAATTACTGGTATTTTGGGGGTCATTTTTGCCAGTTTTCATGGTATAAGGTGAAAGCTCAGGGTTGTTGTGATTTTAATTTCTTTTATTATTAGTCATTTAGCACATTCTTTCCTATGGTTATGAGTACTTTACAATTGTTTGTTCATATCCTTCAATCATTTATCCATTAAAGGAGATCTACAAATCATATATATTTATTAACTTTTTATATCTTGATACCAAACACTTATTAGAAAAATTTGCTGCAAAGATTTTTTTTCCCATTTGACTACTTCTCTTCTTATTCTAGGTACATTAATGTTGTCTTACAGGAGCTCTTCAGTTTCATGTAATCAGTTGTCTGTTTTATCTTTTGTAATTGAGTCTGTCATTTGTTTGTTTAAGAATGTACCTCCTACTGATAGCTGAAAGAAATATATGATCTGTTTCTCTTCAAATTTTTATAGTATAATCTTTACTATCAAACCTGCACATCCATTTAGCATGTAATATGGAAACAGTTGAAGGTGTTGGTCTAAGTCTAATTTCTGCTAGACTATTTTCTATTTTTCCCAGCAATTTTTCTCAAATAAGGAGTTTTTTCCTACGTAATTTGTGTTTTCTGCTTTGTCAGACACTGGGTTATTGAGCTCTATTGTTTCTGATTTTCCCATCTAGTCTTTTTCACAGTATATTTTGTTAATTGTTATGGAAGAGGTATACTGGGCAAGTTAGATAAAAATGCTTCCTCTCACTCCTCCATCTTGACTCTTCTTCCATTTTTCTTTTATTTTAATACTTTACTGGTCAAGAATCACTCTACTCTCTCTCTCTCTCTCTCTCTCTCTCTCTCTCTCTCTCTCTTCTCTCTCTCTCTCTCTCTCTCTCTCTCTCTCTCTCTCTCTCTCTCCTCTCTCTCACACACACACACACACACACACACACACACACACACACACACGCATACCATCCTCAATTGTGAAAAGAATGTTTTCCCCTTCTCTAACTTGTCTGTGGTATAGCCTCTTATATTTAGGGCATATATGCATTTGGTTGATGAAATCCCATTTTAATGGTTGGTATAAATTCTGAAAATCAAGATCAAAAAAGCTTTTGTTTTTCTCCTTCACACGTGGTTCCTGTCTTTCCTCAGGAAAGAGGCAACATGGCAAAGTAGATAAGAGTTGACCTCAGAACCAGAAAGCTCTAGTTTTTGAGCCTTGCTTCAGGTATGTGCACTTGCTGTGTGACCCAGGCAAATCACTTAATCTGCCAGTATTCTAGGAAAATAGTTGAAATATTAAATTGAAATATTAAAGAAGGTTCTGAAATGCATTAGTAGAGGGAGTTTCTTCACCTGGGAGTTCCCTATACCAATGAAATCACAAGTCCAGTCTCTATCCATATGGTATTTATGTTATAAAGTGCAAAATGTTGGTCTAAAACTAATTTCTATTGGACTTCTTTCCATCTCTCCCAGTAGGTTTTGTCACACAGGGAATCTTTTCCCCTATGTTTGGTGTCCTTGGGTTTATTAATACTATGTTCGGTTACCTCTGAGTTTTGATTCTCTATCTGTTCCACTGATTAATTTTTCTATTTTTAAACTAAAATCAAATTGTTTTGTTGATTACTGCTTTGTGTTATAATTTGAATTTTGGTACTATGAGGTCTTCTTTAGTCCTACTTTTTTCCATTACTTCCACTGAGGCGCTTGACCTTTTGTTTATTCAGTTAAACTTGTAAAAAAAAAATTATTTTGCCTAATTCTGTGAATTAAGCCTTTGGTAATTCAATTGATGTAACACTAAATCTATATTTTAAATTAAATACTATCCTTTTTTATTAGTCTGATAATTGATCCTGTGTCAATAATTTAAATATTCCTTTATTCCTATAAAAATATTACTTTTCAGATTATAAGAGGTCATCTAGTTCAACTTCCTCATTTTACAGATGAAGAGACTTTGGTCCAGGGAGACTGAGACTTGGCCAGGATCATGTAGGTGGTATATGTCAGAGGCAGAATTTGAACCTACATCCTCTGATGTCAGATGTTGTGTTTTGTTGTATTCATATAAGTCCTTAGGTGTCTTAGGAGGTAAACTCCCACGTATTTATACATTCTATAGTTATTTTTAATGGAATTATTTTTTTATCTCTTCCTGCTAGGTTTTGTTGGTATTTCCAGTTTTATTTTATTTCTTCTTATATTTTGAAGTTACAAATTGCTTCAGATAATTTTTGGCTGAATCTCTAAGGATGTTTATGTAATGTCAGAAAAAAGAAATAATTTTGCATTTCTTTGCCTATGCTTATCCCACCAATTTCATATATATATATATAAATTATTTATTTTTCAGTTCTTAATATTCACTTTGGCAAGAATTTGAATTCAAAATTTTCTTCCCATCTCTCTCCACCTCCACCCCAGGACAACATGCACCCCATCCATCCCTTCCTCCAGTCTGTCCTCCCTTCTATTAATTACCTTTCTTCCATCCCCATTTCTTCTATTTTTCTGTAGGGCAAAATAGATTTCTATACTCCATTGCCTGTATAGCTTAATCTACAGTTGCATGCAAAAACAATTTTTAACATTCATTCTTAAAGCTTTGAGTTCCATATTCTCTCCCTCCCACCATCATTGAGAAAACAAGCAATTCAATATAGGTCATACATGTGTAACAATGCAAAGTACTTCCATGATAGTTATGTTGTAAAAGACTAACTACATTTCCCTCTGTCCTGTCTTGCCCTTCATTTATTCCATTCTCTACCTTGACCTGTCCTCCCACAAGAGTGTTTGCTTCTGATTATCCCTTTCCCCAATTTGCTGTCCCTTCTATTATCTTCCCTCTCCTATCTCCTTCTCCCTTGCCTTCCTGCAGGGTAAAATAGATTTCCATATCCAATTGAATGTGTTATTCCCTCCTTAAGCGAAATCCCATGAGAGTAAGGCTCAGTTATTTCCTTTCATCTCTCCCCTCTTCCCCTCCATTGTAAAAGCTCTTTCTTCCCTCTTTTATGTGAGATGATTTGCTACATTCTACCACTCCCTTTCTCTTATTCCCAGTACATTCCATTCAACAGTGAATTTTATTTTTTTTAGGTACTCTTTCTTCATATTCAGCTCACCCTGTGCCCTCTGTCTATGTGTGTGTGTGTGTGTATATACATATACACACACATACACACACAGATACATACATACATATATACATACATACATGTACATATACATATAGCTATACATATATAATATACACATACATACCCATACACACCTACATATATATGTGTATATATATATTCCCTCTAACTACCCTAATACTGAAAAAGGTCTCATGAGTTTCAAGTAACATCTTTCCATATAGGAATGTAAATAGTTCAACTTTAATGAGTTCCTTAAGGCTTCACTTTCCTGTTTACTTTTTCATGTTTCTCTTGATTCTTGTATGTGAAAGTCGAATTTTCTATTCAGCTCTGGTATTTTCAACAAGAATACTTGGAAGTCCTCTATTTCATGGAAATTCCATTTTTTCCCCTGAAGTATTATACTCAGTTTTGCTGAGTAGGTGATTCTTGGTTTTAATCCTATCTCCTTTGACCTCTGGAATATCATATTCCAAGCCCTTTCATCCCTTAGTGCAGAAGCTGCTTAATCCTGTGTTATCCTGATTGTATTTCCACTATACTTGAATTGTTTATTTCTGGTTGCTTGTAATATTTTCTCCTTGACCTAGAAACTCTGAAATGTGGCTACAATATTATAGTTTTCCTTTGGGGATCTCTTTCAGGAGGTGATTGGTAAATTCTTTCCATTTCTATTTCACCCTCTGGGTTTAGAATATCAGGGCAGTTTTCCTTGATATTTTCTTGGAACATGATGTCTTGGCTCTTTTTATGATCATGGTTTTCAGATAGACCAATAATTTTTAAATTATCTCTCCTGTATCTACTTTCCAGGTCAGTTGCTTTTCCAATGAGATATTTCACTTTGTCTTCTAGTTTTTCATTCTTTGGGTTTTGTTTGATAATTTCTTGGTTTCTCATAAAGTCATTAGCTTCCATCTGCTCCATTCTAATTTTTAAAAAATTATTTTCTTCAGTGAGCTTTTGAACCTCTTTTTCCATTTAGCTAATTCTGTTTTTTAAAGCATTCTTCTCCTCATTGAGTTTTTGGACCTCTTTTGTCATTTGAGTTAGTCTATTTTTAAAGGTGTCATTTTCTTAAGCATTTTTTGGGGTCTCCTTTAGCAAGCTGTTGACTCACTTTTAATGATTTTCTTGCATCGCTCTCATTTCTCTTCCCAATTCTTCCTCCACCTCTCTTACTTGATTTTCAAAATCCTTTTTGAACTCTTCCATAGTCTGAGACCATTGCATATATTTTTTGAGGTTTTGACTTTGATGTTTTCCTCTGATGATATACTTTGTTCTTCCTCATTGAAAGGATGGAAGGAAATACCTGTTCACCAAGAAAGTAACCTTCTATAGTCTTATATTGTTTCCCTTTTTTGGGCATTTGTCCAGCTAGTTACTTGGCTTTTGAGTCCTTTGTCAAGTGGAGGGTGTATTCTAGGGACCTGTAACTCTCAGTTCCTCTATGGTGGCACAATCAAGGGAGAGGAGTTTCCTCCTCTCCTGGCCTGTGCTGTGGTCTGTGAGCAACCACAAGCACTCCTCTCTGCCCAGGATCTGTGAGTAGGGTTCCCTCTCCAACATTACCACCAGCTCCACCATGCCAGCTCTCTTCCTCACCCCAGGACTGCCACTCAGGGCTGAGACTCAGATCAACTGTTCAATTCCCCCTGGGTCTTTAGGCAGAGGGCTCCAGTGGGCTGCAGTGTCTGCTGCCACGCTGGGACCAGGACCAGAGGGCACACCCCTCTCACCCAGGTGAAAGAGCTTTCTTACTGACCTTTGATGCTATCTTTGCTGTTTGTGGGTTGAGAAATCTTGGAACCACAGCTGCTACCGGTAATTCTGTGCCCTGAAGCCTGCTCCATTCCTGTCTGTGCCTTGCAGTACTATGGGGGCAGAGCTAGAGCAGGTCTATCTTTCTACTCTGCCATCTTCTTTTTTATCTGTGTCTCTTAGCAAGTGCCTGGCACACAACGTGTGCTCTGTAAATGTTTATTGATTGATTATGTTAGCTGTCTTTCTGAACTTAGTGTCATCTGCAGATCTCATGAATATGCCACTTATATTTTTAATAAGTCATTGATTTAAAATATGTTAAACATAAGAGGGTTAAGCACAGATACCTTGGATACTCCACTGGAAATGCCATACTACCATCAAAATATTAACAGCTACTCTTTCAGTCCAGCCTTGTGAGCAGGTCTGAGTAGAAGCAATTGCATTATTATTTAGTTCACATCTCTCCATCTTCTTAACTTGGATGGAATCAACAGCTCTATGAAACTGCTTTGGTAAAATCTAGACAAATTACAGCTATAGCATTTCCCCAATCTACTAGTTTAGAAACCTCACCCCCCAAAAATGAAGAAACAAAGAAGGAAAGAAAAAAGAAAAAAGGAAGAAAGAAATGAAGTCTTTTTTGGTGTACCCCATATGATATATAAAGAAACTACAAAATCTTTAATGTGGGGAGGATGTAGTATGGACTTATTAGCAGGGAAAAGTTGTGCCAGAAATACATACATATTAACTAATTGGTATTTGACTAATCTGGGGTACTGTGAAACAGTGACACTGACCTCTAGACTTAGCTTTTGTGCTTGTTCAGATTTTTTTGCATGACAGACTCAGAATATTCGGGGGCTTCTCTAAAGACTACAAGTCTAAAACCTCACAGCTCTGTGGGGCTTCTTTGGCAATTCTTCCTTCATTTTCTTTCTCCTCCTAAATGGGTCAGAGTCAAAGGATTCTCATGAGCAAATTAACCGGCAAGATAAATGGACTTTCTTACCCTAAATCAGAGTGAAGCTTCTGATAGGAGACTGCCTCTTGGTGAAAAAATGAATAAATTCAGAAAAACAAAAAGATTTGAGGCTGAAGGCTCTAGTTAGCTCTAGCTGCTCTAGGTCCCAAAGAACTTGACACTTGGGGCAAGAAATCTCTGTTTGGAAAAGGAAACAACCATGGCAGTGCAGAGGAACAGACCCGAATAGAGAAAACTCAGCAAGGGTTTTGTTTCATGTGACATCTTAAATGTGTTAGGGCAAAGGCAATGGGGGAGCTCACCCTTGATTCTAAGAACAAGATGTAGCACTTTAGATGAGGACTTCAACTGAAGCCAAAAACAGTTAAGTATCCAGAAGGTCTTCTACCTTGCCAAACCTGGAAGCAGCCAGTAAAGCCCATGGGAGTAGTAGAACAATGCTCTGCAGAGACTACATATAATGTATGAACATCATATTCATAATTCATCTGTTGGTGCCCACAAATCCAGCCAAGTCTATGTGCTGGTAGTGACTGTGGTACATGAAACTAACAGGGAGCAGGCTCAGTGGGAACAATGGGATGAGATCACCAGAGGACAGCAGTAACTGCAGATTCAGAGGTGTGAATTTACTTCTCTGCACATATGATGGGCTCACTATTTACATCCTTCAGTGCCTTCCTTCCATTAATGGTGTATGTATGTATTTTTAGGAAAGTCTTCCCCAGATTTATGATGTAAATGTTTTATTGCGGCTTTTCTTTAAATTTAATTGCTTTTAATTAATTATGCTCTCTGGAAAACTAGAAAAAAGTAGAGACACTAGTGCAGTTTCCACAGTTATGGTTCTGAGTGGTTGCAGATCCATAGTGTATTTTGAATCTTAGATTACCTTGTATTGGTACAAATTGGGGTGCTGGTGGCCCCAGGTACTTCTTAAGAAAGAGGATAGGGAAGGGCTTCCAGTTAATATCTATGTGTTTCAAAAATTTCCAGCATTGTTTTAGTTCTGCTAAAACCCCCATTACTTTGTCCAAAATCTACCCCCAGTTTGCCCTTCTATGAGGTCTTTTATTCTGTAATGCTAATGTCACCAGGCTAAACATTGAGGAGGATTTTTTGGGAGCGGCGCAGGCAGAATGAGACTTTGAAGGAAGGAAACAAGCATTTATTAAATGCCTGTTCTGTATAAGGACTGTGTTAAACACTTACAAATATTATTTCATTTGAAGCTTACTATAACCCTGGGAGGTAGGTTCTATTATTATCCCCATTTTACAGTTGAGAAAACTGAGGCAAACAGAGGTTTGCCCAGGATCATGCAGCTAATAAGTGTCTGAGGCTAGCTTTGAACTGAGGTCTTCTTGACTTTCAGGCTCAGTGCTTTGACCACTATACCACTTAGTTGCTTTAGCAGGTGTGATGGGAAGGGAAACCCAAGGTGGGCAAATAATATAATTTGTCCTTTGCTATATCTCCCAGGGATAGTTCTGTAAGTGTCTTACATATGTTTTCTTGGTGAAAATTTCTAAAAAGTCTTTATTTTTTTATGCTTGACAAAACATTTACTTAACAATAGCATGAAAAGATTACATAGAATGGATACATCACTGGTTCAGTTACAGGCAGCTCTCCCTTTCCATCTAAAAATACATATGATCAGAAAGGCAGATAGACCCTCAGTATGTAAAATATGCATCAAGTCTGAGGGGCACAGATTCCTTCTGGAATGACCTTTTATGTTCTTCTTTCTCTTCTTGGCAAAAAGATGGACTATTATCAAAAAATGTATTCATTGTGAGAGAAGCACTACAAGAAGTGTGTATTTTTTTCTGAATTGTTTTTGTTAATATCCCACATATTCAATCTCTTACCACTCACTGACACACACACCCCCGCCTTAGTTCATATCTTCATTGCCTCTCATCTAGAGAACTGCTAACAATCTTGTTTTATTAAACTGCTTTGAAATGACATGAGTAACAGCAGTTCTGTTATTGTTTCCAGGGGCTGGGTACAGACACCCCTTTGTTCAGAAGGGTTTCTATGCAGGGGCTCAAAGAAGTGAGACCTGTGAGCAGTGAGCCTCCAGAACTAAACACATTCATTTCTATGTTAGAACGTTCAAAGACTGCTGCAACTTAGGAAATGCATTTCATAATAAGAGAAAGAAATTTACTTTTTTGAGTAGTCTCACTGACTAGATAAAATTTAAAAATCTGCATTAATTTTAAGGTGAGAGATGAGGTTTGGGAAATGTTACCAAGAGGATAGTAATAATGGCACCAATAATGCTAATAATAACCAAACTAATATAAATCCTAGAAAGGATAATTATAGTATTTTTTTATGTTGGGGGCTGTGATTTCATTGGTATAGTAATAGCTATCATTCATGTGGCACCTATTACATGCCAGGCATTTTCCAAATATAACCTCATTTGATCATCACAACAACCTATTTAATTTTGGCAAAACTGAAGCGCAAAGAGGTTAAGTGACTTGACCAAGGTCACATAGCTAGTAAGTGTCTGAGGTCATATTGGAACTCAGACTTTCTGATCCCAGTTCTATCTACTGTGCTACCTACCTACTAATTCTGATCATTAACTGTTCTACAACATAAAGTCTTGTCATTTAAGTGATTTGTAGGGTGTCACACTGTCAGAATGTGTACCAGATTGGACTCGAACCCAGGTCTTCTGATTACAAAGCAGCTCTCTGTCAACTGTACCACCTAGTCACATGAAGACATTACTACCAGTACCTTTAATAATTGCTACTTACATTTAAAATAATACCTTAAAGTTAAAAAGGGTTTTCACAGATACTATTTCATTTGATTCTTGAAAAACCACCACAAAGTAGCTATTATTATCTTCATTTTACAGATGAGCAGCCTGAGGCCCAGTGGAGTGACCTATCCTTAAGCATACAGCTAGTCAACACAACTAGTCTTCAAGCTCAACCCTCCCACTTCCAAGCTCAGTGCTCTTTGTACACTGTCGCTTCCAGTGTTGTAGATGCATGAGAATCTTTTTAAAATTTCTCATGCAATGAAATCATTGGGAAAGTGTTGCTCTACTTCACATCCTGCCTATATTTTCATAATATGTTCTGAGATGCATAAAAGTAATTGTACATCTGAATGCTGAACTTGAGTCACAGAACTTGAGTGCAGATCCTGAATTTGTCATTTACCTGTGCAACTTTGGGTGAAGTACTTTACAGATATTATCCCATTTAATTGTCACAACAATCCTGTAAGGTAGTTGCTATTATGATTTCCATTTAACATTTGAAGAAATGTTAAATTTCTTCAGAGGCAGACAGAGGTTAAATGACTTGCCCAGAGTTATAAAATCAGTGAGTATGTGAGGCTGGATTTGAACTCAGGTCTTTCTGAATATAGATCCAGTACTCTGTTCATGCTGTACTACCTAGTTGTCTCAGAATGACAGCAGGGTACCAAAGGAAAAAAAATGTTATCAGAGTTACAGTAGTAGTCTAGGAAGTCATTAGGCTTGTTCTCTTCGGCTCTGGAGGGCATAGCTGAACCAGTAAGTTCCCAGAAGGCTTCCAACTCATTCTAAGTACCAAATGTCTCAATTCAGTATAAGAAATTCCAGGCAATTAGAGTTGTTCAAATTGAAACGGACTATGTTTCTAAGTAGAGAACTGCCTGTAAGGGAAGATCTTAAAACAAAGAGGCTAGATGACCATTGATTCCTGCACTGGGTGGTCAGGCAGGACAGTGGGACTAGATATCAACTTGGAGGTCCTTTTAACTCATGTTCTGTAATTCTAAAAACAAAACCTCCTAAAAAGGATGTAAAACCTTGAAGGGAAAAAGGGTTGGGTTATAGTCATAAATGAGAATTTTGAACTAACAGAACTCCAGAAATAGTTATGGAACACATAAAAATATGAGTAGTTTGGGTACATCAGGAACTTGCTTATGGGACCCAGACATCCCTAAATGCCAATAGCTCCATATTCTACTGTATGGTGGTCCTGAGGAGGATCATGGGTTTGCCACTGGAAGGGACGTTAGTGAAGTATTCTATTACAACCCTTCTTTTGTAGGTGAAGAACCTGAGGCCAGCGCAGATAGCAAGTGGTAGAATCTGGATTTGAACCCAAGTCCTCTGATTCAAAATCAAATTCTCTTTCCTGATCTTTTTTCTTTTGTTCCCTGAGAATACCTCACTCTTGGAACAACTGTATAAGAAAAAAATCAAATCCAATGACATGCTACTCACTGATGCAAGTTTAATAGATGAGAAATCATTTGAGTGTTAAAATACAATCAAATTTGCATTTTGCTAAATTTCATTTTAATTGAGGACTCTTTGTAATGCATCCTTTCTACTACATATGGTTACACTGGTAAATAACATCCCCATGTATTTTCCTTATAATACAAGGAAGCTCAAGTTTCTTTTCTGTTCTACTTAAAATGCAAATATTAGCCTTGCTGATTTGAGTGGCTTCTTCATCAGAGTTCTTTTCCCGAAAATGATTGCAAAGGTAATCTATTTGTTTTAACTTGCCCTACCTTGCGCAACTCAGCTTAATCATTCTACAGACTTGTTTTTGAAAGTAAAGTGAACATCATTAGACAACTGAAAGATTCTCCCTTTACCATTCCTTTTTGTGACTTCCCTAAACATTTGACCAATCATGTTCATAAAATACAATCTCCATCAGTTTAATTCTATTCAAAAAACATTCATTTTCCACTGCATGAAGAACACTTTGCTCCTAAGCTGGGAGTGATGCGAAATCTAAATAAGACAGGTCCCTGTCCTCATGAAGCTTAAAGTCTATTAGTCTGATCTAACATACTCAAAAAAAGATAATATACTAGAAGTGTGCAATACTGTTGCAAACAGTATTATGTGAAGTCTAAGGCATTTTCTATCTTTGCTGACTAGGAGCTTTGGGGAAGACTTTATGGAGAAGGTGGCATTTTCATTGGGTCCTAATAAATGTCAAAATCTAACACAGAATGTTGAGGGATGTAAAGTGGGAGGTATTCTAAGCATAAGGATCAGTGTAAGCAAAAGTATAGAGGCAGAAAAGCCTGTGGAGCAGCAAATAGACCAGTTTGGTAGAGGGTAGTAACATAACCTCATTGTTTCAAGAAAAGTGGAAAATATCCTGCTTTTAAAAGTTATGATTTTATTGGCATAGGGAACTTCCAGTGAGGAAACTCCTTCTACCAACTCATGTCAGCACCTGTTCTGTTATTTAGAGTGTTAAAGAATTGCTGTGGGCAAGCTTACGTGCTCAGGATCAGACAACTGGTATGTGTCAAAGGTGAGACATGAACCCAGGCCTTGTGATTTTAAGGCCAACTCTGTATCCACTAAGCTATGGTACTTCTCAAATGCCATTTTTACTTAACAAAAATCATAAATGTAGATCATATAGATATTATTCTAGACATATCTCGCAGAAAGAATCATAGAACTTAAGAGTTTGAAGGAATTTTGAAAGTGAATTTTTAAGTGAATCCCTCACTGACCCCACCAATACATTAATCAATTTCTTTTTCAACATACTCCAGAACTGATTGTTGAACCTGTGTACCTCCAATGACAGAGAATGTATATATAAATATATATATATGTATATATACATATGTATGTATATATAGATATATGTACATATACATAAACACAGACTTGGACATAGACACATAATGGGGGGACTGACCAATGAGAATACAGTCTTTAGAGCATATATAATATGCCCTGCCTGATTCCAATCCATGTGGAGGCTTGGCAAACTTGGTTCAGGGCATGTATAATAGAGGAGTCTTTCACCTTACTTCAAACTATGGACAGCTATAATCCATCTACTTCTTGTTTTACTGAGTGACAATAGAAAACTTTTTAATTGGTTACTGAAAGTGCATATACAAAAAGTTGAACAGACAGTCTCTTGTCCTCTTCCTTAACAGCTTTAGAGGAGGAGTTGCTGTAAGTTTCTGGGTGGGCAGAGAGGTGGCAGCCTTGGTTACTTTGTCTCCCTACCTGGATACCACATGTCTGTGAACACACAGCATCTCAGTTCCTGGTATGTTTCTTCTTTCCTGATTGATTGTAGGTGAATGAGTATCCTGAGATGAGTATATATAGTGTATATGTATTTAGTGTACATGAGAGTGACTAGTGGGATTGGGAATCTGGTAATTGGGGGACTTGGAGGATCAGCAATATTGAGAGATCCATCATAGCCATTTCAGGTCCCAGAAACAACTGGAGTCCTGAAACCAATTGTAGTAGTAGCCAAATGCAGTTAACAAACCACGTAGTAGTCTTGAGGAATAATCTAGTTGCCCCAGCCAACAAGGAGCGACCCAGCTGAGCAAGATGATTTATCATTTTTCAGCTATGCTACACCTCAAGTTAACATTGTGGGTACTCTGCAAAGGGAGGATGCCAAGGATCAGGAAGTGCCACTTTCCATGTTGACAGTGTGGTAAAGAATATTTTAGCAAACACATTTGAGTCCATTCACCCCAGTGAACTGTGTGGAGGGAAAAATAAATCTCCTGGTTGAAGAAATATTGTTGTTCTTTGGTCCTTGTTATACTTTCTCAGTAAATATCCCTTTGTGAAAGCTAATCATGCTAATTAGCTAACTGATATTGGGTTAACTGGTTAAATGGTATTGGGAAGCATATGGTGGGGGCTTATGAGAAATACTTTTAGAAATTAGTAAGTTAGGAGAATGGGCCCAGTTCACCTTCTATTTTTGTCAATCAATTACTTGATGACAACCTTTCTTCCAGTTCTCCAGAATTCCTTATTGGTTATGCAATGCAGTCAGCTCACATTCACCATGAACCTTTCCATTATCCTCTGTATAATGCTCATTTTTAGTTCTTCAGAGGTAGTGATGTCTCAGCACCATATAGCAGTAATGGTAAAATGTTTGTATTAGAAAAGACAAAGCATCTTTTAATGCTATGGAAAGTTTTGGGTCAGTAAAAGTGTTTTGCAATTTCTCATTAGTAGTCCATCCCACTGTCCTTTCCAGTTTAACTCTGAGCCCAGCTCATTGTCCATCTGCATTATCTGTCTTATATATGCATACTTAAATGATCAAACTCTGTAGGATATCCATTTAGATGCATGTTAAGATCTGGGCAATAGTCCCTTCATCCATTTGGCCTCTCTGTGTGGATGGGCAAGTCTGATTTCTCTGACTGATTATAGATCTCTTCTAGTAGACTTTTGCAATGCCTGGGAACTTGATATAATATGCTATCCACAAACAGAAGCATCTGGAGATCTTCACCAACCACTCAGAATCTCTCATTTCCATGGAGTCTGTGCTGTTTCTACTCTGTCTTTTGGTGAGCATAAATCTTTCTCTGTTACATAATTTTATAACGTGCATTGTCAATATTACATAAATGCTACTTAATTTTAAAAATAATTTTATTTATTTCAAAATTTAAAATTCTTAGACCTTAACACTGAAGTAATTTTTGAGCACTAACGTTTTAAATAAAATCAATTAGCCTTTAGTAAGTACTTGCCATGTTTCAGGCCCTGTGTTAAGTACTGGGGATATAAAGAAAAAACAAAAACAAAAACAATTTTTGTCCTCAAGGAGCTCACATTCCAATGTGAACAACACCAGGGGGAAACAACATGGATAGATTTTACTTATGTGTATGTGTGTGTGTGTGTGTTTGTGTATGTATGTATGTCCAACATTCAGCTAGGAAGTTGACCTGGGGCAGGAACTTGCCAGCCTCTTTGAGTGTGACCACTTTCTAAGCTGATCTAAGATGAAGAACCAGAGACAGATTTTGTAATGTGAGGCTTCATCCCCTAGACAACCCAAATACGCAATATATATATATGCATATACATTATAGATATCACACATATATATATATATATATGTATACACACACCTACACATATATACTCATATCATTAATCCACTTTGCACCTGCTGCCTTTCCTGGTTTCAACTCCACAGAACAGGATACCCCTCCTAGAATAAGCTCATCACTTCTAAACTCACCAGCATGCTATTTAACTCAGTCTCTGACACTATCTCCCTCAGCCTCCTCTCCCCTTTGAATGGAGGACGGGAGAGCAGAGTTTTACACTTTTCTCAATGTCTTCCTTTATAGAATATAGAAACTGGACTTAGCTCACTCCAATTTGCACCCTCTGCCCCACTTGATTTCAACTCCACAGATGAAAGACTGGTACCTATGAGGGACAATAAGTGTACAATTATGTCCTTTGTTTCCTCTTCCCACTCCTCAAACTAAAGTCCACTTCTCAAAATACTAAAGTCTGACTCATTACCACCACAGATTAGTCCAAAGTGGACCAGCCTTCATGAGAGTTAAGCTAGGTATAGTTTTGACCAAGTCTCCTTAGTGCTAGATTTTTCATCAGGGTTCATCTTCCCAACAAAATAGTTTCCCAAATTGGAAATTCCATCAGACCTCCTAATTTTACCTTTGGACATCAAATCAATTCAGACAGAGATTTGAGAACTCTATTGGAGGGTTCTCTATCTCACATTAATGATTAACCTAAGGATTGAGGTCTCAAACATTAGCAGCTGAGTTGAATCAAATCAAAGTTAGGGAACTTTAATGAGAAGCAGCACCAATGATTTACTGCTCCTTATCAAGATGGACATTTTAAGGATAGTCTGCATTTTAATCTGCATTGGAAGAAGTTGGGGACAGGAGCAGATGTAAGTGAAAATGATGCATGTTGGTTTATAATAATACTTGATAGTTAAATCTGGGTTCCAGGTCCAGCTTTGCTACTGCCTCTTTCTTGTGACCAAGGACTAGCTGCTTCATCTGTTTCCCTTTAGTTTCCTAATCTGTACAAGGAGGGTGTCTGAGATGACTATTACCCTTCTAGCTTTAAATTTCTATGATTCTGGTCAGCGTCAAAAGGCAAAACTGATAGATATATTCATAGAAGCAGAAGCTTTGTCTTGATGGTAATGAGGGGTGAGTTTAGAAAGAAGAGATGGAATTTATGGGCTGATATCTTGGCTATGAACCTCAGATAAGGTAAGTTGTCATTAAAAAAAAAAGTACCAGCTCTTTTTGCATGGAAAAGGATAGGTGGGAGAGAGGACAACCTGAAGCATGAATTTGAGTTCAACTGCTATATTCCGGATAAAACTGTGCATAACAGCAAATTAAAAACTTATTTTCTTTTTCAGAATATTTTAAGCAATTTTATAATGTCCTTTAGTGGTAATTAGGACCCATCCTTCCTACTTGAGGTAGTTTGAAAAATCTCAAGGTATTTTATTTATTTTAAATGTCTTTATTTTATTTTTTTACATTAGAATAGTCTCCCAAAAGATCTTTCCCATTTGTTTCTAAAGAACTATCTCATATAATAAGAGAAAGAAGAAAAATAAGAGGGAAAAATGATCACAACTGGTCAGTACACTGAAAGTGAAGGTATCTTAAAAACTGGAGCTGGAAAGTTCTGTATCTCAGTCTTTTTCAAGGCTATGATGTGAAATCATGCCAAACATATTTCCATATTTGCCATGTTGCAAAAGAAAATACACAATACAAAAAATGGGGGAAAAGTTTTAAAAGTATGCTTCAATCTGCACTGACTTGAATAACTATATTAATTTTAAATGTTTCCAGTAGTATAAAAATAATAATACTCAGATAGCTTGGATTATGCAGAAATTGACCCATTTTGTTCTATTGTTCTAACAGATACATCATTTCAGCAGCAAAAGTACTCCATGTTGGAGCATCTGAAAATATTGTCATTCAAGCTTATGGATACACAGAAGCATTTGATGCCACCATCTCCATTAAAAGCTTTCCAGATAAGAGATTTACTTACTCCTCTGCCAAAGTGAATGTGTCCCCAGAAAATAAGTTCCAGAACTCTGCATCTTTAATTGTATGTCTTCAAAGAACATTTTGTCTACTTTTACAAATACACAGTGAAAAGCAATTTAACAGTACGAGGAGTACTTGTCTGGGAGACAAAAGAACTTAGTTTGAGACCCAGACCCATCACCTCTGTGGGCAAATCATTTAAACTCTTCAAGCTTAAGGGTTTTTTTTATCTATAAAATGGAGATAATAATACTTAACTTTACTTATCTTTCCAGGGTTGTTATGAGAAAACTGCTTTGTAAATCTTAAAATGCGATGACAATAGCTATGCTGACAACAACAGTAGCTAGCATATAGCATTTTAAAGTTTGTAAAGTACTTTTCAAATATCTCATTTTACTTTCACAACAACCTTAGGAGGTAGTGTTGCTCCTATCCTATTTTGTAGATGAAGAGTCTGAGGCAGACAGAGGTTCAGTGACTTGCCGAGGGTCATACAACTAGTAGGTGTTGGAAGCTAGATTTAAACTCAAGCCTTCCAAAGTCCAGGTCTAGTGCTCTACCCACCTAATGGCCTCTATAAAAATGTGAATTGTTATTTTAATCAAAACCTGATGTGATTTGAATACTGACATTTCCAAACATAGAGAGAAAATGTGTATTTCCATGTGAGATCACTAAATAGTTTAAATAACATGCCGTGTAACATAACTCATTCTAACATGTCTAAGATAGACATTCAAAATGACAGAATTGCATCTAATATATAAAAAAACCTAACTGGATTTTAGAATATAATTGAGAAATGGAAAATATCCGTGAAGTATTAAGATGGTAGGCACTGGACTTCAAAATTTAATGCTAATAATTAACATTTATATGGCACTTTAAAGCATAGAAAGCATTTTACTTTTATGATCTCAATAAGTGTAACCATTTCAAGTAACACAATAATTACAGGGAGAATTTACCTGTATCTTGTTTACTTTGAGAATAGGAATCCACATGTATATAATGCAATTACCAGCAGTTTTTCATACATCAGTCTTCACAATTACTTTTAAGGTGGTTGTTTATTGCTATTATTACATTTTATAGGAAGGAATCCAAAGCTACAGTAGTAACCTTCTCAAAGTCTCATAGCTAGGATCTGGCTAAGTCAATACTGGTTTCTGATGACTATTTTCTTTTTCTTCTAGTGCTGCACTTTTCTAGGGCTATTCAAAACACACTCAAAAAGGTATTTGAAGAATTTTTAACCACTTTGAGATTATTTTACTTTCCTTCTCAACACTTGCATTTCAGATTCAACCAAGAGACTTGTCTGAAAGAGGAAATTCAGTTTCGCATGTATATTTAGAAGTTGTATCTCCCCACTTTACAAGAGAGAAAAAAATGCCCTTAAACTATGAGAATGGATTTCTCTTCATTCAGACGGACAAGCCTATTTATACTCCTGATCAGTCAGGTAAAATGCCAACTATTCTTTTCTGCCTGGAAAACAATTACATGTCCTTGAAAACAGTTCACTGCTCATAGTTCTGTTAGTTTTGATGTAAAGTATGAAGTCACTGTTTTCATTCTTGGTGACTTTCACAGACTGTCTAAGAGTTGGAAAAGGGATCTCAAGGGATACAAATCTGCGCTAAACTTGAAAAAGAAAATCCTTTCCAATACACCTTACAAGTGATTATCTAACCTCTACTTAAAGACTTCAAGTGACGAATCCACTCGTTTAGGAGGCAACTCATCTAACTTTTAGATGGCTCATATTGTTAATAATTTTTCCTAAAATCCACCTAAAACCTGGTTGCTTTGATACTTTCATTCTTTGCCCTTAGCTCTGCCTTCTAGGACCAAGTAGAACCAAGATATAACTCTTCTATACAACAACCCTTCAAATACTTAAAGACAATAATCCTGTCCATCTCCCCTCCCTCCAGTATCTTCACTTGACTAAACACTCACAGTCTAGGATGACATCATCTTCAGTCTTCTCTCCATAAAGGTCACATTCCTTTGGATAGGTTTCCATTTTTCAATGTACTTCCTGAAATCTTACACCCAGAACTGAACACAATACTTCAGGTGTGATTTGATCAGGGCACATACAAATTTTACTTGTAGAGACAAAATGAACCTATGGCTCCCAAGAAGTGGCTATTTTCTGAGCCAGGGAGACCTGAGTTCAAGTTCTGCTTCTAACAATACAGGTTGCATAATGTTGGCCAACTTCATTTACTTTTCCATGTTCTAAGCAGCTAAAACTAAGTTACAGAGAGGCTACCTCTCTGCATTTGTAGAAGGGCCACGTTGACTATGTGGGAAGCAAACTGCCATGTTTGGGAAGAGGTAAAGAGAATTCAGCAGCCCTTGTATGTCTAAATATGACTTTTGGTTGAAATGAGCAGTTCAGCAGTTTTCAATTCTGCATAGTTACTTGATAGACTCATTTGTAGAGTGCCTGTGTGTATGTTCATCCTTTGTTGCTGAAAAAGACCATGCCATCAGAGAAATGATGACAAGACTTGCACTTGACTTTGTTTTGAGTAAGGGAGGGCTGTGCAGGTCACCAGCCTCACTTCTCCCCCAGAGACATCTGAATCCAGTGACCAGATAGTCATCAGGATGACTGGAGATGACCGAGGATGAGACAATTGGGGTTAAGTGACTTGCCCAAGGTCACACAGCTAGTGAGTGTCAAGTGTCTGAGGTGAGATTTGAACTCGGGTCCTCCTGACTCCTGCACTGGTGCTCTATCCACTGCACCACCTACTCAAACTAAGGCCTATCATGTGGAAAAGAGATGCCCTTTTTTTTTGCTTAAAACTAGAGGGCAGAATGACAGACTCAGTGAAAGGAAATATATCCTATGAAGTAGAGATATTCTAAACTGGAATTGGGTACCTCAAGAAGAATTAAGTTTCCCCTTAACTTGAGGTTTTCGTTCAAAGACTAGATGACCCATTTATTGGGATGTTGTACAGGGTATCTCTGCCAGATATGGAATGGCCACTGGAAAGGGTTCCTTCTAGCTCTCAGATTCTGTGAATATATGAATGTTATTTTGAAATTCTAGTTTTCTTTAGTATGGGGGTCATCTTCTTGATCTGAAATTCTATAATTCTCTGAATGGAGATAGGGGATACAGGGAGAACACATTGAGGCACATGGATAGGATTTTTAAGGGGATATGTTTCTTTAAACTGGTAGTTCTTAACCTAATATTTGTGAACTTTAAAAAAATTATTTTGAAAACTGAATTTCAATATAATTGGTTTCTTTGTTATCCCATGTATTTTATTTTATTTTCCTTCATGAATTTAAAGACATGATTATTATTGTTTGGCATCACCAGATTGCCAAAGGGGTCCATGGCATATAAAAGTTAAGAATTCCTGACCTAAATAACTATGTGACAATATTACTTCAAATTGCTTTCCTTTGCTTATATAGAGAAAAATAGAGGGGATATTTTCAATGGAAACATTTACTTGTTTTCTAAACAAAACATCCATGTTTATGTTTTAAAATTGACTCCTGGAAGGTATCAATAAATCATATGTAAAACTGTTAACCTCATACATACCCATGTGTATATTTGCAAAAGCTTTTGCAATGTTTTGCTTAGTAGATATATTCCTCAAAATTTGTGTTCAAATCAGATTTTTATTTATTGTATTTGAAATAAACTATATGTTTAAAGAAAATTTTAAAAACCTTTCAGAGAGGAGCTTTTTTCTATTCTTTTTTTGACAATTAATCTTTCCATTGCTTTTAATTAGGAATATGTAGTTAAAATAGGCAGATGCCTATATAAGGCAGATTTCAGGAAACCTTCAAAGGCCCCTCTATCCCCAGACCATCCAGTACCATGAAGGGAATTATTCTATGGGTCACTCCTATGTGTTAAGGTATTCTCCACAGAATTCCCAGAACATGAGATATACAAAATAGTGTAAAACTTGATAAGATTTTTAATATTTTTTATAATGAGATTGCTTATTCTAGAATCCTTCTCCTTTTTTCCCTCCTATTTCTCTGTTGAGTGGAATATATTTCTCTAGCCAACTATGTGTGTCTACTCCTCTCTTCTTTGATCAATTTAGATGAGAATGAGGTTCAAATGCCACCTACTCCTCCGACACCCTTCTTTTTGCTAGTATAGACTTCTACTTGCATACTTTGATGAAATACTTCCTTATCCTTTGAGAGAAGCTTTTTTCACTGTGAATGATCAGACTGTCGTTCCTAATTCACCTGTTATGTTTTTTTATATTGAACTTTATTTTCTGCAGGATTGACTTGCGTTTTGAGACTAGAAGTTTTAGAAACCAAACAGTCCTAGAGTTTATTTTTGTTTGTTAGATTAAATAGAATCCAACAAACTTTGTAATGTGCTAATTATTCTTTCAGTGAAGATAAGAGTTTATTCTTTCAATGAAGAATTGAAGCCAGCTCGGAGAGAAACCACCTTAACTTTTATAGTGAGTATGTTATCTCCTGTAAATAATTTAGCAATGTCTTTTTCATGAACAAGAATAGAGAGGTGTCCTCTATAACTAAACTTTATCAAAAGCCATTCAGTTTTCAAAAACCTTTCATTAAAGCATCGATTATGCATAGATGTACAATGCACTGAGTCCATAAATGGCTGGAGTCATAAAACTCATAGTCAACAAATTTTTACTGAGCAGTTACTGGAGACCAGGCACTGGACTAAGCTCTGGATATACAAAGTAAGGCACAAATGTGGTCTCTACTTTTAATGATCTCACAGTCTAATGGGGGAGACAATATGCAAATAATTATGGACATACAAAATATATACAGTGTAAATGGAAGGTAACCACAGAGAGAAGGAACTAGCAGTGAGAAGAACAGGGAAAGGCCTCTTGCAGAAGGTGGGATTTGAGGCTAGTCCTGAAGGAGGCCAGGGAAGCCTGAAGGTAGGAGTAAGTAGAGAGAACATTTCAGGCCTGAGAGATAGCCAGTAAAAAAGGCATGGAGTTGAAGGATGGAGTATTAAGTGTAAGAAACAGAAACTAGATAGTTAGTAGCTAGATCCTAGAGTTGAGGGCAATAAGTATAAAAAGCCTGGCAAAATAGGAAAAGCCAGGGTGTGAAGAGCTTTAAATACCAAACATAGCATTTTTAATTTGATCTTGGAGGTAACAGAGAACCAATGGGTTAACATGGATAGACCTAGGCTTTAGGAAAATCATTTTGAGTTGTAATAGGGAGAGACGTGAGGCAGGTAAACCAACCAGAAGATAACTGCAATAGTACAACTGTGAGATGATGAAGGCCTGCACTGGGGTGTATGAGAGAAGGGGACATATGTGAGAGATATGCTAACAGTAGGAATGATGAAATTTGGCAACAGATTGGCAATATGAGAGAGGAGTCGAGGATGGCACCAATGTTGTGAGCTTTAGTGACTGGGAGAATTATGATGCCCTTAGTATCAACAGGGAAGTTTTTGGAAAAGGGGAGAATTTAGAGGGAAAAATAATAATTTTTCTTTTGGACATGTTGACTTTGAAATATCTACAAGACATCCAGTTTGAGATTTCCAGAAGGCAGTTGAGAATACAGCAGTGAACCTAAGGAGAAAGGCTAGGGCTAGATATGTGAATCATCAGTCTGCAAGGTAATTGAATCTATTAGAGCTAATGAGATCAACTGAGATAGGTTCTAGAAGGAGAAGGAAAGAGGTTCTAGAACAGAGGTTCGAGGAATACCCACAATTAAGTGGCGTGACCTGGATGAAGATCTGATGAAGGAGACTAGAAAAGAGTGGGTGATCAAACAGGTAGAACCAAGAGAAGGCAGTCAATAAAACCTTGAGAGGAAGAAGTATACAGGAGGGGTGAGTGACCAACAGTGCTAAATGCATTTAATCAAGATGAAGATTTAGATCAATAATTCTTGAAGTATGGTCCTTGGACTCCTGGGAATCCTTGAGACTTAAAGGTCAAAACTGTTTTCACAATAAGATTAAGACATGATTAGCCTAATAAAAAATTCCTCCTTTTTCCTACTATATATTTGTGTGAGCCTGGATTTTCTTCATATACTTTAATCAAATCAATATATGGCAACTGATTAAGTGCAGAAGCAGATATAAGACTCTACTGTTTTTTATTAAGCCAGATATTAAAGAAGCTCCTACAGGTAGAATGGGCTTCAACAGGGTGTACTTGGTTTACCCTTCCTAGTCTCTGACTGAAGGCTGGATGACCATTTGTTGGGCTTACTGTAGAGGGTATCAGGTACTAGTTGGACTAGATGACCTAGGAGATTCCTTCCAACTCTGTTCCTTCCAATGCTATGATTCTGTGATCCAATAGGTTTCCATAGATCCATAGATTATTAGAGTTGGAAGAGATCCTAAAAATCATGTAAGCTAAACACTCTGAAGATTAAAAAAAAAACTTGACACACAAAGCCTAAGTGACTTGTCTAAAGTCATACAGGTAGTCTATGGCAAAAAAAGGGATTCAAATCCAGGACTCCTGATTCCTTGCCCAGTACTCTTTGCACTGCACCATTTCTTCACATTCCCAAGAGAAGACATTGACCATTACTATCATAGACGTTGCTTGTTAGCTCAAAGTACATGGGTCAATATCAAATTAAACACCTATTGTACTAATGGGAGGGGAACCATTTTCAAGGTCAGTTGAAATAAATCTGTGATCCTTACTGTAAAGAATCAGTTATCTAGTTAGAGGGCAGTATAATATAATGGCAAGAACTTTGGATTTTGAAGTCGGAGGGCAAAGAGCAGAGCTAATAACTACTGAGAAGTTTTTCAGTTGTGAGCAAAGTGTGGAAGACTCATCAATCTCTCCATGGTTTCCCCTGATACAGTTGAGGAGTGTGAACTAGAATCTTAAAAGTAATCATACTCACATGCCCCCACCCATTCCCTTTCCATGATCTGCAGGTTTGGGTGACTTTAGAATTGTTTGACCATAACCAAAGACCTTGGAGAAAAAGCAGAAGGGGGATGTGGCTAGGGGCTAATGGGTCTATGTTGGAGTGCTTAGTATTTTTTCCATCATGTTTAATATGTTCAATAAACTATGTTTCCACAGATAGTGCAGTATGTTTAATGCATGCACCTTATGAATATTGAATCATGACCAGAAGTAGGAAGGCCCAGGAGCATTTTAGAACTCCAAATTTCATATTTTTGATACTTTGAGCAATAGTTCACATCATTCCCTAGTTAAGTTCTGGACCTAGCATTGAAAGATCAAGGAGATTGTTAACAGTGCCAAATCCTGCACAAATAGAATAAGAACTGAGAAAAAAAAAAGAATCAGACTGAGCATTTAGGAGGAAGTCTTTGAAAGAACAATTTTAATAGAATACATGAGGTTGTAAGTGACTGAAGAGTGAATGGTCCTGAGGAAGTCAAATTTTTTTGTGTTGACCTTTGTAGGCAGAGTATTTTTGTTGTTATCCCTATGAGATTTAGAGAAAACATATATGCTTAAAAATTTAATCAAGCAAGTGATTATTAAATCATTGCAATTTATAATAAAATACATATTTTAAAATTTTATGATATCAATAGAAATAAGGAAATATAAAATTCGAATTAATACACAAAAAATGTAAATTTGTAACTAAATAAAAGTTTTTATCTTTTGAGATTTCAATAAAGATTTTCTTTTTCTTAATCCAAAGGATCCAGAAGGAGCAGAAGTTGAAGTCCTTCACGAAAATGACTATGTTGGCATTGTTTCTTTTCCTGATTTCAAGATTCCACCAAATCCAAAGTATTTTAAAATCTTTCTAAATAAAGCAACTTCTTTTACAATATGTAGTATATGAAAAGAGTACTAGACTTAGGAGTGAGGAAAAAATGAGGGACATATTCTATCGCTTACTAACCATTTGAGGCTTTGTGCAAATCATTTAAGTTCTCTGAATCTCAATAACTTCATCTGTAAAATGGGAGTGGCAATACCTGACTTGCCTGTTTCTCTGGGTCATTTTGATTCTCAAGTAAGATAACAGATATGAAAACACTTTGTAGAACACAAAACACTATGTAAATATAAGCTATTTTTGTTTGTTTATTAAAATAATTATAAAATTTATATGGACCTAAATATATGTGTAGTTAGTTACATATATTCAGCTATGTATAGCTGCTAGAGGCAGCTAGATCTGGAGTCAGGGAGACCCTAGTTCAAATCTGGTCTCAGATACTTATTAGATATGTGACTTTGGGCAAGTCACTTAACCTCTGTTTGCTTTAGTTTACTCACCAGAAGATGTTCACCAACGTAAAAACTGGGCGATAGCACCTACCTTTCAGGATTGCTGTAAGGAACACATGAGATAATAATCATAAGGTACTTAGCACAGTTTCTGGTATGCAGTAGGCCCTTAATAAATGCTTATACCTTTCTCTTTATTTCTCTATGTAAGCAATACGTACATTGTGCTTTGTCTGTTTAGATCCATGTAAAGAGTTCCCTATATAGGGAGTTTTGATTAAGGGATTACATTGATGTAGGGAGTTCCCATTGAGAAAACTTCCTCTGACCATGGAAATCTGAACTTGATAGCCTGGGCCACTGAGGCAATGGGAAATGTGAGTTCAGATTTCGACTCACACATGCTGGTTGTATGACACAGAGTAAATCAGTTAACCTCTTAGTATCCTAGGCTCTTAAGTTGTAGATATCCTTACATAATCATACTTCAGATGACAATAAAAAAATAGATAAAGTAGATGACAATGTTCTCATGTGGCTTGGTGTCAGAAGCTGTTGACTTGTTTTCAGTTGTATCCAATTCTCTGTGACCCCATTTGGGGTTGGTTGTCTTGGCAGAGATTCTGGAGGGGTTTGCCATCTCCTTCTCCAGCCCAATTTACAGGTGAGGACAGTGAGGCAAACAGGGTTAAGTGACTTGTCCAGAGTAAGTGTCCGAGGCCAGATTTGAACTCAAAAAGCTAAGTCTTTCTGACTCCAGACCCGGAGCTCTATGGAGTGAGGCATCTAGCTATCCCAGGTATCAGAAGATCTGGGTTCAAGGCTCACTTTGGCCATTTTTTTTTTTTTTTTTTTGCTACGTGATCTTAGGCAAATCATTTCACTTTTCTAGGGCTCGGTTTCTTCTTGTTTAGAATGGAGGGGCTGGGCTAGCTGATCTCTACATCCTTTCCAACTCTACCAGGGGATTCTAGTGCTTCCCACAAATATTACAGAAAATCAGTCATGTGGAGCCACCTAGAGGGGATAAAGAGGTATTAGCGTGGTGCCAACACATGTACGGCAGCCTTAGGCTGGCCCTAGAAGCTGACTTTTTTTTTTTTTTGAAAGCCATGACTAATAAAAGTCAGTTTCCTGGCAAGAACCACAGCTTTCCTTTCCAATTCCTCCTTCCTCAGGGTGCATCTGAGCCCAATGAAGTGTGTCTGGAAAAGAATTTTTTTAAAAAGGTGCTTCAGAATATTTTTATCAAAACTTAGAATTGTTCCACTGTTGGACCAGAGCCTAATATGCCATGATTAGTCTATAAAGTATGTTCTCTGTTCCTTCCAAACCACTGTTAGAAGTCACACATGGAAAAGAGAAATTGGGGTAGAGGAATGAGAGAAGAAGAGAGAGAGAAGAGAGGGAGAGAGAGAGAGAGAGAGAGAGAGAGAGAGAGAGAGAGAGAGAGAGAGAGAGAGAGAGAGAGAGAGAGAGAGAGAGAGAGAAAGGGAGAGGGAGGGCTCAGGTATTAGTGACACAGCAAACTATATTATCAACTGAGTAAGAAATACAGTGAACAACCTCTGTGGCTCAGGCAACTCCCTAAATGTTATCTACTAAATCATAGATCAGGGGTGGGGAACCTGTGAAGTTTGGATTCAGGCAAAGGGCCACACTTGAGGACCTAGAGGGTCACAGCTTCCCCACCCCTGTCACAGATGGATTATGCTCTAAGGCTCCACTAGAAGGAAATCAGAAGTCCTTTGTATATATATATCTAACATATACATATATGTACTAGATATACCTACCTAGGTAATGTATTATCTGTGTGTGCACGTTGATAGAAGGATTAGGAAAATTCCTTCTACTGATAGAAGTCACCACTTATACAATGTATAGTCTTACAGAGCAGCCTAATGCACAGAGTTTAAGTGACTTGTCCAGGTAAACAACCAGTAGGTGTCAGGGGTGGGATTTGTACCTAAATCTTTGTAATGTTAATGAGAGTAGCTTGATTTGGTGAGGCTTGTTATGAAAGTTAAAGATCTTCCCTGCTCACTCATAGGCCTCATCAGGAGTTATATATATACTCTGAGGTGAGGTTTTGCTTCTGGGGGCTTCTTTGGAAGAAGGTTCCTGGGCTAGACAAGACTCTGGGTAGCCATCCCCACAGTTGGTCTATATTTCTCTGCTTGTATTTGAATGTAATTAGATTGTTTTCTCCTTAAAAGCTGCTTTCCTTTTAGAAATGCAGATGTAAGAACCTGGGCAACAGGCCCTTCTGTGTATGTCAGGGTGCTTGCTGCTGCAGCCTTCCTGGCTCCAAGCTGATTCTCTAACTACTGGGCTATTCTATTTCTTTATATATCCAATATGCATGTAAATATGTAGTCTTTTGACATTTACATAGTTTTTAACATTAGAAAATCCATTCTCTTATTTTATCTTTACAATCCTATGAGCCTAGGCATAAGCCAATTTCATGCCCAGGCTACACACCCAGGGAATTTTCTTTTTTTTTTTAAATAGAAACTTTATTAAATATATATCATAAAGGATATTTTATTCATCAAAGTAAAGACACTATAATTAATTTTAATAATTAGCTAGACTATTTTGAAATATAAATTTTTAAAATGAGACAGGAAATAATTTTTTGAGACATTACAGTGTGCTTGGGCATATTGGGTATGTCCTGTGCCAACACCTATGGTTGTATTTTGCAAATTTTATTTTTCCCATTTTATAAGAGGGGTGAAACTCGGAAAGGTGAAGTCATTTAAGTGGCAAAGGATTACAGTACACATAGAGAAATTGGTTTACAAAAAGGGAGGGCCTTCTTGGCACACTAGAGAAATGTCTTCACTCTAGCATTATGGCTGATCCATACCAAAGGACTCCTGAAGTTCTAATATTTTAAGTTCCTTTTTTTACCTTAAAATTTGAGGTTCCATGCTCTAATATTTTCTATTTAAGGAATTTTCTAGTTCTAATGTTCTAAGTGTTACCATTCTGTGATTATCTTCCTTATTAATCTGTGTTCTGTGCTCTAACACCCCTTTCTACTATAATGTTCTGATGGTACTAGGCAAGTTTAGAATAACTTGTGGTTTGGTCCAGGTTGGAGGGGAGGGGACAGGAAAGGGTGTTGCTTTTTTGCCTCAGTCCAGCAGAGGGTGGTAGAGGTTCACAGAGTATTCTGACCCCCCCCCCCAACCCCCCCCCCCCCAACTCACTCCCACACACAAAGTCTTGGAAATTGGGGAGGGGGGGGTGTATGAAGAAAACTGTGGAACAAAAACAAATCTGAATAATTTGATAATTGTGTAGTTCTCTGAAAGTAAAGAACACTCTTTGAATGGGAAAGGATTTCATCATTTGGCAAGCAGTGTTCTCTACCAAATACTTTGGGCGGCAACATTATTTATTTTCTAAAGTTTATAATTTATTATTGAAGTTAGACTTCAGGATCGACCCATTAATAACATTTTATTCAATTCAATAAACATTTGAGAAGATATTGTTGGGTATTGGCAATATTGGAAATTGAATTTAGGTATCTGTACCTTTTTCTTCATTTATTCTGAAAAGTGCATATTTTACTTGTGCCCTAGCCCAATCCTGAAAGTCATGGCTACTGACTATAGTAGCCTCAGAAACAGGTACTGAATAGATTAACTCTGACTATTTGATGAATGAAGCCTGTGCTAGTTAAGAAAGGGAATTTGAGAGTGTAAGATGCAATCGCTGCCATTAGAGGAATTTGTCTAATAGAATGATGTAAATTCTCCATATGACAGCTATTTGTTAAGATAAACTATAACAAATGGAAAAAAGTCAGTAGTAACATAAGCACTTGTAAGCACTGTGCTTTCTGAGTTGAATTAAAGAAGAAAATATAAGCTTTAATTACATGGATTTAATTTCATCTAAACTCAATATCAAACTCAGTATTACTATAACTAAGGGGGAGAAACAAAATATACATGTGAAAAGTATGGTCATGTTGATTTTATATGAGTTTTTTCCCTTTTAAAAATAAAGTTGTGTTTAGCATTTCCTGGGTGAGGGTGAGAACTATTATTAATTGATGACAACTCTAAGTAATTTTGACAATTTTGTTTCCTAGATATGGAGTGTGGACAATTAAAGCCAAATACAAAGAAGACTTCACAACATCAAGTCTTGCATATTTTGAGATTAAGGAATATGGTAATTTCCAGCAATTGTTGAGATTTTTTTTTTATTGTGTTTTAAGGACTTCCTTAAAGATGCTTTGTCTTCTATAAATTGTAAAATCATAAACAACTTTGAAAATAAGAAGCAATTTCTTATTCTAGGAATAATTATCATAATGATAAATCATGTGTATAAGATATTTTATAGCATGCTATTGAATAGGAATCAGGGTACTCAGGTGATAGTTCTGGCTTTGGCACCAACTCTGTAATCTTGGGAAAGTCATTTTAACTCTTCAAGTCTTAACTTCCTCATCTAAAAATCACATAAGGCTTTGTGTTATTTATTTTCATGTGTATGTTTTATGTTTCCAACTCAATTATAATAATGCTACCGGTAATAATAATCAGAGTCCACAAATATGTAAAACTTCTAAGTTTTGCAGTATAAGTCCCTCAAACCATCCTTATGAAATAGTATCCCATTTTGCAGATGAGGACAGTGAGGCTTAGTGAAATGGTGATAAATTCACCCTAGGTCACAAAGCCTTTAGGTGAAGGAGCCAGAGAATCAAACCCACATTTTCTACCTCCTACTCTAAATTTTGGTATGGGAATTAATGGATCGCAATCACTCAGTCAGAAGGGAGAACTATTAAGAAGTAATTTTTTTCTATTTTAATTTTAAATTCTATTTTCTATTTTAATTTTCCATTTAGCTATAACAAAAATCTTTATCCTTTTAAAATAATATTTCAGTGATTATATGCTTTCTTCATTTTTTATTTTCAGTGATGCCACACTTCTCTATATCATTAGAGCCAGAAAATAACTTCATTAGCTACAAGGAATTTGAAGACTTTAGTATTACTATAAAAGCTAAGTAAGTAAATAAATTTTAAAATTTACCATTTTTTTAGTATAAGGACTTCATTTTAGTGTAAAAAATGATAGCAGCTATTAGTACACATTGACTGAGAAAATTTATATGATGACAAAAGGCTCAAGAATTTAGTAATGAATTTGGATTTTATTGGTCACTATATATACATATGAAAACAATGCAAAATATAAGAGAGATTATTTATTCTGTCTACAGAAAGTATGTGCTTTAGTTCACCTAAAATATTGAAACCATTCATGGAGAGCTCCCTTTTCTCTCCTTCTCTTTCCTCTGTCATGTTCCCCATTATCTCTTCCTTCACTCTGTCTCTAATGAAGAGGTGGCCCTTCTACTTGCCAAGGTCACCTCCACTATTTGTACCCTTGATCCTAACCTCTCTCCTCTTCAGCAGTTTGCCAGTCATCCTCACTCTTATCTCTCCCTGTCTACTGGCTCCTTTCCTGCTGCCTATAAACAAACCTCATCCTTAAGGAAAAATCCTCACTAGTTTCTACCATGCCGATTAGTCATCACTCCATATATCTTTCCTCCCTTTCTCAGCTAAACCTGAAAAAAACATCTACATTCAGTGCTATTGCTTCCTCTCCTGCCATTCTTTTCTAAACCCTCAGTAATCTGGCTTCCAGTCTCATCATTCAACTGAAATTGCCCACTCCAAAGTTAACAATAATCTCTTCATTGACATGTCTTAATGACATTTTCTTGCTGCTCATCCTTCTTGACTTCTCTACAGTATTTGACACTGTTGATGCATTTTGCTGGATGTTCTTTCTTCCTTGGGATTTTGTGACTGCTCTCTTGATGGTCGTTCTTCCTGTCGGAGCATTCTATCTCTTGTGTTAGGTAGGCATGCATGTCAGAACCATTCACTCTGGGTGTCCCCCAAAGTTCTCTCTTGGACCCATGTATCTTTTCAAGCTATACCAAATCACTTGGTGATCTAATTATTTCCAGTGGGTTCAATTATCATCACTATGTGGATAATTCCCAGTTCTATTTATCTAGCCCAGTCTCCTGAACTCAAATCTTGTTTTACCAACTGTCTGCTGGACATTTCAAATGTATTTCCATATGTATCTCAAATTCAAGTGTGCAAAAAACAATTCATTACTTTTCCCTCCCAAATCCTCCACTCTCTTGAATTTCTCTATTATTGTCAAAGGGACCACCATCCTTCCAGTTTCCCTCGTTCAGAACCTCAGTGTCATCCTTAACTCACCTCACATATCTAGTCAGTTGCCAAACCTTGTCATTTCTTTCTCTACAACATCTCTTGTAGATTTCCCTTTCTCTTTACTCACATAGCCACCATCCTCATTCAAGTAATTATCACCTCTTCCTTGGACCATAGCAATAACTTCTAATCTATTTGCCTGCTTTAAGTTTTTCCTCCCTCCAATTCATCCTCCACTGAGCTGCCAAATTGATTTCCCCAAAGCATCCGTTTGACCATATCATTCTTCGGCTCATTACATTCCAGTGGTTCCCTATTATTTCCAGGACCAAATACAAAGTCCTTTGTTTGGTATTTTAAACTCTTCACAAATGGTTCCCTTCCCACCTTTTCATTCTTATTGTGTTTTACTCCCCTTCAAGCACTTACTGATTCAGCCACACTGGCCTACCTGCTGTTCCTTGAACAAAGCACTTTATATCGTATTTCCTTGCCTTTGTACTGGCTTTTACTCAAGTCTTGAAGGCCTTTCTTTGTGAGCTAAGGCTCTTAAAGTCTTTGGCTTACTTCAAAATTCATCTCAAGTACCACTTCCTACCAGGATGCCTTTCTTGCCCCCACCCTAATGGCTAGTACCATCCCCTCTAAAGTTACCTTCCCTCTACTCTGCGTTTGCATGTGTGTCATCATTTATATTTTCTCTTCCTCTCTAAAATGTAAGTTCTGTGAAGGCAGGAACCATTTTGCTTTTTCTGTGTATCTCAAGACCTTAACATACTGCCTGACAAATTGTAAGTACTTAATAAATGCCTATCACTTGATTAATTGAACTCAACAATAGAATCCTAGAACTTTAAATCTGGAATAGATCTTACAAATCATTGTATAATGTAAAACCAGAGGTAGGATAGTATAATGGGTAGGGCACTGGACTTAGAGTCAAAAGTTCTTAGTTTCAAATGCCACCTTACTCCCTTATTATGTGTCCTTGGGCAAGTCATTTAACATTTATATAGCATTTTAAAGTTTAACAATATTAGTTAAAATTTATATGGAGGATTTAAGGTTTACACAGTGCTTTGTATTCATTCTGTCATTTAGTTATCTCACTTACAAAATACTTTGCTCACAGTTTTCCTGAGAGATAAGTAGTGCCTAGTACATACATTTTCCCTCATTCTATAGAACAAGCAAGGTTTAGAGAGGTGGATTGCTTTGCCCAGAGTCAAACAGTGAACAAGCAGTAGTTTCAAAAACCCAGGACCAATGGGAAGGTAGAATTGTCTTCATTCATTCACCAAGCCACAATTCTGTAAAGCTGGGTCTGAATCCTCTTTTGTGTAATCTTGGACACATCACATTGGGAAACAGCTTGGGTTGTTCAGTGAATAGGATATAGCTAGGTCCCAACTAGAGCAAATAATGAATCCTATGAAGTGGTCACATATAAAATCACTCGGAGCTTCGAATTAGAAAGACCTGAATTCTAATCTTGCCTCAGATACTTTAAATTTATGATTCCGTGAACCCTTGGCCTGAGTTTTCTTATCTGTCAAATGGAGAAAATAACCTTTGCCTTGCCTATTATACAGTGCTATTGTAAGGATTAAAACTTGATAAGTATTGTTTTATTTTATCTGGAACTCATTATAGTAACTATTTTAAATGATTTCATTATGTTATCATTTGACAGCTATTTTTATAATAAGAAGATCTCTGAGGGAGATGTTTATATCTATTTTGGAATAAAAGAAAGTTTAGAAGAAGATAGGAAAGAAATGATGCATAAAGCAATGCAGCAGACACAGGTAAGAAGATGTCACAAGGATATGTTCACAAATTAAAATGTATTTTATTTGGTATATATTATATATTTATTTGGTGTGTATATATATATGCATAGAATAATAGAATTTCAGAGTTATTTGAATGAGTAATATTTTGGAATGACTGGGGTATATGAGTGAGCTGTAATGAACATGAGGTCATACAGGAAGGCTATGGGAATCCATTTAGACAAATATGGAAGTCCTTGAATGAAGATTATAAAATGCAAGCAGAAGAGCTCTGGATGAGGAGTCAAGATATCTGACTTGTCATTCTGATTCAGGTCCTAATTTGCTAGTGTGATCCTCTTGTACAAGTTACTTCTGTTTTCTAGTCCCAAGTTCTTCTTCTATATTGGACTAGATGATCTATTTGACTCCTTCCAGTTCTAAAATTCTATGATTCCATAAAAGTGAAATTCAGGCAATTTTTCAGATAATTCTGTTTAGAATAAAAATTAAGCCTTCCAACAAATCATCTCCCGTGTATAGGTAAAGATTATATAAAATTACTTGATAGATACAAGGACAGAGTTAACTTTGTTCAGTTGCACCTGGTACCCAGGTGATTTTCCTAATTATTGATATCAAATCAGGCACAAAACATAGGGACATGTGCTTACTGAAGGTGTTAATAGGAAGAGGAGAGTAAATTAGATTGCATTTTGGCAGTGTGTAGTGCTTTTTAAGTTCCCAAGATGCTCCCTGAAACAAAACCTGATCCTTTGGCACCAATTCACTTCTAGGGATGCTATATCACTACAAAATATGAAGTATTGTAACATCCAAAAAATCAGAGTATGGGTGATCCATAGGACAATGGAGAGTTTTATGGTGCTCATAAATTGACTATAGAATATGGCAACTGAGGAGCAACTGAAAATTTTGTTAACAAGAAATGGTTTAAAACTTGTTCTTTAGGAAATTTTTGATTGGTAAAGGAAAGTGGACCTTACAAGAAGTGAGGGATAACAAACAGAGGGGTAGCCTGAGTGGTGTCCCAGTACCTGTGGAAAGTTAAAAGATAAAGAGAAATGGATTAATAATTAGATTTCTTAAATTTACTTGGTTGTCCCCTCAGAGCCATTCCATTTCCTCAAAGACAATATGCCCTGGCTTTTGGTAGATTGTCACTTGGTAGAAGGTGGTCACTAAATTTTGGATTCATATTACAAATAGAAAGCAGCTGTTTTGAAGCATCAATTCCAGTTGGGGGCTTTTCTAAAGCCAACAAAACAGATTAGTGTGGATTGCATCAAAGTGTAGTATTTGGTAAGAAGCAAGGATAGGGACAAAGCTGAATATTAAGTCAAACTTCAAAGTACACTCACCACATAGAACTGGGGTAGTATTCCTTTGGGTCTTAACGCTTACCTGTATGGATGTATTGCCATATGACTGCTGATTGTGCTAAAGACTGCTCAAAATGGACTGTATTTACCTCTATAATTTCCTATGTGGCAAACATTCCACCCTTTTAATCTCTTTTGAAAAAAAAAACAGATAATAAATGGAGTTGCAGAAGTTACATTTAACAGTAAAAAGGCAATTGAAGAATTATCATATCAAAGCTTGGAAGACTTAAATAACAAATATCTTTATGTGGCTGTCACAGTCCTGGAGTCAACAGGTAAGAGTCTGACCTTAGTTTGATTCATAATGAGTAAGTGTAGTTAAATATTTGGATATCACATAGGAGTGGCATAAAGCATATCATCAAGGACAAGAATAACCAGATAAGAAGAAAAGTCTAGTATGTATTGAAAGCAAGATCTTACAGAAGGGCAAAGGGGAGTTAAATGGTACCCAGGAGACAGTAAGACTCACATATTGGACGAAAACTCTCTATGGGATTTATGAACTAGAATTTTACAGAATGATCAAGAAAGTTTGGGTTATGAACTGCTCCAGTGAACGGAGTGCCCCCACTGATGGGATCCCAGATGCACAAATAAAACTATAAACATAAATTATATGTGTATATAAACTTGTATGAATCAAAGAGAAACAAAAACCCAATATGAACAGATGCTATACTTCTGTTATTATTTTATGCTCCAAAGTTCAGGAGTCATAAAATGATGGGATTGAAAGCTGGAAAAGGACCTGAGAGATGATCTAGTTTAATCCTCTAATTAGGCAAATAAAGATATTGAGACTCAGAGAAGAGGGAGCTATATGCCCAAAGTCATTCAGATTGTAAGTAGGAGAGCCAAGACTCTAATATAGGTCATCTGACTTCAAATTCATTTTTCTTCCCGTGACACCACTCCATGACCTCTCCAAAATGACACAGCTGGTAAGTGGCAGAGCTGTTCCAGAAAAAACTGTAGCAAAGTAAGCAAAGAGCAAGGAATGCATCTGTGCCTGGAATATAAGAAGCACTTAAATGCTTGTGGATTGGTTGGTTACATGCTTTCTCTGTAGTTTATAATTAGGTTTTGAAAAATAGAATTTCTGCATCTTTAATATGAAAGAATTGGATTTGCTCTCTAAGGCCTCTTCCAGCTGTAATATTCTACCTTTTAGCGTGATGTATTCCAAGGTCCCTCCTAACACTAATGTGTCAGGTTCTGTTTTTTAACATTGTATGTCTTAAGTTCCTTTCTAGCTTTAGAATACCTGCTCTCATAATCCATGATTTCATATTATATGATAAGATCTCTTCCAGTTCCATTAAAATACATTTAACTTCTGTAAATCAATCAATAAACAAGCATTTATTAATCACCTACTATATGTCAAGCATTAAGATTAACACCAGTGATACAAATACAGAAGGGAAACAGATCCTGCTATCATGGAGCCTAAATTATAATGAGGGGAAAGATATGTGTGTGTGTGTGTGTGTGTGTGTGTGTGTGTATTTATACCTATATATTTATATGTAGAGAATATTTTTTAAAATTTGAGGGAATTGTCGAAAAGAGAATACTGGTAGTTGGGAGAATTAGTAAACACTTCAGGGAGAAAGTAGAATTTGAGCTGAGTCTTGAAGAAAACCAAACATTCCAAGACAAGGAGAAAGATGTGAGGTGGGACCACATTCCACAGCATGAGAGACAAGTGCAAAGGCAAGGAATAAGAGATGGCGTGTCATGTAGAAGGAACAGCAAGTTCAGTAAGACTGGATTGTAGATTTTGTAGATGGCAGTGATGGGTAATAAGACTTAAAAGAATAAGAAAGGCCAATGTTGCAAAGACCTTTAAATGCCAGCCAGAGGGATTTATATTTGATCTTAGAGATAGCAAGGGTCCACTAGAGTTTTTTGAACAGGGGGAGGCAGAAAGAGCCATGAAGCAAGACCAGTTAGGAGAATATTAAAGTAGTCTAGGACAGAGGTGCTGGAAGCCTGAACTGGGTGGTGGTTGTGTGAGTGGAAGTAAAGGCAAGAGATATGGGGAAAGAAATGAAAAGTGTTGGCCAACTGATTGGATATGTGGGATAAGTGAGAGATGAGTGAGAGACAAGAGAGAGTTGATGATGACATACATTTTGACCTTCAAAGACTGGGAAGATAGTGGTGACCTCAGCAGTAACAGGGAAATATGGTAAATGTATAGGTTTTGTGAGAAAGGTAACGAATTCTGGTTGGGCATTTTGAGTTTGAGAGACCTATAGGACATCTAGTTTGAAATTTCCAATTGTCAGTTGGAACTGACAATTATGGAACCAGCTTTCCAGAGAGAGACTAAAGCTAGATATATGAATCTTGGGATCATCTGTGTAGAGATGACAATCAAATCCATGAGAGTTAAGGCCACCATGTCAAAGTCTGTAGAGAGAAAAAAGAAGAGGGTCCAGGACAGAGCTTTAGAATGTACCCACAGGTTGTGACATGGATAATGAATGAATGAAGAGTCTGAAAAGAAATAGACAGGCAGGGAAATCAAGAGAGAAAATGTCACAAGGATCCAGAGAGAAGAGTGTATCCAAGAGGAAAGAGCAGTCAACAATATCAAATGCTGAAGAGAAATTTAAAAGGATAAGAATTAAGAAGTCATCACATTTGACAAGTGATAATTGTAACTTTGGACAGAGCGTTTTCAGTTGAGTGATGAGACTGCAGCTAGATTATAGAGAGTTTAAAAGACAGAGGAGAGAAAGTGGAGGTATCAAGTAAATGTAGATGACTTTTTTAAAGAGAGCTTACTAGAAAAATGGAGGAGAGATATAGGACAATAATAAATGGGAATGTTGAAATCTAATGAGTTTTTTTAAAGAATGAGAAGACTTGGGCATGTTTTTATACAATAGGAAAAGAACCACTGGATAGGGATAAACTGAATGATAGAGGGGGTAGGGATGATAGTAAAGACAATCTGTTACAGAGAGTGGGAGGAATGAATATACATTACAGGGCTTGGCCTTAGTTAGGAGAAGAGTCACTTTTTCCTCAGAGGAGGAAATAATGGAGGATATTTTCAAGTGGTAGTGAAATAAGAAAGAGAAAAAAAGATGTTTCAGAACTTGGCCTAAATTTCCTTGTTACTGTATGAGTCAAGGACGTCATCTGAGAAGTTACTGGGCAGTGGTGCTATGGAAGGCTGTCATCACTCTACTAAAGCTACCCTTTTTAGGAATACCTGTTAATTTTTCCTAATCAAATTCAATGACCATTTATCTGATCTTCTTTGTATTGGTTGGGTGAATTAGCTTTCTGTGTTTACCTCCTTTTTCTACCCCACTCCCCAATTCCTAATTCTCTTCCCTTGAAGGAAAAGGCCACATCTTATAATTCTTCTGCATCTCCATGATAAAGCCTCAGGTATAGTAGGTGCTCAATTAATGTTTGTTAATAGTTCTTGTTATACAACTCATGTGACATTATTGTTCAGCCCTTTTCTTGAAAGTCTCTCTGTCCTATTTGTATCTATTTCCTTTCTGAACCCCATCCATGAAGGTCTTAGTCTTTAACACTCTATTCTTTCCCTTTTCATTCCAATATTCAGAGAGTTCATCTGTCCTCCTTGTTTCAATGATCTCTATGTAACTAACTTTTACATTTACATTTTCAAGCATTACTGTTTTGTCACCTTTTCTCTAATCCTAGATAAAGGACATTTGAATCATCTGAAACTTATCTTGTCATACTTGAACTATTGCAAATAGCCTACTGGTTGTTCTGTCTGCCACAAGTATCTCCCCACTCCTGTCTATCCTTTACTCTGTTGTCAAAATGTCTTTCCAGAAGCCCAGAATTGACCGTATCATCCCCCTAATCAATAAACTCCAGAATGAAATAAAGAATTCTCCATTACACATTCTTAACTTATCCACTACATAACCTTAAACTCCCCTTCCTTCCACTCCCCATGTACTCTCTGATTCAGTGACTTTGGCCCCTTTGTTGTCTCTCAAATAAGATATTCCATCTCCTTACTCTGGGCATTTTTACTGATAGGATGCCCCTCTATATCTAAAGCTCTCTCCCTCCTCATATCTGCCTATATGACTCTTGGTTTCCCTGGATTTCTTCAAGTCCCAGCTACAGTCCCATCTTCTAAGAGAAGCTTTTCTCAGTCACCCTTAATCTTATTGCCTTCTCTGACATTTTACCCATCTTAGCCTGCTTGTATCTTTTTGCACATAGTTGTTTGCACATTGTCTCTCCCATTAAACTGTGAACTCCTTGAGAACAGGAACTACCTTCTGCTTTTCTTTGTCTCATCTCTTAGCACCGTGCCTGCACATAGTAGGCACTGACTGATTGCCCTTTTCCTCTAAAACTGCACCTCTCCTCAACCTCCTCATCTGTTTAAAGCACTACCACTCAGTATGTACCATATTATTGTTTGTTTTGCTTAGACATTAACTTGGAATTGATTGTGTCATTGGTTGTTTCATTCCATTGATTGGAATCCAGTTGTTTTACCCACATGCCTTCCCAGCTGAATGGTAAAGTTATTGAGGACAGGAAACTTGTCTTCTGCTTTCCTCATTCATTCAGCTAAATAGCCAATTAGTATTTACTAAGTGCTTATAATATACTCCCATCATTGTGTTGAATACATTAAGAGGGATACAAGAAAAGAAACATATATGCCCTGAACTGATAGAACTTGGATGACATAACAGAAAAATGGCTGGATTTTTAGTCGGAAGACCTGAGTCCAAATCTCAGCGCTGTCAGTTATGATGTGTATGACCCTACTAGTCACTTAATCCCTCCTAACTTTGATTTCCTCATCTCAAAAGTGTGATGACTGGGCTGTAATTAAGGTCCCATCCAACTTCAGATCCATGTTCAGATCAGTTAATCAAACATTTTATTAAGAATCTACTATATGTCAGGCATTATTTTTGGTGCTACCATCATGGATCTTACATCCTATTGTTCCTCTATTCTATGAATGGAAATAGCTTATACTGAAACAGCTACAATACAAGATTGAATGTAAAAGTCCCAGGAGAGAGGTATAAAATAAAACATTAATTCAGCAATTCAATAAACATTTATTATTAAATATATACAAAGCATAGCACTAAGCTAGGGATGCCAAGATAAAAAAATGAAGCATTCCCTGGTCTCTAAGAGCTGACATTATACTATGTTCTACAATATGTAAACAAAGGGGGAAGGAACTACATCTGGCATGGGGGTCATGGAAAGCTTCATGAAAGATGTGACATTAGAAATGGGCTTTAAACTAGTCATAAGACATACTATGAGGTTATACATTTTTATTCATTGCCTAATAAACATACAAAGTGGTTGACCGATTGAACAAATGACTGAATGACGAAATGACTGGAGCATGTGCATATGGAAAATAGAGAGAGATGGATAGAGTATCCAGGAAGATCATTCCACTCCACTGTACTTTATAAAAACATCCCAAGAATGGGAAATAATATTATTTGTAAATT